>NW_024543084.1:10290000-12690000 GCF_018167655.1 Microtus oregoni | reverse complement strand
GGTGGCTTATGCTTCAATATTCAGGAAGCAGAGTATCTTTATGAGTTGGAGGCTAGCCTGGTCTACATGAGTTCCAGAACAGCCAGAACTACATAGTGGGACCCTGTCTCAAAAAAAAAAAAAAAACAGAAAATCAAACAAATAAGCAAAACAAAAAAACACACACACACAAATGTGTAAGTTATATTCATAAGAGCTGATATGGTTACCTCGTTAGCAATTAAGATATCCTTTGAGATTTGGGTGACTTATTTAATCCAAAAAGTACAAAATATTATAGACTACCAGAAGAAGTAAAGCATAAATACATCCAGACCTAGGAAAGACATAAGTTATTTGTAAAAGAAGGGATTTAAGAGTTGTTATAGCCGGGCGGTGGTGGCGCACGCCTTTAATCCCAGCACTTGGGAGGCAGAGGCAGGCGGATCTTTGTGAGTTCGAGACCAGCCTGGTCTACAAGAGCTAGTTCCAGGACAGGCTCCAAAACCACAGAGAAACCCTGTCTCGAAAAACCAAAAAAAAAAAAAAAAAAAAAAAAAGAGTTGTTATATCCCATACCTCTACGGCAATGTGTGTGTGTTTTCCAACAAAATAAAAAATGTGTGTTTTTCAGATACTGGGGGGGGGGTTCTGTTTGTTTGTTTTTTTTTAAGAACAGATATATTTTTAAAATATTTATTTATTATGTATATAATATTCTGTCTGCTTGAATGCCTGCAGGCCAGAAGAGGGCACCAGATCTCATTACAGATGGTTGTGAGCCACCATGTGGTTACTGGGAATTGAACTCAGGACCTTTGGAAGAACGGGCGATGCTCTTAACCTCTGAGCCATCTCTCCAGCCCCGACAGGATTTCTCTGTAGCTTTGGAGACTGTCCTGGAACTAGCTCTTGTAGACCAGGCTGTCCTCAAACTTACAGAAATCCGTCTGCCTTGCCTTTTGAGTGCTGGGATTAAAGGTGTGCACTGCCCAACCAGACAACTTTTTTAAAGAATGTAATTTTAAACCAGGTATGGGAGCACAAGCCTGTAATCTAATACAACTACTCCAGAGACTGAGGTAGGATCAAGTTCAAGATTGTCTGGTTAGGGATGGACAGATGCCTCAGAGGTTAAGAGCATTTGCCTGCTCTTCCATAGGTCCTGAGTTCAATTCCCAGCAACCACATGGTGGCTCACAACCATCTGTAATGAGGTCTGGTGCCCACTTCTGGCCTGCAGGCATACACACAGAATATTGTATACATAATAAATAAATATTTTAAATAATAAAATAAATATTTTAAAAAAAGATTGTCTGGACAGCTTACTGAGAGCCTGTCATAGAATTAAGAACTGAAAGAGACAGGTGTGGAACTCAGTGGTGGTGCTTATCTACGGTATGCAAGGTCCCACGCATTCGGTACCAAGGCAACGACCACCAAAACAAAGGTACTCTCAGTAGTGCTAAGAAAAGCACCTCTCCCAGCTGGATCACTCAGGTTATCTATCAGTCCTCTTTGGATTCTATAAATCTGATAAAAGACTAAACATTTGTGGGCTGGAAAAGCACCTATTGCTCTTCTAGAGAACCCAACCACTGTAGCTCCAGCTTCAAGGGATCCTCTGTGGATACCTCCTGCATACAAGGACACACAAATGAACAAACTCGGTTTTTAAAAAGTTGTCTTATTTCTGCAAAATTCACAATAGTCCACATTTCTTGCTTAGGGAAATTATGATTTTTCCTTAAAGCACCATAAGTAAAAACTATAACTACTTCTAAAGCCATTAAAACAAAGCAAGAGAGCTTGGATTTCAGAAATTTCTTCCTTGAAGTTAGGGTTCACTCTAGAGGTCAAGGTCACTTCACTTATTTTACTTTGCTGTTGACATTGGTTGAAAGTGCAGATTTTGAACTCTTTAGACAACAGGTTAGCCTGTAGAGGTATGCCTCACCTGTCTCTGACACCGTCCTGTATTGCCTGTGAGTACCCTTTGCTCCCAGAAACCTGTACCACCCCTCACTTTGCCACCCATGGTGTCTTACCAGGTCCTGATTGGACATATCTCTAAGAAGATGAATAAGCAGACCTTCCCCGAGCACTGCAGTCTGTGTAAGGAGATCTTGCCATTCACGGATCGCAAGCAGGCAGTTTGTTCCAATGGGCACATCTGGCTCCGGTAAGCCCCCAAGGCTGCTCCTGTCTCAGTTTTGTGTAACCCAGAATCACCATCCAGGGCTGATCTACTTGATGGATGAACTGTCTGTGCTTGCTTGGGTTGCTATTTGCCTTGCAGTCGGGGTTAGGGTCTTAGAGTTATGTACTTTTTAGTTAGGTTTCATAATAAAAGGAGAGGGGCATGTAACAGGCATGGAAGAGATGAGAGGGCATCAGAAAGAATAATCAAAATATATTATATACATGCATGAAGTTGACAGACAGCAAAATCAAATTTTCGTAATGAAAGAATCCTTCTTTATCCTGTCTCCTTAGCCTAGCCAAAGAGGTGACCTTGGTGGGCTCTAATTTCCTGTCACCCCCTTCTCCATGAGATACTCTATTACCTAGTTTTCCTGCAGTCTCTAACTTCATATCCAGATGTCCATGGATCCTGCCTCATCTCCTCAGTGCCCATCCTAGGCCTAACTTTACGGTTGCAATCCACCATTCATCAAGCATTCTCTTATTTGGTTTGTGCCTGTGTCAGTTCAGACTTGCAAGTTAACTTCCTTGCCTACCTGGCATCCTTATTTAGATGTTGCCTTGGCACTTCACAAAGAATCCAACCCCCCTCATCATTTCTGCCTCTAGAGCCCTGGCCCAGACACCATCCTTTTCACGCATAGGATAGTAGCTATCTTTTACGTGCTGCTTCCATACTTGAACCCTCAGTTTGTTCTCTGCAGTTTTGGCCATGATATTCAATCTTTATCAGCTCTTGTCACATCAGTACTCAGTACTCTCCACTAGGACTAGGGATTTGGGTCCTTGATAGACCATACCTCTAGGATTTATAAGGCAAAGCCAACAAAAGCTCTCGAGGAGCTGACCATTTCTGAATTGAAAAGCTAAAACTTTACATAATTTGCAGACTTTTCACAGCCTGTTCTTGCCTCTTCAAGCCCTCATTCTTGCTCTGAGCTCAGCTCCCAGATTTCTCCATCCAGGAGAACAGGGCACCTTGCTCAGGTCCATATGGCACCCCTCCCACTTGAGGATGTCTGCAGGGACACAGTAGAGTCCTAATGCTTCTCAGCTGAGGCTTCTCGCTTCAGCTCTTTCCCTCCTTTCCTCCTTCCCGCTCCTTGCTCCCTGACACACACACTCCCATCTAGTCCTATGTATCCCTATGCTTTGCTGTTTTTCTCCTTACAACCACATTTCATTCATTCTTTTTTTAATAAGGATGGGGTCTCACTGTAGCCCAAGTTGGCCTTGAACTCGAGCTCTGCCTTCTGAGTGCTGGGATCAAACACCTTCATCACCACAGGAGGCCCTTTTAGATCTTTGCCTAGTTACCCTTCCTTTGGACTAGGCAGTTCTCTGAGCACAGAGAAGACTAAAGCAGTGTTTGCTAATGCTCAGCAGAAATGTTAGATTCATTTAACTACAACAGGACTATGATACACATACCATTTATCCATTCATTCATTCATTTTCTTTCTTGTTTTGTTGTGTGTGTTTTATTGACAGATCTCACTGTGTTCTGAGGCTGGTCTCAAACTTAATGATCCTCCTGCCTCAACCTCCCAGGCATGTGCCACTGTGCCCAAGATTTGTTTCCTTTTTTTTTTTTTAATTATTTATTTAGCTTTTCAAGATAGGGTTTCTCTGTGTAGCTCTGACTGTCCTAGAACTTATTCTGTAAGCTGTGCTTCCATTGACCTTAGAGATCCGCCTGTGTCTGCTTCCCAAATGCTGGGATTAAAGGTGTGTGCCACCACCGCCCAACCAGAGTTCCATTCATAATGGAAGTAGAGCTGGAGCCTTCAAGCATGTGGGTGCTCTATGATACCTTCTCTTATTGACATGTTTTTTTCCTTGAAGGGAAAGAGAAGAAAGAGAAGTTAAAATCTAATATTGGGGGCTGGAGAGATGGCTCAGAGGTTAAGAGCACTGGCTGATCTTCCGGAGGTCCTGAGTTCAATTCCCAGCAACCACATGGTGTATACTCATGTATACACATGGATCTCAGGGTCTGATAAGAGACTTGTGTCACTCTGACTCTAGTGCTCACAGAGGCCCTAACAGACAACCCAGCCACATCCTCCCTGACTTCTATCCCAGTTTTTGGACTCACAGATGGGTGTGACCTAGAGTCACTGAACTGGCAGCCATTTGTATACAGTATACTCACAACCATCTGTAATGAGATCTGGTGCCCTCTTCTGGCCTGCAGGCATACAAGGAGACTGAACACTGTACATAATAAATAAATAAATCTTTAAAAATATCTAATATTGGATAAATTTTAGGCTTGTAATCAAACTCACATCTGTTGAGCACTGTCAGCATGCCAGACAAATTGGGACAGATGCACATCCCTTTTAAGTGACCATATCCTCACAGTGACCACACACAGGGAAGTCCCATGAAGATCTCCATTTTGTAGAAAGGATATTATTGGGGCACGGGGATAGTAAGAAGAACTTACCTAAAGTTAGTGAGCTCAGAATCCACACTGTAATCACTGCCTGCTCATGCCTCCCAAATTTGTGGGTTGTTTCAAGGAAGTTGTTTTCCATTTTTCTGATTAAGGTTAGCCCCAAAATAAATACATTGGTATAATTTCCCTCTGGTGAACTCTTTGGGTTTTTTTTGTTTTTTTTTTAATTAATTAATTAATTTATTATGTATACAATATTCTGTCTGTGTATATGTCTACAGGCCAGCAGAGGGCACCAGACCTCATTACAGATGGTTGTGAGCCACCATGTGGTTGCCTGGAATTGAACTCAGGACCTTTGGAAGAGTAGGCAATGCTCTTAACCACTGAGCCATCTCCCCAAACCCCCTTGTTTTTGCTTTTTTTTTTTTTTTTTGCTGTATACCTAAGTCTCAAGGTCAACTTTAGAGTCCCTTCCCCTGACCTTCTGTTTTCTACTCCTTAGTTGTTTACTTGAAAACTGCTACCTCACCATGGGCAGTGGTAGTGCACTCCTTTAAGCCCAGCACTTGAGAGGTAGAGCTAGAGGCAGGCAAATCTCTGTGAGTTCAAGGCCAGCCTGGTCTACAAGAGAGAAAGCTCGTCTGGG
This sequence comes from Microtus oregoni, assembly GCF_018167655.1. NCBI lineage: Eukaryota > Metazoa > Chordata > Mammalia > Rodentia > Cricetidae > Microtus > Microtus oregoni. Next base: position 12,684,760 of record NW_024543084.1, on the reverse strand, counting down.
GGGGGGGGGGGGGAATGAAAGAAAAGAAAAGAAAAAACTGCTGCCTTCATTTCCTCCAGAGCCCAGTTACACTCTTCCATCTTATACCCTTCCTACCCTTTTGCCTTCTGGTAGGTGCTCAGTGAATGCTCATTGGACAGAAGTGAATTGAACCCTCTGGGTGTTTACTAGTTTGTTAGTTTCTTTTCTTTTTAATGCTATTAATTTCATCTAATGCGTAAAGAGGTACGCATGTGTTGTGTGTGACGGATGTGCCAGAAAAGAACATCGAGTGTGGTCTATCACACTCTACTTTATTCTTTCAACACAAAGTCTCTTTTGGAACTAGACCTCACATTTTTCTGCCAGGCTGGAAACCAGTAAGCCCCAGCGATTCTCCTGTCTCGGGCCCGCTCTGTACTAGGCTACAGATGCAAGTGGGAACACAACTGGCTTATTACTTTGGTGCTGGAATCTGAACTCAGGCTGACCTCATGCTTACCTAGCAAGCACTCTTACCCTGACAGCCATCTTTCCAGCTCCAGTACCTCAAGGTGCCCCTAGACCAGTGGTTCTCAACCTTCCTAATGCTGTGAACCTTTAATACAGTTCCTCATGTTGTGGTGACCCCAACCATAAAATTATTTTCATTGCTACTTCATAACTTCAATTTTCTACTGTTGTGGATTGTAATGTAAATATGTTTTTCAGTGATCTTGGCTGACTGCTGTGAAAGGGCTGTTCAACACTCCCTGGGTTAACAGCCCACAGCTTGAAAACTGCTGGCCTGAGGGCTCTTAAAAATGGTCCATATACTTTATCTTAAAACCTAATGAGTGGCTTTGCATATGATATGTGAGTGTTTACATATCAAGAATGCAGTTAGGGAGAACCAGATTGAACTCTTTCCTAGAACTTCTGTGACTTCCTGCATAGAAACCTTGGTCACTTCAGAACACGGTGGCAGCAGAGAGGGAAGCATTGCCCTGATAACTGTGGGAGTTTCCCTCAGCACCTGCTGCTTTCTGGTGCAGTTGGGCCCACGGAGCGTCCTCTGACTTGACTCTGTCTTTCAGGTGCTTTCTAACCTACCAGTCCTGCCAGAGCTTGATATACCGACGGTGTTTGCTTCATGACAGCATTGCCCGGCACCCTACTCCAGAAGGTAGGTGCTGGCTTAGCCTTGGGTGGGATGGAGTCAGGTTCCTCATCACATAAATGTCCTGCTCTTGGTTCACCACAGACTCATTCTTCTCTCTGCAGTTACTGTAAAGCCAGAACCAGTTAACAAATGGTCCCAGAACTCACAATGCATGTGTGTGCTGTATGTCAGCTGATGGTGGAATAGGGAGCTGTTGTTGATCTACTTCTGCAACAAGGTCTTCAGTCCAGTGGGAGGGCCTCACTCAAGGGAGTATGTAGGGGTTATATTTGGGTAGCCATTCTGCAGATGATGCTCTTACACAAACTGTTGTTGCTGCTGGTGCAGTATTGCTCTTTTAGAAGCCATCGAGGACTAGTTCCTGGTTGATCTGTGTGCTCTTTCACATATTTCTGTTTCTGAGAGTGCTAGCTGGAAAGTAAGATCTCAGAGCTGGGCAGTGGTGGCGCACACCTTTAATCCCAGCACTGGGGAAGCAGAGGCAGGTGGATCTCTGTGAGTTCAAGGCCAGCCTGGTCTACAAAGTGAGTTCCAGGACAGCCAGGGCTACACAGAGAAACCCGGTCTTTGGGGGATAAAAGAAAGAAAGATAGGTACAAACAAGAGATCAGGTGTCTAATAGTCACAGAATGCCAGTTAGTATGAGCTTCACTAACCCTACACTCCAGCCAAATGAACCAGTAAGACATGCTTTGATGAACAGAAAACAAGAGTACCTAAAACTCAATTTGTACTTATTTTTGCTAATTCTCTCAAGGTTGCATGTTGGCAGCTTGGATTCTTTTTTTTTTAATTAATTAATTTATTATGTATATAGTGTTTTGGGCACCAGATCTCATTATAGATGGGTGTGAGTCATCATGTGGTTGCGGGAACTCAGGGCCTCTGGAACAGCAGTCAGTTCTCTTAACCTCTGAGCCATCTCTCCAGCCCAGCAGCTTAGATTCCATATCTGCTTTTAGTTGAACAAAATTCTCCATCTGAGTCTGTACCTTGCTCCTAGTTTAAAACATTTGGAGAGTTCTTAAGCAGTTACTACAGTTGACTTGATGTTTCGGCAAGGTGAGAGTTTTGTTTTGTTTTGTTTTTACAAGCCTACAGCACCCGGTATCCCCAGGTGGTCTCCCATCCAAGTACTAACCAGGCCCGACCCTGCTTAGCTTCCGATATCAGACAAGATCAGGCGCGTTCAGGGTGGTATGGCCGTAGACAAGGTGGGAGTTTAAAACCCAGAGTCCTGACCCTTGACTCTGGGTTCTGAGTAGAACTGGAATAGAGCAGAGGTTTCACACGCCAGCAGTGATCTGTTGTCACTACTTGTCTACTTTTCTGCTCTGGTAGCATTTCTGAAAAGTTGGTATTACTGTTCCTTTACAAAAGCATACTATTCATAATTTACAAACTGGGCATAATAACTTGTAGCTATAATCCCAGCACCAGGGAGGCTAGGGCAGGAGGATCGAGTGAGTGGTCAAGGTTAGCCTGGACTATGTAGTTAAGACCCTGTCTCAAAAACAAAAAATAACATGTGAATATAGTCCTTGGTTAACTTGAACACTTGTGGCTTTTTTGTTTGTTAAGGGATATATTTGGTTGGTTGGTTTTTTGAGACCGTGTCTCTCTATATGTACTCCTGGCTGTCCTGAAACTTGTTATGTAGACCACACTGGACCTCAGATTCATAAACATCGTCCTTTCTGCTCCTGAGTGCTGGGATTAAAGGCGTGTACCATCGTGCCTTGCACAGGTGGCTTCCTGTAGAGCTCCCTCATTGCCCGGGCCTTCATCTCATCCCAGGTCCAGTTTTGGGAGTCACACATTGATCCTTGAGCCTCCTAGCCATACAGTACAGTATACGCACATTCAATCCTGTCCCCTTTTCTGAGGCTGACCCTTGTCCTGCTGCCTTTCCTTTGCAGATCCTGACTGGATTAAGAGGTTGCTACAGAGCCCTTGCCCTTTCTGTGATTCTCCTGTCTTCTGAGTGTTCGTGAGGAGGATAGAGGAATATGAACGTGGGTGTAGAAAGTGCCCTGGAGCCTGAGGAGCAGATGTGCTGGAGGACCTGGTGCGGGGCAGTGGAGAGACACTCTTCTGACTGGAAGCAGGGAGGTCTTCCTTGAGCTCATTTCGCCAGCACAAACACTATCTTCAGGAACTGAAGTCATCTTTTAAATGAGTCATTTTGAGGTGAACATTAGCCACCCTCAGCTCCTCACCCAATGAGGACAACTTACTTTTCAAGTGTCTTGCCTAAAGCAGTTGAGCAGAAGCCTTCTGCTCCTTGAGACATAATGGGCTCTACCAGAGAATCTGAGGAACTTGCTGTGACTTAGATTTTGCTTTGGTCTGGAACTGCCTATGGCTCCAAAGGACTCAAATTGGTTGGTACGTGATACTCCCGGTGCCAATACATCTTAAAGTGTCTAAAGCTGTGTGTGGCTGGTGTTTGCTCAGCAGACTCATTTGCCCATTGACTTGTTTCCATACACATGGAATACATTTTCCTAAAACTATATTTTTGAAGCCAAGAAATAAAATCAATCTTGGTGTATCAAACGATCAGGTGACTATTAGAAGTTAATAATTGTCATTTGTTTTTATCTCCTGTGTCATCAGATTTCCTGACCCAGCTCCTTAGTATGTCAGAAGAGATTGAGTACCCCTTTCCTAATCACAGCCCCACATTATCCCCAACTGTGTAACCTAGATATTTGTACATAGAGGGGAAGTATTTTCTAATTTTAGTATTAAATTGAAGCTTCAGTATTTTTAACATTGACTGAGTCAGACGTCTTATCTGGGGAGAAAGGTGGCCTACGGATTTCTGGAGAGAGGTGGCAACATGGAGTTGGAGGTCCTGGAGCTCTGCTGCAAGCACATGCAGCTCAAGTGGACAAACCTAGGAATTTCTCTCCCGCCAAAGGGCCTTAATATTTGAAATGCAGGTATTTTTCTGTGGGCGTACAGAGGAGACACGCACACTTGTTTGACTGCTAGTTCTTCACCAGACCTGAATGCATTCTGGAACCATAGTCTTTGGTTTTTTAAAGTACGTTTCCTGGGATTGGTGCTAATGAACTGGATTTAGTACGCACATTCTGAAATTTTATATGTTTTTGGAAAGCAGGGTGGAAAGTATACAACATGAAATGCTTTGCTCCTTCATGATCCTTTCTTGCTTTTATTTTAACATACTTCCTGCTTTGATTTTATATCCGTAGTGAAAGATGTTCTGTCCTCACTTCAGAAATACTGTCTTGGTACTTGGGTACCACAGTGAGAGATGAGACCACCTGCCATCCTGCCATACTTCCCGCCTCAAAAAAATAGCTCTACACTGGGGACAGACCATAAGACCAGCATCTATCCAGACCAGAGGGGCAGCAAAGAAAGAGCCCTGACTGACCCAATTCAGACTATACATGGCTGCAAGACAGCCTACAACTGGCACTCTTCATGGAAACATGGCAGGAGTGGAGATATTGATAATTGTCTCCACTCTGTCAACCACACATGCCGAGTTTTCTTTCTCTTGCTCTTTGGGATCAAACTCCCTAGGTGTTTTCACAGGGGAATTTGGTTATTAACCATTTAAAACTGGGAGTGATACCAGGGTCTTGTAGTTGCCTCTTCCAGCTTGAATTTGCCTGTGCTACGAGGTGGAGTTGAGGTAGCTGTTTTAGCGTGGGAGGATGAATAGCCATAGAATTGCTGCCCTGCATTTAGAAGGCTGAATTAACTGATTGTTTAAAGCAGTTTCTCGGTTTTGAGAAATTTTAACAATTAGGAGTAATGAAATTTCTAAGGTCTGTGCTTGTGTCCAGGAAGATGGCAACTGGAACACAAGCTCAGTAAGGGATTTAGCCCAGCAGCATTCTTACCACAGCCAAGTGTCTCCACAGCTAGTAGGCATGCTTCCCTCCCCTCCAATGCCCTCCCAACTCCCACCACACACCAATGTTAATCTTCAGAGCAGGGTGAACAAGAGAATTTGGGATTGATGGCAGCCTCCTACATAGAGCACTTCTGAATTCTTCTCTAAGGGTTAGTATATAGGACCCTGGAGGGTTGATGGAGGGGCCTTGGGAGACTGGGAGTGACACCAGAGTCTGGTAGTTGTTGCCTCTTCCAGCTTGAACTTGCCTGTACTATGTGGTGTTGAGGGAGCTTTCAGTTGCAGCCATGGTAGCTGTTTGAGCATGGGAGGAATACTAGCCATCGATTGCTGCCATGCATTTAGAAGGCTGAAGCCGGCTCTACAGAGACCACACAAGCTGCAACACTGCTATGTATCAGGTCTTCTCTGCCTGGGCTTATTTGTTTCTGTCATTGTAAGTATGAAATGGGTAGCTTGTTCTAGTTGGTGTTCATGCCGATGTCCTGATATGTTCACCTCTAGACTTGAAACTGTCTTTACCTACTACTAGATCTGCCAGAAGCTGTCGTGAGCACCTTCGAAATCTGTGGTCAGATGTAGCACGTTCCTGCTTGTCCCTCTAGGCTCTAGCAGGTTTTTAAGAAAGCTAGACCTAGCAACAAGCTTAGCAAGTTAATTGGATTGGGAAAGTTTTGTTTCTGTTGGTTTGGTTTTGTTTTTGAGACAGGGTCTCACTATGCAATAGTCCTGGCTGTCCTGGAACTTCCTTTGTAGACTAGGCTGGCCTTGAACTCAAAGATATGCCTGCCCCTGCCTCTTATATTGGGAAAGTTTAATCATTTGCTTGGCTATATTAGTATCAGATACGGTGCAGATGGTAGAACACGCCTTGGTCTGGGAGCCCTGGATGCTTTTTAGAGCCAGAAAAATGTATAGTGATAAAATCTCTAAAGGCTAAGCCATGTTGTGATTCTTCCTAGAAGAAGCAGTGGGGAATCTCATGATCAAAGAGCTGACTGGGCTCTTTGCTACCATAGTGTTGCTTTCTATTCTGAGCTGAAACGGAGTGCACTCCAAGTCAGCATGGAAACCCCCCAACAGTCAATCAGAGACTGAAAGCTCTTTCACTTTAGACTTCAGGAGTCACAGGCAGGCTTTGGCAGCCACTCGTGGTATGTCCTGGTAGAGGGCAGCCTTGCCTTCCCCTGGCTTGTCTGGCTTTAGTTACTGTGGAACATCAGTGCCCCACTCGCTTTAGACTGTGCCTCATGCTCTCTCTTACTAGACCCTCAACTGCTCTCTCTTGAAGCTGACGAGTTCTTGAAGTTAAATCTGCTTTGTGTCTGCCAGTCAAAAATGGAACCACACTCAAGGTAGCCTTGCTTTTAGCTGCCTACAGACATGGCATCTCTGCCCGAGTAGCAGGCAGAAGGCACTGTTCATGGGTTTTAGTCCTCAAAGTCATGTTTATGTTGAGGGAAGAGATGCTGATGCAGTCATGAGTTTAGTAAGAGCCAGATGTTCACCAGCAAGGCCTAACTATTCCTTCATGGTCATTGAGCTGAGCAGAGAAGGAGGAGGATGCATCCCAATCACTCTGTAGGCTCTCAAGCAAATATGGGGTTCTGGGTTAAGCAGATCACACCTCAGAGTTGCTGGATCTCCTGTTTGTTTTTAAGATTAAAAGTTCCTTCTCTCAAGGCTGAGGGTGTGGCTCAGTAGATGGAGCACTCTTTGAGGCCTCAAGTTCCATCCTCAGCGCTGGGGGAGAGGAAGGGCTGTTTACATCACTGTCATGAAGTTCTATTGTTTTCATAAAGTTGATTGGGTGAGTGAGTCAGCATGATGGCACACATCTATGTTCTAAACACTCAGGAAGCTGAGGCAGGAGGATCAAGTTGAAGACCAGCCAGAGCTGTATAAAAAGAACCTGCCTCAGAAAACCAACACTGGCCAGATTGTGCAGCAGAAGAGGTGCTGGTGAGGGCGTTGCAACGTTTCCAGCCCAGGTCTACATTCGGCTGGCGGGATAGGTGAGTGCCCATGTTCTCACTGCCTCTCTGTATGGTACTAATATAAAACCAAGTGTCCATGAACTGTTTCCCAAGCCTTCATTTCACATTTGTATTGATAAGACATGCGTGTGAGCGTCACACTTGTTCTAACAGATGTCTGTTGTGCTTAGTGGTTGTACCCTCTGTTTACCCGATGCTTGTGCTAAAGTTTGTGCTTGGCTTTGGATTGTATGTTTACACCTGTTTTTAATAAAGAGAAAATTTTACGGTTATGCAAAGAGCATTTTTTTTAATTCTTACTATCTAAGCAATTGTAACTTTTAAGGTTTCAGCTAAAGACTAAGACATTTTGCTTAGAATAACTGCCAACCCAGACAAGCCCGCTATTTGTTCCCCCAGTGTGTGTAGTGGTGCTATTAGCCTGTATGCTCCCCCAGGGCCGGGACTGTCTCAGCTACTAGAGCTGGAGAGCTGGTTATTGGGGCCCCCCCTCCTTCACTGTCCCTCATGGTCAGCTCCACAGGGCCATTAAGACAGGAGAAGGCAGGGTTCTTCCCTGGCTCTGAGGTTTACAAGACCATGCTACCTCTTATCCCTGTTTCTGATTTCATATCTAAGGTAAAGACCACAGTGCCCAGGAAAAGTCTGACACTGGGAAGATAGGGAAAGGTGGAAATTTGGGGATGCTCATTGTCGGTATCCAGCCCCACTGTTAATCTGGGAGGCTCATGTATGTATCCAGTCCTTCTGGTGACCCTGGTATATCCTGCCAGGTAGCTGGCAGGCCACTTATGCTGCAATGAAAGCCCTCTTCGAGTGCTCTGCTTTGGGACCCTGAAAGCCCTAATGATGCTCGTATGTAAGGTCAACGTTGAACTGTGGAGTGCTGCGTGTCTCAGCAGCGGTGCAGTCTGAAACAACCTCATACTGAGCTCTGTATGCAGAGCCACACTAGTCTTTCAGCCACTCTGTTACTTAAATGACAGGTATTTGTATATTGTGTGCCTATTTTCTGTAGTTCACATGGTTTACAGAAAAGCTGAGATACCTCTTAATCCAGTCACCTCTGTCAGGGACTTGGTGTCCATTCAGCTCAGTGGTTGAGAGCACTAGGTGTTCTTCCAGAGGACCCAGGTTCGGTTCCCAGCACCCACATGGCAGCTCACAACTGTCTGTAACTCCAGTTCCAGAGGATCTGACACCTTCACACCAACACACATAAAGTTAAATTTTTTTTTTTTTTAAAAAAATGTTGCTATCCTAGGCTGCTTTCTGTTGCTGCAATAAACACCATGACCAAAGCAACCTGGAGAGGAAAGGGTGTGTTTTAGCTTTCAGGGACAGGTTATAGTCCATCATCAAAGGAAGCAAGAGTTTAAAGCAGGGGCTAGAGAGATGGCTCAGAGGGTAAGAGCATGCCTGCTCTTCCTGAATTCAATTCCCAGCAACCAAATGGTGGTTCACAACCATCTGTAATGAGGTCTGGTGCCCTCTTCCGGCCTGCAGGAATACATGGAAGGAATGCTGTATACATAATAAATAAATATTTTTTTTTAAAAAAAAAGAGTTTAAAGCAGAAACCCACTGCTTACTGGCTTGTTCAGCTGTGTTTCCTTCAGCCCAGGCTCCCCGGCCTACGGAGGTCTGGACCCTCCTACAGCAATTAGCCATTAAGACCGTGCTCAACAGACAGCTATTAAACCAATCCGACAGAAGCAACTTTTTTCTTTTGTTTTTCTGAGACAAGGGTTTCTCTGTGAAGCCTTAGCTGTCTTGAAACTTGCTCTATAGGTCAGACTGGTCTCAAACTCAAAGATTCCCCTGCCTCTGCTTCCCAAGTGCTGGGGTTAAAGGCGTGCGCTACCACCACCTGGCAGAAGCAACTTTTCAATTGAGATGCCTTCTTCCCAGATGTGTCAAGTTGACAACCATGATTAGCCACCACAATAGCTTATTCCAGGAGAAACTTCAGGGATGTAAGGGAAGTGAATTCATTTGCCAATAGGTTAAAACATCAATGCTTTTTTAAGAAGGTGTGGTGCTGAGAGGATTGAGCCACTCAGAGACTCACACATGCCTGGCCAGCAACCACCAAGCTGTAACATCCCATGCCCCAGATCCCAGGTGATTTTTAATAAATTACTATGTGCATATGATTGGAGAGAGAGATGTAGAACCCAAAAGACTACTTCGTGGAGTTGGTTCTCTTCTACCTTTTTGTGAGTTCTAGGTGTTGAACCTCATTCGGGTTGTCTGGGAGCCTGTGTGTGACAAGGGCTTTTATCCACTTAACCCGTCTTGCTGGCCTAGACCCCTGACTGTTAACAATGCCAGTTAAATAGTACTTGTCAAGGAAAAATGATACTGGACACGCTCTCGGTGAAGCACCAGGTAGTGAATGTGCCAGCTGGCCCCTTGTGCTGGGTTAGCCCCATCATTAGCAGCAGACTTACCTGGAGGACTCCTGTGGGTTTAGGGGGAGCCTGACAGCCAGTACAGTTCTTTGATAGCCATCCATCTGCTTCTGTAGCCTCTGATTTTACAACTGCCCACCGATAAGCTCAGACCCCATGTCCATGTTCTCTGAAGCCTCTGCTTGTGTGCCCGGCCTGGTCTGTGCAGCTGCTTGGAATGTCCATTGTTCCTGCTGGGAGTATCAGCCTCTCGCTGGTTCCCTCAGGGATACAGCAGGCTGTAGTCCACTGCACTGGAATCTCCTGAGCAGAACTCAATTAACCTTCAAAAGGGAGGAAGTGAGTCCTTCCGTGGGCGGACAGTGATCTCCTTCCCTGGCTGGCTTTCTGCTTGGATTCCCTTCCACATTAACTGTCCACATCCTAACCACCTGCATCCAAGTGTGAGCCAAGCAGGGAGCAAAGGCTTAACCAAAGCTATTGACACCATCAGTAGCCTCAGAAGAGGACTGGGATTTCCTCACTAGGCAGTGGCAGGTCCCAAAAAAACCTGTGTACATCCTGGAGCTGCAGGCACAGCCAAGGCTTTCCAGACCCATCAGACCTGATGAGTGAGGGTACTGAGATCCAGCTGGGTGCTGCTGAAAACACCCAATCCCATGCTCTAGTAGACATGGCTCCCCTTTAAGGATGGAGAGCACCTGCCATCACAGGACATCTCTCCAGAGGCTCTCCTCTCTGTCCCCCAAGCCAGAAACTCAGTCCTTTTTAGTCTCAGGGACTGGAGTGTAGCTCATTGGTACTTGCTCAGCAAGCACAAGGCTTTTGGTTCAATCCCAAGCACTGCCAACAAGAACAACAAAATGTGTTTTCAGTCCCAGCTCCAGGAGGGGGGTCAGGGAACAGACTGGATAGTCACTAACCAGTGACAAGCCTTGAAAGGGGAGGAAGGAGAGCACAGGATGTGGCTAGTGCAGACTCAGGTCCTAAGGCAGCCACAGTGACACAGACACCAGTGCTGCCTCATTGCAATGCTGAGAGAGGGGCCCAGATGCTCCTTTGCCAGAGAGGCAGATGACCAGTGGCTGTCTTTTCCAGAGACAACAGAGAACCTCGGCAAAAGCCAGGGCCAGGCATGGGTCAGGGAGAGGCCGGTGGTGCTGTGCTCCAACCCAGGACAGACAGTAAGAGGTCAGTAACGATGAGGCAAGAATGATATTCCCTTGTGTCCCTCAAGACGATTCTGGGATAGCAGAGACCAGGTGGTGGCCCTCAAATGAGAAGGTAACCAAGGGTTCTCAGGAGGTTCAGTGCTGTAGGAGGCTGCTTGTTCGTTTCCCGGCTGCCCAGACTCCCGAAATAACCACACAGAAACTGTATTAATTAAATTGCTGCTTGGCCAATCACTATAGCATATTCCTAACAAGTTCTTACATATTAAATTAACCCATTTCTATTATTTTATATTATACCATGAGGCTCGTGGCCTATGGCAAGGTTCCAGCTGGCAGCTCGTTTTTTCCCTCTGCATGGCATCTCACTGACTCTGCCTTCTCCCAGCATTCAGTTTAGTTTTCCCTGCCTACCTCTGTTCTGCCCTGCTCTAGGCTCAAAGCAGTTCTTTATTAATCAATGGTAATCACAGCACACAGAGGGGCTCCCACATCAGCTAAGTACTGTGGCATCTAGCCTGGCCCAATAGATCCTGGTGTCCTTAGGGGTGAGATGCATAGGTGGGCCATGAGGGTATTTTATTATTATTATTATTATTTTAAACATAATGGGGAGACCAAGGGCTTAAAAACACTTTATGCTCATTTCCCAGTCGAGCTGGCCAAGCAGGTTTGGCTGGCTGGGCCACTAAACCCCAGGGATCTGTCCCAGTGCTGGGAATACAGGCATAGGCCACTGCACCTGGTTTTTTCTAAAATGAGTTCTGGTGATAAAACTCAGGCCCTTGGATTTGCAAGGAAAGCACTTTACCAGCTGATCTATCTCAGCACAACTATTAGGGCTTTAAAGACAGAACCAATAGAATAAATATATACATAATAAATATTTACTGTGTAACAGCATTTATTTACTGTGTAACAGTAAATATACTTATTTTAAATATTTACTGTGTAACAGTAAATATACAGTATAATACATCCTCTTAACATATATTTAATACATATTCATTTGTCTTTGTATTATATTTAATTGTATATTAATATATTTATATTATATACAAATATCTATTATATAATATGTAATTATATCACATGTGTAATAGATTATGCATATTTTATGCAATTTATTATATGCCATATAATGCATGTATAATACATATATAGCATATATGTTATGGTTGCATAATTTATGTGTGTATGTTTATATATTAATATATATATATATATATTAAAAGAGGTGGGTTTTTTTTTTTTGGTTTTTTGAGACAAGGTTTCTCAGTAGCTATGGAGCCAGCCCTGGAACTCACTCTGTAGACGAAGCTGGCCTCTGTCTTTCAAGTTCTGGGATTAAAGGCATGTGCCACCACCGCCCAGCTAAAAGAGGATTTATTAGACTGATTTACATGAAATGGCCAAAGTAGTCCCAACAATGGCTGACTCACACTGGAAAGGGCAAGGAGCAAATAGTTGCTCATTCCCCAAGGCTGACTGCCCCAGCCATCCCAATCCAACATTGAAGGCCTGGAGGATCCCCATGAGCTGATGATCTTCAGTCTATGTGAGCAGCCTGAAGAAGCTGGTTCTTCTTGTTGAGACGCTGCCCACTGCCCCTCACAGCCTAGGGCTCCAGGTGGATGATCAGCACAGAAACCCTAGAAAGGTTCAGACCCAGGTCCGGCACACGGCTTAAGGTGCTGCAGGGAATTGATGGCCACACCTTCCAGGAGTGGACAATGAATACCACCAGTCACCAGTTCTGATTTTGTTGTACTTGTTTTTCGAGATAAGGTTTTTCTCTGTAGCCCTGGATGTCCTGGAAGTCACTCTGTCGACCAGGCTGGCCTTGAACTCACAGAGATTTGCCTGCCTCTGCCTTCTGATTGCTGGGATTAAAGGCGTGCCCTCCCCCTCCCCCACATAACTGTTTGTTTTGGAGACCGGGTCTCACTGTCTGAGACTGGCCTTGAATGCAGAATCCTTCAGCCTCCACCTCCCTAAGGCTGGGATTGCAGGCATGTATTTCCATGCCCAGTGCTCTGGTAATGAGAAAAAGAGCAGCCTTCCTGAAATGGCTTACTGGCTAGAAGTATGCTCTCTAGCTGTGAGGAAAATTGGGATGTGTAGCTGCTAACTTAGCCACTGAAACAAACTGAAGATTCTCATGGCATGGAGAAGACCTTAAGAGTAGACAGATGGCACAGGGCTGGGGAGATGGCTTGGCACAGAGTACTTGCTACCCAAGTGTCAAGACCCCCATCACCTGTAAATGCCAGAAATGCCAGGTAGTCTTGCCCTCCCTGTAATCTCAACACAGGGGAGCAAACTGGCAAGATAGATTTGTGGAAGTCTGTGAGCCCTAGGTTCAGCAGGAGACCCTATGCCTTGAAGATACCCACCTCCGGTCTATATTCACGAACACAAATATGTAAAATGCACCTATACACAAAAAATTAAAAACAAATGTAAACAATACACCATTGTGCCCCTCCATCCGTTTACCCACCCACTCACCACTCATCCTTCTGCCTACCCATCCATCTGTTCATCCCCCTTTACCTATCTGCCCACACATCCATTCATCTACCCACCCATTCATCATTCTTCACCTACCCATCCATTTACCAAACTATTCATCATTCACTAGCCCACCCACTCACCCACCCATCCACCCATCCATCCATCCATCCATCCATCCATCCATCCCTCCCTCACATTCCCCTGCAACTGAAATTTCAGTGATTTATCTGTGGTCATCACCATGACTTTGCTTCTTTCTGTGACTCTAAAAATAGTCTCTTCTAGCACCTTGCAGGGAGCCCTGGCAAACTAGACATGTGCTGAAATGGGTGTGTACCGTCAAGGTGGGTACTAGGGAACCTTGGTGGAGAGACCCTAGTGCAGATCTGGAGGCACTCAGGGTCTGACAGCCTAGGGAAATGGGAGCTGAGGCACTCAGCAGAGAGGGGAGGCCCAGGAGGCAGGATGCACAAGAAGCAACTTCCAGACCTGCCCCAAAGTGGGGCAGGCCCAGGAGGCCATTGAAGGTTTGGTCAGGGGGAAGATGGGCATTTTCCTTCTGTCACTGTATTTTTTTAAAGCAAGGAACCTACTTCAATAATGAAAGATACCTATGGTTTTTTTCTATGTTTTTAAAATATGGAAGTTTATTCTGTGGTCAACTATATGGCTTTTTTATGCCCCTGAACCTCTTTATGTGCCTTAAAACTCAACATCTAAGCCACCTTTGCCTTCTATGGGGGTCTCATAGGAATGTGGCTGCATTTAAATTGCCTTTTTTCCCCATCCCCTGGGAACACCGCTAGACTAGCCATAATCCTACCAAAGTGCTCAGGAACTTTGACTGACAGCCCTAGGTAAAACCAAGTAAACCTGATGAGAGGATGTAAGTATTTAATGAGACCTATGGGTGAGATGGTTCTCAGGGGCTGTCAGAAATGATTCATTCATTCTCTCTCTCTCTCTCTCTTTCTCTCTCTCTCTCTCTCTCTCTCTCTCTCTCTCTCTCACACACACACACACACACACACACACACTTTTGCTATCTCTTTACAATAAATGCCAGTCACATGAGCCTGGAAACTCTTCCCTTTTTCCTCTGCTCTCTCTCTAGTGCTAGAACATGGCTCAATAAAGCATTTGCTGGACTGGAGATGTGTCTCAGCTGGCAGAGTGCATTCTTATGTGTTTGAATGCTTAGCCTCTAGCGAGTGGCACTATTAGGAGGTGTGGAGGAAGTATGGCCTTGTTGGAGGAAGTGTGTCACTGTGGGGGCGGACTTTGAGGTCTCATATGCTCAAGCTACACACAGTGTGGGACACGGGTCTCTTCTGTTTACTTCAGATCCAGATATGGTGATGCACACATGAATCCCAGTACTTAGGAAGGAGGTATAGGCAGGAGGATCAGAAGTTCAAAGTCATCCTTGACTACAAAGGAAGTTCAAGACCAGCCTGAACTAGATGAGCCTGTGGTGGTTTAAACAGGTATGGCCCCCATAGACTCGTGTGTGTATGTGAATGCTTGACCCATAGGAAGTGGCACTATTAGGAGGTGTGGTGCTATAGGATAATGCTCTTGTATATTGTAAAGATTTGTCACTCGTATTGGTTTGATAAAACATCAGCTGGCCAGTAGCCAGGTAGGAAGTACAGGCAGAGCAACCAGACTAAGAGAATTCTGGGAAGAGGAAAAGCAGAGACGCAGTTGTCATCCAGAAGCAGAGGAAGCAAGATGAAAATGTCTTACTGATAAAAGATACCAAGCCACGTGGCTAAACATAGATAAGAATTATAGGCTAATTTAAGTTGTAAGAGGTAGTTAGTAATAAGCCTGAACAATAGGCCAAATAGTTTATAATTAATATAAGCCTCTGTGTGTTTATTTGGGACTGAATGGCTGGGGGACCGGGCAGGACAGAAACTTTCATCTATAGTGCGGCCTTGTTGGAGTAGGCATGGTCTTGTTGGAGGAAGTGTGTCACTGTGGAGGCTGGCTTTGAAGTGTCTTATGCTCAATCTATGTCCAATGTGACTCAAAGTCCCCTTCTGTTGTCTGCAGTTCCAGATATAGAAGTCTCAGCTCCTTCTCCAGCTTTACAGCAATAGTAACCATAGCTAAGACAGTCTTACTATGAAGCGGGGCTGTTCTGGAGCTCACTATGTAGAAAAAATACCCATACAAAACACATACAGAGGCCATCTTGGCCATGTGTTGGTTTGAGTTGCGGGACACACCTTCCAGGTCACTTTGCTTCTTTCTGTGACTCTAAAAATAGTCTCTTCTAGCACCTTGCAGGGAGCCCTGGCAAACTAGACATGTGCTGAAATGGGTGTGTACTGTCAAGGTGGGTATTAGGGAACCTTGGTGGAGAGACCCTAGTGGAGATCTGGAGGCGCTCAGGGTCTGACAGCCTAGGGAAATGGGAGCTGAGGCACTCAGCAGAGAGGGGAGGCCCAGGAGGCAGGATGCACAAGAAGCAACTTCCAGACCTGCCCTGAAGTGGGGCAGGCCCAGGGGTGAGCTCTGCAAAATGGACTTTGAGCTGTCCTAAGCTAGAGGAGCCTCTGGGCAACGGTCCCAGGGTCCCTGAGCTTCCCAGAGCCCTAAGTGCTAGTATCTGAGGTCCACCTGGTCCCAGGGATCCCTGCTGCCAGCACCAGACTTAGACATCTAGATGATCTAGCCCTGGGGACTAAGCGTTTATGAGGTTCTTAGAGTCTCCAGCATGCAGACGGCCATTGTTGGCCTAGCTAGTGTCACATAAGCCAATCACTAAGAGTCTTTTAAAATATATACCCATGGGGCTGGAGAGATGGCTCAGAGGATAAGAGCACTGACTGCTCTTCCAGAGGTCCTGAGTTCAATTCCCAGCAACCATATGGTGGCTCACAACCATCTGTAATGAGATGTGCAGGCACACATGCAGACAAAACACTATACATAATAATTAAATATATGTATATCTCCATGCTGTTGGTTCCATTCCTCTATAGAACATGACCACTGCATTCACCTAGCTACCCACAGTGAGATGGTGCTGCTGCTCAAGGTGAGTTTCATCCACATCTGACTTTAGAGGGAGGCCTAGCATCCAGCATTCCACCGTATCCCCATATGGGCTTCCTCTGTCCTGTGTTCTCAGACTCCATAAGAAGGCGACCTGAGGTTGTGCCTAGTATCTTTATTGGTCGGAGGCAGGGGGAGCGCCTGCCAAAGGTTGTGGGCTGGGGATTCTAGGGTCTCCAGGGCTTGCTCCTGGCTCTGCACACATCAGGTCACTTTCTTGGGCAGAGGATTAATGATCCCGCTCTCTATGTACTCGAAGACTGTGTATGGGTCCTGGTCCCCATTGACAGTGATGGCCCGCTCATAGTACTGCTCCAGGTCCCCACAGTTCCTGTAGAAGAGGTCTGTTTGGAGCCTGATGTGCTCCTCTGAGTCCCTGGGGTTCTGCAGGAGACGGGCCTGGACCTCGATGGTGGGAGGAGGCTTATACATGAGATGGAACCTAGGAGGAAACAGATGACATGGGGGCTCTCAGGCCTCAGCATGTCGACCGCGCTAGGGCACCATTACCACCAGGCATGACCATCACTCGTGGACCAGTGGGGTGCATCTTGGACTGACCTCGGGCCTCTGGGACATGAAGATGTAGTCCCAGCTCAAAGAGAGGGCAGAGGTCAGCCAGCAGGACAGAATGCAAAGAGAGTAAGAGCCAGTAAGAGCCAGTTTCCCCCTTTATCTCAGAACTCAGAAGGCCCAGGCAGGCAGATCTCTACATGTTCCAGGTCAGCCAGAGCTGGACACAAAACAACAAACAAAACCCCAAGTTCTTTCCTTCTTTTCTTTTCCCTACCTTTGCCCCCTACCAATCCCCCCTCATCCCGCTCTGTCACATATTGGTCTCCGCTGTTGGCAGATCTGGCTCCCAGCAGCAGCTGTAGCCAGGTCAGCCTTGGTGAGTGACAGTCCATGTTATTGAGTCCATGCATAACCCCCATCTGTGCCACCATGGCCACTTTGTTCATGGCCCATTGGATAATGACAGGAGTGGCTGGGCAACGAGACTGACTGTCCACAGAATGGGTCATGCTAACTACTTGATTACTGTATTGAACTCCTCCTCAGCTGAAGCCACCTTCTGATGAGCATTTACAGGGGACACGCGTATCTTCGCATTCTTTGCCCATTGGGAGAGATCTGTCCAAAAACTTCTTCCCCAGATGTCTTTCTCACCAATTTTCCAGTCATGGCCTTTTCAAGTCCCTGACCATCCAGCCAATCTGTTGGCTACAGCCCATGAATCAGTGACCGGTCATACATCTGGTTATCTCTCCTTTCAAGTCAACTGTGTGACCATGTGTACTGCCCAAAGCTCTCCCCACTGTGAGGATTCCCCTTCACCAGTATCTGTCAGGGTTGTCCCAGAAAGGGGTTGTAGTGCTGCAGCTGTGCACCTCTGGGTGGGGCCTGCATAGTGTGTAGACCCATCAATAAACCAGGCCCTGGTCTTCTCTTCCTCAGTCAACCGATCATAGGGAACACCCCATGAGGTTGCAGGTGCATGCTTGTGGAGCCCCAAAAATGTAACCTATTTCCACCTTGTCTGATGGTCAGAGAGTTTGGAGGTTGATCAGACTTGATGACAATAATCAGGGCTACACATCCTGACTCAGGATGTACTTGGTTCTTTTGACATTAGATGGCTCATACAGGTAGATTCACTCCACCCTGACAGATGGTCAGGATATTCAAGCATACTTCTGCTCTTCCATTTGTAATAGAAGGTTACCTGGGGAGTGGTTGCTTTCAGGATACTTGGTCTAGGGTGGCTTCACTGCCCAAACAACAGAATACTAATGACTTGATGTCTCAAAGTGTTGAAGCAATTAACTGTTTGAGTTGTCCTTTGTATCGTGTTAAAAAAATTTGTTGCCTTCTTCCCCCTTTCGTATTAGGGTATAAAAGCATATGGAAAATTAAATGCGGGTGATTTTCAGAATTCACCGGAACTCCCTCCCGGTACTATCCTATATTTTCTGTTTTATTCTTTAACTCATGTCTTTGTACTCTTTACTTATTTTTCTGATTCCCATGCTCCTACCCTGGCAAGAGGTATTTTTGTCTAGGCTGGTCCCCAATACATGCTTGGCAGCAGACAGCATTGTAATGGGAGTAGAAACCATAGGCATTTGGGCCACTCCTTCGTGTAACTTCCTTGTGCCTTCAGGACCTACTCAGGCCCAACCACTTGTATACTACTTCCATTGATAATGAATTGCAGCTGTGCATGTCCAACTTTATGACGTGGTGGGGTCACAGATAACACCCAGCTCATGATGGGCATCTCAGGTCAAATGGCAACGTGGTGGCCCGCTGTCAAATGTTCAGTTTCCACTAAGGCCCAGTAGCAGGCCAAAAGCTGTCTCTTAAAGGGAGAATAGTTGTTTGCAGACAATGGTAGAGACTTGCTCCAAAATCCCAAAAGTCTCTTCTATGATTCAAAGAAGAGCTTGCCAAAGGGACTTGCCAAAGGGGCTTGCCAAAGGCTCCAAACAGCATCCCTATCTGTCACTGACACCTCAAGTACCATCCGGTCTGCTGAATCATAAGGTTCAAATGGTAGAGCAGCCAAATGATCAGCATCCTGGACCTGTTGAAGAGATTTCTCCTGTTCCCGACCCCACTCCTGGTACCAAAATCTCTATTTGTCATGGTTCTCCAGAGGAACAGAACTAATAGAATGAATGTGAGATTTATTAGAATGACTTACAAGCTGTGGTCCAGCTAGTCAAACAATGACTGTCCATTAACAGAAGGTCCAAGAACTCATTAGTTTTTCAGTCCCTGAGAATGCATATCTCAGTTGGTGTTCAGTATATGCCAGAAACCCAAAGACATAGACTCTGATACCAATGAAGGAATGGGCTTGCCAGGAAGAGCAAGAACAAGCTGGCAAAGAGAGCAAGCTTCCTTCTTCCATGTCCTTTGTATAGGCTGCCAGCAGAAGATGTGGGCCAGACTAAAGGTGGATCTTCTCATCTCTAAAGATTTGGATTAGAAGTAGGTCTTCTGCTGGGCATTCCTGGCACACACTTTAATCCCAGCCTTTGGGAGGCAGAAGCAGGTAGATTTCTGAGTTTAAGGTCAATCTGACCTACAGGGCAAGTTCTAGGACAGCCAGGGCTACACAGAGAAACCCTGTCTCAAAAAACAAAAAAATGAACAAAAAAAAAGGAGTGGATCTTCTCATTTCAAATGATTTAATTAAGGAAATATCTGCATCCGGGCAGTGGTGGCGCACACCTTTAATCCCAGCACTCAGGAGGCAGAGACAAGTGTATTTCTGTGAGTTTGAGACCAGCCTGGTCTACAGAGCAAGTTTCAGGACAGGCTTCAAAACTACACAGAGAAACCCTGGGCATGGCAGTGTACCCCATTGTTCCAGCACTGGAAAGGCAAAGGCAGGCAGATCTCTGTGAGTTCAAGGCCAGCCTGGTCTAAAGAGTGAGTTCCAGGACAGCTAGGGCTGCTACACAGAGAAATGCTGTCTCAAAACCATACCAAACCAAAAGAAAAAAGAAAAAGAGAAAGAAAGAAAGAAAGTGCCGGGCGGTGGTGGCGCATGCCTTTAATCCCAGCACTCGGGAGGCAGAGGCAGGCGGATCTCTGGGAGTTCGAGGCCAGCCTGGTCTACAAGAGCTAGTTCCAGGACAGGAACCAAAAGCTACGGAGAAACCTGTCTCGAAAAATCAAAAAAAAAAAAAGAAAGAAAGAAAGAAAGAAAGTTAGTTAGTTCATCACAGGCATACCCAGCTTCTTGGGTTTTAGTTAATTCCAGATGTAGTCAAGTTGACAACCAAAGAAAAGCTATCAGGGACTGGAGAGGTGGCTCTGAGGTTAAGAGCACTGACTGCTCTTCCAGAGGTCCTGAGTTCAAGTCCCAGTAACCACATGGTGGCTCACAACCATCTATAATGAGATCTGGTGCCCTCTTCTGGCCAGCAAGCATACATATAGACAGAACACTGTATATATAATAAATTAATCCTAAAAAAAAAAAGGAAAGAAAGGAAGGAAGAAAGAAAGGCCATCACACAGGATTTCCTCTATGTAGCCCTGGCTGTCCTAAAACTTCCTAAGTAGACCAGGTTAGCCTCAAAGTCAGAGATCTGCCTGCCTCTGCTTCCCAAGGGCTGGGATTAAATGGCTTACACCGCCACAAAGAGTTTGTTTTTTTTAATGTGTGTGTGTTCTAGTGACTGAACTCAGGTCCTCGTGCTTGCAAGGCAAGCACTCTACCACCTGAGATCTACCCAGCTTCATCTGTTCTTTTTCTATCCTTCCAAGCACTATTTGTTAAGTACTAACAGGCTGCCCATCTGGTACAGTCATTTCTCAAGTGGGAGTCCAGTTGGGGGCTAGGAACACGGTGGCTAGACACTTAACCTGTGTGGTGCTGCAGGGCCTGGTACCTTCCTTCCCTCACTCTTGCAGACAGGGGGCCCAGAAGAACGCAGAAAACAAACCTGCTTCTAGTCTCTATCCATAGTAGCCAGTGCTATTCTGAAGCAGGTCCACATAGCACTGAGCACCTTAGCGGAGAGGTGGCTTCGCAGGGGACCTGGCCACCAACAGCCCTCCATGACCAACCACCAGTAAGGCCTGACCAACCTTTCTCCTGTGACAGGGTCAGTCCTTCTCAGCGTTATTCGCTCCAGGATGGAATCCAATGGCACATTCAGGAAGAACACCCTGCAGAGAGAGACCGCAGTAGCCATGTTTGTTCCTGTCTGAACCTGGCAACGCTTTGACAGCCTGGGCCTACTAATCTTAGGGAGATTATTCCTCCCCTTCCCCGACTGACACTAGAGATATCAAAAGCTGACCTGTCAACATGACTTCCAGGTACATGGCAAACCCACCTAGAGCCTGGAGCCCCACCCTCCTTCCCTAGCAAACCCACTCTTCAGTCCAGTAATACCCCAATGCCAGATACTAGGGTAACCAGAGCCTTCCAGAATCAACCACTGGCCACTCTGGAGCCTACACTGCCTTGTACATTCCTCCTCACAGAAGCCACAACCAAGTTCCCTGGCCACCCTTGTCCCCTTCCGCCTGCTGCCTCCTGCCCTTAGTGTCTGCCCATGTGGCCTCCCTGCTGTCATTCACTTACCTCCAAGGTTGGCATGATTCTCCACATGTGTGCATGTGTGTTTCAGGGAGCAGAAGGTCTACCCCAGCTTCCTGAGACAGCTAAGGATGGCTATTTAGACCCTACCTGGACTGGCCATGCTCTATTCCTGTTGGCTGGGAGACACCTTTTCCCTCTGGCTCTTTTGTACCTGTGGCTTGGCTGTGACTAGGGCTGTGAAGAGGCTAGACTCAGGGCTCCCCTGGCTATGGGGGCTGGTGAAGGACGCAGACCCAACCAAGCGAGGCACATGCAAGGCAGCTCCAGCCCCTTCTACAGGAGCTTCATCTACTGACTTCACCGCAGTACAGATGGAAGCCCAGACTTACCCAGAGGGCCTTCCTTAGAAAGGCTTGCCCAGAGCCATCGGGGACCAGAGAAAATAGGACCACGTATAGCCTGAGGCTGATACCTCAGTAAATGACTGACACAAATACTTATAAATCTCTACTTTTGCTTGGGTTGGCTTCCTCTGGATTCCTTCTAGTACTTACCCAAAGTTACTCTTTTTTCTTTTAAAAAAAAAAAAATCTTTTATTTATTCATTGTTTGGGAGGTAGTCAGGGGCAGGTGTATGCAGAGGTCAAGGAACAACTGCAGGTCCCTGCAGGCACCGTGGGTGGGCGAGATAAGAAGTGAAGCTCGGGTCAGCTTGAATTAGCTGTCATTGACTCAAACGTCCCGAGTCTGGCACTAGATGGTTTATTTTAGCTGTATTGATGCACAACACAACTTGGGGGAAAGTTTCCTGGTGACAGTTAACTCATTCCTGTGGGCACAACACAACTTGGGGGGAACGTTTCCTGGTGACAGTTAACTCATTCCTGTGGGTACAACGAAGCTTAAGACATGTTTACTACAATGAAACACTTTGTTGTGGTGGTTGTTTTGTTTTCTGTGTGCAGCCCTGGGTGTCCGGGAACTTTCTCCATGGGCCAGGTTGATCTTGAACTCACAGAGATCTCTCCCGAGTGCTGGGATTAAAGGCGTGCACCTCCACCACTTAGTACCTTGAAACTCTTTACAAAGTACAAGTGGCTTCATTGCTAAAATGGGTTCTTGTTGACTTAGAAACAGTGCTCAAGATAAAGGTCTAGGGAGAACGGCTGAAGTAAACATAACATTTGTGGGAGTCAGGATTGGCCTGGTGCGAAGACAAAATGGAAGTCACGTAGGCTGTTGTAAAGTACAAAAGATAGCTCTCACAAGGATGGTTTTATGGGCTAAGAAGCAATGCTCAAGGTTTAGAGGGCGATGGTCGGGGATAAAGAAGCATAAAATTCTGGGGGATTCAGGTGTAGGCTGGCCCGACATATAGCAAAGATCACCAGGTTGCGAACTCCATCCTTTCCCAGAATTCCAGGTGGAAGGCAGGTAAACATCTCCTTCCCCTAAGAGACAAGCCTGTGTGTTCAACTTTCCTGGTTTCCTTTGTGCTTGTCTGGGTGCGCAGGACCTCGTGCCCTCTACAGACAGCTTTCCGGAGCTGGTTTTCTCCTTCTACCTGTGGCTCCCAGGGACTGAACTCAGGTCATCAGGCAAGTGCCCTCACCCCTGAGGCATCTCACCAGCCCCAGCTACCTTTATTGCTGTGACCTAAGACATGACAAGAAGCAATCTGAGGGCGGAAGCATTTATTCCATCTCACAGTCAAGGCGGCAGGAGAATGAGGCTGCTGCCCACTCAAGTCATTTCTGCCATCAGGAAGTGGAGAACAAAAGGAAAGCTGGGATGGGTCACTAAATCCTCAAGGCCTTTCCCAAACCCCTCCCCTTCAGACTTCTACTAGAAAGACTCTACCTCCTAAAGGTTCCAGAACTCACATACATGAGTCAATTCACATTCAAACCACACGGAAGCCTGGCACACTTGGTATCATACACTAGAACATGTATGAACTCAAGAGAAAAACAGCTAACCAACAAATGGCAAAGCAGAGCGGGGTGTTCTTTCTCAGGCCAGCCATTCCCGGGGGGGGGGGGGGGGGCGGGGTGTCTCCTCCTCTCCCTTTGCCCAGCTTCTCCTCCCTGAGGGCCACCTCCACCCATTACCACACAAACCTGCTAACACTGTGTATAGCTGCAGCCACCCCACGAAGCAAACACAGCTGGTTCCCAGCAGTCTAGCAGGCTGGAACCACACCAACCTCTTCCTCACTGCCATGCTGTCTGTCAGGCTCCTTCAACCTCTAGACGCTGAACATGTTGTTATCTACAAAGTTCACACTCAGGAGCCAAGTCCAGTTATAAAGCACACTTACATACAAACACACACACTCATACACATATTATACACACACACATACATGCTCACACACTCATGTATTGCTAATGCAGGCTGCAGGTGGCCTGTGGACGTGAGGAGGACACACCTGCCTCCTAATGACTGTCTCATGTAGAGGGCCACAAAACACCGCTGATACAATACAGTGGAGCAGGCTTTTTCTTTTGGCCACCAACCAGCTCCCGAATCACGACACGGAAATGTATTATTAGCTATAGACGCTCAGCCTTAGCTTATGCTTGTTTCTCACTAGACGAAGAGAAACCTAACATGTTTCTTTTCATCCACGTTTTGCCTTGGGGCTTCTTAACTTCCCTTTCTTTGTGTGTATCTTCCTTTCCTGCTGTCTCCAGGTCTGGCTAGCGGGCGGCTGCTTGGCTTCTGGCCCCCCGGGTATGTCCCTCTCTTTTTCCCTTGTTCTCTTCTTCTCTAGTCTAGATTTCTTCTCCTATGTATTCTCTCTGCCCGCCAGCCCTGCCTCTCCCTCTCCTGCCTAGCTATTGGCTGTTCGGCTTTTTACTAGATAAATCAGGTGCCTTAGACAGGCAAGGTGAAACAGCAACCCATCTTTACATAATTAAACTCACATCCTGATATTATTAAACAAGTGCAGCATAAACAAAGTAACACACCTTTACACAGCTAAATATGCTGCAGCATAAATAAATGGAACACATCTTTACATCGTTGTAATTTCCGCAACAGTACAGTGCACAGAGAACTGCATAAATTAAAAGTCCAACAATACATTAAGAGAATTCATTATTACAACTAAGTGAGCTTTAATCGATTTTAAATCGAAAGTAAAATTTACCATACTTTTAGCCTAACTTGACAGGGTCTCGCTATGCAGCCTAAGCTGGGCATCAACTGCTCTGCAGCCCAGACTGACCTTGTATTATCAATCCTCCTGACTCGGGCTTCTGAGGGCTACAATTACAAGTGCGCACCATGCATGAGAGAGGACAACACTGATCCGCTTACAAAACAGCAACAGCAACAGTGTGCAAGCAGTGAGAGACTGAATGTTTGTCTCTGACCCGGGTAACAGGGCAAAGGTGTCTGCTCTCACGATCCCTCTTCAGCCGGCTCCTGAAACTGGTCCTCTGACCACCACATACACACACACACACACACACACACACACACAAACACACACACATACACACATCAAATGTAATTAAAACAAATAACCCTCTGTGTCTCAAAATACATTTAAAAAAATAAGCCAGAATGGGAAAAATATTTGCAAAACACATATCCAATCAAGCATTTGTATCCAAAATTCAGGAAGTGTGAGCTCCATACGCCACACTTGTGCAGGGGCCCCAACTGCTCCAGTATCTCCAGAACTGATACCCAAAGGGGAAAGTGTGGCGTCTGAAGATAGTTTCTTGGAAAAGGCTCAAGTTGCCTCCTCTTTCCAGCATATGGAAGGCCCAGCCTCTGCCATGCTGAAAGGAAGGCACCGGGGGTCTTCCTGTGCAGAGCCTCTGTGGCTGTCTCTGGCTGTCCTGCAACTCAAGGTGTTTCCTCAGAGGGAGAACTACACAATGACCACCATTGGAGGAGGACCAGGAAAGAGGAGAGTTCCCAGAGAAAACACAAACAGCACCCAGATGAGATGATGGAGTGAGGGACAAAGCACATTGCCTGACTGGAAGCTTTGTCCAGGACATGGAAGGAGAAGATGATGCCAAGGTGGTCCTCCATCAATGACAAAGTCCACGGTGTTCTGAGAGCACAAGGCAGAAGTAGCCATGTTATGTGTCTGAGTAATTTGCCTGCATGTATGTCTGTACACCGTGTATGTACCTGGTGCCCACAGAGGTCATAAGACGGCGTCAGATCCCCTGGTTGTGAGCTGACATGTGGGTTCTGAGACTAGAACTCAGGTCCTCTGCCAAAGCAACAAGTGCTCTTAGCTGCTGAGCATATGGAAGCTGTAAAATATCTTCAAGGATCATCTTAAGGAAACCTGCCCACCTCCTTTGAGACAGGGTCTTTCATTTTCCTAGAACTTACTGATAGGTTGATAGTTGGGGAGCCCCGGGGACCTTCCTGTTCCTGCCTTCCCTGAGCTAGGATTGCAGCCATGCACCTGCATGCCAGGCGTTTTTCTGTGAGTTCTGGGTCCCAGAAAGGACTTTATCAATTGAGCCACCTGCCCAGCCTCAGTTTCCCCTATACGTTTGGGAAATGGAGGATGCTTAGTCCAGATTAAAACCGTAGCAGGTTCATCCTTGAAGTACACCAAGGTTCAGAACAGGGGCCGGGGCTGCCTTGCTGGTACTGTGTCCTTCCTGCCCAGAAAATGCCGAGAGCCAGGACATAAGCTGAAAGTGGGCAGGTGGGTGTCGGCACACAATCTGGCCCGATACCATCATAGCAAAGCACAGCTTCGATTAAGTGCAGTTGGCTTCCTGGCCCTCCTGATAGGAGCCTGGGTCACAGGCCAAGCCTGCAAAGATTCCTGGAATTCACTGTTGAGAGAGGCTGTGCCCAGGAAGAGCCATGCAGAGGAGAGTCTGGACATGTGGTCTCTCTGGCCAGGATTTTAAAGTGCTTGCCATGTGGCTTCTTCACTCTGATAAGCAAATCTGAAAAACCAAAGGGCAGATACCTCCACCTGATCCTACCACCTTGGGCATCTTGCGTCTGGCCTTGGATAGCAGTGACAGCTCCTCTCATTTCCAGCTCTCACTCCTTTAAAACCAGGGCTCCCACTGGCCAGTTCTTGTTGGAGAAAACGGCGCATAATTGACAGTGCAAACCTACCCTGGCGGTACCTGCAGTCTCTCCAGGGGCAAGCAACAAACTCACTCTCCTGCTGTTAACTAGCAAATTAGCAAGCGCTCCTGGAAGTTTAAAAGTGCATTTCCAAACACAGCAGCCCGGTGGAAGGAGAATGACCCAGGATCCTCTTGCAGACTCAAGCTATTTTTTAAAGCCCTCTTAAAATGTTTATTTTCTTCACCACTGAGAAGAAAGGGAGAAAAAAAAAATCTTTTCCTATGCATGCTGCCACCCAGGAGCTCCCCAGACAATAAGGAAAAGCCAATTGTCGAGCCAGGTAGTTCTGCAAGCTTTTCCCACAGAGAAAAGCAAATGAGTTTAAGACGAGAATAACAGGAGACAAGCTGGCCACCACCTGTGAGGCAAAGCCTTGGTCTCTGGCTGGCATGTGCACCCTCATCCCGGCTTTGGGTCAGTGATGGGCTGAGATTCATATTTCTGAGACAGGAAGGCCAGGCTAACAGGACACGAGCCCTTCCCTAAGCCCTCAAGGGTCTGGTGAGCCTGAAACATCTAACCATGAGCAGCTGTTCTTCCCCAAATCTGTATTCAGACTCCCCCATCATTCTGCTGTTTTAAAAAATAAATTCAGAGGCTCTGGAGATAGTGCTTGTCTTACAAGAAAAAGGACCTGAGCTAAATCTGCAGAATCCATCAAAAAAAAAAAAAAATAGGGCCTGAGGGTATGCACTGACAATCCCAGTGCTGGGCAGGCAGGGGAGGCAGGGACAGACCAGGTCCCGAGAGTTTGTGACTTGTCATCCAGCCTGCTTGGCAAGTTCTAGTCCAGTAAAAGACTCTCACAAGAAGGTGGACAGCTGAAGGAACAGCAGTTATGGTTGACCTCTGGCCTAGTCTGTTTGTCTTGTCTGTCTGTCTGTCTCTCGCACACACACAAACACACACTATTCCAGCTTTTTTGGTGCTTTTGACCTCTACAGTTAGGTCACAGATTCACCTGTCCTTTACAGCTAGACCAACAGGAAACACTGACAAGAGAATGCAAATACTTTTTTTTTGTTTGTTTGTTTTTGTTTTTTTTTTTTTCAAGACAGGGTTTCTCTGTGGTTTTGGAGCCTGTCCTGGAACTAGCTCTTGTAGACCAGGCTGGTCTCGAACTCACAGAGATCCGCCTGCCTCTGCCTCCCGAGTGCTGGGATTAAAGGCATGCGCCACCACCACCCAGCTGCAAATACTTTTTTAAAGATAAAAGATGTACTTCATATACGCATATATACGTGTGTGTGTGTGTGTGTGTGTGTGTGTGTGTGTGTGTATGTGTACCTGTATGTGTGTGCCTGGTGCTCAGAAACGCTGGAAGAGGGTGTTGGGTGCCCTGAACTGGGGTTACATGAAGTTGTGACCTCCTATGTGGTTGCTGGGAACCAAATCCCAGTCCTCTGTAAGAGTGCTCTTAGCCACAGAGCCATCTCTCCAGGCCTGGGAGAATGCAAATGCTTTTGTTCTGACCACTGTCTTGCTAACTCAACCAAACGACACAAGTGCTGTGGGAAGGTGTTCTGGTTTCATTTCGGTTACTGTGATGAAGCGCCCTGACCAAAACAAGGTAGAGCAGAGAAGGGTTTGCTTTAGTCTACAGTTCCAGGCGGCAGTCCTTCACAGCTTGGACGGCACATTTCAAGGTCACGTCATCTCCACAGTCAAGAGCCCTCTTTCAGTTAGATTGCTCCTCTCTTATACTATTGGGAATCTCTGCCTGGAGGATGGTACTGCCCACAGTAGGCAGGGTCTTCCTACATCAATCAACAATAAAGACAAACCACCCCTACTCCAGACATGCCTACAAGCCAAAGTGATCTAGAAAATTCCTTAGTAAGACTCTCTTCCCAGGTCATTAGAGGTTGTATCAAGTTAAAACTATTCAGAAAGGTTTGAAAACATCTCCCTTGCAGGGTCCTCTTGTTTGAGGTGACCATGATTTCCAAATGATGAAGCACAGAGATACTCACAGGCAAGCTTGGTACAACAAAAAGTCCATGGCCCGGAAATGTGCTCAAGATATAGTAACTGAATAAAAAGAATATTGGGACTGGGGATATAGCTACATTGGTAGCATGTTCCCCTTGCATTCATGAGGCCATGGCTTCTGTCCCCAGCCCTGCAGAAATTGGTATGGTGGCACATGCCTGTAATCCCACAATTTAGAAAGTGGAGGCAGGAGGATCAGAAGCACAAGGTCATCTTCAGCTACATTAACAGGCTTAAGGGTAGGTAGCCTGGGCTACATGAGACTGTCTCGAAAGTAAATAAATAGGTGAAATTGTCTGATGCCACTTAAAAATATACAGGAAAAGCCTGACGTGGTGTATCATGCCCAGCTCACTCCAGAGACTGACACAGGAGGATGCCCTTGAGATCAGCGTGGGCAACTTAGTGAAACCCTGTTTCCAAAAACCAAACAAAAACCAGTGGCTAGAATAACAAAGGGAGTTATGCCGTGACCCTGGCAGGAGTGCGAAGCTCACACATCCCTTGTCCTCGTCCCTGCTCCATGCTTTGCTGGTAATCCAGTTTGTGCATGTCAGGGGGAGCCCTGGAAATTGGAGCTTTTGCCATTTCTCTGGTGTAAATTCTCCTGATATAGTTGCAAGCTGTCTACTTGACATCACTTGAGTATGGAGCTGGGAAAGGCTGCAGAGGGTCTCAGGAGCTGGAGCGCGTTGGTTCTTGCAGGTGCCTGTCACACACTGCAGCCTCTGGGGATCAGCCAGGACTATGGCCCTTCTGGTGTGGGCCAAGACTTTGACTGCATGCCTATGGGGTTCTGGAGCCTTGAGCCGGTCCCTGAAGAGACATTGCTTTACTTAATCCTTAGGACACCCTGTATGAGGCTTTGGTACTAGGACACAACACACATTGACACATTACAGGCCATGAAGAGCAAGGCTCTGCACTGGCTATTCTTCCAGAGGTCCTGAGTTCCATTCCCAGCAGCCACATGGTGGCTCACAACCATTTGTGATAAGATCTGGTGCCTTCTTCTGGACTGCAGGCATAACACTGTAAATATAATAAATAAGTAAATAAACCTTTAATAAAAAAAAAAAGCAAGGCTCTGGACAAGGTTATTCAGCTGGAAAGTGGCCAAGACTTGGCCCTGGGACTGCATCCGGATGTGTGCTCTTAACCCTCTGTTCTGTGCTTATTTCCCTCCATGGAGGTGACCCCATGCTAGTGACACCAGGCCAGAGGCATGGTGGTTGCCATCCCTTGTCACAAATGCAAGGGAGGCTGCAGAAACCTACAGAGGCTGCTTCCCACCCTCCCTGGCCCACTTCCATTGGGCCTGTTAAAGTTATTGTATTCTGAGGAATTCTTACTCTCCTTTGTCCCACTGTCCCACCCAGACCAGCTCCTTGAAAAAAAAATTTTTTTTTTTTTTTTGGTTTTTCTAGACAGGGTTTCTCTGTAGCTTTGGTGCCTGTCCCGGAACTAGCTCTTGTAGACCAGGCTGGCCTCGAACTCCCAGAGATCCGCCTGCCTCTGCCTCCCGAGTGCTGGGATTAAAGGCATGCGCCACCACCGCCCAGCTCCTTGAAGATTTTGAAAGTGTTTTGTTTCTTGGCTTCAATTTGAATCTTGGGCCTTTTGCTCATCATCACCATCACCATATCTCCACCATCACCATCATCAACACCATCACCATCATCACCACCATCACCATGATCAGCACCATCACTACCACTGTCATCACCCCTATGACTCTCACCATCACCATACCACCTCCGCCATCACTGACATTGTCATCACCACTGCTGTCATTACCACCAGCAGCAACAGCATCACTACCTTAATCATCACCATCCCCACCAAAAACTTTGTACCAGAGTTGAACTCAGCATATCCCATGTTACCACACCCACTCTGCACCATGAGAACACCTGCATGGGTGCTGGGATCCTGACCATTTCTAGGGCCTAGAGGTTATGTGCTGTCTCTAGCCTGGACTCCAGGTCCATCAGACTCTGCTGCCTATTATGTTCCTATGTGCCAAATAACCGTGAGTCATTAAAACATTCCGAAGTCTCTAGTGGGACTTAGGGACCACACAGTGAACAAGGAAGCCACTTAACTCGTAGGCTGTAGCTGGATTTAACTGTTCGGGCTCCTCCGTGGCTGCCCAAGGACTGACTCACTCCTCACCCTCCTCCTGGAGGATGGTACACCGTGAGCTGCTTCTTGGGGTCAAAGACAAACATTGCAGGCTGTAAGAGACTGCTCACCCCCAATCACAGTTGCCTTGCCTAAGGAATCTGCCACTGTGTTTCTTCAACCCACACTTTAATTATTCCAGAATTATGTTAAATCCTTGCATAAAAACAGCAACAGCCCTCTTCTGAAGGATCTCACTACAGTTACTTGGGCTGTCTCTAGAAACTCGGTTAAAAGGAAATAGAAAAGGTCTTCAAAATAAAGGCAAGGAGGCCATCCTCCTCAGCCCACCCAGGAGTCAGAGTCTTGGGGGCTGGAGGGCAAAAACCTCCCATTTTACAGACAGAAAGGGAAGAGAATACCCTTTGGCTCAGCAACGTAATAGACTTTACTTCTGGGGAAAAAAAACAAGTCTGATTAAATATTAATAGCCAGTGGTATTAATTAAGAGGGAAGAGTCCATCAAGAGAACCCCAATATGTTTACAGTGTCCCCAGGAAACTGGGAAAATTCACAATCAAGTGTGTAAATGTTCTAAAAAAGGGTTTTGAATATTTTATGAATATTTGTCATAAAACAGAAATAATAACCACTGTGCAGAGCTATTAGAATTAATATTTATGCCGCCCGCCATGAAATATTCATGGGGACAGAGAGAGGGGGGCCATAAGACAAGAATTAATTTACATTGGGCCCGGTTTACCCGCTGGCTTGATGTTTAAAGCCAGTTGACAAGCCTTCCTATGAATCCACCAGTCACTTCCCTGCAGTCTAGGATGTGGAGGGGGTGGGGACTGGTCCGGGCTGCTGACAGCTCGCAGATTGAGTTTCTGACAGCCCTGGAAAAAAAAAAAAACCTAAGTGGCCCCCCACCTTTTTTCCCTTCTTCCATTGCCCAAGGCGCTCTGTTCCGAAACCATTCGTCCCATCTCCCGTTCCATCTGCTGGAATTAACGAATTAATGAGCGCCGATACACTTTACTGGTGGGGCCCTAGGAATGTTTACAGGCGATTAAATTATAATGCAGGGGGCGGCTGTATAATTCATGAACCAATTAAAGGAAGTGTTAGTTGATTTGATGGGATGAGGACGTACAAAATGCATTTAACTAATGGGGAGCCTCAGGCTGCCGAGGGCCGGCTCCCCTCTCAGATTACGTAGCTAATTGCCCGACTTTGCGGGAGCTGTCACAGATAGCCATGCATATTTCATTGTTCTCAAATACTTCAATTGTCTGCGTCAGTGTTGTGGCTGTAATGTGGAGAAGCTAGGCCAAACCTGGGTGTTGTTACAGTGTCTGGCCTGGCCTCCCCAGAAACCTAGGAACCCGAAGGTCCCCAGCCATTAGGTGATTAAAAGGGCTCAGAATTTGATCAATCACCTTTTGTTTTACTAGGGACACACATTCCAGATGCTGACTTCATGACCTTGGGGACCCTTGGGACTTGACCCCCTTTTTTTTCAAGGGAGGTAGGAACTGAATTCTGAGACCGACCCCTTGCCTTTGTATTGTTTCCACCCTGTGAGTCTCCGCAGCCCAGTCCATATCCAGAGTTTGGGGGTTTTCCACAGGGCAGCCCACCAGGGGCACTTGTCACTCTCAGGGTCTCCTCCAGGCCTCGCTTTGTCCATCGGTACAAGGCAGCCATGTGGGGTTTCGTTAAATACAGATCACGGCAAACTTGAACTCAAACTTGAATGTCTGCTGCCAAGTGCTTGGAGGACTCAAGAAAGGAAACAGGCAAGAATCAACTGTACCCATCCCTGGCATGAGAAGATCCTGGCGCACTAGGAAGAGGTTGAGAGGAAGTGAGAAAGAGTCCCATCTCCCAGCCAGATCAGCCGGATGCCTGAGGGAGGGGCTGCCTCCAGCCTCCACCCACTCTGAAGCTTCCTAGCTCCCCTCAGATGGTCAGAACCCTCACACAGACTGACTGGTTCATCTCCAGAATCCCACTGTTGTCTCGTGGCTTCCAAGCCAGTTCTGACTTTCACATGAGAGAACTACAATTGAACGTGTGTGCATGTTCTCTCTCCTCTCTCTCTCTCTCTCTCTCTCTCTCTCTCTCTCTCCAGACAGAGACAGACACACACACACAAATCACACATGCACACGAACAAATTAAAAGCCTGCATGATCAATCCTATGTGGCCTAAGCTATGGGGTGGCCCGGTCAGTGTCAGCACCTTACCCCTGTGACAGACTTGTCATGGACGCCCTATCCCCCATGAGGGAAAAGCAGTATGATAGTAAGAAGTCAGAGTTCACTCACTCAAGGCAGGGCGAGGATGGTGCTGAGTTGAGCCGTAGTGGAGCGGAGCCCAGGCTTAGTATTTGGGCTGATGTGGAATAAACCACATGACTTGGGCTTTTGCTAAGTGTGTTTTACTAGAACCTGCCACCTGGGAGCTGACCCCTATCCCTTTCCTCCACCCTTCCCCTCCCTGCACCCCATAGCAGGGGTCAGCCTTTGTTCCCCAATCTCACAATGCTGTCAAATTAAGCAACTGGTACTACCTACAAGGACAGCCTTGACAGCCGGCGGGATGTCTCCTGGACTAGGTGGCACAAACCCAGTGGCCACAGCTGAGGAGAACCCAGACAGCAGCTGCTGCAACCGCAAACTAAAGCAGCAATGTTAACTTGGTTTTTAATGATCACTTGGGACCTCTGCTTAAATGTAGCCAGCAATTGGTGGTCCAGCTGGGTTTAACATAATATGGCCTAAAAATTAAACCAAACTTTTACTTCCCAGGTACACTGCCTTAGATGTTTTAAAGCTGCTACCTTATGTCATCCTGGAAGACAAATGGTATTCCTATTGCATAAATGGGGAAACTGAGGCCCGAAGGAGTTCAAGCATCTTGACTCAGAATTTCTTCTAAGTATAATAGCTGCACAAGAGCAAAATGACGTGATCCTGTAGAATGCCATTCTTGAGCAGAACAGAGCAGGGGACTGTTAGATACAGTCTGCTGGTGTTCCTTCATAGAAAGAAGGGTGTGCAGGGCCATTAGACCCTCACCTGAGATGCCAGCCACCTTCCTGCTGCTCCCCACCCCAGCTATGTATGGTCTCAGGAGATGCCAGCAAATATGATGTGTGGAGGTTGACCAGAGTAAGGGGAATTCTACCTAAGTAGCAACAGAGACATCGGCACCCATGCTGGGGTCACTGATGGGGTCACCCATAATCTTGTATGTAGTCCCTCACTTGTGGTCCCTCTGTAAGCAAACCCAATACACTTGTCAGTTTGCCAGTCGAGGCTTGAGTGGAATCCCTAGCTTGAGGTCATCCTAGGCTACAGTGTGAGACTCTCAAAAAAAAAAAAAAAAACAAACCAAGAACAAAACTTGAAAATATTAAAAGCTGTGCAATGGCATAGATTATAATAGTCTGATTTTGCAGCCGGGTGGTGGTGGCTCACACCTTTAATCCCAGAACTCAGAGGTAGAGACAGGTAGACCGCTGTGAGTTTGAGACTAGTCTGGTCTACAGAGCAAGTTCCAGGACAGGCTCCAAAGCTACACAGAGAAACCCTGTCTCGAAAAATATAAACAAAAACAAAATAATGGTCTGATTTTGTTCACAAGGAAAGTAAAGCTGGACAGATGTGCAGGCACCCAGTAGATCAGAACCATGGGGGGTGGGTATAGGCAAGAGGACAACCAAAGGGACTAGCTACTATACACAGGTCTGTTTGATGTTTACAACACAACTGTGTTGTTTCTACAATTAGGAAAAACATTGTGTGCTGTTGTAATGGCGGCGTGTGGAGTGGAAGCCACCTGCTGGAGAAATACTCTGCCACTCCGAGATGCACCCTGAGCCTGTGAAGATTATTTTGTATTTATTTCTCTTAAAATATTTATTTTTAGTTTACGTGTATGCGTATTTTGCGTGCACGGTGTGTGTGCATCATATGAGTGCAGTGCCCATGGAAGCCACCAGAGGACAGACCCCCTGGAACTGGACTTAGATGGTTGTGAGTCGCCATGTAGGTGCTGGGAACAAAACTCAGATCTACAAGAGCAGCCAGTGTTCTAAACTGCTCAGCCATCTCTCCAGCCCCCGAAGGTAATCTTGTAAAAAGGAAAAAGCGTCCGTTTTAGATGAAAGAAACAGCACAGTGCGGGAGGCAGGTGTGACTGGGCCAGATTCTGCCCTTGTTGCAGAGTTCAATGTTCTGGTTTTGCTTTTGCTGAGGACCAAACCCAATACCTCAAGCAACCTACCCTGTGCTTTACCCTCGGAGACAGAACTAAGGTAGATATACAGGGTGCGAGGGACCTCCTGTCTCAAAGAAAATCCTCTGATACGATGTCAGTGTCCTCCTGCCACAAAAGTAGACAGACAGAAAACAATCACGCATGTCTGCTAGACTCTGAGGACAGAGAGAGACGGGATTGGTCTGACCCAAGCACCAGGTAGAAGGGGGGGCTGATGAGAAAGTGAGAACAGTTCATCACAGATCAATGCCTCAAAGATGGGAAAATCAATGACAGTTATTCATTCATTCAACAAACACCTCCCCATGGAGTCTCTTCAGGCCAGCAGCATGAGTGAGCATGGTAAACGAGCCGCTCACTGTGGCTGCTTCCGTACAGACATCAGACACCATCTTGGAACCTGGAGGGGATCCCATGATTAGGGGACAGTGCCTTCCTGGGTCCTGGGGTGTGTGATAAAGCGAGTTGAACAAGCCATAGAGAGCAAACCAGTAAGCAGTGCACCAGTAGCGCCGGTTTAAGTTCCTGCCTCTCCATTCCTGCTTTGAGTTCCTGCTTTGTTGTTCCTTGGTAATGGACTAGAACTGTAAGCCAAACAATTTCCTCCCCCAAGTAAAATAAATAAAAAAAAAGTAAAATAAAATACAACGTGTTTCCACTAGAATTACGAAAAAGGAGGGTTAAAATTCACTTTTCATGTGGTTGGCCTTGTCAAGATGAAGCTGAGTAGCTTCCCTGCCAGTGGCTGTCAGAAACTCATCAACGTGGATGGTGAACACAAGCTTCATGCTTTCTAGAAGTGCATGACCTCAGAAGTAGCTACTGATGCTCTGGGTGAAGAGAGGAGGGTCACGTGGTCAGAATCAGTGACGGGAACAACAAACAAGGTTTTCCCATGAAGCAAGGCATGCTGACCCCTGGCAGAGTGCACCTGTTGTAGGGTAAGGGGCGTTCCTGTTACAGATCAAGGAGGACTGGAGGGAGGAGGCACATGTCTGTTCGTGGGTGGCAACCTGAGTGCTCTCAACTTGGTGATTGCTGGCCAGGGGAGCGGGACACCCCTGGACCAATGGAGCGGGATACCCTTGGATTGAGGCGGTGTGGGAAGTCCTTAATTAATAAAGAGTAAAGCCAGGCGGGAAATCCAAACAAAGATGGAGAGAGAGAGAGAGAGAGAGAGAGAGAGAGAGAGAGAGAGAGTGAGTCAGGGAGGAGCCATAGGCACCACTGAAGACAGATGCCTCTGTCAGAGCTGGCCAAAATTTGCTGGTAGGCTACGACCTCGTGGTGATGCACAGATTAATGGAGATGGGTTAGTTTAGGATATGAGAGCTAGCTAGAAATATGTTTAAGCTATTGGCCAAACAGTATTGCAAATAATTTAGTTTCTGTGTGATTATTTCGGATCTGAGTGGCCGGGAACGAGCAAACAGCCTCCAGCAACACTGACAGAGTGGGCTACCCTGGACCAAAGGATACTCCTGTGCCTCAGCAACTGCAGCCCAGGAGAGCCAGCAGAATCAGACGAGTTTCCAATCTCTCTGGAGATAATGACACTGTTAGAAAGCCTTAGAGAAGGAAAGAGGCCGTGGCCCACACACCCAAGACTTGGCGTCTTGTTCCTCCACTGTCCTGTAGCACAAGTGCCAATGTTCTGAAGAAACAGCACACTAAGAAAAATAAAGAGGCTGCCAAATATGCTAACTTTTTAGTCAAAACAATGAAGAAAGCCAAGGAAAACACCAGCAAAGAGCTACTTCTGAGTCCAGTCAAAAATAGAGTAACAAAGAAATGATCAAACCTTGAAGAAAAAAAACAGATTAAGATGTGCCACAGGTTAGGGAGGAAGGAACAAGGGGACTGGACCACAAGTTACCAGAACTGAGAGCTGGGAAGGGGTGGCGCACACCTTGTTTGGTAACCTTCCCACAAAGTGTCTGCGTGGTCACCAGCCTTCACCCTCAGCACTGATTGCAGGTGAGCACATCCTGCAGCTGTGTCTTCCCTGAAGGTGCTGGGCACCACTGTCCCCCACTGGCTAAGAATGGGAGCTAGGGCTTGCAGTAACTAGCCAAGTTTTCCAGGTCACATCCCTGGAACAGGTAGTGGTGACCACTGGACACTCTCTGGTGAGACAGACACCTTATCCTGGTTCTATGCGGGCAAGATGCAGATGGCAGAACTGCCCCACTCTATGGGTGCGGCAATGTTGTCACCGGGGAGTAAACAGTCTCAGGCCCCATGGCTGCTGGATGCCCACTGCAGTGGCTTGCAGTGCTTAGCTGTGTTAGCGCACCTTCTCTCTCTCCTCTCTCTCTCTCTCTCTCTCTCTCTCTCTCTCTCAGCAGGTCTGCTCATCACTTACATTCTTGTTCTTTTTTTTAGTTTGCTTTTAGACACAGTCTCACGTAGCCCAGGCTGACCTTGATCTGGCCAAGCAGCCCAGGCTGACCTTAAATTCCTGATTCTCTTGTTTCTATCTCCATGTTGCTAGGGTTACAGGTGTGTGCTGCCATGTCAGGCTTCACCCATTTACAAAGTTTTAAAATTAGCGTGTGTGTGTGTGTGTGTGTGTGTGTGTGTGTGTGTGTGTGTGAGAGAGAGAGAGAGAGAGAGAGAGAGAGAGAGAGAGAGAGAGAGAGAAACATTACCTGTAGTGCAGAGGTCAGCAGATAACTTGTGGATACCTATTCTCTTCTACTATGTGGGTCCTGAGGACCAAACTCAAGCGGTCAGATTAAGCAGCAAGTGATGGAGGAAGGTCATTGGTTAAAAAAAATAAAGAAACTGCTTGGCTGGCCCTCATAGGTTAAAACATAGGTGGGAGGAGTAAACAGAACAGAATGCTGGGAGGAAGAGGAAGTGAGCTCAGACTGACAGCTCTGCTCTCTAGAGCAGAGACGCCATGCCCCGCTCCCGGGCAGACACATGCGATGAAGCTCCGACCCAGGATGGACGTAGGCTAGAATCTTCCCGGTAAGCGCACCTTGGGGTGTAACACAGATGATTAGAAATGGCCTAAATTAATATGTGAGAATTAGC
The DNA here is from genome assembly GCF_018167655.1 of Microtus oregoni. Taxonomy (NCBI): domain Eukaryota; kingdom Metazoa; phylum Chordata; class Mammalia; order Rodentia; family Cricetidae; genus Microtus; species Microtus oregoni. Next base: position 12,646,899 of record NW_024543084.1, on the reverse strand, counting down.
CTAGAAGAGGCTAGATAGAAATGGGCCAAGCAGTGTTTAAAAGAATACAGTTTCCGTGTAATTATTTCGGGACATAAGCTAGAGCTAGCCATATGGGTGGCCAGGTACCAGGGACGCAGCCCCGCCGCTCTTAATACTACAAGCAAGGGCCTCTCTCACTGAGTCATCTCGCCAGCCCTCATCACTTATGATGAAATCCACAGGATGTAAAACAAATTACTTTAGAGGTACAAGTTAGTGGCGCCCAGTATGTTCATAATGCCACACACCCATCCACTGCCACGGATGCTCTGCCTTCCACCCATGAGCCTTAGGCATTCCGTGTGTAAGATGTCCCACAGCGTGCCCTTCTGTAGTACCTTCCTTCACGTGGCACATTGTACCTGTCACAGTTAGCCTCTGTAGCCAGCTGAAACAGCTCTGTGATTGGCCCCGGGAGGCTCAGAGGGAGGGGCCCAAGGCTGCCAGGCCAATCAGAGGAAGAATGACATTCCTGCTAGGTCGGCCTGACTCTGATAGGCTTAAGAAGCGACCCTTGTGTGACACCCGGCTCAGCTCAGGTGTCCGCCATGAGCCTTGCTGGCCCTCCTGTTCCTCACTTCACACTCCTGGACTCTCGGTAGGTCCTGGCTCTGCACAGGCCAAGTCAGTCTCTTAGCCTAGGATGTCCGTGTCCTGGCTCACCACGGGCCCACCTCTAGGACTCTGCTGAGGTGGCACTCGGTCTCTAGGTTCACACTTCTCTCTGTGTCGCTCTGCAGTCCCCTCTCAGAAGATGGGATATGTGATTCACGCTTACTATCTGCCCCTGCAGGGGCAGAATACACCTTTTTTTGTGTGTTGTTGCTTTTTGTTTTGTTTTGTTTTTTAGGATAGTGTTTCTTTGTAGTTTTGGAGCCTGTCCTAGAACTAGCTCTTGTAGACCAGGCTGGCCTCGAACTCACAGAGATCCGCCTGCCTCTGCCTCCTGAGTGCTGGGATTAAAGTCGTGCGCCACCGTCACCCAGCTGAATGCACCTTCTTTGTCCCCTGCTTCGCTGTTAGTTCCTGTGACAGGGCCTGACATACGGTAGCTACTCCAAAAATGTTCACCAACTAAAGTGTGCCAGCTCAAGACTCTCATCTGTGGAATCCGAGGTCTCTGAAGGGTGCGCTGGTGAAGCCATCTTTTCACTTCCTCCAAGACAGACTTCCTCTACCTCCCTGTCTCTGAAGTGTTGACACATCTTTATCAGAGTTCCCACAGTGTTGAGAGACAATTAGGGCCTGCGGCTCCTCCCTATGCACCTGATCCTCTCCTCCTCGGGCTCTGCTCACAGCCTGGACAGCCCTGCTCTCTTTTCCTCCATGAGTGCTGTTCAGCATAAAAGGACAGAGATCTGCAGAAGACACAGTCTGAGCTTTTCCAGCACTGATCCCGAGCTGGGGAGAAATCTCAGGCAGTAAAATGCTTGTCCTTTCGGAAGTCACTGGTTGTCACAGTGATGGCATCAATAAGAGTTGCATTATGACTCCCCAGAACCAGAGAACCCAGGAACCTCGAACCCCACAGTCATTTGGCTAGTGAGTGCCCTGGATCCTCAAAGATTTCCAAGCAGAGAGGGTTTTTTGTTTCTGTAGTCCCCATTGCTGGTGGGTTTTTTTGTTCGTTTGTTTTGTTTTGTTTTGTTTGTTGGGTTTTTGTTGCTTTGTTTTATTTGTTTTTCCCTGTATGGACACCATGACAGAGACTGAAAGAGTAGCCTCTGTCTACATTCCCACCAGTCCTTTGGAGATCTAATTCCTTGTGTTTCCTTCTCTTTATAAGGAGACAGAAAAACAACAGCTCAGTCTCATACACAGGATTATCATCAGGAGGGAAGCACTCTGGCTTCGATCCGACTAGGCCAGTGGTTTCATCCTTCCTAATGCTGCGGCCCTTTAATACAGTTCCTCATGTTGTGGTGACCCCCAAACAGAAAATTATTTCATTGCTGCTTCCTAACCGTAATCTGACTACGTTATGAATCTGTGTAAATATCTGATATGCAGGATATCTGATATGTAACCCCCTCAAAGGGGTCTCGGCCCACAGGTTGAGAACTGCTGGACTAGGCAGCTTCCAGGGCAGGAGATAAGTTTGCAACCTTCCATGGAACCTAGGGTAGGGGGCTACTGGGGGACTCAGCTGACCATCAGTTGGGTTTGGGTGCAGAGCCAGCGGGGGAGCTTCTGCAGTTCCCCAAGCCATTCGTTAAACAATCATGTTGCTCATTTAAAACTTAACCATTCATGGCAACCAAATACCTTGAAACCTTTCCCTGTCTTAATGGCTCAGTGGCCAGGGACCCCTTTACAAGGCATAAGTCAAACCTGAACTGCACCCCTTCACCCCAGAAAGCCAACAACCCTACTGATACAATTCCAGGTTTCTTTCTCAGCTGGATGTGGTGGTGCACAGCCATGATCCTAGAGAGAATCACAAATTCCAGGTCAGCCCTGACGGCTGCACAGCAAGATCCTGTTTTTGACACCTTCCCGGTGACTTCTTTCTGGCCACACGAGGTGGTGGGTGGTCCCCTTCTTCAGAGCTCAGGATGCGCGTTGGTAATTGACCTCTTACTACAGGTGCACATCACCAATCCCATTTTGCAGAAAAGGAGAGGGAGCTGCCCAAAGTCATGTGACCAGTATATGCAAAACAGAATTTGAACCTGTGCTACAACACCTAGTCTGCTGGGCTTTTCCCCCACCTACACAGAAGGGACCACAACAGCACAGTGGTTTGGGGCACATTCTCTACCCTGGACAGCTTTCACCGCACACCAGGGTACACGTGTGGCCTGCAGAGCCAAAGCTGCCCCTGGCTGCCCTCTGGGCTCAGGCTTTGCAATGGGGTTGAATGCTGATGCCTTCTGGCACACTGCACCTGCTGCTACGTAAAACAAGGCTCAAGGCGATGTCCACACACAGCAGTGCAATTGTCCATGCACGTGCCTTTCAAATTAACATCCACACACCCATAATATGGCTCACTCGAGATCATTACCAACCCCACATAGACAACTTCTTGGATTGGTGTCTGGAGGGTTCTGCCTGGCTGATTTTCTCTCTGTTTCTAACCACTTTAAAACTAACTGCTTCCCCAAGCCATCCCCCTAGCCCCCAGATCATTATGATCTGAAGTGTTTATTAGCCTCTGTATCATGATCAAGATTTTATGAGCACTCTATTCAAACCGTGAATTAAACACATCATTCCAGACCCATCATGTTCACTTCACCGCTGTGTTTGTCTCTATTATGCTACAATGGTTGCCGTGGGCACCCAGCAGATGACAACTGAACATATTTGACCAGGGGCAGCTAAAGTGACTGACATTTCAATCCAGGGCAGCCACAGGGGTTAGGTCATTAGTGGGAAAGATCTCCACAGTGTGGGAAAAGGGTAGCGGGGCTGGGAGCTGAGGAATGGCTTCCTCTGGCTCTACCTCTTCCAACATGAGACTGTTCACCCACCCGGCATGATTTAGGCAAGATGACTGCCCTCTTGCAGCTGAGGAAGGGGGACAATGAGGTAAAAAGACTTCCCATCCATTTGACCAGCTCTCCGATAGAGCCATCTGGGCTACCCATGGGGTCTACTGGTTAGTCCTGGTCTCCATGGACAGTTGCTAGAATGCATTACTGTCTGTACACACTGCTTCATTTGTGCTCCCTGCAGCTTCACCCAGCATGCACTACTGATCTCACATCAGAGAGGAAGAAACTGAGGCTCCGTGATGCGGTACACCAGGGAGATGGTGCTGGTTCTGTCCTTGACCTTGGCCCTTCCTAGCTCTTCCTCTCTTAAGGCCATGGTCTCTCTTCCCCCGTGAGCTTTTTGCTCGTCCTTGGGGACCAGCAGCTCCAGAAGCCTGCCCTGCCGTCAGTTCACATGCCCCGGCCCAGAGTACGAGCTGGTGTGTGTCCTGGTCACTCAGCAGAACTCCGCTTGGGGCTGCTCTAGAGTACAGTGTGTGGTTGCTAAGCATCCTTTTACTGACACGAATTCGGACTCAGCTGTCTGACTCCAGGACTGTTCTCCAAAAGGATTCACAATCCTGGCATGTTCAAGCCCCCCTCTCTTTCCCACCCCACAAGACAGCAATAGAAACCGGAGTAAAGAACAGAATTGACCAGGTTAAAGGGACCAATGCCCACCATGAGTTAGCTCTGCCTTATGCCCATCCCTACAGATGACTGACGCCTCAGCGCACATCTCCCCAAAAAGGGCCTTTTTTTTTTCATGACTAGCCCAAGTATTTCCCAGACTGTCTTGTGTTGCCTGGGGCCGGTCACTCAAAATGCCAGAGGCGGAAATAATTGTTGCCAGCTAACTATTCTACATATACATTAAAAAGTAACTACTGGGGCTGGAGAGATGGCTCAGTGGGTCAAGTGCCCGCTGCACAAGCATGAGGACCTGAGTTCAGGTCCCCAGCACCCAGGGGAAAGTGGCTTATGTAACAACTCCAGTGCTCGGGAGGTCGAGACAGGCTGACTTCTGTCCGGAGCTTGCTGACCAGCCACACTGGCTGAAATGGCCAGCTCCAGCTCCAGGGAGAGCTTGTCTCAAAAACTAGGCGGATGGGACTACAGAAATGGCTCAGTGGTTAAGATCATTGATTGCTCGTGCAGAGGACCCAGGGTCAGTTCTTAGCACCCATGTAGTAGCTCACAACCATCTAGAACTCCAGTTCTAGGGGGATACAGCACCCTCTTCTGGCCTCCACAGGTAGTGCACACACACGGGACACAGACATGCATACAGACAAAACACCCATTAAAATAACTTTTAAAAAATTTAAAAAATAATAATTAAAACAATTTAAAGATGGAACGCATTAAAGAAAGATATCCAGTCTTTACCTCTGGCCTCCTTATATGAACCACAGAGAAGGGTGAGTGTATACACACACACACCTACACACACACACACACACACACACACAGCAACTGCATTGTTCTGGGTGTTAGCCATTCTTAAAGAAAACAGTCACTTAGACACAGTCACATATAAAACCCATCACGGCATCACTGCTCCTATGGAACAATTAAGCTTCCTAGAGCTTAAGTTTCACGCTGTCTGATGTCTCTACAGCCTGAGCCCTGGGGGTGGAAATTCAACTGAGCTGAACCACTAGCCTGGGGAGGGCTGCAGACTTCCCAGCCCCAGGCCATCGCTCACATTGCAATTTAAATGTTCCCGAGTCTTGCAGCCTGCTGTCCCTAACACACAGCCAGCCTTTGGCTCCTGGTGACAGCCATTTCCAGAGCACACACAACCTTCGGTCGTATGAGCCCACCGCACATCAAAAGCTCTCTGCTTGTGGGTGGTACCCATGGACAACACAGGTTGGTAATGCCACTCGCAGAGTTTTAACATTCAGAGGTGGTCTCTGGCCTTATTCACTGAGAAACTCGCCTTTTCACACCGGCCTGTGCTTCCTGCTCTGTCCACATCAAGGAGTACTCATGGGTGTGAGCTGCTCCTGGGCTCTGGACTCTATCCCATTGGCTAGAGGGTTTATTCCAGTGCTGGCACCTACTGTCTCAAACCAGCCTTCGTGTTTGTCGGGCAAGCCCTCCCACCTTACCTTCTTCTGGAATGCTCTTGACTCTTTGCTTTTCTACATAAACCACATAATGAGCTCAAAAACTTCTATACCATCACCAGTCTGCTGCCCTGGCTGGCTGGGAACTCAGAAGAGATCCACCTGCCTCTGCCTCCTGAATGCAGGGATCAAAGGTGTGTGTGTCACCACATCCAGAATCTTTTAGGATATTTATTGTGCGCCGATGGTATGGGGGGGGGGCATATGTGTGGTGGTCAGGGTACAACTTTATCCAATCACTTCTCTCTTTCCCCCTTTACTTGAGTTCTGGGATTGGAATCAGGTAAGTACCCGCTTAGCCATTTCACCAGCCCCTCCCCATTTAAATAGTATCTTTGTAGTAAGTGGAGAAGTCTGTAGGATACCCTACCCTGGGTCTCACGTGCCGAAGGCTGTCCTCCAGCTCTGTACATAGCTTAGGATGACCTTGAACTCCTTGAACTCCTGATCCTCCTATTCCCACTTCCACGTGATTAGGATTATGGGCTTGCAGCTACCACACCCACTTTTGGGCAGCACTGGGGATTGAATCTGACTTCATACATGCGAGGCAAGCTCTCTACCAACTGAGCCACATCCTCAGCCCTGCCATGGGCTCTTCAGCTTTTCTTGATGTAAACAAACATGCATTTACATTTACATATGGGGCATCCAGTTCTTGTAGTCCACACTGTTCACTCTTCTTATTGGTGCTTTGCTCTTTGGTAATGTATCATAGAAACGGTAAAAATGAAAATCACCTCAGACTTGGTCTTAGCACAAGCTTAGAACGCTTCCCTGAAGAGGTCTGTGTTTGGGAAATGTGGTGGTTTGAAGGAAAATGGCCCCAAAGGCTCATAGTGAGTGGCGTTATTGGAGGTGTGGCCTCGCTGGAAGAAGTGTGTCCCTGGGGGCAGGCTTTGTGGTTTCAGATACTCAAGCCAGGACCAGGGTCGCTCTCTCTTCCTGTTGCCAATCTGGATGTAGACTCTCAGCTGCCTCTCCAGTGCCATTGACTGCCTGCATGCTGCCATGCTTCCTGCCATGATGATAACGGACTAAACCTCTGAATTATAAGCCAGCCCTAATTAAAAGTTTTCCTTTGTAAGAGTTTCGATGGTCATGGTGTCTCTTCATAGCAATAGAAACCCTAACTAAGACAGTATAGTTTGGGAAGATATTCTATATCAGGTTAAAAATTCCTTTCCATTTATAGCCAGTGATGTTTTATATTTAATACTATCAAATGCTTTATTTCCATCTTTTAAATAGGCAGGGTTTTTTTTTCCTTTAACTTATTATTCTGGTCAATCTATCTATCTGTCTGTCTGTCTGTCTGCCATGCCTGGCCTTGAACCCATAATCCTTCTGCCTCTCTCTCCTGGGAAGGGAATACAGGGCATACTGCCCTAAGAGGCAGACTATGGTGAATTCAAATCTAACTTTTCTGATGTATGAACTGCCCTTGAATGTCTTTATATGCAATTGGATTGAATTGGCTAATATTTTGTTCCAGAGCTGTCAAGTCTATTTATGAATCACATTGAATTTCAGTGTCTTGTATCTTTTCGACCTCATTTTACCCCTGGGTTTTATAAGTTTCTATTAATCTTGCTAAATGTGTTGTGGTGTGTTTCTTCAGTCTCCATCTTCTTGAAGTGGTTTATTTGTGGAAAGATAACTGATTCGGTAGATGTCTTGGTGGATTTCCCTTAGAAAAACCATATGGGCCTGGTGTTTGTGGAAGAGGAAATTTGTGTTTGAGTCAATTTATTCTGTAGTTGTAAGTAAATATAATTGGAGGGGCTGGGAAGGTTGCTCATGGTACAAAGTACCAGAAGGGCCTAGGCTCAAGCCCTAGTTTTGATTTTCTAGTTCTAGTTCTTTCTTTTTTCTTTTTTCTTTTTTTTTTTTTTTTTGGTTTTTCGAGACAGGGTTTCTCTGTGGTTTTGGAGCCTGTCCTGGAACTAGCTCTTGTAGACCAGGCTGGTCTCGAACTCACAGAAATCTGCCTGCCTCTGCCTCCCGAGTGCTGGGATTAAAGGCGTGCGCCACCACCACCCGGCGATTTTCTAGTTCTTATGTCAATATTAGTAAGACAATTTTTCCTAAAAATATGTCCTTTTTGCTAATGCTTCCAAATTTACTGTGCTAAGTTACAGTAACATTTTTTCCTATCATTTTAATCTGTTCTATAAGGATTGTGTAACAATTTCTACTGTATTATAAACTTGTTTATCTTCTTATTTGCCTACTGACAAACCTGGCTAGACATTTACCACCTCATTAATTCTGTCAAAGAGCCAACCTCTGGCCTCGGGAGCTGCAGCTTTTCTCCGCTCATTCCTGTGCTTTGTTTGTTTGTTTGATTGGTTGGTTTTTTGAGAAAGGATTTCTGTGTAGCTTTGGAGCCTGTCCTGGAACTAGCTCTTGTAGACCAGGCTGGCCTCAAACTCACAGAGATCCGCCTGCCTCTGCCTCCTGAGTGCTGGGATTAAAGGCGTGCACCAACGCTGTCTGTCTTAGAGCAATCTCTTGATGGTCTTCGGATTTATTACTTTCCTATGCTAAGTTAGAAGTTTAAAATAATTAATTTTCAATTTTTCCTTTAAAGTTTCTTTTTCAATGAATGCCCAGCCTTTCAATTAAAGATTTATTTATATTATTTCTAATTATATGTCTCTGTGTGTGCCTGTATGGGTTTATAGGTACCACATGCATGCAGTGCCTGAGGGGGCCAGAAGAGGGCATCAGATCTGCTGGAATTAGAGCTCTAGATGGTTGTGAGGCATCATGCGGTTGCTAGGATTCGAGCCCAAATCCTCTGCAAGAACAGCAAGTGCTCATAGCCACTGAGCCAGCTCTCCTGCCCTGACCCTTTCAACTAAAAGAGTAATTAGCTTTTGAGTTGGCACAGCAATCCTATTTCTGCGAGTTCTTCCTAAGAAGCCTAAACCAAATGCAAGTACAACAGTGGGGGCTACATCAACATCTACCATGGGGAAAAAACTAAAAACAACTGAGCCCTCTGCCAACAGAGGGCATTCGGACGCCCTGTAATATGTGTGTACAGTGTAAGGCTTCCTGGTGTCCAGGGAGTTATGGCTCCAGGTACAGAGCATGTTACTTTCGTTTGCAGATGAAGGGGCAAGCTGGACCACAAGTACCAGTGACTCTGTTTGTTAAAAGCTATGGTCTTAGATCTCGCTGGGAGGCCACTGGGTCCTTGCCCAGCCATCTGCTCAGATTGGTTTCATTACTCATTCTCCAAGCAGTGACCAGGAAAGAATCCCGAAGGCCAGGGATAAGACCAGAGACCAGGTGGCAGGTGAGATGAGGAAAGAAGGACAGTGGAAGGTGGAAATCCATGGTGGCCGGCCTCCTGGGAAGGGACATCAAAATCACAGTACAGCAGGGCCCTGCTTGCTGCTCCCCAGCCTCCCAAGTCTTTAGGAATCTTGATATCTGTTTATTTATTTTAGGATCTCTCAAGACTGTTCACACTCCGAAAATCTCGCTGACAAACATGAGCACCAGGCGGACTTTGTGCTGACTCTACACGCTGAGGGGGATAAGCAGCAGAGGGACCCTCCGTGGAAGAGCCCCGGACAGGGACCACAGGTGATGCTGGAGCCCCAGCTTGGCTCACACAGAAGCACAGCAAATGAAGGTCAGAGAACAGCCAGTGTGTGCAAGAAGCAGAGCCAGCAGGGCCCAGCGAGAATGGGAATGCTTCTCCAGAACAGTTCTTGCAGGTACTCATGAGCACGCCTCCAGCCTGGCTGGGGCTGTGCCTGAGAACCAGCAGCAAGCCCCCACCACCCCATTCCTCATGTTTTCCGAGAAGCCCAGCCTTTGCTGCGTGCCATTCCAGCCTGTAACCAGATCGCTGTTAATTAATAAAGCTGTCAGCGGACAGTCCTCTCTGGTCATTAGGAGCCTTTCAGAAACACAATCCTGCCGTCATCACCCACCCGACCCTCCGCTTATGGTGCAATTAACTTAATGCTATGCAAATGCGAGGCTCTTCTCATCATTAGCTTATAGCTAATCGCATAATTGGGCCTTCAATGGGGTAATTAGACGCGATCTCCTCCATTAGTCTTACAAGGCTAATTATTGTTGAGGGAGGGCGGGCGGCCCTCCCAGAGCTTCTTGCCCAGTGCCACATCTGGCACAAAGCTACAACAACCAATGGAGAAGCCACCAGGTAAAATGCAGTCCAGTCCACCCAAGATCCAGAGCCATGACCCACCGTGAGGCTGGGCAGGGAAGCCAACAGGGACTCGGGAAGGCCTGGTGGGTAGCTCTGCCCTTCACCTGTAGAATACGGCGTTTAACAGCAAAGGCAAAACCAACTCAGCCTGCTGCCAAGCCCCCAACTGGGGCAGGGGATCACCCCAAATCAACAATGGTAGCACCCGGGAGACTGGCTTAGTCCCTCTGAGCCTTCAGTGCCATGAGGAGGGTGAACCAGCTGCTGCCTGCAGCACTTCCGGGTGGGCTTTTCTGATTTGAGCCATGGAATGAGAAAAGAGCCCAGGATCCTGGACTTGCCTTGACAGAGTAGAGGGGATGGGCAGGGAGGTTGGAAGGTGGCCCCGGACCCTTTGTAACCTAGGAACAGGCAGAAGGGACAGTTTCCCAGACTGAATCAGGTTACCATCAGATAACTGCTCACCCCAAGCTCTGACCCAATGTGGGGAACCCTGGCCAATATGCCAGGGATGTACAGAGTCTCTATCATGGCGTGGAATTGGGTCAGGATTACCAGTCACCTCACAGATACTGAAGGACTGAGGCTGCTAAAGCTGGCGCGTAGTCTCTAGAACACGGCAGCTCTAGAAACAGGCACCAGATGAGTGGGGACCTAGTGGGTTGAGCCCCATTAGGGCCTCCTCTCTGAGGCCAGCAGGCTAAGTTGCGGGAGGCTGCCTACATCCGGATGAGTCTGGACAGGGAGGAGAGAGCTGAGGGCACAGAGCGAAAGCCTTGTAGGAAGCTCTCGATAAAAATTCCAGAGCAACCCTGATGGATGTATTAAGGGTCTTTCAGAAAGGAAAGCGCCAAGCTTGGAAATGCCTGAGGAAAGTTGGATGATGGGGAGGAGAGGTGGGGCTCCATCAATCTAGAACATTCTGACCAAAATCCCTCAAGGCTCTCAGCCTTCTACTGCACCATATGAACAGCCGTGTCATGTTTCAAACCACCAAAGAAACCAACATGGTTGGAGCTCACTTCTAGGACCCAGGGGACTGCACTGGGCCTGCGAGAGCCAAGAGGCCCAACCGCTCCACTCCACCCACCAGCTCCAGACTTACACAGATCCCTCCTGGGTGTTCTACGTGCTGAATTATGCCCCCTGAGATTGATATGACCGAGCCCTACCCCCAGAACCTCAGAGGGCAACTGTATCTGGAGATGGGGCTTTGCTGTGGAGATTAGGATGCCCAAGGCCACCCAGGGGCTGAGGCCAGCACGCTCTGAGTGTCCTGGGAAGACGGGATCCAGACGGGCAGCAGGGCCTGTGAGGACATGGGGTCGAAGGCTGAGTCTAAAACCAAGGAGAGAGGCCGTGGGAGGAGCCATGGCTGCTATGTCAGCCAAGCTGGCCAGGAACTTGAAGCAATCCTGCTACCTCTGAACCCTTGGTGTTGAGGTCACAGGTATGAGATATCACAACCCGACCTGAGCTGTCCTGTTAAAACACAGGGGTCTGGAATGTAGCTCAGAGGTAGAGATTTGCTTAGCATGCATAAGGCCCCAGGTTCAAGCCTCAGCACTCATAAATACAATAAAACATAAGGACCCGGGTCTTACCACTCCCCTCTGCAAGTCTCTGTTCAGGTCACCTTCCCTAGTCACCTTCAATCCAACATATTCCTTTTCTTTTCTTTCTTCTTCTCCCCGCCCCCACCCCAGACAGGGTTTCTCTGTGTCACTACGGCTGCCTTGGAATTAGCTTTGTAGACCAGGCTCGTGTCGAACTCACTGAGATCCGCCTGCCTTTGCCTCCTGAGTCCTGGGATTAAAGGTGTGTGCCACCGTCACCCATCAAGAATCCAAAACATCTCCTTCCTCTCCCTTCCAATCTTCCCATCTCCCTGTTCTCCACGGAACCTGGCCTGTCATGCGCTGTGCGCATGCTGGCTGTTGCCATCCTTTCTCACTCCAGCCAGAATGGAAGACGCGTGATGGCAAAGCACACCGGGTTTTGTTTCCCGTGGTGTCCTGAGAACTCAAGTGGGGCTTGCCTAGCAAACACTGCATAAAGCAAGCACTAGCCTGTCACACCAGGAATGGTTCGTGTCGTTCTGGGCCTACGTGGAGCGAACAGACATCAGAACAGGCTTCCTATAGGAGGCACTGTTTGAGCTAGGCCTTTAGAAAAGAAAGGATTTGTGTAAAAACCCACAGCCTCTCTGGAAGGAGAAAAGTCATGCTCAGGAAACAGAAGTGGCAGGTGAGGGGAGGCCTTAGGACAGGAAGAGAAGGGGTGGGGCTGGGAAGGAGAGGCTTGGGCTCCTCTCTCGCCTGGTGCCTGGCGCATCTTTGGTATGTAGCCCTGTCTCTGTTTCTAGGATACATTCCCCAAAGGCAGAGGCCTAGGGGGGAAACAGAAGTACCACACTGTAGCGGGGTGTGTGTGTGGGGGGGGCTGACCCACCTGTCCATGCGGGGGCATCTGGGGTCTCAACAGGGACAGCAGTGCCCAGAGTTTCACAATCTCATAAAAAAGTAAAACCACACTTGTATTTGTGGAGGACTTTCCTGAAAAGTTTTTGATATTAAATGGTTTAGCTGATATTTAGGAAGGACGGGCTCCCGCAGCCCACCCCGCGCCTCCTCATCTGGCAGGGGTCTTGGCTTTCCCGCTGGAGGCTGGGTTCAGAAGTTCAGCACTTATTTAATACTTCTGAGGATGCTGGAAATTGAAGCCCACACTGATGTCTCCTGAGTCTCCTCCGAGGGAAGAAAAACAAACACCATTTCCCCAAGTCGGCTCATATTGCCAGGTGCTCGCCCGTCTCCAGGAAATGAATTTAAGTTAACGGTTGAGCGTTGTGCCTCTCTCAAATGGGGGCATCTCCATCATGGAGCCACTCAAATGCCAACTACCCTGGGCTCCATTCTGTTAAAGGTCACCTGTCACTCTCCACCCAAGGCAGGAGATTGCTTTGATCTGATTTCTGCCTTGCAGAAGGCATGTTTATCTTCTCAGATGTCTTACTCACTGCTAGCTTGGGCCAACCTGGTTCTGGTTGGATGCAAAGCATTGGGCCTCTAATGAGAGCCTGGAATCCACAGGGATCAGGAATTGAGATGGCTTTGTCAGAGAAGACAGTGGGTCCTGAAGGGACCCAGGGAGAATGAAGTTGAGCAGAGGGGCAGTTCCTGGCCATGGAGCTCAGCAGCACAGACACAGGAAGACCTGAAGGTCAGTTCTTTCTCTCCAAATGGCACACGTACTTGGAATACTGTACCAACTATTCTCCTTGCCACAGCCAAACATCTGCCAGGCAACAACTGAAGGGAGGAAGTGCTTATTCGGCTCACAGTCCATCCTGGTGGGGAAGCCACAGAGGCAGAGTCCATGACCCAGCAGGTCACACCGCATTCACAGTGAAGACCACTGGTGCTCAGCTTGCTTCCACATTCAGTCTGGGTCGCTCGTCCACGGGATGGCTCCTCCCACCTCAGTAAAGCCTTTCTGGAGAAACTAGTCAAGATGATTAAGTTAATTTTGATTAACTGTGACAACATGCTAAGAGTAGGGGACAAAGAACCTTTCCTAGGTCCCCTGGGGGCACAGGAAAGTGGGGTCGGTGCTACAGACAGTTCTGACATCTCTGTACAACACTTAGGGAAAGCTAGCTAACGATAAAAAAGAACACTGAACTCTGGCACACACCTCTGGACTTTGAATCTGTTGTTTTTTGGCTTCCAGGAATCAAATTCAGGTCATCAGGTTTGGCAGCAAGGTTTTTCCACACGGAGCCATCTCACTGGTCCAGCTCACAAAATCAGGTTTCAGAAGACCTCACTTAACTGTCTCTTACACCAGCCCGAGTCTTCAGGGACTCTTTCTTAAGACCCGCTGATTCCCCAGAGTACTGGCCATCTCGTGTAGGCTCACCTGCTGTTTACCACCCTGAGGTACTATATGGAACCCTTCCCAAGTCCCAGGTTCCCCATGGGGCCCACAGGGACCACCTTGTCTCTCTGACCCTGAGGCTCATGTGTTTTGACACATTGTGAAATCCTTGTGGCCGCAGGCAGAGGCCAAAGGTAGCAGACACTTCTGATGTCATTGCTTCCAAAGTAATTGCTCTTGTGCTCTCGGAGACAGACACAAACCCAGTAACAGACTGCCATCAAGTAAGTTTTAACCCAGGAAAAAAGCCATGCAACCCCCTCCATTTGCTCAGGGGTCTCGTCCCCAGACTTTTTCTTACACAAACATTGGAAATGAGTGGTAAAATGTCAACAGTCTCTTGGCAGGAAAATAATGAGAACATTCTCATTGTCCACTCCATTTCCTATTTACCGAAAGATTAACACGTTGCAGCTCCAGGGCTGTGGGCTGATGGCCCCTCACTGCTGTAACTGGTCACTGTCGGGTTTGGGGCCCAGGGTGGGTGTGCCTCTGTCTTCAGACCCAGACTCAGCTCCCTGGGCAGCCTGCCCTCTGACCTCAGACCTCTCAGAGCTCGAACACTCAGGCACCTTGTTCCAAGCTCCCACCCTCAACCCTGGAAGTGGCTTACAAGTGGGGCACTTGGCTTTGCTACAGTGAAGGCTGCCGCCTGCTGAGAGCACTGTCAGGCCGGCCACAGGGCTATCTCCAAGTACAGTAGGCATAACAAGCACCTTAGTAGCTGGGCCAGCAGCCCAAAAAGATGGTCTGTGCTGGGGATAGTACACGAGAAACAGCCCAGGAGGACCCGCATGGCATGGCAGAAGGATACAGAAGGGGTACTGTGCTGCAGGATGCAGAGATGAGAGGGGTGGGGTTCCTGAATAAGCCTTAATTTCACAAGGTCAAGCATCCAATGCCAGCATAGGCCATCCCATCCAGGGCAGTATACCACACTACAAAAGGACTCAAACACACGCACTTTGGTTTTTGGTCTGTAAAGACAAGTTTGTGTGTGTGTGTGTGTGTGTGTGTGTGTGTGTGTGTGTGTGTGTGTGTATGTAGCCCTGGCTGTTCTGGAACTCACTTTGTAGACCAGGCTGGCCTTGAACTCAAAGATCTACCTGCATCTTCCTCCCCGAATACTGGAACTGAAGCTGTGCTCTATCACACCAGGGTCTCAAAAGGCCCAGTTTGAAACTGGGGCTAAATATTTTGGTGCCTGGGGCTGAAGAGAGTTCAGTGGTTAAGAGCATATATTGCTCTTCCAGAGGACCTGGGGTCAGTTTCCTGTGACAACAGCTCAGGGATCCACAGGCACTCACAAACATGACACATATTTATGCACACACACACATGCACATGATTAAAAATAAATAAATTTCAAAAATGTCTGGTTCCCCATTACAAGTGGTTTGCTAAAACCCCATGCCAACCACTGCCCTTACCGAAGCCCTACATGCCATCAGAAGCCTGGAGTTGGGAAATTATTTAAATTAGCCAGTATACAGGAAGCCCTTGAACTCTAGCTGTAGAACACCTGCCTGTACTCAAAAACTCTAGAAGCTGTGGCTGGGTATGACCCCTGCCTGGCCTACCTGGCAGCTCCCTCTCGCTCCCTATGAGTGACAGAGCCTGGACTTGCATTTATCTGCATGTCACTGTGTCACGTCTACCACTCGGCCATGTCTCACTTTTTGCATTGCAACATGGCAATTTCATCTATGAAGATCACACTGAAGAACTGTGCAATCAGAGTCGTGCACAAATGCACATGCACAGGTGTGCACGCACACACACACACACACACACACACACACACACACACGGTACGTTTGTGATTCTGTGTTGGGTTGAAGGCATAGCTGACTTGCACTTGGCCTCAAGTGTCTCATGGGCCACAGGTTGAACACAGCTGGGCCCTAAAGGATCTTTTCTCTTACGTGACTACAAGAGAGGCAGAGAGGGAACGTGTTTTTATAGATGGACACCAGTGTAAATATGATCTCAGAGGCTCCTATGCAATGGGTACGCATGGCTCTTTGATGTCTCACAGAGGGACACATTGACTCTTTTCACCCTTGACCCCAGAGGATTAGCTGAAACAATGGTCACTTTCTCCAAAGTCAGAGTGTGTGTGTGCATGTGCACATGCGTGCACGTGTGCTGTGTGCGTGTGTGTGTGTGTGTGTGTGTGTGTGTGAATGTCTTGGGACAGGGTCTCACTCTGCAGTCCAGGCTTGCCTTTAACTCATGGCAACCCTCCTGCCTCAGCTTCCCAAGTGCTAGAATTACAGGCATGAGGTACTAACTACACCCAGTTTAAAGTCATCCACAGGAAAGCTAAGGCCTGCAACCCAGAGTGACACCTGCCTAGAGGAGCCATCGGAAGCAGCTGGCCCTGGCTATGCTTCTGCCTGTGGAAAACAACCAGGCAATGCGGGGATCTCCGTGGCAGACAGATCTGCTGAGACGATGGCCGTGGAGTTTGAGATGTCCTCAAGAAAAAAATCTCCCTCAAGCCAGAGGCATCCCAGTCCAGACGGTGATAAGTATTCCAGCCCATGTCTGCCAGACTCTGTGACGACAGCAGCAAGCCAGGGTCACCCGGGTTCTATTAGCTCAATTAATGAGGAGTAAGATAAGGCTAACACCCTGCTGGTCGGGCAGCTCAGGCGTAGAGCTGCGGTAATGGAGTTATTAACCTCTGCCAGCCGCCGAGTTCTGCTGCGGAGCCCAACTCCATTTCTTCATTCAGGCCTTCATTAATGGGCTGTTTATTATCTCTAATCCACGTAAGGATCAGCTGCAGAGATGTGAGAGCTTCCTGGAAGGACCGGGTGATAATGAGAGAGAGAGAGAGAGAGAGAGAGAGAGAGAGAGAGCGCATGTGCTTTGCACGAGCAATCCTACTTTGCATTTTAATTTCCTTTGCTCTTCCTGCTGCCCTCTTAAGGACGGTAACATCCTCACTTTGCGGTGATTACAAGAGGCCCGGGCCTTATCCAAGGGCTTCACTATGTTGTTCTATCAAGGAACTTGTCACACAGAAT
The DNA here is from genome assembly GCF_018167655.1 of Microtus oregoni. Lineage (NCBI taxonomy): Eukaryota > Metazoa > Chordata > Mammalia > Rodentia > Cricetidae > Microtus > Microtus oregoni. Next base: position 12,630,095 of record NW_024543084.1, on the reverse strand, counting down.
GAAGAGTAACAATCTTTGAAAGAAAAGCAAGAGAGCTTGGGCATATGAACTACATGCCAATACAGGGCTGGACTTCACAATGCAGCAGAATATTCCACGATTTAAATGTTAGCAGAATTAGCTGACAGGTGGAGTTTAGGAGGATCAGGAGTTCAAGGCCATCCTTGGTTACAGAGGGAGATTAAGACTAGCTTAGACCACAGGAAATCCTGTCACAAATAATAATTAGTAATAATAATAAAGACAAGGAACTGTTTGACTACTGTTGCATCATGGGTGGCCATCTTTAGCATGAAACGATGCAGCCATTTCCACTTCTACTGAGATGGGACTAGACAGTGCATGGCGACAGTGCATGGCATCTGTGCATGGCGACTGTGCATGGTGACTGTGTATGGCGACAGTGCATATGGCAACTGTGCATAGTGACTGTGCATGGCAACAGTGCATGGCGACACTGCATGGCGACTGTGCGTGGCAACAGTGCGTGGCGACAGTGCGTGGCGACAGTGCATGGCGACTGTGCATAGTGACTGTGCATGGCAACAAGGCATGGCGACTGTGCATGGCGACTGTGCATGGCGACTGTGCATGGCGACTGTGCATGGCGACTGTGCATGGCGACTGTGCATGGCGACTGTGCATGGCAACAAGGCATGGTGACTGTGCATGGCAACTGTCCTGAAACAATGTGTTTACACTCAATACACAGAGAAATCTCCCCGCTGCTTCTGGGAGGGTGTATGCAACCTGCTCTACCAGAGAACTCTATATTTGAGTGAGTCTCCCCAGTGGGGGACCATGTGGAGCCAGCTCATTTTTAGAGTATTTCAGCTGCAGAATTTGTATCACCCTCCCTTTACACAGACACCCCCCCCCCTCCAAACACACGCACACACTCCTTCCACCCTCTAGAGCAGGGGTGCTAGGAAGTTGAGAGACTAGTGATTACTGCCTCATTTTCTGGATAAGAAAACTGAGGCTAAATGTGGTCACAGAGATGAGTACTAATCACGCTGCTGGGAAGAGTGACGGCTTAGGAGCCGGGTTTGGGGCTGGTCTCTGTTGGCCCCAGCTTCTCTAGTACAGGCATCTTCCCTGAGTAAACCTACTTTGGGGCTGTGGAATGGATTTGATAAGATGAAAGGAGGACACTGTCATTCCACAAAGACCCAGTCCCCATGATTCTCATTCATGGAAGAGGGGGTATGGAGGGGAGGGGGAAAGCATCCTCTTCAAATAAGCAATCAGATAATCCAGTGAGTGAGTGGCTCAATGAAATGAGCAGACAGCCCTCAAGAGATGGAGTACAAATGACCAATAAACACAGGAAAAATGTCCACCGTCACCTGTCATCAGAGAAATGCAAATAAAAACACACCGAGGGGTTGGAAAGAGAGCTCAGGAATTAAGAGTAAGTGCTACTCTTGCAGAGGACCCAAGTTCAGTTTGCCAACAGCAACTTCAACTCTGAGGGATCCAACACCCTCTTCTGGCTACCACGAGCTCAACACTCACATGCAAATACTTTAAAATAAAAGAAAATCTTGTCAAAACAAATAAACAAAACCACATTACTACACTGAGTCAGAGTGGCAGTCATTAAGCGAACAAACAGGGACATGTTGGTGAGGATGCGTAGAAAACTGTAGTGTAAGCTCATCCAGCCTCCGTGGAAGCAAGCACGGAGGCCTGAAAAGGTGATCTTCCCCAGGACCCAGCTCCATCACTCCTGGGAATCTGTGTGAGGACTCAGTGTTGTGGAACATCATTTTAAGATGTGTTACATTTGTTTATGCCTGGTCTGCTCATTTGTTTAATGATACAGAGGTGTGTCGTACTGTTTTATGTTGCATTTAACTCTCTGAAGCAGTGTTATTGTGCCTGTCTAAAACACCTGATTGGTCTAATAAAGAGCTAAATGGCCAACAGCTAGGCAGGAGAGAGAAACAGGCTGATTTGACAGGCAAAGAGAATAAATAGGAGGAAAAATCTGGGAAGAGAGGATCCAGAACAAAAGGAGAAGGAGAGGAGCACTCCAAGGGCCAGCCATCTAGCTACACAACAATCATGGAATAAAGCAAAGAAAGGTATACAGAAAGGTAAAAGGCCAGAGGCAAGAGAGAGACAGAAAAATTTAAGTAAAGAAAATCTGGCTAGGGGCTGGAGAGATGGCTCAGTGGTTAAGAGCACTGGCTGCTCTTCCAGAGGTCCTGAGTTCAATTCCCATCAACCACATGATGGCTCAAAACCATCTAGAATGAGATATGGTGCCCTCTTCTGGCCTTCAGGCACACATACAGACAGACCACTGTATACATAATAAACAAACAAATACATAAATATTGAAGGAGGAGGAGGAGGAAGAAGAAGAAAAGCTAGAAACAAGGGCATTTCTTAAGTAAAAATAAGACTTCATGCATTTTTTTGGGAGCTGAGTGGTGGACCCAACAAAGAGTAAAGAGCAAATAGAAAAAAAAAATACCACTCCAAGTCAACAGGTCACACCAGTGTTTAATGCTGCGCAGGGCCTAAGCGCTACACGATGGCTCAAACTAGCTGTCCAAGCCAGGTGTGGTGGCTCACACCTTTGAGCTAGCATTCAGGAGGCAGAGGGAACTGGATCTGAGTCTGAAACCACCCGGTCTGCATAGTGAAATCTAGACCAGCCAAGGCCACGTAGTGGGACCCTGTCTTAAAAACAAAAACCAACCAGTCAGGTATTCAATAACAGACTGAAAGAGAAAGATTGGGTATGTACGCAATGGACCTTTTAGCTGTAAAGAAGGACAAAGTCGTGTCCTTTGTAGGAAAATGTGTACCTACTGGAGATCATCACATTATGTGGATTAAGTTGGTCTCAGAAAGCTAAACGTCACCGTGTAAGGGCGGTGCACACCTTTCATCCCAGCACTCAGGAGGCAGAGGCAGGTGGATCTCTGAAAGGAGCTAGCCTGTTCTTCAGAGTGAGATCCAGAACAGCCAGGGCTGTTACACAGAGAAAACTTGTCTCAAAACAACAGCAACAAAATAAATTAAATAAAATAAAAGCAAAGAGAGAGGAGAGAGAGAGAGAGAGAGAGAGAGAGAGGATGAATGTCACCCATTTGCTCTCATTTGTGGGTTCTGAACTATATAAATATGTATAAAATTATTTCTGCACGAATGATGTGAAAGACAGGACCTGTCAGGGGGATGAGAGAGACTGACAGGAGCTGGGACAGGAGAGAAAGGAGAGGACAGCAAAGCGAGGGGTAGGCTCAATGCATAGTGCATACTTGATGGAATGGCCTTATTTAGTCCAATACAATGTAATTAAAAATCAATGATTAAAAGCACTGGTTGCTTTCCCAGAGGACCTGGGTTCAATTCCCAGCACCTACATGGTAGCTCAAACTGTCTGTAACTCCAGTTCCAGGAGATCCAATGTCTTCTTTTGGCCTCTGCAGGCCCAGACACATTTGTGATGCACAAACATACATGCAGGCAAAACGCTCATACACATAAGATAATTTTTAAAATTTTATTGAAACAAGGTCTTACTATGTAGTTTTGGTTACCTGGAACTCACTACGTGAACCAGGCTGTTGTTGAACTCATAGTTATCTACCTGCCTCTGTCTTCCAGTGCTGGAATTAAGGTTATGTGCTACCATGATCAGCAGGTAAAATAAATATTTAAAGAATTAAAAAATAAACGGCTCAATTTTTTAAAGGAGGAGAAGAAGAGGAGGGAGAAAAAGGGGAAAGGAGGAAGAGGGGGAGAAGAAGAGGGAGTGTAGAGGGGGAAGAGGAGAAGAAAGGTTGGTAGGAAGGAGGGGGAGTTGGAGAAGGAGGAGGAGCGTGGAGGAGAGGAGAAGAACCCTAACCTAAGTGGAGAAGTGAGCCTCAGAGTGGTTAGAGAATAAAGAGCGAATGGGAAATTGGGAGAGGATGGACAAGAAGCTGAGAAAGGGATGCTTATCAGTCTGGGACCGACCCAAGGATGGTCTGGCCCTGGAGGAACAGGAAAGAAAGCTTGGCTATATGGAAGGGTTGGCACGTATGTCTGTGTATCGCAAATGTGTCTGGGCCTGCAGGGGTCAAAAGAAGACACTGGATCTCCTGGAACTGGAGTTGCAGGCTGCCTTTGGTGTAGCCTAAGCCCCGTGTATGCAGGGCTGGTTTTTGGGCCTCCCTCTGTAGCAGCTGGCCTCTGGCTCCTTGGAGGTAACAGCTATGTGAAGTGTATGACCAACAGAAAACATCAGCAGCAAGATACCCAGAACCAGCAGGGCGCTGACAGCTACGGGGAGAGCCCTTGGCCTTGCTAGAGACAAGCCAACCTCTGGAGGCAAGACTCACATGGCCCACTTAGAAAACATCAAAAGAATGAATTCAGATTCCACCATTTCCTCCAAGGAACCTTGACAGCAGTTTCCTGTTTGGCACAGTCTAAGCCACAGATGGGCAGTGTTCTAGAGTGTTCTTGATGGTCTAAATTAGTCCAATGAACAGAGAGAGAGAGACACTGGAGAAAACGGCGTCATAAGAAGCCTTGTTAGTATCTGCTAAATGGCACCTGAGATCCATCAAGGCCCTTTCTTTCACCTCCCTTTCTAGGATCCACAGTTATGACTGAGGCCCTGGGGAGGAAGGGGGGCTAAGGTACCAGGGAAAAGTAGGGGTTCAGATACCCAGTTGTCTGAGATAAGACAAACTTCCTGGCATCCTTCAGAGCTTATACCTCCCTCTCCATAGCGAACATGGATCTCAGAGAAAAGACATGGCTGCAGACTTGCAGCGCGAAGTGAATTATTTGGCTGTATGCAGAGGGCAGGCTTCTATGCGCAGCCTCGGCAGCCTTCCTCTTTGTTTCTCCCTATTATTGTTACGTTTTAACAAACTTTATAGCCCATTTTATTTGTTCTCAAATAACTTTTTCTCCTTGCTTTCGACACATCAATTGCCCGGCTTCCCTCACCATGAGATGCTAGAGCAGAGAGATTGATACTGCTGGGTGGAATGTAATTTACTATTATGGGCTGTGGGTTTATGAGGCAGGAGCCTGACAAAGCATTGCATTTGAACACACTGTGCTTATTGGCTCGAAGAAGAGATTTATATTTGGTGAGGAGACAATAACTTTGTTTTCTGATAAGCCAAAGAGGTCTATTTTTGAGTCTGGCACACAGAGAAGCTTGCCCGTCCCCAATAACTCTATTTACTAGTGTGAATATATTTTAATAATAAAATTGATATATATGTAAATTTATTTTATTCTAATTCCATTGAATCCTCCTGGAAAAAAGAGGAGGGTGGGTGACTGTGGGGCCTTCGGAGATTGTTTTTGTATCTGAGTTATAGGTTTCTGTATTGTATCCCTTGACTGGCTTCATGGCTATAATTCTGCCAGGATTTTCTCCTAGTGTCAAGCCGGCAACACCGTGCTGGGGTGTTTTATGACCAGCATCACACCTAGACCAGAGTTACAGTTCTGGTGCTTGTCCTCACACGGGGCGGACACATTTTAGGACATTTCTCTCCTTCCCGGCTGAATCCGGATGTGAGGGGTTCGTGGTTGAAAGCCCTTTCTGAATTAATCTCCAGAATGTTCAGTCCAAAGCTGCGAGGGAGCCTAGGGAGGAGGGAGGAGGGAGGAGGGAGGAGGGAGGAGGGAGGAGGGAGAGCGCAGTGCCGGGGAAACACGGAGACGTGTACCAAGGCACAGGAGCAGACTTCATCATAGACAGCCATCTTTGTACATTTTCTGCCTGTTTTGTGTACTAGGGTCAAATAAATTAGGTTGAAAATATTTACGAAGTCTTTAGAAAGTGATTTTAAAAACCCAACTCCAAGGTGAATGGAGATGTGTTCACTTGCAAGCTTGCCTGAAACCAAACTGCTTCTTGAATATTCTTCCTGGGTGACCCAGATCCCAAGCACCCTCTCCTCCAAGAATTCAATCTTGGCAGAATATTTTATACTACAGGACACAGATTTCTGTACCGCCTGGGCACCCTGAGTCAAGATGGAAAAGTCATTTGCTTTATACAACCAGCACTTGGTTCCCTCCCCTGTAGGTGACACCTGTGTACCCTCCCTTAAAGGGACACTCCATATTCCCACGCCCTGGGGACTAGACGACCTGACACCCTTGGTGGCTGCCTTTGACCTTAGTCCCTGGGGCTTTTGACCAAGTTCTCCAGTTCCAAGAGATCCAGTGTCCTCTGCCTGGGCTCCCAGGAGACTCACGCCAGGGCTTTTAAAGCTCTTGTCACTAATGACCCCCCTTTCACTGCGAAATGTTCACGCAGCCCTGCGTAGAGAGGATGTGAAAACCAAACACTTATTGATGATAAGCCATACGGAAGGTTGGTTTAAAACAATTCTTTAGTAAAAACATATTTTTACTTTCAATTAAAGAGGAAAACAAATTTTCATACAGAGGAGAATTCAATCTTGGCAGAATATTTTATACTACAGGACACAGATTTGGTAGATCTCTTGATTTTATAGTTAATGTGGAGAAGGCCGCCTTACACCAACACATAGCACAAAATGGCAGGCCTGTATTGAGGGCCATTTTGGAGGTTATTGGGAATTCTTTTTTCCTCCCCAGGAAAGTGACACTTTTGTTTCTTTTGTTTTCTAGATGTTTTATCTCAGCATGCAAAGTAGCGGATTTCTTTGTGGCATTTTAACTCCTTCTAGGTTTTGGCTGAGTCTTCTCCCTGCCTCTAAATCTCCCACTTCTAGTCCCCACGTGAGTCCTCTTTCCCTCAGAAGAGCTGAATAAAATCCCCTCTTCTGTGTCCACACAGCAGGTGTTCTGTTACCCCAATCTCTCTCTTACCTCCTTACGCTCTCAGGAGTCCCTTTCCAGTTCCCCGACATCTCCACCCGCTGCTGCTCCCATATAGATGAATGCACATACACATACACAGGCGCACATGCACACACACATACACAGGCTCACATGCACACACACATACACAGGCGCACATGCACACGCATGCATGCACACACGCACATGCACACATACGAAGCTAAGATCCACAAAAGAGAGCGATTACATGGTATACTGTGCCATTCTGAGCCTGGATTACTACTCCTAATATTGTCTTGGGCTGACGTGTTGACTCACAGCTATCAATCTGATAGGGAACCTGAGTGCAGTTCCCAGCACCCATATCTGGTGTTCACAACTGCTGTAGACCCAGCCCCTGGGGTCTGACTCCTCTGTCTCCTGTGGGCATGTGCACTCATGCATATATACCCACACAGACACACAACTAAAAATGTAAAAAATACTACTTCCCAGTCCCATCCACTTTTGTATAAATTGCATAATTTCATTTCTCTTTGGAGTGGAATAAAATTCCATTGTACACAGTACTCGTGATGGCCGTTCTTGGTTTTCAGCTTGACTACATCTGGAATTAACTAAAACCCAAAAGCGGAGGGCACACCTGTGAGTGATCCTTGCTTCATTTGAAGTAGGAAGATCTACTTCTGGTCTGGCTTTTGAGGTAGGAAAGCACACCTTACTCCAGATCTCCCGAGCTGAGAAGACCCGCGGCTAATCTGGGCCACCTCTTCTGCTGGAGCCTGTATAGGACATGGAAGAAGAAAGCTCCACTCTTGCCTGCTTGCTGTCCCCTTGCTAGCTCATCCATTTCTTCACTGGCATTAGAGTCTACTCCTTCGGGGTTCCAGCATCTACTGCAGACCAGCTGAGACATCCAGCCCCGTGGACTGGGCAATGGCTGAATTCCTGGACTTTCCGTTCATAGGAAGCCACCATTGGATGAGCTGAACTGCAGCCTACAAGTCACTCTATTAAATCCCCTTCTCGCTATGTAGAGATCATTCTGTAAGTTCTGTTTCCCTAAAGAACCCCGACTAATACTCAATTCACATTACCCGTCTACCAGTTGACAGACATCCAGGCTGGTTCCATTCCCTAGCTATTGTGGATACAGCAGCAGTCAACACGGATGAGCCAGTGTCTCTGTGCACAATACGGAGTCTTTGGGGACTCAGGAGGGGTCGAGCCGGGTCATAAGGCAGTGAGCCTGTCCTGGAACTAAATCTGTAGAGCAGGCTAGCTTCAAACTCACAGAGATCCACCTGCTTCTGCCTTCCAAGTACTCGAACTAAGGCTGCGTGCCACCATGCCTGCCTTTGTTTCTGTTTTTTTGAGATGGTTTCTCTCTGTAGACCTGGCTGGCCTCACACTCACAGAGATCCACCAGCCTCTGCCTCCTGAGTCCTGGAATAAAGGTGTTCACCACCATCACCTGACTCTGAATAACATTTTTGTCTTTGTTTTTGTTTGTTGGTTGGTTGGTTGGAGACAGGGTTTTTCTATGAAACAGTTCTGGCTGTCCTGGGACTTGCTCTGAAGCCCAGTATCCTCAAACTCAGAGATCTGCCTGCCTCTGCCTCTCAAATGCTGGAATTAAAGTGTACCAGCAGTGCCTGAGCAATTTATGTTTTTAAATCACCTGGAACTGAAGTTACTAGTGACTGTCGCCACCTGATGTAGATGCTGGGACCTGAACCCAGGTCCTCTGCAACCGCAGAAAGGGTTCTTAACCACTGAGCCATCTCTTCAGCCCAATTGAGTGACTTCTTTTTTCTAAACACATGGTCTTCTGTAGCCCAGGCCATCCAAAACTGCCTTATATAGCTAAGAGTGACCTTGAACTTCTGATTTCTTGCTTCTGCCTCCCAGTCCTGGGATAATAAATGTGTGCCACCAAACCCAGGCTTTCTATATCTCTGGGGATTGACCCTATCACTTGGTAAGTGCCCCCCAACTGAGCTACATCCCAAACCCTAATTTAACAATTTTTAAAATGGAACCCAAGTCAGCGAAACAGCAAATTTTAAATCCAAACATTTCAACACAGTACAACTCTCAAACATAATAATCTGCTATTCACATGCTGAAAAATGACAGTAGACAAATATCTACTGTATTTGTTTGCCATAATGAAGCCACTGTTTCCATAAGAGCAGAAACTTCTATATGTCACACAAACACTGCTGTTTATAACATACCACAGTCTCTGATCTGAGCCGGGCATGTTTGGGTCAGTGTTCTTTGGCATCATATGACAAAATGTCATACACAAGGCAAAGTGCATATATGAGTTTAGAACCAAGATTGCAGTGAGGTCGCACCATGCACCACAGGCAAGCACTGTCAGAGGCACCTTGGGTTCACAATGTGTTCGATTACAAATCATTTTGTTCAAATTCATGGGTTCAGAAAACTTTCATTGTTGTCAAAATTTTCATAAGCGACACATTCAGTCCTTTGACCCCAGACATGATGGTGATATGTATACCTCCTAATCCCCAGAGTCCACAGGGACAAAGGACTAGGCAATGAGGCAGATTAGGGATCTCAGTGTGTCCAGTCATTCTTAGTTCCTGGGTCTCCTTGAAGGACAATGGGTGCAGAGGGGTCAGGTGCTGGCCTGAAGGTGACAAGCTATGAGCCACGGAGGGTGGCTGCCTCTCCTCCCAGCTTCAGGAAAAGAACGCAGCCCAACTAAATCTGCAGCTTGGAGCAGCCGAACTTGTGGTAAATTATGACCGTGCCTGTCAGACCTGAGACACCAGCTCCTGCGGCTGTGAGACACACATGGGCCTCTCCAAAGACAGATGATTTACGAAACAGACAGGAGTGTCTCGGAAAGGGAAGGGAAGTGATAAAAGTTAATAAAAAGACCATGAGTGCTCTTTAGATGAAAAATCACTCCTCAAAACACAAGGGCATTTTAGATAAAACTGCATCCGTATGCTCGGGGTAATTTAGAGAGGGCAGGCTCCGCGGAAGCAAGAACTCAAAGATGATGAGGTTCTTAACAGATGAGGAGAACACCGCCACAGTTAAGAGGACAGGAGGTACCTGTCCCAAGGGGACACCAGAAGCTTCTAGAACTAAGAAGGAGCCATGAGAAGGAGTGAACCCAGCAGGGGAGAGGAAGTAATAGAGAAGAAAAGGAGAGGCAAAGTTCAGCATGGGAACTGGTGCCTGCCCCATGCGCTCATCATTCGTAGACAGGCAAAGGGCCAGGAAAGCAGTCAGCGCCTCTGGTCTGAGGGAAAGGGTACTGAAAGGGAGGGGAAGAGGGAGAGAAGATGGAAGAGGAGGGAGGAAGGGAAGGGAGGGAGGCTACGAGGAAGGGTGGAAGGGTGGGAAATCAGGATGGAAGAAGAGCAGAAGAGGGAAGATGGTAGAGAGAGAAGGAATGAGCAGAGGGAGGGAACACTATCCTAACATCCTCAGGGCCTCGGCCCCACACGATGTCAGAGGCAGGAATGATTTAGGATGCTGGTGTGTGTGTGTGTGCTGGACGCCGTCAAGAACTCTGCCAGATGTTGTTTACAGGAAGGTAAGACGGAGACATACTTAGGGATGCAAAGCCGAGTGTTTACATGCCCTGCTGAAAATGACTCCGTATAATCCATTCAAATGAAAGATGGATCAGAATTAATAAACACGGAGGCCGAACTGTGTAAACAGCTGGTGATCATGGCGCGATCCGGCTCTGCGGAGGAGGACTTCATGAGTTAAAAATAGGAAAAGGAAACTGTCATAGTTCTAGAAAGTAAGTCTTAACCAAAGAAGACCTAGACAACAGCTCATGTAACAGACCAGCACGTAGATACCGAGTGTTTGTCTCTGCTCCCAACACTCACAGCACAAGACAGGGTCAGGGCCAGTGTCTGTGAACGGAGGGGAAAGGGAGAGCTGGTGTCTGTGAATGGAAGAGGGGGAGCTGATATCAGGAATAGAGGGGTAGGGGGAAGGTGTCAGTGAACTGAAGGTGGGAGAGAGGAGAAAGCTGATGTCTATGAATGGAGGGTAGTGGGGAGGGGGAAGAGGGAGTGAGGAATGGGGAGAGGTGTTCAGGAGTCAACTCCAAGTCAGAAGAAAGACAAAGAGACTTCCCTTAGTGCTGGCAAAAGAAGGCTCCAGTAGGCAGGTCAGGTGACCCAGAGAGAAGCCAGTCCATGTAGGAACCCAATGGTAGTCACCCCGATAAAATAGGAAGAGACAAATCCCCCCTCTGGACTCTGTGAGCTTCCCTGAGGGGCTGCCGCATATGAAAGGATAGCAGGTTGGCCCGTGGGAAACTAGGTCATCACGCAGCAGGACCGGCATGAGAACCTGGCCTCTGCACTGCTCCAGTCTGCGGCTGGGCTCTGTAGGAGCAGGTCAGCCATCAGGAGTGTCAGCCTGCCTCACCTAGCTCATCCCCTTCAAGGTTGAAGATGCCAAGATACTAGGAACTCAGACATTGACTGTCAGCTTTTACAACGTCCTGTTCTAGAGCCCACAGGCATCTGCAGGTCTCCAATCGCTGTCCTAAAGCTGTAATCACTTAGACTCCAGGAACAGCAAAGCTTTGTGCGGCTGACCATGCCCCAAGAGAACAGCTGTCTCCAAGTGGCTGCACCCGGGGGGTGGGGGGCGGAGGTCACCCCAAGGAACCAAGTTTATCTGAAACATTGCCATACCCAGGCTGACACAATGACAGCCAGAAGCCACCTCCACCAGGGCTGCTTAATTATGCGGCCTCTTGGGCCCCATTCTTCCTCTATTTAAATAGGCAAGCACCCAAGGTGACTGTGAGGTGACTGGACCTCCCCACTGTTCCCTCCCCACTATGCCCTCCCCAGTGTGCCCTCCCCACTGTGCCCTCCCCAGTGTGCCCTCCCCACTGTGCCCTCCCCAGTGTGCCCTCCCCACTGTGCCCTCCCCACTGTGCCCTCCCCACTGTGCCCTCCCCACTGTGCCCTCCCCACTGTGCCCTCCCTAGTGTGCTATTGTTTCATCCTCTCTTTTCCCCGCCATTACTTCCATTACTTCCGTGTCTTACTGGATACCGGGGAGGGAGGCTGGGCTGGCGTTTGTGGGCATGACACAGGCTACAGTCCCTTGGGCGAAGGGAACCTCAATGAGGAAACACCACCACCAGATTTGTCTGTGGCCATGTCTGTGTGACACTGTCTTGACTGTTAACTGATGCAGGCAGGCCCAGTCCACTGCGGGTGGAGCCATCCCTATGCAGGTGGTCCTGGGTTCTGTAAGAACGCAGGCTGAGTAAGCCAATGAGCTGGGTTCCTCCATGTTCCTGCTTGAGTCCTACCCCAACTTCCCTCAGTGATAGGTGATCAACCATGAACAGGACGTGTAAGCAAAACACTTTTGAGCCAGCTTCCTTCTGGGGTAACTACTCTTGGGTGTGTACAGCTCTTTGGCCAGAGCATGCAGGTTCCACACAGCTATTAAGACTGGCGGGATGGGGGTGTGGTCCATCTACTAGCATGCTTGCCTAGCATATATAGAGCCCTGGGTTCAATGCCCAGCACCACATAAACTGGATTTGAGGTACACATATGCAATCAGAGCACTTCAGGAGGGGGAGACAGGAGGATAAGGAATTCAAGGTCATCTTCGGCTATTCAGTGAGTTCAAGGGCAGCCCAACATCCAGGAGATCCTGCATCAAAATAAACAAAAACCTGGAAGTGGAATCTTTTTTTTTTTTTTTTCAAATCCCAACCAGTGTGTTCTATTGTGCTTTGAACTGGAAATGTCTTCGCAGGCTCCATGTTGTTCGCTTGAGTCCCAACAGGTAGTGCTGTTTTGGGAGGTTCTGAAAACTTTAGGAGGTGGGGTCTAATTGGAAGAAAAAGGTCACTGGGTTTTTGCCTTTGGCGATTATACCAGGTCCCCAGGTCATAGGCAGTAAAGACCACAACAAACACATGTACCCTATCATGTCCTGCCCAAGCCCATGGTGCTCACCAGCCATGTGGTGACCGCCCCCCACCCCCAAAGCACTGAGAAAGAAGAAATCCTTCCCCTCTTAGTGAGCAGAAAAGTACCCGACAAATAACACACCACCAGAAGAGATAAGGCAAAAGCCATATGAAACAATAAGAACCATCAGAGAGGCAATGCCGCCAGGTTTGACAGTGCCCCTGCAGCCCAGGGAGACAATGGGACCAACTAGGGCCACATAGTGATCCTGACTTAAATAACAGGACTAGGGAGTAGCTTGTGGGTGGAGGGGCTGGGGCACCCAACCCTAAAAGCAAACCAACAGAGAAAGAAGTGAAATATCAATGAGAAGTTAACAAATCACTTGGTCCTTAAGGGGCTCCTGCAGACAGCATGAGCAACAAACACTCCTCTGAGGGTACAAATCTGAGCATAAAATGAACATGTTTCACTTAAACCATATGCTTAATGACATGACTTTAAGTTTTAATTATATATTGATCAAAGTAACTATTAAACAATTAGCCAAAGAATAAACAATTAAGAATATAGAGGTAGCCGGGTGGTGGAGCACACCTTTAATCCCAGCACTCGGGGAGGCAAAGACAGGTGGATCTCTGTGAGTTCAAGGCCAGCCTGGTCTACAAGAGGTAGTTCCAGGATAGGCTCCAAAGCTACAGAGAAACCCTGTCTTGAAAAACCAAATAATAATAATAATAACAACAACAATAACAATAATAACTCAGAGGTTCGCACACACTCCATAGTGAATAAATGAGTGTAATAAAATGTTAAAGGGTCTAGTGAGATGGCACAGTCAGAGGGCCGTGCCTATATTGTGTTGACATACGTCACAAAACTAAAGTGTCTAGGGCAAAAAAGATGGCATGGCATAAGCTGGCAGCCTGAGTTTGCTCCCCAGAACCCACATAAAGTGGAAAGAGAACTCAGTGAGTCACCCACACACACGCATGTGTGTGCGTGCACACACACACAAAACCTCAAGTGGCTCACCAGTGTGGTAGTGTTGGAGAAATAGACATGGGAAACAGAAAGTTCAGACAGAGGTAGACCTAAGAATGTCAAAGGGCGGGTCATGCGTGTGGACAGACCCAGAGCAACATTAACTAGAACTCAAACCCACAACCTGCAGCAGGATTTGAACCTTAGCCTGACTCTGAGTTGACAGGGTAAACGAAGTGGGATGCATGGGGAATGGGACGACGTGCACCCCTTTGGTGCACTAGAAACTCTTGGTGGCACACCACCATCACCTGAGTCCCCAGTGGGAAGAAGATTGCCAGGGCCCTGGAAGGGCCTCTGGGGAAGCAGCTCACCTGTTGGGACTGTAGCCCATAGAGGTCAGCATCCGTGCCTGGTCCAGGTCTCTTGGGAAGCCGTGCAGCACCCACCCTTTCTGGATGCAGTCTTGCTGGCTCAGACGTTCAGCCAGAGCCTTGGTGATGATGCTGTCTGGCACTGTAGAGGAAGAAGGATAGGAGAGCGTGCTGTAGCCAACAACTTTCTAGTCTTCATGGGCCACATGCCGAGCTACTGCGTGGGTAGCTTTGGGCAGAGGCAATTGGAACCACCTGGACAAGGTCCCTCTGTGGCCCAGCGACAAGAGCCACCTGAGATGGGCCATGCAGCGGGTGATCTTGGCCCTCACCTTTCACTCCTTCACGAGACACCATCCTCCATCTGAGTCTGTCATGGCAGCTAAAGCATGAACCGAGAAGCACAGCAGTGTTTGACTCTCTGAGATCTGGAGGCTAAGAGGCAACGTTGAGGGCCGACCCTGGAGGGTGGACCCCTCTCTAGTTTATACGCGCCCTGCTGGGACTGGAGTTACAGATGGTTGTGAGCCAACACGTGGGTGCCAGGAACCAAACCTGGGTCCTGTGTGAGAGCAGCCAGTGTTCTCAACTGCTGACATCTCTCCAGCCCTGGCTCTCTCTGTTCAAAGGGATGCTTGTGGGGGTCAGAACTGAATTTTATGGAATCATATCTCTCCTCACATCTTTGTCTGGGCCCTAGGGATTGAATTCTGGCTGTCAAGCTGCCATGGTAGCCTTCCAGGAGGACTCCATCACTGAGATGCAATCACTCCTTAGGGTCCCATCTTCCCGACCACCATCTTAGCATATGAATTGGGAGGTGGGGGGGGGGGGAGCACAAGCTTTGGGATCACAGCAAATGCTTCTCCTGAAAGCACACCTGGTGCGGAGTTTTAATTTCCACCCAACACCACTGCGGCTCCATCCAGCCGACCTCAGAGGATCTGAAGTTCACAGCAACCCCTCTGGCCTCCCGCCGAGGCTCTCCTTATCCATCTGGAGAACCCGATCTCTCCAGACTCACAGCTCTGCTCCTACCTGGAGACTGAGTCCCCAGCACAGGAGATGAGAGAAGCCTGTTTACATTGCTGCAAGTGACATTTTCCCGAAACTCATCCCTTCTTCCTAGACTCATTAAATGCTCCGTGTTGCTAATGTTCTGCGTACTGGCAATTTGCACGGCATCGCCTGCGCTTTGCACTCATTTTCCCAGAAATACTCAGTAAATATTACTCCTGTTTGCCATGGATGTGGGCCCCAAGCGGGGATGCTTGGCTGTTTCTCTAGAAGCTTCTGCAAGGTTCCCCTATCACCAAACATCTGTGGCTCTAGCAAGTGATTTAGGGCATATTTCGAAGCCTCACGAGGCCCCACAGGCCTGCAGCCTAGGCAGCCAGTGAAGGAGAGGCACTGCCTTCCACATGATGATTTTCTGAGTGCTTCTCTGTCTCAAAAAAAGCTATAGCTGTATTCCAAAGGATGAGCATCACCTTAGACTTGGGGCTTTCTAGCCAGCTGGTACAGTGGTGCACGCCTTTAATCCCTGCACTTGGGTGGCACAGGCAGGTGGATCTTTGTGAGTTCAAGGCCAGCCTGTGTAGGGAGGGAGACCCTGTCTCAACCAAACTAAGGCCTCTGGCTGCCTCTTGCCCTGTGGTGATCTCAGGACTTGACAGGAGTTGACTTAAAGGAGAAAGGGTTTAGCCGGGGAGTCAATGCAGGAACTTGAAGCAGCAGGTCACATCACGTCCACAGTCGAGGGCTCAGCGCATGCACATTCGTGTGAGTGCAAGCACGTATGTCACCACATGCATGTGGAGGTCAGAGGGCAACTTTGGCTGCTATTCCTAGCCTTCTATTTTGTAGACAGGATTTCTTAGTCACTGCATGCACAGCTTGCGTGGACTTGGAATGCTGGAGACAGTCCCCAAAGAATTCCCTCCTCAGCTGGGCAGTGGTGGCACAGGCCTTTAATCCCAGCACTTGGGAGGCAGAAGCAAGCGGATCTCTGAGCTTGAGGTGAGCCTGGTCTCCAGAGCGAGTTCCAGAACAGCTAGGGCTACCAAAACAAATGAACAAACAAACAAACCAACAGTTCCCTCCCTCCTTTCATTACTTCCTGAATCAGGACCTCACTATGTAACCAAGGACCTTCTTTTTTTTTTTTTTTTTTTTTTTTTTTTTTGGTTTTTCGAGATGGCTTTGGAGCCTGTCCTGGAACTAGCTCTGTAGACCAGGCTGGTCTTGTGTGATGTCTGCAGGCCAGAAGAGGGCACCAGACCTCATCACAGATGGTTGTGAGCCACCATGTGGTTGCCGGGAATTGAACTCAGGACCTTTGGAAGAGCAGGCAATGCTCTTAACCACTGAGCCATCTCTCCAGCCCCCCAAGGACCTTCTTTAAACTTCTCATCTTCCTGCCTCCACCTCCTAAGTGCCAGGAGAGCATATCCTCACACCTGGCTTATGTGGTGCTGAGGATGAGGCTCAGACCCATGGCTTCCTGTACTCTCCAAGTGTACTAGGCCAACACTACTCACTGAGCCATGTCCCATGTGCTATTTCCTTAACACAGGAAACTTTTGTCTGCAAAGCTTGCACTGGTCACTATGAACTTGTTCCTGGGATAGAAGGCTACCCTTAGGTGGCTCCCACATGGGCAACTCTGTGGGTGGGTAACTTCCTCTTGTTTTACCAGCTAGGGAAGCTCTGCCAGGAGCCTGGCATCATGAGGGTTTGCCCAGAACTGCCCATCTTGGATTATCCTGGCAAGGTCTATCATCTATGTACAACATGAAGCATCAATACATCCAGAGTCTCTAGGAGGCTACAGAGCTGAGGCGTGTGCCAGTCTTCCCCCCAGAAGCACTCTAGGGGTGTCCTCTGGGGCACTGGCTGTGCTGTCTCATCTGGTTGAGGTGAAGGGAGCTGGAGAGACTGCCGGGAGAGAATAAATGGCTGACCCCCTCAGGATACTGAGGCCACTGCCCTACCCATGTAGTCGGCAGAGGGATAGGGTCTGGGTGTAGAGGGGAGGAACCTGAAGACCCCAATATGGCCCAAGAGTCTTTCAGGTGCCTGTGTGTCTTGATTTCACTGCAGGCTCAGGGCATATTGGCCCAGCCCCACGTGTTCTGACCAACCAGTTTGGCAGCCAGAGGCTCTCTGACCAGATCTCGCTGATAGTATTCTGCGAGAAGCTTAAAGTCCCCTTGATAACATGAACATTTATCCTTTATCCTCTTCTCCCAGAGATGGTTCTTCACCTAAAGTCATTCACCATTAAGTTAGATGCCTCAGGCGTGATTTCAGAGCTTGACAGTTAACATCTCACCCTTTCCTCTAGCCACGGTCAAGGGCTACTTCTCCAGAGCGTCCTGTCAGCTGAGTTTAGCAGAGTGCAAAATGTGAGGGGTCTATTATTCCACGGGGTCACACCATGTGACATTAGCTTTCTTCCCTCTCTCTCCCTTCTTCAAGGTCCTTGAGTTGATTTCAAGGTTATTAAAATATCAGTTCACCGATTCCAGGGCTGGGTGTGCCTAGGGGTGCTCAGCAGGGTACCTACCAAGACCCAGGAGCCCTGGCCACACTCCAGTCTAGAGTTAGGATCTTGTGGTTAGAATCTCAGGCCCGCTCTACACCTGGCTTCCTGTAAGCATCACTTTCGGACTCCAGACAGGACAACTTATCATCCTGAAGTGGCCACTTGTGGGATGGAGTTGGCTGGGACTGGTCCCTCTCTGTGGGTCTGACGTGTCATCTTCAGCCTATTCCAGAAAGGAGCCAGCCACAGCCAACATCCAGGCTGTAGCAGACCACAGCGCCCCCTGCTGTCCAGCCTACCAGGAAGATACTGAGGTCTTAAAATAGTATTTTGTGTCATAACCCTCCTGGACACCACCAGACGAAGTAGAAGGAGGCTCTTAACTCTAGCACACGTTCTTCCAAAACCTACTCATAACTTCCTTCCACACCCTCTCACAACCCGCTCCCCATCTGTACTCGGTACTCCTGTCCTCCAGACCACTCACCTGCTCTTACACCTGTTCTCCACACACCCCTCACCTGCTCTTACACCTGTTCTCCACACCCCCTCACGTGCACCACACCTGTCCTTCACACACCCCTCACCTGCACCACTCCTGTCCTCCACACACCCCTCACCTGCACCACACCTGTCCTCCACACACCCCTCACCTGCATCACACCTTCCTCCACACACCCCCACCTGCACCACACCTGCCCTCCACACACCCCTCACCTGCATCACACCTGTCCTCCACACACCCCCACCTGCACCACACCTGTCCTCCACACACCCCTCACCTGCACCACACCTGTCCTCCACACACCCCTCACCTGCACCCACACCTGTCCTCCACACACCCCCACCTGCACCACACCTGTCCTCCACACACCCCTCACCTGCACCACACCTGTCCTCCACACACCCCTCACCTGCACCACACCTGTCCTCCACACTCCTTATGTTTTCTTTAAGTTGCTCCTGTTATCTCTTCCCCCTCTGGCTCTCCGTGGAGCACTGTGGAAGCCACTGACCAGGTTTAAGGAAGGCAGCCAGAATAGGGCTCCCTCCTATACCGTACTTCCCAGCAAACAAATACAATCTCTGGGTCCCTACTCTGTTCCTTCTGAGCCATCAAGACACCCCAGGTAGCCAGGTGGGGAGAGCTAAAAGCAACAACAAAAAAATGGCCATGGAGAGGAGATGGCGTTTTTTTTTTCTTTGAATTCCGCTCCACATACCCAAATGCTCAAGAGGGAAAGGCTAGATGCCTTCCCAGACCCAACCTGGGTCTCGGGAACTCTAAATCTTGCTTTAAGTCAACAGAAGCAAAACTAGCTGGTGCTGCCTCTGGAACTGGTGACCTCTGGAACTGGTGACCTGCAAGTCCTCCCCGTGCTGTCACCAGAATTTCAACTAGCATGTGAGCGTGAAGATGATCTGTGATGAGCCTGAAGTACCACCTTGTTTCTGTTTAAGATGTTGTTTGTTTATTATATACTGCCACCTACTGGCCAATTGTGTGCCTTGCACCCAAGTAAGTCTTCCTAAAGCTACTCAGGTTTCCAAAGGGAGGTTAAGAACAGACCCGGATAGTCCCACCTGCTGCATCTTGCAGTTGCACAAGGACAAAAGCCTTTAGGGGTCTCTCTGGCTCTTTGGTAAACTGAGCTCTCATACCCCAGAACAACTCCTGTCTTGCCAGGCCTTGGAACCCCAGGTTCAAGATTAGACCGAGGCTTCTAAGATTTTGTTAGATTCTAGAAGGCTTTTTCTTTTTGAAAAACAAAAACCCGATTTTACAAACAGGCTTCATTATTTCACCTCATCCTCGCTCATAGGGCGGCAATTGGACCCATCTCTTTACCTCTGCTGGCCCTTCCCACGTCCCAAATATCCCAACCTCTTCTATTTTCATGTCCTTCAAAAAAAAAAATGAATCTAGAATCCACATGGGGGAGAGGAGTCCGCATTTATCTTTCCGAGTCTGGAGTATTTTCCACGAGGCTCTCCAGCTCTCCATTCTCCAGCAAATGGCACAACCGCCCTCTGGCAGAGCTCTGTTCTTACATCTACGTTTCCTGACAACGAACCAAGTGCTTGGGAGACAGTGGCCACAGGAAGCATCTGCTTTCCTATCCAGAAAAGCATGTCATCCCTGAGCTCTTGCCAACGCTGGGGTCTTCTTTGGTTCTCAGCCCTCGGAGATAGGCCCCTCTCCTTCTGTCTCTCCCCCTCTGTAATGCCTACGCAGATGAGATGACACGGTGCTGGTGCTCACATGCCTGCAGCGGGATGGCATCGCAGCTTATCCCTGATAATATTATACACAAGGAGAAGAGATCGCTCACACACTGGCTGTCTTCTATAAATAACCTCACCTAGTATGACATAAGACTTGTGAAATGCTCAATTAGCCACACGATGCACTAAATTTGGTGGCTATTCTTATCTCATTTTATATCTTTTAAGGGGCCAAGAGGATCTGAGAAAGTGAGACCAGGGTGGCCAGTGTGTGTGTGCGTGTGCATATGTGTGTGCATGCGTGTGTATGTATGTATGAGCGTGCATGTGTGCATGTGTGTGTGCACGTGTGTGTGCATGCGTGTGTATGTATGTATGAGCATGCATGTGTGTATGTGTGTGCGCGTGCGTGTGTGTATATGCGTGTGCACGCATGCGTGTGTGCGTGAACTGGCTGAAGGTGTGATGTGCCTAGCAAGGGAAGATCAGAGTCCAGGAAGTCGATTCCTTCCACCTTGAGCGTGCAGCTCAGAAGCAGCTCATTCCTCTTACATCTCACAGGCATCTCGGATGCTGTTGCCCTGGTGATCTGTGGGAAGACAGCCAGCCATGGTGTGGGAGCAGAAACCCAGGTGGTGAGCCCTGCGGTCGGGATGGAGATGGGACCCCAGTGGGTGGAGGTGTGCTCTAGGTCCTTTACTGAGCCAGGGCTGGTCTGAGCATGTGTGTTCATTTTAATTCAAGTATTAATTCATGTCATTGTGATGACAATGCTGTGAGCACAGTGATAGCAGGGCCTCAGACAGCGAACTGAAGCCTAGCAGGAGGAGGCTACTTGCCTGGAGCTACAGAGATAAAGGACGGCAGAGCTTGGAAGGATATATAGTCAATCTAAGCTCAGTCAAGTTCTGTGCTCTGTCAATGCCTTTAGGAGAAGAACTCTACATGGGTGAGACCAGGAAACCTGCACTGTGCCAGTCTCCACACTGAGCTAGGGGAAGGCAGTCACGGCATAGGAAGGCTGTGGGAACCTGCAGATAGTATATGTGGGAAGAAACCAAGCAAGTCACGTGAGGATTACAGGATGCCTAGCTAGCCCTAGCAGGCCCAAGCTTATCCAAAGCACAAGGCACAGAGATGGGGAATCTGGATTGGACTTGCTAGCCCCAGCAGAGGCATGGGGAAGAGGCCCAAGAGGAGAAGAGTCAGATGCAAGACTCTGAGGACCAGCCCACAATCCGCAGGAATTCACATGTCACTAACCCCACATCAGGGCAGAGTGGAAGCAAGGCCTCCCTAGGGCCCCATTCCAAATCATCATGCTAAGTCAAAGTCATTATAAATTTGCCTCCATTTTATGACATAGTAGGCCAGCTTGTCACACTACAACAGACCACTGGGTACCAGAGTTATGGCTGCTCCTGGTTACTATGGAGACCAGGCATCCAAAACAGGTGGCTGTCACAGAAAAAGAACAAGATTTCCAAAAAGTATACATGGAGGCTGGATAGAAGGCTTGTGTGTGTGTGTGTGGGGGGGGGGGGGGGGGAAGAGCTTGCTGCATAAGCATGAGGACCTGAGTTCGAATCCCAGCACTCACATAAAAGGGGGAGTGGAGGCACACTCCTGACAGTCCAGCCCTGAGGAGGTGTGGCCAGAAGATCCCTGGGGCCTGCTAGCCAGCCCATCTAGCCTAACCGTTAAGGGTAAAGTTCAGTGAGAGACGGTGCCTCAAAGAATCGGGTAGAGAGTGATTGAGGAAGCCACTCAACGTGGACTTCTGGCCTCCAGAGGTGCGGGCACATCCAAACACGCACGCAACATATACATCCTGTGCATCTGTATTCATACCAGCACAACAGCCACGACTGCCGTCACCGAAGCAGGGTAACGAGTAAGCATTGTGCGTGCTCTGTACCTGGATGCTGTTGTTGCTATTGTCTCAACTACATTTATTTAGGGGGGCACCGCCACAGCATGTGTGTGGCGGGCAGAGGACGAGTTGTTCGAGCCAGTTCTCTGCCTTCGCCATGTGGGCTCCAGAGACCAGACTCAGGTGCCTTTGTCTCCCGAGCCATCTCACCGGTCCCTGTATCTGGCATGCCGTTGATGGGCTCACACACAAAGCAAGCTGATGAAGCTGTAGACAATCACCTTACAGGCAAGGAAGCTGAGGCCTGACAGGGCGAGCGGCTTGCCCAAGGCCACACAGTTGAACGTACGTGGCAGATGGGAACTCAGCTGGCATGGTTCTGCTGTCCTAATAACCAGGGTGTCCATGGTCCAGACTGATGGTAGGTGGCCTCTCCGGCACCTCGGCCACAGGCAGTCACCTTTCTGTTCTTTCTCACTTACACAGAAACAGGCAGCAAAGGGCAGGAGGCAGCGTGAGGGCCAGCAGGTCAGTCTTGGTATTGTCCATGGCACAAGGGTCTGGGACGTCAGTCACCTGCCTACCCTGCTACTCACAGATACCCACTGCTCTGTCCTCATGAGCCTGTTGGTATCGGGCACTGAGGAAGAGCCCACCCAGCTCCACTGCAGAGAAGAGCACAGGCAGACAGGGAAATGCTAAGGGCTGGGGTCCTTCTTATCTCCCAGTAACCCAGTCACGCTCGACTGGCTGGGAGGATTCAGTCAGGGCCCAGGGCCGGGGCAAGGGGGATGAAGCCCTTCCTCCTCACTCCCAGCCCTGGATCCCTGCACCCTGGAGGTGAGGGCAGACACTTCTTCCTCTCTGTTCCCCACCTGGCCTGGGCCCTCTGTACTCAGTGTCTTCTGTCACCCCCTGCCCCTTGCTGCCTTAATGGCACTCAGACTGATGCAGACAGGTGTGAAGCCGCAGGCTGCATCCAGCAGGGCTACACCAGGGTCCCCCACGCAGGGAGGCTCCAGCACTGGCTGGACGATGAGCTCCTTACATGTTCTCTCAACTCCCATTCCTCTCCCCCCACCCCCAGCCGGATTTGTAGGAACAGAGGCACAAAAGGCCATGGTGGGGAGGTGGCCCTCTTCACTGCACCCCAGACTTTAGCAGACCCCACTTGAGAAAGAAGCAATGTTGCTCCCATTAATTGAGGACACTCCCAGAGGAAAAGGGGCTTCCAACCACTCCTGCCTTTGGGAAGGCCTGAGATGGGCTTGACTGCAATGCCAGCCGTGCCAAGGGCTGCCCAGATGGCACACTGGGGACCTCCTGCCTGGAGAAGCAGGCTGGGCTTCCGGGGACAACCTGTCGAGGACAATTTCACAGCTGAGTGCTCTGCACTTCCATTTTTCTCTGAGGCCTCTTTGGCTGCCCCCGGAGAGGAAGATGCCTCCAGACACTCTGGGTAGCAGGACACTTCGCACTTCTGGGCTCTCCTTGGACTGCCTAGCCATGTCTGGATTTATTTTGTTAGTGACTGGATACCCGATACGTAGTAAGCACTTGGAGGCTGCAGGAAGTCTGGGGCGGGTGCCAAGCAACAGGGAGGAGCCGGTTGCCTGGTTTCCTGCTCCAGCTTGAATCCATGAAGGGAGAAACTTCAGCTGTCTCAGTTTCCCCCACCAGACTAGTTACTGAACAGAAAACTTCATGGCTCGTGGTGCCAAGGCAATGCCCCTTTCTGGATGTCATTTTGATCACGAAGAAAGACAATGTGTCTTTCAGCCATTTTAGATTTGTCTTCTGAGAGTTCTCTGTTTAGGTCTGTACCCCATTTTTTTAAAATTTATTTATTATGTATATAGTGTTCTGGGCACCAGATCTCATTATAGATGGGTGTGAGCCATCATGTGGTTGCTGGGAATTGAACTCAGGACCTCCAGAACAGCAGTCAGTTCTCCTAACCTCTGAGCCATCTCTCCAGACCCTGTACCCCATTTTTAAAATTGTATTCTTTGTTCTTTTGATGACCAATTTCTTGAGTTCTTTGTATATTTTGGAGATCAGACCTCTGTCTGATGTGGGGTTGGTGAAGATCTTTTCCCATTCTGTAGGCTATCGTTTTGTCTTGTTGACCGTGTCCTTTGCTTTACAGAAGCTTCTCAGTTTCAGGAGGTCCCATTTATTAATTGGTTCTCTCAGTGTCTGTGCTGCTGGGGTTCTATTTAAGAAGCGGTCTCCTGTGCCAATGCGTTCAAGTGTACTTCCCACTTTCTCTCCTATGGGGTTCAGCATGGCTGGCTTTATGTTGAGGTCTTTGATCCATTTGGACTTGAGTTTCGGAAATGAAAAGCCTCGTGAAGACAAATGAGCAGCTAGGCTTCCAAGAGGCACGAACCTGTTGATGGAGGACTGGAGACATACGCGTGCACTGACCCCCTTGCTACATGCACCCTCATTAACGGGCCCTTGGACCCTCAAAATGCAAAGAGCAGTTTTATGCCAGTGGCCTGTTTGGCTAGCCCGGCCGCTGCTCCCTGCTGGGCCAGAAGGAAGACTGTTACCTCGTTTCCATTCGGAAGTCTTTGTAGCAGTCCCAGTGGAGAAGTCCAAAGTTTGATTTGAAAAAGGGAGCTACTTCAAAAGCATTGTCAGGCAGAGGTGAGGGATCCTGGAGAATGCATACATTACAGGGGGCATCCATTAATCCACCTTCAGGCCACCCTCCAGCGGGCCTCTGGCTGGGATGAGACTCTGGGGGACAGGCATCGACATACCTGGGCGAGGCAGAGTGAGGACAACCCACGTTGATAGAAAAGTAAATTAACGTGTTTAGGGCTTACGGCTTGGAGTGTGTGTGTGTGTGTGTGTGTGTGTGTGTGTGTGTGCATGCGCAGGGGTGGGTGGGTGTGCACGCGTAGAAAAATGAAAGAAAAACGTGGGTTTTTTTTTTCAATAATAAAAAGGAAGTTACTCTGCGGGGCCCCTAAAGCTTGTGAAAAATTAAACTCGACGGATTCAAACTGTCCTATTTCCACTTCAAAAGAGAAGAGGCGCTGAGCTCTTCCCAACTTAGCTTCAAACGCCCAGCACCCTAGAAAATTTCTGTAGAAAAATAAAGGCTGGCTGTTCCCCCAAGCGTGTACCGGTTACTGTGCCCGCTGTCTCTCCTCCGCTAATTATACCCCTGTGAGTCTATTAATCAACTGGTAAATTATTTAGAGAGGCCTGCGCTGTCTTCAGCGCCTACAAACACACCACACCGGAAGGCTGCTGGTAGCGGGCAGAGGTCCCCTAGGGTCTCCCCTCGGCGGCGGGAAGGCAGCTCGCAGCTAGCACAGGCTCCAAACAAGAATCGGCTTCCTCTTGCCTCCTCAGACGGGGGCTTTGCATGGTCTTTCAACTCCGCAGCTCTTTGCAAGTTTTAAACAAAAGGGGAGAGCAGCCTATTGTCGACTCTTTCGTGTGCATTTAGCAATGAGAATATTAATTCCCCATTTTAAACAAAATGAGGCATTGCAACTAGGCTCTGATGTAGGCGGCCTCCTGGGACCCGGACTCGCAGAATGCTCTCCGAATTGCTGTAATCGTCCCAGTTTGGGCTGCATGGCTTGAGTTACGCTAGCTAGTTTTGCTAGGTGATTGTTCAAGTGAGGGTCTCAAATCTCCCTCAGACCTCCCACCTCTGTTGAGATTTTATGAGACCTCGAGGGACCTTACTAGGCAGGCATGTTTAGGAAATCGAGGCTGTGTGGGAAGAAATGCTACTAACTCCAGGTAAGGATCTTTTCCAAAACATACCAGAACTGTCATTTTTATTATGCCAATTAAACAGCTATAGTCTCCCCTGGAAGTAGGCGCATGCCTAGGATGTCTCAAGGAATGTGCGCCTTCCTGCTCTAACTGCTGGTTGTCAGACAGGTGAATTGGGAGTCCATTGCAAGGATGCCAAGAGCCAACTAGGCAGAGCCGTGGTGGATGACTCTCCACTCGCGGAGAGACCGGAGCAGGGGAAAAGCTAGAACCCAGTTCCAAAAAGCCCCACTGGAGAGATGGGTCCTTGCAGGCAGGGTCCTGATGGGACCAAGCCTGCTGTGGACAGCTCACGATATTTAAAGCAAAGATAAGCTAGGCCTTTGGCTGGGTTTTGTTGGTGTTTTGTGATTTTTTTTGAGACAGTCTCCCTGTGTCGTCCTGGTTGGCCTGGAACTCTCAGAGATTCACCTGCGTCTACTTCCTGGGTGCTGGGATCAGAGGCATGCACCACCAGACCCCTGCCCTTCGGCTGTTTCTAATTCTCCGCTATTGAAAACTCAAGCAATATCCAAGGATGAGACCAATGACCAGATCAGGGGCAGACACCACCCTCCTGAACCAAGGCGGGGTGCCAGTGAGTCACCAAGGGGACCACATCTGTAAATGAACTCTAGCTCCCAAAATGACAGCACATGTTTGGAGGTCCTTCAGTTTATGTGTTGCCTTCACTGGTTAATCAATAAAGAAACTGCGTGGCCTGATAGGGCAGAACTTAGGTGGGCAGAGAAGACAGAACTGAATGCTGGGAAGAAGGGCAGAGTGGGAGATGCCATGGATCTTCTGCCTGAGATGTATATTGGTTAGAATCTTGCCAGTAAGCCACAGTCACATGGCGATACACAGATTAACAGAAATGGGTTAAATTAAGATGTAAGAGTTAGCCAATAAGAAGTTAGAGCTAATGGCCAAGCAATGTTTAAATGAATACAGTTTCTGTGTGGTTACTTCAGGTGTAAGCTAGCTGGGTGGCTGGGATGGAACAAGGGCCCGCTCTCCTGCAATGCATGTTTTCCAACCAGGTGAGTCAGCACAGCCAAGCAAGGTGAGAAAACCAGATATTTGGAAGACAAAGTCACAATGGCCACTTTCCTGAGGAAGCTCTGGGTCTCTGAAACTCAGAAAGTCGACAAACACCTTTTGGGAGAACTGAAGCCAGGGGAAGGAGCCACACACGACACCACTTGTAGACACCATCATTGCAATCACACATGGAGACCTCGTAGCCCCCTTGCTTGGCTTTTGGGACAGAACCTTGGCGAGCACTGTGGGCTTCCACAGAGGCAAAGGAGGCTGGCGGTGCTGATCAGAAATGCTGGCAAACTCACCTTTCCAAGAGTCTGGAATCCTTTTTACTCATTTCTTACCCAGGCAAAAACATACCTGAAGCTAGAGCCTGGCTGTCAGACCAGGCCCTGTGGGCTGTACGGGAGGCTGCCTGCCTACCGAACGGCTCGCATGGAACGCCGGGGATAGAGTCGTTGTGTGTACTGAAGCTCAAGTCAGAAGGAGTTTGAAAGGTCAGACCTATACATTTCAAAGTCCGGGGCACAGAGTAAGTGTCCCACTGGCCCTCTCTCTGTGGTGCTGTTGCCTAGAGCTGGGACTGAGAGACTGAAGACAAGCCAATATGGGGCCCTGGGGTCCTTTGGCCAGAAAACGTAGAAAGATGGGGAGTGAACAGTCAGGTTATTAATTTTGCTGCTGATTTGAGAGGAAAGAGGTGTTGGCAGCATCTGTGAGGACAGAAAGAGAACATCACTAAGTCCACAAAGGTCACAGCTGGGACAGAACATCATGAGGTCCATTGGGGGACTCAAGAGGAAGGGGTTCCATGGGGGGAAAGATGACATATGGATCCACCAGGCTGAGCCGGTGACAGGACTGCAAGGGTGGCAGGGACACAGAGCTCTGAGGCTCTGGGACATGCACAGGGAGAGGAAACAGGACAGGACCTGAGCCTGCCACAGCAGGGAGGGCTTGTCTGTGAGAAAGGTGACCAGGAGGTCAGGAACAGTAGCATGGGCGAGCAGAGGGTTTACAGTGGACTTAGGGGTTCCCAGATGAGTCTGAGGTGACTGATTTGGGATGAAGTTTCCATGATGGGTGGACACATGGCAGTGACAGCAACCAGCTCAGAGTTCCCAGGGGCTTCTGGACCACAGTTGTGTCTCTCTGTATTTTTTACTTTCTTTATTTTATTTGATACAGGTTTTCATGTAGCTCAGGCTGGCTTCAAGCTTAAGCTATAAACCAGGCAGTGGTGGTGCACACCTTTAATCCCAGCACTCAGAAGGCAGAGGCAGGTGGATCTCTGAGTTCAAGGCCAGCCTGTTCTACACAGTGAGTTCCAGAACAGCCAGGGCTACACAGAGACTGGACTACACCCTGTCTCAAAGAACAAGAAACAAACAAAATACTCCCACAACAACAACACACAAACAAATAAAACCCATCAAAACCCAAACCTAAAGCTTTGTAGCTGAGGATAACCTTGACCTCTTGATCTCTCTTTGCCCTCTACAGCTGTGGTTACAGGCACGTGACACATTCCTTGATGTCCCCCCCCCCCACTTGATTCTGTTTTTATAACCCTCTCTGCCTAGTTAGCCAAACCCTCTGTACCTTGCAGGTATTTGGTATATCCACATTCCTAAGACTGCTGTTGGTACTCAGGGTGAAGGTACTAGAATACGTGTGGGAATCTGAAGAGAGGCATCTGAGATGCCTGAATAGACTCCCATGTACACACACACATACACACAAGCACACATATATACAGATACACAAGCACACATATACACACATAACACATACATATACATACACACAGACACAGAGAGACATACCCACATACTCATACATACATACACACATATACACACATGCACACACAAGATCTATCCATACACACAGACACACACACACACACTGTAAGTAACAGGAACAGCTGTGGTTGTGTGGTCTCCTTCTAAATCTCAAAAGTGTGACAGAGTTTACCAACTTGTCCTTTAGCATCCAAGAGGACCTTCTGACATGGGGTGTAAAAGACATGGCACGGCTTCTTTCAGGGGGGTCCTTCTGAGCATCTGCCTTCCACTACTGCCTCTGCCAAACCAAGGTTTGTCCTGGGCAGGGTCTGAGAGTCTATCTCCCAGGCCCACCATCAGGATGTGAACATTTTGGGTGACTTTCCCCAGGCGGGGAGGACTGTGACTTCAGATCCCAACTGCATCTCTCCTTGCTAGTTCCAGCTGATGGTGTTTCCCTGCTGCTCTGGGGACTGCCTTTTCATAGGCTCTGCCTCAGTTTCCTTTTTCTGTTGCTATGATAAAATACTAACAAAATCAACTCACAAAGGAAATGACTTATTCTGACTCACAGGTGAAAATACAGCCTATCCTGGTGGGAAAGTCTAGGCTGTGTGAGCCTGAGGTAGCTTGTCCTGGACAGTTTTGTGCCTGCTTGACACAAGCTAGAGTCATCTGAAAGGAGGGAACCTCAGTTGAGAAGACGCCTCCATAAGATCTGGCTGTAGGGCATTTTCTCAATCAGTGATTGATGGGGAGGGCCCAGTCCATTGTGGGTGGGGCCACTTCTGGGCTGGTGGTCCTGGGATCTATAAGAAATCAGTCTGAGCAAGCCAGTAAGCAACACCCCTCCATGGCATCTGCCTCAGCTCCTGCCTCTGGGTTCCTGCCCTGTGTGTTCCTGTCCTGACGTCCTTCAGTGGTGAACAGTAATGTGGAAGTGTAAGCCAAATAAACCCTTTCCTCTCCAAGCTGCTCTGGTCAGGTTTTTCATCACAGCAATCGTCACCCTGACTAAGACGCAGCTGGTTGCAGCACAGCTACAACCAGGAAGCAGAGAGCTATGAATGCAGGCTGCTGCTCGGCTCCCGTTCTCCACTTGCACAGTCCAGGATCCCTGCAGGGGAACGCTCCTGCGCACAGGCAAGCTGGGTTTTCCTGTACTAGTTCCCATAATTAATACAATCCTGCACAGGTGTATGCCTCCAGGCTCGTCTCCTAGGTAACGGCTGCAGGTCAGGTTGACAGAGAACACTAACCATCACAGGGTCAGGATTCGGGAACAGTCCTCACACCTGAGTGTCAACACACCTGGGGACTAGGGCACTCTCCAATCACAGACGTCACCGCTCCTCAGACAGCCTCCTCCAGGAAGCAGGCATGGCTGTGCACAGTCTGGCCGGCCTCTGTTCCACCTCACCTTCCCCTCAAAACACAACTGTGGAGCATCATTGGCGCCCCTCCTGCCCCAGAGTTTGGGAAGTGGCCCCTCCACACAGTGCGTGTGTCCCCTCTCCAAGGTCGGCACTCGGGCTGGCTTGGCAGCTTCTCCCAAGTCCACTAATGAGGCCCTGGGTGGAGATGTTATGTAAATGCACCTCTTGCTATGCTGTGAGACAAGACGGCGGAATGCATTGCTTCTGTTGCGAAGGTCTGGAAGTGGTGGTTGTTGGGTCGTTAATTTGTAGGAAACATGAACGGCTGGTGGTGTATTGTCTAAACAAACACAGAGGTGTGGAGGGATAAAACACCAAGGAGGGAGCCGTCCAGAAAAACACACACCTGTTTCCATAGTCACAAGACCCCAGGCCATGATGAGAGCCATGTCTGTCAGCTGGGCCTCAGAAGGGCCTCCTCAGCATGGCTGGGTGGAGGCTGAAGGAGCCAGACATCCTGAGACGAAATGGCTCCCCATTGCTCCCAATTGCACCTTAGAGATGTTTGAGTAAGCCAAATGCCTGGCATCCACACCCAGTGAGAAAGGCAGAGGAAGAAAATTAGAGAGCCATGTGCCTCAGTGAACAGCACCTCTGGGGTGACAATGACGCGCCCACTGTCACTGTCAGGGGTGGGGACAAGCTGTCACGCTCTCCGGCAACAATACCAAATCTTCAAAACTAACCTGTGACCTAAGCGTACAGTCGGTGTAAGGACCTGGTGGGAGAACCAACAACACCGAAGCAAAGAGCATTTGCAAACAGTCGGGCAACCACACAGCCCAGACCTCCGCTGACAATGGGGCTAGGGTACGGGGCAGTGTATTTGCCTAGTGCTAGGGTTCTATCCCCAGCGCTTTATTAACAGGAACACAAGCCACAGCAATTCACACAAACTGAAATGCACAGAACAAATATCTTATATTATATTCAACCTTACCAACCTCACTTATAATCAGAAAGGTGGTCACAACTAAATACAGATCGGCAAAGTTTATTTTTCTGGTAGGCAGACTAACACTCCCCCAGCCTCCAATGGACCCTTGAGGCAGCAAGCATAAGGAACAGCTTAACAACCTCAGCATCCACTTGGTTTGGACCACGCATGCACATGCCCCTCCCCAAACAATGCACTCAGCAACCTGTTCCGCAGCCTAAGAACTCCTGCCTGTATTGAGCTGCAGCTATGCCTGCTTTAGACGATGGAAACAAGTTACTCCTGGTCCTAGTTTGGTTTCTGCTGCTTTGATAAACACCATGACCCAAAGCAACTTGGGGAAGAAAGGGTTTATTTGGCATATAGGTTATGGCCCATCATAGAGGGGAAGCCAGGGCAGAGGGACATCATGGAGGCAGGAACTGAAGCAGAGGCTATGGAGGAATGCTGCTTTCTGGCTTGTTCCCCATGACTTGCATAGCCACCTTTCTTCTCCAGCCCAATCCCATCTGCCTAGGGATGGCACCACCCACAGTGGGCCCCCACATGAATCAGCAATCAAGAAAGAGCCCACAGACATGGCCACAGGCAAATCTGATGGAGGCAACTTCTCAATTGAGGTTCCCTCTTCCCAGGTATGCCTAGATTTGGGTTAAGCTGACAAAATCTAACCAGTATCCTCTCCTTAGTGGGTCCCTTGATAACACCCCATTTCCACTCAATCCTGAACACAACCCAACAACTACAGGTTATGGGTTGGGACAGATTAGATTGGTTTTAGGAGTATGTGTAGTAAGAAAAACTGTGTCCTTGAAGAACATTTTTAGGGCAAGTTCTCTATTTAGCATCTATGCCCACGCCTAATGAGTGTGGTTAAGACCAGATACATTATGGGAAGGAAGGTTTACACAATCTATTCATCAAAACAGAGACCAGCCTTCACTAGGCTCCTTACAACCAAACTCCTCCCTCTCTGAAACCCTATAAATAGAAAGCCCTGAACAACAGCCACTCCTGGGGTCCCTATCAGTCAACAGGGTGCTTCTGATCCGCACTATTGCTTTGATTTTAAGTGAAGCTTCCTTTCTACTTCTGCACATTTGTGTGAGTTATTATTTTGGTCCTTATTCAAAGAATCCAGGAATAGCCAGGTGAGGTGCACACGTCTTTCATCTCAGCATTCAGTAGGCAGAGGCAGGCAGATCTGTGTGAGTCCAAGCCAGCCTGGTTTACAGAGTGAGTAAGTCTACATAGAAAAGCAGAAGAGAGAGACAGAGACAGAGAGAGGCACAGAGCAGGACACAGATGTTCTCCACAGCTTGGCTTCAGAAAGGGAGAAGGGCCCAGCAGCCCGAGGAATATAGGAAGCCTCTAGGAGCTGCGAGAAAAAGGCAGGTCCTGGACAGCCCTTCATTCAGTTCAGGATTTCTGACCTCCATAATAAAATAAACAAAATCTGCTACATCAGCAACAGCAGGCAAACATGCTGGCGACAGCCAGAGGTGGCAAAGAGACAGAGGTGGCAGGCACACACTGACAGAGGCATGCACACAGGGGCAGCATTCCATACGTCATTGCTAATGGGCATGGCTTTTGGTGCAGTCCTTCAGTGGATAACTGGGTATGCTGTTCAGCTTATATACACAAGAAAACACACTTCATAAAATAACCCAAGAGATGCAAACTTGGAAACTACTCAAATACTTACTTTTTTGTAACTTCATATGAGGAGGGGCATGTGGACATGTTACAGGAAGGGTCCATCCCTTGCAAAGTCCATGATTATTTGCTGTGTTCCTTGACTTGGTCACTGTCTTTAGCTCTGCTCTCCTAGGTGCTCGCTGGTGGGAGCTAGTTTTTCACACAGTCACGAAAAGCATGGCACAGGGCAAAAGCCAAGGCCACCTGCTACACGCTCTGACATCCTGTTCATTCATTCAGTGCACAAGTCTGCAGTGTGGAGCCTGGCACTGTGTAGGGCAGGGGCAGGACTCATGAACACACATCAGGTGCCACTGTGCTTGCTGCTACTGTTGCTACTGTTGTTATTATTCTTTTCTTTTTGAGGAAGAGTCCCACATAGTCCAGGATAACCTTAAACTTGTTATATAGCTGAGAATAATCTCCAACTCCCAAGTGCTGGGATTTCAGGTGAGCATCACCACACCCAGTTCATGTGGTGCTGAGGATCCAACCCAGAGCTTCATGCATGCCTGGCAGGTGCTCTACCAACTAGGCTGTGTCCCAGTCCAGCTGCCCTTGCTTTCCACCTCCTGGACCCTGTGTATTGATGGTCCAGGCAATGGTCATGAAAATCTTGTGTGCATAGATTCCTCTCTCCATCTCACTGCCAAGATGCTCGGACCTTTGAGAAGCATGTGGGGGTTTCTTGGGGCCACATGACTGGAATCTGAACCAGGCCAGAAAACATCGCAGGTACACACTAGTTCTCAGGCTGCCCAACACACCCTGCCTCAGGAAGCAGAGGGGTCCAGAGGTGCCCTTTCTAGAAACTCAGATCCAAGAATGTTTTCAGACTGTAAATGACACAAGGTCCATGGAAATGCTATCTGATCCTGCTTCCCTAGCAAACCCTCCTCTGGGCCATCTGTGAGAAGTAAACCTTCTTAATAGGAAGAAATAGAATGTTCTAAACCACCAGTGGCAAGCCACCACATCTGTGACTTACCTGGCGTGGGACCAGATGTGGATGCCACTAGAATAGCAAGCCACAGCTGTTGTGGAATAGAATAGTTGTTTAACTATGTAAGATGTGTCTCATTTGTTTGTATTGCAGAATAATTGTTTAACTATGTAAAGATGTGGTACATTTGTTTATACTGCATTTGTTTAACTATGTAAAGATGTGTTGCTGTTTTATCTTGCTTGCTGAAGACATCTGATTGGTCTAACAAAAAGCTGAATGGCCAATAGTGAGGCAGAGGAGGGATAGGCGGGGCTGGTGAGCAGAAAGAAAAGGGGAGCTGGCCAGCAGCCTGGGGGCCAGCCTGCTGGGGAGCCTGCCAGACAGACAGACACGGAGGAGGCAGGAAAGCAGGATGGACAGTCGCACATAGATGAGGTAAACGAGCCTCAGGGCAGCACACAGATTAAGAGAAATGGGTTCATTTAAGTCAGAAAAAAAGGAGAAGAAGCGAGAGACCAGCCTAAGCTAAGGCTGAACATTCATAATTAATAATGAGTCTCCATGTCATGATTTCTGGTGGTCCAATAAAGCTTGTTGCACACAAACCGGGGCACGTCTGTATCCCCAAATGCCTGCCCCCCCTTTTCCCGGCCTATGCCCACAGTGGACAGAGCACCTGCCCTGGAGCCCTGAAGCTGGCGGTTAGCCGCAAGTGTGGCCTACCTGTCATCCTCTTTTCAAAGAACGGCTGGATGAGCTCCCCTAAGCTTGACTTGGCCGCCACAGCTTCCTTCAGCAGCTGCCCGCAGCAGACTGAGGGGGAGAGGAGTGGAGACACTGTTAAATTTTAAAGAGAAGGAAAGATGGGAAAAAAGACACTCTGGCTTACTGCCTGCTGGGGCGGGAAAGGTCACCGAAAAAATATAAAAGGGTGTGTGGGAGGCGTCCAAGAGGAAGCAAATATCAAAAAGGAAGTTGGAAGGGAAGGGAGAGGGAGAAGGAGAATGAAAAGGAATGCATTTGCCAAAGAGCATTAAAAATGGACCGCTCGGGAAGACACTAACGAGGCTGTCGCTGACAGGGAGGCTCCTGCAGGGCCCTGGCTATACCTGGAACTGCCAAGAAGACTTGGCGCTCTCTGGGTTGCAGTGGAGGAACAGTGTGCAGTGGGGGCATGCTGGGTTCATATTCACAGAATTTGATTCACGGGGGTAGGGGAGCATGGTGGTACCCCAGCCTTTCCATTGGCACGGTGCTGGAGGGATGGTGGGTTCGTGAAAGAACCAACGGGCATCTCAGACACACTAAGTCCTAACTGAAGACCCTGCTGGAGCCCCCCTGGTGGGTGCCACTTTCTTCGTTCCCTGCATGCCCACTGCAGTGGGGCCTTTTCTGTCTTGCCCCACTATGTCTTCAGTCTTGACCCAGGGCCAGCACATGGGAGGGGTTGGTCAGTGAATAGTGAGTGAAAAACAAAACAAAAACAAAACCCCACAGGCTCTCATCCCTCGTCAAAGCCAGAGCTGTTTTTCAATGGTGCCTATGCCTGTGTGTCTGTGCACACGTGTACAGATGCCTGCTTAGGCCAGGAGAGGCCACGAGATGCCCTGGAACTGCCGTTACAGGCAGTTGTGAGCCACCTGACACGAGTGCTGGGAACCAAACACAGATCCTCTATAAGGAGCAGAACATTCTCTTAGCCCCTGAGCATCTCCTCAGCCCAAATGTGTGTGTGTGTGTGGGGGGGATGCATGAGTGTGTGTGTGTCTGTGAGAGAGAGAGAGAGAGAGTAAAAAGTCATATGAAGGTGTCAGGTGTCTCTATCGCTTTCTGCCTGTTTCTTTGAATCAGGGTCTTTCTCTGAACCTTGGTTAGTCTGGAAGCCAGCAAGCCCCAGAGATCTCCCTGTCTCTGATCCTCTTGGAGCTGGAGTACATGCATGCATGGGACACGGGGCCTGTTATGTGGGTGGGGTTCAAACTCCCCTCCTCAAGGTCACGTAGAACTTAACCACTGAGCTATCTTTCCAGCCCCAGCCAGGAGGCTTGAAAGCTATATTGTTAGTCATACAATCTTGGCTTATAACCTTCAGTTAAGGATTTTCTTGTCCATATGAAAGAAACCAAAATAAACCCTGAAATGATCTGCATAGCAAAGACCAACTACCCCAGACTTAGTCCTCGACAACTGAGGAAAGCACAAGACACAGACCAGTGTGAGAGTCTGTCCGTGACGCACTGTGCTGTTTCCTTTGATTATTCAGTCCTGACAACCATCCGGTGCCCTTTCCTACGGAAACTGAGACTCAAAGAGCTAATAACCCGGTCAGCTGGTAAGTGACAGGGCTGGGACCCAAATGCAGGTCCGTACATTGAGCCCAGTACTCAGCCTCCAATCCAGTGCTCAGCCTCCAATTCTGGCTGAGGAGGCACGGTGGGTAGTGTATCTGAAGGAAGGGAAGCAGAAGAAGGAAGCATAGGAGGCCAGGGAGCCAGAGAAAGATGGGGAGGCATGCTTTGCAGCTCCAGTGACAGGCAGCCCTGGGCTTTGATCCTTGTCACCTGGATTTCTATGGTGTGTGTCTGTGTGTCTGTGTACATGCATGCACGCACAGGTATGCAAGTGTCTTAGCCCATGTGTGGAAGTCAAAAGAAAGCTCTCAGTAGGCAGTTTTCCTCAGCCATCTTGTTCAATCTGGGTCTAGAACTCAGGCCGTGAAGCCTGTGTGCTACCCCCCGAGTTATCCCGCTGACCCCAAACTTAAAGTTCTGAATGCAGAAGCACAAAATCCACTCTCAACACAAGCACCAACGTGTCCAAGGATGAAAATGAAAACTACTGGAAAAATCAGAAAAAGATGCAAACTTTTGCAAGAAAGGAAATGGACTCAGAGCCAATCAACAGACAATCGATCTGATGTCAGAATTAGCACACCAAGGCTGCAGAAAGGAAATGGACCACAGAATCAGACCAGCAGACAATAGATCGTCAGAATTAGCACACCAAGGCTGCAGGGCAGTGGAGCAGAGTGCATTTTCAACTTTAAAAGAAAAGATGGCTAAAATGAATAAACAGATGGGGACCAGCTGAGACATGGAAACCAGAAAAACGGGACCAGATGAGAATCCTGGAACTGGACAATACAATCTGGTAAACGAGAAACATGGCTGTGTCTAAAGGCAAGAAAGGAGGAATGGAAAAATCTCAAACGGCACAGAGCAGGGTGGTGGACAGGTCAGGGCTGTGACGGGCAGGCTAACACACATCACCAGAGTCCCAGAAAATAGGGAGTGGAGCAGAGGGACATAGAACACCCAGAACACAGCGGGGGCAGTATTTCAGATTTTGGTGACAGATACATTCAAGAATCTGTGTGTCCCAGCAAGGATAAACATCAAGTAAGCCATTCCTTTAAGCAACTGTACTCAGATTGCTAAAAGCCAACGAGAAAGAGAAAATCCTAAAAGCAGCCAGAGGGGAAGAGAAGATGCTTCTATAGGCAGGGTGACAGGACACAAAAATAATCTGAGTTCTCATCAGAACACACAGGCCAGACGACAGTGGAACACCGCCTTCAAAGTGCTGGGAGAGGGAAGAAAAACACAACCAGGCCTGCCAACATAGGTTTCTATATGTAACGAGCATTCTTCAGACATGAAGGCAAGAAAATGATATTTTCAGACATATGAAAGGGAGAGAATTTGTCACTGGCAGTTGTTAAGGGAAAGAAATGTTAAAGGAAATTCTTCAGGCTCAGAGGAAACAAGGGGAGGTGGGAACCCGCATCTTACCAAGAACTGAAGCCTGGGGAAGTGTGGGTAACGGCACGGCTGTCTCTCCACCTCATCCCCTGTGTCTTTAAAAGACAAACATCTTAAGAGGCACACATTTATTCAAAATGTGGCATGGTTATATTCTGTCTCTAGATATACTTGCATGCGTGTACTATTTGGGCGGTGTATGTGCATATTGGTGTCTTTGGGGACAGTCACTTTCTGAGAGGTTAGTGGGCTGTGGCACACGGTGGGTAGAGGGGAGCAGCACCTTTAAATACCCCAGCACCACGCCGTGGGTCTGCAGCCGCTTCTCCCTCCCTCCTGGCCCGATCCCACTAACACAGGCCAGCGGCCCAGGCCACTTGGGACTACATCACAAAAGACCCCGAGAGCTGATTTCAATATTTTTCTCCCCGCCTGGTAAAATATTTACTGAAACTGTGCAGAGAAAGGCCTCTTCCTCTGGTGCAGAAAAGTGTTGCCTGTTGTCACAGTGACCTGGGTTGGGGGAGCTGAGCCAGGCTGCAGGGCCCGGCGGCGAGGGGCTGCTTGGAAGCATTGGGGGGGCGGGCTGGGGGGGAGGGGAGCGAGTGCTCCAGGGGACATGAAGATGAACAGCTGGAAAATGTTGGGGCCCCTTGGGCTGTGGCTGTGATTAATGGGTTACTGTCTTCATGGCGATGTCCTCTGAAGAAAAACTTTCTATGCTGACAGAGGTGAACTAAGTAGGAAAGGTTAATAGGCAAGAGCAGGAAGGAGAATGGTTACTGTTTCTTCCCAACAGCCAGGGACACACAAAGCCCGGGCTGGTAGGAGGCAGGTTAGCCACACTTCCGGTGAGATACTCACTGTCAACAAGGCCGTATCTCTGGGCCAGGAGGGCCGCCTGCAAGCTCTTTCCACTGCCCAATGGCCCACATAGCAGCACCTTGGGGGTGAACGGGGCATTGCATCGGTGGCCAGTTTGGACGTAAGTCAGAGCTGGAACAAGAGGAAATGAGAATATCAAACCCAGGTCCGATGAGAAAAGGAGCCTGCTCACACCCCTGCGTGGGCTCTGCCGGCCTGAAGCATAGCGGGACCCTTCAGTGCACCTGACATTTGGACCACCCAGGAATCATCAGGGGGAAGAACCGCAGAAGAACCACGCGGCCAGGCACCGAGGTGCACAGGGAGGGACGCAGCTTCTAAGCACTGTCCTGGAACCGCTCCACAGCGAGCGTCAGGCAGCCGTGTTTGCCCCCAGTTCCAACTGGGTGTGTTGGAGGTGGTAGGCTGCCCTAGACATGAAAGCATCTCTCATTTACTGTTCAGTTAGGCGCTTTCCAGTCTTCATCCGGCCTGAGCCTCTAACCTGAAGCCCCAGAGCTAGGCTGGTCTCCTAGGGGAGGCGAGTGCTGTGTGTCGCACAAAGGCTTTGATAAGTGCAGAGGGCTGAGAAGAGGCCTGGTGTGCAGGGACTTCTAAAGGACTTGGGAATCGGTGGAGAATTATTTGTACGGCCTCACTCCAGGGACACTAACTTTGTTCCAAGACTCCAAAAAGGCAGTAATGAAAAAGGTCACGGGAGCAGGCAGTCTCCGCCAAGTTCTCCTGACCTGTGCTGTTCCTCTGGCATTTGATGAAGAGAAGGATGGAAAGATAGGGGTGAACATCTTGAACAAAGAGGAGTCTTCACTGTGGGAAGGCACAGGACGCCAGAAAGTTCAGGGAAGGGGTACTTCACATCAAGTAGGTCCCCTTCTGTGCCCACCAGGAAGAGGGGAGATGTGAGAACAGGAGGAGGGGCTGCCAGAGAGCTGCCTGGTAGGAATCTGCATAGGACAGCTGGCCACCAAAGAGGCTGGAGACTTGGTCTGCACAGCCTTCAAAACAAGGTCTCCTCCCCAAGACCTCACCTTCTGCCAAGGCCCTCAGGCAGGCGTAAAGGCAGCTCTGAGTGACACCTGCCAATCTTCCTTTATCAAGGAAGGGCTCATCTTATGGGGGATTTGTAGGTGTGCCCATCATGGGATTTTCCAATCTTGTGGCTTAAGTGGCATTTGAAGCTCATCCTGGCCTCTACCCACGAGATGCCAATAGCACAACCAATAAATGTACAAATGAACATAGTCAGCTGTCTTCCCCTGGAGGCGGTGAGGCAAAAGGAGCCCAATTAAGAGCCAGCAGTATTTGTTCTTTATACAGACTTTGAAATCTTTGGGGGGGTTGCATGTATGGTTTATCCATGGGTACACATGTGTGTGTTTATGTGGGGGTGTTGTATGTGTACATAGAAGTTCCTGCATATGGGGCCTCGAGGTCAATGTTGGTTGTCTTCCTTAGTCACTGTCTACCTTATATTTCTAGGTCTCTCAATGAACCTGGAGTTTACCTGTCCCTGCTTCCCCATAACCAGGATTATAGGTCTGTGCCATTAGGCCAGCCTTTCATGTTTTTTAAATTGAATTTATTAGTTTGCATCCATGCACACTCCACATGCGTGTGAGGAGACCAAAGGGCAGTGCTAGGGAGTCAGTTCTCTCCTTCCACCTTGTGCGTCCTGGGGATCAAACTCATGTTGCCAGCCTTGGTGGAGGGTGCTGGGAATCCAAACTCTGGGCCCCCATGCCTGCATAAGCCCTCTCCTAACTGAGCTGTCGCCCCTGCTCTGAACTCTGAACTCATTACAGGATCGTCTCACTGGGTCATTAGGGTTTACAGATCCTTCTTTTCAGAACTAGCAGCACAGGTGAGTTAGAGTTGACCACCGCCAAGGCTGTGGTCCCCACCATTGTGGAGACATCGCACCGTGGCAACGTGGGAACTGCTAAGTTAAATATTAATATGTTTGGCCTGCCAGTCCATGAGGGAGCTATCATCCTTGTCCTGTTGTACAGACAGTTAGTGCTGTCTGGAGTCTTGGTGGTAGAGTCATGACAAGTCTCTCGAAGTTTCGGTTGGGGTACCGTTCCTCCTCTAGAACAGCCCAAAGCAGGAGATCCTTCCATAGCTCTCTCAGTTCTCAGGCCTCTGTGACCCAGAACCTCTGAAAAGCACAGACACTACAGCGAAGCAGCCTGCTTACAAATGATGCCTAATTTACAGTAAATAGCTAAGTTAATTAGAAGTAACGATACCCCAGACAGTCTCCACATCCAGTTATTCTTTTTGGAAATGGATGGCGTCTGGATGCACTGGGATTAAAAAAACCACACAGAGGGAATCTTGCAGTCCGATTTTCAATTTATCGCTCCACATTATTAATTAATAATAATTAATATTTAGATGCTCACATTTTTATTTACAATTCCAGGCATGAATTCTTTATGAATGATCATATGAACTTTTAAATTTAATTAAGTAATTTAGAAGTAATTAATGTGTATACTCGGAACTGTGGCATAAGATTAACGCGGTAGATGTTCATCTTAAAAGCATGTGTTTGCTACTAAAGATCTTATCAAGATGCAGAGCTCTGGGAAATTCAAGGCAGTCTCAACCTGACATGGCACGCAGTACCACCTTGCGGACGCCTGCCCACTGGTGATGGCAGGCAGCAGGGGGCCTGGGGTTCCTCAGAGGAGGCTGCAGAGGGTTGACAGAGAAGTGTCTGAAACCCACACCCAATCAAAAGGACACTTATCTTTTTGATGTGTGTGAGGTGTGCTTGCTTGCTCACAGGCACCCATGAGTGTGTGTGCACATTTGTGTAGAAGTCAGAGGACACTCTTGGGAGCCATCCGACTTGTCTTTTTAAATAAAGTCCCAGGGGCCTGGAGACCACCGAGTAGGTGAGGCTGGGATCCATCTGTCTGTACCTCCCTGCGTTGGGATTACATGTATCTTCTGTCACACCTGACCTTTTTACATGGGTGCTAGAGATTAAACCTAGACCCTCATGCTCACAGAACAAACGCTGTTTCCCTCTCCCCTTTTACGATAGGGTCATATGAGCCCCAGTTGGCCTCAAATTTGCTACACAGCTGAGGATGGCTTTGCACTTTTGATATCCCTGCCTCTACTCGGCAAGTGCAGGCCCTGCCTTGGGGGCATGCTGGGCAGGCGCTCCACCAGTGAAGCCACACCAGTAGCCCTGCGAGTTTTTCCAAATTCAAATTTAAAGTTTTGCAGCAGGGTCAACCTATACTTCCCAGGCTGGCCACAAATTGTCTGTCTTCCTGCCTCAGCATCCTAAGCATTGGCTTTACAGAGATGTCCTGCCACACTTGACTTAAAATGATTTGTCTTTTGTTTTGTTTCAAGACAGGGTTTCTCTGTAGCTTTGGAGCCTGTCCTGGAACTAGCTCTCATAGACCAGGCTGTCCTCGAACTCACAGAGATCCGCCTGTCTCTGCTTCCCAAGTGCTAAGATTAAAGGTGTGCGCCACCACCGCCTGGTCTGTTGTTTTGTTTTTTTTTTTTCAACACATGGTCTTATGCTGTCCAGGGTGGCTTCCAAAGTTTCTGTATAACAGAGAGGCCCTAATCTTCTGCTCCTCCTGTCTGCATTTGCTGAGGGCTGGGATTACAGGCGTATGCCACCATGTGAGGTTTTATGTGGAAGCCAACACTTTACAACTGAGCCACACCATCGTCTCAATTCTATTTCCTTGAAGAGATTTAAAGCACCTGCGAGAAAGGGGCCATCAAGGGCCTCAAATGTCTGCTGTCACTTTCTTGTGTCGAAAGACTTTAAGTGCCTTTTCCCCTGGTAGCACACGTGAGGGGATAAGTGGATTTTGAGACATCAAAACTTAAATATTTTTTTAATATTTATAAATAACCCTTGAACGCCTATCACTTATGTGGATGGCCATGCAGTCTGGTGGTAGGCAGTGGGCAATCGATCCCGGCTTGTGGAGTACCTTGCCTGCTTTGGGTTGATAATAAATGTGTTTTGTCTTAATCTTTATATAGTTCTCTTTCTTCTTATTCAAGATCAGGCCTCAAGTCTTCGCTACCATCATACCCCTCCCTTTCTTTATCCCCCCCATACACTGTCAAACCCTCTGTGGCTGGGGATAGAGTCACACCCAGAGGTCCCTGCATGGCCCATCAACTTGTCACTCAGGGTCCCCACACACATCCCAGCTGCTGCTGCTGCCAGTCTGAGGGGTAGTGGGATGAGCAGGGTGGTCAGGTGGTCAGAGGGACCCCAGCCCTTGTGTGGTTCCACGTGGGGCAGCCTGCCTTTACCCTGGTAGAAGACGTCCACACATGGCTGGTCTGCGCTGATGGTTTTCAGGATTTTGGGGTAGGAAGGAAGAATCCTGATGATGTTTCTGTGGTATTCCAGCAGCCTCTTCGCTGTCTCTATCTCCGAGATGCCTTCTGGCTCTATCAGCCGGTTCTGTATTTCAGGCTCGGGGGGCCAGTCGAAGGTGGTGTGGTAGATCTCTGCACAGGGAGAGGCACGTTGGAGTACCCACACAGGGCTGCCGCCTGCACTGCCTGTCTCATTGCCAGGGCATGTGACTCACCGTTCCCAGCCATCAAGGCTCTTACATACAACAATGCACAAATAACATCAGCTGCTAGTCACAACAATAAAAAGACGATGATGGGTTGAGGATAGATGTAGCTTAGTTGGTAGAGTGCTTGCCTCAAATGCACAAGGTCCTGGGTTCAATTCCCAGCACCTAATAGACCAAGTGTGGCGGCTTGTGGCGTTTACATACTTAGTGGAGTCATGACAACTTTCTCAGACCTATGGCTGGTATGCCATTCTCCTCCCTCCAGGACATCCCAAATGTGGGGACCCTCAAGTGGCTCTCTATTCTTAGGCCACTTATAATGGAGGCAGGAAGCACAAGGCTGACCTAGACTATATGACAGCTCATGTCAAGGAAAAGGACAGCGGTGCCCTCAGCCCAGGACTAAGGGCAGCCACAGATTCCTGAGTGCTGACATTGCAGTAGGCCCTGAGACGAGCCCACATCCTCAATTCATCCTCAGAGCAATTCGTGCTTTTACCCCAAGTCCAGAGAAAACTAAATCCGAGAGAGGTAGGTACCTTCCCCTTGTTTCCAACCCCAATGATGTGGCCACTTTAGATCCCGTTTGTGGCATAGGACAATTTTCTCAGGAAACTCATGTGCCGTATTCCTCCACACTTGGAGCAAGCAGTGTGGGGCACACAGTTCCCCAGGACAAACACCAGCCCCCTGTACCGGGTCCCCAGGGCGTGGTTCCGAGACTCAAGGCAAGCTCTTTAGAGCCCAGACTCCTGGACACAGTCAACCCAGAGAGTCCAGTTCCCCGAAAACAAGACTCTGCCTTTCACTCTGCCTTGCCTCTTTTCTTGCCTGCTGGGGCTTCCGTGTGCTCCCCTGGGGTCCTGGAGCAGAGGGCAGGATGGGGCAGCCCTTTACAGTTTTTTAGTCCCTTGGGGTGAGGGTGGGGCCATCATACCTCCAGTATCAGGGTCGATCCGCTTCCCCATGTTTCTCTCGATCAGGACCGTGTCTGGAGCGTTAAGCACAACTGGGCAGAGAGGAAAGGAACAAACCAGGTGTGCAGGGCTCAGGTGCCACACATCTGAACCTCAGGACCTCTGCTGTGTGATGACATTCAACACCCCCATGTCACCCACCTCTCCTAGACGGCACTAAACCATCCCAAAGACAGTCCACGGTGGAACATGTCACTGCTCAGCACTTTTCATTGTGGGAAATCGCCGTGTAGACCTTTTCTGTGATTGGTCCCCGCCACCTTTCCCTTGGTTTCCTAAAGAGACCTACAGCATGGAGATTCCCTGCTTTTTCTACATGACAAGCACTCAACACAGTTAGCTTTGTGGCTGAAGCTAGGTTTTACCTAATGTGCCTTTTTGCTTTCTGGATTCCAGGCCCTTGAAGCCCTCCCATGGGCAATGACTGGGCCCAGGGGAGAGGGTGGGAGGGAGCCAGTGTTAAAGAGCAAGGTTCATATTCATATTGCATGCTCGGGGCAGCTGGGGCCGGGACTGTACTCACTGACATGCCTGGGCGCCAGTCCCACAGTCTGGATCATCAGCGCCTGCTCCCGCCTCTCAGGGATGCCGTCCAGGATCCAGCCCTAGAGAAAGAGCATAAAGGGGTTCATTACTAACCCTTTTACATTTATTTATTTATTTTGTGCATGTGTGAGTGGGTGGGAGGTGTGTATATGTGCGTGTAGGTAGGTGTGTGTGTAGGTGTGTGCATGTGTGAGTGGGTGGGAGGTGTGTATATGTGCGTGTAGGTAGGTGTGTGTGTAGGTGTGTGCATGTGTGAGTGGGTGGGAGGTGTGTATATGTGCGTGTAGG
This sequence comes from Microtus oregoni, assembly GCF_018167655.1. Lineage (NCBI taxonomy): Eukaryota > Metazoa > Chordata > Mammalia > Rodentia > Cricetidae > Microtus > Microtus oregoni. Next base: position 12,585,644 of record NW_024543084.1, on the reverse strand, counting down.
TAGGTGTGTGTGTAGGTGGGTGCATGTGTGAGTGGGTGGGAGGTGTGTATATGTGCGTGTAGGTAGGTGTGTGTGTAGGTGTGTGCATGTGTGAGTGGGTGGGAGGTGTGTATATGTGCGTGTAGGTAGGTGTGTGTGTAGGTGGGTGTGCACTTGCCACAGCACACATGTGGAGGTCAGAAGGCAATTTTCAAGAGTTAGTTCTCTCCTTCTACCATGTGGGTAGAACTCAGGTCATCAGTGTTGACAGCAATACGCACCTTTACCCCCTAAGCTGCCCCTCCCTATTTTAGATTATATTTTAGAAGGTCTAAAGGGAACTGGGGCCTTTTAAACAAAGAAGCATGCCTGACAACCGCATCACCCGTTGCGGCTGCTGACTCGACTTTGGAGCCAGAAGATCTTTGAGGTAGGAAAACACACCTTTAATCTGGAAGCCTATATAAGGTCATGGAAGAAGTAAGCCCCCGTTCCGCTATACTTCCCTCTCTCTCTGCCTGCTTGCTCTTGACCTTCTTAGCAAGTCCATTCCTTCACTGGCATTAGAGCTGCATTCTTCCTCTTCTTTCTTCCTTCTTCTTCTTCTTCTTTCTTCTTCTTCTTCTTCTTCTTCTTCTTCTTCTTCTTCTTCTTCTTCTTCCTCCTCCTCCTCCTCCTCCTCCTCCTCGTCGTCCTCCTCCTCGTTCTCCTCCTCTTCTTCTTCTGGATTCTAGTATCTACTGGAGAACAGCTGAGACATCCAGCCTTGTAGAATGAACTACTACTGGATTTCAGGATCTCTTCAATTCATAGGCAGCCATTGTTGGATTAGCTGGACCACAGCCTCTAAGTCATTCTATATAAAGGGAGCCTCTAACTCCCTTTCTATATAGAGAGATTCACTCTGTAAGTCCTGACTGATACAGCATCATAAATAAGGCTGGTGAACATGTCTGGGTACACAGTCCTTCCGTGTGTTGAATACAGAAGTGCTGAGACAAGGGGCCCTTAGGAGCAAAGCCAAGCATGGCGGTGCCAGAAAGAGCATCAGATTCCCTGGAGATGGAGCTACAAGGCAGTAGTGAATCACCGATGTGGGTGCTGAGAACAGAACTCAGGCCTTCAGAAGAGCTGCTGCACCCTTCATTGCTGGGCCACCTCCCAAGCCCCATCGCACCACAGTTTATAAGTCTGATGGAAGAGCACCTGTCTCCATTCCCGGCATGATTCCCGATGCTGGACGCTACCCTGCAGAAAACCTGTCCAGCAAAATATAACACAGCCCTGGACTGCTTTAATTTACATATTAAGAAGTGACTCCACTTTGTAAACACTACCACAGCCATTTAGGCAGAGACTGTCACCACATTTTCCACGGTTGCTGTCAAGCATATACAGCGTTGTTTTTAAGATGCTGGTTTTGTTGTTGCTGAGTCGGTGCCTGCTCTCCTGCTTTGGACTCTGGCATTGGTGGAGGCACAAAGAGGCCTCTCCTACCATGAGAGGAGGTAAATATTCACTCGTATTTAAGCTGCGTTCTCACATGTGTTTACACTTAATATTTATAGAACCATGTTTTCTTTTGTGAACACATGAAGCTAACATCTAACTTGCTGCCTCAAGGCTCCCAGCTGTCCCAACCTTGGAACAGCCCTTCCCTAGCTGACACTTCTCTTCTCAAGCTGTGATGACCGCCATGACCTTGCCCGTCACCTCTTCCTATCTGTAGATTACTAGCCTACTTTTATTTAACCTTTAAAGTTATAATTTTATAATTTTTTAATATTAAACAGAACACATTTTCTCTTCTTTTTTAAAAATGCATTCTTTCAGGTGAGCATCAAAACACTTTTTGCTGTCTTGAGATAGATGCTCTGAGTATTCTGAGATAACACTGGGTGTGTAGATTAATTCATGAGCAGTTGATGTTCTATGGCAGAAGTCAATGACTCCCCTCCCTGCTTGTTTTCTTGTCCCTTAGCAATTTTTGCATTTAACAGTTGCTAGAGTCTTTTCAAGTCCAGAGAGTCTAGAGTTAGCACACACACACACATACATGCACACACACATACACACTATTCATACCTACAAACACACAGGCACATATACACACATACACACATTCACATACATACACATGCACACACAATACTCACATATACACATGCACACATACACACACACATACACTACCTACACCTTTAGATTGGAGACTCAGATAAAGCAATAAAGTAAATTTTTTAAGACTGAGCACAACCAAGCAAATGGCTTCAAGTCCACTTCACAGTGAAGGGAGGCAATAGAAACCCCCCTCTTGCCAGACACCCTCCCCAGTCATCCTAAGGATTCAGTGTCTCTGTAATCAGAGGGGGTGGTGAGCCCACACCTCCTATCCTGACTTACAGACAGAGAGCAGGTTCTGGCAAAGGGCATTTTTCCTTAGAATCAAAAGTGCACAGAGGCTGGGGAGATGGCCCAGTGGGTAGTGTTTGGTGCACAAACGTAGGTGCCCACATTTGTATTCCCCAGGATACACACACAAAAAAATCAGATGTGCTGATGTGCCTAAAGCCCAGCTCTGGGAAACTAGAAACAAGAGGACCTCAGGAACTTGCTGGCCAGCAGGCTAACTGAAATGGAAAGTTCCAGATTCAGAGAGAGACTATCTCAAGATATGGTGGAGCCAGGCAAGGTGGTGCATGCCTTCAGTCCAAACATGAGACAAAGGCAGGCAGTTCTCTGATTTTGAGGCCAACCTGGTCTACATAGTGAGTTCCAGGACAGCCAAGGCTACACAGAAAAACTGTGTCTCAAAAACAAACAAATAAACAAGGTTGAGATAAAAAGATGACACCAGGCACTGACCTTTGATTTCCACACACGCGTGTGCAGGTGCATACTATCAGGCCCACACACATGTGTGCAGGTGCATACTATCAGGCCCACACACGCATGTGCAGGTACATACTATCAGGCCCCTACACACGTGTGCAGGTACATACTATCAGGCCCACACACGCATGTGCAGGTACATACTATCAGGCCCCCACACACGTGTGCAGGTACATACTATCAGGCCCACACACACACGTGCAGGTACATACTATCAGGCTCACACACACACGTGTGCAGGTGCATACTATCAGGCCCACACACACGTGTGCAGGTGCATACTATCAGGCACCACACACGTGTGCAGGTGCATACTATCAGGCCCACACACACGTGTGCAGGTGCATACTATCAGGCCCACACTTCTTCACTAGTGAAATATTCAGGTGCCAGCCCCCTCCACTGATGTGTTTATAAAAACCTAAACAAATTTACACCCTAAAGCACACTGAAGAAACCAGGCAAGCTTTCATTAATTCTTTATACAGGGAAACACTGCCATAGAGCCTTGGTTTCAGAACTAATGAAGCAAAAGAGAGAAAAAATTAACAGCTTAGGATCCCTCAAGTCCTTGTTATAGGCAACAAAGTGCTGGACTGCAGGAAGAGGAAGAGGAAGCCCTACAGATGTGAGCATCTGCAGGGACTGAGGCATGGCTGCAGCCCGATCTCTCCCTTTCTGATGGGGAGGAGAGGACCAGTATCTTGGGTACTTCAGCTAAACTCTTAAACACACACATGCATGCACCCCCCCCCACACACACACACATGCACACGTACACACATCTCCTACGATGAGTGGGGAGTGGAAATCATGAGCCCTGCCTGCTTCCTCTACACAGGAGCTGGCCATTCAGTTTTGAGCCCCCCCCCCCTTTTCTTTGTTTTAAAGACAGGGTCTTGGTATGTAGACTAGGCTGGCCTCGTGCCTGCTGCAGCAATCCTTCTGCCTCAGCATTCCAAGTCCTGGGACTGCAGGTTTGAGTCACTTCTGGAAGGTGGAAGAGGCAGGCCTTCCTGGAAAGACCTGATTTTAGTATTTCCTTCCTGAGCATGAGTCCACAGTAGATCTCAGCACCGGGTCCAAAGGAACAGCGCTCACCCACATCGCCCAAGCAGAAGCCGGCTTCCCAATGACCACGGAAAGGCAGTAAAACAAGGGACACCTCCTGACTCCTGGGCTTAGGATGACCTCCTGTGTGGGTTGGAGACTTTAGGAAAAGGAAAAGGGGCCTTCGGGTCTGCTCTGACTTGAAGGATGAAACTAAGGGAGGAGGCTTCTAAGGTATCAGCGGCAGCCCCTCGTCCCACAGGGCAGGCAGTCACAGACACCTGTCCATGTGCGTCCACATCAGTGGCCTTTGGAGGGACAGTGGCTAGACAGAGGCCTCCGTGTGAGTGTCCCCAGGCTCAGCCCTCTTCCCCAGAGCACACAACTTTCACAGAGGCTTCCAGCACAGCGGAAAATGGACGCCCGTACCAGAGGGAATGGCAATCAGAGCCGAGAACACTTTTGGCAAAGCAAGAAGTAATCAGTCAGGACACACCGACCGATGACAGCCATGCCAGGGACACTGAGACATTTGCCACCACTGTGCTCTGCTAGGTTTGCGGGTCTGGCATCCAGGAGTGGCTGGGTGCAGAGGTATCCGGCAACCCCTAATTAGAATACATTATCCATCTTCCTGACACCTCGGTGAGTTGTCTGCTCCACACTGGAGCCCCAGCTTTGTTCGGAGCAGGTTAATTGATATTCCAACGCCTTAGCTCACCGTACCCCCCCGTGGCTCGGCTCTGTTTTATCACACATCAAAAAGGCCGTATGCTCAGGGCACTCCGCACAGAGCTGGGGGCCTGCACAGCTGCAAGGGGCATGGTATCATAGGAGGGACAGGCACCAAGCAGATGTCACAGCTGCAAGAAAGGGAAGCAGAGAAGCCAGGCAGCCCAGGGAAGCTGGCGAGGCGCAGCAGAGCATGGCCTGATGCAACAAGGCTCGGCCTGCATTGTGCGCAACACCGGCCCTTTCTGCCCTCCTGACTTATCAAAGCACACTTAGCAAGGCCTGTGGGAAGCTTGGCTGCCCTCTGAACCGCTGCCTCTGTGATGTGCTTCTCTTCCTCCCTGGCTCCTCAAAGGGAAGCCAGAGTGTGGGTGTTCCCTGGGGCTTCCCCCAGAACTGCCCGATCTCCTCCTGGCTCCGACTGTGGATCTCTAGAGAAGGCTCCATTGGAAGCATCTGGAAGCTGCTGGCTGATTCATCCAGGGTCTCCAGGAGGCCAACAGAGGCTGGAGCCTTAGATTCTAATCACATTCCCTTGGCCCAAAGTCTGAGTTACCAAAACAAGTATAAGAGGCATCAAAAACTCCACACTGCCCTCCTTTTTCTCTGATGAAATGAGAAGTGATCCCCAACACATAAGAGAAAAAAGGGCCAATGAGATGGCACGGGGGGTAAAGGCACCGAGCCTGGCAACTTGAGTTCAGTTCCTAGAACCCATGTGGGAGGAGAAAATGGGCTCCCACAAGTTGCCTTGTGACCTCTGCACACATGTACATATACACACTAAATAAAGAAAATGTAACATTAAAAAAAAAAAGATGCCATTATGAGACCAGGCAAGCAGCCAGGGAAATGGGCTGGACTCCACCAGCTTCACCACGACCCTTATAATTTTGAGAAAAGTGAGCTGTTGTTTGCGTGTGTGGCCCAGACTGGCCGTGAGCTCGATATGCACCTGATCCTCTTGTTTCAGTGCTGAGGTTCACATTATCACTCCCAACTAGGTAGACCAATCTCCACCTGCCTGCAGGAAGGAATCCTACTTGGGACTTCTGTGCAGAACTCAGCACAGAAATGGCTTGTGGGGAGAAGAGGCTGGGCCTTCCGGGAGCCAGGTGAGAGATTTTCCCCAAACAGGACCTGGTACCTCAGTCAGCCAAGGGTGCTGGTGAGTTGATTTTCACTTCTGCAAGTTCATGCCTGACAGTGCCCTCCCCCAACCCCTGTACCACAACCTGGCTGCTTAGCCGTCAGCACCCAAGCCACACTGTCCTTCCACACAGCAAAGGCCAGCAGAGCCCCCTTGGGGGTGTGTCCGGGACCTCTTAGCTTAGTTCTACCCAGCTAAGCGAGTGAACTAACAAACATGCCGCTCGTAACACAAGACGGGAACCAGCCAGGATGATCAGTTGCCTCTAAGGACGCGCTGAACATCAAAACATAGTTATTTCCTTTGGGGACGGGGGTGGCACAATGAACACCTATAATCCCAGCACTGGGGAGGTGGAGACAGGACTGTTAGGGGTTCAACGCCTGAGCTAAATATTGAGAGATCTAAAAACGAAATCAATCCCTCCTCCCCTCCCCCCACAAATCCCCCTAGGAGTTCACTTTTGTTCACACTGCCCGGCTCTCCTGCTAGAATCCTGTTAGTTTCCAAAAATAGTGCAGAGAAAGCAAAGTTCCCATGTGGCACTGGGGTGGGCGTGGCGGTGGGTGGGCGTGGCGATGGGGTGGTGACGAGTCATATAGGTTTATTCAACGATAACGTGTCTCCTCCCTCTGCTGGCGCTGGCCACATACCACTCACCTCCTCATGGCTTGGTTGTCCACGAGTCCCGTAAAGGAGGTCAATAATGTGGTAGTAAAACTCCGTGCTCTGCCTGGCACCGTGCCAGTTCAGACCTCAGCTTTGTTTCCAGCTCCTAGCTCATCTGCACAGAGGCCTCATAGAGCCGCAGGTGTGCCAATGACAGCTACCAATCCCTGAGCCTCCACAGTGGCCCAGTGGTCCACGTTCATGGAGTGACAGCCCGTGATGCTAACCCAGTTAACACCGCCAGGAGGAATAAAGCAAGCGGCCCCGGTTCTGTGCCGTGGATTGGCTCATCTGCTTGGGTAACACTTCCACCGTGAGGAAGTTACTGTAAAGCGCTGTGGCCATGGGGCAACAGAAACTGTGGCCAAAATGAGGGTGGAGATTCTAGAAATCTACCGAGTATTAATCCCAGCACTTGGGAGGCAGAGGCAGGCGGATCTTTGTGAGTTTGAGGCCAGCCTGGTCTACAAGAGCTAGTTCCAGAACAGGCTCCAAAGCTACGGAGAAACCTTGTCTCAGGGTCAGAAACACACTCGGTGCCCCCTCCCTTTGTTGTGAAATCAGAATTATCATGATTGCACACATGTGTGAACCCTGAGAAGCTTTAGGTTCTATGTGGAATAAAGACACACCCAAGACACTTCTGTGGCTCTCAGGGTAGGAGACAGTCCAGCTTCCAGCCACCACGAGCCAGAGCTGGCACCTATTTCTCTCGAGACTGGGACGCAGGTGTTGCAGGCTGACCTTGAACTCAACAGTGTGGCCAAGAATGACCTTGAACTTCTTCTGATCTTGCTGCCTACGGGTGTGTAGTTAGTTGGTTTTTTCTTTGTTTACTTTGATCTTTGGGATAACTGCCACCCAGCTCCCAAATAAACACACGGAGTCTTTTTTTTATATTTATTTATTGTGTATACAATATTCTGTCTGTGTGTGTGTCTGCAGGCCAGAAGAGGGCACCAGACCTCATTACAGATGGTTGTGAGCCACCATGTGGTTGCCGGGAATTGAACTCAGGACCTTTGGAAGAGCAGGCAATGCTCTTAACCACTGAGCCATCTCTCCAGCCCCACACGGAGTCTTGTTGTTACTAATAAGCATCCAGCTTTAGCTTGGCTTGTTTCTAGAAAGATCTTAACTTATCCCATCTACCTTTTGACTCTGGGCTTATCTTTCTCTACTCCATACACATTTCTTTTTTTTTTTTTTTTTTTTGGTTTTTCGAGACAGGGTTTCTCTGTAGCTTTGGAGCCTGTCCTGGAACTAGCTCTTGTAGACCAGGCTGGTCTCGAACTCACAGAGATCTGCCTGCCTCTGCCTCCCGAGTGCACCACCACCGCCGGGCCTGTTTTAGACTGGCAGTGACACAGCTTCACAGGGTTAAACAAAGGCAACAGAAAAGAATGCGACACATCTTTGTATCATTAAACAAACATTCCACAGCATAAACAAATGTAACACAGCTTCAACTAACATGCCACAGCACAGGTGAGTACCACCATGCCTAGGTTCATGCCGTGCGGGGAGGTGGAACATAGGCCTCCTGCTTGCTAAGCAAGCATTCTCCCCACTGGGCTGCTGCACCCTCGACCTGATGCCTGCTCCCCCTAGCTCGAGGAAGGAGTGCACAGGGAACCAGCCTCATGCACTCACTGCCTGCTGGCCTCTGGGCAGTGGGTGTGAGGCTTCCTTGGGGTGAGCTGGGGGCCACTCACACTCATCTTTCTGCAGCCCCTCTGCCTTCCCTTGCCTCTCCTGGGCTGGTTGTTCAGGGCCGCAGGCACTGTGCGTGCTAACAAATGCTGGCTCACCACAATTCGTCGTTGTGAGAACTTTCTAGGCAAGGGGAAGGGAAGACATAAATGACACCTACCCTGTCCTCATATGGTCCCAGTGTCAAAACCAAGAGTGGATTCCACCAAAGTTTACCCCCGGGACCAACAGGTTTATTGGGCTCATTTCTGGAGCATGGGTGCATGGTGGGGAATTACTGACCCCAAAGCAGTCACCCTGGGAAGGGATGGTGGTTTCCCCACGGCCACATACATGGAGTTCCCTCAATTAGCCTTCCACTTAGTCCATATACCCTAGCCCTCAATATATGAGACCCAAGACTAGGGGCAATTAGGACAGAATTGCATTCAAATGACTGGAGAGAGAGGCTGGACACTCAGTTGAGGGTCCAATGACCCTTCCTACTCTCTCCTACAAAGGAATGTCAGTAGCCCACAGACAGACTGTGATGGCCTCTTGCAGGTAGGGAGACAGCTGTTGCTTTGCAGGGGGGACGGTGAGAGGAGACAGCGTTTCCATAGCACGATTCTCTTCTCAATGGAACAGTTATATACTTTTTTGCTGTGTGTGGCCTTTGCTTGCCTTCCTCCGCCAACAACCCCCACCCCGAGGTCTGAAATGCAGTGATGTCTGGATTCTTGAATTATACCCAGTGGCTTTTGTCCCTGCTGGGTCCCTATAGGAAGACTGTGCACTCCTACTCGTTGGGTGTGTTGTGCCTCCAACCTCATTAGGTCATGGTCCTGACAATGCTCTTTAAGGCTCTTGGTGTACTGCAAGCCTCACTCCCAAACTGTCCTGCCTGCATGTGTGCCTGCAGGCCAGTAGAGGGCACCAGATCTCATTATGGATGGTTGCGAACCACCATGTGGTTGCTGGGAATTGAACTCAAGACCCCTGGAAGAGCAGTCAGTGCTCTTAACCTCTGCACCATCTCTCCAGGCCCCTTCCTTTCTTCTTTCTCCCTCTCCCTCCTTTCTCCCTGACCCACCATCCCCTTTCCCTTCTTGCCCACCTCTCCAGGCACTGAGATCACAGGTGTGCGCCACCGTGCTTGCCCAGCTGACACTGCTCTCTGGCACAAAGCACAGAAGAAATGAGCATCAGCCTTCCACCCCGAAGTCACACTCAGATGGTGTGCACCAAGCATCTAGGTTTATGCTGGGGTTAAGCCCCATTAAACCTCTCAGGATTCAGAGGGATCCACTACATCAGGCAAAAACCCAACTAAAAAAATCTGAGGGTAAACGAAACAAATTAGCTCACGTAAGTCTTTTTATCATGTCCCATTTATTCTTTCCATGCCCTCTAACGCTCTCTTGATGTTCCCCTTTCGATGTTCCTCCTCGATATTTCTCTTTTGATGCTCCTCTGTTTTTCCCATCCCATAAGGTTTCCAGTTTGCATACCCACACAGATAAAGTTAACCGTTTTCTGGTAAATAACAATGATACCAAGCATGCATTTCTTAGGGCTAACAGGATAGATAAAAGATAGGTGCCTTATGTATCAGAAGGTGTGTGGCTGTGAAGATACTGGGAGGATTAGGATGGAGCCTGATCCCCCTCCCCCTCCCAGGCCTAAGCATCCTTGTGGTCTCTCTGCTGGCACCCAGGTGAGAACTTTTTTCTCTGGGGCTGGTTTAGTGACCCAAGCTTTTGTCCTGTATATTTTGGGGGTAAAGGTGCACACAGTTAATTTCCTAGACTAAGACCTTGTGTCACATGAAAGGTAGACACAGAAAGAGCAGACATGCTGTCTCTCCTGCTCAGTGCTTCTTTCTTATCAATGAGCCCTGTCAATAAGGATAATTGTGGGGTCTAGCTTTATGTAGATTTGACGATGAGAACAAAGGTTTCATGCCAGGGCCCCACAGTGTGGGGAAAGGTATCCAGTTGCCAGTACAGGAAAAGTTGGGTTTAAAGAATGATTTGTACAGTGCTGGGCTATTTGGGGGTAAATCCCATCATGGAAGGGAGAAACGTCACGATTTCATACGATTTCTACAGAATTGACAGTGACTATCCAAAAGACAGGTGTTCCCGAAGCCCTGCAAGTCGGGCTCCCCATAAATTGTACACTTGTGGGTTTGTTTATGAATCTGTCGGCTGTCCATTCACCGTATGATACTTAGGGCTCACATCAACCAAGCTCCTCCGGCAGTGGAGTATCTTAGCCTGTCTGAGTGGACACAAGCACAGCACACGCACTGAGCACTGGGCTGGATCTTCTCAACCAGAGAACGAGGCAGTCATTGCCTGAGGCCATGCACTGCGGCACCCAGTCCTGGGAGACTCTCCAGTCACTTCCTGTCTGCGTGTCCCAGCCCAGCCATCTGAGGGGTGGCTCAGACCAGCAGGGGTGGGCACAAGCTGTGTGTCCAGCGACTTCCAGCCAACTTCTTGATTGTAGACCCAGAGGAAAGAATCCTGGTAGCTGAGATCAGATCCAGACTCACTGAGATGCAGGCATACTAAATGGGTTGTTTTAAGCCCCTAAGTTTGTAATGCAAGGAGAGGAAAACGATGTCCAGTACACTGGTCACTGAGTGCCCATGCTCTGAGAGGTCAGTGAAAGGGTCCCCCCGCCTCTCACATGGTACCCAGGAGGGATCCCATGCTCCATTGACCCCATGCTCCATTGACCCCATACTCCACAGACCCCGTGCTCCACAGACCCCTTGCTTCACAGACCACATGCTTCATGGACCTGCTGCTTCACGGACCCTGTGCTCCACAGACCCCCATGCTCCACAGACCCCAAGCTCCACGGACCCCATGCTCCACAGACCACATGCTTTATAGACCTGCTGCTTCATGGACCCGCTGCTCCATAGACCCCATGCTCCATGGACCACATGCTCCATGGACTCCATGCTCCACAGACCACATGCTTTACAGACCCGCTGCTTCACAGACCCGCTGCTCCATGGACCCCGTGCTCCACGGACCCCATACTCCACGGAGTCCATGCTCCACAGACCTGGTGCTCCATGGACCCCGTGCTCCACGGACCACATTCTCCACAGACCACATGCTCCACGGACCCACTGCTTCATGGACCCACTGCTCCACTGACCCCATGCTCCATAAACGCTGATGGAAGGAAAGAATGAACGCTATCTGGATCTGTCCCAGGTTCGGTAGCACTATGCCAATAAAACCTTCTCCAAGATGCTGCTGATTCACAGAAGGGGGTGGTGGTTAGGATCCAACAGAGCGGCGTGGTCAGGGTGGAAAGTTTACGTGGAGATGTCAGCACTCCACGTTTCTCTTCAGGTTCCTTCAGGAGACGGTGCGGCTGCTGCCCTGGGTGGTTTAGATGGACCGTGGAGGGCTATCTGGCGACTCCCAAGTCTCTGAAGTGTTCAAACCTCTCATTAGACCTTGGTCCCCCACGCCCTGGTCAACTTCAACTGCTACACCCCAAGTGGAAGCACACCTTGAGACCTGGGGCCCAAGTTCTTCAGAACCCATCTTTCATGTCGATGTGATACCCTTTGCTGAGAAGTTTTCCAGTGTTTTTCTTATTCCTTCAATGGGCAGAAATAACATTCAACCATCAAGATGTCTGATGTTAAAGCAAGACCATCACCCCGCCTCGTGGATGAGTTCCAACTTATTTTCTTAGTATGCTTTGTTTGAGAAAGGATCTCATGCCATAGCCCAGGCTTGCCTCTAACTCTCAGCAATCCTCCTGCCTCTGCTTCTTAAATGCTGGGACTCAGTTGTAGCATCACACTGAGTTTCCTTTTTCAATATATATAAATATTGAAATATATATGTATATATTGATTTTTTGAGACAGGTTTTTCTCTGTGTAACAGCTCTGGTTATCTGGATATCCTGGAACTAGCTCTTGTAGACCAGGCTGGCCTTGAACTCACAGAGATCCACCTGCCTCTGCCTCCCAAGCACTGGGATTAAAGGCGTGCACCACCACTGCCCAGATCAATATATATATTTTTTAAAGAATCATTTTCAGAACTTATCTACTACAACCTTATTCTAAAGAGGGAAACTGGGGCTGGGGAGACGGCTCTACCGGTAGAGCACTCGCTGTGCAAGCGTGAGGACATGGAACCCCAGAGCCCACAGAAAAAAGCCAAGCATGCTGCATACAGTTGTGATGCTAGTGCCAGGAAGGCAGAGACAGGCAAACCCTGGGGAGAAGCAGAAGAGCGTCTCAGAGGTGGAAGAGCTGGAGAGAGGCTTGGAGGCTAAGAGCACCTACTGCTCTTCCTGGGGACTTGAGTTTGGATCCCAGCACCCACATCAAGTGGCTCACAACTGCCTACTACTCCAGGGGATCCAAAGTCCTCTTCTGGAGTCCACTGATCCCCCTCACATGCACATATACACCTATAATCATATATAATAATAATAATAATAATAATAAAAAATGTGGAGTGACGGGAAGACACTGTACATGCACACAAATAATCGGGAGAGGAAAGGAGGCTCAGAGAGCGGTGGGGACTGGGCTGTGGACTGAGGGCCAGTGGGCCAGAACTGAGGGTTTTCCAGGCCACCAACAGAGCCTTAGGTCAGCTGCTGTCACTGTGGCGTCACACTTCCGCAGGCCCTGTTCTGTCACCAAACCAGATCCAGGAGGACAATGACTGGGAAATAAGTGAAAGAGAGGAGAGGATTCGTGCAAGGGCTCCTCCCCACCATCCTTCCTCAGCTAGGGCGTGGGAAAGACTTGCACCTGTTTACGATGCACGTCATAAGAAGGGCATTGTGTCGTTTCTGCCAAATCAGAGGCCTGCACACTGCAGTGTGTTCTTATCTGGAGGCTGGAGTGAGGAAGAACTCTCTTCTTGGCTCATGCAGAGTGGGACAGCCTCCATTTGTTCCTGCTGTGTGGCCGAGGTCTCCTGCTCCTGCGGGTGGAGGCTGGCTGCGGCCTGATGTGCCCAGAGACCACCACGGGGACCCCTCCAACCTGGCTGCTCTTTGTATGGTGCCAACAAGAAGAACCTCCCCTCCAGTCTGCGGAGACTCATTACTGTATGACGTGATGCCAGGCCGTGGTCTCGCCTGCTGCAGAGATGGGGACTGCATAAGATGTGGGCACCAGGAAGTAGAAAACCAAGGGCAGGTACCTTCGGGTCTATGTGCCATGGAGTGTGGAGGTCCTGAGTGGGGCGGGGTCAGCAGACTAAAAGGCCTGGATATCCAGGGAGTGAAGGTGATGGAGGGATGAAGCTGAGCGCAGGCTTCTGGGGTGGGGGTGGGGGACAGGCTGTGGGGCATGCGTGCACACATACACAAGGAGGCTCACTGGTTCAGCTATACTCTCTGGCCAGGAAGCACCGCGGACCTGCCTGCCTGACCCACCAGTGCAGGGTGACAGATGTGTGCCATGCCCAGATTCATATTTATTTTAAAGAAACGGGTGTTTCCTCTGTGTACATTAGCATCTCCTGAAGGCAAGTTGCTCTACAGCTGTCTTGAGGGGAGGAGCCACCCCAGGTAGCTGGGCGTGGCCAGGAAAAGGGCTTCTGGTGGTTTCTGAGTTCTGAACAATTTGAATGGATGGACTGTGGCCAAAAAATACATTCATATTATTTTTCTTTTTTTCTTTCTGCCACAGCAGGTTTTTTTAATTGCAGTGCTGGGAACTGAACCGGGGCCTCCTGCATGCTAGTGGGTGGGAAGCAACAGGAAGGGAGCCGTGGGAAGAAAGCTGAAAGGGAGCGTCAACCATCCACATCAATCAGAGCGCATGCATTCCAGCCAAGGTGCCGCGGAGTCTCTGGTTCTGACCCTTCTTATGTACATTCCCCGGGCCCACACCTGCCTTGTTAGCTCTCCTTTGTCCAAGAGAAGTGTGGGCACACGCTGACCTCAGGGACATGGCTGTCCCTAAGGAGCAGCTCATATATCTCTAGCAGGTTGAGCGGCCACCTTTCCATAATTCTGAAACCAGCTGCTAATTTCTCTTTCTCTAATGCATTTGATGGTCACTTCAAATAAAATTCTTCAAAGAGATTGCAAAAGAAGAAAAAAGCAGGGGAAAGAAAAGAAACAGGGCATTAACCACAGCCTCCTGATGGGTTATGCTTCCCGGAACACTATTTCCTGCAATATTTTTGTGCTCTAAATTACCAATTCCAGTCCCTGTGTAGCTAAATAATAATAATTACCATATAAATGAATATGCATATGTGTCATTTTTCTCCCGAAAAGCAAGAGAGCCTGCTTGTTTTGGGTGAGGGTTTGTTTTGCTTTTGAACAACCAAAGCTCATAATTAGAAGCCTCGCCTCGCCCTGGAAATCTGTCTCCGTCGGGAAGAGATGAAAACGGCTCCAGATGCCCCTTGAAGGTTAAAAGAAATCTTAAAACAAATTGAAGAAGGTGGTTCTTTCCCTGCAGGTAACACAATCCCAGACACGTAGGTCAGGGAGGCACCTCAGTCTTTAAGCACAACCCTGTTGTTGTGCAAGATAGGGAAATGGAGGCGTGAAGGAAGGAACGATAACCAAACCTCCAGGAGACTCCCCATCCATACAGGAGACACCCCATTCATATAGGAGACACCCCATCCATACAGGAGACTCCCCATCCATACAGGAGATACCCCATTCATACAGGAGGCACCTCATCCATACAGGAGGTACCCCATCCATGACAGGAGACACCCCTTCAGTAAATGAAAAGTGGAGAACAGTCATGGGAGACACTGATGTCACACTTAGCTACCACACACCTGTACCTGCACACGCTCACATGCAAGAAAAAATGGAAAAAGATATAATCAAGGCAGCAATTATGATATAAACATATCAATAAAAGTAGATAATAGTAGATTAATGACAGTGGGAGCTCTTGGGAAGAACTCTGGAAGCCTGACCTTGAATGTGGCTTACACTGTGTGGCTCGAGCTTGTAACAGGTTCAAGAAGGGCTTGCTGGATGTCAGAATGTCCTGGGACTGAGGATGCAGCTCAGCTGCTCTGCCTCCCGAATGCTGGGATTAAAGGTGTGCACCACCACCGCCCGGCTCATGTTTCATCTTTAAAGATTTATTTATGTGCGTATGTCTGCATGTTTATAAGCACCTACCCATAGAGGCCAGAAGAAGTAGATACCCTGGAGCTGGAGTTACGGGCAGTTGTGAGCCACCTGATGTGGCTGCTGGGAACCGGACTCTGGTCCTCTGCAGGAGCTGCAGGTGCTCCTAACTATTCAGCCATCTCTCCAGCTCTTTGTATCACATTGGGAATGTGTTAAAAACAGAAGGGCAGCCGGGCGGCTGGGCTGATGTGAATGCATCTTGCTCCCAGGACACACAAAGCCACTCTTACTCAGCCTCAAGCATCTGTGGCTCTGCAGTGCAGGCTAAGCTTCCACCTTTACTGCCCCGGGATGCAGTGACATGAAGAACAACACTTGCACCGGTCAGTACTGTTCTGTCTGCTCTGAGGCTGGAGAGGGACAGCGACTCTCAGAGCTGCCCAGCTGGTTCCAGATGACTCAGTTTCCATGCCAGCCAGTTTGTCCCCAGTTAGATGACAGCAGGACGAGCCACCCCCTTTCCTTCTCTATTCTCTCCTTGCCTCCCTCCCATCCCCCACAGACCATGACAGCCAGGCCCCTCCAGGGTGACTCCTGCAACACAGGCCAGTATATCTACCTGGACAATCCTGGATGTTTCAGTAGTTTTACTGGAGTGCAGCCCTACCCTTCCATCGCTCCTGTATTCAGCTGCTTTTGTATTACATCAGAGCTGAGCGGCTGCCACACAGACACAGAAGCAGCGAGCCCCAAGCGATCTCACCCCAGCAAAGTTTGTCAGAAGAGCCCCAGCCCTGGGCACCTGTTCAAGCCTGGGCTGGAGACCACTGACTGGCTGGGCGTGAGTGACTTGGGGTAGAAGAAAGCAAAAACACTTCAGACCACTCTTTGACCCCAAGACTTCAGCTGATCTGTGACCTGTTCATAGTTCACATGACTAAAGCACACAGGGCAAGGCTGTGAAAGCAGCTGCTCACTCACCACCACGCGGGGTGGGGGGGACCACCTGAGTGATCTAGATCCTGCCTGCGCCCCAAATCAACTGTTAAGGGAGGGAAGAGGAGGGATGAGGGAGAGATAGTATATCTGTACATATGTACATGTGTGTTACACAGGCTCCAGGTCTGGGCAGAATGGACTAAACACATCCTACCTTTTATTATTTATTTGTTTGTTTGTTTGTTTATTTATTTATTTATTATGTGTACAACATTCTGCTTCCCACACACCAGAAGAGGACACCAGATATCATAGATGGTTGTGAGCCATCATGTGGTTGCTAGGAATTGAACTCAGGACCTCTGGAAGAGCAGTCAGTGCTCTTAACCTCTGAGCCATCTCTCCAGCCCCCTTTTATGATTTTTTAAAAATGCTTGCAGATCCCAGGCGGCAGTAGGCAGGCAGTGGGCTCTGGGAGCTGCAAGATCCCCGGGCGGTTTACAAGCGGTGGCTCATCCTGGGCGGGCTGGTCCCGCCATGCGGCGAGCGGGCAGAGACAGCTCGCTGCGGGTCCGGAAGAGCCACCCAAGTAGACGGGTGAGCAGGCGGCGGGTAAAAGGCACATGGACACAGCAGGCAGTCAAAGACCTTGGACACTTCAGTGTCACTAGTGGGGTCCCTTGGTCCCTCTCCCACATATACTTTGGCAATTTCATCTTGCTGGCTGTTCTTCTAGGATGGCTCAGAGTAGGTTAGCTGTTCCTATAGGCACCCCAACAGAATTGTCAACTACCCCACCTACTCTGGTGCCCATGACTACACACTGACATTTGTTCAGCTTCTAGTTGCCAGCTTTACCTTCTCTGTCGCCTCACAGATGGATTCATCCCTTCTCCCTTACTCTGGCAACCATCCCGAGGCACGCAGTGCCACGCAGCCTTACCCTCCTGAGGCAGTCGTCCTCATTCAGGCGCTCCTGGACCAGGCTGACGAGCATCGAATTGGGAATCCTCTGGAGGAAAGACACATGGTGTGAGGTCTCCGTGCCCCATGAATGCAGGTAACAAGCTGTTCAAGGACGCGTCTCTTGCTCCCAGTAGTGGTGATGCTCAAGGAAAGGAACGGTGTCTTTAGCCTTTGAACCCCACACAAGGTAGGAATGAGAGCCAGTTGGCTGAGGCTTGAGGGGGTGTGCACACCTCTCTCCAACCGCACATTTGATGACTTCACACTGCTGACCAAAAGCTGACTTTGATGAGCGTGTTCACACCACTGGGCAAATGACAGAAGGCCTTACCCCAAAGAACTGGGCATGAATGTTGACCAACAGACAACGGCCCCAGCATCAGAAGAGTGCCAAGGATACATTCCTGGAAGCCTGACTTTTATGTGTCAATAACACCTGAGAATCATGAACCACAGC
The DNA here is from genome assembly GCF_018167655.1 of Microtus oregoni. NCBI lineage: Eukaryota > Metazoa > Chordata > Mammalia > Rodentia > Cricetidae > Microtus > Microtus oregoni. Next base: position 12,567,994 of record NW_024543084.1, on the reverse strand, counting down.
TGGGACCTTCACCTCAGGTGCCACCTACCTTTGTTTTTGTTTGTGTTTTCGTCTCTCACTGGCCTGGAACACTCCAACTAGGTTTGGCTGGCTGCCTAGCCCAGGACCCTTCCTGTCTCTATCCCCTCAGTGCTGGGATTACAAGTATGCATGATATGTGTCTTTTTTTTTTTTTGAGACAGAGTTTCTCTGTAGCTTTGGAATCTGTCCTGTCCTGGAACTTGCTTTGTAGACCAGGCTAGCCTTGAACTCACAGAGATCTGCCTGCCTCCTAAGTTCTGGGATTAAAGGTGCATGCCACCACTCCTGGCTTTTTAACATGGGTGCTGGGGATTGAACTCAGGTCCTCATGCTTGCACAGCAAGCACTTTACCTACTTAGCCATCTCCCCAGCACCACCTCCCACAACCCCTGGTTTCTCGGCTACTCCTATGTAGCCAAGGATGGCCTTGAACGACTGAGCCTACTGCCTCTATACCTCCCACGTGCTGGGATTACTGGGATCTGATTTAGGGCCTGATGAATGCTAGGCAAGCAGTCTACTTAAGGGAGCCACATCTTCAGCCCAGTCAGTGAGTTCCTGGAACCTGCCCCAGGAGTTCTGAATTTGAGAGCCTGCATTTCCAACATGGTCCCCCAAGTGATGGCATTACACCAGGACTGGGGCCTCACATGGAGAGCCTGTAGCCTAAAGTGACCTCAGAGTCAAAGGGTCCACCAGGCTGGGAGCCACTGGACAATGAGGCCGCCTTTTTGTTGGTGCCCACATCCTCCAGCGGAGCTCCCCAGGGTTGGCAATAAAGAAGGAGTGGATAGGTAGCACCTTCTCTTCCTGTCCCCTCCCTGCCAGAGCGGTTTGCATGCCTGGGCCATGTTCCCAGGGCTCACCTCCCTCCCTGACACCATCTACTCACACAACATGCAAACAAGGACAGGGACACAAGAAGCATCTGCCCAGATGCACAGAATCTAAGCAGTCAAAGCACACATTTGAAAGGTGGCAGGCCCAGGTGGGGTGCACGCCTCTGGATACCTTCCCAGCAGGGGCTAGGTGGTGGCTTTGAGGAAAGCCCATCCCAAATGCCCCCTGCCGTCCCCTGCCACTCTGCTGTCTGGATGGCAGCTTTGATGTGTCACATCATCACAGGGGCTCTGGGCTGCTTCCAGAAGGCCCGCCAGACTGTCTTTGCGGGAGTCAGGCTACCTCCTTCTAGAACCTGGTAACTCATCTCCCCGCCCCCCAAGCCTGGATTACAGGGAGAGGCGGAGACAAGTAGCTGGAGCCCACGTGGCTTCTCCTGGGCACTGCTCTGAGTGCCCAGTTGATGTGTGATTCCCCTCTGTATGCTGTGAATATCACTGGTTCATAAAGAAACTGGCTTGGGCTGATAAGGTAGAATAGAGCTAGACAGGGAAACTAAACTGAATGCTGGGAGAAAGAAGGAATTAGGAGGGAAGCCATGTAGCCCCGCCTGGGAACTTCACCCGGTAAGCCACAGCCACGTTGCAATACACAGATTACTAGAAATCGGTTAAATTAAGATATAAGCATTAGCCAAGCTAATGGGCCAAGCAGTGTTTTAAATAATACAGTTTCTCTGTGGTTATTTTGGGTCTGAGCTGCCAGGCAGCTGGGAAAAAAACAAGTGGCTCTCCTCACAACACCCAGACTCACCGTGGGGCCAGTCTGCTTTTTTGATTGTTTAGGGACAGCATTGGCTGCATCTATTTCAGCCAGTCTGGGTTTTGTTCTCTTCCCTGGCAACTTCCAGTGTTGCCTCTAGCAGCGGTGGGGCCCAGTGGCGGGATGACTGGTATGCCACCCCAGTGTCTCTTCGTGTCTTGAAGGACATGCTGGTTGGATGCTTGGAGGTGCCAGGTGACTGGGCTGTGCCTGGTTCTGCCCACAGGAACCACTTAACTTCCTGGATTGGACTTCATTTCACATGGGAGTGGCATGAGTTTGGGTCACTTATCACCAGGATCCACTCTCGGGGACCCTAATGTCGGTGGGCACAGAACAGACTCCAACAGCACAGCAGGAGGGGACAAGCTGAGAGCCCTGGTCTGCCTTCCACAGATAGCTCTGTCAGAAGGGCCAAGGACCTTTCCCAGGTCAGAGAGTTAGCAGTGGGTAAAGGTACATGCCACCGTGCATCCTGATGACCCAAGTTCAATTCCTGGTGGAAAGAGAATCTACTCTTCCAAGTTGTTCTCTGACCTCCACAAGTGCCTTGGAGCCGACATGAGTGCACACTTGTGCACATGCGTGCACATACACACACAGTATAATTTAAAAGTAAAAAATGTTTCTTTTCTTTTTTAAAAAAAGAACATTTTCCAGATTCTTATGAAAAGCTCAGCTGCTGCAAGTTAGCAGGAAATTAAGGGATGGCAGAAGAACCACCCCTAAGACTCTGGAGGGGGAGGCAGAGGCTGGGGACAGGGGATAAGAAGAAGGAGAGAATGAGAGAGGCAGAGTCCACCACAAGGTGGCCATTGACACTTAAGGAGGGACAGGCAGTGTTGGCCTTGGGATTCGGGAGGCTGGCACACTAGCACAGAAGCCAGCAACCAGGTTTTAAATTTGTAGACACAAAACTGGGCCCAGCGGCACATGACTGTAGTCTAGCCCCCGGAAGTGCAGGCCAGCGCATCAGAAGTTGGAGCTCAGAGTAAGCCTGGGATGCAAGGGGAAAATACATTGTGAACGCCGTGGAGACCTGAATTAGGAATAACCCAGCTTTAGAAGCCCAGCTTCCCAAACTCAGGTCACTTATTCACTCCACAAACAAGGCAGCTCTGCCCCGATACAACACCTTCCAGAGGACACCCAGACACATCAATTATGACATAATTAACCGCAGTGACAGAGGGGAGTGTGCTGGGGGGAGGGGGCTGGGCCTCTCGTCTCACAATTCCCAAGATGGTGTCTTAAAGGTTATGCCTTGATCCCACTCCTCAGGACTGGCTCTAAAGGCCAGGCCAGGCCAGGCCACAGGTGGTTTATAAGGTGCCTGGCGCAGAAAGGGACTGTGCTGCTGGACTGGGTGGAGGGGGGAAGCCCCTGGGGTAGGCAGTTTGCACTTCCCGCAGAGAATTCAATCCTAAAGCTGTGGGGCCTGACATGGGAGCCGCTGATGCCAGGACCTGGCCTGTGAGGGTCTCAAATCTCCTTCACATCTTTGTCTTATTTTGTAATATACAAGTCATAATAAACAAAAAGTCGTGTGATCCCTCAGTGGCTTGGAGAACAGTCCTGCCCCTTCTGGCGTTCTGATACTTTGATTCCAGAATCTTCCATGGCTGGGAGCATCACAGCCCTGCTCTTAGAAAAGAGTTGAACGAACCTTAGCTCCGCAGTCTGGACACACCTCCCAGGCTGTGCCTGTGGCTCAGCAGATGGCTGGGTCCCATGTCCAACGGTGTCTTTACCTGGGGCAGTCTCCTTTAATCTTTGGTTTTGACAAAAAGGTGTCCTCTGGGAGGGTGGATGACTGAAGGTCACAAGTCCGACTTGAAGGTCAAATGTGCTTGTGTTTCTGTCTCACAAGCGAGCCAGCTGGCTGGGCTGGCTGATGTATTATATAGCTTCAAGTCCTGGGGTCTAAGCACTAGAAGGGCCAACAGGCCTCGACTGTGGCCAGGGCACTGGACAGATGGGGCTCTGAGATGGTGGAGCTGAGGGGACCTGGGTGGTGGCCCAGACGCTGAGTATCAGCAGACCCGAGGGTGCCACGCTGGGGGGGGGGGGGGGGGGACGACACAGAGCCTGGACCTCAGAGAAGAATACCAAGGCATTTCCCCACTCTTTGCCCTAAAGGGAATTTTGGGGAAAAAAATCTTTGCATTTAATTAAAGACAGTGTGCTGAAATACAAGACAAGGAGATAGAAGAGGCAGAGATAACAGCTAGCCAGCCAGCCTAGGTGGGTTCCAGGTTCACTGAGAGACCTGGCTGAAAAAGAACATGTCTGAGAGTGATCGAGGAACACGCTCCTCATTGACCCCTGGTTTTCACGCACACACACACACACACACTCATACACCAAACACACAAAAAAAAATCTTTTAAAAGACACTTGGCTAGCTGCGTATTGTTGGGGGCATTGCGTCCTGTGCTCACAGAGAAGCACCAGGAGAACCAGGAATATTAATCACACAGGGATGTCTTCTCCATGGAGGAGATAAAATCAGATACCCGCTTCCCATCCGGAAAGCCAAGAGTGGATTCTATTAACGACCTGGTGACCTTTCTGCTCTCTGTGGAGACAGACCTCACCCAGGATGATTATCCCAGACTCTTCCCTCCCTAGACGCTTACCCATCCTTAGAGGAGATGTCACATGTACCGTGTGTCCTGGTGACCTGTGCGCTACCGGTCAGAGATCATTGTGGGGAATATTAGTTTCAGCTGTGATGCTTTTGTTTACGCTGCATTTGTTTAACTCTGTGAAGCTGTGATTCTTGGCCTGTCTGAAACACCTGATGGTCTAATAAAGAGCTCAACGGCCAATAGCAAGGCAGGAGCAAGGACAGGCGGGGCTGAGCAGGCAGAGAATATAAATAGGAGGAGAACCTAGGAAGAGAGGAGCAGAGAGCAAGGAGAGGAGGACATCGGGAACCAGCCTCGGAGCCAGAGTGAAAGTAAAGTATACAGAAGTAAGAAAGAGGGCTGGAGAGATGGCTCAGTGTTTAAGAGCATTGCCTGCTCTTCCAAAGGTCCTGAGTTCAATTCCCAGCAACCACATGGTGGCTCACAACCATCTGCAATGAGGTCTGGCGCCCTCTTCTGGCCTGCAGGCATACAGACAAAACATTGTATAAATAAATAAATAAATAAATAAATGAAGTAAGAAAGATAAAAGCCCAGAGGGAGAAGGTGGATGGGATAATTTAAAATGAGAAAAGTTGGCAAGAAACAAGCCAAGCTAAGGCTGAGCATTCATAACTAAGAATAAGCCTCCGTGTGTGATTTATTTGGGGGCTGGGTGGTGGGCCCCACAAAAGAGCCAAAAAGAGTAAAACAAACAGAACAGACCACACTAGATTCTAGGCCTTTTAGCCACAGAGCCCACCCTAATGGTCACACGAACACGCACTATAAAAAAGAATCTTTGTAGTCGCAGTGCACCTGGAATTGCACTGATTGGACTGACTGTTGCCTGGAAACCTTTTCCCCAACTGTACTGTTAGAATATGCTGATAATGAACCGCCTGGCATTAGACTCTGGGAAGTCTGATCCAGGCTGACGAAGTCCGCACTGGGTTTTCACTCATGTCTTCGGTGGTTCACGTCCCTGTGTGGCACCTGCAGGGACCCCAGAGGACATGGTGCGTGCTGCTAATCCCAGCACCGGAAAGGCTGTCAGGCCTGCGCTAGGGTTATTTGGTGACCACGAAGCTGGTGGGGTCTGGGAAACAGCAGTCTCCATCCCTGTGGGCTGCACCAGGAGCAAAAGCAAGAATGGGAAGCGCTGAGGGTGGACACAGGGCCATGGGGAACCCTACAGCGTCAGAGAAACACTTCCAGAGTCTAGCACTGGGGTTGCTGTGTCTGATGGCCGCCCTTGAAGTCACAGCGCAGCTCAGTCCCGCAGCCCAGGTGTGGTCACCAGGCCCCCTCTGTGGGATGAAGATGTGCCGCCCCCACCGCTTCTTCACTGGACTGGACTACATTGTCTTAACCAGGACAAATCATTGCTCTTTACCTGCTTTCCTACAAGGAAGGGCCTGGCCTCTAAATTCCCTCTTTCCACTGTCATATCTGCCTGCATCTTATTTTACACAAGACTTTGCTTTTCAGTTCATTCAAAAGAAAATGGAGGACTGGAGAGACAGCTCAGTGGTTAGTAGCACTTGATTCTCTTCCAGAAGACCTGAGTTCAGTTTCTAGCACCCACATTAGGTGGCTCACAACCATTTTTAACTCCAACTCTAGGGGATCTGATACCCTCTGCAGGCCTCTGAGGGCGCGTGCACACACACATGAAGAAATCATCTAAAATATAGTTTTAAAAAGAAGAAGATGGAAATTAGCCAAGTGAATAGGAAGGTGAAGCCCTGAAGCCACAGCTGCTCTGTCCCTGTCCCTGGCCCAGGGGCCAGCCTTACCTTGTAAATCTTGTAGTGTCTCTTGGCTTCCTCAGCCATTTGGGAAAACTCTTTTTCTAGTAAGTTCTCCTTGGTGATGAGATTGCTGTTGAGGTGTTTGCAGAGCCACATTGCCTGAAGAAATAAAAGCGAACACCTTAGGTATAACTCCACTGGGTGGGGACGATGGCTCAGTCAGTGAAGAGTTTTCCTTCCAAGGAGAAAGACCTGAGTTCAGCCTGTCTCGGAACCATAATAACAATTCCTGGCATGACAGCACACTTGGAACCTCAGTGCTGTGAAGGTGGAGACAGGAGTATCCCTGGGGCGTGCTGGTCAGGCAGTCTAGACTACTAGCAAGTTCCAGGCCAGTGAGAGACCCAGTCTCTGAGGAGGTAGATGGTGCTAATGAGTGTAACTCAAAGACATCCTCTGGTCTAAATATACACACACAGACACACACACACAGACAACACAAAGACACACACAGAGATATACACACACACACACAGATACACAGACACACACAAGGCCAGGCATGGTAGCATGTGGCTGTACCACCAGCATTTGGAAGCTGAAACGGGAGAATTGCTAAGTTTGAGGCCAACCTGAATAAACAGAAAAAACAAAACAAAACAAAAACCAATGGAATTAAATCTGCCAAATCCTCATGTATTCCATTAGAAAAAGATGGCTGAGGAGTGGAGACTGTAGCTGGGCAGTGGAGCAAAGGCTGGCCTTGGGAAACAGTCATTTGTGGGTGGCTGGAGGAGGCCCCCCAGCAGCAGACAAAGCAGGTTCACCCAGCATTGGCTCTGTGTGGCCGTCCACCTCTGGGTCTTCCTGGGTTTTGTGGACCACGAGGAAGAGGTGGAGGTAGGCCTCTGTGTTCCTCACCTGCTGTGCCCAGCAAATCCCTCCTAGGGATCAGAGAGGACCGGGCACCTAAAGAACAGCTGCCCTGTTGCTGAGCACACAGCTCACTAAGGGAGCCCAGCAGGTGTCTAGATGCATTAGGTCATCATGGATCCAGCCTCAAGATTACTGGCCATCCAGGCCCAACCCCAGGGGTGACCACAGCATCTGTAGGAGACCCATGGAGCCTGCAGTTTTCAAAGCTCTGGCAATACCAAGAATAAGCAAGTGGGGGGACCCCTGTCTCTAAAAATAGCACAATGGTGGTGGCTGGATTCAGGGAGGCCGACGAGAAAGGAGGAGAATAAAACAGAAAAACTGCATCTGGAGACACAGAAGGCTGGAGAGACAGACGGACAGACGAATGACAACAGCTTCATTGACCCTCACAGTGCAGCACACACAGGTGTCTTGTGCAAGGATCACCCATCGTGGTTCCTTTTTGAGGTAAAGTGCTCAGTGGGCAAGGGACAGCCTAAGTCTACTCTCACCCGAGCTTAGAAGGTAGAAAGAGTCCCACCTCAGATTGTCATAATTCTACTACACCTGTGGAATTTAACAGCTACAACCAGGGACTAGCTTGGCGTGTTGGGTGCCTGATGCCAATCTTGACAACTTGAGTTGGATCCCAGGGCCCCACATGGTAGAAAGAGAGAATCAACGCCCACAAGTTTCCCTCTGACCTCTATCTATATATGCACTGTGGCTCATGTATGCCTCCCCCTACAAATACACATGTGAGCAAGTATACACATACAAAATAGTAAGATGTAATAAAAGTTAAAAAAAAAAAAAACAAAACGAAAGCCTGGACATGCAGCTGGACATGGTGGCCCACACCTGTAATTACAGCAACGAGAGGCCGAGGGAGGAGGACTCTACTCTGAGTTTGGGTGAGGCCTGGGCTACAGCCCCAGTTCTAGGCCAACCAAAGCTATAAAGTAATACCCAGGCTCAAAAGAAAAACAAAGTCAAACCAAGGACCCCGAGATGAAAGTCATGGTAGAACAAAGGCACCAGCTTCCAGCCGGTTTTGGGGTATGGAAAAGAGACAAGGGAGGGGGAGGAGCTGACATGTTTCACCGTCTGGTCTGGTTTTACCTTGGGGAGACTAAAGAGCAAAGGGGGTAAAATGGTGTGCTGAAGTCTCAGAACTGACGTGTGAGCACACGGCACAGGGCCTTTGCCCTTCCTGCTTCAGCTATTTCTCAGTCCACACTGAGACTCCATAACCGGAGCCCCTAACGTATGCAGGCCCTTGGCCCAGAATTCCTTCTAGACATGAACTCCTCAGCTACAACTGGGGGAGATGACCCCAGGGTGCCTCTGAGGTGTGACCAGGCAAGGGGTGGTGCCCACATGTTAGGCAGCGCTCATCCCCGAAGGGCTCTGTGACTGTAGTCTCATATATTCTGAATTCCCACCTGTGGTGGTTTGAATGAAAATGGCCCCCATAGGCTCCGAGGGAATGGCATCATTAGGAGGTGTGACCTTTTTGGAGAAAGTGTGTCACTGGGGTGGGCTTTGAGGTTTCAGGAGCTCAAGTGAGGCCCAGTGGCTCACTTGCTCTTCCTGCTGCCTGCCGATCCAGGTGTAGAATTTGCAGCTACCTCTCCAGCACCAAGTCCTTCTGCATGCTGTCACGCTTCCAGCCATAATGATAAGGAACTAAACCTCTGAACTGTAAGCAAGCCCCAGTTAATTGTTTTCCTTGTAAGAGTTGCTGTGGTCATGGTGTCTCTTCACAACAATAGAAACCTTAACTAAGACCCTGGCTATGAACACACACTGCCATTTACAATGAGAAAGTGGGCAGGAAGAGAAGAAAAGGGCAGACGGGTGGTGCACACCAGTGCACAGCTTCCTGTCCACCGGAGCATGAATGACACCTTCTAGAACCGCATTTAATCTAATGCACTTACGATGGTGGTTTTCCCTGAGGCAGGCGGACCTAATATCACGACCTTCGGCACTGTGGAAGAAAAAGATTTGGACGTCAGCGCTGGGCGTGACAAAGCGGCCTCCCCTGTCTGTGCTGCGTTGGGTCTATTTCTTTCCTCCCCAGATTTCATTTCTGCCAGTGACACGGCCATTCATAATCCTGAGGCTGGGAGACGCTCGCGCCCCGAAACGCATTCTCTGTGTTTAGAGAGGTAAGCGATCACAGAGATGGTTTATTTTTCTGTCTCCGCAGGGACACGGACACAGTAACTTGTTCACCAAACTAATGAATATCAAAAACAATTGGGATTTTCAAATGCCATAAAGCATTTTAAACAGGGACTTTGTCTTGGGAACACTCTTTCAAATAAAGTTGTATTTTATGTAAATCGACCTTTGATGCTTTTACATATATATATATATATATATATATATATATATATATATATATATATATATATATTTATGCCTTCTTATTTAGTAGAATGTATCTCCCACACACACCCCGTCATTTTATAGAAGAAAATAATGGAAAGAAGCCTGCAGTGTACGGGTCAGATTTATAAAACCCAAGGCAGGGAAGTCTGTGTTTTCGAATGCAGGCATTTCTAGGCAAAAATTTTTAAAACCCTGGCAGCTTATTTGCGGCTGTAAGTCCTGGCTCTGGAATAGTTTTGGTTCTGCAGAAGCCCTGGGGTGTCATCTGGGATACCATGGAACAGTTGCTGGTAACCGGGAAGAGAGAGAAGCCTATTGCAATGACAGGGTAGGATGGGGTACCAACAAGGTCAGATGGACACCTAAGCCCAGGATGGCTGCCAGTTAAGTCTCTTGAAGATGTCACCTCCATGTTGTCCAGAATGAGTCCCCTTAGCCTTAGGACACACGGATGCTGTCTACCCAATTCTCTCGAGGCTCAACTACCCACGTGGAGCTGGAAGGACTTCATGCACAGGAGAAGCATGAGTGACTGTCCACTCTGGGGACAGACACGGAGATGGAACCAGAGAGTGTCCTTTAGGCCAGCGCATCGTCACTCTGATAGACTGTTTGGGTTCATATAGAACTCTGCCCCAATTCCCAGTACCTTTTCGCTTCTGAGGTGAGGGTGGAGAAGGGAGTGAGATGACACTCCCCTCCCTTCCCTGGCCTCCTAGCCAAAACTCTGAAAATTTCGCAAGTAGCACAGGACCCATCAGAGAGAGGATGGGGTAGTGCACATGATGGGGCTCCACACGACGGGCAGTCTAGCAAAGTGAGCCATACACTCTGGGTACCACAGTGCTCTGCTGGCCTGAGTCCCAGGATCTTTGGGGTTCCCTTGGGCCTTCAGGGATATGGCTTCCAAAAGGCTCAGGTGGGCCTTATTTTTCCTAAAATAGCCTTGGGCTCAGAGAATCCCCAAGGGAACCCCCTAATGACTCCCTCCATCCTAGGGCAGCCCCTTTCTTCCCAGATATTGTTAACATGTGTCCATTTATGGCTTGTCATTCCCTATCAAGAATGTCCTTGCCTCAACCCAGCCAGGGGACACTCTGGGCCCTACTGTGTGGCTTCTTCCTGCTGAGACTACTACATGGGGTTCCGCTGTGGAGGAACTGGTTCAGCTACTTGCCGCAGCTTCTCTTCCTCTGTAGTAAGCTTCATCACCAACCTAAAAACTGGGGCACTGCTGTCCCCAGGAAATGGCCAGCTCTCAGAGGACAGGTACAAAGTCTTAGCCGCATGAATCTTTCCACAGAAGTTAACACTGCAGGGACACCCACACAGCAGAAACTGCAGTGGCCACCTCAGCTATCCCCTGGGCCTTGATGAGACCACTGAGAGTCACCATTGCTGCCACCTAAAAAGGCTCCCTTTGCCAGCCAACATTGTAGGGAACTGCGAAGGACCCATGGGTGGCCAAGTTGAGTCAGGCTCTAGTAAAAGGACAGAGGACCACAGAATTCAACACAGCTGGAGAGCCATGCCAGGGCTACCCCGCCAGGAAGGATACTCCAAGCAAGGCCACAAAATGGCCTGGAGGAAGAACACTGCTGCCGTTCCAGGCACTGATGCCACAGCCTTTGTCCTTGATGCTCTGTGGGTCATGGGGCTGCCACCAGCCACCACCATCCAGGAACCGTGCCTTGCAGAGCCATTGGCGAAGGGCCACGGGTGGGCACAATACACACGACACAGGCTGTTGTAAGAGCTGGGGGTGTTTTCCAGCATCAGCGCAGGGCTCAGGGCAGGGAGCAAGGAATCCATTTCTACTCCAAGATGTAGGCCAAGGCAAGGCCTCTCATGCCACGCCTCCATCTGAGTGAGAGCCCTTCATAGCAGGTGGAAACACCATTTGCAGCCCAAGTGTGGAAATGAGATGGCTCTGTGGACTTTAGGTGCAGTGAAGGGGATGGTGGGATTGGAGCCAGAGTTCAATCTAGAGTTTGGAGAGCAGCAGGGAGGGTGACCAAAGACAGAGAGGAACAGGAATTGGGGACACTGCTGTGACTATAGAGAGTGCCTGCCCAGCCAAAGTCAGGATGCGGGAAGCCGCTGTGCAAGCCTACACTGGTGCCCATGCGAGCCTGCACTGGTGCCCATGTGAGCCTGTACTGGCTCCCCTTGCTCTAAGCACAGACCTTTGCCCACCCCTCAGAATGCCACCAGCCAGACCCAGGGTTCCGGGATGGCAGTGCTGGAAGGTAGACACATCTCACACTGAGCATGTAACCAGGACATCCAGCCATGAAGTCCAGCTCCTAGCCAGTATGTTCATCTTGGCAAAGGCCATGGGCTAGGGCTACAGGGGGAATGTTCCTCCCCTCCGTTCCCAGCTCCTGTAAGTGGCGCCCAAATTGTTCACGCCTAAGAAAATACTTTAAAGAGGAACATCGTGGCCCTTCTTCCCTCCCCATTTCTCATACTCGCTTATGTGACTAATTTCAGTTTCTTAAAATCTAACTTGAAACTCTAGCCTAGCTCATGAGTAATTATTTATAAACAGTGTCATAAAAGGCTGCTTGACTGCCAAGAGTAATCAGACTCCTCCAAGCACTTCAAAGGGAATCAAAGAACCTTTCCATCCATGGAGCCTTTGGAGGCTTAACTAGGAACACGATTTAAAATTCACAAGGAACCCCTCAGGTATCAGAACTCCAATACAAGGCTTTCCTGGACAAGCGTTTGATAAGAAGCGAAATGCTCCATTATATCCACCGCTGCCTGTGCTAATATTGCCCAGGGCCACCGTAAATGCTCACTTTGTACTAAATGCTTTTCTTGAGGCAAAGGGGCTGCTAGCCCAAGTGCGGGGGCTCCTTCCTTCCCTCCTGGGCATGCTCAACAGGCCGGGATAAGTTCCTCCTCCCACGTCAGTCACTGGTCAGTGTTTCGTGTGCCCAGGTTTGCCTTGCTGCCAGTAAGCAGGAAGGTGGCTCTGGTGCTAGGAGGCAAGCAACTCTTACTGCTGCCCAGAGGTGGGTGAGGGAAATGCAGACTGCATGGCATGGGACCCTGCTAAGTTCCAGAGGGGCGTGGCTCAAGCTGATCCCACGTGTCTTGTCTTAGACACCCTAGAAAAATCATAACAGCAAGGTGGCCTTTCTCTACCCGTTGTTTAGCTTTGCTTTTCTGGGAATGAAAGCCTATGAAAACCCCCATCCAAAGACACAGATGTCCCATAAATGCTCAACCAAGGCCTGAGACTACGGTGGAGAACTGGGGGGGGGGGGGGGGAATTAAGCCTCGAAAGCTGTGGTTATGGGACCCAGCATGAGTCCTGAAGAACGTCCGTGCTAGAAAGAGATACCCATCCAGATGATGGGTGGAAGGCTGACCATGGCGAGGAGTCCCCAACACAGGCCTGGACTCCACTCCCCGCAGCAGAGGGTGCTGTGTGGAATAAAGAGAGAACTCCACGGAGAGTAGTCGGCAAAGCCACAGCCCTGGAGGTGCATGGTAGGTGGCCACGCGCGGATTGTCACACAGGGAAGAGCTAGCCATCCAGCAGGCCTCAGCTGCACTCGGTCAGACCAGAATGATGACACAGGGATGGAGAAGGCTGGTGCAGGGCACCTGATGCTGAAATACTAACCTGCAGCCACACAGCAGTACTGAGACAGGAAGAGCAAGCCTGAGGTTTACAGAAGCCTGAAGGTTATTAGCTCAAAAAAATTTCCTCACGGTGGGGCATGGGGAGAGAGCTCAGTCACTAGGAGCACTGGCTGCTTTAGCCAAGGGCCTGGATTCAGTTTCCAGCACCCACATGGTGGTGCATCTGTAATTCCAGTTCTAGGGGATCCATTGCCCTCTTTGGGCCTCATGGGTACTGCACATACATGGTGCACAGACATACATATGCAGGCAAAATACTCATACACAAAAAAACGAAAATAAACCTTAAAAAAAATTCTCCAAGAGGCACACCCACCCAGACAGGACATTCACACTAGCAGTAGATAGGGCAATGAATAATTTCCTCCAGCACAGTATATGACCAACCAACAAGGGAGGGGAAGAGAGAATTGCCTGGGACAGGCTATGCAAGGCTAGAAGAGGCAGGTGGAGATCTAGGGGACCGGGTTCTCTGACTCTCTCCTGTCACAGCTCAGTTTCCACCCACTCTCTGGTCAAAACCTCGACAGAGTACTGGGATACCCAGACTCAGCCACTCCTGCCTTGGAAGAGCCTCAGAAAAGGACACTGTTGGGCTCCCTTTGAACTCCCTGCTGGAGTCCACGTACTAAACTTGAGCTAGAAGAGGACCCTCATGTTTACCAAGGTGCAGGGGCAGAACATGTGAAGAAGGCTGGTGCTCTGGACGCACCCACAGGCATGAAGCCTGCTCCGGCTACCTGGGCACATCCGCAGGCATGGAGCCTGCTCCGGCTACCTGGGCGCACCTGCAGGCATGGAGCCTGCTCCGGCTACACTTAAAAATGGGTTTCTAAAGATTTGTTCCAGTTTTATTTCTATTGCTAACTGATAAGATACTATGACAAAAGAGATGTCCTATTTTTCAAAGCAGGGTTTCTCTGTGTAGCCCTGGTTGTTCTGAAGACCAGGAAGGCTTCGAACTCAGAATCTACCTGCTTCTGCTTCCTGAGTGCTGGGATTAAAGGCACATGCCACCATACCCAGCTCAAACATAAACTTAACTTTTATTAGGTGATTTAGCATCATTTTGGACTGTAAGCATCCCAGTTCCACCATGGGGGCATCTCAAGACCTGAATGCTAATTTTAGTGGTAAGATAAAGCTTTCTCAGGGCTGCTAGTGAACCAACCATTCACAACCAACCAAGACAGCAGATCCCCACGTGGCTCACCTAGGTCAGAAGAATCCTCCCTCGACTCAGCAAATCTACCACTGTGGGATGCAGGATGGGGCCCAGCTCATTGGAGGGCCTTTCTCTTCCCAGCTCTGCATGTGAGCCTCAGGTCTGGCCAACCCGCCTTTGGCTGAGGTCTGGCGAGTTAGGCAACTCATTAGCAGGTACTGATAATGAGACCCTTGGAAAAGTCTGAGTGCTTGCCTGTCTAGGTAGAGCAGAAAGCAAACTTCACCTGACAAGCAGAGTGATCAGAGAGCTTTAAACCCAACAGGCGACATCGGTGAGGGCAGGCGGAAGCATTAATAATTGATTACATGGGTCGTTCTGGGCTTTGCATTTTAATAGCTTGGCAAGAGAGTTTTTATTAGTCAGGCTCAGAAAGAACAAGAAGGCCTTCTCCAATTAACCACTGCAACTTGTCCAAGTACCCTCCCCTTTCTGTCCTATTCTGATCTCCCTTCAGACACAGCTAGGAACAGAGGGCTTCTGGACTGTGGCCAGGATGGGTAGGGTCCCTGGTGGAGATGGTGGTGGCAGCTACCACACACTGGAGTGAGTACTCACCGCTGTCGTTGTTCCAGCGCAGGTGGTTGATCATGAAGGTGATGGGATCCTCCGGCTGGTGAATCAGGACCTGCTCCAGCATGTTCTGTGGGCACAAGCAGATAGCAGGAGATTAGCACCTGCAGGGCCCCTGGTTGCCATGGAGATCACCTAGTGGGGCATCTGCTGGGGTCGCTGGCAGTAGAGGCCTGAGGAAGTCTAAGCAGCAAGCCCCCCCCCACCCCTTCCCACATAAGCCTTCCCTTGGTCCTGCACTGTTGCCCTGATGCAGGGCCGTAGCGATAGGTGGCCTTCCACACAGAATGCTTCCTGTTCCTTGACCATCAGATCACGGTGCACCCAGGTAAATCCCTGCCGCTCTACACTCCTGCATAGGCCTGCTATGTGCACCTGTGGTCCCTGCCTCACCTCACACCTGCTCTACCACTCCACAGGTTCTGGAGTCCTCCCTGTCTGCACAATTACAACAGGTGCCCAGCGCAGATGTTAGCTGCTCCACAGTGGGACAGGATACTTGTCAGCCAAACATGTAAAGTCTTGAGTACCCTGGCCATTTCGTCCAACTGAGCACGCGTATCTGAAAAAGCAATTGTCAGGGTGGCACCAGGGACCTGGAGAGTTGACAGGAGCTAGGCGGCAGGGCGGGTAGGAAGGGGCTTCTGCCTATGAGGACAGGTGTGTGGGGCAGTCAAGAGCACCAATGGGAAGCCTCATTCCAGCGCACCTCTAGAACTCACCAGCAATTCCCTTCCCTTCTTAGGGACTCCGCTCCCCTCCCCTCACCACCCACCCTTTGTCCAGTGGCACAGCTGGGCTCCCTCTGTGCTTGGGCATGTGGCTGCTTGCTTCTTGGCTAAGACGTTGCATAGATAGTGCATCCGAAAAGCACACACAAAACGCCAAGAGTATTTCTCAGGACAAGACGAAAAGAAGCTGAGTCCGTGCCTGTGAACTGAGCTCTGGAAATGGTGGCAATGTGGGTGAACAGCAGTGGATCTGTGAAGCCCGTAGGATCCACAGCCATCTGATAAAATTCCACAGAGCCAGACACACTACTGCAGATATCCAAGTGCAGGGGAAAGGGGACACGATCCAGTACCTGCTTCCGCTTCATGGCTTTGACGACACCCACGTTAGATGGTTCAAGGGCTGGCAGGAAACGAACACCATCTTTATAACTTCCTAAGGCTAACATTAGTTGACAATAAAATGTGTTTTCTCTCTCTCTTTTTTTAAGGGAATGATCAAAACAGTGGGGACACTACTCAGATGAGCTTAGGCTTTCTTGGTGATTGCTCCATCAGGACAACTAGAAAACAGGTCAGGGTCATCAATCTCCCCGTCCCATAGCTGCTTTATTTGTGAATGGCCACTCTCTGTTTCCCCTCACCAATAACACATTCCAAAGGAAGCATGCTGGCTGGAGACTCTGGTTCCTTGGCCTGGGCTCGGGTCACCATGGCTCTGTTTTGGGGGGCTCAAACACCTCAGATTGTAGAATAGGGTACTGGACACTGAGCTGTACTTTACCCTTGGCCCCCAGAATCACTGAGTGCCTAAGAGCTTACCAGACCAGCTTTTAAACGCCGTTTGCACTTGCGGGGAGCACATGTGGACCACACAGAGGTGGTGACAGGGTTTGGCCTACGCCACAGAGGGTCGGGAGCCAGGATAAGGGCTTTGGAAAGGCCAGTTCTGAAGATGGAGACTAGGTAGAAAATAGGCTGCCTTAGAGGAAGCCACCGGATAGGGATGCCATCTTGAACTTGGACAGCCCATGAACCTGTCCCAACAGGAATGAGAACATTCTAGTGAGACAAAATACACGTGTCTCCTCCCTTTGACTGACAGTTGAGACAATGGTCACTGAGAAACTTGAACTTCCCAGGAATCTCATGCTGGGAGAAGGAAAAGGTTGAAGCCTGATGCCAACCAGAGATTCCATATTGTTCTTATAACTTGTCGGACCAGCTTGCAGGAGAGAATGGACCTGGGACAAAGAAGGGTCAGTGATGGGTGGGACCACACGATTCGGTTGCTCAGATAAACGCTCCTCTTGCCTTCTAATCTAAAGCTCAAGTCTGGACCCCAAAACAGAATCTAGCGGGAGGAGATCACCAGACTTTTATGTGTTCCTCGTCCCAATATGGTCACATGGGACAAATCTTTCTCTTGCTTGTTTCCTGAACTGTTCTTTTGAAGTCAGGTGGCTGATTCTACCTTGTTTGGGCTGCCAGTTTGGTAAGACCCAAGGCTCGGTCACCACAATTCCAAATGAGACCCTGGAGACTACCGCAGGATTTCATAAGTGGAGAAACTGAGGACTACCACTCCCCCCCTCCAGCCTCCCCTCCGACCGTGCTGCTAGCCTGGCCCCTGAAGTCTTTTTGCCGCACTCCCCACCCGCGGTCGCCCGGCCACCCAGTCACACCTGCATCATCTCGAAGATGTGGTTGTCCTCCCCGTACTGAAGCATTTCCGGGGGGATGAGGTGTGGGGCAGTAGTCGCATCCATATCTCGGACTGCTTGCCGCTCCCTAGTAACCGCGTTGCTAGGACGCCAGGCTGTGCGTCATCGGTGCGCGCCTCCTCTGGGGCAAGTTCTGGTTCCCCGTTCCATCCATTGCAGCCCCGACTGCAGTAGGCGCTCCTTCCCCAGGGCAGAGGGACGCCCGATGGGCCACAGCGCAAGGACTCCAGGACGCCCGTGGGGTCACAGTGCAAGGATCTCAGGATGCTTCAAGAGCGCACAGAGCAAGGACTCAAGGATGCCCCAAGGGGCCATCACGTGAAAAATCCCACAACGCCCCAGGGTCCACAGCCCTAGATCCCCCAGGCCCTCCTGAGAGAGATCCCAGAAACCTGCTTCTGGTGCAGCCACCGTGTGAACCTGGGCGCTTAGGGTCCAACCCTGACTCTGCAGCTGGACCTCAGTTTCCCCATCTTTAAACGAAAGACGCTAAGCGCAGATACGGATCTGCTAAGCAGATGTGGATCCGGTATCTGCAAGAGCAAAAGTCATCTGCAGCCGGGGTCAGCCGGAACCTGGGCGGATCTCTTGGTTTAGCCGGGCCATGTGACCCGATTGCCATGGCACCTGTGGTCACAATCGGCCAGGGCCGCCTGGTCTTTGAGGCCTCGACCCCGCCCACTCCCGCTTCCCCAAGAATTGAGGTGGGCCTTTCCGCCCTCCGGGGCCCACACACCCACGGAGGCACTCCAAGCTTCAGGGCACTCAGTGAGGCGAAGGCCGGTATGAATCGAACCAGGGTAAAGGGGGCTGGGACGCCACCCTAGAGCTGCATCGAAAACACTCGGGGAGTGATGGGACAAGAGGCGGAGAGGTCCTGGCCTACAAGGGGAAAGCTGGTTGCTGGGGAAGGGGCAAATGTGGCAGCTTGTTGACCAAGAGGGAGGGAGGCACAGCCTACAGGGACAGCCCAAAGTCCAAGTGCTGGGTGTGTCTGAATATCCATGGTGAACTAGACAAATCTGCTCTGGGCCTCAGTTTCCACTCTGAGCAATGGGGGCAGCTGGAGCATTACCCCCACGTCTGCTCTGAAGTAGTGAGCAGTGACTGGCCATTGGAAAGTGGGCAGAATGGGCCTTCCGTCTGTGGTGGTATCTCATTTAGTCTTTAGACTAATCTTGATCTAACCTCAACCACTTTGGACAGCAGTAACCCCACCCTTACAAGTTTTATTTGTATTTATGTATATATGGGTGGGGCAGAGGAAAAGCAGAGGCCGGAAAAGGGTGTTCGGACCCTGGAGCTAGAATGACAGGTAGATCTGGGTGCGGGAAACTAAAGTCAGGTCCTCTGGAAGAACAGCAAAGGCTCTTAACCACTGAGCCATCCGTCTCCACCCTCTGTAGTTCTCTGTTTACATGGGTCAAGAATCAAGTTAGGTTTGCTTCCAGGGGTTCCTGGGCCACTGCACCAGGCATAGTCAAATGAAAACCTTTCTTCTCAGCATACAGGACAGGGCAGAGGAGTTGGCCAGGTGACTTTGGGCAAGTCATTTCCTCTTTCCGGATCTCTTCCCCGATCAGCTGCTGGGCAGAGAGTGGAAGTTCTGATCGCTTGAGGAGTTTTGAACCAAACTCCCTCTCTGGGCAGAAACAGATTGAGACTTATGGGAGGGGAAAGTCTTGCCGAGGGCTATGGGTAAAATCAGAGGCAGCCCCAAGGCTGGCAGCAGGCATCCTGGCCTGGGATTGTGACACTTGCCCCTGTCCCCATGACTGACTGCTTCCTCAAAGGCCTCAGGCCTTGGTAGACTGGTCTGCCGGGGAGCAAAGAAGCTTGTCTCCCCAACAAAGAATTCAAGAGCCGAGCTGCAGCTTGCACTGGGGAGGTTTGGTGTGCTTCCTGGACATTTCTGAAGTGGCTTTCGTTTCTCCTCATTTATTTTAAGCCCTAGGCACTTTTCATACCATGATCTAATCTTCTTTAGCAGCCTGGAAAAATACAAATCAATTAAAGCCTAAAACCTACGGGGTAATCACTTTTCCCTCCCTCCTCCCCCCAGAGAGAGGAGCGCCTGCATTCGGGTCTTTCATCCACTCTAATTTGACTGCAGAGGCTTGTGTTCAAGGGACAATCACTTTGGATAGCTTGTTACAGCCCCTTTTGTGACATCCCTGACGTGTGCGTGTCACAAGTTGCTAGGATCAAGAACTGAGCCAGGTTTGCTCTAGGGGGCTCATGGGGACACAGCAAGTCAGTTAGCACTGTCTCCTTGGAGAACCCAGAAGCCCAGAGAGGGTGGCAGGGAGCTGAACACACAGGAGGCAGCCCCATGAGTGTTAGCTAGTCCTCATTGCCCTGGGATAGGAGTAGAAGAGAGGCCCAGGGTTGAGCTAGTAATGGGAGACCCTAGAAGTGACTGGGTAACTCTTCAGATCCTTGGTAGATCTCCCCCATTCCCCAGCCGCTACAGCCAACCCGATGCCTGCCATCTTGTCTCCAGGGAACATAAGAGAGGGAGGGGAGGGAGAATGTGCTAGAAGAGCTCACTGAGATGTGACAGACCCTGCTTGTGCTCTTCCTAACTGTGTGGTGTTGGTCTCATCCTCTGATCATCCTACGTGATCATTGTGGTCCCTTGTCCTAAACTGTGACCAGGGATTGAAATGACGCATGCCCAGGGCTTTCCAGAACACCACTGAGAGGCTGTTCTCATCATCAGACCAGGGCAGATGTCTGCAGGCCTCTGCCCTGCGGATGCCCCTCTGGCAGACCACACAGCCCTGGCTTTCATGTGTCCGCCCTGCCCACTCTGAGCTCTGCCCTGACCTCTCCCCGCTCCAGTAGATTCATCCAGGGCAGGGCCTCATATACTGTGTCCGTTACTGCAGAGTCCAGCACCGGACTGCATCTGGCACAGGGAAGGAAGGACCAAGTGTGGTGTTCATCCCCACCCTAAGGCTTAGATGCCTTCAGCAGTTCTAAATACCCAGCTTGACCTAAGGGTCTCTTGGCCTGGCCTTGTCTTACACCCCTGCCCCTTAGCTGAGTACACTGCCCACCTGCACACCTTCCTTTCAAGCTTAGAGTTTAACCCCTTCACCAAGGAGGATAAGCTCCTAGCAGCCCCCACTTTTCTTTAGGTACTCAGCACACCTGTGGTGGCAGTCCCCTGTCCCCTGCATGCCAGGTAATCACAGTAGCTCTGAGTTCTGTTGTAAATGAGCCCTGCCTTCTAGGCTCTGGGGTCCCTGTCATCTCAGGACATGCCTTACCCAAGGCTGGGTAGCTGCTGTGTCTCCTTCTGTATGTTATAGAGCACAAGCTCAGAGACTATTGTCAGCTGAGGTCGGTAGACAGGGTGACAGGATCTGAACCCAGGACCCATGGTAGCAGAACAGCCTTGACTATTGTCATACAGCAGTAGGCCGCACAAGCAGAGGGCAGGCTAAGAAGGCACAGTCTCCATCTCCCTGGACAGCCACCACCGGGCATCTCTGACTTTCCTAGCTTGTGGCTTGAGTCATTTGTAAGTGCTAAGCTGGAACAGGATGGGACAGTCATCTGTGAATGTAACACGGGGGGCCCTGAATCTCAACAGCCAAGACAGATACATTAATGCAGTGTTCTTCAAAATTCAAAACAAAGCCAGGCAGTGGGGGTGCATGCCTTTAATCCCAGAACTTGGAAGGCAGAGGCAGGCAGATTTTTAAATATTTATTTTCTCTTTTGAATGGATGCATCTTTAAATTTTGTCTTCCTCTCTTCACCCTCAACCTTTCCCTGGTGAGTCAGAATTCTGAAGAGGAACAAGAGAAAACCTACTGTGCCCAAGTGAGCTATTCTGTCCCACGGGGAAGAGACTGAGGGCATGGAAGACGCCCAATAGACAAGAATTTCAGCCCACAGCATGCAGAATGCAGAGTTCAGGAAGGGGCTGCTCTCTCCAGGGGGCTGACTTGTACCAGGCCAACCAGGGCTACAGCTACTCCTAGCTGTTGGCAGACACAGTGAGGGACCCACTTGGGTTAATGGGGTAGATTTTGGGACAACCCTGGGTCTCTTAAAGGCCTCCCCTACAGTCATCTCCGAGCTCTCTCATTTGCAGACAACATCCATAGAGACCTGTACTCTGGTCTGGTCTCAGTTTTTACATTACTGCCCTTTATTCTGCCACATGGCTGCCTTTCCAGCTCCACCCTGTCCTCACGAGGAAGCTGTGCCCCCTCTGCTTCAGCATCTTGGAATAGCCTTGGCTCATGTGACACAGGCTGGCATGCTGGAACCTGGACTCTGTGTGCTCTGGTGGGGGGATGTGGAGCAGTGAGGATGTGTTTAGGCCTCAGGAAACCTGGGGGCCAGGGGTCTGTGGCACAAACACACTGGAACTCCTTATCTCTAGGCCTCCATACAACCCCTGAACATTACTGGGTATGGGCTGCTGAGGCTCCTTCCAGCTCAGACATTCCCTAAAGACTAAGCATTTTGCTCGAGGTCAGTAAACCCTGGCAGCATGGACTAGGGCACCCCCTCACCTCTCTGCCCATGGAGGATTCTCAGTGCTTGAGGATAGTCAGCATGACATCAATGATGGTCCCTGGGCTGCCCTCCCTGCAGATGGCTTCACTGATCAGATAATGCAGATTAACATAAGACAGGGGAGGGGTCTGTACCCACTCCTGCCGTGGAAACCTGCAACCTAAGGCCGGGGCTTCTGCCCCACGTCCGGAGAGACAGACACACAGAACAACCAAGTTCTGACTCTTTCCCCTACTTAGCTCACAGGGAGAATTCCCAGACTCTCGGCAACTTCACTGTGGTAGAATTTTAAAAAGAACCTGATATGTTGTTGGTTTGGGATGTTATGGCATGTCCCTGTATCCCAGGTTCTGCCACAGGAGGGGACCTGGATGCTGTGTGTGCACGTACACTCGAGATTGTGCGTGTGTGTGTGTGTGTGTGTGTGTGTGTGTGTGTGTGTGTGAGCATAGACTCTATGATCTGGAGACCCTGAGGACAGAGAAACTGTCCCTAGGTGAAGGAAGCCACAGTTCATGGCAGACTGTGTCCTCGGAGGGTAAGCAGACAAGGTCAGACTTGGTGCTGTGGTAGACAATTTGAAGGACCTAGAACAAACATGTGCCTTCCAGGACCTGCTTCCTTTCCACAAAGTAGGGACACATTCCTTTGGGAGGGCACTTTCCTCCAAAGCCAAATGGAAGTCCTGACCTCTGGGACCTCAAGGCCCCTCTTCTTGCTCCCGACAGACCCTTGCCGTCCGTGAGACCCGAGGGCCACAATGAACGAGGTGAAGGAGAGTCTCCGCAGCATTGAGCAGAAGTACAAGCTCTTCCAGCAACAACAGTTCACCTTCATTGCCGCTCTAGAGCACTGCCGGGAGAATGCCCACGACAAAATCCGGCCCATCTCCAGCGTGGGACAGGTGAGGCCTGGCAAGCAGGGTGCTGGTGCAGGACGGGGGAGGGTGTTCTTCCCAGCCCGGTCCCCATACCCAAAACATGAATGGTGGAGCCCTAGAGAGGAGAATTGCATGTTATTGTCTATGCCAGCTCAGATTCTAATGGATGGAAACTGTCCCGCGGTGAGCACCACCTATCCGATATGGCTCAAGACTCAGCCAGCTTGGCTGTAAGTCTGCCTGGCACCCTGTAGCCTTGGGCTGGTGAGCATATCCCACTAACCTCAGTTTCCCCACTGGGAAGGCACATCTAATGATAGCATGCCTGGAAAAGCCCTGACCCACACCAAGCACTCAGCGTCTGGTGTCACCTACGAGCCCTAGGCTGGGCACCGGGGGTTTGCTGGTGAGCACACAGATAACGGTCCTTCTCAAAAGATTCTGCCACAGACTGGCACCTGGCCCAGCTCACTGGCGGAGGTTTTGCAGATACTTTTGTTTAACCCTTTTTTTTAAAAGCTGAGCTATTGTCCACGTTTTCTCGGTGGGGGCTGGAGGTCTTCCAGGAAGTCACTGGGCAGCTAGGAACATATACACAAGCTAAATCCTAGAACTAAAAAAGAGGCCCCTGCAAAGAAGTCACACCCCCCCCCAAAAAAATGCCTGTATAAAGGGGGCTGGAGGGTGGGTGTGGTACAGGCTCCAAGTACCCGGGAGAAATGAGACCACCAGCAACCTTTGCCAGAAACTTCCTTTACATTCTTTATCTAAATTTTGGGAAAATGTCTTGTTTACTTGAAAAAACACTGACCCCCCCCATGATGAAAATGCTCCGTGCAAACTGAATCCACGCCCATCCGTCTATCACAGTGGTCAGCTGGTCCATGCTCATGCCCTGAATCTACTGGAAGAGCAGCTGGCCACATCCCCACAGTAGCTCAGCCTTCCAAGGGCATGGGACAGGTTTTCAGTCTCTAATAGTGGCCCAAGTCCACTTCCTGAGCACCTGCTTGATAGAGCTTCCTACCTTAGGTGCAGAAGGGATGCTCTCAGATCCATCTACTGTCGAAGCACCCTCCCCCACCCTAAGAGGTCACTCTGTTGTCGTCACGCCTTGATGCAGTCCCCGCCCCAGGTGCCTGGACAGGTGTGTTGTCAGAAACCTCTACCCCTTACAGGCTGGGGAGAAATCCCTTCAGATCACTAAGAAATAGAGTAGCCCTGTCTAGACAGAAACAGTTTGGAGTGTCAGAGGAAGCAGAGGTACCCCCACCTTTCATGACTCCACGGAGAGTAGCAGCAAGCTGTGGAATGATTGAATCCATTACTCAGGCCTGTAGCATAAGACCAGCCATCTACCTTGCCTATGCTTAGATGCATAGAGTGGTTCTGAGTAACTGGCAAAAGACCCATTGAGGGGTCCCTACCCCTAATCAAGGAAACCTTGGAAACCAAAACAAAATTAGTGTTCTCAGCATGCTACCTACACAATTATGGGGCATTTAAATTTACTTGGTATATGAAGTCTGGTATGAACTTGTGCCCCCACCTGCTCCCCCATACACTGGAGACAGTCTCTGAATCCAGATTGGGGTACCACACTGCAGTGTGAACTTGTGCCCCCCACCTGCTCCCCCATACACTGGAGACAGTCTCTGAATCCAGGTTGGGGTGCCACACTGCAGTGTGAACTTATGTGTTCCCCACCTGCTCCCCCATACACTGGAGACTCCAAAACGCAGTACAACCAGTCTGAAGGATTCTTGTTCCCCCTCCGTGGTTTGGGTAAGCAGGGTGGTGGAGCCCAGGTCATTGTACGAGAAGGCAAATCAGCCAGGCCACTTCTGTTGGCATCCAAGCAGGTCACTTCTCATGTCTGAACCACTAGCATTTAGGAAGTATGTAAAACAAGGGCCTAGTGTGGAGAGCTTAGGTGATGAGCAAGGGAGTACAGACTTAGGGAAGTATTTTTTTTAATATTTATTTATTATGTATACAATATTCTGTCTGTCTGTATGCCTGCAGGCCAGAAGAGGGCACCAGACCCCATCACAGATGGTTGTGAGCCACCATGTGGTTGCTGGGAATTGAACTCAGGACCTTTGGAAGAGCAGGCAATGCTCTTAAACTCTGAGCCATCTCTCCAGCCCCCGTTTAGGGAAGTATTTTTGCAATGGTGCTTGGAACACAAACATTAGCTGTCTGTCATGACCAGTATATTCGAATGCTTCCCGTCCGGCATCAAGGCTATGATCGTGGGAGGGCTGGGGCAGTGCCCTCTGTCTCTCCAGCTCCAACTCCTGACGTGTGGCCTCTGCAGGTGCAGAGCTACATGGAACACTACTGCAACAACTCTACGGACCGGAGAATTCTGCTCATGTTCCTGGACATCTGCTCGGAGCTCAACAAGCTCTGCCAGCACTTCGAGGCGCTGCACTCTGGCACCCCTGTCACCAACAGCCTTCTCGAGAAATGCAAAACCCTGGTCAGCCAAAGCAATGACTTGAGCAGCCTCAGAGCAAAGTAAGTCCCTCGTGGGTGTCGATCGGGCAGAATGTGCCGAGAGAACGGGAACCTGTAAGCTGGGCTCTCACCTGCTGGCACAGGCACAGTCTCTAATCCATCCGAGTCCTAGCACCCAGCTACCCACTAGAATGACTGACCTCATCAAACAGATGGAAAACTGGGTCACAGACATAAGAGGACAAAAAAAAGTCTCCTAGGATTTAGAACCAGACTAGGGAGAAAGTGGCTACAGAAGTGGGACACCAGAGTTACATCCCCTGGGGCTCCATGGTGACCCCAAAGAATCCGAAGCTCCATAATCCATTTTTGGGAGCTCATTAGATGTTAGTGTAAGAAGGATTAAGGTAGCTAGTATTTATTTTTTTAATTTTTTTTAGATTTATTTAATTATGTATACAGCATTCTACCTGCATGTGTCCTGTCCCTGCAGGCCAGAAGAGGGCACCAGATCTCATTACAAATGGTTGTGAGCCATCATGTAGTTGCTGGGACTTGAACTCGGAACCTCTGGAAGTACAGTCAGTGCTCTTAACCTCTGAGCCATCTCTCCAGCCCAGTAGCCAGTATTTTAAGGTGATAGGAGGTTCTCCAGGCCCTGGTCCTGATGGTTGAGAGCTCTTGCTACCTATACCAGAAGTACCTGGGGCTCTTGGCCTTCAACTTTCTGGATTAGAACACGCGGGGATGGAGCCCAAGGTATGTGTGTCTAGTTCTCACACCTGGGGTGACGGGTCTCACCACCTGCTCACTGTCCTACAGGTACCCGCACGATGTAGTGAACCACCTGAGCTGTGATGAGGCCAGGAACCACTACGGAGGCGTGGTCAGCCTCATCCCTATAGTCCTGGACTTAATGAAAGAGTGGATTGCTCATTCGGAGAAGCTTCCTCGCAAAGTGCTGCAGCACGTGAGTGAGGTCCTGGGTAGCCAGGGAGCCGCCGCAGCCACCACCAGACCTGCCCAGACCACGGTTACCCAGCATTGGTTAGGAAAACACAAGTATAGGCAGCTTGCAAAAGAGAGCCTCAAATCTAGGGGGAAAGACAAAGGCCCGAAGCCTCCCTGGAAACCACCCGGTGGGAAACTGTAACTCGCTGTCAATGTACTTGGCTTCCACGGGTCATCCATTTTCACTGGGGGCCAATACACCATTGAGAATATCCCTCTCGCGCGCGCTTTTCACTTCTAACATCTCCGCCTCTTGACTTCTGTGTTGACGAAAGGGATCCTTACTCATGGAGCTGCCTAAACAATATGGTGTTGGCAGGGCATGTCCCAGACGCAGGGTGTTGTGCTGATGCCCAGGCCTCCTGCCCAGCTGTGGCTTCTGGCTCTGTAGTGAACAACTGGGGGGGGGGGGCTACTTAGCTTCTTATCTTGACAAGGACAAGATGAGCTGCAAGGTCTCTCATGAACAAGTTAGGGGAAAGGGATCAAGAGGCTGAATTCGTTTGTGTTCAGTTCCCTGGACTAAAACAAGGGATGAATGCTCTCTCCTTCTTTGGGAGAGGGAGAGCACGGCAGAAGTCAGACTGTTTTGTGGCCCTTGAGCCTGGTCTCTGCAGCGGTCTAGTCTACCCACACTGTAAATGTGCACTTCTGACTTCTGGGCCTGCCAGAAGTGAGCTCTGACTGTTGGTTTTTCCCTTCACAGGGGACGACTTAGATTCTGTATTGTTGCTTCCTCGGGGGGAGACATTCAAGAATAAAGTGTTCTACCATTTCTCTGCCTGGCTTAGTTTCCTGGGATTTACCCGACCAAACCCAAAAAAACAAAAACCGAAAAAAAAAAAAAAACCTTGTACATGTAAGACATCAGATGACTTTGGGTGGCCACATAGGCAAAGCCCCTCCAGACAGCACCAGAGACCTCTACAGCCAAGCTCAGTGTTTCCCTTCAGAGTGGGCTGCCTCTAGGAGGCTCAGGTCACACAGGGCCAGTCTGCAGGCTTCCAAGAGTGACTTCCTTGTCTGACGAGAGACCTGTTCAGACATCCCGAGTTTTCCAGACAATCAGCCTCCTGAGGTTAAGAGCAGTGCAGTAATTCCAGGCTCCAGCATGCAGCTCACACTCTGCTTACCCCACTAAAGCCCAGGCTGAGTTGTAGGAACAAGGTGGAGGAAGAATCTCAAAATGATGTAAAGGTTATCTCTCACCTCTGCCCACTACCTGAAGAGCAGGAGGGGCATCAGGGCGGAGGTGGTGATGATGGCTGCACTGTCCCTTGGCTTATCACCAACACAGCTGGTCAGGGCTGGGTAAGCAGGAAGACTTGAGATGCAGACTTGGGTGGCCATGCTGTCGGAGGTGGTCCTCTTCACATCCTGCTCTTTACAGGGGCATGAGTTTAAGGCGGCCGAGTTATCTGTTCCCCAGCGCAAGTCCACCACCGTTCTGTACCACCACCAGGAAACCACTCCAGACAGACTGCAGTGTGTCTGGCCATCTCATTTCACCCACAAGCCCCCAAAGCCAGCATAAAATCACTCCATCTCAACACTGCGGAGTGCAAAACAATAAATCTTTATTTGTTCACAGTTAAACACAAGCAACTGCCTTGACATTTCAGAACATTCTAAGGACAGCAAGCCTTTGATTCCAATCACTGAGACTGTACCATGTTCTCCTGTAACAAGTATTTATGGCATCCGATGCGGATTGTTTGACATGCTTTTAAGGTCATAGTGGGAAAGTTTAAACCTTTTGAGAAGAGGTGACTTCCATTGAACTAAAAAATTTTTAAAAATCTGATTTTTTCACTGATGGGAACTCCCCCCACCCTTAAACTCCAAGTTAGCCATATATGGTTAATCCATGATTATAAAACTAAATTATGTCTTAGCAAAACCTGCTCCTCCATAATGTAATTTGTGGTCCAGTCTCATGAAGGGTGACCACTGAATCTTCCTAGTGCAAAGTCGCCTGCCTGCCTCTGACCTGACAGAGAGCTAACACACACCATCATGACCTCCCTTCCAACACTGTGAGGTGGGGCAGGGAGAGCGATCGGTCTAGTCAAAGACCAGCTCCAGTGGCTCAGTCAGCCCGCTTATCCAGAGGCAGACAATACTGGGGCTCTGGGAAGGGCAGGGCACTTCTTGGCCCCCATTAATTTCATTCTGAGACCCAAAGTGGTCAGGGTGCAGTTTCCAATGTAGCTGCAGATGCTTCTCTACAGCGCATTTAAACACACGGGTGAGATCAGAAACACTGCTCCCCTGGGCACACCAGGAGCTCACAGACTGGGACGCTGAATGGGAACGTGGGACAGGGCAGCAGCTCAAGGGCCAGTTCCCATTTTTACCTACACAGATAGGCTAAACCCAAGGCAATCAGTGACTGCAGCAAACTGGGGGTAGGGAGCAGGTGGGGGTAAAGGGAGGATGGAGGCACATGCCACAGATCTCTGGATGTATACAAGGACACAAACACCCTCACACTGGATGTATTTTCCAGTGTACACAGCAGTGGATTTACAGCCTTGGGGTGAAGGTGCAGCAGATGCAGGCTGCCATTTGAGTCACAGTGTGCAGGACCACTGGCTTCTGGCCGAGGCAGACTCCATACGTGCTGCCAGCAGAGCCGTGCAATGCCTACACCTCTGCCAGCTCACCCAGTGTCTTCCACCTTTACTGCTCGGGAGGACGAGCACCTTACTACAGTACTTCTGTTTGTTCTTTAGTTCTTTCTGGCTTCAAGTGGTAGGTCCCTACTGGCTGGTCTCACACCACACTACACATGGCTCGATTTCTACCCTGTCAGCCTGAGCTCTGTGCTCTGCTCTCAGGTCTCTTCATCTTCAACCACTCAACTGCTAACGTTCTCTCATTCTCCTCAGAGCACTAGAGCCCACAGATGCTGCAAATGGCCCTGAGTCTTGTCACTTGATGTGCCACCACCACCCAGGGAGGCACTGGTCACTGGCCAGAGCAGTTTGGGGAGTTTTTTTTTTTTTTTTTTTTTTTTAACCACCTGTGGCTTCCAGGACTTTTCCTGGGTTTTGAGTTTGCCTTCTAAGAAGAGTGACTCCCTGCTAACCATGCCACAAAAAGTTAGAAGCTTCTGCAGCTTAGTCCAGAAGATTGAATAGACTTTCCTCCTGAAAGGGTCAGCAAAGCTATCAAGGTCAGCATTCGCCCCTGGCAGCTGTGCTGCCTGCTCCGGGGATGCCATTTAGAGACTGCCCCTCATGTTCACGGTCATGTTGCTCTTGCTCCTAAAGCAAGTTCTTACGGACGTCAGGGAGGAATGTTAGACAGATGCGTGCTTAGTTCCTCTCCCAGGAACTGACCTGCTCCTGCACTCCAGTGGCATTGTACTGCTGCTTTTAACAGATTCCAGACTACAGGAGACATAGTCTCCAGTCTCCCTGGGTCCCATTGACAACTACAGCACAGACTCCAAGTGATTTAAGGATGGAGTCATTCAAGCTCAGCATTCACACATACCAGGCTGCCCATGACACCTACTGCTCCATACCTTGGCCTACACCACAGTTGCCTTTCAGAAGTTTCCCTCCTGACTGCAGCAGCATCAGGTGACCCACTGATCCCTGGATGCTCTGTCACTGTCCTCTAAACAGAAGCTTCCACCCACAGATTCTCAAATCCTTTGGAAAGAGTAAATGTTTAGGCTGGGCGCCTTCAAGATGATTTCAGGTCAGTCTCCCAACCTTAGTTGGAAAAAAAAAATGCCTCAACAGCCTTCTAGAACTCAAGCCACACACGATGCTCAGGTTCCGTCACTGGGTACAGAGCTCCAGCCTGTACCATGTTGCTGTCTCCTCTCCCTCAACTTCAGCACTTGTGCAGTCTGTAAGTTTTCTTTCTACTGGAAAAAGGCTTGGTTCTCTGGCACAGATCTTGTGTGTATGTGGTGGCGGGGGAAGGAGGGTTCTTAGGAGCAGTGTTTCCCCATTAACTGTGAGATCTTTTTCCCAGTCTGTTCATCTGCCCTTTTCTACAATGGATCAGGTGAGAGAACACTAGGTTTTCAGCCTTCCTCTGGGCAGACCTAAATGAAAAGCATGGCATTATCGTCAAGGGGCAATTGCTGCCCTCTGCTGGTCTGAGAATAGTCAGTGGCGTTGTCTTTCTGTGGGCTAGCTATGGCAAAGATACGGCCCTAACAGGTCTCCAGCCAGTACTGCCATGGTGACGAGTCTCACCTTACTCAGGGAATCTAGGATAATTACTGCGACACTTTAAAAAAGACGTTCATCCTCAGACTGGAAACTTCCATATGCAATAAAATTTCATACCATTAGTTTTCTTTTACCTTTGTTGTAGCTAAACCCTTCTGTTCTTTATACACTAGATAGAATAGAAACAAGAAAACCAAGCTCTTGGCTCCTTCCCAAGTGTCTCCTTGCCTGGTCCAGAATATCAGGCAACAACTCTTACACTTCCAGCATTTATTTCAGGAGCATTGGTCAAGCTTGGGCTCTCTGCCACCACCTTGTTCTGTTGGAATACGTGTCACCTCTCATGAGCATGAGGGAAGGCAGTGGTACAGGCTACCAACCTCCATCAACCCTCCCAGACTCTGAGTTGCTCTGCTGTTCCCAACAGAGGTGTCTGACATGAAGCTCCAGGGGGACTTTCTCCTGCAAAGTCAGAATTGGTGTAAAAAAGCTGCTAGAACCTACTATAGTGAGGCATTCCCAGCCGGAGAACAATTGTCACATAAACTCTAAGGAAATTCTGACTCTTCTGAGCCTGTCTGCTGCAGAATCACAAAGCAGCTGGTAATCAGAGACGTGGACGAGGAGAGGCAAACAGACTGAAGGGTGAAACCATGGCTCAGCTGGATGGGACCAGCCAAAGGCACACTTCCACATGTGCACGAGTATCCTGGGTGCCTCTCCTAGTGACCACTCCCCACTATCTGCGGACTGCAGAACGACCACCTACACAACCACCCACAGGCAGCATGGTGCCAACATTCAAGCAAATACCAAATAAATAAGAGGTAGTGGGGGAGAGGGGTAAGAGCTTTCCAGAGAGTAAGGCAGTGTGGCCTCCACAGCGCCAACTACACTATCAGAACAACTGGTATTCTCGCAGAGCCTTCTAGAAGCATATCCGAGCTTCTGAAAGAAGGCAGAGGTGAATGAGTCAGTTTCTCTACATCTGTGGCTTTAGATGTCAAACTTCAGCATCTAAAGGAGCAGCGGAAACGCTCCTGTAAAGACAATTTACTTTGTAGGCTACATCCTCCTGGAAGGGACAAAACTGGATTTACCTGCAGTGCCACTAACTGCCTGGTCTACCCAAGAGCCACCTAACTATCTGCACCTCAGGAAAGCAGAGTGGTGTGTTGGACCCAAAGATGAAATTTGGCCTCATATTGCACAGGTTCAAAGGACACAACCATTTGGTGGGAGGAAGGAAGAAAATAAAGCTACAAGGGACACACACAGGCCCTCAATTAGTACATACTGCTAGGTAAATGAAAGAGGCTGGGGTGGGGTGAAGGAAAGCATCTCAATGCCAGACCCAAAAACCATCATCCCACATTCCGCCAGCTGTCAAAAGGACCTCTGTCCCATTCCCACTGCACAAGCAGCCGCTCAGACCCTGGAAACAGAAAAGCCTAGAACGTGCATTCACACCTCCTGATCTGTGCTGACAAAGACGCAAATTAACACTGACAGACCCCCTCAGCTGTGCTCGTGATGAGTCTCATTGTAGTCCATGATGTGGAGCTGCCCCACACTGTCCGAGTTTGGGGAAGATGGGTGTGAGGCTTCTAGATTAAAGGGAGTCTTGTTTTCCACGCCTGAGTCTTTGCCCAGTTCCGTCTTTAGTGTCTCAGAAAGGCTACTGCTGGTCACACCGTCCTCATCACACTGGCTCTCACTCTTATTACGGAACAGTTCCCGGGCCTTCATGCCCAGGAAGCTTTTGGAACTGGGAAGTGAGCCAACAGTGGGGATGCTGCTGGAGGGCTCACTCACAGTGGTTTCCCAGCGGCTGCTGAACCTCTGGCTCGGGGGTTTCTCTGGAGTGGAAAGCTCATTGCTGCTGCTGCTGCTGCCTCCAGTGCTTCTGCCTCCACAGCTGACCCGGGTACCACTAGGCCTGGAGGTCCTGGTCTCACCGTTGTGGCCAGAAGCCTCTTCATTATGCCCTATCAAGGAATCTGAGCAGCCATCACTACAACAGTCAAGCCTGTAAGAGACCCAGAAGGAATGCAGTTGGTAACTGTAGCACTCTTGGGGAAATGGAAAATTACAGTTGCTCCCTGGACCTGGCTTGCCCATTCTCTAATTAAAATTTTTATATATTTGAGTGTGTGACTGATTCCTGAGGAGGCCAGAAGACAGTGTCAAATTCCCTGGAAGTGGAATTACAAATGGTTCACTTAGGTGCTGGGAACCAAACTAAGGTTCTTTTGCAAAAGCAGCCAGTGCTCTTAACCACTGAGCCATCCCTTCAACTCCCCCCACTCTGTTTGTAATAGTAGACACAAGAGGAGTTGTTACTTGGAGTAACAACAACTGGGGTTATACTGGATGACGTCTGCAATGGAAGGGTGGATAATTGAGTGTGGCCGGGAGACAACCAGATGACTCTCTACAAAGGACTGAGCAGAGGACAGCAGCTCAGCTGCTTGTCACTGCCTCCCCAAAGGCCTGCCAGGCTGCCTGGCTGGCTGTGGTCCCTCGCGCAGAGCCTTCCAGAGCCCTGATGCAGCCGTTCTCACCTCTCTTCTGCTGCTTCTGCTGTTTCTGCTTTGTCCTCTTGTTTCCTTAGGCGGCCATCTTTCTCCAACCTGCCGTACAAGTCTAGAATCTCCAGTTCCAACACCCGGGTGATCTTCTTCTGAGCCTCATACCTGCTCTCTGCAGCCTGCAGCTGTCCACTGAAAGACAGGGCCTACTTCAGAACATGGCAGGGGACTCACCCCTACCCTACCCTCACCTTTCCTGTGAGTCACCTCGCCTGGCTCTTGACATCCTCAAGGTATTTCTTCTGTTCTAGGAGAAGGTGGTCTTTCTTGGCCAGAAGAGATTCCAGTTCCACCACTCGCTTCTGTGAGGCCTCCAGCCTCTGGTTCTGCTGGAGAAGATGGTTTTTGTTCTTTTCTAGTTCTTTCCGATATGCAGTTTTCATCATTTCTACTTCCTATAAAAAAAGGTGTAGAGTCAGTACTTATAGACAACTGTGCAATGTAACTCAATAAGAAGTGTCCCCAACACTGAGAGGCACTTAGTGTCCTCACCCAACTGAGTGAGGGTGGCTTCCTGGGCATTTCTGATGTCTACCACTGAGGAAACCATCTGAAACATGGAAGCCATGTTGTACAACAGTCACCACAGCATGTTTACAAAAGTCAGGAACCGCAAGTACCCTGAGAGCTAATGTTAGGACTCTGTAAGAGGAAGCACGTATTTGCTCTGTTTGCAGGGTGCATACAGTACCAGTAAAAAGACACAAAAGTGGACCATCGCCCACAGGATCATGCTTGTCACAAAATGCATTGAATAAGCCACTTTGCACAGCTGTAACGTCAGGTGAATGGCACTGGCCATTTGCCCTCTTTTTACCCTTCCTCCCTCTTCGACTAGCAGCTGAGATGGGGACACAAAAAGAATGTCTGCTCAGGAGAAAAAGCATTTTCAGGCTGGATACCTGCCAAAGCTTGTCAGCCAAGCCATACAGGTGGCCTGCCTGCATCGGGAAATCCACGGTAAGTGTAGACTGATGTGCTCCCAAAGGTGGAAAGAAGGCTTTCCTAGCAATTGTTTAACACACACACACAAACACACACACCTGACACCATACAAGTTTTTCAAAAAATATCCTAAACTGTTAAGTTGCAAGGAGGTAACCTTTCTGGAAGGCACCAAGCCTCAATGCTGACCAGTGAATCAGACATTTCCAGAAAGCAGAAGGTAGAAATGGCTGAAAAATGGCCACTCCAGCTGTGCTGAACAGCCCCAGGTAATGACTTCTGTAACAGCAGCAGCACAGTCACCTTCCACAGCAAAAATTCAACATGTTCACTGTGTGCACTGAGTGTGCCACGCTGGGGTCTTGTCATTATTCTTGAATATAGTGTAACAGCTGCTTATATAGTATTTACCTGACATTAGGCTTGTGCACGTGATCTAGAGATGGTTACAGGACATGAGAGTATTCTGGGCCAACACCACATCTTCTGAGGAACTAACAATCTGGAGATTTGTAGGGCCTTAGAACCCACCCTGGACAGCAACAGTAGCACCTGTACTTATCTATGGATACTCACACAAGGAACTAAAACGGCAAGTCCTGGGCATCTCAGCAACCTCACAGCCTGTCAGATGCCTGCACCTCTTCCATGGGCCTGAAGAACAGGGACCCAGATCCACACCTAGGGGCAGATCTTGGCCTGCTCAAGGCCCTCACAGGGTAGTAACAAGCACCACGCAAACCTACCAGAAAGGGACACAGGACTAAAAGCGTGCAGAGGATTTTGAGAAGGGTTGTTCTGAGAGACACCCACCTATAGGAGGGGGTACTTGCCTCTTCCTGGGAATACCATGTGGTTGGCCTGTGAGGGTTGAACTTGGGGCACTTGACACACCAGTGGGCAAGACTAACAAGCTAAGATGGCGGGGAGAAGAGCACAAAGAGCCTGGCTCCTCTTCATGCTGGTCCCAAACTGCCACCTTGAAAAACTTGGAATTCATCTGTCTCAGGACTTTCATCAAGTACAGCAATAAAATTCTGTATTGTTAAGTGAGATTGTTCGTTTTGTGATATACAACAGAAGGCAGCCCACCTAACAAGTGGGCTTCCCAATTCATAACTGTGAAACAGCGCCCAAGAGGGAACAAGGCTGCTAATGGTCTCAGGAGTCCGAGTAACAGAAGTCGGTCCAGCTAGGCATCATCTCTCTGGAGGCATCAAAAAGTTGTTTCAGCAGCAGCCAGACATGGTGGCAACACCTTTAATCCTAGCACATGAGAGGCAGAGATAAGTGGATCTCTTTGAGTTTAAGGCTAGCTTAGTCTATGTAGAGTGTTTCAGGGCAGCCAAGGCTACATAGGCAGACCCTATCTCAAAAAACAATGCACCTCAGCAAGCTCTTTGGGTGGGTGGGTGGGGGTCCTTGGGTCTGTTCCCCATATTCTCTAGAAACTATTCTGCTTTCAGAGTAATTCATTGTTGGAGTCTAGACAGTTTCACTTTTGACATTCTCCAGAATCTGAACCGGAGGCTGAAAAGAGCTGAGAAGTAAGAAGCAACTCTACTACAAATGATGTCTCTTCAGTTCTGAGACAACATTGTCCACTTGGAGACCACAAATAACATTTCATAGAGCCTTGACCCAACGGTGCTAAAGGCACTTGATGGAAGAGCATCAAGAGCATCAGAGTACATTCTTGTAATTCCAACCCAGTTCATTTACTAATACCGCCCAAGGCTGACTGTACAGTGACGTGGACGTCTGTCTTAGCACACCGGTAAACATTAACAGGCCTTGATGCCAACACCAGCACTGAAGCAAACATCGGTAGGACCAGAGTCACAGGGAAAAGGAAACAAAGCAGCATGAGTGCTGGGTCATAGCAGCACCCACACACCCTAGGTCCTGAAAGGTGGGCTAGACAGAGCTGGGTGCCCCCATCTTTCCCCTCCCTCCTGCTCTGCAGCAGTTACAGCTCATACTTGCACTGTGTGACGGCCAAACTTGGTGACCTATGGGATACGAATCACTATGGAAACAAACCTCTGGGTCTCTCTGGAAGAGACTAATGTAGACTAGGCTAACTGAAGTGGTAGGACCAATCCTAAATATGGGCAGCACCATCCCATAGGCTGGGGTCCCAGAATGAATAAAAGGGAGAATGTAAGATGAGCATGAATCTCTCTCTGCTTCTTGACTTTGGATACAATGTGACCGGATGCCTCATACTGCTGCCACCATGCCTTCCTGGCCAAGATGGACTAGATCCTTAAAACTGTGAGCCAGTAAACCTTCCTTGCTTCGGCTGCTTTTTCAGGAGGTTTGTCACAGTAGTGGGAAAAGTACCCCCTGCAAAGCAGTCCCACTAGAGTACATGCCTGCTCCATGCCCTCCAATGATTGGCCAGTGCTAGGTGGTTGGGCCTGGCTGCTCTGCAGAATATGGGGCCAGGCGGCACAGTTTTCTGCCTCTCAGTGCCCTGGCTACATACCTTGGTGGTGTCAGGATGCTTGCTTTGCAGCTGCTCCAAGTACAGCTCATTGACCTCCCCGAGTACCAGAAGCTGCCTATTCAAGAACTCCATCTGCTGCTGCACCGACTCACTATTGGAGAGCTGTCCAGATGGAAGTGAGAAAGTGCAAGTTCAGCACGGCAAAACTAGTCAACAGACAGTGACTCTCGAGGAGCACAGGGTAATGCAGGGTAGAATAAACCTGAGTCCAGGGCTAGTGGAGGAGAAAGCACCTAAGGGCAGCAGAAATATACTTGGGTTGTGCTCTGTACAGAAGCAACATGGATATATTTCATTGTAGCTAGTCCAAGAACACTGGCGCAGATACAGCCCCAGTGAACTCACCCGTTTTTTTTTTTTTTAAATATTTATTTACTTATTATGTATATAATATTCAGTTTGTGTGTATGCCTGCAGGCCAGAAGAGGGCACCAGACCTCATTACAGATGGTTGTGAGCCACCATGTGGTTGCTGGGAATTGAACTCGGGACCTTTGGAAGAGCAGGCAGTGCTCTTAACCGCTGAGCCATCTCTCCAGCCCCCAGAACTCACCCGTTTTTGAATACATGACACAGAGATGTCATTGAATCCCTATGGGGAGTCATAGCTCAAAAGCCTTAACAAACTGTTTATATTTCATAAACAAGGTATTAAAAAAGGGCTCCGTGGGATGTGCCTGGCCCCAGCACATTAGGCACATTTATTGTGAGGGCTGTCTGCTCTGGAGGGAATGCTGCATTTGGCAGTACCCAGGCCCCCTACCCATTCACTGTCAGGAGCACCAATGTCTTCAGACGTTGCCAAATGTTTCCTAGGTAGAACTTTTCTCTGCTGGAGCACCAATACCTACATACAAATAGTATATCTGCCTGGCCTGAACCAAGAGTCAGCAGGCGGGGTCTTGTCTTACCTTCTGAGAAACCTGGCTGAGCAGTAGCTCAGTGTGGCACACCTTGTAGTTGGCCTTCTTCAGCTCCGTCCGCAGCTCTGCAATCATGTTCCTGCAGTCCTCCAGTTTTGTCTATCAAAGAGAGTTGGTTGTGAGGTTACAAGAGCACCTATGGGCACAGGCAGAGCTGGACATGCTCTGTTCCTTGACTGCTCTCTTGTCCATCAGTTTCATTTTAAAGGAGAGATTCCATAAAGGTAAAAAAGAAAGGGGGAAAATTCCCAAAGACTTGATCCTTACAGTTCCCAAACTGCCTGTCCCAGGCCAGGCAGCCACAAAGAAATGTGGCCCAGACTTTTCACTTTTTAAGGGGACCACAGTGACCTCTGCGGCATATCATGGGAACTACCAATTAGTTGGAGTTGGTAGAGACAGGCCACATGCCTGTGGATGTGTCCTGGCAAAGTTGGACTTTTGGTGGCTTTTGTGATTAAAAAAAGCAAATGAGGAAACAGAATGGAAATGAGAGTGTCACTGTCTACTGATTCCTGGCCAGAACACTGTGTGGGGCCAACAGGGTCACATGACCTTGGCAATCATACCTATTTTAAAGTGAAGTTTAAAATATTTTAAATGTAGGTGTGCTGTTTCCACCCAGCAACTATGTCAGGAGGAATCAGTCTCACTGAGTGTTCGTCTGCTTAGAGCAACAGTTCTCAACCTGTGGGTCATGACCATAAGAAAACATTTCTGATGGTCTTAGGAAGCCCCAGCCATAAATTTATTTTCATTGTTACTTCATAATTTTGCTACTGAGTGGTGTCTCAGTTCCTAAGACCATTGGAAATAAAGAGTTTTCCAATGGTCACAACCCACAGGTTGCAAAACATTGGCTTAGAGGAACATTAAATTGTTTCTTTTGGCTCCAGAGAACTAAGGAAACTATGAACCAGAAAGCCAAGAACTTCTGTCCTCAGTAAGAACTATGCAACATGAAATAAGCTCATCATTTCAGAAAGCAAAGTATTTGTCTCAGGCAAGATGAGTAAGGTAAGGTGACAGGACACAGCTGATGCCACGTCGTCTACTGTCATCCGTCTGTACAGCAGCTGATACCTGTAACTCCTGGCTCTGGTTGTAGAATTCTTCCCGGTCATGCTGCAGCTGTCTGATCTGGCTGTGCAGTTGGGTCACCATGGTGTCATGCTGTTCCTGAAGCTGACTGTATCGAGTTTGTTCTTTCTGAAGACTCACCTTCCACATCTTGATGTCTTCCTCTTGTAACTTCAACTGATCTTTCTAGCAAAGGAAGGGACAGCATCATTTTAGGGGCCACCCAACACAGGCAGTGACACTCAAGCTTAACACAGCACCAACACTGACCACATACACTGCCCTGGAATTTTCATCATATATTTACCAGCCTGGTACCTTTCTACTGTCATTGTTTTCCAAACTCCACGTGAGCACACGGAACTTTCCTTAAGAAACACCATGCTTCTTATAATTGCTGAAGTCCTAGCTGCCAACTGAGGAAGACCCTGGATATATAGTGCTTTAGTCCTCACCATCACCCAGTGTACCAGGCACAAGGCAAATGCTCATTGGTACAATTTAACACCACAGGGTACAACGCAGACTGTCACTATCATTTGTTGTCTACAGAATGGGTAAAGAGGCATCAAAAGGCTTAAGATAAACCAGGTGAGGTGGTGCACGCTTTTAATCCCAGCACTCAGGAGGCAGAGGCAGGTGGATCTCTGTGAGTCTGAGGCTAGCCTGCTCTACACAGTGAGTTCCAGTTCCAGGGACATATGGAGGGACCCTATCTCAAACAGATAAACAACCCTCCACCAAACCCAAAACAAACAAAAAAACCCAAAAGGTAAAATCCACCATTCAAAGTCCAGATCTGGTT
Source organism: Microtus oregoni (assembly GCF_018167655.1). Taxonomy (NCBI): domain Eukaryota; kingdom Metazoa; phylum Chordata; class Mammalia; order Rodentia; family Cricetidae; genus Microtus; species Microtus oregoni. Next base: position 12,528,750 of record NW_024543084.1, on the reverse strand, counting down.
GGCTGTATTCCCATGACATCAAACCCCTTCAGTTCCGTACCATGAAATAGCTTACCAGCAGGAAAAATAAAACTACATGGGCCCTTCACATTCATGGTTCTCATGGTTCCTGAGAACTTAAGGAGTTCTGAGGTCCAGCTGGGTATACCTGTACCTCACAGGCTAAGTGGCTTGCCCCCGAGCCATTACAGCGGAGCTGGGACTGACAAAGGCTACTCTCCTATTTGGCAGCTGCTCTCTATAAGCCATCACGTGAATGGATACCCCTGCCTGCTCACCATGGCCGCGTTGTGCTCCTCCAGAGCGGCTGCCCTGATCACCTTGCGCAGGAGCCTTCTGTTCCTGAGGGCGTGCTGCTGCCGCTTGAACCGCTCATACAGCAGCTGGTTGTGCAGTAAAAGCAACTGATCTCGGAGGGTGCGGATCTCATCTGAGGGAGGAGAGCCTGATTTTAAAGCAGAGGGAAGGTGGCAGAAAGGCCTTTTACACACAGTTCCATTAAGGGCCTCCCATGCGCCTTACTTAAGAAACATAATCCTTGGGGTCTTAGAAGACAGCCCATCCATGAAATGCTTGCCGTGCAAGCATGGAGGACTGGTTTGATATCCAAAACCCATGAAGAAAGAGTTAGGCATGGAAGTTTGTGCCTGTAATCCCAGCACTGGGAAAGCAAAGACAGGCAGACCCTTGGGGCTCACTAACCAGCCTGCCTTGGTACAGTAGCAAGCTCTAGGCCAGTGAGAGATTGTGTCCACACATGTGTGCACACAATTCTGACCTAACCAATCAGTGTGTGAGTTCCCAGCACCACCATTCTTAAGAGAAGGAAGAATCTTCTACTTGCCTTCCCTTTAAAGAATCTAAAGGTGGTACCAAGGAGGGCTCCTGAGGCAGGAAACCTGATCATGGAGGTATTTCTGACCTCCTTTCCCTCTGCCACTGCTCTCTCACTTCTATGCTTCCCAGGGAGACTTCCCAGCACATTCCCACCATGCAGATCTTTACTAGCGAAACCTGGTGCTTACTTTTTCATTGAACTCCCAAGTTCATAGTACTTGCCACTCCTTAAAAATATGAAACATTGAGTTTGCAATACTTGAGATCCTCTTGCCAACTAGAACAGGAGCCAAAGGAAGCCCCTTCATGAGGGCACCCTTCAAGTACAGAAAAGGGATGAGTAGGGCTGGATGTGTGCTGAAGCAACAACTTTACCTCCAAAGTGGGTCCAGTCAACAGATTTGCTGGGTAAGGACAACCTAGGAAAAGATTTTATAATAAGTTACTGGTCTGACCTAGAAAACACAAATCTGGACTTTCTGTTGTTGGTGATGGTGTTCTGAGAAAGTCTCATGCAACCCAGGCTGGCTTTGAACTTGCTGTATAGCCAAGGATGATGTTGAACTTCTGAACCTCCTGCTTCCATCTCCCAAGTGCAGGAACTGCAGGTATGGGCCATTTTATTATATGGTGCTGGTGATCAAATGAAGGGCTTTATGAATGCTAGGCAAGCACTCTACCAACTGGGGTACATCCTCGGCCAAAAAAATATGGACTTTTAGCTGTAGCAAGGTCAGAATCTACAGTTACTTCAGAGAACTTCCATACTCCCAAGTCTATGGCTAAACTGGAACGAAGTCTTGGTGGCTGGGAAGGGGCAGGCAGCCCACTGCATATAACTAAGTCTCAACCCTAGCACTGAACTCCTTGGCTTAGTGGCTGTGCCATAGGATCTGTTGTCCAACCACCCTTTTCCAGAAAACATTGAGCCCTACTCCCTCCACACACAGAGTTACTCTCCTTGGACAAGCTACTGTCACCCTGTTAAGATAAATGCAAGTCATCTACTTGATTCCAATACACCAAGTTTCATTTTATAAGTGGAGTTTTAAATATTACAATTCTTATCAAATTCCACCTTAGAGTATTATATAAACAAAAAGGTGAAAAATAGCCAGGTGTGGTGGTACCTTGTAGTCTCAGCTCTTGGGAGACCATAGTAAGAAGATCATGAATTCCAGACTAGCCTGGGCTACACAGTGAGATTCTGTCTCAAAACAAACAAACAAAAGATTAAGCTAACATTTCCCAAGAACCAGCAGCAAAAGGATCAGCCCCAACTTAGCCAGGTAATTCTTTCTCTTTCCTTGGAATTCCCTGAGAGGGTAAGGAAAAAAAGACTGAAAGCTGCCTCAGCTCTTAAGCAGTCCATGTGCTCTGTGGACCTGTAGAGAACACTGATAATGTCATCTTTCAGCACAGCATAAGAGAAAACAGAAACCTAAACTGGAGGATATACTGAAATCAGTGTTACTTTCTCTGAGCTATTATAACCTCATTTTTAATGCCTGCTTTTCGGAGAACAGATGTGCAAACACCCACTGGAGCATCCTCACAGAACAGAGGCAAAGAATGACCTGTACTGACTTATTTACAAGCGGCCATTGTCTCTCTCATAGATCATCCAGGCACAAGTACCCATGTTCTAGACCTGGGAAAGCAACAAAATAAAAGGATATCTAAGACAACACAAGAGAACCAGCTGCCTCGGGTACAAGTGGAAAGGGATCGCCCTGCCCTGCCTTCGTGGCCCTGTGCTGTCTAGAAACAACAACAGGGCCCAGGCTTACTTGCTCAGCTCCTTGCTGTGCGCATCTGCTCCCTGCTCTATCAGTCTGTCCAGTACTTCCATTGGGGAGGTAGAGGGCGCACAGTCTTCCTCAGGGTTTCCTTTCACTTTCTTCAGCAGCTCCTCAGTCTTCTTGCTGACAAAGTGACAGGCAGTCTTTGGCAAGGCCACCTCAAAGAGATGATCATATGGGGGAGGCTGACCACTTCCAAAGCTCACTCCTCTCTGAGGTGGAATTTTGCAAGGACTGGGAGTGAGGATACTGGTTTCCAGAGAAGTCTGGCGATCTCTGTCCCCAGCGGGACTGGCATCAGCACTGCCAGAGGGTGGGTCTATAGGAGTAAAGGCTTGCTTTGGTGTGTCAGGCCCATGTTTGTCCAGAGAGGAGTGCAAAGTCTCAGGGTTGACGCTGGAGCCCTGAGTCCCAGAGGCTGTCCAATGAGTCTTCCGCTGAGAACCAGAGAGACTGTCTTGGTAGAAGGGAGAGTCAAAGCCCCCTCGAGGAACTACAGGATCCGCCTCTGCAGTGGTGATCTCAGAAAGTTCTTTAGATATCGCAGCTGAAATGAGGGTAGGGAAACAAGGACACCCTGTAAACACTCAACCAGGCAAATGGGCTTGGGTTTGTGTACTACAGGGGAATTAAAGCAGACGATACTTTCCCTGTACATGCAGGAACACTACTTTTCACCTCAACACAGAAAGTCTATCAAGCTCGTGAGTTATGACTCTAGAGCCTAGTTCTGAGACAGAAACAAGATACTTTCACCACCTTGTAGCAACCCACACATATTACCTTCTTCCTTATCTTTCTCAATACTGTCTTCCTCAGAAGCCAGGTCACCTAGGAAATCTGGTAGATTCCCCAGAGTAACGGATTTGCTTGAAGGCAAATCCTCTGCAGAAAGATAGAGACAATGCCGGTCACACTGGCTAACCCCTGCAAAACACAAAGCTGAAACACTGCACACACATTTACAATGGTTTTTCCAGATGAAGCAACAAAGCTGGGGCCATTATGAAAGAGAACTTATACAGCATTTACAAAAGTTCCAAACCCAACCCCACAAAAAATACACTTCTCAGGCCATAATGTCTCTCATGATAGATAAAATCACCTAGCTTGATCTGCTCAAAGCAGACACATTTCCGGTAATAGCTTAACAGCTTTCTAATACTGGTATTGTTGTGTGCCTCTATGTCGCCATCAGCACTATTCCTCCAGAACACCCTTCTCCCACCTAGCTTAGCTTTGAAACTATGAAGTTCAATGCAAAGAGACAAGCCAGGTCCATCATTACCCAGGGAGTTTACCTAGTCCTCGGTCATTTAGAGGATACTGCTGTCTCTGCAGGTGAGGCCTTGAGGAATCTGCTCTTTCTTCCTGAAAATGGAAGCAAACAGTGAAAATGCTGGGCATGTTCTGTGGCACACAGTAACGGGTTTAAAGGTCAGTTCACTGTTTTTGAAGACAGTGTTTCTCTGTGTAGCCCTGGCTATCCTGGAACTCACTATGTAAATCAGGCTGACATCAAACTCAGAGACTGACCTGCCTCTGCCTCCTGAGCGCTGGGATTAAAAGTGTGTGCCACTATGCCTGGCCAGGTTGTTTATTGGAGATAGGATCTATGTAGCAATGGAAGACCTAGAGCCTGCTACATAGACCAGGCTGGCCTCAAACTCACAGAGATCCAACTGCTTCTGCCTCCCAAGTGCTGCAGCTAAAGGCTTGCATCACCATGCCAGGCCCTAGGCTTATGAGCTTTTTAATGGCCTATTTTCACTTGCAAATAATTGGATTTTATTATTGGCTATAAATTATTGTCAGCTGTTTACCTTGAAGTGACAGACTTGGTTCATCATTTAAGAAACTGTCACAGGTAGGAGAAGAAGAAAATATGAGCAAAGTATAAGTATGAAAATGTCATAATGAAATCCATTAGCTTATACTGAATCTGAAAAAAAAATCAATTAAAAAGAAATTTCCTGCTAAATATTCAGGCCTGAATAAATCATCTGTCAGTCACTTCTCTTTCAGATAAATTGTGCTCCATAGAAAAAAAAGCAGCTAGTTCAGCTCCAACTCAAACAGCTACGAGGTAGGACTCTCCTCATCTTGCAGCATGCAATAAAACACGCTCTGAGTACATTTCTTATTTTACTTGCTCTTTTGAGACAGGGTCTCACTGCATCTATACTGGCCTTGAATTCACAATCCTCATGCCTCAGCCTCTGGAGCGTGAATCAAATGTGTGCCACAATACCCAGCTGTATTTCCTAAGGGTATATACATAATTTCAAGGCCCAGATTTAATGAAAACTCATCATTTCTGCTTCTTAGTGTAGAACATGCTTTTCCCTCCCTTTTCCTATTTCTAAGCTGAAAGAGTATGGGGGTGGGGGTGGGAATGCAATACCTTAAGAGTCTGGTCTCTAAGTTGGTCTGTGCTAAGGGGTCAGTATCTTATTACTGTTTGTACTGCCAATGACAACACAGGGAGGGCATACAGCAGTCAATGTTGATTTGAAAGTTGGTCTAACCCACTGAGTACGAAAGGCTTTCAGGGTCCTAGGGTTGGCAGGTCATACCTTGAGAAGCGATGACACCTATTTTCAGTTATTATGATTTAGTTCCAACCCATCCATTCCAAGTAAGGATGGTACTTGGCATAATTAGGATTTACAAGACAAGATATGCACTGGTATCTCTGGCCTGCCACTCACCTTCCTGGGGGGTGCGGCTGTGGCCTGGGAGGTTGGCCCATGTACACAGTCATCTGGGGGACAGGGCGGGGCTGGAGGAGGAGAGGTTGCCGGGGTTCCCAAAGGAGTTCCTTTTCCACCTGCTCAGAGACAAGGACGAAACATAGAAAGGCTGAGCCAAACATCAGACAAGCTATCATTTTCTCAACACTGCTACCACTACGAATATAGCTGTCCAGTTAACTTCTTGGAATCCAGATCAGCCTCAGTGTCTATCTCTTTACTCATTCTGAAAAGTCCAGAAACTTATATTAAGTTTCAAAAAACAAGTTTATTACTGCCAAATGGCACCCAAAGTCACTATGAGATCCTCTGTCACAAAACACAGGCCCAAACCAATCAATCAAGTCCAATTAAGACCCACTTACCCGTGGTCCCAAAGGCTTTACTGTAGGGGTGTGACAAGTCAGGTGGGACATTTCCAGGAGACGTAGGAGGAGTGGTCATACCACAAACCATAGATGGGCTCCAGAGAGTAGCCTAGAAATCAATAAGGAACATCAGCATAATCAAGGGAGCACTGTGTCCTACACAAGATTTCTAGGCCACGTTTAGTTTACAACTACAAACTGCATGTTGCATTTCAAGTGTCTGGACTCCAAGGTGCCCACGTGGTAACAATGGCTTTCACTGCTCCTATTATGGGCCCTTAAAGGGCCCTCCTGAAACTCACAGTGTGCAACTGCCCCACAACATACTAAATCCTGACCAATGGCCCAGCTTCACTAGGAGGAGAGCAGGGGAAGGCACACTGAGTGGCACCATACTTGCAGCGGCTCAGGTAACAGCCGTGTTGATGGGGAACTCAGACTCTGAGGTAGCTGCCCAGCTGGACTGAACAACATCAGTCGAGAAGTGGAGGAAGGGGTGGAAGTAGCGCCCCCTGAAATGAAAGGGAAGGAGGCAGGGGTGAGTATAGGGTGCCGAGTCATTCTGATAAACAGCCTCAATCTTCTAGATCATCTGATAACACTCAATTCTCTATTTAAAATCACTAGGGGCAGCCGGGCAGTTGGTGGCACACACTTTTAATCCCAGCATTTAGGAGATAGACGCAGGAGGATCTCTGTGAGTTTGAGGCCAGCCTGATCTATAGAGTAAGTTCCAAGATAGTCAGGATTACAGCCAGAAACCCTGTCTTAAAAAACAAACAAACAAAATCACTAGAGGCTTGGGCATACTTGGGAATAAACTAACATCAAAAGATTCTTGTGGGTTGTTTGTTTGTATTGAGAAAGGGTTTCACTGTGTAGCCCTGACTACCCTAGAACTGGCTACATTACCAGGCTGGCCTTGAACTCAGAGATCCATTGCCTCTGCCTTCTAAGTGTTGGGATTAAAGGAGTGTACCACCATATCCAGCCTTTAAAGATTCTTTAAATGCCCTTTGGAAGTTAAAGTTCAGCAGGTCTGATTTAGTTATACGTGAGGATAATTTAAAAGGCACGCCATGCCTGACAGCCTGATATGCAGCCTCCATTGCAGCTAAAGTCAAGAGCTGCTGTGAATCCAGACTCTCAGACCATGTCAGTGTATAGTCTGGGGCTCCACTGGAAGCTAAGTTCCTTATGACACAGGAACCAAATGTAAGCACTTGTACCTCACTGTGTTATATGTTGAGGACTAGTCTGGGGATCTGCAATGTTATTAGATGAGATCTGCAATGTTATTAGATGAGAAAGTAAGAACATTTAAGCTTTAAAAATGGAAAATAATTCAAACAAAATAGAGGTAAACTCTAATTTAGACTATTTCGGGAGAGGTCCCTAAGCAGTCTTACTCTAGGAAGCACACTGAAAGCAAAAATAAAAACAATGCTTTCCAGAGATGAAGGTATAAACAGAGAGGACCAAAGTTGCTTTTTACCATAGCTATTCTGTGTGTCTACATAAGCGCTGGTGGTGACATCAGCTGAACGGTGAGGGAGGCAGGCAGAGAGCTGGTGAGACACAGAATAGCCGTCTTCATACGAGGCTTCTGTAGGGTCCAGAGAGATTTTGGCACACTCTATTACAACATCATGAGTTTCTAATGTCTTCCACCTAGAAAAGGCAACACAAGTCAAGAAAAGCATGCACTAATCCACCTAACCATATTAGTTACATCCTCAAGAGGCCAACTCAGTGCTGGTCACTGGACTGTGATTAGCAAAGCATGAGGCACAACCATGCTACCCAGGTAGGAACAGCACTAGATAAAAACTAGCCACCCATTGAACAAACCACCTTCCCTAGTTAAAATGATTTCATGAAATTAATAGAAACAGTTTGAAAGAAAAACATCACCAACAAAGATGAAGAATACCTTCTTAGATTGATTATACAGGCAGCTCTCGGGGAGGTTTGCTTTTGACACAGAGCTAATCGGGATGGGAGGAGCTGAAAGCACTAAGCAGCTGGGCTGAACTGAGGTCTCAAGCCAAAGCCTACAGGTTCTTCTAACACATCCCTGGACCAGAAATACTGTGCAGTCAATTAAAACTAAAAAGCATGTAAAGATGTTAGTTTCTGCAGTGTGAACCTCAGGCCCACACATCTCCAATCAATCCTATAGAAACATAGGAGACAATGCTGAGCTGCAATATGGCTTTGGCAGGAATAAGGCCAGTCAAAGGAAGCTGTCCTCTGGCAGAGTGGTCAGCACAACACTGTGATTAGCATGCTTTCAATAGATCAGTGGCTCTCAGGAGCCATGGAAACTTTTACTGTGGACACAACTGTTGTCAAAACTTAACAAAACTAATTTTACTGTATATAAACCATATACATTACTAAATTTGATTTTAAAAATCATGCTTTTGAATACTAAAGGACTTTCACCATCACCATCTTTTTGGTGGGAGTTAAATTTTATATCTTTTGGATCAGGGCCTCACTCTGTGATCCTGGCTCTCCTGAAACTCACTCTGTAGCCCAGGCTGTCCTTGAATTTGTGGCAATCCCAAGTGCTAGGATATACCTGACTAGAATATAATCTCTTTTTAAAAGATTTCTTTTTCATTTTATTTATTTACTTGGGAGCAGGGGAATGCCACAGCGAGACAGGTGGAGATTGCAGACAGCTTGTGGAGTTAGCTCTTCCCTTCCACCACGTGAGTCCTATAGAGTGAACAGGTCGTCAGGCTTAGCAACAGGCACCTTAGAACCAATGAGCCATCTCATCACTTTAGAATATCTTAAATGAGAGAAAAAAAACACAAAGCTGTTCTGATAAGTGCCCACAAATAGACTGACAGTATTAAGTATTGAAATTCAAAGAACTAAAGGGGCTAGGAAATAACTCAGCAAGTAAAAGCATGTACTCCTCAAGAAAGCCTGACAGACCTGAGTTTGATCCCTGGTGCCCACATAAAAAGCCAGATGTGGTGGCACTCAACTGTAATCCCAGCAGTCCTACAGCAAGATGGGAGAAAGAGACAGAGGAGAATCAGCCAGAAGCTCCAGTGCCAGTGGACTGCAAGGACAGAAACAGAGACTCTGCCTCAAAACAGAGAGAACTGATCTCTGAAAAGTTGCCCTCTGACCTCCACATACACACACGCCCCACCCCCTATCACACACACAAACTAGAGGCTGGACTGTAGCTCTGTCACAGGCGCTTGCCAACACCTGCAAGACCTGAGTTTAATCTTCAGCATCACAAAAACCCAGATTTACAGGTAGTATTCACTCTCTTAGTTTCTTTAATCTCTTCTAGATCTTCCAAATGTTCTACAAATGCCCCAAACCAGCAGAAGAGTTAAACTGTGCACACTGACCAAGCATAAACTTGCTCTTAGGACACAGAGCTTTACTGTCTGTGGCTCTAAGTTCATGGTCATTCTGACAGGCCTTTTGTCCTCTGACCATGTTTACAGGGAGGAAGGCAACAGCAGTAAGTAAGGGCATTGTGTGGGGTCACCTCACAACACATGATCTACACACTCTTATGGATGCCTGTTCATTCTAACATGTTGAAAATGTGGCATTAAATAATACAAAGGAGAAGGTGTGCAGTGCATAGCCAGCGCACAAGGCAGCTTCCCTGAGTGGCAAGTGTTTCAAGTCCCTTGGGTACAGACATGTGTATGGGATTTAGGGGGACGACGACTCCTCTTTCCACACCTTCAGCATGACTAGAAAGTGATTAAATGAGGAATCAAGACACATAAGCACAGGATTAATTTTAGTAAAGAAAAGATTCCTTTAAAAAAATACATAACTGGCAAGATGACTCAGCAGGTAGACATCTGAGGCCAATCCTAACTGCCCATGTTCAAACCCTGGATCCTACATACAGGTAAAAGGAGAAAATTATTCCAATAAGCGGTCCTCTTCTCCATACACACACATGCATGCACGCATGAGCATGTGCATATACCCAGACACACACAATAAGCAAATAAACATAAAAGAGGATTACAGTAGATGTTTTGCTTATTTTGCAGTACTGGGGATTAAACTCTAAATACTGCACATGCTAGGAAAGAATCCAGTTAAATATTTCACACTACACACTACTATGTGTGGAGTGGAGTGCACCTGAAGAGGTCAAAGGACAACTTACAGGGGCTTGTTCTCTTCTTCCAACATGTGGCTTCAGGTTTTTGTGCTTGACCTTTAGCCACTGAGCCATTACACTGGCTCTAAATGTTTTATTTTAGTTCATGTTAAACAAGCATTTCCTTGATACTTAAATAGACATTTTAAAAAATCTTAGTTTTAGTTTTTATGAGACAGAGTTTCTCTATGTAACTCCAGCTGTCCTGTAACTCACTCTGTAGACCATGCAGGCCCCAAACTCAGATATCTACCTGCCTCTGTCTCCCCAGGGCTGGGAGCAAAGGCATACACTACCATGTCAGGTTTAAAGAGGCTGCTCATATTTTAATGTCCAACAGCTGCTCACTTGTTTACTTGTATCCCTTCTCTCAGACTCACATAAAATGCATGTGTGCTGTGCATTTGATGACATCTCTGAGCTACTAAAATATAGTAGCTTATGGTCCCTGCAGCCTACGATCCCAAGGCCAGAGAAGATAGAGGCTGGAAGACTAAGAGGGCGAGGCCTAACAGGGCTCTACAGGGAGAAACAACAGGTCAGTGCCATGCTAAGGATGCCTCGCACTGTTCTCCTTGACAGCTACTCTAGCTCTACTAGCTGAATTGCTTCCCTAACTCTCTAAGGCCAATGTTTCTCATTTATTAACTTGCTCTAAGGACCAAAATCACTGCTATTCATCCTTCCCCCCTCCTCAAGTTAACTATTTTCATTTTTTTCAAAATTGACTTAAACAATTATTAAGACTATGTAAGCATCAACCACAGCAGAGCTGAAGAGTTCTGATACAGTTTTTCACTTGGTATGGCCTGGCATTGTTTCCTTCTCCTCGTTTATGATATGTCAATGTTAACTGAGCTACCCTGGTTGCTCTGGACTGATGCCCACTGCCTCTCATATAATGAAATGAAGGATCTACAAGGGTTTGTCTCCCCTCCCCGCTGAGCGACCTTCTGGAGCTGCGTCAGTCCTCAGCCCACTGTTCTGACACCTCTTTGACCAACCTACATCAAACTCCAACCTTCTTGGGCTTATTTTAGTAGAGCATTCTCCCTTGGCCAGCTGGGGATGTAGCGTGGGGTGGGAGGGGCATAAACTCTGAGCTCTGGCCTGTCTAAAAGAGCCCCACACCACAGAACCCTAACTTAAACACCTCTCGAAAGAGTTGAGAAGCTAACACTATTCTGACTTCTGGGTCTTATTAAGCATCTGGTTGTTTTTATATTGCAACTTTCTGAAAGGCTTATTCTTCTAGTGTTTTGAAATCTCACAAAGTTGAGGTTTGGCAGCAATCCTTCACATTGACTGACCTGTACACTAGACAAAGTCCTTTAATCTAGAAGCTTCGACTTCAGTAAATTTCTTTTACAGGTTCTTCTACTAAAATGTCCTTCAAAACATTTTGTTTTTTTTTTCTTTTTTTTCTTTTTATATTATTATTACAAATTTTCACCTCCGTCCCTCCTATTCCCCCCCCCCAAAAAACATTTTGTATTGGCTATTAGGCTCTCTTTACCATTCTAAAGCTGTTCAGTCACCTGCCTTTGTCCTTTGTTCAAATGAGCCAGTCTTAGCTGTACTCCAGTTCCTTTGCTGAAATGCTTATTTAGGGGCTCATTTTAATTTCAAGAGCTCTTTACTACGTCAGAACGCCCGTTACTCCCATCACCCTGCCCCCATACAACCATGGACAATTGCCTGCTCTGTGGTTTTGCTGTCAATGTTTGTTCCTGATTTCCTATCCTTACCACTCTGACTCACAGCAGACAAAGCTTCCTTCCAAGACCAGATGGTCTACAACCCTGGGCACTGAGGTGCTATGTGCTGTTGACAGGGAAGGAAGGCCCCCAAGCTAATATGGCTGACTGAACATTTTGAGCCAATTGTACAATCTCCTGAAGTCCCAGCACCTATAATAAAGACCTGTTTTTAAATATAAAACACAGGGAGGAGAAGAAGACAGAAAGAACAAGTGTCTAGATGTGAAGAGTAGCAGACAGGTGTTAACTGCTGTGTACAACTGGAGAAACAAGGCCCTAAACCAAAGCTTCAAGCCACCAGTAAGTTGGGTTATACTGCACAACCCTTAGGGGTCCAAGAACTCAGAGCACTCAGATCTCCTGGAACTGGAAGCTAGAGACAGCTACCCTGAAGCAGCTGGTGGGAACTGTTGGAGAAGCATGGAGCATCTGAAAGCCCTCCAACTCTATGATCCCAAAAAGAGCTCTACTCCTCACCGGGAATCTGGTTATTCTCTGGCAAGGGGATTCTCTTCAGGAAAGTGAAGCCAGGTCGGAACAAAGCTTCAACAGAAGAGGTAGGGGCATGAATGCATCCCAGGCCAAAAAGTCAAGAGAAAGTACACAATCTCAATGCCCAAACCACCAAGCCTCCTTACCTACCTCTTCTGCAGAAACAGCCAGATCCTCACCAGCCTGGAGATCAGAAGAATTTTCTAAAAATCTGACCAGCTAAAGAAGAACACAATCCCAGCGTTGGTATCTCCCCAGAAGCACAGATCCACACAAAAATTTTCTAGATAAAACCTCAAAAGCACTTTTCCTGTCTTCTCACTCAAGAACAAGAAAATCACTAAAGCTTTGCAAAAAGCCTCAGAGACTTAAAAAGAACAAATCAAAACAAGTGAAAAAAAGGGGGAAGGCTTAGAAGAAACAGACTATATAGAGAAAATAAAAAAGACACTTGGAGACGAAGATAGGCAACTAAAGGACTCTATGAACTAAAGAGAGTTATTAGGCAAAAAAACCTAACAGTGGAAATAAACAAAGAGGGAAGGCATCAATGACAAGTAAGCCTGCAGGAAGTAGACTAAAGGACAGAAAGGAAAAATGGGTTTTGTTGTCACCACTGGAGTGTAAGAAGGACAACAGAGGAGAGAATGCCATGCTGAAACAGTGAAGAAAATCTACTAAGACCTAAAACCCTGTAAGTTGAACAATGACAACAGATTCACATCAAGGTATATCACAAGGAAATTTCAGACTATCATACTAACAGAGAGATATTCTGCCAGCCCTAGAGATGAAGATGTACCAGCAAGACTGTCAGCAAGATGGCAATGGGTTTCTGCCTCCAGTCACGAAGGAGACTATTAGCCCAGCATTCACATCCAGGCAGGTCAACAGCATCCTTCCTAAATGTTAGAGGATGCAGTACAGCACAACCAGAGGGAGGGCCTGGGAAATGACCCAGTCAGAAAAGTGCTTGTCTAATCCCTGGAACCCACATCTCCCACATACACACACATACACACACAAAAAAAAAAATACAGTGAGATGTGCCTATGATGAGTTCCAGATTCAAAGGATGTTCCTGCCTCAAAAAATAAGGTAGGAAAAAATTGATTGAGGAAGACAACCAACATCCATCTCTGGCCTTCACATGCATACACATGTGTGTGCACCCACCAACACACACACATACACACACACCAAGAAAGAAGTCACGAAATACAGGAAATGGGAGATGTTGCCCAGGAAAGAGGCCAAGCAATGGCTCAAGAGAGCAAGCCCACAGCTAGCTCAGAACAGACCTGCCAAAAGACAAACATGCTGCTGAACATCTCCAAGGCTCCCACTGTCCTTTTAGCCAAGGAAAAGCATCAACTGACCTGAGAAAACTTGTCTTTACTACATTCTGAGGAAGCTCTCACAGCCTTCCTAGATCAGCATTTGTTTTACTCCACAAAAGGATTTTGCAGAGACCCCTAATGATGGAGCAGCCAAGACAGCACATCTGACCACAGCCCTCACGAAAAGCTTTGCCAGACACAGACAGGGAAAGCCCATGCTTCCCAGGCCTCACTTGTAACTTACAATGACTCCCTGGAAAGCACTCTTAAAGAAGATGAAGCCAGACCCATCAAGGCTGACAATGCTCCTGCCCTCATCCTCTGCAGTCTGTAAGAGCAACCAGCTCTCAAAACAAGCCACACTTAAGGCAACTACAGAGAAAACAGTGAACATGGAGGCAAGGCAGAGCTGCCTCTGAGGTAGACAGGGAGCAGGAGGAAGAGCTTCTCAGGCAGAACTAACACTGGAATGTTCTGTTTTTCAGGCTGGGATTAGCTACATGTTTATTTGTTATTATACCCTGCTTTAAGCTGACTGGAGCAGGATGACAGAAGTAGCCTGGAAAAGGTATGACTTTGTAAGGGTTATCAGGTATAAACCAGTCTTTTTAAGATCCCAGAGATTGACACCTGTGGCTCAGTTTCCCCCAACAGGCTTCCATGCCCTCACTGGGAATCATACATCTGCCTGACAGGCTGACGGAGCTGGGCTTCATACAACTCAGCAGGTTCAGTAGCTCCTCAGGACACACCTGGGAATTCCTGAAGAACCCATGGGGTGTCAAGCACCTGGCGATGCCCATGGAGAAAGGGACCCAAGTTGCCTCATTACTCCAAATATGCCTGGCCTTCCTGTAATCTCCTAGTTTTCAGCTACCCAATTAACTTCCCAACCTCCTTAAGTACCAAAAAGTAAGCCTTCCAGAGCTTCTGGGGACAGGCACTTGGGTGCCACTGCCTCTGCTCAAGCAGTCATAGCTCTGTGAGGAGTATGCTTTATGTACAAAGTTCCAGCCCATCGGCAAGTGGAACATCTGTATTCCCACAGGTATCCGTAGATCACACTTTCAATCCCTTAAGAAACTCAAAAATTCTGTCACTAATTTGCTTTCTGTACCTTCGAGGGTCCAGTTCATGGTCCTTGGATCCAGTCACTAATTCCGGATGAATTCGCACATGCTCCATCATAGGCTAGAAGAGTTTGGGTTGACAAATTATAGGTGTGAAGTTGTGTGGCAAATCTACATGATGGAACATTATTTGACAACAAAAAGAGATGAAGTACTGACACATGTTACAACCCAGATGAACCTTGAAATACAGTGAGAAGTCACAAAAGACCACATACTGCACGATCGCATGTATATGAAATGCGCAGAACAACTCTTGACTGGAGAACTAGAAAGACAATTAGTGGCTACCTGGTTTGAAGTAGAGGTATCAAGGATTTCTTCTCAAAATTTTCCTGTCTGCCATATAATACAAACGCTATAAAAGTACCTGTCAGAAAGAAGCTCTAAGGCTCACAACAGCTGCTGTTTTTAACTCACCTTGACAACTTCTTCAAAAGTCTCCACGTTTTCCTTCATACTGTAGTGAGAGCGCAGGAAGGAGACAAAGTTACAAGGGTACATTCCATAGAGGCGATGAAAGAGGGCATAAACACTGGCATGGAGATGGACAAGGTAGACTTCTGTCACATGGCCTATGGAAGGAAACCAGTTGTACAGACGTGAACTTGAGGATGCCAGCATGTTTTCTCTCTGAAGCTTGCCTACTGAGTTTCAGAAAAGTAAAACAGATGCAAATCTGGATATACTATACGCCCTTGTTAAAAACCCACCAGGGAATCCTTTGGATAAACTCCAATCATCTGCCTTCCTCCTCCTCTCCAGACATCCCACAAGACTCCAAACACTCTTCCAACACTGAGGAGGTTCCTCTCGGTGTCACTCTCCCTACAATCTGTAGTGACATTTCTTGCCTGATTTAGCATGTGTGTCTTGAAAAGGGAGCAATTCCCCTCCCCTAGTACCACACACAGAATTTGGTACATACTGAACATGTGAGAGTTTGCAGAAGGAGCATGTAAGAAACCTTCAAAGCCAAGATATGATTGATCTTAGCTGCGCAGAATTATAACTAAAGAGAAAACACTACAATGTAGATATTAGCTTAAAGTGCTTGGACAATTCCATTAATTTTGGCCTTATCAAGAAACTCCAGTTCTCTAGGAGCAACAGTCCCTTTCTCCCAAGAAGATACAGCCAAGGTAGCAAACCAGGCTTGTGCTCAATAGTCCTGTGTAGAAAGCTGCAGCAGTCTCCCTCATACACCATACATATTTCATCTTCTAACATAAATATTTCATGCTAGGACTACCAGAAGCAGTTCACAGGCTGACAGCTTCTGAATCTCTCTGATGGAGCTGCACTGCCTGTCTATATGATCTGATATGGGAAAATCTCATGCACTTCACACTCATACCCTAAAGAGGACACTGAAGTCTGTCTCCTCCTCCATGACAACCAGTAGGTTCTCACAACTGAAGCTGTGAAGCTATGGTTGTACACAACAGCACAGAGGACACAAGCATTTTGTAAGCTCAGTTGTACAGCATCCAGAGGTAGAAGCTGTGACCCAGTTTTACTAATGAGATCCAGGAAGTTGTACATCCTGTCCCTCAGTTTCTCTGACAATCCTTTCTGATCAACAGCATCAGGCCAGTGTCCTGCCAATCCCACTTCCTATGTGCCCTGCATTTTCTCCTCTATGTAGTAAATACCATACATTCTTCCTTCCCCTACAGCACATGGCTGCTAACAGTAAGGACAGCATTCCCTTGTGAAGCCTGATGAGGAGGAGAGTGTAGCTGTACCTGGTTTCTTCAGACACCATGATGAGAGACGGCCAAAGATGTCAAAGAAATCAAGAAGATGCTGCTTCCCTGATTGTGGGATCATCGGTAGCATGGTGATCAACACTAAGACACCAGTTGTGAGGACCACAACATCAGTGTCCATCTGCAGAAGGGAAGGGCGACGTCAGGCTCAGCACTGGGATGAGGGTCCAAATCCTGAGGTCACAGATCTGAAGCCCCTCTTGTGCTCATTTCCTGACCCCTAAGAATTTGAGGGACAGCACTGAAATAGACTTAGCAGAAGCACTAAGCCCTGTCACCATTGTGGTGATACTGGGGGACCATTTCCCACATCCACTACCTCATCTGAGAGATGGGTTTAACTTGGCTTGAGACTCCCAAGTCCTGAAGCCTCAAGAGTTCCTAACCCACCACCTGGATGGAAGTGTAAGAGACAGCTTACATTGCTACTCTCACCCATTCAACTACCCGCTAAGATGTTAGCTTTCTATCAAGTGCATATTGAGAGTTAGTTCATTTTCTCACTAGTACTGGGAACGAAACCCAGGGCCTTATGTATGCTAGGCAAGAGCTCTACCACTAAGGCACACTCCCCAGACCAATTCTCTTATTTTTTAAAGCACTACTACAAGCCAAACCTGGTGGCTACACCTGTAATTCTAACAGCTGGGAGGCTAAGGCGGGAGGACTGCCTTGAGTTGAAAGCCAGCCAGGTTCTATAATGAGATCTAGATCATCCAGGACTACAAGGCAAGATCCATATCAAACAAAACAAAACAGGAGAGCTGGAGAAATGGCTCAGTGATTAAGAACACAGACTGCTCTTCTAGAGGATCCCAGTTCAGTTCCCAGAACTGTATTGGTGGCTCACAAGTCTGTAACACCATTTCTAGGGGATCCCACTCCCTCTTCTGGCCCCCAATGGTACCAGGCATGCATCTAGTACATATATACACGTGCAAGGACTTGCACATACACATAACATATAAATAAAAAATAAATAAATAAATAAATAAATAAATCCAAGACTGGTGAGGTGGCTCAGTGGGTAAAAGCACCTATCACCACGCCTGAAAACCTGAGTTCAATGCCCGAGACCCACATGCTAGAAGCGAAGAACTGACTCCTGCAAGCTGTGTTATGACACTTTTCAGAAACAATATTTACAGAGGCATTTCCTCCAAAACCTCTCAAATAACCTACCTTGAGACATTTCAATAAAGAAGGCAGAAGAGGTGCTTGAGAGAGCTTATGCTTCCAAGATGGCTGTAGTCTCACAACATGCCCCAGCAGCGAGAGGATAGATAAACGGGTGGCGGCTTTGCCTACATACTCATTAATTTTATCCAAGAGGTGCTGAAAATGTAAAAGATCAAGAGAAATTTTCTTGTAAGTATATGAAGTTAACACAATTACAGGCAGTAATGATAAACTCCCAGCTCTCAAGCCTTCTCTCTAATACAGGCCCCAAAAGATTTAATAAGCCCATGGGGTAAAGATATGTTCCAGCCAATAAAGGCTAAGGTTCCAATCAAAAGACTCATCAGCCTAATCCAAGATTTTCAAAACCACATTAGTGAACAAAGTTTTCTTCATTTGGCCTGAGAAAACAGCCAGCTGCAATTTATGAAAAAGGATCCCTTAACACAGAGTTGCAAAGAGGGACAAGACTGTATTACACACAATCTAAGGTTGTAAACCCATGGCAGGTTGTGAAAGACCCTTACTACTGTAACAGTCACACATCCATGTTTTAATCTTAAATGTAAATCAAGCCATTGTGGTGCTGCAATCTGGCCTGGAATAAGGAAGACCACAGTAGACATTGTAAAAGCAGGCAACCGCACCTGCAAATGCAAAACTTAGAGATTTTCCCTTATCGATATGTTCAAAAACCCTACTCAAAGCACAAGTTTAAAGATCTTTCTTTTGTGGGGTGGAGAGATGGTTCAGTGAGAAAGAGCACTAGCTGCTCTTCCAGAGGTTCCTGAGTTATTGAACTCCCAGTAACCACATGGTGGCTCAACCATCTATAATGAGATCTGGTGCCCCCTGTGGCATGCAGGCATAAATGCAGGCTGAATACTACATAATAAATAAAGCTTTTTAAAAAGTTTTATTTCAATTGCCATTAATCTACTACAATCCTGGAATTACAAGATTTCTTTAAAGAACAAGATCTGTAAAAGTCTCTGAAATTGATGTTACTTTGTAAACTTTTCGGAGCCTACAAATTATTTTAAATGTATTCAGCCTTCGGAGATAAGCTGTGGACAAACTGCTGTGGATGCCCAGACACCCTCACTAAACTGAGAACTCACAAAGTGGCCTGCAATTCCATCCCAGCAGTTACCTTATCATGTGGCTCTTGCAAGGTGGTCAGGATGTGCAATACCGGCTGAGAATTTGTTTCCAGATAGTAATCCACCAAGGTGTTCACAAGCATAGGCCCACGTTCTAAACAAAAGGACAATTCATCAGACTTACTTCCTTTTCCCTCAATAATTGTCATAAAAGCCAGAAAATGTCCTTTTACACTATCCAAAGTCATTAAACACTGTTTTTGCCTTTTTAAATTCATGAGACTAACAGGATAATTCCAAGCTCATTGGCCTAAATACCCACAAAAGCACACAAAATACTATCATAGTTACATGACTCCATGGGTACAGTGCTTGCGGCACAAGCATGAAGATCTGAGTTCAAACCTCCAGAACACATAAAAAGCCAAGTTGAACACACATAAAAAGCTGGGCATGGTCATGAATACCTGCAGCCCCAGGAGGCAGAGACAGGAAGATAAATAACAAGCTCGCTGGCCACCAACCTAGTTCCAGATTCAGTGAGAGTCCTTGTTTCAAGGGAATAAGGCAAAGAGTGATAGGAGGAGACTGGAACATCCAAATATCTTCCTCTAGCCTCTGTAACGTGTGCACATGCGCATGCACACATACAAAGTAAAATAAACACATAAATAAACAAATGGCTGGAGAAATGGCTCAGCAGTTAAGAGCTTTCTGCTCTTACAAGAACCGTGGCTTCAGTTCCTAGCACCCACACGGTGGCTCACAATTCCAGGGAATTTTACACCATCTTCTGACCTTCGGAGTACCTGTATACATGCAGTAAACACGCAATACACATAAACTCAAGCAGGCATGTTTGAATGTCCACACATTTTCTTTAAAGACAAAATGGCAGAACCTGAAGATGAGCTCATGAACTGCTGCATGGTCTTCATAGCAGTGTGTGTGTACCTCAACACTGCCATAACTAAATGTTCAACACACATGCAGTATGAACCCACCATTGGACATTCTCTCTGTCCTAGCACTTTGAAAGACTGTGTGGAGGAACCGCCTGAAGTCCCAACATTTGGAATACTAAGGCAAGAGGGTCACAAGTCCAAGGCTAGTTTGGAATATGTAGTGAAACAAGGTCTCAGAAAAAAAAAAGTGCAACTTTCTAACCACATCCTCTGAAGATGAAAACAATCATTTATTTGCCTCCAGGCCCCAACACACTCAGCTCCAGATCAAGTTCTTGTGAGGACAATTCTCCACTTACCAGAATTGAGGGACTCCTTAAAGATGGTTGTCACGTCATCCTGCACGCCCAGTGTGGGAGAGTCCAGCATGGAGAGTAGTTCCCCAATGTTGGCTAGCTGGGCCATTCTCTCACTCAACTATGCTGTGCAGGCTCCAGGACGTGTGCTAAAGGCTTGGACAGCTCTTCATTAGGGCCACTACCAGACTGCAAAGTGGGAATAAGGACAGTGTGACAAACGACTCTCACCTGACACCACATAAACCGAAACCACATAGAGAACAAGCCGGAGAAGCTATTCAACTGCCCACGCAGGGCAGAACTGCACTGGTGACAGACAGAAATATTCTTCCATGTACAAACTTAGGAAGCCAAAGGAGCTCTGTGGAACCACAGCAATTCAGTAGTTCTCTCTGCGTCTATGTCCACCTGGGTGTTGGCTAACACTGCTCCAATCCTGCTCTACAAAGTAGATGAGCCGCTTCCACAAATAAAGCTGCACATGCTACTCTCTTCACAACACTGTCAATGGCTGAAGTTAGAAAGCTGGTTAGGCCACCAGTCTAACAGCTGGAGTGAACCTGGGATTATCTTGGATTTTAGCATACACTCATCAAATTCAGGCTGCCAGGAGAGTGACAAGCAACTATAATCGCAGATATGTCCCCCAGTCCTGAAATGCCACAGAATTGTTTTTGAACCTTATTATAAACAAAATAACCTGTAAGAACTGCATTTAATCCAAAGTCTTTCAAAAAGAAAATCATGTTTGGACTGCTTTCCATCTCGTGGGATGAATTAAAGAATCAACTTTACATAAAAAAATTATGAAAAGAAATCCATAACCACCAGTAACAATAAACCATAAAGGGCATGAAGAGAGTTGGGCTAGCTCACTGGTAGAAAGCCTGCCTAACATGTCAGGGCCTGGGCTCCATTCCTAGCACCACAGACAAAATGACACAATACCAAGAAAGTATAAAACCATGAAGGGAACAATGGTAAGAAAAATAAAACAGCAAAATATCTGTTATTCAAATTTTAGTATATTCTTTATAAAAATGCTTAAGTCTTAAGTCTATTTAAAAACAAGCCACTAGAATAAAGACTATGAGTTGCCAGCGCTCCCTAGAAGCAGAAGCTGAAGGATGGCTGAGACCTTTGAAGCCATGAGTCCCTAGACAATCACCTACTGGAAATATCCCTGAGTGTGGCCTCATGACAGGACCAGTGTGCCGGGTCAGAGGGTCCCGCACACACCATGGATACAGTCACCAGAAGACAATCTGGTGCTCTGTGCACATTAAGGAACTTTGCTACAAAAAAAAATTCACACTTTTAAAATCTGAGTGCTACAAAAATGAAATTGTAGTAATGAAAAATGACTAATAAAATTTGAGATTTATTTTTAACAACAGTGAAATTCCACTTTGATGTAACTGATCTCAACACTTAATGCTCTGGCTCAGAATTCATATTCAGTGAAATTCTAAGAGGGGCTAATGTAGTCCAGTGTGGTGGCAAACACCCGTAACCCCAGTATCTGGTAGCTGAGCCAAGAAGATGGGAGGTCAGTCTGGACTACACAGTGAGAAGGTCAGAAGGGACAGTATGAAGAACACATGAAGAAACTGAGAAGCAAGAGTCAAACTCAGAATGAACATCTAATTTCTAAGCATGCAGCACCATCTACTAGCCACACTCACTCCCTGTTTGTAACATCTGACTACCACATGATCCTCATGATAAAGGTGAGGCAGTGGTGAGCTTAGGAGTCACATTAGCAGTGTATGTAACGATAGTAGAACAAACACCCTTCCACCTTCCCTGACTTCTGTACAGAACACAAACATGACAACTGCAATGGTTAATCTTCATTGTCAATTTGAGATTGAGAATCACCATGGAAACACACCCTGTGAAGGTGCTGCTATAAAGGTTTTAACAGAACAGATCAAACCTACCCTGAGTGTGGGTGGCACCACACCGTGGGCTGAGGCCCCAGATTGGATAAAAATGAGAAAATAAGCAGAATACCACTCCCTGCTTCTTAAGTGTAGATGGAGTATGAGCAGCTGCCTCAAGCTCCCACCACCATAACTTCCCTGTCATGATAGCCTCAAACTGTCATCGACCCTTCCCCTTCCTCCAATTGCTTTTGTCAAGATATTTTTCACAGCAACTAATGCATCACTTTTGCTAATAAAGATTGTAGCTCAATAGTTACTTAGGTCACTAAGACTAAACTCAGATCTGCATAAGTGTCAGAGCCTCAATAACTGTCAAGGGTATATTCTGGGACTTCAAGACTCCATCAGCTCCTGAAAACCACCAAAGGAAATAATTTATCCAAAAAAGCAGACTTAAGACCACCAACAAATACATCAAGAGCTAAAGTGCTAACTCACAAAGTCTCAATCTACAATGCATGTCGGAATCACCTGCAGAGGACACAAATACCAAGGCCCAGGCCCTACTACACAGCAGGTTACAGGCTGAGGTCTAGAGGTGGCATCCAGTTTGTTTACAGAATCCAAAGAGAATTCCGGAGGTCAAGCCAGGGTTAAAAACTTCTCCCTAGTTAAATGACTGGCTTTAGGCTTCAATTTAATTAGTGGCTAAAACAAGAATTTTCTACTCACAGAACTGATTTTCAAGGACAGCCCATCTTTGAGGCCAATTCTTCTAGAGAATGGAAATAGACCAAGTGTTGTTGTGAAAAAGAAAATAAGCCATTTGTGTAATACACGCAGTGCCTGGCATCAAACAACAATTAAGAGGTCACTGGTGATATGGCTGACTACCTCAAGCCATATATGCTCTAGTGCTTGGCAGGGAGCTAAGAATATAAACACTTACACCCTGAACAAAGAAACATCTGCATGCTGGGGCACCATGGGCAAGGTGAGACACTCCCTCCTATCCTCTCCAGCCACTAGACTAAATGTGTATCTTACCTGTTCTGAGGACAGTTGGTGCATCAGTTTCCAGTGCTGTCAGCCTGGTGTCTTTCATGGTCACTAGAAAAAAAAACATACATATGTGTTTATAATAACCCTAAAATGAAGGAAAACCTAAGACCTGATCAGAAGGAAGTTTAGACTGGCCTAGTACAGCGCTGCCCCCATTCTTGGCAGGTGGTCACCTGCTTCCCACTGCAGTGAACTCTAAGAGCAGAGCCTCCTCTCCTCTGCACTAGCAGCAAGAGGGCAGGGTAGTCTAGAATAGGCTCCCAACTGAAACATTAGCTCTTTCACTTTTGGTTCTGGGATGTTCACTAAGTCACTTAGCTTAGTGCTGGCTTACCACGAGTTATCTTCCAGGTAAACTGAGAATATCCACAACCTCACACTCACACAGAGCTCCAGTGAAGATCTCAGAAGACTGGCCATAGTAGTGAGGTCAGTAAGAGGCACAAAAAACTTAGTGGGCCTGCATCATCACCCTCTCATATGCCACACTCCCTCCCAGCCCTGCTATATAGCCTTCAGAGAATTTAAATTCCTCAGCCAAGAAGGCATTCGACCCACCTGAGCACAGGCACATCCAGTCACATCATCTAAAACCTCTGCCCTCTCCTCAGCTAATCCATCCTTCCTAGGCCTTCTCTGCCCTCCCACTGCCAGGCCCCATCAGCTCAGGCTCCTGGTCCACAAGTCCGTACTGGTTACTTTCTAAAACCCCTATTAAGTGAGTATGAGGAACTGTTAGGCACACTGGGGAGCAACTGCAGCCAACAAAGTACTTGCGCCCGGCAGCTGCCACAGGGGCTGCTTAATGTACAAACCTGATTTTGCCTTCAAGCAGCACAGGCTAAGTCTAATCCTACATGACAGGAATAAAATATTTCAACAGCAGCTCCTCTACTTCCCTTCCCCTCTACCCTACTTCTGCCCATGCTATTCATTATCCATGTCAAATAAGTATATATATGAATATGTTCCAGTTTGCTTTTTAAACATGAGCCCTTTCAGAAACAGTGGGTTTCAGGAACTTGCTTCAGGCTCAGAGGGTATAGGTACTTGCTGCCAAGCCTGACAACCTGAGTTCGATCCCCAGAGACCCACACAGTTTATATTAAAGCCAACTTCGTTCAATTGTCCTCTGACCTCCACACATGAACAGTGGTGTGTGTGCCCACACACATACACACAAAACAAATATATAATAAATACATTTTTCAAAATTTATGGGTTCTTATCCCCATGTTTAGGGATTATCTGACTGGAAGATTGTAAACTTCACGAGGACAGGGACCATGTGTTTGAGACACCCAGGACTATCTTGGTACTTAGTACACAAAAGGCAAATGTTCAGTCTGTTCCCTTGGATATCACTAAAGTCCCTGACTGTCAATCCTGGCTCCATACTACAGACATCTACTTACATGAGGTAGAGGACAAGCTCTGGGTCAAAGTCAAACAGCAGGACTGAATACCTCTCCAATACAGTCTCTGCCCTAGTGACAGGGTGATACAGCACCACGTGGCACACACTCAGGGAGCCATGCCAACTGTCTCAGCAGCCACAGTAAGTCTGTGGGCAGTGCTGCTGGCGACTGGCCCCATAAAAGCTCCTGGCCAGATCTTGCAAACAAGAAATGCTACCTAGCTGCTTCCACTCCACCAAGCAACAGAGCTGTGCTGGTGCAGGAGCCTCTCATCTTCAGAATCCTAAAACCACCTGTTAATCAGTGAATCACACAGACTTCCTCTTATAAAGTAATCCCACTTGGATCTTCTACCTGAAAAGAAGTATTTAAGGTGAGGATAAAATTAGGATACACTAAGGTGAGATCCCATAGTCTGCCAGGCTAGGGCCATTTTCCTAGACAGAACACTACCACAGGAATTCAAGTGGGGTTTGGCTCAACAGTAAGACTTCATTACTTTATCCTTATGCTTAACAATACAGTAATGGAAATGGCTGGCTTCGGTTTCCTGTGGTACACTAAAGTCTATCTCCTAGTATTCTATTTTTAAGCGTTCACTTATTCTTTTTATATTTAAATCTTGCCCAGGGGAAGGGAGTTCATTCAACTGAGAGGTAAAGCATGAACCTCCATGAAAGTGAGGAGTACGGGTAGAAATGCTCATCAGAACATAAGAGTAGCATCAGCTCCCCACTTCTTCAAAAGACATGAGGAAAAAAGAAAAGTACCTCATATCTAGAGTTTTCCTTCCTTGATATCCAAAAGTCATGTTCACTGTAACTTTCTTTTTTTCTTGTTATTCTTTTATTATTTTACATTCCAAGCACAGCCTCCCCTCTTTTCTCTCCTATTCCCTCTTCCCACCTCCCTTCTGACCCCCTTCTCAATCGACTCCTCCTCCATAATTTCATTTCTATAAACAGTCTTCTGAAGTAAAAATAAAAGGTAGGCTAGAGGGGGCTGGAGAGATGGATCTGCAGTTAAGAGCACTGCCTGCTCTTCCAGAGGTCCTGAGTTCAAGTCCCAGCAACCACATGGACTCACATGCATCTGAAATGAGTTTCTGGTGCCCTCTTCTGGCCTGCAGGCATACATACAGACACTGTATACATTTAAAAAAAAAAAGGCAGGCTTGAGGAAGACAGGGGCTTTGTGTGTCAACGGAGTGTAAACAGAAAGAACAGTGGTGGCAGATTTATCTTTATCACAATTTATCTTAATTAATTTTAGTCTTTAGATATCGCCAGATCATTTATATATCTGGGATTACACATGAACTCCAGAGCAACATCTGTCATTAGCAGGACTGTATATATCTTTTCACTACCTCTGTCAGGACAGTGGCTCAGATAAGATAAATAACTGCACGTCAAGTCACCTCAGAGAGCTTTGTACACAATGGCCTATAATATACAAATGCAGCTCTCGGTACCAGTGAGGGTGAATGTCTCTTTAACTATAACCTGTCTTCTCTAGTCAAGATCTTATCTATAAAAACCTAAAGGTGATTCAGACAGACTCATGCACAAACAGATTCCTACATCATCAAGTATAGTTGAGACAGAGCAGAAATGTTACAATGCTATACGTATTTGGTCTTAGCTCAGGAACTCAAGTGAGTTAAAAGAAACGTCTCATCAACTGAATCAAAATTCTCTCAGCACTAATGCACGCAAACAAATTAGGCACTTGATTTAATTCTCTTTCTGGACACAAAAGGAAGAAAGGGGAAAAGAGCTGATGGTATAGGTGTGATTTTTAGTCTTCAAAGCTGTAGACTCTCTCAAGGTCACAGAAGTCAGGACAAGAAAGCTCCAACACACCAGACTGTCCACTTGTAATTCCTGTCCTTAGAGTCCTCGATGGACAATGGACAGGTTACTAAGCTCACTTAACTCTGAAGGTGACAAGCCCTCTAGATATAGGCCCACAGGGCAATTTTTTTTCTTCAGATAATGGTTCCGTTTTGACAATTAGCATGAACAAAATTATGTACTATGAAAATGCACCTGGGCTGGGAATGGTCAGGTACACCTGTGATCTGGCACTTGGAGCAGAGACAGTTGGACTGGAGTGAACCCCAGACTAGCCTGGGCAGCCAAGCAAAACTGTCTCAAAAAACAATAAAATAAATAAAAGATACCAAATGTATATTCAAGAACTCACTACATAGAGCTTCCCTAAACAGAAGCATTTCAGGGCAGCTGAGCTCAAGCATGTAATCCCACCACTAGAGAAGCCGAGGCAGGAGCATGAAAATTCCAAGGCTAGCCTGGACTACAAAGTCAGTGAAAGCTAGATGGACTGAGAACCTGTCTCCAACAACAAAAACAAACAGAAATAATCCAGGGTAGAAGGCACAGGGCTTGCCAGCACAGGACAGTGCTTCTCTAAGTATGCTCCCCATATCACCAGCAGTGCCCAAGAACTTACTAGAAATGCGTGTTCTTAAAAAGGGAGGGAGATGCCAGGTGGTGGTGTTGCGTGCCTTTAATTCCAGCACTTGGGAGGCAAAGATAGGCAGATCTCTGAGTTCAAGGCCAGGCTGGTTACAGAGTTCCGGGACAGCCAGGGCTATACAATAAAATTCTTTCTCGCCTGGCGGGTGGTGGTGGAGGCCTTTAATCCCAGCACTCTAGAGGCAGAGGCAGGAGGATCTCTGTAAATTCGAGGTCAGCCTGGTCTACAAGAACTAGTTCCAGGACAGGCTCCAAAGCCACAGAGAAACCCTGCCTCAAAAAACAAAAACAAACAAACAAACAAAATCCCCTCTTCCTCAAAATACAAAGAAACAAAAAGGGGGTGGGGGGAAGGCAGGATCCTGAGCCTTGACCTGCATCTTTATGATGCAGGGCATGAATCTTAGGCAATGGACCTTTGAGGTGATTCCAACACCACTAAAGACCAAGAACCTGGAGCGGGGGACAGGAGTTTGGGGCTTCTGGAGAGATGTCTCAGCAATTAAATGCACTAGCTGCTCTTGCAGAGGACTCAGGTTCAGTACCCAGCACCCACATGGCAGGTCACAACCAAACAAAACTGGACTTACAACTTCAGTTCAAGGGTAATGAAGTCCTCTTCCAGTCTCCTCGGACACCTGGATCCATTTGGTGCACATACACACACTCAGGCACACACACACACACGTGCACACGTATACACACACAGACATAAAATTTTTTAAATAATAATCATAAAACAAACCTTAGTGGGTGTCTATGTGTTAGAGAGAGATAAAAAATTTAAAATAATAACTATGAAATAAATTGTAGTGGGTGTAAGAGAGAGAGAGGGAGGGGAGGAATCCAGGGAGAAGGAAAGTGGTGAAGACAGATAGTAAGAAAAAAATCTATATACAAAAACCTTGGGAAAATATAACAGGTTCCACCAGTGAACTTTTCCTACCTACCAGCTTTCAAAAAAATGTTTTTAATAAAGCCTAAGTGTGTAGGTTTTGCTGAGATTTTGTTGTTTTGTTTTTAATATGTATAAGTGTTTTGTCTGAAAAATGTCTGTGTACTACATGTGTGCCTGGTAACTGCAGAGGATAGATGACTGTGTTGGATTCCCCTGGAGCTGGAATTACAGGTGGTTGTGAACCGTCATATTGATGACAGAAATTAAACTCAGGTCCTCTTAACTACTTAGCCATCTCTCTAGATCCCAAACGTGTTTTTAAGAGCAGTAAGCTATCTAAAATGACTAGCTGGGCTTTAAGCAAGGTTCAGAAAATCTCTAACACTGTTTCCAAAATCTCATTACCTATATGCATTTTGGGGCGATGGGGTATCATCTGTAGAAAAGGAAATATTGGCCCACAGGTTTTTACAGACCTTAAAAATAAGATTTGCTTCAGCCCCCCAAAAGTTTAAAAACCACTATCCAACTAGACATGACTGTGTATACCAGTAATCCCAGAAATGAGAAGGGAGAAGCAGAAGGATTAGAAACTCAAGCAAAGTCTTGCCTATAAGGTAAGTCCAGACTGGCCTACATTTTATGAGCCCCTCAAAAAATAAACAAATGAGTTGGA
Organism: Microtus oregoni; assembly: GCF_018167655.1. Lineage (NCBI taxonomy): Eukaryota > Metazoa > Chordata > Mammalia > Rodentia > Cricetidae > Microtus > Microtus oregoni. Next base: position 12,500,338 of record NW_024543084.1, on the reverse strand, counting down.
GAGATGGTTCAGGAGTTAAGAACACTGGCTGATCTTCCAGGGGACCCGGGTTGAAGTCCCAGAACCCATATGACACCTCACAACTGTCTCTAACTTCAGTTTAAGAGGACCTTAAAGTTCCCATGGCAAAACACTAATATACATAAAAGAAAATAAATAAAAAAAAAAAACTAAAATCCCACTGACCTATGGGTTAGTTTAGGAGATCAGCAGACTGTGCAGTTTATCTTAATACAACATTAAATGCTTGGCTTCTGAAGCCAATCAAACACAGTTCATCTTCCTGCTCAGCAAGTCTCAAAATTCTTTCCTGTTCTCCCCAAGGGTATAAAAAAAGTAAAGGGGGATCAGATACAAAAACACTTAGATGTGCTTAGCACATAACAAACTTTTATAACAATGTTACCACTAAACAAAATGTATTGCAGAGTAGAGTGCTAATTTAGCAGCCCAGCCATTTACTAGCAGTAAAACACTGGTAAAACCATTCTGTAACTTAAAACTGATACACTTCAAATTTGCTACTGTTCTCTGTGAGGGACACAATGTAGCACAAATTTAACCACCGCAGGCAGAAGAGTACTGCTTCTGTCCTTACCTGCACCACCACCCTGCCCTGCTCTCATCACCAGACTAAGATAAAATCAAAAGCATCCTGACCCTATGACCCTATTTACTTACATCATGACCTATGAATTGCAGGTAAGTAACTACCATGCCTTGTTTGGGAATAACACTGTGCATTTAAGGCACTTATTCATTAGATGTCAATCTGAACTCATTTAGCTATAAAATGTATAAAATAGTTACTTTTACTATTTCCTTTTATACACCCCCAAAAGAGAGGAGGGACTAGAAGAAACTGAAAATGACAAGGTCCTGAGGTCACATATCTTTTATACATGTGTGTGTTTATTCTTTCTCATTAAAATTTACATTAAGTCACTAATTTTTAGCAACTACAGACTTAAGAAGAGAAAAAATAAACTCAAATTACTTTACAGGAAATCCCAGTGCAATTTAAATGAGTATGCACACCAAAAAAAAAAAAAAAAAAAAAAAGCAATGATCAGAGGCTTTAAAACACACATATGAGCAAAACAACAAAAATACCTCAACTATTTCATATACTTTTCTTTTATGCCTGAAGTTACTTATATATGACCAATAAGACTTGTCTTTAAAAAGGAGATTTATAAGAGAAAATAAAGGGAATCTCTGTTTAAAGGATAAACAAGCTCACCCTCCCAGCTGGCCCAAGAGTCACACGTTCGTTGTCTTTGTCATTATAGAACTATTACCATAGAGTGAAGACCAATTAACACTGATCAGAATGTTTACTAACGCTCAGCAAGACTTTCACTCAAGAAATCTGGCATTCGAGGATATCTAGTCAGTTCTGGGAGAAACTAATGTTAGTTCAGTATGGCACTGGAATTACAAAACAAACATACCTACAATCTAAAAACTTTGAAAGAAGACAGCACTTACAGGTCAAGCTACCTGTGTACAAAGCTTAAAATCCACAACTACATGAATAAGATAGCTTAAGAAAGCCCTCTACGATAAATCATAAATTTAAAAAAGCAAATAGCCAAAATGATACTTTAAGCCTATGATCACCTACCTTTGCAGTAGAGAGAAGACTTCTTCCAAAACAAACAAACAAACAAACAAACATATCCTCAATGACAGAATATGTAGGTGTACCGACTAAGGGGCCAGATGTTTGGTGCACAGAGGTTCAGAACTAGTTTGGGATCCCTTGCTTCTGGCAGTTGTGCTCCCCTGCAAACATTACACAGTCTGATTAAACTGTTGAGTTTTATCTCACAAGTGAAACCAGGTCTGCGCTGAAAGCTTCACATCACAGCAGCAAAAGAACCATACAACGCTGCTCTTAGCCCAGCCGAGGCAGGAGACTGCACACACTTCAGCGTAATGAAAACATGCAAGAAAGTCGAGCCTGTTTTCTTAGAACTAGGAATTTAGGGACATACCAAGTGTTCATGACACCAGGAAATGCATGAAGCAGAGAAAGCTTACATCATCTGCCCTTCTAGACCCATGATGTAATGGTGTTTTTAGAGAAGATATTAACTTTAGTAAGAAGGTATTTTCTGTTTACATCCTCTATAAATACCCCTACATTTACACCAGGTGGTTAGAGAAGTCTGAGGAGCCTCGTTTGCCTGATGTATGACTGTTAAAGGGACATTTCCTTACAAAACTCTAAATCGGTTTTCCTATTTGCATATCCCAGGTTTATTCAGGGATGCTCAACTTAAGAATCACAGGTGGGCTGCTCCGTAAATCAGGGGCTCCCAGAAGACCAGGCTCTGTGATGCTTCTCAGAATTTACCGCTGCATTTCCCCAGCCTGTTTGAATGCAGATGACTCCAACTTGATCATAAAGTTATAAATCAAAGTATCTCGGAAGAACATTAGTCTATTTTAGTACTTTCATAGCTTACTCTATGTAAAATAAAGGGCTAATTCTACACTTTTTTTAAAGCAAGGGTTTGAATAATTTTTTTTTTTAGTGAATGTCATCGGTTTATAGAAAAATACAAAATACTGTGTAATCTAATTAGGACTAACAAGATCAAGGTGCTACAAGAAACAAAAAGCATAAGACATACAAGCCAAAATGCACCCTGGTTTAAAGTTACACGCACAGACCTTGGCCAAATGATTAACTAAATCACTTAATAATAGGCCAGTTTTAATCAAATAACAGGCAAATGAAACCAGTCGGTCCTCGGTTCCACTGCTGTCTCAGATTAAGGGGGTGTGACCTTGGACAAATTACCCCAATCTTTCCAGACCTCAGTTTCTTCACCGAGGGAGACTGCAGATTGCTTCTCCTTTGTCCAGCTGCAGAGAGAGGATGGCTGCAAAGCACTTCCAATAGTGCCCGGGCACAGAGGCAGTCCCCATCCCCTCAAACGTTAGCCGGTTGCCGATGGCCGCACCCCCACCCCGCCCCCACGTCCCTCCCTTCCCAGATTCAAAGCGCACGAAGCCAAACTCTTTTAACCCCAACACAAAGAAAGTGCTTCGATTCCACAAAGGTGTCTGGGACTCCAGGCTGCGGGGCCCTCCCGTTCCTCAAATGAATGAATGAGCGTCCGGCAGTGGCTGGGCGAGTAGCTGTCCCTAACGAGCACCTCTGCCGACTAGAAGGTAACTGTCTCCCAGCATCAATTAAACACCCACAAGTGCACCGGAGCCAGGCACGCCGGCCGTGCACACTCTCCCCGACAGAGCGGGCGCTGGGCGGTCTTCATTCATTCTCCAGCCGCAGCGCCAGCGGCTGCCGCGGAGTCTCGGGCCGTGGCCCCACCCCCAGGTCTCCCGGCTCGGCCGGGGTCTCTGCCCTGCGCCGCGCACCCCCGCGGGAGCCTGTCAACGCAACAAGCGAGGGGGGCGGGCGAGCGGGCCCACCACAGACCCGAAGCTGCAGCCATCTGTCCCTTCCGACGGCCCAGGCCCGCCTCGGCTCCCCGGGGCCCCGCCAGCCCTAGCCGAGCCCCCGGAGCCAGCGCGCGATGAGGGCGAGCGAGGCGCTCCCTGAACCCCCTTCCCCGGACCCCCGACTCGGCCAACGCGCCCCGCAGTGCCCCGCAGCCTAAGGTCACGCTGCCAGGGCTGCCCCGAAAAGCCCACAAGAAAAAGAGGGGGAAATATCCCCGTACTCACCCACCGTCTACTCCCCCTCAGCTGTTTACCTCACAGTGCCTCCAGCCTACAGGGCGCCGCCATCTTGAACGCGCAGCACCTCCCCCTGGCGTGATGCGTCTCCAAACGGCGGAGGCCTCCGCCATGAAAAAGAGTCCCTATCCGGGTGCCTCCTACACCCCGAGCTTAATGCCCGATGGCCAAAGTCATCTGCTTCTCCAGATAGAACAGGATGTCCCACTTGTGACGATACAAGCTGGCCTGGAAAAATAAAGCCAAAAGGGATTTTTAATGTGGGGGCGGGGACGGCGGAAGGATCGCGAAGGTGAAGGCCCACTGAGAGATCTTGTGACTCTGAAGGAGGCCGAAAGAAGGGCCGGCGCGGAGGGCGGAGCCACGCGAGCGACCGAGGGGTGGGGCGGGGAGGGGCGACCACGTGATGGTGACAGGCGGCGCGTACTTGGAGTAAGCTTGTGCACAAACAAGCGGACCTGGTGAGGTGCAGTAGGAGCGCGGGGCCATCTCAGGCGGGTGCCTCTACCTTTGGCACACCTGCCTCCATTGGGGTCTCCCAGTGTGCGTTCCTAGTTCCCCAGGAGCCGCTGGGGTTGGCGTGGATGGACGGCCTGTCAATCACAGCAGAAGTGAGCCTGCGGAGTGGCCTCACACCTAGTGACTTAGAGCCCTAGTCACAGGAGGCAGTTGGAAAGTCGTCGGCGAGTCTTTTCGAGCCTCAGTTTCTTCCTCCGAAATGGCGATTAAGGAAGCAAAGAGATCCAGCGTGTGAAGTACTTAACACTGGGTCTCATGCCTGTTGAGTGCTCACTGCAGGATGGACAAACAGAGAGAGAGAGGAAGCCTAGCTGTAGTGAAAAGCTTTCTAGAGGAACATCAGAATGTATTTGTTGTATTTGATTTTTTATTAGCTTTTGTTTACATTGTTTTTATCTTTTTATATTTATTTTTTGTTGTTTTTTTTGTTTGGGTTTTTTTTTTTTTGACAGGATTTCTCTGTGTAGCCTTGACTGCCCTGGAACTCGCTCTGTAGACCAAGCTGGCTTCTATCTCAGAGATGTGCCTGCCTCTGCCTCCCAAGAGCTGGGATTAAGGACATGTGCCACCACCACCCGGTATTGCTTTTTGTTTGTTTGGTTTTTGGTTTTTATTATATTTAAACTTACATAATAAGCAATAGTGAAAGATGACGGGCAGAGACTGGAGAGACGGCTCTGCCATTAAGAACATTTGTTGCTCTTGTAGAGGACAAGGATTAGGGTCCCAGAACACGTAACTCCAGTACCAAGGATCCAATGCCTTCTCCTGATTTCCTTGGGAATCAGGAATGCACACCTGAACATACGAGGCACTCATTCATATACCTACGATGATGATGATGATGATGATGATGAGAAGAGGAGGAAGGATGAAAGGCATCCAAGTCAAAATAAAAATGAAACTCATAGGGGCTGGAGAGATGGCTCAGAGGTTAAGAGCATTGCCTGCTCTTCCAAAGGTCCTGAGTTCAATTCCCAGCAGCCACATGGTGGCTCACAACCATCTGTAATGGGGTCTGGTGCCCTCTTCTGGCCTGCAGGCATACACACATACAGAATATTGTATACATAATAAATAAGTAAATAAATAAATATTAAAAAATGAAACTCATAGCAGTTAAATGTGTAGAAATGTGCAAAAAAAAAAAAAGTACAAGGCTCAGTAGCACTATGGGAGTTTTCTTTACTTTGAGGCAGGGTGTCAGGCTATGCAGCCCAGGCTAGTTTTGAACTAGAGATTCTCTTGATCAGTCCTCCCAGCTGCTTGGGCTGCAGAAGCACACACACCACTGTCCTAGTTCTCTGCTGCTAATGTGATGAAGACCATGACCAAAAGCAGCTGAGGGAAGAAAGGGCTGATGCACATTTACAGTCATCATGACGAGAAGACATAGCAGGGATTCCTGACAGGACCCTGAGGAACAATGCTTCCTTGCTTGCTTATGGCTCCCTCAGGTTGGTATTTTATATAATCCAGGACCACGTGCCCAGACAAGACACCATCCACAATGAGCTGAGCCCTCAACTCCAATGGCATCAAAAATGGAGGTATTTTCTCAGTTGAGATTACCTCTTCCCTGGTGACATCAAAACTAGCCAGCACAACTGCTTACTCTCAGCTTGGAGTTTACATAAAAGCTAGTTTTTGTGAACCAGAAGTAGAAGAGGTGGCTGCAAAGAGAATGACATTCCAGACTCAGGGAACCAGAAGAACATGACCCTTCCAGCAAGAAAATGCTTGGTGAGTTGTGGGAATAAGTTTAGGGACTTGCTGGGTCCCAATTCAAGACAGCCTGGAAGAAGAGAACAGGTGTTTGAGTGAGTGGGGACTGTCAGAATGTTGAAGCTCCAAATGGGCTTTGCTAGGGCTAATGTGAGACACTTGGTGGGTCCTCTATGAGGATTAGAAAAGTGTGCTCTTTCTAGGTCACTGGCTGCATGAGCAGAGTTCAGGATCTATTTTGTCTTTCTCAGGTACCTCCATCTCTCCTGGAGTTCTTTGCACAGTGAACAGTCTTTATAGATGACGTCTTGGGTCACTGGGAGGGCAGGAATGATGCTGGGGATGTCGCTAGTCCGCTATTGTCACAGAGGCAGATGGAAGAAGTTCTAGATCCCCGCCGGAGTTTGGATGCAGGTTTCCACCACCATACTCACTGGGTAAGTCTTTTGTCTCCTCACCCACACAACCGAGGGTGCTGCCTAAAGGGGTGGGAGCTGAGCCCGTCTGACATTCAAATGTGGAAAGTGCAGGGCCTCATTCGGGCTTTGTCAGCTCGGTTCATCCTGTGTTCGCTGTGGGCAGAGCATCCATTAGTCCTCAGGGCTGGTCCACCAAATGCCAGATTCTTCAGCTGCCCAAGCACAGGCCCCTGGGGGAAGGTTCGGGGAAAGAGGGGAGGGGAGGGCTTGCAATTCTCTCGCTTTCGTTGGTCCCTAAGCCATTTCACAAGAGTGGATTCTTGCCTCACACCAGTGTGAGGATTCAAATATGCTCAGAGCTTGCCGAGACCACCAGTAGCTGGGAGACTTACAGTGACTAAGGAATGGAGTGGGGGAACCAGAAGGCCCCCCTCCCTGCCCTGCTTCCCTCGGCTTGCTGACCTCATGGGGCTGGAATGTTCTCCTAGGAAGAGGGGGAACAGTGAGGAGCTGAAGTCAAGGATGCTGGCTCTCAAGAGAGGCCACATTGTTACTGTTTGTACAGGGTCTGGAAGAAGAACCGTAATTGTTACCAGGATATGGACCACAGGGACTGCAGAGGGGAGGCCAAGAAGGCAGGCAGAGATTGACAGCCTTGCCAGGAGATGTTTTTACCAATCTGGGCTTTCCTAGATTGATTTTTATTGCTGAAAAGGTGTTCATCAGACCATCTCTTTCCACACAGTACCCTAGAGCCTCCCTGTGACAGGGGCTTCCTAACTGTGTCCTGTGTGGGCAGATGGTGCCCACGTGGTGCCTATAGCAGGCATCTGTCATCTTGGACTGCGCAGCAACTCTCCTCTCTCCTGAGGAGCTGAGTTGCCCTTCCTCTGCTCTTGTCCTGGTGGCCTTGGCCATCACACTACATCCAGACCACCAAATACAGATCAGGCCGGCCTTGCCAATAAAAGATGCCTATCATCTAGCTAAACTGATTGGCCCCTGCTTGAACATGTGACGGGAGCTATTGTATAGAACTATCCTGCCAGCACAACTGCCTTCTTTCTATGACCTGTGCCTGCCTATGAAAGACCATCCCATCCGTGGATGTGACTTGGCACTCCTTCCTAGAAGGAGTGAGCAGAGAGGGCCACTGGAACATCACCTGCCTATCTAGCTACTCCTTCCAGCCAGCTGTATGCCATTTACTCTAGTTGCCCGTGGCTTGGGAGCTCAGAGAAAGGTTAGAAAATATAAGCTAGGAAGACTACAGGAAAAGGGTTCCATCTACACAGGCATGGAGGAGCCATCTTCCATGCTGGGTGCAGACTTTCTATCATGGCTATTTTAGGGTTACCTACGCTTCTGCTTGTAACCCCTCACCCAATGCTCTCATAAGCCTAGTAAGCTCAATGGTTCACTACAGTGAACTTTTGGTGGATCTAACTTTGGTTTGTTGTTGAGCTTTTAGAAGGAGGTTTAGGAAACATTGCTTAGTCTCCCAAGGAGAAAATTCTTGTGAAGGAGTCTAACCAATAAAACTGCTTCCCTGGTGTTTCAATACAGGTATGCTAAAAGGTATAAGGTATGCTCTTTCTTCTGTTGACTAAACCAGGACAGGGAGGCTGTGGGCTCTCATTTTCTTTGTACTGTGTAACAAGCTGTCCAAGAATTCTGGCCTAAAAAAGAGTCACCAAGGGCCTAGGAGATCATTTTTGCCATGTAAGCATGAGGGTTTGCATCCAACCCCCAAAACCTACATGAAAAGGCCAGGCACGGTGACACACCCTTGTGATCTCATCCCTTGAGGCAGAAGAGGGCTGCATAGAAAGGCCATACAGCGCTGGTCCCTGTGGAGTTGGAGCCAGCCACAGCTCCCCAGCATCCTGGACAGCAGAGAGGAAGCCACCAAGAGTCTTGCTGGAGGAGACTAGATCTAAAGAGCCGATCCGAAGCCCTACAGAGAAGGACAGCTGTAGGACACAAGCCATTGACTGTGAGGCCTGGCTGTGCCTCCTGCTTCGGTGTGGATAATACAAACGTGTTTCCTCAATCTGTTTCTTTTTTTTTTAATATTTATTTATTTATTATGTATACAATATTCTGTCTGTGTGTATGACTGCAGGCCAGAAGACGGCACCAGACCCCTTTACAGATGGTTGTGAGCCACCATGTGGTTGCTGGGAATTGAACTCAGGACCTTTGGAAGAGCAGGCAATGCTCTTAACCTCTGAGCCATCTCTCCAGCCCTCAATCTGTTTCTTTTATTGACACTGGCTTCTGACAAGCAGCTCAGGCCTCCTGTGACCAAGAACCTTGTCTTTGCCTAGATCACATTTCTGAGACTCAAGACCAAGTTGGTGGCTCTGAGTAGGTCTTCTCAGGACCTCCATGATAGCACAAGATAAGGGCTGCTCTGAGCTTGCCCCTATGCCCGTGTGCACGTCTGTTTCTTCATTCTGGCTCTGTACTCACGGAGAATGTGGTCCGTCTCCCACCTAATTTATCTGTTCTGCTGTTCCCAGTCAGTGGGACAACCCCCTTTAAACAACTCAAGTCAAGGGCTGGAGAAATGGCTCAGAGGTTAAGAGCATTGCCTGTTCTTTCAAAGGTCCTGAGTTCAACTCCCAGCAACCACATGGTGGCTCACAACCATCTGTAATGGGGCCTGGTGCCCTCTTCTGGCCAGCAGGCATACACACAGACAGAACATTGTATACATAATAATTAAACAAATATTTAAAAAAAAAAACAAAACAGCTCAGATCAAGGTAAAAAACCTGGGAGAGGGCTGGTTAAGAGTGTTGGCTGCCCCTTCAGAGAACAGGTTACCGGTACCTGTGTTGGGTGACTCCAGGGGCTTCAACACCCCCTTCTGTCATCCTTGGACACTGATACTCACATGTGCACACACACAAATAAAAACGAATCTTTCTTGAGAAGCCTGCTTTGAGATAATGTACTTTACCCCTGTGTTAGTAACTTTTCTTCTGCTGTGGGAGAACACCATGACCAAAAGCCACTTGGGGAGGAAAATTATGTATTTTATCTTACATCCCTTCAGTTACACTCTATCTGTGGTGGTTTGAAAGAAAATGGCCCCCAAAGGGAGCAGCGTTATTAGGAGGTATGGCCTAGTTGGAGGAAATGTGTCACTGTGGGGGTGGGCTTTGAGGTCTTCTATGCTCAAGCGATGCCCAGTATGACAGTTAACTTCCTGTTCCCTGCAGATCAAGATGTGGAGCTCTCCGTTCCTTCTCCAGCACCATGTCTGCCTGCATGTCACCATGTCTTGCCATAATAATAATGAACTAAACCTCTGAAACTGTAAGCCACCCCAATTAAATGTTTTCCTTTATAAGAGTCACCATGGTCTCGAGCCAGGCAGTAATGGTGCACACCTTTAATCCCAGCACTCAGGAGGCAGAGGCATGTGGATCTCTGTGAATTCAAAGTCAGCATGGTCCACAGAAGAAATTCCAGGACAGCCAGGGTTACACAAGAAATCCTGTCTCAATCCCTGCCCCCCCCCCAAAAAGAGTGTGTTGGTTATGGTGTCTCTTCACAGCAATAGAAACCCTAACTAAGATTGTGATTGAGGGAATTCAGATCAGGAATATGGATAATACTGCTTACTGACTTCCTTTCCATGACATGTTCAGCCGTTTTTGTTGTACACCTCAAAGCCACCTGCCTAGGGATTGGCACCACTCACAGTGGCCTGGACTCTCCCACACCAATCATTAATCAAGAAAATACCCCACAGGCTTGCCTCCAGCCCAATCTCATGGAGACATTATCTTGTGAAGTTCCCTCCTCTTAGCTGATTCTAGCTTGTGCCAAGGTGATTTTAAAAACTAGCCTTAACATATGAACAATTATTGCTTTCTAATGAAAAAAAAAGGAGATAAACTTTAAAAGCCAGAAACATGAGGACCAGCGCTGCTGTGAAAAGAATCCTTTCAGACAAAGGCTAAGATGGAGACACAGAGAAAGGCAGAAGAGCAAGAACTGCTTTTGTTATATGTCATAGAAGTCATACAGTCCCAAGATCCTGCCCAGCGCTGGCTAGCACCTTTCTTTGCTGTTACGCCTCTACTGTAAAAAAAATCCCTTCGTGAGGGATTGTATCCCTCAGCCTAGAACCTAGGAGTTTCTTTTAACTTTTCTGACAAGATTGTGAATAAATTTGCAGCTCTTCCAGGGGACCTGAGTTTAGTTCTCAGTACCCAGGCTAGGTGGCCAACAACAAACTATTACTCCAGCACCAGGGAATCTGAGATCCTCTTCTGGCCTCAGCAGGCACCCGTATACATAAGGAATATACTCAGACACACACACATGACATATACATAAATATCATAAATCTTTAAAAATATACACCCTGGGGGGCTGGAGAGATGGCTCAGAGGTTAAGAGCATTGCCTGCTCTTCCTAAAGGTCCTGAGTTCAATTCCCAGCAACCACATGGTGGCTCACAACCATCTGTAATGGGGTCTGGTGCCGTCTTCTGGCCTGCAGGCATACACACAGACAGAATATTGTATACATAATAAATAAATAAATATAAAAAATATACACCCTGTACCTGGTGAATTATGTTTTCATCTTATATTTTATTTCTAAATAGATTATAAACACAAACACTTACTGTTTTTACCTTAAAAGAAATCAATTACTTGCCAAATGTAGTGGTAGACACTTTTAGTTCCAACACTCAGGAGGCAAAGACAGGTTATTCTCTAAGTTCAACACCAGCCTGGTCTGCAGATAAAGTTTCAGGACATCCAGGACTACATAGAAGAAATCATGTCTCAAAAAGAAAGAGAGGAAGGAAGGGAGGGAGGGAGGGAAGGAGGGAGGAAAGAAGGAAGGAAGGAAGAAAATAAGAAACAATTACTTTGGGGCTGCAGAGATGGCTCCATGGTTAAGAGCACTTGCTGCTCTTGCAGAGGACCCAGGTTTGGTTCCCAGCACCCACATGACAGCTTGTATGCCTACCTATAATTCCAGCTCCAGGGATCTGACACCCTCTTCTGAACTCCAAGAGTCTCTGCACACACATGCACATTCCCCACACAGATACACATAATTAAAAACAAATCTTTTTAATTTGTATTATTTATTTATTTACTATTTTTGGTTTTTAGTGACAGGGTTTCTCTCTGTAGCTCTGACTGTTCTGGGACTCGCTCTGTAGACCAAGATGGCCTGGAACTCAGAGATACACCTGCCTCTGCTAGGACTAAAGGCATTTGCTGCCACACCCAGATAAAATAATTTTTTAAAGAATAAACTACATTTTATTTATTTATTTTTTTTGTTTTGAAACAGAGTCTTACCATGTAGCCCTGGTACACCTGGAACTCAATATATAGACCAAGCTGGCCTGGAACTCACAGAGTTACGTCTGCTTCTTCCTCACAAGTGCTGAGATCAAAGGCATGTGCCACCGTATTCAACTCAGAATCAACTACTTTTTTTAAAAAAAAAAAATGTGGGTAGATGCTTTGTCTGTGTGTATGTCTACACACCATATGCATTCTTGATGCCCATGTAGGCCAGGACAGGGTATAGGATCCCCTGGACTTGGAGTGACAGACAACTGTGTGATATCATATAGGTTCCAGGAATTGAACTCAGATCCCCTGCAAGAGCAACCAGTGCTCTTACCCACTGTGCCATCTCTTCCAGCCTCGAGTCTATTGTGTGTGTATGTGTGTGTGTGTGTGTGTGTTGAGAGAGAGAGTTAGAGAGACAGACAGAGAGAGAGAGAGAGAGTTAGAGAGAGAGAGAGTTAGAGAGAGAGAGAGAGAGAGAGAGAGAGAGAGAGAGAGAGATGGGGGCGTCTTTCTCCATAACCCTGGCTGTCCTGGAACTCATGCTGTAAACCAGGCTGGCCTCAGACTCACAGAGATCCACCTACCTGCCTCTGCGATAAAAGGTGTATGCCACCATACCTTCTCAAATGTACTTTTTAAAGGAAAATATATATTGCAAAAAAGTTTATATTTGTTCAGATATTCATTCCTTATTCCTAGCACCCTTCACTATTTAATGAAGATCTAAGTTTCCATCTGTACCATTTCCCTTCTCTCCACCACTGAGCTGAATCCTTGACCCCTCATTAAGATTCTTAACATCACTGGGCGGTGGTGCACGTGCCTTTAATCCCAGCACTCGAGAGGCAGAGGCAGGCAGATTTCTGTGAGTTCGAGGCCAGCCTGGTCTACAAGAGCTAGTTCCAGGGCAGGCACCAAAGCTACAGAGAAACCTTGTCTCAAAAAACAAAAACAAAAACAAAAAAATTCTTAACATAATTGTCTGTTGAGTGACTGATGCTAAAACATCCTGGGAAGAGCGGGGTGGGGGCAGGGAGGGGAGAGGGAGAGATCTCATTGGCCCATACCATTATGGAGCCTAGCAAGTCCAAACTCTGCAGGGTGTGTTTACAGGTTAGCAAACAGAAAAAGAAACGCTGCCATTAAGTCCGAAGGCCAACTATAACAGAAATTACCCCAGCCTGGTGGAGGCCAGTCTGCTCTATTCAGCTCTGCCCCAGTTTGCCATGACCCGCCCACTCTGTGCTGGGAATTATTCTTTGCTCAGAGTCCACTGTTGTAAATGCCATTCTTATTCACAGAAACGTCCAGAATAATGCTTGATCACACTTGATCTCTCAGGAGTACAAGAGAGCCTCGTGAACATTGTAGACCAGAGTTAGAGACAGGAAAGTTCAGGGGCAATTATAATACCTTCCAGCAGGTGTTAACAAGAAACTTAAGCAAAAGGCAGTGTTATAGCACACACACCCAACCCCTCTGTTGCTCATGGAGAAGACTTCAACCATGGAGAAGAGCAGTTAGCGGAGAAAACAGAAGACTGCCAGGAACAGCCCAGGAAGAGCAAGAACGTGTGTGAGGAAAAGGCAAGAATGCCAGAGCAGTTGGGACAGGAGGCGGCAGGGGCAACATGAACTAGGAACCCACAGTGTTCCGAGGTTTTGCATGAGTACATACAGCCTTCAGAGGAACCCTATCCAGTAGGTGTAACTTTAAAAAAAAAACTGAGTCACAGAGACTTGTCTCAGTCACCAGTTAGTGGGCCTCCATAGGGATCACTAGAGAGGTGAGCAGGCCAGGTCCTTAGGAGCCTGGTATGTGAAGATATTCGACCTTGATGTCTGCTGGGGTGTAGAGAGGGGATAGAGGAGTCAGGACTATTTTATACCAGATGGGTGAGCTCACCGGTGGAAGACCCCATCAAAAACAAATGAACTAACACGGAGATGGATAGAGGAAGATAATTGAAGTCAACCTCCGGCCTCCACATGGGCATAGATGAACTGAGCATGGCGGTATGTGTGCTGAATTCTTACAGAGCCGCTATAGAAGAAAGCTTCTAAAAAAAATGTTAAACAGAAAGAGTGAGCCAGGCATGGTGGCGTACACCTTTAATCCCAGCACTCTGGAGGCAGAGGCAAGTGGATCTCTATGAGTTTGAGGCCAGGCTGCTCTGCAAAGCAAGTTCCAGGACAGCAGAGCTACACAGAGAAATCCTGTCTTGAAAAGCAAAAAACAAAACAAAAAGAAAGACAAGAAAAGCTTTGACAAACCGTGACAATGAGTGCAGTGCGAAGGCTGGCTAGGACAGCTTTCGAGAATGTCTCTCTTCCATGTGTTCATGTGATAAGTAAATAGCCTATTTTTGGGAGAAATAGACTCAAATGTGGGTAAAGTGTCATGGTGTCTGTATTTTCAAACTGTTCTATCAGAGCTAAAATGTGCGTCCGCAGAGAAAAGGCCTATTTGGCAGATGATACAGCCTAATGTAGATGTGGACATGGAGGGTTCAAAACATGCAACTTACTTGCTTTTCTGTCTGAATTTTTTACGTAATAAAAACTTGAAATAAATTTAAAGATCAAAATATAGCCTGGTAGAGAGCCACACTCATGCTTCTGAGGAACTCTGACCAACTCCAGTTTGAGAGAAGGCTCTCTAAGGCAGCCCCTCCTTGCAAAAAGAGATGCAAATTGGGTGCAAATCCTGGCTTCCATGTTGACTCCACCCCTGCCTCTGCCTTCCAGCCCTTGCCTAGTTCTGAGCTGCAAGGACGCCGAGCCAGGGAGGCAGATGGAGACAGAGCAAACTTTTCAAATGAGTTTGCATTTCTAGTAACTTGCAAAGGGGCACTCACCGTCTGGAGATCTTGTTCCCTTCTTTGAGACTTTGCTTTCTTCATCCACCTGCAGGGAAAGCTCCCTCCTTCTCCCAGCTATCTAGCCGCAAAAAATTCCTCTGTCTTGAAACTACCCAGGCACTGAGGACATCATGCGCAGATATTTAAGAGGGCTTGAGGGATGCACAAGGAGACTCATCTTCCTAGAACTGGCTAAAGAGCATGCGCGCGCGCGCACACACACACACACACACACACACACACGTGTGCACACACACAAGGCTTACTGGGAAAAGAACAGATATTCATGTGTCACACACTTACTGATCTGTGCTATCTATGGTGATGGCATCTTAAGAGTGAGTGGGTCTGTGCACTAATAAGGCAGACTATTCCTGATTAGGCCAGTGTGGCCTTGGCCATGGTGCCAGCGTGCCCAGGGACTGAGGCTTGGATCTCCACTATAGAATTCTATTGACTGTATTCCCAGTAATCCCAAAATGCTCCCAAAGACCAAAGAAAAGAGTTCCACCAAGCCCTCTCCACCACTTGGCCACGGTCTAGGACACTCACTTTCTCCTCTACCTCCAGCAGCCTTAGGGTGGAAAATTCTAGGAGTCTCCCAGACCAATGCAAAGGCGGAAGTCACAGAAGTTTATAGAGCTGTAACCAAATGCCAGGTGTTTCATTACTGATCAACCCACCAGGAAAATCCACACAGGCTGCCTGATGGGACACTGTCTGCCCTGTCCTCCTCCCGACCCCCAGCTACCAAGGCTGCTCTTGGCCATCCTATTAAAGAGAAAAAGGCCACCCTATTAAAGAGTGTGGAGACAACACAGGCTAAGCTGTCTAAAAGCTGACTACGAATTAACGTTTTCCTGATGACGTCTGTGCAAGCATCCCCCAGTCCCATTTTACAGATGCAAAGTCTGAAGCCCATCACATGTGCTGCTGGGTGGGTCAACTCCAGCTGTGGTGTATGGAGGTTACCGGCCCCGCTAGTTACCGATGGGCGTTTATGGGTATTTTTATAAATTGAGACATCAAGATTGGAATTAATAAAAGAAATTCTTCAGAAAGGAGTAGAGAAGGTGGGGTGGGGGTTAGGGATGGGAGTGTCTCTCTGTCCTGGCTGTTTCTTAGGAGCCAAGTGTATTACTTTTCTTCGTGCTGTGGTAAAATACCCGACAAAGTTTCCTTGAGATGTGAAGGGTTGATTTCGGCTCCAAGTCTGAGGATACAGTTCCTCGTGGCTGGGAAGGCATGGTGGGGGCAGGTGCTTGCGGTAGCTGGTCACATGGCGTCTGCAGGCAGGAAGGAGAGTGACCACTGGTGCTCAGCTCATTCTCTCATTTTTATTCAGCCCATAACTTCAGCCTGTGAAATGGCACCCCCTCATAGTCAGGGTGGGTCTTCCCCATTCAGGTAGCCCAGGCTAGACACTCCCTTACAGATGTGTCCAGAGGTTGACTCCTCGCTAATTCTAGGTTCTGCCGTGTCGACAAAATTAACCTTTATACTAAGTAACCCAGCAGGCCTTTCTCTGGGCCTCAGTTGCTCTTCCTGCCCACCGTGTTCCGAAGACCAGGGTCTGAGTTCACCTTGGAGTCTCTCTCAGAATAGTGCCTCATGTAGAATTGTGGAAGGACTTTTGAAACGCTGTTTATCCACCTTGGGAAGATTCTTCTAGTCACATGGCTATCCAAGCAAATGTCAGTAATGATGAGGTTGAATTGCAACCATTACAGTCATATAGGATGGCTAAAAGAGATGGAGAGAGGAGAAGCAACGGGTTGGGTGGGAGGAAGAGGAGAGAAAAAAGGAGACAGACAGAGTCAGGGTAAGAGAAAAGGGGAAGACACAGAAATTAGAAAGAAATTCAGATTGAAAATATTAATAAAGAGGTGAATTTTAAATCTGTATTTCTATCTGATCATATATCATTCTTGTGTTTCAAACAGCACCTCTAAATTCTTTTTGTTTGAAGACTTATTTTTGTTCAATGAAAAAGAGGAGAGAGTGCCACTGTGTGGCCACGTAGTGAATTACTCCTCTAGGAGCTAGAGTGCGCAGAGCTTGCAAGAGAGTCTCCTCAGGATCTGCCAGTCTTGGCAAAAAAACCTAGACTTGGAAGAAGTCACAGTCTTCCCCATGGCTGAATTCAGGTCTTCCTCTTCTCTGCCTGCTGCCGGCTAATCTTTCACTTCAAGCAAAACATGTAAATGGGTGTTTTTCTGGCACCAAAATTCATAGAGAAGATAAGCCCAGCTCAGTCAGCTCTCCAGAAGCCCCACAGAGGACAAGGGCCAGCAGATTCATCCTTGTGTGTGTATGGAAGTCAGAGGATCGTGCTGAGTGTCTTCCTCTGTGGGTCTCTATGTCTGAGACAGGGTCTCTCATTGGACCTGGAGCACACCGAGTGACTTATCTGGCTGGTCAACATGCCCCTGAGAGTTTGATGCCTCTGCTTATCTAATTAATACTGGGATCACAGGTGCATGCCCTATGCATGACTTTTTATATGGTGCTGGGAATCTGAACTCAGGGGTTATTCTCATGCCGCAAGCATGTCAGGCAAGGCAGAGACAAAGAATGCAGCTGTTAAAGAGATTAGCACACTAAAGAGAAGACTTGGGTCCAGCGAGACAGCTCAGTGCTATAAGTACCTGTCACCAAGCTTGATAACTTGAGTTCAGTCTCCAGGACATACAATTCCCACAAGCTGTCCTCTGACCTCTACATATGTGCCATTGCAGGTGCGTGCCCACACAATAAACAAACAAACAAATCAATTAATAAATTCACACACACACAGAGAGAGAGAGAGAGAGAGAGAGAGAGAGAGAGAGAGAGAGAGCACAAGGCTACTCTCTAATTTTATGTAGGTTCTGGGTATTGAACTCAGGTCACGAGTCTTGTGTGATAAGTGCCTTTCTCCCCTGAGCCACTCACCAGCCCTACATGTGTATGCCTGCACACACACAAACACACACACACACAGCACCACCACCATAAATAAAATAATGAATAAAATAATTTTAAAAAGAGAAGCCTTCCTTGTCTCTTTTCTAGAATGATAGGTAAGGCCCCGCTTAACAAAACCCCAACTTGTGAAAATACGAATTCATTTGAAAGAAGAGCACCTGAACTGAGACTGTCACCAAAAGGATCCCATGTTGGAATCCAGCTGCCCGAGGAAGTGATTTTTGTGGTTCACTTACCAAGGGGCACCAAGGCCACGATAGCTTTGGTAGCAGGGGGTCAGACCATATCCCAAGCTGGCAGTAGAACGTGTCAATGTCATTCACAGGGTGATAACTTTGCATATGTGCCAAATGCAAGGGTAACAGGGTCATGGATGCTGTGCCCAGCTTCTAGACAGCCAGTGGGGCCAGGTGGAAAGCCCTGAGTGTCTCTGCTTCCTGACTGGGACCACAACAGTGAGAGGCTGCTGCCATATCCCCTTCTCCACCAGAAGCCAAAAAATTCCTGTCCTTCTTTAAGTTGCCTGTTTAGAGTATTTTGCCAGGACAATGAGAAAAGTAACCCCATCCAGACAGCAAAAGCAAATGAGAACCCCCGACACCATCACTGCAGCTCCTGAGTCCAACCAGACCGGAAGCGGAACATTTTCAGTGGAATGAAATGGCTGCCTTGTTACTGTCAAATTAGCCAACATTAGGAGATAAGGCGCAGCATTAGTCAACCTTAGGACTGGAGACCTGGCCCAGTGTGAGAGAGCTGGCTCACTCTGACCGCATGGGCGCCCGCTGTAGAAGAGCCGGCTCTGCCCCTCTCCTAAGGCAGGGTGATCCCAAAACCTGGATTGACCAAATCAGCTACTACCCAGACTCACATCCAGGGCTTTGAGTTGGCCCACCCCAACATTTACCCCTTCCATGACCTGCCAGAGCCCACGAAGGGACTGATCGTGCGGAACCACGGCTGCAGAATCTTCCTGACTCCAGGCAGCGGCAGGATATCCAGGAGGAGTTTCGGTGAGGTCCAGTGTTGAGGGTGTACCAGAAACCAGAGGCCTTGAACCAAACCAAGAACTCATTCCATTGAATTTAGCAAGCAAAGCGGACTGAACAGAAGGGGACACTGGGTGATACATCAGAGTCCCAATGCCACTAAGATGAACGAAGAGGAGCTGGGGAGGTGGGAAAGGTGGAGGAGCAAAGTGGGGGTTTTCGTCTGTTTTGTTTTTAATTAATATTTTCTTAGTTTTCTTTTGGAAGTGGTGCTATACAGGGGTAAGGGACGGATATGGAGGGACTGGGAAATGAGCGGAATTAGGGTGCATGCTTCCCAAAGAATCAATAAAAAAATTATGTTAAAAATTTTTTAAAAATATATTAAAAAAGAACACTTGTTGCTCTTGCAGAGGACTCAAGTTCAATTCCCAGCACCAAGGTGGTAGCTCAAAACCACCTGTAATTCTAGTTTCAAGGGACCTGAGGCTTTCTTCTGATTTCCACAGGTACCAGGCACGCACAGGGTAAACATACGTACCTGCAGGCAAAATACACATACACATGTTAAATAAATCTTTAAAATATTAACAGTTTGTGCTGAGTTTCTGCAATTGGCACTTGGAAGTGGGTCACGTGAGAAAGCTGTGACACTGTGGAAAACGCTGACTGCCAAGTTCTGAGCAAACGTTCTGGGTTTCCAAGTAAAGGGAAATCAAAGCTGGCCTTTCCACCAGGGAGGTCCTCCTTGGCTATGCTTCCTCTCTCCTCCCCAGGCTCCCCTTTCTTCAGTCTATCATATCAGCATTTGAACTTGGCTGTGGTCAGTTCCCCGAGGTCCTGGCTCTTCGTCTGGCCTGTTCCTCTTTTCAGTCCCTTTTCTCAGCCCAGCACCCATTTAGAGGCCACTTGATGGGGCCTGGGTGACTCAGGGTTAAGAGCACTGGCTGCTCTTCTAGGGGATCTTCTGCCCTCTTCTGGCCCCCACCAGTACTGCATGCACACAGTGCACAGCAGTACATGTAGACAAAAACCTATACACATAAAAAAAAACCTAATAAATAAAGGTCACTTCCTTCCCTGAACCCCCAGCTCTGGATCCACGTTCTAAAGCTCCATGCTCATATTGCCTCCTTCTAACCTCGACATCAAGGTGCTTGTTGGTTGGAGTGACAAGCTTTCTTTCCAATTGCTCTGCTCTGCCTTGGAGACCAGGAAAGACTCCTGTCTAAAGCTCCTGTCTAAAGCTCCTGTGGCTTCTGTCTGAATATGCCCTTCCAAGATTCCCATGGGAACACGGGGCCTACTGCCATGGCAGTGAGTGGTAATATTTTAGGAGGTGACGGCCAGGAGGCCTCGGCCTTCCTCATCAGCGCATGGTTCCCTGTAGATGGGACTGGGAGGGGCTGGAGAGATGACTCAGTGGTTAAGAGTGCTTGCTGCTTTCCCAGAGGACGTGAGTTTGGTTCCCAGCACCCACAAGCAGCTCCCAAGTGCCTGTGACTCCAGCTTCAGGTATCTGACTCTCTCTTCTGGCCTCCACGGATGCTGCATGCCCATGTCAATACTCAAACGCAGCCACATTCATATTCATAAGTAAAAAATAAAAAGAAAATATTTGAAAGGGACTTATGGGGCACAAACATTCCTTTCGCTCTTCTGTCATCTGCCCTGTATGGTCACACCTTAGGACACTTTTACCCCTGCCACCATGTGAGGGGACCCAGGAGGCGCTGACTAACAGACCAAACCCAGAGAAGGAAGGAGGAAGCAGGGAAGTACTACGTTCAAGAAAGGACCTCGAGGGCCTGGAGAGATGGCTCAGTGGTTAAGAGCACTGCCTGCTCTTCCAAAGGTCCTGAGTTCAATTCCCAGCAACCACATGGTGGCTCACAACCATCTGTAATGAGGTCTGGTGTCCTCTTCTGGCCTGCAGACATACACACAGACAGAATATTGTATACATAATAAATAAATATTTAAAAAAAAAAAAAGAAAGGACCTCGAGCAGGGCGGTGGTGGCCCACGCCTTTAATCCCAGCACTTGGGAGGCAGAGGCAGGCGGATCTGTGTGAGTTCGAGACCAGCCTGGTCTACAAGAGCTAGTTCCAGGACGGGCTCCAAAACCACAGAGAAACCTTGTCTCGAAAAAAAAAAAAAAAAAAAAAGAAAGGACCTCGGGAGTAACTGTCTAATGAATGAATGACTGATCTCAGAGATGCTGGAGGCATTCAGCCCTTGAGGGATGAGAGGAAGATGTGGCTTGCAGGACTGACTGCTTAGAGAAGTGGTGTTGGCTCCAGAGGTCACCCAGGTGGCTTGGTCCAAATCAGGGCTGTGTGAGCCTGTCATGCCAGGTGGGGCTCCTGGTACTCAAGGGGCTGGTAGCCTGGCCACTACTATTCCGGGGGGGGGGGTTGGTCTTAGTTCTAGAAGAGTCTAAGAGACCTGGGTCTGGGTCCTTCAGTGGCCAGCAAGAACCTTCCCCAGAGTGTGACTTCAGAGCCACCGTAGAACTGGTTGTGCTACGCGGCACCTTGAGGCTAGAGACCAGCCAAACAACTGTATGTTCAGAAACCAAAAGCTTTGGTAAGGTTATCAGGGGAAAGGGTGTGTGTGTGTGTGTGTGTGTGTGTGTGTGAGAGAGAGAGAGAGAGAGAGAGAGAGAGAGAGAGAGAGAGAGAGAGAGCGCACACGCACATGTTGTGGTGTGTGAAAACATTAGCCATGTCAACAAAGGAGTAACCGAGACGTGGCTCGGCAGAAAAGACAGGCAGGTGTGAATGTACATGACAATAAGAGAGAACCAGGCCATGTCAGGGAATGCTTTGAAAATGTCCTAATTATGACCTGATAAGCTTTTTGCATAAGGCAGGCAGTGGTGGCGCACACCTTTAATCCCAGCACTCCGGAGGCAGAGGAGGGTGGATCACTATGAGTTTGAGGCCAGTCTGGTCTACAGAGCTAGTTCCAGGACAGCTAGGGCTACACAGAGAAACCCTGTCTCAAAAAAACAGAAATCAAAACAGAAACAAAAATCGTTTTTTGAGACACAGTTCTCAATGACCGCTGCCTGGTAACATGTACCAGCTAAAGAATATTTGAGATGTTACCCTAAATCTCTTCTCACTAAGAATAATCAATGGGCTAGATGGGACTGTCTCCTGTCTGTGGCCAGCAGTTGGGACCTGTGCCCCTAGTGTCCTGTACTTCCCTGGCTGCGGCTGCATGGCTGGGCCTCTCAGCAGAAAGGCCTTGGTTGGAACATCCCTTTTCTCTACACTTTGAACCTTGAACTTGCAGTTTCAATCGGGGCTTCCGGTGGCCACGTTTGTTTTCTTTATGAGGGAAATGTAATCTCTCCAGTCCTGACTGCAAGAGCATGCAAATCAGCTAACAGTGCTGTTTTGTGGAGTTCTCTGTGTATGCAAAACCTCCCGGAATACATCAGTCATCCCCAAGTGGGAGGAGGCCAAGGGACAGAGCAGGAAAGAGAAAGTGGGGGCTGTGGAATGGAGCTATCTGTTCAAATGGGGTGAAAGATACCAGGCTGGCCTGGATACGCAGAGGCCCCCCATTGGTCTCTATGTCTCTTTTGCTGCCACCAGATGGCAGCACATGCTGGCCCTGGTACTTCCTATTCAATCTGTACTTGGATTTGACCAGACACAGGGTCCCAGGCCCCCAAACTCACTGCCATACTTTCTCTATTCTTTTACTCTGCCTATCTATGGTTGAGTCTGGATAAACTCCAATTTTGTTTTGTTTTGCCTTTTCAAATGAACCCAGCGGGAGAAGGGGCCTTGTTGGTTAAGTGTGGTGTGGCGGCTCAGTAGCATCCAAGGGTTTTGAAGCAGGGGCGCCATTCTATACCCCAGCACAAATGCGTAATGCTGAACTTGAGGGAGACAGGAAAGGAGGAGGAAAAGGAAGGAGAGAGAGAGGAGAAAAAAGGAAAGAGAGAAGGAGGAGAGGACGCAAAGGGGGTAAAGAAAAGGGGAAGGATGTGGAAAGGAAAAAGGGAAGAGAGAATGAAGGAAGAAAGGGAGAGAAACAAAACCTAAAGAAAGTGATGCCCCCCCCAGACCCCCAAATTCAGGGACTATATGTGAATGCTTTATGCTTTAAATTTTAATAAGTTATCCACTCTTTTTCACCCAAATGCTCCTCAAAGTTTCTGGAGAAATTTCCAGTGGGCTAGAAGCTCCTGTGAGGTTTTGATAAGCAAATGTGCCTGCTCTCGCTCGCCCCATTGGCTGACGCTGCAGCCGCCAGATTTTGACACAAATAATCAGATTGAAAATCAGGGAGGGGAACAGAAGAGGAAAAAAAAAGAGAGAGGCGAAAAGGAGAAGTGTCTGTTTGTGCAGAGACTCATAAAGTTGACCGAGCTGAGAGCAGTCCCCAGGGACCGTGCGTGCGGAGGTTCCCGGCTCCTCAGGCAGAACTCACAAAAGGGACAGCTCCTTGCAGGTGAGTGCTGCCAGACCCTGTGGTGGCCCAAACTCTTCTGAAAAGTTCCTGCCCTGGGATCCCAAGGCAGACTGGCTACTTCTCTTTACAGTCAAAGGGGGAATACTGTGGTAGTCTCTTGTCTAGCTAGATGCTCTGCCCGTCACCAGGGGAGAGGAGGAGGAAGGAGCATGGGCCAGTCTGGGATGGGATGACCCATGCCAGTGGAGGGATCATGCCTTCCTCATTGTAGGCAGCTGGGCTTCACCCTGAATCATCATCATTCTCTCTCTCTCTCTCTCTCTCTCTCTCTCTCTCTCTCTCTCACACACACACACACACACACACACACACACACACAGTTCTTCTAGGGCTGTGGGCAGAATGCAACACAGTCAGAGGTGCCCAAATTAGCGTCTCCCTGCGGGCAGAGCTGCCCTGTGCCGGGAACTGAGAAGTAATTTGTAGCCCACTCTCCCACAGCCCTTGATGACCTTCTCAAAAGTTCCTGGAATCACTGAGGACCCAAATGCCCTCTCCTTTGGAACCCACCGAAGGAAGGCGACAAGTTGAGCCTGCCCCAGCCTCCGGGAACAACAGGATTGTGGGTGGGAAGCACTGTCAGGGGCTCCGGGCTCTCTTTGAGCATGCACGGCTCTGTCTACCTATTTTTAGAGAAAAAGGCAAGCTTGCCTTCTTGGACTTCTTAGGAAATAGGGTTCATTGCAGAGATGCCTCCTAGATGCTATTGGCTGGGTCTTGAGAAAGCCAGCATCTTTAGGAGACCACTAGGAGAAAGCTCCAATCATCTCTGGCTGTGGGTATGGGAGCCACTGGGTGCTGGCAGAACTGTGCCTTTCCATCCTCCTGTGTCCTCCCAAGCCCTGCAAAGTGGTGACTGGCTCGTCCTCCCTCAGGAGAGGTGTAACATTTCAATTAAGGGGTCAATATGTGTGTGTGTGGGGGGGGGGGAGTCGGGCAGTTCTGCATCATTCAGGTTTGACTGATGGAATCACTCCAGTGGTGTTCACCATTCCCAACGCTTCAGGAAAGGGGGCGCGGTGAGGGTCCCACTAGAGGTTCTGGGACCAGCTAGCTCGAGGTCTCCCTTCCCTGGGACACAACATTGGCTCCCTGGCAGAAATAGCAGAAGGCTCCTCAGTCTGGAGGTGTTTGTTTTGACTCCTTTCCCATGGCAATCCCAGCCGCAGACACGGCTCCACTCTTGGTGCAGATAATGTTGCATTTGCTCGATTCTGTTTCCATTGTGGTAATATATGTACATGAAATTGACCATCTTTGGTTTTGATTTGTGTGGTGCTCCCACGCGTGGAATACAGGGTCTGTCACAGAAGTACACTCCCAGGTCCCCTGCCCCTTCTTCTTTCTTTGTTTGCTGTGTAGTTAAAAAAAAAAAACAAAAACCCTAAGCTTCTGATCCTGCCTCCACTTCCCCACACTCTGAGCTACATCCCAAACTCTTTTCCTTTTATTTTTCCTTTCTTTTATTAGCTTAAAATTATTATCATTAACTAGGCACGGTGGCACATGCCTTTAATCCTAGCACTTGGGAGGCGTAGGCAGGTAGATCTCTGTGAGTTCAAGGCCAGCCTGGTATACAAGAGAGTTCAGAACTGCCAGAGCCACGTAGGGAGACCCTGTCTCAAAAGAACAGCAAAAAAATTATTATTACTATTATTATTACTATTATTATTAGTGTTTGTTTGAGTGTTAGAGAGATATGGGGCGCCCATACCACAGCGCACATGTGGAGGTCAGAGAACAACTTTATGGAACGCATTCTCTCTCTCTTTTTTTTGTTTGTTTGTTTTTTGAAACATGGTTTCTCTGGAGCTTTGAGGCCTGTCTTGAACTCCCTCTGTAAACCAGGCTCACCTTGAACTCACAGAGATCTGCCCATCTCTGCTAGGATTAAAGGCGTGCACCACCACCACCTGTCCCATTCTTTCTTTCTACCACATGGGTTCTAGGGATTGAATGCAGGTCATCGGCCTTCCATGGCAAGTGCTTTACCCACCGAGACGTCTCACTGACCCACTTGCTTCTCCTGGAGACAGTGTCTCCCATGTTTGCCCAGGCTGGCCTGGCACTCCCAGGCTCACACAATCCTCCTGACTCCCTCCCAAGTATCCAGGACATTAAGGGCTTGCTCCTGTGCCTCGCTCTTCTTATGAACTTTTCCTTAGCTGTCAAGTGGATTCACCTTGTAAACCAGCCCCAGCATCCATCCCATTCCTTTTGTAAAACTGAAACTCCATACCTATTAACCAATAACTATTCCCCCTGCTAACCTCAAATCTACTCCAGTCTCGGCGAATTTGCCTATTCTGAGCAAACTATATAACACTTGTCCTTCTGTGGCTGGCTTATCTTGCCTCCCACGTTCTCAGGATTCGTCATGCCATGCACGCCAGAGTTTCCTTCGGTTGGTAGACCGAATCGTACTGCGTGCTTTGGCCTGGCTGCACCTTGCTGATCCATCCTGCCTGGATGGAACCTGCACCTGTCAGCTCTTGCCGATGGAGTTGCTATCAGTGTGGATGCAGTGTCTGAACTCTGTGTTCAGTGCATGGCTGGAAGTCACTTGCTCACTTTATGTGTTTATTTGGTGGTGTTGGGGATTGCACAGTAACTCACTGGCTTTAGGCTCCCTAAGGTGATCCAGGCTCCTGGTCCATGACTCTGGGAGATGGCTCTGTTTGTTTGTTCCCTCCTTCCCTTCTGCCCTTATACATAAGGAAGTCCAAAGGGTCCCCTGTAGCTGACCCTGAGAATCAACTCAGTCTTGCCCAACCCTCCTGAAAAGGGAACCCAAGTGGCCAGTGTCTCAGGCAAGGTAGCTCAGTCCCTAGCTAAAGGCCGACAGATTGTACGTGGGATTTTTAGAGTAAAGGGGAAGTTTAGAAATCTCTTAGCCCAACCGTCTCTTCTGAGAGATAGGAAAACCAAACCCAGGTTAGCGGCTCACGCGGTCACAGAATCAGACTCGTCCCCACCGGCTGTACAAGGTGTCATAGGTCAGGACAATCAAATCCCCACGAGCCCACTATACCCCAAACCTGGGAGTGTAGGGTGTTGTGTCCCTTGAGGCAGCCCCAGCTAAGGTTCTGACTCAGGGTCAATGGACCCGCTGCCCTAGAGTCTGGGGTAGAAGCTTTATGAAGCATGCTAACAGGGGCCTCTTTCCGGACACCAGATACCATCATCGCCTCTGTTTTATGAAGAAATCCGAGTGTCTTTCACAATCTCTGCCCTGAGCTCGCTCTTAGAATGGTGTATGTGAATCAAAACCGAGTGGTTGTTAATTAACTACACCATAGGTAATCGGTTCCTGTTTTCTTTCTTTCTTTTTTAAACTCACTTAACAAGGGTGAGAAGGAAATTCTCTGGGTACATTTGGCTCCCACTGTAGGCTTGGGGGTCTGGCTAAGTGCTGTATGTCCGTTTGCCAGGTTAGGGGAGAGAATGCCCTGGAAGGCATTATTTAAGGGCTAGGGCAACCCAGTGGGAGGAACCCCCCCCCCAAAAAAAAACAGGACCTCTTGCTTGCCAAGTGAGCATAAGGCACCCAGTAAGTGCTTAGGATGCTGGAGGTCATGGTCCTGTGTTGCCCTGGCTTTTGGTCGGTTTACCTCGGGTCACCCTTAACTCTGGTCCACAAGCAAAACTAGCTTTAAGGAGGTCTGTTCTTACCTGTCTTCCATCTGAAGCTGGTCTGGACCCCGAGTGGGGTTTTTTGGGGGGTCAGAGTTATGTGACTTTTTGTTCTAGCTCCCACTTTCTTTTGGTGCTGTAGTCTATATCAGTGACTATTGTGAGGGGCGCAGATGGTATTGGGGGGGAGGACGGTGGGCCGGGAGTCAAATCCAAACAGGACAGTAGCCCTAGGTTTGGCTCTGCCCTGACCTTGGAGAAGCCAACATCCTCTCTAAGTCTTGAGATTCCCCACCTGCCATCTGAGGACACTTCCTCCTTCCCTCTTGCCAGTGACACGGAGCGGGGCTGAGACCATGGCTTCTTTTCCTCCTTGGTGCAGCAGCTGTGTGTCTCAGTGAGGACCTGGCATGAAAGGCCTGGTACAACCTGTGGCACACAGACCACACTGAGTACCTGCTGTCTCCTTGCTGTTCTGCCTGGCCTTGTTCTGCCTGGAGTAGGCTCGAAGGCAGCTTCTCTTCTGTGAGAGACGGATGGAATAGGGCTTCACTGAAGGTGCTTAGGCAGGCAAAGGCAGACCCTGGTTACCGTCAACTCTTTTTCCCTTTGCCCTATCTTGACTACTTTAGGGCGCATCTTGGTTTTAGTTGATTTCCTAAGAAAATAATGTATGTAAAAAAAAAAATGGGTCAGCTTTTGATAGATCGTGGCTCTCGAGGTCTTCCCAGAACAAAGATGGAGGAGAACCTAGCCCTTCCAACACTTCCCACCCGCCTTCATCCTTTCAGGGTTTAGAGCCCCTCAAGTGAAGAGCTGGAAAGATTCAGAAGGGGGAGGAAAGGAGAACCCAGGAGGGGAAGGGGGCAGGGGAGGAAGGCTGTCCCTGGAAGATAAGGTCGTGGCTGATGTGTGTACCAGAAAGAGCAGCTGCCCCTCCAAATCCTTTGTTTAGAGACCTGAGAATCTCTCAGTGGAAGGGACCCAAGAGTCTAAGTCCCATCCTTCGTTTTAGAGTTCAGAGAATGGAGGGCCTTGAACTTGTGCCAGCTCTCTGGTTCATCCTTAGAGTACACCTGCTGGGCTGAGCCAAGCTTCCTTCCTGGCCCCT
This sequence comes from Microtus oregoni, assembly GCF_018167655.1. NCBI lineage: Eukaryota > Metazoa > Chordata > Mammalia > Rodentia > Cricetidae > Microtus > Microtus oregoni. The sequence continues at coordinate 12,472,565 of NW_024543084.1, read as the reverse complement.
TCAACTCCTGCTCAGTGAGTGGAGATGCCACGTGATGACTCAGCCTAGGTGCCTGCCAGTGCACCTTGCACACTCAAGGCCTTTTCTTGCTCCCAGCAATGCCTGGCATTGAATTAGTTCCCCCTATTAGCTGATCTGCATACAGGGGCCACAGCAAAGAAGGCTGGACCTGCCTGGCTACCAACCACTGATACTCCCCAGCGGGGCTCTAGGCCAGGGGGAAGCAGACTTGAGGTTCACCCCCTGGGACAGGAGTAACTTGAGACTAAGCTCCAAGCTGTCCTTCCTAATCTTGCCTCCCACCCCGGTCTGAGCTGAGGTCTTATCGCCTAGCTTGCACTGTTGTTCAGTCGCGGGCCAAATCCTTTTCCCGCCATTGCTGGGCGTATCACAGATGCAGCCTTCAGTGGGTGGCTGGTCCTGAGTGGGGGTGGGACTCCTCCCAGGCTCTTGATTTTCAGCTTGAACAGTCTGGAGTACAGGGAAGATGGAGGACTCCGAAGGGGGCTCTCTGTCTCCCAGGGCTGTGAAAGCACCGCACAGGCTAGGGCAGAGATACAGGTCATCTGTGGGAGGGCGACCATAAAGGACCCAGCAGGAGCTTCTGACCTGAGCCAGTCCTTTGGCTCATTTGATCCTCAAACTCTCCCCTAAACCCGACTAGGAAGTTAACCCGACTAGGAAGTTAAGTGATGATACCCAGTGCTTGAATTGATGGACACTCACCTCTTTATCTCCACCTGTGAGAAAACAGCAAACCTCCAGGTGTAGCAGATGGATCGCCTTAGGCCTTTTCCCATGATTCACAGACAGAAATCCCCTCCCTTTCTGGAGAGTAGAATATAGGCTGAAGGTGTGACCACAGCCGCTCTCAGCCTGCCGGGCAATAAAGGTTTACAGTTAAGGTTCCCCTTGTCTCAGTTGCTCTAAGTTCCTCTGTAAGTATTCCCTCCTCAACCCCTGCCAAAAGCAGGACTGAAAACCTGGGGTCCTCACCAGCATTCCAGCTGGATAGCACATCTTAAGTAAAGGAAATTAGCCCAGAGAAGTAGACGAATTGAACAACAGGCAAACTGAGGGTTTCTCCCTATGAGTTTCTTTAGGTGGGGAATGTAGGGGGGTTGTTTTTGAGACAGGGTCTCACTATGTGGTCTTGGCTGGTCTGCAACCACTCTATAGACCAGACTGGTTTTGAACTTGGGGAGCTCCAACTACCTCGGCCTCCTGAGTGCCGAGACTAAAGGCATGCACTACCACACCTGGCTTCTCTATGAGCCTTTTCATGTAAAAATCTAAGCTCAGAATGTGTGATCTCTCAAAGTGTGTCCAACTGCAACTCAAGAACAGCTCTTCTTGTTTGTTTTAGACAGGGCTTCCTATAACCCGGGCTGGCTCTGAGCTCGCTTTATAGCTGAGGGTGACTTTGAACTACTGATCCTCCTGCCTCCACTTCCCCAAAGCTGGGATTATAAGCATGCACCATCATACCTGGTTTTATGCAGGGGTTGAAACCATTGCTTCGTGCATGCATTCTACCAACTGAGCTGCACCCCCAGCCCTGCGAGTATAACTTCTAGAACTGGAGTCCAGTGTGTCTGCTTCAGAGACCCCAGCTCCATCCTCTCTTCTGCTTCCCTGTACAGTCCAGGCTGACTCTAATTGCTAAGCATGAGTATATTTTGCCTGTGACTAATTCACAGTTCTGGGGAGGCCAGATGATCAAAGTCAAAGTATCAGTAAGTTTGGTTCCTTCTGTAAGTTCCAAGAAAGCCACTTCTTGGGTCTCTCCCAGCTCTTGGAAGCAGTCAGTCGTCCTTAGCATCCCTCAATCCTGTTTCCGATACACAAGCAGTTCTCCCTGCACCCGGGTTTCCCTCTTCTTATAGGGTCATTGGTCATTTTGGGTGCAAGGCCTATCTCCAGTCACATCTTAACTTGATGTGGCATTCACGGGTGCCAGGGGGATGTGAACTTTTGGGGAAATTATACAACCCAGGGCAGGGTAGGGTATCTTTGATATCTGGAGGAGACTCCAAAATCCAAAGGAATGGTGCTGGTCACTCTTGGCCACTTCCACCCTCTTCCTCCTTGCAGGTGTGGCCCATACTCTGAAAAATGCCACGGTCCTTTCTAGTGAAGAGTAAGAAGGCGCACACCTACCACCAGCCCCGTGCCCAGGACGATGACCTGGTCTGGCCTCCTGTTGTAATTCCTGGTGAGTCTGAGCTCAGGCTAGATCCCACCCGGTGCCCACTTGGCTCTCTGTCTGGATGCTGCTGCTGCTGCTTGACTGACTGACTGACTGACTGAGTGGATGAAATGCTCATCTCCTCTAGCATTTGGGTTCTGGGAGCATCAAGCTTGGAGCCAGTTAGGGACACGTGAATCCAACTGAGATCTGAGGTCAGGTGCTCTGGGTTTCCTTACCTCTCCCCATGCCGGGCGGAGGATCTGGTGTGAGCAGCAGTAGGTGTGTGCCCCTGCTCTTCCTCTCTCTGGAAACATGGTGCCTCTTGCTCCTGCAGACATTCCGGAACTATAAGTGGTGACTCTTGGGTCTTGTTTCCCCACAGTGGTGAAAGAGCATATCCTGAGTAGCAGCCCTGTCCTGGGCACACTACTCCCAAGTCAGACCCTGGACTGGAACGCAGTCAAACAGGAGCGGGAGATGCTGCTGGACCAGAGCCTGCCCAAGATGGCCTCAGCCCCAGGTACCCAGCTGGGGGTCCCCACTGCCTCCTGTGAGTGCCAGAGAGGAAAGAAATTGGCCTCTGTGGTAGCACTTCTTGCGGTCATGAAGCTGGGGAGGGCCAGAGAGGTCACTGGATGCCGCCTGGGCTCTTTGCTTCTGCTGTACACTTCCAGTCAGACACTTGCTCCAGATGAGGGCATTTGAGCTGTGGGTGCGAGGCAGAGGTCTATAGGGTGGTGGCCTAGGGTGCAGGGGCTGAAACTGCAGTGAAGACTTACAGCAACGGTGCATATTGGGGGTGCACACTGGAACCCGCAACGGGAGGTCACCAGGGCAGATGGAGCACTGGGCCACCTTATTTCAAAATTAATTGCCTGAACCAAGTGGTGGTGGCGCACACCTTGGATCCCAGCAGCACTCGGGAGGCAAGAGGCAGGCTGATCTTTGTAAGTTGAAGGCCAGACTGGTCTACATAGAGAGTTCTAGGACACCCAAGGCTACGCAGAGAGACCCTGTCTATAAACAAACAATTAGTCACCTGGTGGTCAGAGACATGGCATGGCAGTTAGGAACGCCTGCTGCCCTTCCAGGACCCAAGCATCACAAGGCTGCTTATGGCTGCCTGCAGCTCCAGTTAGAGTGCCCTGCACCCTCTTCTAGCCTCTGAGGGCACCAACACACATGGTGCACACTTAGATAAATAGAAAGTTAAATGTAAATCCCTACAATAAATCACCCACATGTGTGTCTTTACACAGAGGGACCACTGGTGACATCCCAACCCCAGGATGGAGAGTCGCCAGTCTCTGAGTCACCCCCTTTCTACAAGCCCAGCTTCTCTTGGGATACCCTGGCCTCCTCCTACAACCACAGCTACCAACAGACCCCTTCTACCATGCAGTCGGCTTTTCTGGAGCGCTCCGTGAGGCTCTATGGCAGCCCCCTCGTGCCCAGCACCGAGTCCCCCTTGGACTTCAGCCTCCGCTACTCTCCAGGCATGGACACTTACCACTGTGTCAAGTGCAACAAGGTGAGTGACGGGTGGGAGTGGCGTGAGGGCTGGAGGGGCCTTCTGGAGCCCTCCTACAGCTTCCGCTGTATAGACAGGGGACTGTCACAGAGAGGTAAGAAGACTCCCTGGGACACACAACAGAAGAACAGCAGGACCACCAATTGATGCATAATTAATAAAAACTCACAGAAAGAACTTGGGGTGCAACCTGAAGGTCAGAAAAGCAAAACAGCCAGCCACTGTTTAACTCAGTCCGAAATAGCAATCCCACCTCCAAGAATCTCAGAATGAGACTGAGAGATGTCTCCTTCTGCCTTATAATCATCTCTAGGGCTGGGATTAAAGGCATGCACCACTGGGATTAAAGGCATGCACTGCCCAGTTTCTATGACAACTAGTGTGCTACTGGGATTAAGGGTGTGTGTTACCACTGCCTGGTCTGCAAGGCTGATCACTGGGGATGTTTTGCTCTCTGATCTTCAGGCAAGCTTTATTTACTAAAATACAAATGAAATGCCACTACAGCCAATGCAGTTCCCTTTCCTGCTCCATCCTGCTCAGGAGCTGGGCCCGTGGCCTGCCTCCTTCCAGGGGCCTGACCCTCCGCTCTGTCCTAGGTCTTCTCTACCCCTCATGGGCTAGAAGTGCACGTCCGCCGCTCTCACAGTGGAACCCGGCCCTTTGCCTGTGACATCTGTGGCAAAACCTTTGGCCACGCTGTGAGCTTAGAGCAGCACACGCATGTCCATTCCCAGGTGAGCAGCTGGAAAAGGCTGAAGGTGACACAAATTGGGCGGGAAGTGAGGGACAACTCACTACTTGCGTTCCTGAGTCTGAATCTTCTAACATCCTGGGTCTCTGATGGGCTGAACTGGTTTCACATCTGGTCAGAAGAAGCTCTAGGGATGTGGGGATGGGGGCCTAGAGTATGTCTGTGAGACCAGGAAAGCATCCTATGTGCTGGGTGGCCCTGAAGGCATCCTCAATTCTCAGAATGTTAGAGTTAGGTTTAAATGCATAGCTTACCCCACTTATCTCTGTCAGTTGGGATCCAACCTTGGGACACACCCCTTTCCAGAGTGGAAAATGTATCTCTCCAGCTCTCTACCCGATTCCAGGGAGGTTATATAAGCCAGATGGAAGTGGATTACTAGTGCCTGGGTAGATGGTAATGGTGGGAAATGACCCCAGGAGCTTCTATCCCTCAGCAACAAACTGGGAGCTAGCCCTGTCTTGAACTTCCCAACCTCCCACAGCCCATCCAGGCTACTGCTAGAACTGCCCCAATACCCACAAATGAAGAAATCTACCAACACCAAGCTAATTGGCTCACCCCAAATCATAGGGCTGCTAGGCTGGAAGGGGTGTCTAGCATACAGGAGGTCCGACACCAAATGAACCAGGAATGGTTGTGTACAGAACAGCAACTCAGGAGGTGGAGGCAGGAGGACCAGAAGGTCAAGGTCATCATTACATACAAAGCAAGTTCAAGGTCAAGCTGGGCTACAGGAGAGCCTGTCTTAACTAAACTGACTCAGCACGTCACTGTCCCAGCCAAGATGAACTCTTTCTGGGTTACTGGTGAAATCCTGAAATATTTAGATGAGTGGTTTCATCTGTCAGTCAGCTAACACACCATGAGGCTCACTTTGAGAAGTATACCGTGAAAGGCACGAGGAACTATCTCAGAAGAAGCCAGTCAGGCCCCAGCTTCAGCCCAAGCCGGGGAAGCAGAAACAGGCTCCTCTAGACCCTGCCCTTGAGGCCACCCCAACGGAGTGTCCTCTTTCTCAGGGCGTCCCTGCCGGGTCCAGTCCTGCGCCCAGCTTGGCTGTCCCGGGCCTCGAGGCCCCACCTGCACCTGACCCCCCAGGGCCTCGTTTCCTCCGGCAGGAGCGTAGCTTCGAGTGCCGGATGTGTGGCAAAGCCTTCAAGCGCTCGTCCACTCTGTCTACCCACCTGCTCATCCACTCGGACACGCGACCCTACCCCTGCCAGTTCTGTGGGAAGCGCTTCCACCAGAAGTCGGACATGAAGAAACACACCTACATCCACACAGGTGAGTGCCCCCAAACCAAGCCATAGGATCTCCTCCCTGGACTCTGGGTATAGCATCATTTGCCAAGAGGCCCACTTGATGGGGCCTTGAAGGGCTGGACAATCACTCAATGTAAAGAAACACTAGAGAGGTAGCCAAGTCAGCATGGACCTGCAGCAGAATGCGGACAGAATGTGGATTTTCATCCACTCACTCACACAGCTGCTCGCTCTGTCACGCTGTCTCCTGTCTCCGTTATAACCCAGTGCTTGTTTGGGCCAGCCCCTGCATGGGGATCTGTTGAGGAACAAGGACGGTCTGCGGCAGCTTGGACCAGCTTAGACTCCAGAGAGAGACAGCATCAATTACTTTTTGTGTTATGTGACCAGGATGCGTGTTAGGAGCGATTTGCGAGAAGGGTTATTTTGTCTCACGGTTTGAGGGTACACTCTGTGGCGGTAGGAAGACACGGTAGCAAAAGCATGAGGTCACATTACCTCCACAGTCAGGAAAGAGAGTGAGGAAGGCTGGTGTTCAGCTTGCTTTCTGCCAGTCGGTCCAGGACCCCAACCTATGGACCAGTGCCAGCCTCATTTAGGGTGGACCTTCGGTCAACCCAATCTAGAAAATTCTTCACAGACACTCCCAGGAGTGTCTCCTAGGTAATTCTAAGTCCCATCAAGTTGACAATTGATTATCAGGTAATTTTATTTGCTTGTTTTCTTATTGAGACAAATTCTCACATAGCCCCAGGCTAGCCTTGAAGTTAATAGGAAGCTGAGGCTGACCTCACCCTCAACCTCAAAATTCCCCTGCCTCTATTTCCAGGGTGCTGAGGTTAGAGTTGTGCACCAGCACACCTGGTCAGGGGTGTATCTATTGTAACTCTCTACTTTACTTCTTTCCTTCCTTCCTTCCTTCCTTCCTTCCTCCCTCCCTCCCTCCCCCTCTCTTTCTTTCTTTCTTTCTTTCTTTCTTTCTTTCTTGTTTTCTTTGGAGACAGGGTTTCTCTGTGTAGCCCTGGCTGCCCTGAAACTCCCTCTCTAGACCAGGCTGGCCTTGAATTCAGAGATCCACTTGCCTCTTCCTCACAAGTGCTGGGAACAAGGTGTATGCCACCACCGCCTGGCTATTTTCCACCATTCTCTAAGGTTGGCCATAAAAGAGATATAATAGAGAATGAATGTCTGCAGGGTGGAGGCTGCAGGCCTGGCACTGCCTCCTGACCCCACCCTGTCGTTTGCCCTTTTCCCAGGTGAGAAGCCCCACAAGTGTCAGGTGTGCGGGAAGGCCTTCAGCCAGAGCTCCAACCTCATCACCCACAGCCGCAAGCACACAGGCTTCAAGCCCTTCAGCTGTGAGCTGTGCACCAAGGGCTTCCAGCGCAAGGTGGACCTGCGTCGTCACCGTGAGAGCCAGCACAACCTCAAGTGAGACAGCCAGCCAGCCTGCTCCAGCGTGTCTCATCTGAAGGCCACTCTCACAACTCTGACCCTTGTCCCCCATCCTCCCGGAAGCAGTGCTGTCCAGGAGACTGCCCAGGAGGCTTCTTTTGAGATTTGTGGAGTTGCTGGGCGACCTCAAGCAAGCCCCACTCCTTCTTGGACTGCTATAAGGTGTCAGTTCGGGCCTTTCTGAACTGTAGTCACAGATGTACTCTGGTCTTGTCCCCTGCCGGAGCACAGAAGGCTACAAGACCCTGGTGGCCAAACCCACAATGGCACAGCCAGACAAAAGCTGGGACCATCAGAGAAACCCTCCCGTCTGCTTCTCTGGGCCTGGTGACTTGGAAGTTTTAAGGATTCTCTTCCTGTCTGTCATAGTCAGAGTTTCCCTTGCCCCAACTGGAGGTTGGTACCCCTCTGCTTTAGCCAGATGTGCTGTCTGCTCACCCTTGCCCCCCAGCCCACTCACCACATTCATCTGGGAGTCAGGCTCCATAGCCACAAGACTGAGAAATGAGGAGTTGGTGTCAGAAGCCTGTTCCTCTCAACTGATGTAAATAAAAATAAAGATGGGTCTGGCCATTTGTAAAGTGCCTACTAGGGGCCTGGAATATCTGAAGACTTTAGGGCCTAGACAAGGAGCTAACAGACCAACTGAGAAGCATCATGGCAGGTGCCTGGGAGGGTGGGGCTAGGGCTGCTACAGACAGTATCAGTCTCCTGCAGCAGCTATAAGGAACGGGCACAGACCTCTTTAGTGTTGCAAGAGGAGCTTGACAGGAGTGACTAAGTGAAGCTTGGGGCTGCTGCCCGACGAGCTCTGTGACTTCAGGGGGGCCTCTGAACCTCTCTGGTTCAGAGAGAAACGCCTGGCTTGCTTGTAATCACGGCAGTCCTGTCCAGGTGGCAATATTAGCAGGATTCTGTGAAATTACCCAAGGAAAACAGTGCACAGGACCCAGTTCTCACAAACACCACCAAGCCCTCTGCATTCCTATTTAGAGTCCTGCCCCTCCAATAAGGCCACACCAGTGTCACCTTCTCCATGAGTCCCCCCCCCCCTTGGCTATCCCAGCCAGAGGCTCTCTCCTCTAACACTAAACTACTTGTGTCTCTTGCCCACAGCCCAGGAACTGCTCACAGTCCCTTGGTAGAAAGCACAGACACAAGAGTTTCCACACATTTTCTCCACTCCACATGACCCCTACAAGGCATGTGATATTGTCCCATTTTACAGACGAGACCACTGAAGCTCCGAGAGCCCTGCCTATTGGAGATGAGAGGGTGTTCAGTAAAGAAATTCCATGGGGGCTTGGCTGTAATGGTGGTACAGCACTTGACTGGAATGTGTGAAGCTTTGGGTTCAATTCCTAATACCAAAAGCCAAAACAAAACAAAGCAAGACAAAGAACCCTCAAAGATTCCATTGTCTTTAAAAGGCTCCTCTGCAAAACACAATTTAAACGTGTGTGTGTGTGTGTGTGTGTGTGTGTGTGTGTGTGCCTCGAGAGTTGGAGGGCTGTATTTGTTACTTTTCTGTTTCTATGATAAAACACTGTGGTCCTATAGTAGTGGTGCACACCTTTAATCCCAGCACTCAGGAGACAGAGGCAGGTGGAGCTTTGTGAGTTCAAAGCCAGCCTGGTCTACAGAGCAAGTTCCAGGACAACCAGAGCTACACAGCACGGCCAAGGCTACTTGTGGAAGGAAAGGTTTATTGGGGTTGTATGGTTTCAGAGGGATAAGTCTGTCACAGCATGGCAGAAGGCAGCAGGCATGGCAGCCGGAGCAGGAAGCTGAGGGCTCACATCTTGAACAGCGACCATGAAGTAGAGAGAATGATCTCAAAATGACACAAATCTTTAAACTCAAACCCTGCCTTCAGTGACGTGTTTCCTTTAACAAGGCCACACCTTCTAAATCTCCCAAACAAATGCCAGCAAGTGGGATCCTGGTGTTCAAATGCCTGCGGCTGTGGGAGAGATCCCATTCAAACCGTCACAAGGGCTGTCCCTCTCACAGGAACAGGATTCAATGATTCAGCTAGGTGGGAGGGCCCAAACCAGCCCAGCCATCCTCCTGTCTCTGCCTCCCCAGCACTGGGATTACAGGTGTGCACCTCAACCCCTGACTATTTTTATGCGTACAGAAGATCAAACCTAGGCCCTCACACTTGCAAAGCAAGCTCTTTACTTTCTGAGTTCTCACCCCAGGCCAACCTTGGCCTCTTAAACGGACTTGTTTAGGGTATTTGGCCCCCTGGCAACGAATGTGAGGCTCTTCCTGCCCAGACAACAAGAGAAACTGGCCCAAAGCCACAGTTAGTGTGGGAGTGGGGGGGGGGTGAGGAGGGAATCCTGCACCCCTCAGCCCCTCAGGTAAGGAGATAAAGCGTGAAGGTAGGGGATGGGTAAAGGGATACTCTGTGCCTACATGCTCCATGCTCTTGTATGCATTCAGCCCCCCCCCCCCCCCCCCCCCCCGCTTCCCGCAACACACACAGACCTGCTTTGCATGCGTCTTGTTTGCTAAACAAAACCAAGACAATATCAGGGTTTCCGTCACGTATGCAGTGTGTGTGTGTGTGTGTGTGTGTGTGTGTAGGAGGGGGGTGTGGGAGAACAGAGACAGAAAAGCAGGTGAACACCTTCCCCCAGATTGGCTGAGGCTGAGGCTGAGGTCAGGGGCAAGCATTTTGCTCATCCATTGAGTGCCCCACTAGCAGAAGGGGAAGGAACACAATAGCCTCAGAGTAGGGAGTGGGCTGGCGCTCTGTTTCAGATCGTAGACCACAGTGGATGTGGGCACAAGTACCAGAGCCCAGGCGGGGAAGGCTTTATGGCCCAGGTTGGGCTGGCGTGGCTCCGTGCCCAGAGAGGAGTGGGGTTATGCAGGACAGGTTTCACATAGGCAGCAGCCCAGAATCTGAAGAAGCCCAGAGGTACCTTACAGACTGACCTGTGATTGTTCTGCCCGGTGGTAGCACAGCTAGCTACAGACTCTGTAACACCTCGCACTGAGGGAGGCTGGTTTGGTGGTTGTGTGTGTGTGGGGGGGGGGGCACTGCCCATTGGCTGGAAGTGAGAGAAGTGCAAGACCCTTGTCCTCTGCTCCTGTTGGTGCCTCCCAGTTTCCTATCTGGCCAGAAATTCCCGCCACTGTGTGAACCAAGAGATACCACCCAGCTCTGTGAAAATCACCTGTCACTTCCGTTTGCCAAAGACCCAGACGTGGTGGCTCTCACTCAAGGTCACACAGACAGTTAGCGGCCCGGTCAGAATCCAGCTTTCCAAGCTTTAATCCTCAGCTGCCCTTCCCCCTCCCAGCCTTGAGATCTTCATTTTCATAGACCATGTACTGTGTGAACTCTGGAGTGTGGTAGGAGCATATGGGAGCTGGGGGTGGGATTGCCAGGCTAACTCCTCTGTGGAGGGCAGGATAGGTAAGGAGGGGATCTATATCAGAGGGGTGCTGGTGAGTCCCTACAGAGAATCAGTCAACTACTTAGTGGTGAATATCCAAACAAATGTTCTGGGCCTATCGAGATGGCTCAGCGGTTAAGAGCTATCTCTCCTCTCGCAGGGGACCCCAGTGTGACTCCCAGCACCCACATCAGGTAGCTCAAAACTGTCTGTAACCCCACCTTCAGGGGAATCCAGCCTGTGGCCTCCAGGTGTACCAGCAGCATTCGTATGCACACATACACACAATCAAAAATACAAGAAATCTTTTTTAAAAAACTAATATTTTAATATTGAAACAAATTGACCACATTAGGAAGAAGGGGGTCATATAAAATGCCTCTTTGGTGGTGGCTGCCTGACTCTGCATCCCCACCCCTGGGTTCTGTGGGTGAAGCCGGGCCCACGGCTGCAATGTAAATCAGTGATAAGGATGGAAATGTCCCTTAGGTTAGCTGATTACTGTGAGTGGTCCAATCCCTCTCTACCCCTGGTAGAACAGGCTGACTGAGAAGACGAGGTGGACAGACGGAGGCCAGGAAGCCAGGGCTGGGTGGTGGGCATTTGAGAGTGGAGAGATGGGAATCTGTGCTACCTTTAAGATAGGAACAGCCCCCAAGGGTCCCTCAAGCCCAGGTGTGGTCCATCCCATCATCCAGTTGGGCCAGCTTATTCTTGGTGACCCTGCTTTCATAGGTGATCCAGTCCTTGGATTTGGACCCCTGCTCCACTCTGCCAATGAACCCACTCGAGGTCTTCTCAGGAGCATGGGTGGAGCTCCAAAGGGGACGGTCTGAGAATGAGGAAGAAACTTGGCCCTCTGGGTGCAAACACAAACAAAGGGCCCTTCTCTGTGGGCCTGAAGAGAGGAGAAAGAGGGACACCCCAGAGAGCTGAGCTTGGGAAGGTGACTAAGGTGGGCAGTGGAGGGTGTCCCAGGAGAGAGGAGAGGCAGGGACAGGGCGAGGGAGAATCCGGCTCCGCTGGGCCCTCCAGCCCTGCGCACTCCAGAAGAACAGTAGATCTTCCTCCTCACATCCACGGAGCTCCCTCTGCGGGAGCACCTTCTTCTCTCCCTCTCACCGGTCCGCTTGGCTTCACATTCGAGCTCAGGGACCCCAGAAACAAGTTTTCAAACTCTGATCACCCCTTGACCCTTTTTCCACTCCTAGGGAGGCAATTAAGAGATGAATGGGTGCAGAGTGCGTGTATATCCTGTCCTTAAAAAAGAAAAGAATGCCGGGCGGTGGTGGCCGCACGCCTTTAATCCCAGCACTCAGGAGGCAGAGGCTGGCAGATCTCTGGGAGTTCAGGGCTACAAAGAGAGTTCCAGGACAAATAAAATAAAATAAAGGAAAGCGCATCCCCAGTGCCCACGAGAACCAGCTGGCCACACGGCTGGTAGCACATCTGTACACTGAAACGGGTAAGCGTGCTTTGTAAGTGTTGGTCTGACACTGGAAAGGTTGTTCGGACGCCTGGGAAGCACCAGAGCAGTATGGCATGTCAGTCTGTCAAAGCAGCACAGCTGTTTGTCTGACAGCCCTCCGTGCCCACAACCACTGGGCCTGACAACCAAGGGTAGGAAATTTATGGGGGATAAAGAGCCTGAACCAACCATGCCCATGCATTTTCTCATTATTAAAAAATAAAAAGATTTATTTACTGCTATTTTATGTGCATGTGTCTGCATGACTTTATGTGCCCCACATGTGTGCAGGTGCCTGCAGAGACCAGAACAAGAACCACAGATGGTTGTGAGCCTGCCATGTGCCAGCGGACCTGAACCTGGGTCTTCTGTAAGAACAGCCAGTGCCTTCAACTGCTGAGACCTCTGTGTAGGCCCCCCTTTCCCACTGTTTCTCATTACTCCTGAACAATACAGTGTAACAGTCACTTATGTGGCACTTGCCCTGTGTTAGGGGTTATAAGTCATGAAGCAACAGCTTAAAGCATGAGAGGGAAATTGGAAAAAAAGAAAAACCTAGAGTATACATGAGGATGCGTGTAGGTATGTATGTACGCATGTGTGGCCGGTTTGCAAACACCAGGCCACAGCAGATGCCTATAATCCCAGTTCTGAGGAGACAGAGGCCGGAGGATCAGAAGTTCAAGCTACATAGAGGGACAGTCAGCCTCCACTATGAAAGACATTAATCTCAAAAAACAAACAGCAGCCGGGTGGTGGTGGCGCACGCCTTTAATCCCAGCACTCGGGAGGCAGAGGCAGGCGGATCTCTGTGAGTTCGAGGCCAGCCTGGTCTACAGAGCTAGTTCCAGGACAGGAACCAAAAGCTACGGAGAAACTCTGTCTCGAAAAATCAAAAAAAAAAAAAAAAAAAAAAAAAAAAAACAGCAAAATAAAGCCACAAATAAATACTAGGTCATTTTATATGAGATGAGTGTCCATGGCGACCCCAAAGCCAATTCTCCACTGACACCCAGGCCCACTGACTATTTACAAAGGCAAGCCTGAAGAAGACCCACCAAGGTATTGTTAGTCCAGGCTTCTGGGGCTGGCAAAGCCTGGTGACCCATTCTCCTGCTGTTTACCGAGAACCTTGGATTTAGGGCATGTGTATGCCTGAGGAATGGAAGGGAAAATAAATTTGCAAAATTAGCACCTTCCCAGAGGAAGTTATTTCAAGTGAAGTGGGGAGGGGGTCTACAATCAGGATGCATGGGCTGGAGTGTTGACTCAGCAGTTAAAAGTGAGTACTGCTTTCTCAGTGGGCCTGGGGTTGGTTCCCAGCACCCATGTTAAGCAGCTCCCAATGCCCTGTAGCTCCAGCTCCAGGGATTCTGATCCTCTGACCTCTGCCAGGCACCTGCATGTACTTTCTCCTACAGTGGCAGAAACACACATATGCATAATTCTTTTTAAAAATCAGTATACAAGACTGGAGAGATGAGTTAATGGTTGAGAATACTGGTTGCTAGTCCAGGGGACCCAGGTCTAACTCTTGGTGCCTACATGGTGGCTCAGGACCATCTGTAACTTGAGTTCCAGAGCCTCCGAGAGCACTAGGCACACACGTAGTGCACAGACACACATACCGGCAAAGCACCCACACCCAGAAAATAGATAAACAAATTTTTTAGGGAAAAAAGCGTAAGTCTTATGATAAAATTCTGTTTGTTATATGCACACAGAGGAGGAAGGATGAAGGGGTGTCTAGAGGGGCCACCCCTGAGGGGAGATGGTGTGCATGTGTGCTTTTGTCTTTCTTCTGTGTGTGTGATGAGTGTATGCCCAAGCACGCTGTTTTCCTGCAACAGGCATGATGATAACATTATCGTTGGCATTAAAAAAAGACTCCCGCAGTTCAAATATAACTTGAGCTTTATATTTGAGGTTTATAGTAATTTGAGGTTTGCCTTTCCGCCCCTTCTCTCCAAACTGCCAGCCTCTCCAGCCTCCTGTTACATGGGCAGACAGCTCCTTGGGGACAGGTTTCTTTCTGCCTTAGTGGTGCTGGCTGGCTTGCTCCAGCCTCAGAAGTAGCCTTAGAGCAGATGCTAGACTCCATCATTTGGGTCCAATGCCTGATCATTCCTAGTAATTTTAGATCCATGGGAACCCCTGGATCTTTGGCAACTGGTAATAAAGCAGGACACTGGCTTAGGAATTGAGGATTGGACAGTGGACACTTGATTCTTTCCAGGACACAGCATTAGGAGCCAGGCAGGGTCAGGGTTCTCGGGGACTGTGACTGCAGAAAGGTAACTGGAGGGAAATCTGAGGCAGGACATGTTCTGACCCAGCCATGCTCAGGTTTGGCCTGATAAGTTTATCAGCCTGTGCAGGCTGCCAACTGTCAGCATGGAGCCTGGCAGTGGGCTGGGTGGGAGGACACTCCTGAGTCGATAGCGCCTTCCAAGTGTTATCAGGGGCATGGTGGCCCAGAGCGCGGGAAAAGGGGGGAACAGGAGAGAAAGACAGACTTCCAACCACTTGACCCAAAAACAAGATCTGGGAGGGAAAAAGAGACCTCCAAGGTGCTTGGGGCCCTGACTACTGCACCACCAGCAGCCCCAGCTGAGAATCAGTTGCAGGCAGGCACAGGCTGGGGACCCTGTCCCAAGCATTCAACAGGCAAGCGGGACTGCCGTGTTCTTGTGCAGGTTCTAGAGCAAAAATCCCGTTCCCTAGAAGGTTCCAATGCTCCAGAACACATGAAGAAAAGTACTTGGGAGCACAGAATAAAGAGACCATGTCTCCATTCTTTCCCACACCACCCTCTCTCTCTGACCCAAGGTCTGAGGTAAGAGTTGGACTCGCTTTACACTTAGCAAGGCCTCTAGACTGTCCAGTGCAGCACTTGTCACAATCCAGGAAGGCCCACCTCCTGATGTGCTCAACCCTGCCTGGAAATCAAGCCGCCGAGCTTCAGAGTGAGAGTGGAGGAGTGGGAAGGAAGGCAAGGGCCAGGAGAGCAGGAGACAGAGGAAGGGAAAGCAGGGTCCCGGGAGATGTCCCACCCTGGCACCTCTAGTGCTTTGAGGCCTGAAGGAAAAGGCATTTGAGGGCGATGACACTCTAGAGCTCAGCACAACCACATTCAACCTGACTCCCTGCCGTGTGAGCCATCTACAGAGGGAGTTGCACATATCAGTTGCCACAGGCTTAGCTTCGAGTGTGACTTTTTTATGTCCTTTTCGCTACTTTCTTCTGGGGTTTCCATGGTTTCTACAGCAGCAAGTGTTGAGAGGTATCCAGGGAAGAGAGAGGATGTGTTCTTTCGTTTTAGACAGGAGAGACGGGCCGAGGGGCGTAGCTCAGTTGGCACTGGGCTTGCTCAGCAGCTGCAAAGCCCTAAGTTTGATCCCATCGTGGTGATGCTCCCAGCACTTGGGAGGCAGAGGTAGGAGGAGCAGGAATGCAATGCCATCCTAGACTACATAGGGAGTGTGAACACCTGGGCTGCATGAGACCCTGTCTTCCATAAATAAAAAACAGTAAAGAAGGCAAGAAAGGCAATAAAAGGGAAAGAAAAAAGGGGGCGGGGAGAAGGCTCCTACTGTGTTTCCCTGCCTGTTGGGAATAGAGGCGGTGAGCTGAGCCCTCCAAGCCAGGACCAGTCTGTATCTGCAGGCTCCCACTTCTGCCTGCATGAGGCCCAAGCAGGTGCCCAGGGTAACTGCAGAGCAAGCAATGTGTCCAGTAGAGGCATATAGGAGAGCTGCACCCAGGACCCTTGCAAAAGCATAATGATGGTCCCGCCTGAGCTGAATCCATCACAGATCTGTCATCCACCAGACAGCCTTCTAAGAAGAAAGGTCACGTTCTTGGGGTGCCAGTCAACAATCTCAGCTTCTCCCCAGAGAGATGCAAGAGGTGCAGTGTGAGTTGATGGTGGTGATGGCCAGGGAACCACAAAGTCAAGGGGCAGTCTGAGGAGGCCTCACCAAAAGCCCTGAGTATGGAAGGACAGCTCCGGACACGGATGTGGGGTGGGGGCTAAGCCATGCTGGCTGCTGGAATGACTGGGGTGGCTTGGTCAGCAGTTTCCTCGCTTTTGTCAGCTCTAGAATTTAGAACTTTCCACCTGCCTCCCCACACGGTCTTGCCTTGTTATCCAGGCTGGCTTCAAACTCGTGATCTTCCTGCCTCAGCCTGCCAAGTGCTAGGATGATGGGTGAGCACCATCACACCCAGACCCTCCTGTCAATTCTTAAACAAGGAAATGAAGGGTGGGGGTGGCAATGGCGGGGAAGAAACCATGCCCCGGAGATACAGTCTGAAGATTGGTACAATAGGAAAGTGATATTTGACATGTTTCTGCTGCTCAACTCCTGCCTGGCATCGCTGATAACAAGCTAATATCGAATATTCCTCGGGCACTCACTCAGACCAGACAATGGAGCATGAACTGTGCTAACAGTTTTGAAAGATGTTGTCATTACTCCCATTTCCCAAACTGAGGTCAGAAAGGTGGAACCGCTTGTGGAGTCGTAGACGATATACTGTAGCCAGCTCTTGCCAGGGCCCCTGATGCTGGGCCTCTGCTCTTTCTGCTCCCTCTACCCCATCATGCTGCTCTTTCCCTCTCTCCTAGCCACCCTCCAACAGCTCTGACTCCAGATCTCCTCAGCGGCAACCTCCCTTCTGCCATTGTGCCATGATTCCAGCCCCTCCTGTGAGGACATGTGGTTGTCAGGATTATCCTGGTTTGGGGACACAGGGTCAGCCTTCCAGGCCAGGCTGAGGCATAGGTGGCACCCTGCCATTGTGTGATGATTCCAACCGTGACACACTCCTCACCCAGCCCTGCCACCAGCTGCAGCCACAGACGCCAGGCAGAAGCTCGGAGCTATTTCTGCCAAGGGTGACTTAGAACTTCCTCCCGGATCTCTTAAAAATAGAGGGGTTATCATGGCCCTCAGACCCCTTCCTCCATGTAGGGGATTCTGACATGATTTCTGGGGAAGGCCTGGGCCCCTGGCCTCTCTGGGCCACACAAGGACTTATCTCTGAGCTCAGTTGGGCAGCAGGAAGGGACCAAAGCGACCACTGTGGGCAGCTCTTCCTGTCCCCAAAGTCCCTTTTGGGAGCAGCAGGGGATGTGGCCACAGACTTGGGGGCGTCAGTTACCCCCCCTTCCTCAGGGCAGTGGTTGCACCCTGGCCTTCAGGGAATCAGAAATAAAGTAGGTGGAGAGTGTCCTGGGGAAGCCCCTGGTGCTGCCCTACTGGACTTTTCTGTCTGCCATTTCCCTATGGCCAATGCAACCCCCAAATCTGTGTGTGGCCCACTCAACTGCCAGTTCCTGGAGAGGTTGGAGGACCCGGCACCAGAAGCCAGGTCACACCACTCTGCAGAAAGTGTACAGGGAATCCAAGTAGAGGTGAGCCGGAGGCAGGCAAGGCCTATCTCTCAGCCACCGGCTCCGCTTTACTGCAGACAGGAGGCCCTGGAGCCTGCTGTCATCTTTGAAGATTCGCTGGCATCAGGCAGGTCCCAGACTTTTAGAGAACAATTCCTCCAAGAGTTGGAGGAGAGACCCTAAAACCCAGCTTCTTCTCTGAATTGTTCTCTGTGAGGCAAAGACCTGGGGGATAAAGATTTTCAGAGGGGGGCTGGTGAGATGGCTCAGTGGCTAAGAGCACTGAGTGCTCTTCCGGAGGACCTGGGTTCAATTCCCAGCAACCACATGGCAGCTCGCAGCTGTCTGTAACCCCTGTTCCAGAGAATCTGACATTGTTATATCAATGTGCCTGAAATAAGGTTAAATAAAGTTTTTTTTTTTTTTAAAAAAGATATTCAGAGGGCTTTGAGGGACCAAGGGAGTTGCTAAGCCCAGCCCCAAGAGTCAGGGAAGTGTTTCTGGAGGAAGCACGGAGGAATTTGATCTGTTAAAATAAAGAGGATGGCCTTCAATGGAGAAGACAGGTGCAGAGGCCGGCTGTAGAAACCAGGCCCTTTGGACCTGCCTCAGCTGTTCCCACCCGCCGAGAGGCCTGGCCCAGCACTGCCCTGCCAGGGCTTCCTGCAGTCAATATGTCCATACCAAAAGTGACCTAGTGTATCCCACCATGGCCACTGCCACTGTCCAGACAATCACAGGATGCACAGAGGCTGAGCTGGCATCGGTGGCCCCTGAGGTCTGGGCCATGTCCTCCTCAGGGCAGCTCTACAGAAGACGTCAATCTTAGCTGGAAACCGTCAGCTCTGGGTTTCCTCCCGCTGGCTCCCCAGCACCCCTTAGCCCAGCCTCAGACTTATCAGAGCCCTCCAGCTGCCTAGACCCCCAACCCCCTGCAACCACCTCCCCAGCATGACTCAGCAAATCTTCCCTCCCTTGGTGGGGAGAAAACAAGGATGAAAAAATCACAATGTCAGATTACAAAGCCCCAACTGTAGGACAGGTCCATGGCTGAGAGATAAAGGTCTGCCCCAGCCCCCAGAACCTCTGTGCAGATAAGCCCTCACCCAGCATCCCTGGGCTGCTGGAGGTTCAGGTTGAGACATCTGGGAGTGGAGGCAGAGCAGTTGGGTGGCCCTTGGTGACCCTGTCAGCAGCTGGAAGTCCAAGGCTCTGTCATTGCCCAGCAAGCTAGGCAAAGAGGAAGCCCAGCAGCTAGCTCTGGTGTTGCCATCCACCCCCATCCACAGAACAAGAAAGAGAAGGGCGGGGGCCTTTTTAGAAAGTTCGAAGGGAGGGTACCCCACAAATGCCCTCTACAGATAGGGTGTGGGTGTCCAACACCAGCTCAGCCTGCAAACTGTGCTTTCTGCAGGACTAGCAGCTGCTGTGTTGAAGTGAGGGCCTGGGCTCAGGGACCAGGCTGGTAACATGCAAGCTGGGAAAACCGTTTCCAGCCCTGCAGACATTGGGTGGTGGGGGAGTGGTCTTTGGAGGATGGGCTGAGGCTAAAGGTGTCTCCGAGTTCTGCTACAGAAGCCCTGGAGACCTCTGGGGATTCCTGATTTTCCAAGCTAGAGCCTGCAAAACTCAGGAGACCCTCTGATCTGAGCAGGAGGCTGGACAGAGGCAGACTTCTAGTCTTCCACTACCAGTGGGAGAGCTGGGGGTGACAGACTGGAAGTTGAACTCTATACTGGCCTCTGCCACCGTGATGCACATTTCAAAATGAGGGGTGTATCCTGGGAGCTAAGGTGTCCACAACAAGAAGCCATGACCCCTGGCTCTGGCCTCTGTTTCATAGGCTTTTGGGATCAATGACTCCTGGAATGGAGGTTGCTTGGGGAGAAAGTCAAGCACAAGGCTTGTGTGCAGGGTATAAGACCCACTTGCCCAATGTCCTAAGCCCTTTCCCAGGCTGTGTTCCAGTACACACAAGAGGGCAAAGCATCTACTAAGCTTGGCTTTGTTTCCAGGCATATGTCAGTCCCCCTGCAGACTTGAGCTCCCCAAATCTCTGCCATGGCTTCTTCTTCATCTGGGTTTGCATTTCTGGAGCTGCAGAAGGGAAAGAGCTGGTCAAGACAAGGTCTCCAGATCTTAGTGTGTAACTTTGCAAAACATAGAATGCTGGGTTGGAGAGATGGGTAAGTAAGAGATCAAGAGTGCTTCCTGCTCTTGCAGAGGGCCCAGGATTGGTTCCCAGCACCTAGATCGAAATTCTTAACCTTCTGTAGCTCCAGTCCCAGAGGATCTTATGCCCTCTCTGGCCTCTGCAAGCACTGGATGCTCATGGTACACAGACTTATACACATAAAATTTTACTGGACAGTGGTGGCACACGCCTTTAATTCCAGCATTTGGAAAACAGAGGTAGGCGGATCTCTGTGAGTTCAAGACCAGCCTGGTCTACAGAGTGAGTTCCAGAACAACCAGGAATACACAGAGAAACCCTATCTTAAGAAACAACAAAATAATAATAATAATAATAATAATAATAATAAATAAATAAATAAAAATAAATACAGCTTAACAACGCAAAACTGCTTGGTTTTGCTGGGGTTGAGCATTAGCATGGTTGAAGCTCAGACCATTTATTGTGTGCATAGCCGGCCTGAGGCCGGAACCAAATAGGCATGGGAAACTGATCAGCCTCTAGCCAATCACAGCATTGTTTACTGGGATGGTAAGTGTTGTTTGTCATCATGATGGATCTGGAATCAACAATGAGACATGCTTCTGGGAACACCAATGAGGCGTTTTCTTGATTACATCCACTGCAGTAGAAGACCCACCCTGAATAGGGATTGGTGGCACCTGCTGCCAGAGACCCAACTATAAGAATGTTGAAAGGAGATGCTTACGGTTTTGGCCTGCTTGCTTTTCTGTCTTATGCTGGCAAGTGCATCTACTCTCATGGAGGGTCGTTTACACTGCTGCTGCCATCCTTCACCAATATTCAGCCCAATTTTTTGGCCCCCAAGGCCGACTGGAACCAGAGTCTCTCTTGGAGTCCACCAGGCCTTCAGGGCTAGATTGGGACAGCTGAACATCAGTCTGGTGGACGGGGAAGCTACTCATTCTCAGTCTCTCCACTGTGACAACTGCCATTGCTGGATGATGCACACCACTGAGCCACATTGTCTGCCCTTTTTTCTCCCCTCCTTAATAAGCTGTCTCTGTTTCTACTACCACATATCCCTGCTACCGTTCTTTGTTCTGGGACATGAGAATCTGAACACTTCTGTGGGTTCCCTCTGAACTCTGACCCATACCAATGACGTTACCAGGCATTTCAGGTGGGGTATGAGGACTTAGTGTTGATGGAGACAGAGTTCCGGTTTTACAAAATAAAAGTTCTGCAGATGGTCAGCGGGGATAGCTGCATGGCAGTGTGAATGAGCATTGTGAGTGAGCCACGGTTTGAAACGGTGAAGATGGAAGTTTTGTTAAGTTTATAGTAGCACCACCTTCCCCTCCAACAAAAACATCAACCCAGCCAGGGGGCACAGTGTGACCTTGGTCTTTGCATAAGAAAAGTCTTAAATACTGGGCAGTGGTGGTGTACATCTTTAATCCCAGCACTGGGGGGGGGGGGGTGCTGGAGAGATGGCTCAGAGGTTAAGAGTACTGACTGCTCTTCCTGAGGTCCTGAGTTCAATTCCCAGCAACCACAAGGTGGCTCACAACCATCTGTAATGAGATCTGGTGCCCTCTCTGGCAAGTAGGCATATATGCAGACAGAACACTGTATACATAATAAATAAAAATCTTTTTTTTTTAAAAAAAAAAAACAGCACTCGGAAGGCAGAGGATCTCTGTGGGTTTAAGGCCAACCTGGTCTACAGAGTGAGTTCCAGGGCATGCCCCAAAGCTACACAGAGAAACCCTACTTCTAAAAAATAAATAAAGAAAAAGAAAACAAAAAAGAAGCCGGGCGATGGTGGCGCACGCCTTTAATCCCAGCAGGCGGATCTCAGTGAGTTCGAGACCAGCCTGGTCTACAGAGCTAGTTCCAGGACAGGCTCCAAAGCCACAGAGAAACCTTGTCTCGAAAAACCAAAAGAAAAAAAAGAAAGAAAAATCTTAAGAACCAGCCCAGCCATTCCAGCTCACATCTAGGTAGAAAGTAGAACAGCTCCTACTAGGGACTGAGGGCCCACAACTCTGCCTTGTGTGGAAGTCTTAAGTACCTGCAGGCTGTGGGTAGAGAGGCTCCTCTTCTAGGAATGACTTTAAACACCAGACTGCCTTTGCTTGGCCTCTGAGCTGGGAATGATGGCCGCTGTGCCTGGGAGCCGTTTTCTCAATTCTGCACCTTCTGCATTCCAGACCCACCCCACAGAGAAACTTCTCAGTTACGGACAGTCACAGTCTACAGACACTGTCCCTCTGGGGCTGCTCATAATGGTCATACTGTCATCGCAATCTCGGTGCATGGGCTGCTGAGTCTGAGGCTGCCTGCTCCTGTGAGACCCAGTTGGTTTTGTTGTTGTTGTTGTTTTAGGGCATTGGAACATTGGGGTTGGAATGTAGCTAAGTTGGTAGAGTGCTTATCCAGCAGGTACAAAGATCTATATTCAATCCTAGTGCCACACGAACAGGTATGATAGTGGCATACACCTGTCATGTCAGCTCTCAGGAGGTGGATGAACGAGGAGCAGAAAAGTTCAAAGTCCTCTTGGTTATGTAGCCAGCTTGAAGTCAGCCTAGGATACACGAGACCCTTTCTCAGAAAGGAGTGGTAGAGGGTAGCTGGAGAGATGGCTCATGGGTAAGAGCTCACACTGCTCTTGCAGAGGACCTGAGTTTGATTCCCAGCACCACCAGCAAGTGGCTCACATCTTCTGCAGTTCCAGCTCCAGGGGCTCTGACACCTTTGGCCTCGCCGTGCGCATGCACTCATGTGTGCATACCCATATACATAATTAAAAATAAAAATAAAGTTAAAAAATTAAATAGCTATATGGAAACACATTCTTGAGGGCCTCTCCTACTTTTCCAGCGTCCAGTAAAGAAATTCTTTTTAATGGAGGATGGAAAGTCGATCCGTGTGTCTCCTCACCCCAAGCAGAACTGAGGCTGGTGGTAGGGTAGGAACGCCTGTGCCTATGTGATCTGCCTGCCTATGCTTCAGAGTGCTGGATTGAAGCGGATTCGCTGACTTTAAAGGACATCTGCCAAAGGGTTTTTAAACAGAAGACCCAAAACCCGAGAGAAACTAAGATCTGATGTTGGCTGGGTGCCCATTCTCCTCCCAGACCCAAGGAAAGACAGCAGATCCATCTCCCCACTTTTTTTTTTTTCTCTCTCTCTCTCTTCCTCCTGACAGCAGGTGGCCAACAACCTGGGAAAATTCCCCAGTTGTTTGATGCCATAGATTTTGCCTAGCTTTCTCGGCAGCCTCTGGCGGGAGAACGTGTCCCCGCTGCACCGCCCACCGCCCCGGGTCCACTCTCTTGGAGCCACGGAGGGAGCACGGCGCCTCCTGGTGGCCGTACTGCAGAGGAGGTTGCAGGGCGTGGACACCCCAGAGGTCTCTGGTCTCTTAGATGGACGCAGTAGTTGCTTCACCAGGGACACGGATTCCATGGCTGGTTCAAGCCAACTTCTAGGGCAATGAAGGCCAGAGAGACCTGGTGGGACGCCATGAGTTCGCTACAGGCGGGTCCTCAAAGAGGCAACGGCACCAAACCTTCTCAAGGGTTACTCTGAGCTAAAAAAAGAAAGAAAGAAAGAAAGAAAGAAAGAAAGAAAGAAAGAAAGAAAGAAAAGGGGTGGCCACAGCAAAGACACCGAGATCCTAAGGAGGACCTGGGGCAACAGTTAGGAATTTTGCAGTAGGGGACGAAATGGATGTGCTGGGTAGGAAATAGGAGGGCCAGAATTCCCAGAGCTTGTTAGAGGTTTACGATTGCAACCTGGAGCCACAGTAGGCCTTGGACAGGCTAGAGATGAATCAGACTTTGGGCAGAGAAGGATCAGTTACTTCGAGTGGGAGGTTGCATGAGTTCCTGCAGCGAAGAATGGAGCTCCCAAACTGAGGGGAGTGGAGCTTGGTAGATGGCTTAGGGTTTAAGGCTGCTGTTGAAGACTGCCTGGGTTGGGTTCTCAGCACCTGCATGGCAGCTCACACCCATCTGATAGGACACTCTCTGCAAGGCACAAGGTACCCACGTGGTGACCATACATCCATGCAGGCAAACAGTCATACCCCAAATAAAAATAACTATATATATTTTAAAACCTGAGGAGAGTGGGGTTTCTCCCTAGGCCGGCAAAACCTCTCAAGGTGAACCAGCCCTCAGGAATGAGATACTGCCTCATGCCTCTGAGACCCCTGTGTCCTCACACAGGCCTGGTAGAAGAAACACAGAGACACAGATTGCTATGTCCCCAATGAGGAAATTTAGAAAGATTGACAAATCACAGATGCACACACCCTTGCACCCAGGTCTCCCAGATTCCTAGCCCAGCTGTGAAACCACACCACGGTGATTCACGACTGCAATGTTTGTGTTGGGAAAGGCTGGAAACAACCTAAGTGCCCATCCTAGAGGGCCGGCTAAAGAAATCATGTCCTAGCAGATTAGAAACAGTGTATGGCTGTTGTAAGAAATGAGGAAGTGTTCTGTGAATTGATTTGGGAGTGATTGATTCCATGATACGTTGCCACGTGAAAAAAAGGAAGGAATGGAGGGAGTGTCCAGTAAGAGACCATTTGTGGTCAGCTGAGGGATAGATGACCTTATGGGCTAATGAGTCATACTAGAACCACTTAGGAAGTTGGTAAAAGCAGCCATTCATTCCAGAAAGAAGAGAGTAATAGAGCCAACTTATGGGTTAACTGTTCTCTTTTTGAGGCTGTTTTGGGTTTAGATACTCCTAATGTGAGAAAACCTATACCAGGTTTTCTCCAAAGGTATGAACAAGAAACTGACCACGTTGGTCACCTACGGAGGAAAATTGTCCTAGTAAGGACCTGAGTTCAAATCTTAGCACCCGTGCAAAAGCCAAGCACGACATGCATGCCTGAATCTCAACACTGGGGAGGCAGACAGGAGGAAGCCTAGGCATACAGTGCAACCTAATCCATGAGCTCCAGGTTCAGTGAGAGAGGCTCCTGTTTCAAAAATAAACAAGACCCTGGAGAGATGGTGAAGAGTGCTGGGTACAGCCAGGTGGTGGTGGCGCACGCCTTTAATCCCAGCACTCAGGAGGCAGAGATGGGCAGATTTCTGTGAGTTCGGTTAAGCTTAAGTAGTTGGAACTTTGTGAGTTCAAGGCCAGCTTGGTCTGTGGAGGGAGTACCAAGACAGCTAGGGTTGTTACACAGAGAAATTCTGTCCCCACCTCCCCCCAAAAAAACAACCAACCAAACAAACAAAAAACAAAAAGAACTAGTTAGAAACAAGCCTAAACTAAGGCCAAGCTTTTGTAATTAATAATAAGTCTCCTTGTCGTTATTTATGAGCTGCTGTTCCCGATGAGAAAGTACTACAATATGGATGCTTGATCCATTAAAGTCAAATACTGTGCAAATGAGGGCTTTTGCCATTTGTTGCTGTTGTTACTTTGTCATATATGTATCTTGCAATATACTTATGACTCAGCTTCAGACTTGGCAGTAAATGCCTTTGCTGGTGAGCCTTCTCACCATCTGAGAACATGAATTCTTTTTCAACATTTCCCAGAACACTTCTGAAGATAGGCCCTCTTCTGGACATAAAACAAGTCCAAACAAACCACAAAGAACACAGTCAGAGGGGTATGTTGTCTGAACTCAATGGATAAAAGTTTAAAATATCATTTTAAAATACCCAATTTTGGGCTATTGAATAGTAGTTTTCTAAAGGAACTTATGTATTAAAGAGAAAATCACAGAGAATGTTAGAATACATTTGCAAACGAGGGCTGAGGGGGGAAGGAGGGGAGGGAGAAAAAGGGGAGGGGGAAGAAAATTGATCTGAAAGGCAACTACTGTTCCTTTGAGTGCCCTTGGGATGGACTTAAACAACCAAGTCTCTAGAAAAATCTACACAAGATCTTCATAAGTTTGGAGCTAAAAATTTCCTAGGACACATGAAATGAAATACAGACACAAAAGGGGGAAAAGCTGCTTTTTAGTCAAACATTAACCTATTAAATGCTATATATTTTAGCTATATAAAAGCAAAAACCTGCTCACCAAAACACATTAAGCAGGTTAGGGGTGTGGCTCAACTGGCAGAGTGCTTGCCTAGCCTGTACAAAGTCCTGCCTTTGATCCTCAGCACCCCCAAACCAGGCTTGCTGTTGAGAGAGAAAATCTTGGGGTTTCTGGAGTTCTGGTCTTGTGCATTAGGCCTGAGGTGGGGAGGAGTGCACTGTGGTGGACGTGTCTGGGAGGGCACAGCTGGTCCCTGTAAGGCAAGGAAGCCAAGGAAGGGAGGAGGAGGCTGGGAACCCACTACCACCTTCAAGGGCATATTTCCTATGATCATAACATCTCCCACTAGACTCCACCACTTCCCAGTAGCAGCAAGAGGAAACCTAGCATTTAACACATGGCCTTGACATTGGGCATAAGTATAGTTGGGCATGCCTTTAATACCAGCACTTGGGGAGAGGGGAGGCAGAAGCAGGCAGATCTCTGTTGAGTTGGAGGCCAGACCGGTCTACACAGTATGTTCCAGGAGAGCCAGGGCTACATAGAAAAACCCTGTCTCACAAACAAAACAAGCTGGACAGTGGTGGCGCATGCCTTTAATCCCAGCACTTGGGAGGCAGAGACAGGCAGATCTCTGTGAGTTGGAGGCCAGCCTGGTATACAAGAGCTAGTTCCAGGACGGACAGGCTCCAAAGTTGTGAGAAACCAGGTCTCGAAAAACAAACAAACAAACAAACAAAAACACATGGCCTTGGGGTCTTTCCTAGATTCAGAACATAGCAAGTGAGGAGCAGAGAACATGTGGCCGGCCGCGTTCTGTGCCTGGCTGTCCTTGCTCTTCGTGGTACTGACAGACACTGATAGATTCTAGTTTATGAAAATCTCAATCTCTCTCTCTCTCTCTCTCTCTCTCTCTCTCTCTTGAGGTAGGTGGGAGATGGACTCTGAAGTATCCCAGGCTGACCTCAAATTATCAAACTAAGGATGACCTTAGTCTTCTGATCCTCTTGCCTCTATCTCCCCAGTGCTGGGATTAAATGTGCACACACCGCCACACTGACTTGTTTTGCTTTTTGGGTTTTGGGGTGTTTTGTTTTGTTTTTCAAAACAGGTTTTCCTGTTAAGCTCTGGCTGGCCTGGAACTCAAGAGATTCACCTTCCTCTGCCTCCCGAGTGCTAGAATTAAAGGCATGCACCACCACCACCTACCCCTGGTTTATTTTTAAATTACTCTTTATTTATTAGATTTATTGTTTTACATGTATGAGTGTTTTGCCTGCATGTGTGTCTATGTGTCAAATATGTGCCTGTAGTCAGAAGATGATCTTGGATTCTCTAAAACTGGGATTAGAGATGGTTGCGAGTCACCAGATGGATGACGGAAACTGAACCTGGGTCTTCAAGAGCAGTAAGTACTCTTAACTACTGAGCCACCTCTCCAGCCCCTACCCATCTCTACTTACACCAGTGCTAAAGAACAGTGTGCTTCCCCATGATAAGCTTTACCACGACCAACTTTACATGGTGCTGGTAATCCAAGCCCAGGTACTCAGGTGTATACAGCCTGCACACTTTTCCCGCTGAGCCATCTCCCCACATCGGAATTTCCCTCATCGTGGACTATGGCTCTGCGCACTTCATCCCTTTTGGTCCTGTGTTTTCATGTCACAGTGTCATTAAATTGTCTGAGCTGGATGGGGTGTTTATTCCTGGAAGCCACTCCCACATGACCAGCCTTCATTTAACTGCGACTGCAAGCCACACCCATACATCTATTCAGTCTTTCTGCAGTCCCAGCTCACTTCCCCTTAGTCAAATCCCCCCTTACCTAAAACTGTCTCCATGACTCCCAGGAAAGTGTGACAGAGGACAGGGTGGCTGGAAAGGGGCAGTTGTTTCAACAAAATGCAGTTAAATTTTTCTCCCCCATTTTTATAAGAACATGCTTCCATGTGAGCACAGTGACACAGGCCCTCCCAAGATCTTCATAAAGTGTCCATGCAATTGAGGGGGCAGCAATGCTTACATTTCATTTGCTTTACTGTAAAGATGTCTTGGCTAGGCACAGTTTTGAAAATATTTAACTTGGCAATTTAAACTCTACCCATGAACAGACTTTGAAACCCAGTCTTGTGTTAGATTTTATTTTGCTTTGGAATCACAAGCTGACCAGAAGGAGAATACCCAGTGGAGTAGTTTGTTTCATTTGGAAGAGAAAACTGTGAAACATCTGTACAGACCTCCAAGCCCAAGTTGTCACCAATGATGAGACCCTGAACATGTGTCTAAGTGTGCACAGCTGGATCAGATAGGGAGCAGGATATTGGCGCTGTGACTAGCATAAGCCTTCACGAGGCTGCCAAACTCAGGAGACCCCAGGCTTAGACCTAGATCTTACAGGATGTCATGAGCACCTTAACGCCAGCAGGTGGAGGGGTTGCCTATGTGGGTTGCTCTGTCGCCATCTAATGGCCTAAAGTAAACATTACACTTCTCATGCAGTCCGAGGAAACTCTGGGCCCAGCAGGAAGTGTTAGAGAATGCACTCAACTGTAGACTGATCTCGTGTATACTCTGAATTACACCCAATCTCTATTGAAGCTCAGAAGAAATATTTTCCAAAACCTTCCTTTTCACGAGTTGATAACAGGTCAATACCTGTTCCACTCCTGATTCCCCCAAAGAAAGGACACTGCTGACAATATTCAGTATTCAGCACTGGCTAGGGGGAGTGTTAGACTGCTTCCCTGAGAGTGCTGTCCTTTGGAATTTGGTTCTGCGAGGCAGCCAGCATCCCCTTTCCATCACATGGGGTCACCTCAGAGGATAAGACAGCTGTCCTTCTCCAAGTCCGTACATCAGGGGCAGGGCCTGAGATTTGACTGGACATTAGGACAACCAAGGGCTGGGCCCAGGACATTTTTAGTCCTAGGGCAGTGATCAGAGAGGCGTTAAGGGTGTTAATCACCAAACCTTCCCCCCACCTAGTGTGCCCCAGCTGCTTGGGCAGGTTCTGAGCCTGTACAGGCCTACTGGAAAACTCACCTGCAACTTCCTAGAGGCAAGCCCCAGGGCTTGTTGGAAAACTGTACCTGTCAAGGCCAGGTACAAGAAAACAGAGCCTTGGGCTTGAGTTTTCCTCCCTGTTTTCTTTACTGGTGATAGGTAGGAGGAAGCCCAGAGGTGGAACCCAGCACCTTAACCGTGAGCACACGCTGCAACGCTGAGCTGCGTCCCAGCCCAATTCCTTTCTAGTTGCTCTTGCTACTCCATGCAAGCTATAGGAGGGCAGGCTTTCTGCTTCATCATCCATGCCTCACAAAGACCCAGGCATGCAGGAGACACATTTGCTAAATGCCTCCCGGTGTGGACGCTGCTCTTTTCATCGACTTTCTGATCCCTTCTGGCTCCTCTCAGTTCCCACCCCTGCCCTCCCTGGCTCAGATCCCAGGTAGGACTACGCTTTTGTCTTTTAGAAGCTTGGACTGATGCCCTCAGCTTGGTCCTTCTCTTCCCCTCTCCTCCCCTCTCCTTGGTTCCTGCGCACTAATGGACATTGCTCTAGGGGATGAGGCTGACTGAGTGTTCTGTGACCATGTCCTGAGCCTGGGTTGAGTTGACAGCTTGAAGGAGTCACGGAGGTGGCCTTATTCATTCTCTCCATCTTTCCTGAGTGAGTCCTCTGTGCCCACCCCCATGTCCCGGTCTGAGAGGACTGCAATAGAGCAGTCAGCTGAGATTCCTCGCGCTTAGGAGGCTGCTGACACAGTAAAGCAAGGCTGGCATTAAGTAAATAAGACTGTGTGACAGGCTTCCTGATATGTGAGTCTAAGTCATGGACACCAAGGACATCACCAAACTAGACTTAAGATGTCCTGGGCGATTCCCAGGGAAAGTAAAACCTACAGATAAACCTCCATGCTGAGGAGCTGGTAGTTAGGTAGTGGGTAGGCAGAGGAAGGAAGAGGGGGAGGGAGCCACTGAGAACAGCAACAGCATGAGCTCCCTTCCCAAGATCACTCTTATATCACCGAGGCAAAGAGGTTACAGCTGAAAACCCAGAGCATCACTACATCGGATGGTGGTTTACTAAGGCTCCATGTAGTTTAGAAGCAGCTTTGTAGATTCAGGAACCCAGTTGCTCAGCAGAGGTCGGGGTGCCATGTTCAGCAAACAAAAGCATACCTACCCAATTGGACCCTCACACTGAAAGACCCTACAGGCCCCCTCCTCAAAACCCACAGCTAGCATGCTCCTGGGGGAACGTCCTGTTTGCTTTTAAAAAAATTCTCTGGATCAGCAGCCAGCCTGCTCCCGTAAGAACATCCCATGTGCTTGAGAGAGCAAGATATCTATGAGATAGAGATAGGAAGACTGCAAGGCAAGATGTCAATAAGATAGGACATCAACAAAGCAGGTTAGCTATAAGATAGGAACAGGATGACTGTTGCCAGGCATCCATGCTGAGAGAGGAAACCATTCATGCCCCCGCCTCATTCCGATAACCACGCTTTTGCTTCTGTAAACTTGCTTTTTGCTGACACCCATGCTGAGAGAGGAAACCATTCATGCCCCCGCCTCATTCCAGTAGACCAATAACCACGCTTTTGCTTCTGTAAGCTTGCTTTTGCTCTCCCCTATAAGAAGCCCGCCCTCCAGTTGGCAGGTGCGCAAGTCTTCCGAGAGATCTTGCTGCCCGCAGGTACCTGTGTCTACTCAATAAACCTCTTGCGATTTGCATCCGTGCAATCTCGGTCTGTTCCTTGGCGTTGGGGAGGTCTCCTCCCGAAAAAGGTCCTCGTCGAGGGTCTTTCATTTGGTGCATTGGCTGGGAATTGAGACCCCCCCACCCAGGGACCACCGACTCACCATCGGGAGGTAAGCTGGCCAGCTCCGAGTCAGTTGTCTTCTGTGTTCTTTGTTCAGTTGTCTTCTGTGTTCTCTGTTGAGGGTCTTCCGTGTTCTTTGTCGAATTCTGTACACTCAGGTCTGAGTGCGCTGTACCTGGCGGAGGGAAGGGGGCTGACGAGCCTGGGACTTCTCCCCTGCAGTCCTGGGAGACGTTCCACGGACATTAGAGTCAGTCCGCAAGGACATCTGGAGCCCGATTCTTCGGAGCTCAGCCCGTATCCGAAGGATACGCGGTTCTAGTTGGAGGAGAGGGATCCGGACCCTCAGAGCCTCCATTTAGGTTTTTGCTTTCGGTTTTACGCCAGAGCTGCGCTGCGCATCTGTTCTATCTCTGTCTTTGTGGTTTTTTTTGTTGTTGTTGTTGTTCTTTTGTTTTTATATTTGGTTCCCTTCTCTTTGAGAAGATGGGACAAACCCTAACCACCCCATTGAGCCTTACTTTAGACCACTGGCCTGACGTCCGCGCCCGAGCCGACAACCTGTCAGTCGATGTTCGAAAGAAGAAATGGGTGATCTTTTGTTCGTCCAAGTGGCCTACTGTTGGGGCAGAATGGCCAAGAGACGGCACTTTCAATCTCAATATTATTTCCCAGGTTAAGGCAAAAGTGTTCAGCCCAGGACCACATGGACACCCGGATCAACGTGCCTACATTGTTACCTGGGAAAGTTTGGCACGTGACCCGCCCCTATGGGTCCAGCCCTTTGTCATCTCTAATAACATCTCTAACAAACCCCAACCTCCTCTTACCCCTACAGCCCCTAAGGCTCCCCCTCCCCAGGACAGCCAACCGCTTGTGCCTCTTCCTCCTGCACCTTCCCCTGCCCCACCCTCTTCTTCCCTATACCCCACCATTCTTAAGGAGAAGGTTCCTAAAGAAAAACCTCCGAAACCTACCCCTGCACCCCCTCCCGTCCTTCCTCCGAACCCTGACTCTCCCCTCACTGACCTTCTATCAGAAGAACCCCCTCCTTATGCAGATCCAGAGGATCCAGAGAGTCCGGATGGGCCAGAGACTGCAGCGGCGGGTGGACAGCCTGCACAAGTCTCCCCAGCCCCTTCACCCATGGCGGGAAGACTCCGGGGAAGCCGCGAACCACCCTCTGATTCCACTACTCATGCCCTACCCTTGAGAGAGGGCCCAAACGGCCGACAGCAATACTGGCCATTCTCTGCCTCAGATCTATACTATTGGAAACACCATAACCCCCCATTCTCCAAAGATCCAATAACGCTGACTAACCTGATTGAGTCTATTTTAGTCACCCACCAGCCCACTTGGGATGATTGCCAGCAACTCTTGCAAACCCTGCTGACCTCGGAGGAAAAGCAAAGAGTCTTTTTGGAGGCTCGGAAAAACGTCCCAGGCGACAGCGGTAGCCCAAACCTTTTGCCTAACAAAATTGATGAGGCCTTCCCTCTGACGTGACCTGACTGGGATTTCACCACAGCTGCAGGTAGGGGACACCTACGCCTCTATCGCCAGTTGCTAATCGTGGGTCTCCGAGGGGCAGCACGCCGCCCCACCAATTTGGTCCAGGTTAAGCAGTAATACAGGGAAATGAAGAGACACCCTCAGCCTTCTTAGAAAGGCTCAAGGACGCTTATAGGATGTATACCCCCTATGACCCTGAAGATCCAGGGCAAGCTACAAGTGTATCCATGTCTTTCATTTGGCAGTCTAGTCCGGATATTAGAAGCAAATTGCAGAGGCTTGAGGGTCTCCAGGGATATACTATACAAGACTTACTAAAAGAGGCAGAGAAGATTTTCAATAAGAGAGAGACTCCAGAAGAAAAAGAGGAAAGATTATGGCAGAGAATGAAAGAGCGGGAGGATGAAAGAGACAAGAGGAGAAACAAGGAATTAACTAGGGTGTTGGCCACCGTGGTTCAGGGACAGAATAGAGAGGGAGATAGGAAGGGAGAACGACGTAGGGCCAAGGTGGACAGAGACCAATGCGCCTATTGTAAAGAACGAGGACACTGGATTAAGGATTGCCCCAGGAGGAACAAAGGACCTAGGAAGCCCAGGCCCCAAACCTCCCTCCTCACCTTAGAGGATTAGGGAACTCAGGGCCAGGAGCCCCCCCTGAGCCCAGGATAACTCTTGATGTCGGGGGGCAACCAGTCACCTTCCTAGTAGACACCGGGGCCCAGCATTCAGTCCTGACCCAGATTTCAGGGCCACTCAGCGAACGATCTGCTTGGGTCCAAGGAACCACTGGTGGCAAGAGATATCGATGGACAACTAATCGGAAGGTTCAGCTGGCTACTGGTAAGGTGACACATTCCTTTCTGCATGTTCTGGACTGTCCCTATCCCTTGTTGGGTAGGGACCTCCTCATCAAGCTAAGGGCCCAAATTCATTTCGAGGACACAGGGGCTAAGATAACGGGCCCAGATGGAGGTCCCCTCCAAATTTTGACCCTCCAGCTGGAGGATGAATATAGACTTTGCGAGCCCCCGGAGCAACAGACAATTGACATGGCCCCTTGGCTCAATGACTTTCCATTGGCATGGGCAGAGACCGGGGGAATGGGGATGGCTATACAACAACCTCCACTCATCATTCAATTGAAGACAACAGCTACTCCTGTTTCAATCAAGCAGTACCCCATGTCCCATGAAGCATATCAAGGCATAAGGCCCCACATAAAAAGACTGCTGGATCAGGGCATTCTCACTCCCTGCTGGTCACCATGGAATACCCCCCTTTTACCAGTAAAGAAACCGGGGACTGGGGACTACCGGCCAGTGCAGGATTTGAGGGAGGTCAACAAAAGGGTGGAGGACATACACCCCACGGTCCCCAACCCCTACAACCTATTGAGCACTCTGCCGCCATCCCACGTTTGGTATACCGTATTAGACTTAAAGGATGCCTTCTTCTGCTTGCGGCTGCATCCGGAGAGCCAGTCCCTTTTTGCCTTTGAATGGAAGGACCCAGATCTTGGACTTTCGGGTCAATTGACCTGGACACGGCTCCCCCAGGGGTTCAAGAACAGCCCAACCCTCTTTGATGAGGCCTTACACCGGGACCTGGCAGACTTTCGGGTTCAGTACCCTGCCCTGACATTGCTCCAATACATAGATGACCTCCTTCTGGCGGCTGCTTCGGAGAAAGAATGTCAGGAGGGTACAAAGGCCCTCCTACAGACATTGGGACAAGCAGGATATCGGGCATCAGCCAGGAAGGCTCAGATATGCCAGAAGCAAGTCATTTACCTAGGTTATCAATTAAAAGATGGACAGAGATGGCTGACCGAAGTGCGCAAACAGACTATCACTAACATTCCTGCCCCCTGGAACCCCCGCCAGCTAAGAGAGTTCCTGGGAACAGCGGGATACTGCCGCCTCTGGATCCCAGGGTATGCAGAGATGGCTGCATCCTTGTATCCATTAACTAAACAAGGAACAATGTTTGATTGGGGAGAGGACCAACAGAGGGCTTTCAAAAACATTAAGAAAGCCTTGTTAGCCTCCCCTGATCTAGGCCTCCCTGACATTACCAAGTCTTTCGATTTGTTCGTGGATGAAAAACAGGGTTACGCTAAAGGGGTCCTAACTCAAAAACTGGGCCCTTGGAGGCATCCTGTAGCTTACCTCTCAAAGAAACTCGGCTTCAGGGTGGCCGCCCTGTCTGCGAATGGTAGCAGCTATTGCAGTCCTCACCAAGGATGCGGGTAAACTGACTCTGGGCCAGCCATTGACTATCCTGGCGCCCCATGCGGTGGAGGCCCTGGTCAAACAGCCTCCAGACCGCTGGCTCTCTAATGCCCGCATGACTCATTACCAAGCCATGCTCCTGGATACAGACTGGGTGCACTTCGGACCTGTGGTCGCTCTTAATCCCGCGACCTTGCTCCCCCTGCCGGAGGAAGCCGAACACCATGACTGCCTCCAGATCCTTGTGGAAATACACGGGACCAGGCCGGACCTGACGGATCAACCCCTCCGAGATGCTGACTATACTTGGTATACGGATGGCAGCAGTTTCCGGCAAATGGGGAACAAAGAGCGGGGGCGGCAGTGACAATGGAGACTGAGGTAATATGGGCAGAAGCCCTTCCCGCAGGCACCTCCGCCCAGAGGGCTGAACTCATCGTTCTGACCCAGGCACTCCAGATGGCAGAAGGCAAGAGGCTAAATGTTTATACGAATAGCCGATATGCCTTCGCCACGGCTCACATACATGGGGAAATTTATCGAAGACGTGGGCTGCTGACCTCAGAAGGAAAGGAAATTAAGAACAAACTTGAGATACTGGCACTCCTAAAGGCCTTATTTTTGCCCCAAAAATTAAGTATTATGCACTGCCCTGGGCATCAAAGAGGCCATAGCCCTGAGGCAAAGGGAAATAGACTGGCAGATGACACTGCTCGAGAGATTGCTATGAAATCAACCAAGACCTCCCAAGCTTTCCCCTTGATGAACCCGGAAGAGGCCCCAGCCTCCAGTTCGCTACCCTATAGTAAAGAGGACATTGATCTCCTAAAGAAAATGGGGGCCACATATGACCCCAGAAAGCAACATTGGGTTTTTAAGGAAAAGATTGTTATGCCAACAAAACATACTTATAAAATAATAGACTACTTACATAAATTGACCCATTTGGGGCCAAAGAAGATGAAGACCTTGTTGGACAGACAGGAGTCAGGCCAATACCTCCTGAACAGGGATGGAACCCTGCAAAAAGTGACTGATGAATGCCAAGCCTGCGCTCAGGTAAACGCAGGCAGAACCAAGCTTGGTTCAGGAGTTCGGGTACAGGGACATCGTCCCAGAGAACATTGGGAGATCAACTTTATGGAGGTCAAGCCAGGTCTATATGGCTACAGATACCTCTTGGTGTTCATAGACACTTTTTCAGGATGGGTGGAAGCCTTTCCCACCAAACACAAAACTGCAAAGGTGGTGACCAAAAAGCTCTTGGAAGAAATCTTTCCCAGGTACGGAATGCCTCAAGTCTTAGGCACCGATAATGGCCCCGCCTTCGTCTCCCAGGTAAGTCAGTTGGTGGCCAAACTCTTAGGGGTCGAATGGAAATTACATTGTGCGTATAGACCCCAAAGTTCAGGGCAGGTAGAACGCATGAATAGAACAATTAAGGAGACCTTATCCAAATTAACGCTTGCAACTGGCACTAGAGACTGGGTGCTCCTCTTACCACTGGCCCTGTACAGGGCCCGCAACACTCCGGGGCCTCATGGACTGACACCTTTTGAAATCCTATATGGAGCTCCTCCCCCATTTATAAATTTCTTTGATTCAAACATTGCCGATTTTGCTGACAGTCCTTCTCTGGAAGCCCATTTACAGGCGTTACAGATTGTGCAAAGAGAGGTTTGGAAGCCACTCGCCGCTGCTTACCGAGACCAACTGAACCAGCCGGTGGTACCGCATCCCTTCCAGATAGGAGATACTGTTTGGGTCCGCAGACACCAGACTAAAAACTTGGAACCTTGGTGGAAAGGCTCTTACACTGTCCTTCTGACCACTCCAACGGCACTGAAAGTTGACGGCATCGCAGCCTGGATCCACGCCTCACACGTGAAGGCCGCCCATACTGCTGAGAAAGCGGAGCCCGCCGCGACCCCAGCATGGAGAATCCAACGCACTCAAAACCCCTTAAAGATAAGGCTTACCCGTGGGGCCCTTTGACCATTATATGGGCCCTACTAAAACTGGGGATGGTGACACAAGAAAATAGCCCGCACCAGATTTTCAATGTAACCTGGAGGGTTACAAATCTCATGACAGGAAAAGTAGCCAATACCACCTCCCTGTTGGGAACGATGATGGACGCTTTCCCAACCCTGTAGTTTGACCTTTGTGATTTGGTGGGAGAGTCTTGGAACCCCTCAGATCAGGAACCATTCCCGAGATATGGCTGCCATCATGGGGGGGGCAGCATGGGACCAGGAACAAAGACTTCTATGTTTGTCCAGGACAAAACACACAAAAGGGGTGTGGAGGGCTGGGGGACGGTTACTGTGCCCAATGGGGTTGCGAAATGACGGGGGAGGCTTACTGGAAACCCTCCTCCACCTGGGATCTAATCACGCTCAGACGAGGAACCACACCTGGGTACTGGGGAAGGGGGCCCTGGACTTGCGGGGGGGAAAAGCTTGTGGCCCCTGCTATGATACCGCTACCGCCACCAATGTCCAGGGCGCCACCCCAGGAGGTAGATGCAACCCCTTAGTCCTAGATTTCACTACGCAAGGGAAAAAGGCCTCTTGGGACGGACCCAAATCATGGGGATTGCGCCTATACCGTTCTGGATATGATCCTGTCACTATGTTTTCATTAACCCAACAGGTGATGAATGTAGGTCCTCAGCTATCAATAGGGCCAAATCCAGTCCTACCAGAACAAAAATCCCCTTCTCAGCCTGCACAAGCCTTACCCCCAGCAGCACATCATAATACCTCAATGACCCCCTTAGCCAGCAATAGTACCCCTAGCACACCTACCACTACTATCACTACCCTGTCTCCCTGTCAACCTGGAACAGGGGATAGACTACTCAACTTGGTACAAGGAGCCTATCTGGCTCTCAATTTCACAGATCTGAACAAGACCCAAGATTGCTGGCTATGTCTGGTCTCAAGACCCCCTTACTATGAAGGAGTGGCCGTTCTAGGTAACTATACCAACCAAACCTCTGCACCCACCAGCTGCACTTCCATCCCCCAGCATAAGCTGACCCTGTCTGAAGTATCTGGACAAGGACTTTGCATAGGGACTATTCCCAAAACCCACCAGGCCTTATGTAACTCTACCCAAAAGGTGTCCAGAGGAACCTATTACCTAGCTGCCTCCAACGGGACCTATTGGGCATGCAGTACTGGATTAACCTCATGCGTTTCAGCTGCTGTGCTCAGTGAAACCTCTGATTATTGCGTTCTAATTGAATTATGGCCCAAAGTTACATACCATGATCCTGAATACATCTATAGTCATTTTGAAGGGAGACCCTGATTTAGGAGAGAACCAGCCTCCCTAACTTTGGCCTTATTGCTGGGAGGCATCACTATGGGGGTAATAGCGGCAGGGGTGGGCACAGGTACCACTGCTCTTATGGAGACCAGCCAATTTAGACAACTTCAGGCAGCCATGCATACTGATATCAAGGCACTGGAAGAATCGGTTAGCGCACTCGAAAAGTCATTAACCTCCCTCTCAGAGATAGTCCAAAACAGGAGGGGGCTAGACATGTTGTTTTTGCGAGAGGGAGGGTTATGTGCGGCACTCAAAGAGGAATGCTGCTTCTATGCGGACCACACTGGGCTGTTGAGAGACAATATGACAAAGCTTAGAGAGAGGTTAAGACAGAGACAAAAGCTGTTCGAATCACAACAAGGATGGTTCGAAGGATGGTTTAATAAGTCTCCCTGGTTTACAACTCTATTGTCTTCTTTGATGGGTCCCTTGATTATCCTCCTTCTGATACTCCTGTTTGGGCCCTGCATCTTAAACCGCCTGGTCCAGTTTATAAAAGACAGGCTGTGAGTCATTCAGGCCCTAGTACTGACCCATCAGTATCACATGTTACCACAACAAGATACCAAGGTTCTGTAATTGCTTTGAGTAAAAGATTTAACTCAATAATAATAAAAAGAAAAAGGGGGAAATGAAAGACCCTACAGGCCCCCTCCTCAAAACCCGCAGCTAGCATGCTCCCGGGGGAACATCCTGTTTGCTTTTAAAAAATTCTCTGGATCAGCAGCCAGCCTGCTCCCATAAGAACATCCCATGTGCTTGAGAGAGCAAGATATCTATGAGATAGAGATAGGAAGACTGCAAGGCAAGATGTCAATAAGATAGGACATCAACAAAGCAGGTTAGCTATAAGATAGGAACAGGATGACTGTTGCCAGGCATCCATGCTGAGAGAGGAAACCATTCATGCCCCCGCCTCATTCCGATAACCACGCTTTTGCTTCTGTAAACTTGCTTTTTGCTGACACCCATGCTGAGAGAGGAAACCATTCATGCCCCCGCCTCATTCCAGTAGACCAATAACCACGCTTTTGCTTCTGTAAGCTTGCTTTTGCTCTCCCCTATAAGAAGCCCGCCCTCCAGTTGGCAGGTGCGCAAGTCTTCCGAGAGATCTTGCTGCCCGCAGGTACCTGTGTCTACTCAATAAACCTCTTGCGATTTGCATCCGTGCAGTCTCGGCCTGTTCCTTGGCGTTGGGGAGGTCTCCTCCCGAAAAAGGTCCTCGTCGAGGGTCTTTCAACACGACCAGCAAATGATTAACCTATGTTGCAAAATATGCTAACCAGGCACTGTGAGTACATACCAAATATCATCGCTGCAAGATGATGACAAAGGCTTTGAGGCTGACTCTTGTATATCAAACTGAGAGGCAGGATGGTGTGAGGGCATTGATTTGTTAAATACAGCTATGAGTAGAAGCAAATACATGTGTTAAGATTCTCCTTTCTAGAAAATTAAACCATCAGATGGTGTTTGGAGAACAAGGGATAACAAAAATACACATTGCCAGTTTTTCTCAGTGTGTGAAAAATTCTGAAGAAGTATCTTGGCTTCACTACCCACAATATCTTTCACGGCAGAATGTAAGCCCTAACTAGGGAGGACAGGCCAAGAACCACAATTCCTTCAGTTCAGTTCCTTCTCAGCTCACCAGTGCCTGCTGTTGGCTGGTAGCTCACTGCACTCAGAGGGGTTAGAGAGCTAGCTCAGCAGTAGAGCGCTTGCTGCTCTTCCAGAAGACCCAAGTTCGGTTCCTAGCACCCATGTCGGGTGGCTTGTTGGGTGGCTTGCAGCCACCTATAACTCCAGCTATAGAAGATCAGACACACTCTTCCAGTCTTCTCCCTCTCTCTCTCTCTCTCTCTCACACACACACACACACACACACAGCACGTGCACACACATGCTAAAGATAATTAAAAAGGTTTGGATCTTCCGATTGCAAAATGATCATAAATAATTCATATCAGTTCATTCTTTTCCTTCTTAAAATATGTTTTCTTTTTAAAATAAACACTACAGTGATTTATTCTGCCTTCATCAAAAATTTTAAATATTTAAATTTTTTTTTGGATATGAGTGTTTTGCCTGTTATATGTAGCACATACATGCCAGAAGTAAGTTTCAGATTTCCTGGGACTGGAGTCATAAGCATCCGGGAGCCTCTGTGTGGCTGCTAGAAAACTGTCCTGGGGGGGCTGGAGAGATGGCTCAGCGGTTAAGAGCATTGCCTGCTCTTCCAAAGGTCCTGAGTTCAATTCCTAGCAACCACATGGTGGCTGACAACCATCTGTAATGAGGTCTGGACAGAATATTGTATGCATAATAAATAAATAAATATTTAAAAAAAAAGAAAATAAAAAAAAGAAAACTGTCCTGGGTCCTCTGTGAGAGGAGCAAGTCCTCTCAACCACTGAGCCATCTCCAGCCCCCATTCTGCCTTTCTAATTCACCTACAACGAGTTGAGAAATCACTTCAGAAACTTGGGGTGCCTACACATAATATCCTCAAATGCAGTTCCATAGTCATTTCCTCACCACCAAGAGGCATCTCCTGCCTGGACTGGTCTGTCTCTTAGTGTTTCATATGAATCCACTTTTGCCTACCTGATCCATTTCTCCACACAACAGTGGTCTTTAGTATCTGCCTAATGGATTAAGAAGGACGCCTGAATCCTGCCCGAACTCGGGCCTTTGAGTCTGTGCGAGTAGAGGACTTGGTTGCACAATGCCTCAAGCCCACCATTTTCATTCACCCAGAATTCCCTCTAAGGGCTGTCAGAAATCCGGTCCTGCGCTGGGGCATGGGGGCGCACGCCTTTAATTCTAGCACTCAGGAGGCAGCGGCAGGCAGATCTCCGAGTTCATGGGCAGCCTTGGTCTACATTGCGAGTTACTGGCTAGCTAAGCCTACAATTAGAGCGCCTGTCTGAGAGAGAGAGGGAGAGAGAGAGAGAGAGAGAGAGAGAGAGAGAGAGAGAGAGAGAGATCCCCCTTCTGCATACTGTATCTAGGACAGGAAAGCAGTACCATGAAATCTCAGCAATACCATCGAAACAACACCATGTTATTGGTATCAACATGAAGGAGAAAATCTCACTCACAAAGCCCCACCCTCTAGATAAAGAGCTACAGGCAATCAGTGGCTACTGAGAATGACCCCATAATATCCAATCTCAAGTGATCAGCCCTAAACTCATCTACCCAGGAGCAAGGCTAAAAGGACCCAGTGAACTGTTTATCGTTTGACAGCCGAAAAGGGGCTCACTGATGGGAGGCAGGCCAGAAGATCCCTTAAGCACGCCTTCAAGTTCTCACTGGACGGGATATCCGGAAGGACCCGGTCGAGTCCTGGCTTCGGCTGGTTGGGCTAGCTGGTGGGATACACCCTCGTCTCGCCCCTCAGTCCGCCCCTCTTCTTTTTAAACAAAAAACTTCCGGTCTGCTGTAGTACCGCAAAATAAACAGTGCTGCGCTGGTTCCGGAAGGCCTTCGAGTTTCAGTGATTTAGGGAGACGAGAACGGAAAGGAGAACCGGAACCATTCCTTCGCGGAACCATTGAGGTGAGGCCTCGGGGAAGCATTTGAGGAGCGGACCACGGCGGCCCGGGACCGGACTGGCAGGTATGGCGGCGGTGGAGCCGGACGCGGAATCAAAGGCCGCCATCCCCGTGGACCTACGGCGGGAACGGCGACTGGTATGCGTGGAGTACCCAGGCGTCGTGCGTAATGAGGCCAAGATGCTACAGACTCTGGGCGGCGAGGAAGGCGTCTCTCGAGTAAGGAGCCGGGAAACTGCGGGACCGCGGGAAAAGAACCAAGGCTACCGAATGGGCGGGACTACCCGTCGGGAGAGCGGTTTCCTTGGCAACAGAGTGTGTAGGCAGGCATTAGGGCCTTTGAACTAGCTTTATTTACATGCCACAGCCCTTGGAACCCCTAGAATAGGAATTGACGACACCTGCACTTTACAAGTGAACAGACAGTTTAAGGCCACACAGCAAGTTGGGGACTAGAGTAATGCTGTGTGTGCCAGATTTTGGGATATTTCTTTAGAAATGTTCTCCCTTAGCCGGGCGATGGTGGCGCACGCCTTTAATCCCAGCACTCGGGAGGCAGAGGCAGACGGATCTCTGTGAGTTCGAGACCAGCCTGGTCTACAGAGCTAGTTCCAGGACGAGCTCCAAAGCCACAAGGAAACCCTGTCTCGAAAAACCAAAAAAAAAAAAGAAATGTTCTCCCTGAACACCTTAGACAGTCAGTTAGTACCTGGCCCCTTCCATTGTTACATTTTGATACATTTATTACCTGTTTATTTATTACGTGGTCCCGAAGCTGTAAATGCAGAGCAGGGAACTTCTCTTGTTCACCTGTGTACTAATATCTGTATAATTCCCAATTTTAGAAAAATTTTTTTAAAATGTGATTGAGTCCTAACGACAACCTAGTGAACTAGATACTGCTGTTTTTATTTTTATTTCCATTTTCCAGATAAGGGGACGGGTAAAGGTTAGGCCAGACAGTCGCTACAGTTACAACAGGGACTTGAATTCATGCCCAACTTGAGTTGGAAAGAGCTGGTTGTGTTGGTATCGTTTTCATTATTCACATTATGGCCTTGACAGAATCCTTATTCTCCCTTACCCCAGGGATAGCTGCAAGGGATCATTCTCTATTGTTCATACCTTCTGCTTGGGTTTCTGGAGTACTCTGATGTGCTAGGCCATGTCTAGGGTTATCCCTACTCTGTTAGGCCAGTGCTGTGGGCTTTGTGTGTGTGTCGGGGTGGGGGATGCCTGAGGACTGAGGCTGCTTTTCTTTTTTAAGAGTTAAACCTTATTTTCAGTTGTGTTTGCAGGTGACTCTGAAAGCCAGAAGAGGGTGTTGGGTCCCTTAGAGCTTTCATTACAGGTGGTTGTGCACTGGGTGCTGGGAACCAAACTCCAGTCCTCTGGAACAGCAACAGATGCTCTTAGCCTCTAAGTCATCCCTCCAGCACCCAGGCTTGTAGCTTCCATCTTTTCCCTAGGTTGCTCCTGAGCACTTCCTGAAGGCGCCTCGTCCTGAGTATTGGGAATTAAGAGTTGAACTTGTGGGTGACCTCAAGCCATTGCACATTCTTGGTGCAGACACGCAGAGCCGACACTCGTTGTGTACCTCTTACCAAATGTGGGGCAAGCATTTGTTCACATGTAGGTGGCAGGGGCTGGGTTCTCACCATGAATTAGGCTCAACTATTTCAATTTAATCTGTGTAGCAGTATCATGAAGTGGACGCTATTCTTGGGACTTTTTGTTGTTGTATTTTGCTTGCTTATTTTGCTTTTATAAGAAGACAGAACTGGGGCCTGGAGGACTATAAGTAATAAGCAGTGACTGTCAGAATGATTATTAACCTCTTGTAGCCCCCTGTGGATCTAGAAGCACCTGCTTGTGAGACTGACTGCTGATTGAATCCTGGAGCAGGCTAGTAGTTTTTGGCATGGGTAGCCCTCCCTAGTCAGTTATGAAAGCTTCTGTCAACTCAGAAGTAAACAGGATGGTAAGCCTTCCTATGATGAGCTATGAGAGTCCTTTTGTACCTTGCACTTGATAGATGATACCTTAATTATCGCACTTTATAACCTATTGAGACTGTTTGACTTCCTTTTCTGTACTATCTAAACACTGAGAAACGTGGGTTTAAAAATGAGTTCTGTGGAAGGAAGCTAGAAGTAGAAGGGCCACCTGGCCTTCCTGGGCTTTGTGGGAAGAGGTGCAGTGCTCTGCTGGGTGCTGAGCTGCTTACCGCTCCCGTGTCTCCCTTGGTATTGCTGCAGATCTACACTGACCCTTCCAAGAGGCTTGAGCTCTACTTCCGGCCCAAGGATCCATACTGCCACCCTGTGTGCGCTAACCGTTTCAGTACCAGCAGCATGCTGCTTCGGATCAGGAAAAGGACCAGACGGCGGAGAGCTGCCCCGGGGGCCGAGACCCAACCCCAGGTCACGTTCGACTTGGAAATCCTTGGCATCATCTCCACAATTTATAAATTCCAGGGTAACTGTGACATCTGTATTGCTATCGGGTGATTTCAGGGCCT
Organism: Microtus oregoni; assembly: GCF_018167655.1. NCBI lineage: Eukaryota > Metazoa > Chordata > Mammalia > Rodentia > Cricetidae > Microtus > Microtus oregoni. Next base: position 12,428,905 of record NW_024543084.1, on the reverse strand, counting down.
GATACGGAGCCATGGAAAGTGGGGTAGAGTATGCCCATGCCTGAGGGAGAGCCGTTGCCCATTGTGGAGACAGCCTTTCCCTTTTCCAGTTAACAGCCCCTTACAGATTTTGGATATACTGCCTTCCAACCTTTTATTCATCTCTCTCTCAGACAGAGTGTCCTAGTTAGGGTTACTATTGCTATGATGAAACCCTATCACTAAAAGCAACTTGGGGAGAAAAGGGTTTATTTATTTCACTCACAATTCCATCCAAAGCAGTGAGGCAAGGAACTTAAGCAGGGCAGGACCTGGAGGCAGGAGCAATACAGAGACCAGGGAGTGATGCTGCTTATTGGCTTGCTCCTCATGGTTTGCTCAGCATGCTCTCTTACAGAATCCAGGACCACCAGCCCACAATGGGCTGGGCCCTTCCGCATCAATCACTAACTAAGAAAATGCCACGTGGGCTTATCTGCTTACAGCCCGATCTTATGGAAGCATTTTCTCAATTGAAGCTCCCTCCTCTCAGATGACTGTAACTTGTATTAAGTTAACTTGTATTAACCTGCACACAGGGTCTCTATGCATAGACCTGGGTGTCTTGGAGCTCTCTGAGTAGGCCAGGCTGGCCTGGGACTCACAAAGATCTGCCTGCCTCTACCTCCTGAGCGCTGGGATTAAAGGCAGATGCCACCACACCTGGCTTTCTGGCTCTTTTTAAGTGTTTATTTTCTATTTTTTATGTGCATATATGGCGCATGTGTATAAGTGTCTGTAGATGTCTAAAGACAGTGTACAATACCCTGGAGCCGGAATTACAGGCAGCTGTGAGTCATTGATGTGGGAACTAGATTTGGTTCCTTGCTCTTAACCGCTTAAGAGAAGGTAGGAATCTATTGAGTTCTGTGAGAATCTTTCCATTTTTAAGATAAACCATTGTGTGGTGCTAGATCAGACTAGTGATCAGTCTGAGACACCAATGTTTTGGAGCCTTCTCCCAAGCTGGCCTTAAACTCTAAGCCCAATGAACCTCTGTGCTAGCCCCCAGATTATAGGACTGTGATCCTGCCTGGCTCCCCTGTCAAGTTTTGACGGCTGCTAGTTTCATCCTCTGAAACTTCCCTGGCTGATGTGGGTCCCTTGGCACCTCATGCTTCTTTGAACTGGATGCCTAGTGCAGGATCCTCATTCAGAATTGCTCCTTCCAGGGAACTATAAGGAGAAAGCAGGAAGGCAGGAAAGACAGAGCCAAAGAGCATTCACTCTGGAATTATGCCTGATGAGCCCTAACAGTTTGTTGTCCAGTTTTTAAGTTAGCATATAAAGTAGTGGGTTTCGCTGTGACATATTCCTACACCTGTAGCATTGTATTTGTTCTTATCCACTGTCCCCCACTCACCAGTTTCTTTAGGCAGGTGCCCTAGCTTCCCTTTGCCTCAGCCTCTTGTCGGTGCTCTGGGCCCTGGACAAGATTGCCAGCGATGGTGTCTGTTAGAGTCATGTGGGAGGTGCTTGGTGCATGATCAGCACACCTTAGACAGCTGTTTACAGCTGCTGCCCTAAGGAAGAATCTGAAGAAACTAAATGGTTAAGAAAAGAAAAGGGAAATCCAAAGAGAAAAAAGGAGGGGGAGGAGTCTGAGGCCAGCCTGGATTCCAGTAAGATTGTGTCTCAAACATAAAACAAGGGAAAGAAGAGCAGGACCTAGACCTAGAGTCCCTGGGCCTGGGCCTGGATGCAGGCTCCTGGTAGTGCTTGTTCACCAGGAGGATTGTCCTTCCAGGAGGAGGGGACTCCTAATGGGTCACAGCTGTATTTCTCTCTAATGAGCCAGCGCACTGTTGCTCTGTGTAGCCCTGGAACAGCAGGGACACTCTGTTTTATGAATTAGCTCCCTGGACTTTACCTGCTGTCCTCCCCTTAAGCCATTCTTACTCTACTAATTTGAGCACCCATCAGAAGGGTGCTGCGCAGCTCATCTAGCCCCTTCCTAAAAGGATTGGAGTGTCTGCACAGCAGTGCCAGGACCGGAGTGAGTCTGCCATCTGTTCTTCTGTCTTTCCAGGAATGTCTGACTTTCAGTACTTGGCAGTGCACACGGAAGCGGGTGGCAAGCATGTGTCCATGTATGACAGAGTGCTCATGCGCAAACCCGAGAAGGAGGAGTTCTTCCACCAGGAGCTGCCACTTTACATCCCCCCGCCCATCTTCTCCCGGCTCGACACCCCAGTGGACTATTTCTATCGCCCTGAGACACAGCACCGGTAGGCAGCCCCCACCCCTTACCCCGTTCCAGTGCAGCAGAGGGCCTGGGGCTGAGGCAGCAGGATTAAATTCAAAAGGCAAGTGTCCTAAGCAGTGGTCTGGTGGTCGCAGGCTGGCATTGTTCCCAACAGACAGTGTACTATGGACTCGAGAGCTCCTGATAACAGATGGTCTCTCTGGACCTTGCAGTCATCAGTAATGACATTGCCTGTGAAATGCCTGGTGTGAACATCCCACTCTGACCCAGCCCCTTTCTGTCTCCTCTGTACGCCTCATGGCCTTCTGGTTCCTGTCAGAAGAGTTCATAGCTAACTCTGCTACTCAGCCTTCTGCCATCTCCCTGCAGAACCTCAGCCCTTTGTCCCACTTCCACCTCCCCGTCTGCCCTCTTGACTGGAGGTTGCTGCCAAGACTGTCCAGCCCTTACCTGTTTGTTGGTGCCTCCCTTCAAGCTATGACCCTCCCTGAATTTCGCTTACTGAGTGTGAGGCTGTGTTCTGAGGGTGGGTGCTGTGAGTCTGAGAATCAGTGGTGGGCATCTCTTGCTCCGAGGGTTGTGAAAATCCCAAATAAGACCACATGCAACTCAAGTGGGGTGTATCCTTCAGTTTACCATAGTCTGGACAGAATGGAACCCAGCGGCTGTTGGAGAGGCAGGTCCTAGGCATTGTGAAATGTTGGTTTTTTTCTGGAGGCAGCTGCACATTGACACAAGGAAGAGTTCCTTTGTATAAGAGCCAGGACTGACTAATATGGAAGAAATTAATTTGAACATGCCCAGTGTGAGATTATTAACAGTTACCAGCTGTGGGGAAATGCTGAGCCTGCATTTGGTCTCAGCCTCCCGGCAATTTGCCAGCTCCCTGTCGTCCTGATTTTACAAAGGAGGTAGATGAGACTTGGGGTCTCCAGGCCACATGGGAGCTCTGAGCCTGGCTTTGCCCAATTGCTGGGCCTTGCTTGGTCCTTAATCCCACACTGTTCTTTTACGCTTGTGATCTCTAGAGACGAGGTCTGTCTCTGTAGCCCAGGCTGGTCCAGAGCTTATTTCATCATCGAGGCTGGCAACATCTCTGGCCTTAGCCTCCCAAGTGCTTGTGTCATAGACTTGAGTCACCATGCCTAGTTCCTTTTTTAAATTATACACACACAAAGACAGCATTTCTCATTTTGTTGTATGCTTCCCAGAAGTAGTGGCTTGGCTGCCTTTGTTCTCTTCTATAACTTTGGACCTGGCCTGAGAAAAGGACTGTCAATAGCTGGGACCCAGTGAGAGAAGCCTTGGGAAGCAAGGCCAATCAATATGCCAGACAAGCCAGAGGATGAAAACAGTGTGAAAGCTGGCCTGTGGTTGGTCTCTGGTGTTCCTGAAGGAGACGCTGGCTGGCTGTGTACAGCCTTCAGAAAACTGAGCTCTGAATGTTGACGTGGCACATGGTGGGTTCTGTGCCCTGTGAAAAGGGCAGGTGCTGGAACAGATACTGTAGCACAAAACAAATGATCGTGTGAGGGAGAGCAGGAGCCTGGGACCTTCCAGAAGGTGTGCCCAGGACAGCCATTTTGGAACAGGGTAGTACAGAAACACTTGCCAAGTCCTGATAGAGTCCTGCAGTGACCCAAGCTTGGAGCTTGGTGTCAGCAGACCACGTGGCAGAGAGGCTCTGCTCGGGGCTGGGGGCTGTGAAGCAGGACAGAGTGTGATCAAATGGAAGGGTGCATTAAAGGCATTGTGTGGGTAGACTGAGGGGTTCAAGGAGCCATTGAGGAGCTGGCAGCAGAAATGCATGATAGCACAGCAGCGCAAGAAAGGCTCCATAGAAAACATTCTAGACCAAAGCTCAGGCCCATGCAGAAGCAGCATCTAAAGCCAGGGATTAGGGTTAAGATCTCTTTGCTCTGAGCCGGGCGGTGGTGGCGCACGCCTTTAATCCCAGTACTCGGGAGGCAGAGGCAGGCGGATCTCTGTAAGTTCGAGGCCAGCCTGGTCTAGAAGAGCTAGTTCCAGGACAAGAATCAAAAGCTACGGAGAAACCCTGTCTCGAAAATAAAAAAAAAAAAAAAAAAAAAAAAAGATCTCTTTGCTCTGGCAGCAGGTTTTTGTCTCATCACAAAAAGAGTATTGTAGCTGGGTGGTGGTGGTAGCAGAACTCAGGAGATAGAGGCAGGTGGATCTCTGTGAGTTCAAGGCCAGCCTAGTCTACAGAGTGAGTTCCAGGACAGCCAGGGCCGTTCCACAGAGAAATCTTTTCTCGGATAAAAAACAAACTTCTGTGAATTGAGGTGGAATAGTGTATAGCCGTACTCCAGTTACCCAGGAAGCTACAGGAGGACACTCACATAAGCCCAAAAGCCTGGGGCCAACTTGGACAAAAAGAGTTTGTTTCAAATGAATAAATAAATGACTAAATATGAGTAAATAAAAATGAATGAATAAACAAATAAATAGAGCTGCTGGGATTATAGGTTCATATGCTGGTGATCCCAGCATTCACAAAGTTGAGGGTCACAAGTTTAAGGCCACCTGGAGCAGATATAAAAATGAAAAAGAACCAGATGGTGGTGGCGGCATGTGCCTTTTATCCCAGCATTCAGGAGGCAGAGCCAGGAGAATCTCTTGAGTTCAAGGCTAGCCTGGTCTACAGAGTTGATGTGGGATTCCCCTGTGTATGCTGTGAATGCAATTGGTTAATAAAGAAAGCTGGCTTGAACCTATAGCAGGGCAGAACAGAGGTAGGAGGGGGAAACTAAACTGAATGCTGGGAGAAAGAAAGTGGGGAGTCAGAGAGAGAAGCCATGTAGCCCTACCAGAGACAGATGCTTGGGACGGAACTTTACCCGGTGAGCCACATCTACATGGCAATACACAGATTAATGGAGATGGACTAGTTTAGAATATAAGAGTTAGCCAGAAATATGCTTAAGCTATTGGCCAAACAGTATTGCAAATAATATGGTTTCTGTGTGATTGTTTTGGGGCTGAGCAGCCAGGAACTAACTAGCAGCCTCTTACAACAACACAGAGTCAGTTCCAGGATACCCAGAAGTACATAGAGAAACCCTGTCTTGAAAATCCCCCAAAATGGGGGCTGGCAGAATAGCTCAGCGGTAAAGAGCACTGGCTGCTCTTCCTGAGGTCCTGAATTCAATTCCCAGAACTTACATGGCAGCTCACAACTGTCTGTAACTCCAGTTCCAGGGGATCTGACACTTTCACACAGACATACATGCAGACAAAACACCAGTGCACATAAAATAAGAATAAATTTAAAAAAAGTAAGAGGCTGTGTGCTTCCAGAGTTGTTGAGTCCGTCTGTCGCTTTCCTGTCCCCTCCTCTACTGTTTTTCTGATTATGAGAGTAAGTTGTGCTTGTTAAGAAGAAACAAGTATTATGAAAAGATACAGCCAAAAATATGTATAAGTGCCATTCCTTCCCTGCTAAAACCCCTTGTGGGGGGAGGGACAGTATATTGCGTGTACAGTGTGCCTGGCACGAGAGTGTTAGCCCTGTCTTGGGTATGATTGCTGTTTTCTTGTTGTTTCCAGTACATTAATCTATTTATTTAGTTGAGTATAGGGTGTGGGAGAGTGGGGGTGTATGTGTGTGTGTACTCAAGAGTGTGTTCGAGTGCTTGTGGGCATGCCTGTGCCACAGTGTATGTATTGAAGTCAGAGGACAACTTGTAGGAGTCAGTTCTGTCTTTCTACTATGTGTGTCCTGGCGTTTGAACTCAGGCTTGACAGCAAATGCCTTTATCTACTGAGCTACCTTGCTTCGTTTTTTCTTTTTTTGTGGGGGTGGGGGTGGAGGACACGTTGTATGCTTTTTCAAGATTGGGTTTCTCTGTGTAACCTTGGCTCTCCTGAAACTTGCTCTGTAGACCAGGCTGGCCTCAAATTCAGAAATCCACCTGCTTCTGCCTCCCCAGTTCTGGGCCTAATAGTGTGTGCCATTATGGGTGGCTGCCTCATTGCTTTTTCAAAGTTGCATATTCCTGAGTGTTTTCGTCTCCTCACAAAGCAATTTGCACCTGTAGCAGAAAGAGCGTGCCACAGTAGTGGAACACCTGTGCTACACTCTGCACACACAGGCTGGCAGCAACTTGTCCAAGCCTCTGGAGTAGTCATGAGTGAGGGCCAGCAGACTTGGGGCCTTTAGGCATGACCCTTTTTCTTCCTCATGTGATTAAGCAGGTTCCCTGCACGTGGAAAGAACCTGCCTTTCTTCCCAGGCACTGTTGATTTTTGTGTCTGGCTGGCCTTCTTGGGGAAGGAGGGCCTGGCTGTCCACCTCAAGGGGTTGAGTGTCTTACAGCCTGGGATAGCAGAAGGTAGGCTGGCAAGGTGTTGAGCCCCTTCTGTTCCTCCCAGCAGTTCTGTACAGACTTAGAATCACAGTGGTCATTAGAGCTAGCCGGAGGCATTGGACAGGCAGCAGAGGCAGCTCTGCCTCCCCTCCATGCTCCTGAAGTGAAGGCCAGCCACTACTTTCCTTCTTGAGGGTGCTGGAGACTCAGGGAGAAGGGCTTTAAAGCAGGGTAGTGTTGTACTGTCAGTGGTTCCTGACAGGTACGTTTGAAAACACACACACACACACACACAGAGACTTGACCCCATGTTTCATATTTGGTTTGTTAATGTGAAAACTGTTTGTTTTAAGTTTGCAGGTGGTATGCACTCATGTAGAAAAGTAGGGTAAAGTGCAAACTGGATGAGGTTGAGGGGGATTGTTTGAACCTAGGAATTCTAGACCAGCCTGGGTTACATAGCCAGAGATTTTTTTTTTTTTAAAAAAAAAAAAAAGGTAAAGGGGTAGCAGAGGGAACTCAGTGGTTAGGAGCACGTGTTGCTCTTTCAGAGAACCAGAGTTTGGTTCCCAGCACCCACATTAGGTGGCTCACAACTTCTGGCCCTCACACATATTACATAAACATACAGACACATACGTGTAAATAAAATCAGTATGTTTGAAAAGGTGATGACTGCAAATGGGCTTGTGACATCCAGTAAAATGCACTTTGAAGAGCTGTGGGAGTGGGGCTAGTGTGGGGAAGCAGAGGCCGATGTGTGGTAGTAACTGTTGAAGCTGAGGATGCATCCATGGGGTCCTGATGCTGATGTCTCTGTGTCTGCTGTTTGTGTTGTCTACCTCAAAGGGTTAGGGAACCGCTGCGAGTGCTTCAGGAGCCACCCACCCAGGCATGCTCTGTGCTGATACATGTGCAAAGTTTGTGCGTGTGTTTTAAAGGTTCATGGCACACTGAGGAAGGTATGGAGATTGAGGTACCCTTGTGTATGAGAAGCACATCTCACACACTTCTCACCCCTCCCATGCACATACACAAAGTGGTCTGTGTGTTCCCGGGCAGAGAGGGCAGGACACACCACTCCACAGGTTACAGTTCACATGGGTCCCTCCTGTTCTTAGATACTATGGATGTGGTCAGGTAGATCCCTGGCTTAACCTCTGGCTGCATCCTTGTCATTCACCTGTGTTGTCCAGATGCTTGTGAACTAAGTCATGCTCTGCTAGGTGGAAGGACAGTTAACTAAGAGATGGCTGTAGCCAGGCCTCTTGGGGCTGAGGCCCAGCTCCTGTAGCAGATGCTGTTTGGGCACACTTTCTAATCTTGGTGGCCTCAGTTACTTCCTCAGAAACTCCTTCCTTGGAGAATCATTTTGAGAGTTGAGTGAGTCATGTAAACAGGCAGAGTTCACATCACTGTCCACATATGTGGCTGATGGGCATTTGGATTGTGCCCAGCTTTGCACTGGCTGGATTTTGCTGTGTGTGGCTCGATGCGGTTGCAGGTGAGAGGCCACCAGCCTTGCCATGGTGCCCTTTCCCATACCCCAATCTCTGGGACTTTGGGACCTTGCCCTCCTTCAAGGCCATTGGCCCCGTGCTGGGCAATGGTGGCACACGCCTTTAATCCCAGCACTCCGGAGGCAGAGGCAGGCGGATCTCAGTGAGTTCGAGACCAGCCTGGTCTACAGAGCAAGAACCAGGACAGGCTCCAAAGCCACAGAGAAACCCTGCCTCAAAAAAACAAACAAACAAAAAAAGGCCATTGGCCCCCTAGTTTCCCTGAGCCACTGCTCCTTCTCTCCCTTGATGGCAGCCTGCCGGCATATGCTTCTCCAGCAGGCAGTGCTGGGGTCCTCCCTCCACTGAATCCAGAAAAAGGCACACGGGTGTGGTCTATAGTGAGGCATGCCTGTGGATTCCCTGCCTGCCTGGCCGGGTCTATGGCGGGGATGGTAATCTAACCTTCTCTCTCTTTCCACAGGGAAGGCTACCACAATCCCTCCATCTCGGGCGAGAACCTGATTGGATTGAGTAGAGCCCGGCGCCCCCATAATGCCATCTTTGTCAACTTTGAGGACCCTGAGGTACCTCTACAGCCCTTGGAGGCTGCAGTACAGACGTGGAAGAAGGCCTGCACCAACCCCATAGATCAGAAAGTGGAGGAGGAGCTGAGGCAGGTGAGTCTCAGCCCCACCCAGCCTGCTGGGCCACTCCTACTCCACCGCTCAGGGTGGTGAGGCTTTCTCTAGCACTGACTGGTAACACGGGCATTTTTACCTCCAGCTGTTACATCTAAAAGCTGTCAGAAGCTAGGCCTGGTTTCATAGGCCTGGAGTGGAAGTAGTACAAGGAACAGGCCAGCTGGCCAACAAAGTGAGTTCAGAGCTAGCCTTGACAAACTAGGTTATCTCAGAAAGTAGAAAGAGGGCTGGGAGACACTGCTGGGTCAGAGCCCGGTTGGGGTGCCCAGAGATGGGTCATTGCTGGGTGTGACCTGACTGTGGAGCTGGGGTCTAGCAGCCTGTGCAGAGCTATTGCTTGTAACAAGCCCATGGCATATGGTCATGTACCAGACTGTGGCACCTTCATCCTGGATTGAGCTGGAGAAACGTCACAGGGCACTGTAGTCCCTTTGGGCTATATGGGTTTCTGCTGGGTCCATAGGCCTAAACAGCAGGGTCTCAGTGAGGCTTTCCTTGTCGAAGCTGAAGTCAGACCCTGTTCAAGGACAGGGTCCCTCAGAAGCACAACTCTTAACTGAATCTCAGTAGTCACTTGAGGCTTTTTCTATGGCTCATCTCTGCCCTGGCCCTCCATTCTCTGGTCACAGTGGCCTTGCACAGCCCTCCTCAGGACCAGGCCATCACCTTCACCTTCTTGAAGTCCCATCTCCAGCACTTGTGTTCCAGGTTAGTAGAGATCAGGGCTCAGGGGTTTTAGCATGAGCTTGCTCAGTCTTTTTGCTCCAGTGCACTGTGAACCACGCAAGGACAGGAACTGTGTGGTCACTTCAGGACCCCACTTTCATGTGCAGGATGTATAATCTAGGCCTTTAAGGAATTAAGAGTAGGAAGGGGTTTTTTATAAGGTAGGTGTGGCGGGTTTCAGAGGCTTGTTGAGTCCCTGCTTTCTACCACTGGGGCCCAGACACACAGGACAGGATGTGAGAAGGCCAATAGCTGTTGGTGTTCATCTCAGACTCTGTGACTTTCCCTAGCTCTTTGACATTCGTCCAGTCTGGTCACGAAATGCTGTCAAGTCTAACGTCAGTGTCCACCCTGACAAGCTCAAGATCTTACTTCCCTACATGGCTTATTACATGGTAAGTGGCAGCTAGTCTCACAGTCACCTTGGTTTCCACCAGTGTGGTTCTTGATCCTTCGTGTGACATATTAGAGCCACGGCAACAGAAGGTAGACATACCTCCTAGCATCCCTGCCACATGGCACCCTGAGACAACTTGTTTAAATTAGAGAGCTGGGGAGATGGCTCAGTAGGTAAAGTGCTTGCTGTACAGGCTGGAAGATCCCCAGCACCCACATGAAAACTGGGCATGGTGGCATGTGCCTGTAACTCCAGCGCTGAGCAGGTGTAGTTGGGCAGATCCTGGGGAAGTATATCTTAGAAAGTAAGGTGAAGAGTGATAAAGACAACCAGCAACACCCTCTGGTATTTGGTGTACACACACATGTGCACAGTGACATACACACAAAAAAGAAACAGCTAGAAAGATTTCAAAACTTCCTGGTCCACCACAGCCTTCTAATAATGTTTCTGGCTGTATGTGGATAATTTTGGATGAAGAAGCATTTCCTAAGTCATAGGTAAGCATACTGTGCATAATGACCTTATAGTGAGAAATGTCTAAGTGCCTAGCACTGGGTCAGCCTACATATCACTGTCTGTTCCTTCTGAAGGTGACAGTAAGAGTTCCTTTTTATCTCTGAGGAAAAGCAGGGCTCCGAGAGTTGACTGCCTTGTTTTGGTTTTGCAGCCCAGAGCCCAGGCCCCTGAGTGACAACATCTCTCAACTCAGCTGCCCATACTGAGTAGGGCTTAGTTGAAGAAGTCTACTCTTGATTCCTCCCAGGAGAGGATGGAGATAGGCATGGTGGTACAAAGGTTCCTAAACATTCGAAAGAAAAGGGGTTCTGCTTACCTGCCAAGGGGAGCCAGCATAAAACACGACCTCAGAGATTAACGATGGGCAGGGGCACTGTGGACTCCAGCCTGGAGAGCTCCTCTTTCCCTGAACATGACTTCTAACTGCAGTGCCGTTCAAGGACAGGAATCCGTGCACTAGGACATTGTGGGTACCAGGAGCAGTGGTAGAAACTCCTGATCTCACTTCATCCTCATAGAACCTTGTCAAACGGTAGGGTCTAAAGCCATGCTCTCAGGGCTGGGGCTCCTGCTCCCTCACTGCAGGGCTTGGTCTCCACCCAGGTACTAAGGACTCTTGGCCCTTTCTCATATGCAGTACTTTTTGGTCTTTAGATAACAGGTCCATGGAGAAGCTTGTGGATTCGTTTTGGCTATGACCCTCGAAAACACCCAGATGCTAAAATTTATCAAGTGCTTGACTTTCGAATCCGCTGTGGAATGAAATACGGTAAAAATAAGTTTATTTTCTGTCTTAGTCTCTTTGTGTCCTCCATTTCAAGCAGACTCCTTAAAAAAAAGATGTATGTGTACATATCTGTGTGTGTGAGCACAAGCACATGTGTATGCAGGTGAGCACTCCTGTGCACACACGTTGAGGCCAGAAAAGAGGTCAGGTGATCTGTGTCACTTTCCACCTGGTTCTTTGAGGCAGAATCTCTTCATGAACCTGGGATTCAGGTTTTCTGAGCTGACTGGAAGCCAGCAAGCCTGAGCAGTCCGGTCTCTGTCACAAACCCACAGTAGCGTACTCAGAGCTTGGGTAGATAGGATGCGTGCAGGGTGTTACACAGCCACCTCTCCAGCACCGTTTCTAGCACTCGCCTCTATTCTGAGGCTGAATAGGGGATGGCTCAGCAGTGACAGCATGCATGCTTGAAGAGGGCCCTTCTTTAATTCCCATTACCATGTCAGACAACTTACAACTGTCTGCATCTCCAGTTCCAGAGAATCCGTACACTACATCTGGGCTCCATAGGCATCTGCACTTACACGCACATACTGACACACACACACACACACACACATAATTTTAAAATTAAATATGTGGGTGTGTATATATGTTTATAAAATTATAATTTAAAAATAGTACACACACCTTTAAGAGCCTATTTCCAGCAGAAATAGTAGCACACACCCTTCATCCTAACATTCACAAGGCAGAAACAGGTGAATCTCTGAGTTCAAGGCCATCATAGTCTATATAGTGAATTCCAGAGGAATCAAAGCTATATAGTGAGAGCCTATCTTAAAAAAAAAAGTCTATTCCTGTGGAGAGACTAGAAACATTTCTGTACCTCCCAAGGCCCTCCCGCCCCTATGGAACAATATAAAGGATATTGGAATAGAAGTGCCAGCTCTTTGCTGACTAGGCTGTGGCTTTCTAGTTTATAAACAAGGACCTATGGCTCAGGTCCTACTTAAAAATTTTAAGTCCAGGGCTGGAGAGATGGCTCAGTGGTTAAGAGCACTGACTGCTCTTCCAGAGGTCCTGAGTTCAATTCCCAGCAACCACATGGTGGCTCACAGCCATCTGTAATGAGATCTGGCACCCCCTTCTGGCATGTGGGCACACAGGGAAGGAATGTTGTACACATAATAAAATAAATAAATACTAAAAAAAAAAATTTAAAAAAAAAATTTAAGTCCAGGATGCCAGGAAACCACTCAAGGGTATCAGCATGTGAGAACTGCTAGATGTGCTGGCATCCATTCCTCTGTAGGTGGCAGATGGAGTTGACCACCTTAAGGTGAACCCCTGACTGCTGCCCAGATGGGTTTGGCACCTACTTCCCTTCTGACACATGGCCCTTGCGTGTAGGTTATGGTTCCAGGGACATGCCTGTCAAAGCGAAGCGCAGCACATACAACTATAGCCTCCCCATCACTGTCAAGAAGACATGTAAGTGGCTGGGTGGCCTGCATCAGGACATAGCCAAGGGAGGTGGGCAACAAGATGGGAGGTCTGCTGGCTATTCCTTACAGACAGGTGCAAAGGGTCAGACCGGGTTGTCCTCACTTCCTCTATTCCAAAGCACTGCCTTGCTCCCATGTAGCCAACCAGCTTGTTAACATGCGTGACCTAAAGCAGGGCCTGGGCCCATCAGGAACAGACGGCCCACGCAAATTGACCTACAATAAGTACAAGCTCAAGGTGAGTGTCCTCGGGCTCCAGTGTGGGGTCAAGCGTGGGGATAGAGTGTCTTTGCAAGGCTGGGCGTTTGTGATTCTGGGAAGGATCTATGACTGACTGAATTCTCTGCCTTCCGAGTGCCTTCTCATTACTCCCACCTCAGACCCCTCTGGAAACAAAATGAGAATTTGGAGTGCCATGGGGAACTAGGGCCATCTGTGCAGAGAGGTGGTGACAAGTCCTGAGAGGGAATTTGACACCAGCAGCTATGTGGCTGCCCCTGGGGAGCCTGGCTCCCCTGAGGCCTGTAACTACTGCTGAGATGACAGGACTTGGACATAGACATGAGCACAGGCCAGACCTGAACATCTGGGCCTCAGCTGTGGGTTGACATGTGCAATGGGATGGACCCAGACCTCCAGGGCTTACATTTTCATCAGTGTCACCCCACGGTGGTTAGCTCACTCCCACACTTCTCCTGATCCCTCTGCAGTCCTGCGAGAGGCCAGGCTATTGTATTCTCTACCCTGCAGTCCCTGCTTGAGTGGCTATGACAGAAAATGTAAGCGCAGAGACACGAGTGAGACAGCTGTCCCCTAGTGCCATCATGCCTTGGCCACCAAAGTCTTGGAACCTTGTCCTTGACTTCAGGACTGCATTCCGAGTGGAAAGAAGAGAAAATGATACTCATTAAATGCTGCCCTCCTCCGGAAAAAGCGGTCAAGGGAGCATGAGCGGCATATAGAGTGACTGATTAGAGACAGCTGGTGAGGGGCAGATCCCATCCTTTGAAGGCACAGAAGGCGGAGCCCAGTACAGGCTGGTGGCAGACTTCCAGGGGTCCAAGGAGGGCCTGACTGCCTCCACCCTCCAGAACCTCCTAGAGAGTGAGAGCCTCCTTTCTCCACATCTGCTGGCCCCCTGGGCCTGGGGACAAGCCAAGTCCTTAGACTGCCATGGAAGCCACAGCATGGGTGTCCTTAGCACTTTCAGAATCTGGAGTGCTACATCACCACCCCATTCTCTTCCCTCCTGTCCACAGGATTCGGTCTACATCTTCCGGGAAGGGGCTCTGCCACCCTATCGACAGATGTTCTACCAGCTGTGTGATTTGAACGTGGAAGAGTATGTATGAGGGGTCCTGTGCCACTGATGATCCCCGGAGCTCTGGGCTAGAACTCACTAGAACAAGACCAGTGTTCTCTGCAGTGAGCGTTAAGGGAAACTTGGCCACTGGGAGTTGGGTGCTGCTCTTGGTCCTGCCATATGTGGGCTATAAGGCAGGGACCAGCAATCATGGCTGCACTGTACCCTGTAGAAAACAGCCCTGCTTGCTAATAGCAATGACTCTTGCTGAAGTATTTTTCCTGAGAGTCTCCTTGATTGACATGGTTCCTGATCCTGGACATCTGCCCATTGTTCTCAAGCAAGTTTAGAAAACACAAGAGTAGGCCCACAGTGTGGAAAGGAACCAGGCAGCATGTGGAATCTAGGGAGAGCCTGACTGTCGACAGAAAAGTGGGCCTGGGTATATACCCTCCGGCTTTGCATAGTTCTTTAGTTTTTGTTTGTTTTTGCTTTTGTTGCTGGGGTGGGTAGGGGTGGGGGTTTCTGTCCAGAGACTGCAAATGTTAAGGAACCCAGCTGGGAGCATCCATCCCTGCAAGACCTTCATTACACACCACCTCTGAGACTTCCTTCTGAAGCACTGTTTGTCACACAGACCCCATGTAAGAGCTTCCCCATGGACATCCTGGTCCAACAAACCCCGTGCCCATAGAGCTGTGCTGGAACTCTATCCCACGAGGAAGCACACTTGGAGCCACTCTCGGGCTCTGTCTGAGTTCCCCACCATAGAGCCCTGCCCCTGACTCTGCCCGCAGATTGCAGAAAATTGTTCACCGCAATGATGGGACAGAGAGCGTGTGCACGGAGAGAGATGGATGGTGCCTTCCCAAGACCACAGACCACCTGAGGGACACCATGTCACTCATGATTCTGCAGACCATCCGCTCTGAGAGGCCTGGTAAGAGCCACATGTGCCGGGAGGCCTCAGACCTACCTGTTGTGACAAAAGCTCCAGAGACCCTCATATTGTCCATCACCCTTGGTGGAGGGAGGCCTGTGAGCTAGGACTCAGCTGTGACACTTCCTTTACAGGAATGGCATTTCTGCCCATCTCCTCCCATGGGGTTGTGTGGCCCATGGCCCTGTACTGTAAATCCCTAGCTCCTTTTTCAAACCAAAGCCAGAGCTAGCCACTGGGGCAGGGCGTCTACAAGGGGACCTACAGAGCAGTGAAAAAAAGCTCTTGCAAAGGACTTCCTTCCAGGCTAGGTAGTGGGTATCTGAGTAGAGCAGGGCTTCCTACCTGTGTTTGGGACACGGGCTAAACCTCCTGGGAGTTCAGTCAAGGCTGTGACCCTTTTCTGGGAACACTGGTATGTGCCTTCTCACGGTGCATAGGGTCCCAGGCTGCTCATGACTCTAGAGAAAATGGCTTGAAACATGCCTTGTGAAGCTCCGCCTTCCTGCATCCTGCCCTCATACTTTCCATAGTAGCTTCTTCAAACCCAAATACCTGTCCTAGTAAATGAGCTCCGGGTCATCTAGGAAGCCTGCACTGGGAGACATCGCCTTCTTTCCCTCTCGCGCAGCTCTGTTCTCTGACACAGGTAAGGCTGATCAAGGGAAAGGGCAGCTGATGTTTGAGTCTGGCGAGGAGGGCGAGGAGGAAGAGGAAGAGGAGGAAGAGGAAGATTTCAAGCCCTCGGATGGGAGTGAAAATGAGATGGAGACAGAGATTCTGGACTATGTGTGACAGCGCTGGCTCCAGGCAACCAGGTAAGACTGGCAACTATTCTCATAAAGCCAGAGTCACGTCACCCCAGAGGCACCTCTGAAGGAAGCTGGTGTCTTAAGAAGCAGGCCCTGGCTCTGATTGTAATCCACTGCTCAGTACTGCCTTCTGCCCTGAGTGTTTGAAGATGACCCTAATGCCATGTAGATGACCCAAGGCCAAGAGCTGCAGCAGCCAGAAGTGGATGTGGTAAAGCTTGGGACACCCATCCTGGCAGAGGTCTTGTGAATATAATGACAGATGACCTGAGGAGCCTGGTCTGCCATCACAGACAGCCAGGCTACCCTTGGTTTAGATAGCATCTGCCTGGGGTAGTGTTGGTAAAAGACAGGCCTAGCCATAATTGTCCTGTTAATGAATTTTCCTAGGTGCCTGGGTGTCTCAACTTGGGGGGTTAGAGCTGGGAATGTTTCCTCTTGCCTGGGGCTCTTTAGCGCCTCATTTGTTCCTTTACTCATTCAGGACATGCTGGTGTAACATGATGGGACAGTTGGGACAGGCCTGTGCCCCATCCAGGGTGGTAAGATGAGGACACTGGGCAACCTCAGACTGGGCTCAGCCTGACTTCGCCAAATGGACCAGCTCTTCAGTTCCCTGGAAACACCCTCTTGTCTCACAGCTTCCTTTTGTGAAACCAGAGTCTGTCATGTCCCTGCCAAGCTGGCTTCCCTGGAAGGTTCCCTCATGCATGGCCTCCCAAGCCCCTGGGCAGCAGCACCACTTCCTGAAGGATGCTGAGTGAGAGATGGGCCATTGCCTTGTTTCTCTGTGCGGCCTCTGTCCCTTGAACCGTGTGGCCTGGCACACACAGTCAAGTCACAGCAATTCCAAAGCCAGATGCCTTGAGCCAGCTCACCCTCCTGACAAGATTGAGGACCCATTGTTTCATTTGGCCCAAGTGGATACCCCTGGGAACTTCCCAGCCTTGCAGGGAAGCAGCTGGACCCTTGTCCTCTGATGACCCTGCTCCCTGTTGCTTCAAAAAAAGCTCAGCCTAGAGGCAGGAAGTAATCCTTCCCTAAAGACTGGCCAGCCTTGTCTGGCCCCACAGGACTTCTCTCACAGAAGCTGCCAGGACACCTCAGCCAGAAGCATTCCCACTTCTGAGCTGCTGCCCAACCTGGTCTTTGGGGAGATCTATCTAGGTTCTGGTCCCATCTACCCAGGAATATCTTGACTGTAGATCTGAGGAAGGTTCTGAGTTAGGGACCCCATGCCCTCTGAAGGCCTTACCTACACAGAGCCCAGGGCAATAGCAGTCTTGCCTTAGGTTGGCCAAACTAGGACTTCCTGATCTCTAGCCACGCCTAGCAAAGGGTGGTGATTCTTCTCCTGAATTCCCATGTAAATAAAAGTGTTTTCAGTATGAAAACATAAAATGCCCTCGGAAGTGCTCATGTTTCATGCAGCTGATTCCCAGTCCTCTGACTTCACAGTTCCTGAGTCTTGGTGCATATTGCACCCTGGTATTGTTTTCTATTTGTGTTTTGCTGGGTGTGGTTGAGAAAAGACCATACTTGTCTCTAACAGAACTACAGTGCTGTTTGGCACAGAACCATTAGAATTTATTGTAAACAGCTGGCTTACAGTTGTGGTACAGGTCCACAGCCTTGGGGCATGGTGTAGGGTGGAGATTCAGTGAAAGGGCGGCAGCACGCTGGCTGTCCCGTCCCCTGCAGTCTCAGGCCTGCAGTAGACTGGGCATGAAGCCCACCCACATAGAGGCTAAGCTGTCCTATCACTGCCTACTGATTTATACAGCATTTCATTCGAAGAAAGCCTCAAACATCAGAATGCTTGACCAAGTGTTTTAGTGTTTGTTGGCTTGTTTGTTTGTTTGTTTGTTTGTTTTGAGACAGGCTCTCTCTTTGTAGCCCTGGCTGTCCTGGAACTCACTGTGTAGACTAACATTGAACTCCCGGAGATCCTTCTGCCTCCACCTCCTTCGTGCTGGGATTGAAGATGTATACACCGTGCCTACCTTGACCAAATATCTGTGTACCCTGTTAATATGTGACATTGATCACCATAGTTAACACAATTTCCAGTTCTTTCCAGCAGCCCTTTGGCCTCTGGGGGCACCTGTACTCATGTGCGCATACTCCATACAGACATACACATAATTTAAAATAACAAATCATTGAAGTACATACGTTTAACAGTTGATAAACTAGACAGTGTAACATGATAAAATCAGAAGGCTGCTTGGAGTCATTGAAGCCTCTCTACTCTTTGTACTTGGGGTGAGTTCTGCAAGCCAGTGCCTGAAGGGACTCTCCCAGGTGAGGCCACTCACTGGCTCCTGTAAGCTTATGTCTCCTGCCTGAGAGAAAAGTAGAAGCACCTCTCCTGAGGCACCTGCAACCAGGAAAGGGAACTGCAGACCCTGCGCTTGCCATGCATGCCAGAAACTCCTTGTCAGAGAGAAACTGAGGCTCAGGCCACATAGCTGTGGAGTGGCAGCAACAGGTCTGGCCTGAGTTGTGGTTGTAATTCTGATATATGTGGCACCAGTGTTGGTGGACTTTACTTCTTAGGAAACATTTTATCATCCGCCCCCCACCAAAGGAAAACCAACTGTTATTAAAATGGCATGCCTAGCCGGGCGGTGGTGGCGCACGCCTTTAATCCCAGCACTCGGGAGGTAGAGGCAGGCGGATCTCTGTGAGTTCGAGGCCAGCCTGGTCTACAAGAGCTAGTTCCAGGACAGGAACCAAAAAAAAGCTACGGAGAAACCCTGTCTCGAAAAATCCAAAAAAAATAAAATAAGATGGCATGCCTAAACCCTCTGTGTCTGTGTGAGTGCGGTTAGTGTTCTGTGTGGTCCTCTCTGTCAGCTCATCTTGATGCTTTCAGGCCAACCTTTGGGGAGGTTGTGGACTGAGCACCCAGATGTGCCCCTAGGGTCTCCCCATAAAGAACTCCACATGCCACAGATAAGTACATCCAGCGTCAGCAGCAGCTAGCACTACTGGACTGTGACAGAGGTGTGTCCTTGTGGGTCTGTCTCTGTAGACGTAGGCTACTCCAATGTTGGGGCAGTGGACATGAGGACTCTCCTTCCTGCTCAGTGTTGCTGTGAACTGAAAAGTATTCTAAAAGCTAGAGAGAGGCCCCTGTCCTCTACTTCCCCCTCCTGCCGCTTTCCTCCTAAGCTACCGTGCATTGCTCAATCCGTGCTGCCCAGTACAGAATTGCTTTCTTTAGCACTGTTCTCAGAATCAGTAGCTGACATGATACCCAACATGCGTGTTTCCTGCTACCCCACCTCCGCTGTATCCCACCTCTCACATGTGCACACCTACTGTGCACCATGGAGACCTGCACACTGGATTGGGCACAGCACATGAACGCAGTGGTACATGTTGATCTGTAGGGTCCCCCCGTGCTCCGGCACACACATGCAGAGCTGTGATCTGAGCTGAGGACTTGGGCTCCTGGACTGGAGGGGCTGCTGGCCTAGGAAGACTCTGGCTATGCCTGGCCAGCTGCTGTGTCCTCCGGGTGTAAAAGGCAGCTGCACTCCTTAAAGGGAGTCTCTTAGGACTTGGTTGGTGTCCGTCGCAGTAATAATGTTTTCCTGATAGCCAAAGTACACATCCCTAGGATGGTGGCTGTTCTGATAACCTTGTACTGGCCTTCACCTCCAAACCCAGTGTTTTCCTCCTCCCTCCCTCATTCTGTGCCTCTCCTGCCAAGATTTTGTCTTTCTGCCTGGTTATGCCCCAGAATCCTTGCTTGTGTTCTCCAGGAAGCCCCACCCCACCCACCAGCAAGGCACAGAGGTGAAATATGCCCCTTTATCTGAAGGTGCCACCAAGTCCTGGTAAGTGAGCCACACCAGGTTTCTCTCTGGAAGCTCCGCTCCATCAGTGCCACCATGTCCACCTAGTTTCTTGTCCTGCACTCCCGGGACTCTCTGCCTCCTGCACTTAGCTCAGCCTGCACTGCCCCGTACTTAGTGCAGGTTCTTGGAGTTAGCAAGGGTCAACCACAAGAGTCTCTCTCATGGATTCCCCACTAAGGTACCTTGAGATGAAGCACACCCATTTTTCTGAAGGTGACAGCACCCAGCCAGGGTTAGCCCTGGGATGCCCTCCCCCACACTATCCGTGTCACCTGCCTCCGCTCCCAGGTAGGCAGTTACCCACACAGGTACACACTGGGCGCCACTCAGGTTGCCTGACCTGGGAGAAATGGATGATTCCACACCTGTGTATCTGAGTCCATGGTATGCACATGACCTTGGCTCCAACTCCATAAATATAGGAGAAATGGAGAGAAGGGCGCCTAGGGGCAGACACTCACCATGGGGCGCCTGGAGGTTCTGGTTTTTGGCTTCACTTGCTGCTTGGCAGCAGCTTGTGCTGCAAAGGTAAGTCAGAGCCCTGCAGGGGACCGCAGCCCTCTCTTGCTGCATTAAGATCTGGAAACTGGGGGCAGGGCTTTAGGACGGAGGACAGAGAGATCACAGAAAGGGAAGAAGAGGCCAGCAAGCTCAGCAGCACT
This sequence comes from Microtus oregoni, assembly GCF_018167655.1. NCBI lineage: Eukaryota > Metazoa > Chordata > Mammalia > Rodentia > Cricetidae > Microtus > Microtus oregoni. Next base: position 12,408,687 of record NW_024543084.1, on the reverse strand, counting down.
AGCACTCCAGGTTCTGGTCCTGCTTGGGCCACACCCAGCTTGTCTTGCTCACATGAAGCCTAGAGCAGCCTGCAGAACTGTACTGGAATCACACACCAGGAATAGTTTTGCGTGTAAGAACATCTCATGCACTATTTGGAGCATTTATACTAAAAAGCCCACTATTGCTCCATGGTTTCAGGTGTGCCTAAGTGGCAAGCCTACCCACAACCTCTGGCTTTCCCCCTTTTCTAAGGGAACCCCATAGAGAAAGAAGCAGCTAGCCTGACATTACAGAGCAACCACATCCTGTTCTTGAATAGGAATCTGAAATGTCTGTTCCAAATCAGCGCCTGTTCCCCAAGTAACCTCCGTTTCTTGCTCTTCCTGAGAGGGGTGAACCCTACCTGCTGTATGCAAGGCTTCCCTCCAAGTACCCGGAGGAGGCTGTACCAGTTCTGGGGCGCCTGTAAAGTCTGCCCTTTGACCATCGTTCTCTCTGTGTGTGGACAAGTCACAGAAAGCGCAACAGATGCGGGAGACGGCATAGGTCCCTGGACAGGGGTCCCAGCTCCTCACCACGTTACTTCCCACCCCCTTCATGCTCCAGCCCGTGTCGTGCTGGCTTGAGCCCTGGAGAACACCCTCCCTCCCCTGGAGCATGGAAGTTGGGGTGCTGGTCCTGGGCTCCTGCCATGAGAAGGAAGTAATTATCTTTCTCAAGAGAGTTCTTTTGTGGTGTTAGAAGGACCTGAACTTAGTTTCCACTGATCTACCACCAGCCAACACACCCATCCTGACACTGGCCAGAATCCCTGCATCCTTGGGCCCCCACTTGAGGCACTCAGGTCAACCACACAGATACGCTGAGAGGTGACATCCCCTGTCCCCGAGCTGGCTCCCTGACTCATCCCAGTAGCCCGGAGGCTGAAACAAGCAACCTCAGATGTCCAATTATCTGCGGAGTTTCCCCAACTCCTCTCTTTCTCCAGTTTCCTCACCCAGTATAGTGACTTCATGGGCCTGAACTTCAGAGGGCTCCTGGGGTCCTAGCTTGGGCCTGCAGCCTCAGGCCACCTACTTCCCCCTACCTGAAACCACTCACAGGGGAGAGGCAGGAGGTCACACTGTCGCTGCTGCCAGGTAAGCAGAGCTGCTCCTGCATGTATCCTGGACTGATGCAAGCAGAATGGGTGAGGGCATGCACTGGTACTGAGGTTGGACAGCCTTGTCTCAGCAGAATGACTCCCAATGGGGAAGCCCCTGCACCTCAGTTTGCAGGGACAGTGGGCCAATGGGTACCTGCCTCCAGGCCACTCGGTAAGACTACATACCAGCTGAGCGGTGGTGGCGCACACCTTTAATCCCAGCACTCAGGAGGCAGAGGCAGGTGGATCTCTGAGTTCCAGGACAGACAGGGCTGTTACACAGAGAAACCCTGTCTCAAAACAAACAAACAAAAAACGACTAGTCACCAAGTGGCAGTACTGACTGGCCCTGGGAGAACGTGGACATAGCTCCATGCCCAGCTAGCTAGGCTGTGGGGAGAGGTGGAGGAAGGAGAGTCGGACCTCAGAGGCTCACGGCTATGTCGGAAACATTCTGGCAGCAACTGTGCATCCATCACTGTTGGCAGTTGGACAGGCCTTCCCTCTGACAGCCATCAAACCTTGGGGAAATTGCTGTGGCCCATCTTACACACCAAGACTCAGCCGAGCCTTTCTTGCTCCCCAGCCATCTTGGCGGCTGGTCTCGGCTGGGGGCCATCCGGTACCTAAGGCAGGAAGATGGTGGCCGCAAAGAAGATGAAAAAGTCTCTGGAGTTGGTGAAAAGTGAAAAGTACATGCTGGTATACAAACAGACTCTGAAGATGACCAGACAGGGCAAAGCAAAATTGGTTATCCTCGCCAACAACTGCCCCGCTTTGAGGAAATCCAAAATAGAATACTATGCTTTGTTGGCTAAAACTGGTGTCCGTCACTACAGTGGCAATAACGTTGAGTTGGGTACAGTGTGTGGAAAACACTACAGAGTATGCACACTGGCTATCCTTGACCCAAGTGGTTCCAATATTATTAGAAGCATGCCAGAACAGACTGGTGAAAGGTAAAATAGAGTTTTCCTTTAATAAAACTTTACCAGAGCGCCTTTAAATAAACAAATGAAGACTCAGCTGAGATCTAGACCTTCATTCTAGAAGGGCAGAATATGGGCTGAAGTGGCTTCAGGCAGCTGCAGAAGGATGGGCCAGGATTGGGTGGGGGCTGAACCATCCCTTCCAGCACTTGGCAGGGGACCTGCTAGCACCCTGGAGCCTGTTCAGTCAGCCACTCTGGATTCAGGCTAGCCCAAACCCATCTGACCCTGTCACATTTCACCTGCAGCTGGGTTCTGTGTACACAGAAGGTGGTTTCGTGGAGGGCGTCAACAAGAAGCTTAGTCTCTTGGGTGGTGACTCTGTCGACATCTTCAAAGGCATCCCCTTTGCCACCGCCAAGACCCTAGAGAATCCCGAGCGTCACCCGGGCTGGCAAGGTGGGTACTGGGTGCTGGGTTGGCCCTGGCCCTGACCCTGGCTGGGCTGGTCCTCTTCACGCCTGCCCCTCCTCTCACTGTAGGGACTCTGAAGGCCAACAGCTTCCAGAAGCGATGCCTACAGGCCACCCTCACCCAGGACAGCACCTATGGGCAAGAAGACTGCCTCTACCTCAACATCTGGGTGCCCCAGGGCAGGAAACAAGGTTTGGATTCTAGTTTCCCAGAGGATCTCACCCCACTCCCTACACCAGAGCTTCAAGGATCCCCGCAGTCTGGGCTGAGCACCTGCTCTAACAGGGCTAATGAGTTCACTGGGGAGAGGGCCTGCCGGTGTCTGAAGTCCCTGTCTGCCCCTGTTACAGTGTCCCGGGACCTGCCTGTGATGATCTGGATCTATGGAGGCGCCTTTCTTATGGGATCTGGCCACGGGGCCAATTTCCTCTCAAACTACCTGTATGACGGGGAAGAGATTGCCACTCGGGGTAACGTCATCGTGGTCACTTTCAACTACCGCGTGGGACCTTTGGGTTTCCTTAGCACCGGAGACGCCAACCTTCCAGGTAGGTTGCGACAGTGAACATGCTGAACCCTGTGAACTCTGAAGCCAACAGACGGATGCACTCCAGAACTCTCTACCCTGATGGCTACGGGAGGGCCCAGAACCTTCTTCAGAGAGTTGGGGTACAGGAGCTGAACTGTGAGGCCTGGGAGCTCTAGGCAGTCATCGGGAAATGAGAGAAGCCGAGGGACAGAGTGACTGAGGCGCAAGTTGAGTCCTGGAGAGCAAGGTAGGGAGGCTGAGGTAGAGTCGAGTGGACATGGAAATCAAAGGACAGACAGACAGTAGGAGGAAGTGTGTAGGACCCAAGCAGAGCCACCAGCTGGCTTTATTTCCCTGGACCTCCCCACCCTTGCAAGTCCTCTGCTCAGTCTCCTGGAGAGCCCTTGTTTGCCGTCCTGGACTCTTCCAGGGTATCGCTGCAGTTAGGACTGGTTCCCGCTGTTCACATGACTTGCCACCCTCTGTATAAGCCCCAGGTCGCTCATCTCTAGCCTCCCCCAACTCTAGTTGAGGGTCTCTCCTGATGAAGGCTATACTCCCCATACCCTCAGGTAACTTTGGCCTTCGAGATCAGCACATGGCTATCGCCTGGGTGAAGAGGAACATCGCAGCCTTTGGGGGGGATCCCGATAACATCACCATCTTTGGGGAGTCTGCCGGAGGTGCCAGTGTCTCTCTGCAGGTCTGGGGCCCTCTGGTGTGGAGAGTCTGACCCCAAGATTAGGGGAGGGAGCCAGTGGGGCCTAGGAGAATGGTCAGAGCGGGGTGCAGCTGGGAGCTCTGGCCCAGGTACAGCCTGTTGATAGGGCTTCCGGGTATTGCAGACCCTCTCCCCGTACAACAAGGGCCTCATCCGGCGAGCCATCAGTCAGAGTGGCGTGGCGCTGAGCCCCTGGGCCATCCAGGAGAACCCACTTCTCTGGGCCAAAAAGGTAAGTGCCACAGGGCAGGAGTAGCCAGGGTGGGGACCGTTCCCATTTCCATGCTGTCCTGGATCTTCCCTTTGCGGCCCCTAGCCGTTCCAGGCCTGGCCACGGCTTCCTCTAACCTCCCGCTCTGCATTCCCCTAGATTGCTGAGAAGGTGGGATGCCCCACAGACGACACTAGCAAGTTGGCTGGGTGTCTGAAGGTCACAGATCCCCGGGCCTTGACACTGGCCTACAGGTTGCCCTTGAAACAGCAGGAGTGTAAGTGTGAGCTGCTGGGGGTGGGAGGCCTTGTGGGCCAAGGCTGAGCGTGTCCCTAACTTCCTGTCACTTCCCTCTAGCAGGTCCCAGTGGTAAAGGGGGCTTATACTGATCTTTCTTCCATTCCTCCAGAGACATTTAATAAGCCAAACACGGCCAGGTGTGGTGGTGTATACTTTAATCCCAGCAGTCTGGTCTACACAGTGAGAGGCCAGCCAGAGTCACATAGGGAGACTCCCTGTCTAAAAATAAATAAAAAGGAATAAAGAGGGCTGGAGAGATGGCTCAGTGGTTAAGAGCTTTGCCTGCTCTTCCAGAGGTCCTGAGTTCAATTCCCAGCAACCACAGGTGCTCACAACCATCTGTAATGGTGCCCTCTTCTGGCCTTCAGGGATACATGCAGGCAGAATACTTTGAATACATAATAAATAAATAAATCTTATAAAAAAAAAGGAAGGAAGGAAAAACATGATAGCATGAACCCATGCATAGTTTCAGGAAGATGTGTGGACCCAGACCCAGGGCCTCTCTACCTTTCTTGTTAATGTGTCAATCATTTGCAAATTTCCAAATGCCTGCTGTGGTGTTTGGACCTTCTAGCTGGAGCTGCTACCAGCAAACATGAAGAAGCAACCTGTCAGCCTAGGAGATGGAATTTGTTTTCTTTGCTTATTTTTCTAAAGCAAAGTCCAGCGGTCTTAGTGTTTGTGCCCTTGGTTCCTCTTGCCCTCTTGTATCATAGAGCAAACCCTGAGCCTATGCGTGATAGGCAAAAGCTTGACCTGTGAGCACCTCTGCCGCTCAAACCAACTATTTTGTTTGGGGAGCCACTGAAGGAAGCTTCACTGTGCTGGGCCCAAGGACAGGTCAACTGGCAAGCCTAGAGGGCAGGCAGACCTCATACATGGTGGCCAGCAGACTAGAACCTCCTCCCTGGTGTAGGTTCAACAAGGAAAGAGGGAGGGGACAGGGGCACTGAAGCAGGAGAGCAGACAGCGCCAGCCTGTGGAGCAGTAGACTCTCCCCATGGTCATGAGACAAAGTCTGGGGACGTTCTTACCTATCACAACCAGGGAAGGGTACCACTGATGTCGAGCATGTTAGGCTAGGGACAAGTTCGACAGCCTACACATAGGACAGTCATCCCTATCACAAGCTGACAGTAGCCCAAAAAGTCCCTGAGGCTGGGGCTAAGGAACCCTGCCTGGTCTGGTCAGATAAAGGAAGAAAGAGGTCAAGCTTAGTACAAAAAGTCAAGAGAAGGACCCGGCAGGCATTTAAAAGTATAAGGATCCAGGCCGGGCGGTGGTGGCGCACGCCTTTAATCCCAGCACTCGGGAGGCAGAGGCAGGCGGATCTCTGTGAGTTCGAGACCAGCCTGGTCTACAAGAGCTAGTTCCAGGACAGGCTCCAAAACCACAGAGAAACCCTGTCTCGAAAAACCAAAAAAAAAAAAAAAAAGTATAAGGATCTGTTGGCTCTCCCACTCAGACCCCATTTGGTATTACCTGGGCTTCACCCCTGTTGTCGATGGAGACTTCATCCCTGATGACCCCATCAATCTGTATGCCAATGCCGCTGACATTGACTACCTGGCTGGCACTAACGACATGGATGGCCACCTCTTTGCTACTGTTGACATGCCAGCCATCGATAAGTCCAAACAGGATATCACAGAGTGAGCAAGGGAGGGCAGATGCACCTGATAATACCTGGGAAGGAACAGGCATTGCTTGGGGAGGGGGAGGCTAGCCTCGCGGTGGGTGGGGGAGGAGGCGGGGTTGCTTAATAGAGTGAGCGTGAGGAGGTGGGTGCTGTGTTGGGGTAAGGGCAGACAGACATGCTCCTGCCACCACCAGCAGCAGGTCCAGTGTCTGTTTCCCCCATCCCCATGTAGGGAGGACTTCTACAGGCTAGTCAGTGGAAGCACCGTCAGAAAGGGGCTTAAGGGTGCCCAAGCCACCTTTGGCATCTACACCGAGTCCTGGGCCCAGGACCCATCCCAGGAGAATAAGAAGAAGACAGTGGTGGCCTTTGAGACTGACGCCCTCTTCCTGATCCCCACAGAGATGGCTCTGGCCCAGCACAGAGCCCATGCCAAGTGAGGTTCTGGGAAGGGGTGTGTGGGGGAGGCTCTTGAGAGAAGGCTGCTTAGGCCGCTGTGGCTTTTGACCAAGGCCTCTTGGCTAACTGAGCAATGAATTTAGCTCTGGGCTACACATCCGTCAAGATTAAATGGGTAATAGAGGCATATACCTTGTCCAATCATGTGAGACATATGAATTCAGATGGGGAGAAACAAATCCTTAACCTTGAATTATGGGAAGAGCCCTCTGAATATTTTGCAGAGTGGAGACATGAACCATGAAAGTGCAGATCCGTGAACATGGCTGCAGCTTTTTTTTCCCTGGGCATCAAAAACTCCAGTTGAGAACTGGGCACAGTAGCACACACTTATAATCCCAGCTCAGGAGGCAGATCTCTGAGTTCAAGGCCAGTCTGGTCTACATAGTAAGTTCCAGATTAGCCAAGGCCACATAAAGAGACACTGTCTCAAACAAACATACCCCAATTTGTGAGACTTGGGGGTCCATCAGTCCCTGCCCTGCTCCTTCTGGCCTCTCTCCAGGGCCTGCCGCCCAATGGAGCCTCCCCCCAACCTATCTGTTTCTGTTACCCTCAGGAGTGCCAATACCTATTCTTACCTGTTTTCCCACCCTTCACGGATGCCCATCTACCCCAAATGGATGGGGGCTGACCATGCCGATGACCTCCAGTATGTCTTCGGAAAACCCTTTGCCACTCCACTGGGCTACCGGGCCCAAGAAAGAAGTGTCTCCAAGGCCATGATTGCCTACTGGACCAACTTTGCCAGGAGTGGGTAAGATGTGGGGTTGAGCCTAGGACCAAGGGTAGCAAACTTGAGGACTCCTGTGGCCCTGTAAGCCTCGGCTCTGGCCCTGCCCCTCATTTGGGCAAACTTCTTATCCTCAAGCCTTGGTAACCAGTTTGCACATGGGCAGAAGAGCTGCTGACCCAGCCCCAAGGCCAAGTACATGTTCACCATGACTGAGCATCAAAATGTTGGCTCAGAGGGCCAACCTGTCTCTGTGTAGAGCTGTCTGTGAGCACAGGTCTCCAGTTGTAGCAGGCTTTCTCGGACCCCCAGCCCCCAAGTCATGACATGGAGACTTATTACTAATTATGACTGCTCGGCCTTATCTTATGCTTGTCCCATTAGCTCTTATAACTTTTTTTTAAATTTATTTATTTATTATGTATACAATATTCTCTGTGTGTGTATGGCCAGAAGAGGGCATTACAGATGGTTGTGAGCCACCATGTGGTTGCTGGGAATTGAACTCAGGACCTTTGGAAGAGCAGGCCATGCTCTTAACCTCTGAGCCATCTCTCCAGCCCTAGCTCTTATAACTTAATTCAATCTGTTTCTCTTCATCTACAGTTTGCCTGGGGACTTTTTACCTTTCTTTCATTCTGTACCCGTGACCTCCATTGCTGGCTGGCTAGCTGGCCCCAGGCGTCTCCCTTTCTCCTTCCTTCTCTCTCTCTTTCTCTCTTTCTCTCTTTCTCTCTCTCTCTCTCTCTCTCTCTCTCTCTCTCTCTCCTTCTTTTCCTGCTTATTCTCTCTGCCTGCCCCCCCCCCCATTCCTCTGGTGCCTAGCCATTGGCTGTTCAGCTCTTTATCAAACCAGGCAGGCAAGGTGAAAAAAACAACAACATTCAGTTAAACAAATGCAATGCACCTTCCCATAGTTAAATACCCCACAACATAAACAAATGTAGCACCTTTCTATAGTCAAAGTAACATTTCACACATTCGGTCTCTTTGTCATCCTCAGCCCCCACTCAGTCTCTTCTCATTCTGTAGGGATCCCAACATGGGCAACTCACAGGTGCCCACACACTGGTACCCTTATACCGTGGAGAACGGCAACTACCTGAACATCACTAAGTCGATAACTAGCTCGTCCATGAAGCAGCACCTGAGAGCCAAGTTCCTGCAATACTGGGCTGTGACGTACGAGGTGCTGCCCACAGTGGCTGATGAACAGGGGACCCTCCCTCCCCCTGAGGATGACTCAGAAGCTGTCCCTGTGCCCCCTGTGGATGATTCCCAGGCTGCCCCTGTGTCCCCAACAGACGAGGCTCAGATGCCTGTCGTTATTGGCTTCTAATGTCTGGTAAGCCTTGGTCCCAGGGTCTTCCTCTTTTTAGGTTCTCCTTTCTCAATAAAGCCTTAGCTGTGCCCACCTGGTATTTGGTTTTTGTTCCTGACACAGCCTGGAGGAAGGAGGGACCCTCAGTCGATAGCGACAGACACTTGGTTCATCCCTGCCAATCCTCAGGCTGTAGAAGTCAAAGGACTATCTTTTTTTAAAAATTTATTTATTAAAGATTTCTGCCTCCTCCCCTCCACCGCCTTCCATTTCCCTCCCCCTCCCCCGATCAAGTCCCCCTCCCTTGTCAGCTCGAAGAGCAATCAGGGTTCCCTGCCCTGTGGGAAGTCCAAGGACCACCCACCTCCATCCAGGTCTAGTAAGGTGAGCATCCAAACTGCCTAGGCTCCCACAAAGCCAGTACGTGCAGTAGGATCAAAAACCCATTGCCATTGTTCTTGAGTTCTCAGTAGTCCTCATTGTCTCAAAGGACTATCTTTAGCTTAGGAGCAAACACACAGCACCAGAGATGTCAAACATGGGGCGGGAGTCTCTTGTAGGCAGGAAGCAGGCACCCTGGGATCCTGGAAAATCACTCATCAGGGTCATTCTCCAGCCCTGGCCAGCATATGTGGCAGAGAGAGAGGGCCATCATGGGCACAGGCAGCTATAGGGAGCTAGAACCTGGCTCACAGGCCTCAGGAATGCTAATAGAAAGACACACACTACAGCTGTAAGCACTGTACTCTGGCTTTCCTATGTGTGGTGCCAGCAGGGGATAGAACCCTGAGGCTGGTGTCTCAGGGAGTGTCTCCATAAGAAAGGGGTTGGCCAGGGTCCTGCTTGTCTGTGAGTAATCCTTCTCCTCCCCCTCTTTTCCCGCTCCCTCCTCAGACTTTTTGTTTGGTTTGGTTTTTGTTTTTTGAGATAGGGTTTCCTCTGTGTAACATCCCTGGCTGTCCTGTCCTTTGTAGACCAGGCTGGCCTTGAACTCACAGAGATTCGCCTGCCTCTGCCTCCCAAATTCTGGGATTAAAGATGTGTGCCACCAAGGCCTGGCCCCTCCTAAGACTTTTATGACTTTGAAGTCTACATGTCCCTACTGTGATCCAATAAACATTCAGGCAAGCTTCAAATGCTCCCCTTCCTCCACAGCTGTAGGAAGGCTTCCTTTTGGTTAAGAAACCATTCTTGCAAGTGGCTTTTGTTTCTAACCTAGGACTTGCTGTATTGTCCAGGCTGGTCTGGAAGCTGGGCTCAAGGGCTCCTTCTGCGTCAGCTTTCCAAGAACCTAGAATTATGAACTAGGATTTATAATACTATTTATATTAAATTAAATAATTGTATTTTGAGTCAAAGTTTTGCTATCTCAGGCTGGTCTCCAACTCATAATCTTCCTGCCTCAGTCTCCCAAGTACTGCGATCACGGGGGTGTACCATTGTGTTCAGTCTGCAAGCATAAATTTTTTAAAAATCTTTTATTTGTATTTCATATGCATTGGTGTTTTGCCTACATGTATGACTGTGTGAGGGAGTTGGATCCCCTGGAACAGGAATTACAGACAGTTGTGAGCTGCCATGTGGGTGCTGGGAATTGAACCTGGGTCCTCTAGAAGAACAGTTAGTGCTTTTAATAACTGAGCCATCTCTCAGGCTGGTAAAATTCTTAAAATTGTAATAAACAGGTCAGCAAGATGGCTGAGCAGGTAAAAGCCTGAATCCACATAAAGGTGGAAGGAGAGAACCAACTCCATGAAGTGGTCCTCTGACACCCAGTGTGCACATACCCCCTACACATTGAAAGATATTTATTGTGATAGAATACATGTCTTAGGGGCTGGAGAGATGGCTCAGAGGTTAAGAACACTGACGACTGCTTTTCAAGATCCAACACTCTCACACAGACATACATGTAGGCAAAACACCAATGCACATAAACTAATTTTTTCTTAAAAATCCATGGGCTGGAGAGATGGCTCAGAGGTTAAGATCATCGACTGCTCTTCCAAAGGTCCTGAGTTTAATTCCCAGCAACCACATGGTGGCTCACAACCATCTGTAATGAGATCTGATGCCCTCTTCTGGCCTGCAGGTGTACATGCAGGCATTGTACACATAATAAATAATAAAACATCAAAAAAAATCCATGTCTTAGGCTAACTGAAGTATTTGCAGGAGAATTACACTGTTGTACCCCCAGCACCATTACTTTCTTTTGGTATTTTTTTAAAATTTTTTTCATTTATTTTACATATCAATCACAGTTTTCTCTCCCTCTTCTTCTTGTTCCCTCCCTCCAATTTCCATCTATCCCATCATCCACTCCTCCTCTGTTTCAGAAATAGGCAGCCCTCCCATGGGAGTCAACAAAGCATGTCATATCAAGTTGAGGCAGGACCAAGCTCCTGGTGCTGTATCAAGGCTGGGGAAGCATCCCTGCATGAGGAATAAGTTCCAAAAAGCAAGCTCACGCAGCAGGGACAGACTCTGGTCCCATTGCAGGGGTCCCACAAACAGACCGAGCTACACAACTGTCATTCATGTGTGGAGGGTTTAGGCTGGTCCCATGCAGGCTCTTTAGTCTAGAGTCTAGAGTCCGTGAGCTCCCATTAGCTCAGGTCCACTACCTCTGTTGTTTCGCTGTCATGGTCTCTACCCCATCTTGCTCATACAATCCCTCCTCCCTCTCATCAGCCAGATTCCTGGAGTTCAGCCCAGTGCTTGGCTGTGAATCTCTGCATCTGCTTCTATCAACTACTGGAAGAAGGCTCCACGATGACAATTAGGGTAGTCCCCAGTCTGATTAAAGGGGAAGGCCAGTTCAGGCACCCTCTCCACTATTGCTTGGAGTCTTAGCTGCAGGTCATCCTTGGAGATTCCTGGGAATTTCCTGGCACCAGGTTTCTCCCTATCCCCAAAATGGCCCCCTCTATCAAGATCTCGTTCATTATTCTCCCCCTCCGTATCAGCCCCAACTTGATCAACCAGATCCCTCGTGTGTGTGTGTGTGTGTGTGTGTGTGTGTGTCCACTACCCAGGAGATCTCACCTATTCCCCTTCCCAGGGAAATCCACATGTCCCTCTAGGGTCCTCTTTGTTACCTAGCTTCTCTGGAGCTAGACCACTGCCTATTTCCCAAACTCTTTATCACCCCAGACAGAAAGAAACTCTGGTTCCACTCGACATCGGCTCTCCACTCTCCTTCCCAGCCCCTTGTGACATGTCATTTCATACGCCCTTAAGGCCTGTCTGTGTGCTCCCCGTCCCGCCTGCTGCTGGTGCTCCAGGACCTTAAGTACTCCTCTGATTGTTGCAAAGTTGGTAGCAATGCACTCACTTTCAAATTTGAGTGACGTGGGTCCTTTATTTAAATTCTTGGCTGATTTAACTAAAGGTTTGTCAATTTTGCTTATCTTTTCCAAGAACCTGATTCTGTTTTCCATTTATCTGCTACATGTCTCCCCCCATTTTAGTGTGTGGAGCACGCATATTTGTGTATGATCGGGGTGTGCATGTGGAGGCCCAAGGTTGATGTCGGTAAGCATCCTGGGTTTTCTTCTGTAGTCTCAGGGCCTTTCCCCACAGTAGACGAGATGATTTACTTCAGTGTGTTTGAGGTTTTCCCTGCACGTGTCTAGGAGGCCAGAAGAGGGCGCCAGGTTTCCTTTCCTAGAAGTACAGGTGGTGGTGAGCCGCTGCAGGGAACCAAATCTGCATCCCCTACAAGACCAACAAAGCAAACAAGTGACCCGGAGCTCTCTCCAGACCCTGTTTAAAATGATGTGGATTTCTTCCTTCATTTTGCGTGTGTGTGTGTGTGTGTGTGTGTGTGTGTGCGCGCGCGCGTGCATATGAGCACATGGTGTTTGTGAAGACCAGAGGACGACTTACAGGAGTTGGTTTTTTTTTTTTAATGAAAATAAGCTTTATTACATCAAGTAATAAATACAAAGATGCAACAGTTGCAGTCGTTTTCTTCCAGATGTTGTGACCGTCTCACAGTAAACACGGAACTGAGATCTACAGTCTCAGGATGGACATTTGCAGGGCGCGTGGCAGGTTGGGTAGATTGCTCTTTCTGCTGTAGTTGGTTCTTTTGCCACCACGTGGGTCCCAGGGACTTGGGTTGTCAGGCTTAGAGACAAGTGTTTTTACCTGCTGAGCCATCTTGCTGGCTCACATTCACAATCTGCGATCTCTCTCTCTCTCTCTTTTTAGTTTATTGAGACAGAGTTTATGTTGTTTTGTTTTTTGTTTTTCAAGACAGGGTTTTTCTGTGTAGCTGTGGGGCTTGTCCTGGCACTTGTTCTACAGACCAGTCTGGCCTCGAACTCGGAGATCCACCTGCTTCTGCCTCCCGAGTGCTGGAATTAAAGGTGTGTGCCACACCACCCGGCTTCTCTATGTATTTTTTTAAAAAATATTTATTTTTGTTTGTGTATGAGTGCTTGCTGCATGTGTGATCCCCTGGCGCTGGAATTATAGGTGGTCGTGAGCTACCTGATATAGGTGCTGGGAAGCCTGTCTCTGGACACTGCCCTCCACAGTGAAGGGAGATGTGTGTGCTCTTTTCTGTTGAGCCGTCTCTCAGCCCCCCAATCTTCCATCTCTATAGAGACTGCACCCTGGAAGCGTTTGTTTTCAGGTGCCAACGATTCGGAGGTTGTGCTATGCTTCCTGTGAACACGCTTAGGAGTGCTGAGAGGCCAGCAGCATAGACACACCTCTTTAGCCAGTCTGCCACATGCAAGTTGGAGGAGTGTTTCCTTTAGCATGCCAGGGGAGCGCAGCTGGCTCTTCTATGCCTGCATGAAATCCACTGAGAATCCTCCATGAAAGAGAGCCAGAGGACCTTCTAGTGGCAAGAAAATAAAAAGAACAAACCACAGTGACCAGGCCATAGTAGAAACGGGATTTTAATATAATATTCAAGTCTAGCATTTTCTATTTACAACAAATAAATATTGCCCCACCCCAATCAGTAAACTTTATTACTTTTTATACAAATATTCAGTCATCTTTCCCTCCCCGCAGCCTCCCACTTCATGTAGTCTCGTACGACCCAGGCTGTAGTGATGCTGCATGGCACGTTCAGTGGTATGGGATTCGATACCAACCGGGTGGTCCATGAGAGGGCTTCTCTCTCTGATCCAAGGGAGGGCTGGGGCTCGTGGTGGGCGAGACTCCCTCGCTTTGTAGGCCCTGAAGGTGGAATCTTTGGTGCAGCCTGAGAAAGGCTAGAGTGTGGGAGGAAAGGCCAGGACTTCCATGAAGGTCCCAGGCCAGTGCCTGTGGGCACAAGGAGAGAATGCAGTGGTCAGCCCTGCTGGGTGTGTGGGTGCCCTGGGGCATCCGGGGGCATGGGTGGCAGTGATTTGCACCTGGGGAGGTGTCAGGAAAGTGTGGAGGGTAGTGTCCAGGGCAGGTAAGGTACCATGCCCAGTTGGCAGCACTCCTTGGCAAAAGTCAGCTAGTCCTCTGGTTCCAGAGAGCAGAAGGCACCTAAGGCGGCGAGTGGTCCCCGGAGGCCAGGTCAGCCTGTCAGTGGCAGGTGTCAATCCCGGCAGCAGGAGAGGTTTAGGGTGAAATTGGAGTCTGGGGGTAGTCTGGGCTAGCAGGTAGGCAGAGGTACCTGTGTGGCCTGGGCCACTCTAGTCTATAAGTGCTTAGTCCTCAGCCAGCCAGACCCTGGGAGACGTCCTTAGAAGATGCCTTTGGCAATCTTGAGTCCTTTCTGCTTCATACGAGGGAGGGTGGAGCTGGCTCCATGCTTGACCTTATTAGCTCCCTTGGTGAAGGTCCGCTTCTTTAGGATAAAGTCATAGTTGGCAGTAGAGTTCATGGCATAGAACACGTTGGCATTTTCTGGAATCTTCAGCTCTGGTGGGAGGGGAGCAGGGCAACAATGAGTGATCATGGGGATGGGATAAGCCTACCACTTGAGAGCTCCTCCAGGCCAGGCCACCAACAAGAACCTCTCCCGTGACTCTAGCCAAGAGTCTCTCTGTGCTGCCCAACCACATGGCTGTCTCTAATAGTTGGGACTTCCAGCCAGAGCAGGCTTCCTGCAATTCTGACTGCTTTCTTTGATGCTCCCCTACTACTCACAACGGCTCTGTGGACCAGCAGGAGGCAGAAACTTCCTCTAGGTCCAACTTCCACCACTCTCCTCTGGCCTAGAATCTGTCCATCATTACCGAGCTGGACTTGCTGCTCCTACTGACCTTGTGTCTGCCTCTGTAGGCCTGCTTTCTGCAAGGCAGGGGGTCCCCTCACCCAGTCCATAAAACCAAAACGATAGAAGTCAAGAGATGTCATGAGCATCACTGCTGACTGGGGCAGGCAGTGATGTGGATGTCAGACTCACATCAGCAGTGTGATGGCAGCATGGTGACCTCTCTGGTGACCTCTATCTAGCACTAACCTGCTGGTCAGAGCCTCTGTATGGGGAGAAGGACATAGGCACAGAGTGACTGGAATTCTCTAAGCTTCTTGAGAATGGGCTTTTGAAACAGGGTTTCTCTGTGTAACAGCTCTGACTGTCCTGGAATTTGCTTTGTAGACCAGGATTCACCTGCCTCTGCCACCCAAGTGCTGGGATTAAAGACGCTGCACCACCACTGCCTGGCGGGTTGGTTCTTTTATTTATTTTTAATTATGTGCATGTATCTATGGAGACCCAAAGAAGACATCAGATCCCCTAGAACTGGAGCTACAGGAGGTTGTCAGCCAGCGGATAAGTGTGCTGGGAACTGCAAGAACACACACACTTAGGATTTTAAGGTTTAACTTTATGTATGAGTATCTGTCTGCACGTATGTGTATGCGACGTATGTGGTACCCAAGGAGATTAGACGGGAGCATCGGATCCCTGGAACTGGGGTTGTAGGTGGTTGTGAGCCACCATGTGGGTGCTGGGAACTGAACCTGGATGCTCAGGAAAAGCAGCAATTGCTCCTAACCACCAAGCCATCTCTTCAGCACACAGTACAGACTCAAACACTGAGCCAACTCTCCAACCCAGGCCTGTTCTTGATTCCATCCTTCTCCTAGTTTCTAGAACATGGGACTCAGTATGTGTGCTTTTTGTGTTCATGTGTAGATTTGAACACGTGGAAATTCTTTCTGAACACCTGCTTTCTTAGTTGAGCCAGACAATGTCCCCTCCAGCAGACCCCAGAGTGAGCCTCTCTCAACTCTTACATCTTAGTGGGGAGGCCCAGCAGATGCTGGGGCAAGACAGGTCGCAGTAGGTGCCATGCCCACATTTACCTGCTACTGTGCTTTCTAGGGCCTCAGGCCTTTGGCCTTGGGTAAAGGACAGTGTTGACCCGCCCCTCTGCCCTGGCCTGGGGCAGAGGATGGTGCTGGCCTGCCCCTCTGCCCTGGCCTGGAGCCCAGCCGTCTGACTTACTGTGATCTTCTGAGATGATCTGCACTAGTTCATAGTCCTCTGGCTCATCCTCATCCAGGTTGTGTTTGTCCATGGCTTTTCGGATGACAGTCGGGGCCTTATCCTGGCTGGTCACCTGAAATGGGGGACAGGCTATCAAGACAAAGGTCATAAATGCTTTCCCAGGGCACAGTGGCCAGAGACCCATCTGGGTACCTTTCCATCTTCTGCTTCCTTAAAGTGGCCCCCATAATATGAGGATGGCCATTTCCCAACTGTCCCCAGCCCCGTTTTCCTACAGAAGCCTGCCACCAACTCCCACACTGCCTTGGGAGCCATGTGTCCCTGAAGGCAAGAGGATAACAAGCCTGGGGAACCATTAATTTCCACTCCAGTCCTAAGGAGGAACTAGCCAATGCCCACTAGTCACCTACATCCTGTCCTACCCTGACACTGTGATGGCAGGTGGCACAGGCTGGCTCAGGTCTCAGTCACGGGGTCACCCAGGTGAATGTGAGTAAGAGCATTGCAGCTCCTGGGGCTGAGGGGCTGGCTCCACTGCAGCTGGAGCCCTGGAAGGTGAGACAGGGCCTCCCTGTGTGCCCACCTACAGTCTGTGAGCAATCCCATTGGCTCCACATTCAAATAACACCCAGACTTTAACACTACTGACTCTGCCCACAGCCACCAGCCTGCTGTGGCCTCCCTTTCCCTGAGCTTGGACTGCAACAGCAGCCTTCTCAGCAGCCTGCCTCCATCTTGGTCAGCAGACCAAGTCACCAAAGAAAGTCAAGGGCCTTACAGTTTAACGGAGCTCTCTCCCGTCCATTGCCTCAGACTTGATAACCTACAGGCCACAGTTTCCTTACTGCTCCTTTCCCACCTCTCAAGCCCCGAGTGCTGACCAAAGTCTTCCGTTATTTCTATTTTTTCAAACCTAGAAGGTCAATGCTAAAAACTAAAGTCGCACACAGGTGTCTGTGCACGTCTGCGTCCTGGCTAAGATGGGCCCCGTGAGGAGGCCCTGCTGCTGCTCACCAGGATGCTCTTGTACATGTTGCCGTTGTCCACATCCAGGCTGACCCGGATGATGCAGCAGTCGCCCACCTGCTGGTTATAGAGTGGCAGTGAGGAGCTGTAGCTGCAGACCCCTGAGACGGAGCGCTTGTGAGTCCGCGTGGTAGACACGGGTGTGGTGGAGGCTGATGAAGAGGAGGTGCTGCTGGAGGCCGAGCTGATGCCAGAGGTCTCTGGGGATGACTGGGAGGCTGACTCCCAGAACTGTGGAGGACAGCAGTGTCAACAGCAGCCTGAATCATGAGGGGCCCTGAAAGCTAGAGGTCAGCTTTGGGGACTTCTGGGACCCTTGCTGGACACAGTGTGAGATACAACAATAAGGAGGGGTGGGGACATGGGTGGTCACCTTCTTTTCCTGGCCATCAGGAGACTCTGGGACAAAGCTCATGTTGATTTCCTCCACATCAGAGCTGGAAGAACCAGCTGAGTGCACGCTGAGAGCATCAGTGATGTCCCCGCTGCCGAGGTAGGGGCCACACCGGAGCTGGTCACAGGACTTGGAGTGGGCACTGCTACTGGTACTAAGCTCAGTGCTGGGAGCCTGGCGGCTGAAGGAAAAGGTTGGCTTACGTCAAGGGGTCTTCCCAAGGACACCACCCTTAAATATGTGGAGTCTTGGTCTACCAGTGCTTGGTTCTCCCTGGGTATCTGTGGGATCGCCTCATTTCAGAGAGGTGTAAACTAAGCACCAGAGAGCTGATTCAACTCACTCTGTGACTGACAGGGCTGGCAGTGTCAGGGTAGGACCCTAGAGCCAGCTTAGTTGGCTCTCCTAGCCCACAGCCCCGAGGCTCCTCTGGTCCCTGTGCGCCCCTGGGCCCAGGCACTTACTCGCTCCAGCGCTTGACAATGGCTGTGCTTTTCTTGCTCCTGAGGGTGTTGCTGGCTGACTCGGACGGAGGCTCCAGCTCACACGAAAGGTTGTAGCTAAGGCAGAATTGACTGTGAGGCTACCAGAAGCTAAGCTGGAGCTCCCAACCAGGGCTAGCCCAGAAGCTGGAGCCTGGGCACACAGCCATCACCAGACAACAGTGTGGCGTGACAGTCCAGGGCCTACAGCCTCACCTCTCAGCCTCACTGAGCCGGTCCATGGCTCGGAACCAGGCTCCAAAGTGCTCTTCCGGAGCAATGCTGTAATTGTTGCAGGCGGACTGCAGCAGCTTGATCTGGGCGATCACTTCGAACTCCTGGGTCAAGGAAGACAGGGTGGTGATGGACCTATGAGGGTGGGCAGGGGCTAGCTGCTAGGTCTTCTCTGGCTACTCCCCCACTTACACCCACTCAGGCTCCTTCCTGCTTCACAGTCCAAACAGCCACACCTAGGAAGCTGTCCTGGATGCCGCCTCCCAGCTCCCCTGGTACAGCCCTTGAAGGGTGTACCAGATGTCACCAGAGATCAACACACGGATGAAATGCGCGTTTGGCCCCTTCCCATCCCGAGGGTGGCAGCGCCTTACCTTCCTTCTCTTTTCGAAGTTGATGAGTCTCCCCTAGAAGACAGACAGCCAACATCCATAAGAAAGCAGCCCTTTCCACCATTAAAGTCCTGCCTACTTTGTTCTGCACTACGACAGGCACCCACTAGGGGGCAGGGAGCACGGGCACCTGGCCCTAGGCACCACCTCAGATAAACCTGAGGGGAGATTTGTAGACATTTTTGTCCAACCCATTCTGAGTTAGAAGGCCCTGCTTGGCCCACAGGCAGTTTGACCTTGAAGTGTAGAGAGCCACCATCTGAGGGTCATGCACATCAAGTCTGGCCAACCCACTTCTCAGCTCTGCCGTCAGACAGCTCTGGAGGGCTTGCCACGGGGGCAACCTTCAAGTTCTCAGGGGTCAGCAGGGGCCTCCAAGGCCTCAGGATCCCACCCTCAGCCCACCTCAGCCCTAGGTTCACTCACATACAGATAGTCCTTCATGGCAGTGTCCAGCATCACCAGGTCAGTGAGGAATGTGCCCAGGTAGGGGACAGTGCCCTGGATGACACCCTGGGACATCAGGTGGGAAATAAGGAAGGCTTGGTGCTCCTCTCCCCTACTCACCTGACCACAACCCCACCAGGGCCTTGCACTTGGAGCAGCCCGAGAGCCTTTGCCCCATCTCTCCCAGGTCCTCCCATCCCAAGCTGGCAATGGACAGATCAAGTGGTCCCTGCTCATACTCTCCCCCAAAGAGCTGCTGGGGCCCCGACTCTGATAGTACAGAGTCTTGTTCTGTTCCCCAAGATGTAGCCTGTCACCTTGCAAGGAAGATAAAGGCCAAGGGAATCCTTTCTCTCCCAACCTCCAGCTCACTCACTGTCTCCTTCTGCCGCCTCTGGGCTCTCCTAGGGTTCATTTCCAGCGTGGCAAACTTGGAGGTTCCCTCCTACCAGGGTTGAAGGCAGAGTGAATGAGATTTTCTCCCTCCCGACCCCAGTCTGTGCTCTGACCCTGGGTCTGGAGGTCCCGTACTAGCCCAGCATGCCTTCTGCTACAGTTGGTGCTTCTGGAGCGGTCTCCTTTCCTAGCACTCATGGTGGAGGAGGGAGAGCCCGGGCCTGGCCTTCCTGCACTCGAGTCCTCACCTTCAAAGTTCAGAGGACCCTGCACCTGCCTCCTGCAGACACGCGGGCTCAAAGCCCAGACCCAGTGCCATCCTGACTTGTTTCCTGTAAACAAGTCCAGTGATCTCTTGCATACTCTTCCCTTAGATAGCATCGCCTCCTGTAACCTCAGTACCCTCTATTTGCCAGACAAGAAAACAGGCATAGAGACTGGCAGCAACTTGTGCAGAACCCCACAAGGACTCAGAGGAGTGCAGCCCACTGACTGGGTCCTGTCCTGGGGCCCCTTGGTATGTGGCAGGATCTTTAACTGAGCTCAGTCATAATGGGAGAGGGACAAGGTGTCTCAAACTCCTTGTTCCAGCAGCCAGGTGGAGCCCAAGACCAGTGCTTCCCTGCTCCACAGGGCCCTCAGCAGAGGATACAGAGCTCCTCAGGGCTGTCTCACCCTGACCAGTATGGCAGGGCCCACGAATAATGCTGCCTTTTAGGGGTGGGGGTGGGGGTGAGAATGTTCTGGGGTGAGACAGAAAGGTATGTTTATCAGTCCCTGATGTTAACCTGCCTGTGCTTCCTATGGCTTCAAGGGACAAGGTAGCCTGACACCATTCCTCATGATAGCCAACAGCTTCCGCTTCAGGGCAAAGGGGAAAGCCAATTATGCAGGCATATCTGTACCCTGGGACTACATGGTGGAAGGACCCCCAACCCTGACAGGCCTGGCATCACAGAGACAGAATAAACTGCCTCAGGAAAGAAGGTAGTTGCACCCTCTTCCATCGCCTGCCCATCAGTCTGCCAGTGGCTAAATCCCAGCAGGAAGCTGTAGATCTGCTAATCTGGCTGGCTCATCCTCCTGCAGAAGCCAGGCTGGCTGTCCCCACTACATCAGATTACCAGGGGCCTCCTGTTCCTTCTATGCCTGCCACCTGTCCAAGCTTTGTCAAGCACGGAAGTTTGCCATCCCCTTGTTCCCTGCGGTTCCTCACCTTGATGAGCAGCTCTCTGCTCAGGGAGTAGTTGTTCTCATCAGAGAAAATCTCCGACAGTTTCTGGAACACTCGAAAGCTGTCCCTGAAGGAAGTACAGAAAGAAGGCAACAGCTGGGAAGAGTCTGCACTGGGGCAGGCACGATGGAGAATCCATTTGCTTTTACACCAAAGACCCTAAGCTGCTGGAGAAGGATGTTTTAAACATGGCTCCACTGGGGACTATAGACGGGTTGCTTTCAGCTGGGCAGTTCTGTGGCTGTGTGCAAGCACAAAACTCTCACCTGGCTCTATCAGGGTGTGCACACTACACTGTGCTCACCGGTGGACCCGCCCCTTGGACTTTGCTGCTGGGGCTCACTGAAGGCAGAGCGATCCCAGGGTATAGCAGGGGCAGGGGACAGGAAGGCCTACCTGGAGACCTCTTCCCATGTCTTCTTTAGGCGGTGGATGGCATTGCTCTGTAGAGCAGAGAGGATGGCATAGAGGGAGGAGAAGTTCTTGAGCGCTCTGCACTCCTGGAGACAAAGAGTCTGTGAGGGGAGTCCCAGGCTGAGGCCGCCGTAAGAATGCCAAGAAGCTCCCAGAGGGCATGCCAGGGGCACTCATTCACGCAGCTGCTCAAGTGCACAGTGCCAGGAGGGAGTGTGCACCTGGCAGGGGGCTGTGTGGCCCTGAGGTCTGTGAGAAAAAAGAAGAGGTCCCCAGCCCCGCCCCGCAGCCTACCCTGGCCACCTCGATCCAGTGTTCCACCACCCGGGCCCTGTCTGGGGCCTTCATGCTCTGGTCACCAAGGCAGGTAGTAATGACACAGTTGGCCACGTTGTTGAACTGGGCCACAGTGGCACGAATGGTAGGTGCAATGTGCTCCTTGCCCTTCTTGTCCCGCTGCGACCAGATGGAGCCCAGGCAGTGGTAGGGCACCACTTTCTTGAACAGTTCCTAGGGAGAAGGATGAGTGTCACTGTGCGATGCTCGGCCCACAGGCCCAAGCTGGACCTCAGAGAGTGAGGATGAGCCCCGTGAGACCCTTACCTCTCCACCTGACCTCTGAGAGCAGGAACTATGATGGGGAGAAGGCAGGGGCACATACCAGTGGCTCATGCCTGCTCATCTCAGAGAGCATCTGCTGCCCCCTCCCCAGTGAACACACTGGTTACAGTCTGTCCTCTGTCTGTCTGTCTCCAATACATAGGTAGCACTTCCTAAGTGCTGAGGCTAGATAGGATTCCAGGGGGGTGGCCCAAGGGCCTATGGGTATCTTGGTGAGCATGCCTCCATCCCTAAGAGGTCAGGCCCACCACACTTCCTATCTGCTCCAAATCCTTAAGTGTGTAGTGTGTGTGCAAGTGCACAATGCATGTACTTCATGACCACCAAGCAGGGGGAATTACTTGGGATTAAGTAATGTGTCCTATTCACGTGTTTGTTAACAGTGGAGCTGGGATTCGCCCTGGGGGCACAGGCTCTGAACCAGAAAACAGGTCTAGACAGCAGAATATAAAAGGAAGTCAGCCTTGCCCTACCCCACTGAGTCACTCACAGCGTCCATCAGAGTAAACTGCTCAGCCACCAGATCTGGAGGGAATAGCAGGAGGTGCGGCTTCTCATCTAATCCATTCTCTGTGGCTCCCGGCAAAGACCAGGAAGGCTGTAGTGCAGGAGCAGGCACAGCAGCTGGCTCCAGCTCCAGGGCCTGTGACAGAGCTGGCTCCAGCTCCAGAGCAGGTCCGAGGGACAGCTCAGGCTCTAGCGGTGGCACTAGAGCTGCTTCCAGCTCAGAAGCTGGTGCCACCACCGGTCTGGATGCCAGTGCTAGTCCTAGGGATGGATCTGGCTCAGAAGCTGGTACTGGCTCTGGCGCTGGCTCTGGTGCCAAACCCTGGCTGGATGCCAGAAGCAGTGCTGGAGCTGGCTCAAGCTGGGAAGCTGATTTCAGAGACAGCACTGGAGCTGGGGACAGGGCTGCAGGAGAAAAGATGTCCAACATGGGTGCCTTGCCCAGAGCATTTCCAAGGACAGAGTACCACTGCCTGTCAGAGAGACAGGCACCTGTCCCCCCAACAAGATGTTGACCCAGGTCACAGTATACCGCCTGCTGGTCCCAGGTGCATTCTAGCTCCTGGCCCAGTACCAGTCCTGGAGTCTCTCTGTGGTGGAAACTAGTACTGGCCCCTCCGACCAGGCTCTGTGTAGCTTCCCCTGTCTCCTCACCCTCAGGCTCAGCCTCGCTGGGCTCCAGGTCCTCCAGCTGGGCCAGAAGAAGGTGAGCACGGCGCTCCAGGTCTGAGCCTGGCATGTTGAGCTGCACATAAGCCACCAGCTGCTTGAGGCAGGGAAAGTCCGGAGGTTGACAGAAATCCTCTGAGTATTGGTCCAGCCAGGTGCCCAGAATGGAGGAGATGGCACTGGGGACAGGCAACAGAGTCAGAGGCATGGCCTCTCCTCCCACCCTCCCACAGCACCCCTGTGGTGTGCTTCCACCCACAAGTCTCCTTTGGCTGTCCTGACTGTGGCATGCCAAGGAACGAGATAGAGACTACAGAGAATTCCCATAGGAGACTGATCATCAACAGGATGACAGTTCTCCAGGCTTTTTAGGGGAACGCCCCTACTCCTGTTCAACTCTGCCTGAATGCAAATTCAGGAAGGGCTTATCCTCTTACCCGGCATTCAAGGAACCTCAACCAGTGACTGGGACTACCTCAGTACCTATTCTTTGTGAGCCACGTGTGGGCTGTGTTTTCCTGGGGCACATGGTTTGTTCTTTGAACCCCTTACCAAGGAGTGAAGCTGAGTGTCTATCAAGATAGGCTGTGCTAGGAAGAATTCCCGTAGTAGCTGGTTCTGAATGGTACCCCGTATGCGCGCGCCTCCCTCTCTCTCACACACATACACACACATGCACACACCCTCCTCTCTGCTCCTTGAATGCTTAGTTCCACCCTGAACTCTGTCTTCCTCCTGCTGCAGGAGGAGCCTTAGACCTCAGCCCACCAGCACGAATCGGAAGTGTGGGACCTATGGTTAGCTCAGCCCTGTTCCCCAAACCTCCCCCCTCTTGACCCAAAGTCCACTTACTTTTTGAGTTGGTCCTGCGGTCCACCATCCTCACTGGAGTACGGGAGGATGCAGCCATATCTAGAGGAGGCCGTGAGGGCGTCACATCTACCGTACCTGCTTATGATGCCTAGTGTTACTGGCCAACTCCCTGATGGGAAGGGACCTCAGGGAGGCAGGGACTCTCTGCTCTTGCCACAGACAAGTGCCTGGCAACACGGCTGCACATGTTTTATACACTCGGACACCTCGGCAGACCCGGGGCCTCTCAGTCGGTTACCACGGGGCCTGTGTATATCCAGGTCAAGGTTCCCCTCCTTTCTAAGTGGGGAACTGTTTAGTCCGAGACTCAGGTGAAATGGCTTCCCCATGGAAGAAAGGACAGCCATGTATATAAGACCCACACGGGCCTTGACAGCTCAGACTGGGGTGGCACTGCCAGGGTCCAGCTAATTCAGTCCTGACAACAGTCTATGAGAATGTTTACCATCAAACTGGGGCTCGCAGGGACAACAAGGTATTCTCAAGACCCAGCCAAGAGGAAGAGTGCACTGGGTCTGGAGCTGGTGCTCACCTCTTGAACAGCAGGTCCAGCACCTGCTGAGTGGTGGTGAAGGCTCTGTAGGTGCACAGGAAGACGGTGACGTAGGAGAGGTCACTGCCCTGGAAGGCAGGCACCAGGTGCTCCACCAGCTTCTCCAGAGTGCCAGCCTTCACCGTGCGCACCTTGCAGGTCTCGTAGAGGTTCAGGGCCGACTCATTCTCACACTGGGTGAACAAGGGAAGGACACAGTCAGAGGCAGGGCTGTGGTCTCAGGAAAGCTGGAGGCTGGAACTCAGATCACCTCCTACACACCCGCAGTACAATGTGGCCAAAGCTGGGAAAAGAGGGACTCTGGCAAAGGGTCTTGGATTTTCTTTTCAAGACAGGGTTTCTTTGAGTAACAGCCTTGGCCGTCCTGGAACTCACTCTGTAGACCAGGCTGGCCTCTAACTCACAGAACTCCGCCTGCCTCTGCTGGGATTAAAGGTGTGTGCCACCACCACCTGGCAGGGTCTCAGATTTTAAAGTAAAATATGAGGCGTGGAGCGCTTCAGGGTAGTTTTTTAGGTGAGTGACAAGAGTATCTAACATACTGGGGGGGGGGGGGTGTCCAAACTGAACAGCCCATCCTAGAGGTGGGAAAACAGGCTCACTCCAGAGTCAGGGATTGGCCTTATCAGGACCTAGAGCATTCCCTGAGGAAGCTCAGTGACCAGAGAAGAATCCTGTTGGGACAACAGCAATGACGCTCAACAGCTGTGGCAGGAGGTTTTTCTTCTGGAGTGTTATGGGGCTGGGTCAGGCCGAGCTGCTGAGCTCAGGGGGCCCACGAGGTGTGTTCGGAGACAGCAAGTTTCAGAAGTGTATACACGCTTACTAATTTTGTCAACTTGACACAGCCTAGAGTCATCTTAGACGAGGGGACCAGATTGAGACAACGTCTCCCTAAGACAGTGCCATAGACAAGCCTGTAGGACACTTTTTTTAAAAAAATTTATTTATTTATTTTGTTTACAATATTCTGTCTGCATGTATGTCTGCAGTCCAGAAGAGGGCATCAGATTTCATTACAGATGGTTGTGAGCCACCATGTGGTTGCTGGGAATTGAACTCAGGACCTTTGGAAGAGCAGGCAGTGCTCTTAACCTCTGAGCCATTTCTCCAGCCCCTGTAGGACACTTTTTTAATTGGTGATTAATGTGGCAGGACCCAGTCCACTGTGGGTGGTGCCATCCCTCTGTTGGTGGTCCTAGGTTCTATAAGAAAGCAGGCTGAGCAAGCCAGTAAGCAGTGCCCCTCTATAGCCTCGGCATCAGCTCCTGATGGCAGGTTCCTGCCCTGTTTGAGCTGCTGCCCTGACTTCCTTTAGTAATAGATATGGATGTAGAAGCATAAGTCAAATAAACCTTTTCCTCCCAGCTTGTTTGTGGTCATGGTGGTTCTTCACAGCAATAGTAATCCTAGCTAAGACAATGTACAAAGCCTGAACTTCTATTCCCTGGGGACAGAGGGCAGCCCTACTATGTGAGGATTTATAGGAGTAGGAGGAAGGTGTAGGACTGACATCTGGAGACAAGTATTTAAACCAGGCAAAATATTCAAGTATGCATGGCCTTATGGGAAATGTGAAACAATGCCAATGGTGTCTCTCACTTGCAGGTAGGTAAGTCAGCAGGGCCTTTCTGCACGGGTTGGACTTTGGGTTGGGGGAAGGAAGGAGAGAGGTGGGGAGGGTCTCCTCTCGTTACTCACCCCTAGCCAGCGCTGGCCTTTGGTGGCTCCCTGGTGTAGCTGAACCTTGCGCAGGGAGATGGAGTAGATGACCCCGTTGATCAGCTCCTCCCCAATCTCCTGCGTAGAGCTCTGAAAAGACATGGGCCAGCAGCCGGACCAGGTTATCAGGGTCTGATGCAGGGGGATGACACAGACAGCAGCTCCGAGACCTCCAGTGTGAAGTTAATGGAGAGCCCAGGACTCCCCTTCCCACCAAAGACCAACACTTCAGGTACCTGCTCCTGCCTAGTCCTGGATCACACCCCTATTCTCCCTCTAAGACAGGTATTGTTATCCAGCCATTTTTCAGAAGGGTAAGGGGAGGTTGAGGCAGGAGTAACTGATCCAAGTCAAACTGTCTTGTTGCATATGGCAAAGTCCCCATCCCAAAGTCCTAACATGGTCACAGGTGCCATTGGCCCTCAGTAAAACCTAACCCCAGAGTCCAAGGCCTGGGGTCACCTTCGCCCTCATCTCTGTCTAGTCTGAGGTTCCTGCTTGACTCGGCAGCATCAGGCAGTTCCTCCTAGCTCAGCCCTAAAGTCAGCAACACGGGTCTAGGAAGGTGCAAACGCAAGCCGCATCTGACTGCTTCCTTCCCCTTCTGCTCATTCATGCTGCTGAGACCTCTTGGGCAACACGGGACTTCCCAGCCGGCTGTTCTTTCTCACGTGAATGGGGAAGAGCAACAATGCTGGGGTTCCACAAAAGCCCAAATCATGAGGTCTAGTTGAGAAAGGAGGGGGTCATGTGTCTGCTTCTCAGAGCCCCAAACAGAAAGTAAAACATGCTTCCCGATACCCCAATATCTCTTCAACTCCTGTGGTCCAGGGAAAGGCTATAGCTGGGATGGAGGGTAAATAAACCAACCTCTCAGGGCTCAGAGAGGGGCTAGCAGGTACGAGTTACTGCCCCCACACCCCATGTGACCCATAAGGATCGCTGTGGTGCCCAGAGGACTCTGGCCAAAGTGCTTACCTACCCAGAGTCCCACTGCTGACCCTTCTGGGGGCCAGTGTGATATGGGCTACACCTGAGCTCTTGTGTCTGCCATCCATCCTCACAGGGCTCTGGGAAGCCTGGAAACAACTTTTGGATCTTCTGACCTCTTACTCCAGGCTTTGAACCAAGGGTAAAGCCATGGCCACCACACTAGGCTCACGGCTGTCTATCTTCTCTGGAAACAAGGCCAAGTCTATTTCCTGGAAGTCAGTATGTAATAAGAAGGTTCACATACCTAAGCAATTCTGGCCCACAGCCTTAAGAGACCAGCAACATTGTCATCAGCTCACCCCTGGCCTAAATCTAGAAAGTCTTTCAGAAGACATAAAGGAGACCGTGGCCCTGCACCACCCACTGTGCCTCCTCAGAGGTTCTTGGTAGTCAAGGCTGGGAGAGTCTGCCTTTCCTAAGGAGTCTGGCCACATCTGGTGTCAGTGTCCTAAACACCCAGGTGGCCAGCAGCAGGAAGTCAGGGTCTCACACGTGAAACTCCCTCCCCCACCACACAACACTGGACTTCAGCCCAAGGAGCCCAGTACAGTAAGTTTTTTATTGGTGCTCAATGGACATAAATGTACCCTGCCTGGCCAGGCAAACCCGAAGAAGCTGGATGCAAGTAGCACAGCGGCCATGCTCGAGCAGGGCTCAAAAGCAAGTCCTTTCTCAGCCCTGGGCTCCAGCTGACAGTCCAGCAGCTGGCCTGGGCCCTGTGGGAGTGTCATGTGATCCCTGCACCCTTCCCCCACCTGAGGGGGGACATTCTGCCAGCTGGGTGAGGGGGGTGCTGACAGGCACCGAGAGTCTTACATGCCTTCCTCTGGGGAGTCGATACCCTGTCACACAGATGGGAACTGCTCCATTTCCTTAAAGCAACCACAGCAGAAATGAACCAGCCCACCCTACAATGCTGAATGTGGGCACCTTTGCCAGACCCCAGAGAAGACAGATGCCGCCGGCCTGGTTAGAAAGAAGCAGAGAAGAGCCCCTCTCCCCAGTCTAAAGATCCTCCCTAAGTCCCCTGAGAGGCTGGAAGGGCAGGGACCTTGGGCTACCTTTGTAGCACGTGGCGGGATAACTCGGCAGACCAGGGAGAAGAGGGGTAAGCTGGCCTAGTGAACAGCTGATACAGCAAAAGTGTTTGCCTGCCTGTCCGCCTGCGGCAGGCATCCAGGAAGCCTCCGAGCTCCGAGGAAGGAATGCCACATGGCTGGCTGTGTCCTTAAGGAGGATCATCCTCCCCCCAGCATGTGCAAGGCCCCCAGGGCCCTGGGACAAAGTTGGCAGCTATGTGTAATACACTTGGGGGTGACAGTATCCCTGGGGGATCCTGTGAGCAGCCCCCCACCCAATCACTGTCTCTTGAGCATAGTCCAGAGCTCCCAGAATGGGGAGAGAAAACATGGCCTGGGTGGTATCACCCGATTAATGTTCTCAGGGTAGCAGCCAGCAGGATGTGTGTGCCCAGCTAAAAGAGAGAGCGAGCTGCAGGCCAAGCCCAGAACAGTAAGCAGCAAGGGGCTCATGGGGACTCCAGGCCTGTCATCTCTCCCTGAAGAGCACTGGGTGCTGGTGGTGGGGTGTCCAGTCAGACAGTGGCTGCTTCTGTTTCAGGCCTTGGCAGACATAGTAGATTTCAGAGCACAGGATCACATTTTCTCTCTGCGTTTACAGAGGCTCAGCCTACTTGGTGGTGCAGGGGGATTCTAAACCTTCAGGGTGATTTCTACACCTGCCTGTACTACTGCCCAGGGACACCGAGTCACTAGTTCACCTCAGGGCTCTAGCAGGCCCTTGCAGGCCTCCTATAGCTCTGGCCACGCAGGACCCACAGGACCAAACCCATGTACCATATGTCAGGAAGGGTCTCAACCCCCAGTTTGGCTGAGCCATGGGCTGGGAGAGCAGCAACAGCTAACAGGTGACAGGATGGGGGGCTGCAGACGAGTAAGGGTAGCAGACAATACGTGGTGTACCACCAGAGCGGATGACGTGTGAGACCCACCTGTCAGAGGCCCACCTGGGACTACTGGACCCAAATGGCAGCTCACTCAGAGTCCTGGACCTTGAATGAAGCTTCCAGAAGAGGGAGAGAGTAGTCCGCATGCTAGTTAGCAATCTCAGGCTGTCTTCTCCCCATTTTAGAGGTAGAAACCAAGGCCCAGGGGAGGGGCCAAACAGACAGTGTACATGACTCCTCAAACCTAGGCCTTGGTTCGGCTCTTAGACCATGAGCCCCAGTAGAAGAGGGATAATGAAAATATCAAGTATTAGAGTCCTCTAGATGCTAAACCCTCATAGCAGCCCTAGGTAATCCCCAAACCCGTAGGCCACAGAGGGCGGCCTCAGCTGGGGACTGTGGGTGTCTGGTTGCCGTGGCAGGAAGGGAGCACCAAAACCTCAGGCTGTAAAGCCCTGCGTTCAGCCTGTGCAGAGCTCTCCCAGAGTCAGATTCGGTCGCCAGGAGCCCTCCCTGTCAGCCTGAATCCAGCTATTGGTCAAATTAGCAGTTTAGGAAAGAAAACTAAGCTCAGATGGGGAGGGGAGATCCATTCCTTCTGCCCAGGAAAGCCAGCTTTGTCCACCTGGTCCTGCTGTCCATTTGCAACTGGCTCTTATCATAAAATGGCCACTGTTGGCCAGGTCTGGGATGACCCACACCAGACCATGACCATGCTGTCCAGCTGACTCGAGCACCTCTTTTACCAGGTCCTTTTACACTTAGTGCATGCGACTCTTCCAGTATGCTGCCCAAAAGAAGAGGAACAGCCAGGTAGGGACAGGTAGAGGCCTAGATCCAGGCAGATCCAGGAAACAGCAGCCAGGACAAGGATTTGATCCCTGGCCTGGAGGGACACACCCAGAGCTGGCTGCTGCTTCTATCAGAGGCACAACACCAGGGCAGGGTCCAGCTTTGGTCATAGGGAGGACTGGGGACAGAAATGACTTCCTCAGGTACACAACAAGTTTCACACCTGCACCTCTGAGCAAAGGCTTAAGTTCATGTCCTGGGGAAAAAGCCTGTGATGCCACGCTCCAAATGCCAGGCCACATGTCCCAGGAGCCCAGACATCCAGAAGGCTTGGGCTTTGTCACCTGGTCAGAAAAGCTAGCTGTGGTCACTGCCAGGCTCTGTGGACTGTACTTGTCAGGTCATCTGTCTCCATTTGGTCCATTCCAGAACTCCAAGAGTAACTAGCATTATGCCCATCTTACAGATGAAGGAAACTCTGGGACTTTGAGCACAGCTGCCTTCACCACAGAGCTCAGGCTCTGCACCTCTGGGCTTAAAAGGGCAGAACTCCTGCAGGTGCGGCGGTAGGACAACAGCTGCACGCAAAGACTCAAGGGAGGGGAGAATGCTAACAGAACACCCATGGCCCAGCAGTTCTGTGGTCCCTGTGCCCTGCTCAGTGAGCAACCCTCAGGCTGTCCTTTCTCCAGAGAACTAAGTTTGCTCGGGGCCTCAACCAATCTCAGCCTCTCACTCTCACTGTGCTGGGGGCGGCTTCCTTGGGGTGTATGCCTGATAACACAGCACTTGTGAGGATAACAGAAGCTCAACCCCAGGGCAGGTGCAAACTGAGACCCTTCAGAGTGCAGCCTTCTGGAACCCCCTCCACAACCCACAGACCTGAAAACTGTCTGGTCACCTCACTGAGAGTCAGCCCCCATTCTTGCCCTGCTGGCATTCTGGTTCCTCCTGCTCCAGAGCTGCCCTGGGACTCCCAGGAAACGGACCAGCAGGTCTCTCTCAGCGCAGAGGATCAGTACCAGTCTGGTCTGGGCTTCCTCATCCTCTACTGTGTCTCTGAGTAAAGCAACAGTGGGACACGGGGGTCCTGGGGCCCGGCAGTGATGGCCAGTCCCCTCAGGTTCTTGGAGGCTGCCTTCTTAGAGTCAGCCAGGAAGTCCCTCTGAAAGATTATCTTGTGTATACACACACACACCCCTCCCTATGTCTCTGGGTCTCCAGTGCCAAAGGAACAAAAGAACCCTAGGGTAAGTTAAGAGTTGCACACAGTGTGATCAAGAGACCAGACTGTCCAGAAGGAGAACCCCCACTTCACTGTGTCCAACCCACACAGCCTTCAGGCTTCACAGGCTAGCTGCTGCGGTGAGAAGGCGGTCTGGCCTCTGCCTCTGCAGTTCACTGCTTATTGACTCTGTGCAATCGAATTAGTTGTTTCATCTGTCAAATGGGCTATTAATAGCCCTACCCCCCCAGGACAAAATGCATGCAAATTATTTAGCTCAGGCCCTTCCACCTAGCCCTAGGCCGCTATTATTCTAAATTCCTGATCCACTGTCCTCAGGGTCTCCAAATGTAAAGTACTTTCACCTTCCTCTAAGCTTTCCCAGCTCTCACCCAACCAGGGCCCCCAGCTTCTGCTGCCTTCTACTGTCCACTAGCCATTTCTGCTTTGTCCCGCTTCCAGCTTTTATAGGCAGCAGGCACCCCATCCCCAATCCCAGAGAACACGGCTTGTGCTGAAGTCCTGTCTACGACCCTTCCTGACAGCATACTTATCTAGGTCAGGGACTTCACCTCTCTGCCCTCCAGCCTCTTAGCAGATGGCGCTGGCATCTAAACTGGAGGTCTGTCAAAGTCAGGAAGAACATGGTGCTAGGGCCTGCTGCCTGTAAATGCTACAGAGCCACAAATCACTCCTGCCAGGCTGGCGCCGAAGCCTGCCTGTCGCAGGAGCATAGACCTCATGACCTCCAAAAAGCACGGGCTGAGGAGGGTCAAGCTAGGTCAGTAGTGGCTTAACTTAGAGTTGAGATGGCAGGCAGATGCCCAGATGTGTGAGGACATCTGGCAACCCCAGGGCTGGGGAAACAATGACAGAAGAGGAAAAGCAGAGACAGTTTGGTGTTTTCCAGAGAACCCAGAGACCTTAAGCAGGTCAGCTTCATTTCTGGACCTGGGACTGCCATCAGGAAATCAGCTCCAGGATGGGGATGGGAGGGAATTATTGGCAAAACAGAGAGGGACTTCCCTGCCCCCTCCCCCAGGCAAATGCTAAATGGTCATTGTGTTCAGTTTCCGGCTACAGCCTCCTCTTCTGCCAGGACCCTGGTTTTCCTGCCACAGCCAGAAGCTTCCCCTCTGATGTCTAAACAGTGACAGGACAGCATGGAGGCCTGGAGAGGGAGGACAGAGCAGGCACCTATAGCAACAACCTGTGCAGGGGCAGAACTTTCCACCCTGCCACTCCAAGCAATTCTCAGGGGTATAGACAGCCAGAGCCAGAGAGAAGCCTGAGCCCCCTCCATGAGTGATCAGGCCAGACCCTTCCAGCACACAAAGCCTGGGGCTCTGCCAGACATAATGAAAGCCAGATGAGCGCAGAGCTGTGGCAGGCCGCCCACCACCATGTTCCCTGGAGTCCCTCCCCAGCCGCCATGAGGATGAGACCACTGGGTGAATGAGATGTCTGGCTTGGACACCTGCCAAGCTTGGGAGGCCTTCCAGGCCTGGGGGTTCCCTAACCAAAAGTTCCCAAGTTGGGCACAGAAGTATGCTTTGTCCAGGCCTTCTCTAGGCAGAGCAGGATTTGGGACTGCCTCAGGAGTGCACTACCTCTGGGCATGATGGCAGGTGCACACTGGAGGTGGGAGGCAGAGGCCCCGCCCAGGACATGCTAGAAACAAGCTCCTACCTTCACATATTACCCCCACCTCCTGTCATACATAAAGGCAAATGGTCTCCTTTCTCTGAATCTGCCTAGACTCTTACAAAGTCAGGATGTCGGCACATTTTTTAATCAGGCAGAAATGAATCACAGGCCTCAGTGAAGCCCTGTCCTCTCACTACCTTGACACCTGGTTCCACAAGTTGGGGATCAGTCTCCACCCCTACCCCCCTTCTTTCAACTGCCCCCTCTGAGCAGCCTTGATGTTCGGGGATCATTAGACCTCTATCTGACTCAGTGGTAGCTATCCAGAAGCCCCAGAGGTCTCACTCATCTCTGGGGAGTCTAGGACTATATCAACCCGACCATTGGCTGATCCCACTGTATTGTGTGGCCTCCTCTTGTTCCCAGTCCCATTAACAAGGGTGTGAAATGAAGCCAGGCCCTTGTGGTTGTAGCATTCACGCACCAGGGATGTAAACAATGACAGTGCGGAGAGGCCTAAAGGTCTGCCTGAATCTGATTGCAGAGATTGGGGCTGTCACACTTGGGAGGGGTAGAAGCAGGCACTGGCATGATGAACTGAGGGGGACACGGAAATCCAGCTCTTGTCGCTAACTACTGCTCAGGGTGTGCTGGAAGCTGTGATGCCCAATTTGCTGCCCCGGAGCTGGTGCAGCAGGGAGATTTCTGTGGAAGGAACCCCACCCCCACCCCCGCTCACCCACCTCCAGGCGCGGTAGATCCGGGTCTAGCTGAGTGAAGCTGTGCAACACCACCGGACAGCTGTCCGGGACGCCCACTTCCAGACGCACAGCGTCCCACACGCTGCGGCTGCGCCGGGAGCCAGGAAACAACGACTCGCCGCCCCCTACGGGCCCGGCTGCCTCGGCCCACATGCGATGCACCATGGACGGCTCGCAGTGGCTCGGGCGGCCGGTGGGCCACGAGACCCAGGGCGGCGCGGGCGCAGGGCCGGCCCAGCGCAGCTCTGCGCTGCCTGCGCTCTGTGCCCGCTGCCCGGCCCGCTGATGTCAGCTGGGGGCGGGGTCCGCGGAAGGGGCGTGGTCTCCAAGGGGCGTGTCATCAGTTGAGGATACCGTGTGCACGTGCTGTCTGACTGATGTGTGGGTGGTGTCCCTGATGCTGTTTTGCTGAAGTCAGAACTGGAATTCCCAAGAATTCCAGTTACCACACCCCCTAGCTCTGTAGCCTCAGTTTCTTCAACTGGAAAGTACGGGTAATGAAAATGACTTCCTGCAAGTGTGTGACAAGAGGATGTCACGAGATCACTGATTATGTGCTCATATACCAGAGTATGGGAAAGGGTAACCCTGAATATTGGGTTGAGTGTCCAGCCCAAGTTCCACTGGGAGAGGAGACATGCATAAACTAGATGGGACCTACTGTGTAAAAGAAATGCTACCTCTGGGTGAGGCTGTATACTTTTTTTTTTCCAGGACAGGGTCTCTCTGTGTAGCCCTGGCTGTCCTGGAGCTCACAGAGATCCACCTGCTTCTAACTCTTGAATGCTGGAACTAAAGGATGCACCATCACACTTTCAAAAAGCTTACTTTATGTGTATGATTATTTTTCATTCATGTGGGTATACTGCAGGTGTACCTGGTGTCTGAGGGGAACAAAAGGGGGCACTGTGAGCCACATGGATGCTGGTAACTGAACCCAGGTCTTCTGGAAGAACGGGAAGTGCTCTTAACTCTGGAGCCATCTCTCCAGCCCCAAGGTTTAAATTTTTCTGAATTTTCAAACTGTCCTAAAGTATTTTTATGAGCAGGGTCCAGTGATAAAGCTGGTTTAAGAAAAAAGATAAGCAGGTTTGGCTTGAGATGGAGGCTGCTCAGAAGCCTCAGGGGCCTTGCCTTGCCTCCAGGGAAGACCAGCTGTGCTGCTGACCTGCAGGGCGGCACTAACTGCCTGATTTCCTGAGGGCTTCTCCCAAGCCCCAATCCTGGGGCCAAAGACCCAGCACCAGGTTAGCTTTGTTGCCTGTGACCACTGACCTTTTTCTAAGGACAGCTTCTCTCTGATACTTAGATCCGAGGCACTACCTTTCCAGCCTCAAAGAGGTTGCAGGGAAGGGGCAGTCCCTAGGAGGCTGGAGTTGGGAGTTAATCACACTGCAGCCTCACGTGGTAGCTGGACTGGCTTCTGTCTCACTAATTGCATGTGGTGGCCACTGGCAGAAAGGTGGAGGTCCCATCCATCTACTCAGCCCTTATGGTTGCTGTTCACCTGTTTTACCAAGTTCAAGTTCCCTTTCTGTCTTGTTCTGCACTGCTGTTCATAGGTACCATACATGTAGATACAGAATTACAAACATACACATGGATAGGCAGACACACAGACATAGCTACACAGACAAACATACAGATACACAGAAAACCTAGCTCCCATGGCCCAAGAGCTCAACCCCTTTCTTCCTCTGGTTCTCTTTCATGTCCTCATGTCCTCATGTCCTCTGTGAAGAGAAGAAAGCTGGCAGACAGCACACTGTGCCCGGTGTGCCCGATGCCCTAGACCCTG
Organism: Microtus oregoni; assembly: GCF_018167655.1. Taxonomy (NCBI): domain Eukaryota; kingdom Metazoa; phylum Chordata; class Mammalia; order Rodentia; family Cricetidae; genus Microtus; species Microtus oregoni. The sequence goes on along the minus strand of NW_024543084.1, from coordinate 12,373,678 downwards.
CAGGGATCACATCCTTGTCATCCTCAGCACTGGCTATGACTTGCGAGATGCTTCCCAGCATGCAAAGCACTCCCCAAGGCCCGGTAAGCTTCCCTCATGATCATCCCCACGCTACCAAGGGCAGGCCCGTCCTAAAGGAGGGGGTAAGGACGGCATGTGACATGACACGAAAGAATACAACCCACACCTAAGCCTAACCATCACTTGGGGGAACAACAGGTCAGAAGGACACACTAGACAGACCGCCAGCCTACAACCTACAGAAATACAGCCTGCAGGACAGGCAGACAGGCTTTTCTTTTTCCAACAAATATGGAGGGGGTACACAAAAAAGAAGAGACACCAGCCAGTGTGTGGATTTGTAAACAAAGCAGCTGTTAACAAAGACTCCCCTCCTACCTGAGGTCAATGCAGTCTAAGAGGCCCAGCAGGATCCTGAAATAAGGACAACAGGAAACTCTGTGTGATATCAAAATGGTTGGTGCAATAACCCAGTGGCTGATCAGCAAGTACAGTCTAGTGTGGCTACGATGGGCAAAGCGGTGATTTCTCATTGGGCGGGGTGTAGAGATGAAAGGTACTCAGAACAGCAAGAGATTTAATTTTTATTTCTAGAACTGTCCATTTAATATATTCAGAGCAGGCTGGCCTCGGGTAGCTGAAGAGTACTGCATATTGTTGGCACTGGACATTGCTTCTTCCCTTCCTTCCTTCCTTCCTTCCTTTGTTTCTTTCTTTCTTTCTTATTTGGTTGTAAGAGATAGGGTCTCACTGCATAGCTCTGGAACTTAAGAGATCCACCTGCCTCTGCCCACCAAGCGCTGGGATTAAAGGCATTGGCTGGACATGGACACTGTTTCTTAGCTGCCACTATAGTATGGGGTTACCATATGAGTTGTATGGCTGAATCCATGTATCTGGGATTTGTGGATGAACTGACCTTGTTAAAGCTTTATGCCATTTTTTCTACCCTGGGTCTATTTGAGATTTTCCATAATAAAATTTAAAAGAACAAATAGGGTTTGGCTGGAGAATCACCCTCTAAGGCTCCTGGGGCTCCCAGCAGCTACTGAAGGAAGGCCACAAGCTATAGACCTGGTGGATATACTGACCCTGAGCTAGATTTGAGCCACTTCCTATGTTCTTCATCTGCCTAGTCACTCACACAATCCTTACAATAACACAGGAAAGAGATCCTGCTTTGGGCTCAGGTGGTGGACTCCCGGGAAACTGAGTTCCAATGCCCACATACATGTTCATGAGAAAGGCTGGGACAGCCCCAGTGACCCTGGGTGAGTCTGAAATACAAGGCTCACATTAACCCTAACACTTGGGGTATTAGAGAACTCTGCTTCCCTCTACAGTAAGTTCTGTGGAATCTCTCCCCTTTCCTCACTCTGCTCCTGGTCTTCCTGGAATGCTCCTCGCTGGGGGTATAACGAGCCCCTCAAACAATGCTGACCTTCCACAGTAGGATATTCCTCACAGAGAAAAGCTTTGGAGACCAGGAGCAAGCCAAGTGTGGCTCACATGTGTATTTTGTTTGGATTGCAAAGTGTTTTTAAATTTTTTGAGTCAACAGTAAAAAGTCAGGTGACTTCACATAAAAATCTAAATTCCAAACTTCTCCCAAAGCTCTGGGTGACCCACTCACACCAGCTGCATCCCCGCGTGGGATCTCCCCGCGTGGGATCTCCCCGCGTGGGATCAGAGGCTCAGGGGAAGCTGAGTAGCACCTGTGACCTTAACTAGGCACACACACACTCTGAGTTTGCCACAGACCCTTGGACACAATCCCTGATTGAGGAGAAAGGTGTGTCCAGGTCAAATTGTTGTCTTTTTTTCTCCTTGCCCTCACACAATCCCTGATTCCCTGATGAACGAGCCTCTCCAAGTTCCCATCTGTACAACTGTCTATGGTCCCCAGAGTCTGGGCTTCCCCCAAATAGGACAAACATGATTCCTCACCCACCATAGTGAACACGTCACTAGTGCCTTTCAGGACCTTGGCTGCCTCTGCACTGGCTCCCCAGAGCACAGGTCCACAATTGCTGAGCAGCAGACAACGTCAGGGCAACCACAGACATGGGTCAATACTTCTTCACACCTGGACTGGGCCACAGCCAGTGAGGACAGCAGCCAGGCTGGGCACCAGTAGAAATCCTTTTGTCTCTTGTTTAGGCACATGCCTGTCACCCCAGCACTGGAGAGGCTGAGGTCAGAGAATTATGGATTTGGGACCAGCCTAGGCCACAGAGCAAGATCCTGCCTCAGAACAACAGACAACTTTTCACCCCACGCTGGCAGGTAAAGGCCTGCCCGCCCATCTGCTGTTCTGCATTTAGAGTGCTTGGAGGGAGGACATAGATAGGGTGTGGCCAGGCCCAGGTCGTCTGTCATTTCCTGACTAGAGTATCATCATTCCTGGCCTGCTTGGGTTCTGGGGTGGCCCTGTGTGGGTGTGTGAGCACACACCTTGGCGGGAAGTGATGCACCGGAGCCAGAGTGGGTGCGGCTAGCACAGTTGGACAGGCCTGGCTATCCTGTGTCCCCTGCAGCCTCCAGTGGCCTCTCCATACATTGAGGTGGGAACTTAAGTATCTAACCTCACAGGAGATCGCACTGGGTGGAAGGATGTGACATCATTACCACACATCTCTGACCTCACATGGAAACTGGAACAAGGCCACCTGATACTCAGTGAGTGGAGGGCTTGCTGGAAGACAGTGCAGACCTGGCCATCTCAGTGTGATCCCTGGAAAACCCACTTAGAGTCTGAAGGAGAGAGCAACTCCTGGAGTTGTTCCCTCACCTCTACACATGTGCTGTGGCAAGTGGGCCCACATACATCGTACACACACACACACACACACACACACACACACACAAATTAATTAATTAGAGGGACCGAAAAGATGGCTCAATTGTTAAACTCTGGCAGAGGACTTGAGTTCAGTTCTCTGCATGCACAACCAGCTGTAACTCTGGCTACAGGGGATCTAACACCTCTGATGTCAAATGGACATAACCACATGCAGATACACACATTTAAATATAATTAAAAATAATAAAAAAGTTTGTACAAACGTGTACACACACATTAAACAAATGTTAAAAAATATTCACCAAACCTGAGGCAATGGAAATGGCCCGTGTAAGGACACATGGATTCTGAATCAACCTCACTGGGTCTCATAGAGCCCCTGGAAGATGGTGGCTCTCTGTCCCACCAATTCAACTCCAAGCTGGGGACACTCAGAGGTGGCAAAGAGCAGTCTGCTTGGTACCATGAGACATGCTATTCATGGAACAAGAACCAAGGCCACCCTGATGACAAAATGCCCACTGCAGACCAACACCTGAGGAGCCATCGACGGCACTAAAGCTGTAAGTGCCACCTGAGGGAGATGGAGGCAGAGGAGAGTCAGTGGGAACACACAGGTAGAAATGGAGGGAAGACCCGAGGGATAAGCTGTTGGGGCAGTCATGGGAGTCACCGAGCATGTATGGCAGATGAAGGAACCAACAGCCCCATGTGTCCCACAGTCCTATCAGTCCCCAAGCCTGGTAATCAGGAGGCAGTCATGTCCGTCCCATAGCAGGAAAGGGCCCATCACACCCAGAGAGGCCTTGACATCAGACACCCATTCTCTCCCCTTCCCTGGAGGGTGGGCAGCAGGCTGCCAGTTCTACCCTCCTCTCACACACTCAGCCAAGTGCCAAGTGGACAATGTCCTGAGGATTTGGAACCAGATTTGAGCCACACTCCCTGCTCTGTCTTCTGAGTCACCTCTCTGAGTCTGTTTCTCTCCCAGAAAACTGGGGACACTAACATAACAATGACTACAACATACCAGCCAGTTTTCAGAGTTCCAGGAGCAGATGGTAAGACACAAAGCCCATGTAATCCAAGAAGCACCATCCAACACAAGCTGCCATGTGAGAGGTCACAGGCATGCTGCCCGCCGTGGCCGGGGAGAGGAGCTGACAGAGCTCACACAGGTAGCATGAGCACAACACCCCAACCTCCGTGTTGACACTGGGTCCAGGAGACAGAGCTTCCCTGTGCTTCTTACCAAACTCCTTCAACCAGTTCTGACAAGGAGGGTAAGGAGCCCTGAGGTGCCATCTCCCACAGCCCAGCCCTGGCCTTGGCTGTGACAGCCTTTCCCAGCAAACACTCACCTCAGTAGTAGGTGCCAGCAGGGGTGCCAGCCAAGGTGCTGGTGGAGTGGGAGTGCGGAGAGTGGTGTGGCGGGCAACAGCCCACCGCCTGGCAGTCACCACTGAGACACAGGCAAAGAACACTGAGCCCTTCCTCTCCCTGGGCACAGTAGGCTTGGCATGGACCCGGTCTGCTTCCCGGGCCATGGTAGGATGGGAGCCCAGTGGGGGAGTGGGCTCTTTGGCAGGCTTTCCTTTCCAATAGTGTGCCTGTTGCCTGCCTGCCCCAATGGAGTTGAGCACCAGGAGTGCCAAGGCCTGCTGTCACCTGCATGGCTGTCATACCTGCTGTTGTGACGGGCAGGGCCAGGAATTCCCACTTGTACCAGGCCAGAGGGCAAGCAAGGATGAATGGCCAGGGCTCTGTTCTGGGCTGGCCCAGCAGCTCTAGCCTTAACTTACATCCCTTAGGTGGACCCAGCTCTCTCCTCCAATTCCCCTCCCCAAGACCTCATCCCTACTGATCTCCTTTGGGGGGCCTGGAAGTCTCCATACTGGAGTCTCCTGTCAGGAGCAGAGTCACCAAGTAAGCAAGCCATGTCTATGGGAGACAGCAGGGAAGCCCTCCTGACTCACACGGAACTGAAGGAAGCCCAGAGACAAGTGTGATTCAGGTGTGTGCCTGCAAGTCTACAAGAGGCAGCACCAAGCAGGGACAGGAACCAAGCCCCCCCCCCCCCACACACACCCCTCTACCTGATATGGACTTTTTTTTGAGATGGTGTCACGTAGTGTAGCCCAGGATGACCTCTAACTTACTGTGAAGCCAAGGATGACCTTGAACTCTTAATGTTGGGATTACAGGTACTGCCACCATGCCAGGCACAGAACTTCATTTTAAGCCAGGATTGCCTGCTGTTCATGCCATCAAGTAGGGCAGTGAAAACCAAGTTCTGCCACTGCCACATCTCAGAAGAGACCATAGGTAGAGCAACCCATCAGGAAAGGGGCAGCAGCAAAGTTAGTACATTAGGCTTTGAGAAACACTCACCACCCTCTCTCTGGTTTTACTGGAAAACAAACACTGGACGTCATTAAACAAGCTCAACACTGCCATCTGACACACAGATCTGGGGCTCAGGGAAGAGACTTGCCCAAGGGCTCCCTGGCTCATATCTGCCAGGCCTACAGGCTGCTTCCATCTGCATCCTGAGACCTGACTCAAGGCCTACCAACACCAGGATGAAGGCCAGGCTCCTCACCCTCCTGGGACCCAGGCTGGGCCCTAGCACTTTCAGAGGCAGGAAGCAAGGGTGGTGCAGTGAGTCTACAGCATCCTCAGAGGCACATCCATCCCCAGCCTCCAGGATGAGCTCCACCAGCACCACAGCTCTCCCAGTGGCCCCTGCGTATAGGGTGACTGACTGACCAGATGGTTCAAAGATTTGGGGAAGGTTAGGGTCAAGCCCTGGTTCTTGTCTATGCTTAGTGCCACCTCCTGCAGGACTTGCAGGCACACATACCCCCACCCATCTGTGATGGGAGAAGGCAAGGCACATAGAGAGACTTTCGAACTTGAACCCAACCTCTTGCTGCTCCCTCCCACCCCATTCCCAGTCTTGTGATAAGATCTTCACCCTAAACTCACCCAGAAGGCTCTTTCATGGAAGAAAGGATCTCAGGGACCTTGGGATGGGGATTCTCTGGGAATGCAGAGGGAATTCTGGGGGAGGGGGAGGGGTCAGGCCAGACTGGACAGGAGCTTAAGAACCAAGGACAGATGGTACAGGGGCCCTGAAGCTGTCATGCCCATACCTCCCTGCCCCCACTCCATCTCTTCACTAAAATCCTTCTACTAGTTGGTTTCTGCCCCATGCAGAAGAGGCTCCAAGTCCTCATTTGCCTGGACAATGCTCTGAATGGGGCCTCAGACACAGCTTCCGTGTCCTCGGCAGCCCACAACTCAGTAGACTTCTTAGACCACTGAGACACAGCAACAATTCCAGCTGCCTCCCTGTGTGCCAGACACACTTCCTGCTCCTTGTCACTGCGCCCTGGGAGGCCAGGTGTCAACTCTGGCTTCTGGCAAATTCTGACACTCAGCCCTGACCTTTGGAAAAAGCAGTGCCCGTAGGCTGTAAATCAGCCAGCTCAGGCCTCTGGGACCCTGAGATCAAGGCTTAGCATCTCTGGGCCTCATTTTCTCATGTGTGAAATGGGCCCACAGCACAGGTACTGCAAACCTACCATGTGTTAGGCTCTGAGCAGCTCCTCACTCTCTCAGGATACCTGTGTCATCTGCTTTGCCCCACACACCAGCAGCCCTGGTAAATGACACAAGAGTTTGGTACCAGCAGGCTTGGAGCATTAAGCACTCAAGTGTAAGATGCATTAATACTCCTGGGGATACTGTGGCAAGGTCACGAGAGAACAGATGTGAGCTGACAATGCCTGGGCAACACTAGTACCATAGCTGAACTCCATTCTACAGAGGGAGCTTCAGCTGACAGTCTGGGTCTGTCCAGCACTCAGGACGGCCTTGTAACTGGGCCTCCACCAATAACTATGAAATAGCCACTGATGTAAAAGTAAAATTTTTTACTTGAAGAATGGATATCTCCAGGAAAACTTGTTCCCTGGGAGAGAGCAGCTGAGGGGGAATGCAGGTTGGCTCACCCAGGCTCTGGTCCTCTTCTTCTGGAGTTCCCAGCATGGCTTTCTGCTCCATCCCCTCCCTTCCCCTTTGCTTGGCTGTTCTCCTTGTTGGCCCTTCTCTCTCCTGTACTGCCCACCTAGCCACCAGCATTGGCTGGTGCGGGTTTACCAGAGAGGCAGGGGTTTCCTATGATGTGAACCTGTTCAGGTTCAAAGAGGCCTGCGGAGGAAGTGTGAAGGGACCAGGAGGGCAATGGTATTGTCCTAGTACCTCTAATGGACAAATGTTTATATGGACTTTCTGACCACCAAGCCTGTGCAAGATATAATGCCTGGCTGGGCGGCGGCGGTGCATGCCTTTAATCCCAGGACTTGGGAGGTAGAAGCAAGCGGATCTCTGTGAGTTCGAGGCCAGCCTTGTCTACAGATCAAGATCCAGGACAGGCTCCAAAGCTACAGAGAAACCCTGTCTCGAATAACCACCCCCACCAAAAAAGATACAATGTCTGCCTCTGATGCACACTTCCTATTACCCAACACCTCCATCCCTCCCAGCCTCCCAGGCCTAGTACCCCCATTTCCTGACCCTGCTGAAGCCTTTAGCTTAGGCTGCAGGGCTTGATCCTGGGGCTATTCCTATTCCTGCAGGGCAGGGCTGCCTGGGGCAGCAGCTCTGAGGTGGCTGAGAGGGCTGGAGGGTCTGAGTCACAGCCAGGTCAAAGAACAGGACCAGAAGGACCAGCTGCCGCTTCTGAAGCTGGGGTTCCAGGAGGAGGGACTGGAGGGAGGGAGGAGCCAGTAGGCCTCCCACCCCTCCTCCCATCCATATGCTCCCAGCCCCACCCTTTCACAAGGCTGGCCTGGGAGAGCAGGCCCTTTGTTCCAGGCCCTCGGGAACCACGTGACACTTTACTGTCACTGTCACTGCCTGGAACGAGGATGGCCACAGGAGCTTCCAGAGCCACATGAGTGGGCTTTGGGGGCTGTGAGGATGGGCGGTACCTCCTTAGCTCCTGCCACAGGGACAGTGCACCACCCCTGCCTACATGCCTGTGTACACGCAACTCATGCCCACTCCCCAAAGACACCTGTGTCATCTGTCCTGTTCTCCACACCAGTAGCCCTGGGACTATGTCCCCAACCACTCACATAAGCCTGTGCTGTCTCGGCCTAGGTGCTAGCACTTTCTGGGGATATTACTGCTGGGGAGTGTCTTCCTACCCTTCACAGTTGAGGGCAGGCCTTGAGGGGTGAGAGCCCATTGTTTATAAACAGCTAGTGGCTGTCGCTAGGAGCTGTGACTCAGCTGAGCGGTGACTCCTCCAGAAGCTGTTTACTCCGTACAACATCCTGTTCAGGAGGCTCACTGGGGCCCTGGTTCTGCTCCTCTTTTTTCCTGCAGCCTGCTGGCCTGACACTCCTGTGAGGGAGGGAGAGGACAGCCCCCCAGCCCTCCATCCCCACCCCACCACATGCACCGGGGACTGGGACCATCATCAAGTCACTCAACTCGCTCCTGTGGTTCATGCTGCGTGTACACGCACTGTCTTTGCTGAGGCCAAGGAGAGTGTAGGCCTTGGGTTGCGGGCATACCTCTAACTCTCGGCTCTGATCAAATGGCCCCGTGGAAGTGGTACTGCCAACATCTGCACCCTGCAGCCCAAACATAATGTTTACCCACAGAGGGTCTGGAGATGGGAGCTTTCTGAAGCCCTGGTCCCCAGTCACCTGGTCCCACATCAGGCCCCGCCTTTAGCACTTCTCAGTGAACACAAAACGTTTCTTGCCCAGTCTGGGCCAGGCTGCTGAAAAGACAGTCATTATCACTACTGTACAGCAGGGAACAGGGAAGCCCAACGAGAGTAAACAATCTGCCTTGGTCACACAGTACCATGTCTAAGGGGATGCTCAGACCCATTCAGTTTCTGGGCTGCCCATTTTACTTTGAATCAAGTTAAAGATGACAAAATATTTATGCCTGTGGCATTGACAGATGCAGGGCTGCAGGATCTGTGTCACTGAGAGGGGTGGTCTGTCGTACGGATGAAGCCTGGGCTGGGATTCTGACTTCCATGTACCCTTACCACTACCCCTAACCTGGTTGAAGTCACCACTGTTAGGTTCAAAGAGAAAATCTTTTCTGCCCACAGAACAGTTCAGTTCAGTGATTTCAGGGTGTTCTCACTTACAAAAACCACCCAGTGCAGATACCACTGGATCATACAATGTGCCCAGGCACAATGTGAAAGGCTCCCTCACAGCCACGCAGCCGCTCCCTCCCACAATCCCTGCCTTTCTTAAAAAAGGCCAAGGGTGCCTTTGTCCTTGTAGTGCCATCTGTGAGCAGGGTGAGCATCTCAGGGGCTCCCGTGTTTTTGAAGGGCCAGAGCCTCCAAGTGACTTATGGGAAGGTTCATAGAGCCATGGGGTGTTGCCTTCTGCTCTTTACCGGGAAGGCCAGGAAGGCTGGGAGCACAGCAAGCACAGGCCACACCTGCCCCAGCATGGGGAAGCTGGGAAAAGCCTAGGAGCCTGGCTCACAGCAGGGCTCCCCTGCTCTGGCTGCCTGCCTGCTGGCTGGCCATTCTACCAGACCACCTATTCATGTGGGTTGCCAAGAAGGGAAGGTCCTGAGAATCTGTGCCCTGCCCTTGGCCACTCCCACTGGCTTTGGGCCCAATAGATTTCAGTATTGCCAAGATTGAAGTTTCTCTCCATGCAGCTAGGGCTAGTTCTGCCTCCTCCACCCTGGGCCTGCCCCCAGGATGCCCTGCCAGTAGCCTCTGCCCAACTGGAAGGATCCAAGTGGCAGCTGTGAGCTGGGGTCAGGACAAAATTCCAAAGCACCTGATGGCTGTTGGGTCTCTTTTCCTTGTTGGTCTTGGCCCACAAAAAGAGCTAATCTCTGCCTCAGACATGCTGTATGTTCAAAAGGAATATTCAACAGACAAAGGACGGGACCTCACATGAGCCACTTGTTCAGAAAAAATGGTAGCCCAAAGCTGCCCGGGTTGGTTCTCCCTGGGAAGAACCAGGTATTCTTGCTAATTCAGAGGTATGACACCTCCACTGCAAAATGTAACCTGAACATGGCTTCGGTGACAAATGCCAGTTTCTAAACCTCTTCAGTTTCTCTTCCTAAGTAGGAAGGGAGCAAGATCTGTAGCAAGGTCTGGCCACCTAAGACCACAGGGCCCTGGGCCACATAGCAGCTCACCCACGTCGGCCTGGTGAAGTCTCCTGGCACCTATTGGGTGCCTATTCAAGAGCTGGCGATAAGCCAGCAAGCAGAAGAGACATAAAGCCACCTTTGGAGCTGGAGGACATTGCTCAGTTGGTAGAGTGCTGCCCAGCACGCATGAGGCCCTGGATGGTGTATACCTACCACCCTAGCTCTGGGGAGCTGGGGGACTTCAAGGACATCTTTGGCTACATATGGAGTTGGAGGCCAGCCTGAGTTACATGTTTTGTTTTGTTTCAAAACAAAAACAACAACAACAAAAAAAACACAATCCACCCCCCCCCTCCCCAACCCACATCTGCCCTGCAACCCTAGGGCACTATGAGCAAAATACATGTTTGAAGGTAAGAATGCTATAGGGAAACAAACAAATAGAACAGGGTGGGTACAGAGGAAGTCACTGCAATTTTCAACCAGCCAGGAAGCCCCACACTTCATGGGTACAGCGGTTACAAGTGTCCTATTTCTCATCCTTACCCACAGCTAGAGTGTGCTTGCCCACAGTGTTGGCAGGTAAATGGATGCACACCTGCGTAACACAGCACACATCCTGCAGCGTTCCCTCCTTCCAGAACTGCACCTCCTTCCAGCTGGGGCTCCCGGCACTGCTCCCGACACGGTGGATGCACAAGCACCTACATGAACAGGTGATCCGATGGCTCCTGGGTTTTCAAGTTCCTGACTATTCAGAACTCCTCCAGATCAGGAGCTTCATGGAGGAGGAAGGGCACACTGTCTGCCCACCTGTTCCCGTGGAGGTGTTATTTTGCTACAGAGGAAAATGAAGCAAAACACCAAGGCTGGAGCCGGCCAGCAAAGGAAGGTAGAGGAGGTGGCAGCCAGGCTTTCTGGGAAGCAGGCACACATTCCCTTAGAACAACAGCAGGGCCCTTCCCAGAAATCAGCCCGCCCTGGCATGTCAAGTCAGCTCTGGTTCAGGGCAGGGATCACCCTCCTTCCTGGCTGGCCGGAAACAGTTTTAGGGAGAGTGTGTGGCCACTAGCTAAGTAAAGGGTTTTCTGGTGCAGCTTGGCCTGTGTGGAGAAGACCTCACCAAGGGATAGCCAGAGAGGTTGAAGAATCTATGGGTGAGGGGAACCCACAGCCAGGCCCTTGTGCCGAGCAGGCGATGATCACCCAGGGTTCAGGAACTGCAGGAGTCAGGACAAATGGGCCCTTGTGGTACGGGGGACTGTTTACTAAGCCAGGGACACTGTGTGCCCAGAGCTGCCACCAGCCTGCAGCCCAGGGCTGGGAAGCCCTTTTTAGAAGGACCTCCCGAGTTGCCCTGGCCTGAAGAGGGCTCCAGACTCCCGCAGGCTGCTAGATGGCAGGGCTAGCGCCTACTGCTCTTTTCCCACAGAACTTTCCCACCAAAGCAGTCCCTAAACAGAGCTGGTGACACTGTTACCTGCTGGCTCTCTACAACCTTTAGGCTTTGTTTCTGCATTGGCGCTTTTCTTGAAAGCAAAACTCAGATGCTCTGCATCTGTCTGTCCATATCTGGGACAGCAGAGGCTAGGCACCCCCTCCTGCTGAGGCCTGCTAGAGGTCTCCAAGCCCTCATGGAGTAAGAGAATGACTATGCCCGCAAGGCGCTAAGAGGAGCCCTTTCCAGCCACTGAAATGCTGGGTGTCTGGGAATGACTATCAACGGATGAACAGATGGGAAAATGGACACTGGGGCAGTTAAGGGCAAAGGCTCACGGCCCCACCCCACAGCTAGGATGTGATCATGTGTTTCCCTCTCCCCCTTCAGCACTGGCCCCCACACAGACACTTGTCCTTCCACATAAGGCTCAGCCACCGGCAGGCCTGTCATGTCTGGGGACACATACACCAGCGAACAACAATGACAAGGGCCCATAGTTACTCAAATGTGGGCCTGAGCGTCCAAAGGCGGGGAAAGGATCCTCAGTCACGCATGTGCACACAGAGCACACACTGATCCCACATCTCCCAAAGCAGCCAAAGACACAGCTGCTCCATCTTGAAGGCCCAGAGGCTTGGGAGGCAGGCATCTTCCCCACAAGGAGAGAGTGTGACCTGGTAGCTCCCTCCCTCGGCCCCTACATCTGGTCTTTTGTGTCCAGCACCTGTTCCTGACAGGGCTGCTGGGAGCAGTGGCGGAAGCAAGCACTCTGTGAAGGGATGTCCTGGCCCTGGCTGCTGGGAAGAAAATACTCTCAGAATTGCAAAGATTTTGAGAATATGAGTCTTAGCCCCTTCCCACCAGACACTACCTGCCCACATGCTCCCTCCAACCTCCAGCTGCCACCTCTATGGCCCTCAGGGCTTTATTCGAGCCAGGCAAACCAGCTGCCTCTTATAGTCTAACCTGCAGCATGGATATTCCGAGGCTTGAAATTGGCCTGGGGGAGGCAGTGGATGATGGCAAGGTCACCTCAAATGGCTCAGACAACAGACTCAACTTCACAGGGTCTTTCTGGGAAAATCTGTGGAGTCAATTCTGGGCCTGCAAGTGTCCCTGCCTGTTGCTTGCTCCAAGAGTAATCACTTCTGGAGAACCCTGCAGCCATCTGTCTACAGTGCTGAGTACACTCCCTGTACCGTTGGAGGGCCTGCTTGTGTGGTGTCTGGTAGAACACACACACACACACACACACACACACACACACACACCACGTCTAAGCGTGCAGGGAGGTCACAGAGGATGGGGTTAAAGAGCCTGCTCAGGTCCAAGCCAGGATTTCCACCAACCTAACTTGATCCTCCCTTCTGACTTCCAGAGACCTGCTAGCACCCACCCCTCCTTGTGACATGGGACAGGAGATGGTGCAGACAATCAAGGCTGGGCCTCAGTCAGGCATGGGTGGGAGGGGCAGGAATTCTTTTAAAATGGATCCAGTTCAGGTAGGAGCAGACCCAAGGTTTCAATACCCTTTCAATACCCCACCCCATCCCACCCCCCAGTCTGAACTTTACTGGGTCATCTCACTCATCCCCAGTCTCCTGGGACAGGCCACCTAAGGCCAGGACGGAATCCCCAAAGAGGTGGAAGAGGAGGTGGGCTACACAGACCCATCTCTCCCCATCTCCTCTGGTAATAAAGGACTGCAGATGGCACTCAAGAGAAAAATCTCTGCCCTCTCCAGGAGAGGACCCATCCCCCTCCCAGCAGCCTTTGTAAGAGGCAGGGCTACAGAGCCAAGCAGGCAGAGCTGTGAAGAAGGTAGGGTGCCCAGACAGAGGTGGGTTTGGGCTTCAGGCTCTGGTTTCTACTCCCTCCATGCTGGGAAGGTATAAGTAGGACAATCCTGGCCACTGTTTACCCCATTCTTGCCTCTCCTCTTGGGCAAACACCCACCAAGGGCTTGCCCAAATTCTGCCTCTGTCCCTCCTGTGAACAGAGCAAGTGTGTCCAGCGTACAGCAGATGACATCACAGCAGCCTCCCAACTGTGGAAGTTGTACACACCCCTCTGGTCTAACAGATCCAAGAACAAGCTGCAGCCCAAGCTTATCAAGCAGGAGTATGGGCTCCCTCCTGGGGCAGGGAGTCACCAACAGCTCACTGCCACACCCAGTCAGAAAGTCTGGAGGTCATCTCCTCACATCCACCCCATTCTAAAGTTCACCCTACCCATCCAGTCCATCCTGCCCTCTCCTCTACGCTGTGAGGCCACTCCAGGTGGTCAGAGGCCTCTTCTTTTCCAGCTATGCTGGCCTCTTCTTTGACTGTGTCCTTGGGCAGCCTTTAAGCACAGGGTTGGGCTCCACAAGTGAACACAGCACCTAAGGGAATGCACAGCCACACAGCCCCTTGCAGGGAAGGCAGGAGTAGGAATTCTCTTGCAGAAAGGAAAGGAGAAAGAGGACACAGATGGATTCTGAAGAATGGTGGCACACATCTTTGATCCCAGCACTTGGGAGGCAGATCTCTGTGAGTTCAAGGCCAGCCTGGTCTACGTGGGCGTACCTTTCTCAAAAAACGAAATGAAAAACAGACTGGCTTAGCAATCATGTCAGGATATCCAGTACTAGCCTCAAGCTGGGATTCAAGCCTGGGGTCCAGCTCCACAGTCAGTGTATCCAAAGCCTCACCTGAAGCCCTGAAATCTTCCAGGTGAGATGGACTCAGGCAAGTGGAGGCCCTGGGCCCAATATCTCACTTCCCATGTAAATCCCCATGTAACTCATGGGGTAGTGTTTATGTATAGAATGAACTGGCAGGCAAAGGGGCTGATGAGCCACAGATGGAGAAACAGATCAGGAAGGAAAAGTATGGTGGGGTCGTCTGGTTAGTCAGCTGGTTTAGAACCTCAGTCTTGTATTACATGGGCTCCTGTATGCCTGGCACTGACATTCTACCACTGCCCAGCTGTCACTCAGGTATCCAGGAAATGGCCTCTGTTGCTAGGGGATGGCCTGATGCTTGGCAGCTGCAGCTTGGGGTGATGGGAAGAGGGACTAGACTGGGGTTTCCCTCAGGAAGGATCCAGGGGGCGAGGGCTGCTAGGTCCTGTGCAGAGGGTGTGGGTGGACCAACCATGAGAGGTACCCAAGCAAACTCAGAACTAAGGGCCACACATAGGCTGTGGGAAAGCCCCTAGCTGGAAGTCTTCCTGCAGGTATTTTGGGGGACTGCAGTTGCCAAGCAACTGTGCTAGGTTGCCATGGGAACTCTCTCTTCTTCTGGGGCTTGTCATTTTTAAGGGGAATGCCACAATCCTTCATCTCTACCTCCTCAGGCTGGCTTAGCTACCTGTAAGGGAACCTGGAGGCTCCCCCAAACCCACCCCACCTGCAAGGAAGCCACCTATCCATACCCATAAGAAAAGACTCCTCAGAGTTTATTGTTTATTTATTTATTTATACCCATAAGAAAAGACTCACAACGTACCTCAGGATGATCTTGAGCTCATAACCCTCCTGCCTCAGCTGGGGTTATAGGAAAGGACCACTGTGATCCTCCAAGACAGAGGATTCTTTTGAGGCTTGAACCCCAGCAAAACACAGAAAGCAGAGCTGAGGCTCTCATTAGCATTAGAGGAATGAAAAAACTGTTTAATTTGTTTACATCTCCATTCCTGCTAATCACCACCTCAGGGCCTTCCCGCCCTGCCAGGGCTCTGACCACTGCAAGCCCTGTGTAATTGAAAGGCATTCTCGGCTCCAGCGGGCGCCTGGCCCCTCCCTGGCTTGTCTGCAAAGGAGTGTCACCTGGGGCTTGACATTACCCAGCTAGGGGTTGTGCCCACACCCTGCCAACCCTCTCCCTCAGAGAGCTCTGAGCTGCTACAGTGCAGATTCAAGGGACCAACAGTGTATGCGGGTGTCAGGACTCCCAGCATGCCCCTAAAGAGCACAGTTCCTTCCTGGCATGGGATCCTCACCCGCCATACTTTTGGATGGCAGATTGAAGCTGAACCCAGGTACTGAGACCTCAGTCACACTCTCTTCCATCAGACCAGTTGCAGGCCCCATATACCTGCCCTGTGTTATAACCTGTTCAGCACGCTCCACCTGAGACCACATGTGCGCAACTCTCCATTAACTACTCTGTTAACGAGCTCAGGGCTGAGCCTGGACCCAGTAGCATTCAAACAGGGGTGCGGCCAAAGAAGGGTGAAAGTGAGAAATGGCCTCCACTCCAGACACTCTGCAGCCCATTCCACATTGTCCTAACAACCTGCATACCAAAGGGCATTTAAGAAGACCACACTGTAACCTGCCAGGAGCACACCTCCTTTTGGGGCAGTTGAAATCGCTGAGGCAAGATTCCTTCCAGTCCTATACTGCATGGGCAGTCCATCTTTTCTTAAGGCTACTTCCTGAAGTCTTCCAGACCTAGGGCTTGTGGCCTGTGGTAACAGGAGAGTTGTCTGGAAGCTGGTGAAGAAGAGAAGCAAAGCCCTGGCCTGAAGGTGTGCGCATGTGTGTGTGTGTGTGGGGGGGGGGGGGGTGAGCTCAGATGTCCTCCTCAACAGCTACGAGCTACCTGCCTAGTTTGATTTCCTTCAGTATGTGTCATCAATGATGAGACTCCTGACCTTTTGACAGTTTGCTTTGGTCTCCTGGCAACCAGATGAGCCCTTTGTGGAAACTCAGAGCAGCGCAATGCAATACAATGCTGGACGGAAGTGGGGACACCAGAAGTCACAGCGCCACCTGCTGGTGCTACCATTGGCAGCCTCTAAGCCTCATGCCTCAAGCCTAAGACCACAGCCTCAGGCCTCCAGCTGCTCCCCTAATACTTGAGGGAATCTGGCCTTTACTATGACCTCATCACAGGTTAAGCTTTGTCCTACCTAACGACCTTGTATCCTGTACGTACAGTCAACCTGAGGTTAGACTGGCAAGCACTAGGGTCAGGGCCCATCCTAACCCAATATCCTTACAGTAATGGCAACAACTAGACAGAGACATAGGGAGGCAGCCCTGTGGAGGCAGAGGGCTTGGAGTGACATGTTTAGGAGGATCTAAAGCTAAGGCCTATGGCCATGCCAGAAGCTGACGAGAAAAGAAAGACACACTCTCCTGCAGCCTTAAGAGAGGACTCAGTGGTACGGATGCCTTGATTTTAAGCTTCTGGCCTCTAGAACCATGAGATCAGGTTTCTGTTGTGCAGGGTCATCCAGTACATGGCATCTTGTTAGAGCAGCTGCAGGACACTAACACAAGACACCAGCCAAGCCTGTCACCCTCCTTTCACTGTCACGCCTACCCTCGGGACATCTCCCAGAAGACCGCTTTCCGCACTGCTCTTCTGTAGCACAAATAATAAAAACCCAGAGACAGATACTGGGGTTCAAGCTAAAGATCAGAAAAGCAAAACAGCCAAGCCACTAGAGAAGTCAACTCTACCAAGGCTGGGCGACTGCAGACAGAGCTAAGCCTCTGTCTCCTCCCATCTTACATTCCCTTTCAGTGCTGGGATTAAAGGTGTGAGCCGCCACCACCTGAATGTTTTCTGTATTGATCTTGTGTAGCCCAGGGTGCCTGGAACTCACAGAGATCCACCTGCCTCTATCCCCCAAATCCTGGGATTAAAGGTGTGTGACACCACTGCCTGGCCTCTAGTGGCTTAGTTTTACCCTCTTATCTAGAGGCAAGCTTTATTTATAAAAACAAATAAACTAAAACTATACTCTCCCTGTCTTTGGTGTGTCCTGGCTTGCAAGAGGTACAAGCAAATGGGTGAATGGACCTCCACCTCTGCGACTTCACCAAGCTCAGACGTCCATCAAAGTCAGAAGCTGGGGAGGTGGCTAAGAGGTTAAAGTGCCAGGCCAGGACTGGATCTGGACCTCCAGGACACAGGCAAATGTCTGGTGGGCATGGCAACCTGTCTATAAATCAGCCTCTAAAGGTGTAAGCGGGACCTCCAGAGCAAGCTAGCTAGCAAGACCAGCCACAGTAATGGAGACCCTGCCTCAATGAAAACAACACCTACCATACACACATGCCTACCCACATGCAAACACGTGTCCAAGCTGGCGTACTGGTGCACACTTTTAATCCCTGCAATCAGAAGAAGAATCTCTGAGTTTGAAGCCAGCCAGGGGTCTACATAGTGAGTTCCAGGATAGCCAGGGCTATGTAGAGAGACCCTGTCTCAAAAACAAACCAAAACACCCCACTAAAACCAAACAAACAAATAAACAAATAAAATACGTGCCTCCACATATATGCATAACACACATACATGAAAATGGAAAAAGAAAAAAAAAGTGACAGCAGTGTGTGTGGAGAGGGGTGATGGGAAACGGGGAAAGTAATGGTAGGTGAAAGCGGGAGATCCTGCTGCTCACAGCCACCCTGAATGCTGGGACGACCAGCCTCTGTGTCTCCATAGCCCTAGTCCTTGAAGCTCCAGATGTTTAAGGCCATGTGGGTCACCCTTGCGTTTTCCTGCTGTGCCTCTCAGGGCCAGTCTAGTCTCTCTGTGAGCACAACGGGGGCTCGTTCTGGCATCTGCTTGACCGTGTGTATATAAGACGACACCCGTAACACTTGAGGGCTGATGTCATCTGTGACTAAAGCACAAACTTAAGAGGGAGAAGAATTATGGGTGGGGATGGGAAATGGCAAGGAATACAAACCCAGACAAGCCTGGTCCTGGAGCAGTATTCTTTTTTTTTTTTTTTTTGGTTTTTCGAGACAGGGTTTCTCTGTGGTTTTTGGAGCCTGTCCTGGAACTAGCTCTTGTAGACCAGGCTGGTCTCGAACTCACAGAGATCCGCCTGCCTCTGCCTCCCGAGTGCTGGGATTAAAGGCGTGCGCCACCACCGCCCGGCCCTGGAGCAGTATTCTAAGGACAGTCTCATTTGCTGGTCTACAACCTAGCAAAATAAGATCATGCCACGCTGGCATAAAGCTCCCAGAAGCTTGCATGTTAGTCTTTCGCTCTGCCTATGTATCGGTAGACTCCAACACCTCCAGTCAACAAACACTGCAGCTACAAGGTCACTACCAGTGCTCTGTTTAGAAAATGACTGCTGTCTTCGCTTGTGCTTAGTCCTGATCCTCCACCGTCCCTGCTCGACTCTGAGGAAACAAGTCCTGATGTTATGCGCTGTCCTACAGAGGGCTCTCATGATCACATGGAACTGAGGCCTGAGGCCCTGCTGCATCCTGTCAATCGCATTGGAAGGAGCTCTGATGTGGCTTTTCCCAGAAGAACCAGCCGGGGTGCAGTAACCCAAACCCAAATGAATTATTACCAAGGCCTGGGGGTGGTTAGCTGTGAGTTAGGGACAGGCTGTTACACCTTGGAGGACAAGCAGAACCTCTGCTTCTCCTCCTGCATACTTAGGCGGTTCCAGAGGGCAGGGCCTACAGACATCACTTTAAGAGCCACACCCAGGAGCAAGGCAATCACTGGTCCGAGTTCAGGCGTGCAAGGCACTGAGTGAAAGGACAAGAGGAAGCTAGAGCCCTTACCCTCATCTCACCCTGAGGATGCTAGTGATGGGGGAAACCTGGAAAAGTGGGACAGAATGACTCTGGGAACTCTGTCCCCAGGTTCTAGTTACTCCATTGAGGACACAGACACTGCTGCCCCCCGGTGGCCAGTACCAGCACTACAGCCCCAGGCAAGAAACCCAGAAAACAAAACACAACCTTTTGTTTGCATGTTGTCAAGGTAGCAGGTCTCCCAGGCCGCAGCTGGGCAGAGGAACAGGACCTGTAGGTTCCAGGAGTTACCACAAAGACCTCAGAAGCCTCACTTCGCCCCCTCTTTCCCTCTGATGGCTTTGGGGCTCTGGCACACTCAGGAGGCCTCCTCTCTGAATCTAGGCAATAACTTGACCCCAATTCCAAATAAGGACCACATACTCCAGTGAGGGCGGTCTTGTCCTTGGACCCTAGAGGAATGGTCTAGATTTTTGCCGCCTTCTGCATTACTCCAGCCTTTAAGTCATCCAAACCCTCGGGCTGCTTGTTCTCTGTTCAGGAAATCCACGGGGGGGGGGGCATTTTCCTAGAGCCTTTATGGGTAATGGGTCACTGAAGGAGAACCAAAGCCAACAGACACTCCACAAGCCCGTGGGATCCTGGGAGATACACAAAAACCAAGCACCCCAATCTGCAAAGGAGGAAAGTGAGACCTTCTCTGCAGGCCCCTCCACACTAGGGGTCTTCGCCCTGCCCTCCAGACTGGTCTGAGGATGGCCTCTGTCAAACAGACCCTGGGAATCCTAGCATCATCGTCTGTCCATCAGCGCCTCCTGTACAATGGGCACCCCCAATGTTGCTAGGAGACTGGACGCCTCAGCCCTAAGACAGAGCTGCCTCCTGCCTCTTCCTTCTTCCTTCTCAACCACCTCTTCACTGTCCCGCCCTCCTCTGAAACCTAGGAAGTCTGTAAGATCTTTTTAGAGTGAGCAGAGGTGTGCGCTCGTGCCTGGGTGGGTTCCATACGGAGGGGTGGCCAGTGTTCCCCAGGACTTCAGGAGACTCTCATTCCCAAAGGAAACCCCACGCTAGGGTTGAGCCCTGACCGAAGAGGCCGGAAGTCTTCCCTTCTCCTCTGGTCCCCGCCCACCTGGCGAGCTTCTTTCCAGACCTCAGTTTCCCGATTGTACTAAGACAGGTAGGACGCGGAACAGCGTAAGTGCACACTCTGCGTGGACGCGGCCCCGCTCGCTTTCAGGGTGTGTGCCGGCCTTGTCCACACCCACGGCTGTAGGGCCCCCAGCCGACTCACCTGGCAATCTACCATCATCCTCAGCCTCGGCAGCTCATCGCCAGCCCCAGGGCGCGGCCCAGGGCTCGCAGAGGCCGCTCGCCTCGGCCCGCGCGCAGCGCAGCGGGGCGTCCGGCTACGGAGCTCATGGCGCGGCCTCCGGTCCCCGCCAGGCCCGGGGCTCTGCGGCCCTCGCCAATGCCGCTCCCATTGTCTGCGCCGCGCCTCTCCCCGCCACGGTCCCGGCCGTTGAGGCCTCGCTGCTCGGTTCCGCCGGAGCTCCCAGGACTCGGGACGGGTGGGCGGGGAGAGAGCGGCCCCGCCCCGGTCCCGCCCAACCCGCCCGCAGGTGCGAGGGGCGGGCCACGGCGCACGAGCTCGGGGACGCGCGAGCTCGGGGACGCGCTCGGGCTGTCTTCTCGCGGGGCGCACGGCACGCGAATGGACCAGGGCGCAGGGAGGTCGGTCTAGCGCGCGCGCGGTGCCTGCAGGCGCGCGCACGTGACCCCGCCTCACCGCGCGCACGCGCCGCGCGCCGTGTGCTCGGGAGGACTGGTCTCTCGCGTCCCTCGGCCCTGTACCCTACGCAGTACTCCCCTCCTGGCACTGTTTAGAATCACCGTCACGGGTGCTGAGGCTGGGTGGACATGGAGAGCCTGAACACTTTATCACCCAGGTACCCCCACACCACCTGCAGGACTCAGCTCGGTGGGTAGCTGGTGTCAATAGACTCTGAGACTGGCCGGAAGATCAGGTCCTTCCCCGGACCTCCATCTCTCCTATCCCTTCCATGTCCAGGTTTTCCTTCGCTTGTGTAAGGATTAGGAGGGAGCCTAAAAGGAGCGCCTTGTATCTGGGGGTGAGCAGGTGTTGGGGTGTGGGGAGTCACTGCTACTAAAGAGCTGTTGGGCACGCAGGATTAAGCCTTGTTTTAGAAATCGGAGAGATGGTTCAGCTGCTAAGAATGCTTGCTGTTCTTCCAGAGAACCCAAGTACAGTTTCCAGCACCCATGCTGAGGCTCTAACACTCTTCTGGCCTCCATAGGCACCAGCGTAGATTCACACAGACACATGGACTCATACACATTAATAAAAATAAACCTTGCTGGTTGTAGGCATGAACACCTTTTTTTTTTTTTTTTTTGGTTTTTCGAGACAGGGCTTCTCTGTAGCTTTGGAGCCTGTCCTGGAACTAGCTCTTGTAGCCCAGGCTGGTCTCGAACTCACAGAGATCCGCCTGCCTCTGCCTCCCAAGTGCTGGGATTAAAGGCGTGCGCCACCAATGCCCGGCAGGCATGAACACCTTAAATTCCAGCTCTGGGAAGGCGGAGGCAGGCCATTCTGAGTTCGAGGCCATCATTGTCTAAGTAGGGAGTTTCGTGTCAGTCAGGGTTACAGAATGAGACCCTGTCTCAAATTAGATAAATACTTTTTTTTTCTTTTTCTTTCTTTTTTTTTTTTTTGAGAAAGGTTTTTTTCTCTGTGTAGCTCTGGAACCTGTTCTGGCACTCGCTGTGTAGACCAGGCTGGTCTCGAAATCACAGAGATCCGCCTGCCTCTGCCTCCCAAGTGTTCGGATTAAATGCGTGCCTGGTGGATAAATAAAATATTTAAACAAAAAGCCTCATTTATAATGAGCAGTGGCACCAACATTAACAGCTAACCAGCCACATCCAGCTGTGTCTGGGAGACTTAGAAGCATCACTCACCGCTCCATCCTGTGTTGGACTGGCCCCAGCCGGGATATTCTCTGTGTCAGTCCCCCCATTTGGAGGACCCCCACTTCCCTGTCTTATTTTGAAGCACACTTACAGGGGCAATCACTAACCCACTTTTTTTCTTTTAAAATGTTTTACGATTTTTTTTTTATATGTATGATACATTTCCAGCTATGCATGCATTGTTCAAGGAAGCCAGAAGAGGGTGTCTGGTTCCCTGGAACTGGAATTATAGGCAGTTGCGAGCTGCCTTGTGGGTGCTGGGAATCGAACCTGCGTTCTCCTTGAGACCCCAGGTGCACGTTCTGGCAAGAATCAGCTACAAACATGAGGTCCAGCTGGGGACTGGCCTTGGCTAACACACTGGCTGAGATCTCCTCCTTACCTGTGGGACAGCTGACATTTTCGGTGTACCAGGATTCAACAGTGTGGGCCCAGCTCAGAACCTCACCGTCCCCACCCTTATAGCAGCCACCTCTGCTCAGAGTAACTGCCACGCCAGGGTTTCTGCAGGTTGAACTTTTTTCTTTTTCTTTCTTTTATTCTTATTTACTTATTTTTTGCTCTGATGGAGCAGCCAGTACTCAGCCTGAGCTGTCACTCCAGCCCACTAACCACCTTTCAATGAAAGAAAGAGGCTTTTAGAAGTCACCCATGACCCTACCTGCCACAGGTTACAGTGAGGCTCAACCAGGGTTTTGAACCAAGGTCAACAGGCCCCCAAGGCTGTGCTGTCTAGGAACCAAGGAGGTGTGATGGGACTCTGAGGAGCCAGGATTTTAGGGTGCCTGGTAATTTCAGGCAACTAGTTGAGAGTTACTGCAGTCTAAAGGTCCAAAGCCTTGTCCAGGAACTCTCCTCAGAGCCAAGGTATCCTAGAGAGGATGGCTGGAGGGGGGCGGGGTTTGAGTGGACACTGTTAGCCCAGCATGGACCCCAGATACCTGCTTCATTGCCCTCCGGTGGCTCATGAAGCTATAAGCTGTTGAGCTGCCTCCAAAGTACAGTCTACTGCCTGGATGGCCCAGGGCTGGAGCAGCCAAAGTCGCTGTCCAAGAAGGGCAGGTGCCAAGAGGTCTTCTAGGCATCATCCCATTGATGGGGTTCTGAGAGGTGGGTGACCTGCCCAACCCTGCCCAGGTCCTAAAACAAATTCTTAAACAGGTTTTCATCTGCTGCCTCTCATCTAGTCACTGAGACGGTGGAGTCAGGTACCAGGGGAAACTCAACTGCTGTCTAGGGGGCAGTGCTTGGGAGGGGTCTTAAAAGTACAGCAAATGGTGCTGCATATTGAGAATTTGTGGGAAAACAGAAAAGCACCCACTCAGGAAAGCAGCAGAAATTAAGGCGGGCTTCCCAGGAGATATGCCATGAAGAACAATTCCCAGGAAATTTCCCCTCTGTCCACTGGCAGAGCTGGCCTGGGAGCAGCATGGGCAGAGTTGTGTGGCCGGGTCCTATAAGCTCAGCCATGATATTGGATGCTGCTGGCCACAAAGGGACAGTGTTTGAACCTGGGGCAGGGGCTTTGAACCTTTGTCAGCATTTATCATTTTGTCTGTTTGGGGCAATAGGGAGGGGAGTTCACAGGACAGCCTCAGGGGTTATCCTTGGAGCTATTCACTTTTTCTTTTCTTTCAGGTTTTTTGTTGTTGTTGTTTCGAGACAGGGTTTCTCTGTAGCTTTGGAGCTTGTCCTGGAACTAGCTCTTGTAGACCATGCTGGCCTCGAATTGATAGAGATCCTCCTGCCTCTGCCTCCCAAGTGCTGGGATTAAAGGCATGCTTCACCACCACCTGGCTTTTTGTTTTTGTTTTTTGAGACAGGGTTCAGGCTGGCTTTGAACCCACAGAGATCCACCTGCCTCTGTCTCATGTGCTGGGATTAAAGGTGTGTACCACCATGCCCAGGTAACATCCACCTTTTTATTTTTTTATTTTATTTAATTAATTAATTAATTAATTTATTTATTTATTGGTTTTTCGAGACAGGGTTTCTCTGTAGCTTTGGAGCCTGTCCTGGAACTCCCTTTGTAGACCAGGCTGGCCTCGAACTCACAGAGATCCTCCTGCCTCTGCCTCCCGAGTGCTGGGATTAAAGGCGTGTGCCACCACCACCCGGCAGCATCCACCTTTTTAAAGATAGTTTTTTTTTACTGGCCTGCAGCTTGTCCATTAGGCTAGGCTGAATGGCCAGTGGGTTCCAGAGGGCTGTCTCCAGCTTCCCTGTGCTAGGATTACATATGTGTTCGACCACACCGGGCTTTTTTTTAATTTACTTTTTGGGGTATTTCATATTATGTCATTTTCTCCCTCCCTCTTCTTCCTCTAATTCCTCCCATGTCTGACCCACTGCTCAAAGCCATGGCTTATTATTTCATTGTAATGGATTGTTATACACACAGACACACACAGTTTATAAATACAGTCTGCTGGGCTCGTCTAATATTGTCATATGTGTTTAGAGCCAACCTCTCAGACTGGCTACCTTTTCAGGGAGTTTATCCCTGAAGAAGCCTGCTTTGCCCTCCCCCAGCTACCATCAACCGCCTCTAGTTCTCTTTCTAGGAGTGAAGCCTGTGAGAATTCCCCCATCCCGTTGGCATGTCAGGGTGGTGTTGTTTTTGAGGTCTCGTTTAGGCAACGATATTGTTGAGATTTTTCTGGGTGCTGCTTCCCTGTCAAACATAAAAGACACTGTCTCAAAGCAGACATCCACCCATAGGCTGTCCTGGTCTTCTGGCTCTTCCAGTCTTTCCACACCCTCTTTTGTGATGCTCCCTGAGCCTTCGGTGTAGAGGTTGTGTCTAAAGACATAGCAACTGGGGCAAAGTTAGCAAGTTCTTTGCATTTTGACCAGTTGTGATGCTCTTTATCCGCTGTAGAAAGAGGCAGCTCTGGTGAGGGGTGAGGGCTGCACTTATCTTTGGGTATAAGGCTAAGTGTTTAGAGTTCAGCCAGGAGCTGGGCGATGGTGGCGCACGCCTTTAATCCCAGCACTCGGGAGGCAGAGGCAGGCGGATCTCTGTGAGTTTGAGGCCAGCCTGTTCTACAGAGCTAGTTCCAGGACAGGCTCCAAAGCCACAGAGAAACCCTGTCTTGAAAAACAAAACAAAACAAAAAAATAGAGTTCAGCCAGAAATGCTATTGGTTTAATGACATGGCCTCACCAGCCACAGGCAATGGCCCAGTTTTTCTTAAACAAAGCAAAACATGGTGTACTAGATAGTTTTATGTCAATTTGACACAATCACTGGAAAGGAGGGAACCTCAATTAAGAAAATGCCTGTCTGTATGTTTGCTGGCCAGAAGAGGGCACCAGATCTCATTACAGATGGTTGTGAGCCACCATGTGTTTGCTGGGAATTGAACTCAGGACCTCTGGAAGAGCAGTCAGTGCTCTTAACCTCTGAGCCATCTCTCCAGCCCCACAGTAACTCTTATAAAAGAAAAATGTTTAATTGGGGTGGCTTACATTTCAGAGTTAGTCCATTATCATCATGTTGATGAACATGGCGGTGTACAGGCAGACACGGTGCTGGAAAGGGAGCTGCTACATGTTGATATGCAGGAAACAGGAAGTAGACTGTATGTCACACTAAGCATGGCTTGAGCATATATGAGACCTCAAAGCCTACATCCTCCAACAAGGTCACACCTCCTAATAGTGCCTTTGGGGGCCATTTGATTTTTTTTTTTTTTTTTGGTTTTTTCGAGACAGGGTTTCTCTGTGGTTTTGGAGCCTGTCCTGGAACTAGCTCTTGTAGACCAGGCTGGTCTCGAACTCACAGAGATCCTCCTGCCTCTGCCTCCCTAGTGCTGGGATTAAAGGTGTGTGTTACCACCGCCCGGCAGGGGGGCCATTTGATTTTAAACCACCATAGCCAAGTAAGCAGCATCCGTCCATGGCCCCTGCATCAGCTCCTGCCTCCAGGGTCCTGCCCTGCTTGAGTTCCTGTTCTGACTTCCTTCAATGATGAGGAGTATAGGAGTGTAAGCCAAATAAACCCTTTCCTTCCCAACTTATCTGGCCATTGTGTTTCATCACAGCAATAGTAACCCTGACTAAGATAAATGGATTGAGGGTATTGAACTCAGGTCCTTGTGCTTACTTGGCAAGAACTTTACTAACCTTGAATCATCAAGCTTCTCACCTTTCTTTTGTTGTTTTGAAACAGTTTCTCTGTGTAGCCCTAGTTAGACCAGGCTAGCCTTGAACTCACAGAGATCCACCTGCCTCTGCCTCCCAAATGTTGACATTAAAGGCACGTACCACCACTGCTTGGCCCGCTCACCTTTCTTGAAGAGGATGCTGTGTGATTTTAAACTTTCTGGCCCACAGAACCTCAGTCTGTCCTGGAACTGTGTGCTTATCACTCCACAAACCTCAAATCTGATTCTTCTATAAAAAGGTCTAGGGCTCCTTGCTGGGATTGCCCCTGGACACCTTCAGAGACGGTGGGCCAGGCTCCTATCTGGATCATCTCCCACCCCAACCCTTTGCCTCTTCCAGAAAGCAACATGGATGGTGGTTTGCTTCTACAAGTTGGGTTCAGTCTCTTACCTAGTGTCTGGGACCATGCCCTGAATAGGAATCGCTTGAAGGTCTCAGTTGGCTGAAAGAGATCAGGTACCATCTCCTCCCCTGCTGGCTAATCCCACCTCAGGCCTCAGTCATTCAGAGGCCTTCTCTAGCTTCCATGTTCAAAACCCCCTGCTTCAAAGAGCAATTCCTTGAAGGTAGAGCCTGCCCTCTTCCCACAGCTCTGCTTCAGGACTACTCCGATGCCTGACAGCCTCAGGCAGATGCTCACCTCCAAAGATAGAGGCGAGGGTCTATTACAGGTTCACTGTCTAGAAGCCCTAGGGGTTCTTCTGCTTGGCAAATCAATAACAAAGTATAAAAAAAACAGGCTCAAGGGGGCTGGAGAGGTGGCTCAGCGGTTAAGAGCACAGGCTGCTCTTCCAGAGGTCCTGAGTTTAATTCCCAGCAACCACATGATGGCTCACAACCATCCATAATGAAATATGGTACCCTCTGCTGGGCTGCAGGCAGATATGCAAGCTGAAAATTGTATGCATAATAAATAATAAACTCGAAAGAAAGAAAGAGAGAGAGAGAGAGAGAGACAGGCCCAAGATGGCCTTCAGCTTTGCAGGGGATGGGTGGGTTACAGGGTGCTTCCATGACTTTGGAGTGTACCCCAACCCACCATGTTGCTTCCTACCATGGAGAGGATACTGCTGCCTAGGGAAGTGCGCATTAGGTAACCAAGCTCTCAACCAGTGCCTAATTGCATCTCTGCCTAGCCTCTATGGGCCTCTGAGGGCCCTCTGGGCCCAGGCTGTTAACACCCTCTGAACCTGGCCTATTCATCCCACCATCCTGAAGCCCCATACACACCGGTGGCCTCCCACAGGCATAGTGGTCATGGATACAGAGGGGACCACAAGCACACCTCCTATATGTGCAGGGACTGAAGGGACAATGAAGCTGATAAGCACTGCTGCTCTCTAGGTATGGCACATCTGTCCACAGGACCTCACCTCGCCCAGGCTCCCAGGACTGGGATGAACAAGGTGTGTGGAAGCAGCCAGCTTGGGCTCAGTCTCCTGGAATAACCATTAACCCACCCTCTCCCGACACGAACTGTTTGAAATTCAGTCCACTTGTGTCCACCAGAACTATTCTGACTGGCAAAATAGTCCACTGTGCAGGTAAAACCCTGATCAGGACCTAGATCACACCATCTTTATTGGAAGCTACCACAGACAGACATCTAGTCCCTGAGAGTGAGCTACCTCATGGGATACAGGTGACCAGAAGGAACCTAAGTCTGCTCTGCTTCAGAGCTAGCTCTGGGACCCGGAGTGAAGAACACACGTGGCTGGGGGAACAGCATGGTACTCAGGACGAGGATATCACAGTGCAGATTGAAGGCAGCAGGCCGGGGCTCGGGGGAGGAGCACTTCCCTTCAGCGTGCACGGCCCCTGTTTGATCCCCAAGACACAACTCAAAAGCAGCATGTACTAAGTGAGGGCAGAAGCAGGCCACCAGGCACTTCGAATAGGGCTGGATGCCAGGGCCAGTCCTGGAAAGACACATCCATGCCTTGGGTAGTTGTGAGGCCTGCCAGGCCCTGACTCCCTCTTGTCCAACCACTGGTATCGGAACAATGTATGACTGTGGGTGCACAGCCCCTCACAGTTTACACTTCCTCTCCAGTCATCTTCCTGGTTGAACTCCTCCAGTAGACTGAGGTGGGCAGGGCTGGGCTTTGGGTGGGTCTCAGCTCCACTGTCAGCTCCTGAGCCAGTTGGTATCCTTTTTCACTGTAGAGAATCGGATCAGCTTCAGGCTCGGGGGCTGGGGCTTCCTATCATCCCAGAGGTACTCTGGAGACAGCACTGTGGATGGCTTGTGCCAGATGAAACGGCGGTTCAGGTGGCTCTCCTCCTGCCAGGCTGCCATTATGCCATTGGCTTTGTCCGCCAGGATGGCCATGTGACAGCCCCTGGTAAACTCATACACCTGGGCCACTCGTCCCCCAAAGACTGCCCCACCATAATAGAAGTCCCCCTCACTGTCTGCCACAAAGGCAGCGGAAACTTGCCTGCGTTCATAAGGGAACTGCTGGCGAGGTACAGCGAAATAGCCTGGGTGAATGGCAGCCACTAGATCCCCCAAAGTCTCGGGGCCCCATGGGTTACGGAAGACCATATCCACATCGAGACAGAAGAGGTAATCCACTTCTTTGTGAGCCCTCTCGGCAATGTGTTTGCTGATGGTCTCCATCCGGCGCATGGAGATCTCCTCCCACCGGGAGTGACCCTGGATGGGGACGATGCTGAGGAGGCGCCCAGGGCCCAGGAGGACTCTGGGAACGGCTGCAGGGTCGTGGGTGAAGAGGTAGTAGTGTACTTGGTACCCACGCATAAAGAACTCTTCAGCTGACTCCAGGAAGGGTCGAATGAAGTAGGTGTACCTAGGAATGACAGTTCTGTCAACTGGGGATGATAGTGATGCTGTCCGGGTCCCCAGTACGTGCTGGAGTCTAGATTCTAGTCCTCCACCTCAAGGAGTCATTCAGGTTGTACCTTGGTGTCCTCATCTGTCAAACTCCCACAGTCCTTGTCAAAGCTGAATACCCCTCATCGAAAAGCCCTGCTTCAGAGTTTTAGATTAAGATTTGTAATTATTAAAGTCTCCACAAATTTTAAAATCTATACTGGGAGAGACTGCTGGCCCAAGTGTTTCTAATCAGGAATACTCAGTGGATGACACCCATTTGAGATAGATCCTTAACCATCTGTATGTGTGTGTGTGCTTATGCACCCATGTGTACCAGAGGTCGAACATCTTCCTCAGTTGCTTGCCACCTTATTTTTCTGAGACAGGGTCTTAATGAATCTGGACCTCAGCAATCTGGCAAGGCTGGCCAGGCAGCAAGCCTCAGTGATGTTCCTATCTGTATCCCCGGAGCTGGGACTATAGGCATGCGCTGTGGGGTCTGGCTTTCTTATGTAGGTTTTGGGAATAGAACATAGGTAGTGTTTGCATGAAAAGCCCTTTACCAACTGAGTTGTCCTCCCCAGTGTCTTCTGTAAAATTTTAAAAAATTAATTTGTTTTGTGCATGCATGCATGCCATGGTGTGCCTCTGGAGGTTGGAGAACAACTTTCAGGAATCAGTTCTCTCCTTCCGCCATGAATGGGTTCTGGGGATCAAACCTAGGTCATCGGGCTTAGAGACAAGGGCATTTACTAAACCCAAACTGCTCTGTTAGGTATTCCCGTGATCTTTGATCTTAGCATTAACAATCTGCTCAGAAACATGACCATTTTACATGCACAAATACTGAGCACCAGGAGGATGACAGTCACTGAGAAGCAAATGGGACAGAATCCAGGGAAGGCCGGGCGGTGGTGATGCACGCCTTTAATCCCAGCACTTGGGAGGCAGAGGCAGGGGGATCTCTGTGAGTTCGAGACCAGCCTGGGCTACAAGAGCTAGTTCCAGGACAGGCTCCAAAACCACAGAAACCTGAGAAACCTGTCTCAAAAAACCAAAAAAAGGGGGCTGGAGAGATGGCTCAGAGGTTAAGAGCATTGCCTGCTCTTCCAAGGGTCCTGAGTTCAATTCCCGGCAACCACATGGTGGCTCAAAACTATCTGTAATGGGGTCTTCTGGCCTGCAGGCATACACACTGACAGAATATTGTATACATAATAAATAAATATTAAAAAAAAAAGAATCCAGGGAAGGTGGGGGACATATAGCACAATGGATGACATGGCTCCATCTTTAGGGGTCACCTGACCTCTGAGGTCCACTTGTCATCTGGCCAGTACTTTAAGTCCTAGGGCGGGTGGACTTAAAGGGAAGGCAAGGTAGGGACCAGGAGAGACAGGGAGGACAAAGTCTCCTTCCCATACTCCACTATTCCTCACCCAGGCTTCTCACGCCTCCCTCTCCATGGCAGGTGAGGCCCTACATCAGAAAGCTCCTCCACGCCGGGCCTTTAATCCCAGCACTCGGGAGTCAGAGGCAGGTGGATCTTTGTAAGTTCGAGACCAACCTGGTCTACAAGAGCGAGTTCCAGGACAGGCTCCAAAGCTACAGAGAAACCCTGTCTTGAAAAAAAAAAAAAGAAAGAAAGAAAGCTCCTCCATATCACTGCCTAGCACTCGGCCACACTGACTTCTCTAGACCACAAACCCCAGTGGCTCAAGGAGACCCAGCCCCACCCCTGCCTAGCCCACTACTCACTTCCCCACGGCGAATACGGTGACTCCGATGGTCAGGTTCAACGGCTGGTACATATTCTGCAGAAGCTCTTGGTTGAAGGTTCCCTCGGAGATGATGGGTGCCAGCCAGGGGGTAAGCGTCAGTAGCTCTGTGGGTCTGGCATGGGGGAGGCTCAGGCCACGGAAGCCTCCCTGTTCAGAAGCCTGGGTAGCTCTTGGCCCAGTTACTGGGCCTCAGTTTCCCCATGCGAAAGTGGGATAATAACAGTTACCTCCTACTAGGGCTGGGAAGTCTAGGAGTTGGCATAGACACTGTGTCTAAAGCAGCGGTTCTCAACCGTGAATTGTGACCCCTTTGGGGTTGGGGGCTTCATATCGGATATTTATATTACAATCCTTAACAGTAGCAAAATTACAATTATGAAGTAGCAACAAAATAATTTTACAGTTGGAGATCACCACAACACAAGGAACTGTAGTAAAGGGTCTCAGCGATAGGAAGGTTGAGAACCATTATTTTAGAGCACTCCCACCGCAGACCAGGGGGTGCCCATAAGGTGACAGAATAAGCCAATGGGGACAAGCCAGTATCCAAGCATATGCCACAGTACCCCTGTCTACTGCTCCAACCTCCTATAAAGTAGGTAATATTGTGATCTCCGCAAAAGGTAAAGCTCAGAGCAGACAGCCAACTGCCTAGGGTCACACAGTCATTGCGTGGCAGGAGGAGCTCAGCTCCCTGATGCTCTGGCGCCCAGGTCCCCTTTACTATCGGTACCGCCACCATCCTCTGGCCTCGTTGGCTCTCTCTGGCTCCCCTCCCTGCCGCTACCAGGCCATTCCCTGACACCTACCTGTGTTCTAGCAGCTTAGGCTGAGGGTACTGGAACCTGTAACCAGGAAGGGTCAGTGTGAGGAAGGGAAGGCAGTCCCCGCTCCTGGGGCCAGAATCTAGGGAGAAACGGTAGACTTACTGTGTCACGGGCTGGAACAACTTCTCCTGCCTGAACTGCAGTTTCATGTTGCTGGTGACAAAGACAGAGAGTGGCATTCGTTCAGGACATTTTAATACACGCTTAAACATGAAGGTTAAGAGAAAGAGAGGCACTTGGGGAGAAGGAAAACACCTGAGATGATGCATGTGGGCTTGAGGGAGGGTTCCCTTGCCTTTTCCTTGAGACAAGGTCTCTTGCAGGCTTGGAAACTGCCTAATAGGTTAGGCTGGCTAGCAGCTGCCCTGGCGATCTACCTGGCTCCACCTCCTCGGCATGGGGACTGTAAGGGAGTCCACACCATCATACCCACTGTTTTCAAAGGCTCTGGAGACTGAACTTGCAAGGAAAGTGCTTTACTGACTGAGCCTCTCACGGGTCCTACGTCAATCATTCACAAGTGCACAGCTCATTGGCAACGTTGCACAACCATCACTATTACCTGTGCCAAGAAGCCAAGAACTAGCTTACTCTTTCTCTTTCTCCTTCCTTCCTTCCTTCCTTCCTTCCTTCCTTTCCTTTTTTTTCAAGACAGGTTTCTCTGTAGTTTTAGAACCTGTCCTGGAACTCACTCTGTAGACTAGGCTGGCCTTGGACTCACAAAGATCCTCCTACCTCTGCCTCCCGAGTACTGGGATTAAAGGCATGCGCCACCACTGCCCGGCAAGGATGTTTTCTTTGTCAGTCTAAAATCAGGTCCAGCAAACAGTGGCTACCCGTGGGCCTGCCCTGTCCCTGCCTCTATGAATCTGGTAAGACCAATTATTCGATACAGATTTATGGATGTAGGCATTTACTTAAAGCACTGTTTGTACTGCCTGTTTGCCCAGCGTGACCTCACTCGCTACCTGGATAGCTACCTGAATGAAACAGGATGACCTGGAGAAATAACCAGAACAATGAGTCATTGCCCTTAACCACCTGCTGATTGCCACTGATGCTTCCGCAAAATCTCGCTTGCTTGCCCGCCCTGGCTTACAGTTTTAGAGTATAAAACCGGCTCTTGGACGGAAACCTCTCAGGAGTGGTGCTGGCTTTGGTCCCCTGGAGGCACTCTCGCTCGTGTCAGAGTGCTTCGTCCAGAAAGATTCTCGCAACACTCTTGAAGGAACCTGCATAGTATCTGACCCTTCATGATCTGCCTCTACTCTTTAACTGCCCACTCTCTAAACCCTGTTTACTGTGTCCCTGTTCAGAAAATACTGGGGTTCCGAGGAGGCGATCAGAATCAGGAAGAGGATGCCACACCAGGACCCAGCATTCTGTGCAGCCTGACAGTGATTTCATTTTCCCCACAAGTCCAGACATGCTCTAGCTCCACTGGGGAATGACACACAAGAACACAGAAGCAGAAACTGGGAGTGCAGCTCAGGGGAAGACAGCCTGTCTTCCACACAGGCCAAGGGTTGGCCTTGAGCCTTGCACACACGCATCAAAAAAGAACTTCATAGTTTTAAGCATCTAAAGGCAATAAAAATGAAAGGAAAGACGAACCTGGCAAGGAAGCACAG
The DNA here is from genome assembly GCF_018167655.1 of Microtus oregoni. Classification (NCBI taxonomy): domain Eukaryota; kingdom Metazoa; phylum Chordata; class Mammalia; order Rodentia; family Cricetidae; genus Microtus; species Microtus oregoni. Next base: position 12,340,497 of record NW_024543084.1, on the reverse strand, counting down.
GCCTGTGATCTCGGCAGTCAGGAGTGACTGAAGGCAAGGAAATGAGGAGCTCAAAGTCATCCTCACACGCACAGAGTTCAGGGCCAATGTGCTTAGGTTTTTAGTTAACTTGACACAACCTGGGTCATCTTGGAACAGGGAACTTCAGTTGAGAGAATACCTCGATCAGATTGGTCTGTAGGTAAGTCTATGGGGGCTTTTTCCTAATTAATGACTGATTTATCACTGGGCAGATGGTTGTGGATGGTCTAAGAAAACAGGCTGAGCAGTGGTGGTGCATGCCTTTAAATCCAGCACTCAGGAGGCAGAGTCAGGTGGATCTCTAAATTGAAGGTCAGCCTGGTCTACAGAGCGAGTTCCAGGACAGCCAGGGCTACACAGAGAAAGCTTGTCTCAAAAACAACAACAACAAAAAGAATGAAAAGAAAAGAAAAAAAGAAATAGAAATTAAGAAAGAAAGAAAGAAAGAAAGAAGAAAAAGCAAGCAAGCAGGCTGAGCAAGCCCTGAAGAACAAGCCAGTAAACAGGTTCCTCCATGGCCTCTGTATCAATTTCTTTTTTTTTTAAGTATTTACTTATTTATTTATTTATTATGTATACAATATTCTGTCTGTGTGTATGCCTGCAGGCCAGCAGAAGGCACTAGACCCCACTATAGATGGTTGTGAGCCATCCTGGGAATTGAACTCAGGACCTTTGGAAGAGCAGGCAATGCTCTTAACCTCTGAGCCATCTCTCCAGCCCCTATGTATCAATTTCTAACTCCAAGTTCCTGCCTTTCCTTTCCTGATGGACTATGATGGGGACATGTAAGCCAACAAACCCTTTCCTCCCCAAGCTGATTTTGGTCATGATGTTTTGTTTTTCATTTTTTTTTTTTAAAGACAGGATTTCTCTATGTGACAGCTCTGACTGTCCTGGAACTTGCTTTGTAGACCAGACTGGCCTCGAACTCACAGAGATCCGCCTGCCTCTACCTCCCGAGTGCTGGGATTAAAGGTGTGCGCCACCACCACAGTTGGTCATGATGTCTCATTACAGGAATAAATAGAAGCCTAATAAGTAGAACACTGTGGTGGTTTGAGTAAGAACGGTCCCTCTTGGGGTCATGTAAGTGTGGCCTTGTTGGAGGAAGTATGTCAGTGGGGGTGGGCTTGGGGTTCCAAAACCCCACACCAGGCCCAGTCTCTCTTTCTGCAGATCAGTATGTAGATGTCTACTTGCGCTCTGCCAAGCTCCCCACCATGATGATAATGGACTAACTCACGAAATTGTAAACAAGCCCCCCATTTCATACTTTCTTTCAAGGTTGCCTTGGTTATGGTGTCTCTTCCTAGCAACAAAACAGTGACTAAGCCAGACACTCTAGCTACATAAGACCCTGTATAGGAACTGGAGAGAGGGCTGTTCTTAGGAGGACCTGGGTTCAGGTCCCAGTATATACAATAGATACACGGTGGTTCACAACCACCTGCAACTCCAGCCTCAGGGGATCTGACACACTTTTCTGGCCTCTGAGGGCACCAAGTACATGGTGCATAAATATACATGTAGGCAGAGCACCCATACACATTAAAAATAATAATAGCTGGGCAGTGGTGGCACATTCCTTTAATCCCAGCACTCAGGAGGCAGAGGCAGGTGGGTCTCTTGTGAGTTTGAGGCCAGGATGGTCTACAGAGTGGGTTCCAAGACAGCTAGGACTACACAGAGAAACCCTATCTCAAAAACCAAACCAGACCAAAAATAAATAATAAATATAATTTTAATAATAAAAGCCAGGTTTGGTAATACATACCTTTAACCCAAGCACTCAGGAGGCCAGATCTCTGTAAATTTAAGGTTAGCATGGTTGACTTAGAGAGTTCGAGAACAGGTAGGGATTAAGACAAAGAGACCAAAAAAATATACACAGAGATACATTCTGCCTCTCACCCTGTGCTGCCCTGGGACCTTGCCAGTAAGATAGTCACCAACAAATTCAGCACATGTAGCTCCTTGACTCTGGGCCAGAACTGTGGCATCCTGTTATAAACATCTGAATAAGGACTAAAATACTACAACTATATTGTGTTTTTGATAAAATGTGTTATGCCAGGTGGTGGCACACATCTTTAATCCCAGCACTCAGGAGGCAGAGGCAGGTGGATCTTTGAGTTCAAGGCCAGCCTGGTCTTCTTTAGCTGCTATAAAACACAAAAGTTCACGAGGTCCATCTTTTCACTTTTAGCTGTCAAATATGTTCACCGTGTATGGAAGGCTTTAGCCAATGGTACTAGGTTTCCTGCATCCACACTAATGAAGCAAGAGGTTCCTTCCTAACAGGGCTGTTTCTGACCACCTTCTATGCACTAGGACACGAGGCTACTCACACGCAGCATCCAGGAGAGGCATCTCTACCATCCCACCTAACAGGCACTGCAGGTAAGAAGCAAGACCCACAGCTGTGCAAGCACTGAGGGCAGAAGGAGGCTTGAAGGCTGAAATCTCAGACAATGTCATCCTAAAAGCTTTCCTGTTTCTCCAAATACACTCAGCTCACACTGCCCCCAAATCCTCTAGCCCCATACTTACGAGTCTCGGCAGGGGAGGTAAAAAGGCACATAGGAGACCAGCAGCCAGTCCCTGGCAAATCCCCTAGAAAGAAAAAGTACCCGTCAATGATGCTCTGCCTCAGGGGCTGACTTGGTGCACTTTATCAGGAGCAAAGGCCTCCAGTGGTGCGGTTGGGAGGAAGCCCTGTCACTCTGTGTTGGCAGCAGAGGACACCTGCATCCGCCACAGGGCCTAGTGTGTAGCTGTTTGTTCGTATGGCTATTCACTCATGGCTCATGTCCTTGACACCAGGTCCCACGCACAAATAGGAGACATGCAGTGCCAGTAGCACCCCACAAGACCAACAGGGGTGACTTTAGGAGCATGACCAGGGTTCCTTATCAACATCATTTGAAGGACAGTCTAGGCAGAAAACGTGGCAAGTTAAAGGAAGACTAGGAAGTCAAATCAAGGCAAAACACAGAAGCCAATACTAGGTAGTCTGACTGGGGCTGGAGGATTCTGACTCTCGAAAGGTTGATGGGACCTGGAAAACTGTATGAGTATTCAAGGTTTAGGGGTGACATGCAGAGGGAGGGAGTAGACTCCAAACCGGAACTCACCACAGGAGCCAGAGACTTGTGCTAGCAACCAGGCAGAATGCCAGGCCCAGGGCCAGTCTTTGGCGGGCCATCACTGGGTGCTGTACAGAAGCCAGGCACCTTTAGCGACCCCAAAGACTTTGGCCAATCAGGCACTTCCCTCCCAGGTCTGTCAGGCTCGGAACCTGCCGCTCTTGAGTTCTCAACTCCTGTAAAGAAAGGCTCCAATTAGATTCCTCCATCAGCTGACCTCGGGTTCACTAAGGAACCATGTCTCAGTACTCAGGGGCAGCTAGGATGTCTCCTCCAGGCAGTGAGTGGTCTGTCTGTCCGTAGGCTGACTCATCATCAGCAAAAGTAAAAGGACCACCAAGGATCAGATTGGGACAGCATCCTCGGTGACTTTAGTTCTTGGAATTTTTCCTAAAACAATTCCCAGCCACTGGGCAGTGGTGGCGCACGCTTTTAATCCCAAAACTCAGGAGGCAGAGGCAGGCGGATCTCTGTGAGTTCCAGGCCAGCCCGGTCTACAGGGCGAGTTCCAGGGCAGGCTCCAAAGACAGAGAAACCCTGTCTCTTACAAACAAAACAATTCCTGGTCACCAGGGAGAGGCGAGGCCTGGGTTCTGTAGGATACAGCAAAAAGCACTTCTGCATTCCATTCATAGATCTGGTGCCTGGTGTTTCTCCACCGCCAAAGGGTTAGCGGACTGTGGTGGACCGGAAATTGGAGAAAGTTCCCAGGTCTCGGGTCCTAGGGGGCTAGGGTTCCGGGCGTTCTGTTTTTCCTACAAACCCGTTCCCTCTCTTGCCCTCTGTGACATTAGTTTCCCTACCAAGCTCTCCACTTCCCGCCACACTAGCCTCAGGCTCAAACTGGACAGAACTGCTTCGCAGACCTAAGTCCTGGAGCAAACCCTGCCGGTCCAAGGCGGATTCAATCCCAGGAGGCTGAGCCTGCGCTGCGCACCTGCACTTTGGCCCACTTGGACTGGCTCCCGGATCTCCTCCTCGGCCGCTGCGGTGGATGCGGTGCGAGGACCGGGTGGGGCAGAGTAGAGCTCAGTGAGACTGTCCCTGGAGGTACAGAATCACTCCCTTTGGGCTGACCGGCGTTAGGACGGAGAAAGGAATACGTCCCAACCCGGAAAACAGAAACTGTGCGGCTCCCCGGAGCTCACTGCTATCCTACAAGGGGTGGAGCCGGGCAAAGCTGGTCTCTCGGGCGGAGCAAAGCCGAGACCCACCCACTCACGCCCCCCACCCTCCTTCGGCCTGGTGAGCCACACTCGAGCCCCGCCCACAGGCCTCAGCCCTACACTTCCTGTTAGAGGAACGCTTAAACCACTCGGTGTCTTCTCTAGCCTTCTAAATCCCGTCCTGCTCATAGGCAGGGATCGCAGGTCCTGGTACACAGGGCGGCGTGTACGCAGAGATGTGAGAAACGATTTTAGAGAGAAACTTCCTTCCAGGTAGTCAAGGAAAAGGAGAACCAGGAGCACTGAACCTGACCGCGGCTCTCAGACTCTCCCAGAGGCCCTGTCTCGTCCTCAGTCCAGTCGTGTGGCCATGCTTCCTTCTTCTACCTAGCGGTTCCAGGAAAGGCCGCCCTTGTCCTCCGCAGGATCCCAGGAGGGACCCACTAACATGTCTGAACAAGTATCGGCCAAACACGATGGATGCAGAGGACTCTGCTAGGAGAGAGGACAGAAAGGGAGAAACCATGTGCAGGAAGAACAGATTCAAACGAGATTATGGATTTGCTCAGGATCGTAAAGCAGCTTGTAGCGCTGGCTCTGTGCCGCAACCCTCCAGCTCAGAGCACTTAAGTGAGCAGCGAGGTGACAGTCCAATAGTTCAATGGGTAAGGTTAGGAATGGTGGTCGTGTGAGTTTGACCCAGGAGGGAGACCCTACCGGGGCTCTCCAAAATGGTCAGGCAGGGTGATATTTAGGAGTTGATATGCGGAGGTTAAGGTCTGAAACAAGAGATGGAGTGGCCATGAGGACAGAGGTAGGGTCAGTGCCGTCCAAGAGGGGAGATGCTAGGGAGGAAAGAACCTTTGAATGTTGGGCCACTTCTCCTACCGTGTCTATAATTAGGGGTTGAGAGAGTGGGGTGCGTACCGTCTGTATTTTGATCTCGCCTGATGGGCAGCCTTGATAAATCCTATAGTAAAGTGCACTAGTGACCCCTGCCTCCCATCTGGGGTGCCAGGAGTCCTTAATTAGGAAATAAGAGATACCCCATTTTGTATAAAAGATAGAAGGCCTACCTGAATATGCAGCTTGTCTCCTACAGGATCAGTAAGGGCAGCCTCCATAAGTCTCTGGCCAATGCAGACAGTAATTTCTTGTTCGAGCATAGAGAAAGCAAGCACAGGGGGCAGGTGCTTTAGAAGTCCATTAAAGCATTACAGGGACAAGTATCTCCTTCTGGCAACCTGCTGGTGGGCAGCCTTCAGACCCACCACAGCGGTGGTCTGGCTGAACCACTGAGTGATATAGGCTTCCTGAACCTTTGAAATCATAATATAACAATGGCATAGAGGGGGGACAATCTGAAACATTTGTTCATTGTCTTAAATCACTTTCTTAGACCTTCAGAACGTTCTTAAGCTTTCTACACTTTCTTAGACTGTCATTGTAAGTGGGCTGTATTTTCGCCGAAAACCTCTCCTGGATCTCTAGAGGTCCTTCAGTCCTGCCGTACCGAGTCTCCTTTGCTCTCCCTGACCTTTCGTGACCTTTTAAAACCAATACCACCCAGGTGACCCTTATGTTGCAAAGTTCGTTACAAACTTACTAGCATAAAGTACATTCTTGTATATGAGTACATGAAGGTGCAGCTTTAATACTTTTATTAAACAAGCATCATTTTTAAATCCTATTTTTCATAAACCCTGTTTTTATGACTTTTTCTCAGGACAGGAATTATCGCAAAAATAGAGAAAAGAGGCATGGGGTAAGTCAGTCCAGGTGAAGAAGAGATGAATAGGGAGTTATAGGGAACTGGATCAGCCTTTTTTAAAAAAAAACTTATTTATTTTTATTTCATGTGCCGGCATGTTTTTCTGTGTGAGGGTTTCAGACTCTGGAACTAGAGTTACAGACAGTTGTTAGCTACCATGTGGGTGCTGGGAATTGAACTCAAGTCCCCTGGAAGAACAGTCGCTGCTCATAACTGCTGAGCCATCTCTCCAGCACTCCCCCGGCCCCATCAACCTTTGACAGCCTGCTCTATGGCAGTTGGCAGTTTCTCATCCCTGCTAGGACAGGCTGTTGGTTAGAGGGGTGAGAAACATCCATGTATAGGAGCTACCCATAGACAGGTGTAGATAGGAAGAAACAGAGGAGGAGAGAGCAAGTTTGTTTGTGTGGTGGCAGAAGTTGCCACCATTGACAGTTGAGCCAATTGTCAATTCCAATTTGGCCATTGAACTGTACTGAAGCCAAGCTGCTTATAGTAACAGTAAGGCTTTAATAAAATCCGAGTCCGTGGAGGAAGAGAGAAAGGGTTGCAGAATGAACTCTGCCGAAGGGAGTTTTATAAGCTCCAAGTGGAAACTAAAAGAAAGAAGCCCAGGAGGGCATCGAGAAGCTGAGAGATGGGAGGGGCATGGTTGCGGAGGCCAGGAAGGGCTTTGGGAAGCCACAGGACTTAGCAAGCAGCTCCTAGTGGGAGGGGGGAAGGAAGCAGGGAGGGTTCCAATAGACGAAGAACAAGTGTCTTAGTAACTGGAGAGTTACCTATGTGGTAGGGCCCCAGAGGGTGTAGCAGGCTCCAGGAGTCAGAGAGACCATCTGCCTCATGACGGGGACACTCAAGATGCTCAGTGCATGGGGCTGGAGAGATGGATGGCTCAATAGTTAAGAGTACTGACTGCTCTTCCAGAGGATCCTGGTTCAATTCCCAGCACCCACATGGCAGCTCACAACTGTCTGAAGATCCAGTTGCAGGGGATCTGACACCTTCACACCAATGCACATAAAATAAAGTTAAATAAACCATAAAAAATATTTTTTAAAAAGAAGATGCTCAGTGCATTCAATGCAGCATCAGGGAAAGTCATGTGGGCCGTAAACCCAAACCATCTGTCTAATGGCACCTTGGTACCCCAGTTGTGGTGCTGCCAGACCTGGATGGGGATGGTGTCAGAGATCTGGTGGTGCTGGCCACTGGAGAATTGCAGCCAGATCTGTGTTTTCTGCTGGTATCTGGCTGGACAGGGAGTCCCGTGGATTGACCTGTGAAGTACAACATCATGGGAGTGGGGCGTCTGATTGGTCCCCAGGTTTACATCACCACCACTGGGACTGTCTACATCATATTTGGCTTTGGAAACATACAAGCTGTTGCCCTGTGGGACATTTTTGTTTAGGCCCAAAATCAAGACAGTGCACCACCCTCTCTGCAGATGGAAGAGCCGGAATGGGAGAAGCATAGATCTGTCAGTCTTTCGGAGCTCCTCGATGTTTACAGTGATGGAGTCGAGCTTCTCCAGTTGGTGAAGGCACCAGATTCCAACTGCAGCAGCCTCTCGATTGCAACCAGACAAGGCCTGGTCCTGCTCCGGGAGCGAGATCTTATGCCGCCCTGGAAATTGAGCCTTCATGGCCTGCGCAGGTTTGCAGAGTACCTTCATATGGCTGCTGTTCCGAGCAGCTTTCCCACTCTAAAGATTATCTAGAACATTTGCTTGTTTCGAGTGGCTGGTGCAAGGGAAGGGAGGGAGGTGCCTGTTTCTTTTTTTAATTAATTAGTTAATTAATTATATAGGTATACAGTGTTCTGCCTGCATGTGTGCCTGCATGACACAACAGGGCACCAGATCTCATTGGTTCTGATCTCATTCAATTCCCATGTGGTTGCTGGGAATTGAACTCAGGACCTCTAGAAGAACAGCCAGTGCTTTTAACCTCTGAGCCGTGTCTCCAGCCCCGTTTCTTTTCTGTCTATCGGTTTTTATTGCGTCCTTGTCTGTTTGCAGCCAGCCCACTCCTGGGTCTTTCACTGATGATCAGACATTGGACTTCCTTCTGCAAACAGCATGGAGTTGGGATGAAAAAGATGATGGTGGTGGATGGTGGCTCTGGCTCCATCATCTGGAGTCACAGTATCCCGTGTCACATGAAGGAAACACCAACCACTTCTGCAGTTACTTCAGACCAGAAGTCTGTCTTCCTCTTCTGGGCAGAAGCACTGGCTGCTGCATCTCTCAGTTCTGATGACACCCCAGGAGCTGAGCCCCTGGCCTTTACCACCTTTACCTCCTGCACCCAGCCTTCCCGTCTGTCCTCCTGCACCTGACCAACACCACTGGCACAGTGACAACTTCGGAGGTTCAAATCAATGACATCTGGAAAGATGCCTTTTATGTCACCAGGACAACAGGGATGAGCCCTGACGGCCACCCCACCTCTCTGGTGATCAGCAAGCTTAGCCTGCGTTGGGCACTTATGGAAGGCCAAATGGTCCAGTTGAAGGAGACCACCCCTAAAATTGGCCGTGGGGAGCTGCACAGACTCTTTTCCAGGATCAAGTTTGTTGATTCTCCCTACTGGTAGTGCAGTAGAATCCAGGTTCAGAAGACCCTTACAGGGCAGCTCCTGTCTCTCCTGTATCAGTTCTCTGAGAGATGATGACTTCAGGGCCATGCAGCACTTGGGGACCGCTGCAGCACTTTGGCAGCCTGTTGGAGCTGTGTGCTGCAGCATGATCTGCTTAGCTGGGGCATCTCACGACCTTCCCTCCCATCCTGCACTAACCCCTCCTCCTGGGAACTCTGTGTGGATAGTTTGGAAATATGAATCTTACAGTGCTTTTATTTTTTGTACCTCTAATTTATAAACCCTTGCTGGGAAAACCAATGGCGTAAAAGCAGAATATATGTTATTTTGTATTAGGCCATGGGTATGTGCGTGTGTGTGTATCTATGTGTCTAGTGTTGTAACAAAATGATTTTTGAGATATGTCCCAAGCTTCAGGGATTCTATTTCTTGTCCTCTTAATTCATCTGATTTGGTCGTCTTCATCTGTCTGGATGGCCTACCTCCGAGCTCCTGAGGCTCACCCATGGCTCACCACTGTTTTCCATCTGCCTGTCCTGTGGTTCCTTCTCAACTCTAGACAGCAATGAGAAACACTGGAGGTTAGGATGGGGCTAGTTATCCAGTATGTCCTCTTTCCGTCTCTAGACTCTCCACCTCTGTTAAGTGGTCGTGAGAACCGACCTGTTTCTATCACAGAAGGAGCAAGGGGCAGAGTTTCTGTGACTCCACTGATGATCAGTCCCTGTGTTGATGTGGGATTCCCCTCTGTATGCTGTGAATACCATTGGTGAATGAAGAAACTGCTTTGGACCTAAGTTCTACTAAAGTAGAACTTAGTTAGGCGGGGAAAACTGAGCTGAATGCTGGGGGAAAGAAGGCAGAGTCAGGGAGAAGCCACTGAGCCACTGCTGGAGACAGACACACTGAAACTTTGCTGGTAGGCCATGACCTCGTGGTGATGCACAGATTAATGGAAATGGGTTAAATTAAGATGTAAGAGTTAGGGCTGGAGAGATGACTCAGTGGTTAAGAGCACTACCTGTTCTTCCAAAGGTACTGAGTTCAATTCCCAGCAACCACATGGTGGCTCACAACCATCAGTAATGAGATCTGGTGCTCTCTTCTGGCCTGCAAGCATACATGCAGGCAGAATACAGTATACATAAATAAATAAATCTTTTTTTTAAAAAAAGATGTAAGAGTTAGCCAATAAGAAGCTAGAGCTAATGGGCCAAGCAATAATTTATTTAAATTAAATATAATTTCTGTGTTCTTATTTTGGGTCTGCACTGCCGAGCAGCTAGGAACAAACAAGCGACCCCTTACAACACTATGTGATGCCCTATGAACTTCTGATGACCCTGCAGTTATGAGCTTTGATTCTGCAGTAACAACAGAAGGGTTTGCATGCACATTGTCCTCAGCTTCAAGGTTGGAAGTCCCATAGCCTTGTCTTGGCTGCAGCTCCACCCTGCTTGCTCTGAGTCTTGTATGTATAGGGCATCTCCATCTCCTCCTCCCTTGCTTCCTCTCCAGGTTGCTTGGAAAGTTTTGTCTGTCTTGATGGGTGTTTTTTATTGTACTCTTAAGTTTTCTGGCAAATGCGGGAGTCGAGACAGAAATGGATTAGGCTCACTTGATGAGGGAGAACAATGGTGGCCCCTACAGGTTTTGTTTCTGACTGATCTCCTTTGAGCGTGTGAACTTTTGTGTTCTGTGTTTATAGGTTTTATTTTTGATTTCTCTGCCACTGCCAGCTGCCAGTCACTGTCACTAATGCAGCTTGCCATGGCTGCTTTGATGGCGAGGGTTCAGAATTCATCTCTGGGATTTCTGGCCATCAGATTCAGTTTAGCAGAGATCCACTGTCTTTTGAGTGTGGATAATATTAAAGTTGTTTTAAACTTCTTGTTTAATATTTAAGCTTCTTGTTTAGGTTTCTTTAACAACAGATCCAAAAGATTTCTAATCATATTTTTTTTCAAATATTTATTTATTATGTATACAATATTCTGTTTGTGTGTATGCCTACAGGCCAGAAGAGGGTACCAGACCTCATTACAGATGGTTGTGAGCCACCATGTGGTTGCTGGGAATTGAACTTAGGACCTTTGGAAGAGCAGGCAATGCTCTTAACCTCTGAGCCATCTCTCCAGCCCTCTAATCATAATTTTTTTTAAATATTTTTTTTATTTATTTATTATGTATACAATATTCTGTCTGTGTGTATGTCTGTAGGCCAGAAGAGGGCACCAGACCTCATTACAGAGCCACCATGTGGTTGCCGGGAATCGAACTCAGGACCTTTGGAAGAGCAGGCAATGCTCTTAACCTCTGAGCCATCTCTCCAGCCCTCTAATCATAATTTTTAATCAGTTACTATTACAGGATCACAGGCTGCTAGATATAGAGTCAGAGGCCTGTAACTCCTGATTATATCCTGTGGTGGTGAAGATCAAGCCCCAAGGACTTTGATGTCCCCTTTCAGCAAGAAGTCATCTAAAGATAACATTGCACCCTTCCTGACCCAATTGTTTATCAATAGTAAACATAAAAGGAGTAGGGGGAATGTAAGACCCTCAAGGCATGGGAGTGACCAGGCCCTGCCCCTGAGGACCTCCAACTGCCAGGCTCCGCCCACAGAACCCAGCCCCTTGAGATTCAGACTGCCAAACTTTGCCCTACTGAGTAGAAAGGCCAAGCTTAGGACTTGAAAGCACACCAATCCCTACCCTGGAAATTGCCACTCTTGAAAACTCTGCCCTCAAGACATCCTGTACACTGCCTGCCTCCCCTCAGTTCTTTGCTGCTTTTCTCCTGAGCAGAAGCAGCTACCCTTGTGTCTTTCCCCATAAATCTATTGTGTAAGGTTTGTTGTGACTTTGTGGTATTCCTTGGCTCCTGACTGCCAGAATGCCTTTCCCTTCAGAGCTGTAACACTTACCGACCTGGAGAGGGCTGCTGATAAGCAAGGGAGAGGAGAGACAAGAGAGACTCCCGTAATTTAAAAATGTATCAGCGCTGGGAGGGAAAGGGAAAGGCCATGGTGAGACAAAGTGCAGGTGCATTTAGGAAGTGCGTGGGGGAAAGCCAGGTGCATTTAGGAACTGAGTGGGAGAAAGCCAGGTGCATTTAGGTGGGTGGGAGAAAGCCAGGTGCATTTAGGAAGTGAGTGGGAGAAAGCCAGGTGCATTTAGGAAGTGAGTGGGAGAAAGCCAGGTGCATTTAGGAAGTGAGTGGGAGGAAGTGCAGGTGCATTTGGACTCCTTATTGGAACATGTGTGACTTGAATGGGTACTTGGGCAGATAGGAAAGTGTTCAAGGAAACCAGCACAAGGGCCAAGAAGAACAAAACAAGATATAGGATGAAGGGAGCCGTGAGCAGGTGATCAATGTGTTTATCATTTATGCTCTGCTTCTCTCTCGGCATACAGAAATGTGCATATGTATCTTTTCTATCTTTGTGTATGTATGTGTAGTGTAAATGTGTTTTGACGTGTATAGGTGTGTGTGTGTGTGTGTGTGTGTGTGTGTGTGCACGCATTTGGAAACCCACGGTTGACATCAGGTTATTCCTTTCTTAACCTGTTGGCTTAAGGGCATCAGAAGCCCAAAGTGGCTAGGAGGTTGTAGTGGGAATCTAGTAGAATCATTGTATCTAGACTAAACATTAGAATGTAACAGTTGTTTCTCAGTGTATCTAGGGTAACAGTTGAATGTATTAGTGATTGTTGAAGGTACCTAGACATTGAAGAGATCAGTAGAGAACAGTGAGTGTTTTCTATGATTTAAAGAATTGTTTTCTGAGGGAGGAGTTTTCCATCCACCATGTGATTTTGGTCACAAGACTATGCAGGCACACTTGGAGGTCTTGCATTAGTGAGGACTGCAATCAGTACACAGTAAGGACTAAAGGTTGTAGGGTGTGAAGATTTCCTTCAGAGAACATATAGATGAAAAGGGCTTTGGTGTAAGGAACTTGTTGTACCCCAAACACAGCCTTTGTGTATAATCAGTACATGTGCTTCTGAATAGAGAGGTTTGAGGTTCAGTTCACAGAAACTGTTCCTCCCTGCTGCCAGAGAGCCTAGATTACATTCTGGGGGGTAACTCCCCTTCTTTGAGAGACCCTTGCAACACAGAAAACCCGATGGGGCAGTCTGAGCTTCTAGTTCAATGGAATGTTTATTGTGTCTCCTGGCAGGAGCACTACTACCCTCTGGGAGCAAAACTTCTAGGTCAGCAGAACTTAAGGTGGTGGAAACAGGAAGCAAAAATTTTCCTAGGAGTGATTGCTGGTGGAGCTATTCCCTTTTCCACCCCTTGGTTCCTAGACCTGTAGATCCTGGCTATGAGAGAAACTGCATCATATTTTGGACGGTGACTCAAAGCATCTACCGCCTTCTGCAGAACTCTGCCCTAGCTCTCCAGGCTGCTGTCACCTACTTGGCTCTGTAGCTGTGTCTTCAAAACGACATTCCATCTTTCTATCAGTCCAGCTGCTTCAGAGTAGTGGGGAGCATGGTAAGAGCAGTGGATTCCATGATCATGGGTCCACTGTTGCACTTCTCTGGCTGTGAAGTGAGTTCCCTGGTCAGAAGCAATACTGCGTGGAATACCATCAGTGGATCAGGCACTTTGTAAGTCCATGGGTGGTGGTTTTGGTGGAAGAAGTATGTGCAGGGAAGGGAAATCCATAGTCAGAATAAGTATTTGCTGCAGTAAGGACAAAGCATTGTCCTTTCTACAGGGAAGTGGTCCAGTGAAGTCATTCTACCACCAGGTTGATAGCTGGTCACCCTGGGTAATGATGTCATATCTATAACTCACATTCCAATTGGACTTAATAATAAAAAGTCAGAGTCAGATGCAGGGGTTAAAGCTGAATGATCAGAGAAGCAGAGCACCCAGTCGCTAGAGAGTTCTTACCTCTACCAATGTTCAGACTGAAGGGGCGATCCTGTCTACAAATCCTCAGACTGACTCTCTCTCTAGGAAACCTCAGATTGCTTCTGAGGTCCTGTCTCCTCCTACCTTATATTCCTCTCTCTACCTAGCCATATCACTACTGTCTCCACCTCCCAATGCTGGGATTAAAGCCATGTGATCCCAAGTGCTGAGATCACCTTTGCATGAGCTGTTTCTCTTTTAGATAGATTCAGATAGATTCAGTGTGGCCCAGGGTGGCCTTGAACTCCCAGAGATCAATCTCCATCTCCTGAGTGCTGGGATTAAAGATGTGTGTGCCACCACTGCCTGGCCCTATGGCTAACTGGTAGCTTAGTTCTGCACTCTGATCTTCAGGCAAACTTTGTTAGATCACACACAAAATTTCACTACACATGTTGTTGGTCTCCGCTGTTGGCAGATCTGGCACTCAGCAGCAGCTGTAGCCAGGTCAGCCTTGGTGAGTGACAGTCCATGTTATTGAACCCATGCATAAGCCCCATCTGTGCCACCATGGCCACTTTGTTCATGGCCCATTGGGCAATGACAGGAATGGCTGGGCAAAGAGGCTGACTGTCCACAGACTGGGCCATCCTATCTACTTGATTACTGTATTGAACACCTCCTCAGCTGAAGCCACCTTCTGATGAGCATTTACTTATTCTATATTTTAGAAAGAGTACCTCCACATGTGCTCCACCACTAGACTCCTAAGAATTTCATGGAGGTAGGCCCTTGAATTTTGGTTGGATTACTTCCCCTCCTCTGATGTGTGTATGTGTTACCAACGAGTCCAAAGTAGTTGCTACCTCCAGTTTGCTTGGTCCAATCAGCATAATGTCATCAACATAGTGCACCCATGTAATATTTTGTGGAAGAGACAAATGGTCAAGACCCCTTCTAAGTTATGACACAGGGCTGGAGAGTTAGTATATCCTTGAGGTAAAACAGCAAAGATTTACTGCTGGCCTGGCCAAACTGCTTCTAGTGGTCTTTATGGATGGGTACCAAGAACAAGGTATTTGCTGAATCATCAGCTGCAAACCATGTACTAGGAGATGTGTTAATCGGCTGAAGTAAGGACACCACATCTGGTCCAGCAGCTGCAGCTGGAGTCAGTATTGAGTTTTCCGTAACCAACTGTCATTCTTGACAATCCATCTGTATTCTGCACTGGCCAGACAGGAGAGTTAAAGGGAGATGTAGTGGGTACCACCCGCCAGCCCTGCATCTTTCAAGTCCTTGATGGCACTCATTTCTGCAGTTCCTCCAGGGATGCGGTGCTGTTTTTATTCACTATTTTTCTTGGCAGAGGCAACGCTAAAGGCTTCCATTCAGCCCTTCCAACCATGATAGCCCATATTCCACACATCAGGGAACCAGTGTGAGAATTCTGCTGACTTCTATCTATCCCAGTTATACAATCTGAGACTGGGGGAGATCTGTCTGCCTCCCAAGTGCTGGGATTAAAGACAGATCACCTGGCAAATCTATTGATTGCATTTAATTCATCCAACCGAGCAGCAGCATCTCCAGCCCTAAAGTCTGGCATAAGGAAAAGGGAGACAGATCTTCTTTTTTATTTATTTAAGATTTCTGTCTCTTCCCCACCACTGCCTCCCATTTCCCTCCCCTTCCCCCAATCAAGTCCCCCTCCCTCGTCAGCCCAAAGACGAGGGTTCCCTGCCCTGTGGGAAGTCCAAGGACCACCCACCTCCATCCAGGTCTAGTAAGGTGAGCATCCAAACTGCCTAGGCTCCCACAAAGCCAGTACGTGACAGCAGATCTTCTTAAATGTGCTTCTGCCCCTCACCATTTTGTGTCTTACAGGATTAGTGAAGGGTGTGTCTTCTAGGCCTTCCCATGTGGAGTATGTTTTACACAACATACTCACTTCAGCACTGCAATTTCCCTGAACTTTAAAAACCCTTTGTCAACACTAAACCAAGGGATATCAGGCAACTCCAACTCCTTTTCAGTATGCTATGGGGGTCCCTGTAAGTGTCAAGGCCTGCAGAGAAACAAACCTTGAAGGAAAACTCAGTTCAGTCCAACTTAGTTGGTGCTGGTTCCAAGTTCTAGAGCATCTGACATCAGGTGGTTTATTGTAAGCACATTTAAACATGGTACAATTTGGGAAAAAAAGCTTCCTGGTGTAATATAATCCCTGATGCACAGGGAGGCATAATCACACTGAAACTCAGCTCAAAGTACATGTGACCATGAAGATGGGTTCTGTTGTTTAAGGGCCTAGGATCTGTCTGGTCTCTGACCCAGATAGCCTATATAGAGGTCAGCAGGTTTTAAAGGACCTGTGACATCTCCCCTAAGGATGAGTTCTATTGACTGATAAACAAAGCTAATGGGACAGTGGTGGCCCGTCTTTAATCCCAGCACTCTGGGAGGCAGAGGCAGGCGGATCTCTGTGAGTTTGAGATGTACAGAGTGTGTTCCAGGATAGTTAAGGCTACACAGAGAAAGCCTGTCCTGAAAAACCAAAACCAAACAAACCAAACTGAAAATCAAAAAACCAAAAAAGGTCTAAGGAGGGGAAGTCTAGGTAAACATCCTGAGGACTTTGGGTGAGGTCTGGTTCTACAGATAGCAAAGGTCACCAAGTCATAACAGTATCCACTTCCAGCCTTCTTCATGGAAAGCAGGTATTTACCCCTTCTTTGAGGAGACATCTGTGTGATTAATATTTCTGGTTTCCCCAATGATCTGTGGGCACAAGGACCTTCCTGCTCCCAGGTCATCTTTTGACAAATGCTTCAGCCAACCTTTCAAGCAAACTGTGGACACTTTTTTATTTTAACTGCGAGTTTCTGTAGTGAACCTAGATCTCCACTCAGAGGGTCCTTTTCAACAAACTCAGCCTGATTCAGTTCTGTGTTCCTTTCACCATTATCCCACACCTTAAAATCCACTCCTACACATATTCCCGACTGCTTGAATGGATTAGCAAACTCAGTAAGCTCTTTAATGGTGCAGCACACCTCCTTAGGGACTATACTTCCTACCCTTCTAGGAGCCTGCTTAGCCTTTAAGTCTGGTTATAGATCTAGAGGCGACTATTGGGGGCCCTAAGGGACATCAGTATTGTCTTGCTCGGAATTTCTGACAGAGAATGAAGTATTAATTTTAATTGAAAACCCACCTGATACACACCCAAAGTGGAAGCAAGGGCTTCCTGACAAGAGAGAAACAGTGCCTTCCATTTGGCTAGCTATGTCCAAGTCTTAGTGGATGCCAGAGGCCACATGGATATGTACTTTACTTGAGTTTGCTCCCAGAAAAAAGGCAGACCAGGTTTAACTCAGGATGATCGGACTCTGGGGTGGCCAGATCTGGGAATATAGGACTCTGATGCTGAGGATGGGGAATGAGGATACAGGCAGGGTTGGACAGGAGTTTCCTGCTCAGAACAGGCTTGCCTGTCTAGTGTGGGAGCAGAGGTTCCCGTCATGGGGAATGGCTTTTATCAGGTGCAGATGTCCCACTGCCCTCAGACCCCCTAGAACTCTGCAGCCGATGCAGTGCCTCCATCTGCCTCCTCTTTTCCTTGGCCCTGTTGATGGTTGTCTGGAAAAGCTTGCAGAAGAGCTGGATAGCTTGGGGCGAGTCATCGTTGCCAGGGATAGGGTAAGTGATGAGGCACGGGTTGCAGTTGGTGTCCACAATGCCCACCGTGGGGATGTTCATCTTGGCAGCATCCCTCACAGCCACATGGGACTCAAAGACATTGTTGAGCGTGTGCAGGAAGATGATGAGGTCTGGCAGGCGGACTGTGGGCCCAAAGAGGAGGTGTGCGTTCGTCAGCAGACCACCCTTGAAGTAACGCGTGTGGGCGTACTCTCCGCAGTCCTGGGCTGTCTTCTCGATCAAGTGAGAGAACTGCCGATTCCTGCTCACGAACAGGATGATGCCCTTGCGGTAGGCCACATGAGCGGTGAAGTTCAAGGCCAGCTGTAGGTTCAAGGCTGTCTGTTCCAGGTCGATGATGTCTTGACCCAGGCGGTTCCCAAAGATGTATGGCTCCATAAACCTGCCAAAAACAAAAACAAAAAAACCCCAAGGCGAGTGGAACAGTGTTCACAAAGCTACCCCTTCCCCAACCACCTCCTCCCCAGCAATTCAGAATCTTAACTGAGGGCACTGCAGGCTGTGAGGTACTATTTACATTCGTCTGCTCCCCACCACACTCTGTCTAGTGAGTGACGGGATGGGGATACAGTGCTGTGGAGTTGACCAGCAAGCATCGGGTGTGTGGCTCAACCTGTCCCACCTTCCCCCACGGAGATTTGAGGGCCAACTGCACATTAAACAAGAACCCAGGCCTGGCACTCTGTCTTGTATTGCTCTCTATGGCCACTCCAGTTCTATATAGCAGGACCTCTCCACTGGAGTGGCAGAAACTCAGGGGTCTCAGGCCCGTAAAGACCCTCAATTTTCACCATGTCTATGAACCGTATCAACACTAGCATCACACTTGGTGTTGCTGTTAACGCTCCCCCACTTCCAACCCTGACCCGATCCCACTGCCCTGCCCATACTGTCTGTGCCAGCTACCTATGCCGGCAACCGGCTTTATGGCCCAGGTGTACTCGGGCCTCGAAGAGGCTCTTCACAGAAAACAGCTCCTTGACATTGAAGAAGTCCGAATGTTGCAGGGGCACATCTAGGATCCTGCTCTGGAGATCTGAAAAGGAAGGAAAGGCACTGTGGCACCAACCAAAGACTCAAGGGTCCCTTGGAAGTGGGGCCCTCAAGGGGGAGAATGAGGAATGTTAGGAAAGGTCTGGAAGACACAGGTGCATTTTTACGGCGGCAAAGGGCTAGAGCCAAGGTTTGAGGCGGACTCTGTGTGGGGAAAGCCTGTTCATCTCTTCCCCTAGTCTCCACAGATAAAAGAGAAAGAGACAGGGACCTCATCGACTTCTGGCGTATCAAATGCCCCGCCAAGAGACCAGCAAGATCAACAGATCCAAAACTGGTCTTCACTGGTCTCGGGAGCTACTAAGCCACAGCGGGGAAGGGGGGCAATTCTCCCGTCCACCCCCACTTAAGAGAGATTAGCACAGGGTTCGTTTGGGGATCCCGCAATGACAACCCCTCCACGATTCTGCTCCCCGACCCAGCTCCAGCCGCTGGCCTTTACCGTCGTCGTCCTGGGGCTCGCTGACCACGGGGACTTGAGCTCCCGACACTGTCCTACCATTCAGCCCCGCCGGGCCCGGGGTCGCCTTCTGCAGGAAACTTGGCCAGCGCCACACACCTGCGGGGAGAGAGGCGGTGGGACTGCGCCCTGACCACATCCCTGTCCTCCTCTCTCGGATCCCAGGGTCCCTCCCGTCTTGGGGGGTCCTGCGCGCTCACCTGCACACAGCAGCCGGGTCAGCACGGCCGGAGAAGGCGCCATGGTTGGCGCGTGGACAGAAACGCGGCGGAGACGCTTCCTGCCAGGCAGAGCGCCTTCTCCGCCGAGAGCGTGGGGTCGCAGCGCCGCCTGCAGGACTGGAGGACCGCCCCCGGCTCCCTCTGAGCACTACCTTGCAGGAGGGATCCACCAGGGCGAGTCTGTGAGGTGGCTGGTGTTCGGTGCCGAGCTGTGAGGTGGGGCACTCATCTACAGCGTGTTCCTCCACGTAAAATTGCAGCGTCCTCTCAGAGTTGGTCAGGAGGAGGCGACCCTCTGGTTCAAAGTGGTCTTTATGTTTGTTTTCCTGAGATAGGGTTTATCTATGAATCCTTGGCTGTCCTGGAGCTCTGTAGACCAGGCTGGTCATGAACTCAGAGATCCGCCTGCCTTTGCCTCCCGAGTGCTGGGATTAGGGGCATACGCCACCACGACGCCCGGCACATTTTTTTCTTTAAACTTTGTTTTAAGTTTATTTATTTTGTGTATGAGTACTTTGCCTACATGTATGTGTATATATATATATATATATTATATGTATATGTATATACATATATATGCACCCCGTGAGTGCCTGGTGCCCGTGGAGATCATAAGGTGTCTGATCCCTAGGCACTGAAGTTAAGGATGTTTGAGAGTCACGTTGTAGGTGCTGATAGTTGAATTCAGGTTCTCTGCAAGAGCAATAAATGCCCTTAACCACTGGGTCATCTCTCCAGCCCCGTATTATTTTAAAGAACGACGACAACAATGAACCAAAGTCTCTCTGACTGGCCTGGCCTGGAACTCACAGATATCTGCCTGCCTCTGTCTCCGAGTACACTACCACACTATGCCCCGAGTGGCTTTTATTATTGGTTTTAAAACTTATCATCATCATCATTGATATAGGGTCTCACTATGTACCCTTGGCTGGCCTAGAACACTCTATGTACATCAGTCTGGTCTCGAACTCAGAGATATGCCTCCCGCATGCACTAGCATGTCATAAATACCTGCACCGCTCACAAGATCATATTTGAACATTTCAATAGTATTTGGCCTAAATTTAGCAACATCTCGCACCTAAATGTAGGCTGAGTTGTGGGGAGCATGGGGCGAGAGGCCAAGGAGAGAAGTCCTGGCAAGTCCAGCAAATGACAGACCAGTGAGTGTTTGCTCAGGGAGAGATCGGAAGCACCTGATTCCTGTGAATTTGCTAGTTAAGCCACAGGTTCTAAGGTCTCATTTGCCCAGAATCTGCTTCCTATCGCATTTTGAGATGATACCAGGATGTTCCCAACAGTCGCAGAAAAAGGCCAGCGGTACCCCCGAGGGGCCGAAGCGTGAAAACTTGGGATTCCTTCGCGTGACCGTCCTAGCTTAGAACTCCTCACTGTCCCCTTTGTTATTCGCCCTCCGGAAGATTCTAGATTTGCCTACAGCTCCGGGGGCAAGCAGTCCACAAAGAACCGCCCCTCCTCCCTGTCAGGTGACATCGTTGCCTAGCAACAGGACGCCCTGCCGCTGCTGCCGCAGCCTTGGCTATTGGTCGGGGGCTACTTTTCTGTGGAGGTTAAATGTCTGAAGAAAACCCCCAAGAGTGCACGGAGCCGGTGGAGACAAAGGCTAAGCCCGCCCCAGAGAAGACGAGCGACTACTACCGCGTGAGCGAGCAGCTCCCAGTCAGGTTCAACAACCCGGGGTGGTTTCATGGCTACAGGTGAGGACTGGGGTCACCTCCTCCAGGCAGGCAGCAGGGTGCCTCAGGTGACCCTAACTTTAGCCATGTGTGTAAAAACTCCCAAGTGCCTGACCGCTGAGGTGAAAAGAAGCCAGAGGTGGACCCTGTGCCTTGTGTGACCATTACTATCAGGGTCGTGTACCTTCTGCCTGAGCAACCACGGATGGATGTAAGGTTGTGTGTGGGGTCTCTCCGCTTTTGGAACTCCTCTGAAAGTGACCTCACAGGGCAGTGTGGCTCCCTTGCAAACGATGGAAGCCTGCAGGCACGCTACCAAGCCCTTCCCGCAAGCGAGAAGACGGCTTGCTGAGGCCTCAGAGTAGGAAGCAGAACTGCGTCCCACCCGTAGCCTCTGTGTCACAGACCACAGCTTCATAAACCACAAACCTTCCTCTGCTCCAGCGGACAGAAACTAGGCCTCTGTAAGGGTTGAGGATCAGAAGTGTAGGGACTGCTGGGTGACAGGGTCTTGAAGTTGAGATGTAGTTCCGGAGGTAGCTACATGCCTGGCAGTAGCAGTCTGTGTACCAAGGTTCCACCGAGGCTCCTAACTCCACCATTTGCTGGCTGGGTGTTCTGTAGGGGTTTGCCTTGAAAGGATCAGGGGTCATGGCCAGCAAAGGAGGCCAGGGGCCTGCTGGGAGAGAGTGACCACAGTGGGAGCAGGGTTGGCATGGTATTCCTGTCTGGGGACATCACCAAAAGAACTCCATCAATCTGATTCTTTCAGGTTATGACTTGACTGGCTTAGAAGGAGTGGGAAACAGAGTGTCTCTCTCTTCTACAGGACCAATGAGGCTGTCTCTATGTACAGGACCAGTAACCAGACCTATGGGAGCAGAGCACCCACAGTGCATGAGATGCCGGTACGTGAAAGCCAGACATGCCAGGATGAGGTGCCACCTAGAAGAACAGAGTTGGGGGAGTCAGAGATTGGGATCCAATTATAAATATGGGGCACTTTAACTCATGTTAGAATGGGGCAAGGCAGAGAGATGGTAGGATACATTTAGGAACAAAATATATAGTAGAAAGAGAAAAGTCCAAGTAAACTGGCTTCTGCCTTGTCCTTCTCCTGTTCTATAGTCACACCCTCAGATAGGTGTGCACTTCTTCACATGGGCACACACACCTTTACACGGGCACCCAGAGGCAAACCAATGAAGCCAAGTGTTCTCTGGCATGTTCTGTACTGTGAGATGTGCTTTGTGCATTGGGGTGCAGTTCTGGTCAGAGCTAAGGTTGCAAGCTGATGCCATTGTGACTGAAGTCACTCAGATCCAGGGAAATCACTAAAGGAATGAGGGAGTACCCCCATACCGCCAGGGCTCCCACTTTGGAATGAGGATGTTGGGGGTCATTACTCAAACAGCTGCCATTTTTTTTTTGAAGAGCTGGTAGTTGATCATTTAGGTATGTCGTCATTCTATGTGACAGAACTCCTGTGAAGAGACATCTAAAAGATATTCTGGAATCAGTGTCCCCAAATCAGAGAAGTGTTTTTGTGGGAATTAGGTACATGGGTACTACTGCTTCTGCATTTTTTGTTTGTTTGTTTGAGATAGGGTTTCTCTGTGTAGCTCTTACTGTCCTGGAACTCACTTTGTAGACCAGGTTGGAAATGAAGGCCATGTGCCACCACCCCCGCCTGTTTCTGCTTTCTTAAATTGCATTCTCCTTGTCCTTGTGTGGGAGTGCACCATGGCACACGTATGTAGGTCCGAGGACAGCGTGTAGGAGTTGGTTCTTCTTTCACTGTGTGAGTCCTGGGCACCCATGCCAAGTCATCAAGGCTGGCAATAAGTACCTTTGTCTTTTTCTTTGAGATCTCTAGCTAGCCCCAGATAGTTTTGAACTCACCATGTAGCTGAAGATGGCTTTGAACTCCTGAACTTTTTGCCTCCATCTCCCAAGGGCTGGGTTAAAGATGTGCTCTTCCACAGCCTGTTTTATGAAGGGCTGGGGCTTGCTAATGTCAGACATAATGTTCTACCAGCTGAGCTCCCCTGCTACCCCCAGTTTTTGCTTCTGCCTTTGGAAAAGGTCACTGCTCTGGTCAACAGTGGCATTTGACACTCAGATTAGCAGGCAATGGACCACAAGCCGAGGGTATCAGGCAAATTGGGAGGTGGCTACTCCCTGCTTCTTACAGTCCTGTTCTCTGGCGTTAGCTGTTTAGCTTTCTGATTGAGTACACTGCATTCTGCGAGCACTTCCTAATATGATTCTCTATGCTTCTGCAGAGGTGGATATCTGTCTTTATACATTAGTCTAATGGCACTGAGTGTGCAGGGCCGAGAGGGGGCCCCTGAGTGCGCAATGTTGTCAGTTAACCACCAAGGGGCAGTAGTGGCTCAGATGCAGGTGCACCTGCAGTACACTGTGCCGACAGTGGGGGAGCTGTGTGCATTGGGATGGGATCCGTACACTGTGTTTTATGTTCAGTTTTTCTGGAGATCTCAAACTTGCCTTTTAAAAAATGCTCTGAGCAAGGCGGTAGTGGAGCACACCTTTAATTCTGGCACTTGGAAGGCAGAGGCAGGTGGATCTCTGTGAGTTTGAGGTCAACCTGCTCTACAGAGCAAGTTCCAGGACAGCTAGGGATGTTACACAAAGAAATCCTGTCTCAAAAAAACAAAATAAATAAGTAAGTAAGTAAATAAATAAATATTAAGCAAAGAAAGGAAGGAAGAAAGAAAGAAAGGGATAAATAAAGAAAAAGAAAAACGCTTGAAGTCATTTCTCTTTACATGGTGGAGGTTAGTCAGCCATCTCCCTATCACTAGCTAGATTCTGTCTAGCTAGACTGGTTCTCACCCCGGTTTCTGTACTCATGGTGGCCTCACCCCTCACCACACTCTCAGCAAGGAGTGCTTCAGGCCTCTACAGGGCAGCCCCTTCCCACACACTGGGCCAGTGGTTCATGCTCTGGGGTCTTTAAAGCACTTGCCAGAGGGTTTTGGCTCACAGCCAGTACAGGAACCTTTGCTGTAGCTTGGAGGAGGGACCTCGAAGGTCTATGTTAAAGGCAGGGTTACTAGTGTGTGCTCCTCGGATGCGGGACTCTTTGGGGGTTCTCAGGGCACTGGAGGTATGCCCTTGAGAGGGACCATGGGGTCCAGTCTGGCCTCTCTTTACTCTTCTTCAATGGCTCCTGATAAGCAGTTTGCTTTGGTCACTGTCACCCAGCCAGGGCCAAAGCATCAGAACTGCTCATTCATGGGACCGAAACTCAGGAGTGAGGCCCAGATATCTATGTCTATGTCTATGTCTATGTCTATGTCTATATCTATGTCTATATCTATCTATCGATCAATAAATAGATAGGTATTCTTTCTCCCTTTTTCTCTCTTTCCTTCCCTCCCCTCTTTCACCCCTCTCATTTTGAGATACGGTCTCTCTATATAGTCATGCCTGTCCTGGAACTCTCTCTATAGACCTCGCTGGCCTCGAACTCGCAGAGAACTGCCTCTAGAATGTTGAGATTAAAGGTATGGACTACCTGGGAGCTGGAGAGATGGTTCAGTGGTTAAGAGCATTGCCTGTTCTTCCAAAGGTCCTGAGTTCAATTCCCAGCAACCACATGGTGGCTCACAACCATCTGTAATGGGGTCTGGTGCCCTCTTCTGGCCTGTAGGCATAAACTCAGACAGAACATATGTATACATAATAAATAAATAAATAAATAAATAAAAAGGTATGGACTACCATGCCCTCCTAACTTTTTCTCTTGCTAAATTAATTTTAAGTATTTGTTAGAGTGTTGCAAGTGTTGTGACTATACTCACAAAAGAAAAACCTGAATCTTACAGAGGCCTAGTGACTTGCCCAGTGTGGCATGGTTGGCAGGAGTGGATCTTGATGTATGTGTGTGTAGGGGGTGTCACTCTGGCCTGACCTCCTGTTAATGCTTGTTGTCACACCTAGATGTGGAGGTGTTGCACACGGGTGATCATGTAACTTCTCTTGCTGTCCGTGTAGTGTGGAAATAAGGCACTGTTAATTTTTTTTAAAGATTTATTTATTATGTACACAGTGTTCTATCTGCATGTATGCCTGCAGACCAGAAGAGGGTACCAGATCTCATTACAGATGGTTGTGAGCCACCATGTGGTTGCTGGGAATTGAACTCAGGACCTCTGGAAGAGCAGTCAGTGCTCTTAACCTCTGAACCGTCAGTACTGTTAATTATATTGGACATATTAAGCACAAACTAGGAAGGTTGGGGCAAAAGCCCACTCTGGTTTCTGTGCTTCCTAGCAATAGAGGTTATATTTTCTCAGAAACTCTTACTCTTCTTCTGAAATACCAGTCTGGCTGCTTGAATATTGTCACACATTATTAACCCTCTTGTTTCACTTCCAGAAAGTGTATTACCCATCTTCAAATAAGTTTTCCAGACAAGTTGCAGCTACGGGAATGTTCCGGAGTAATACTCTTAATGTCAGCTTGGACAAGAGCATAGTGACGGGTCCTGACAATTACATTACTCACTGTGACCGCCTTAACTTTCACCCCAGCTACAATGTCAACAGGCCATCCATCTGCGACTAAGGGAGCTGGATGCCAGTCCCTGTGGACGGGGTCTCCTGACTCAGTGTGGCTGTAGGGAGCATTGCTGCCCCATCCTTGACAAGGGCCCGGTTCTACAGGAACGGATCTCACCGCTTTCTCAGAAAAGACTTTTCCTTCCCGGAGGAGAAGATACGCGAATAGGGCCATAATGTCTTTCGCTCTGTATTTTACACAGGGAAGATGCTGATGGCTGGGTTTTCTATTAAAAAAGTTGTCACAGCCTCAATTTCCGACTTGTCTCATATTTGTCCTGGAGCAGCAGGGAACTGCACATCTTGGAACACAAATTTTTTTTTTTTTTTGATTTTTCGAGACAGGGTTTCTCCGTAGCTTTTGGTTCCTGTCCTGGCACTAGCTCTTTCTAGACCAGGCTGGCCTCGAACTCACAGAGATCTGACTGCCTCTGCCTCCCAAGTGCTGGGATTAAAGGCGTGCGCCACCACCGCCCGGGTTGGAACACAAATCTTGACCTGAAATGCAGAGTGAGCCAAGGAGTGCCACAAAGTGTCTTTTGTGAGAGCCGTTGCCATGTGTCTGACTATACTAGGCTAGCGTCTGCACAGACCCTAGAAGGTCCTCAGAGAGTGTGGTGTGCCCCAACTGGTAGAACAAATGTCAGGTGAGCACTCTCCAGTCACAGTGAGGGTCAAGGGACGGACATATGCCACCCACTAAGGTTGACAATGATAACCAGTATGAGAACTGCGGAGGTTGGAGGTATCCCATCCAAGTACCATTCAGTCTAACCTCACTTTGCTCCCTAGATTGGAAATGCTCAGTTTATACAAAGGCTCTCTTTCAGGTCATTTTCTTTTTTTTTCTTTTCTTTCTTTTTAAGATTTATTTATTATGTATACAGTATTCTATCTGCATGTATGCCTGCACGCCAGAAGAGGGCGCCAGATCTCATTACGGATGGCTGTGAGCCACCATGTGGTTGCTGGGGATTGAACTCAGAACCTCTGCAAGAACAGCCAGTGTGCTCTTAACCCTTGAGCCATCTCTCCAGTCCCTACGTTTTTATTTCTAAAGTGTGTGTGTGTGTGTGTGTGTATTCCTGGGGAGTCCAGAAGAGGATGTCAGATTTCCTGGAGCTACAGCAGGTGTGAAGTGTGTCCCGTCTGGGTACTGGGACCTGAACTTGGGTCCTTTATAAGAGTAGTGTGTGGGAGAGGAAGGGAGGGGAGTGGAGAAAAACATATAGCTCAACAAAAACAATAAAAAAGAGTAGTACGTGTTTTCAGTCACTGAGCCATCTCTTCAGCTCTCATTCGCTTTTCCTTTTGCTCTTCCTGGCAGCAAGCACCTTACCCTGGTAGCCATCTTGTTGATGCAGATTAGTTTTTAAAATACATGTGTGCAGCCGGGCGGTGGTGGTGCACGCCTTTAATCCCAGCCCTCGGGAGGCAGAGGCAGGTGGATCTCTGTGAGTTTGAGGCCAGCCTGGTCTACAAGAGCTAGTTCCAGGACAGGAACCAAAAAGCTACAGAGAAACTGTGTCTCGAAAAATCAAAAAAAAAATACATGTGTGATCCTGCACCTGGGTGTACATGTGTAAGGCTGTACTCTGCCATTGTGTATGTACGGAGGTCAGAGATTGACATTAGCTGTCTTCCTTTCTTGCTCTCCACTGTGTGTTTTTGGGTCAGGGTCCCTCACTGAACCTGGAGCCAGATGTGTTGGGGAGACTGACTGGCCAGTGAACCCTGGGGACCCACTGGTATCTGTCCTTTAGTGTCAGGGTTGTACGTGTCTGTCCCTGTGCCTGTTCCAAGCTCAGGTCCCCACTGAGTCATCTCTCTTCTCCTGATTTTTTTTTTTTTGAAACAGGGTTTTTCTGTATAGTCCTGACTGTCCTGTAATTCACTTTGTAGACCAGGCTGGCCTTGAACTCACAGAGATCCTCCTGCCTCTGCCTCCCAAGGGCTGAGATTAAAGACTTGCACCATCACCGCCCAACCTAATCATTATTATTATTATTATTATATTTTTAAAAACTTCATTCCCATGTATGAGGTGTTCTTACTAAAGGGAATTTCGGTAGTGTTAAGATCAGAAAGAAGAAATCCTTACACACTTGTCATTAATGCTTCAGAAACTTGTTCACAGAAACTAAATGCCCTCTTTTTTTCCTACGGTATTATTAATGCCCAAAGTAAACATTTGGCAACAATCTTAATGTCTAATTTGGAGTGGTAATGCTTTCTAGAAAAAAATCTATTGACTTAATTAAAAGACTATGAGCCAAGGCTGAAGCCAGAATCTACAGACAGCTCTTCTGAGGTAGAAAACCAGCAGGCTGGGGTCCAACTGAAAAGTTTTGTTTGTTTTGTTGTTGTTGTTTTTAGAGATAGGATTTTCCTGGCTGTCCTGGAACTCACTCTGTAGACCAGGCTGGCATCAAACACATGTAGATTTGCCTGCCTCTGTCTCCTAAGTGGTGGGACTAAAGGCGTGTGCCACCACTCCTGGTATTTTTATAAGATTTATTTAGGGATATCAGGAGTGGTGGTACTGGGCTGAGACAGAGGCAGAGGTAGGCAGAGCTTTGTGAGTTTGAGACTAGCCTGGTCTATATAGCCAGTTCTAGGATGTCTACATAGAGACACCCTGTCTCCAAAAAGGGTCTGGAGAGATAGCTCACTGGTTAAGGGAACTGGCTATTCCTTCAGAGGACATGGATCAATTCCCAGCACCCACATGGTGAGTCACAGTTGTCTGTAACTCCAGCTCTAGGACCTCTGAGGGCACCATGTGGTGCACAGATATACATGCAGACAAAAATCATATACATGTATGCATTAGGATCCTCTAGAGTCACAGAGTTTATGGGATGACTCTCTCTAGATATAAAAAGATGATTCATCGGAATGACTTACAGGCTGAGTCCAACAATGGCTAGCTGTGAATGGAAAGTCCAAGAATCTAGTTGTTGCTCAGTCCCGCAAGGCTGGGTGTCTTTTGTATACACTGGAATCCTGAAGGATTCAGCTCCAATGCCAGTGAAGGAATAGGTGTGCTAGCAAGTTGATGGCAAATAGGTGAAGAATAAAAGCATTCTTCCATGTCCTTACATAGGCTTCCAGCAGACGGTGTGGCCCAGATTAGAGGTGGGTCATCCCCCGCCAAGATCCTGATCAAAGATGTGTGCCTTCCTACATCAAAGGTCCAGCCAAACTAGAAGTGGTTTCATCCACTTTAAACTGAGTAAAATAATCTCTTGCAGGTGTGTCCTCCTCTATTTCTGGATTGTAGTTCATTCTAGATGTAGTCAAGTTGACAAGCACAATCCATCACAACAAAAATAAATTTTTAACTTAGTATTTGTGTACATGTGCATGCCTTTGTGAGTTTGCATGTGCCTGAAGAGCACGGAAGAGGAACCCCTGTAGCTGGAGTTACAGGAGGTTGTGAACCATCATCTGATGTGGGTGTTGGGAACTGAACCTGGGTCCTCAGCAAGAGCAGTATTGCTCTTAACTGCTGAGCCATCTTTCCAGTCCCTGAACTAATCAATCTGTGGCTTGTTGAGACAGGGTCTCACTATGTAGCCCAGGCTGGCCCTGACTCACAGAGATCCACTTAACTCTGCCTCCCCAAGTGCTGGGATTAAAGGTGTGCACCACCATATCTTGCTGAAAATAGGTTAACAATCATTAAACATATTCTTTAAATGCCACTGGCCTCCCTGTATTTAGCCTCTCCCCTTTCCAGAAAGCTGAGGATGACCTTGAACTTCTGACTTTTTCTACCTCCTGAATGTTGGGATGACAGGAATGCACTACCACACTTTATGTGGTGCTGGGGATCAAACTCAGTAGAGCTACATCCTCAGTCCCCTCTACCTTCTGTTGAAAGAAAAAAAAGCCCCAGCGAACAAGTGCTGATAAGAAGGAACGGCTTCATAGCAGCCTTCCTGAAGAGCGTGGACAATGCCACCATAGGAAGAACCAGAGGCTGAGTGGAGCCCAGAGTGACTAAGCTCCTGTCCTGCCATGTGATGAGGCAGATTCGTCTCAGCAACCAGCACATCTGAGAAAAACTGGGCTGGACAGTCCCCACTTCCAAATCCAGGGCTAATGTGGGGCCTGGGCCAGAATTGTAGGCTGGCAAACAAAATGTGGGTTGGCACAGGGATCAAGCTTGCCTGAGGGCTGTGTGGGTTTCATTCTGGCACTGCAGTTGGGCACTGAATTGCTTTAATTGGCCATGTCCAATAAAATGCTTTTTCTGGGAGAGCTGATGAGAGTACAAAGGCAGACACCGCATGCTAAATAGAGGAAGTGTCTGGAAAGACAAAAAGCGCAAATACCTCTCATGTAGTCCTCTGACAGTCTTACTCCATTTCCTGTTGGCAGAACAAATTATCTTAGGCTTGTAGTTTACAGAGAATGGAGGTTTATTTGCCTTAGGGTTCTGCAGCCTAGGAATTCCATATCAAGGACCCGGTATCTCCTGGGCATCTGCAAGGCCCTTACTTTGGATCAGAACATGCAGAGGGAACACATAACAAGGCAGAGCAAGCCGGCCAGATCAGGCTTCTCACAAAACCACTAGCGCCATCACAGGGACATTTATCCTGTTTCCGGACTGTGGGTGTGATGTGACCACCTGGCCTTGCCTGCTGTGAAGGACTGAACCAGAATCAACCTTGATGTTGCCTTTGTCAAGAGCATTTTATCATGTTGTCAAGAGTATTTTGTCACGGGACAGGACAAGAAACTAAGACGTGAGTGGACATGTGGGTTTGCTGGCCGTAGCTGAGAGATGGTACAGCCCTCAACTTAAGGGCTGTCCTTCCCAGAATCGGGGCAGCTTTTGTTGCATGTAGCACAGCAAACTTGGAAGGGAAGCATTACTGCTCCGGGGTTCAGGAGACTGGACCAGTGCAATCCACAGGTAAGGAGCAGGGATGGGACTGAGATGCTGAGATGTTGTGGGGTGAAGCTCCTTCCCTTCGGTGGTGATGTCATTACCCCATGCAGGCCAGGCTCTATTTGTAGACCCCCCAAAACAAAGAACAAACTAATCTGTGGATAGCACTTGGTTTATTCATTAGAAAAACAAAACCAAAAACCCAATGGGTTTTACATACAAAACAAACGTTCTGTTTTCAAGGGTTAGAAGCACTCTTTAAAATTTAAAGTGGGAACACAGATGACACAAGGCTGTTTCTCCCAGAAACACATGAACAAATATAATATGCACATGGAATTTATTATATACAGATCAAGATTGTTCAGGGGCAAGACAGAGCCACAGAGCCCTGTGCACATCACAAGGCAGACACAGAGGATGGTAGGAGCATCTGCATCTGGGCACACAAGTGAATTGCAATTAAGACCCAGGTGTATAAAGCAGAAAGCTTACTTCCATGTTAGAAAGTTAGAACACTGACAGAATCAGCCACAGTGTATAGCCACAGCAACCCAGCACACTAAGCTGCAGAACTCAGGGGTAACAGGGAGATGAATCACAACACAGATACAGTCCTCACATTGGGGGTCCAGCACAACTTCAGCCCCCAGTTGCCACTGGCACCTCAGCACCAAGGCAGTATCACTCTAATTTCCAGGACCCCAAGCTGCTGCCTGCAGTCTGGCCGCAGACTGGCCAGGCCCTTCGTTCTCGTGGGTAGAGGCAGGGTTGCAGAAAGCCATGCAGGTTGCTGGTGTTATCATTGGTCATATACAACTGGGCTTTGAGTCCTACAGGGCTGGTGTGGGGAGGGTTTGTCCCCAATGTTTCTAGGGCTGGGGTTCACCATCACAGGTGACTAAGGTGTTCAGGGACAAAGCCATCTCATGGCCTCACTACTCACCCATACATAAAGAACAGGACAGTCAAAACGAACACGTGGAATCACCTTTTAGAGCCACAAATAAAAACAAACCTGTAGCTCTTGTATAAAGAGGTTTATATGGATGCTAGGATGGGCAAGCAACTAGATACTGGATGATCTGAGCTCAGCTGAGCTGCAGAGCCAGCAGCCAGATTCCCACACTAGATAGGGGATGACTGGTCCACTATCTGCTGGCTGTTGTGCTTTGAACTGTTTTCTAATTACAGGCCATGACTACAGGATGCAGAGACAACCACTGGCCAGGGACCAGAGTACCTCATGAAGCACCCTTGTCCCAGTGGCATCCGGACACACCTCAGCTATATTAGCACTTCCGAGGTGGACAGCTGCTGCTGTCTCCAGGCCGATTTGCACCAGCAAATGGCCCACAAACCCAGCCTCTGTCTCTGACACTCACAGGGACAGTAAGAGCCAAGTGTTTGCTCATCTACACACATGCATGGAGACCACAGAGAATTGCAGCTAGGAACACCCTGCAAGACTGAATGACATTTTCAAAAAGTGTTTCTTACACTACTTTAAATAATTTACAAAAAACCCCTACAAAAACCTTATGTACCAGGACACATACATTAAATAAAAACATCATTTGAGGTTAGTGTACATATTTATACAGGGGGGGGGGTACACAGAACAGAAGGGACCTTCTTTTTGCTCTTTAATGGTCAGGATCCCCTACTCCAACCCCATGCTGCCAACACACACACACACACACACACACACACACACACACACACACACTCACAGCTATGGCAAGAGAACCAGGGCATGCCTGTCACAACTTGAGGCCTTTGCTGCTCACTGTGGTGCTGCCCCCATCTTCCACAGAGGTGTCACTGAATTCGCTGGCATCACTACCCAAGGCCTCCTGGTCCTGGTGTTCCCTGTCAACTCTGTGTCGATATCTCAGGTCTAGGACATTGTCTTCAGAGCCGGAATTCCTCCTGTCCTGCTGTCTCAGGGCCCCCTGGGCCTTCAGGCTTGGCCAGTGCCCACTGTCCTTCATAAGCAAGTGTGGGCTTCCAAACACAGGGCTGTGACCAGACTGGGTCTCCCTGAAGGCCGAGAATGCTGGACCCTGAAGGGGCAGGCCCAGGTTGGGGCTGAAGAGGCCAGTCTGTTTGCCTCCCCAGGAGACACTCTTCCCGAAGTGGAAGAGCTGGGTAGAGAGGAAAGGCAGGCCCTTCTTGGGGCCTGAGGAGAGGCTGGGTGAGCCCCCAGCCTGTGATGTGGCCCCCTTTTCTTTCTCACCCCCAAAGACCCCTGTCCATAGTGTGCCTTGTCCGGAATTCAGTGCCCATGGGCTGGACAGCCTGCTCTGGTGTGCAAAGTCACTCCAGGGGAGGGTGAGGTCAGTCTGGGGTCCAGGATTGGGGGTCAGCAAGTTCTGACTGCCATAGTTCAGGTGAAATGTGCCCCCAGCACTTCCAGCCTCAGTACCCAGTTTGGCACAACTGGGCAGCTGACCGAAAACGCTCTCTGCCATGGCAGTCTGGGTTCCCCGGGGGCTCTGGTCTTTGTGAACGCTGGCACTTTTCCTGCTTGGTGGAGACACTTTGACAGAGTTGTTCCTGCTGGTGTTCTTGGGAGGTGCTGGCTCGCTTCGACCCAGGGCAGTGGGAACACGAGTGGCCTGCTCAGCACGGGGAGTGCCCCTCCCAGTCTGGCTTAGGAGGCCCGTTGCCTGTGTCCGAGCTCTCTCTGGGCCTCTCCTTCCTTCGGCCAGCTGAGGGGTTCCCCTGGCTTTTTGGCTCCGTGTGCACACTCCTGGCTGCAGTGCTGGGGTTGGCTCTTTTCTGCAGGGCATCTCTAGCTTGGCAGGTCCTCCTTGAGGTTCTGAGCTGCGTACAGACTCCTTGGCCTTTTCTGCCAAAAACCTTCTGATCTCCAGCTCGATGCTGTCATCACTGTCCACTGAGCTGTCCTCAGACAGGAGGCTGGAGGCAGAAGGGAGGTGGCCACTGGCTCCTGTGTCCTTAGAGGGAGGAGTCCCTTTTGGACTTTTCTTCCTGGGAGGCAAGGCCAGGGCAGCATCCTCACCCCCTGTGCCAGCCAGCTTCGCCTTCTCGGCCACACTGCTGAAGATGCTTATTGGGCTTCTTCCGGGGCCATCTTTGTTGTCTCCTCTGCCCTTGGACAGACAGCTCCGTAGTGCCTGCTGCCCATGGTCCTTCCAGTCCCCAGGGAGGCTGCTCAGCTTCTCTCCACACCGAGTCTCTGTGGAGCCAAATCTGACCTTCTTACACGTAGCTCGGGGGTCTCGGCACCTCTTCTTGAACTTTCGCTTAGACCTTAACAAGTCCTTGATGGCCATGTCCAGGTCCTCATCACTGTCCAGAGAGCTGCTCTTGTCCTCAGAGCTCTCTTTCTCCCCAGCACTCTTCCCCTCAGCTGCTTTCCCGAGACCCCCATGGCCCTGTGACAGCTGTGCATCACTGAACCCAGCTGTCCTGGAAAGGACAGACTGGTCCTTGGCCTCAGTCTCCCCTCCTGGGGCCTCTGTGACTTTGCTCTGGCTGGGAGAGTCCCAATTGTCATGGCCAGGCTGACTCTTCCCTTGGATGTGGTCACTGTCCTGGGCACTTTCTCTACCCTCCCTTATTTTCTTGGGCACTGTATTGTTGCCTCCACCTCTCCGTTTCCGTTTGCAACCCAGGGGAAGATCTGGTGTTTTAGCCTTGGGGATGCCAGTCTGGCCACTGGGGCCTGATGGGGACAGTGGGCCCTGGGCAGGCTGTGGACTCCCTACTTGTGCCTTGAGGGCCAAAAATGTGCGGATCTCCTGTTCTATGCTGTCATCACTGTCAACGTTGCTGCTATCACCTTCAGAGCGGGGAGGGACGATCGGGGGACAGAAGAGTGGGTTCATGGATGGAGGCCGGTCACTGCCTTCCATGGGGACTGGCAGAATGGTCTTGGAAATGTCCAGGATTGCTTCTGCACACATCAGCTCGGTGGATGTGTCTGCTAGGCATGATGGAGTCTGGTGCACAACTTCGCTCTTGGCAGCAGTGTGTCCTGGAGGTGCAGGGGCTCTCACATCCTTTAGGAGCTTGGAGAGGGGGTCAGGGTGGAGACCCCCCAGGGTGCTGTCTATAACCTTTGGGGCTGCTAGCTTTTTCTTGCTTGGGGGTCTCCTGTGGGCTTCAGGCAAGGCACTAGACTGAGCACTGCCAGGGCTCTCCTCTTGGAGCTGGGCTCTCAGAGGTGGCTCCCCATTGGTCTCATTCCTGGTCTTCTCTAGCTGGTACAGCTGGATGGCCTCCTCGATGCCATCATCACTGCTGGAGTCAGAGGCCTGGTGCACTGGGGCTGAGTTCCTGATGCGCTTGCTGCGCCTGGCAGGCATGCTCCTCCTCACCCCACCCCTGTTCTGCGCAGCCTCTGGTCTGTGGGCAGTTAGCCTTGTATTCACAGGGGTCTCAGGCTCAGTGGTGACCTTAGACCGGAAGTTTCTGGGCTGTGTGCTCATCTTTGTTAACCTGGGAGGTTTGCGGAAGATGAACTCCTTACAGGTTCCCATCAGAGCTGCCCTGGCTGAGGTCTCTCGGTTCCCTCTGTGTCTGGCAGGGCTTCCGTTTGGGTCTGATTTTTTATCCATAGACCCATCACACTTGGGGTTTTCATGCTGTCTTTTCTCATTAAGAAACTGTTCTATTTCAGCTTGGATGCTCTGTTCAAAGGAGTCTTCGCTGCTCATGCTAGCTGGGGAGGTGGAGCCCTGGTCCTCACTGGCTCCCACAGGGACACTACCTGAGCCAGGAATGATTTGTGAGGTGTATGGGCTCGGTAGGGTACAGCTGTGGGCAGGCTCTGGGACACAGGGGGCTCCTCGGGACACAGGCTCAGAAGCCCCACCCTTGGCCTTCAGGTACTCTTGGATAGCCTCCTCGATGTCCCGGTCCACAGAGTCATCACTGTCAGAATCCAGCTCCAAGGGACCCTGTCTCCCAGCTTCATCTTTCTCTAGGGCTTTGCCATCTGCAACAAGACCACAGGCAGGGAACTCTGACTGCTCTTTGCACACAGCAGGTTTGGAGGCCAGTCTGGTGTCCCGGCACCTTTCTGCACGTTGGCCTCTCTGTGGGGCACGCTCATGGCTCATGCCCAGGGCAGCCTCGTCTCTCTGCAGCGTGCTGATGAGCATCTGTACCCTGGCGCTCACTGAGGCCCTGGAGGTGTCCTCTTTAGATTCTGAGAAGCAGTCAGGAAAGCAGAAGCTCCTGGGCTGGCCAAAGGCCTCCCATCTGGACTGGAGCGCCACCACTGGAGGGGCGTTCATGAGGAACATCCTAGCAGGCAGGCTGGGTGCTGGGAGGCAGGGCTTATGGGTCAGCCCATTTCACATCCTGGGTGCAAAGAAAGCATAGTGAAGGCTATAGCTAAGTGGTTAACAACAGCACACACCCACGCCACCATAAGAGACAACACACCTGGGGCTACGACCTAATGTCTCGTTGGCTGGGGAGGCTCATGCAAGCCACTCAGACCTTAGTTTTGCCAGCAGTACTGGGAGTTGTAGCATAATTAATAAAAACCCAGGGACAGACATTGGGGTTCAACCTGAAGGTCAGAAAAGCAAAACAGCCTACCACTGGCTCTTACCTCCACCTCAGTCTGAAATGGGGATCCTGCCTCCAGGAATCCTCAGAACGGGACTGTTTGAGAGCTGTCTCCTTCCATCTTCTATTCCCCTCTAGGGCTGGGATTAAAGGTGTGCACCACTACTGCCCAGGCTTCTATGGCAAACTAGCATGGCTACTGGGATTAAAGGTGCACGCTACCACTGCCTGGTCTGTAAGGCGGACCAGTGGGGCTGTTCTGCTCTCTGATCTTCAGGCAAGCTTCATTTATTAAAATACAGATGAAATATCTCTACAAGGAGTCACTTCATCCTGTAGGTGGAAGACTCAGGAAAAAAAAATGCTTGCAAATTCCTGCAGCCCTTTCCTCTCCCCTCCAGGGCTGCACCTCTTCTGCAAGAGGACGAAAGAGGCGCCATTTCCTTCCCAGTGTCATCAGAAGCCACAGCAGCCTATAAATGCTCCTCTGTACTTTAAAAAGAAGGGCTAACCACAAGCCCAGGGAAGTTGGACGCCATGGCTGGATTCTTTGTGGAAATGACCAATGTGCTCTTTAACCAAAGCTGAGCTCTTTAACCAAAGAGCACTTTCTCAGGTGTTTTTTTCAGAGGTGCCTTCACTACATTGCTGTGTGTGAAAATGTCAGATATGTGACAGATCATTCTCATAGGCCGACATCAAGGTTTGCTAATTAGCACGAAAGCTGTACTAACTTTCTGGCGGTCACAACTAATTGGTGGTCATATCACATGGGTGGATCTGGGTCTAGTAGTAGGCTGTGTCTTTTTGGAGAAAAGGACCATGTGGCGCGTGAACAGATCATGTGTCTATCAGCTCAGATGAGGAGAATGCTGGAAAATAAAGTGTCACAAGCCAGGTGTCCACACGTCAGCTAGCCTGGTATCAGGAACACCAAAGACAAGTTTGCAGAATCACTGCAGAGGAGGCACATGCAGAGGCACAGGGTCGTCTGGAAAAATACTGGCTGCTCTGCATAGCTCCTGATTCTTCCTGGCTCCTTTGATCACCTTCTGCCTCCCTGAGATGGGAGAGCACCTAAAGGCTGAAGGACTGAGACCTGAGCTCCCCTGAGGGAAGGCACAGAAGGTTGTCCCCACCCCTAACCCAGGGTGGGATGGTAGGCCTGGCCTGCTGTTGGCCTCGCTCCGTGTTCTGTCCTCTCTATCATCTGTGTCATCAGACAAGCCTTTCCGACGGGCCAAGATGTGCCGTATACAGACTGAACTCCCTTCCAAGACAGGTAGGGCTGCCATCTAGACCAAAATCTGCTCAGGGGATAGGCAACTAATGAGAGCTCACTGCAAAGGAAACTCATGGGTGAATGCCAACGCGTGCTTCAAAGGTTAAACTAACACATAAAACCCATTGCAGTTACTTGAAATTCTCAAGTGTAGGCTGATGTTCCACAGGGCTTCAGGGATGAGGTTACCACTGCTCCTCTTACACTTCGGAGTATCTCCCACCAGCTCTGATAGTCGGCTCTGAGGGCTGGGCATGTGGTGAGTACCTTTAATCCCAGCGCTGGGGAGGCTGAGGCAAGTGGATCTCTCTGAGTTCCAGGTCAGCTTGGTCTACACAGAGTGAGGCCCTGGCCTTCCAGGGCTATATAGTGAGACCAAGCTGTATAAATAAATGAATGAATAAATAAACAAATAAATAAAAATCAGCTTTATGACTGGAATTATAGAGAACCAGTGACATCTGGTTTAGAAATCGGTGATATCTTTTTTTAAAATTAATTAATTAATTAATTTATTATGTATACAATATTCTGTCTGCATGTATGTCTACAGGTCAGAAGAGGGCACCAGACCTCATTACAGATGTTTGTGAGCCACCATGCGGTTGCTGGGAATTGAACTCAGGACCTTTGGAAGAGCAGGCAATGCTCTTAACCACTGAGCCATCTCTCCAGCCCCAATCGGTAATATCTTAAAAACTTTTTTTGTCATGTCATTTTTATGTGTATGTGTATATATTTGGGGGGGGGGTTTGAGACAGGATGACAGGATTTCTCTGTTAACAGCCCTAGCTGTCCTAGAAGTCACTCTGTAGACCAAGCTGACCTTGAACTCACAGAGGTCCTGCCTGCCCGGACTCACAGAGGTCCTGCCTGTTTTGTTAACATAAAACAAACTCAAGAAAGCTTGCCCTGACACCATTTACATTTACTGTAGCTAGTTTACCACTGCTCTGGATGACAGCCACAGGGTGGGGAGAGCTTTACTATACTAGCTACCAGAGCTCACCTCCTGGCCATCTACCACAGCCTTACTCTCCAATAACACTGCCTTCCCAGCACCCCAAAGGGTTAGGGCAGTGGGAGCTAATGGAGAAAATGGCTTCTTTCACCGGCTAGGGGACCTCCGCCTTTCCCTGCTGCAGATGTTGTTGAAGCTCCCAGAGCAGTGCGACAGAAATCACAAAACAGGCACACAGCTCAACTGTGGAGGCTCTGAATCAGCAGGGCGTGGTGGTACGTGCCTGGAATTCCAGGTGAAGGCTGGGGACCAGGAGTCCACTGTTTCCTTATCTACTTCAAAGGTTGACGTCAGCTGGGCTTTTGAGATCCCGTCTCGTCTCAACAGACTGAAAACAAAAGGTGCATGGGGTGGAGTAGGTGTGTGTGTGTGTGTGGTGGGGGGGGTAGGTGTGTGTGTGTGTGTGTGTGTGTGTGTGGTGGGGGGGTAGGTGTGTGTTGTGGTGGGGGGTAGGTGTGTGTGTGTGTTGTGGTGGGGGGTAGGTGTGTGTGTGTGATGGGGGGGTAGGTGTGTGTGTGTGTTGTGGTGGGGGGGTAGGTGTGTGTGTGTGTGTGTGGTGGGGGGTAGGTGTGTGTGTTGTGGTGGGGGGTAGGTGTGTGTGTGTGGTGGTGGGGGGTAGGTGTGTGTGTGTGTGTGTGTGTGGTGGGGGCGTAGGTGTGTGTGTGTGTGGTGGGGGGTAGGTGTGTGTGTGTGGTGGGGGGGTAGGTGTGTGTTGTGGTGGGGGGTAGGTGTGTGTGTGTGGTGGGGGGTAGGTGTGTGTGTGTGTGTGTGGTGGTGGTGGGGGGAACATTACCGTCTTAACAAGAGGGCAACCATTACACCAGGTGCAGAGCCGGGGAGATAGATGGTTTTATCTCCACTCACCTGTTCACAGCTTATAACGATGGACCCAGAGCTGGGCTTCTCCAACAGTCTTAATGGTTGTTGGTCCAACTACCTGGACTACATCCATCTTGGGAGCGGTCATTCTGGAGAACCATGAACTGTAGAGAGTTAGAAATGTTGGGTTGGGGCTTTAAACTGGAACCAGCCTTCCAGGGTGACTGTGGGTACAATCAGCCAGCCTGGCCTCTGAACATAAGTTATGGTGCAGAGGCACCCTGCACTCGCCAACTTGAAGTGGGTATGGGTAAGATTTGGTCCTTAGGAGCCAGAGGAACTGATAAGATTCGGCCCCCTGTAAAACTGTTGTGTCTGCCATCCCCTGTGCGGAGACAGACTCCTACAGCAGCCTGAGCACTGACTGCTCATCTCGCTGCCTCAGAGGCAGCGGGAGCAGCAGTCTGGTCTTAAGCAGGTTAATGCCAACCCTTCTCCAGGCAGAGGCAGGGCCTCCGGCTGGTCTGTGCCCCAACCTATCCATCCCCCGAAGTCATTTTCTGAGATCCCAGGTTTAGGAAATCCGGGGGTCTCGAAGCTGTCCGTGGCAGGGCGAGAAGGCAGCCGTGAAGGCCAGGCAGGCCGCGGTGACCCGGAGCCCGCCCCTCACCTGTGCCTCACCTGGGCCCGACCTGCACCCGCTGGCTCTCGAGGAACGCAGGGCGCAACAAGCGCCAGGTACGCGCGGGAGGCGCCTTTCGGGGGCCGCGACCCTGGCCCATGGCAGCGTCCAGCCCCAGCCACTGACCCGATTCGGAGCCCGCTCGCCGCGGCCTGCACGGTGAACCCGGCCCAGCTGCCCGCCTTGCGCCCCGCGTCCCTGGAGGCGCCCGGCCCGGAGCGCGGGGAAACGCCGACACACGCGCCCCGCCCTCCTCGGTCTGGCGCCCGCAGCCACCGCGGACTCCCGCGGGGGACCCCGGGGCCCCGTGCGCCGTGGGAAGCGCGGGAGGGGAGGGCGGGGCCGGCGCGGCGAGGGGCGGGGCGACCCCCCCCCCCTCAGGCCGTCCCTCCCGCCACCTACCAGCGGCGGCGGTGGCGGCGGTGGTGGCGGCGGCGGCCGCGCTCCGGAAGCCGTGCCCGGTGGCTGGGCATCATGGGAATGGCACGGCCGAGTTCCGGGGGAGGCGCGCGGCCCGGCCGGACCCCCGCCCGCGAGAGCGCGCCCACCTGCACCGCGAGTGCCTGCGCTCGGACACGCACGGCGCGGCGCGCGGAGGAGCGCACGGGCCGGCGCGGAAGCGGCCGCGGAGGCCGCGGGGGTCCGAGCCTGCGTGGGGACCCTCCTGTCCTCCCACCCGAGCCTGGCGCAGCGCCCGACGCCGAGAGCGCGCATAGCCCAGGGGTGCTTGAGGTCGCGCGCGTTGGCAAATTGGCCACGGCGAGGGGCGTGGCCGTGGACGGCAGAAGGAGGGCCGCCTGACCGTCGCACCTCCTTAAGCTGCCTTGTGCTGGTCCAGATCCAGTGCCCTCCCCCCACCTCCCCCCGGGTACATGGGATCTGCCCAGCCCTGCCCTCCTCATCCTCAAGCCAGCAGAGGTGTGCTTCCTTGCTTGCGGTTTCCAGCCAGTTTGGGATTACGGTTAGCTCGCCTGCGCTGGACACCTCGGACCTTCTGCCAGGGTCCTCCGTGTCGCCCATGCCTTCTGGAGTGCCCAAGTCCTTTAACTTTGCAGAATGCTTCTATATGTCTATACCCAATGTCCCCTACCCCGACCTTAGTGAGGTCTTAGACTACACCAAGAGATATGGACCCTGTGGCTGAGGAGGTGATAAACACCAGGGGTCATGCAGGGTGACCTGCTCCACACTCACAGAAGTGGCCTGGTGGAACAGGTGGGGTAGAACTGGCTTCGACCAACACAATCAGGATTATAGAGTGGAATTCCTTGGCTCTGTGACACATTCTGACCACGGTGACTTGGAAATCTTCCTAGTTTTCTTTTGCTTTTCAGACAACCATGGAGATATTGTGTTGATGACAGTGTCAGGGAGCAAGCGAGCCCCATCCTGGTCCCTAGGCACCCACCCTATGTGGTGAGGCAGATGACAGGAGTGCCGGGATAGGACTGGAGAAAACCCGCAGAGACTTTGTTCCAGAGAAGGGTTCCTTCCCCCTCCTCTCCCCTCCCCCCTCCCCTTACTCCTCCTTCAACACCCCAATCCGTTTGTGTTTGCTTTTG
The DNA here is from genome assembly GCF_018167655.1 of Microtus oregoni. Taxonomy (NCBI): domain Eukaryota; kingdom Metazoa; phylum Chordata; class Mammalia; order Rodentia; family Cricetidae; genus Microtus; species Microtus oregoni. Next base: position 12,299,356 of record NW_024543084.1, on the reverse strand, counting down.
TATTTGAGATAGGGTCTCCTGTAGCCTAGGCTGATTTTGCACTCCTAATCCTCATGCCTCTACCTCCCTCCTCCCTGGCATCGGGATTACAAATAAATGCCATGTAGCACGATTAGTAAAAACTCAGAGACAGATTTTGGGGTTCAACCTGAAGGTCAGAGAAGCAAACCAGCCAGCCACAGGCTCTTACCTGAGATGCCTCCAGGAATCTCAGGATGAGACTGTGTCTGAGAGTTGTCTCCTCCCGGTCTTATATTCCTCAGTAGGCTGGGATTAAAGGCATGCACCATTACTGCCCAGTTTCTATGGCAAACTAGTATGGCTACTGGGATTAAAGGTGTGTGTCACCACTGCCTGGTCTGTGGCAGTTTTACTCTCTGAATTTCAGGAAAGCTTTATTTATTAAAATACAAATGAAATGTCACCACAATGCCTAGCACCAAAAAGGTATTTCTAAACTTGGGGAATTGGGGTGGAGGTGGGGATCAAGAAACACACAAAGGCATTTTGATGTTTCCATGCCTGGGATTTTTTTTTCTATTTTTTTCTATTTGTTTTGTTCTTTTAAAGATTCATTCATTTTATTTTATGTGTATGAGTGTTTTGCCTGCATGGATGTATGTGTACAGTGTGTGTGCAGTTTTATTTTGCAGATTTGGTTTTTTCCAGGTGACAGAGGTAAGAATAGGGTCTAGACATGTGACATGTGGAGGCCTCTGGGCAGCTCTGGGGCCTGTGGTGTTCAGTATATCACTTGAAGCCTCCTCTTGGCTCCTGACAAGGGATCAGAGACTTGGGACTTGAACATTTTTAAAATTGCATTTATTTCTTTGATTATTTATTTATTTGGTGCCCGCACTCTCTGTGCATGTGTGTATATGTGCATGGCTACATGCTATAGTGTGGATATGGAGGTCAGAGGGCAACTTGAGGGAGTCAGTTCTTTCCTTCCACTCCACGGAACCCGGGACTGAACTCAGGTCATTAGGGCTGGTGTCAAGTGCCTTTACCCACTGAGCTCTTTTGCCTGTTCCTTTTGGAACCTTCTTTTGGTCATTATGCATATGAAAAGACAGGGACCTGGCTGAAGCCCTAATGTCCTTCGTTAGAGTCTCCCAATCTTTATGGAATGAACAACTCTCAAAGCACTCACATGGAAGTAGTTACCAAGGACCCTGGCCACATCCGAGAAAATGTGACAGTCTTTGACTCATGGGGTAGAGGCACCCCAGACCCTGTTTGTGAGGACAATTAGATCCATATTAGGGAGGCTGCCTAGCTGTGTGTGTGTCACAAGTCAGGCTCACATTCAAGCTGTGTGAGTCTTTGAGGTGTTGATGTCATCCTGAAGTTAGGCTCACAGCACTGTCGGGTGTACTGCACTGACCAGGTGTACTACACTATGCAGGTGTACTGCACTGCCCAGGTGTGCTGCACTGTCCAGGTGTGCTGCACTGCCCTTGTGTGCTGCACTGACTAGGTGTACTGCACTGTCCAGGTGTACTGCACTGTCCAGGTGTGCTGCACTGACCAGGTGTGCTGCACTGATTAGGTTACTGCACTGACCAGGTGTACTGCACTGACCAGGTATACTGCACTGTGAAGGTGTACCACACTGTGCAGGTGTACTGCAATGACCAGGTGTACCGCACTGTCCAGGTGTACTGCAATGACCAGGTGTACCGCACTGTCCAGGTGTACTGCAATGACCAGGTGTACTGCACTGTCCAGGTGTACTGCACTGACCAGGTGTACTGCACTGTCCAGGTATACTGCACTGTCCAGATGTACTGCACTGACCAGGTGTACTGCACTGTCCAGGTGTACTGCACTGTGCAGGTGTACCGCACTGTGCAGGTGTACTGCAATGACCAGGTGTACCGCACTGTCCAGGTGTACTACAATGACCAGGTGTACCGCACTGTCCAGGTGTACTGCAATGACCAGGTGTACCGCACTGTCCAGGTGTACTGCAATGACCAGGTGTACCGCACTGTCCAGGTGGACCGAACTGACCAGGTGTACCGCACTGTCCAGGTGTACTGCAATGACCAGGTGTACTGCATTGACCAGGTGTACTGCACTGGCCAGGTGTACTGCACTGACCAGGTATACTGCACTGTCCAGATGTACCGCACTGACCAGGTGTACCGCACTGTCCAGGTGTACTGCACTGTCCAGGTGTACCGCACTGACCAGTTGTACTGCACTGGCCAGGTGTACTGCACTGACCAGGTATACTGCACTGTCCAGATGTACTGCACTGACCAGGTGTACTGCACTGACCAGGTGTACTGCACTGTCCAGATATACTGCACTGACCAGGTGTACTGCACTGTCCCGGTGTACTGCACTGTCCAGGTGTACTGCACTGACCAGTTGTACTGCACTGACCAGGTGTACTGCACTGACCAGTTGTACTGCACTGTCCAGGTGTACTGCACTGACCAGGTATACTGTACTGTCCAGATGTACTGCACTGACCAGGTGTACTGCATTGACCAGGTGTACTGCACTGTCCAGGTGTACTGCACTGTCCAGGTGTACTGCACTGACCAGTTGTACTGCACTGACCAGGTGTACTGCACTCACCAGGTGTACTGCACTGTCCAGGTGTACTGCACTGACCAGGTGTACTGCACTGTCCAGATGTACTGCACTGACCAGGTGTACTGCACTGACCAGGTGTACTGCACTGCCCAGATATACTGCACTGACCAGGTGTACTGCACTGTCCAGGTGTACTGCACTGACCAGGACCGCAGCACTGACCAAGTACACAGCACTGATCAAACACACAGCACTGCCCAGGACCGCAGCACTGACCAAGCACACAGCACTGATCAAGCACACAGCACTGCCCAGGACCGCAGCACTGACCAAGCACACAGCACTGGCCAAATGCACAGCTGCCAAGGCTGTGCTTTGCTTGTCAATATAAATATCTCTAAGAGATGATTGATGGGAAGAAAGTGGGAAAACTTGGTATTCACTCTGACTGCAGTGACTCTGTTCTGAAGAAGATTTGTCTTGTGCTCTGACAGGATGGGAGGCTCCAGGGTCACAGTCATGTGCGAAAACTGTGTGATGGAAAAAGGGAAGCATCATCCCATGTCCTGGAGAGCAAGGTGGATGTGGGAGATCCACACCTGCCTGGTGGTGCAGTCTGCCCTGAATGGCAAGATGGGTTCTGGACAGTGTCCTGCAGTGGAGAGTGGGATGAGAGGGGACGTGTTAGTGTTTGCATTGTTGTTTATACTCTATGAACTCTTAAAACTGTGAGCTGTGATCTCATGTCTAATAACTTAAATGATGAAAATATTTAATACAAGTATATCCCCCTATTCCCGAGGCAGGGTTCTCAGTTCTTGGCTGTCCTGGAACTCACTCTGTAGAACAGGCTGGCCTCGAACTCAGAGATCCCCCTGTTTCTGCCTCCCAAGTACTGGATCAAAGACGTATGCCACCAATGCCCAGAAAAAAGTACATTTTATGCGTGCAAGATGGGCATGGTGGCTCATACTAGGATTTGAGAAACTAAGGCTTGTTCAAGGCCATCCTGGGTCACATAGCAAGACCCTTTTCAAATAAAGAATATTCATGCTCTTGATATTTATTTTGCACAAATGTGTGTGGTATGTATCTGTATGCATGTTCTCATAGGCACATGAATGTGTAGGTGTGTGCATATGTGTGTTGAGGCCAGAGGTTGACATCTGGCACTTTCACTGAGCCCTCTCATTGAACCCACCTACCTACTTAGCTAGTTTAGGTAGCAGGTTTGCCCCTGAATCCCCTGTCTTCTTCTCCCAAGTGCTGAGATTACAGGGCGCTTCCACATCCACTTGGCTTTTCCGTGCATGCTGGAGACCCAAATGCCAGTTCTCATGCTTGCAGCTAACAGCTCTTCCACTGAGACAGTTCTCCACCACCACACCCCGTTTTGTGTGTGTGAACATGCCATGGCGTGAAAGTTGAGGTCAGAGGACAACTTTCAGGGGCTGGTTCTCTTCTTGCACCGGGTGGGTTCAGAGACGGAACTCGGGGGGTCGGGTTCAGCTGTATGTGTTCTTACCTGCTGAGCCTTGCTTACCCCTTTCTCCTGACAGTCGCGAGGTGAGTAGCTCTGTTCCGCCATGCTGTTCCTCGACAATGGTCTACCCCATCGCAGACACGCAAACATGGAACCAGTGGATCCCGAATCCAAATCTCTGGAACGGAAATGATAACAGTCTGTATGTGGGCTGTAATTTGAAAAGCACCCGACATTATCTCGAGTTGGTGTGTTAAAACACGACAGAAAAAAAGACCCAAAACAGCTATGTCAGTCATGAGCTCATCTATACCGGAGGCATTTAAGCTGCAACAACAGCAACAAATCAAGAGGGATTGTTTATTTCTCTGTGTTTCGTAATTTTTTTGTGAACAGCATTACGTCCATAAGCAGGAAAAAATACTTTATTTTCAATTAAGAAATGTTAAAGGAGATGGGTGTGGTGTCGCACATCTTTAATCCCAGTGTTAGGGGAGACAAGGCAGGTGGGTCTGTGCGCGTTTAAGGTCAGCCTACTTTACATGATGAGTTCCAGGACAACCAGAGCTACACAGTGAGACCTCAAAGAAAAAAAGTGGAAGGTTTTTGCTTATTTATGTGTCGTGTGTATGAGTATGTGAACATGTGTGCAGTCCTGGCGGAGGCCAGAAGAGGGCGTCGGATCTTCCAGATCCAGGTTACCAGCAGTTGTAAGTCACCTGAGAGTGCTGGTAGTTGAACTCTAGTCCTCTTAGCTACTGAGCCGTCTCTCTATCCCCTCTTTTGATAAAAACAATTACATTTATTTATTTATCCAAAGGCAGGCAGATCACTGCGTTCCAGTCCAGCTAGGGCTACATAGTGAGATCCTGTCTCAAAAAAAAAAAAATCATGTTTGTTTATTTATTTATTTTGTGTGTACTCCTGTGGAGATCAGAAAAAAACTTTTGAGAGTCAATTTTCAAGAAACAGAAAAGAAAAAGAAAAATAAGAAGGAATTCTCTCCTTCTACTTTGTAGGTCTCAAGTCATCAGGCTTGGTGGCAAGTACCCCACATGCTGAGCCATCTTGCCTGCTCTGGGAAAAAAGTTTTAGAGAAAAATCAATTGAATGTCCTATTTACATATTTCTTAATTTTTACTTATTTACTTATTTATTTAAATAGTGTCTCACTGTTTAGCCCAGGCCTGGAACTCACTACGTCAACCAGGCTGGCCTTGGACTTACCATAACACTCCTGCTTCTGCCTCCAGGTGCTAGAATTACAGGTATAGCATGAATTAAAAAAAACCAAGAGACAGAAAAGCAAAGCAGCCAGCCACTGGCTCTTACCTCTCTCTTAGACCGAAGATGGGCGCTCTTGCCTCCATGAATTCTCAGAATGAGACTGAGAGTGAGACCTGTCTCCTCCTGTTTTTTTTTTTTTTTTTTTTTTCTTTTTTTTTTTTTGGTTTTTCGAGACAGGGTTTCTCTGTGGTTTTGGAGCCTGTCCTGGAACTAGCTCTTGTAGACCAGGCTGGTCTCGAACTCACAGAGATCCGCCTGCCTCTGCCTCCCGAGTGCTGGGATTAAAGGCGTGCGCCACCATCGCCCGGCTCTCCTCCTGTTTTGTATTCCTCCCTAGTGCTGGGATTAAAGGTGTGCACTATCACTACCCAGTCCCTTGGCTGACTAGTGTGGCTGCTTTGCACTGATCTTCAGGCAAGCTTTATTTATTAAAACACAAACAATATTCCACTATATACAGGTGCTCCAGGATGCACAGCTTGTATTTCTTTTTTAAATATTGATTTATTTCTTATGCATACAATATTTTGTCTCTGTGTTTGTCTGAGTGCCAGAAGAGGGCACCAGACCCCATTACAGATGGTTGTGAGCCACCATGTGGTTGCCGGGAATTGAACTCAGGACCTTTGGAAGAGCAGGCAATGCTCTTAACCACTGAGCCATCTCTCCAGCCCTTGTATTTCTTTTAAAAGGTTTTTCAAAGAAATACTTTTTGTACCAACTTTTATTTAGTTCTTTCAAATACTTAGCTAACAATTCTGCAGCTATGAAAAAGGTAGTCATGGATACAGATGCGTCCACTTATGAATCACAACTTGGTAGGTGGTACCTCTTGTTTTTCCCGTGGACACAAGAGGGACCATGTAATCGGAGACTGTTTTTTCATTTTTTGGCCACCCAGACCTGAATAATTACACAGAAACTATATTAATTACAACACTGTTTGGCCTATTAGCACAGGATTCTTATTAACTAACTCTTACATCTTAAATTAACCCATTTCTATTATTTTATGTTTTACCACGAGGCTCGTTGTCTGTTACCTCTTGCTTCTTGGGTGGCTACATGGCATCTGCCTGACCTGCCTTCTTTCTCTTCACATAAAGTTTGGTTTTCCCGCCTACCTATATTCTGTCCTGCCGTAGGCCAAAGCAGCTTCTTTATTAACCAATGGTAATAAAATGTATTTATAGCATATGGAGGGGAATCTCACATCAGGACCAGCCTGGTTAGAGATATTCCTCGTCAACTGGATTCATTTTGAAAATTCTATTCTTTTTGCAGTGTGTGTGTGTGCGCTTTAAGAGAGGGTTTCGTTGAGCCCAGGTTAGCCCTTATGGCTGTTATATTGCTTTTTAGCATCTTAGTTAAGATCAAGTATAATACCAAATTTGCTGTGTAGCAAAGGATGGCCTTACATATCTGACCCCCCTACCCCCACTTCCCAGGCATTGGGACTACAGGTGTGCACCACCACACCTGGCTGGAAACTCTATTTCTGCAAAATAATTTTTAGTTGTTTCAGTTTTATTTATGCATATGTGTGTGTATGTGTACTTGCATATGGAAGCCAGAGAACAAACTCAGGAATGTCCTCCACCCCTTTTGAGATAGGATCTCTCATTGGCCTAGAAGCTTACCAATTAGAATAGCCTCCTCAGGTCAGCGAGCCCTAGGGATCCTCCTGTCTACCTCCTCAGTACTTGAATTACAATTATGCCCTGCCATTAAAAAAATAGATTTATTGTAATGAATTAGTTTATGTGTATGGTGTTTTGCCTGCTTGTATGTCTGTGCACCACATGTGTGCAGTGCCTGGGGAGGCCAGAAGCGGGCACTGGATCCTCTGGAACTGGAGTTATGGATAGATAGGAGCCACCATGTGGGTGCTGAGAATTAAATCCACATGGAACGCCTCTGAAAGAGCTACCATGCTAACAGCTGCCCTCTCCCTAGTCCAATGCCCCCCCCCCTTTTTTTTTGATGTGGGTCCTGGGACTAGAACTCAGGTCCTTGTGCTTGCAAGGCAAGCATTTTACTTACTGAGCTATCTCCCTAGACTGCAGAACATTTTCTTTTTTTTCTCTTCTTTTCTTTTCTCCTTCTTCAGAACCTTTGCTTAGAAAGGACTTTGAAGGTCCTTGGTTGGTTTTATTTCTTGAGTACTGGTATTTTGGAATTTTTTTTAGGCCAGCATTTTATCCAATCCATTACTTATAATTTCAGGAGACAGCTTGACTTTCAGATGTCTGTAAGTAGCATTTCAAGCTACTAAAGAAAGCAAGATTCCCAAGGAAGAGTTATTCAGGTGAGCAGCATTCAACACCCAGGGAGAAGCAGGACACTGCATCTAAGAATAATTCAAGGATGTGGGAGGATTATTTTTTCATTGACTCTTTGAAGAAAATAAATTGGATGAAGGCCCTGTTGCACCACCACCACCTCCTCCTCCCCCTTCTTCCTCCTCCTCCTCCTTCCTTTTTTTTAAAGATTTATTTATTTATTATGTATACAGTATTCTGTCTACCTATATACCTACAGACCAGAAGAGGGCGCAAGATCTCATTTCAGATGGCTATGAGCCACCATGTGTGTGCTGGGAATTGAACTCAAGACCTCTGGAAGAACAGCCAGTGCTCTCAACCACTGAGCCATCTCTCTAGCCCCTGCACCTTCTTCTTTTTTTTTTTTTTTTTTTTTTTTGGTTTTTCGAGACAGGGTTTCTCTGTGGTTTTTGGAGCCTATCCTGGAACTAGCTCTGTAGACCAGGCTGGTCTCGAACTCACAAAGATCCGCCTGCCTCTGCCTCCCGAGTGCTGGGATTAAAGGCGTGCGCCACCACCGCCCGGCCTCACCTTCTTCTTTTTTTTTTTGGTTTTTCGAGACAGGGTTTCTCTGTGGTTTTGGAGCCTGTCCTGGAACTAGCTCTTGTAGACCAGGCTGGTCTCGAACTCACAGAGATCCGCCTGCCTCTGCCTCCCGAGTGCTGGGATTAAAGACGTGCGCCACCATTGCCCGGCCCTCACCTTCTTCTTTAAAAAAATATTTAAAATATTTTATTTTCTGTGCTTATGTGTGAGTCTGTATTTGCATGTGAGTGCATATGCCCTCAGAGGCCAGGAAAGCCATCAGATCCCCTGGAGCTGGAGCTATGGGCAGTCATGAGCTGCTGATGTGGGTGCTGGTAATTGAACTAGGGTCTTCTGGAAGAACGGCAAGCCCCTCTTAGCCACTGACCATCTCTCCAGCCTTGCTTCTTATTAATTCATTTTTGTGAAGCTTGGTTCTTTCCCCTCACAGCTAGGCTTATGAGACCTGGGTGTGAGGTGACCCAGGGGAGCCAGAGGGATCAGAATAGGGAGTGGTGGTCCCTCTTCGAAGGCATGAGAACTTGTTCAGGGCGGAAAAAGTGATAAAGGTCAGAAGAATGGTATTTCTCAGACCAAGAAAACCTCTGGAATAGGAGTCCCGGAAAACAAGTCTCCACATAGGGGGGAAGGAAATGTGAGGGACTGGATATGAGCTCCCTCAGGCAAAAGTGAGGAGGCATACTGCCCTGTTATCATGCTGACACCATAGAGACCTCAGCTGAAGATGCCCGGCACCCCAGAGCTGTGGCAGCCCCTCATAGAGGCCCCACTGAGGTTACTGGGCCTTACAGCATACACAGTGACCCTTTTCCCAGGACTGTCGGAATGGGGCAGTCCCAAGTGTGTGCTGGCATCAGTGACAGGCTAAGCTCTGACCACCAAGGGCTCCTGAGTCTTGGAGGGGACCTGGGCAGCTGGTCTGTGTCTCCCACTACCCTCCCAGCCTCGTGAAGCAGACTCCGGATCTCTGACTTCCGAGTTTCTGGCAGGAGCTGGCGGGTTCTCTATTTTAGGCAAAGATTTTGTTAATTTTGTAGAACTCCGAAGGCACGTTGCTGAAACTACGTGCAGAGGAAAATGTGTCAGGCCTTCTAAGATTGTATGACTTACGCACGAAAACCCAAAATAGAATTTTAACCGGCAGGATTACGCCGATGGCAGATGCGGTGGAGGAAAAGTTCCCACAGGCAAGCTTCCGCGCTCACGGAGAGAGCAAGGGAGGAGGGAAGCAGAAAGTACCGCACTCCTCCCGAGCCCTGCGTGACGATTATCCTAGTTCTATGCTCCTTCGAGGGGAAGAGGATCATGAAAGGCACTAATATTGTGTGGGGGGAAACACAAGACAAAAGTCTTATATCCTGAAACACGGGATGGTAAAGCGACTCCTTGAAGTTTGCAGCGATTAGTTTGAGGTCAATGAAGGCGGCGGAGGGCTGTACTCTGCGATTCTTGCTGGGCCATTCCAGAGCGATGGATCTGAAGCTGGCTTGGCTCGTTTTCTGTTACTATAAGACGGTATCTGGCATGGAGGAATGAGAGGAAACTTATTCAACTCAAAGCTCTGGAAGCTGGGAAACCTGAGCGCATCCAGTGAGAGTCTTCCTTTCCTCCTGTAACATGGGACAGAGATTTTATGGCAAGCCAAGCAAGTGGGCCTGCCTGGGTCTTCCTTCCGTCCTTCCTTCCATTTTCTCTTCTCTTTTCATTTCTCTTTTCTTTCTTCCCTTTTCTTTCCAGCCTCCCTAGCTTTGTTTCTTGGGACAGAGTTTTCTGTTGTCCCAGGCTGGCCTCTACTCCATGTAGCTGAGACAGGCCTTGGACCCCTCTTCCTATTATTCCCTGATTGCTGGGATTACAGGTGTGCACCACCACACCCTGTTGTGGAATATTAATTTAAAGTGTGTTATATTTGTTTATGCTGTGGATCATTTGTTTAATGATGCAAAAATGCGTTTTTTTTTTTTTTTTTTTTGTTTTTTTCGAGACAGGGTTTCTCTGTAGCTTTGGAGCCTGTCCTGGAACTAGCTCTTGTAGACCAGGCTGGCCTTGAACTCACAGAGATCCAACTGCCTGCTGGGATTAAAGATGTGCACCACCAGTGTCTGGCTCATGTTGTATTCTTTTATGTTGTATTTGTTTAACTCTGTGAAGCTGTGCTACTTTGCCTGTCTAAAACACCATATTGGTCTAATAAAAAGCTGAATGGCCAATAGTGAGGCAGAAGAAAGGATAGGTGGGGCTGTCAAAGAGAATAAAAAGGAAGAGCAAGAGAAAAAGAAAGATGACTTCGGGAACCAGCCATTCAGCTACACAGCAAGCCATGGAGAAAGAAGAAAGGTACACACAGAACTAGAGAAAGACAAAAGCCCAGAGGCAGAAGATAGATGGTAAAACTTAAGAAAAGCTGGCTAGAAACAAATTAAGCTAAGGCTGGGCGTTCATAAGAAAGAATAAGCCTCTGATTATTTATTTGGGAGTTGGGTGGTGGGTCCCTCAAAATAGCAAAGAGAAAAGAGTTAAAAAAAAAAACCAACAGCCACATGTAGTTCCTTTTAGGTTTTGCTCCATATGTTTTGTGTCCCTTCCTAAGGGCACCTGTTGAAGAAGCAGCTGCTTCACCGGAAATTGCAAAGCAACAAGCTGGGCTTTTGAAAATGACGCCAAAGGGAGAAGCCAGTTTCATAGCTGATGCTTGCTCTGGGATCCCCTGACCTGGCCTAGCTGGAGACAGCACAACTTTGTTCAAACTTCTCTCATAGATTCTCTGCCCCCTGCCCCATAGGTTTCTCTACCGACACAGTAAGCAAGATCAAGTCAAAATGAAAATGTATAATGATAGGTTTATTTGAGCAAAGCATCTCCCAAGCGAGTTTTCCAGTCCTAGAGATTGAGGCCGGAGAAGCTGTACCCCCGAATTAAAGCAAGGAGACTTTATAGGTTGTAGGTGAGGGATGATGATGTGTCTGCCACAAGCTGGATTTGTGCTCAAGTATGGTCAAAAGCAGAGTGCTTTGTGCAGGGACTTGGACTTGGGCGGAGGCAACTTCAGGGGAGGAAGCCTCAGTGGCCACCCTGAAAGCAGAACTGGGCTTTTTGGTGTCTTTACCTTCTTGGGAAACTCTGAGTGCGTGAGGTTTGGAGAGAGACAGGAATGGGGCTTTCTGGATCTTGCAGGGGTGAGCTGGAGGTTCCAACATCTTCTGTTTAGGAGCCAGAGAAAGAAGAGCTCTTCTTGCTGTGTGTGCTCGGTTTCTTCCTCTTCCCAAGCCTCCTTCCTCTTTGCTCTCCCTCCTCCTCCTCTCTTCTCCTTCCCTTTCAATCTCCTTTCTCTTCTTGTCACCTCACCCTCTTTTGAGACGATCTCACCTCACACCGAAGATGGACTAGTAGTATTCTTACCCTTCTGTCTATCTGTAAATCACTAGGGCTGGGTGTGGTGGCACATGCTTTTAATTCCTTTAAGCAATTGGGAGGCAGAGGTAGGCAGACCTTAAGGCCAACCAGGTCTACAAAGTGATATCCAGGACCACCACGTCTACACAGAGAAACCCTGTCTTGGGGTGGGGAAGAGTGCATAACACTGCACTTAGCTCTGTTGGATTTTTTTTTAGCTGATAGCTGGCCTGGCTATTTGGGTTCCAGGTTGATAGAGAATTGACAGACAGAAGAGGGACGGCTTAGAGAATATCTTGGAGAATCCAGAGCTGACAGAGTCCAAGGCCTCTAAAGCTCAGTGAAGGAGCTAACAGACATTTGCAACAGAGTCAAGGCTGTGGCCCAAGGCCAAGGGCACATGGGGAGTCCTCGTGCACAGGCTCAGCCTTTCTGGTGGTTCTTGCTGCTGGTCCTTCTGAAGGACAAGGGCAGCAGCTGGGACTCCAAGGGTCCTTCCTTGGGTCTGGATCCCATGCCCCTGGGAGGATGCTGAGAAGATGAGGAAGAGTCGAGACTTTAGTGTAGAGGGGAGGTGTCTTCCTGGGGAGTGTGTAAAGGCCAAACTGAAGCCAGGCTGCCTCTGCCAGGGACAGGCACTTTGGGTTGCCTGCATATGCTGGTGGCAGAGAGAATATTCCAGATGCCCACCCTGAGCCCAGGACTATTCTGCTTTAATAAAAATTGTAAAAATGTTGACAGTTCACTACCACTAAAACCTCTTAGTTTTCTAACCCACAGAAGCGAAGACTCAAATGACAGAATACTACAGACTCAGGCTGGAGAGATGGCTCAGAGGTTAAGAGCATTGCCTGCTCTTCCAAAGGTCCTGAGTTCAATTCCCAGCAACCACATGGTGGCTCACAACCATCTGTAATGGGGTCTGGTGTCCTCTTCTGGCCTGCAAGCATACACACAGACAGAATGTTGTATACATAATAAATAAATAAATGTTTTAAAAAAAGAATACTATGGACTCAAAGACCCTGATTACAGGGGCTAGGGGAGAGTTTTTTTTTTTAATTTTACTTAATTTTATTTTTTTGACCCAGGGTTTCTCTGCTGTCCTGGACCTTCCTGGGATTAAAGGCATGCATCACCACACCTGGCAAAGGAAGTGGGGTGTGTTTAAAGCATCAGAGTTCCTCACATCTGGAGTTGGTTCTCCCGTCTGCAGCCAACCAAGATGGAGGGCTCACCTCTGTTAGGTCCAAGGAAACTCCAGTTCCCAAAACTCGAAAAGGCAGTCCAAATATCCAGAGGTAGGTACCACCTGGACTATCGGAGAATTGCTGGCAGTTAGAGAAAAGCCAGCATTCTTCAGGAACTGGTGAAACTGGTCCTCTTTACCAAAGGAGATCATTTCCCTACCACTGGCAGCAGGGACAAAGGGCTATCTGTGGTACCTATTAGCATTCCAAAGCTCACACTGGCCTCAAGTTCCCTGGGATACTTGTTACACATTTTAGAGCCACCCTCTAAACTTTCTCCAGCTTGGGAACCTCCCTCCCCCTTGCTACTCATTTATCCTTATGGTGTTTTGGCTATGCTCTCTCTTGGTCCTCTGTCTTCATCTCTTGTCACCCCCCCCCCCCCCACTGCCCCTGCCATGACCAGGTCCTGTCTACAGGTGTATGTTTTCTCTGTTCTCTATACCCTACTATTCTCCTCTCTCTCCTGATGTAGGTAGGTCTTCTGTCTATGTTACTTTCATTGGTTAATAAAGAAATTGCCTTGGCCCTTTGATAGGACAGGAAATTAGGTAGGTGGAGTAAACAGATCAGAATGCTAGGAAGAAGGGAAGTGAGGCAGACACTATAGCTCTCCTCTCCAAGATGGACACAGGTTAAGATCCTTCCCGGTAAGCCACCACCTCGTGGTGCTACACAGATGATTAGAAATGGGTTAATCAAGATGTGAGAATTAGCCAGTAAGAGGCTAGAGCTAATGGGCGAAGCAGTGTTTAAAAGAATACAGTTTGTGTGTTGATACTTCAGGTGTAAAGCTAACCCTGCAGGAGCCGGGCAGGACAAAAAGCAGGCCTGCCCACAGCTCCTTTTATAAAATGGTCCCTTCTACACTCTCCCAGACAGCCCTGGCTGTGTCCAGTCTACTTCTCTCTCCTCTCCTCTCTGTTCTGGACTCCTACAGATGCCTCTGGCATCCTCCACCTCATATTTTCAATAAAAACCCTTCCCCCCAACCACACTATAGAGCGGTCATGTTTTCAGTTTGTACATCTGGTACCAAAACCCTCAGTTTATACAACTGGTGTTGAAAACCTCCAGATGGACCCCTTTCCGAGGGGCTTGGCCTCTGCTAACTTAGCCAGGCTGCGGGGCTGACTCTTCCTAAGGTATGTATGGACCATATGTTTCTGCTGGCTTCTGCCACCCACCGTATTCGACTCCAGATTTCAGAGGCCTCTTCAGCTGCTTTCCTTCTTCACCTGCGATGCTGCTTTAGTGATTCTGGGCATCTCTGTCTCTCTAGTTCCTGGAGTCTGTTAAACACTCTGGGCGCCCATTAAGTGGAAAGGCCGGCTCTCCCTCCACTGCTCTCATCCCAGGGCTGCCTACTTTGTCTCTGTTGGCTCCTGGAGCCTACTACAACAACTACAAAGTCACACCGGCACGCTGGGAAGCTCCTCTTGTGCTACTGTCGTCGTGTCCCGGTCCCCGTGTCCCCGTCCCGTCCCCCCCCACCCCCCACCCCCCCTGTTACTTGGGAAGGAATGCCAGGACACCTCTCCTCTGTAATTTGCAACATTTTTTCTCTCTGACAAATCTCTCTGTCTGGGTCGGCTTAGGGAGTCCCAGAAATTCTTGTCACCAGGACACTGTACTTGTTAGTTTTTCTACACTTTATACTCTTTGGCTTTTTGGGGGAGCCTGCCACCCAACTCCCAAATAAATCACATTGAGGCTTGTTGTTACTTATTCATACCTGGCCTTAGTATGGCTTATTTCTTGTCAGCTTTTCTTAAATTGACCCATCTATCTTTGGCCTCGGGGCTTTTAGCATTTTCTTACTTCTGTGTATCTTACCTTCACTCTTATTCCACGGCTGGCTAAGCAACCCCTAATTTCCTCTCCTCCTTGTTCTCTTGCTACTTCTCTCCTCCCAGATGTCTTCTATTTATTCTCTCTCCCTGCCAGCCCCACCTATCCTTTCTCCTGCCTCACTATTGGCCGTTCAGCTCTTTATTAGACCATCAGGTGTTTCAGACAGGCACAGCAAAATGGCTTCACAGAGTTAAACAAATGCAACATAAACAAAGGTCACACACCTGAAAATAATATTCCCCAACAGGACACTTGCTCTTCTCTCTCTCTCTCACCCCTTTCTCCTCCCCACATATTCTCAGCCCCCTCCTTGAGTTTGCTGTCTTCTTATCCATATCCTTGCTGGACTCCCTACTGCTCCCAGTTTCCTCCTGGAGCCACTGCCCCCCAGCTGCCTGCTCTGACTCTGTCTTCCGAGCCTTGCTGGAGCCTGCTGTTTAAGCCCCCCAGGTTCATCAGACAGCTTCCGTGGGCCTCTACTCGGAATCCTCTTCTGGTGGAGTTTCCTCCTCCTGTAATCTCTTTTCTCCCTCGGGGATTCCATTAAGTCTAGATGCTTTATTGCAAAAGGCTTGGCCGCAGCACAGCTCCATGGCCACAAAATAGCACATTTGATTTTCAAATTCTTGCAGATTGTAACAATTTCTGCCACCTCACAAGAAAAAGGTCCCAAAGTCTCTTATCTCCCTGCAATTTTTCTCCTCTCTGCTCTCAAAATCTCTTAAGATCATTGGTTAAATCCTCTTTATCTCAGAATAAAGTTAAAATCTGTAAAACCTGTAACAAAAAGTTAATTTAAAATTTGGAAAGAAGCCGGGTGGTGGTGGAACATGCCTTTAATCCCAGCACAGGGGAGACAGAGGCAGGCGGATCTCCATGGGTTTGAGGCCTGGTCTACGGCATGGGTTTCAGGAAAACAAACAAACAAACAAACAAACAAAAAAAACCAAAAAACTTCTTGTAATGAGAAGGGCTGATAATGGTAAAAAAATCTATAGGTAATATTATTATAATTATATATACTTTTTTTGAGACAGAGTTTCTCTGTGTAGCCCTGGCTATCTAGGAACTCACTCTGTAGACAAAGCTGATTTCTAACTCAGAGACCCCCTACCTCTATCTCCTGAGTGATGGGGATTAAAGGCATCGGTTGCCGCCATTGCTGGCTACATAGGTAATCTTAGTTTGCTACCACATGCTTGTATGTAATATGACTCCAACTCTTGCTTATATGTAACTTGAATTCAACTCTTGTTTATAAAACTAGATCTATTACAGCATACCGTGTATGTAACTTGAATTTAGCTCTTGTTGGACAGGCAGCTGCTGGACGGATGTCCTTACAGCTGGACTTTCTGTGTGGTCAAATGTAAACACACATGCATAAGATTCCTCCATATCTTTCTTGCTTTATTTACTGTTTTTTTTTTTATTCAGTGTTGGAGATGGAACCCAGACCCTTGTGCATACCAGGCAAGTTCGTCCTTCCTTCCTTTCTTTCTTTCTTTCTTTCTTTCTTTCTTTCTTTCTTTCTGGTTTTTCGAGACAGGGTTTCTCTGTAGCTTTGGAGCCTTTCCTGGAACTAGCTCTTGTAGACCAGGCTGGCCTCGAACTCACAGAGATCCTCCTGCCTCTGCCTCCCGAGTGCTGGGATTAAAGGCGTACGCCACCACCCATCTTATTTTATTTGTTCTCCCTCTCTCTTTCTCTCTCTGGTGAGGGTTGATATACATTCCATTTTGACTGACAAATTCCACAGGTACAAACTCTCAGTGATAAAACAAATAATCTCTGGGTCTCTACCACATACCACGTGTGGATGACACTTGAATTTTGTAGTGGAATAGATTCTGATTATTTCACTGTGCTTGCAACATATGCATGCGCACTTGCCTTCTCATGCACACGTATGTACTTACACAATGCTCACATGTTCACATTCTTACACATGCAACAATATACATGTGTATACATATGCCCGTGCACACATCTGCACCACTTGTATTCTTACATAGAAGTACACATATATGCTTATACATATGCATGCACATACACCCTCACACACATGCACACACAAGCACTACACACACACATGCTCAGATGTGTATAAATGCCCACGCACGGACTCTCACAGTGCATACCCACAGTGGTGGGAACATTAGTTACTAGATTGTGGTAACTGTTTCACAGAGTGCATGGAGACCAAGTCACTATACTGCACGCTCATCCCTTGCCCCAGGGATGCTGGAGGAAGTAAGTGCATCTTGCAAACAAATTATTATGTTCAGCGATTGATGTAGCCCCTTCAGCAGAATGAGCTAAGGACAAGTTTTTTCACCTGGTGTCGTGTTGTTTGGCTGGCAGCCATGAGAGGAAGGTGTGCATTTTTGGTTTCTGATCCTTCAAGGAATGGCAGGCACGGAGGTTGAACATTCCCACAGAGGGTCTGGACCCCACTTCAGGAGGTTGTGCATTCCCACGGAGGGTCTGGACCCCACTTCAGGAGGTTGTACATTCCCACAGAGGGTCTGGACCCCACTTCAGGAGGTTGTGCATTCCCACGGAGGGTCTGGACCCCACTTCAGGAGGTTGTACATTCCCAAGGAGGGTCTGGACCCCACTTCAGGTGCTGTCTACGTTGGTGAAGGGAGCCTGTGAGGAAATCTCATTGTGTCCAAGTGGGAGGCTGAGAGGCCACGAGGGACAAGCTCTCACAGAGAGGAGCAGAGACAGGGCTGAGTCAGATCCAAGCTGAGTGTCAGAGGGGACCTGCTCACATGTGGCCTCCAGGGCCTTCTCCTTTTGAGGCAATTACACTCGGCCTCTTTTCGCAGCGGCTCCCTCTGATAGCCGCGATCCATTCCTGTTATATTCTAGATGAAAGGCTCGGGGTTAAAATTCGCCTCGCAGGAAATTCATTCATATTGTGTTTAGTGGAAGAGGCTGCTGAATATGTGTGGGGAATACAAACTCAGCCCAAAGCAGCAACCTGAGCAGAGGCTTCTGATCCAGGAGTGAGGCAGGGCTTCCATGGGACCCAGATAAAGTCTGTGAGAACCAGTCAATAGAGCTGGTGGCCACACTTGGTAGCACATTTGGGGTCAGAGAATTTCTGTGTGTCCCAGTCCTGGACTGCATAACCAAACAAAAGGAAGGGCTGTGGCCATGGCTCAATTGGTAGAGTGCTTGTTTAGCATGTGTGGAGCTCTGGGTTTTATTTTCAGTAGCACAAAAACTAGCTGTGGTGGCCCAGTGGAGGCTCAAGGCGTTCACAGATCACACAGGCCAGCCTGGGTTACATGAGACCCTGCCTAAAAGAGCCAAGCCCCCAAACAACAACAACAACAACAAAATCAAGCAAGTGCTTTATTGCCCTATATATTTGCAGTTATCACCTGGGCTCTTGGCATCTAGAAGTGGAGGCTAGGGATATGGCTTATGGTCCCATGGTGGCCAAGATGGTCCCCAAGACCAGTACTTTATCCAGCAGCAAGGCCAGTCATACGGTGTCAGAAACTGCCACCTTAAATGGGCCTTTTAGGAAAGAGGGACGAATCTGGCTTTTGGCAGAAAAGAATGCAGCTGGTTTTATATTTTTGTGGAAAATACGTTTCTAATAAAGGGAAAAGTGCCCCTCCATTTCCTCCCTGGGGAAATGGCTCTCTCTCTGTCTCACTCTCTCTCTCTGTCTCTCTGTCTCTCTCTCTCTCTCTCTCTCTCTCTCTCTCTCTCTCTCTCTCTCTCTAGTACATCCTGTGACTCAGACACGCATTCATCCCCGCTCTTTCATTGTGATTGATTTAAGGCAGCCAGATAATTAATTGGTTTAAATGCTCCAACCTGAAGGCAAGTTCCCTTGATGGATGCGCATGCCTGGTGCAGAGAGGACAATCAATAGGCGTTTGCAGAGTATACAGAGGAGAGAAGGCCGTTGGGGCAGGGAAGAAGGGGAGCTCTCTTTCTGCTGTAACAGTGTATACTTCCAGGTGACAGGATGAGGTCAGAGGCCCCGACCTTCACCAGGACATTAGGGAAGAGCCACACGGGTTCAGCAGGTGGAGAAGGAGCTGGGTTGACCCAGAGGACACAGCAACTAGAGTTAGAAAAAGGCTTCTCAATTTCCTAGCCTCTCAGGATGCTTCCCAGTCTCAGAGGGGTCATTAAAAATGCTCTTTGGAGAAGCAATTTTAGCTCTCATCGCAAATACTTCTCTCTATTCGGTGTCTTCTTTAAAAGATTTTGTCTACCTTCTCAGAAAATGCTTGAGAAAGAGATAATTCGGGGGACAGAGCTGAAGCTCTGTGGTCTGCTCATCTAGTTTGTAGGAAGTCCTGGGCACTTGCAAAAATCAATCCATCAATCAACCAAGCAATCAAAATAAAATAAAAGCAAAGCAGTAAAAAACAAACAGATCAGTGGCGTGGTTTGTAAAACGTCAACATGGGCAACTGGGATTCAGGGCCAAGGTATGGAAAGGGTAGGAGAGGGATTGCACTGGGAATTAGCACAGGGAGGTCACACAGGAAGTTCGTGAGTGTGTGTGTGTATTGCTTTGCAGTCTTACTGTATGTGTGTATTGTGTTTCAGTCTTGCTGTATGTATGTGCATTACATTATAGTCTCACTGTGTGTGTGTGTGTGTGTGTGTGTGTGTGTGTGTGAGAGAGAGAGAGAGAGAGAGAGAGAGAGAGAGAGAGAGAGAGAGAGAATACTGCACTGTAGTCTTGTCGTCTGTGGAGGGTGGTGATCTTGACAGTAGGACTTTAGGAGTTTCAGCAACAAAGTCCTCCACGTCTTGGGATATTTGCACCTTGTGTGAAGATGTATTGTTGTGGTTGGTGTAATAAAAAGCTGAACAGCCAATAGCTAGGCAGGAGGAGGTACAGGTGGGACTTTCAGGCTGAGAGAGAACTCTGGGAAGAGGGCAGAATCACCAGTCAGACTTGGTGGAGGAAGCAGGATATGCAATAGGAGAGGTTATAGCCATGGACCATGTGACAGAAGGTAGATTAATACAAATGAATTAATTTAAATTATAAGAGCTAGTTATAAATAAGCTTAAGCTATATGGTCAAGCTTCCATAATGGATAAGAAGTCTCCATGTCATTATTGGGAGCTGGTGGGACAGAGAAAGACTTGTTGCACCTCCATCGTTTCTTAGATGTGATGTAAAGCCAGGCAAAGCATCATAGTTCTGGGAGGACGTGATGAACTCCTGAGGCTGCATCCGTCTTTGATTGGGCGGCTTGTGACATCCATCAGGAGATGCCTGCAGAGTAACTCTGGACCCCACAGCTCCCAGGAGAGGGAGTAGAAAGGCTGTGCCTGCATCAGTCAGAGAGATGGTGCATTAGGGAAGTCAATGTTTCCTCTCACGATTTTCTCGTTACCATTTGAGAAATAAAAGGCTCCCACCACCCTTCAGGAAATGCTACCTGTTCCCATGCTCTGGATAAAGTGGAGGTGGTAGGTAACAGGCTTGCCAGACATGAATATATTCTAAAGAGACACTTCAGCTCTCAGACTGTTAAAACAACCCCAAGAAATTGGAGTGTTCCCTGGGAGCCTCATGCTGGGAGAAGGAAAGTCTGGGCCAGAGAGGCGGGGATCTTTTCTCTCCATGGGAAAGAGGTTTGTTGGCAGTGGGCAGGATCACACTGCCTGGGGCTGTTTAGATGTGCACACCCTGGGCCTTCACATATGATCCTCATGACAGGGTCACTGCTTCTCTTTGTCCTTCATCCTAAGGTGGAAGCATTGAGGGAATCAACTTAATTTGACTTTAATTGTTTTCTCAAGGATGAATGGCCAAACCTGGCTTTTTGGGGTATAGACTGTGATCCAAAAATTCAGTAGCAGTGTGGCACATGGGAATATGGAACTAGGAGTTTAAGACCAGGCCAGGACACCACGGAAAGTTCTGGCAGTATGCACATGAAAAAGGTCTAGACCCTAGAGAGTCTTGTAGTAGAGTGTTTTGTAGTAGAGTATTTTTATTATGTGTGTACGTGTGTTTTGCCTGCATAGATGTCTCTGTACCATGTGTGTGTAGTGCCTGAAGAAGATCCCCTTCCCCAGGAGTTACAGACTTATGGGTGCTGGGAATTGAATCTGGGTCCTCTTGAAGAGCAGCTAGTGTTTTTACTGCAGAGTCGTCGTTCCAGCCTCTGGTTGTTAGTTTGTTGGGCTTGGAATGTTTCTTGTGGAGTCTTTTACCACAGGGCTGGATCAGGGAGGAGGCAGGAGACGCAGGGGTCTGTCAGGGCTCACGGTCCAGCGATGGCGGCTGATGCAGCGGAGAAGGCTGAGTGGCGGTTGTTGACTGGTGGGCCTGCTCGAGGTCTCTCAGGTGGCTTGGAGGGTGCTTACTCGGATCCACCCCAGAGGGAGCCGGGTGAGATTGGGTGGCTTTGTTGACCACTGCCAAACACACAGGCTTCATTGTCTTGCTGGTGGAAGCAGTCACAGCTCCTAGAGGGAGGGACAGAGACACCACGCTTCAGTGGGCAGAGGGTCAAAGATGTTAGGATCCTCAGCTTTATCATGTCTACTAAAAGCTAGGTTGGGGTTCATGCTAATATCTTTTTGTGTATGTGTGTGTATATATAAATAGGCTAGAGGTTACTATTGGTTGTCGTCCTCAGTCCCTTTCCATTATATATTTATTTAGTTTGAATCAGGGTCTCATTAGTCTGAAACTCATTACATAGACCTGGCTAGTCTCAAACTCATAGAGATATGATTATGTTTGTCTCCCCAGTGTGTTGGGATTAAAGGCATATGCATTCAAAACTCACCTTGTTACATCTTATTTATTACATTATTTTTTAATTTTTATTTTATGTGCATTGGTGTTTTGCCTGCATATATGCCTGTGTGAGGGAGTAGCTGTAGTTACTGACAGCTGTGAACTGCTATGTGGGTGCTGGGAATTGAACCTGGGTCCTTTGGAAGAGCAGCCAGTGCTCTTGACCACTGAGGCATCTCTCCAGCCCCTATATTTTTATTTTTCAATTTGCTTATTTTATTTTTTGTGTATGAGTGCTTGCCTGCAGGTATGTGTGTGCAGCACATGCATGCCTGGTGCCTGTGGAGGCCAGAAGAGGATGTCAGATCCTCTGGAACTGGAGTTAGAGGGGGTTGTGAGCCACCACGTGGGCTCTGGGAACTGAGCCTGGTTCTTCTGGAAGGGCAAGTGCTTTTGACAGCTGAGCCATTTCTCTAGCCCTCTTCACCTTATTTTTTAACTTTTTCTTTTGACACAGGGTCTCTCACTGATCTTAGAACTTGGCTAATTGACTGGACTGGCCGTCAAACCCCAGGGATTGCCCATCCCTCTGGTCCCCCCAGCTCTGGGGTACAGATATGTGCCACTATACCTGTCTTTTTAATCCAATGCCAAACTCATGTCCTCATGCTTTCAAGATGAGCATTCTATTGACTGAGCCATCTTTAGTCTCTTATACTCATAGCTTTAGGGAAGACGCAGTCTGCCTTGGGCGTCTCAGGGCCAAAAGAGACTACTTTGGTGAGAATGAATCAACACCTCAGATTTCAGCATGGGGTCCTGATACCTATAGGGTGTCTGCAAGGATGAAAAAGCTGGGGAAAAGGGACTGAAAACAAACCAGAAATCCCTATACCTTATTAACTAGACCTTGACCTTATGATGTCTGATCACAGGGACTCCTGATGACTAATTCCAGAGTTTGAAGTCTGACCCCAGTGACCCTGGGGGCCTGTCTTAGTGACTTCTGATGTCTAAAACAAACGTTTGGAGTCTGACCCCAATGACCCTTGGAGCCTATCTTAGTGACTCCTGATGTCTAATACAAGCATTTGGACTTTGACCCCAGTGACCTTGAGCCCTGTCTTAGTGACTCCTGACTTCTAGTACAAACGTTTGGAGGAGTCTGACCCCAATGACCCTTGGGGCCTGTCTTAGTGATAACACACACCAAGACTATGCTGTTATCTTTCTGCTGCTGTAACACCTTGACTACTGCGCCTGCAGAGGCAAACAGATCACTGTGAGTTCGAGGCCAGCCTGGTCTACAGAGTGAGTTCTAGGAGAGCCAGGGATATACAAAGAGACCTTGTTTCAGAAAAACAAAACAAACAAACAAACAAACAAACAAACAAAAAAACCCCACCATGACCAAAGGCAATCTAAAGAAGACTCTGTTTGGCTCTTGGTTCCTGAAGACTAGATGTCCATAACAGTGGGAAAGGCACGGTGGCAGGAGCAGGGGGCTGAGAAATGATATCTAAAAGCACACAGGAAGCAGAGAGAATGGATGGGGAGTAGGTAGGGCTATAAATTCTTAAAGTCTGTTCCTCAATGACATACTTCTTCCTGCAAGGCTCTGCATCCTAACCTCCCCCAAGCATCTCCACCAACTAGGGACCAAGTGTTCAAACACATGAGCCTATGCTGTACATTTCTCACCCAAATCATCACAGAGCTTTAACCCAAATGGCCAGTCTCAGGAAAGGCCATGTGCACTGTGAAATTTATAACTTAATATAATAGAGAGATACTGAACTGTCCCTGCACAGATGTCCCAGAGGATAAGAACCGTTAAAAAAGGACTCCCACGCCCCTTGGAGTTCCCTGTCTGTGAACTCTGTGCTATGTGCTCTTAAAATGTGTTTTAATAAGTTCTCTTTATCTTTTCATGACTTTTGGTAAATTTTTTTACTCTCTGTGTCATTGGCTGTCACTTGTGGTAGAAAGTGCTTTAAAAAAATCAAAGTAAAACCTCACATGATAGGAGCCTGGGGAGATGGCTCAGTGGTTAAGAGGACTAACTGCTGGATGCAAGTTTGACTCCCTGGGCAGCTCACACCTGCCTGTAGCTCCAGCTCCAGACAATCCTATGACTCTGTTCTCCTTGGGGCACCTGCACTCGTGTGCACACACCCACCGCATCCGTGTGCACACACCCACCGCACCTGTGTGCACACACCCACCACACCCGTGTGCACACACCCACCGCACCCGTGTGCATACACCCACTGCACCTGTGTGCACACACCCACCGCACCCGTGTGCACACAGCCACCGCACCCGTGTGCACACACCCACTGCATTCACCCACCGCACTCATGTGCACACAGCCACCGCACCCGTGTGCACACACCCACTGCACTCATGTGCACACACCCACTGCACTCATGTGCACACACCCACACACCCCTCCCATAACAAAAACCAACAAACAGCCAGGTGGTTGTGGTGCACACCTTTAATTCTAGCGCTTGGGAGGCAGAGGCAGGAGGATCTCTGTGAGTTTACGGCCAGCCTGATCTACAGAGACAGTTCCAGGACATCCAGGGCTACACAGAGAAATCTTGTCTTGAAAAACTAAAGGCAACCAACCAACCAAAACCTTCCATAATATAAAATTAGCCATCATTTTAAAGAAGCAGATTTGAAAAATGATGTTTCTTTACTTATTTTGTGTGTGTGTGTATGTGTGTGTGTGTGTGTGGTATGTGTGTTCACGTGTGCATGTGTGTGAGCACAGTGCTTGTGAAAGTGTTTGTTGGAGCATGCATGTGGGAGTCAGAGGATAACTTTCTTTCTTTCTTTCTTTCTTTCTTTCTTTCTTTCTTTTTCTTTCTTTTGAAACAGGGTAGCCTTGGCTGTCCTGGATCTTATTCTGTAGACCAGGCTGTCCTCACAGAGATCCACCTGCCTCTGCCCCTCAAGTGCTGGGATTAAAGGGGTGCTCTACCACTGCCCAGCTGAGGACAACTTCCAAGAGTTGGTTCTCTCTTTTTATTGCGTTCTTGGGACTGAACTCAGGTTGCCAGACTTGGAAGCAAGTGCTCTTAACTGGTGAGCCATCTCTCCAGTCCTTTCTGGCTAGTTTTTAAAAAATCTTCATTCTATCTCTATGAACATTTCTTTTATTTATTAAGCATGTGTTTGTGTGTGTGTGTGTGTGTGTGTGTGTATGTGTGTGTGTGTGTACTTGATTGCCACAGTAAGTGTGCGAAGGTCAAAGACAGACTTTGGGAACAGAAGTCAAAGGACAACCTGCAGAAACCTGTTCTCTCCTTCCACTATGTGGGGCTTGGGGATCAAACTCAGGTCCTCAGACTTATCCCAGGCCTGGTGGAGTATCAGGCAAGGTAAGAGACTGTCTCTAATTTGCGTGGACATGATTAACTGGGGGGAGAGGGAGCTAGAGCTTGCAGCTCAGGCTGACCTTGAACTTCTGATCTTCCTGGATCTTCTGACCTACTTCCCAAATGCACTCTGCCAGTTTAGCTACATCTCCACCCTGGCTTTCCTTTTCAGCAGTAGAGGTTGAGCCCAGAGCTTTGCTCACAATATGGACAATGTTCTACCACTAGGCTCATTTATTTACCTTTTTGTAAAAAAGAGATTTATTTATTTTATGTGCATTGTTGTTTTGCCTACATATATGACTTCATGTATGTCTGCATGAAGGTGCAAGATCCTCTGGAACAGGAATTACAGGCAGTTATGAGCTACCATGCTGGGAATTGAACCTGGGTCCTCTGGAAGAGCAGCCATTGCTCTCAACCACTGAGCCATCTCTCCAGTCCTTAGTTTTTACATTTTGTTTTGAGGCAGAGCCTCACTAAATTTCCAAGACTGTCCTCATGTCCCTCTGTAGTCCAAGCAGGACCTGAGTTTGTGATACTCCTGCCTCATCTGAGTGTCTGGGATTATAAACCTGCACCACTAAGGCCCAGGGAGAGTCTGACTTTTGAAACGGGTGCATTACCTATATTTTATCTTGACAACTCTCTGGCTCTCCTTCACCTGTCCTGTGCTTGAGGTCATTGCTCACCTCGCTGTCGTCCTTGTCCTCTTCCTGGCATTTTTGGTAAACCTGACCCCCAACGGGTCCAGGTGGCCAGGCAGTCCCAGCAGGCATGCAGAAATATCAGTTTGCCACTGGATACAGAGAGAAGAGTGACCAGTAGGTGGCAGCAGCGTGCTTCCTTGAATGGCTCAAACACTTGGAAAAAAAAAAACCTATCAACAACCAGCCTTGAGTTCTCAGTAGTCCTCATTGTCCGCTATGTTCAGCTAGTCCGGATTTAACCCATGCTTTTTCAGGGGGAGCCTAGGCAGTTTGGATGCTCACCTTAGGAGACCTGGATAGAGGTGGGCGGTCCTTGGGCTTCCCACAGGTCAGGGAACCCTGATTGCTCTTCGAGCAGATGAGGGAGGGGGACTTAATCGGGGGAGGGGGAGGGAAATGGGAAGCGGTTGCGGGGAGGAGGCAGAAATCCTTAATAAATAAATAAATTAAAAAAAAAACCAAAAAAAAAAAAACAAAAAAAAAAACAACAACCAGCCTTTCCACCAGCAGCCTTTGGGAGACAGGGCCAGATTCAAGAAGGGCACACTGCGGGTTCAGAGGGGCACACTGCTCCTTCCTGCTTCTCTCTGCTTGGATCCTGCTTCTCCTTAAGAACCTGACTTCCATCACCTAGCTCAGGCATATGAAGGTTTCTGTTGGAGCCATTGGCCATATATCACTCCAGAACTTGGGAAGTGGGGCTGGTTGGAATGAGGATGGTTGCTTAGGTGTAGATCTGTGCTTGGTTCTGAGCAATTAGAAGAAAAAGCAACTTCAGTCAATCAATCAATTATAGTGAGTTTCCTATTAGTCACAGGGGCGACAGTGCTTTGGTTGGCCTGGTTCCAGGAAATATACATTACGATGACTTTTCTGGGCTCCTTTCTCCTTCTGGAGCATGCTAGATACAGTGTGATAGGTCGGTTGTACAGAGAGTACCAGGTTTGCAAAGGCCAGTCCTGTCTGCTATGCAGTTGGTTGTTTGGACTCTCCAAAGACAGCTCGGCACTCATGGTGGTTCCCATGGGTGAACCTGGGGCTCAGTTGGCTTGGGGGCACACCTTGTTTTTCTTTTTTTTGTGTTTTTTTGAGACAGGGTTTCTTTGGATCCTATCCTGGAACCAGCTCTTGTAGATCAGGCTGGCCTCGAACTCACAGAGATCCTCCTGCCTCTGCCTCCCAAGTGCTGGGATTAAAGGCATGCCCGGCCTCACACCTTGTTTTTCTGACCCTTCATTCTGCTGCCCACCCCAGGGAGGTAGGTGGGATTGTGTAACAAGGCTGGAGAGAGAATTATTTTAGCCTTAACCTATTGCACTCCTGGAACATGCAGGGTTCATCTCAGCATCCACTGACTTACCTGCTTAGTCCCTGGTTCACTTGTCTTTGTGGCTAGTGACAGCAGGGACTGCAGGGACCCTTGTGACATGCTACCAAAGGGAAGTAAAGAAAAGTTCTGGGAGACCTCCTCTCCTAGAGCTGGGCACATTTTACAGTGATGAGGGACACCTGTGGGATCTCCCTAGCGAGTAGCTGGGTACAAGGTCTTGTGTGGTTGCTGAGATGAAGTACCAAGGGCAAGCATCACTTCCTCACTGTGGATGAAGGAGACTGAAATCTAAGGTCAAAGTACCAGCTGGACAGTCGCCTGCCTCTAAGGACTCTTTTCAGCTTGCAGGCGGTCCTCGTCTTCATGACTTGCCACGATTCCTCCTTGGCCTCCACTGAGCAACTGGGCTTTCCCTGAAAGTCATCAGGAAGATGAGCTGGGGGCACCTGTGTCCTCACACGGGGCTTCCTGAGCAGGTTCCTGCCCACAGCGCATGGGTTCCCAAGGGAGTGTGTCTTCACTATAGGAGCTTCCTACAGCTCCTTCAAAGCATCACATTTCCAGGCCCAAATGCCCATCCTGCAGCAGCCAGAGCCATTGGAGGAAACAGAAGTGCTGAGAGCTCCAGCCCATGGCTATAAGCTTCTAAAACTTACAAATGTTTTCTGTGTGTGACCCTCCCCCCACCCAATAGTCACAGTAACCATTCATGGCTAAGAAATGAACAACAGTTTTACACCACCAAAGGAATTAGCTATCCTAGTGAGGAGTGTTAATCATTGAAAATGCTAGGGAATGTTTGAGAGTAAATGCACGGGGTACTGAGTACGCCCGCACTGCTGGGTGGGGGATCTATGATCTTCACATGGGTCCTGGCCCATGCTTCTCATCAACAAACCTTAGCACAGGAAGGAGCAGGGGCAGAGGCAAAGTCCTTATCCTGGGGGGAAACTGAGACAGGTTGGGTGCTGATGGATCCAGGTTGCTGTCTCTCTGCTAAGTGACATCCTGGTCCCTCAGCTGGGGACCTTACATCAGGTCTCCATCTTGTTCCTCACCCCATCACTGTCCCATAGCCCCTCTGTTCCCTCCTTCTGGCCGGAATCTCCCCAGGTTATACCTGTACCCTAGCCTGGCACAACCTCTACCTTCCTGTGGCCTTAGAGTGGCCCTATGGCTCTGACTAGCTCTGCAGAGTGTCTGTGGGCCATTGCCCCTCTCACAGCTTAGAGAGACTAGACTCCTGGCTCTTCTTGGCTCTTGCCTCTGGAGCCCCCACCGTGGCTCCTGTAGACTTGCCCCAACCAGCCAAGATACAGGGATGTGCTTTGAGTCCCTGCCTCCTTTCCCCTCCATTCCCATCCCAGGTTGTATGCAACTCTAGGTTGCCTGAGTCGGCCCCAGTGCCCCTGACTCATCAGTCTGGCTCTCAGGACTTGAGCTTTGGGAGCCCAGTTTCAGGCCCTGCCTACCTAGCTTGGTTGGCCTCCTGTCTTTGTCCCCCATCGTGTCCTCTGTCCTTCCTGCAGCCCTGGATTGGGAGGGGAGCTCAGCCATGATCCCTGTGTTTGCTTCTTTCCAGAGTAGCACCGACTGACCCAAGGAAGGCCTTACTACAACGCAAACCCCAGCGTCACTTTCCTTAGGCTACAAATGTGAAGGTGACCCTATAAAGTCAGAGCCATGGACCCTGACAGTTGGGAGGCTTCAAGACTGTCTCTGTGAAGCAGCAGTCTTTCCTGTCCTCTCCACTTTTCCTTGGGGACAGCACCAGGCTTCCACTCTCAGCAGTGTGCCTTTTTGCCCCGGGGCCTGGATAGTTGGAGAGGTGGTGCCAGGATGGAGAGAAAGTGCCTGTCAGCCTGCAGTCATCCACCAGAGGGTGCTGTGAGCTCACCTATGATGGTTGGGGCCGGCTAGTGGCTTTTGGCTGGAGGCTGGCGAGTTAGGGAGGTGGGTTACAGGGCCCTGGGATTGTAGTGTTGCTCAGTGTCAGAGGGATGAAGAGCTTCACAGGCTTGGGTTTGTGAGGGACCTGGGTACTTCTCCTTCTGGAGAGCCAGAGCCTGTCGCAGCTTGGGGTGGGCGAGGATGCGTATAAGGTGACCACTGGGTACAGAACAGAGCCCTACAATCTGAGGTCTAGTTCAGAGCTGTCCCTTGAATGGCTTTGGTGACCTTCTGGCCCAGTGTACTGGCCTCTGCGGTGCCCTGTGACCGTAAAGCTCTGTGATCTTAGTTGGAATGCCCCCATCTTCCCTGAGAGTGGGGTGCTTATTCCAGGTGGTTCTGGGCACACCATCCTCTCATCTTTGGTCCCTTGTGACCATGCTAGGTGTCCCCCTGAGGCCGGTGAACCTCTCTCTGTCTCCACTTCCTGTCTCTATTGCTCCTCCACATGGGGACTCTGCAAACGTCAGGTGCCTGGCCCCTCTATCCTGCTGCAGGAAGAGGGAACCTTGTGGTTGCGGGTACGCGGAGACCTGACTTGGCCTTTGAGGCATGCCATGGCTGGTGTCTATCTGGAGAGGTCTCAGAACCCCATTTCCTTCCCAATCCATCCAGACCTGATGACTGCTCCTGGCTTCTCTGCTTTCCCAGGCAGGGCCTTACCCTGCAGTCTCACTTTGGTTACAGGGCTCATGGTGCATGCTTTGTGTTTCATGTCCCCGCGGGGCAGCACAGGAGGGGTGACTTTGCCCTTGTATCTGCCAGAGCCCAGAATGTGGAGGAGAACAGTGCACAGACATGGGATCTCTGTGGAAGAGGAGGTGGGGAGATTGTGAGAGCCAGAGGTGGGGGACGACTCCAAGGGAACAGTGACTTGCAGACACGACAGGATGTGCATGGGAATTCACAGAGACTGCGGCTCTTCCAGAGGTCCTGAGTTCTATTCCCAGCACCCACATGGTGGCTCACAACCATCTGTAATGAGATCTGGTGCCCTCTTCTAGCATAGAGGTGTACATGCAGATAACTCACCATATACATGAAATAAACAAATCCTAATTTTTTTTTAAAAAAGAAGCTTCCTGCAATTGATACCTGCTGGAAAAGGGAAATCAGTTTTCTCCAGTGTAGTGTTATTCCATGTATTAACCACACTTCAGGGCGGACCCATGCTCAGGAATAGCTGGACAACATAAACCAACATAAAACAAACTCCATAGTTTCTTTGTTTTTTTATTTTGTCATTTTTTTTGTTTTATTGGTTTTCCTTCCTTCCTTCCTTCCTCCCTCCCTCCCTCCCTCCCCCTCCCTCCCTCCCTCCCTTACTTCCTTTCATTTTTAGTTTTGTTTTGCTGAGAGAGAGAGAACATAATGCATAAAGTTGGGTGGATAGGGAGGTGGGTAGGATCTGGGAGGAGCTGAGGGAGGGGAAAACATTGTCAAAATCTATTCTATGAAAGAGATCTTAAAGGAAACAAGAAGTTTGCTGACTGACTGACTGAAAGCGCTTCTCCGGCTCTTGCTGTACAGCTGTTCCATGGTGTTCCCATCTGTGACCTGTCCATATGCAGGTCCACATGCTTGGCCCAGAGCCGGCTCGCAGTAGTCAACAATGCAAGTGATGTCTGCTATTGCTATGATTCCTGGTGATATGTGGGACTGCCGGTACAGTGTTCTGACCAGCGCAGGCTATCATCTCCATCAGCACAGGAGGAGGCAGCTCAGGAGAGGCACTCTGGAGGATGTGGGGAGCTTCCCGCACAAGCTCCGGTCAGCATCACAGTGGACAGAGTATGGCAAACTGCCAGCGGCCTGGGGAAGAGCCATAGTCCCGCCCCAAATGCCTACCACAGTGTCCCCAAGTCCGGCACGTGCTTCTCTCTGCAAATTGACTTGGCACTGAGCAGGCTGGAATGAGGCCGTGCCTGGCTCTCCTGTTGGGCTGGACTCCTTCCGAATGGAAGACAAATGTATTTTAATTTGTTCCAACCTGACACGAATCCCCCCCACCCCCCTTGAGAAACTGGGTCACCAAGCAGAGAATTCCATAGCTGGCTCCAAATTACATTCTTGCTCATGAAACCACCCTTGTCCTCTTGAATCGCAGGGACGGTTCTAATGCTGCCTCTTTGGACACTTGGGCATCAATTCACAGAAGTCCAGGAGGAATTCTGGGTGCTGCTGAGCAGACCAGGGACTGTGCTGAGTGGGCTCAGAGGAGTTCCCCTCCTTCCACCCTCTAGATAAGGTGCAGTAGGGCCCAGGCAGGGGAAAGGCCAGGGCCACACGGCAGCTCTGAGACAGGCTGGAAATCCTGCTGAGTCTGGATGCACTGGGATTAGGAAGGCTACCTGGGCCCCACTTCAGTACTGTGGCACTTAACTTGGGTTGTATTCTGCTGTATGCAAAGGTCTTGCTAGGTTTGTCCTATTAAATGAGGAGACCACAAGGTTTGTGGAGTGTGGATGTGTGTCCAGATTTCATAGGCTGCTAGGGTAGGTTTTTAGTACTACAGGCCCCAGATGCCAGGAGCGGTGATGGACAAGACCTGGACCACTCAGGCAGGGGACACGTGGGTCCCTCTGAGTCAGTGTGTGCCACCTCCACAGGAGATGGGGAAAGGCTGGTGCTAGTCGTGAATGTGGCTGATAGAGGGCTTTGTCCAGATTCCTCTGCCGGTGTGGAGTCATGTCAGCTAGACACCTTGTACTCCATACCCTGGGCAAGGCCCTGCCAGGACCACTCCTTCATCTCATCCTCAGTTTCTCCATGTAGACCTTGAAGTGATGACAACCTGGCTGAAAGCCTTGTGTTGGCTCACACAAGTGGCAGCATGGGCATGGGGAGAGGAGACGTATCTGGATATCAAAGTGCATTTGGGTGAGGAAGGACAGACAGACGTGTGGGCTCTGGTGGTGGGCTGAGATCACAGCTGAGATCACAGGCGATTCTGAGCTGGGCCTTGGGAGAAGTTCTTGGGTTTTCCCAGAGGGAGAGGGCAATCAGGGCCTCAGAAGGTGGTGGGAGTCATACATGTAGGGACACTGCCTGTCCTAGGGTCCTGGGCTTCTTCACTCTGGACTCTGTGGGCAGGCCTGTGGTGAGGTTTGCACTGCAGAGGGCAGCTTGGAAGCAGCTCAAACCTCGATTTCTATTTCCGATGAGATTTCCCTGGCCAGCACCTTAACGAAGCCAGGGCTGCTGGGGCTGCTGGGGCTGCTGGGGCTGCTGGGCTGCTGGGCTGCTGGGGTTGCTGGGGCTGCTGGGGCTGCTGGGGCTGCTGGGGCTGCTGGGCTGCTGGGGCTGCTGGGCTGCTGGGGCTGCTGGGCTGCTGGGGCTGCTGGGCTGCTGGGGCTGCTGGGGCTGCTGGGGCTGCTGGGCTGCTGGGCTGCTGGGGCTGCTGGGCTGCTGGGGCTGCTGGGGCTGCTGGGCTGCTGGGGCTGCTGGGGCTGCTGGGGCTGCTGGGGCTGCTGGGCTGCTGGGCTGCTGGGGCTGCTGGGCTGCTGGGCTGCTGGGCTGCTGGGCTGCTGGGGCTGCTGGGGCTGCTGGGCTGCTGGGCTGCTGGGGCTGCTGGGCTGCTGGGGCTGCTGGGGCTGCTGGGGCTGCTGGGGCTGCTGGGCTGCTGGGGCTGCTGGGCTGCTGGGGCTGCTGGGCTGCTGGGGCTGCTGGGCTGCTGGGCTGCTGGGCTGCTGGGCTGCTGGGGCTGCTGGGGCTGCTGGGGCTGCTGGGGCTGCTGGGGCTGCTGGGCTGCTGGGGCTGCTGGGCTGCTGGGGCTGCTGGGCTGCTGGGGCTGCTGGGCTGCTGGGCTGCTGGGGCTGCTGGGCTGCTGGGGCTGCTGGGGCTGCTGGGGCTTCTGGGGCTGCTGGGGCTGCTGGGGCTGCTGGGCTGCTGGGGCTGCTGGGGCTTCTGGGGCTGCTGGGGCTGCTGGGGCTGCTGGGCTGCTGGGGCTGCTGGGCTGCTGGGCTGCTGGGCTGCTGGGGTTGCTGGGGCTGCTGGGGCTGCTGGGCTGCTGGGCTGCTGGGCTGCTGGGCTGCTGGGGCTGCTGGGCTGCTGGGCTGCTGGGGCTGCTGGGCTGCTGGGGCTGCTGGGCTGCTGGGCTGCTGGGGCTGCTGGGCTGCTGGGGCTGCTGGGGCTGCTGGGCTGCTGGGCTGCTGGGCTGCTGGGGCGTGCACATAAGCTAATTACTCCTGCTCTTGCTCTGCTTGGCAAATGGTCCTGCCTCCCCAGGCACCCTGTCCTCCCTGTTCTCAGACCTCCAGCCTTGGCTCTAAGTCCAGGTCTTGCCCTGTCCCTGCCCTTCTACACGTCCATTGCCCCCCGATTTGTGTGCCGAGTATATCCCTGTCTACCCGACTACCCAATCCTGCATCATCCCTCTGTCCACCTATCCATTCACAACGCTTGGGTATCCATTCTTCCACTCATCTCCACCCATGCATCTGCCCAGTCACCTCGTCCACTGTCCACTCATCTATTGCCCACATATTTAGCCATTCATTTACCCATCCATCTATCTTTCCACTTATCCATCATATACCCATCCTTCATCCATCCATCCACACACCCAGCACACGCATCCACCCATCCATCCATCCACCCACCCAGCACATCCATCCATCCATCCATCCATCCATCCGTATCTACTCATCCATCCACCCAGCACATGTATGCATGCACCCATCCATTAATCTACTCATCTATCCATGCTCTTTCCATCCACAAGTTACTCATTTAGTCGTCCATCCTCTATCCATCCATCCATCTTCCCATCCAGCACACAAATTGTCCACCATCATCCATCCATCCATTTATCCACAGATCTATCTACCTTGCCGCTGACACATCCACTTATTCATCCGTCTATTTATCTGCTTACCCCATCCATGCACCCATGCATTCATCTACACATCGATCTATCCTCCATCCATCCATCCATCCATCCACCATCCATCCACCATCCATCCATTTATCCATCCATCCATCCATCCACCATCCATCATCCATCCATCCATCCATCATCCATCCATCCATCCATCCATTCATCCATCCATCCATCCACCATCCATCCACCATCCATCCATCCATCCATCCACCATCCATCCACCATCCATCCATCCATCCATCCATCCATCCATCCTCTTATTTTCTAAACGCTTTTCTAAGGCTGGATGGGTGGGGAAGAGATACAAAGAGAGAAGAGCCCAATAGCTTCAGCTCTTCCACAGGGACAGTCTGCTGAGTGACAGATAAGCGAATGCCTAGGGCCATCCAGTCAGTGGGACTGTGCCAAGTGTAAGTAAGTCCATAACCTTCCTAGAGGCCAGGGCAGCACTGAGACTGGAGGCCTCATCCCCTGTGCCAAAACCGCCCTCCCCATGGCATCTCCTGATCTGGTGCGGAGGAGATAGCACCAGGAGAAGTCTGCGACTGCCGCCCACGTGGGGGTGGTGCCACCAGCCTGCCCACAAGCCATCTGCCTCATCCTTTCCTTCCCTAAGCTCGCTGCAGCCCACGGGCTGCCTGGCTCCTGGCACAGTTGCCAGCTGCACATGTGGGCCTGGACTCCTGCCCCATGCGGTGCCCAGCACTTGCTCTCATGGACTGGTAGTGATAGGGTCTGCCTGGGGGCTCCGACAGGACCACCGTGACACTCCCAGAGACAGGTGTTTCTGTGTTCAGTGTGCTGATCAGATCTTGGGACTGTGCTGGAGATGGCAATTTAGTGCTTCTGTGAAGTGGAAACAAAGGCCCAATAGGGGCCACTTCAGTGTGGCTCAGATTTGTAGGCAAGGGGTTAGCTTCAGCCTCATTCTCCAGGGAGCCCAGAAAGCCAAGGGCTTGCACAGAGAAAGTGCTGGTCCCAGGCGTGTGTGGCTTCAGCTCGTGTGGTGTGTTATCCACTCAGAGGAGAAGGAGGGAGGGTCAAGTGCTCCGAGGGAAGCAGTGACCCTGTGTGTGCCCCCTCACTTTCTTTTGCAGAATGTTCTCCTGTTGTCCGGGGCTCAGCTCTGTGCTTGGCCTTGGCTGGAGGCAGTTTGGGGGCAATTTCCTCACATAGTACAACTGCCATTTTGGAGACCTGTCCTCAGCTCACCTGGGGGCTTCTAGGAGGAGGCTGAATGGTGATTAGCAAGACCCACATTTTCCTGGAATCCTGTGAGCAGCAGATGTGGATAGAAGGTTATTGCAGGAAGTGGGGGGTGCCAGATCTCGGGGTACCCTCATTCCCTCCGGTGAGTTGCCACTATGCTAACTCTGGGGGTGGGGTTGGATTCACAGACACTTAGGCGTGGCCTCTCTCAGCTAGTTCCCTACCTTGGACATGTTGTGGGGGCTTTAGGGACCTGGTTTCTCTTTGTAGGAATGGAGAGGAGGATGGTGTGTTCATGATAGGGTGCAGATCTCAGCAGCTATATGTGAGGAGATAGCCTGGGGCTCCCCCTCCCTCCTGGTTACTCCAGGAGCTAGGGTGGAAGTACCTCACCGCCTCTCAGCCCTTCCCTCCCCTTCCCCTTCTCTGAGTGCGTTCCTGGACAGTCCTCTTCGGTCATATTTATTTTATTCTATTGCTTTGATCTATAGAATGCCCAGGAAAGTCTTTCTCAGAAGGTGCTGGCTCTGTCTCCCTCTTTAGTAGTAAAATATGGCGTTTAAACATTTCATGACCTCAAGGTAAATTTTTTATCAAGGACTCCTGTGGGTTGTAGGTTAGTGGCTTGTTTCCACTGGGGGCTCAGGGTCACCGAGGAGAGCATGGCAAGCAGGCTGGGGCGGGGGAGGTGATCAGCTGTGGGGTCCATTATGGTGCCCTGGTGATCCAGGCCTGCTGGGGAGGTGGGGAGAGACTGACACGGTCTCTCTTCCATCTGCAATGGCAGTCACCATGGCGGCAGGACAGAAGATACGATGGTGTTAAAAGCCTGTGTTTGTTGAGAATCTGCCCTACTTCCCACCTTTCCTTTCTTCTCTCTGGAACACTTGTCC
Source organism: Microtus oregoni (assembly GCF_018167655.1). Classification (NCBI taxonomy): domain Eukaryota; kingdom Metazoa; phylum Chordata; class Mammalia; order Rodentia; family Cricetidae; genus Microtus; species Microtus oregoni. The sequence continues at coordinate 12,263,558 of NW_024543084.1, read as the reverse complement.
TCTTCTTTGCCCTGGTCTGGCAAGACTGCTGGGCATAGGATGGGCTGTCAGCTCCCTGTAGGCTCTGTCTTTATGATAGGCCCACATCCTCAGCTCAGGGCCTGTCTGACTGTTGCATCCTTTCTGGCCCATCTGGGAGTGATTTACCAGAAGTCTGGGTTATGGAGAAGCTTTTCTAGCCAGAACACCTACTGTTTCGAGAACTCCAGGGTGTAGGGACCATAGAGAAAGAGACAAAAGTCTAAAGGCCAGACCAGTGAGTGTAGACCTCAAGTCCTCCCAAAGCTCCCCTGGGGACCGCTGGTGTCTCCTTTCCAAGTAGCATGGGCTCTTCAGCACCCACCAATGCTCAGTGCAAGGACAAACTCAACCTTCAGAATGGATTGGAGGAAACTGTGCTCAGTGCCAGCACAATCAGGCCGGGATGCTCCAGGATGCTCTTGAATCCAGAGAGGCTGGTAGGGCTTTGTTTCTGTTGCGAGGGACAGAAAACTCAGGTTAGAACAGTTCTGGTCTCCAACGATCATGTTTAAAAGTGAGACCCAACTGAACCAGCTCTTTCAAAAGGAGTTTGTCCCCAAACAGAGTTCCAGTGTATTTATGGGAACCAAAACAACACCTAGGCAACATTTATCAATAAGTGAGGAAAATCGAACCCAGAAGAAGGGGGAAAGCAACAGACTCCCACGCATGCTCAGATCAGCAGACAGCAACATCAAGGCGGCTGCTGGAACAACTTTGCACACATTCGGAAAGCACGAAGGACCCCAGAACATGTTAGGCGGAGTGTGGGAATGAAAGAGATTCAAAGCAAAGTTCTGGGAGTGAGTCTCAGCGTCTGAGATGAGAAGCACAACAGATGGGATCAAACCCGTAGGAAAACAAAGACTAGCGGAGTTGAAGACTCAGAAATGGACGGCCAGTCAGAGGAATACGGAGACTTTAGGCCTCAAGCTCTCAACAAGTCTCCTAGAGCCCTGGAATCCAGGAACAGTGTGCATTAGCTAAGTCTATGCTTGGGGGAGGCTGGAAGGAGAAGTGAGGAAGGGAGGAGGGAAGAAAGAGGAGGGAGCAGGAAGGAGGGAAAGTGGAAGAGGGAGGAGAGGCTAGGGAGGAGGGGGAGGCAGTAGAAATAAGAGACAATAAATGTACAAGTTGCACGAAACCCACAAGCTTCCAGATCCAGGAAGTGCATGAAGCCTGAACACCAGAAGCAGGAAGAGGAACACAGAAAGTTCCACAACATCCCACAGCTCAGAACCACTGGTAAAGGGGCAGCCAGCCTTCACAGAGGCTGGAAGAAAAGGATTTGTCCCTACACGCAGAAGGACGACGGAAGATAAGGGCAGATTTCCCATCAGGAGCAGGTGGAAGGCTGGTGTGGACAGCCTGTAGGACAGAAGAAGAGGACGAGAGGGTGATGACAGCAGCCAGGGGACTACTGAGACTCCTCCGTTTGCAGAAACATGTTTCAGCCCTGGAGGTAACGTGAAGATTGTCTCAGCCAGATGCATCAGATGGGAAGACCCTTTCCCTACAACCTGCACTGCAGGGAAGGCTATAGGATGTTGTTCAGGGGGAAGAAGAAAATTAGGCCAGATGGAGTAAGAACAACAGAAATGGCAGCACACAGTCTAGTGTGTATGTGTATACGCACATGTTACATGTATGCATGTGCATAGGCACACGTTACATGTATGTGTATACGCACACGTTACACGCATGTATGCGTATACACACATGTTACATGTATGTATGCGTATACACATGTGTGTACACGCAGCACTAAAATCCCTCTACAAAAATGACCTTAAGGGACACTTGTGACTGCTTGTAGGCTACCAGCCCTGGACCATTCCACCAGACCGTGGGCCGCTAAGAATGCTCATCAGGTAAGGGTGCTAGCCTCCAAGACTGATGGTGGTCTGAGTTTGATCCCTGGGCACCCTAGTTTGGTTTCTTTTGGTGTGACGAAGACCATGACCAACAACAACTTTGGGAAGAAAGAATTTATTTAGTTTTACAGCTTATGGTCCACAATGAAGTGAAATCAGGGCAGGAACTGAGGCAGAGGGCATGGAGGAACGCTGCTCATTGGCCGACTACCTATGGTTTACTCTGCTTTCTTATGTAACCCAGGGCTTCCTGCCTAGGGACGGCATCACCCACAGTGCGCTGGGCCCTCCCACATCAATCATTAATCAAAAAAAAATGCCTCATAGACTTCCCTTAGGCCAATTTGATGGAGGCATTTTCTTTTTTTCTTTTTTTTTTGGTTTTTCGAGACAGGGTTTCTCTGTAGCTTTGGTGCCTGTCCTGGAACTAGCTCTTGTAGACCCGGTTGGCCTCAAACTCCCAGAAATCCACCTGCCTCTGCCTCCCGAGTATTGGGATTAAAGGCGTGCGCCACCACCGCCCGGCTGGAGGCATTTTCTTAATTGAGGTTATCTTTTCTCAAATGACCCTGGATTGTGTCAAATTGATAAGGAGCTAACCAGCATACTGGGGTGCACATGGTGGAAGCAAAGAATTGATACACACACACACACACACACACACACAATCAATTAACAAATAAATGTAACCCCAACTCTTTTTTCAAAAGACTGATATGGTACAGTGTTCCCTTCTATGTTGTAGATGAAGAATGTACACACTGGTCAGGGATCCTGGCAGAGGCTCTTAGTGGACCCGTGCACCTAAAGACCCTGGAGCCTCCAAGGCTATGCCGGGAGCATAGAGAGGACCATGTGATCTGGACAGCAGAACCATCTTGTTTACTCCCCAAACTGTGCTCTTGTCCCAAATCTGTTCCTTCCCAACTCAGGTCTCACCAGAGACCTGACCCAAGGGTCTCTCCAGCACCAGGCAGGAGATGATGCCCTTTCCCTTCCAGCTTGGCTTTTTCCAGTCTTGCTAGAGCTTGTCTGAATCTCCAAGAGATGAAATATGGGCCGGGGATGTTGCTGTGGCAACCATTCATCATTTATTGATGGTCAGAGAGTCCACTTGCTCATACAACCAGCAGCAATTTTCTGGTTCCGCTCTGCTCCCCACAGGTTTGGGGTGTGGAAGGCCAGGAGCCAGCAGAGGTCCTGTGACCCTGCATAGTACCTTTTACTGTCCTTTAGGACACTAGAAGTCATTTTTCTGCTTCCTTTCCAAGTGCTTAGTCATATGTTAAAAACAGACATGATGTTGACTGACAGCTGACCTCCTGGCCTCCATCTCCCAGGTCCCATGTGCCCCATTCCACCATGCAGGTTGGTCTGCAAGCCTCCACGTGTTCCCGACTTGCGTGCTGAGTGTCTGCATGGAAAACTTAGTCACAAACACTAGAAAGGGTTTTGTAGCTGGCAGTGTGGCAGGCAGGACGGCCCTGCCCTTGTGAGAGCTCTGCTGGAGGATTTTTATAACCAACATTTGTTCTTACGGTGAAACACAGACAACATGCTGCCTAGCATCTTATCCCTCTTTTTTGTGATGTGCTGGGGATGGGACCCAGGACCTCGTACGTGCTAGGGATGTGCTCTACCACTGAGCTGCACCCCCAGCCCATCCTGGCCCTTCCTAAACTCACAGTCCAGTGCACTTAGCTATAGTTATAGCCTTGAATAGCCACCACCGTCTCCACCCACAGAACTCTTCCATCACCCAAGAGAAACTGTCTCCCATTGAACACCAGATGCTCCAGCCATTTGCCCTCTCTGGAGTTCCCATTCCAAAGCCTGTCTCCATGGATCTCACTGCTCTGGGGACCTCACCTGGGTGAATGCTGTGGTGTTCAATGTTTGCGGACCAGCCTGTGACACAGCACATAGCCTCAACTTGGGTCTGCTGTAACTCACGTAGGAACCACCTTTCTAGCCTTGTCAGTGTTTCATCCACTGTGCGATGGAGTGTTTTATTCACCCAGCATCAGCGGGCTTGTGGGTGCGCAATGGGCTCAGTGAAGAAGGTGGGGCTTAGGTGTGGCTTGCCTAGATTGAGGCGTGAAGATCCCTACTCCATAATAAGAGCCCCGGAGACTCAGAGCTGCGAAAGCGAGGCAGTTTGGGTTATGACTTTGCAAAGCCTGGCGCCACCCCAGAATGACAGGGCTAACTGCGAGCTAAGAACCGTTTTCATGGCCTTGAATGCAGGTTCTCTTCCTCATGACTGAGCAATCAGGAGGGCACAATCCTACACGTATTCTGTGTCACGTCTTTCCCTCTGTTATTCACGTTTGTTTTTCAACAAAAATAATCTGTAAATTTATATCTGCATTTTAGTTTTAAATTAATTTTTGATATTTATGATCAGTTGTAACATTTAGTGTGCATAATTTATATTATAAAATGCAGCAATTTATTATTATAACAAATAATATTTATTAATTAAATTTAAACTAAATTTTTTATATGTGTGTGTTTTGCGCCATGTGCAAGCAGTGCTCCAAGGGGCTAGGAGGGGACATCAGATCCCCTGGAACTGGAGTTACCGATGTTTTCAGCCTCTATATGTAGGGATGATAGGAACTGAGCCTAGGTCCTCTGCAAGAGCGATAAGTACTCTTTTTTTGTTTTTTGAGACAGGGTTTCTCTGTAGCTTTGGAGCCTGTCCTTGAACTAGCTCTTGTAGACCAGGCTGGCCTTGAACTCACAAAGATCTGCCTCCCTCTGCCTCTGCCACCACTGCCCAGTGCAACAAGTGCTCTTAACAGCTAAGCCATCTCTCTAGGCCTCATCTCTAAATTATACACCCTAATTATTTTATTTCGATTAAAATTTATTATTTGTCTTTTGAGTCACCGTGCAGCACTGACTAGCCTGGAATTACTTAGACCAGGCTGGCCCTGGACTCACAGAGATCTGCCTGACTCTGCCTCCTATGTCCAAATAATATGAGCCTATTTCCATGTTAACCAAAGGTCAGAGAGTTGGAATTTACCTCTATTCCTTCAAGGGTATTGTGTGTCTACCTCAAACAAAGGTTCCACCTAGATTTAGGTCCAGAGAGTTCCGCTCTCTCAAGGTTATTGTCAACAGGTGTGGCTAATAGCCAGATCGTGTATTTCAGGAGCAGAGAAGTAGATCGATCTGTTTGAGACCTTCAACTGGTCTATTCATTTCCTTGTATCACGTTAATGCAGTTTTTTGTCTTACTCCTACCTTTTGGGATCAGGGATATTTTAAGCAATTGGAAATTAAATGTGGGCAATTTCATCATTCACTGGAATTCCCTCCTGGTACTATTTTATGTTTTTCTATCTTATTATTTTCATATCTTTGTATTCTTTACTATATTTCTAAATCCCAATGCCCCTACTCTGGCAAGAGGTATTTTTGTAGAGGCTGGTCCCCCACAGCCTCCCAAGTAACCCTCCTATGTATTTTAAAGTTTATCAAGTGTGTGACCTTGCCAAGTCTGCAGATGACTTGGCTGTTCATAATTTTCTACTCTAAACTTAGAGTTTTGGTGTGGGGCTGGGTAGACTAGCAGCATTTGGATGGGAGTAGCTAGCTCACTTAGCTGCCAGGAGGGCCCAGGGTTCCCTTTTACCAGAACCAGGACCTGAACTGACTCAAGGAGCTTTTATTTGGAAAATGAACCACCTGATTTTTTTTTTTTTTTTTTTTTTTTTGCATCTAGAAAACACAAGGTTCTGGGGTTACATGCCCAGCACTGCAAAAAACAAATTTGAAAAACAAAACCCCAAACCAAAACAACCACGGGTTTGCTCTATACCAGGCTCCTTCCTTACTCCCCTTCTGGCCTCTCCTTTTCTCTCTCTCCCCTCCCGTTCCTTTCCCTTCTTATTCCCTTCTCCACATGCCTTCACACGCACGCACGCACGCACGCATCATGAAGCCTAGCATCCTTATGAAAGCTATCCACGTGTACTGAGATTGCCTGCTCTACTGCTTCCGCCTTGTACTTTTCCCTTCTGAAGGACTGAACAACAAAGTGGCACTCGGGAAGCAGAGAACAGCTGCCTCCAGACCCCCCACCCTGCAGGCATCTTGGTTGTGGCCCTGCAGTTGTGGAGCTCTGAGAAACTTCTGTTTGGTCAACTGCCCAGCCTTGGATGTTTTGCTAGAGCAGCCTGTGTGGATGGGACCGTCCTCATTACTGCCTTGACTGAACATGGCTAGACCTGAAGCAGCCCTGGGGCTTCTGGATCCTCTTAGAAGGCTGGCTGTGCAGGGAACTGCAATGGAAACTCACGGAGTGGCTTGAAGTTTACAGTACACGAGCTGAGGACACAAGTCCTAGGGTGGTGTGAGCTCTTCTGCCCCCTGCTGTAATAGGCTATGGAGATCTTGGGGCCACCTGGACACCCCCAGAATATCATTGGATCTGTGATGCAGCTGAGGGCATACTGGCTGGTCACATGGATGGGTGGCAGGCACTGTGAGGCCTTGGTAGGTGCATTTCTCTCTCCATCCAGAGGGAGGGAAAGATCTGAGAAGCCTCTGTGTGGAGCTACCTGGCCTGGGATGTGTTTGTCCTGGCCCTGAGCTGAGCCTTTCAGCAGGACTGTCCTAGTCTCCTTCCCTGTCGTGATGAAACACCCTGACAGAAGCATCTTTAAAAGAGAGAAGGTTTGAGGGTGGAGAGATGGCTCAGCAATTAAGAGCACTGACTGTTCTTCCAGAGGACCCAGGTTCAATTCCCAGCACCCACATGGCAGCTCACAACTGTCTGTAACTCCAGTTCCAGGGGACCTAGCATCCTCACATAGACATACATGCAGTCTAAACTCTAATGCGCATATAATAAAAATCAAGACATTATTGAAAGAGAGAGAGAGAGAGAGAGAGAGAGAGAGAGAAAGAGAGAGAGATTATTCATTTCACAATTCCAGGTTTCAGTCTACTATCGAAGGGAGGGCAAGACTGGAACTTGCAGCAGGTTGTCACACACACAGTTAAGAGCAGACAGAATGAACCCATGTTTGTTAGTGCTCAGCCCCCTCTCTTTACACGCTCCTAGCCAGGATCCCTGCACAGGGAATGGCACCACCCACAGTGGGCTAGGTCTTCTCACATCAGTTTATATAGTCAAGACAACCATCCACAGACACACCCACAGGCCAGCTTGATCCAGATAATCCCTCATTGACACTCCCTTCCCAGATGACTCCAGACTGTAGCAAGGTGACATTTAAACTAAATGTGCGTGCGCGCGCGCGCGCGCACAAGCACACACACACACACACACACACACACACACACACACACACACTGTTCAGGACTTGTGTGAGGAGAGAGGAGGGTGGAAGCTTAACCCGGGTGCAGACTTCAGAGGGTGTCTCTGTGAGAAGGTTAGGATTAGGTTAAAGTCACCAGAATAGAGTCCATAGGTTAGTCCTGGTGGTTTATAGGCATGTGTGTGTATATGTATGTGGACACAAAAGAGACATGCACATACTCTTCCTACTCCTTGCCATGAGATATTTGTGAGGTCTGGATACTCTACCAGCAAGAGACATAACCAGAGGGACCTTAAGATCCAGGATCTAAAATGTGTGAAGCTTCAGGTTACTTTTTTTTTTTAAATTAACGTGCTTTTTAAAAATTGATTCTCTGGGAATTTCACATCTTGCACCCCAATCCCACTCGTTTTCCAGTCCTTCCCTGTCTTCCCTCCACCCTTGTAGCCTCCCCTTCCAAAAGAAAATTAAAAAGAGAAAAGTCCTTCACTCTTTCATCTTTCCCACATCTCCATCACACATGCGTTCTTTGCAGTGGCCTTGGCAGCTGCAGTGTCTCTCACAGACCAGACCATTTTATATAAACAGCTTTACTTGCAATTCATCGCCATGAATGGTTGGCCTGGTTCAAGGTCTCGGCTTCTGGTATACCATCAATATGGGGCCCTCACCTAAGCTTCCCTGGACATCCTGCTGCTGCCCGAGTGAAGGAGATTATATGGCTGTGGTTCTGCAGGACAAGTCCCTTCATATGCTCCAGCAGGTCACAGAGGAGTAGATATTGGAGTGGGCTAACTCAAAACCCTGGATGTAGGACTGGGTGGTTGCTGAGTTGATCAGCCTGGGCTTCTACTGGGACCTCCCTGCTCAGGCTAGAGTCAGGGCCAGCTCTCCCGCATGGATGGTGAGGTGGGGCAGCTCTTCAGGGTGCAGGGGCAGCTCTCCAGCTGTGGTGGCCAGAGCAGGCGGGGTGGACAGGTGGGGGGGAGGTCAGTTTTCCCAGGGTCTCAGGGCCAATTCTCCCATGTCAACACTGGGGCTAGTTCTCCTGGGATGGGGGATGATGAGGCAGCTGGTGAGATGCCAGACCAGCTCTCTAGTGGCCATGAACATTATCACAGATCCCGGTTGTAGTAGGTATGGTTCCAGACATGGCCCATGGCTGCAGCTCAGGTCCAGATGTTACCATGCCTCTGGGTGGCAGTGCAGGTCACTCAGATAGGTATGGCCCTGGAGGCAGCATGACCCCCAGATATCATCATGGTCTCAGGTGGGGGCCCAGACCACAGGCATCTGTTTGGCTTCGGTGGTGACATGTACATCAGCATAGACCCCAGCTGTGGTAGGGTCACAGATCTAGACATGGCACAGATATCACATGGCCCCAGCTGGCAGTGTGTGCCATCCTTAGCCTGTTCCTCACCAATGTTGTGTCAGCTCCTCTTCTCTCCACAGCACACGAACCTCTTTGCTTCTCCCTCTCTCCCGTTTGTCCACCACATTCATGTTCCCTGTAGTGGCGCCCACCAGCCTGGGCCTCCTGGCGACTGGAGGGCCAGAGGCTGCTTCCACCTATCTGTGCTGCTTGGTGCCCAAGGATAGTTATTATAGCAACAGGAAGGAGATTGACTGCAGTGTGCCTCCGAAAGGCTGAGCTCAGGCCCACGGAACCCATTGCACCTTTGTCCACCTGCCATCCTCTAAGGACCGGGGACCGTGCAGGAGAGGATGCAGGGGGCATGTTTCCATCCCCGCAAGGAGAATCTTGGGTTGTGGTGACAGTGAGCAGCAGCTGTTTGGCGGGGCAGTTGATGTTCAGTTGCAAACACCAGAGAGCTTGCCTGGGGTCATCCTCTGTAGCCAGTTACCACAGCTGGGAAGTCCTACCAGGCGTCTTCTCATGGTCCCCTCGAGGGCCCGAAAAGCCTGGGCCTGGAGGATGGCTATCCAGTCTCCAGCTCTCCAGCCCCTGACCCACCGTGGCACCCAGCATCAACTCGGAGACCTCCCTGCACTGCGGTAATGACTCCGGTTAAGCTCCATTAGAGCCTCGTGTTTGCATTATTAGAACGAAATCTCTGCAGACATCAAAAATGCATCAGATTACTCAACAGCCCACATTTGGTCATAATTAAAAGTAAAAGTGATGGGCAAGGAGAGGCTGGCTGTGTTAGCTCTGCAGCTGGGGCAGATGACAGTAACAGAGGTGATACGGGAGATTGGCCCCACCGTGGGATCCAGCCCCTCAGTGCCAACCAAGAAAGGGCATTTCTTCGTTAGGGATCTGGAACTGAGTGAGGGAGAGGGCTCAGAGGTAAAAGCGGGATGCTCGGCTGGAAATCAAACTGTATGGCAGATGCTGGCTCCACTGCCTGGGTGTCCATCCAAGAGCACTGGTAGCCTACAAGGAGAAAGTCCTGGGTCAAACCATGCATCCTCTCTGGGCATCAGGACCCACAACTGAGTGATACAGGGTTTCTAGTGTCCCTAATCTGGGCAGAGCACAGCAGCATTCAACACAGAGGCTCCTGGGAGATCCTTCAATCCCCTATCTCCATGTCAGAGACACTTTTCAGTAGACTCTTTTTTTTTTTTTTTGATTTTTCGAGACAGGGTTTCTCCGTAGCTTTTGGTTCCTGTCCTGGAACTAGCTCTTGTAGACCAGGCTGGCCTCGAACTCACAGAGATCCGCCTGCCTCTGCCTCCCGAGTGCTGGGATTAAAGGCGTGTGCCACCACCGCCCGGCTTCAGTAGACTCTTAACACGGGGTTCCAAACTATCCAGAGTATTCCATGGGAACTAGCTCTGGGCAGCTTTAAGAGACATCTGGGGAAGTTGGGTGCAAGATCCAGGCTTTGAGTCCCCACTTGGACTGTGGGATCCTGCATCCTAAGATGGTCTGAGGCTAGTGGTGGCAGTGAAGTTGCTCCTGGACCATTCATTCCCATTTCTGGCTCCAGTGGCCGACTGAATATGGTGATGATATTTGTCTGGACACTTCACGTGGCTTGCTCCCTGCCTCTCACCTCCTCAGGATCTTGTGGCAATTCTGATTTAACTCCCATCCATGATGACGGGGTGGCAGTATGTTATGGGAACTGGTGCAGCCTTCATCCTTGGACCTATGTGCAAAAGGGTGCTGAGGGTTGGAGGTTTGGTACCATGGTTTCAGAGTCCCGAGTTTGAGTCCCAGCTCAGCTACTCAGCAGGCATGCTGGGCCAAGAGACTCATTTTGCTGTCCCAGTTTCCCAGGTTGAAGTGATGGAAAGATTCAAACGACAGTGCAGGGCGTGTCTATGCACACACATGTGCAATGTGGGGAATGGGACAGGCACACTCAAGTTCCCCATCCAGATGGCTGCACCATTACCGCTGGTAAGTTCAGGACCGGATCTTATCCCTGCTGAAGACAGCCTACAGACCAGCCTGGACCAAACCGAGGGTCTTGTCACAGCTAAGGTCCAAAATGAAGGTAGAGGCTGCACTGGACCCTGGGTAGCAGAGACAGGGGTGGTGGTGGTGGTGATACGGGGGTGGGTTTGTGTCTTCGCTGCCTTTTCTGGCTCCTGCTGCCTCCAGGTTCCCTTCCCCCTAGTTCCATCTTTGCATGACTTTTCTTTCGTGTTGAATGTCCCTCTGGTTATCTCCTAAGGACAGCAGTAACAACACAGTCCCTACTGCCTAGCCCAAGATGATCGTCCCAGCTCAACCCCCCATCATACCTGCAAAGACGCCTTTCATACGAGGTCACATTCACAGGTGCCAGGGATTAGGGTGTGATGGCCTTGGGGTCTGTTTTACAGGAGCCCTGCTTTGGATTAGCACTGCCGCCTCAAACAAGAGGATAGGGCCCAAGACCAGTCTGCAGACGGTGTTTGATCTGTTGTTGTGTGGCCAGGTCCCTCGCCTGGACACGCAGCTCTGGAGGCTTCCCGGAGGGCTGGAGGCCTTGGGTTTTCTCCCTGTTGGGGACTGGCAGAGGGTCCAAAGTGGTAGCCTCTGCTCCCTAGGATAGAAGGAAGGCAGTCACCTGCCTAGGAGGAATAGCTAGGCCTTGGTTGGCTGGGGGTGGCACAACCCAGAACCTCCAGAGGTCCTGTCCCTTCTTGTTCTGAGAAGTTTGTGTCTACAGAGACATCAATCTCCTATGTGGTCACTGAGGGCCTCTTGCACCTGTGGGCCTCTGGTCCACTCTCCCTACAGGATCCTCTGGCAGATGGGAGATGCCTGGAGAGTGAGCCAATGAAGTAAACCATCATGGGGTAGTTTCCAGAGGTCGCAGTTCTGGGTGGCTCACTTCCCTTTCCCATTGCCAGTGCCTCCCCAGGCACATCCCTCGCAGGTTGTGGCGCATGCAGGGAGGGTTTGCCTATTGGTAAAGGCCCAGCTCTCTGCTACCTAGAGAGAACCTGGTCCTCCTGACACATCCCAGCCATGGTGCTCCATGTGAGGGGGCAAAGAGTCTGGCATTCTGAAATGAAATGAGACACTAGTTGCTTCAGGCCCAGCGTTGTGGCCCTAGACTTGGTTATGCATGAAATATAAGTCATAGACCCTGGGGGGTCCACACAGACAGAGCATACCATTTGGGGGCCTCAGGTCTATTCAGAGCTGGCTATCCATCATATATCGAATACTTAGACAATCTCCATCGTCCCAGGGACAATCTCTATCGTCCCCGGAAGAAATCTGTGCTGGTCAAAAGTCCTGCTGCAGTGTTCTCCCAGCCCCGCCCATCTCCCCTCTCCGCTTTTGGCTGCCGTTTATGTGGCAGTGGTCCTGTGGCCTGCAGCAAGGAGTATGATTGATCTATCTTGAGTTTGCTCTTCTGGAAGGCTGAGTGGCACTCTGTTTGCTGGCAGGTGGGGTCCTGGGATGAGGGCTTTCAATGCCCCTTGAGAGCAGGTATAGGAATTGGCCGAGAAAGATGTTCAGAATCTGCAGGAGCTTGGGGCTGATAGCCACAGCCATGTTTACATTGTGTCCCACCTCTGCCCATCCTCACGTTCATGCTGCTTAGTAAGCACCAACTGTATGCCAGCCACCACTTCTTCTGTACCCTTCTTCTAGGATTGTCCTAGGCAGCAGAACCGGCCTCTCTAAGAATCACAGAGACAGAATCCTGGGGAGATGCTTTCCTCTGAGGTCACCAGGGCTGGGGTGTGTCAGAAAGACCAGGTTGTCTCTCTTGGCAGTGGAGGCCTGGACCTTTACCGATGGGCAAACGCTGCCTGCACGCTCCACAGGCAGGGAGAGCCAGCCTTCAGTGGGCTGTGTATGAGGAGGTGTGGGCAATGGGAAGGGGAAGCATGCATACCTCGTGGAACTGCAACCCCTGGAAATTACCCCGTGATGATTTATTGCCGTAACTCTCCCGGCAGCTTCCGTCTTCTCGGAGGATCCTGTAAGTGGGTAAACAGGAAGGAGATTTAATTAGGAACACGGAGCGGGGGAGTGGTGATTAGCGGGCAGATCCTCTGATGCCCTGTGCAACATGCAGTTAATTACACAGGCTGCAGGGGAATTAATGTCGGGCAATGCTAACGGTTTTATTTGGGGGGGGGGAAAGAATAATTTTATTTACACAACATAGATGCAAGAGTTATTGAAATGAGAAAGATGGAAGCAGCCTAGGACTTAGAACTGGCAGTTCCTAGGCCAGGAGGACTTTGCCATCTTTGGATGATGGCAACAGAGAGAACCCAGGTGGTTCCTCAGCCTATTACATGCAGCCTGGATTCATGTCCTGAAATGGGGAAGGGGCGTCAGCGTGAAGAAATGAATTGGCCAACCACCAGGTGAGTTTCACCCAAGTGGCCTACCCCAGATAGCTCAAGCTGTCTTTATTTATACTTCAAAAAACAAGCATATTTTCCCATACTAACAGACATGTTTTTTCCTACCCTCCAACGTTAGCCCCCACAAAAACAATTTTTTTAACCCAACCCTTACATCAAAACATCTTTTAAACAGAAAATAACATTTACCATTTTGCTAGCTGGACCAAATATTGAGCCAGGTACATCCTGTCTTTACAAACTAAAAGGTGATAAATACAGGCGCGCAGTCTCAAGAACAACATTGTTAAAAACTTAACAAAGCATGTTTACAGAAATGGAGGTGAATGGCCCTCGATCCTGGCAGCACTGAGTCAGGACAGCTCCTAGGGTCTGAGGTGACAGCTGACATCCCCAGACGAGAAACCTGTAAAGCATCAGCTCCCAAAGAGGTTTAGGGGAAAATATTCAAGAAAAAATGGGGTTTATGGGAATGATCACTTCTGTCCCATGGGTGACTGACAAAATGACACTAAAAACTGCCAAGAGAATTATCAATATTATGAGAGAGAAGAGAGGGTGCAGGCTGGGCGGTCCCTTCAGTATTCTGTGCTGTCTTGGAAGTCCACTGGTCTTCTCCGAGTGAGACCGTCCCGCTGGGCTTTGCCTCAGCTGGAGACCTGTTGGACAAGCACTCATACACTGGTCTGAATCTAGGCCCCACAGCTCCCAACAGCCACACCTGGTTGGCAGGGGTATATTAAGGATTTGGGGAGTCCAGGTGGGTCATAGACCACTGACCCAGGATCTGCCTGGCTCGCTTTCCCACCTGAATCTATTCACTGCTAAGCTGTGTGGGCCACACCCTGTAGGGTATTGAGGAGATGTGACCCTCCCTCAGGCAGTCTGTCTAGAGCTCCCGTGGTGGTTAATAAATATCGTCAATTTGCCTGAATTTAGAACTACCAGGGAGAAGGGCCTCCAGGCATGCCCACTGGTGATTAATGTGATTTCTTGGAGCTTGGAAGAGTTGCCCGATGTGGGTGGCATTATTCCCTAGTCAGGGGATCCTGGACAGAACAGTGGAGAAGTCAAGCGGAGCGCTCGCACGCATTAACTCATTGCTCTCTCCTGACTGTGGATGCAGCATGATCAGCTTCCTCAAGCTTCTGCTTGCTTTGGTTTCCCCTCCACGATGAACTGTACCCCGAAACTGTGAGTGAGTGCGAACCTTTTCTCCCATAAGTTATCGCAGCCATACTGTCTTCTCACAGCCACACAAGAGGAACCTCTAAGGCAGCCCCGGAGTCAGACACACCCGCTCACTTCAAAGAAACAAATGACGCAGGTGGAGGACAAACCTGGAGTTGATAACAGCAGCCCTGGGCAATGGGTGCAGGGGCACGGGGATTGGCATGAAACGTAGCCCAGGCGCCTCGTCCCTGCAGTGTGGGGGAGGGATAGCCCTACAGGGCAGGCAGGCCCTGTGCCTCTCCAGTGGGAACTTGAGTGACTTTGGCTTTTCTGGTAGAGACAACTGATTGAAAAGGTCACTGCTGTCCTAATCTGTCTTCAGATCTGGTCTCTGGTACAGACTGGTTTTACTGTTTCCTAATATTTGGGACAGGGAGGAGTCTTCCTAGCAATGGCGGGTGTGTGTGTCTAGAGCTAGGGGCTCAACTAGATTCAATCTGAGTAGAGTTCCTCAGTGTAGAGGTGGTCAGGGAGGGGTAGAGGTAGGAGGAAGAGATGGAGGGGGGAGAGAGAGAAGAAGGAGGGCAGGGAGAGAGAGAGAGAGGAGAGAGATGGGGAGGGAGAGGGAGCCAGAGAAGAGGGAGGGAGAGGAGAGAGAGAGAAGAAGGAGGAGGAGGGAAGAGAGAGAAAGAGGAGAGAGAGAAGGAGGAAGGCAGGGAGAGGAGAGAGAGAGAAGGAGAGGAAAGAGAGAGAAAAAGGAAGGGGAGGGAAGAGAGGAGAGAGAGAGGAGGGAGAAGGAGGAGGAAGAAAGAGAAAGAGAGAGGGAGAGGAGATAGAGAGAAAAGGAGGAGAAGGGAAGAGAGAGGAGAGAGAGGAGAAAGAGAAGGAGGAGGAAGAGAAAAGAGAAGAGGAGAGAGAGAGAGAGAGAAGAAAGCCCATTGCGTACAAAGTCTGAGTTGGCTGTGCACGTGGGTGGGTAAAGGTACATGGGAAAGGTATTAGCTATATCCTCCAACCTCCACACTTCCTGACATGGCCCCAGTCTTGGAGTGAGGGGAGGACTTTGGGCAGGGCATGCTGGAGCTGAGGGAGTGGCTAGGAAGTCCTAGCAGGGAGACAACTGCATCTCAGGAAGGTAGAACTGGCCCAAACCTCGGCCCGCTGGCTCTTTGCTGAGAGGCCACAAACCAGTGCCCTCCCTGCCCTTTCTGTCCTTGATGCTTCTCCCTCCACGTTCTGTTGCTTCTCTCTTCTTCTGGGGTACTTTTTGGAGAGGCTCAGGTCTCAGTCAGGCCTGCTGTCCCCAAAGGTCACTTGGATCATCACATTCAGAATTTATGGCTGGGGTTCTCAGATTGCCCTGGGAACCATTGTGTGCAGGGAGCCATGGGGCCTAAATCAGATGAAGCATAGTAGGCCTGCAAGAAATAGACATCTAGCTGTGTGTAGTGGTGCATGCCTTTAGTCCCAGCTCTAGGGAAGCAGAGGTAGGCAGATTTCTGTGAGTGTGAGGCCAGCCTGGTCTATAGAGTGAGTTCCGGGACATCCAGAGCTACACAATGAGACCCTGTCCTAGAAAAAACAAAACAAAACAAAACAAAACAAAACAAAACAAAAAAACAAAGCCAACAACCAACCAACTAAAAACAAGAACAAATAAAAATCTCAAACCAACACAACCATACAAAAAAAGAAATAGCTACTTGATAAAGCCCAAGGACTCAGCTTTGGTCTCCAAAGGCTCCAAGTTCAACTATTTTCCACACCGCCCAGTCCTGCCTAGGAATTTAGGACTGAGGATACAGAATAATCAAGTTTTGGGGGACACAAGGCTCCCTCCGAGGATTTGAAGCTCTACACTGCCAGGACTCCACTCTATCCTACTCCGTCACACTTAATCCCCATCTCTCCATCTGTCCCGTCCTATTGATTCTACTGTGTACCACACTTACCTGTGATGTCCTGCATTGCCTCATTAGCTACACTGGGGGCAACAGGTACACCTGTCAGAGGGAGAATAAAGGTGAATATGGGGCTCTCCAGGGGGAGCACTCACAGAGCTGGCCCTAGGGGGAGCACTCACAGAGCTGGCCCTCAGGGGATCACTCATAGAGCTGGCCCACAAGGGGAGCACTCACAGAGCTGGCCCTATGGGGATCATTCACAGAGCTGGCCCTAGGGAGATCATTCACGGAGCTGGCCCACAAGGGGAGCACTCACAGAGCTGGCCCTAGGGGGATCACTCATAGAGTTGGCCCACAAGGGGAACACTCGCAGAGCTGGCCCTAGGGGGATCATTCACAGAGCTGGCCCTCAGGGGCCCATTCACAGAGCTAACCTCTCACCCGGTTCTGATCACTGTAACATGACCCTTTAGTAGCAGACTCTCTTGGGACAGATCAGACTTTCTGGACTCTAGGGTTCCCACTCTAAGGTGGGCATGACAGTTTAAAGGATTGCATCTCTCATTCCTCCATGGGGACATAAGTGAGCACTGGGTGAGGTCAGGGGCCAGGATGGGAAGAGGACTGCATGGCTTCCCTGGCAGAGGACTAACCTTCACAAGGCAAGGAGAGGACTTTGGGAATGAGGGGTTGGATGCTCAGAGGTTGCAGGCCAGTGCATGTCCCTCCTGCAGACTGGCCTCTTTCAGGGCAAAATGGGCCCCACATCTCTCCCTTCTCATTCTCTCCACACCCAGCAGCATGAGCAGCTTAGGGATGAAGTGGTCTGGCCCTATAGGCTTAGAACCAGGTCCTGCTCTGTAACCCTCCATGGCCCAGCCCCCACTGTGACCTTCGGTGTTGACAGAGATTTCTGTCCTGCATGGTCCTGCAGCCGTTCGTCCCAAAGAAATTACACAGAGGTCTACATTAATTATAGACTGGTTGGCCTATTAGCTCAGGCTTCTTATTAACTAATTCTTACATCTTAAATTGGCCCATTATTCTTGTCTATGTTAGCCATAGACATAGGCTTGGACCCTTTATCAGCAAGGCATTCTCATCTTGCTTCCTCTGTGTCTGGATGACGACTGCAGACTGTGTCTTTCCTTTTCCAGAATTCTCTTGTTCTCCTTGCCCTGCCTCTACTTCCTGCCTGGCTACTGGCCAATGAGCATTTTATTAAAATACAAGTGACAAATTTTTACAAGGTACAAGACCATTGTCCCACAGCACATCAGCATCTCAGTTGTATGATTTTGGGGGACATCTCTCTCTTCAACAGGCTCTTGACTCCCAGAGATCCCCCATGCCCTTGCTGTCCCCCTTGATGGCCTCCAGAGACTTTACAGTTTACAAGAGAGAACTTCCAGACAGGACCACTTTACAACTCTGGGGGGACTTTGGAACCTGACCAGTTTACTCCTTCTTCATGCTGCTGAAGTTGGAGAGAACTCTCTCTAGGGGTCCCCAATCTTGCTGCAGCCCTCCCTCCCCACCCCTGGCAGCTTGGAGACAGTAAGAAGGAAGGAAGTTGGGTCTTGTGGCTATGATCATATTTGGGGGATTACTGTGAGACTCAGATCCCTCATCCCAAGCCTCAGTTTCCTTTCTGAGTAATGAGGATATCCTCACGTGGGTACCCTGGGACCTCTTTTTGGTAGGGTGCCTTTGGCTGCACTGAATGCCCCCACTCTTGGGGCAGGGGCTTCTCTAAAGGACAACCCAGCAATTAGTGTGCCCTGTGAGAGAATGGTGTGTATGACGGCTGATGGCCGCTGGCCGGCAGCTGCTCGTGGCTTTTTAAAGGTCCCGGTGATCTTGTCTGGCTGCTCATTTGCAGTGTCTGTAGAGAAAGCAAATGTCAGCCTCTGCCGGCTTAGGCAGGCTGATCACAAAGCCCTAATTAGTGGTGTCTGAAATAATGAGGTTTCCCTGTGTTCTCATTACATGGAAATTACCTCTGGAAAGCAACTTGGAAGGGCACAGAGGTGTGAGGCAGTCTTTTTCCCGAGGGCGCTGGTCACTGGACCAGCGGCCAAGCCCTCTGCCTTGAAGGCCACCAGTGGAGAAGCCCCGAGCTGAGGAGCAGTACCCACACCTTGGCCCTGGGGAAGACCTCAGTGGGAGGAGACTGAAGGTTGGTATGGGTGAAGGAGGCCTGAGAAGTCCAGGTTTGGGAGACTCCCCACCCCCAGCAGCGTCCCACTTTGTAGGCAGTGACCGGAGTGTCCAGTCATGGGAGGAAGGAGGTTAGAGGAGTAGCAGGCCCTGCATGCAATACAGCTCTAGCCCAGAAGCAGCACTACTTGCCTGCCAGTCAAAACGACGCTCTTTGGCAGACAGCAGGATGTCTTTAAATTTTCATGTGCTCCCCTCGGTGGAGGCCTGTTGTCCACAGCCTCGAGCCAGGGCTGTGCTGTGTCCACACGTACCACCCCTTGGCAAGCCTGTCTCCTTGAGTCGCAGAGATGAGCGATGGCTCTATGACCGGTGGACAGGTTGGCAGGGCCCTGCCTCTTGCTGGCTGGGATGCTGTCAGGTTGAATTCACCTTCCAATAATGTATTGTTAAAATGACTATTAAATGCCTGGGACTCTTTTTCATCTCTGAATGGTGTTTCAGGGCCAGGTTTCGCCCGCTGCTGTGTGTATTTCATCAGAAAGTGAGCTCTTGCCGCACCTGTGTGTCTGTAGTCGCTCAGGTCACCCTAGGTGAGGGCCTGACTAACTGATTGGGGTCCAGGGATCCATAGCAGGCGTGATCTAGCCCTGGTGGCTAGGAGACTTCAGTGGGCCTGCGGGGCTGCAGAGTGTTTGTGACCTGTAGCGGAGGCTGCTACCTACTGTGCCTGGAACACACAGGCAGACAGATACATACATGGAGCAAGACTCTTCCCTGTAGGAAGTATGTTCAGTGACCCCAGAGGCTCCCAGTCCCACTGGAAGGTCTGTCCCTACAGATCAGGAACAATCACCAGGGTTAAATGCTCATGGGGACCCCTTCAGTCTGCAGAGGCTGGAATCCATCGGCACATGTGGGCTTATTTGGCTTGCAGTGTGTGGTCCACAAACACAGGAAAACATGTATGGATAGTGGAAAAGAACGGATGTGAATTAGTGAATTAAAATACGCAGATCTGCAATGGGATGTCTGTGTCTTTTGAGGAGAGCCGACATTGGCAAACACATATTAAAGTCCTGGCCACCTGCTGAACGTCCAGGGCAGTGACCTGCCTTGCTGCTGGGCCACCTATGTCTCTGTTGCTCAAGCTGTTTGCTAGCAGTAAGGTTCTGGCTTCTCAGTGTGGTGTCCTTGCTCCTATGGGAACCACCCTGGAGGTGGTGCTGTACTGAGGGAACTGAGGAGAGTTCCCTTTCACGGGCTGCTCGCTTCACAGATCTCCCCACCCCCCAGTTCCACTGCCTCCCCGATTCCAGTTCAGAAAGTTTTATTTTTTATGTGGTTAGATACTTGGGTGCGGGGAGGCTCTAGGTTGGTTGCAAAGCTTCCTAGTGACTAGAGAGGTTCAGGCAGAGATCTTGATGCTAGCTGATGCGGAGTAGAGGAAGGAGACCCTCCAAAGGCCAGGAGACCCCCTAGTTGTGCTTGAGAGAGAACCCTTCAAAAAGACACAAGCTCAGCCAGTCTGCAGTGGCTGCGACCCGGCCAGCCGATGGAGGTTGGTCAGGTGGTTACCCATCTTCTTGATGAGCTTCATCTCCTCATCTAGGATGTAATAGAAATGTGGGTCTGTAGGGACAGAACCCAGCGGATGAATCCAAGATGACCTGCTTCACGTTTTTCTCCAGGGTCAAGACAGCTTCCATGGCTGCCTTGGTTTACCCTACTCATCCTGAGATGACTTCTGCACATTCTAGAGGAGCTCCCCCTCTCCAAACCATGTTTTGCAACCTGAGAAGCTTGGCTCTCTGGAGTTTTTCTTTCACTAATTCTAGAAAAAAAAACTGGTCTATTTCCTCCAGAGTGTCAAAACAGTATCCCAGAGAGAGGTAGGAATAGGAGGCCAGAAGGCACAGCTTGACCAGGTGGTTGATGGCAGCTTGCACTTTAGTAGAATAATTCTGACAAACAGGGAGGCCATGGCTGATCCATAGGATGGTGCTAACCACAAAACTTCAGTGCTGGCTGGCCCTAGAGCTGACAGTGGAGAGGAGGTGCTGGTCCAGGAGCCTGTGATTGCAAACATTGGTGGTTAGAAGCTAAGGAAGAGGGAAGAAAGAGGGAGTCCCAGGTCTGTGCCATCCAAACATGGTGGAAGCAGGCTCAGATCTGCAGAGCGTTTCTGGGAACCTGCTTTCCACTGTTGTTTTGGTCAGATGTTTCTTCTTGCTTGAGGCAGTGACCAGGAGTAGAGGTCTCCTTGACATATATGTCTGTGTGTATGACATATGTCATAGCACACATGCAGAGGTCAGAGGACAACTTGCAGGAGTTGGGTCTCTCCTTCCATGATGTGGAAACCCAGAAATCATCAAGCTTTTTGTCAAATGCCCTTATCTGCTGAGCTGTCTTGCTGGCCCTTGCCCCCGCCTCTCTTCACTTTTATTTTATTTGTATGAGTGTTTTACCTGCATTAATGTCTGTGTACCATGTGTGCCTGGAGCCCATGGATGCCAGAAAAGAGTGTTGGATCCCCTGGAATTGGAGTTACAGACAGTTGTGAGCTATCATGTGAGTGCTAAGAATTGAACCCAGGTTCTCTGGAAGAGCATCCAGTGCTCTTAACCTCTGAGCCATCTCTCCAGTACTCCCTCCACCTCTAAAACAAAACAAAACAAAACAAAACAAAACAAAACAAAACAAAACCAGCTTCCAAAGATATTCATTGTGGGACTTGCAGAGGTGGGTTAAGAGCGAGTACTGCTCTCACAAAGGACCCACGTTCGATTCCCAGCATTGACAACTGATTGTAACTCAAGCTCCAGGGCATCCAACTCTCTCTTTTGGCCTCCAGAGGCACTTGTATTCACATGTACCTACACTTTTCCTTGCAGAAGCACACACACACACACACACACACACACACACACACACACACACACACTGTTAAACCCCAGGACCTGGACATGTATCTCACCAATAGAACATGTGCTCAGCATGCATACAACCCTGGGTTCAGAGCCTAGCACCACATCAAACAAACAAATTCACCCTGGGCCCTGAGGATTTTGTGTGGAATATGAACCTAACTCTCCCCTTTCCAGAGTGTTCTACATTAGGGTCCCTGCATGATGGATTGGTCTCTGCCCCTCAAGAGGCTGCTGGCTTCTATGAAGGTGGGTGAAGGAAGTCAGCTTCTTACCCCTCAGCAGGGTTGGGGGCTCCACAAGTGACATGGCTTTCCATAGCCTTTCTTTTGTCCCCACTACCCACAGGGCAGGGGGCTCAGTGGGGTAGACAGGCCTACCTACTGATCTTGTAGGCTCAAGGGGTCAAGTCCAGCCTCTCTTTATTGGGGGAGTGGCTGACTCTGGGCATTGGGAAAGGAAGGTGCATGAAGCGAACAGTGAGCCTGTCTGCAGGACTAGAAGGCTTCCTGGAGGAGGAGCTATTTCCACGAAGATTGATAGACAGATGAATTGGCTGGGTGTTGGTGTAGGTAGGGGCAGGGATGTGCTGGAGTGTTTTCTTGGGAGATGGACCAGTGGGATCTCACTGGGGGTGTTGTAACATGTTCTGGATCATAGGGGCTACTCCATTTTCTGAAAAGTCAGGCTTATTGTCCCCTGTACCCAGACTGGATACCCCGGAACCACTGGATAGCTCCATGAGGGTGTGTTGGAGCAGATCTGCCATGGACTCAGACTGCTGGTAGGTGGTATTCAGTGCTCCCGGGTTTGCTCCAGATGGTACTGTTGAGTAGGGGCTTGAACTTCTGATAGCATTAGCCAGCAGGTGAGTCTGTCTGGGTTCTGGCCCAAGTGGTCAGGACCAGGATGCTGCAGGTGTTCCCAGCAGCCAGTTGGGGTTGGGAGTTTCTTGACATGCTCAGCAGTCATGTTTCAGCGGTGCTTATGAAGTCTGGGGACATGGAGCAGTCAGCGAGAGAGCTCCAGCAGGCAAAGGTGCTTGCCACCCAACCTGACAACTTGAGTTTGATGCTTGGAAATTTCATAGTGAAAAGCAAGATCCAGGGTCTCTGGGATACACAGCCAAGGAACTGTAGCGAGGGGTGTAGTAAGGAGGCTGCTTGTTTGCCAGCCATCCAGAACCAAAATAACCACACAGAAACTGAATTAATTAAATCATTGCTTGGCCCATTAGCTCTAGCTTCTTATTGGCTAACTCTTACATATTAATTTAACCCATTTCTATTAATCTGTGTATGGCCACATGGCTGTGGTTTACTGGCTAAAGTTCCAGCGTCTGTCTGTCTCCAGCAGGGCTACATGGTATCTTTTCCACTCTGTCCTTCTTCCTCCCAGCATTCAACTTAGTTTTCCCCACCTAGCTAAGTTCTGCCCTGCTATAGGTCTAAAGCAGTTCCTTTATTCATTAATGGTAACCACAGCATACAGAGGGATATTCCACATCACCTTCCCTTTTCTGTTTAAATAAAAAGGAAAGTTTTAACTTTACCATAGTAAAATTTCATATAACAAAACAGGTATCAAGTAAGGATTATAGTTATAATATTTATATGGACTTTATCTTTTTTTTTGGTTTTTCGAGACAGGGTTTCTCTGTGACTTATGGACTTTATCTTTTATCATAACTAAGGAAAGCTATATTATTACTATCTACTCTTCAACTCCATCAAAGACGCCAGAAGGATATAATATTACCTAAGTAAACAGGGAGTGCATTGTAAGCAACTTCCAAGATTCTAGAATTGACAGAGCCATCTCACTGCCTGGACAGTTACCCAAAGTTCTTCTGTACCATTGCAGCATCCATCTTCAGTTTAGAGGCCCATAGTATCAAGCAGACTTTTCCATGAATCAGGAAATTTCAAAGACAGTTCTGCCTACACTGGCAGTTTGCCAGTCACTTTTTTTCTGTGTCCTGCAGAATGTCTGGCAGACTCTTTCATGAAGCAGGAACCCCGAAGGATCGTCTCATCTTTAGGCAAGTTTAGCAGTCATTTCTCTGTGGGTCCTGCATGTCCAGTTAAGCAGTCCAGGCAAGAGCAGTTTCTTGCCCAAACTCCATAAGGAGCCTCTTCAATGCCCATTATCCTCTTGATGTAGCTTGGTGTTGCCAGGAGCATATGTATCTCACTGTCATGAAAAGTCCTAAATTCTTAAAACATTTTAAATGTCATATTCTAGAGGTCTCTGAAGATTTGAAGAATATCCGTCTAACAGAAATATATCTCTATATTTCTAGAAAACCTAACTAACATGACTAGAAGCTTGTCTATTATAGATGATTCTCTTTTTTTTTTTTGATTTTTCGAGACAGGGTTTCTCCATAGCTTTTGGTTCCTGTCCTGGAACTAGCTCTTGTAGACCAGGCT
The DNA here is from genome assembly GCF_018167655.1 of Microtus oregoni. Taxonomy (NCBI): domain Eukaryota; kingdom Metazoa; phylum Chordata; class Mammalia; order Rodentia; family Cricetidae; genus Microtus; species Microtus oregoni. The sequence continues at coordinate 12,239,965 of NW_024543084.1, read as the reverse complement.
GGCCTTGAACTCACAGAGATCCGCCTGCCTCTGCCTGCTGAGTGCTGGGATTAAAGGCGTGTGCCACCACCACCCGGCTTTAGATGATTCTCTATTAACCTATATTTCTTAATTATACATTATATTTTTAAATGAACTACACAATCACAATACCTTAAGATCAGAAATATACATATATATAACAAAATTGATCTTAAATTTGTATCAATAAACCAAGATCCATACTAATGCAAATCTCTATAGTATATCCCCCTTTAAATATAAAGAAACATTTATAAACAATATTTGGGAACTTGGGCATAGTACTCTCCAAACTTCTTCCTGCTATTTATTGGGCACAGTAACTTTTTGAGGGATGTTCAAGGTGACCTTTCAGGAGGTCTTGGTCCATCAAACCATATTAGTCTAGAAGCAATCCACAGGTTCTCATTATCTGTGTTTTCCAAAGCAATATATTCTTAGACCGATATTTTGAATTCAATATACCTTTAAATATATATATATATATGTTGGCTTAGCTTAGCAGTCCCCAGAATCAAATGTCTCTCTGCAGTCAAAAAATTCAAAGAAAACACAATAATATACATAATTCAGACTCTCTGTGTATATTCCATCTTTACGTGGCCTATTGTGTTTTTACTTTTTAAAAAATCTATAACTGTCTCTTTAAAGACTTTGTTTATAGCCGGGCGGTGGTGGCGCACGCCTTTAATCCCAGCACTCGGGAGGCAGAGGCAGGCGGATCTCTGTGAGTTCGAGGCCAGCCTGGTCTACAAGAGCTAGTTCCAGGAGAGGCTCCAAAACCACAGAGAAACCCTGTCTCGAAAAACAAAAAAAAAAAAACAAAAAAAAAGACTTTGTTTATATATATATATATATTATGTATACAATATTCTGTCTGTGAGTATTCTGAAGGCCAGAAGAGGGCGCCAGACCTCATTACAGATGGTTGTGAGCCACCATGTGGTTGCTGGGAATTGAACTCAGGACCTTTGGAAGAGCAGGCAAAGCTCTTAACCACTGAGCCATCTCTCCAGCCCCTGTTTTTATATTTTTAAAAACAATTTACTTCTATACTCTTTTTCTTCTCTCTCCCAAGCCTACATACATTTATCCAACAATGTGACCCATTTAGAGGTCTATATCTGTCTGAATCTGTTTTTATTGTGTATCTGTAAGCCTTTTATGTTCAGGACAGCTTCTTAAAATTTTAAGCTGCATCATTGCTAGGGGTAATACGGCATTTCCTGCTTGCCCTGCCCAGTCCAGCATGGCAGAGCCACTTGCTGCCTCTGAGAGCCACTCGCACCGCCCCACTTCCAGGCACAAGTCCAAGTTGCCATCAAGCAACCTGCAGTGCGCTGCTCACAACCCCATCCAAATATTCCGTCTCCTAAAAGAGCCAGAGGTGGCGCTGGCAACATGGCCTAGAAAGCCTGCATTTCAAAACAGCGTGGCTTGTTTTTCTGCTGCTGCTGGAGCTGCTGAATGGAGCCAAGCCTCACAGAATTGTTCTGGTGTCTTTAACTATGCAAAGATGTGTTGCATTTGTTTAACTATGCAAAGCTGTGCTGCATTTGTTTATGTTGCAGAATTGTTGTTTAACTATGCAAAGATGTGCTGCTGTTTTACCTTGTCTGCCTAAGGCACCGGATTGGTCTAATGAAAAACAGAATGGCCAGTATCAAGGGAGAAGGTATAGGCAGGACTTCCAGGCAGGGAGAGTAAGGAGGAGGAGGAATTTAGGCTGTGGTGGGAGGGAGAAGAAAGAATAAGAGATGCAAGGGAGATGCCAGGGCCCAGCCGGATATGGAGGAAATAGGAAAGTAGAACATACAGAATGAAAGAAAGGTAAAAAGCCATGTGGCAAAGCATAGATGAATAGAAACAGGTTAAATTCTGTTAAAAAAGCTAGCGGGACAAGCCAAAGCTAAGGCTAAGCACTCATAATTAATAAAAAGGCTCTGTGTCTTTATTTGGGCGTTGGTTGGTAGCCAAAGAAAATTCCAACAACAAAGGACCAGATTTATTCGTGGTGGAGACTCAAGGCTCCTGCAGGCACCAGCGCCAATGTCCTGCCAAGGCTTAGGTTACAGTGCTTAGAGAGGGAGAGAGGTGACCTTCTGAGAGCCCTGGGAGCCTGTACACCCACAGTTACCCAGAGTCTTAATGCCAGGGCCACCCTAGGCTCTTAGCCCAGCCGAGGGCTTAGATTCTACCTGGGTCTTTCAGACCTCAATTCATATACCCTTTAATGTCTATTTTTCCTGTTAGAAGTTGCAGCCTAAACTAGGCTGTAGCAAACTGGTGGAAGCAGTGAGGTTGTCAGTTTGGTTAGCATCTGAGAGCCAGGCTCCACCCATTTTCAGTGCAGCTGTGCTTGAGTCCAGGGAGAGCAACCTTGATGAAGCTTGCGATCAGATTCTGTGGATGTGCCTCTGCCCTGGACCCCGCAACAGAAGACCCAGCCCCCAAATTCTTCCTCCTTTTGTCCCTACCGTAATTTTCTTGTAAAAACCCAGAGGAGATGGGAATGAAGGAGACCATGTTGCTTAACACAGTTCTCTGTGGCCTCATCTCCTCCCTCAAGGTTTCCAGGAAGCAGGTCAGGGTTGCCTCATTTTAAGACAAAGCTCCAAGACACTGTGCTGCATCCTATGTGGAGGGCCCAGTCCTCACCACTGGGCCAAGACTACTGGTGTAGGAGGTCCTTCTGCATTTGTGTTGATTTCATTGGTTGAATAAAGAAGCTGCCTTGCCTTTTGATAGGGCAGCCCTTAGGTGGGTGGAGTAGACAGAACAGAATTCTGGGAGGAAGAAGGCAGGCAGAGAGCCTCCAGCCATGAAGCTGCCAGGTCATACATGTTGAATCTTTCCTGGTAAGCCACAGTCACGTGGTGACATACAGATTTTTAGAAATGGGTTGAATCAAGATGTGAGAGTTAGCCAATAAGAGGCTAGAGCTAATGGGTCAGGCAGCAATTTAATCAATACAGATCTCCGTGTGATTATTTCGGGCATAAGCTAGTCTGGTGGCTGGGATGACAAGCAGCCCGCCAGCCTGGGTGTAAGCCAGTCAGGTGGTGGGACACAGCCTGCCACTCTATCTACAGCAGAGTACACTGTGCTCTCTCCTGTGAGGAGGGCCCAGTCCTCGACACTGGGCCAAGGGTACACTGGGCTGTGTCCTGTGAATAGCAGTGCTTTGATTTTGCTATAAACAACACAGACAGAACCTCATTTGCCTGGACCCCCTGCTGTGCTGTTCTGCCCATGTGGAGGGCATTTGGGGGAGTCGTTTCATCTTTTCCAAAGGGACCCAGTGGTGGAAGCAGGAGGCAAGGGTGGGTTCAGGGCTCCCCTTTCTAGCAGCCCTGACTTCTTATTCCTGGTGGCAGCTCCAATTAGCAGAAGATTACAGTCTGCCCAGGAGAGCCCAGGCGATTAGAAGGTCATTTCTGAGCGCCTTTTCATTGCATGCCGATGGCAGTGCAGCTACAGCCAGGGACGATCTCTGGTCCTCGGGAATACATCCATGGGGCCAAAGGAGAGTTTGCGTGCATGTGGCTCTGATGTGGGCACTGCCCATGCTCCTGCCACACAGCCATATGTATCCACCTAGCAGCTGCTCAAGAAAGGGCGTCTTCTTTGCTGTGTAGCCCCTGAAGCTGCTTCGATGTCTCCCGGTGACTGTCCCAGGCCCTGTTTGCAAACAGGGAGCCTAGCCCTGAGTTGTGGGGAGCATGGAGGGATTCTTCCCAAGGGGTGCAATGATTTGTGAGCCAACTTTGCAGCAGCCCAGCACAGTTACCATGCTGCTTCCTGCTTGGACTTGCCTTCCAAAGACTTCAAAGTTGGCATCTCAGAGCTGGGCGTGATGGTGCACGCTTTTAGTCCCAGCACTCTGGAGGCAGAGGCAGAGGCAGGTGGATCTCCCTGAGTCCAAGGCCAGCCTGGTCTACAGAGAGAGTTCTAAGACAGCCAGAAATACACAGAGAAACCCTGCCTTGTTTCAATGTCCCCCGCCCCAAAAGTGACTTCTTGGTTTGGTTCCTGGAGGTCTGCTTATCCTTGGATAACTAGCTGGTGACTGGAAAGAGAGAGAGTGGAACCGTGTTTCAGAACCTGGGTGACTTCCAGTGTGTCTATGGCATACAGAAGAAACCTACCCTTGGGAGCGGAGAGGCTGTTTAATTCCAAGGCCTGCAGTATACTTCACTGTCTGTGGATCTTGGTCAGGGAGACCCCTCCCCTGAGAGTCCAGATGATGAACCTGGAAGAAATGCTGGGATCTAGACTTCATCAGCTCTTCTGCAAGCTGAGATGTGTGGGTGCCTGGAAGAGGAAAACACTAGAACTTGGGCCTTTGGTCCCAGATTTGATGTCAAAACATAGAGTGTCCTCAGGTAGGAATATAGGGACCAACAAATAGGGGTCAACAGTTCACTCAGATAGGACTTGGCAAGGCCCAGGCCTCAAATTTCAGATCTATCTCTCTCCATTCTTCTGACATGAGTGTGTACCTTCCATTGTAGGCCTTGATCTTATAGTAATCTATTTCTTACCACTACTCACTCATACACTCACTGTTAATCCACCTATGCATGCATCCAGTCATGCATGCATCCATCCATGTACACATGCATGTATCCTTCCATGCACGCGTGCATCCATGCATGTGTGCATCTTATCCATGCATGCATCCGTCCATGCACCCATCCATGTATTCATCTATCCATGTATGCATGCATGCATCCACTTATCAACCCACTTATCTGTCCACTCATTGACCAGTCCACCTATCCATCTAGCCTCTTACCTCTTCATTCACCTACATAAAAACCTTCCCATTCATATATTTACTGACCCATCTATCCATTAACCCATAGCTTAGACATCTACCCAGTCATCCACCCATCATCTATTCATCTATCTACTCATCCACTTATCTACCATGTATCCACCTATCCACATGTGATTCATTCATGTATCCACCACCCATCTACTTATCTACTCATGTATCCACCTATCCACATACGATGCATTCATGTATTAACTACCCATCTATTTATTAATCTATAACCCACCCATTTACCCATTCATTCACTCATCATCCATCCATCCATCCATCCATCCACTCATTTATTCATCTACTCATCCATTCATGTATGTACCAAACTACCTATTCATCTACTGGTCTAGTTATTTATGTATACAGCTGTACATTTATTCATTCATCAGTCATCCATTCATCCATCCATCCATTCACCCATTCATTCCTCTAAGACTAGTCAAGCAGCCATTTTTGTCGAGAGACAAGGAATCCAGCACAACCACAGAGGTCTCTGCTTAGACTTTCAGGATGAGAGGCAGAGTTAGACCACGTCATGAATCCAGTTGACATTGCTTATGAGAAGCGTTCACATGATAAAGACTCAGATAATCTTTTGGGCACACTGAACAAGTGCCTCAGTTTACTCACCTAGAAAACAGGGACAACAGACAATAGAGTCAACCTTCCTTGCTTATTGAGGCATTGGTACATTTGTGTGCGTGGCATCGTCAGAAGTGATGTCAGGTGACTGTCGTCTCTGACCTTGTCATGGGGCCATGAAAAGATGCTGTAGAGCTGCGGGAGGGACAGTGAGAGGCTGGCTTGACTGCAGGGGGAGTGAGAAGCCTCTCTTACCCAGGGATACAGGGCAGACTGGGGTGTGAGAGAGTGGGATCAGGAGGTATGCGTGGGGGTGGGAAGGCTGGGCTGGAAAGAGGCACGGGGATCTGGACCAGCCTGTAGGAAGAACACCTGGCATCAGCATGATGCAACACTTGCCCGTGGTATGATGAGCTGCAGGGCTCATGTGGGCCGGTGCAGGCTGCCTCTCCTCAGCTGGTCTTCTGGTCTCTGTGCGGCTGCTCCTTGGCGTGGTGAAGGGAAGCTAAGGCTCACTGGCAGGAAAGCACCCTGCTGCTTTGCCAGTCATGTCTTCAATACTTACTTTTTCAAGTTCAGAGAACAAAGTTAACAGCTTAAGTCCAGTCTCTCTCTCTCTCTCTCTCTCTCTCTCTCTCTCTCTCTCTCTCTCTCTCTCTCTGCTGAGTGGGATGTGGGGACTTTCCCAACTGACCTATAGGCTAGGGCTAGCAGGCATAGGGCTCATTGGCAAGACTGTACCAACTCCTGCCTTGCCTGCTGCCTACTCTAAGAAGACCAGCTGATACTTCTGTTCTTGTTCTCCTCCACCAATGGACTTCCATGGGGCAGGTTATCCGGGCCTTCTCATCATCTTCAAGCTCCCTGGGGGCCCTGGGACGTGACTTGGGAGGTTGGGTATAGTCTGAGACAGTATTGCCTTACTGTTGATATGTGTGACAGTGGTGCTCACTGAGAGTCTCAGAACTATCCGTATGGGTCTCCAGCGGCCTTTGGTGGCATAGGTAGAGGTGATGTCCTTGGGCACGGATGGCATAGGTAGGACCTCTGTGGAATGGGGCTGAAGGACACCAGTGTGTCACTTCATGCCATTACTCTGACCTCCTGGAGCTTGTGGTACTGTCCCCATTTTAGGATGTAAAACCAGGCTCAGAGATGTGATAGAACAGACCTAAGGACATAGCTGGGGACAGGAAGGACCCAGATCAAACTAAGCCCCAGGAAAAGACATGCCCATCCTTGCCTCCCTGCTTCCCCATGGGGAGTATAGAGTCTTGGGCTTGCCTAAAATAAACACTCCAGTCTGGAGAGCCGGAAGATACAGGAGGTGATTCACTTCTGGTTCTGGATGCCAGAGGTCTGAAAGGCTGAGCAGCGTGTCCTCTGAGAGCCTTAGGGAGGACTTTCCCTCTGCATTTACTGCTCCTGGGCCCAGGTCTGGGGCTTCCTCCTCATCCTCAGTGTCCCCCTGCTCCTGTCCTCTCCTCCGTTATCTGTTCCCCATCCTTCTCCACTTTCCTCTCTTCCATCCTCTCCTCCCTATGCCACCTGGGTCAGGGCTTTGAGATTCTTATCTTAGTCACATATACACAGGCTTTTACAAGCAAGCATTCCAGTCAGTTTCGGGGGGGGCAGTGTGGGGACATACTTTTGTGGGAGACACTGTCGGACCCACAACAGCTGGCAACAAGTAGGAGAAGCTCCCTTCAAAGCAAACCTCTCTTGAGAATCTCCTATCTGTGCTCCGAGGACAGCCATGCTCCACAGTCCTACAGAAGCAACCCTTGTGGGTCTGTGGGCTCATGGCCTCCCAGCCTTATGTTATTTGAATTCTCCATGGTTGCTTCTGTGGGGCTCTTGTCCCTGTCCCCAGAAGGCAGTTGGTCATCCCTCTCTTCTACAGACCTGTCCCCAGAGCACAGCCCAGCACATGGTTGGGATCCATTAAACCAAGACCAGGGAGGAAAGGTCAAAGTCAGCAAGCCTGGGCCCCTTCCTTTAGTGGGGTGATGGCCTTCCTGGGACCAGCGGTCTCACACCTGCTGTGTCAGCAGCGCCGGACAGAGCCCAGCAGCTCCACGGTCCATTAGCTCTCTTCTCCGCTTGCTCTCTCTCTCTGCTCGCTGCAGATTAAGGAGCAAACACTGGACACACCAACCCTCCTAAGTCTGGCGTTTGAACAGCACTTCTGTCATCACAGAGGGGCAGCAGGTACCTCTCTACTGGCTTCTGGGGAAAAGTAAGTAATTCAGAGTAGAGAAATAACTATTGACCGAGGCAAGGCGTTACTGCACCGGACATCTCTGGCTCTTGGTCTCTGCCTGCGCCCCATCCCCCCATGTGGAGGTACCTGGGAACTTTTCACTTAGTAGACATTTCTCAGCTGCAAATGGGCCGAGCTTGTGCCAATTCCACTTTCCAGTTACAGAAACAAGGTCAGGCGGCCTCACGCTGCCTTGCCCTGCCTAGATCTCTGGTCTTCCAGCTTCCGAGGAGAAGACAGACTAATAAACACAGATCTCAGCCTCAGGTAGTTTCATTGAGGCTTAGACCATCATGATTGACAAGAAAGGTTGGACACACATCTAACGGTGCAGACTACAAGCTGTTGAGGGAACCAAATGCATGGTGGGGAGATACCCATCGCCCATGGGTTTGTAGATCGCCCGCCCAGGCGGCTCTGGAGCTCAGTGGCTTCCCTGCGGATGGACCTGGGGGAGAAGCTTGTTTTTTGCCCAGCTGGGACGGCCTGAGCAAGAGCTAATACTTTTCAAAATGCAGTGCGCTGGCCCAGCAGGAGGGCTGTGAAAGGGGGAGTTACTGGTAAGGGACTGGGGGTTCGTCACCATGTGTTCTGAGAACTTCTTCCCGGGGGAGGTGTAAACAATGTCTATCTATTCCTTCTTCCAAAAGTCCCAGTGACAAACAATTCCACTCAAGTTCATCCTGGGGAATTGATGGGCTTCTTCCTTAGCATAGAGGAGGAGTGTGGGGACCCCACAACAGCCACACTGGAGTCTTCATCTCCCCATAGCCACATGGAGGAGGCCCCCTCTTCAATCAACACCTTCAGTTTGTATACTCTGGCGCAGTGGTTCTCAGCCTTCCTGATGCTGTGACTTTTTAATATAGTTCCTCACGTGTGGTGATCCCCTCAGCCATAAAATTATTTCATTGCTCCTTCATAACTGTAATTTTGCTACTGTTATGAATCGCAGTGTAAATACCTGATGTGCAGGATATCTGCTATGTAACCCCTGTGAAAGGGTCGTTCAATCCCCCAAAGATTGACATGCTGAGAACCACTACTCTAGCCCTTCCCAAGCCCCAGACCATGTGTAGTTAGGGCAGAACTGCATATAGATGGCTGGGTGGAGCTGCCGGAGTCTCAGATGATGATCCTGTGACCCTCACCACCCCTGCTTCTGTGAGGGGATGTTAGTCTAAAGACCTGATAATGATGAACATTTGCACGGAGGCCCAGCTGATCTGATGAGGATGGCAGCTTTTGTTGGAAAGGCTGTGTTCTGCAACATCATGGACGCCAGCGATGGGGTGAAGGTGTCTCCGCTTTGCAATTGCACCAGAGGAGAGTGGAGCTCTGAGGTGCACACAGGTTCTGGGGTGTGGCATCTCCTCTAGGAAGGCCATGGAGCCACAGGGGTTTGTCTCCTGCTTTGAGACCCAGGGAACTTGCTTTGGCCCTTAGTTCTTCCTAGGTGGGAGTCTGCTGGCTTCTGAGCGATCAACCCCTGTCCTGCAGTGACAGATGTTGCCCAAACAGTCATTCTTTCTGTATGCATCCTCAGGGATGCAGATCTCCCTGGGGCAGGGATGCAGATGCCTGAGCCCCTAGTCTCAGTTTTAGACAATTTGTTTGGGGGAACATCTTGTACAAACTGACAACATGGCTGCTCCATGGTTTGCTTAAGGGGAAGATTTTTATTGGAGAGAGAGAAAGCAGACTGGACTTGGCCAGGGCGATCTGTGAGAGAGGGGAATAGCAGGGGATAGCAAAGAGAGAAAATATCAGGGGTAGAGCAGAAAGGGAGGGAGGAAGAGAGAGAGGAAGGGGGGGAAACATAGCAAGAATAGCAGGGCTTTAAGGAGAGTAAGTGTTTGGGGTAGGGAAGACCATGAGGTGGAGTTTAGGGTAGGGAGGTGAGGAGGGCAGGATGCTAGCTAACATGGACTTTGAAATGTGTGACAGGTACTTGTGACACTGCAGGAGCTGGAGGCCAGCATACACTTTGATATGCTGATAGGTGCCACAGGTGCCATCCTTCCCTGCTGCCAGAGGTAAGGGAAATGACTCCTTTTTTTTTTTCTGTAGCTGGAAAGCATTTTAACAAGTTCCTAAGGAAGGATGGCTTTTATTTAACTATCAGAAATCTTCCTATAGTTCAAGCTGTTCCCATAGGTCTGCCTTTTGAAGTCTGGGGAATTGGAGTTTCCTTTGGACCTAACATATCTTAGCTTGAAGCTGCCACCCTTACACTGCCTCAGCTGCTGCTCACTCCCTGAGGGCCTGGAGTCCTTCTACTTGTGCTGGGTTTTCTTGGCATTCAAGGGCCTCAGCTCCACACAGGTCTGAGCACTGGGCGGTTCTCCTAAGATGGTAGCTATCATCATCAAACACAGGCCGGATTCTTTGAGATTTCAGCTCAAAAGCCTCCCTTTCAGGAATCCATTTTCAGGGACTCCAGGTAACCCCTGTTCCCTTCCAGGCCTGCCCAGGCTCTGCCCACCTGCCACAAGGCTTGCTTCCCACTTGGGCCTACTTGATTGTAAGGCAGGGGGTGGAGGGGGTGGGGGATTATGGAGTTGGGGGTGGGAGGGATGAATGAACATGGACTTCTGACAAACACTGCCTTGCCTTCCAGGTGGGAAAGAGTGCCCGAGACTTGACTCCCATGCCATCTAGAAGCCTGTGGCCCATGAAGGAAAGTTTTGGTCTTTTGCCACAGGAGGAGCCTGCTCGTTCTGAACTCAGGGCCTTCACAGGGTCTGGATTCAGATATCTTGTTGCCGGTTCATATCTTAGCTGGGCCAGAACAGTTTCCATTCTGAGCCCCGGACCTCCTCTGTAAAGGAGGACTAGCCTGCACATCATGTGAAGGGTGTTTCAGCTTCTCACCTTCTCTGTGGCCACTTCACAGCCGTTGTGCCTATCCTGGGGGTGTCTGGGTGGCAGGCCTGATTTTCAATTTTACCACCACCACCTCAGGCTGGGCCAGCACAGGGAGGTGGGGGGGGGGGCTACAGGCTGGGCTGGGGCGTTGCTGCCTCCCCTTACTTGGGCCGTGAGCATTCACAGGGATCTGTGCCAGGCTCCAAGCACTTCTCGCTGCTCAGAAGCAAACAGATGGGGCTGTCAGCTCTGCTTACGCCCTGTCTTTCCAAACTCAGTCAAGCGTGCTCAGAACAGGGGAGAGGCTCCTGTGAGCAGCTGGTGGCATTCAGGGCCAGCATCCCTCGGGGTGTGTGACGCTGATTAGCAGGAAATAATGAGAAAGCCAAGGGAGCGAGCCCTCAGGCAACCTCCTGGCCACTGCTGTGTCCCTAAGAGACTCTGCAATGAAGCATTCAAGGCTACTTCCTCACCCGTTCTCAGCCTCAGGCTGGGGAGCTGGAGTTGCAGCTTCTGAAGGGAGGAGGCTCAGAGAAGACCATTCCCTTCCCTCTCTGGCACCAGGGGACGCTTCTGATCTGTGCTGGGGTGAGGGGACACACTGATTTCCTCTAAAAAACTGGGATTGCAGGTGTACGCCTCCAAATCTGACAAAACTGTTAAACAAAGCATTTGGCTAAACAAGTAATTCAGGCCACATAGAAAGACCAGAGAACCCTCAGACCTGAGAAAAGAGAATGGGGAAATATTTCTATCCCTGGGTGGGGAACCCGCCCCCAGTGCTAGTTTACTGTCCACCACTTTATGGACGCAAGGCATGTGTCACTGTATAACAGTCAAACTTGCTGAGGGTGACCTTAATTTCACTGAACAATGTGTAGTGAGCACTCGGATACGTCAGCAAACATACCTCTACCTCAGTGTCGTATGTCACTGTCTAGAGTGTTCCATTGCACTCAGGTAATAGGATTAATCCAAACCTCTTTTGCTAGATGACTGAAGTGTGTGTGTGTGTGTGTGTGTGTGTGTGTGAATGTATGTATGTGTATGTGTGTGTGTGTTTCTAGAGTGTTCAAAAATCTAAATGCACACCCTTAGTTATTTCTTTGAGCTAACCCCCTAGGAATGGAGCTGCTGGGGCAGTGTGTGTCCACACAGAGGTCAGAGGACAACTTGCAGGAGCCAGTTCTCTCTTACCATGTGGGTCCCAGAGATTAATCTCAGGCTGTCAGGCTTGGCGTCAAGTACCTTTACCTGTTGAGCAGTCTCATGAGCCTTAGTCTGTGCATTTTGAAGACATTCAATACATGCCATCACACAAGGTGTGATGTGGCCACTTGGGTAGGCTGAGTGAGTCTCTAGTGGTGTTGGGGCAATGCTCTTGTCTCTGAGGGGCATCTGTGTTGGGGAGGGATGGACCAATGCCGAAGGTGTCACAGCTGGAGGTAACCACAGCTGAATGGGAGATGACCGTGGTCAGGTGGTTCTCAGGGCAGTCTTTAAAGCTCTTCAAACCAGAGGAATTTGAATTTCTCCTAACAGAAAAAGCAGCAGCACAAAGCCTCTTTAAAAACTGTTGTTAGAAAACATTGACGTCAATCTCATAAAATCTAACACACGAAAAGGGCTGGTACATTTACAAAGGTGTGGTTGCTATAACAACATGAGAAAAGGCTATTAATATTTATCACATGGGGAGGAGGACTCAGAATCTGGCTCCTCTTTTTAGGGGATCCCTGAGTCCAGCTGGCTCAAAAAAGCTGGCTCTGCCTCCCATAGACTCACAGTAACCTCAGTTCTTGGTCCCAGTGTCTGAAACTTTACCATTTGCCTGTCCTCTCCAAGATCACTGCAGCCAGCCTTCCTCTTGACTAGGGATCCTGGTTTTCACTGCACAACTCATCTCCAGCCCCCCAGTCGCTGCAGTGGGTCAGACCTGGCATTCTGTATTGGGTTCCGCTGAAGATCTAAGTATTAAGATTCAAATCGTAGCTTCAATACAGGCTCTGAGCTGGTTTCCATATTTCCCTCTTACCTTGTTCCCTGTCAGGAGCAAGGCCTGAGGAAGAAAGCAGCATGCCCAGCCTAGGATGCAGGCCTTAGCTGAGTCCACCCTCGCCTGGGTCACCAGCACCTCCAGGAAGACAGGCCCTGATCCATGGACTCTGGGCTCACTAGAGAGAAGCTGCAAGGCTGGAGAGACCAGTCCATGCTGGAAGATTTCGGCTGTCCAAAGACACTGCTGAGTTAGAGAGGGCATCCAACACTGGTCCAAGTGAGAAGAGGCAGAGCCGGGTCCAGAAATATTTTTGGGGTCTGGAAGACTTTGTTCCAAAGAGTAGAACACGAGGTTCACATTCAGCCAAGTTTAAAGACCCTGGAGGCTCTGGAATGAGCAGCCCAGATGGATACCAATGCCAACACAAAGGTAGATTTGAAGCCCCCCAGCAGGCTTCAGACATCACACAAGTTGAGTCCCTAGAAGGGCAGGGGCTGAATTCCTTATAAGCAGGAATTTCTTTCTTGAAGTACAGCAAGAAAAGGGTCACACATGTCACCAAACACCACTCCTGTCCCCATGGTACACAGCATATCACTACGATTGGAACTGGTCTAAGGACCTCCCCAACGTGGGGCGTCTTTAGTTGTGGCTGAGGGCCACAGCTCCTGGATGAGATGCTCTGAGCCTGTGGCTTGTCCTCAGCCTTGTCCCTGAAGAAGGGCCCCATCTGACATTTGGTCACACAAGAGGTCGGAAGCAACTTCTGCCTTCCAGCCCAGGCTCGGGTGCCATTAATATTTCATATCCAAAGACAGCACTGACATTTTGCTGGATGGCTTCAATTAGCTAAGAGCCTCCTTCTCAGGCTAATAACCAGCCTGCTTATCCTAATGGTTTATTAATCTACTTCACAGCATGAAGGCAGCGGGCACACACAGACACCGCCTGCTGTTGCCTTGATTGGGTAGAAATGACTCAGGCCTATGATTGCGTTCCTTAAAGGGGTTGAGTCCTTGCAGGACTCAGGAACAGGCGATAGGGAGGAGGCTTCTAGGTCTGGTTCTCTGAGAGAGCCTTTCGGTTGAGAGCACAGTCTCCTGAGGGTCATGGGACGATGTTTGAGACATGTTTCCTCTTGACATCATTTCTTTGCTGACTTTACTTGGAAGTGGCAGAGATGCTATTGCAAGTTTCAAAATAAGTTTTCAAATGGAATTTTGATGTGGAGGTGGGCAGAAAATCAGGTGATGGATGGTGGGTTATTGGAGGAGTTATTTTTAGTTTTTTTTGGTATATACACATATGTATGTATGTATATTAATGCATAGGTGGCCGTTTCTGTATTTGATAGCCTTCTATCTGGTCCAGAAGTGACAGACAGCCACTGAGAGATTTGTCAATGGCTATGAGTTGGCCTAGTTCTACAGCACAAGCTGGCAGGGCCCACTGGCCTTACCACAGTTATGGTTTTTATATCATGTGGTATACAGAGCTGGGAATTGGTAGTCAGTATGGTAAGGGAAGAACATAGACACTGGGAGAGGTGACCTCAGTGGGTGACTGGCAACCTGCTGGTTGTTTGTCACCTGAGGGTGGGTTCTGAATGGCCACCACTCCCAGCAGCTGTCCTCAGCTTCAGATTCCTATCCTGCTGTGGGCAGGTGATCCTGGAGGCTCTCTGCTACTCCGAGAGAGCAGTGGCCAGTTTGCCATGCTGCCTGGACTTATCCAGTTAGGTTTTGCCATTCCTGACAGGTGCATGTCCCTGGGGGCTTGCTGGCCTCCCTGGATGCTCTGAGCTGGTCCTCTTGTTTGCCATCCCTCTCATTCCCTGGGGGTCTCCCTTTGATTGGTACCGCCATTAAGTCCTTCAACCTTCATGGCACCCCCAGTTAATGGGGTTGGGGAGGCTGGATCCTCACCTGCTCTTGTTTAAAGATGATATTGGCTGTGGGTGTTCAACTGTTGTTGGGGTCCCACTGGGCATAGTGGGCAGGAGCACCCTGTGGGAACTTCTTGGCAGGTTATAGATACACAAAGGGTTTGTTTGCTGATGGTGACCGAGCTCCTTTTGGTTCCACTCATGGGAGGAAGGTCATCACGGCCACATAGGATGTCTGAGAGGGGGTGGCAAAGCTGAGCACTGTTGGGTCTGACAGAAACTGGCCTGCAAATGTGGCCGAGGAGGGTAACTTGTAATTTGGCGTCGTTTCAAAATAGACGGGAACATTACAAAATAGGACAGAAATTTTCTACATCTCCTCCACCCAATGTCTCCTATGCAGCCAATCACAGCACTGATATGCAAAGTGAGCTGTTCACAGTGTTAACTAACTCAATGGAACCCTTTGCTGGGTTTTTAGCATCCACTTGTAGTCTCTCATGTTCCTATCCAGAGGCCACACTGTGCTTGGTAGCCATCCCTTCCAAGTTCCCACCTGTGACAACTCTTCCTTTGGGACAGTACTGGTCCCTTATTTTGTATAATGTCTCTTATTTGGGGTACACAAAGTATTTTATCTTTTTCTTGGCGTGTATGTGTGCAGATGTGGAAGCCACAGGTCAGCCTTGGGTGTCACTCCTCAGGTGCCTTCCACCTTGTTTTTGTTTATTTTATATGTAAGAGTGTTTGCCTGTGTATATGTCTGTGTGCCACATTGCATACATGTGCATACGTGCAGTGCCCCTGGAGGCTAGAAAGAGGTGTTAACTGAAATTACAGATGACGGCTAGCTGCCATAGGGTACTTGGAATTGAGCACTGGCCTTTTGCAAGAACAGCAAGTGCTCTTAACTACTGAGCCATATCTCCCATATCTTACACCTTGTTTTTCGAGGCAAGGTCTCTCACCAAGACCTGGGGCTTACAGATTAAGCAAGGCTAGTCTGGCCGGTGAGCCAAAGGGATCAGCCTGTCTGTGCCTCCCCAGTGCTAGGATTATAAGCACGTGCCACTAAACCTAGCTTTTATCTTCCTGAGCTTTATTTTATGTGTATTGGTGTTTTACCCGCGTATATGTCAGCGCACCACCTGGTACCTATGAAGACCAGAAGAGGGTGTCAGATCTGAGCTGGAGTTACAGGTGGTTGTGAGTCACCTTGTGGGTGCTGGGACGCAAGCCTGGGCCCTCTGGAAGAGCAATCAGTGCTCTTAACCACTGAGTCATCTCTCCAGCCCCTGACCCTCAGCTTTCTTCACAGATTCTGGGGTTCAAACTTGGCAAGCACTTTACCGTTTGAGCTATTTTCCAGTCCCAGGCATTTTTCATAATTAGACCGAGTGTAAAGGTTTTGTGGAGGGTTTCAGAGAGTCCGGGGGACATTCATAATGAGGGCGGTCTTAGAGAAGTTAACCTTGGTGATTGACCACAGCTGGTGCCTACACAGCCTCTATTCTACAAAGTTACTATTTTTTTCCTTTGGAATTAATAAATATCTTGCAGGAGATACTTTGTGGCTATGCACATATACCGTTCCTCCTCCAGTTTGCGCTCATTAATTCCTGCCTCCTCGTGCCTCCTCGGTGGCTGTCGCTGGCAGCAGTGACTTCTGTGGCATTCTAATGGCGACATTTTATTTCCCTCAATCCTTCTACACTCATTAATTAGGATTCTTCTCAAAGACGTCCCTTCTTTCCCATTTAATGATTTGTTCATTTATTTATACAGTACGGGCTCATGGACATTTATGTGGTATTTATTACAGCCTCTTTCTTTCATTGTGGGAACCCTCTAGGTTGGCTCCCGTGCCTTAGACATGCCAGCTGCATTTCCAACCTTTCTCACTCCTTGATTCAGACTTCAATGTCAGAGAGGATCCAGCTAGAGGCTTGGCTGTCAACTACCAGCGCTATCCTACAGGGACATGCTTCTCCAGGAGACAGGCTTTCCTGAAGAAGGCACCTGAGCCTTCCTCCTTGGTGGCTTTGTCATGGGACAGGAATAAGGCCTGGCTGGCCAGGAGGATGGAAAGATTCAGGTGTGGCAGGTTGGCAGTCCAAGCTTGTCTCTGAATAGTGAAGACACAGATAAAGATTGTCCCTTAGGGTTACAAGAATTCTTCAGTGGTGGCCTTGAAAACAGTTCCTAGCTAGGGCTGGATGCACCAGGGTCTGCGTCTGGGTCTGGCTAGCCCAGCCTCAGTAGCAAAGGGAGGAATAGGAGAGCCCAGAGTGGGACAAAGGACAGGGTTCAAGGAGTTTCTGCATCCTCAGCCCAGGAAATGGCTTTGTCTCTTCTTACCATCTGTGAGTTTTCCACCCCCCAGCTGCCTTGAAGGAGTGAGGGTCCTATGGGGGACCATCGGCAGGAGCCCATAGCCCAGGCACCTGTTATTAGGGGTGTCTCCCTCTACCAGTATGTAATTCCAGGATTTATAGGTATAAAATCCAGGTAAGGCAAGTGGCGATCTGGATGAGGCCCTGGGGGCCACCTGCCTGAGAATAGGCAGGACAGCTGTGGTGCCTCTTGCTTGACCTTAGCGACTTTTGAGATCCGTCTTCCTGCCTCTGTTCCTACCCAGTGTAGGACACTGGTCCTGTGTATCTCCCCGAGGGACCCAGAAGCAGCAGCATCAGTGGCTCTGGGGGATTTGCTAGAGATGCATTCTCTACCCTGTCTGCCCTTGATGGACCCAACACCTGCCCATGCTGAACCCTAAGCTCCTCTGAGCACTGCTCTGCTGCTTGGTTCCAACAAACACCAGGTAACTCATAGGTTCTGGCTCCCCACAGGTTCCCTGGCAGGAAGGACACTTGGGGCATTTACTAGAGCTTATGGAATTGGGGATGTGTGGCATCTGCTCAGGGTATAATACTCCTGAGAGTGTAAAATGAACTCTATGTATTCCTGCTTTCCCAGAGACAGAGCCAATGATGAAGCTGCCCTTGCTTTGTGTATCCCAGGGCCTCCTGTGAGCCCAGACCCTCTTAGGGTTTTAGCCTCCCAAGTATCCTGTTCTTGATGCCCCCCTTCCCCCGCTTTCTGCCCCTGTGCCAATTCTCACCCATGTGTTGCAGGATGATGGGTTTAGGGCCGAGTTATGTCTCCCCACAAAGCCTGCAGAGACAGCCCCACGCCATCTCCTTGATGTTGCAGGCATTTAAATTGCCATTTTATTTAAATTTATGTCCGGAGACACAGGCGGAGAAAGGGCCATTTCAAAGTCAGTTTCTACTTTATGGCTTTATGGGGATTGTGGCTAGCAGTTGTCGGAAATATCTTCTGCTCCCACATGGCAGAGGGGCACGTGGGCACACGACTGGCTCTTTCAAGATGGGATTTGCCTCTTGGCTGGCTAGGAACTCTTGCTTAGTACCCCAGTGCCGGGCTGAGCCCTGATGCTAGCCATGGGCTAAGTCTTGTCTTGGCTTCAGCCTTAGGAAGCCCTGACCTGGGCTATTGTTGCTCACAAGAATGTCAGGTTCACCTGGACTCCTACAGTCTCAGAGCATCTTTGGACAGATCTGCCTGATATGTAAACACACACACACACACACACACACACACACACACACACACCGTGACTCTGGGCATCTGGTCTTCACAGCTGGAGGAACAGCTGTTCATATGCCCGGAGCTGATGGGGTGGAAATAGGAGGCTTTTCCCAACATCCTCACCAGAGAGCAACACCATCAGCTCAGAGCACCGCAGTATGGCTCCTGGAACTCCCCAAATAGCCCAGCTTCTAGCTGTGTCCTCAGCCAAGATTCCTGATTCGGCTGAGGTGTCTCTTTAACATGGGGCTGGGTTGCTCTAACCTTGCAACAACGGTTTGGTGGCTGGCTGAAACGTTGAGCGGAAAGGGACTTTGCAAAGCCTGTCAGTAGGGCTCCCAAGGTGGAGAGCCCATGTTGGGGAGCTGTTGTACAGGACTATCCTGTTGAGCCAGATAGCTGCCATCTTCATGAGTTCAACCGTGCTTGTTTGCAAAGGTCCCAGATGGCCTTGTTGACGGTAGACATTCTCTCATAGAAGGAGGGGGTAAGGAGGGACATGGGACCCTTATCGGAGTATCCAACTACTCTTTCCAACCAGTTGCATGAAATTCTACATGTGGCCTTGTGGCCTCGGAGTATAGAGATGGGGTAGAGCATATAGGCTGGGGAAGACTGGGGGAATGGGGCTAATGCGAAGCCATCATCCATTCTAGGTGAAGACTGTTCAATGCATCTGCTTGTGTGTGTGTGTGTGTGTGTGTGTGTGTGTGTGTGCATGTGTGTGTGTGTGTGGATGTCCATGTCCCAAGCGCCTGTCAGTGATTGACATCCATGCTTTGTAAATAAGCCCAATGAACTTATTAATTCCTCATGAGAAACTTTGGTGGACTCCAACTTTGGTTTGTCACCGGGACCTTAGAAGGAGGGGGAATCATCTGGGGTCAGTGTGGTAGATGTGGCCAGCATCTGTGTAGGTGGTCACATGATAGAGCTTAGCAGGCCCTGGCTATTCCTGGAGAGACATAGAAATTTAAGGGGGTTCACCTTGCTGCCCCATCTTTTTCTTTATTTTTGATACAGAGTTTCTCTGTAGCTTTGGAACCTGTCCTGGAACTCACTTGGTAGGCTAGCCTTGAACTTGGAGATCTACTGTCTCTGCCTCCCGAGTGCTGGGTTTGATCTTAAACTGAACAAGCCCAGGGAAGATTTTGGCATCTATGGTCCCCATAGCCATCCAGTCCGTTCCTTCAGCTATTTGACAGATGTACTGAGTGTCTCACGTGCAGGGAGTGTCTCCTGAGGGAAGGGACTGCGGCTAACATCTCAAGAATGTGGGCCCCTTCGTGGAGACACGGTGAGGTGGGCTTGATGAGCTGGAAACACGGGGAAACAGGAGGAGGTAGAAAGCCAGGTAGCTGTGTCCTCAAGAGGGTGGGTACATGCTAGGGACTTCCAGTGGGTCTGTACAGTGACAGCATACATGGAGAGGTGGGAGTGGAGGAGAAGGAGGAGTCAGTCAGAGTGGAGCGCCTCAGGTGGGGCACCCAGAGGAGCCAGATTGGGTCCAGGACTGGGATAAGAATTGGAACCCAGGACCAGGAGGCCTTAAGTCACTCTGTGCAGATAGCACTGGTTGGGGCCAGAGCCAGGCGAGGTGTCCAGATGAAGAGGTGTGGCCAGAGGGTGATAGGATCAGCAAGCACAGTCATCCAAGCTCAGGCAAGCACTGCTTCTGGAAGGGAGTAGCCAGCGGCTATCTTGGGCTGCAGAGGCGTGGAGTGAGATGCAGCCAGGCTGTGGTGGTCCCGGAGAGCTGCGGGTGGAAACGCTTTGGGTCTGGGAGCCAGATTGGAGTAGGCTGCGGAGCCTGTGGGAGGTGAGAAACGGAGACAGTGGGTGCCACTGGTGCTTCCAGCCCTACTTTTTTTTTTTTGTCATTCTACTGATTTATTTACACAATCGGTACAGAGAATGTTCTAGAATGCCAGTTTAAATCCTCAGATGGAACACGAATGTGAGAGACCAAAAGCACATAAGAAGCCAATGAGCTTGCAGGGTCATTACAGGCAGCCAAGCCCATGGAGCACACTGACAGCAGGGTACTCCCAAACTCAGGGCAGTGGCCCCAAAACTCAAGTGGCTATTTGTAAGGGATTGGCTCCACTCCTGACATGCCCAGGGCTGTCTTCTGAGGCCACTCAATGAGGGCGCATGCTCACAAATGCACAGACTGTGAATGGGGAATTTTCGGGGGCAGGAGTTGATTATCACCCTGTCGAGAGAGGAGGGCGAAGAGTGGGTGCAGAGGTAGGAGAGTATTCAAACTCTGGTGGGAAGGGTTCTGTTGAACAGGAGTATTGGCTGAAACAGGAGGTCCAGGGTAGGTGTTGGTACCTGGAGGGGAAAATATCTGCCTCTCTCACCTGGATGTCTGCATAGCCCCTGTCCCCACAAATGCCTTTGGTGTTCAGCTCAGGGCTGGTTCCCTCACACAGAGCTTAGCTCTGCAGTGTTCAAGTCACTTGGGAACTAGAAGCTGAGTTTGCAGGTTTGACAGTGATCTGGGCTCCCACCTACTCTAGAGTGGGATAGGACTATGGGTAGAGCAATGGGTGGGGACCGTTTCAGTTCTTATCGGTGCAAACAGCCATCCCCATCCGGAGCTGTTCAGGCAGTCACCTGTTTGCATACACATACATGTCTGTACTTCGACACAATGTGCTCAACTATGCAGGCATAGCCAGCCACCTTACATGTATGTTCACCTATCATACACATGTTACACCTACCGAACACACCCAAATAATACCAACACACCCATGCCAATACCAACACTGACCAAGTTTGTTCTCACCCACACCTTATACACACATGCATATCCACCAAGCACACAGGCAGACCCGCAAGGCACACAAAGAGCCACCAAGGACACTCACACATACACATGCATACCCATCAGTCACGTGGTCACACCCATCTTACAATGCACATCCACAGACATGCACACTCACAGGGACCCCCACCAGGCATCCCTCCCACATACACACTCACCATTTGTGTACTCAGACTCACTAAGTACACAGGCATACCCATCATGTACACACACACACACACTCACCGTACCACATATGCACATCCACCACATCACATGCATGTTTCCGAGCATGATCACGCCTACCACACACAAGCTCCCCCATGTACATACATGCATATCCACTACGCACACCCACCCACCACACACATGCATACCACCATGCACATAGAAACACCCCTGGCACGCACACGTATGAACACTGTTTAAGAGGCCTTGAGCCCAGGCTGGCTCTTCCTCTTTCTCAGACCCAGGCAGGTGCAGTTGTGCAATGCAGAGCGCAGCTTCTGAACCCCAAGTCCCCGACTAAGTGAGTGATGTGTTATATGTCACCTTGGAGCCCTGAGTGGAGATGGGATTCAAACAAAAAGGAGCAGCTTTTGATTTTCTTTGCCTAGAGGGTGCTACCTTCCTTGGCCCTGCTGGTGTTTCAGATATGAGGGAGCCTGGGCGGCCAGGCAGGCTCTCGACAGACCCCGTCTGTCTGGGGGCCAGGTAGGCTCTCAACAGGACCCTGTCTGTCTCTTGCCAGTTGATACTGCTGCCTTGCTACTCCAGAGCAACCTGCAGCTTCTGTCAGTTGATAGCAGAGACCACTTGCCGCTCACACCTTCCTGCCAGTACATAGAGGAACTGACAAAGCTGTTTGTCTGTGTCTGTGCCCATGTCCCAGAGTTCCTCGTTGATGGCTGTGCTGCATGACCTTGAGAGTCCATCATGGCGGGGAGAAGAACGGTGTTCGGGGGCTCCATAGCACTGCAGTCACCCGGGCCAGGAGCTGCTGAGTTAGGCTAGTCCTCTGTGGAGGTTTTTGTCCTGCCCAGTGGGTGGTATAGCACCCTCTACACTTGGTCCACAGGCTTTCATCTGTACTGAGCAACTGGGAGCTTTTCCTTCAACCGCCAAGTGACCAGGAGCTGTGTCAGGCTACAGCTGAGGAAGTAGACACAGTGCGTCTTTTGCTAAATGTTGGAGCCAGGGAGAAGACGAAGGGTTGGAAAAGATCTTCACACATTAGAGACATGTCTCAATTTATCCCTCACAGAAAACCTCCCAGTGGCCCCGTAGAACAGCCCTTCAATCTTGGACTCTGTTGCTGACCTGGGGGTCCCCAGTCCAGGGTCTTTCTTAGTACCCTGGAGGATTGGCTAGTTCTGCCCAATCCATGCTGTAGCATCTACTGCCCACTAGATGGCGCTGCCTCCTATCTGTGTTCTGCTGGTCCTAGGGACTCAAGGAGTTCAGAGTGTTAAAGGCCCTTGTGTCAGCAGAGGGATGGAGTCAGAGCAGCTTGGGGCATGTGCAATCATCTGGGTTTGGCATGCAGAATATGGGCCTTTCATTAGCTGCAGGAGAAGCATCTTGTGACAAGAAATGTCCCTCTGTGGAGCTAAGGTTTGTGAACAGAGATTCAATGCGGACTATAAGGGGATGTAAGGTGACACTGTGCAGTGGTCACATGCCTCTGCCATCCCTATTGGATAACATGGATGCGGAACCTTGATAAGAGTGCATAGTGCCCAGTTCGTCACAGGTGCTGAATTCTGTGTCCACAGCAGAACACTGACGCTTCTCCTCTTCAAACCTTCGATGGTATCACTGGGGGCTTTGGGTATCTCATGCTTGCCATACAGTCCCTGTGCAAGACACAGCCAGCCAGGTGTAGGGCCCACCAGCAATGCAATGGTCCCTGATGGGATTTGGTTTTGTCCCAGCAGGCATTGCCTCGGGTCCTTGTCACCAGGGCTGTGTCAGCCCCAATATCATCCAGAGGCTGAAGGAAGACTGAGTACTGGGGTTGCTTCTTGGGCCTTCATGACAGAGGAGCAACAAAACCTAAAACCCACTGCCAGGTTGGCCACCAGGTTCCTATGAGGATGCCCTTGAGTGGGGAGCCTATGGTTGGAGCCTAAAACATCCCAATGTGGGAAGCTGGCAACTTGGCCCTTGGTAAAGTGTCCCGCCCTGGGGCAGACATGACCTCTGGTACTAAGACGCAGTGGGTGTCTGGAGTCTGCCTTGTAGTGCCCCAGTCATACTAATAAGAACACACAGGTGACTCCCGAGAAAGCAGTGGGCTGTGACATCTGTCTCTGGGCTCCTTTCTGACTTCAAGCCTCTTGTTGTGGAAGGGAGGCCCCTGGAGGTGCATGTAGGCCTGGCTCCTCATTGTATGTTTGTCCTACCCCATTGCCTAGGTTGGCCTGCGTCTGTTCAGACCTACTGGGAAGGGAGAGAAGGTTGGCGAAAATGTTTGCCCCATGTGGATGACCTGGAAATGGTTAACTTCATAGAGGCCAAGTCAGCAGCTGAGGCACAGGGCCAGGGTTAGTTGGTCCTTTGGTGTTGGGGGAAGTCACATCACAGGTCCTTGTGTGTCAGGGAGAGAGGGGATCCAGACATCAGCCAGGACCACAGCGTCTCAGGACAGGCACCCTTTCCTGACCTGTATGGAAGGAAGCATTGTGGGGCTTTGGGAGCTCCTCCTGCTCTCTAGGGCATTAGGACCAGAGTCATGGGCTACCATCAGCAGGCACCCAGGCTGCCCCCTTCTGCAGCACTTTGGCTTTTAGGAGAACTAGGGTAACCCGGAGCCATTGTCTTCAACCCAATGCATACCGTCTGTGGCTGGGAAGAAGAGAGTGGTGGATGGGTCTGGTGACATTAGTTGCTGCAGACTACTACCCAGGTAGTGTCCACTGAAGGCCATGTGGACTGCGGAGCTTGGTTATCAAATTTTCTAGAAGAGAGGAGAGAGGTGGCTGCAGCTGGCCCACCAGGCTTGGTCAGCCTTTGTAGGCACAAGAGGAGAGGGTGGCCGTCTTCAGACTGGGAACTCTGGGTCTGGATGATCTCTATCCGCAGGGTCCCGCTTGAGTCCTCACACACTCACCTGCTCTTTCACATCCTCCAAGAGTGCAAGAAGTGAGTGGCACATTCCCCAGAGCTTCCCGCATAGACCAGACTCTGGCCTTGAGTGGCTCCCAGTCTGTGCTGAGGTCTCCATGGTCTTCCCCAGGGCAGCCTGGGAACACTCTGTGTACACTGCCCTGCACAAGAACTCCGAGGACAGATTGGCTAGGTGCTGCAGAGGGAGAAGCAGTACCCCCACCCCCCAACACACGCTCTATCCTCAGACCTCCAGTAGGGAGTGCGGCTCCAGACTCCAGTCCTTCCCGACACTCAGAATACACCCTCTTCTTCCCCCATCACACCCAAGGTGGCCTCCTGTTTTCTCCCCAGTTTTCTTTGTCTTTTCCAACCCAGTGACTCAAAGCCAGCTAAGATGGCTGTGATGCTTGAAGAGCTGGATTTTAGTATCCACTGAAGCCTCAGTGCATCCAGACCCTGCCAGATCCGCGGAAGCCTTCACTTCCTTTCCAGTTTTAAAAAAAATTAAATAAAAACCTACAAGACTGTCCCCTGTGGCTCTGAAATCCAAACTGTGTAAATTTCAAAGATTAAAGGGATCTGAGCCCCCCAGCGAGATCCCCTTTTCCCTGGCGCTAAGAATCAGGGCCTTTAATTGCATTTCCTGTTTGCAACTGGTGAATAAAATATTTAGACAGCCTCTGCTGAAGGCTCCAGGCGCAGCCCAGCCTGCAGCTGCACTGTTCCCCAAAAGGAAGGCACACAGACAAAAAAAAAATTAAAATTAAATAAATGCCAGATAAATGCAGATGTATCATTTTAAGAATTCATAAGCACTTTATGCAATTATTTTGGATGCTATTTATTTTGGCTAACCAGTGAAGCCATTAACCCATCTAACTAACTAGAGAGAGTAGATTGAAGCAGGATTTTTCTAGAAATCTCACAGGATAGTTTCCCAGGGAGCGTGGTAGCTCAGCAGATTCCTGAAATGGGGTCCCCAAAGTCCTATTGGGGTCAAACAATGTAACCAACAAGGGATTTCAGCATGAGCCTGGGACTAGGGGCCCCTGACCTGGGATCGGGGCAGCATCTTTGCCGGTGTCCATCTGGAAAAGGCTTGCAAACAACCTGGGACTTTGTTTCCCTAGCCATCTATACTCAAAGTAGTCTGTGAGAAGCCCTACATGACAGTGAGAGTCACATGGTGCCCACATGGGACACATACACACAGCAGGCTGGCACCTCGGAGTACCCTGGGATTGGGCCTCCGTATGGCCTGACCACCCCCAGATAGGGGAAAGGGAGTTGGAACAAGTGCCAAGCTGGCAGTCCCAGCTGGGATTCTGTTTGCCAAGATCCTAGAATCTCTTCTTATTTTGTAAGAAGGAACAGTGTACCAACCCCAGGGGGGCAGCCAGGGAACCTATGTACCACCCGCCAAACCACGCAAAGGGTGGAGGGTCAACCTCCTAGTGAGCGATATCACCCACTCTACAAACTGTCGGAGCAGAAGAGTGTTCCCAGGAGACTTGGGGCTCTCAGGGGGAGTGTGTCGTCTCTCCATGTTAAATGATGGAAGCCTTTCTGTGTAGGAAGCTGTTGACAGAGAAGCAGTTATGAAACCTAATTTGGCATAGGAAGGTTCCTTTGCTGCGGAAGGCTCTGGAAACTGGTTGCTGACCTGGGAGAGTAGACAGAGAGGAGTCTGGGACCCCAAGGGAACAGTGGACACTTATGGAGTCTAGGGACCAAGAAAGAAGGCATCCATGGACCCTTGTGAGACGAGAATGGAACGGGACAAAAGGGCAATAGTTTGGTCCCTTGTGGAGCCCTGCCCACACCCATCTGTACCCTCTTCCTGGGCCCTCTGGTCGAGAAAGGAGCTGTGGAAGTATGAGGAGGGCCTGGGTGACAGTAGCAGCAGCCACCTTTCCCCATTCTACCTCAGAATGGAAGTCCTGGTGTGGCAGTTTAAGAAATAAAACCTGATGATCAATTTCAAAGGCTGCTTGGGCCAGCTTAGGCCCAGCCATTAGACCCCTGCTACTGCCTGCTAGTCTGACTGTTCCCAGCCATCCAGGCTCTGCCAAGCAACGCCCCTCCCACCCCTAAACTCTAACGTTAGAGTAGAAAACCACTAACAGTCAAGCTTGCCAGCAAGGTCATATGCCCAATGAGCTTTAAAATAAACGGGATATAAAATGCAGAGATGAAACCACACAAGGTTCTGGTTGAGAGACAGATGTGAACTGCAGAGGGAAAGAGAAGGCCTAGGTGACCTTGAGAGTCTGCCCTTCTGACGCGCAAACGAGCAGCAGGTGAAGAGGAAGGGGAGGGAGGGTCGTGCATTAGGGTCATAAGCTCTTCTCTGCCCTCCATCAGGTCACCTGCTTGCCTCTCAAGGCTGATGCTTGGCCTTGAAGAGTCCTAAAATAAACTGTTTGCTGCTCCGAGTCTCCAGTGCTTCAGGCAAGCCAGTCCTGGATTCTGACTTCACCCCAGTGCACCTAGGTTTTCCTAAGGGTGCCTGGGGGTTGCTTCCGGCTCCTATAGTCCTCCAGAACTACTTCAGCTGACAGGGAGGCAGAGCCTGGGGTGGACCCCCTTCTGCTTCTCGCTGGCTCGAGGCCTTGAGAAGTATGGTGTTCTGTCCCTTAGGGTGAAGTGGAGGGGCTCGCTCCACTTTGGCGAGGCTGGGAGTAGACACGAAGCAGAAAGGTTCTGTACCTGCCTGGCTCTGGCAAGGATGAAGGTCTCGGCTGCCCAGTGCTTCCAGGCAGTTCTTCGGAAGTGAAATGTTCCTTTGGAGATCTTGAAGAAGAGCCTTCATACCTATGCCCACTGTGGAAATTATGGGAAATGTGTGCATGAAGACCGAGGAAGGAAGAGCTGTCCCTGACTGTCCCATGACTTCAGAGCAGGGGTGGTAGGGCTCCCTCTGGGGTTTTCTACTCTCTTGAGTCTCTTTTGCAAGAATCGCCTTACACACTTCCACAGCCCAGCACGCTGGGTACAGCACCTACATGTCCGAGTTGGATGACATACTCACTAATAACGTGATGCCCCTGTGTTGCAAGATGGCCCTGCTGCTCACAACCCTCTGCCGTGGAGGGCCGGGCGGCGTGAACTCTTCCCACGCTGACCTCTGAGTCAGTGGATTGCTGTACTGATGGGTGCATTTGACCCTGCTATTTACGCCAAAATTTGGCGAGCTTGGTTCCTGGAGTGGCTTGGCTGTGGGGTGGTGGAGACGGAACTCCTCACAGCCAAGTTGACTGCAGGGGTTGGAAGGAGGTGGTTCCCCCAAGCTTCCAAGGCTGACCACTGTGTTCCTCCAGAGGGTGCCATCTGTTGAGACATGAAGTCAAAGGTGTCCTTTAGCATTGAGCACCTGCTGGGGGAGCACCCCATGCCCGCCCCGCCCCTTGATAATCTCGTGCTCTTGTTGTCAGGACTGTGAACGTGGGAGAGGCAAGGTGTGACTGCACCTTTACCCCACCGTCTGGTTGCCAGTTTTTGTTTTGCCTTCCCCTGGAGGGCGTTGGTGGGTCTGGATGGAGCTGTTTTTGAGGAAGTGTCCTGGATACAAACCCTGCCTCATCTAAGACCTAGCCATGAAGTGTCCTGGTTTTTCTGTGCACAGTCCTGGACTCTTCAGGGGGCCCATGGCTATTGTGCCGTTATATGAGGTTACTTTGTACAGTACTTGGGAACAGGGGCCCCTGGAGGCTCTCTGTGCTGGGTCCCCACAGATATCTGACACTGCAGGTTGACTTCAGAGTGGGGAAGGCTGTCAGAAGCGCAGGTGCCCACTGTTAACGCCTTTTCAGCCTTGCCTGAATGTGGCTTGTTGGGAATGTAAAGATGAAGCCACTGAGCCTGATGGCTTTTCTTCCCTAGGTTGTGGCCCTTCCAGAATGTGAGCCCACCCTCACTATGTTCCATTTCTGGGACTGCCCAAACTGAGCACACCCCCAAATATTTTAGACTCAGGAAGCCAGAGACGCTTCTCTACTAATGCCAATGTCCCACCATTTTTAATTAAACTTGAGAACAGGGGGAACAGTGCATCTGGCTGTTTCAGACATGAATTATGAAACCCTCCCCTCCAGATGTTCCCTCAGCAGCTTGCCCACGGGCTCCAGTTGGCTTGTTTTTCTCTAAGTTTTTTTGTTTTTCTCGTATATAAGCAGTATTTCCTTGCTTCCTTTAGGAGGCTGGCCAGTTGGGTTTAAATCAAATCCCAGATCTCAACATATACTGGAGGCCAAGAGCTATATCACATGCTGCTGGCGCTGGCATAGAAAGCACCTGTTCCTGCTCTCGTGGCTCTTGCAGACACGACAGTGAATTTCTCAAAGGTTCACTCATTTGCTCATGGTGGCGAAGGGTGTGAACATATTGGGTGCCAGGGTCTGTGCCCACTGCAGGGCTGGAGGAAGAGAGACCCTTCAGGTCTTCATAGCTCATCAGAGGGCAGAGTTCACAAAGACCTACCCAGCTAGCACCTGGGAGCTCTTGGAAGAAAAGCCTGGGATCCTGGGAGCATGTCTTTATTCTGCTATTTATTGGAGCACCTGTTCATGGCTAGGTTATCTGAGACGGGGAGGGAGGCACACGGTTCAGGAAGGAAACTCACACCTTAGCACACTCATTCTGTGGACCTGCTCCACCCAATGCCCCTTACCATCTTAGTAACTACGTTTCTTTTTTATTTGCTTTCTTTCTTTTTTCTTTTTGAGACAGGCTCTTGCTATGTAGATCAGGCTGACCTCACACTTAGATCTGCCTGCCTCTGCCTCCCAAGTGCTGGGATTAAAGGTGTGCGCCACCACTGCCTGGCCTAGAACTATACATTCCTTGTCTTCCATCAGTGATGTTGTCAACTTGGTGTGGAAGAGGCTTGGGCTGGTTGTGTGCCAGAGAGAGAAGGTCACATGACTGCAGGTTATTCTAGGTCATCTACTGATCCACTCATCTACCCATTTGTCCATCCGTTTATTCATCTGTCTGTCTACTCTTCAGTCCTTCCATCCTTCCATCCATCCATCTACCCATCTATTGTCTATCTATCCATCATTTGTGCACTTAGCCACCCTCCTTCCTTCCTCCCATCTATGTTTATAGATACCTATATATCCACTCATTTATTCAATCATATTTTTAAAGTGGTCAGTTGAATCGCTTATTCTCTCTAGTCTTAATTTTCTCATCTGTGAGAAATAAATATGATGTTCCACTCCCTTCCCACAATTGTTATGGAATTGTTTTAGCCAATGCAAGGGGTCAAAAGGATGGGAGCAGTGCTTGGTATGGCAGGGCTGTGGGTGCTACCTTTAGAGCTGTCCAGGATGGTGGCAGGAGTGGAGGAGATGGACTGCATTTGCTTTAGCCATCTACTGATGGCTGTACTCTTGAGCTCCAGGAGCCAGGATCTTTATGTAGAAGGAGAGTTTGGGCCTCACATTCAACAGCCGCTGAGACCATTAAGTTCCGGCATGGCACCCTGGAGTCAGGACCACTAGGTGTCCATGGAGGGCTGTGGGTCATCTCGTTCTCATCTCTGTCTTCATTATAATTTCCCTGGCAGACATTCGTGGGCTGTTCTGTGTTGAATTGTGTGTCTCCATCCCCAGTTTTCAAGGTCACTGGGCAGTGGTGATAGTTTTTATTATTATTTTTATTATTAAAGAAATTCTACAGAGACTTCTAAAACAGGTGACCTTTTCAAAATTTGTGGTTGACATTATCTTAAGCTGGAGTTGAGCTTCTGGCCAACCCTGGGTGAAGACCACGTGGATGTCCTCCCTAGGGCATCTCCAAAGTACCCTATGTGAAGACCCATGTGGATGTCCACCTTAGGGCATTTCCAGAGAACCCTGGGTGAAGATCCACATGGATGCCCTCCCTAGGGCATCTCCAAAGTACCCTATGTGAAGACCCACGTGGATGTCCACCCTAGGGCATTTTCAGAGAACCCTGGGTGAAGATCCACATGGATGCCCTCCCTAGGGCATCTCCAAAGGACCCTGTGTGAAGACCCACGTGGATGTCCACCTTAGGGCATCTCCAGAGGACCCTGGGTGAAGACCCACGTGGATGTCCTCCCTAGGGCATCTCCAGAGGACCCTGGGTGAAAACCCACGTGGATGTCCTCCCTAGGGCATCTCCAGAGGACCCTGGGTGAAGACCCACGTGGATGTCCTCCTAGGGTATCTCCAGAGGACCCTGGGTGGGGACCTTTGTGTACTTCTCCGGGTGTCTCCCAAGTCTCCTCTGCTTTCAGAATGATCTCCTTTATAAGCTTGCACTGAGGAGCTGTGAGGTTTGCTCTTGGCCTTGGGGAGTCCTGGTGAGTGTCACTGGCCAGTCCTACATCCACTGAGGCCCAGAAAGCAGCTCCTGGTTTCCCTCTGAGCAGCATCTTGGTGACTTGGTGTCCTACTTTTGAGTTTGGGGACATGTTTTGTTTTATTCAGCCTCCTGTTATGAATAATTAGTGTTCTCTCTCAGAACAAGAGGGGACTAGATGCTCCCTCCCCCAGGAGACAGGGTCAAGTCCTGAACAGTCACATCTCATGGCTCCCCAAGGAGGTACCACAATGACTGCTGGGCCTGTCGTGTGCCCAGCAGTGCAAACACTTGTCAGGAACATGCAATGAGTACCTACAGAATGTCTCTCCCCTTTCTCAGTTCTGTGTACATAAATCAGGCTTCTCTCTCCGTTCCTTCTGGTAGGGAGATGGTTAAGCAGCCATCAGGAGTTTTTCCAGAATGGGAGAAACCCAGGCCTGGATTCAAGAGCAGAAGAAGCAGGGGTGATGCTCTGGGAAGGGAATCAGGGAGAGAGGCATTATGGGACAGCAAGAAGGATCCCCTATGTCCTGGTGTTTGAGGTATTGGGCTATGTGGCTTGTCTGTGAGCTTTTGTAGGCAATAACCCATCCTAGAGTGCTGGTAGAAAGTCACCACAAGGCCACACTCATCAGGAAAGCCAGCACTGGGGACCAGGCTGAGGTGCACCTGATCTGAGTATCTGAGGCACAGAAGGGACTGGGCTGTCAGGTTCCTTGTGACTTCAGCAGGACATGCTCTACCCTAAAGAATATGGCAGGAGAGATGGCTCAGAGGTTAAGAGCACTGACTGTTCTTCCAGAGGTCCTGAGTTCAATTCCCAGCAACCACATGGTGGCTCACAACCATCTGTAATGAGGTCTGGTGCCCTCTTCATGTCCAGCAAGCATACAAACAGACAGAACACTGTATACATAATAAATAAATAAATTAAAAAAAAAGAATATGGCAATCTTGGTCTAGCTCTTACCAGGCCAAGGACAGCTAATAGAGTGACAGGAAGAGGAGGAGGACCTTTGGGCTTGTGGCCCTGGTTGAGACCGGTGTGTGTGGCAGGAAGCACCCCATGTGAATCCTGGTCTTTGACTTGTTGGGGGTGCTGATACTGATGACCCCAAAGACCAAGATCAGCAGTCATATTGAGGAGGAGCAGGTGATGCCGAAGAGGGGACTCACTGGATGGAGGCAGATGAACACAGATGATGGCCAAGGCAGGGGAGACGGACTGACCTGGGGCCTTCCTTGCCTATTGCAGCCCCTGTGGAGACCCAGGACTGGAGACTTGATCAGCAGAATGGAAAGCCTGTTCCCTGGGAATACATGGAGGCCTTAGAACATGCATGTCCCTATCTAAGAATAGATTTAAACCACGTCCCAAATGGCATAGGATAAATAGGCAGGTTAGGCTTCTGTTCCCACTTACTGGGGAGGGCGAATTAAGGGACCCCTCCACACCCAAGAGGAAGGGACCCACCTAAGGTCAAGAACAGGACAGAGTCAGGTCCCAATCCCAGCCCTAGGAGCCTGTAGCCAGGCACAAGGTAGTGGGGTCAGGGGTTCTCGTAGCAAATGAGTCAGGGTCTTGATGGGCAGTCTGGGCTGTGAGTTGAGGCAGCCACCAAAAGAAGCCACAGAGGCTAAGGGTGTCGATTCCAGAGACTCTGGCAGGAGGCTCCACTGCCCTGGAGAGCCTTTCAGAAACGGAGCACACAGTGGAAAACTACCCCCTTCTGTGTCCAAACCCTGCTCGGTACTGTTTTCAGAAGTGAATCTTGTTTTTTTAAACTTTGTATTGAAAACACGAACAACAGCTTCAAAACAATAATGAATGAAGCCCAGACATGGCACCAAGAGCCTTGTTATCAGCCGGGACGTGCTACCTTTGTTAAGGTAGTAAGTACTTTGCCCTGAATTATTAGATCAGAGAAACAGTTCATATGTTTAAACACACACACACACACACGCATGCACGCACACACCACCCGGCCCCTTGCTCACTGTTTATATTTCCTCCCGTTTGCTCATAAGTGAACAATAAATTATTCAGCCAGAGCCCGCCAGAAGCCCCTGCAGCAGACTGGCTGGTGAGCAGGTGGTGGGAAGGCTGGCAGAGGCTCTAGGAGCCAGTGGGAGTAGAGAGACAGAGCCCAGGGGTGCATGGAGAGCAGGAATGGTGCTAGTTGGGCCTGGGGAGGTCCCCACCGGGCTGGACCTCTGCCCTGCCAACCCCAGTGGTCCTGTGCTCTGGGCACAGCTCTTGAGGGTTTTTCACGGCAGTGAGGTGCGAAGCATCGCCAGAGGGATGCTTGGGAACCGTCTGTGTCTCAAAGGGTTACAGGCTTCCAGGGGCTTGCAGGAGGAGGTTGAGGAAGACACACACTCCAGAACACCTGCTCAGGTCTATCCTCTTTGCCTCAGGTGTCAGGCTCCGTCACACTGGGACAGACACTGAGCCCAACACTGTGTGGCCTGAAGTTGTAGGTTCCCAGCCAGAGACTGGTGCTTTTAGACACTGTCACTGAACATCATAGCTGTGAGGTGGACAACCTGAGAGGGCACACACACTGACACACACACAGGCACATGCACATATTCTCTCTCTCTCTCTCTCTCTCTCTCTCTCTTACTTCCTCCTTCCCGGCTGTTCCTGGGCCAATCATCTTTGTCCCTGGCCCCAGCCGGGTGGCACTCTTGTCTCCCTGACCGGGGCTCATGCTGCAAGGCTGGCCGTACAAAGAGGAGCCTCTGAGGCAGGTGTGGGAGTGCACGTTTGTCAGACCATACTTGTGAAGCTGAGGCAGGAAGATTGCCAAAGTCTGGGCTACATAGGAAGTTAGTTCCAGGACAGCCAGGGCTACAAAACCTGTTAGAAACAGACAGACAGACAGACACATACCTGGACAGAGATACCCTGCCTCTTAGCAATTGCCATCCAAGGCCCTAAGCAGCCATTTGTGTGCTCTCGTCTGTGCCTTTGCGATTTCTGCGCATTTTGCACGCATCAAGTGAATGGCCTTGGAGGTCTGGATCTTTCGCTCAACACAGGCTTTGAGGTGCATCACACACTTTGTCCTCCTACCCGTGGAGGCTGCCTTTGCTTACCTGTCTACCTGTGCAAAGACACTGGCTGTGTTCCTATGGTTATTATGATGGTTTTAAATTGTATTCGTGTGTGTGTGTGTGTTTGCCTGCTTACCTGAATGTGTACCATGTGCATGCGGTACTCACAGAGACAAGAGAAGACGTCTACACACCTGGGATCCAGTGATAGACGGTTGTGAGCCATCTAATGTGTATACCGAGAATCAAATCCAGTCCTCTGCAACAGGGGCAAGAGATGGCTGAGCTGTCTCCCAGCATTCTTGGGTTATTATGAAGGTGGCCCTGTGCACACTGGGATTGTAGTGTGGACAGATGCTGTCATTTCCCCTAGGTGCATCCTTGGATTGGTGTGCTGGACAGCATGGGAATTCTGTGTTGTTCTTGGAGGGACTCAGCTCTTTGCAGACTCAGCCGCTGTGATATTTTCTGTCTTACCAGCTGTGAAACAGGACTCTGACTTTTCCTAATCCACTCCCACTGACCCTACAGCTCACATTTGAAAAAGTCACCTTACGAGACCTGGATAGAGGTGGGCAGTCCTTGGGCTTCCCACAGGTCAG
Source organism: Microtus oregoni (assembly GCF_018167655.1). Classification (NCBI taxonomy): domain Eukaryota; kingdom Metazoa; phylum Chordata; class Mammalia; order Rodentia; family Cricetidae; genus Microtus; species Microtus oregoni. The sequence goes on along the minus strand of NW_024543084.1, from coordinate 12,205,980 downwards.
GGAACCCTGATTGCTCTTCGAGCAGATGAGGGGGGGGGGGGGACCTTGATCGGGGGAGGGGGAGGGAAATGGGAAGCGGTTGTGGGGACGAGGCAGAAATCCTTAATAAATAAATAAATTAAAAAAAAAAAAAGAAAAAGCCCTTCCTCCAGCTGCACAGGCAAAGTAGGACCTAACCTTGGCCATTGCCGCCTGTCTCCTGCCATCATGTGGCTACCCTTGTTGCAGATGAGAAGTAACTTGTGCCTGTGCTCTTAAGGTTCCCGCATGCTGTAGCAAGCCATGTCGCTGCATTCCCAACCTTCCCAAACCTCTTCACCCTTTAGCCCCCCGGCACCGGGGAGCATGCAGGGTGTCTCCCCACCCTGAGAGGAGACAGGGCATCTCAGGCCAGCTCCTGGAAAGGGAAAGGAATAAAGCCAAGCCACTTTGAAGCCTCCCGGAAGTTCCGCCCTTCTTCCTACCTCAGGCAGCCCCAGAGAGCATTTAACTCCGTCGGCAAGAAAAGGCCAGGCCAGGCGGATATTTTCTCTCTCTGCCAGAACAGCCCCGTGTCTGTCACAGCCAAGCAGATTTATATTAGCAGTGAAACAGACAGAACACACAGGGCCCTGGCGCTTTCACAGCCGCCCTCCTAGCTTTCAGTGATGCGTATAATACAAAAGCAGTAACCACACGAGGCCCCTGCCCTCCCCAGCTGCAGAAACCACACAGACTGGGTGTGGAGACTGTGGTGCCAGAGGCCACCGGGGTATATGATGCCCATCGATTTTAGATCTGTGTGCAGCCGGAGGGAGTGGTCAGAGATCTGGGGACTCTACCAAGGGGGACTAGTTCTAGAACCATGATGCTGACTGACATCTGTTACATCCGGCTGCAGGGCATCTGTCTTCATGTGACATCTGGTGGGGGACACTTTCTGGCCACCACCACTTTTATTACTCCCCAGTGCCAGCTCTGTTCAGCCCTGATCTTCACTCCTCTGCCAGGTGTCTCTGACTTGTTCTTCTGGGATGGTCTATAAAAGGCATCTTGCAGATACGACCTTCAGAATCCTCCTTTCCACCCAGTCCTGTCCCTGTGGGATTCGTCCAAACAGCTTGCCTGTCTATGGCTCCTCTCAACGCTGCATTTTCCGTGGTGGGATTGTTAGTTGCTCATCCACAGAAGGGCACCTGGTTCCTGTTTGGAGATAGGACACCTGAAGCTGCCGGGAACATTTTTGTTTAAGTTTTGAGTGAACGTGTTTTCATGTCTCTGGGATAAATGCCCAAGAGTCCAATTGATGGGGAATATTGTTGTGGGTTTTGTTTTACAAAAAGCTGCCTGCCTGCTTTTCAGAGTGCTTATAGCCTTCGCTGTCTCACCGGCAGGATGTGAGTTGTGCAATTTCTCTCACCCTTGACAGCCTTCGGTTCGGTTTTTATTTTTCCTTTTATTTGCCTTGTTAGACTTGGTGCGGTAGCTCACTGTGGCTTTAATTTGTGCTTCCCTCTTGACTGGTGACACTGGCCATCTTTTCATGGGTCTATTTACCATCTGCCTAACCCCTTTGGAGAAATGTCTGCTCATGCTTCTTGCTCGTTTTATAATTGCATTCCTTTTTAATTTGAGTTTTGAGAATTCTTTCTGTATTATAAATACTTGTCCTTTGTCAAATTTGTGATTTGTTGGGTTGGGAAGGTGGATGAGCTGATAGCATGCTTGCTGTGCAAGGGTGAGTGAGGCCCTGAGTTCCAAATCCCACGCAAAATAATCAGGGCAAATGATCCATGTTTGTAATCCTAGCCCCAGGGAAGTAGAGACAAGAGGGTCCCTGGGGCTCGCTGGCCAGCAAGTCTAGCTGAGTTGGTGACTCCAATTTCAGTGAGAGACCCGGTCTCAGAAAATAAAGTGGAGAGCGAATGAGGAAGACATATGTCAACCTCTGGCCTCCGTGTGTGTGTGTGTGTGTGTGTGTGTGTGTGAGAGAGAGAGAGAGAGAGAGAGAGAGAGAGAGAGAGAGAGAGCGAGCAATATTTTCTATTCTCTCTAACTTGTCTTCATCTAAATTGAAGCCTCCAAAGATTCTGACCTAAGTCCTGAAGATTTCTCTTAGCCTTTTTCTTCTAAAATTCTTATGGTTTATATTTTATACTTAACATGGTCACTGTTGTGCCTGTGGGTGACCAGTCTCTTCCACATTAATTATTACAAATACTATGCTTCCTACCTCAAAGTGCAGGCTTTCTGTCTGCCTCTCTGCCTCTTTCACCCTGCCTCTCTCTGTCTCTCTTTCTCTCTGTCTCTGTCTTTCTCTCTCTCTCTGTCTCTGTCTCTCCCCCCCCTCTCTCTCTCTCTCTGTGTGTGTGTGTGTGTGTGTGTGTGTGTGTATGTGTACTGGCCAGAGGCTGATGTTGAGTGTCCCCCATTAATAATACTCTGACTTTTTCGAGGCAGGGTCTCTCACTGAACCTAGAACTCATGGGTTTGTCAAGACTAGTTGCCCATCCAGCTTCAGGAATCCTCCTCTCTCTGCCTCCCCAGCCAGGAGTTATGGGTGTTTAGAGTCACATCTGCCCTTTATTTGGTCCTAGGGGTCAGACTTGGGGCCTCATGTTTTTGAAGCAAACACTTCAGCAACTGAGCCACCTCTCCAGACCCTCAAATTGCTTTTGAAGTTTTGCTTGTGAGTTCTGGGTTCTCTTTTGACCCAAAGACCTGTGTATCTGTCTCTTGGCCTACCATTGAGATCTGCATTGCTTTGGGGTTGACATGACTGGGGCCACAGGGAATGAAGAAATCACAGACACACACAGATAAAAGCTGGGGTCAGGTGGGCCATGAGCTCTGATGGAAACATCAAAGCCTGGAAACTCAGCTCTTTATTATATACAGCTGAAGGAGGAGGGGTTCACTAACTTAGTATCAGGAACAGTCTCAGGCTGCAGCCATCCTGGGAGAGGAAGCTGTGGTTGATAATTTCTGCACACACTGTGGACATCAGAACCAGATCGGGCAAAGGCCTTGTCATTCCCTTGAACCTGACCTGGGGAAGGCCTTGCCATTCCCATAGGCCTGAGGTGTTGGGTTCTTTGACAGGGCCATGCTCATATCATGAAGGCTCATTCATCCGGGAGTGCACTTGTTCCCTGCAGGCCATGCCACACCATCTTGACCTCAGCTATGAATGACTCTTATCAGTGGAGAGAATGCTTCTTCTTATTCTGCTCAATTTTAGAATCACTTGTGCTTATGGTTTTTTTTTGGCTTTTGAAAAAGTCATTTTCTTTTCCATGAACATGTTAGAATGTATGTGGCTGTCAACCACACCCAATACATGTTTGGACAGGAAGGGTGTTAAGTCTATAGCTAAGCTGAGGGTGGAGTACAGTGTATCCTAGTCTTCCCACGGGTTCACAGCACCTCCATGTAGGTAGAGTTGCTTTTGTTGCATGTGAAGTTGTTCACGCGGTCATGCAAGGACCCTGCCCCATCTGGGCTGGGTGAATGGGTTCAGACACTGAGGTGAGAACAGGTTGGTTTAGGCCAGTTACCCAAGCTTCCCTTGATGTTGTGGAGTATCTGGGAAATTTGCTGAGAACTCTTTTCCTTTGGTCTAGTTAAGCTGCCAGATGAAAGTCACTACATGTAATATTTACTGGTCTTACTGCTGGACCTAGAACCTGGCAAAGCGGCTTAAGGAAGGAAGGGGTATTTGGGCTCACAGTTGGAGTGTGCAGACTGTCACAGTGGGGAAGCCACATCAGCGGGGGCGTGAGGCATCTGATCACATTGCATTGGAAATCAGGAAGCAGAGAGCGATAAACGCTGATGTTCAAATCTGCTTTCTCTTCTTATCCAATCCACGCTCCAGTACTGCTGAGTGGGATTGCCCACAGTTATGGTGGATCTTCCTATCTCAACTAACACAATCCAGAAAATCCCTTGCAGACATGACCAGAGATGTGCTTCCATGATGATTTTAAACACTGCCATGTGGACAATCAAGATTAACCGTCACATCAAGACCACCCTAGAATGAACCAACGATGTTCTCATACTTGTGTTTTTCCTGGAAGACTGTGTAAGCAGAGACTGATCTTTCGTTCACAGCTGCCCAGACCAGAATAATCACACAGAAGCTATATTAATTACAATACTGTTTGGCCTATTAGCTCAGGTTTCTTATTAACTAACTCTTACACCTTAAACTAACCCATTTCTATCAATCTGTGTATCAACACAAGACTGTGGCCTACTGGTAAGGTTTTGGTGTGTCCTTCTCCTTCAGCAGCTACATGGCATCTCTTTGACTCTGCTTGCTGTCCCTCTTGATAGCTCTTCCAGTCTGGCTATATTGTGCCCTGCTATAGACCAAATCAGCTTCTCTATTAACCAATGGTAATAAAACATATTCATAGCATACAGAGGGGAATAGCATATCACCTCCCCTTTTCTGTCTAAATAAAAGGAAGGGGCCGGGCGATGGTGGCGCACGCCTTTAATCCCAGCACTAGGGAGGCAGAGGCAGGCGGATCTCTGTGAGTTCGAGACCAGCCTGGTCTACAGAGCTAGTTCCAGGACAGGCTCCAAAGCCACAGAGAAACCCTGTCTCGAAAAAAAAAGGTAATAAATAAAAGGAAGGTTTTTAAACTTAAGCATAGTAAAATTACATATACAAACAGTTATTAAGCAAGAATTATAGTTGCAATATTTCTTTATGAGTCTAAAGTTTTATATCTAATTTATCTTTTATCATAACTCAGGAAAACCATAACTATTTGTCTTCAACTCTTCAAAGACCCCAAAAAGATATAATAAGTAAACAGGAAGTGCATTGTAAGCAACTTCCAAAGTTCTAGAATTGACAGAGACATCTTGCTTCTTGGACAGTCACCCAAAGTCCTTTTGTAACATTGGGATATCCATCTTCAGCCTACAGGACCATAGTATTCAACAGACCTTTTGCATGAAGAAGGATCTTTGAAGATCTGTTCTGCCTTTTAATGACAAAGTTCATCAGTTGCTTTCTTCTGTGTCCCACAGAATGTCTGGCAGACTCTTTCATGAAGCAGGAACCTGGAGGGACCATCCCGTCTTTTGGAAAGTTTAGTAGTTACTTTTCTGTGGATCCTACATGTCCACTTCAAACAGCATGCCATCAAGCAGTTCAGGAAAGGACATTTTTTCCCCAAATGGCTAGCCTTGTCACATTGAAGACAAATTTCATAATGAGTTTCTTCAATGCCCATCAATCTCCCTGAAGTAATGGGTACTGCTTGAGAAAAGTCTAAGTTCTTGAAACCTTTTAAATGTAGGTCTTTAAGATTATCTATCTAAATGAAATATATCTCTGTATATCTAGAAAACATAATTAACATGATTACTAGTTTGATTATTATAAATGACTATTAATCTGTAATTTTAATTATATATTGCATTTTTAAATGAGCTGCACAAACACAATACCTTAAACAAGAGCAGAAGTACATATACACATATAGCAGATCAACCTTAAATTTGTATCAATAGACCAAGATCCATGCCAATGTAAAGTATTCATTTCTATATCATATTTCCCTTTAAATAAACACAAACATTTATAAACAAATATTTTGGGAGTTTGGGCATTGTTTTCTCCAAACTGCTTCTTGCTGTTTGTTGGACAAAGTATTTTTAGGGTTCATGGAGACCTTTCGGGGGGGTGTCTTGTTCCATCAAACCACGTTAGCCTGGAAAGAATCCATAGGTTCCCATCCTCTCTGGAAACAAAAGCAGATCCTCTTTTCCAAAGTAACATATCCTTAGACTCAAATTTTGAAGTCAAAATACCTTTAAAAAATATATATGTATATATGTATATATTGGTTTATCTTAGCAGCCCCTAGATTCAAATGTCTCTCTGAAATCAAAAAATTTAAAGAAAACACAGTAATATGCACAATCCCAACTCTCTGTGTATTTTCCATGTTTATGTGGCTTATTTTTAAACTTTTTTATTTTATTATCTTTACTCCTTTAATCTATGACTGTCTGTACTCTTGTCTATGTATATTTCTTGGACACACCGTGACCCATTCAGAGGTTTATTTTTGTCTGAATCTGTCTTTATTGTGTATCTATAATAATTTTCTGACTAGGAGCACCTTTTTAAAAAAATGCTTAGTGGGCATGGCTAAGGCCAACTCCATGGCCCTGCCTGTTGGCTCCATCCCATCCAACATGGTGGAGGTATGGTAACTGTTTCTGTGAACCATGCTCATTGCCCCAGTTCCAAGGACACAGAAGGTCTATGTCACCATTAAGCAACTTGTAGCACTTTGCTCACAAACCCCATTTAAATGCTCTGTAGCAGGATCTCCTGAAAGAGCCAGAGACATTTGTGCTGCCAGCACAACCAGGAATCCTTCTCTTAAAGAAACTGTGCCTCTGCTTGCTGCCAACAAATGAGCTTATCTGAAAAAATGTGGCTACCAAGAAGCTCTAATTGTGTCCTACTTTTGAGGGTCTAGAAGCCCTCTTTTTTTCCTTAAGCTTTTTAAAGATCTTATGTGGATCCCTGCCCTAGATGGTCAGCGCCATTTTGTAAGTGGAGACTGCTCTTTTGTTCCTGGCCACAAAGACTTGAATAATCATACAGAACTATATTAATTACAGCACTGCTTGGCCGATGACTCAGGCATATTTATAGCTAGCTCTTACATCTTAAATTAACCTGTTTCTATTATGTTGTATTTTACCACAAGGTTCTTGGTTTGTTACCTCTTGCTTCTTGGACAGCTACATAACATCTGCCTTCTTCAGCAGCTACATGGCATCTCTTTAACTCTGCCTACTCTCTATATCTCTGTTCAGATTTTCTGCCCGGCTTTATTCTGTCCTGCTATAGGCCAAAGTAGCTTTATTAGTTAACCAATAAAAGCAACACATATACAGAAGGACATTCCACATCAAGAGTGTGTTGAGGACTGGTACAACTTTTTCTTTCTATGTTTGGTAGAATTCAACAGAGAACCCCTCAGAGCCTGATACCTCTTTTTCCAGAAAGTTGTTACTTACTGATACCAGGTCTTACTAGACACTGGCTTGTTCAGACTGTCTTTTCCTTGTGTGGAAATTTGGCTAGCTTACATCTTTCAAGGGACAGTTTTGTCCCAGTTAGACTGTCAGGTGACAATCTGTTTATAAGTTTTGTGTAATAGAAACATACACCATGTACACTTTGCCCAACATCATATCATGTGATTTCTTCATCTATATTTTTCACAACTGTGCAGTTTTCTCTGTGTGATTAAATTCTACTCTTTGTTTACCATGCAGCTTGTTGGCAGGGTTTATATATGTAGCATACATTTATATGCATATAGTATCCATGGGCATTCCTGCTCATATTCTTGTGGTCCTACTTTTTCTGTTGGGCACATACCCAACAAGTAGAATTGCTGGATTCTGGAGCATATTGTTGAAGAGTTTTCCAGCATTTTTGTATGTTGTTGTTATTTTACTCAACCAGCAAAACATGAAAGTTTAGGTGTGTCCAACCCATGGCCTGTGGGCCATGCATGGCCACAGATGGCTATGAATGAAGTCCAACACAACATCATTAACTTATTATAATTAAACATTGTGAAGGCTTTTGTGATTCTTTTTGTAACTTGGTGTGCAGTTCTCAAGTGTGAACTTTATAGATGACAGTGTAATTCAGAAAAACCCAAGTGTTAGCACCCCTACAAATGATTTCCAACCTTCTGTTAGCACTTACTGTTATCTGCTCAGCTTTAGTCTTTCTGTTAGCTGTGTCGGAATAGCTCCCTTGCCTTGATTTGCATTCCCTGGGCTAGAAGTGCTGAACACTTTTGTGTGTCAATTGACCATTTGCATGTCTTGGGCTGATAGGGCAGAACACCTTTGTGTGTAAGCTGACCACATGCATGTCTTCTGATGCTTAGTGTCTGTTTGGTTTCTTGATAATTAAAAAATTGATCTATTTACACTGTTCTTATTGACTTGTGAGATCCATTATGTGCTGTAGAGCCAGTGACTCGGGGTCTATGTTTTGAAAGTTCTCTTTATCTGTCTCTTGCCCTCCCACTCTTCTGACAAATAAGTTCTTAATTTGACTGAAGTTCTGTACATCAAACTTTAATTGTGGGGTTATTGCTTTTGTGTGTGTGTGTGTGTCTGTCTGTTTGTCTGTCCTAGTCTAAAGGCAATGAAACCATTTTCCGTTTTGTTTTGGAAGTTTTCATGCTTTTATTCTCTTGTTCTATTAGGACCCACTTTAAATGGATTTCTGTACCTGGGTGTGGAGAAGGGGACAATCAGTCAACACAATGCCATTGTATTGGAAAAGATTTTTTCTCTATTGAGACGCAGACCACTGTTGTAAATTTGATTACTTTGTGTAGTAGGAGGCTGCTTGTTTGTTTCTGGCTGCTCAGCCCCAAAATAATCACACAGAAACCATATTATTTACAGTACTGTTTGGACAACAGCTTAAGCGTATTTCTGGCTAACTCATATCTTAAATTAACCCATCTCCATTAATCTGTGTATTACCATGAGGCTGTGTCTTGCTGAGTAAAGTTCCGGCATCTGTTCCTGGTGGGGCTACATGGCTTTGCACTTACTCTGCCTTCTTTCTCCCAGCATTTAGTTTAGTTTTCCCTGCCTAGCTCTACTCTTTTGTCTTATCACAGGCCTAGACAGTTTCTTTATTAACCAATGGTTTATTCAAAGCATACAGAGGGGAATCCCATATCAACTTTGTGTATGTATGAGAGAGACTTGCTATGTATGTGTGCCTCTGTGTGTGTGTGTGTGTGTGTGTGTGCACCTGTGTGTAGTATTAAGAGGGGTGGGCTGCGTCGCCAGCACCCGGCCACCCGCACGGCTAGCTATACCCGAAATAATTACATGGAAACTGTATTCTTTTAAACACTGCCTGGCCCATTAGTTCCAGTTTCTTATTGGCTAGCTCTTACATATCGATCTAACCCATTTCTAATAATCTGTGTAGCTCCACGAGCTGGCTTACCAGGAAAGATCTTAACCTGCGTCTGTCTGGAGTGGGAGAATCATGGTGACTCCTTGACTCAGCTTCTTTCTCCCAGCATTCCGTTCTGTTTACTCCGCCTACCTAATTTTATGTCCTATTAAAGGACCAAGGAAGTCTTTTTATTTAACCAATGAAATTAACCCAAGCCAGGAGACTCTCCCCCATCACCTGTGTGTGTGTTGTGAAATGCCTCCACAGGCTCATGCATTTGAACACTTAGTTCCCAGAAATAGGCACTATTTTGGAAGGTTGTGGAACCTTTAGTAGCCTCACTGGAGAAGTGACTCACTGTGGAGGGAGCAAGACTTGATGCCCAACCCCATTTCCCATCTGCACTCTGCTTATTGATGGCAGATATAATGTGGCCAAGTGCTTCAAGCTCAAGCCACCAGCCTTCCTGATATGGTGGACTATATCTCTCAAACTGTGAACACAAACTGACCCACCTGCTCTGAAACCGATTCTTCTCAGTAACATGATAGTTCATGTGTGAAAGTATGTATGTCTGTGTGTCTGAGTATGAATATGCATGGTGTGCATATGTGCATATGTATGAGTGTGTGTATCTGAAAGAGTATGAATGTATGTATGCATGTGTAAAAGTGTGTGTACCTGAGAGGGTATAAATGTGCATGTATGTGTGTATATATGAGTGTGTGTATGTGTACATATGTATATATGTGCATGTGTATATGCTTGTGTGTTCATGTGTGCATATAGTTTCTGGGATCTCAGGTCTTGCCCATCTGTTCCTGAACCCAGGCCCATCAACTTAGTCATCACGACCCCTAATAATTTCCATCTCAGGTAACAGGACCCCAGTTCTGTCTTCATCTTCAGGCCCTGGTGTTCTTTGACTCTTTGCATTTACACATGTAATTTAGAACCTGTCAATCAAGTTCCATGAAACATGCTGTAACGTGAAACAGATCAATTTGGAGAGAAAAATATATATATTTTCCATTTGTTTTTGCAGAGCTGGGGACTGCTGTGGGACAATGGTTTTACCCTGTAAATATTTGTTTCTTGTACTTGTTTAATAAAATGCTGATTGGCCAGTAGCCAGGCAGGAAGTATAGGCAGGGTGACCAGGCAGGAAGTAGAAGAGGGGCAATGAGAACAAGAGAATTCTGGGAGGAGGAAAGAGTCAGTCTGCAGTCGTCACCCAGATGCAGAGGACTCAAAATGTGAATGCCTTGTTGAAAAAGGTACCAAGCCACGTGGCTAACACAGACAAGAATAATGGGTTAATGAAAGATGTAAGAATTAATCAATAAGAAGTCTGAGTTACTAGACCTGAATGGGGACTGGCCTCCATTGCTCAGGTCCTCAGTTTCCCTCAGCAGCACTCTGTGGCACTGAGCCAAGTGCTTCCATACATTTTTGTAGTGACTTTTTTCTTAAGTAGTTGGTACCATTTAAATGGTATTTAAAAGACTTCTCAAATATTTGTTGCTGCTATATAGAAAACCAATTAGGTTTTGCTTGTTGCCTTTGGCCTTTACTCAGTAATCTCATAGAATTCAAATGTCTCCCTTTCTACACACACAGTCGTGTCTACTGAACGATGGCAGTTGTGTTTCTAGGCAGTTGTGTTGCATGTGTCTCTTTCTCTAGCCCAGCTCACTGGCTGGAATTCTTGGATGTGCAACAGACCGGGGCATCCTCTGGGCATCCAGTAACTGTCAAGGCTTCGAAATGCTTCTTAGCGATTTTTGGACAATCTTTCTTTTCTTGGCCTCTGCCAAAATTGTCAAGCCCATTCGCACTAAAGCCATCCAAGGGCTCCTCTGAGTTAATAATGAAACTACAGGCCATGGTGTGAATGGGGGAGGTGGGAGGTATCTGTGGAGTGTGGCTTGGGTGTCGAGATACTCTCCCCATCTCTCCACACTGCATCAAATGTTTTTTATTGCCTTCTTCATAAATGCTCAGAGCATATTTTGCTGAATTTTCCCCAGGAACTATTATGTATACATGTGTATGTATATGATGTATATGTATGCATATATGTGTATATATACATATATACATTCTATCTTAAGTTATATCCTTAAATTTTTCACTTTTATTTAATTTTAGTTAGTATAAAGAAAAGGAATTGCTTTTTGTTGTTTTTTGAGACAGGATCTCACTAGGTAGCCTTGGATGTCTTGGAACTCTTTCTGGGGACCAGGCTGACCTTGAACTCACAGAGATTTGCCTGTCTCTGCCATCAGAGTGCTTAAAGGCATACACTGCCACACTCCTCAAGCAAGAGTTCTTTATCAGTTTTGTATGAAACAACTATGCTACAGTTGTGAAATCTAGTATTTTCCCTGATTGTTCATTATTATTTTTTTTTAAATATTTTGGTTTTTCAAGACAGGGTTTCTCAGTGTACCCTTAGCTGTCCTGGAACTCACTCTGTAGACCAGGCTGGCCTCAAACTCACAGAGATCCACCTGCTTCTGCCTCTAGAGTGCTGGAATTAAAGGTGTGCACCACCACTGCCCAGCTAAATGTTCTTTTTTTTTTAAGTTTTAGATTTATTTATCTTATTTTAGGTGCACGAACATTTGTCTGCATTATGTGTGTGCACCATGTTCATGGTGCCTATGGAGGTTAGATGAGGACATCAGATCTCCTGAAACTGGAGTTATGGATGGTTGTGAACCACTATGTGGGTGCTGGGAACCACTGAGCCATCTCTAGCCGCTGTGGGAAGCCAGTTAAACCATCCACACATCACGGCGACCCTGCGGCATCAAACCCTGCAGCCCAGAACACACATGTGGGCTTGGTGAAGTGCTGCTGCCTGTGCACATTCCTGAGTTTGGGGAGAAGCCTCTGATGCATCTGGGTTAATCACAGGCCTTTTCCCTTGGAAACCCTTGAAGCCGGCTTCTTCAGATTCCTCGAGTTCCTCTCTGTGTTTACTTTGTAAATGGCTTGATTTTATGATCATACATGAGCACTGAAAAAAAAAAGTTGTTGCCATTTCTTTGATCTCAGTGAGACAGACTGTTAGTTCTGTTTTATGAAAAACAACATACTTATCTTTATTCATTCGGCCTCATGGAACGTGCCGGATACCTGGCCCCGGCCAAGTGTTGATTGGGTAAAATATTGTTCAAAGGGTAACCATTTTAATTGTGTTTAAGGCTGCTTTTTTAAATCAATTTTTCCTTCCCTATGCTCTTGAAACTGCTAGGAAACTGCCCATGGGCTGGAAGATGATCTATATTTGTTGCCTGAATTTTTCATAATTTTATATTTTACACTTAAATCTGTGATCTTGAGTTAATTTTTGAGGGCAAAGGTGTGAACCTAAGATCAAAGTCAGACCTTTAACAATTTACATGTGCTCTTTTATGTTGTGTTTATGTGTGTGTGCATACACATACCATAGCATGCATATGTGTGAGCATGTGCATACACATGCCATAGCACATAGGAAGTCAGAAGATATCTTTTGTGAGTTGGTTCTCTGGCCCACGGGTGTCCAGTCCTGCAGCATCTTCTGTGAGCAGCATCCTTCTGCAGAGGAACGTTGTCAGCGGGGCATGATGGTTTGGTGCTGTTCCATTACCTGTGTCCTTCCATATGCCCTGTGAAATGAAGCTGTCTGACTCCCCAAACCTGCACAGAGTGCCAAAGAGATAGCTTAGTGGTTAAGAGCCCTTGCTTTCCCAGAGGACTCGGGCTTGATTCCAGGCACACATGCTGGCTCACAACCACCTGCAGTTCCAGTCCTGTATTAACCCTTTACATAGTTTGTTAAGTTTAGGTGCAAGTATCTTACCCATTGGGTAAATGGTATTCTATTTGTGACTTAGATTTTCACGTATATAAATGCACTCAGGTTCTGCGTGCATTTGGTAGGAATTTTCTGGCCATGTTTAAGTTTAGATTTTTACAAATTCATTTTGGTTTCCTGTAAAGACAATAATTTACCATCTGTGTTTTTTTTTCTGTTTTTCTTGATCATGGCCTTCTAGAACATCCTGAATTGTGTTGAGTAACAGTGCTATGTCCCCAATCTTACCACCTTTTAAGATTTTTTATTTGATTAGTTTATTTTTGAGACAGCTATGTCTATGCAGCTAAGCCTGGCTTAGAATTCATGATTCTCCTCCTGGAATTCACTCAATTCACTTTTTAAAACCATTAATTCTTCTCTTGGCTGTGTCTATTCCCGTTTTGTGCTCAGTCTTGTATTATTTCACCTTCCTATACTAATATGTTGTCAGCTTGAGTTCATATGTATTCCTCTTCTCAATTTGCTCATCAATGCCACCTCTCTTGGGTATCTTTATCAAAATTATTTGAAGGCCACATGGTATAAGTTGGATATATCCCCCACAAAGGCTTGGGTGTCAAGGCTTGGTCCCCAGGGCAATATCTGGAGGGAGGGGGAAGTGACTGTTTTAGGAGGGCTAAAGGACCACTTTGATGGCATTATTTAGAGGTGATGGGAAGTAGAAGGTGGGGCCTAACTGTAGACCATTCACTGTGGGCGAGCCTTTGAAGAATCCATCTCTCCCTCTCTTCCTCCTCCCCAGTCCTTCCTAGCTACTCCAGAGGGAGCAGCTTCCTTCCACAACATCCTGATTCATTGTGCATGGGCCCAGAAGCTACAGAGCCCAGCGCCCATGGACTGAAACCTCCGAAGACATGAGCGGCAACAGATCTTCTCTTCTGTCATGCTGTTTACCTCGTGTTTCTTGTCACACTGACAAAAACTTAAGATGCTACATCTGATGGCTTTAATATCTGTGGTTCCCACAGGCCTCTTTCCTTCGCTCATTTCATTTCCTCTTGATCTGTCTCTCAGGTCGACTGGAAATATTTGACTCGGTGCCAGACCTTGTGGATGACAATGTGTCAAGGCTCTGGCAGGGGCTGCACTGTTTCCAGCCCCTTTTCTGAAGTTTACAGTAGCAGCAGATGGTTTTCATGCAGGGAAGGGCTGCCTTTACCCAAACCTGGTGTCTGCTACGTGAAGACCGGACTTGTGGTTCCTTCTGTAGTCCTCGGTGTCTTCTTCAGGCTTTCCCTGAAGCTTTCCTTAGTGCACCCCGAACTCCAATTTTATCCACCCTTCCATTGCTGTCTCCCTGTTTCCTTCCTTTCTTCTTTCTCCTGTGCAGTATCCACATGTGTGCATGCTCATATAGCCAGAGGGATGAGCGGCTTCCTGAAATGCTCATTTATTTTTACTCATTCTTTTTCAAGATTTGTTTTTATTTTGAATACTTACTCATTTTGTTTTGTTTGCATGTATGCATATACATACACTGTGTACAGTGCAATGACAGCAAGAAAGTAACAGAAACCCATAGACTGCTTATAGACAGTCTTGAGCCACCATGCAGGTGCTGGGGACTCAGGTCCTCTGCAAGAGACATCAGTGCTTTTAACCACAGAGCAATCCCTCTCCTCCTCCTCCTCCTCCTCCTCCTCCTCCTCCTCCTCCTCCTTCTTTCTCCTCCTCCTCCTCCTCCTCCTCCTCCTCCTTCTTTCTTCTTCTCCTCCTCCTCCTCCTTCTTTCTTCTCCTCCTCCTCCTCCTTCTTCTTCTTTCTTCTTCTCCTTCTCCTCCTCCTCCTCCTCCTCCTCCTCTTCCTCCTCCTCCTCCTCCTTCATTTTTCAAGACTGTCTTTATCACTGAACATGGAATTCACCAATTCAGAGAAGAGGTAGGCAGGGAGCTGCAAGAATCTGCTGATTCCACCCCTTCAGCACAGGGATCTCAGTCATCTGCCTCCATGCCTTGTTTTCGTCTGGGTGGTGGGTGTCTGAACTCAAGTATATATGCTTGTTTGACAGTGGTTTTATTTACTGAGCAATCTTCCCAGCTGTCTTAGTTAGGTTTCTATTGCTGCTCAGAGACACCATGACCACAGCAACTCCTAGGTGTGGCTCGCTTACAGTTTCAGAGGTTCAGCCCATTATCATCATGGTGGGGAGCATGGCGGTGTGTAGGCAGATGTGGTGCTGGAGCTGTGAGTGCTGCATCTTGCAGGCAACAGGAAGTCGACTGATTGTCACACTTTGGGAAGTTTGAGAAAAGAGACCTCAAAGCCCACCCCCACAGTAACACACTTCCTTCAACAAGACCACACCCACTCTACCTACATCACATCTCCTAATAGTGCTACTTCCTTTTGGATGCCATTGTCTTTCAAACAACCACACCAACTCTTCATTGTCTCACATTGTTGAGACTTTTAAAAAAATGCTGTTTAAGTATTCAGTCTCTCACTGCTGCTTCTATCCTGGTCTTTTCTTGAGCTATGTGTCACAGTGGCCAACTGCCTTGAGGAGGAAGGCCAGCAGACAGTCAGCGCACACTCCACACTTCCCCCTTGCCAGCGTGATGGGCCCTCCAGTGCTGGGTTCTTTGCCAGCTCCTGGAAGAGCCCCACAGCTGTTTCTGGGCTGTGTATTTGGGCTTGCGGAGGTTTGCATCTTCATGGTCATCTGGGATTGGACAGATAACTAAAGCTAAAGCTCTTGCTTCAGGCAAGAGGCTGGCTGTTGACTTTCATCAAACACTTGGAGAGAATGTGCAAAGAACTAACAGATGCTTGCCTGAGTGCCTTCTTTAGCTTATTAATGCTGTCAATAACATTACTTTTCTGTGCTAAGCTGGCCTTGTGCTTCAAGAGTGAACTTGGCCGTGAGGTGTCGGCTCTTCCCATGTTGCTCGAGTCGATGGATTGTCTGAGTGAGATTGGTCCTGCCTTTTATTTCTCATTCTGTCTTTGTCAGGGTGGGTGTCAGGCTACACTGTCCTTTCCCGCAAGCTCCATAGTGTCCCTCACTGTCTGATCTCTGATGTGCTAGGCAGGACTTCTAGTTTCATTTATGTTGCTGTCACAAGCTCCATGACCAAAAGAAACTTAGGGGGAGACAAGATTTATTTGGCTTACAGTTCCAGGCACAATCCATCACTGAGGGAAGAAATCGAAGGCTGGAACCTGAAGGCGGACCTACCAGCTATTCCATGTAGCACCGCATTCAGCAGGAACAGACTCACAGCCCAGGAAGTGCAGCAGAAACCAGGGAAGAACGCTGCTTGATGACTTGCTAACGGGGTTGTACTTAGATAGCTTTTTATGCAGCTCAGCACCACCTGTCTAGGGAATGGCGCTTCCCACTGTGGGTTGGGCCCTCCTATGTTAATTAACAATCAAGATAACCACCCCCACAGGCCAGTATGATCTAGGTACTACCTAAATTGAGACTCTCTTCTTGGGTAATGCTAGGATTTGTCAAGTTGGCAACCAGAACAGCAAGGTTCTCTAGAGGAACAGAATTAATAGGATTTAAATATCTATAATTACTTCTCTCTGTATGTACGTATAATTAAAGGGAATTAACAGTCACTCACACCTTTAATCCCAGCACTCAGGAGGCAGAAGCAGGTGGATCTCTATGTTGGAGGCCAGCCTGGGCTACATAGTGAATTTCAGAACAGCCAGAGCTACATAGTGGAACCCTGTCTCAATCAAACAGCAAACAAGGGGGTATAGCTCAGTGGTAGAGCATTTGACTGCAAACAGCAAACAAACAAGCAAAACAAAAAAGGGAATTTATGAGAAGGCCTCGTATGTACAGTCTAGATAGTTCAGAAATGGTCAATTGCATTCAACCCACAGTCTGGTAGCTGCTCAGTTCCTGAAGGTGGGTGCCTTATCTGTCCTAGTCTGGCACTGATGACTTGGCTCTCCCTGGAGAGTCACTGGTGTTGAAGCCTGCATTAGAAGACCAAAGATACTGGTGTTAGCAGAGGATGGTGACAGTGGCAGTAGTGGCGGCAGTGACAGGAGCAGTAGCAGTGGTAACATTTGCTGAACACCCCTGGGAAGAAGTGACAGGATATAGGCAACACTGCCTTTTCCTCGGACCTCTAGATCTGGGTTGCTCCTTGGAAGGTGTCATCCTCTTTAAGGGTGAGCTTTCTCTTCTCTGTTAATCTCTGAAAGCACCATCACAAACATACCCGTAGGTGTGTCTCCCAGGTGACTCTGAATCCCATCAGGTTGATACGGCTAACCACTGCAGTCAAACAGACTTTCACAAATCCTAGCTAGTCTTTGTTAGATGTTTAATGGATGACATTTTCTGAGGCTAGTGTTTCACTGGGCAGAAGATGCTAAATTGTGACTTCAACTTAGGACTATTCATATTTTCTATTATTGTGTTGGAAGGCACTTTCCTAGGAATTTGGCAATTAATTTAAAAAATTTAAATATCTGAAATAAAATTTCTATGCATTTATGCCATATTCTCCTATTAACCATTAATTTATGGATGCACATGGAAGTATGTTTATAATTTGGAGGGACTTAGTTGATTTATTTTTATTAATGCAATGCATTATGTTTCTACATGTATATATCTGCCCTGTGGGTGTACAGGTGCCCAAGAAGCCAATAGAAGAGAATTCTCTGGACCTGGAGTTACAGATGGTTGTGAGCCATCCAAAGTGGGTGCTGGGTACCTAAATAGGGTCCTCTGCAATACAGTACAGCATCTGTCTAGTCCTTGGAGATGTTTTCTGAGACAAAGTCTCACTCTACATGTAGCTCTAGCAGATCTGGAACCCAAAATGTTGAGGCTGGCCTTGATACAATGTAGCTGATGCTGGCCTTGACACAATGTAGCTGAGGCTGGCCTCGACACAATGTAGCTAAGACTCATCTTGATACAATGTAGCTGAGGCTGGCCTTGACACAATGTAGCTGAGGCTGGCCTCGACACAATGTAGCTGAGGCTGGCCTTGACACAATGTAGCTGATGCTGGCCTTGACACAATGTAGCTGAGGCTGGCCTGGACACAATGTAGCTGAGGCTGGCCTGGACACAATGTAGCTGAGGCTGGCCTTGACACAATGTAGCTGAGGCTGGCCTTGACACAATGTAGCTAAGACTCATCTTGATACAATGTAGCTGAGGCTGGCCTTGACACAATGTAGCTGAGGCTGGCCTCGACACAATGTAGCTGAGGCTGGCCTTGACACAATGTAGCTGATGCTGGCCTTGACACAATGTAGCTGAGGCTGGCCTTGACACAATGTAGCTGAGGCTGGCCTCGACACAATGTAGCTGAGGCTGGCCTTGACACAATGTAGCTGAGGCTGGCCTTGAACTGTGTCAATTCTCCTGCTACTGTCACCTAACTTGTCTCTAATATTTTTAATTTGTCATATGTTCCTTTCATTTGTGATTAATATTTTTAAAATGAGGCAGTTCAGTTTCTACCCTGTGAAGAGGCTTGGGTTGTCTGTGTTCTCTGAGGTGTTTTTGTCCTCATTCTTTATTATTTGTTTTCATGGCTTTGCCTTAGCCTGTTTCTCTCTTGCATATTTTTAGATAAGTTCACACATTCTCAGCTTTTCCAAAATAATTGTTTAGCACTTGAAATTTCCTTATATACATGTTGTTTTAGCTTCATTTCTCAGATTTGACACATGATATTTTTTCTAAAAATATTTTTATTCATTTATTTTTATTTATGTGTATGTGTCTTTGTATGTATGTGTATCCCATGTGTGCAATACCCATGGATCCCATGGAACTTGTGTTACAGACTCTTGGCAGCCTCCATGTGACTATGGGAATTGAACTTGAGACTTTGGGATGAGCAACCAGTGCTCATAACCACTGTCTCTCCATCCCCAATGTACACTGTGCAGTAAAGAAGATTCTTTACTACAATCTAGGATAAGCAAGTTCCGGTTTCTGCTGTGAGACTTGAACCCTAGTCAGTTTGTTTTTCTTAATCTCCCAGCAGTGTATTTCTAGTTTTCCCTCTGCGGTCACAGGAACTGATCTGGGATTTGCCAAAGCTTGCAGAGTTCTGGAGACTCGCTTTAGCCCAGTGTCCAGTCCACTTTCAAACCACTGTCTTTTGCACTATAAGGAATGTGTACACTTACTAACTGTGTTATTCAAATTTCCCATGTCCTCGCTGATTTAGTGATGCCCTCAATCTGTCACAGTAGTGTAGCTATTTTGCCTGGGTGTGACATGGCCATTGACTGTCTTGCAGCTGACTGGATGTCGTGACTTACAGAAGACCTTGGTCATAGCATGACAACGAAATAAACAGAATGATAGGTTGACAGCCTGGTCTGTGGCTACAGAGATGAGGCTTCCCTGTGGAAGGAACAGGGAGCATCAAGGGACATCAGCTGAGATCCAATCACACTGGCTACTGATCCAGCTGCCCAAAGTCTTGGGGTGCTAGTTTCCAGTGAGTAATGATGGACTGGGGGTACACTAGGGGTAGATTACACTCTCCAATGATATAGCTTTTCCTGGTAGCCCATGCTGAGTGTAGGACTTGTCGGTGATATACTTGCCTCTGAGTCACCCATGTCCTGTGAATAATCTAAATAAACTCATTGATTTGCCTATTTCAACTTAGATGGAGCCCTTTTTTTGACTGTTGGTGCCCTCTCTCTGGGATGAATAGAGATTGTCTTTCCAGGAAGTGTTCTGCTATAGTCAAGTCCAAGAGGTGTGTTTTCCCTTTTAAAAAAATCTGTCAGTTTTCCTTTTATGGGGAAACATTGCCATTGTGGTAGTTTGAGTGAGAACTTTCCCCCACAGCTTATGTATCTGAACTCATGGTCCCCTGTTGGTGGTGCTGTCTGAGGAGGTCATAGGGGAAGTTCAGCCTTACTGGAGGAATTACATCATCACTGGCAGCTGATCTGAGATGTCACAGCCTCATCCCACCGCCAGTTCTCTCTCTCAGTTCCCTGTTGTAGTTGAAGATGTGATCTCCCATGCTTGCCCCTTGCTGACACACCCTTCCAGCATGATGGACTCTCCTTCTGAAATTTTAAATCCAAACAAGCTCTTCCTTCAGATGACTTGGGTCCTGGTGTTGAATCACAACAACATAAAGGTAATTACAAGTTGGAAATGCTGCAGCCCTCTGTGAAGGAGTACATTTTGGTTCCAGTAAAGCTTTGTTTTGGAAGGTCTGTTTGATTCAATGTGACAGCTGCCGCTCAGGCTCTCCTTTGATTAGAAGTCACCCATCATTCTCTCCCCTGCCTCTGTCCTCCTGCTTGTTTAAATCTTTGTTTTAGAAAGTTTCTCCTTTTTTTTTTTTTAAAAAAAAAAGATGGCTCAGCAGTTAAGAGCACTGACTGCTCTACCAGAGTTCCTGAGTTCAATTCCCAGCAACCACAAGGTGGCTCACAACCATCTGTAATGAGATCTGGTGTCCTCTTCTGGCCTCCAGGCATATATGCATACATAATAAATAAATAAATCTTTAAAAAAGTATCTTTTATAAGTTGTTGGCAGGACTGGAGAGATGGCTAAGAACATTGCTGCTCTTGCTGAAGACTCCGTTTTAGTTACTAAAACCCACATGGTGACTCACAACCGACACCCTCTTCTGTTCTTCATCGGCACCAGACACACAGGTAATACACAGTCATACATTCAAGCAAAACATCCATGTGTATAAAATAAATAAATAATAAATACATAAATAGACCAAATCCAATCTGCTTGATAATAAAAACAAGCCATAATAATAACGAAACATTGTCTTAGTTATTGTTCTACTAAAAACACCATGACCTAGGCTACTTATATAAAAAAGTATTAAATTTAGGGTTCACAGTTCTGGAGGGTTAGAGTCCATGGTCACCATGTTGGGGAACATGGCAACAAACAAGCAGGCATGGCACTGGGACAGTAGGCTGAGAGCTCACACCTGATCTATAAACACAAGCCAGAGAGAAAGCAACATTGGGAATGGCGTGGGCTTTTGAAACCTCAAAGCCCACCCCCAGTGACACACCTCCTCCAACAAAGCCACACCTCCTAATCCTTCCCAAATAGTTCCATGAACTGGTGTCCAAGTATTCAATTATGGGAGCCTATGGGGCCATTTTCATTTAAACCACAGTTTTGTTTTTTGTTTTACAGAGTCAGGCATCACTTTTTTCTTTTATAAGACTGTTTAGGTGATGTATATAATTACTGGCACTGTGGATTTTTAAAAAAATCAATGCTTCTTTGTTCTACTCTTTCTCTGGGTATTGTTTTTTGTGTTCCGAATAACTTATGGGCTTGAATGTTAACCCCTTGTTGGGATAGTTTGCAAATATTTGGTCCTATCTTCAGTGTATCTTCACCGTACTGATGACTTCCTTTGCTATGCAGAAACATCACAGTTGGCTCTAGTCCCCTTTATCTATTTTTGCTTTTGTTATCTGTTTTTTAAATTTTTATTTGTGTGTGTGTGTATCTATGTGAGAGTATGCCACCTGTGGGTTCCAGTGGAGGCCAGGTGAGGATGTCAGATCCCCTGGAGCTGGAGTTACAGGTGGTTGTAAGCTGCCCAGTGTGGGTGCTGGGAACTGAACCTGGGTTCTCTGTAAGAGCAGCACACACTCTTAACTGCTGAGCTTGCTGGGGTCTTATTAAAATAAACAAACGAGTGGTCTTGTCCTCCTCATACCTTCTCTGTAGTTGGCGACCGGCAGCCTCAGGCCTGCGGTCTTGAGATCGAGCACCATGCCTTCTATAAAGTTGCAGAGTTCTGATGGAGAGATATTTGAAGTTGATGTAGAAATTGCCAAACAATCTTTGACTATCAAGACCATGCTGGAAGATTTGGGAATGGATGATGAGGGAGATGATGATCCTGTTCCTTTACCAAATGTTAATGCAGCAATTCTAAAAAAGGTCATTCAGTGGTGCACCCATCACAAGGATGACCCTCCTCCTCCTCCTGAGGATGATGAGAAAAAGAAAAGCGGACAGATGATATTCCTGCTTGGGACCAAGAAGTCCTGAAAGTTGACCAAGGAACACTTTTCGAACTTATTCTGGCTGCAAACTACTTAGACATCAAAGGTTTGCTTGATGTCACATGCAAGACTGTGGCCAATATGATTAAGGGGAAAACTCCTGAGGAGATTTGTAAAACCTTCAATATCAAAAATGACTTTACTGAAGAGGAAGAGGCCCAGGTATGCAAAGAGAACCAGTGGTGTGAAGAGAAGTGAAGTGCTGTGCCTGACACTGTAACACTAGAAGGGTTGCTCCACATGCTAATTGCACTGCTCTGTTTATAATTATTATTAGAACAGTAGACAAACGCAGTCTCGTCCTCTCTGCATGTGTAGTTCCAGTACAGATCTGACCCATGGCTGAGTTTCTTCTATGAACAAAAGTTCTTTTGCTTTTGTTTTTTTCAGTATTCTGAATAAAACTGGACTTTTGGGTTCTCTGTGGAAAGTGGCATTTTGAGCTTTCCCTCTTTCTGTAAAGTGATTTCTGCCTAGTTCATTGTCCAGTTAACTTCAGTGAGCCTTTGAAAGTTGGCATTGTAAATAAAACAACTTATGAGAAGAAATAGAATTAATAAAACATGATCTTTGTTCATGAGTTGGAAACTGGAACAAGGGAAGTTGAAGTCAATGTTGCAAGTGGGGTTGTTAAGATGTGTTCCAGACTCTTTGCTGCTGGTAAGCTTGTATACAGCTGGGCTCTCTTAATTGGATCTGAGGACTTGTTTTGTCTTATCCGCCTCCCCTTTAATTTTTAATCTCAGCTTTGAATATATTGCCTAGAGATTTAGTTTACTACCCATTTGGTTTGGGAGGAGGGCTGTACCCCGACATTTGTTAGCTTCTCAAGGGGATGTAACTAGACATTTGTTAGCTTTTCAATTAAAAATGACACTTACTTCAAAAAAAATAAAATAAACTAAACAAGCCTTTAGGTACTGTCCTTCGGTTCCTGTTCTGATTTCTCTGAACGATGGACTGTGTTATGGAACTGTCAGATGAAATAAACCTTTTATTTCCCAACTTGCTCTTTGTTTACATTTAATTTTTAAAAAATTTATTAGATTCTTTAAAAAAAATACCAATCCGAGTTCCCACTCCATCCCCTCCTCTCATTTCCTCCACACACCCTCCCACCCCACCCCCATCTAATCCTCAGAGAGGCTAAGGCACATTGCTTTGTAGAAGGTCCAAGGCCCTCCCTACTATTTCTAGGCTGAGCTGATGGAGGAAGGTCATTGGTTAATTATAATAAAGAAACTGCTTGGCCTCATAGGTTAAAACATAGGTGGGTGGAGTAAACAGAACAGAATGCTGGGAGGAAGAGGAAGTGAGCTCAGACTCGACAGCTCTGCTCTCTGGAGCAGAGACGCCATGCTCCCCTCTCCTGGGCAGGCGCAATAGCTCTGCTCTCTGAAGCAGACGCGATGGAGCAAGCCGCCAGGTCAGACATGCTGAATCTTTCCTGGTAAGCGCACCTAGTGGTGCTATGCAGATTATTAGAAATGGGTTAGGCAAAATATGAGAATTAGCCTGTAAGAGGCTAGAGCTAGTGGGCCAAACAGTGTTTAAAAGAATACAGTTTCAGTGTGTGGGTGCACCCCTTGCGGTCCTGAGTTTCTTGATCGTGCTCTCTCTCCTTCTGCTCCTGATTTGGACCTTGAGATTTCTGTCCGGTGCTCCAATGTGGGTCTCTGTCTCTGTCTCCTTTCATCGCCTGATGAAGGTTAATATTCAGGAGGATGCCTAAATGTTTTTCTTTGGGTTCTCCTTATTTAGCTTCTCTAGGATCACTAATTATAGGCTCAATGTCCTTTGTTTAAGGCTAGAAACCAAATATGAGTGAGTACATCCCATGCTCCTCTTTTTGGGTCTGGCTTACCTCACTCAGGATAGTGTTTTCTATTTCTATCCATTTCATAGCGGACAATGAGGACTACTGAGAACTCAAGAACAATGGCAATGGGTTTCTGATCCTACTGCACGTACTGGCTTTGTAGGAGCCTAGGCAGTTTGGATGCTCGCCTTACTAGAACTGGATGGAGGCGGGGAACCCTGATTGCTCTTCGGGCTGAGGAGGGAGGGGCACTTGATTGGGGGAGGGAGAGGAAAATGGGAGGGGGTGGCGGGGAAGAGACAGAAATCTTTAATAAATAAATAAATAAAAAATAAAATCATAAAAAATAAAAAGAAAGAGGAAAAAGAAAAAATAAAATATCATGAGATACACACACACACACACACAAAGAATACAGTTTCCGTGTAATTATTTCGGGGCACAAGCTAGCAGGCGTCCAGGGTGCTGGGGATGTAGCCCCACCGCTCATACTACTACACTGAGCAAGGTATACATCCAAAGAGAATAGATCCCAAAAATTCAATACCTGCAGTGAGGATAAACCCTGCCAGTGGCCCCGCAGCTTTCCCCAGCCATGCAACTGTCAACCACATTCAGAGGGACTAGTTTAGTCCTATGCTTGTTCCTTCCCAGTCCAGCTGGAGTTGGTGATCTCTCATTAGCTCAGGTAAACTGTTTAAGTGGATGAACCCATCATGGTCTTGACCTCTTTGCTTATATTCTCATTCCTCCCACTCTTCAACTGGACTTTGGGAGCTCAGTCCAGTGCACCGATGTGGGTCTCTGCCTCTGTTTCCATCAGTTGCTGGATGAAGGTTCTATGGTGATATTTAAGATAATCATCAGAGCCGGATGGTGGTGGCCTTTTAAGCAGAGGCAGGCAGATCTCTATGAGTTCGAGGCCAGCCTGGTCTACAAGAGCTAGTTCCAGGACAGGCACCAAAGCTACAGAGAAACCTTGACTCAAAACAAACAAACAAATAAACAAAACAAAACAAACAAAAAAACAAAAACAAAAAGATAATCATCTGATTACAGGGCAAGCCAAGATGGGGGCCCCCTCTCTTCTATTGCTTAGGGTCTTAGGCGGGGTTACCCTTGTGGATTCCTGGGAATTTCTCTAGAGCCAGGTTTCTGCTAACCCTATAATGGTTTCCTTAATCAAGATATCTCTTTCCTTGCTCTCATCTCTGTCCTTCCTCCATCTCGACTATCCCATTTTCTCAAGTTCTTCTCAACCTTCCCCTTCTCCCCTTCTTTTCTCCTTCCACACCCTCCTTCTTCCCACCACCCCCACGCTCTTAATTTTGTCAGGCAATCTTGTCTGTTTCCAATTTCTAGGGGGGGTCTATATATGTTTTTCTTTGGGCTCACCTTATTACTTAGCTTCTCTAGGATCATGAACTATAGGCTCAATGTCCTTTGTTTATAGCTAGTATCCACTTATGAGAGAGTACATACCATATTCATCTTTTTGGGTCTGGGTTACCTCACTCAGGATAGTGTTTTCTAATTCCATCCATTTGCATGCAAAATTCAAAATGTCTTTTTTTTTAAACCATTGAGTAGTACTCTAATGTGTAAATGTGCCACATTTTCTTTATCCATTCTTGGGTTGAGGGGCATCTAGGTTGTTTCCAGGTTCTGGCTTTTGGGTATATGAACAAATGCTTTTGTAGTATGATTGAGCATCTTTTGGGTATATACCCAAAAGTGGTAATGCTGGATCCTGAGGTATGTTGATACCCAATTTTCTGAGAAACCACCATACTGATTTCCAAAGTGGTTGTACAAGTTTGCATCCTCACCAGCAATGGATGAGAGTTCTCCTTTCTCCACATCCTTTCCAGTATAAAGCTATCATTGGTGCTTTTGATCTTAGCCATTCTGACAGGTGTAAGATGATATCTCAGAGTTGTTTTGATTTGCATTTCCCTGATAGCTAAGGATGTTGAACATTTCCTTAAATATCTTTTGGCTATTTGAGATTCTTCTGTTGAAAATTCTCTGTTTAGTTCTGTACCCCATTTTTTAATTGGGTTATTTAGAATTTTAATGTCTAATTTCTTGAGTTCTTTATATATTTTGGAGATGAGTCCTTTGTCTGGTGTGGGGTTTGACAAGAACTTTAACTCTCTGAAGAAAGAAATTGAAGAAGGCACCAGAAAATGGAAAGATCTCCCATGCTCTTGGATAGGTCGGGTCAACATAGTAAAAATGGCAATCCTACCAAAAGCAATCTATAGATTCAATGCAATCCCCATCAAAATCTCAACACAATTCTTCACAGACCTTGAAAGAACAACAATCAACTTCATATGGAAAAACAAAAAAATCTAGGATAGCCATAACAATCCGGTACAATAAAAGAACTTCTGGAGGCATCACCATCCCTGACATCAAGCTCTATTACAGAGCTACAGTAATGAAGACAGCTTGGTAGTGGCATAAGAACAGAGAGGTTGACCAGTGGAAATTGAATTGAAAACCTAGATATTAATCCATACACCTAGGAACACCTGATATTTGACAAAGAAGTTAAAATTATACAATGGGAAAAAAAGCATCTTCAACAAATTGTGCTGGCATAACTGGATGTCAACATGTAGAAGAATGAAAATAGATTCATATCTATTGCCATGCATAAAACTCAAGTCCAAATGGATTAAAGACCTCAATATAAATCTGACCACACTGAAACTGATAGAAGAGAAAGTGGGAAGTAGTCTTCAATGCATGGGCACAGGAGACCACTTCCTAAACATAACCCCAGTAGCACAGACACTGAGAGCAACAATAAAAAAATGGGACCTCCTGAAACTGAGAAGCTTTTATAAAGCAAAGGACACAGTCAATAAGACAAAAAGGCAGCCTACTGAATGGGAAAAGATCTTCCCCAACTTGCTTTTTGCTATGGAGTTTTATCATAGCAATAGAAATCCAAACAAAGACACAGACACATAATTTAAAAAATTCTTACCCTTAAAACAGCAACAAAACTCCTGCCTAAACTTGTGCCTGGCACCATGCTTCTTCCTCTGTTCTTGCTCACCATTTATTTCTCTTGACTTGAGTTTTCTCAAGCCAGCATATTCCACTCCCATCCAAGCTCAGATATTTATGATCTATATTCCATTCTTTTGGCATTTATTCAGTTTAGACATTTTAACACACCTAACTCTTCAAGACTGAGCCAGCCAGGGTCTGCAGCAGGCTGTGGAGTAGCCCAGGCACCTGAGAGTACATTACTCTCTTGTTCTGCCTTCTAGTCTTCATTTTGCTTTCATTGGTCCTGTTCCAGAAGACCAGTGTTATTGCTGTTATTCTTGGGTACTTGAGACCCAACCTGAGCTGCCTCCTGCCTTGCTGTTCAGTTCCTTCTAGGATGGGAAAGGAAGGCGGTGGAGGGAAGTCAGAGTTGAAAGATACTCCATTTGTTCTCTGAGCTCTCTGGGTCTCATCCTTTAGCCCCCAAGCAGGATATGAGGACCTGCCGATTTCCCAGCTCCCAGAGCTTGGTGCCTACATGCTAACTCCACATGAACTTCCTTGGTTCTAGCAAGACCTTGGCTGCATGAGGCATGGCTTGGGGTGACTCCAGCCCTGTGGAGGCTACCCTGACACCTTCCCACTGCCAGGAGCCTCTGTTGCCTGTACCCACCCTTCCTTTCCTAAGCCTTACTAAAAAGGACTTCTGATTGTAGATGTGTGTCTTCTGTGGCTCGGAAGACACCTCTCAAGGTTGTGAGAGCCCTTTCCCTGAAATATGACCATGATAAAGACAGGCCTTTGTCACCCAGTTTAAGGGAAACAGACGTAGTTGGGTAGGACAGAAAAGCACGTGTAGCATCCACCAGAGCAGCCCTTTGCCCTCTTCTCTTCTGCACATTGCCTGAGTCCCGTTCTCTCCTCCCTGTCACCACCTCTAAAACACTGACATGTGTGCTCATCTGTGTTAGAGTCCCCCAGTGCATTGGTTTGCACTGTTTTATATAATGTCTATATGAGACTATCTTGGGAAGACCTGAAACTCAGTTGGTTTCATCCTCAGGCCAGTGGAGAAATGTTCCAGTGGTCTCTGGCAAGGGGGATTTTGGGATCTGATTGTTTAAGTCCCTGCTGGGTTCCTCTACTCTGCCTCATTCTTGGGTGGTGATCCATCATGGACACTCCTGTAGGCTCCATGTGCCTGCCTGTATTAGTATTTCTTCTCCAAAGGCAGTCTTACTTTCAAGGTAGGAACAGTAGGGCTGTTGTATGAAATGGCGTATGGAAAGCATCTATCCGTCACTCATCTACCCAACTTTCCATCCATCCATCCATCCATTCATTCATCCATCCAGATATACATATATTATTCATTCAATTTTTCATCCATTTGCCATCTATCTGTCATTCATTTAACCATTATTCATCCAATCAATTTTTGTATCCATCCATGTTTCCATCCATGCATCCATCCACTCACCCATCCAATATTCTGTCCATCATCTATCCTTTCCATTCATACAGCATCCATCACCATTCATCTGTCATTCTTCTCTCCATTATCTGCCTGCCATGTGTTTATCATCCATCCATCCATCCATCCATCCACCCACCCATCATCCATCCATTTATCTATCCATCCCTCCACCCATCATCCATCTATCCATCCACCCATCATCCATCCATCCATCATTCATCCACCTACCCATCCATCCATCCATCCACCCATCATCCATCCATCCACCCATCATCCATCCATCCACCCATCATCCATCCATCCACCCATCATCCATCTATCTACCCATCATCCATCCATCCACCCATCATCCATCCATCCACCCATCATCCATCCATCCACCCATCATCCATCATCCATCCATCCATCCATCCATCCATCCATCCATCCATCCATCCAAGTTTATGTCTACTTGCATTCATTAATTCATCCACCATTCTGCCACCCACCATCCTGCATCCATTTTAATTCATTTATCCATCCCAATTTCCATCTATCATAGGAGACAGCTTGCCATCTTCATCAGCCTTGGTGGGTGTGTACATTTAGGAGGTCAGGCAAACAGGAAACTTCACAGATATAGGCAAACATTGGAAGGAGTGGGCCTGCATGTGGTAGGCAAAGGGCTGCACTGGTGAAGAGTAAGTGGTTCCTTATGTCTTCCCACACCTCCCTCTCAACCACATACATGCTGTCTATGGGTCTGGGGATTTCAGCAATAAACAAAATCAGAGCTACTAGTTTTTCTTTCTTTCTTTTAGAAAATTTTAAGATTTATTTTTGTGTATAAGTGTTTTGACTGCAGGTATGTATGTTCATCACAGATGGTTGTGATCCTCTCTGTGGGTGCTGGGAACCAAACCTGGGTCCTCTGCAAGACTAGCAAGTTTTCTTAACTACTGAGCCACCACCTACCTGTAGCAATGGGTTTTGAGTAGATTCACATGAGAGATGGCAGGGCCAATCCCCTCATTTCCTCTCATTTAGGCTGAAACCCAGTAACAGAGCCCATAGCTGGGCGTGTGCCCTTTGGAGGGGTAGGAGCAGGCTGTAACTTTGAGTAGAGAGGAGCCGATGGTCCAGCTGTGAACTCTTGACCCTGTGCTGTGTGAGGAGCAGCTATGCTGGACTTCCCAACATCATCAGAAGGGGGAACCGCTCTGCTCCCCAACTGAAAGTACAGTGCTGAGCTTTGGAAGACTGCAGTGTCCCCTGCTAGGTGGGCCACACATGGTCTGGACCCCCCATCTGTCTCTTGATCTGAGATGCCTCGCCAGTGTTCAGAACATACTTACTCTGAGCCACAGGGCTGGGTAGCCACACCTTAGGGGGCATTGGGGGGTAGACCTCATGTATGCAAGCCCTGGCTCTGAAGCAGGAGAGTGGTGTGTGTGTGTGTGTGTGTGTGTGTGTGTGTGTGTGTGTTCGTGTATACGTGTTCCAGGGAACTGGTATGTGTCTAGGGCAATTTTAATTCCCCTCACCTTCAAGTATCCATGCTCTGAAAATTTAGGAAGTATAATTTAAAAAAATTTTAAGTGTCTGTGTAGGGGGCTGGAGAGATGGCTCAGTGGTTAAGAGTGCTGATTGCTCTTCCAGAGAAACCGGGTTCAATTCCTAGCATCCATATGGGAGCTCACAATTGTCCGTAACTCCCGTTCTAGGGTACCCAACACCTGTGGCAAAATACCAATGCACATAAAATAAAAGTAGGCCAATAAAAGTGTATGTGTGAGTGGATGTCACACATGTATGGTACCTGTGGAGGCCAGAAGTGGGTGTCAGAACCCTTGCAAGTGGAGTGGCAGGGAGGGATGAGGGGCTCCATGTGGGCAATGGAAGCCGATCTTGAGTTCTCTGAAGAGTGGCGAGCCATCTCTTCAAGCCTGGAAATGAGACATTATCCGCAGAAGTCGTCACTGGGACTCTTTCACTGTGTTCCACAGCACCCTCCCCGGCTTCTGCACACTTACGGCCTGCCTCTTAGAGGACGCTGAGGTCGGCCATTCTTCTTGTCCACAAGCCATGCTTGCTGAGGTCTCCTCGGCTCGTGATCTGGAGCCTATTGGGGCTGACAGTTAATGAACCTCCTCAGGCCCTCCATAGGCGAGTCTTCTGGGCGTCTGCTCCAATACTGCTGGTACGGACATGCCAGCTTTGTCAGTCAGTTCTGAAGGTCACGTGCTTTCTCAACACTTGTGTTCCTTTCTCAGAGGAGAGTGAGCACAGTGAGGAGGGGTCCTCAGCGGGCGCCCAAGGCTGTGCCTGGGCAAGCCACTCAGCAGCTGGTCACGTGTGCCCTTGGCCCAGGCATCTCCAGACCCCCGGAGCTTCCTGCACTGTGCTCAGATAACGCCCAGGGAAGCCCGGGCTGGGCACACCTTGTATTTCTGTCCACTGAAGTTTGAGATGAGAACCTGTGTGCAGAACCAGGCTTGTTTGTTTTCACAGGTGGGAGAGTACCAGTCGGGTTGGCTCGGTTCTCTGTAAGTGCCAATCACACAGCACCAAGCAATCAGCCACCTCATGGAGGAAAACAATCAATCTTTCATGAGGCTCTCTCACACCCGCCCTCGAATGACAAACACTTTAATTCCAAATTAAATACAGCAACACAGCTCTGATGAGGCCGTTGTTCCGAAGCACCGTCATTTTCCATCTCTTTCGGAGCCGATTAAATTAGTCCTAATTAGAGGGAGGTAAACAGCTCTGGAGGACATGCCTTTGCTGTGGAGGTTGCCTGCTGCCTGAGAAGGGAGCTATCTGTGCGCCTTCCCTCGGTCCTGAGCTCTCTGGGTCTGTCTGTGGTGAACTACCGCCTGAGGTCTTGGGCAGTCCCGGCAGTCAGAGCAGGGATAGATGACCCCTGGACTCCTCCTGGTTTCAACTGCACATTTCCCATGGAAAAGAGGACCGTGGAGTGTTAGTGGCTGGATCCAGCTGAGGACGAGTTTGACCATAGGCATCTATCTCTTCCGGGTCACAGAACAAAGCAGTGGCATAAGCCGTTTGTCTGAGACCTCAGTCTCACTGCTCTGTAGATGGACTGTCGCCTGCCATGCGGCTGCTGGAGGGTGCAGCCTGGTGAGTAATGTCACCACCACGAACAGACGCCCAGAAGACTCGCCTATGGAGGGCCTGAGGAGGTTCATTAACTGTCAGCCCCAATGGGCTCCAGATCACCAGCCGAGGAGACCTCAGCTCCTGTCTCTGTCCTGTACACCCAAGCCAGGCCTAGTGAGACACCTTACAAGCCGCCTGGGAAGCTACTGCCAGACAGGCCTGATGTTTGTTAATTGGATGTCTGATGTGGGACTTGACTGCTCTCCAGATGATGCCTCTGTGACAGCTTCCGCCTTGTATGACTCTGTGTGACATGTGGCCCTGTCTAAATGCCCACGGTGCCATCCCTGTGCTCTTTGCTTGGCAAGGCTGAATATCAGTGAGGTTCTTGGAATGGGGCCCTGGTGTTCCCCCTTTGACAAGGCTGAGGCATTGGTAGAGTTCAGTCTGATGCCTTCTCTTCCAGGAAGCCTACCTGGGACCTTCCATCTACCTGAGAGGCTCTGCCTTCAGTGCTGATCTAGTTCCCCACCTCTGTATCCCACGACTTCACTGTCTCTCATCTGTTGTATGTTTCAATCCTATACTGACTGTCAGGCACAGAGAGTATGGCTCAATGGGGCGTGCTGCCCAGATGCTTATGAACGTGTGTGTGTGTGTGTGTGTGTGTGTGTGTGTGTGTGTGTGAGCATGCAGGCATGCATACAAGGTCACATGTCATGTGTGTGCATTTATATTTTGGATCTTCCTGTACGGTGTTCCACCAGGATTGTAGACTTGAGACCCACCCCCTCCCAAGGAACTCTGTAGGAAGATGGAAGTCTGGGGGCACGTCCTTCTCCATTACAGAGCCAGAACTCTGGGAGTCGGAAGCTGCACTACTCTTGCTTGAGGTCTCTTGGGGTATGGAGGTGTTCGCGCCGGGCTCTGCTGTTCTGTTTGCCCTGCTGCCAAGTGTCTGATGCTGTCTTTTTGGCAATAAAACCGTCAAAGCCCTGCTGAGTGAGCGGAGGAGCAAGCAGTTGTAAACAAATCCTGAGTGGACGTTCTCGGTGAGTTCCACCGTCTCCCCTCTGTGCCCATCAGCCTCACACACAGCTCATCAGGGTAAGCGAAGGAAGCACTACATTTGGGCTCTGCTGTATTTTGTTATCTGTTTGCTTGCCTCTAAAACTCCAGTGAATAGACCAGATGCTGTTTCCATGACAACCTCCAGCCCTGGATGCTCAGAAAGCGAGTATTCAGCATAATCTTCCCAGGGTCTCCCGGCTCCAGGGGGCTGTTTAGCAGAATGGGAGCTGTGATGGGTGGCCCTGCCTGTGCCTTCCATGGTCACCTCCCTTCTAGGGCCCTGGGAATTAGGCTTTGGTGATGTGGCAAGATTTAAAGATTTGGTGAGTGGCAGATTTCAGGAGTGACAATCGGGGAGAGACCTGAGAATGAGCTGCAAATCAATTGGTCCTTCTTGCTTTTAAGGACCATGGAGTCCTCAAAACTCTATGGTGGGGACTGGGACTAGTCACCTTTGTTATGCAGAGGGGCAAAGGGAGGGCCATGATTCAGTAAGGGACTAAGTCAGCATATGACTCTTACTTAGAGTCTCTTCTTTGCCCTCCACATGGGGCAACAAAGGTCCCCAGCTCACATTTTCCCCTATGGGTGGCTCCACCAGGCTGTGTCCCCCAACTTTTTGAGGCCTAGGCAGGGCCAAGCTGTGGACACTGAGGTGGACGCCTGCAGGAGGCCTGATTTGGTCATAGCTCTCACAGGCCTGCTAGGTCGTTCCGTACTTGTGTTCAGCTGCCCAACAGAGTTTTTTGGACAGTGTCTGCAGACTGCTCACCAACCTGTGACCACACTGATAGAGGCAGTCCGGCATGGCCACCTGCTCTACCTGCTCCTCTTTGAACCTAAATCGGTGGCAGGACTGATTCAGTTTGAAACTCAGCATACATTGGTGACTTCCAAAGACCCCCAAGCCAGGAGTGACTGATCTAGAACAACAAGCATTGGTGATCTAGAATCTTCGTATCAACATGTGAGCTTCTTCTGAACAGCAGGGCTCTGATGCATTAGTCTAGGAGATTCTGTTGGACAACCCTATCTCAGACGTTCAGGGCAGTTAGAGCAGCCATCTCGCAGGTAGAGCTGGAAGCTGCTTCCAGGTACGTGACCTCAGCTCTGGACCAGCCTCTTTATCTGTAACCTGGCAATGGTAGAGCCTACTGGACACACCTGTGAGGCTCTCTCCTGATCATTCATTTCCATTGCTATCTTTCCAGTCCTTTGGAGAGGTTACTATTCCTTCTCTTCTCAAGAAAAGGAAATAGAGGCTCAGAGATGGCAAAGGCATTGCTTCAGGCACAAAGCTACCGCCCACAGTTGAGACGATCTGTGCCTAAGAGCCATGTGGTCTGACCCTGCTGCCAGAGCATAGGGTGTGATGCGTCACTCAGCTCAGAGCCTCATACACCAAGCTGGAGTCTCGCTTGCCACTACCCATCCCATTCCTTGCTTTTTCCCACCCTGCGGTTGCTTCCTATGGGCAAAGCCAATGGTGGCACTAGATATTAGTCCCACCACACCTTGCAGGATCCCACAAGTCCCAGGGCCTCTCCATAAGGAGCATCGTGATGTTGGGAGCCCTTAGCCTGAGAGACAGGTCGCCAAAGGGACAGACCTCCCTCTTCAATATTCTATCAGTTGTGATCTTGACCCTGGAAGTGACTTTCTGTCATTTGTACAAGGAACAGATACCATTGGCTGTCACTTAAGGGCACAGCTTTCCTGGGCTCCCAAGGCCCTGGCTCTGTGTGCATCTTAGGGTGGTAACTCTGAATACTCTGGATGCCTGTATCTCAGAGGAAGTGGCTGGGTGCCACCCTGGCTTTGTCATCTGTCCCATCCCATCATGTCTGTCACTTGCATGCTCCTTGGCACACACACTACAGGCACCACAGTAAGTCACCGCTGGCTCGCCTTTCTGCCCCTCAGCATCCTTGTCTGTAAAGTGGGTGCTGACAGTGCACCGATCTTGACTTGTCAGGGTTCCCTTCTTCTGCTAGGCCCTCCCAGGATGCATGGAGACCGTGGGTAGACTGGGCACTGGTCTCTTTGAAGATGTCCTTTCTTTGCCCTGGGGCTATTGAAGGCTTTTCAGGTTCCCCATCAAGGTTCCATGTCGAAGTGCTTGATCCTCAGCTGGTGGTGTGACTGAGAGGTGATTGGATCTCTGGTGTACTAACTCAGCAATGGGTTCATGGGTGGGTGGGCGCTTGGGAGGTGGGGCTGGTTGGAAGTGGGCCACAGGAGGTGTGTCTTTGAAGACTGTGTCTTGTCTCCCAGCCCCTTTCTGTCTCTGTCTCTTGTTCACTATGAAGCTTCTTACTATGGGCTCAAGAGGAATGGAGCCAAGTGACAGACAGAAGCCACAGAAACTCTGAGATGGGCTATTCCTCCTTCGAGGTGATTTCCTTTTTCTTTTTAAAAATTTTATTTATCTGTTTATGTATGAGTGCTCTATCTGCATGTATGACTTTATGCCAGAAGAGGGCACCAGATCCCAACTAGAGACGGTTGGGAGCCACCAATGTGGGTACTGGGACTTGAACTACAGGACCTCTAAATGAGCAGTGAGCAGCCAGTGCTCTTAACCGCTGAGCCATCTCTCTAGCCCCGTAAGCTAATTTTCTAAAGTGTTTATCACAGGAGAATGACTAACACAGGCTGCCTTCTACCAGGAAGTTCCCAGTTTTTGGCAGATGGTTCCCATTGGCAGTGTCAACTGTGTCTGTAGAATCCAGCTGGCCTCAGAGGGGTCACCTGTGGCTGTTTAGATGGGTTTGGCCCCAGAGGGGTCACCTGTGGCTGTTCAGATGGGTTTGGCCCCAGTGGGGTCACCTGTGGCAGTTCAGGTGGGTTTGGTTGATGGCTTCAGCAAGTGGTTTCCTAGATGCTGGTTCTCAATGTGGGACCCAGCCATGACAAGCTCAATAGAGGCCTGAGTCTCAGTAGTTTACCCTAAGGCAATACCTGGTTCCAAGAAAGACCACAAATGTAGGCCACCCAGGCACCACTCAGGAACAGACCATCCAAAGGAAATTCCTAATGTTCCAACCATGGTAGATAGGATCACCTGCCAGCACACACCCATTGTTTTTCATAAGGATGCCACTAGACAAATGTCAGCCAATCAGGGTCTTGAACCTTAGAAATCTCTCACCCCCAACCCCAAATGAGCTCAGGGCTCTTCGATCACTTCAATACATTGAACACAAGAAGAGTCTGAGTTTGCAAACTTGTGTAAGAATAAAGGCTCTTTGCTTTTACATACAGGACTCGGTGGGTCTCCTAGTTGGTTTTGGGGGGACTCCGTGATCTTGGCATAACACTCAAAATGAATGCCCAGATCTTATTTAAACAGTCAAGAAAGGGAGGATTGGCTCAGTGGTTCCAGAGTGTTACAGAATGTGGCCATCTAGCAAAATGGCCATCATCTTCATTAGAGGCAAGCTGTCAGGCTTGTGAGAGACTATTATGGGTTGGCCTGTTGACAGTTGGTTTTCTCTGACAGAAGGAGGGGTCCAGGGTCACTGGACACTCACTTAAGATTTCAGTGTCTCCCTTGGTCTTTGTGGGCAGTTCTGTCCTGGCTGCATGTGGCCCTGGGGAAGGTATGGAGAGATGCTAGATCTGTAGGCTGAGGAAGGTTAGCTGAAGGAGAATTCTAGCTGCGGCTGTGGGGAAGCTGGGTGAAGACTTCCCAGCTTGGCAACTTTGGGGTTACCCACATTCCTGTAGGCAACCCTTCACCTATACGTTGTAAGTAAACCCAATAAGTCATTGGTTCCCCAGGTTGAATTTGGTTCTTACTTTGGTTGGTCATTGAGAGCTCACAAAGGCAGGGTGGGCATTATTCACTTCTCCCCAGGGGAGGAATTCTCAAGGCCCAGAGCCCACGGTTTTAGTCACAGAGCTCAGCTTAGGTGAGAGAGTGTGGGGAACAAAGCTATGATTGGAGGCTCCAAGAAAACCCAGGGATTTCAAGTACCCCGGCTTGGTGACTTGTGCTGTGTGTGAGGCTGGCTCTGTCCCACAGGTCATTCCCAACCCTGCCCTTGCCCCAGCTCTAGCCCCTGCAGCAGCTCCAAGCATGCCCACACCCCTTGCTGCACCCTCCCTCACCTCCCAGGCATGTCCACCTTCCCAGCCCTCCTACTGCTCCGGGCACATGACGGGGGCCTCTCGAGCTGCGGTTGTACACACACTCTGGTGGACATTAATGCTAATGCTACAATTACACAGAATGAGATAAGCTGTTGAGATGTATGCAACCACAGCCTGTCTTGTGATAAAAAACAGTTTCTCCTTTTACTCCGGTCAAGAAACACAGTGGAATCTGAACATCGATTTTTGATGTTTTACTTCTCAGTGGCTAACGTGGCAAAGAGAGGGCCTTTCACCCCAGTAATGGGAAATACAATTTTTAGGCCAATAGCACAATTGCAAAGCCCTCTTTGAAGTCATTAAGAGCCACGAGAGCTTTTGTGCCCAGCAGAATGTTGTCCTGTTGATACTCGGCGCCTGAGCACAATGCAGCTGTGTAGGCAGCGGGGAGGAGCGGTGAGATCTGGCTGCCCCAGCTGCTGTTCTGCTGTAGAGCAGCCTCAGTACTCAAAAGGAAAGACAACCAGGTCATAGGCGGGGCCTGTGGAGCCTGGGGCTGGCCAGGCATCTGTGTCTGCGGTTATTTCCCACATCTGGGTGTGAGCTAAGGGGACCTACGGAGGGTGACAATGTGCCGCCCAGCAGCACAGGCTGCAGGAAGTGATTATTTCCCTGGGAGATTGAACAGATCGAATCCTCCAAACAGATGCCACCTCCGCTTCTGCTTGTGTCCTGCCAGATGAAGGGCCTCTGCCAGCGCTTTATTGGTGGCCATTTAGGGTCAGGCAGTAGTATGGCCAGGCGCTTCAGAAAGTGTTGTCTGGCATGTTGGGGCAGGGGGAGGCCTTAACTCTGCTTGCTTGGGTAGGGAGAATCCTACCGTGACAAAGGTCTCCATGCCATGGGAGATACCATGTCTCTTACCAGGTCCTGTAACTTTATTAGAAGAGTCCTGTCTGCTGGGCAGGGAGAGCGACCAACACAATGTCTGTCAAACAGAGAATTGAGTCCTGGCTCCCAACAACCTCCTTTCCCAGCACTCTTGTGCTTCTGTTTTCCTATCTGTGAAATGGGCTTGTTCTGGGCCCACTTCCTGTACCACTACTGCCGTTGTGGTTGGTGTCTTCAAGGCTGTTGCTGGGGCCACGCTGAGGTCCCTGACAGCTGGTCTACCCAGCATCATGGGATAGACCTTCGGATGTCCTTCTAGCCCCACGCTACGGAGCTGAGTGATCTTTCCAGTATCTCTTTAAAAATTTAAGCTGTGTGATATAGTCCTGCTGGCGGGCATAGGACTCAGGCCTCAGCACAGGCTTTCAAAGTGTAATTGTAATATTTCTGTTGGGAGAACATTGACCCTGAGAGCAGCCAAAGCTTTTAAGATATTAGCACAGTGGAGTGAGCTCGGCCAAGATTTGCACAGGTCTGCTCAGGGGAGAAGGCAGTCCACTTCTTGAGTCTCCTGGCTGGGCACTCTGCGTGGCTATGGGTGACCTCAGGAACACTGCCTTGAACCTGTAACTTAGGGCCATGGCAGTCCAGGGGAACACGTAGATCCTCTATAGGAGAGAGAGGGAGAACCAGCAAGTGTAGTGGCTTGCTTGCAGTAATGTCCAGGATTCTTTTGGTCTGGTGGCATGGGGTCGATCCTGATGACATTTGGCTGATTCAGGAGCCACATTCCACAGTGGGAAGGATGGGGTTGTTCTCCAAGGGGGAGTGCCCAGGGAAGGTTCTCACTGTGTCCTGGGCTCCTCAAGGGAAGATCCACACGCTAAGCTGGTCTGACAGATGGCTTGGTCCTCACCTTAGTCTCCAGTGGCATACCCTGGGACAGATATCATTTGTCTGTAACTGAAGTTTGCCTTGTCAACCCTCCACTGCAGTGTGGGTCCCAGAATAGGTCAAAGCTTAAGGACAGGTACTGGGGTTTGGGTAGGCTTCTCTCTCTAGCCTGGCATCCTGGTGGGTTTCTTGGACCCCAGTCTAGCTGTTTCCTAGGTAAAACGGGGCTGGGGATAAAAGCCTCTGGTGAAGTCCTCACCGAGAACAAGATGACCACTGCAAAGAAACTACTCAGGACTTAGGATGCTGGAATGCACCGTGACAGGCTGGTCCGTAGGAGGCAACCTGGGCGCTACTGAGGCTGCAGAGGCCTCCACTCCTGAGCCATCTGAATTTTGAATCAGAAGATAAGAGCCATGATGAGGGCATCCACAGCCACTCCCGAGCCCTGCTGAGACAGGCCCACTCAAGTGGGATTGTTTAAGAAAGGGCTGTGGGTCAAGGTTGACTTTTCCTTAGCAAATAACTTCCCCAGGTACCACGAAGTCACTCTGCTAGTGTGCTCCCTAGGATAAGAGCAAAACAACTCAAAACGAAATATCTCCCAGAGCACTTAGAAATGCCCGATGGAGTTGCGTATCGCTTGGGTGCTAATTTCAGTTCTTCATCAATTAAAAAACAGGGTGGAGCTGAGGGGAAGCCTTCAGGAGCAGCAGGGGCTACAGTGTTAGGCTGGCTCCCAGCCTGGAGCTCTCACCTGCACAGAGTGGGGTTCTCTGAACACCCCGGCGGAGTCTGAGAACAGAACTGCCGAGACAGTCTTCTGCAGGGCCCTGAGCTAATAAGATGGTTGGTTTGGTCTGTAAGCGGATTGTACAGCTAACTAATGTGCCTGTACCTTGCAATTATTCATGGCCTCTGATTGCTCCGCCTGAGTTTTCAATACATTATTCATATACTGAAGACATTTTTTTTTCCGGTGCTCAGAGCAGAGAGGAAAAGGCAAGCCCATGGCCAAGGCGATGTGGGAATTTCCTCAGCAGGGAGAGGGTGATGTAGTCCGGAACACGGGCTGGGCAGTGGAGGACAGGTAGAAGAGCTGGGAGAGCCTGCGGGGAGCCTCCTGCAACTTGGGGCCCAACCTAATCTCTTGAAAGAGGGGGCTCTTCCCCATCCTCCTGGATTCTGCACTGCTCCCCCAGGCTGGGTCCCTCTTCATGAGCAAGGTGGCTTCCCATCCAGAGCAGCTCTCCACAGAAGAACACAAGGTCCAAAACAAGACCTTGGTTAAATTCAGGAGGAATGCACACCTGTTAATCCTGCCAGGCCTCGGAGAAGCCAATGCTGGTGACCTCTGATGCCCAGAGACCTCTCTTGCTCAGGATCACCCTCCACGAGGCAAACGCAGGAATGGAGGGGTCAGCATATGCGTTCTGGAAGGCCTTATAATCCCACGAGCATAAGGAGATCAAGATGGGTTTAAAAGCACCCCGAAGAGCCACATAATGAGGAAGGAAGCTCTGAACAGAATCCTGCTGGACGATCGAGATGCCTCATTTTGGAAGGCTTTCTGGAAGCGGGAGGTACGCTGCTCACCCTCTATGATGAAAGCTGCCGCGTCCCCAGGCGGTTGCCTCGGGTCTGGGCTGTAAATACCCAAGCCTGTTGTTGCCATTCATTCTTGTAAAACCTCACTCTCAGAAGGACAGCGGCTACTACCACCACTCTGTAAGGATGTGAGCAATGATATTAGGAGGAAAAGGATGGGACTGCCTGGGGAGGGCAGGGTGTACAGGGAGCAGAACACACAGAATACTAAAGCCTTGTGGGAGCTCCAGAGCCCCACGGAAGAGTCAGGGGAGCTGCGATGCTGTGCTCGCTCTGTCAAGACATCTTAATCAAGACTCATTTTCCCCTCACAGGTGAATGAGCTGGGTGGCGGGCAGGAGATGAGCACAGTGCCTTACAGAAAGAAGTGTGCATATGGCCTATGTGACTCTCTGAGCCCTGTGTGTATATGTGTATGTGTCTGTACCGTATGCATATGTGGTAGGTACGTGCATGAGGGCATGTGTCTTCTTCAAAGGCATGTATATACTGTCCATGCATGGGTGCATGTGTTGCGTGTTTGCATATGTGCATAGAAATGCTCTCTGGTGCACCCAGAAACACATGAATGTGCTATGCACCATGTGCAAGTACATGCTTAAACACATGTGCATGGCACACGTGTATATGCAGCATGTTTGCATATGTGTGGTATGTATGCAGACATCCATGTGAGTGCATGTGATGGGTGCAGGTACATGCATGCCTGTATGTGTGATGGATACATGCGTGTGCATTCTTGGGTGTGTGATGGAAATATGTGTATGCTTGCTTGTGAATGTGAGATGGGTGCATATTTGTGTATGTCTCTGTGTGTGCTGTGTGCATATGTGTGCACTCATGTATGTGTTCTGGTAAGATAGTGGAGACAACTTTATGCCTCAGACTTATGGTCTTGTGCACTCCCATGGGGCACCATGGATACTATGGTCTCAAGTTTCTACCCTCTGGCTTGCTGTCCAGAGGTCATCACTCACAGGTGGGCTTTTCTTCCAGTGGGCTGTGTGCTCGTGGAGGATCCTCCTGCATGGAACCACCATGCAGCAGGTCTCTCTGGGGTACTGTGTCTCTGGAAGGAGTAC
This sequence comes from Microtus oregoni, assembly GCF_018167655.1. NCBI lineage: Eukaryota > Metazoa > Chordata > Mammalia > Rodentia > Cricetidae > Microtus > Microtus oregoni. The sequence continues at coordinate 12,165,061 of NW_024543084.1, read as the reverse complement.
CATTTCTGGGCCTCCTGAGATCCACTCCTCCCCGTCTGGTCTACTGAAGGGGTCCTGCTCATGACACTCTGACTGACCCGGGCTGACCAAAGCATTGTAAGGTGTTTTCTGGTGCCCCTGGCCTTCACCCACTATAGCCAGAAGCAGGGTCCTCAGTCACAGCCCCAAATTCTTCCAGATGGAGCAAGTATCGCTGAGGTTTAACTGCCCCTAGCTGAACTAGACTGGGTGGGCAGGAAGCCCAGAGTGCTGCCTCCCTGGCACCGAGATTACCAGTGCAGCGCCGCTTCTGGCTTTCTTAGGTGGGTTCTAGGGATCGAACTCAGGCCCTCACGTTTACCAGGCAAGTGCTTTACTGACAAAGCCATCTTCTTAGCCCCTGGGGCAACACATTCAAGGCCTCAGGCTATTAGACGCTGGAACCCAGGCCAGGCCAGCCTTTGAGGCTGAGGACAGTAGGAGCCAAGGCCCCACCCGTCATTCACCATATCCTCCGTGTTCTGAGGGCCAGTTTTATCCACATCCTCTAGCCCGGAGACCAACCTTGCCCTCTGAGCCATTCTTCCACCTGTTTCTCTTCTTCCAGATCTCCTCAGGCCTTTGCTGCTTGCCTCTGGACCCATCTGCTCCCACGGGAAGACTCAAGTCTGGGCCCCTATCTTCTCCGGTGGGCCCTCAAGTCCTAACCACAGGTACCCCATCTATTTTCTGGGTCTCTGCGGTCCCCAGGCGCCCAAAGATCAGTTGTACACACCTGATCTGACCTTCATGTTATCTTTGGTATCCCATTGGACCCGTAAATGCCCCTGTGTCTTGAAGGAGCCTATGGCTTCTGGTGAGGCATAGACACGGCTCTTAATATCCCTCAGTCCCTGTGTAGGCAGACTCCTGCTAGGTAGCCAGCAACCCTCATCAGGGCTCCTGCCAGAGGTGTACTCCCAAAGCAGGTGGCTTGGGAAGTATTTGGGTCTGTCCATACAGGGAGGAGACACATGGGCTTCTGTGGTCCCCAAACTGTCCTTACTCAGGTGGACACTGGCGGGGGTGTCCAGGCAATGTGAAATGGGCATCAGTGTGGCACTCCTGAGTGTGGTGGGAGGATTGGCATAGGAGTGTCCAAACTCTCACTGAGGGGTAAGGTGACTCAGGCTGTGTGTCCCTGCAGTCAATATAACCATGGTCTGTTTCAGCAGGACCAGCCAGAGCCAGGCTTTCCTTGGGTGCCCTGAGAAGTCATGTTGCCCCTTTGCAGCATGGCAGGGCTGACCCTGTGGCCTTCTCAGACAATGCTGAGCCCCTGCTCACTGAAGTCACAGGACCGCTGTGAGGGGCCTAGCACAGGTGGTGAGGCAATTCCATGGAGGAAAGCAGACCCCCCCCCCCCCAGTTTCCGTCACTCGTTTCCGTGCTAATTTCCCCTGGAGCTCGGCGAGTTGAGCAAAGATGTCGGTAGTTAATTCAATAATTAAAAACAAACATGGCTTTATTTGAGAAGATCCTGTTCTTCCTGGCTGCCAAGCTGGGATTCAGGCTGTTGGCGGGCTGTGCCGCTCGGTGCCAGCCGGGCACTTTGCTTCAAGGGAAATGTTTGTTTCAGGGAAACAGCCGCTGGGGTCCTGTCAGAGCAAGGAGGGAATGGGAAGACAGACTTGAGGCCTGCGCCTGAATCATTCTTGTTACGTCTCCACTGATGAGACCTGTCTGCTGCTAGGATCCCGAAGGCAGGAGGGGCCCGTAGTTCCGATCCAGGAAGGGGGACCCCTGCTACATTGCTGAAGCTCTCCACAGAGGTCCATCTGAGCTCCAGGAACTTCCTCAGAGCAAGCTGAATCTCACTGAGTCATGTTGGGGAGCCTGGCCCACCCACACACAACCTGCCCTCTGACCACACCCATTGACACTGGCTAAGTAGACCACAGGAAGATGTTGGGGTTTGGGCTGTATTCTGGCCACATACAAGACAGCCCCCTGAAGGGCTCCAGTCCTCAAGGAGTGGGTAAGGTGGCACCCAAAGTCAAATCCATTTCCTTGAATTAGACCTGCATTATGTCAGGTCTACTCGCACAGTTATCGGCTGATGCCCAGGTGGGCAGTCTGCCAACTGTTTAATTACCCATCATGGGTGTTGTGGAGGTCAAGGCTGAGTTGTGAGGCAGGTGGCAAGGAAGGAAATGGCAAGTCAGTCCTGACGTCACGGACCCAGAGGCTGCAAACTGCAGGAGGATGTGAATAATTCACACGCCTCCCCAGGCTGTGGATGCCTCCTGTGGGAAGCGGCGGAGGTCTGAGGACTCTCAAAATGGTTTGACCGCACGGCCTGCTTTCTGTGTAGCTCCAGGCAGAGGCCACCCCTTTGGTTCTTACAGCGCGGCTTTGCAGAGTCAGAGGACAATGGGGACAAAGGATGGGGTGATTGAGAGTCGCCTGTGCAAGCAAAATGTCAGTCCCTCCATTCCTGATGGCAAAGTCAGTGGGGTGTAGCAGACAAGAAACAGAGCAGAACCGGGGGTGTGGGTTTTAGGTCACTCTCCACTGTGACTGGAGGGACCTCAGCTTCTGGGTCCACAACGGGGCGCGTCCTGGGGATCTTCTGATGAGGAACTGGGTTTGGGGAGGGGAGGGACGGGCAGCCGAGAAGAGAGGAGGCTGGACGTCCTGCAAAGTGCTGTCAAGGGCCTTTCTGCTTGGCTGAGCCTACAGGATCAGGGTGGTGGTTGTCTTCATGTTGGGAAGTGGTCCTTGCATCCTGCTTGCCTGCCCTGTAAGCAGGGTGAGACTGAGCGTGAGCTGGTGAGCCCCTTGCCCTCACATTGCCTTGGTCAGCAGCAGCCATGTAGATTTTGTGATGAGTGTGTATGTGTGTCCTTGTTCAGTTCTTAATGTGACAGTGTTTATTAAATCTTCAGTGCGCACAAGATCCTTCAGGGGCGAGTAGGGGCAGGATAGGCGGGGGAGGGGCGCTGTGCTCTGAATGCTGAAATACAGAGAGGCAGCAAAGCCTGAGACAGCATCTCAATTCAGGGTGGGAGAGGCTGGGAGCCAGCTCCACTGAGAGAGAGGACCCTACCCAGAAGAGGCTTCTGGGACGAGGCAGGGATGAAGGAGCACCAAAAAGAAAGAAGGTTCTGGGAAGCGAATCAAGGACCTGAGTTGCAGTCATTCCATGGCTGTGACCCCCGACCTTGTCTTCAGCTGGACTGCCTGGAGGTGCTGCTTCTAGGCCAGGAAGCTCTTCCTTCTCATTCTTGAAGGTTCACCACCAAGTGCCCCAATCTACACTACCCTGGACCACCTCCTCTCTAGGGGTGAGACTTCTTCATGTGGGTGATGGGATTAGAGATGAGAGCTTGAGTTTGTACTTAGATGTGTGCATATACCTACATATGCTTTTATGAGTGTGCACACACACAAGTGTGCATACCTTCATGCCAGTGCATGTGTGCTTGCAGATGAGTAGGTGTGCAAATATGTCCATGTGCAAGTGTGTATATATGTGTGTGTGTGAGCTAGTGTGTGCCTATCTGCATGTACGCAGGCACACGTGTGCAAACGTGTATATGTACTTGCTCACATGTACACAGGCATGTGTAATGAGAGGAAGTTTGAGGCCATGATCCACAAAAGTACCAGTTTTCTCATGCCCTCCTCTAGCAGGGGGACTTGTAGAGCACGGGAGGTTGACCAAAAGGAACCACTTGAAGTCTATTCATTGTTCCCATGCCTCTCTCCCATGGGTGAGAGTGATAGGGAGGACGGCTAGAGCTTCCCAAGGCCCACCTAGTGGACAATTAGCCAAGACAAGCCTGTGTGACAGGGTCTAATCTTGTCATATGGGGTCTTTTGATTGATGGACAAGGAAGAATCATTTGATAATTGGCACATTTGGGAGTGTCTAGCAGCCAAGTGGGGGACTTTGTTTCAGTAATAGGGGAGTCCTTGTGAGAGCTTGTTGCGCATACCTGCATGCTCTGAACTCCTTCCTCCATGGAGAACCTCGCTGGAGACACATGAGATGAAGCTGGGACTCTGGCATCAGCACAAGCATTTCCGTGTGGCCCTGTGCTGCTCACCTTCCATCCAAGCCCTGCACACGTGCTGAGCCTAGACTAGCATCCCACAGAGAATAGCCAGAAAAGGTCCTGCATCTGCAGCCTGCAGGGAGTGCTACTGAGGGCGACAGCTTTGGAATGGCAGCAACAGCATGCCTGCCCAAGTGTCAGACCAGGCTATGAGCATTGTATCCATCTGCACAGCCTAGCAAGGTGGTCTACAGTCCACACAGCTGCTCAGTCAGACGGGCCAGTGCCTGAAGTGGCCTGAAGGCTGGCTGGAAGGACCAAGTGACAGAATGTGCTCTCTCTGGTATCTGAGATCCTGATGACACAGGCCACTCCCTTCTGAGGCTTTGGAGGAAGGCCTTTTGGTTTGGTCCAGCTGTAGGCCTTGTCTGGCGGCCCCATGTCTTTACACTCAGGTGTAACTTTTTCAGATCTTTCCACTGGTCACCCTTAGCCCCTCCCCTATGTTCCTTGTCTTGGTATCTCCCAGAGGGACCTGTGACAGTGTAGCCACTCACCAGCCTGTGTGGCTCCCCAGGAGAGCTGACTGGCTGCTTCCTATTCCTTTGCACACTGACTTCAGCTCTTTCTGGGATACGCTGCGTCTTCACCTGCTCATGGGGCTGCATGTAGGCTGCCCCAGCACCGCAACTCTACCCCAGGATGCCCCATCCGTGGGCTTGAGGAGGGTAGCTGTTAGGTCTCAGACTGTCCCAAATATCGAGAAATGAGCTATAACTGGAGTATAGGAGAATTTCTGGCAGTTAGATGGAAGCCAGCACTCCTCAGGAACTTGTGAAGCCGGTTTCCATCTGCTAACAGGAGTCATTTCCCTTCCCTCTGGCAGAAGGGGCATAGGCTGTCCGTGGCTGCGTATGAAAGCCCACGCAGGCCTTTAGGCTCCCTCAGTCTTACAGGCAACTGTTCGACAGTTCAAAGTCCACACTAGCATCCTAGCCCCCCTCATCTCCTCCTCTCCCCCAAACTCCTTCCAGCTCATGGTTTCCCTTCCCCCAGGACTCAAGCTTCTTGTAGCCCGACTGTTCTCACCAGTCTCTCCCTCACTGCGTCTCTTACTGTCTTTTTGCTCTCTCTCTATTTCTTGCTATCTCAGTATCCCCACTATTCTCTCCTGCTCTCCAGCTTCCACAGCCCTGGCCATGTCCTGTCTCGTCTCTCTGCTCTGGACTCTTCCAAATGCCTCTAACTGTTCTCTCTCTCTCTCTCTCTCTCTCTCTCTCTCTCATATTTACAATAAAACTTTAACTATATTACAGGGAAGTCATGTGGACAGTTCCTTTGTTGTACCCCTTTGCATATAGTGGAGCTATGCTGGAATTTGCATGAATTAGAAGGTCCTGAGATCATGAGGGGTCATGGGAGAGAGATGTTTCTGCCTCATTTGCATATCTGGGTCCTCTCTGTGGTTTCCTCAGTCCCTGCCATTGGGATTGTTTCCACAGCCAGTGAGAAAAACTGACAGGCAGAAGTGGGGCAGGACTCCCAGCCTGTAGGCAGGAGCCTGCTTTGATGGAAGGTCCGTCTCAATAGCCTGCAAGCTAAGGCAGTAGCCACGTTCACATAGGGGCCTGTGAGGGAAACAAAGTCCAAGTTGGGGTGATGTGGGTCTGAGAAACAAGTTTCCCTCTCTTACTTTGCTGTGGTCCTCCTCGGCGGGATGGATGGTGTTGTCTCTGCTGTTGAAAAACAGGGCAGTGAGACCCAGAGGGACAGCTTTGTAAGGATATTCCACGCCTGGCCCTGGCCTCAGCTGGGAACCCAGCATGGGTGCCCATCATGCCTGGAGCTCCCTGTGAGCTGCAGGGCAGGGGACTGACACCACTCAGCAGGAGATGCTGTTAGGTGGCCACTTCTTCAGCCTAAGCCTCCCCAGCTGCTTCTATTTACCCGGAGCTTACAGTGATCACAATAGACTTCCTTGCGGTTAATAGCGCCTGGCTCCTTAGCTCCTTCTCCACGTATCTTTGCTCTGTCCCAGATGCAGGGCGAGAAACAACAGGCAGGCACAGGCTTCTGCCCTTCTACCATACCTTCCTGGACAGATAGCACCGACGTGAGCCTAGCTCCCAGAGTGTCAGGGCGTCGTGTATCCTGGTTATGCTGGGCAGCCTTTCTGGGAGATATGAATCCCACCCAGCTCCTCTGACATTCAGTGTGTGATTTCTGCTACCCGGCGTTCTCTAAGAGAATTAATTTCCGTCTGCCAGCTGTGTGGTTGAGTGTTAATTTTTAACTTGACGGGATCTAGAATTGCCTCTGTGACAGGCATCTGGGCACACCAGCCGGGATTATCTTGACTGTGGTCATTGAAGTGGGAAGATCTACTCCCTGGGGTCCTGGACTGTGTGAGTGCAGAGTTGAGCACCAGCACGTATTCATTGCTCTCTGCTTCCTGGCTGTGGACGTGATATGAGCAGCTGCTCCTGCCGACTTGGTTGTTTTGCCGTCTTGGTTGTCCTATCGTGATGACCTGCACCTGGGAACCGTGGGCCCGAATGAATCCTTTTCCCCTTAAGTTGCCTTTTCTCAGAATGTTTTAGTGCAACAACAGGAAAAGAAGCCAAGGTCCCCCTGATGCTGAGCAGCATGGGAATTGATACCAGAATGGCGCTTTGGGAAAGTGAATGGGGAGGGAGCATCCAACCTGGCAGGGGTGAAGGCTGTTAGGACACAGCCCCTGTTTCAGGCTTGAGACCTGATCAGATATGGACCAAAATGGCTGAAAAGTAACTAACGGAAATTCCCTCTTTGGTCTGGCGTTCTCTGCCACCTGGAAAGAAGTCACTGGAGTCCCAGTTGTCGTGACTGTCCTCTGGGGGCATGCTCATTCCACCATGGCGGGGTGGCCATCAGATGTGTGTGTGCTTCAGGTCTAGCCTGCACCTTTGGCTCTGATGTGATGCTGTGACCACACACATGGCCACATGCATAGGTTCCTGATTGGCCATGGGGATGCAGTCACCCCTGAGCCTGCCACTTCTTCGGAATGAGGAGCCCATAGCGAGGGTTCAGGTCCTTTTTCTTTTCTTTCTTTTTTTATATTTATTTATTTATTTATTAATTATGTATACAATATTCTGTCTGTGTGTATGCCTGCAGGCCAGAAGAGGGCACCAGACCCCATTACAGATGGTTGTGGGCCACCATGTGGTTGCTGGGAATTGAACTCAGGACCTTTGGAAGAGCAGGCAATGCTCTTAACCTCTGAGCCATCTCTCCAGCCCCAGGTCCTTTTTCTTTATGGTATTCTATAGTTGGGTGCTTTGGTCCCAGTGACTGTAGCAGAACACCGAGGGCACATGCAGAAAGGACTGATGAGGGCCGGCCAGGGCCAGCAAGGCACTGTTCTAGCCTGCAGATGTGGCTGGTGCCTATGTGACATCCAGGGCTTGCTTCATCCTCCCTAAGGAGCCCTGCCTCATCTGCCTAGCTGCTGCTCATACCACACCATCATCTCAATGAGTTGTCCAGGCTTCAGGGACTCCTTTCAGGGCACAGAAGTGAGGACGTGGGTTCCCACATGCCAGGATCCCATGGGTGCTCTGTCTAATTGGAACCCTTGCCACCTGGAAGCAGCAAGTCTTACAGAAAGGTGGGCTGTCTCGGGCACCAGCTGGGGCTGACACCACACAATAGAGACTTTGTCTTCCAGTATTGTAGTGCGGGGCTAGTGTGCCACCAGGGCTCATGAGACAAAGATTCTAACACCAACACAGTGCTCCTGGGATGTGGGAGAGCCATTAGGAGTGAGAACTCAGTGGGAATAAGTTAGCTCATTGGGGACTGTCCTCTTGAAGGGGTATCATTTCCAGTCGCTCCTCTCCCTCTCTGTTTGCTTTTTTAGCTGCCACAAAAAGAGCAGCTGCCCCTGCTCATGCGCTCGCTCCTATGATGCACTATGTTGCTAACAGGCTCAAGTGACCAGGGACTGACGCCTCTGAACACATACACCAAAACAAACCTTTCATCTCTTGAAGCTGACTCTCTTGAGTTCTTTGTTGCTGTGGTGGAGAGCTAGCTGGTGGGGCTGAGCTTCTGCATTTGGGGCTGTTGTGATCTGGGCAGAGTCACAGGTCACAGAATTGAGAGAGGAGTAGAATGACTCTGTCACTACTGCCCATTGATCTACCCTGACTCTGAGTTTTGCTGTGTCAGGGGTCAGATGTCACGGGAAGGGTGCATGAAGTACCTTAAGCAGAAGCTGATGGCCATGTCCAAATGAAGAGTGCTGGGCTGCTGGGAGAATACTTTGGTCATCCAGGAAACAAACAAACAAACAAACCAGGGTGGGCCACTGTGTCCTGTGGTCCCTGACACCTTTGCGGGGACCCACCGGGAGCCTCAGAATGTGTCTGGGGATAAAATCCAGAAGGTGGGACACTCTTTGAGCCTAAAGCAGAGGTCTAGGTTGCTCACCTCGCAGCTGATGGCTCCAGCCAGCATGCATGTCAGCCCAGGGCAGCAGGCTGTGGACCGGAATCCACAGGAGTGACTGGATGCAGTAACTGAGCTTCCTGTAAGAAGAGGCTGGCCATGGTGTCCGCACTGTGCGTCACAGCTGGCTTGCAGATGCAGCCACACTCCTTCTGGTTTACGGAAAGATGTTATGGAAATGCAGGGTGGAATTACTCAGGATTATAGCCTCGCAGCAGGCTCGGAGCAGGTGATGCCCAGCAGCAGAGCTCCCCGAGACGGCCAGGTCTTCATGCCTCTGATGGGAAACAATCTTGGTATGACTGTCTGCAGGTGCTAGTCAAGAAGATGACTGCTGAGGAGCCAAGGTAGACTCCTGCTCTCAGGCTGCTCATTGGCTTCCAATGAGCTGAAGTTCTTACCCTGTAGCCCGTCTTCCCAGAACTCCTTTCCCAGATTCCTCTGCAGTTCAAGTATACCAGCAGCCTGGCTCTGCTTCTGACCTAAAAGGCATATGGAGCTCACAAGGACAAGAGGCCCTGAAAATGCAGCGTCGCCTAGCTTTCGCCAGGTAAGGTGGCACCAGGTGCAGGGGAGATGGAACTTTTTTACTGTCTACCTCCAAAGCTGAGCTCCTCCAGCTACACTTACAACCTGAGGGGTAACTAGGAAGGACACCCGCTGCAAACCTTGTTGGTGAGCAAGCATAGCCAGAGAATGGAGTGGATTTCTGATTGTCTATGGTTCTGTTGCTGAGGCTCTGGGGAGGCCAGATCAGGTGGAATGACGGCCAGCCTGCCAAGGGCCTGCCTTTGATCACAGGGTTATGGGCCTCTGGGGCTCTCCTGGTCAGACCTCATTAGGACCTCTCTAGCCTGCTGGGCAAGGATTGATCAAAGATTGATCAAATGGCCCATCCCTTCGCCAGTGCCAGATGGTCATTCCTGGACCAAACAGAGCCAGGCTCTGCCGCACACTGACCCAGCAGCAGGAAGACAGAGCGTGTCCCAGAGAATGTTTCCTGGCTTTCTGGGAGCACAGATCTTCCAAAGTTTGCCTTTGGCCTCCCCTGAGGGTAGAGCAGCCTTTCCCTCCCTGGACCTCAGCTAGTCACTCTGGCTTAGGCTTCAGGGAAGAGTGTGTTCATGTGTGTGCACAGCAGTGCGCATGTGCACGAGTGTGAACATAGGTGTGTAAGACTGTGATGGCTGTTCTTGGTTGTCTACTTGACTTCATCTGGAATTAGCTAAAACCCAAATGATTGGGCACACCTGGGAGGGATATTTTTCTTAAAGAAATCATTTGAAGTGAGAAGACCCACTTCAAATCTGGATCTTTGAGGTCGGATGATACACCTTTAATTCAGATCTCTTGAGGTGGGAAGACCCCTGTTAACCTAGACCACACTTTCTGCTGGCAGCCTATATAAAGGAGTGGAAGGAGGAAGTTTGCTCTGTCTTCACCTGTTTGTCCTCGTTCGTGCTACCAAGTCCATTCCTTCACTGCCATTAGAGCCTGTGTCTTTGGGATTCTGGCACATGCTGAAGACCAGCTGAGACATCCAGCCTCATGAACTGAACAACTACTGGGTTCTAATAAATTTCACACACATATGAGTGTTGTAGAATATTATTTTTTGATTTATTTATTATATATACAGTGTTCTGGCATATAGGGTACCAAATCACATTATAAATGGTTGAGAACCACCATGTGGTTGCTGGGAATTGAACTCAGGATCTCTGGAAGAACAGACAGTACTCTTAACCTCTGAGCCATTTCTCCAACCCCTTTAGAATATTATTTTAAGATGTGTTACATTTATGCTGTGGAACATTTGTTTAATGATGCCAAGATATTTTGCATTCTTTCATGTTACATTTATTTAACTCTGCGAAGCTGTGTTACTTTGCCTGTCTAAAATACCTGACTGGTCTAAGAAAGAGCTGAATGGCCAATAGCAAGGCAGGAGAAAGGATAGGTGGGACTTGCAGGTAAAAAGAATAAATAGAAGGAGAAATCTTGGAAGAAAAGATCTAAGAACAAGAAAAGGAAGAGGACTCCAGGGGCCAGACACCCAGCAAGCTATGGAGTGAGAAGAAAAAAAAAAGGTATATAGGATAAAGATAAAAGCCCAGAGGCAAAAGGTGAATGGGATAATTTAAGTTAAGGAAAGCTGGCTAGAAATAAGCCAAACTAAGGCTGGGTATTTGTAAGTAATAATAAGGCTCTCTGTGATTTATTTGGGAGCTGGATGGTAGACCCCCAAAAGAGTCAAAGAGTAAAAAACAACCATGAAGGCTGCTCCTCTTCAAACCACTGGGTTAGCATTGAGGAATGTCACCACCCCTGCACTTCTGGCCACACTTGAGAGATGAATGAGGAGGCTCTTGGTTTCTTCACCCCCAAATGTGTGGCCACTGGACTACTGCAGCAAGAAACCTGATATCTGGCCATTGTTTGGCCCAGGAGACTCCTGTCTGCCTGACCCTGCCTTGTTGGTCCCTGTGTTGGGAGTGAGCCCAGGTTGTTCTGAGTCTAATCCCTGCTGAATCACTCCCAACCAAATCTGCCTTGCTGACTTTACTCCCCACGTGAAGTTGGTCTGCAGGTCACAAGGGCTTCCCCCACCACAAGGCCTGTAGCAAGAACCTGCCTGAGAACTGCCCTAAAGTCCCATCCCCATTCTTGACATGGCCCAGCCAAGGTGATCATTGGGCTTGCAGGGAGAGAGCTCGGATGTGAGATAGTCACCATGGGGCCTTGTGACAAACCAGGGCTGGCCTTCCTAGTGGTAGCAATGATGGAAAGGGAAGGTGGCAGCTGTACCCATCGTCTCTCATGTCCCCATGGCCTGGACAATGGTCCCAGTGTGTCCTGGCTCTTCTTGGCCCTTCTGAGCTACTACACCCTTTGAAAGCCAAATCTTCCTGTCTCTGGGATAGTTTCCCCAGTATCCTTTGCTCAGGTGGATACTGAGGTGGGCCACTGAGAGAGGCTGAGGGCAGTAAGTGGTACACTAATCAGTATTAACAAGGACACTAGCCAAAAGTGGCCTTGGGGCAGTGGTACAATGCTGATATGCACAGAAAGAACCACCTTTGTTGGGGGCATCATGGGTAGATGCCAGCTGCCAGGTGAACATGATGCTCATTGTCCTGGGCCTTGGGAAGGATGACCACTCTCTGTGACTCAGTTTCTTTTTCTGCAAGGTGGGATATCAATCAGCTCTTCCTGGGGCCATGGTGGTGAGGGGCTGAGTGAGTGCTGACGGCTTACAGAACAGGGAGGGGCGTATGGTGGGGGACATAAACTCTGTCCTTAGATGCTCTTACACTTGGCTTTCTTGGCTCTTCCCACGGTGGCTCTGGGACTGGGCCCTTGGCAGTTCTTATTAGCGGCCTCTGTACCAAAGAGGCCTTGCAGGGGAAATCAAACCCTGGAGTAGAATGTGGATCACTAATATGTCTGAAGTGCTAATGTGAGCAGCCCAGGCCCGAGGCCCAATTCCCAAACAGCCAGATCAGAAGCACACTGAGCGGCTGGTTTGATTCAGTTCCCAGCTGTGGGCTCCAGGGCAGGAAAGAGCAAAACCTCATCTGTTTATGCTCCACTGTTGTGGGTTTAGGGATGATGGGGAAGCTGCTCCTCCCATTGTGGTCCTCGCTCCCTCCTTCTTCTCCAGCTGGCTTCCAGAGTTATTTCTTGAATGCCCAGCTCTCAGGAACCCACTCTGCCTGGCAGGGTCTGTCCATCTGGGTCAGTTGTCATCCATGGTCCCCTGTGGTACCAGGGTGACCACTGCTGTCAGGAGGAGCTTCTATGAAAAGCAAGCCAAACACGGGCCTGGTGGAAGGCCCGCACACGGTCATGGTCCTGGTGTCTAACCTCAGAGTCCTTTCTGGAGAAGTCAGAGTACCTGGAACTTCTTACCCGACTCTGCCTCAGCAATGGCCTGTGGTGCCATCAGGGTTCACTAACGCTCTCCTCATTGGCTCTCACAGGCTGCCAGCCTCATTCGCCGGCTTCTTAAAAGCCTACTGGTGGGGTGACTTTGGGCTTCCAGTCTGTGGGGCTCAGTTTCTCAGAAGCAGAAACTTGAGAAGCAGAACTGTACTCCCACTGAAGAGTCTGTGGTGTGTTCCCAGGAAACAACACTATAATGAAAGTTCAGGCCCGACCCCTGGCATCCCTGGAGCCATGTGCCCTGGGCGTGAATCCTGAGGTTTCCCTGTGCATACCCATGCCACTGTTGTGTAAGTGGAGGCTGCTTGTTCATTTCCCGACTTTCCAGACCCAAAATAACCACACAGAAACTATATTAATTAAAACACTGCTTGGCCTATTTGCTTAAGCATATTTCTAGCTAGCTCTTAAATCTTAAATTAACACATTTTTTATTAATCTGTGTATCGCCATGTGGTTGTGGCCTACTGGTAAATTTCCATCCCGCATCTGACATCTGTTCCTGTGGCAGCTGCATGGCTTCTCATTGACTCCACCTACTCTTTCATCCTTTATCTGCTTGGAACTCCCACCTTGCCCTATTCTGCATTGCAATAGGCTCAAAGTCGCTTCTTTATTAGCCATTTGTATTCATAGAATATAGGGGAGAATCCCACATCACTGTTGTTTCCACCCGGGCAGATAAAGAAGCAGAGGCCAAGAAGGAAGGCAAGGGGTTTCGTCACAGCTTGCAAGGCATGCAGGCCAAACCAAGACAACACCCTACCCACACTGTCTCAGACAGCATCAGAGTGATTCCAGAATCAGTTTAGTCAAGACTAGTATGGATGGGGTGTGGACTAGTGTGGGGGAATTTGAATAAGAATGATCCCCATAGGCTCATATATTTGAGTGCTTAGTCACCAGGGAGTGGTGCCCGTTGAGAAGGATTAGAAGGATCAGAAGGTATGGCCCTGTTAGAGAAGGTGTGACCTTGTTGGAGGAAGTGTGTCACTGAGGGTGGGCTTGGAGGTTTCCAAAGGCTCACACCAAGCCCAGCATCTCTCGCTCTCTGCCCCCCCTTTCTCTGTCTATCTGTCTGTCTATAGATTAGAATGTAGCTCTCAGCTATTGCTCTAGTGCCTGCATGCATGCTGCCATATTCTCTGCCATGATGATAATAAAGAACTAAATAAACCCATAAAACTATAAGCAAGTCCCCAGTCAAATGCTTTCTTTTGTAAAAGTTGCCTTGGTCGTGGCATCTCTTCATAACCATAGGACAGTGACTAACACACCTGCTTATCACTACTATCACCAATGCTTTGTCCTCACAGCTACCGTGGCTCTGCCCACTCTGTCAATTGGATCAGGAGACTGGGGCTCAGATGTACCAAGTACTGACCTGATGCACAGGTCTGGAAGAGTGTCATTGTCACCTGAGTGCTGTGCTGGCCCTAGGGTCCCAGGCAGTAAATCTCTGAGCTCAGACCCTCAGGCTTCAGAAGACTCTCGCTCTACTCCAGCAGAGGCCCAGGCTTAGTGACAGCATAGTGTAATCAGGGATAGCAGGAAGCAGGCACCTGGTCTGCTGGATGGGCTAAGTGCCCAACCTAAAGCTAGAGGCAAACCTATCACTGCCACTCCAGTCCTGGAGACAACAGAGCCAAGTGCAATGAAGTGCAATGGCCATTGCTTATGGCGAATCCCAAAGACCTGAGCAAAACTGGACTCACACCAAAACCAGGGCCAAAAGCCTCTAGATTAGGGGGATGTTTTCTAAAAGCTAATATCCTTTCCTGAAATCAGAGTAACATTTCCCCCTCCAATCCAACCCACTAGAAATTCTGAGACACCATGGTGGAGTTAAAACAGCCTTTGAGATCACCAATAGAAAGTGAGGAAAACAAACAAACAAACAACCCAGAAAATGAAGCCATGCACAGCCTGTTGTGGGGGTGAATCACGATTCCTGGAACAGGAGTTGGGGGTCACCTCTATGGGCAGGAACAGCCCCTGAGCACCAGTTGCTGCCCAGGCAGTCTAGATGGAGTGCCCACTAGAGTAGCATAGTGTAGCAGAACTCAGAGGCCCAGTGTGGATGCCTGGTTGGGAGTCAGACTAGAGGACACCCTGGGTGGGAACCAGAGATCCACTAGAGGTCGAGATGCCCTAGTGAGGGACCGGGATGCGTGCAACCAGACCTAGAAAGGGGCATAAGGAGGACATCTTCTCCAAGTACTGATGGGTCTTGGCATCAAGTTTAGAGCCCAGTGAAGCAAGGTCCCAGGTCTGAAGGGATGAAAAGGAGTGGATGGGGTGTCTCAAGCTGTGACCCTGGCCTTGACCCCGTGATGCGAGCCACAGATCTCAGGCTCTCAGGTTGTCCCAGCAAGATTCCATGAAGGTGGAATGTGCAGAGGGAGCCTCAAATAAGGACTGTAGGCACAAGGCATGCCATTCTGGGCTGCCAACCTGTGCCTCTCTTATTAAAGCTGGGCCAAAATATTCAGTTAAGAGCCTGGCCAGAATAAGCTAACTGGAGGGATTGAATGGTGCCACCACTAGGGGGGTTCAAGGAAATTATGCAACAAGTTATCCAGTGGCAGACAGGACAGGAACTTCAAGGATCTTTCATGTAATGCCATGACTTTTAGACATGCCCCATGTCCTGGCTAAGTAGTGCAGGGTGTTGCTGATGCTGGTACATGCCTTGGAAGCCCAGGCTTCCTCTGGATCTCCATCCTTTGTAAGAGTCTCCTGGGGCCTGCGGTGGGCTCCTGGTCCACCTCCTGCTTGAGGCTTACCAGTTGATCAATTCTTTAGGTGTGTTGTGAGTCCCCATATTGTCCCAGGGTCTCATCAATCCAGGGATGTCTACTGACTGCAGCCAGGCCTTGGGTCTGCTGCGTCTGCATTTCTATCTCTCAGGAAGAAACAGGAACTCAGTGGGGTGTTTTGAGAACAAGTGGCATGGCCAGGCTTCCTAATAGCGTTGGTGGACATGTCAACTAGATTGTGACATCTGAGGTGGAGGAGCACCCCCCAGACAAGACAAGGGATGACATTCGGGCTTGAGTGAGGGACAGATACACATGTCTGCTAAGAGAGACCGAGAGACCTTTCATGGGCACCTGGAGAGCTGAGAGGGAGTGCTAGCTGATGAGGCTGGGTGAGAGAGAGGAGGGGTGATTGGCAGGGGTCAGGACACAGACCCTCTAGAAGGGGTGAGGATTGCATTATGGACAGCTATGAGCAACAGGTGAGACTGAAGTCTTGGGGGATGTCACACTGGCTGTGAGGGGAACGCCAGTTCAGCTGACCTTTAGGGAGACAGGGTGGCCTGGAGGGACAGTCAGGCTGAATCTGATGAAAGTAGGCCCAAATGCATGCTGGTTTGATGCAGGAGCCGCTAAGCCAGTGGTTCTCACCCTGTGGGTCATGACCTTTTGGGGGTCGGATAACCCTTTCACAGGGATCACCTAAGACCACCAGGAAAACACAGAGATTTGCATTATGATCATAGCAGTATCAAAATTGAAATAATAAAGTAGTAACAAAAATGGTTTTATAGTTGGGGGTCATTGCAACATGTGGAACTGGATTATAGGGCCCAGCATTAGGAAGGTTGAGAACCTCTGCTCTAATCCAAGGTATGGCAGAAGTGTCAAGAGAATCCAAAAAGCAGAAAGTTTTGTGACGAACAGAATGGAGTGAGGTGATAGGGAGCCATGGTAGACAGATGGGTGAGGATCCAGAACCTGGGGTAAACTTTGGGCATCAAGTTATGGCCTTCGTGACTGTCTCCTCTTACCCATCTGCAAATCGTGTGTGTTTGTGTGTGTGTACACGTGCACGTGTGTGCATGTATTTGTGTGTTTGTACGTGCATATGTGTTCATGTGGAGGCCAGAGGTAGATGTTAGGCATCTTCTATAATTTTCCATGTTATTGTTATTATTATTATTTCATTAGGTGGTCTTTGGCTCTTGGAGGAAGCCCAGATGAAAAAAATTTCATTTAAATTTTTGTCATGGTATGTTCTCACTTAGAGCCCAGACACACTCAGATTTCAGGGTAAGGAAGCCACTGAAAGTGTCCTAGATGACAGTGGTATATTTATTCACAGACATATATATATATATATATATATATATATATATATATATATATATATATATATATGGATTTTTTCAAGACAGGGTTTCTCTGTAGCTTTTGGTTCCTGTCCTGGAACTAGCTCTTGTAGACCAGGCTGGCCTTGAACTCACAGAGATCCGCCTGCTTCTGCCTCCCGAGTGCTGGGATTAAAGGCGTGTGCCAGACTTACATATATTATTGGGCTTTCTTTCTTCCTTTTTTAAAGGTAGACAATGGTATGATTCCTTATGACTCTTCCAGGCATCCTTACTGTTATTCTGAGACAGGGACTCTGACCCCAGCTCACTGATTTGGCTAGACTAGCTGGCCAAGCTTGAGGATCCTCCTGCCTTTGCCTCCCTAGTACTAAGATTCCAGGAATATGTCACCATGCCTGGCTATTGATATGCATACTGGGTGCCTGAACCCAGATCCTCATGCTTGCACGGCAAGTACTTTATTGACAGCTATCTCCCCAGAACCCCACTTCCTGTCACACCTGCAAATTTTGAATATGAGTTTTGAGTCCCTGGCTTACCTAGTTTGCCTGGCACCCATTTGGTCCATGTCTGCTTTTAAGGTCCCTGGCAGTCTATTTGGCATATGGCTCTAATGTGTGGCTTTGCGGACTATAGCTGTCACATAAAATCATAGCTGGTTTGTCTCGAACACCAGAAAGAATCGCAGAGGGGGTCCAGGTAACTGCAGTGGGTCAGTGGTCACAGACCCACCTCAGAAGGCCTGGCTATTTGCTGGGTGAGAAGAGATGAAATTGACCTGGTCCCACATTGGAGCACCGGACAGAAATCTCAAGGTCCAAATCAGGAGCAGAAGGAGAAAGAGCACGAGCAAGGAACTCAGGACCGTGAGGGGTGCACCCATACACTGAGACAGTGGAGATGTTCTATCGGGAACCCACTAAGGCCAGCTGGCCTGGGTCTGAAAAAGCATAGGATAAAACCGGACTTGCTGAACATAGCGGACAATGAAGACTACTGAGAACTCAAGAACAATGGCAATGGGTTTTTGATCATACTGCACGTACTGGCTTTGGGGGAGCCTAGGCAGTTTGGATGCTCACCTTACTAGACCTGGATGGAGGTGGGTGGTCCTTGAACTTCCCACAGGGCAGGGAACCCTGATTGCTCTTCGAGCTGATGAGGGAGGGGGACTTGATCGGGGGAGGGGGAGGGAAATGGGAGGCGGTGGCGGGGAAGAGGCAGAAATCTTTAAAAAATAAATAAATAAATAAATAAAAAAGAAAATGACCTGGTCCTTGGGTCTGTTCTCACTCAGAGCCCAGGCAGGTTCAGATTTCAGGGTGAGGAAGCCACTGGAGGTGGCTGGCACCTATCCTAGGTGACAGTGGTGTCCTAACCCGTCAAGGAGACAGATTCCACAGAGCTTTCTCTGAGGCTGACAGAGCCCCTTTGGCTGAATGAACCTGCTTCTTCCTTCATATAGGGAACACCTCCTATGTCCCACCCCGGAGCTGAACAGGGGCAGGACAGGGGCTTCCCCCCAAGCCCTCCCACACCAGGGCAGGCAAAGCTCTAATCGTCAGAGTACCTACGCATCTCCAGTAGGGGTCACCCCTGAGACCAGAAACCTGAACATGGTGTCAAAGCGGAGATTCATCTTTCTCGGCATCCAGGCCTCAAGAGGACATGAAGTGAAGAACACCATGCAGGAATTTCACTCTGGGAAAATCATCTCGACAACCAAGCTGAGAAGGGCCTCAGCCCCTGCGTAGCAAGAAGGAGCAGAGACTAGCCAGGTAGAGAGGCTCTGCCTTGACCACTTTCAGGCCTCACCACCTCACACTCCTTCTTGCTATTGGAATTCAGGAAAAGGCCACTTCACCATCCCCAAGGTCGTGAACTACAAGGAGGATCCAATGGGGCTGGACAAAGAGGACCAGGCCGAGGACCCCCAGAAGGTCTGACATGGATATCAAGGGCACCACCAAAGGTGGTCCTTTCATACGCATTGCTCATGGACACACACCGTGGCCCTTTGACCCATGCCTTTTTTCAGTCAGGCAATGCCACTGGAGGCCTCGGAAGAGTCTGGCTTCAGCGGGGCAGCAGCAGGCAGCTACTGACAGAGGGTGGCCGAGAGGCCTACAGAGGTTCAAGTAGAAGCCCATGCTGCCAGGTGGGAGGCGACTGGCTGGGAGGCAGCTCGCTCTGCCGCCTGAGACCAGCATTATATTTAGGCAGAGTAGGTGGCTGCCTACTTGGTGTGATTTCACAGGCTCTGGGGGGCCCCTTCCAAACCCCAAAATACCTCCTCCACCTGCTTCCTTCTACAGCAGTCTCCGATAAGAACAGCTTTCTATTCCCAAGTTAGAAGCAGGCTAGTTGCCCTCTGTTGGAGCTGCCTGCCTTCCCAGTCAGCTCCCAGCAGGTATATGGTGGAACTGAGGCCTGGTGAAGGAAGGCTTTCCAGGGCTCTTGTATCTCCTGGGGAACTAGGGGGTAGCCAGGCCTCTGGTTTTTAATTGTGGAGCCACGCTCTCTGTAAATGTTAGGGACACTATAGGAATCCTCTGAATATCTTTATTGGTGTAACAGTGTCCCTGAGACAGGGGCTGAGGAGATGGATGGATGGCTCTGATATATATCTATATATCTATATATCAGGATTTAGCTGATGGAGCAGAGCGTTTCGAGCTGAGGCTTGAAATAGTTAGGACTTCACTAGGAGATGCATGGAGATCACATCTCCATGCGGTGAGATGGCTTTGTGGGATGGCTCAAGGCCGTCTGGGGTTGGTACCACAGAGGTTCCACAGTAGCTAAAGAGCAAGCAAGCAAGACAAGATGCAAAGCAGACAGGAGCCAGCCTGCTATGCTTGGGCGATCCATATGATAGCATCAGGTGCTGTAGGTTAGGAACATGGACAACCTACAAGAGGATCCCTAGAGTGAGAGGCCTGGTCAGAGTGGAGGGAGGGTAGAGTCTAGGGTAATAGAGTCCAGCCAATCCCTCTCTACTTCAGCTTCCTCATCAGGATTTCAGCCTTCCATGAAAGCGAAAGCAACAGGCTTTGTAGCCCTCAGAGTTGTTACTATGTAACCAGTGAGCAAGCTGCTTCCCTCTGCAAGAACTCACATAGAAATATGTAGCTGAGCAAAGCATGGAGGTCTCTTCTTTAAGACTTGCAGGCATGTTCACCACTGTTAACTCTATCATTGTCTTCTTTCTGTGTCTTCTGCATTTTCAAGATTTCTCTATGCTAGCAGGACTGTGCTTCGATGATCGCACGCTTGATCAACTGAGCTCGGAAGTCTTCGGAAGTCGGCACAGTGGGGTGAATTCCTCTTACTGGCTGTGGGATATTGTCAACTTGACAGAATCTAGAAACACCTCTGGGACAGGTCTCCAGCCACATCCATTGGGGATCATCTTGATTGTGTTAATCGAGGTGGGAAGAACTGCCCACTGTGGGTGGTACCATTCCCTGGATGGTACCTTGGGCTATAGGAGTGGGAAAAGGGAGCTACATAGCCACACACATTCATAGATTCCTGACGATGGACAGGATGCAACCAGCTGATCCAAACTCCTTCCCCACTGCACTCTTGACCTGTGAGCCTGACCGTTGCCTTTGTCAGGGTATTTTACCATGGCAACAGGAAAGGAAACAAAGACGTGAGCCATTGCAAGAGGGCTGTGTTTACCTTTGCAAAAATCCATTCCTCATTCGAGGATATAGGGGTCATTTCGTTTTCCACTTTGTAACTAATACTGGAAGAGACATCTCAAATCATTCATGTTTTAGGCAGAATGACCCTCCGCACATTCTGAAAGACATCTGTATCTTAATCCAAGAATTCTGTCTGTGGTACCAGCCACAGCCAAAGGAACTCCGCAGGTATGAAGGTTAAGCCCTTGAGTTCTACAGCATCATTCTGGGTTTGGGGGTGGGCGTATCTAACTTCCATCTTCACTGCTGCCGAGAATGCCTTTGTTTGTTTAAACCCAGAATAGACCCAGAAGAGGTGGAAGCGTGTTGCAGCAGCGAGGAGACACTCATTCGCATCTCTGCAGGACGAGCATCTAGGAATGAGCCTGCGCAGTGGGAGGAACACACCTTTAGAGTTCGCGGACCTCAGGAAGTGCCCAATAAACAGAGCTCACAAATTCACACTTGTAATGTGTGCGAGGACGGCAGTTGCCTCCATCAGTGCCAGATATTGTCACTGTTTTAACTGTTTGTCAGTTTGGAGACGGAAATATTATCTCAGCACTTTGAGTCTCTTTGAATGATGCTAATTGCACCTGTCTTGCTCCGAGCTGCCTGGGTGTGTCTCTGCTTGTTTTGCTTCTGGGTTTGTAGTACTCTCTTTCTTGACTTGAAACGCTTTCCATGTTGTCTAAATAATAATCCTTTGCTTGTTTTAAGAGCGTCAAATATTCCTCCCAACTGTTCCTTGTCTTCTTCGGATAGCGTCTTTGGTCCAAGAGAAGAGGGAAAAGGCTTTTCTGGTGAGAGCTGTTAGCTTTTTCTTTTTACACTTTCTGGGTTTTGGATTTGACGTCATAGAATTTCTTTTCCTAAATAGCAAAAAAAAGTACTTCCTTATTTTTGTCTAGAGCTCTTGTAAGGCACTAAAACATCCAGCTCCTCCTATCATCTCTTGTGTGCAGGGCTGATGCGAGGCAGGGCTCTAATCTTTATTCTTCATACAAGGAGCCAATGTCTTGATTCCCTTTGTTGGGAAGGTTTCCTTTCATCATTGAACTTCTTATGTCTCTAAATCAAACCAATGGCCACACACACTTGTGCAATCCTATTCTGTCTTATTAATCACTGTGTCTTTATTTTTATTATTAGCTTGCTGTGTATTTGTATAGGACTGTGTGTGCAGGTGCTCTAGGGAGCCAGAAGACGACATCAGAGCTGGAGTTAGGGAGTTTGTGAGTTGCTTGACGTGGGTACTGGGGTCCAAACTCCAGTCCACATGACAGAGCAACAATTGTTCTTATCACCTGAGCCATCTCAGCCTTCCAAATGCTGGGATTGCAGTACACGCTACCACACTGGACCGATAGTTCTATCTTTTCTGGACCACTCCTTGTCCTGACTTCTGTATTGCAGTAGATCTTGCAGTGACTTTGTCTGGTCCTCTCGCTTTTCTTCCATCCCAGATCAATTGGCTGCTCCAGTCTTTGCTTGGCTTTAGAACCTGCTTGCAAAGCCCATTGAGCTTTTCCTTGATGATACTATGCATCCATCCATCCGTTGAGCAAAACCTTAGCAAGTTGCATTGGCAGGGGCACCTGGGGCTGGAGGAAAGGTGTCTCAAAGGCCACAACACCCAACTGGCCACACATGCTACCCAGGAGAGGCTGGGGTAGGACCAGGCTGTTCACACCATGCACTGGCCTTCCACAGTGGCAGAGCACCTGTGTAACAAGTGTGGCCAGTGTAGAATGGTGGGGACAAAGGAAGGGAGAGAAAGGTGGCTCCATCATGAGCAGTAACATCAGCCACATGCTGGGTCAGGAGAAATCTCTGAGGGTGATCTTAAGTGCTGCTTGCTCTACTGAGCTCATTAGGTTCCCAAGACACAAGATGCAAGAGAAAACCTCATTCGCAATATTTTAAATCTCTCATTGTAACAAGTAGATGGGTCCAGGAAACAAACTTGCCATGGCTACCCCAAGGTTGAAACTCAGTCCCGGGGTTTGGATACCCCCTCCTTGGCTTGGGAGCATCATCTGTGTCCTTTTCTGACCATCCCTCTGCAGACCACAGTGGCATTGAGATAGGAGCCACCCTAAACACCTCATTCCAGCTTGATTACCCTTTGTGTTCCTGGTCACAGCCTGGGAATCAGGGTGATGACATTTAAGAATGAACTTCAGGTTGCCAGACACATTTCATTCTGTAGTATTCAATACACAGAGACCAATTGCATTTTCACAGGCCAGACACAAAAAACCAGAAATCAAAGATGTTGAAAACACTTCAAAGAGTTCGAGGAAATGGTTGGGAATAAATTCAACAAAACATACCCAGGTCCTATATGCTCAAACAATTTTTAAAGTATCACTCAAAGAGACTAAATAAATGACAAGTCGGAAGACACAGCATTGAAAAGGTGCTGTGGAATGGATGGAGGGATGCAGATCATCCCCAAGGAAGACTCGGTAAGCTGTGTATGCAAGTCCTGGCGAGGTTTCCTAAATTGCCCAACGTTGATTGCAGCAACAGTCGGAGGCTAGAAACCGCACGGGTATGGAAACAGCCCAGCACGACATCTTCACAGGAAGGTCTGGTGGTGGCTCTGAGTCCACTCATTTGCCCTATGAAGACTTGGTCACATCCACATGAGACCAGACCTGGGCTGGAGATCAAGAGAGATGCCTGCTGATTGAGGATTGTTGAGCAAGATGGAACCGGAGTCAGATGGTCCCATCTCACCCTTGCACCATGAATCAGTCTTAGAAGAAGCCATACTGGAGCAGGTAGGGCCTGCAGATTCTGAACCCTGCAGTCTGCTCCACTCTACCTGAGGAATCTCTCAGACTCCTGGCTTACCGCCACCCCAGCCTCCTCATGCCCTCTGCCCATTGACAACCTCCTCCAGAATTCCTGCAGAGATGTGTGCAGTGGATATCTGTCCAGGTAACACAGCCAGTCCTTCTGGAGCTGCCTGGAGCTCAGCATGGCAGAGGCAGCCAGTGCAGCAGTGAGAGGGACAGGGGACCAGCTCCAACCGAGTGCCAGCCTCTGTGTTGGGTTCAGCTGCCCTGCTGGGGTACCAGCTACAGGGAAGGGACAGGATGGATCCCTGGTGCTGGCAGACAGGAAAGCCTGTCCTTTAAATGACAACCACCTATACCTCCTTATCACCCCCTCTTTACCGAGGGGATAGAGCTCCACAGGTAGGCTTCATGGGGTCTGAAGTGGGGTACAACAGATCCTTGGTGCACCCCAAGACCCCCACTCCAGAACTAAATGTTGCATAATGATGGAGTCCCTAGCACCTACCCTGTGTCTTAATGAGAAGTAGGAGTACACTCCAGCTTTCTCCCCAGCTTGATTCCTCAACTCAACCCCCTCCCCTCAGCCCATCCTAGGCCCAGGCTGCTGAGTTCAGGATAAGGATGACTGCAACCCAGCTTTTGTTGGAAAGCACACTGCATTGGCACGTGGCAATTTTGTTTTAAGGCCAGCCAGCGCTCGCTCCTCTGGAACGCACTGAATAAATTTCCCTTTATTAGACATAGCCTCACATTACAGAGTCTCCCCCTCATTATTCCCGCATAAGCTTGGCATAATGGGCCTCCAGGCTCCTTTGCATTCAGAATCTCGGGCACTTAAGAGCCCAGCCAGGCATGGGGACAAGCAATTCACAGGCGCAGGCCAGAGGGAGATGATAAGCTGGGGGACATGGAGGATCCTGGCTGGGTGCTGGGTGGGAGCTGAAAGAATACTTGGTGTTTGGTTGGCTCACATTATGCCAGCCAGGCTTTCCTGTGCTTCCTCTAGGCCACTCAGTGTGGGCTTCCCCAGGCTTCTAGCATCCAGACCATAAGCTTTGACCTAGCCATGGTCTGGGACTCGGTCCGCTGTAGCAAAATCTGAAAGGAAAAAAGGAAGGAAGGAAGGAAGGGGAAAAGAAAGGTAGACTGGTGGAGAAGAAAAGCAGGGAAGGAGGCATTCCCACTCAAGCAAGCCCTTTCTTGGCGCATGCGTACACACACACACACACACACACACACACACACACACACAGAGTACACACTCCACCTTTCCTGATGCTTCTTTCTATAGCTCCAGTACTGGATTGAAGGGTCAAAGGCTTCAGACCTTGGACCCCTGGGAAGTGAAGGTCAGCAGGATCTCGGAAGGTGGCAGCTGCCGGGGACACAAGGCCTCAGTGGAGATGGTGCCATGGCTTCCTGGGTCAGCAGAGAGGTAATGGACCAGTGATTTCCAACCAGGTAACTGGTTCCTCAGAGTGTGCATTCTCTACCTTGAGAAGCCAAACGAACTCCATCCAAGTGACAGAGAGCAGGAGGCTTTGCTCCTCCTCCAGGAAGTACTCAAGGCATTGCACCTCACCTACCGTGTGCCAGGCACTGCTATGTGTTACAGAAAGCCCACCAGAGATGGCCACTCAGACACAGTTTATAGCCTGTTGAAAGCCTTTTTCCAGTCAGCTGGGACTACAGTCGGGTATTCAGGTCCTACATGTAGCCCTAAGTGTACAGAGCAGGAGGTTTATCGAAGTAAAAAAACCCCATCCCTGCATCAGTGCAGAAGCAAGCAGTTCAGCAGATGCAAAAAAAGTGGTTAGCTGTAAGGAGTTCCACACAAGCAGGCAATCTAACCGAAGCTAATACAAACTAGCAGGAGCATTTTAACCTTGGGTTCCTAGAATAGAGCTGGGTAATTCTCCACAGGATTCTCCGTCAAGGAGATCAAATCCTAGTTAAACCTGAAACGGCCTCCTCAAGAATACAAGATGGAGGAAACTTTGCACTGTCTTCCCTGTCACGATCTTGCTGAGGACTCAGCAGAAACAGACATCTCTATGGGCAGGGAGCAGTCTGTCTAGACAAGGAATGAGCTCTGAGAAGGAGAGGTAGCAGGGGAAGAAAGAGGGATCAAGGGGTGGGGGCTGTGGGTGAGGAGGGAACACCAAGGAAGGTCTGTCTGGAAGATGCAGCTAAGCACGAACCAGACTGAGAGAGCAAACCAAGAGACAGTGGGAAGCCACAGATCAGCCTGAGTAAGGGCTGTGTCAAGGCCCCGAGGTACACAGGAGGGTGGGGCATCCTGTAAGGGAGAAGGATGGTGAGAGGCTGAAGGGTGTAGGGTGCATGGGAGGAGATGGGCAGGTTTGGAAGGCTCAAGCAATGGTCTCTCAAAGTCCTGGGAGTCCAGACCTGCTGTGGGACAATGGTCTGTACCCTGTCTCTTGTATTTTAAATAAACACTGATTGGCCAGTAGCCAGGCAGGAAGTATAGGCGGGGCAACGAGAATTCTGGGAAGAGGGAAGATTCAGTCTGCAGTTGTCACCCAGACAGAGAGCAAGCAAGATGTGACTGCCTCGTAGAAAAAGGTGCCAAGCCACATGACTAACACAGACAAGAATTATGGGCTAATATAAGTTATAAGAGTTAGTAAGAAGCCTGAGCTAATAGGCCAATCAATTTATGATTAATGTAGACCTCTGTGTGATTCTTGGGATTGAACGGCTGCAGAGCCAGGTGGGACAGAAACTTCTGTCAACGCAGGTCATTGAGAACTATCTCACCATGGGGACCAGAAATGAACCAGCCCCACTGAGGCTGAGGTGCCAGAGTCTTTTCTGTCCCACAGAAAAGGTGAGCGGGTGGGAGGAAGAGAACAGAGAAGACCTGTGGCTAATGTAGAGCAAGGGCTGTGCAGGGTCTGGGTGGATATCCATTCCTTTGTCCCTGTCCTAGTGTGTGTTATGGTTCTTTGTAGTCACCTGCTGCTGAATGGCACTATTCTTCTAGCCAAACAACCAACCATCATCTTCATGGTTCAGCTGTGGCTGCTTGCAGACAATCAGTACTACACGACTGTCCTTACTCACTAGTGACATTTCCTGAAAGGAGGAGGGTGATGGGACTGTCGCTTGAGTCTCCAGTCACTTCTTTCTTTTTTTTTTTTTTTTTTTTTTTTTTGGTTTTTCGAGACAGGGTTTCTCTGTGGCTTTGGAGCCTGTCCTGGAACTAGCTCTGTAGACCAGGCTGGTCTCGAACTCACAGAGATCCGCCTACCTCTGCCTCCCGAGTGCTGGGATTAAAGGCGTGCGCCACCATCGCCCGGCTCCAGTCACTTCTTTCTGCCAGTTGGGCTCAGTTCCGCCCTAATTGCATGTGGTCTGGGGGAGGGGCTGGAGCACAGAGGCTGATAAGGACTAGGGGAGGGGATTTTATTTGCATAACCACGAGAGAACCACCATGCTTCATACAGGTCTTCCGGTGTGGTTACTTTGATGCCACCCATATTCCTCTCTGTAACCCTCAACCACTGCTCCATTAGTGAACCTAACAAAGTCATTGGTTCCCCAAGGTGAACGTCGGTGGAACTGAACTTAGGTTTATCATTGGGACCTTGGTTGTGGTAGGAGCTACTTGGCACCCTCACCCCACCCCACCCCAGTAGAAACTTCTTGCTCATATTGCCTACCTTCATCCTGGGGCCAGAGATTCCAGTTAAAGATGGTGGAGTGGGAGGGGCTGATAGAGACTAGGCAGCAGCAATGGGCAGGCCTATTGCAGTCACCCTGTTAGTTAGCAGCCTAGGCCTGGGAAGGCTGAGGTGGCGCCCCTCAGGGTTGAGTGAGGAACTGGGGAGCCAACTGGGGCAGTTCTCCTGGTCCTCTCTTAGGGGACAGGCCAGGAGGGGCTTCACCTGTGTGCTGTGGTTG
The DNA here is from genome assembly GCF_018167655.1 of Microtus oregoni. Lineage (NCBI taxonomy): Eukaryota > Metazoa > Chordata > Mammalia > Rodentia > Cricetidae > Microtus > Microtus oregoni. Next base: position 12,138,057 of record NW_024543084.1, on the reverse strand, counting down.
GTTCTGGAATGGAAAACCTGGGATCTGGCTCAGACCCCACAAAGCCCATTGCTGTGGGCTCTGTCCCTGCAGCGAAGAGGGGGTGATAAGGAGGTGCAGGAGGTTGTCATGTGAAGGACAGGATTTCTTGTTGGCCAGTGCCAGGGTTCCATTCTGTCCCTTTCCTGAGGCTGGTGCCCCAGCAGGGCAACTGAACCCAACACAGAGGCTGCCACTCTGCTGGAGCTGGTCCCCTGTCCCTTTGCCCCTCACTGCCGCTCTGGCTGCTTCTGCCATGCTGAGCTCCAGGCAGCTCCAGAAGGGCTGGCTGTGTTACCTGGACAGATATCCACTGCACACATCTCTGCAGGAAGTCTGGAGGAGGTTGTCAGTGGGCAGAGGGCATGAGGAGGTGGGAAGCCAGGAATCTGCAAGGCTGCAGGTAGAATGGGGACTGGGGCAGGCTGCAGGGTTCAGGATCTACAGGGCCTACCCTCTCCAAAGTGGATCCTTCTGGGGTAGCCCTGCCTCCAAGGGGACCCAGCCACCTCCACACCCAGATGTCACTATACAGCCTGATGTAGGCAAGTCTTCTGCTTCCATCTTACCATGCTCCCCACAGGCCTTCAGAGAATGGCTGATCCCTGGCCCACACCTACCCTGTATCTCCTTCACAGTATCACAGTATCTCTCACAGTATGACAGTATCTATTACAATATGACAGTATTACAGTATGACGGTGTCACAGTATCATAGTATCTATCACAGTATTACAGTATCTATCGCAGTGTGACAGACAGTGTTACAGTATCTATCACAGAATCCCAGTATCTATGGAAGTACCTATTGCAGTATGACAGTGTTACAGTGTCACAGTATCTATCACAGTATAACAGTATGACAGTATCAGAGTATGGCAGTGTGACAGTATCATAGTGTCACAGTATTACAGTACCTATCACCGTGTCACAATGTCACCGTGTCACAATGTCACAGTGTCACAATGTCACAGTGTCACAATGTCACAGTGTCACAATGTCACAGTATCACAATGTCACAGTATCACAATGTCACAGTGTCACAATGTCACAGTGTCACAATGTCACAGTGTCACAATGTCACAGTATCACAATGTCACAGTGTCACAGTATCATAGTATCTATCACAGTATCACAGTATTATAGTATGACAGTGTCACAGTATCACAATGTCAATCACAGCATCACAGTATGACAGTATGGCAGTGTCACAGTATCTATTACAGTATCACAATGTCACAGTGTCACAATGTCACAGTGTCACAGGAACAATCTTTCCACCAGCACTCCCCTGCTCTAATACCCTCCTTGGTTCCTCATGGTTCACAGAGTAAAGTCTAATATGGCAGCCCTCTGCTCCTGACAGGGTGTTTTTCCTGGGGTCTTTTGCAGAGGTCCCCCAGCAAGGCCATGATCAGGCGTTTCTCTCAGCAATCCTGTCCTCACTCTTCTCCTCAGTTCTGGCAGGTCTGGGCTCCTCACACCCTGGTCTCTGCTGGGCTCTGGGCTTTCATAGGTGTGGCGGTGGCTACTTCTCCAGCAGGCAGACCTTGCCGTGTTCTTGAAGCTGGGTGTCGGCAGCAGATTTGCTGAATGGATGAGAAGCTCCCCTGGAGGGGAGACTCAGAGGCCTCAGCAGTCAGGAAGCACAATGTGTCTCTCGGATGCTAGAACGTGTGATGCCTGCACAAGGCAGCCTCCAGTTGGGGCTGGCTCTGAGAAGTTGGCCGTCTGGGTAGATGAATAGGCTGCCACCATCTCCGTCTTCATTGATGAAATAGAAAAAGACCACAGAGCAGGCGTGGCCTGGGGGCCCCACCCATGCTTCCCACTAGCCATCTTCTCCGCTTGAGGACACACACAGCAGATTAGTTTTTGTTTTTTCTTCTTTTGTTTTCTCTCAAATACTACATCCTGACCTCAGTTTCCCCTCTCTCCTCTCCTTCCGGCTCCCCTCCCCCGAGCCACATCCCCTCTCCCCCAGATAGAGCCAGCAGATTCTAATATGATTTTAGTGGCTGGGAGTTTGTGTCCAGAAGGCCACAGGAGGTGACAGAAGGTCACGGCACTGGGCTCCAGGTGGGGGGAGGGGCTTTCTGCTCCCCACCAGCTGTTATCCAGTGGGGGTCACAGTTGAGCCTGTGTACGTGTGTGGTGCCCGTGTGCCAGGTTGGTATGTCTGCAACACTGCAACACTGTAATCTATTTCTAAAACATGACCTCATGATCTCATAGGGAAAAAAAAAATCAATGAATATTTACCACCCTTGCTTTTTTTCCTTAAAATTGCAATTTTGCTGTCTGTTATTAAATCTATTTTGATTGTTACAAAAATGCCTCCTATCCATTAGAAAGAGGGCAGCCCGGGACTAGAGAAGAGCGTACGTCACTCACTGCTGTTGGAGGAGGGGGCCTGGCATTCCATATTCAGAGGCCTCAGGGACAAGCTTCTGCGGCAATGGACAGGTATACCAGGTTGGGGTTGGGACCCAATCTCACAAACATGTAAACCTTTTAGAAGGGTAGGTCTTAGTGCAGGATACCCCATTACTCTTTGTGGGAGGCTTGGCTTTATGTCCAGGTACACCTGCTATGAGAACCCACAGAAACCCTGACTTTCGAGGTCAAAGGTTCCCATACTCTGTGTTGAAGTGAGTGCTTGGTCACACACAATGCAAGCCTTAGTAGCTTTTGACAATGTTTATTCATGCTGTGGGAGAGGTTGGGCAGGATGGGAAGGACCTGGGGGTCACCCTGTGGCACCTCCTCACTTCCCGCACTGGCCAGTGGCTCTCGTTCTTCTACAAGCTGCAGGCGCCATGGGATGGCTGCTATCTGCCTCCAAAGCCCGAGAAAAGCTCTCTGCAGAGCTGGTCATAGGAGTCTCCAAGATCAGGCACTGAATTTTTTCTCCACGGCTATCCTGTGCCATGCTTGTTGGGCCCAGGACCCAGGCCTGGGAAAGGAGAGCCCAGCACAGGACAGTGGACAGGTAGCCTGATAGTTTCCTCTTCCCAGCTGAGGGACCATCTCCACGCACTGGCATGTCAGCTGCAGGTGTTTCTGTCAAAGAACATGGATATGAGAGCTGTCCCCAATGAAGACCTTGCACTCCTCTGTATGGCGGGGATCTATAGAACTCCCGACTGACTGAGCTATGTCCCCACTGCAGACTGACAGTGGCTCTCAAACCCTCTGACGGCCATGACTTGAGTTGGGCAAGACATCCATCCATTTGTTCCTTGTTCTTTGATCCCTGAGGGCCACTCCCCACACCGTGGGACCCTATTTTCATTTGTATCAACAGCAATGCTGCATGCATATCAGCTTGTAGAGTGTGTGGCTGAGTTTGTTCTCTGAGGTCTAGGGCGGCCATGATTTGGGGCTGATGTTTGGACTGAGAAGGAGAACATAGGTGATGGTCAGGTCAGTGGGACCAGGTACACACCATGGGCATCTCAGCACATGTTAGCAGCCTTTAGTAAAAATTTGAATACCTGGGCCCAACTGACAGATTCTTCACTTCTGAATTCCTGCCTCTGGGGTATGGCTTCTGCCTGCTTGAGGTCACTGTCTTTTCTCACTGTGAATGCCTGGGACTTGTCATTAGGAGGTCAAAGTGTTCCCAGACCCGCACCAGAGCTAGGTGGGAAGAGGGTTCCAGGATGTATGAAGTTGACCTTACAATTTCATTTAAGGATCACAGGGCTGGGGCATTGCTGCTGCAGAGAGTAAGATGGGACCTAAGCTGCCACTCTCCATTCTGGGCTGGGAGTTCCTACCACGGACCCCATGAGGATATTCCAGAGGCCCAGGTACACACGCTAGGTAGCTCCAGCCTTGGGAGGCTAGCCCCTGGGTAAAGGCTTGGTCTCTAGCCTGGGGCTGTCTCAGGCTCTGGAAACTTTAGTAGGTGATGTCTGGTGGGAGGTCACTGTGCCCATTATTAGGGGTGTTCTTTTTTGTTTGTTTGTTTGTTTTTCGAGACAGGGTTTCTCTGTAGCTTTGGTGCCCCGTCCCGGAACTAGCTCGGAACTGGCCTCGAACTCACAGAGATCCACCTGCCTCTGCTTCCCGAGTGCTGGGATTAAAGGCATGTGCCACCACCGCCCGGCTTAGGGGTGTTCTTGAAGGGTTAATAGTACGCCAGTCTCTTTCTCATCCTGGCTGTGTTCTTCCATAGTCCTCTGCCATGGAGCTGGCCAGCTGCTGACTGAGTCATTTGAAGCTATGATCTGAAGTGAACCCTTTTGACCAGTAGGTGGGTATCACAGGGATCTCTCACAGTGATGGAGAGCGAACCTCATCTTCAGGGAAGCGCCAGCTTCACCCTGTACAGCATCCTACGGGTCACAGCCAAGGGTTGATGAAAGCTGAGCAGCCAACATGCTGGGGCTTAGGCTGAATTTTGTTTTGAACAGAGCAGCTCCGGAGAGGGCTGTCTGCTTTGCTGCCTTCTACAGCACTACGGTAAAACAGGCAGCTGGGGGAACATGTCAGCAAGCCCACAGCTTGCGCCACAGCCAGTCACACTCAAGCCTGGCCCTGCCCAAGCTAAGGGCAGAGTTACCCACCTTGCCCCTCACTCAGACTGTTCAGGGCAGCGACTGCAGTGTGCGTGGGCTGCCTGTGACACCATGCTACATTCTTGTAAATCAGACCATGTCTGTCTCACCCCATGTGCACAGCATGGTTACCCGTCAATGTTTCCCACAGCACGCAGGTCCACACTGGAAACTCGAAACAGAGCAAGCAGATTCAGGAGAGGGTAGGGCTGCAGTGGGGCCCTTGTGGCCTCTGGAGCACCAGCTCAGCTTCTCAAGGTCAGTTTCCTTTTGTCACATTGGAGATGGATTGGTCCACCCTTGTGACCTCAGGTCTACACTCAGCCCCTTGAGCTTCAGATGATCTATGTAAATCACCTGACCCCAGGATGAGGACCAGATCCCAGCACCCAGTGAGAACCAAATCATCTGTCTCTAGGAGATGGAGTACCACCTGACTTGAGGTCCCTTCTGGATCTTGGGAGAAAGCCTGGAAGTGCAGGCTGAGAACCTGAGCGTGTTTGGGAGAGGGACAAGGACGATTGGTGTTCTAGGCACAGGTGAAGGCTACCAGTTAGCGACTTGGGGATAGCTAGTGGTAGAACCCCACTTTCCTCTTCCTCTCTTTCCCTTTCTCCACTCCTCACCTCTTTTCTTTTCTCCCCATCTCTCCCATCTCCTCCTTCCTCCCCATCTGTTCCCCTCCTCCTCTTCCTCCTTTTCTCTTCCCTTCTCTCCTTTTACCCCTCCCCTCCTTCCTCTTCTTCCTCTTCTCCCTCCTTCTTCCTCTCCAGCCTTTTGCTGAGTCTCTAAAATTGTGAGCCAGGATAAATATTTCTTCTCTTAGATGTCTCTGTCAGGCATTTGGACACAATGACAAAGCCACCAACACAAGGCTGAGTCACTCCAGACCCAGAAAACCAGATCTCTTGTGAGACAACCGAGGTAAGACCTGCTCCTACCTGGCGTGTGAGGTTTAGGGGAAGGATGTAGGGAGAATCAGGTGCCAGCCTGACTTTGGCACAGACTCACCTTGCCCGAGCCTCAGTTTCCCACTCATGAGGAAAGACAGATTGGATCCAGCTCCACTTTCTGGTTTTGTGGTTGTCAGATTCTGAGAACTCAGGGCAAGACTGCGCTGTTGATCTCATGTGTGATTATTTTTTTCTCCGGATTACATATTCTTGAATAAAAATGAAATAAGACCTCCAGAATAACAGATGGAATGCCTTTTGACCTAACATTAATATGCCACAAGGCAGGCAGGAAAATGAATCAGTAAGATTAAAGACTTGCAGGGCCCAGGAGAACAGCCGCTGGGGGGCGTGGTGGGGGAGGGGCAGCTCCGAGGATATTTATTAGCTCTGACATTAGGGCATTAAGCTGGTGCATATGTAACACCGCATAAAAGCAACACCAGCAGCAGCGCATTCTTCAGCGGGCACCACTGTCTTTGTCAGGAGTCCTCCTAATTAACACCGGAGGAGCCGCCTCCCCATCCACCCCAGAAGCTTGAGCCCAGGCGGCTGATGAAGGCCCATCCATCTTGGGGGACTTAATTGGGGAGGTGGAGGTGTGGGATCCAGGGAAGATGGGCAGGAGAGGGAGGTGGGAACCGGAAAGTGGGAGGAACGGGCATACCAGTTATTGCCAGCTCTGTGACTGTTTAGCAGTGGCCCTCACTGCTGACCCGTGAGACATATGTCATTACGTGGCAGACCCCAAGGGACATGCGTGTGATGTGAGGCCATGCTCCCTTCTCACAGGCTGGACATGCTTGTGCAGGAGTCTTAGGGACGCAGGGCACACCACAGTCATATGGGTAAAGAGGACTTGGGAGAGAGGGTCGCCCTAGCTCTGATGACAGTGGTCCTGGGGTCAAATGCATCAGGGGTAGCTGGTCCCACAGACCCCTGAGGAGTTCTGTCCTAGTGAGCCCTCCATCTGCACGCACACATGTGATAAGGGCTTTGGGGGAACCAGTCTGAAGGGGTCAGGACTGGAATTGAGATGAGAGGCACTGTCTGCTCAGCATCCACCCACAGAACCAGGTTGGTGCTTCGGAACTACACCTTCCTGTCATTGTCTAGTTGGATCTCTGTGACTTAGGGCCACAGCCCACAGCAAGGCTGGCTGTGGAGGCTGTGGTGGCAGCCATTCTGTCAGCTTTGGCACCCATGCAACGGTTAATGTCCACTGTCTGCATGCCGTAAACAGCCTTCTCTAGCTAATGCCCGCCACGGACTTTTGAGAACCAGTGACTGAGTGTGGGTAGGAGACGATGCTCAGAACACAGAGAGCCCGGATTCTGGATGGACCCTGGGAGACCATAGCAGCATGATGGAGGCCATGGGGCTGGGAGGGGCTGCAGTTGGAATGAGTGATAGACGGGCACTTCGCATGTGGTTGATACTCAAGCTGTTTGGATGTAGGGTCAGGGAAAGTTTCTTGTTCTGTCTTATCAAACATGAAAAGATACAGAATCCCTTGCCTTTCTTTCTCTCCTTTCTCCTTGGCTTCCAGGGGGCTCAGAGTTCACTTTAGCTTAGGGCTGTAGAAGCTCTTTCGGGTCTTGGTTATTGTAGAAGGATTTGAACATTCTGGCTTTACTGGGGTGACAAGGACATTGACATTTTTCACTGAAAGCATGCTACCTTATTATCAAAAGGGAGGTCAATGAGCCGCTAGTATCCATGTAGGGCAGGTGCTAGCCTGGGCACTGTAAGATCACAGAGCCACACAGTGCCACTCATTTCTAAAGTCCTCTAGCTTTGAGAAGCAGTGGCAAGCACTCAAGGTGAAGCCCTACACTGACCTGTGGGTTCCAGAAGCGGGTGCCACCTGGGAGCTGGTGGCCGTCCTCTCTGCCCAGGGCACTTCTGCTCCTGTTTATTCCCCTTCTCCCAGACCTCCCTCAGATCACCTGGGCATGCCAGGTCAGGAGGGGACTTCGTGTCTTTTGACTACTTAGCTGGTCAGTAACTTGTCTTGTTGCTGTAATATAATACTTGATGAAAGCAACATTAGGAAGAAAGGATTGATTTTAGTTCATTGTTTGGGGTACAGGCTACCATGGTGGGGAGGTGTGGTGGCTGGAATGTGAGGTGCCTGCTGTTTGGGCTACAGTCTACCATAGTGGGGCAGCATGGTGGCTGGACGTGAGGTGCTTGCTGTTTTGGGTACAATCTACGATGGTGGGTAGGCGTGGTGGCTGGAATGTGAAGCTGTTTGGGATATAGTAGACCATGGCAAGGGCATGGTAGCAGGACATGAGGTGCTTGCTGTTTGGGGTACAGTAGACCATGGGGGGGCACGTGGTGGCAGGATGTGAGGTGCTTGCTGTTTGGGATATAGTAGACAATGGGGGGTATGGTAGCAGGACATGAGGCGCTTGCTGTTTGGAGTACAGTCGACCGTGGGGGGCGGCATGGTGCCAGGACATGAGGCAGCTGGTTACATTGAGATGCTCAGCTCGCTTTCTCTGTTTTCTTTGCCCAGGACCCCATCCTGTGGAATGGTGCCATCCACACATTAGGTGGGTCTTCTCTCTCAGCCCAATCTAGGTGATCCCTTACGGACATGCCCTGAGATTTGTTCCCATGGTGATTCTAACTCCCATCAAACTGACAAGACACACCCTCACGCCTGTGAATAGGACGGGTTTTGAGGACGGCCTTCAAGGAGCCACTGCCAACGCCCAGACAACATTCTTCCTTCTGAAGATTTCTGCCCCCCAAGATCCCTACATCCACTCTTGTTCCTGTCCTTCTCGTGTGTCCCTTCAGCACTTGCGAAGATACTGTGACCACCCTATCCTGCCATTATTGCCCTGTCTTCTGCCATGGAGGCTGAGAAGTTTGAGGAAGTCGGTTCTAGTGACCATGGCTTGCCAACCCACAGTGGGCAGGAGGCTTTTCTGTCCTGGCTATCCTGCGTAAAAAGGGGTGGGGATCAAACGAGTGATGTCTGTCCCAGGCGGCACACTTATTGACTTGATGGGAACTGTCTACACCACTGAGGGCTTGGAAGTCAGGCAGGTACTGGAGTCAAACGTGCCAGTCTCAAAACCTTTCCCTGTAGACCCCTTTGAAGTTCTTACTGGTGTCTAACTTACGGGCACTCCAGGAAACTCTTCAACATCCGCCTTATTGTTCCTGCCAGCAGAACAAGGGCTGCTCACTCCCAGCCCTGCCATGCCTTTCTAGGAGTTTGGTTTTCATAGCTTTCTTCACTCCTGGGAGAAATCCACAGCCCAGGGGGCTACTCACTGGCTTCTCTGAGCCACACACACAGCTGGAGCTCAGGCACCGCCTGCTTTTCAGCCAGCAGCTCAGCCAGTATCCGCCCTGGTAGAGTGTGGAGTGGCCACTCCCAGCTGCAGCCAGCCTGTCCCTTGGGTTGACTGGTGTGTTTCTGTCTGGTGCTGCCGCTGGCCACATGTAAAAGCCAAGTCACACGTGAGGCCTTTCAGGCCATGGATTTACACAATATTACAGACTATAGAACCTCGTATTTCATTGGCAACGTAAGGGCTGTTGCAACACCCCCACCTTGTGCCATTAATCTTGGGTGAGGGAGGCTGGCAGATCGCCCCTGCTCTCCCCTGATGTGCCCTGCGGCTGGGCTGAAGAGCCTCTCGCCTGGCTTTTTCCATTTTCTTCCTAACAGCTTCAATATTTTAACAAATCCAAGTGCTGTCCAAACTGGTGGCGGCTTCTGCAAGCCAGCTGCACTCTCCCTGTTCTGCCATGGTCGTTAATTTAGTGGCCTATGAGTTATGGATTGCAGTGACTCCAGCTTTCTCTGCTCCCATGGGTGGAGTCAGTCCCAGCTTTCTTCTGCCACTGGGGGATGACCTCTTTGTGGAGGCATAGGTCTTCAGCCCCAAGGCCACAGCGCAGACCCTTGGCAGGGCTCCCACCACAGAGCCACCTGTTTTTCTACTCAGATGGGGACAGTCTTTAAGACACCATGTCACCTATTAAGAAAGTGCTTGGAACTATCCAGAGTCTGAGTTGACACTCTAAGGTTCAAGGAAAGAAGGAAGGCAGGAGGGAGCATCAAGGGTCAGGCACTTAAAATGGAGAGGGGTGGCTTCAGGTTTGTCCCCAATGGACCTTTGAATTGCACCGCCCCTGCGCCCCCATTCAGGATGACCTGAGCCATTGTGCTGCATAAGCTCATCCATGCAGAGTGACCTTGATTTTCAGACCAGGCTATACAGGCTTACACAAGGCATAGGTTGACCTTTGATCAACAAGCAAGCCCGCTGCAATGAAGGCCGACCTTGACCTTTGGTTGAAATCAAGCTAGTTGTTCTTCCAGCACTGTTCATTGACCTTTGCAGACCTGAGGTGCTCACCATTGCCAAACTTCCCAGAGAGCCGGCCCACGCAGTGCCCTTCTTGCAGGCAGCTCCTTTCTGTCAGCAGCAGTCATAACTCTAGTCTAACGAGGAGCCCTTTGAGCCACCGGGATCAAGCTGTAAACACACACATTTTGCAAACCTTAGAGGCCTCCTAAGAAACTGAAATCTGAGGCTGCCTGCATGCCATCCAACCCAGCCCCAAATCCATGGGATTTTGTTTGTTCTCAACTAGGACCATTTTGTTGGGATGGGCAAAAGGAAGAGGTACAGGTTACGGCTTCAAAAGCTAGGTAGGAATGGATGCGGTGGTGCAGTGTATGTGTGTGTGTGTGTGTGCAGAACAGCTGGTTTCCTGTGGGCACTGAGATATTGAGGACAAGAAGGCCACAGGCTGAGGGACACGCTATAGTGATGCTAGCGGGGTGAAGAGGGGCCTGAGAGAGGAATACAGGGAAAGCCTGTTGAGCCCAGGCTGCGCACTGCCCCAGACTGTTCTACAAGGAGCACTGGCTCCATTTGGAGCACCAAGGCAGAGGCAGGCTGGCGCTGCACTGCAGTGAGAGTGTAGACCAGCACCATCTGTCCCTCACTTCCCACCAGGCACGGCCTGAGAAATAACTTATCCCTGAAAGTGGGCAGAGTGCCATCCCATAGGCTTATCAGAGTCATTTGGAGCCATATGAGCATGGGTGTACATTCAAACAAAATGAAAACTAGGTCTGAGGAGTTGTGGAACACACTAGACAGAGGAAAGGGTGCAAACCCCTCCACTGAACCCCATGAAGAAGAGGATGCCTGACATGGCAGGGACCACCGGTGTGTGCATTGTCAAGGGTCAGACAGGCAGAGACCCCTGTCCCAGGGACTTCAGCTCAGCTGTCTCCCTTCTGCACTCTGCCCTGACTCCCCAGACAGTGCAGCCATTCACCCTGCTCCTTCGGAGGGAGAGGATACCTCGAGCTCTGTTTGTTTTTATTTTGTTAGTCATTAATTTAAAATTTGTTTCTAGGGAACACATAAGCAAGACTCAGCATCCACAATATTTTTTGGTGTTTTGCATCTTTTGTGTGATGTCGGTCTGAACCGAAACAGTGACTCAGTATCCCAAATGTCACAGTTGGCTGGGGCAGCATCTTCCCCATGTGAATAAACATAGGAATTCAGGGTGAAAAGAGGGAGGAGGCCATGCTGCTGAGAAATGGAAGAGCAACAGTGGGGTGTGCTGCCTCTGGGATTCCCAGTAGCACTGGCTTTCTCCTTGGCTTCCAGACTCAGGCTTCAGCATTCTGTGGGGGGCTGTTGTACTCCCCACCTCCCTCTGAGAGGCTCTGTGGTTCAGGATAAGGCATAGCCTCACTCTGAGATGAGAAAGACAGACAGCTGGCATCTCCATATCCCATTTCCAGCACTCACAGAAGCATCTGGAAATGAGAGGAGGGGTCAAACTGATCATGTGGTCAGGTGCCAGGAAGAAAAGACCAGGGAACCACAGTCCATCTATGGATGAGACAGGACCCAGTGCCGTCAGTGACTCTGCCGTGAGGGCAGCACTGTTTGCCACCTTTGCGGTGACGGGGAAGACTGGCTGGCCGAGTTGGGCAGTAGAAGGCCACATCTGTGTTTCTGGCAGCCCAGGGTTAGCGTCTGTAGATGTGGGGGTGCCTCTGGGCTTTCCTGACCCAGCCATCAAGTGCACCTCCACATCTGTCCTATGATGGGAGGCAAAGGCCAGAAATCTCCACCGGTGAAGCCCCTACCCTGTGATCTATCAATCCCTGCCCGTGCCCTCCTCATAGAGGATAGTATCACTGCAGTGGTTGCCGGGCTGAGCCATGAGGGCTTAGCCACATGATGCTGAAGCAAGGTCTTGGAGGTGAGGCTGCCTGCCACTTGCTTTGGGAAGAGGCTGTCAAGACTCAGAGCCTTTAAGAAAGGACTGGACAGCAGGGCAGAGGCCCAGGGCTCAGGGCAATATGTGCCTACGCCTTTCTCAAACATTGACAAAGCCCAAAGTGCAGCTTGGCCTCTGTCTCCTGCCTGCAGTCCAACCGAACTCTCAGGCCTGGCGAGCATGAAGGATATTCTGCATTTTCTTCAACAGCCAGTGACAGCTCCCTTGCTGTCCGAGGGTTGGGGACAAGGTGATCGCCAGGGTGGGTGACATCCCTGTCTCTCTATCCAAATGGAACCAGCATGCTAAAAGAGGGGTATGCAGTAAAAACAAATCAAATCAAAACAAACAGTGGTGTAAATGCTCAGACGCAGTGTGCGCAGGCTCAAAGGAGTGACCACGGGAGGCAGGGCAGTTGCCAAAAGGATGTGGGAAGGGGTCCCGCAGGTGCCTGAAGCCGAATGCAGCAAAGGTTCCGAGACCGAAGTGAGCTCGGTATGTCTAGAGTGGCAAATAAAGTCAGGGAAGCCAGAGGGTAGAGGCAGGGGACACAGATAAAAATGATCAAGGAGTCCAGGGGCCCTTGAGGCCTGGAACTTTGGGTAGGCTGAAAGAGATGGGGTTGTAGGTGGGTTCCCAGTTCAGCTGCCAGGTGATCTGTCGAGGGGCCCCAAGTCCCCCTAATGTTACGTATTGGGAACACAATGGTGGAAGGTAGGATCCATCATGTGGAAGGTGGCAGACTGTGGTATGCATGGCCCCTTATGTAACCCTGGAATCCCCTCTCGAAGCCTGCTTTCCTCTTTTGTGAGTGGAAACATTGCTGGTGTTTGGATGAATTCAGCTCACGGTGAGAAGAACTCAAAGTGGACTCAGTGATGTCAGCTGCCCAGACTTCCCCAGCAAGGCATCCTTGAATACAGGGACCAGGATCTTGCCACATGGAGAAATTCAACCCCAACATGATTTCACAGGCTCCCCAAAGCCATGCCACATTGGGGCAGGAGCTCTTGAAGCCTCACAGTCCTGGGCCAGGTTCAGCATGGTGCTGCTATCACTGATGTATCGCCTGGAGAGGAGTATACCTAAGTGGAAGTGGTGAGGACTCTAGTCACCCTGTCTCGGGCGTGCTCTAGTCCACATACTCCTGGTCCTTCTTTCTTCTTTTACATCTGTCTGTCTGTCTGACTATCTATCTACCTATGGAGGGGATGACACATGCTTGCTAAAGGAGGAAAACACTGAGTGTAAGTCCTTGCCTTCTACCTTGAGACAGAGCCTTTGTGTACTGCTCTGTGGGTCAGGCTAGCTGACCCGAGAGCCTCTAGAGCTTCTCCTGTCTTGGCCTCCCATCTGGTGTAGGTATGCAGGGATTACCATGTTGCTGTAGGTCTGGGGATCTGAACTCAGTTCCTCATGCTTGCATGGCAGGCACATTACCCCCTGAGCCATCGCCTCAGCCTCAGCCCCGATTCCTTTTCTTCCTGGGCACATGGCACAGACATTCCCAGCCTCCTTTCCTCAGGAGGGTCTGTGTGTACTGACCAATGGGGCAGAGGGAGGCAGTCCCTGGAACTTTGCGGATGGCCTGTCAACAGGTCCCTTGTCCGACACGGCTGGGCCTAGACTAAAGCCAAAAGCCCGAGCACCACGTGAGTGAGGATGAGCTTTGTCCTGGGCCGTGGAGATATGGGGAGGCTTCTCCGAGCAGCGGTTGAGCTAACTGATGCACGTGCCATGGAGGACACAGGGAGAGAAGTGGGAAGGTGTCTGCCAGTCCACCCAGGGAGGGGACAGTAGCACAGCAGCGGGAGAAGGGTTGTGGAAGAGCCCAAGCTGTCTTTTGTTCTTCCTCCCACTTTGAGGAAGTCACTTGTCTTTGGCTCCTCTACTGTAGGATGACAGGGTATTTGCATAGGAGGGGGTGGTTGCGGAGTCCAGTGGAGGAATCCAGGCCTGGTCTTCTGTTTTCTTTTCCTTCTTCTCGTGTGTGTGTGTGTGTGTGTGTGTGTGTGTGTGTATAAGTGTGGTGTGTGTATATGTGGTGTGTAGTGTGGTGTGTGTATATGTGATGTGTGCATTGTGGTATGTATGTGTGGTATGTGTACATGTGGTGTGTATTGCGGTGTATGTATTGTGGTGTGTGTATTGTGGTGTGTGTATTGTGGTGTATGTATTGTGGTGTATGTATTGTGGTGTGTGTATTGTGGTGTATGTATTGTGGTGTGTGTATTGTGGTGTGTGTATTGTGGTGTGTGTATTGTGGTGTGTGTATTGTGGTGTGTGTATTGTGGTGTGTGTATTGTGGTGTGTGTATTGTGGTGTGTGTATTGTGGTGTGTGTATTGTGGTGTGTGTATTGCGGTGCATTTATGTGTGGCATGTGTACGTATGTGAGTTTGTACATGTATATGGAGGTCTAAGGTTGATATTAGGAATCTTTCTTGCTCTCTCTTCTACCTTTTAAGCAGAATCTTTCAATTAAATCCAGAGCATGCCGATAGGGCTTCCACTTTCAAGGCTAATGTTATAGGCGTGCTGCCATACCTACAGGAGTTTTGTGGGTTCCAAGGACTGAACACTGAGGTGCTCTTGATTGCTGAGCAAGCCCTTTAACCACTAAGTACCTCCCTACCCTAGACTGCAATTCTTTTTTTTTTATTTTTTTTATTTTTTTAATTTATTTATTTATTAAAGATTTCTGTCTCTTCCCCGCCACTGCCTCCCATTCCCCCCCCCCCCAATTAAGTCCCCCCCAGCCCGAAAAGCAATCAGGGTTCCCTGTCCTGTGGGAAGTCCAAGGAACCCCCACCTCCATCCAGGTCTAGTAAGGTGAGCATCCAAACTGCCTAGGCTCCCCCAAAGCCAGTACGTGCAGTAGGATCAAAAACCCATTGCCATTGTTAGACTGCAATTCTTAAAGCCATAGGCCCATTCCAGTTAGTGAAGACCTGGAGTCTCTGGGATTGGTCTTAGCCCCACCCTTCCTGTGTGCTGTCTCTGGGTGGGAAACAACTTTGAGTCAGTTTCCCTGCAGGAGGCCCAAGCTCTTGGAGGGGAGAGCTACAGCCAAGTTGCTGGATTCCAGAGTCCCATGACACTGGACCTCCTTAGCTGTTTTCCTCTGTCTATTGTCACTCCTGGGTGTTCACGGTCATGTGGTGTAAAAATGATTGTTCTTTTGAAGAGATGGAGAACTGAGGCCCGGGTGGTTAGGTGACTCTCAAGATCACAGGTTCCCAGTGAGATGCTGTCAGAGGACTAGAAAACCCACGAACACCCACGAATGGCCCAGGAGGATGGAGCCCATTCCACCTCTGTTCTGCTATTGTCTCATGGGGAAGATGGCGTATCCATTAGCTCTGGGTGACTGACCTTCTCCAGACCCCCTGAACTGACTTCATATTGGGAAATATCACTCTTGAGGGTGGGTTCCCATAAGGCTCTATGGCTTCCATCTTGGGTACCTGAGTCTTAGTTACTTTTCCTGCTGCTGATAAAATACCCTGATAAAAACAGCTTCAAAGAGAAGCATTATTTTGATACAATCCATCATGGCAGAGGAGCCAGGGCAGCAGGAGCTCAAAGCATCTGGTCACATGACACCCATGGTCCAAGAGTACTTGGCAGCATGGCGGCTTTGCGTGAGAGTCTCCATGAGGCTCTTATGGCGCGCTGACACAGGCGCAGGCTAGCAGGATCCTGAGACTCTGTTAAAGACCATTCATTGGAGCCCGGGAAATGTTCTTGTTCCATTTCACCTGTCTCCTCCAAAGCAGAATTTGGAAATCTGACTGCACATGTGACCAGGCCTGGGGTTTTACCAGTAGCCATAACCGGGACACTGGTGTTTTGATGAAGTCGAGGAATGTACAATCAGCCACTGGGCCAGGCAGGCAGCTGCGAGCAGCTTTTGTCTCTACCGCTTTGATGGAGGCCCCGGGGCTCTCGAGCCAGCACACTTCAGAGTGGGGAAGATGTGGAAATTGAATTAGTCTGCACATTTGGGCTGCTGATGGCTTTCCTCAGAGCCATTTCGCTCGCTCCTTTTTAATCTCCTCCTTCTATTTATAAGTAGCTGGCAGCTAAGTGGAGCTCAAGAGTACGTTCCAGGCCCTGACCGCCTGTCATAACCCTTTCGGGCTTCCCCTCCCATCTGTGGAGGAGAGCTGTGGCCCCACAGGGAGCTGAGCGGAGCCCACAGTGAATAAGATTCGCTGAGGGCATCCTGAAGGATGAGATGGGGCCTGAGAGCAAGGCTGCATGTGCGAGCATCTGTGACAGGTGCACAGGCTTTGATTCCCAAGGCTTTGTGTCTTCCTGGTCAGACTAGACCTAGCTCCTGAGGGCAGTTGTCATTGGACATACACTGGCTTTTCACTCTAGGCCAGGCCCTACCTCTCAAGCCTCTCTGAGCCTTATGACCATGTTGAAACCCTCAGTCCAGGGCTCAGCCCTGCCAGGGCTGAAGAAATGGTCACAGTCATTATTCCCAATAGCCCAACCCCTGGGATTACCCCAGTTTATAGGATCAGAGCGCTTCCTTGAAAATCAGAAATATGAGACCGGCATTGTGGGTGGGTGGAGGGGGCCCGAGGTGTGGAAACGAGAGACAGAGGGATGGAGTGCGGGCCTCGGGGTCAGCTTTTAGACAGTAATTGTTTAGCACAGGAAAGGCGACTGAAAGAGTACGGAGAGCCACAGGCCTGTGAGAGGTGCCCGAGCCCCCCAAGGGAGGTGAGGTTAGACCATGGAGGGAAGCATGAGGAAGGGAGAGGGTGGGGGTGGAGTCTAAGATGTGCAGGGCTCACAGGTGGTGCAGGGGACCCTGATGTAGTGGGGGATATTGAGGCACTGGCAGGGTGTGAGAGTTCAGTGGGGTGTGACATGGCAGAGCATGGCAGGGCCTGGCAGGATGAGAAGTTGGCCATGGCACAAAAGGGCAGGTATGCAGAGGCAGCCTCGCCCCTCTTTCTGAGCGAGAACCTTGGTTTGCATAGAGGGGGAGCTCTATGAGCCTGTGGGGATGGTGGTCTCTGCATTCCTGGCTCTAAAGCCCAAGACCCTGAGAATGAACAAGAATTCCAGGGCTTCATGATGGGCAATGCAAACCAGCTTGAACTCTGGTTAGTAAACCCTGACCACCCTTCCCGGTGCTGTCAGTCCGGGGCTCACAGAAGATTCCAGAGAGGAAGAGAACTGTGCATGTTCTTTGAAAGTGGAGGTGGGGTGGGGTGGGGTCAGGTCAGAGGGTGTTGGGGGGCATTGCAGGAGGGAACAGAGGCCTGGGAGAATGACTGGCTTTGCAGAGAAATCTCACAGATGGATCAGCAGGAGGGGAGAAGTCACTGGGTGGGAGAAGTGTGTGTGTGTGTGTGTGGGGGGGGGGGGTGCTAGCTGTTAACAATTGGTCTTGTTGACCACTGGCCTTCCCATGGCAGCTTTCAGGGCTGTTTGGTCTCTGTCCATCAATGCTTCCGCAGTCCAACCCCCACCCTTGGGGTGTTGGGGACATTGGTGTCAGAGACGGTCAGTTCTCCATGAAGAAAGCTGACTGTAGGCCTGCTGATGCAGGAGGCCATGCATACGGCTGTCCTGTGGCAGTAACAGCCCTGTCTTCACAGTGACAGCTGGCAGCTGATGAAGCTGCCCCTCAGGGGAGTCATATCCTCACTCTAAAACCTAAATGTGTCAAGATAATACTGTGGAGATGCCCGCTGGTACCCCACTAGCTTGAAGGAGAGGTCTGAGGACCGTCCAGCGTACCCACAATGCATCAGGATGTGTTAGGGCCACCGGGAATCTGCTAGGGCTGGCTTTTCCAGAGGGAGAGGCCAAAGGCAAAAGGCCCATCCCGGTCCCCTGCCCCCTCTGCCTTTCTCACCAAGTTTTCACCTTTTAATAGATGGGGCTATTTTTAACCAGCGTGGCAACACCTCTGCAATCCTTCATTTTTCACACTGAGAAGTAAAGGCTGTTGTCTCTGAGGAGGCACCGATGCTCTTGAACACCCCAGAAGTCTGGGGTTGTGTAGAGGGGCACGAGGTCTCGGTGCTCACAGAAGAACTGGGGAAACCAGGAGTGTTAAACATCCAGGCTTGTCTCTTCAAAGAAAGAGGCAACTAACCTATTTTCTACCCAGAAGTCTGGGAATGGGTGTAGTTAATAGCCTAGTAGCTAATAGCCTAGTGTAGCTAATAGCCTATCTGTAGGACCAGGCCACATCTGGTTCCCACAGACTCTTGTGTTTATCCCAGACCCTTCCTCCCTAGACCTTCATCTTGAATATTGTTTCTCAGTCAGTAGAACCTATCCTTAGAGTGATGTCAAAGTACTTTACAAACGGAGTAGAGATAGTCAGTAGCCTAGGTGACCTCTGTTCTCTGTAGGGCCAGGCCGCACCTGACTCCCCCAGACGTTAATGTTTGTCTCAGTCATTCTCCCTAGACCACTGAACAGTTTATCAGTCAATAGAACCCATCTTTATGGAAGAGGCCATATGAACTCATAAACAGTTTCAATGTAATCATGCCTTAAACTATGTTGTACACATGGTATTGAGTTAAATATCGTCAGGGAACTTTTTTCCAAAATTGTTCTGTGATTAATTATGCCTAAAATAAATCGCCTGGTGTCAGACCCTAGAAGTTTGAACCAACGCCGACTACTGAGCTGTGCTGAACTAGATTTTCTTCTTGCCTCATGTGGATTGATACTCTGCTGGCTCTGGTGTTTGCAGAGTCCCCTACAGGGTTGGCAGCTCTTGTGGAGCAAAGAGGACCATTCTGGAAGTGAACGCCAAGGACTGTTTTGAGTGTCCCAGCAACCAGGAGCTCAGGGAAGGTAGGTGGGACTCTGTTATATAACATGGATGTTCTGAGAGAATCAGGGATGCCGTGCCTCTGCTTGGAGCTGCCCTAATATTCGAGGAACTACTAACGGGTGCTGTACTCTGGATGAGGGATGATGGGAAGTATTTTTCTCCATGACTAGAGACCACGGGTCACCCCTAGTTGTGTGGTTGATGTATGAGGGGGTTTCTACAGAGACAAATTCTTCTTGTCTCCCTGGCAGGAATGCAGGAGAGCATCTCACTCCAAGCCAAGGAGCTGGTTCCATTGCTGACAAAGAGATACATGCACCCATGGTTACCCGCTAACTCCTTAGTGTCTTGACTCTGATGCTCTTGTCAAACTCAGTACTGAACACTCCAGGTGGGCCGCCATGGCCAGGTTCCTCAAGGCCCAGGGAGAAAGAAGAGACTGGTGGGCCGGTACGAGAGAGGAAGGGAGGGCCCAGACCTGTGTCCCAAAGTCCCTCCCATGAACCTAGCCTTTGCAGGCCTGAGAGGATGAAAGTGGATGGCAGAAGGTGGAATTGCACCCAGAAGAAAGAGCTCCTGCTCACGTGTCCAGGTACTGCCTGCTCTTCGGGGCCTTCTGTAGACTCACAGTGTGCCTGTACCGTACATGCAACAGGCTGTCCACAATGCTTGCTGGGAGTTTCCTGAAATTTACAAACCCTGGTGCGAGTTCTCTCTGATCTTCCGCACCCTGACCAGCCTGTGTCATTAACCCCAGATGACGGACCAGGTGGCAAGGAGACTCTGGGTTTGCTCAATTCTACCTTTGGGAGAAGGTGGGTACAGGAAAATGGCCAGATGGGTTGACCAGGGCATGAAGGGATTTGGATAAGCCCTTGTGGTCCTGGTCACTGGGTGGACCAAGCGTTACCTCAGTTGGTCCTGAAGGGCTCTAGCTTTAACAGCGTTAAGAGCCTGAGTCCAAGGCCAAACAGGTTCAAGGCTGGGCTTTAGGTTGTGGGAGGGTCTTCCTTGCTTAGAATCTGATCCCTCATCTCTCTCCATAGCAAAGCCCATACACATCCCCATTTGTCCCATGCCCCAGCCGGGCATTTGGAGGGGCCCCTGGGCAGGGTCTATGTGGGCAGGATGGCATCATTTCAGTCTTTCACATGCTGTTGCAGAATCAGACTCCTCTCAAAGGGGGCCCCACTTACCAGGCATCCAGCTCTGTCATCTGGCAAGGGCCTCCTGTGCTACCACAGAGGGCAGGGACTTCCTGTGTCTCATTGGTCAGAACTAGTCACATGATCATTTGCCCCAGTTTCCCCTGCCTCAAGAAGGAAGCTGAACCATGTGAACCTTCAGGATCCACTAGCAGATCTAAGGAACAGGCTAGTGAGATTTCCTCCAGCTCTGGGGGCGGGGGAGCAGTGGAAAGAAACAAATTCATTATTTAACTTTATGCCTGCCTCTGTCTCCCGAGTGCTGGGATTAAAGATGTGTGCCACTGCCATTTATTTATTTATTTATTTATTTATTTATTTATTTATATTTTATGTAAATAAGGTTATTTCCCCCTCTTTGGCGTTGAGGACTGAACCCAAGCACTTACCATTGAGCTAAATCATTGGCCCCTATATGTTTTTTTGTTTGTTAGCTTGTTTTTTTTGGCCAGCATCTATGCATGTACCTCACATGTATGCAGAGCCTGCAGAAGCTAGGAGGTGGTAGGGGATTCCCCCAAAACTGGAGTTACAGACATCTGTGAGCTGCCATGTGGGTGCTGGGAATTGAACCCACCTGGATCTTCTGCAAAAGCAGCCTGTGCTCTTAACTGCTGAGCCTTCTCTCCAACCCCAAAGTCTTCATTTAAATGAAGGTTGATTCCAGGTGGGCTTTGCCCTGCCGTCAAGGCCTGGAAGGCTTATTGCTCTTCAATTAAATCCCCATTTAGGTTGGTGTTTAAAGGTTTTTTTGAGTGGGTGAGTGGGCCCTGGGATCAGATGTCTGGTTGCTGGTGGCTTCCTGGAGAGATGAACGCCTGTGGTGCTATCACCCAGCTGGTGATGGATTGCTCTGAGAGCGTCCTGCTGACCCCAGGCCAGGGGGGAGGACTGAGGCTCTGATGATGGATGGCTGGGGAGAGCTGTTTAATTTCCCAAGACCACCTGCCACTCCGTGGCCGTCATTTTCTGTGCTCTGTCCATCCATCAAGCACACGCGAGGCCGGGGGCACTTCTAATCTCACTGCTGGGGGAGCCTTGGCATTGGGCTGAAAGGGGGAGATAGACGCCCTTCTTGGGAACAGAGACGAGGATACAGACAAAGAGGGAGAAAAGAAAAGAT
The DNA here is from genome assembly GCF_018167655.1 of Microtus oregoni. NCBI lineage: Eukaryota > Metazoa > Chordata > Mammalia > Rodentia > Cricetidae > Microtus > Microtus oregoni. The sequence goes on along the minus strand of NW_024543084.1, from coordinate 12,117,086 downwards.
GCAACTTGAAAGACCGGGGAGTTCATCTGCCAATGGTTGGAGGCAACTGAGCTTAGTCCTGACCTGGCCACAGCAGAGCAGTGTGCCTGGCCCAAGCAGACCTTCCCATTGTGTGGGGGTGGGCTGGGGTGGGGGTGGGGGGTCAATAGCTTCTTGAGAGCACAGGAACTGCCTGTTGTACTCATCTGGACAGACACTTCCCTTTACAGGGACTGTGAACACGCACACTGCTTTTTCAAAGCAGGACGAGGGCTTCCTTGTCTCTCCACCCATTCTACCCCACCTCACTTGAAGCTACACGTGTGCACGTTTTAAGTGGGGGCCGCTGCTTCTTCTCTGTCGGCAGAGAGCAACCAGGGAAAGTGGTGGATGCCTGGTGTCTTTATGCAGAGCTGCTGGGTGTGGAACAGTGTCCCTCCCTCCGTCTTCATCCTAAGTCCCTTTCTCTAAGTCCCTCCCCTGCATCCCTCTTGGATAGTGGCTAGCTAGTGGGTCCAGGCCAGGTTAGTCTCTGGCCCTTCCTGTCATTCTGCTCCCTTAGTGCCATGTCACTAAATTTAGTGTTCTAGATGATTCAGCCACAGCAGCTGCCTTCAGCCTCCCCTTCAACGATGTGTCAATTGCCAACTTTAAAAATAACTTTAATTGTTTTGTCCTGATTATAAAACTAATCCATATTTGTTGCCAAAAGAAGAGTTCAGGAAACAGTTTGCTGAAGACCCCACCCACCCACACTAGCCCGTACCCCCAGTTTCTGTGAGGAAGGAGAAGAGCATGATGGGAGCCATGCAAACGGTACACCCCCAGTGTCAAGAGTGGGGACAGCCAGACACCTCCACACAGGACAGGGCAGCGCGTGGTGGCTTTCTTCAACCAATCTCTGTGTTTAATAGTTCAACCCATTCTTGACCTCACTCTGTCCTCCAGTTGGGATGTTCCCCTCCCACTCCCAATTTCATGTCCTCTTTTAAAACAAGATTTATTATTATTATTTTTATTTGTGTTTAGGTGTGTGTGGGGGCAGGGCATAGGTGCCCATGAGTGTCGGTGCCTGCAAAGGTCAGAGGTACCAGATACGCTGGAGCTGGAGCTACAGAGGGCTGTGAGCCACTTGACACAAGTACTGGGAACTGAATAGCCCTTTCTTCTCATTTTCTTTCTCTCCTCCTTCCCTCCCTCCCTCCCTCCCTCCCTCCCTCCCTCCCTACCTCCCCCCTCCTTCCCTTCCTTCCTCCCTCCCTCCCTCCTTCCTTCCTCCTTCCTTCCTTCCTCCCTCCCTTCCTCCTTCCTTCCTTCCTCTCTCCTCCCCTTCCTCCCTCCCTCCTTCCTTCCTTCCTTTCTCCTTCCCTTCCTTCCTCCCTCCCTTCCTCCTTTTTTCCTTCCTTCTTTTCTTCCTTCCCTTCTTTTTCCCTTCTTTCCTATGCACTGTCTAATCAGTGCCACCCAGCTGCACACTGGAGTGGGACCCACCACTAGACAGAGGAAACTACCATGGCCCAGATTGGAAAGAGAAATGATTCTCCCTCTTTCAAAAGCCATCTGCTGCAAAACAGCTACTTAGCAGGGGATTGGGGGTGAACCCTCATGGATCCCTCCCCTGCCTGTGCAGAATATTGGCTGGTTTGGCATATGGCTCTATGCAGGCCATCACAGTGGCTTGGGAGTTCGTGAGTGCAACTGCCATGTCACGTCCAGAAGACATTGGTTCATAGCCCTGTCCCTAACTTCTCCCCCTTACAGTCCCTGCATCTCTCCTTCTGCAATGTCCCCAAGCCTTAGGGAGAGTCGGTGTGATGTAGAGGAGACGAGACTCAGTTTTTCAAATGGTTCCCAGTTGTGACTTTGATCAAGGCAGGGTTCTTGGAGATTTCTTTTCTCCTTAGGAATAGGGCCTTGCAATAGTCTTACCCCTGGGGTACGACTTAAGGCTCCACTGCCACCTGCTCTCAGGTAAAGGATTTGCCTCACACTTAGCCCATAGCCCACACTGGTGCCGTTTGTGGTCCCCGCTTCCATGATGTCTTCAAAGCTATGCGTGAGCAAAGGAACCCTTACATCGCTGGCTGTGACTCTAAGTGGGGATTGCCGGGCCTTGCCACTTTCCTCTTGCACACAATAGCACTGAACACGTTCCTATTTCCCACCACCTGGGTGATTTCTCTAAGTCACACCCTGAAATAAGAAAGGTCAGGGTCCCTGGGTCCCTGCTGGTGAGGTTGGGAGGATGCTTAAGAGATTTTATGATGTCAACTTAACTCTTAGAAAGAGTATCACAGCGGGAAGGGTGGTGGCAAAGGGAGGGGGCAGACACAAAGGCACAGGTTCCACGCCTCTCTGGGACCACACTGACCTATATATGTGACCTATATATGACTCCAGTGTCTAGGCAACCCCTGCCTCAGTCACCTGGCGCAGTTTCTAAAAACTAGAATCGAAATCAGCATCCTTTCCAGGTTCCAAGAGAGCAGGTGCTCACAAGGGGGGAGGCAAATGGGCAGCTGTGCTGGGCCCAGGCCAGCCTCCAGAAGCCCAGAGCTTCCCCTTCCCATCTGGTCAGTGGCTGGCCTGTCCCCTCTCCCGGCTGAGCAGGAAGATGGAGTGGCCCACTTCTGGAAATGGTGCCTGCTGCCAGGTCCTCGCCACTCCCAGGGGAAGTCACACTTGCTGTGCTTCTCGTACCAGCAAACTAATTAAGATGAAAGAAGAACTCTTGGATGAGCCTGGAGAAACAGCATCTACTTCAGTCTCGGCTCTCCAATCCTTCAGGCTGCCTTTAGTAACCTCTTAGGACCCCCTGGCTTGTCCACCTCCGGAGAGGGAAGGCATCACTCAGCATGGTTCTGGCACAGGATAGAAAGAGGAGGAAACATTGAAGGAACCTGAAGAGAGAAAGAAGCCTTTTACAGCATCACCGAGGGAGAGTTGGGAGACTTCAACGCAACCGATAAAGTCCAGATTGCCTGCAGAGTCAATGTTCCCATTTCCAAGAGATGCTTTGGATGTTAAAAACAGTAAATAAGTCATGCTTACTTGGGGCTGGAATGTTTGTAGTCTTGAGTCTTACTGTATTGGCATTCCTCCCTCATCCCTAAATCTAAAGAGTGAACCTCACAAAATAACCTTGCAATTTTATTTCCAAAGGGGAATTCTTTACGATAAGAAAAATAACTAAACCAGTTCACGTATTTTTTTTTTAGCTTGACTTTTACACCTTACTTTAATATTAAGCTTTGCCTAATCCTTAAATCTTGTCATAAATTACATCCTTTGAGAAACGTGCTTTAGAAGCTACAGGGTCATTCAGGGGTGTCCAATTTTTGTATTGTGTGGTACTCAGGGCTGTCCTGGAGGGCATGCAGCCTGTGGATTGCAGGTTGGGCATCCTTGATTATTGCAAAGATGTCTAAATGCAAGTCTCTCTTAAGGAGTGTCCGCCTGTGTCTTGGTGTGGCGGCCTGTATGAGAATGGTCTACATAGGCTCATATATTTGAATGCTTGGTCACCAGGGAATGGAATTGTGTAACAAGGGTTAAGAGTGGCCTTGTTGAAAGGGGTGGGCTTTGAGGTTGTGTCTCTCTCTTTATCTGCTGCCTGTGGATCAAGATGTAATGAAGCTCTCAGCTACTGCTCCAGCACCATGCTCGTCTTCTCCCTGCCATGACGGTCATAGGCTGACCCTCTGACACTAAGCAATCCCCCAGTTAAATGCTTTCTTTTACAAGAATCGCCTTGGTCAGGATGTCTCTTCACAGCAACAGAACAGAGACTAAGGTGCTTGGGATTCCAGGCCATGGTGGCGCACGCCTTTAATCCCAGCACTCGGGAGGCCAAGGCAGGTGGATCTCTGTGAGTTTGAGGCCAGCCTGGTCTACAGAGTGAGTTCCAGTACAACCAGGGCTACACAAAGAAACCCTGTATCAAAAATAAAATAAAATAATATAAAATAAAGACACTTAGGATTACATAAAGTCCTTTTCTTATACGATTTTCTGTTGACATGCTTGATTTACTACCTTTGCTTCAGACTGGCTTGTATCTAAATTCTTTTCTGTGACACAGTCAAGGATCTGTTTACCTGTGTGGAAGGGTCTTCGGGGAAGAGAACCCTAGGATGCCTTGCTACCATTGACAGCTGCATCAAGTCTGAAGCCACTCAGCTGCTCCTGCTCTGGTCTATACTGCCAACTCTGGAGAAAGTCTTTGCCAGCTCTGAGTGGTCACATGCCTCAGGTGTGGAGACACGTGTACCTCACTGGCCTTGTGACTTGGCATACGGTAGAATAGAATTAACAGATGACCAGCAAGTGGCCACAGTGTCCAGCTTCCAGTTGCTTCTGCTGCAGTATCCCAGAATGCCCAGTGGTAATGGTGGCTACGCCTGCTTGGCCTAGCCCTGTCCACTGCAAGTCATGGGTATGTGAAAAGGATCTGTGCATGGGTGTGTCCGTGTTGACCCTTGCGTTCCTTTTGTACAGCCACTGAGACTTCCTCTGGATGTACTGGGATAACAGCTAAAGAGGGAGCAGCTGAGTGGCCACGAGCCCTTGGGGGCCAGGGAGATGGCTCATCCGTCACTGGGTGACTTGAATACTTCAGCTCAGACCTCAGGAAGACAGGCTCTAAGGCAGTGACTACTTGGCTACCTCAATGAACACTGCCTCTAAGCTCTGCCATTCCTACCCTTGCCATCACCTTCAGGTCTCTAGTCCTCTGTCTCTTTGTCCCACGGTTCATCCTCCCCTCCCCCCCGCCTCTCCACAGCATCCTTAAGAACTTTCTGACAGAGACTCATGTTGTCCTTCTAGTTCATGGAGACCTTCCTGACCAAGAAGTGGCTTTGGGGCTGTCATACTCTGAGGATCCAGAGGAGGCTACTGTGGGCCCTGGTGCCAGCCACACCATGCCACCGAGACCCCTGCTGATTCCTTTGCCTGCGTTTCTGTTACCACCAGGTACTGACAACAGATGTTTTTCACAAGCTTGTTATGGCAAGTGTTCACTAAATCCCCATTCCTTCATCTAGAGAAGATGCCTTCAGGGCGGCCATTACTCACCCTGCTTTGGGGATGTCTCTCACTGAGTCTTCCCAACCCACCTCACATCCTGCTGCTAGGAAGGACTGAGCAGGCGGCTAACCTGGGTAGAGGCTTGTCTGTTTCTGGAATGAGGGGCCTGGCAGCAGACTTTTCACCTTGTCCATACCCTCCTGGCTTGGATGTCACTAGGTGTGTGTGTGTGTGTGTGTGTGTGTGTGTGTGTGTGTGCATGTGCACGTGTGTATATGAGTTCAGGATCAGAGACCAACAGGGCCTTTGAGGTGGAGTCCGTGTAAAACTTATGGTACCACAGAGTGTGCAGCATCCAGCTTCAGAAGAAGAATCCATGTGCCTCCTATGCTGGGTTATGTACCCATTCCTCATGCCCTCTGCTCCCTGGAGAAAAGGGGCAAGTGTGGTTCTACCAATATGCTACACACCCTGCCCATAGCTCCTCCCAGTCCTTTCCCCACAAATGAGCCTCCAGGAATAAATTAGGCACCCTACTCCCTACGCCCACCCCCTTCCCTCTGCTCACTGCACTGGGGTTGGACTGGTTTCACCTTAAGCATCTCTCCATGCAGGAGGCTCAGAACCTTGCAAGGCCTTCTTTACAAACAGGGACACTTTTCAAAGATCTGTTTCCTCTCCTCTGAAGACTTTTCAATGGGCCCGACCCAGACAGCATAACTCTAGTTCCCTTCCAGAATCTTTTATTTCAGAATAACAATTTCTGAATTTCAGTGCTCCCCAGACAGGGTCTCATTACAGGCTCCTGGTTCCCAGTCAACTTTGAACCTCAGGAGCACCATGCCCCAGGCATTGCACCCTTCTTATGGCCACAAGAACCAGATGAATCAGAGCTGGGTTTTGAAAGGACAGGTGAGGCCACCTACCCCTCTGTAAAGCCTGTAGCATCGTCAGTTCAGGCACTGCCAGCTGGAGGCAGGCTCTGGTGATCCGGCCAGCACAGCCCAGGAAAGGGCCACCTGGGAGGGGACATCATCCTTCCCCTACTTTCTGACCTCCACACAAGGCGTACGGGGGAGAAAAGAGTGAGTGTGCCAACCTTGCACTTCCTTGGCATGTGTAATGTTAATTCAGTCACCAGTGACGGAGGCCATTCAACTTCAGGTATTGACTCCTTTTTTATTTTCTTTTAAGAATTAAAACAATTCGCTCTTGGAAAATTCCATCCATATGTGTGATGCATCTTGAGTATATCCAGCCTCTAATTCCTGCTTCCCAGTTGCGACTCACCCAGAATGCCCAAACACACTCCCTCCTACCTTCATGCCCTTTTGTTCCTTTGTTTACATAACTCTTTGAGTCTAATTAGTGCTGCCCCAAGTGTTCACAAGTGTGTGTGTGGGGGGGGGGGGGATTATCAGAGGGAGCATGGAAATTTACCATTCACTACATCCTTGGAGAAGAACAGTTTCCTCTTTCCCAGTAGCCACCAACTATCAATAGCTCCATACGAGCCCCTTCCCCAGCTATGCTACGTGTTGAGTGGCCTGACCTTGTGCAGCTAACCACAGCTGCTGGGAGCTCATGAGTGCAATGGCTGCATCATGTCTAGAAGACAGCATTGAACTCCTCCTCATTCTGGGGCTCTTACATTCTTCTTACCTCCTTTTCTGAGACGTCCCCTGAACCCTGGTGTGTGTGTGTGTGTGTGTGTGTGTGTGTGTGTGTGTGTGTGTCCCATTTAGTGCTAAGTATTCAATAGTCGTATTGTCTTAACTCTGACCGGTCTCGGCATTGATTGCTACCCTCTGCAAATGATGAAATATAAATATTTAGAAGACAATTAGAATGACAACCCCCAAGGAGGCTGAGTGATAACCATCTTGCAAGTATTTTGACAACTTGTCCATTTAGAGAAATAACAGTAGTAGGCTCTGCCCTAGGACTTATGACCTCTCCAATCCTGAGCTTTTGGCCAGGTTGACATTACCAGACATAAACTCCCTTCTGTAGAGTAGGCTTCATGTTTAAATGAAAGTCGTTGGTCACTTCCATAACAGCCATGCCATTATTGCCCCAGTGGGCACAGCCTTCCCTGGCTAGTCAGTAGCACAGCACACAGAGTTCACTGCTGGGTAAGTACTTTGATGACCTTTCTCCCTCAATGGCCTTTGTAGCACCTTCTAGAACTGTGAAAGCTAGCCATCAGGGAGAAAGTTTTCAGGTCAATTCCAACTAGATTTCTCCATGAACTGCAACCAAAGTATGTGTGTCTTCAGCAATAGGGTCTTATCTAGTTATGCTGGGCATCCAAAGGCAATGGCAATACCCATGTTGTTTAGGGGACATGAAGGTTCTTAACGTTACCTTTGCTTCTCATAGCTGTGAGGTAAAGATGGGAGGGGGTGGCTTGTGAACAGAGCAGGCCAGCTAGAGACTATAGTTCTTAGTGCAAGAACCAGGAGCCAACTCCACACCTTAAGCCAGAGGAATTTTGTAGCATTGTAGCGAGAATGTAGAAGGTATAGACAGAATGAATACTCCTTAACTTGGCCCAGCACTGAGTCCTCAGGGCTAAGAGGAGAGAAGCAGCTGCTGCCTGTGGTGTGAGGTGTGGGCCCATACACGGTTTCAGACTAAGGACAAGTGAACAAATCATAGCTTTGATTAGTGACCTCTGAGCCTGTCCCCAGAGCAGTGTCATGCTAGCTCAGCACACAGTCATATGGAGTCTTGGGAACAGAAGCTGTCCCTAGCCAGACCTTTGAGGACAGGGAGTCCGCAGAAGGCTCACTTACACCTTAATCCTCTCCACATGGTGCAGGGTTTGCTTGCTGCCCTTAGTTATCCAGAATTCTGGTCCACAAAGAGAGCAGCTGGGAGAAAGGGAGGGAGCAGGGCACAGAGAGCAAGGGAGGGGGGCGATGAGCAGACAGAAGAAAGGAGAGAGATGATGGGAAGACAGATTGCAAACAAGTGCCCCATAATTAACTTCTATTGACATTATTTTAAAAATATGCAATTTTTGGTGGGGAAGAGACAGAAATCTTTAATAAATAAATAAATTAAAATAAATAAATAAATAAAAATCTTAGGTAAAAAACCAAATTTTAAAAATAAGAAAAAAATATGCAATTTTGCGGCTGCAGAGAAAGTATGAGAACAATGCGAGATTCCCTCTGAGTCTGTCTGTCTGTCTCTACACAAACATGGGGGCTGGGAGAACCATTTCTTCCTGAACCATTTGAGTATAAATTGGAGCCCTCTGCCCTTAGGCACTCCCGGGCCCAATTCCTGAGAACAAGGGCAATTTCCCACATAATTGTCACGTGAGCATCAAAACTCAGTTAATTGTTTTCATCAAAATACAGTATATTCCAAGTTTGTTGAGTGGGTCAACGGTGGCTGTTCCAGGTCTGGCTTTTCCAAGTCTAGGAAATGCCCCAGCATCACCACGACATCTAATAAGTGTTTATCTTTAGTCTCCTTTATTCTAAAAACATTCCTCAGCCTTCCTCTGGCTTTCTTGTCCTGAATATTTTGGGGAAATGTTAAACTGGTTATTTTAGGTGGTGTTCTACTTGAGTTCATCCCACTTTTCTTCAAGATGACATCTGGGGCACCCCTCAGGCAGGTATGCCCCTGGGAGCGAGGTCTCTTCCTCAGTGTGTCACCTCGGGAGGCAGAATTGTCTTCAAGACATGGGAGGGAAAAAACCCCATTGCATTTTCCTCTGTATTTGCCCCGTCTAGCATTCTTCGCTTCTTCCTGTATATGGGAAATTCCATCTGGAAATATATATATTTTTTCATCCTGACAAGCCTTCTTTAACATTTCTTAGACTGCAGGTGATGAATTCTCTCAATTTGCATTTATCTGAAAATATCTTTCTTTTCTCACTTTCATTCTGAAAAATATTTTCACTGAATATAGAATTCCGGATCAACAGGTTTTCTTAATGCTATATTTTCTGTCTCCTGTCACGTCTAATAAGAAACTAGACATCATCTGTACCGCTATTCTCACGCATTCAACAAGTCTGATTTGAAGGACCCACGCTGTCTCGGAATCATTGGTTCCTGTAAGTTTGATTATCTTACTATTCTAATTAGCCTTTCTGTTGCTGTGACCAAAAGCAACTTGGACGAGGAAAGAGTTGATTTCAGCTTATAATTCTAAATCCCAGTCTATTGTTGGTGGAAGTCAGAGCAGGAGCTGAAGCAGAGACCATGGAGGAGTGCTGCTTACTGGCTTGCTTCCTCTCGCTCGCTCATCCACTCCCTGCCTGCCTCCCTGCCCCTGTGACTTCTGAAGGCTGAGGGTGCAGCTGGGGGCTTAAGATGTGTGGCACCCAAATCTCAGCCCTGGGTTTGCTCTGCTGGTGTCCTCCTACCTCCCCAGGGGGTCAGAAGAGCTGCAGGGCAGAGGTGTGCAAAAGGTGAGCGCTGGCAACAGGGTGAGGATGGTGAAGGTAGTGGTTGCTAAAGAGAAGGGGTAGTGGGTAACAAAGGGCTCTGGTAACACAATGTTGGCCGAAAAGAGGTGGAGGAACCAGCCACCTTACCACCCACCTTTCAATGCATAGAATAAGAGAAGCCTTTGGAATCCTGATGGAGGGGGATATAGGTGCTGGCTGACAGCTGCACCAACACCAGGGCCACAGGCCTTTCAGCCTAGCTACCCACACAGTGCAGGCTTCTGAGGAGCACAGGTGCTGATAGTCATTTCAGCCACTGAGACTTTCAGGTCTGCCTTGATGAGAGTGGGTGGATATCAGGATGGTTGGAAAGCAAGGACTACGGTCTCTGGTGAAAGCCTAGAACTCTGTGTTGGGTTTAGAGGAAATCTGTTTGGGCAGGGTAAAGTGACCCAGAGTCCCTCCTTTATGAGTCATTTTGAGTCTCTTCTGTATGTAGGGCAATCGAGGCTAGAGTCATCATCCCAGGCACCTAGCAGTTGGAGGTGTAGCTTGGGAGAAGCTACAGACTAACTGAGGCTGGCTGCTATTCTGTAGTGATTTCCTCTTCCTACCTCCTTCTTGATATATAGCCTCTCCTGCACCCTCTCTGGCTCTGTGTCCCCAGGACAAAGCACCCCTGAACCTAGGGCTCTTTGCATGTACCATCTGATCTGACTCCCTGGTTGCAACTGTGCCCCCATGCAGAAGGCTCTTAGCTTACCATGAAGACTACAAGACCTAGGTTCACTGAGGAGGCATTCACAAACCTATGGAACTCTGTGGGACTGGAGGCAGGATTTGAACCCATAGCCCTTTGGTTCCCAGACTTGGTAGTGAGGCTGCCAACTGCCATGGACCTGGGGATCACATGTGGCCTTTGTTCTGGCCTTGCTGGTCAGCACTGGCATCTTAGCTATCTCATTTTCCCTGAGCCTTCTCCAGGCTTCTTTCTGCCCTCGTGCAGGTGTCAGGACTGGACAACTCCAGATAGATCTATCTGCATCTCCAGATAGATCCCAGCAATAGTGCTGAGGGATTAAAGCAAGAGAGCACCCCCAGGCCTATGGAGCAGCAGCTCTCCCCTGTCCTGCTTGCATACACAAGCATGCACATGCACATTTGTTTACAAGACATGCATATACACAGTCATGCATGCACACATATCACACACACATGCACATGCATGCACACACACAAATCCATGTAAAAGTTGACACATGTGCACTCATGAGGCATGTGATATACACATATACACGATGCATTTGTACACCCATGTAAGCACAAATACATTACATACATTTGCATGCACGTGTACACAGGCAGAGGTACAGAGAGTGTTAGTTGTTCTCTGTCCCATGCTGCCTTTCTGTCCTCTTAGCTGATCAGAGGCAGCTTCCTGTGTTTTCCTATGTTTCCACAAGTCTCTGTGGGGAGAAGGCCCCCTCCAACTCTCTGACCACCTTGGTTAACACATAGCCTGATCATCATTGTCCAGCCTCACTTCTTTGTCCTGCTGCTCTTTCTTCCTCTATGCGGAGCTTCAGAGTCCTGCACGTCCTACCTGGGCATCTCTCAGGAGCTTCTTGTCTCCTTCATGGCTAGCAGGGACTCTATCCCTGTGCACTGCTCCGTAGAGGACCTGACCCTCTCCAACTTCTTCAACACCTCTCCACTACACCCTACACTTGGGGATACCTTTCTGCCCCTTAGGAACAGCAGCTCATCCCTTTTCAGCCTTGATGCTTGGTGTGCTCTCTGCAGAGTGTCCCTCCCAGACCTGTGTGCCCCGTGCAGGATGTCCCTCCCAGACCTGTGTGCCCCGTGTAGGATGTCCCTCTGAGACCTGTGTGCCCCGCTCACGCCTTTATTACCAGGGGCTTTGAGCCCTAATGACCACACATCTTGCACATGCGTGCACACACACATGAGCACATATACCCATATACATATGCACATGGTCCCTTCATCAGCTGGCCTCTCCTGATAAGTGCTGTCTAATTGACAGATTTTGCACCAGGCCCTTTGGAGTCTCTGCATCTGAGTGTCCCTTTCTACTCAGCCTCAGTCTTGAATGCTCTGACAGATCACCTTGGACTGTTTGGAGCTCACACATGGACCCAGCTGCTCTGGAAGCTGGGAGGGAGGCTGAGACAATGGTGTGTGAGGCCTGCTGTCTGCTGGCTGGTGAGGTCCACTGCCTGCTTCATAGCTTGCTACTCCCCACTGATGCTTCATATAGAGGAAGGGGTTTGTGCTCTCTGGGGATCACATCACCTCTTAGAGCTTCAACCTCTAACACCAGCTCACTGGGGACAAATCTTCCACACAAGGACTTGGGGCTTCCGGCACCCAGCAGCTGGAACACACGCTGTGAGCATTGCAGGGGAAGAGCATCTGTTAGGGGACTCTGGAAATGAAGCGCCATTCTAGAGGGTAGCTAATAGCGCAGAGTGTCCACCCATCTCCAAGGGAGGAGGGATAGACAGGGTCCCCAGTGAGCCTCCCACTTAGCCAGCAAGTGTGCAGGGGAAAGGCTCTTTCTTCTCAGGCACACACCCAGCTGAGGAAGCGAAGCGCAGCCAGGAGGCCCAGGATTCTGACAGAAACAACAAAATCCCTGAAATACCTCATTTTCTGACAGCTATTCGCCCGCAGTTTTGAAACTCGGCTGGATGCCGAGCGCCAGCCCCTTCCCTGGGCTGAGAATGTCAGAGCCCATTGATCCGGGTAAAATATGCCAGAAGGAGAGCCCCTGATTGAGAAGCATGCCTGATCAGCATCTCAATGCTTTCCTACATTGATTTTGGATACCAGGGTCCCTGATAAAGTGGAAATTTACAGTCTCACCACCAAAATTCCTTCCTGACTCCATCATCCGCTCAACAGATGGCACATCTCCAGGGGAACTTTAATAACCCCCAAAATTAAATTAGTGAAAAATGGAGAATGCTTGTAATATTAAAAGTCATCCATAGCTTCAGGAAGCAGGTAAATTTTCATCCATAGAGGTGAACGTGGAAAGAAGTTGGAGATGGGGTGATGACTGTGAGATGAAGATACTTGTCTGTCCCTGCCCAATCTCTGCCAGCCTCTGCCAGTTTCTGCTTGTCCCTGTCTGCCCGTGTCTGTCCCATATCGCAAACTGTGCCAGCAGGACCCTAAGCAGTGAGTTGCAGTGGGAAGTGTTGGTTCCCATGATGGAACTCTTCTTGGTGACTCTTGGAACCCCTGGGCCAGATGTGAAGGGGCAGAGTAGGGAGGTCCTAGTACCATTCTCATGCAAATAATCTAGTATTACAGACTAGGAACGGTATACTTGACTCAGGCCAATCTCTCTTGGGAGTTCAAACCTGGCTTATTCTCCTGCCCACGTGGGGCCAGCGGCTGAGTTCAAGCCAGGCTGGAACCATATGGACCTGAGCTCCCACGTACAGGGCATCTCAGGGAACACCACCCATTTTCCTGTTGCCTGGTCACATGCTCACATCCAACCACCTGCTGTGCCTCCAGAGACTTCTTCCACTGCACAGTGCAGCTCTCTTGTCGGTTTGGAGATCACCGGATAAAGAAAAATCACCACATACAGACCCAGACTCCGCACAGAGCTCAGAGAGTTCCCACCGTGATGTTGGGTGTTTGCTGAAACTCTTGAGGGTGGCATACATGTTCTACACACCCTGGGTTTGGGAGCTGCATGTCTCCTCTGCAGATGGTGTCTATTATAGATTCCTCCTTCTTTGTTCATCTAGTTAGTGTGGGGTTTGAGGCTGACTGTGTGTAAGTTAGCTAACTTATCTTAAAACTAGGCCAAGGACTGGGGAGATGGCTTAGTCAATAAAATGCTGGCTGTGCAAGCATGAGGACTTGAGTTCAATCCCCCAGAACCTATGGAAAAATCTGAACACGAAGGCAATGAAGAACTGGGAATAGGGTCCCATGTCTTGCCGCTGAGCTGGATAGCTGGAAGCTGCCCAGATTTCTTGCATATGGATTGGTCTGCCATGGATTTTCTTTATGAATGAGGGAGGAGGGGTGTGCCTTCTCTACCTACAGAAACTCTTGGCCTAACACGTAGAGCAAAAACAGAGGAGGAAGGTGGCTATGGCTTCCCACCCGCTGCCCTTCTAGAAGGCATCTCCGCCACTGTGTGCTGCTGGGAGCCTCAGGGCCTCAGAGGGAGTGGGGTTCAGACTGGTGGAGGTTCCTTGGTTTCTTCTGAGTTGTCTAAATACTTCTTGTTTCTTCCAAGGTCCACTCAGCTGTGACAGAGACACCATCCCCACACCGCAGGCCAACATGAAAATCCGTTCTGTTCCCCACATGGAAAATCCTTACTCATCCTGTGCAGATAGTGAAAACAGGCAGCTTTTAAGCTGGGCCAGGCTACTCATTACCTTCTTATCCATGGAACTCATCTGCCCCCACCCCACGACACACACACACTGATGAAACCAGTCAGTAGTTGTCCACTCAGGGGGACAGATCATGTTTAGCCAGCATTGCCAGATTGGTGTCCACATAACATCTCCTTCCTCTGTGGTCCTTCCCAGAAGTTCAGAGAGCCTTTTAGCTTCCTTCCTCACCAATCCCCCCACTCCCGCCCCACAAGACTGTTTTGGCTCTCACACACAGGAAAGGGCACAGAGGACCCGAACACAGATGCAGCTCTGCCATGGCCCCACTGCATGCATGGCTATGGTCTACCTGTGTGGTCATCGTACCCAGCTTCCCTTGCATAAGCCTGAGTAAAGCAGGAATCAGCTTCCGCTCATAGCGAGATGAATGAATCAGGCAGACTGAGAAGACCCTGGGATGCACACTGGAGTCAGTGTAAAGGACCCAAGACCATGGAGGCTTGGTTTGCACGAATCACAACTGAACAAAACAAGCTCAAACAGAGAGGGCCTGCTTCTTTTCTCAGAGGCACCAGAGGTCACACGGTCCCAGGCACGGTGTGATCTCATGTTGGCTCCCCTTCTTTCAGATTCCCTTGGTTCTATCTTTGTCCCTAGGCTAGCTGTGTTTGGTGTTACAGCATGGCAGCTGGAAACCACCCTTTGGCCGCATGCTCCTTCCCCTCTCATCAAGAGAAACAAGTATACCATCGTAATACTTCTTTCTACCCCAGTCTTTAGCTTTAGCGTTCACTCTGCTGCACCAGCTGTGTTGACAGGGTGGTGTGATGTTGGCCCTTGTCTCCGCCGCCTTTCTCTGTAGTCCTGGCTGTGCTATGGTAAGAGGAAACAGATCTAGCAGCCTCTGTTTATGAAGTCCTTGGCTCTCTCTCAATTTCTCCTTCTGTTTTTCCTTCATGGGAATGCAGAGAGCAGGTTGTTCCCTCTATGATACCAACCAACCAACCAACCAACCAACCAAACAAACAAACAAACAAACAATCCATTGTGTTTCCAAATGCCAGAAGCATAAATAACTCTTGCCCCCTTCTTTGTCTACCACAATCAGCAAGATGCTCAGGCCCAGGTGGCCTCACTCCTTGCCACCAGGTAAAGTTTGCTCATTTTTATCCACAGGGAGGCCAGTCCTTGCTGAGATAAACCCTGTATGTCTTTAAGACTAGCACTGATCCATGAATCCACCGGACCTACTACCGTATGGGAAGATAACACAGAACATACTGGTCCCTGGCCATGGTCTGCTCAGTCTACGGCGTCTGAAGGAGGCTGGATGTCCTTGGGTATTGTCTGCTGAACTCTGGGTGACTTTATTTGTGATGGAGAGTTGCAGAGGGAGGCCACCGGTTGGTCCAAGTCTTTATTCCAAGAACCACATTCTTCTGCTTGCTTGGGTGACATTGGCTGATACTTGTCTAGAGCTAGAAAAACACCTCCACTGGCTGTGGGTGCTGGGCAGGGACATAGATTTCCCAGGACTTGTCATGACAGTCAGTCTGGCTTCTGCGATATGATTTAACTCAAAAAATTCTGCCCTACCGTCCCTCTGCTATTAAAGGAGCTCAGCTACCACCCATCACAGGACTAAGAGAATTCCACACTGATGCCCTGGGTCAGGGCCTTTGTCCTCCAAAGGACAGGGGTTTGGGGATTCTGTACTTGCTGTGGGCCGCCCAGCATTGAGCTCTTGTGAGGTGAAGGATATCCTTGTTCCTGTGATGATCACATCACCGTAGCTCCGTATCCTTCATCCGCACCCTGTGCCAGCCCCTTTCTTGAGCTTGTATGGCTGAAGTTCTAGGTGAGTGGGGCCCATGTTTCTTGTTGGTGATCATCCTTTCTCCAGAGACAAGTCCCCAGCAGGCAGATGCTCACACCAGACCCCGGCAGCAAGGGGATGGAGGGCAGAAGGAGTCCGTTTTGACTCTGTGCAGAGCCCAGCAGAACCCCGCACTCACAACCACGGCTGCCTAGTGACAGTCAGTGACCCCACAATGTTCTTTCTCACAAGTAGTCCCCCCCCTCCCAGGCCCTGGCCACCTCACTCCACCCCCATTTCTAAGGCAGCTAGGGACAGTCCCTTTATTTGAATGGCATTTCTCAGAACCCCAAAGGCGTCATGGCAGAGTGCAAGTTGCTGGTTGCTATCCTCCGGGGTGGCTTGGCTGCTTTCAAAGGGGTGGGGTATTTACCCCAGGCCCCAGCAGATGCTCTGGAGCCTCTAAGCAAAGCCATGTCAGGTTCAACTCTGCACAGTAACCCATAGAGTTCCCGAAGCGCTGAGCTAGCTTCCCCCTCCTTCTCCTGGCGTCACCAGCAGCCAGGGATGTATTGTGACATTGCTAACACCCCACAGACAGCCACATGAAAACACTCATTAGCATGTTAGAGAGGTTTCATCTTGTCATGCTGTGAATCTGCTCTCTGCATCCCTACCCAGGCAAGTGGGGACTGGCTCAGGGATGAGCTAACGGTTAGCCAGGGTACCAGGACTCAGGGGTCACCTCATACCCTGGCTCACATGATAGGGGCCTGAGCTTGACGGGTCTGTCTGTCCAGAGCCACAAGAGTGTAAAGGGCCTTCTGGAAAATGCCCTGCCTAGACAGGAGTTGTTGGAAGGTACAACACAGGAGAACAGAATATCCCCACAGTCCTGCCACCAGCTCTGTGCGCATACTGTCACAGAGATGTCAGATGTGACATCTGCAGATTACAGGCCATGTATTGAGAAGCAAGAACTCAGAAGCTATCTTTCTCAGGGCCTGGAACAAAAATATTCTGCAGAAATGAGCAGGTCCATGTGTCTCCTGGTCAGTTGGTTTTGGAAACTCTGAACTTTTCTGCCCCATCTAGGGCGAGCGTCCACAGAGTCTCCTAGGAAAGGGATGAAGGGCTAGCTGCGGAGGCACGTCATAAGCCCTCCAGGCTCAACTCTCTCAGTCCATGGAGTTGAACACTGAAATGATCTTTCTGCCTCTGTTTCCATCTCACTCTGCCATGGGACCAATCAGCATGCCACATCCAGCCATGGCCCAGTTCCCCATTGTCAGTCAGGGCTTAGGTCTTACGGGATAGGTGCAGGAGCTATCCTTGGTATGAGATAGGTCACCTCCTGAAGGATGGATGGGTGGGCACATGGGAGGCCTGGGAGGCCTGGGAGGCCTGGGTTCTGTGTGTGCCCTTGGCCAAACTAACCTGACTCAATGTAAGCAGAGGCTGCTTGTTTGTACCCAGCTGTCCAGACCCGAAATAAACACATAGAAACTATATTAATTAAAACTATTAGCTCAAACTTCTTATTAACTAACTCTTACATTTTAAATTAACACATTCCTATTATTTTGTATTTTGCCATGAGGCTCGTGGTATACTGGTAAGGTTCCGGGGTATCTGTCTCCTTTGGTAGCTACATGGCATTTCTTCGACCCTACCTACTCTCTCTCTACATCTCTGTTCGGATTTTCTTCCTGGCTTTACTCTGTTAAGCCACTGGCCTAAAGCAGCTTCTTTGTTAACCAATGGCAACAAAACATTCACAGCATACAGAGGGGAAGGATTCCTACATCAACTCAAGGTGGAAAAAAAGGGAAGTCTGAGGAGGGAAGGGGTGCCTGCTGGGCAGAGCCCACATCCCAAGACTTTTGCTGCCTGGGATTGCTGACAGCTTAATTCTAGTTGTGTGACCAAGCAGGAGCCAAGGGCCTACATCACACCTGGGATCCTTATCACAAGTTCCTGGCTGGCCAGTCCCTCACCCCCTTTCTTCCTCACAGTCCCCCACAGGTGCTGACCCAGCCAGGAGCATCTGAAAATCGGAAGCACTGGTAGAGAAGGCCTACTGTCTGCCCTGCTCCCCTCACCCCAGACAAATGGGCTGCTTCCTGGCAGGAACAACAGATCTGTCTCCTGCTGAGTGCCACACACAAACCCATTTTCATCCAGGTACTGAGATCTATCTCCTCTATCTTCCTATCTTCTAAATTTATAGATGGCTGCTATGCATGCCCTCCAGAGAAGATGCGTTAGAGACGATAAAGAAGGCGCCAGCTCCAGACAAATGCTGGCTTGTGATTTAAAGCAAAACTGTAGGCTTATAGGCAGCTATGCCAGGAATGCGGCAAAGCCCAATGAAAGATGCTTTGGTCTATTGGACCCTCAGGGCACCCCAGTTCACTGCCTGGCTTCTTGGGTCCAGACTTTGGCCTCTTGTTACAGATAACTAAAGACCCAAGGGGTTTTAGCTTGTGAAAGATAAAGGTGAAACCAAGTTGTTTGGGGGAGGTTCTAGGCCTCTGGATTCTGTACCCAACTTTCAGGAACCTCTGTGTCTCAGCTTCCCTGAATACATGACTAATGAAGAAAAACACCCTGCCCAGCTGCCCAGAACTTGACACCATTCTTCCCAGGGCCTGGCATCTCTGAAATGCAAACACTCATCTCCTTGAGATGCCCACAGAAAACACCATGTTTCCAACAGAATTTGGAATTTACCCCTTCTCCCTCCTGTTCAGGTTGCTCAGAACTCTGGAACACACCCAAGTCTCCAGAGGTGTTCTCTTTGCTTACTTCCTTCTGCAAAGCTTCGGATGCATAGGGCATTCCATGGACCACCTTGACCATGCTACCCTGGTTCTCAAGAGGAAGACCCCTTAGAGAACAGGCACAGCATCTCCTACTGGCATGCCTCCAGCGGAGACAGTAGGGCAGTGGGCAGTGCCTCCTCTGCCTCCCCGCATCCCTGGACTCCAGTTCTTTCAGGAGATGACTGCTCTTCAGTGCTTCACTGAGTACTGGGGAGGGGTCCGTTGAAACCAGGATAGTTCTGAAGGATAGTATTTGAGGACAAGAGGCCCCCATTTACCTTGGGACATCCAGAAGTTGTTCTGTACAGCCCAGAGGGGCAAGCCTAAAAAACGCCCGGGTTGGAGATGTGTCTCAGTGGGTAGAGGGCTTGCCTAGCATTCAAGAAGCCCTGGGCATCATTTCAGCACCCTGTGCGGTCCATGGCTCACACACGGAGGTCAAAGGACAGCCCAGGGGAGTTCTAGGGCTTGAATTCATGTTGTCAGGCCTGGCAGTAAGCGCCTTGTTCCCTTCTCACTGACTGCTGTCATGGAGTTTGTAAAAAGTATTTTTTACCTGCCAGGCATTGGTGGTGCATGCCTTTGATCCCAGCACTCAGCAGTCAGAAGTAGGCAGATAATCTGTGAATTCGTAGGCTAGCCTGGTCTATAGAGCAAGTTACAGGACAACTAGAGCCGTTACACAGAGAAACCCTGTCTCAGGGGGGAAAAGCTACTTTTACCTAGCCACACAGTCATCTTAAGTAACATTATGTAGATGCTCTCTGGCTTATGGGCATATTTAGTAGGTGGACGTACTACACATGCTGGCTGGGCTACTGTACCCTGCAGTCTCTGTGGGCTCCCTGACCAGAGGGGCTGCTGATGCTGCTGCTGCCCAGCATTGCATGCGAGGGTCACACCACTGCCACCTTGGAAGCGAGTTTTCTGAGTGCATATGGCATTTCACACCATTCTGAATAACCATGCTGTTGAACCCATGTGACACGGAGGAGATTGGTCCAGCTCCACAGGCAGTGCCAGTCTCTCAAGGCCATGTGTCCCATTCCACCCTTCCTGCTCCCACACTGACACATTTCCATCTTCCGTATGTTGTAAACCCCACAAGGCACTCTTAGGAAATTTGCTGCAAACAGACAGTTGCATTTTAAAGAGATCAAAGGCGTAGATGAAAGGGCAAGTAACTGCGTATTCTCAGAGTTGGTCAAAAACCTT
Organism: Microtus oregoni; assembly: GCF_018167655.1. Lineage (NCBI taxonomy): Eukaryota > Metazoa > Chordata > Mammalia > Rodentia > Cricetidae > Microtus > Microtus oregoni. Next base: position 12,097,409 of record NW_024543084.1, on the reverse strand, counting down.
TAGCCTAGACCTGAATCTCCTCTTTGCACCATTTTCCTTCCACCTATAGAATTTTCCTCAGCACACCTGTGATCATTCTTCCAATTATGAGTGTCTACTGGGCACGGCGAGCTCCATTCTTCACAGAAAATACTTCCTCTGCTGGGTCTCTGGGCGGCCAGCAGGATCTTTCCCATGCAGTGCTGGGGAGCTGTCCTTCCATGCTCTTCCAGCTTGCCTGTTTCCAGCTCGAAGTCTGCCGTCCTCACTTTTGTTCCTCTGCGTGCCCTGGCGACTTGCAGCTTTTACAGCAGGTTGGTGGCAGTTTGCACAAGCTGTGCTTTGGTGTCATTTTGTCTGTTAATTCATCTGAGACCTTGGTGCGATTTTAAAACCTGTGGGGTTCTAGTTCTCATCGGATAGAGAGATTTTTCAGTTGTTTCTTCAAACAGCTGTTTTCTCCATTCCCTGTGTTCTGAGACCCAAGGCCTGAGTGTTAGATGCTGCTGAGTTGGTTCACAGATATTAATGCTCAGTTTCCTGGGCCTTTCTCTCTGTGCTGTGTTTTGAACGATGGGTCCCAGTATGTCTCTGTGCTCACTGATACTGATCTTTGCTTCTGTCCCACGTGACCAACCTTCTGTTGCTGTATTTTTGTGACAGATTCTGTGTCTCATATATATGGTCTTCTTTGCCTTGTATTAACTGTTTTTTTTCCTCTGGTGGTGCTGGGAATTGAACCCAGGGCCTTGTGCATGCTAGTCTAGTGCTCTATCACTGAGATACACACCCATCCTCTCCCCACCTTGCATTTCTCCTGTTTCTATTCTGCTCAGAGTTTGGAACACCTGGTTACGTGTTAACAGTCATGTCTCCTGCTTCTCAACCAAGTTATATGAGGTCACGGGACCTTTGAAGTCTTTATAATTTTTTTTGCATTTACTTTTCTTTTGTGTTATGTGCGGGTGTTTATGCATTCCCCAGTGTACTTTATGGTGGTCACATGACAACTCTCAGGAGTCAATTCTCTCCTTGTACCATTTGGGTCCTGGGTGTTGAACTCAGATTGTTAGTCTTTCTAGGAGCAGTTTACAGTGGGTGTAGGGTGAATGGTATTCTTCACTCTAGGAGTGAGGTGCCACCCTTTACCTGATCCTTGCTGCCTGAACCATGGAGACCTCTATTGTTCTCCACTGTGGGAGCTGGGTACTGTGTAGCCCCTGTTTTCCAGTGGCTCCACCATTGCCCAATGCTGTTTGTTCCACGTGTGCTAATGGGTGGCCAGCCAAGCACCCGTGGCACCTGCTGGTCTGACTTGTGCTTTGGAAAGTGTTATGTTCATTGTCCATCCTTACCAGCCACCCACCCTCATTTATTTATTCATTGCCTCTGGGGATCTCCTCTGCTCCCCAACATTCAGCACAGTATTGACTGGGGTAAAGCTGACAGTGTCCTGCCTGTCACACTCAGTGTGTGAGCCAGGGCAATCAAAAGTCATCTCACCCCAGCCTCACGCTAGATCAGCGGTTCTCAACCTGTGGGTCGTGATCCCTTTGGGGGGGGTCACATATCAGATACACGATATATCAGATATTTACATTACGATTCACAACAGTAGCGAAATTACAGTTAAGAAGTAGCAGTGAAATGATTTTATGGTTGGGGTCACCACACCATGAAGAACTGTCTTAAAGGGCCATGGCATTGGGAAGGTTGAGAACCACTGCTCTAGACAGGCAGGGACACTGAAGTCCAGCAAGCGGAAGGATTGTACCTGAGGTCGTATCATGAGTCTGCAGCGGACTTGAACTCTGTCCACACCTTCTCTCTTGGGAGCTACTCATCTTCCAAAGTAGATTCTGACCCAACCCATCCTCCTGACTGCAGAATTCCCAAGGCTTCGCAGTTTGTGAACATCAGAGATGTGTCCTCTGCCAGTTCTGAGGATTGGAAGACTGTAGTTACAGCAACGGCGGGTCTTGTGTCTTGGAAGGGGATGCACTCTGCTGCAGGGAGGGGGCTTCATTCTTCTGGCAGGGTGAATGTTGTATCTTTACAGAGCAGAAATGGGAAAGGTGGAAAGAGATGAGGCTGCCAAGCAAGCCTTTCAAGTGGTTCATTCTGTCACAAGGACCTTGTGACACTTCCTAGATACACTTCCTAGTCAAGTGCCACATGACCTCGGGAGCATTTCTGCTAGGTAGGGGAACTGTCTCAGACTGTCCACATATCCAGCTTCCCAGGGACATAGCCCTTATCTCTGTGGAACTTGGGGCCAGTTGTGTGAAGGGACCTCAGGTCTGTCCCTTTGCCAGAGCTGGCACTCATGTTTCATGGGATTCAGGGGATGTTTGCTGAGTTCTGTGGGATGGGAGACCAGCCTCTAGTTCTTGGCATTAGATCTAACTCCCACGTAAACCTGGATGTTGACCACATTGAATGCATGCAGAATAGCTTCCTCACCCAAGGAGGCTACGATGCTGGCCTGGGATGCTGTTCCAGATCGCCTCATAAAGACCATCTCATGGTATTTATGAGTCAGATACTGGTCTCTGTTCAGACAGGAGAAGTCAGGCTTGGGGACCAAGAACGGGTGTCCTGTGTTGAATAAGCAGGGGACACATATGTCCAGGGTCCCGTGGGTCTCCTTCCAGCAACAAGTAGTTGTTCCTTCCATGTACCTGTAGCCTTGCACTGCCGGGAAGGGCTCAGGAAGAACCCGTGGTTACAGTGATGTCCTTGTTCATCACGGTCCTCTCAGGTTCTCCCTCATCAGAATTCCTCTGCCAGGCTCTGTTCCCCTGAAGGACTGAGGGTCAGTTACCCTGCACACAATCAATTTGTGTCCGGGTCACCAGGCAGAGTGGCCAACCTACTCACACACTCTCTGGACACCAGTGCCCCAAGGTGCTGGCCTCTGGCCCCAGTAACCTGCTCTTCACCTCTTGGTGGTCTCTAAGTTACATTCCAGACCCTCCAGCAAGCTAATGCCCGTGCAAACCTCATTCCTAATTAAATCCTCTTTTCTGTAAAAAGACGTGAGTTGATTTGCTTTGCTTTTGCTGCTTTTTTTTTTTTTTGCTCACATTTTTCCAAGGACGACTTGTTGAAAATGAATTGAAACCAGACCAATGAGATTACAGGCTCCCACTGAGAGCACCCAGTGGGAATCCTGCCCTTCTAGCTCCTGTGGTCCACTCCAATCCTGTCCCTATCTGAGCAGTGGGAAAGTGATGGTGGCTCTCAGGCTTGCTAAGTTTGGGAGGCGCTGGACATAAGGTTCTCTGTGAGAATGTACCTGGGCCAGTGACATGGAGCAGCGTCTGGTTGCCAAGGCAACGCTGCCCGCATTCCCATCTTTTGCAGAAGTGGGTCACACGCTTGCCTCCTCCACAGTTTTGAACTTCTGTAAAATAATGATGATGATATCCAAGTGCACGTTGGCCTGCTGCTGTGAACTCTTTCTCTTGGCCACTTTCTGAGCGATGTGTCGCCGTAATGAGCCGCTGGCCTGAGGAAGGATGGTTTGTCAACTCAGGGTGCCAATTTATCTCCGTATTCCAAAGTCAGCCACAGTCTGCGCTGAAAGATGAAATGGCTGCATATGCAGTCACGGGAAGTCCTCCCGTAAGTCTGACTTTTTCTGCCTCATTAGCACATGCAATGAGTAAGGCCTACGGGCCTTGCCATAGTCCAGGTCACAGAGTTCCCCATGTATGTCTAGGGCCCAGGCTGGTGAAGACACTACTCACACTCTACGATGGAACAACAGAGCATTTATGAGTCCTGAGATGCAGAGATGTAGCAGTCTTTGTAAGCGAGAAGAGTGGACCACTTTCCTGCGATTTTGGAGATGCCAGGAAACCAGCAGGGATACCACAGTCTGCTGGAGTCTGGGGTGGGGTAGAGTGGGAACACTGAAGACTGATCTCAGCAGGGGAGCCCAGCTGGTCTGCTCAGGGTGGGGCACCTGAGGAGGAAAGGACAGAGCAGCACAGAACCCCTGCAACTAACATATAAATGCCATCTCCCAGTCTACCTTGCAGTAGGGTAGGTGGGTGACTGGTATTGACCAGGGGGATTACCATGGATGTCACACCTGCCCTTGGGAACCATACCCCAAACCCAGCCAGTCAACAGCCTATGCCTCTTTTTTGTCCTATCCTGTGTCCTGCTGCTTGGAACTGGCATGTGATGGCTGGAGTTCCTGGCCACGAGATGACAGAATGGGTGCTGTGAGCCTGGAAGCTGAGATGCCAGACCGTGCCAGGCTTGCCCACAGAGCACTCTCTCACGGAGAGTCTCCGAGAGTGTATGGAGAGGAGGCCTGAGCAAAGGTTTGGCATGTACAGCCGGGTATGGCTGGGATGGGGAAGAGAGTGGGGAGGGAGGGAAGTGGGGTGGTGGGTCTGTCACCTGTGCGCACTGACACCCCGCTCTTCCTTGAGCACCTGTCTGCAGGCCAGAACTTCACACTGGGCTTTGCTTTTGCCTGCCATGTTCTCACAAGTCCAGGGATGACCCTCCCGGAATGGAGTGCAAAGAGCCCAGTCTAGAATGGTTTAATGGGTCACACCTGCAGCCTAGCATACAAGAGACCCAGCATTCCAGCTACTCTGACCCTGGCCCTGAGGAGACAGCGGGGAGTGGGGTGGTGGGGTGGGGGAGAGTATTATGAGAGGGGGCCACCTTCCTGCCAAACTGAGGTCCAGTTCAGACCCTCATAGCCTCACATTAAAAGTTAGAGTGTCCCTACAGGCCCTCTGAGGTGATGGGAGGCACTCTCAGCCAAGACCATACTGTGTGAGGCTGGCTGTGGCGGGACAGCATCCAGGTACAGAGAGTCTGTGGTACCTTGGCCCCCCCTCCTCCCACACTTCTGACTCAGGTGCCTCATCCTCAGGAGCTGGGTGGGGAGCAGGCCAGGCCTGGCAAAGGAAGTAGTAAACAGAGAACCATAGAGGAAGGGGAGAGATGAAGAGAGGGTATATAGGAGTCAAGCCTCCTGTACACTTGTGCCAAGAAGTGGTCTGGAAGGATTCAGCTTCCTCTGAGCCTCCAAGGGTCAGGGTCCTGTGCTGTCAAGAGAACAGAGAACCCGGCCTGGCATGCAAGCCGAGGAGAAAAGACTGCGGTGCCGCCCCTCCAACTGTGTTTCTTGTCTGGATGTGACCCACATGCCCCAGACTTGGACTCCTTAGGGGCTGGGATGAGCCTGGGCCACCCTTATGCCTACTCTATGAAGCTTGGTTCCAGAACTGGTGTTATTAGGCAGTGTGTTCAAATTCAAAGGCTGCAGCATGCTCAGATGGGGCTCAGCCCTTAGCTTTCCTCGCCTGCCTGACCCAGATCCTTGAATTCAGTTCCTTCATTGGCAAGGCCACTCCACAGCTTCAGGATCCTAAGGGAAGGAGTCTGGAGTGGTGCTGGGAGCCCTGAAGGAGGAAGGCTATCAAACTGAGCCACAGACAGCAGGGCAAACCATCTCCTGGCTTCTGCCATGTCCCGGGTCACTGCAGGGGGCCTCTTGGACCTCTGGAGTGTGAAGGGTGTTCTGTAGTCCCTAGACTCCTGGAGATAGCTCTGCGGACCAGGTTCTGTTCATGCGCTCCTCTGACTCACGGTCTCTGTGAGCCCTGAGAGCATCAGAGTTTTTTTCCACTGCCTCCTCCAGCAGAGGCCTCTCTTGGTAACTTAATTAGCTCTCTGTTTCCCAAACAGGGGAAGCGTGACTCAGCACTATTGCACCATCTATATTTGTCACTTGCCCCCACCCCAGGTGTCTTGCAGCCCAATCTTTGGGGAAATTAGATCATTAGGTTGGGAAGGGTTTTGACGGTGGCTATAGCCTTGCCCAGGCTGCATCCAGGATGCTTCACGCGACTTCCCATGGAGTCTGTCACAGATGACCTGAGGCCCCTCCCTCACCTGTCCCTCCTCCTGCCTCCAACAGGGACCTCCAACCACACAGTTGGTGGAAGTTTAAAAAAAAAACAACAAAACAAAACAAACACAAGGTCACCATCATCCTATCGATTCTCCTTAGGCACCAGAGCTGAATGGTCCCGTGGAGCTGTTTGCTTTCAGCTGAGTGTCAAGGGCAAACATCCTTCTTTCCTCCCAAGAGCAAAGAGCAAGTGGAGCCCTATGGTCCTACCTCACATCTCAGCTGGCCTGGATCTGCACATTGACTCCTGTGCACTTCCTTCATCTCTTCCCTTCTACGGTTCTCTGTTTACCACGTTCTTCCCTTTGCCGGTGCCTGGATTGCCCCCACGGCACTTGAGTCTGTGGGAGGCACACTGAGTGGTGCCCAGAAGGCCCTGGGAACCCTGCCCACACTCCAGCTGTGTCTCGTTGAGCTCCTGGATTCATCGGGGAAGCAAAACGCTGGCTGCGGAACAGCAGGTGGTGTCCGGGTGACCAGGCACCAGGTTGTTAGAGGGCCAGACCTTTCTCTCAGAAGGCCTTGGCGGCAAGAGCACACGCTGCTCTCCCTTTATTTGGAGGGGAATGTGGCTCCGTTGAGACCAAGTTACTACTCCTTGGGAGGAACCCAATGCAGGTGTCTGAGCTGGTGTGTGTGTGTGTGTGTGTGTGTGTGTGTGTGTGTGTGAATTCCTTGTCTCTGGACACAACCCACTTTTCTTCCTCAGCCTTGCTCTCCCAGGGAGGGATAGGGATGTGGGTGCAGATGCTGCACCCAGGCAGGGACCTCTCCTCTGCTGTAGTTGACAGGGCCCCTATAGCCTGCTAGGAATATTCCTAATGTGAGCTCTCGCCGACGCAAAAATCCCAATCAAGCCAAATCACAAAAAGTCAAATTAAAAAATATCCAGGTTTAATGGGGAATCGGGAAGCTGCAAGTGCGACCACGGTGTGGCAGGGTGGGGGGTGGGAGAACGGACAGATGGGATAGACCACAAAGGGACTTTCTGGCGAGCAGTTTAAATAGTGGTCAAGATTTTGGTGGGCTGCCTTGCCCCTCCACCGGAGAGGGGTCAAGGTTTGGTGGGCACAGGGATGGGGCCTCCAAAGATGGAGGCTAGATACCCGGACTTACATAGCCCTGTGGCTCATACGGGACACTTCATCCTGAAGCCAGAAGCCATCCCTGCCTCTAGTCTAGTTCAGGACCCTCTTGCCTCTCTTTAAATCCTTCCAACCTAAAGGTCAGCACGGATCCCTCCTCCTCTCTCTCTTCTTTCTCTACTCCTGTTCACCTGTAAGTCTAATCTTCTACTCTTGGCATGACTATATCAATTCAGGAGGTGGCTCAGACGTCCCCATCACCATTCCACAGTAGTAAGTGAATCATACCATCCAAAGCAGCCTCACAAGGAAGGCCCCCTGCTCATAGATTTCAGGGCAACAGCATGGTGCTTTTACAATCCGGCCTCTCACCATCCCTCCAGCCTTATCCGGGATTAATTTCCTTCATGCACGGTGATGCCGCCAAACTTCACACGCGACCATCACAATGAGCCAATTCTCAGATGTCCTCTTGGCTGGACTGTGAATTCTGAAGATTAGGGACCGTGTGTGTCTCACCCAGGTCCAGGTTTTTGCCTAGTGCATCATCCCAGCCATACTTTGGCTGAAGAACAGCTCCAAGGACCTTTGAATACCCTTTCCTGGCTGGAGCTCTAGGTGGTTTATTTCTATTCACCGGAACCAGGAGGTTGTCGTGCGGTGCTATCGTCGCCGGCTGGGAAGGGTAATTATAGATGCAGGATAAATGACATGCTAACACGGACGATTACCTGCTGCCTCTCCTGCTGCCGTTATCGACCAAATGACATGGCCAGATGCTCCCAGATGGGCTACTGAGGCAGTGATGGAGGACATACTAGCCTGGGTCCCATAAGAGGTCGGGGCTACTCAAGCCTTCTTGCCTCTCACCAGAGCAGCACTCCTAGCCTCCCTTCTAGTAGCTCCTGCTTGATTCAGAGTTGAGGCAGTTGCGGGTCCACTTTCTAGTCCACTCCCTAGACAGCAGCCTGCGGAGGTTCAGCAGCTGCCCACGACCCCTCAATCCACTCAGAGCCTCCCACCCTTGGGTGAAAGAGTATGTATTTCCTGGAAGTCCCTGAGCTGAGATGGAAGGCCATGGGGCCAGTCAGCAATGGGTAAGGATGTAGCTGGCCCACAATTGCTCACACGCTGGCTTGTGTTCAAAGCACGATTTTCACTCTCTAGGCAGGCATGAGGTGACTGGGGTTGCCGTAGTTGGTGGAGACACACACAGTTGATATCCATTCATAAAGGGATTAGAGAGGGTCTGCTGAAGATCATGTGTTTGATCATATATGGTGAGCTCTCTGCTAGGTCCAGTGTCACATACATCCATTCCTAGCAGCCCTGCAAACCTCAAGGGAGCCTCTCCATTTGGGTATTAGAGACTGCAGCTCAGAGAGGGTGAGTCACCTGCCTGAGGTCACTCAGCCTTGCAGATGGTCACTCCTCAGTCCAAACTACCATTTCCTGGTATAGTCTGGGAGGTTCAACAGCTCCCTACAAAAACTCCAAGAGGTGAGCTTTTTTTTTTTTCTTTTCCTTTTTAAACTGAGGGTAGCAAGCAGGGATGGGTCTTCATCACTCCTGCCTCCAGGAAACCACGCCTGCACGTTTCCCTTGAGCTCAGGCTGGGGTCACGCAATCTGCTGTGTCAGTGAGACACGTGAGGAGTCACCCTTTCCTAGGAAGATCCAAGAGGAGCAGCCTGGGATCCATGCAAATCATGTGGAACAGAGTGGAGGTGCCAAGGGCAGAAGACCTGGGTCATTAACCTTGGACATGTACTATCAAGAATCAGAGAACGGCTTTGGTGGCTCACGCTTTTAATCCCAGCACTTGAGTCGGATCTCTGTGAGCTCGAGGACAGCCTGGTTTACAAGAGCTAGTTCCAGGACAGGCTCCAAAGCTACACAAAGGAACCCTATCTCAAAAAACAAAAACAAACAAATAAACAAATACTCAAAAAAAATGCAGCTTGCCCATCAGTGGGGGTGGGTGGGCTCTTTCTAAAACAGTAAAGATTCTTGGCTCAGCACAGGTGATCCCTAGGGATGATAGAATTCAGAGACTGGGGATCTATGTGCTCTATAGCTAGAGGGAACCCATGTCAGGCCCTGATGCTGCCCTGGAGATGAATGTGCCCCCCCCCTCCAAACCCGAGGGCTAGAGGGAGACAATATTGTCTTCTCTGGCCTTTGCTTCATAGGAGACCCCATCTCTTCTCTTTGACATCTCATGTTTGTCCTCACTGCTCAGCAACCTGGGGACATTTAGGTTGTTTCCCTCTCGATTTTGAAGTCAAGTATTTTCTAACCAGTATAGAGAAAGCGTCTTCTCTGAACTCATTGCTCTGATTTATAAAGTCAGCGAATTCCACGAAGCTCACTCACAGTGGCCAGTGTTTTATGTTGCCCTTTTATATGCACAATCCATTTTACGACTTGTTTAAGAAAGAGACAGGAAAATGCATGCCTTTCCTGTGTAGAAAATCGACAGGCCCAGCGTCTCCAATCAATAAAATCACGTTCTGCTGACTTTGAGCAGGAAGCTGGAATGTCGTCGCAGGGGGCGGCTCCAGCTGTGGGCGGGGTGGCCTGAGGGCTCTCCGCAGCAAGGCTGACTTACTGATCTGGCTCAGAGCACAGGTGCACTGAGGGTGGGGCTCACACTCCTGGAGCGCTGCTGGGAAAATGATCAGCTCCGCCAGTGTTGCTCTCCAGGGTAAGCTGTAGCCTTGCAGGTCGCTCAGGTGGGTAGAGGCTGTGGAGTCACACAGATTTACATACATAGGGTTTGTGGTTTGAAGCGGGGAGGGGCTATGACAGGACAGCCAATTCTGTCCTTGGTGCAGCTCCTGTAACTTTTCTCAACAAGCTACTGAAAGAAAGGGCTGACTCTTGAATACCAGCAGTGATGGGAAGCTCACTCCTGTTGCAATTACTCCCCCCCCCCTTTTGGACACTGAGATAAAGACACCCCTATGTCCTTGGTAGATTCCTGTCTCAAAGTTGAGCAGCCAATGTACCTTTGACCTCATTTGGAACTGGGGGCTGACACTGACCCATATCAAGGGTAGACAGTACCCCCTCCAGGAAGCGTCCCAAGCTGGGCTGCTCTTGTCTCTGGCTCTCACAACTTCCTGCAGTCTGTATTTCTCTCGACTTCTCTTCACGCGACACCCCAAGGATAGTTTTGTGTGAGCACACTGGGCGGTATCAGGCGTGCACATGATTTGTGGAAACATCAAATTCCTTTTTCACAGAGTCTGTGTACCTTGGTCATGTGGCTTTGGAAACACAGCATGGTGCGGCTAGACTCTGAGTCCTGAGGGCGCTAGGCTGGACAGGTTTGTTGAAGATGCTCTAATTTGGACTCTTTGGCCTTGAGCTAATCCTAGCTATCCCAGCACAGAGGGATGCAATGAAGCAAGGGGGAGTGAGGGCCCAGGTCTGGCTGGGTCCCCTGTCTCCCCATGCTATCTAGCAGATCATACACCTCAACAAAAGGAGTAACTTTCGTCTACAACTTGGCCCTAGAACTGGGGTCACCAGTGGCCATCAGCGATGTGATTTAGGCTTTGTCTCCTTGTCTCTGGCCAAGGCAGCTCCTCCAATCTTTCACTTTCAGGACTATGGCACCCAGGATTAGAGCTGCTGCACCCCCATGCAGCACAGAGAGCCAGCTGGCTGTGACTTGGCCTACAGCCTCGAAGTCAACCAGGGGTCATGAAATTCCTGACCCTTGAAATTGCTCCTGTCCCTGAACTTATTGTCCTTCTGTGTCCTGCTGTGGAGACCCTCACTGTCATCCTTCCCAGTGTCCCGCCCCTTCCTGCCCCCAGATCTGGCCTCCCTATTTTCCTGGCTTTCTGTGCCTCCTCCTCTCTCCACATTGACATACTCCCTCCCCACTGCTGAGTTCCAGCTCCTCTGAGGTTGCTTCCTTCAACCTGCATCTCATCATGCACGTGTGGGTGCGGAGATCCCACTGTGGCCTCAAGCCCCTCAAACTTCCTCTAAGTCCTCCTCAGGTCCCTTCCTTGCCGCTCCCCAGAGGTTTTGGGCTCCTTAAACGATCATGGCGACTCAGTTGCTGCATTCATTCAGACCTCAAGCCTGTGTTTGACCCACATTCTCACCTTGGCCCTACGCACCTCTCACTGTCTGCCTTCCTGTTGATCTCCGTAGCTTACCCTGGTTCCACTGTCTTAGATCTAGTTCTGGCCTCTGTGTTAGCTGCCTGGACATTGTAACTTTCTGTCTGAGAAAAGTCCAGTGCTCCTGGACATATCCCCTCTTTCCTGTCCCTCATCTGGGACTGACCTTCACTCATGATTCACCTGTGACAGCTCCTAGCACATACCGTCCCTCCCTTGGGTCCCAGGCACAGCATCCTTAGGCAGACTGAGGCTGCCCTTCCTCTCCGTATCTTTGGCTGTTGTTGACCCATTCCCCTTTCTTATCAACACGTTCTTTGCCGCTTCTTTGGACTCAACCTCTGTACTAGCCACTGCCTGAGTATTTTGGGGGCCTCAGTTCTCCTGGAGCCATGGGATCCAACAGGTTTTGGGGAGATAGGTACAGGCAGCAGTCATGCCAGAGAAAAGCCCCCAGAGCAATGGACAGTGAGGCTGCATGGAGACACCCAGATTATGAGTATTGTTTCTGAGACAACCAGTTCCATCTAATCAAATAACTCACGGCTACTTTGTCTCTAGGATCAGCCTCACGAGCCTGCCTGCTCCAGTTGGAATCTGTTTGCTGTCTCTCGGTGTCTGCACACGTCGCCTCAGTTCCTCATTCCATTTTGCCTGCTCTGAATAATTCACACATACCAAATTGCTTCTAGCTCCTGCTGCTGAAGCCTGGCGAAAGAGAGCCTCCTGGGGTGACTTGGGGGCTGAGAGCTGACTTTCTTCTGCCTTCTTTGACCAGGAGCTTTGGACTATTTAAAGCCAGAGCAAAAGGCAAAAGGTTTAGGAGCCTTGGCCAGGCTTCTGTGCTTTCTTTTCTCTTCCCAAAGGCAGAGAGGATGTGTGCAAGGAACCCATCCCTGTCTGGTGGCACGTGCAAACCATCTTGGCATCTTAGGAGGGTAAGGCCAGAGGATTTGCAATTTGAGGTCAGCTTGGGTTACATATGAGTTCAAAGTCAGCCTGAACAACTTAGGGAGGCCCAGTCTTGAGCTGAACAGAAATAAGCTAGGGATATAGCCTGTGGCACAGCATACAGAGGCCTCCAGCCCCTGGTGTATGTGCGGGTCTTCCAGGAGATGGCAAGACCTAGAACCTCAATATCTGGTGCCATTACTCCTGGTGTCTCCTACAGCTCTAGAAATGTCAGCAAAACTGTAATGAACAAGGGAAGGCTCTGGAAACAGAGCATGAACTCCCTCTGGATTTCATTCACTCTTTCCAGTGGAAAGCTGCATTCCTCTTCCTTCCTGGTACCCAGAGCCACCCATCCTCGCTTTGTCCCCATGCAGTCTTCCTCTTTATCAGAGGTTTCATTCTTCATGGTTTCAGTTTCTTGTGGTCATCTGGGCCCCATGATATTAAATGGATCCTTCCAGAGCTTATCCACTCTTCAGCTTTTTATTGGTCATTCTGACACAAGTGTGGGGCGGGGCGGGGGCCCAGTATGTCCTGCCAGGTATGAACAATCCCGTGTTCAGCGCACCCTGGGTACTCAGAACTGTCTGCTCCCACTGCCAATGTACGGTGGTGCTGATCTCACTTCATTATGTCCCGAAAGCAAGCAGGTGGTGAAGAACAGGTACCAGACATCCACCCAGGAAGGACAGACTAATTCAGGTGAGTGGGAAAACCATGCTCCTCATGGGTGTCCTTCTCACCTGTCACTTCAGTCCTCGCTGTGGTGGAATGTATTCTCTACTAAAGGGTTTACTGTACGGAGCCCCTCCTTCAGGCCAGGTCTACCATGGGCCCCTGGGTGTACTGAGGACCAGGAGGGAATTTCTGACTCCTGTGGGGTCCACATCAACATCTGTAGGGGTGACGGACACATCCACCCACCAACAGGTGGCTGGGTGGGGAGTTGATGGACAGTGGGCTCTGCTCCCGAAGACTGGGTCTTCCCGTGAAGCCTGGAAGTGAGGGATCTGATGGCTGTGTTTTCTCTTCTCATCCCTAGCCCTCTGACTCCACAGCAGCGCCCTGGCTTTGTCAGAGATGCAGATTCATCAGTCCAGTAGGGTCAGGCCCTGTCCACACGCACTTAGTCTTCTAATGCGATGAAAGGGGGAAGGGTTATTGATGGACAAGATACCGAGTGCCAGAGGCTCGGTCTAGTGCAAGGCATTGGGATGCGCAGAGAGGAAAGGACCAGCAGCTGACCAGACCATTCTATCCAAACCCTCTGCATTAGACGTTAGAATCTACATGTGAGTCGGACCCCTGCCTTCTCCACCCTGTTCCTGAGACACCCCCCAAAAGCATCCTGGGATAGCTCCTGAGTTATCACTTGCCAAAGGGTTGGCCTAAGTACTCCTTAGGTGGGTCTCTGAGTGAATCCCTGCAAATCTCATTGAACAGAGTGAAACCTGGCACTCACGCAGATCAGTGTGCAGCTGGGGTTCTGTCTGTGCATGTACCCTGTGTGCACCTGACACCCAAGTTCAGTGCCCAGAAACGCATCCTTACTATGTTCCTTTCTGCTTCCTTCATGGAAAGTGGTTCTTGGAGACACCCACAGTGGTGGGGTTCTGGAAGGGGGAGTGGCACAGGAGTGTGAGGAGGGAGGGTAAGGTTTCAGAATACCACCATCAGGCAAACTGGATCCTCTGTTTATAGGACCGATAAGGACCGGAAGAGGCTGCCTAGATGTCTCTTGTTACATTGTGCTTTTATAGCAGCAAGCAGGCTGGGGATCAGCTGCTGGCTTCATAGCCAAGACCTGGAGACCTGGGAATGTTCTGGAACTGCTTCTCTCTGTCTCCCCAGGGAAGTCAGGGACACTAGATTTGGGGGTGGCCCCAGCCTCCCAGAGCTGGTGCAGATGGGCGTCTTCCAGAAGGAAGGGGTGCCGAGGAGGGATGTCTGTATAGCTACCCAGCTGCAGTAAAAAGAAGGTCAGTATGAGCTGCAGGAGCCTTTAATTGAATCTCTCTCTCCTGGTCCTTCCTGAGGTAGCTCCTCCGCGTGACCCGAAGCAGCTGCTGTTTGTCTTCTTTATTATGGTTTTGCCACAGCCAATTTAACAGGGATAGCACCAGACTGGGTGAGACAAACAGCCTGGAGCTGATAGCAGACCCATCCGGCTAATTATAGGGGTGGCTTCAGGGCAGGAGGCGGTGGGAGAGGAGGTACCAGTGCCTGTCAGAAGCATTGGACTGTGTGTGTAAGGGGTCCTGCTGATCTGAATGAGCCTCAGATGTTGCAAGTATCCTGAAGGCGGCAATCTAAGGAAGGCCTCTGCTGGGGGTGAGGGTGAAGGTCCTCCAGGAATCACACAAAATTCAGTCAGCAGAAAAGAAAACAACCTGCAACTCGTGCGAGACCTCGTTCTTGGCAACCTTATTTTCCAGGCCTTGGCGGGAAGAAAGAGATCAATATGGATGGCCATTTGCTTCTCCAGTCTGCTGGGCTCTTCTGGTCCCTGTGGGCCTCACTCAGAGGAGGAAAACAGGCCTGGGGTGCGGCTGGGGAAGCAGCCTTAGTCCTTCAGGACTCCCCAAGCCAGCCAATTAGAAGACAGTTGCTGTGTGACAAAGCAGCTGGAGTCTCCAGCTTGAGCCCAAGGCTGGTGTCAGGGGACTTGGTTCCCTCATTGAGTTTGCTCCAAACTGGCTGTTCTAACTGGAACAGGAGTTAACTGGTCTCTCTGGGCCTCTGTGTCTCTACCTGCACAGTGGAGACAGCAATGCCTGGGCAACAGAGCCAAGCACGCATGTGTTCGGGAGAGGGCACCTTCCTTGGACTGAGAAGCAAGAGTTTCCCAGGATGCCGGGCCTGCTGGCCATGGTGGGGTGACCATTATACATGCCTCTCTGAGGACTCAACCATGATGCTTGGTGCTTCTGCCTGGTGGAGATATCACAACTCTGTGGCTGACCTTGCTAAGGAGGATGGCTACTGGCGGGGCTCTTGAGCTCTCTCAGGGTCCCCTCCCCATGAGGCCAACATTGGCAGCCCAGGTATTGGGTGGTGTAGGGTCAGAAGACTGGCCAACACTTGGGTGACTTTCCCCAGCATGGCACCACTTCCCCTAGCCATTACCACACAGGATCAGGTTAGACGGGAAGTCCCTGAAGCCCTGAGCAAGTGGAAGGTGGCAGAGGGATGTCTTGGAAGGAGACACGTGTCTTGAGGCAGGAGGGAGGGGGTACCTCCTCTGCTGCTGGGAGAGTGCGGGCCTGGAGGGAGCAAAGTCAAGTTCGATGGCTTGTCTCTTAAGATGGATGGGTTCTGCTCCTGGAAGAGAAGAGGAGAGGAGAAGAGAGGAGAGGAGAGGGGAGGGGAGGCGAGGGGAGGGGAGGGGAGGGGAGGGGAGGAGAGGAGAGGGGAGAAAAGAAGAGAAGAGAACAGAAAAGAGATACTGGTATAAAAAGGCTGCTCTCGGCACAGAGGCGCAGCGGCGGCAGCACGGCGGCGGCGCCAGACGCGGCGGAGCGGCGGCCAGACCCAAGCGGCTGGGACAGGCTTGCAATAAGGAGAGCAGATCGCCCTACTACAATTGAATCAAAGAGGTAGGCCTTTGGTTGGCCAGGTCACTGGCACAAGGGGAGCCTGGTCCTGTCCTGAAGATCCTTCGGAGGGGTGAGAGGGTTCTTGGCCTGCAGCAGGAACCACGAAAGAGAGTGAGGGCATTTTGTAAGCGGAGCCCTTGGCCAGCAGGGAAACCTGATCCGGTTTCTAAAGGATCCATTGGATAGGATCAATAGGAGGAGATGGGCAGGCGCCAAGGCAAGAACTCACCCAATAATCCGAAAAACAACATGAAAACATCAGAACCCAATGATCTTACAACAGAAGTATTTGAACAACCTAACACAGAAGAAGTGGAAAAAATCGACTTTATGAAGATAATAGAGTCCCTTAAACAACATGTAAAAAATGCCCTTATAGAAATGGATGAGAAGTATAACAAAAAGTTTGAAGAAATGAGTAAATACGTACATGATACCCTGGGAAACCAAGAAAAAACCATCAAACAGGTAATGGAAACAGTTCAAGAATTGAAAACTGAAATGAAGGCAAAGAAGAAAATACAAACTGAGGACCAGCTGGATATGGAAAATCTAGGCCAACGAGCAGAGTCTACAGAAACAAGCATAATCAATAGAATACAAGAGCTAGAAGAAAGACTCTCAGATGCTGAGGACACCATAGAGAAAATAAACGAACAGATCAAAGAAAACAGCAAAGCCAACAAATTCTCAACACAAAACATTCAGGAACTATGGGACACAATAAAAAAACCAAACCTAAGAATAATAGGAATAGAAGAAGGAGAAGAGTCACAGCTCAAAGGCTCAGAAAATATTTTCAACAAAATTATGGAAGAAAACTTTCCCAACTTAAAGAAAGATATTCATTTAAATATTCAAGAAGCATACAGAACACCAAACAGACTGGATCAAAGAAAAACATCTCCTCGCCATATAATAATCAAAACACAAAATATACAGGTTAAAGAAAGAATATTAAGAGCTGCAAAAGAAAAAGGGCAAGTAACTTATAAAGGTAAACCGATCAGACTTACACCTGACTTCTCGATGGAAACTATGAAAGCCAGAAGGTCCTGGATAGAGGTTCTGCAGAAGCTAAGAGACCATGGATGCAAACCCAAACTACTATACCCAGCCAAGCTATCGTTCACTATCAACGGAGAAAACAAGACATTCCAGGATAAGAACAAATTTAAACAATACGTAGCCACAAATCCAGCCCTACAGAAAGTAATAGAAGGAAAATCGCAACCCAAGGAATCCAACACTGCCAACACTGCCTACAATAACCCAGGCATCTAATGACCCTTCACGAGCACATCTCAAAGAAAGGAGACACACAATCTCTACTACCAAAAGCAATAAGAATAACCGGAGTAAACAACCACTGGTCATTAATATCACTTAATATTAATGGGCTCAATTCACCTATAAAAAGGCACAGGCTAAAAGATTGGATACGAAAACAGGATCCAACATTCTGCTGTTTGCAAGAAACACATCTCAACCACAAAGACAGGCACCTACTCAGAGTAAAGGGTTGGGAAAAGGTGTTTCAAGCAAATGGTCCTAAGAAAAAAGCAGGTGTGGCCATACTAATTTCTAACAAAACTGACTTCAAACTAAAATCAATCAGAAGAGACCGAAATGGTCACTTTATACTCATAACAGGAACAATTCATCAGGAGGACGTCTCAATCCTGAATATATACGCCCCCAATATAAAAGCACCTACTTATGTAAAAGAAATATTACTAGAACTCAAGGCAGACATCAAACCACACACACTAGTAGTAGGAGACTTCAACACACCTCTCTCTCCAAGGGACAGGTCAATCAGACAGAAACCTAATAGAGAATTAAGAGAATTATTGGAGGTGATGAAGCAAATGGACTTAACAGACATCTATAGAACATTCCACCCAAATAGGAAAGAATATACCTTCTTCTCTGCAGCTCATGGAACCTTCTCAAAAATTGACCACATACTCGGAAACAAAGGAAACCTCCACAGATACAAAAAAATATTAGTGTCCACCTGTGTCTTATCAGATCATCACGGATTAAAGTTAGAAGGCAACAACCACGCTGCCCCCAAAAAACCAACAAACTCATGGAAACTGAACAGTCAACTTCTGAACCACACCTGGGTCAAGGAAGAAATCAAGAAAGAAATTAAAGTCTTCCTTGAATTTAATGAAAATAAAGGGACAACATACTCAAACCTATGGGACACAATGAAAGCAGTGCTAAGAGGAAAGTTCATAGCACTAAGTGCCCACTTAAAGAAAACGGAGAATGCATACATTGGGGACTTAAAAACACACCTGAAAGCTCTAGAAAAAAAAAGAAGCAGACGCGCCCAGGAGAAGTAGAAGACTGGAAATAATAAAACTGAGGGCTGAAATCAACAAAATAGAAACACAGAAAACAGTCCAAAGAATCAATGAAACAAAAAGCTGGTTCTTGGAGAAAATCAACAAGATCGACAAACCCCTATCCAAACTAATTAAACGACAGAGAGAGAACACACAAATAAATAAGATCAGAAATGAAAAGGGGGACATAACCACAGACACAGAGGAAATTCAGAGAATCATTAGATCTTACTACAAAAGCCTGTATGCCACAAAACTGGAAAATTCAAAAGAAATGGACATTTTTTTAAATAAGTATCATATACCAAAGCTAAACCAAGACCAGGTGAATGATCTAAATAGACCGGTTTCTCGCGAAGAATTAGAAATGGTTATCAAAAATCTCCCTTCGAAAAAAAGCCCAGGACCAGATGGTTTCAATGCAGAATTCTACCAGAACTTCCAAGAAGAATTAATACCTATACTCCTTAAGGTATTTCACAATATAGAATCAGAAGAGTCATTGCCAAATTCCTTTTATGAAGCTACAGTTACCCTGATACCAAAACCACAAAAAGACCCAACCAAGAAAGAGAATTACAGACCGATCTCACTCATGAACATCGACGCAAAAATCTTCAATAAAATACTGGCAAACCTAATCCAAGAACACATAAGAAAAATTATCCATTATGATCAAGTAGGCTTCATCCCAGAGATGCAGGGCTGGTTCAACATACGCAAATCTATCAATGTAATCCACCATATAAATAAACTGAAAGAAAAAAACCATATGATCATTTCACTAGATGCGGAAAAAGCATTCGACAAAATTCAACACCCCTTTATGATAAAGGTCTTGGAGAGAATAGGGATACAAGGGTCCTACCTAAATATAATAAAAGCTATTTACAGCAAGCCAACAGCTAACATTAAATTAAACGGAGAAAAACTCAAAGCCATCCCACTAAAATCAGGAACACGACAAGGATGTCCACTCTCGCCATACCTCTTCAATATAGTGCTTGAAATTCTAGCAATAGCAATAAGACAACATAAGGAGATCAAGGGGATTCGTATTGGAAAGGAAGAAGTTAAGCTTTCGTTATTTGCAGATGATATGATAGTGTACATAAGCGACCCCAAAAATTCTACCAAAGAACTCCTACAGCTGATAAACAGCTTTAGTAACGTGGCAGGATACAAGATCAACTCCAAAAAATCAGTTGCCTTCCTATACACCAAGGATAAGGAAGCAGAGAGGGAAATCAGAGAAGCATCACCTTTCACGATAGCCACAAATAGCATAAAATACCTTGGGGTAACCCTGACCAAAGAAGTGAAAGATCTACTTGACAAGAACTATAAGTCTTTGAAGAAAGAAATTGAAGAAGACACCAGAAAATGGAAAGACCTCCCTTGCTCTTGGATTGGGAGGACCAACATAGTAAAAATGGCAATTCTACCAAAAGCAATCTATAGATTCAATGCAATCCCCATCAAAATCCCATCAAAATTCTTCACAGATCTGGAGAAGACAATAAGCAACTTTATATGGAAAAACAAAAAACCCAGGATAGCCAAAACAATCTTATACAATAAAGGTTTGTCTGGAGGCATTACCATCCCTGACTTCAAACTCTATTACAGAGCTACAGTATTGAAAACAGCTTGGTATTGGCATAAAAACAGAGAAGTCGACCAATGGAATCGAATAGAAGACCCTGACATTAACCCACAAACCTATGAACACCTGATCTTCGATAAAGGAGCTAAAAGTATACAATGGAAAAAAGAGAGCATCTTCAACAAATGGTGCTGGCAAAACTGGATGTCAATCTGTAGAAGAATGAAAATTGATCCATATCTATCACCATGCACAAAACTCAAATCCAAATGGATTAAAGACCTCAATATCAGTCCGAACACACTGAACCTGATAGAAGAGAAAGTGGGAAGTACTCTACAGCACATGGGCACAGGAGACCACTTCCTATGTATAACCCCAGCAGCACAGACACTAAGGGCATCATTGAATAAATGGGACTTCCTGAGGCTGAGAAGCTTCTGTAAAGCAAAGGACACTGTCACTAAGACAAAAAGACAACCCACTGACTGGGAGAAGATCTTCACCAACCCTGCAACTGACAAAGGTTTGATCTCCAAAATATATAAAGAACTCAAGAAACTAGACCGTAAAAGGCTAATCAACCCAATTATAAAATGGGGCACTGATCTGAACAGAGAATTCTCAACAGAAGAACTTCAAATGGCCAAAAGACACTTAAGGTCATGCTCAACTTCCTTAGCGATCAGGGAAATGCAAATCAAGACAACTTTAAGATACCACCTTACACCTGTCAGAATGGCTAAAATCAAAAACACCAATGATAGCCTTTGCTGGAGAGGTTGTGGAGAAAGGGGTACACTCACCCATTGCTGGTGGGAATGCAAACTTGTGCAACCACTCTGGAAAGCAGTGTTTCGGTTTCTCAGGAAATTTGGGATCAACCTACCCCTGGATCCAGCAATACCACTCTTGGGAATATACCCAAGAGAGGCCCTATCATACAACAAAAGTATATGCTCAACTATGTTCATGGCAGCATTGTTTGTAATAGCCAGAACCTGGAAACAACCTAGATGCCCTTCAGTGGAAGAATGGATGAAGAAAGTATGGAATATATACATATTAGAGTATTACTCAGCAGTAAAAAACAAGGACTTCTTGAATTTTGCATACAAATGGATGGAAATAGAAAACACTATCCTGAGTGAGGTAAGCCAGACCCAAAAAGAGGAACATGGGATGTACTCACTCATATTTGGTTTCTAGCCATAAATAAAGGACATTGAGCCTATAATTCATGTTCCTAGAGAAGCTAAATAAGGTGAATCCAAAGACAAACACATAGGCATCCTCAGGAATATTAACCTTCATCAGGCGATGAAAGGAGACAGAGACAGAGACCCACACGGGAGCACCGGACAGAAATCTCAAGGTCCAAATCAGGAGCAGAAGGAGACGGAGCACGAGCAAGGAACTCAGGACCACGAGGGGTGCACCCACACACTAAGACAATGGGGATGTTCTATTGGGATCTCACCAAGGCCAGCTGGCCTAGGTCTGAAAAAGCATGGGATAAATCCGGACTAGCTGAACATAGCGGACAATGAGGAATACTGAGAATTCAAGAACAATTGCAGTGGGTTTTTGATCCTACTGCACGTACTGGCTTTGTGGGAGCCTAGGCAGTTTGAATGCTCACCTTACGAGACCTGGATAGAGGTGGGCAGTCCTTGGGCTTCCCACAGGTCAGGGAACCCTGATTGCTCTTCGAGCAGATGAGGGGGGGGGGGGACTTGATCGGGGGAGGGGGAGGGAAATGGGAAGCGGTTGTGGGGACGAGGCAGAAATCCTTAATAAATAAATAAATTAAAAAAAAAGGCTGCTCTCCCTGCCAAGGCATAGGAGATAGGCGATGACCAACTCAATTCTCCATGTTCTTTGGCCAGGACCTTGACTCCTTCCAAGGCCCCTGTCAGGGCCAAGCCACAGTGACTCATAGACTCTGGGGGCTAGAGGACAAACTGGGATCCTTTTTGCACGAAGGTTCTCGCACGTTCTACTGCCTGCGGGGTGATGAGCAAGCAGCCGTGACTCACCTGCAGAGTGCTCCTGTGTCTGGGGCCCAAAGGCTGGTTGGTGGCTGCCCCTGCCACCTGTCAGCCTGGCTCTGCCTTCTGCTTTACTGTCTCGTGCCCATTTCTCGAGGAGGAGGTGATGCAGCCACACACAGGTGAGGAAGCGCCTGAAAGTTGCGTAGAAGAGTATTCAGCTTGTCTTTGAAGCCCTGTGAAGTCTCAGGAAATTGGCACCAGGTTTAAGATCTATCTCAGAGAGATCTAGTATCTCAAAATCACCAGCACTTTACAGACTCAATAAGATAAATGCAGGGAAAATTCCTGCTTGTATTTGTAAATGATGTATCAGAATCAAGCTGGATGTGGTGGTGCATGTCTTTAATCCCAGCACTGAGGAGATAAGGGCAGACAAAGCTCTGTGAGTTCAAGTCCAGCCTGATCTATATAGAGAGTTCTAGACCAGCTAGTACTGGGTCAAGGCAGTGATGTCATGGTCTCAGGGCATGACAGGGAAAGCTGCAAACCTGTAGAAGCCAGGAAGGAGTGGAGAGAGGGAAGGAGGGAGGAAGGGAGGGAGGGAGGGAGGGAGGAAGAGAGACAGAGCACACAAGGACAAGATATATCCTTCAAAGGCATACCACAGTGACTTTTCTTTCTCCAACTAGGTCCTGGATCCCAGGTTCCTGTTCAATATGGAGTCCCCTGAAAAAATGAATATTCTCATGAACTAGTTACACTTTCTAATAGCACAACCATCTGGGGGCCAGACCATCCACATCTGAGTCTTTTGGGGGAACACTTCACATTCAAACAATAGCAGGTTCATTGGGGAAAAACCCAGCCTGTTTAATAGTAATATAATAATAATTGGGACAAATAGGTAGCCTTTTGATGACAGTAAGGATGGTGTCCACGTCATTGTGGAATCTCTAAAGCACAGCACAGGAGCCCGCATGACCCCGTGGATTCCTGGGTCCAGGCCTTATGACCTGGGAGTAGGGAAAACAGGGCACACTACCTGCAGCTCAGAGGCTCAGAGCACTAAAACAGCGGCTGATAGAACCGAGTGCAGTAGACAAATCTGCAACCAGAACCGGGAGGATATGCTGTCAGGCAATTCCTGCACGAGCATTCTGAAGACGTAAATTCAGATCCTCCCAGAGCCAGTGTGAAAGCCATGCAAAGTGGCATGCACCTGTCACCTCAGTATTGGGGACAGAGAGAGCTGCTGGGATTTGAAGCCCAGCCAAAGCGAATTCATGAGATCCTGTCTCAAAAATGTGTGGGACTGGCGAGGCGGCTCAGACGCCTGCCAAGCCTGATGACATGAGTTTGATCCCACAGAGTGGAAAGAGAGAATAGATTGCAGAAAGCTGTCTGGCTTCTGCCTGCAGGCTACGGCATGTGTGCACACATGCGTACACACACACACACACACACACACACACACACACACACACTGAATAAAAATTCAACTTAAAAAGGTGAAGAGTGACTTAGACACTTGATGTTGGCCTCTGGCCTCACATATGCTTCTACACACAGGTGCACATACGTACACAAATATGTACACACAGAGAATCCATACAGTACACACAGAGAATACATGCAGTATACACACACACACATGCAGGGAAATAGTTTCACATACTTAAAAAATCTTCAGAACAAGAACTGAGTGGGAAAAAAAACCAAACAATATAAGACTTGCAGCTTTGCAGTAAACAGAACCAAGCACCTGATGGCCTATTTAATCCTCACACTACCCTAAGTGAGTGCCTCGCGTGTCCCTGTCCAAGGCTGGTGCCAGCACCAAGCCCCCAGATGGGTCACAGAAGCCAGTGGCCGCCTTCTGCAGATCAGGGCTCGGACACGGGTGGGTAGAAGAGTTCCTGCACACCAGACTCTGTGACTTCTGCAGGAACCAGGCCTGGGGACTCCAGCAGAGTGGGAGGAGAGCCACAGGGTACCTGATGTTGGCAACCAGACACAGGCTTGCCACAAGACAGTACCCCTGTAGAAATCGGGGAAACCCCGTGCCCAGCTGTGAACAGATCTGATGCTCTGATCTCTGAGCATCTCGAACTGCAGGATTTTGATCCCAGGTCAAACTTTTAATAAAGAAAATTCATCCACAGATGCTCTGCTATTGGCTGATATATCCAGTTATTGGAATCTGGGATATTTAGTGTCAGGGGTTGCTTTATTTGCTCTCTGGATGGAGCCATTTTTCTTATGTATTTAATCTCCTAGCAGAATATTTCCCGAGGAAGTACACTGTCTGAGACAGCAAATCCATGTGGCCCCGTCACATCCTTATTTTGTCTTCTAGTGACTCACAGGATGGGCATTTGCTCACTTATGATTCTTATTTCTACTATGTCATTAAGAAGAAATTATACAGAAATCAGCCCACAGTCACCACCCGTCACCACAGAGCCGTAGGCTGATGATGTGTGTACAGGACTCCGTCAAAACGGGGACGGGGCAGAGGCCTCACAGCTTGAATGACAGCTTTATTGGAACTTGGGTCTTTTAGATGGATAAGCAGCTACTCTGTCTCATGGGGGTGGGGTTCTGCATGCTGTCGCACCCAGAGATAATTTGTAAGCACGAAAGTATGAAAAATGTCTCCCACCTCCAGAAGTTTTAACTGGAGGCTCCTCCTGTGTCCCCGTGTCCCTGGCAGTTAACGAGCCTGTAATTAAGGATCAGCTTTTCCCAGACCGCCCTCCTCTCCCTTCCTTCCTTCTTCTTCACCTCTTGGTGGAGCCTGCGAATTCCCAGGCAGAAGAGAAAGCAAGAAAAGAGATTTCTTCTTTTTTTGGTTTGCATTTGGGAGACTTACCTATTTTGGATACCTAAACCACCTCTCCCAGATCCTAGACTATGTTGAATGAGATTAGTTACAGGAAGTCTTAAAGCCTGTGGGAGGGAGATGCTCCGGCAGGTGGGGAAAAGCGAACATCCCTAAGGTGTGTATGTGGTGAGGGGAGGGTAGTCCCGAGAGTAGATGGCTAACTCCACTCCCCCTCAGGGAGCAAGCTAGGACCCCATGTCTGGGGTCTGGTGAACACAGTGAGAGAGGGCCAAAGTGGGTCCTGTCTCTTCCAGGAAACTGTAAGTTTGCTCAACCTACAAGTTGAGCTTGGTTACATTTGGCCGAGGACAGCTATGAATGTGGCCACATCAAAATCATGAATTCACTTAAAGTATTAAGAGATTTTTTATAACTTTTTTTGTAATTGAATTTTGTAGATAACATCATATCAAAATTTCAGAGATTGGATCAGTCACCTGTATCAGCAGCCCACTTAATCACTAAGGAAGGAGCCTGGGTCCAGGTTGTAGTACCTGGAGGAGCAGTGGCTGAGAACACCATGTCAGGCCTGGCCGGTCAAGGCTCAGCACCCCTCTGGAGGCCTCCCAGATCCCTTTCCACCATGATCTTGTTCCTCCAACTTCTGTCAAGGGCCAGGTAATAAGACTGCCTAGTATGACTAAGCTGGACACCATCCCCAAAATGTCCATAGCTACTTTCTTCCTAGGTGTTCACCATGCAGTTCTGCCAACTTCCAGTGGGCACCAGAATCATTGTCTGTCCATAGACATCCCCAGACTCTCAATTCCATGGCACAGCTGAACATCAGGGGCATCAGTTTGTCCAGGGTACCATCAGTATCTTGCCTGGGGATCAGGCAGCTTCATGGACATACATGGGAACGTGTTTGCTCACTGATTAGTGAAACTAGTTTGCTCACTGATTGGTGAACACACACCCTGAACCACGTTGTCATTGTCCACCCTGAGTGGGATGACAGGTACCCAACTGTGGAGTCAAGGTGAGAGGAGATAACAGAACATTGGACAGACCATCTTGTCTGATCTAAGGCCAGGCACGTCACCATGTGCCGAGAGAGCTCCTCTCAAGCCACCACTTCTCTGGCTGGCATTAAATTCCAGGGCATTCTAGAAAGGCTCCCAACCTGGCTGTGATTTGGCCTGCAAGAACCTCAGGATTTTTTTACATATGGGGTCCACCTGGGTGTCCTAGGACATTATCTGCATGTTGAGCTCCTTGGAATTGCCATGATAGGGCACATCTAGGGGTCCCAGGGAGGACTAGGCACCCCTACATAGATCTGTGACAACCCTTGGTAAAAGGCTGGGCCGGAAGTGGGGTAGGTTCACCTTCACTGGCTTAGCATCAGTGGGGTCTCAGCTGGTGATGGCCAATGGCACTGGGGCTGTCTGGCATGGGTTCCCGCTCCAGGAGAGAAGAGTAAGTGAGGAGTGGGAGCCCCTGGGGCAGCTAAGGTGGGGGAAACGCCAAGCTCTTTCTGGCTTTGGGGATTGGGAGGCTGGGGTCCAGACTAGAAAGTAGCTGTGAAGATTATACACTCAGCTCATCTCTCTTGTCACACAATAAGCAAAGCGAGGCTGTCTCCTAATATCTTTATTGATCCTCAGATAAACGGAATAGTACAAAGTTGCCCTCTTTTACCTATTTTTTTCTTAAAAAATGACCTTTCCACACATGGCTACCCTTGGGGAGTTCCTTCCTGTTGGAACCTGAAGTTTCCCAAGATGCGTCCTTCCCATCCAAGGTTACATGATTCGGATAACTTGACAAGAAGAGAAGAATTCCACTGGGTTATTATCAACATGAACTTGACTATGTCTCCTATAAGGGCAAACACTGATTTTTTTTTTTCTTTTTAGAAACAGAAACCATCCACTTATCAATCCAAACTACGGCATTGCATGACAACATTCATTGCATAAATTGAACACACGGAGTTACCACCTTGGGGGATAACAGACGGACACCTCACGACCTAGCTACAGGGTACGCAAGTTCAACAACGTGGGTAAGGCAACTTCACTCTACGAACACCCACCATCGCTTCGGGAAAGCACTAGACACGGGTCCATGAGCTACCGGGAGTCTCAGCACAGTTAATCTAAGAGACAACAACACAGTCAAGAAAAAGGCAGCTGCGATATGTGTGGGCTGAAGCAGCCTACACTGAGCGCCGCGGGGGCCGGGGGCGGGGGCTCTGGGAGGGGGGAAGGGAGGGGGGAATGGCCATCACATCATCGCGCTGATCACGACCTAAGGAAATGTCCATGCAATCCTAACAGTGGGTTTTTCTTGGGTGAGAGGGGCCAACAGTCATCGCCTTGCTTCTTTGAGTTAGTTGACCAGAGAGGGATAGGGAGGGATGGGGACAGCCAGGGAACCGTGGGCTGCAGTTCCATCCGCATACACGGTGGTTTCTTCTGAAATCTGAGGTCCACCTGCATGAGTAGGAGGAACACAGAGGCGACACCATCCCTCGGCGTCAGAATCACGCTGATTCCTCAAAATCAGGGCTGTTAGTATTCTTGGAATCATTTTGGCAGCTATTTCATGGAAATGTCCCCTGGGAGAGGACTTGGACCCTGGGCTTCTGGGAAAGCAGGAGCTACAACTCATCAGAGCGGATGACGTGGAAGAGGGTGACATTGTAGAGGGTCTGATGGCCGTTGTTCCAGGCATACAGGGCGCGGTCCTTAGGGTTGTAGTCCAGCATGGAGATGTGGGAATATTTGTTCTGGAAGGGGATGTCAATGTACTCGTAGGTCGAGGCATTGGTCTGGTAAGCGTAGTGGACCTTGGTGCCCCCCGAGTAGCCGTTGGTGACGTAGAGGGTCCCGCAGATGATGAAGGCCTCGCCGGCACTGCGCTTGGGGTAGCTGGTGTTCCATGTCTGCAGGATCTGCAGCGAGACCGGATCCAGCTTGCTGATGACAATGTTGCCGGCATTCTGGTTCGTGGCATAGACAGCCCAGAGCCCATTCTCGTCTACCATGAGGTCGATGTCCGAGTGGCCACCCCAGGCATAGTGGTACATGTTGTTGTAGCCAGCGTAGTCCAGGCTGCGTGTCTTCAGGATCGTCTCTGTCTTCAGGTCAAACCTGATGATGATGTGACTCTGAAATTTGTTGAAATAGATGGAACCATTGTAGACCACCTGGCCCGTGCCTGACCAGGGGTGTGGGAGACGGTGCGAGGTAAAATTGTCTGTGTTCATGAAGTCCACCATGGACTTGTACTCGCGGACAAAGCGATTGTTGTGATAACCGTCCATGTACCAAACCTGTGGGGAGAGCAGACTTCGTCAGTGTCCCACAACAGGAGGGTGTGGGAACTTAAAACAAAAGGACCTGGAAGAGCCATCAAGACTATAGAGCATTTTGTCCTGCCTTCAAGAACGCTGGACTCCTGACTGGTCCCCACTCAGACCTATTTTCCAAACCCCTGGGAAACGTAGGACACAGTGGAGGGACACTAGTGGGGACAGGCAGTCAGGCACTCTGGAGTCTCACGCATACATAGTGCACAGCCAGTCTACACAATATACACCAGTAGTTGGTATGGGAAACCCCACCAGGACCCCAGATGGAGCCCTTCTGGTACCATGTTATAGGACAATGATCTCACTGTTGGCTCTCTATTGGATCCTGGCCAAGGGCTTGGGAATGTCATCAAAGCAGGGACACAGTGCTGGAGTCAGCCTTGTAAAGGGTACAGCTGCTAAGAAGATGCTCACACACTGGGGAGCTTCCCTCGGCAGTGACAACTGGCTCTCAAGGTCACTGGGAAGGAGCATTTCCCAGCGTAAGGATGGGACGCTGTGAGCGAGTCCTCTCCACTCCACCAGGCTGTTACTGAAGTACAGTCTGACTCATGGTCTATGCTGGGCAGAGGTGGGGATGTGTGCACAGCGAAAGATAACTAACTGGGGCTTTGGTTTGCTGTGGGGAGCAATAGCTCATTCCCTAATCTGTGGAAAACACTTTTCAGACTGGAACACGGGGCTATCAGCCGTGGAAATCAACCAAGTGAAAAAATGACCGAGGCCTGAGTTTGAAGGGTTACAAAGGAAGTGATTGCCTATGAATTTCCGATGACTCTGCACACCAATTGACCCGAGAACCATCTATACTGGGAACAAAAACCTTTAGTCATTTAAAGCAATTTTGTAGCAAATGATAAGGGGGCGGGGCTAAGAGAGGAGGCCTGGCAGCGTTATCTGCCTGGCAGTAAGACAGCTGCTTTATCCACGGAGAGCTGGGAAAACTGAGCAGGGATTAGGGCTGCGGCGGCTCTCAGGCATGGCGCGACATTTTTGTTAAAACAAAACAAAACAAACCCCCCCCCCCCACAAACCAACAACTGTGTTCCTGAGACATCCGTTCAGATGCTTAGAAGCAGATGTGCCTTTTGTTTTTAATGAGATTAAAAACAACGACGGCAACAACGGAGTCTCGTTCGAGGCTGTTATTATCCCATCTCTCTCAGACCATCCCTCAGTGATATGGGTCACAGAGTACTGGAGGATTGGGACATGTCCTTCGTCTCTGGGGGAAAGTGGCCCACCCACTGTGTCCTCTGGGTTGCCTCATGGGACAGGGAGTTCTCTATTTCTTCACAGCTTCTGCTTGAAGCACCTTCTGCTAGCCCTCCCTGTCCCCCTCTGGAGCAAGCCCCTCCTTGGTGCTTTGGAGTGGGTCTTCCGTGGTGGGGAGCTAGAGACAGGTTTCTGTATTTCTTGGGTCCAGTGTGTAACAAGATGACACCAATGTCTAAGGATCTCTAAATGGTCTCGTCTCCCATACACTGGCAAATCAGACAAAGGCCCGTGGTACCACTTTCTGAAAACAGAGATTAGAAGACAGGGGAGTGGACTCCAGAGGCTGAATATTCAACCACACGCTCGGGAGGCAGCTTGGGATATGGGTCATTCTGCAGAGGAGAACTTCACAACTTAAAACCCAGAGAACCTCATGGGAAGGAGCCCCATTTCCACAGAGGCTGCTCCTCCCCTCGGCACTGTGACCTCCCCCTGTGAAAGGCCCTTGTCTTCTGTCCCTTCCAAGACCTGATGGTTTGGACCAAATTCACTCAGCTTGGGTTGGTGCTGCCCTGGGAAGAGACCCCAGTGATGGTGGCTGGTTCGCATGTCCTCTGGAAGGATCAAGGGTTCTTCCAGCTAGACTCAAGGATGCTCAGCAAAAGGTGCAGGGCAGAGTACAGGGTGTCAGGATGCCTGCACAATTGCATGACTTTATTTGGAGAACACGAGTGTCATCATGCACTAAGGTGGAGCTGCCTTTGAAGCAAGACAGCCGCTTAGTAAGTAGAGGGGACGAGTGGAAGAAAAGCCACCCCACTTTCACTTTTCTGGTCCCGATTTCTGTCTCTCCATAACTGACCCCTGACAATTTTGACATAACTGACCAGATCACCTGCAAAAGAGAAACACATACTCCCATTTCTAAGTAACTTCACAAGCCAGACTGTTACACCAGCTCGTGAGCCATGCCTCAAGTCCAATCCCACCGTGACCTATGTATGAGCAAGGATTCCTTTGATCCACGTTTTATCTTTCATCGCCCTTCTCCAGCTGCCTAGTGACCTCTAAAAAGTCTGCTCTTCAGGGAACGAACTCGGTGGATCAGAAAAAAGGAATATGTTGGCATATCCTAACACCCAAGCTTACAGATTTAGTAGTTTCCAAGTCCCCAGATCTGTAGCCATTGCCCAGGTGTACTGGGATGTCCTTCTAACATCCGGGCTTGACTCTGAGAGCATCTTATCTTTCTGCTTTGTCAGTTAGCATGCTGACTTTGCATCTGTCTCACTCACTCTGCCATTCTCTCCTGGGGAGGATGTCCAGGGCCTGAGTTGCCAGTGCAGAGGTATCCGAGGCTCTGTGGAGCTCCTTGAACTGTCCTGCACAGAACCAAGTTGTATCCCTGCTGCTAGTTTCATTTTCAGATGAGAAAACTGAGGCCAGAGAGGTTTGCTTAACTGTACTAAGTTTAGTTGCTTTTCAGGGAGGAGGGCAGCCACGGTAGGGCTGCCAGGGCCTCTGGCCAGCACCTTACAATGCAGCCGAGGTGTTAGGTGATGCTATTTAAGGGCCTTTCTTAGTGACAAGACTTTAGTTAGCTCTTCTCTCTGGCTTGGCGAGCATTTGACAAATGTCCTCCTGAAGCTGCTAACATCAAGGAATTCAGCCTTGGAAAAGATGTTCTAAAGGGAGCTGTTAGTGAAGGGGAGGAGAGAGCCACGGTGGGAGGCTAGGAGGAAGTGGCGGGATGCCAGCCGCCCCAGGAATGTCCCAGTAAGTACGCCCACTGAGGAAGGATTAGAAGGGATGTCTAAACTGCCAGCAGACAGAGCTGCAGGCACCAGCATATCTGCATAATCTAAAGCCTTCTGGATAATTCTACCCTCTGTTCTAAGGATCATCTGCTGGCTTTGATGCTGCTTAGATGAAGGGAAAGGTCCTTGAAGCACAGAGCTAAGCTGGGGTTTGAGTAATACGCCCCCTCTCTGAACATGAACCTCCTGGGGGTGCTGGGAGCATGATACAAGCCCCCTCTATGATGTCTTGTGTAAGTTAGATTGGACTTCTGAGGTGGGGAACCAGTGACGGAGAAGAAAGAGGGGTGGGTGGGACATAGTCTGTCAGGGTGACCCAGTCCAAGAAGACTGTGAGCCTTGGAATCCAGAATGAAATCTTTGGAACTGCAGGGCTCTGGAGCTGTGGTAGTGTGGTAGGGACTTACGTAGTCTATGCACAAGACGGGAATTACAGTCAGCTCCTTCTGCTTCTAACACTGGTGAAAAGGGCCTGGCCTCTGGTGGGGACTGAGGGTGTGTGGCAAGCAAACAGGCGGCTCACTGCTGGAGGTTTCTTAGAACAGTGCCTGTAGACAGCTGGCGCTTGACAAAGAGAG
Organism: Microtus oregoni; assembly: GCF_018167655.1. Classification (NCBI taxonomy): domain Eukaryota; kingdom Metazoa; phylum Chordata; class Mammalia; order Rodentia; family Cricetidae; genus Microtus; species Microtus oregoni. Next base: position 12,065,928 of record NW_024543084.1, on the reverse strand, counting down.
GAAGGCCCATGCAAAGGTATCCCAAGCTAATTTTGTTCTAACAGCTTACACAGGGGCAGTGGAGACAGAGTTAGCTCAACGCATTCCCTCGGCACATACTAATGAGGGGTTCTACAGCTTCCTGAGGCCTCCTCACAGACTTGACACAATTCTTCCCTCTGTTTCACCCTAGCATTCTCACAGAACCCTCCACAGCGATCTGCTCCGAAGCCATAAAGCCAACATCAATTTCTCTGAATGAGTGTGTGAGTGAGTGTGTGAGTGTGTGAGTGTGTGTGCCTACGTGTGCGCGTGTGGTGAGTTATTGGTCTCCTGCGAGTATGTGATCAAAAGTGAATGGGAGATTGGAAGACAGCAAAACAAAACAAACACTGCTGGTGTTGATCAATGGTAGGACGAGGCGACATGTCACTTAGCAGGCTGAATACATGGGCCACTGTGGGGAGCACGTGGTTCTGAATGGCTGGAGCCCAAAGTGCCCAGAGCAGCACACAATACAGTATGTCTGCTCCCAGCCAGGGTCTTGCTTTTCTGCAAGCCAGAGCTGGTCACTAGACACGACATGGTTGGGACAGAATCTGGCATGCTGGCCTGGGCTTTCTAAGTACCTCCTGCCTTGGCTCTGTCTTTCTCTCCAGAAAGCCATACCATCCACATCTGTAGTGAAGGGTGTTCCTAAGAAAACTTCGAGCGGAATTAGGTTTTAGCTGATGGGATGTGGGTTCTAGCACAGCCTACGTGCTCTAGTTAGTGTTAATTGTCTATGTTAATTGTCAACTTGACCCAACCTAGGGTCACCCAAATAAAGAGTCTTCCTTAGGTTGATCTATGGGCGTGCCTGGAAGGGACTGTCTTGATTGCCTTAACTGATAGGAGGACTCATTCTGTCGTGGGGAGCACTATCACAGGTCCTGAACTGGCTCAGCATAAGAGATCAATTAGCATCCTCCATGGCTCCTGCTGTAATATTTTGGCTACGGTTGAGTTCCTTAGGCAGAAGTAATGTTTTCAGGAGTAGCACACAGGTCCACCTTCAGGTTCCTGCTTGAGCTCCTGCCCCGACTTTCCCTAACAATGAAAGTGTAACAGAAAATCCTCCTCCCTAAGTTGCTTTTTATCACAGCGGCCAAAATCAAACTAGAATGTTGAGAAACTGTGAGACCATCATGGTCCAGAAACCAGTGTGAACACAACTTATGCCCACACATCCCTGACCCTACGGTATCTTCAGGGTAGCCCAGCCAGCCCTCTAGAGCTGGCTGAGGCCTTAGTGGCACTGCTCTCTAGAGCTGGCACATCTAGAGGGTCTTTTGCCCACCCCAGCTACCTCGTTTCCAGAACTCCAATCTTGCTTGGGAGAGATGTGAGTCTCTCTTGTGATAAGACTTCAGGACCTCAGATCTCAGGCTCCTTTCTCTGGGCCCAGGGAGGAGCTCCCAGTTCCCTGCTTCTGTCCACTATCCTGCAAACCTCTGAAAAGAAGAGGCCTTGGGGAGGAGTGCTGGGACCCTGGGAGGCCTCATCCTGGCTGCCGTGATTGGCACTGCATGACATCAAAGGACCGTGATTCTCAGAAGCACCCCTTCCAGTTCCCTTAGAACTTCCTGAAGACTGGGGCTGCTCCTTCCAGGCAGGCCTCCTCCATCAAGGAGCCTCCCAGCCTCTGACTCCCAACATCCAGTTCCTAAAGGAACTGAGACCAAGGCCCAGTCCCCAGGAAGGAGAAGTAGCCCAAAATGGGCGGCTGGCTCATTTTTCTTTTCTGCTGTTTGCCCAGGGGGGAAACACCCAGGAAAAAGGAACCCAGCCTCTTCTCAAAATCAAAAAGAAACACAGAGCTTCTATCAGCCATGAAAGGAATGGCAAATGAGTACAAATCAGCTGTCATTAAAACAAGAAAGGCCTAATAGATTCTATCCCCGGAAGCAGAGGCAGTGATGGGAACAGCCTGGAGCGGTCAGCACAGGAGATGCCTCAGTACCTGCTCAGCCACTGGGCAGAGCCACTATTGCTTCCACAACTGCCACCACCATTCTCAAATGGGCAGCCTCCCCATCCCACTGTCTGCCACTTGTGTTTGTATAGGGGACTCTACCAGCTTTCCTGGGAAGAAGCCCTTGGGAGACTCTGGTTCTACCCAGAGTCTGAAGCTATCTGCTTGGGAGGTAGACATGGCTGGCACTAGGGAGAGGGACAGAGACCAGGCCTTTTAAGTCCTTTAAAAGCTCCAGGGACACTTACCCTGTTATCACCTTCTGGGGCCAGTGGGTCTGTCATCCAGGACCCGAACCTTGAGCCAGAGGTCTTGACAGTCACCGGGTCACTTATACCCGTCAGCTTCCCGCAGGCTGGAACAGAGTGTGCATGGGTCAGAACCAACAGGCAACTGAGAGCCTTGGACCCCTCCCCCCAAGGGTACATCTGGGCTGGGGGGATTCATCCTCTTCCCCTCCAGATCTGGTGCCCAACAGCCCATAATGCCACTTAAACAAGTCTCCCCAGTGGCCATGAGGAGCCACCTCTTCCTCCAGAGGGAACAATTAAGGCCAGCATGGGCAGGGCATGGCAGTGCATGGCTGCCCTCCTAGGTCTCATGATTCCTTGGGAGCAAGAGGCCAGGGCAGCCCCAGTAACAAGAGAGAGCTCACCACAGCAAGCCTCAGTCTTCTCTGGGAATGGGACACAAGAGTTCAGTCCTCTCTGACTGCTGGAGCTTAGGCAGCATGGCAAGCAGGAGGAGGGAATTTAGGCTCCATGGGAGACACTGTCCCCAAGCAGGATTCACCTCCCCAAACAGAAGGACAATCCTAGCAGCCCGTAACAGCACCCCACACTGTGGGAGCACCTTCCTTGTGCATGTGTCTGTCCTCCCTTGTGCATGTGTCTGTCCTAGAACCACCCCCGATGGAGGCAGGTGGAGGCTTGCTGCTGTCCTGCTGTGTGTGTGTGTGTGTGTGTGTGTGTGTGTGTGTGTGTGTGTGTGTGGGTTTTCCATGCTCTCAAGAAGAACAGCCCCTGGCAGGAGGGCTGGGAGTTGAGCATTATGCTCTATGGAATCTTAGATGTGACCCCTGCAGCCCTCCCACCTCACAGATGGCCAGAGATGACCTCAGAGCCACAACTTGGTCATTCAGGAGTGGCAGAGGCTGTGACCCAGCGTTCCTGCCTTAGCTTGCAGGTCTCTTGCCTGCTCTCAGCCTCCAGGTTGAGCCTGTTGTGCAGGACTCCTCTTTTCCATCCCTCCAGGTCAGGCTTGAGTGTGACCCGCCCCCCAAGTCTATAAGATACCCCCCCCCCAGGGACCACATTAGCATACATACACAGTTTCTGCAAAGTTCAGAGAAGATCCAGGTGCTTAGGCGAGATTGTGAGAGACTTAACCTGAGACCACAGGGAAGCAGAGATAATCCTACATGGAGCAGGGAGGGTCAAGCCCAGGGGAGGGTGCAGCTTGCCATGCTCCCACACCCACCAGCATCTCCCCAAGCCTGGAATGGGGTGAGCATGTCCACAGAGGCATTGTACAAAACTGACAAGGTGAAGTGCTCAGCTTGGCTCAGGAGCCAGCAGAGAGGGGACCTTGGACAGAGGGAGGCTCAGTAGGATTGAAAGCCACTCCAGGCCTGGATTCCCACCAATGCCCCAGTGCTGGCACTCCTGTCCAGACTAGGAGAGGAAGTGCCACCACTGTGCCCACTCTCCTGTCCCTTCCCCAGAGGCACCTCCCCTTCCAGGAGGAACTTGAGTTTTCCTGCACTAGCACTTGCTTCTAAGGCTCGAGGCTCCATGGAGGTCTGGGGTGCAAGGGTCTGAGAGGCCCATTGCTGAGCACAAAGCATGCCCACTTGGCCTCTGTGCACACTGCCCTGCCTTTCCCAAGCCCTGGCTTGGAGGAGACACCAAGAAAAGGGTTAGGAAAAAGAAGGGCATTGTGGGAAGCCAAGATTGACCAGTGTTGGCAGGAGTTGGAAGTGAGGATCCCTGATGGGTTTGTTTGTAGAAAAATTTCCTTCACACACACATACATGCGCACACACACACACACACACACACACACACTTGCGTAACTGTATGCTTCTGAGGTTCGAATGAGTTCACTGTGGGCTGCCTGTAGAGGCTGGGCAGGGGAAGCCAGATGCCCAAGCTGGACTCCACCCCTCACTCCCACTTTTTCTTCCTTCGCTCCTGTTGACTTGGGGTGGGCGTTGGGTTGCCAGGAGACAGAGGCTCCTCCAAAATGGGTGGGAACTGAAAGAAGCCAACAGAAGCCAACCCTTTTGCAAGTCCTCTTCCCAGAACCCATCCTGTCATCCAGACCCAGCATCCACAGAGTCACTGGTCCCTGTAATATCTCATAGAAGGTCTTCCATTGGTCCTGGAGATATGATCTATGAACTGCCTGGAGGTTAGGGTCCAAGGGGATCAGCATGCACAGGAGGCATGGCAGGAGACCCGTGTGGAAGGCATCCTTCCCACCCAGTGGCATGCTGCGCTTGAGGCCAGCACATGACTCAGCCACATACTAAAGTTTTCCGAGATGCCAACTTACATTAGATCGGTCCCAAACCCATTCGAGGTCCTTTTGCAGTTGGATAGCTTCTCCTGAAGAAATTTACCATCTTTCTGTATACCACCCGATCATGGCACAGTTTCAGGGGGATGCGCAGCCCAATTTGGATGCCTAACCCTGACCCTAGCCTTCCCTGCCTCCATAGCCAGGCCTATTCTGTTCTTACTCTAGAACAGCATCCCAACTTCCCACCAAGCTTCTAGGGCTGGTCCCAGACACATGCCTAGGCCCTAAAGATGTCGTCATCCCACCCATCTCAGTGACCTCAGCTGAACCCCACATTCCCTTGGGGTGCCAACAAAAGCATCGGGGGCTTGCTGTTCCAGGTAAGGGGTCTCCTCCATTCACCCTACTTCCCCATAAACAAACGAGGGACTCAGGTCTCAGAAGAGTCTCTTCAGTACACCAACTAATTCACCAGTTGAGAAGTGTTGGGGTCAGTAGGGTGAGCCTCTGGGGAGTGAAGGCCATCCTTCTTGTTACCCACGTTTGCTTCAGTTATAAGCAGGCACTATATCACCAGGGCCCCCAGGAAAGCAAACTAACGTAGGCGCACAACTCAGGCCTTCCAGAATATGCCTGAATGGTCCAGTCAGTCTTCTGTGAGCTCGGATGGAGAATGTGCAGGACTTTGCTCTCAGCCAGGCCAGGGGCAGCTTTGAACAATCTTACCACACTCTACTCAACTGTTTCTGTTTTTGTGGGGTTTTGTTTTTGTTTTTTCTATCTCAGAAAGTGGCAGGAGGTCTATGTCTGAGTTCTACAGGATGGCTGCCCAGCAGGTCCAGCCTGCCAGCCACACCCAGCCTCCTCTGGATTGTTTTCCTGGTGCATAGTCACCAGGGCAGTCAACCGTTCAATGCTTCAGTGCTGGCTGAGGAGGGTAGGTAGGCGTGGCCACTGTGTCTCCTGTTCTCTAAGATGCTGGGGCAGGCACAGCTCCGAGGGCCCATGGGGCTGGAGGCTGCTTGCCATCCTTAAGTCAGGGAGTTATTTTTAGTTCTCTGTCCACACTAGTTCTGCCGAGACCTCACAAACTGACAGGATCTAAAAGAGCCCATGGCAGAGGCTTGGCGGTATCTTGGCACACCCAGTTCTAGAAAGTACCACTCTCCAGCCACGCACTCAGGATACATGTGGGGGTGGTAGAAAGCTTTGGGGTCTCAGGAAGAGGCCTGCAGGAAGGATGATGCCCAGTGGGGAGGGTCCTGGACTGTAGATGCTTGGTCAAGCTAGACGACAAGCCGTGAGCCTTGCATACTTCTTGAGCCGATGCCAAGCTGAGAGCAGCCCAGACTATCTCAAAGCTCGAGTCAGGATGAGTATCTCTGGGAGGCAGAGCTGGGAAGGAAGGTCTGTGACCTCAAACAAGCTTTGGCCTTGGCCTCCGTGCTCAGTGCTTAGCCCTGAAACTAGAGAAGAACTGTCTGGAAAGAAGTCTGCAGGCTGGGAATAAGGTCTAAGATACAGATGCAAGAGCCCTAATGCAGACCGAGGTTTGGATCCAGAGCCCACAGCAGACCTGTGAACGTTATCCTAGAGCCATCCTTCCCCTCTTGCTCTGGCCAGGCCAGGCCTCTAGTGGACCGCCTGCTCTTTAAAAGAAATGGAGGAGGCAGACCTGGCCTAGGTTGTTGTAGGTTGCCGGAATCCTGGGCTTTATTCCCTTAGGCTTTCACTGCTAACTCACCCTTAACTCTCTTACTGGGAGTGGTCACACAGCTCTGAGAGTCTCTAGCCTCACTGTGAAGCCTCCACCACGTGATTCTGGCATCTCAAGTGTTAGGAAGGTATCTTTTGACTTCCCTTCAAGAGTCCATATTGCTCCCGGCACAGCACAGCACAGCATGGCAAACCAGTGTGCCCCACCAGGGCAGGAGCCTGCAATTAGCATTCTACTAGTGTGGACACTGTGTGGACAGCTCACTTGGCTGTCAGGTAACTCCTAAGTGGGAGGCACAAGGTTTACTAAGACGTTTCCTCAGTAGAGCAAAAATACACTTTCCCCCTTGGTTGGCCCTAGCTGCCTGGAGACTTCCAACCCAACTGCAGAAAGAAACAAAACAAAAAACAAACAAACAAACAAAAAAAGAGAAAGAAACAAAACAAAACAAAAACGTGTCCAAAGAGCCCTTGGCATGTATGACAGGAATACCGCTTCATACCAACTCATCCTCAATGGCAATGGTGACCAAGGAAGCCTACAGCACCAGTACAACCTAAGTCTGGGGGGCAGCTGCATTGAGCAGCCTGTGCTGGGGTCCCCGGTCCTAGCTTTACTCAGGTGAGCTGCTAGGATCTGACCTTGCAGCATCCTCTCAGGGGACACCAGGGTTCTGGGCAGCTAACTGCCTCTTCCCTTCCCCGGGCACAAGACTTGTTGCAGGGAATTGCACGTTGCAGAAAAGGCCCAAAACATGTTATGTCTAAGCTGTATGCTTAGTGCAGAAGGAAGATATTTCAAATTCTAAGTCCTTGCTGGGACACTTGGAAAAGCATGCTGCCCGAAGATGAACAGAATTGCTAACTCTGGTCCTTGAATTATGCTTTCTGCCTGTGTGCAGGCCAGGAATTTAGGACGGTTCTGAGAAGAGACTTTGAGAGATGCAGGGAGCCCTTCCCTCCCTTACGGACCTATGTTCCTAACCAAGCACCTGCAGAGGCAGACACACCAAGGACCCTGGGGCTTGAGGTTTAAGGAGTAACACTCAGCTACTGCACAGCCGCCAGTGCAGAGCCCCGCCCACTGGGTCAGCAGGGAGTGGTGCCCACGACAGGGTGCACCCTGGGCGTGACCACCCTGTCAGTTGGCTGCTGAGGAGGCTGGGGGACGATGCCTCTCTGCAAGACTGATGCAAAGACTGAATTAAGAAGCCATAAAGTATTTAGTCCTTACGCTTCCGGCTGAGGGCCTGGGACAGATGCTAAACCTATCTATAGACCCGTCAGTCAACCATCTGCCACCTAATTTTACCAGCAGCTTATCTACTCATCCATCAGCCATTGACCAGTCCTCTACCCGGCTATCCATCTATTGTCAGCTCTGCCTCCCTCGGTCCCTCTGTCCTTCCACTTACTAGCTATGCCCACCCCCACTTGCTTGCCCTCCCACCTGCTTACTGATCTACCATACCCCCCAGCTGCTTCTCTGAGCCCGGCAGTGCACAGCTGGTGACATGAACAATGTATGTAAATTCTCACAGTGACCCTAGGGCTTAAGGACTCTGTACCTTTGTGTTGTAAAGCAGGAGTCACTGGGATGGAAGACTGTAGGGACCTGGAAGAGGCACCTGCTGTTGAGTGGCTTGCTACTTTAGCTATTTTATAGCTTGGCACCCCAAGACTTCCCAGACTGGGGTTCAGAACCCACGGTCCCAACCCCAGCTGCTGTTTCTCTTCAAGTACATGCTTACTGAAGCCCCTCTTAGGAAAGAATTACATGCTCAGGTCACCTCTCTGGTGCACCCTAGGGTGGGACTATCTGGCCTCATTCTTTCTTCATTCCGAATCACATGTGCCTTAGCAGTCCAAGGGTAGCCACGTGAAAGCCCCAAGATCCTAGCCATAAGGTAAATTCTTGCAGCTGCTAAAAATAGGCTGAGGACAGATGGGAAGTCTGGCTTGACTGGGATAACCTGGAGAGCCATGTGAGCTACCCACTCTCCCAAAGGCCCATCAGCTTGGCGGCCTTGGTAATGTCCTACCACGGTCTCCATCATGATTTTCTTAGTTTCTCCTAGGCATGACACCCTGCCTGGTTACCTGGCAGTGAAAATAACTTTTGCAGGGTAATAAATTCAGCCTCTGGGCTTTTCAGAGACCAGGAAGACCTCTAAATACCTGGCTGGGAAGGCTGGGAAGGAGGCCATGGAGGAAAGCCAAGGGAAGACTGGAGGGGACCCATAGCCGGTCCTCAGCCCAGCACCCTAGGCACTCCTAGAGGGTGTGTACAGGCAATGGAGAGGCTGCCATCCAGTCCCAGTCATGGATGGACTAAGGCTACCAGCCCCTGCCACAATGGGTCATGGGTTTTATGAGGCACAATAGTAAGAATATAGAATGGAAAATGATATCCTGGTGTTCCTGTGAGTGTTGCTTCAAAACAGCTAGTTCCCAGTACCCATCATAGCTTCCTACCTCATCAGTACTGGGAGCTCAAAACTTTACAGTCTTTTGGGGGGCAAGCCAGGAGCAGCCGCGGGGAGTCACCTGGAAGCCAGGAGACAACCTCTCTAGTGAATACTCCCATTCGTCTGTCACCTGACACCAGGAATCCGCACTCATGTGCTGGTCTGGGCAGGCGCACATGTGTATGTATGAACTCTGTGGAGGCCAGAAGACAACTTCAAGCATCATTTCTCAGGAGTCACCCGCCTCAACAGCGTCTCTCACCATCTTACTTCCTAAGTAAGCCACGGGAGCTGGCCAGCAAGCCCTAAGACCCACCTGTCTCCCCTCCCTTGTGCTAGGATTATTTTTACATGAGTTCTGGGTGTTGAACTCAGGTCCTTGTGCTTGCTCTGGAAGTACTTAACCACTGGAACTCTCTGCTTGTCCCACACCAAGGCTTTTGAAAAGTATTTGTTCTTTGGGATGTTTTAAATTTTGTAAGGTATGGATGAAGGGAGACAGAGTCAGAGCATCAGATGGAGCCAAAAAAAAAAAAAAAAAATCTTTCTGGAGACAAAGTCACCCTTACAGGTACATGATATAAAAACAAATGAGTTGGTCAGACAATGTGGAGGAATGCTGAAGCTTGTACTGTATCAGGACATAAAACGTACCATTTAGAAATGGCCCCGAATAGCCAACATGTGCAATTTGGCCAAAGCCACTGACTGGGCAGTCAGGCAGGCATAAGAACTTTAGATGCTTCCTACCTTAGGACTGTCAGGGAACATGACTCTGAGAGGAAAGCCACCTTGCTTACTAGTCCATTCCACACGGGCTGCTGATGGTCCCCACTTCTATCCAAAACCTGCTGCCACTGTACCTCCTCTTTTTAGTTCCAACTAAACCTGATGCATTTTCTCAAGGGGTTTGATTAGCCCTCTTCTCATCCTGGATGAAGATGTGTTTCCAGCCCTTTTAAAGTTATCCTAAAAACACATGCATGAACCACACACATGCATATTAAACACTCACACCTTTGCACACACACACACACACACACACACACACACCTGACAGAGTTTGTGGCACCTAATATCTTTTTTCCTCTCTCTCTCTCTCTCTCTCTCTCTCTCTCTCTCTCTCTCTCTCTCTCTTCAAATGATGTGAGCTTCACTGGGGTCTAGAACTGGCTTTGGCATGGGGTTTGCACATGGGTGATGCCCTAGGGTAGGTGTTGCCTGCACTCCTTGATGCTCTCTCTGGGTGGCCCTACCCAGAAGCCCTGATGCAGCCATCACCTGCTGAGGCCAGGCAGGCACTGTGGCTTCAGCACCACTCCCTACACCTGCATGTGTGGCAGAGTCGGGCCAGGCAGTGCCACACCTGCAGGGCGCTGGGCCTACCTAGTTTTTGCATGCATGCACGGAGCCTTTCTTCAAGATTGGACACTCTGCTCTGAAGTTCATCGTAGTCATAGGCGCCAATTTCCTCTTGCAGCTCGTTAAGCACTGACGTCAGATTCTGGACCTCCTCCTTAAACTGCAATACCAATTTGGCATCGGCCTTGTACTCTTCCAACACAGGAATCAAAGGCCTAAGTTCATCCATTTTCGTTTTTATTGCCTGCAAGGTTAAAATAAGCTGGTTCAGTGCGATGCATGCAAGAACTTGAAATACCCTGCCTTGGCCTGGCTTCTCCCTAGGAGAGGGAAGGTGTGCACACTCCCGTTTTAGTAATCCACCAGTTATCTGGTCCCAGTGAGTCAGGATAGCGTATTAAACAGTCCTCAGAACACCAGCATATTTGGGAAAGCTCTTTATTTGTCAGTAGAGAATGCAACATCTTAAGGTTACATGCTTTAGGTCACATACACAACGTTTGTGGTTCTTTTTTTTTCTTTCTTTTTCAAAAAGTGCATTGACAAGGGTTCAAACTATTCATGGGATGCATCTAGAATCACATGCAAAAGAAGGATCCTGGTTGGATTCAAGGTTCCTTAGTGAAATGGTGCTAAGGATTGGAAAAGAATCGTAAAAATGCATGGTGCAAAAAGCTCTCTGGCTCTCTCATGGTTACATGGGGGGGACTGCATCTTCAGTCAATGGCGCATTGAAAAAACTCTTAAGTTAGCCCTGCAAGCAAGAAAATGAAACACCGTTGAAAAGCTAGCTCACTAGCCTGCCTTAAACAGCCATTAAAAGACACGTATTTGCATGGTCACGTAAGAAAAATCACACTTTAACGACAGGAAAGAAAGCTACTCAGATGGTGAAGGGCATCCCTCACGGTTTCTGCTGGAACTCCTTCCCGCAGTGACTACAGTGCCAAAGGCAAGGGCTTGCTTTTGCTGTCCCAGAGTCTCACAGTCCCCAACTTTGGAACTCAGAGGTGCTCTGTGGACGACACTCTCCAAGGGGAGCTACCTCATGTTGCTGAAGACACCTCTGTTTTCACAGTCTGCTGAGCACAGGAGGGCAGATGCTGGCCAGGAGAGACACAACTCTTTTTGGTCTGTAAGGTCAAGAATCTCTCTCCAAGGTTAAGTCATGATGGTACATCAGAAAAAGGGGCGCAGTGTTCCCCTGCCTGGGACAACAATCACTGGCTTATGCTGCCTCAATGTGATTTGTCTGCTATTATTTTATTTATATTATAGATTTATAACTTCATTAGCTTGCCATGTTGCCTACCTAATGCACTGCTTTTAAAAGGAGAATTAGTTCCTGCTTCACGTAGGGAGTGCATCAAAGGATAACATTAGCATACAAGGAAGGGAGGACGGACCAGGGCTCAGCAGTTTCCAGCCAAGCGGCTGGCCGTGTAATTTGACCTGTTCATTTACATCTGGGCCTGATTTCTAATTAACATGCATGAACACCTTAATTAAGGTGGCAGATAATTCCCAGCCTAGTCCTAGTGGAGAGTCGTGTATATATACATACTTGTACATATGTATATATAATTTCAGGTCAAAGGAACTGAGGTTTTAAATGGCCAGGGTCACCTAGAGACACAGAACACTTAACGCAGCTGCATCTACAGTGTGCCTTGTCACAGCTAAATTAGGTCAGAAGTGAAAAACTGCCCTGAGTGATCTGGGCCCAGAAATGGCTCTAATCAATTACGCTAATCTTCGGCTAATGTGATTTACCTGCAGCAGCTATGGAATGCTGAGGGCGTTTAACGATACCCTCCCTGGCTAATATGCCTCATCCAGAGGAGCAGGAGGCCTGGGACCCCTGGAGAGAGGGACCAGTGTGTGCTGAAGGGGCTGACTAAACCCTAACCCCTCCAGTGGCCGGAGTTGGTGGTCTCTCTCCTCCCAGAGTGGAACAGCTTTGTAAAGCAGAGGACAGTCCTCACTGTGTCCCCCTAGGTCCCCAGTCACTACCTCTGTGGGGAAAGGGAAGCCAGAAGGGGAAGAAGATCTGACTTGGAGGAGGAAGAAGAGGAAGAGGGGGAGGAGGGGAGGAGGGGTGAGGAGAAAGGGTAGTAGAAGAAGAGGAGGATGAGAGAGAAAGAGAGAAGGAGTGGAGGAGGACGGGGAAGAGGGAGGAGAGAGGAGGAGTTGGGGGAGGGGGTAGAGGGCCAGGAGAGACAGGCATACCTTGAACTGCCTGGCTAGGTGTTGCTTATGGCTCTCCTCCACCTGCTTGAACTTGGACTCCAGGCCTTTCATTTGGTTCTCCATCTTCTCCACGTACTGCAGGTCTCTCTGAGTCCTCCTGTCCAAGACTTCTATGGATTGAGACATGTTTTGCACCTGTCAAAAGGGTAACAGGTTCAAGGCGAGAGCTGCAGCAGATGTCAGGCGGTTTCATTTGTCTGCTCATCAGTCAGGCTGACCTTTCCCACAGCACCACCCGGGAAGGCAGGAGTGGCCCAAGCCTGATTTACCAGTTAATCACCAGCATCAGATCGTTAGGATCAAGAACTCCCCAAACACAGCAGATCGGCTGGGTAAACATTCCCTTTACCCTCTCCCAGCAGAACTCTGACAGTGGGGTACACAGATCAGGGCAGGCACAGGGCTGGGGGCCGTTACTCTCTGCCTTTAAGGGTGGGGCCTGTTTCCATCCTACGTTGGGGAATGACTGACATCGCTAGGGAAGTGCACATAGCAAGAGATGAATCCAGAACGATGCCAGGCCCGCCTAGGGTATAAATTCCCTCTCCCCTGGAGTCCCCTGGAGTGTCCTTGCTGACAGTGTTGGTGTTCTAAGTGTGGAAGGCAGGGGTAGGGAGCTGCTCTAGGCTCGGTGCCGAGCCTTCTCCCCACCGCATATGTCATCCATCACCCCCACAATATCATAGGCAGATGACTGCTCGGCAAACACGCACATTCAGAACGCAGAGTCAGGAATCAATCACCCAGCAAATGAAGAATCGCTGTTTTACATCCTTACGGGCATTGTTGAATGGAGTGTAGCCTCAAGATGGGACTCTATTATTCAGCACGATTCCAGAGAGCGTCAAAGAAAAACAGTTTTGGTGCGGCCAGCTGCCAGAACATTTCATTTTCAGGAAACTGGCTCCGGCTTATGTGAGAATGTATGCTCACCAGGGGCGAGGGGGGCAGGGAGCCAAGGTGCTGAGGATGCTGCCGGGGATGCCGCAGTGGGCTGGGTCATTTTCTCAGAATCTAATCCAATTACCAGCAAGGAAGGTGTGTAGTGAATGACAGGTCTCCTTGCTGAATTTCCTTTTCTTTCTGAATTTGAAAAAGACTCCCTTCTAGGAACAAAATCCTTAGGCTAGAGGCTTGGCGTCACCGCTCAGGGGTCAGAGCATGAAGGTAGGGTAGCACCTCAAACCCTTCGGACCAGTAGGTAGAGGGAAATGGGAAGAGTGGCAGGATGTCTTCTCGCTGGCCAGGTCGATACTGCCCATCTCAGCACTTAAAGCCTGATGGGATCTCAGGACTTGAAAGCAGGGCACACATTCACCTTCACAGCTCAATTTATAGCACAGCTGTGCATGGGGCTGACTGCTGCCTTCTCTTAGCTGCTCTGAGGGGAATCTTCCTGGACGGCCTCTCCCGCCTCTCGCTGCCCTTCTGAATGGCTGCCATGCTTCTTCTGGGAAAAGATGTCACATTTGCTGTGGTCCATCCTTTGAGGCCCAGCCCAAATGCCACTGTCTTCAAGGAGGCTTCTGGGAGGAGCTCAGAAAAGGGATACTGGGAACTACTTGGGAACAATACCATCTTTTGGGGGTGGGGAGCAGTTCATCTACACCTGAACCCAGAATAAGGGCAGGAAACCTAAGCAGCCTGCCTGGCCCAGAGAGGGACAACATGGGCCTCTCTGCTCTAAGCCTCTTTTCCTAAGTCTCTTCCTCGGAGATATGACACTGACCAAAAGAACAGGGCTCAGATAGCAACCAGTCAAACAGTGGGCGGGGCCTGGGGTAGGAAGGGTTCAGTCCAACACAGGCTTTCAGTAAGAGACTACACAGTGTAGGTGGGAGATTTCTGTCTTCCTTACCACGAACCAATGTTTCTAATGAATTTTTTAAAACGTAAAGATTAGCTGTACATTAAAAAGAAGTCTTAAAGATGCCAAATAACTTGGTTACCTTAAGGTGAACCAACAGACGTGTGAGCCCACTTTCTGGACAACCACTCAGCTAAGCCCTTCACAACAAGACACGGGTGACATCCATATTAACCCTTTGGCAATACAACCTCCCACACACCTCCTCCAGTTCCCACAGTATCGCCAGAATCCGCCCAGCATGTTCAAGGTCACAAGGTCATAGGATGCTCTTAGCCACTGTGGCAGCAGGTGCCATGAAGTGGGGGAGGGGGCATGCACAGCAGCCACACACCTGTCCCCATCTGGGAATGACTAATTGCTAATGTTTATTGCCCACGTAGGCACTGGCCTGAGCCAGCTATGTTATTTAGCTCATTTGATCTTCATAAAACCCTGGGTAGGGGGGAGCAAACCGTTCTGAGTCCACATGTTAACAGATAAGTCAGTTAAGAAACTTGGTCCCGTCATATAGCCAGCTCAAGGTCGGAGACTCCAAAGCCTCTGCTCTTGGACTCAGACTGTGTCTTCAGAGGACACAATGCCATCCTTATACTCACCTTAGCCCTCCTCTGGCATCAGAGCCTGGAGGAGCTGCCCAGGCTTACTGATACCCAGTCCTCAGCAAGGACTCAAGCTGGGCAAACCAGAGCCTCTAGGCCTAGGTCCCAGGACCTGACCTGCCTTGTCACCAAGTGGGTCTAACACAAAGCCAGATGGTAGCAACACAGAACCAGCTCCACAGTCCTCAGCTAGGACCAGCTGCAGGGGACCCAAGGAATCCTCCTCTGTTGCCACCCAAGATGGCAGGTGCTCTCTGTGCCAGGCCTGGCCCCGCCCCACAGGCAGAGAAAAAGCAAAGTAGACCAGAAAGGAGGCGTGTTGCCCAGGCCCAGCCCTAGAGCACAAAGGCGAGCAGGCTTGTCTCAGCAATGCTGACAGGCACCGTAAATGAAGGCCCCTCTCTTCCAGCCTCTCTCAGGCCCTCCCGAAATAGAGTCTACGTGGCGTGAGATGGGGTTTTAAATTTTTTAAGCAGCAAGACTGTGGCCTGCCTGCATAGGCAGAGAGGGAAGCTGAGCGGCCCCATTCTCAGGGGGCCCCAGAGCTTTCTGGAACCATTTCCCAGTTCTGCCCTTTTCCCAGGGCCCCACAGCTTGGGCCTCAGGCCCCTCCAAGCCCCTCCCCTTTGCTACAATTCTGAATAATTAAAGGCTCAATTAGGCTCCTGTCTAGTTTGGTGTAAATAAATGTCTGTGGGATCTGTTAAATGTATTTTTTACTTGGGCTCTCTTCAAATGATTTACTCTGGTGGCTATAGGTGGCAAAACAGGCCAAGAAACCAACACGTCTACCCCTTTAGGGTGAGCCAGCCCCACAGACACCATGATGGAAATAAGGTCCCATGTCTCTTCCACATGGGGACTGGCAGCAACTCGGGAGTCATCCTAATCCCCGGGCTGCCCCCTGCCTCGGCATCTGAGTCCAGAAAAGGGAGCTGCTCTGCCCACAGAGGTGCCAGTCCGGCTGGGGAGACCAGGTCCTGGCAGGGGTTAAGCTGGGCTCCAAAGCCATTCTGTCTTCCCCAGAGGACGGAAGCTGTCCTCAGTGCCTGTGTTCAAGTTACAGAGATGCCCTCAGCCCACAGATCTCATACAGGTGAGGGCTTGGAAATTCCAAATCCAATCAGTTAGGGCAAGTCCCAGCTTTCCTGGTGCATGTGTGCATGAGTGTGTGTGCATGTGTGTGTGTGCATGTGTGTGTGTGTGTGTGTGTGTGTGATGTGATGTAACTTTTGTGGGAAGGGCACATCCCCTGGAGGCATCTTTTCTTGGGGGAGTGAGATGGGCAGGATGGAAAGGCCCCTCACTTTCCCTTCTCCTCATGGTAGCACTCCAGGGACTCATAGTAGTGAGGTCAGAGTTTGCAGGGGGTCTCTCGGGGCAGCTTATAGCCACTCTTGTTGAGAAACAGAAGCCAAACAGGAAGATAGCTGGTCCAATTACTCAGACAAGCTCCCTTTCTAACTAGCTCTGTGTCCCGGGGACATCAATCTGAGGAGTGACTCATGCCACCGACTCTACTCTGGTCTTGTGATAATCGAAATAAGACTCAAGGTGTATGCATGGACTACACACTGCTGTCCTCATGTCAGAAGCATCCACAGTGGCAGAGACACCCCCATGGAACGCCTGTGGGCCAGGCACCTGGGGTCTACTGTGCCCCTGGCAGCATTGCTGAGCCCTTTGGACCAGACCCTGAACATTGCTCAGAGGAGAAATGGCAGAGGGCAAAGAAGCCATGCTTCTGGCCTTACCAACGAGCTCTTTCATGGAGCCCCTGGAGCCCAGGAAGCAGGTGTAATCATCTCCCCAGCAGGGTCACCACGTTCTTTTCCATCTTCCTATCCAGGCAGTCGTCTACACACTCATCCATTCCCAAATACCGAGATGGGGCCTCGCAGGCCAGCCGACCCTCAGGCTGACCGACAGCACTCTGCAAGTGTGAGCTCTCACACACCCCCTGCTCAGACTCACTCACCTTCTCCAGTAGCTGCCTCAGCTGTTTTGTGCGGGCATCCCGTGAACACATGGTCTGCTGGGGGGCGACCACCGTGCAGATACACCTGCCCTCACTGTCCTGGGCAGAGCTGTACACCTGCCAGCTCTCCTCGGGGTTGGTGGGCAACACCTGGAGTGGGGGCAGGTGGGGAAGGGAACGGGGAGAGAACAAGAGAACCAGGGTGAGAATAAGGGAGGTTGGCGCCTGGGTGCCAGGGGCTGAAGTAGATCAGAGAGACACAATGCCTAAAAATCCAGGTTCAGCCCTGGGTGCTCAGAGTTTGGACATCTAACCAGATTAACGCTTGGGGAGGTGGGAGGAGCTGCGGATGCACTAGGCTGGCTGAGAGGTCATATAGGAAACCAGGTGGCTAACAGCCCAGGGAATCAGAATTCTCTTCCCCCAGTAGTCTTGATCTGCTGTCTCCCTAATGGAGACAAGCACCATTGTTAACAGTCCCTGTCGTTGCCTACGAACCGAGAGCAGCACTGGCTTAGAGCTGTGCTGTCTCCCTGAAAGCAGCCTGGCTAAGATGTTGGCCTTCCAACTCCATGCAGCTCCCACCCACAAGCCATTTGGTGGATGTCCATAAACACGTTGTGTAAGGGTCACCCCCAGACCTCACTCCTGAGGATTTGCCTGCCCAAAGACCACCAAGGACCCAGAGCCGTGAGTGGCTAGGTTCACCTTGTGGGCCCTCTATACCACCTATGACCCTGACCTTCAGAGACACAGCAGGGGCAGTAGGCACCAGCGCTCCTGTACACACCCCCATGGCCTCCTGCTCGCCTGCCCTCCTGCTACTGCAGTCTGCCCACTGTCTCCAAACCTTTCCCTGGCATCCTGCACATCCCTGCTATTTTTAGATAGGGATGGGGAGGAAGGCAGAGAAGCTATGGTAGTGATGCACTTATCTCATTCACCCAACCTCAGCACACAGACCACGTAAAGTCCTCACCACGGAAACTCATTCGGGTTGTTTTGTTTGCTTGATTTTTGGGAACCCACTATGTAGACCATGCTGGTCTTGAACTCACAGAGATCCACCTGTCTCTGCCCCTTGGGTGCTGGGACTAAAGGTTTTACACGCCATGTCCGGCACTAGGGAAACTCGAAACAAGAGAGGTAGAGCCAACAAGAGTCATAGGTGTGTGTGTGGGTGGGGGGGAGGTTACACCACTGAGACCTGGGGAGCAGAATTGGAGGAAAAAAGGAGACTTGTCCTTCACCTCTCCTTTCCACTTAGAAGGTTAGGCTGGGGCCCCTTTCCAGGGGTTCCTCACGGAAGGGTGGTCTCAGCTCAGTCTGCTACAGCCACTATGGAAATCAGCCCTACCCAGACCTTCCACCCCAACCCTTAGCCAATGCTCCCCTCCCCAGGCTGCTGGGGAGATGCAATTTCCATTTCAGAGGCCAATAGAGAGGGGTGGGCGAAGCCGCGCGCGGGAGGTGGGGGGTCCGGTCCCGCCCAGCTCCTCTTAACATCTGGAGAGGATCCTTAGATCTTCCAATGGGGATGGGAAAGAGTAGGGTGCCTCGGGATTTGGGGGACTCAGATGAGACCACCGAGCTCTTATCTTTTGTCTGGGGCTCCACTCCGGCACTGTCCAGTCCGCCTTTTACAAAGTAGGGCGAGCTGAGTCCTGACTGGACCTAGCCCACAAAAGGCTTTAAGCAGCATCTCCACACCTTACTTGCTGAGTGACCTTGGCTAAGTCCCCAAGTCCCTAGTTTCAGTTTCCTAAGCTTCGCAAGGAAAGACTTCCTAATATTGGTGAACGAGGACTCTGGACTTTTGAACCCCTCCCACCAGCAACCGAGCAGGTGTCCTCAAGCCCCTCAAGGGGACCGGGCGCAGAAAGCATCGCCCCGAGATGCCAGAGTGCGGGTGACGGCCGCAACCGGAGGCGCTGCTTAGCGGCAGCACAGAGGGTGGGTTTGTGACCCTCGCCCCTGCATCTCTTCCTCCCCAGGTGGCCCCATCATGTACCGCACCGCCGGACCAGTCCGGAGCTCCGACCCAAGAGGAGGCAGGAGGCAGGAGGGAGGAGGGGCCGGGAGGGCGCAAGGCGGGCTCACTTACGCCGGTGCTGCGGTCCAGCGTCCCGCCGCTGGCGGCCGAGAGCCGGGTGGTGTTGAGGCCCACCAGCGAGGGCAGCGTCTGGGACATCCAATTGGTGATCATGGCCATGGTGCTTAGCACGACCCCGATCTTCAGCAGCGGAACCGACATCGCGCCTCAAGTGGCCTCCTGCGCCCGCGCCGCGCTGGCGCTGGCTCCTGCGCCCCGGGCAGCCTCAGGCGGCGGGCACCACGGCGGGCAGGGGCGCCCGGCCGCGTCCCCGCGCCCCCTTCGCCCGCCGCCGCCCGTCCGTCTCCGCCGCCCTGTGCGCCCTGGCCATCGCCGCGCCGCCCCGGCGCTGGGAGGTGACCAGGCGGCCCTGCCCGGCGCGTGCTACCGGCCCGCGCTGCCCGCCGCTGCCGCGTCCCTGCGCGCTCCGCTGCCGAGAAGGGCCACCGGGTTCTGAGCGCGGCGCGGGCTGTGCGCGGGGGCCGCGGCCAGGAGGCGGGGACACGGCCGGGCGGCGGCCGACGCAATCTGCCCAGGAAATGGGTGGATTTTTCCTCCGAGCTCCGGCTCCCCGCCGCCCCCTGGCTGCAGGCAGCGAGGTCTGCAAACTCGTTGACCGAAGAGTTAGGGTCACCCAGGACAGACAAAAACCTGCCTCAAACCGTAAAAAATAAAATCCTCAAACTCTTGCATGACACCCATTCACTGTCCTCCCTCCTCAGCTCTCTCAGTCATACCCATGACGCTGTCTCGCTGAAGCCCCAGCTCCACTCATGTCTGCTTGTGGCAAGGGTTCCCGGAAGGATGAACCACACCACCCTTACTGCTGGGATTCGTCTTCCCAGACGGATTGAGTTCCCGTCAGTTTGGAGCTTCTCTTGAGCCTTATAGGGGAAGAAAAGCTCTTGTGGGGTCTCCAGTGCCAGCACAGGAGTAAAGGAGTGTTTACAAAGTGAAAGACACTGCCGGGAACCTATCTCTGAAGGAAGGGACAGTTGGAATTCCTAGGGGTACCATCCTGGGTTTCTGGAGCAGGTTTAAACAGAGAAGGGGCTGGTTGCCTGCTATGCACAGTAGGGGGTGCAGGAGAGTGTGCCCACCTACCCTGGCAGCTTGGGGCTCAGGAGGCACTAGAGAGACCACGCCCCATGATCGCCCTGGACTCTGGTGTGCTCATTGGTGGATAGAGCGACAGGCATCTGTGCTGTGGGCCTAGACACGCAGGCGTCTGTCTCAGGGATCCAGCTCAGGGGCAGGGCAAGCTTCAGCAGCATCTGTGCTAAGACCTGTAAGTCTCAGTACAACAGCACAGCCGGCAAAACACCTTAATAGTGCTTTTGACTTTGCAGCAGCCTTCTAAGCGGAGGAAAGCCAGATCCTGTAGGCATTCCTCCAAGTTGTCCCAGCCCTGGGTAAAGAAAGACATCCAACCGCCACTGCAGTCTTTCCCACCTGGTCAATTATAGACTCCCTGGAAGGGGGTTTGGAAGAGATGTCAGGACAAAGGGAGACTCCCTGATATCTGCCAAGAGGGGATGTGACACATTCCTAGGACTTGACTCTCTGTGTTCTGTTCCCGTTTGCAGAGTCAACTTCAACGACAGCCAAGATGATCCTGGCCTGAGTGCTGGGTGTGAGGCCGGCTGGCTCAAGAAATCAATTGAAGTTATTTCTCTGGCTAATGCTCAGCATTCATTGGTGCCTCTGGTTTGGGTCTAATGCCAGCAAAATTACAACTGTTGGGGAAGGGCACCATCTCTCAGTGGAAGCTGGTACTGCAGGCTAGTCACACCCAGTGGTCTTGCTGGATTAGACAAGCACAGAGATGCTGTCCTGCCTTGCGTATTTTACAGATTCAGGGCCACAGCTGTGTCTGCCCAAGTCATACATACTCGCTCCCCACTACACAAAAGTAAGGGACACTTATTGTTTATCAAGAATTCAAATCCAACCAATCCACAAAAGTCACCTCCATCTCAGAAGTCACCGACTTTTATTGAATATCCAACTTAGTGCAAGATACAAGGGGCAGCATGCTCCAAGCTCCTTGACAGATTCAACAGGGAGTCCATAATTGGCTTTGTGAGGAACACTCCATGGCCAAGCACTGTTGAACCTTTCCTGCTGTCTGTCTGACGGGCAGAGGTTCCCACTGGAGGGAGGCCTCAAGTGACCGCTTTAGATTCAGACCCTGGGGTCAAGCTGAGCACTGCCATGGACTTCCACAAGATGGCGACCCAGGTAATGAGGCTTTCTGTGGCTCAGCTCTCACCTGCAAAATGGGCTCAACAGCAGTAGCTTTCCTCTGTGAGGTGTCCTTGGGATAAAGGATCAGGGCAGGGACAAGCCCGGAAGACTGTGGTGACAGCTATTGTCACCTTTTCAAATAAAAACTGGGCTCAGCCAGCAACCTATGCTGGGCAGGCTGCGGAGCTGGGCTTTGATGCAAGGTGTGATGCCCCTGAGCCTTCTGACATTTCTCTGGTGCCTGCTGTCAATCAAATGCCACGGAGAAGTGAAAGTAGCTCCCCATAAGTGGAGATACCTTCTGGGTGGGGGACCTATGGTAGGCATATAACCATAATGGTTTTGGAGAGCTCCTGACTCTGCCTTAGGTGAGTAATGTTCCAGGGTTCACAATTGCTGCCCTGAATTGGAGGAGCTTAACTTAGCTGGGCTTTTGAAAGGAAATAGAATCCAGGGCGTTCACAACAATGAAGCCTGAGTCTGTTAGGTAGTTCCAGAAATAAGTGGGAAGCCTTCAGTACCACTGACCAGGGACTCTCTCGCACCCTCACCAGGTCATTGTGCCTTGACTTGGAGATTTGACTCCCAGCTCATATTTCTTGTGAGCCTGTGTAAGGAGTCAGGGCTGAGGAGTACTAAATGTAGTTAATGCAACTCCCGTAGAACTTGCCAGAGAGGAACTGGCCCAGAATTCCCAAGAACCCTGGAAACTAAGCTGACACCAAATGGCAAGCATTCACCCAGGGGGAAAGAAATACTGACCCTACCCATACTGGTGCTTGTCAAAACTGGTCATCGTTTCAGAATCTGTCTAAAGTGACAAGAGAACTAAAGAAATACACATCTGATCACCTCATAGAGGGTGAATACAGGACTTCCAGCTTCCAGCCCAGAACACCAGCCATTCCATCTGGACCTAAACCTCTACATCTGCAGCCACAGTTGAACCTCTATCACCTGCATCTGAGTCTTTCCACCTGCACTTGGGCCTCTCCACCTGCACTCAAGCCTCTCCACCTGTACCTGAGCCTCTTCACCTGCACCTGAGCCTCTCCACCTGTCCCTGAGCCTCTTCACCTGCACCTGAGCCTCTCCACCTGTCCCTGAGCCTCTCCACCTGTACCTGAGCCTCTCCACCTGCACCCGAGTCTCTCTTACATGTACCTGAGCCTCTCCATATGCACCTTTACCTCCACCCTACACCTCTGCCTCTCCACATGGATCTCTCTACCTGCACCTGAGTCTCTACACCTGTACGTGAGCCTCTCTTATCTGTATCTGAGTCTCTCAGCTTGCACCTGAGCCTCTCCACCTGTACCCAAGCTTCTCCACCTTCACCCGAGCCTCTCCACCTATACCTGGGCCTCTTCACCTTCACCTGAACTTCTCTGTCTTCACCTGAGTCTCTCCACCTCCACTTTAGCCTCTCCATCTGTATCTGAGTCTCTTCACCTGAACCCCAGTCTCTCTATCTGCATCTGAGCCTCTCCACCTGTACCTGAGCCTCTACATCTGCATCTGAGTCTCTCCACCTGTACCTGAGCCTCTCCACCTGCGCCTGAGCCTCTCCATCTGTACCCGTCTCTTCACCTTCCCCTGAGCCTCTCTACCTGCATCTGAGTCTCTCCACCTGTTCCCAAGTCTCTCCATCTGCACCCAAGCCTCTCCACCTGCACCCGAGCCTCTCCACCTGCACCCGAGCCTCTCCACCTGCACCCGAGCCTCTCCACCTGCACCTGAGCCTCTCCACCTGCACCTGAGCCTCTCCACCTGCACCTCTCCACCTGCACTTGAGCCTCTCCACCTGCACCTGAGTCTCTCCACCTGCACCCAAGCCTCTCCAACTGTACCTGAGCCTCTCCATCCACACCTGAGTCTCTCCACTTGTACCCGAGTCTCTCCACCTGCACCCAAGCCTCTCCACCTGCACCTGAGCCTCTCTCTCCACCTGTACCTGAGTCTTTCTACCTGTGCCTGAGCCTCTCCACTTTCACCTGAGCTTCTTCTCCACCTTCCCCTGAGACTCTTCACCTGCACCCGAGTCTCTCCATCTGCACCCAAGCCTCTCCACCTGCACCTGATTCTCTCCACCTGTACCCAAGTCTCTTTATCTGTACCTGAGTTTCTCACACAAGCTGCCCCACCTTCACCTGAGCTGATCTGAGGAGCTGAGAGGTTCAAGTTAATCCCTCACAACTCTTCCAGATCTCAAGCAATGTCCTGCTCAGACTCTTTTTCCAGATTTGGCAGGAGGGTCAACTGTCCCTAAGGCATATATGAGGGACATCAGGAAGAGCTAGAGTGAGTGCCATTTGATCTAGTGTGTCACACAGCATTTCCAGAAGTGATCCTTGGATTGTTGGAGAACATAAGCATTTACGTTAAAGCATCCATGGTGCCAGTCAACAGTCAGTGTTCCTAAAGAGAAACTCAAACCCAATTTTCACACGATTTCCCTTGAAACGAGGGCTCGCCCACATTTGCCACTGAATAATTATCACACTGACAGAGCAGGTGCTGTGCCCAGACAATCCTGGGGATTTGCCATACAGGACGTCACTGTGTCTTCACAGAATGCCACAGGGGAGTGCTACCCCGAGCTCCACTATACATATGAGCTGGTTGGCTTTGGAAGTAGACCAGATATGACCCAGGCAGTGCGCTGAGACAACCCATTCTCAGGGCAAAGCTCAAAATTGTGGTAGTGCCCTTGCCCCTTGGATGTCTTGGCCATAGTCTCCTCCTGGGTGCTGGCAATGTGTAACCTATACAACTCTCAATCCTGATGACCTTTGGAAATCAGCTGGAGCCCTCTGCAGTTCTTCTTCTTGAAGCTGAAGAAGAACCTGTGTTCTTGAAGCTCAGAAGGCCTGTGTTTTTGTCACCTGTGGTGACACTGTCTCAGGTCCCTATCCTTATGCCCTTCCCTTACCGATCTTGGCTTGGAATTTGCACAAATGTATCAACAATCAGGAAACAAGAAGGTGGACCTCCCTCTGTGGCCCAAGTTCTTCATCTCTGAAAATGAGGACTGAGTCTACAAGTTGGGCCAGAACACTTGCCCAGACACAGCCCTCCTGTGGATAAGGGGGGAGGGATCTAAGCACATGGTAGACAGGGGTGAGGGATCTAAGAAATCACCTGCCAATGACAGGGCACAATGGCTAGGAATGCACAGTACGCCAGCACCACCTCACCCACTGCCAGAGAACTGAGGCCATAGGGCAGGAACCTGCCCAGGCATCAGGGCCAGCAGTGACTACTTGGTGGGACGCAGGTCTCCCGCTCACTTCTTGATGCGCCCTATCAAGGACAGTTCTGTAGGACAAACTCTGGGTGACACACTGACTAATAGCAATGTCTATGCGGCCTGTTTTCAAATAGTTTGAGAGGAACAGGAGAGGGGAAGAGAAGAGGGGAAGAATAAGCTAAAAAGGGAGGAGGAAGAGGAAAGGGGGTGGGAGAGAGGAAGGAAAGAGAAAGAAGAGCAACAGAGACAAGGAGAGACGGAAACAGAGGGACCGAGATAGAGAGATTGAGGCAGACACTGAGAAACACAGAGACACAACAAAGACAGACAGGGATATAGACACAGAGAAAAGAAGACCGAGGCATACAGAGAGATGGGTAGAAAGACAGAGGGACAGAGAGAGGCAGTGGCAGAGAGACAAACGGAAGCATTCCCACATGGGGCTACCTTCTTTTCCCTTCCCTGCCCTTTTGATCTTTCTCTGAGGCAGACAGAACATTCCGGGAACAGGAAAATAATTGCTTTTACCCCAGGACATTCTTCCAGCAGCCACAAGAGGCCCCACGGGCAGCCAGGCTGTAGATCCCCCATGTAAGCCCATATGGGTCCTCCAGGAGGACAGATGGGTAGTGTGCTCTCCACCCCCACCTCAGCCTGACTCCTTCTACTCTGGACTACCGCCCATCGGCCAAGGGGGTAGGACCTGCCATTTTAGCATATCTGAGCAGCTTTGGGGAATGCAGCTGTCTTGCTGCCCTTGCTCTCTGCCTGTATCATGGGAAGCGAGAGTGAGAGGGGTTGTCCTTCCCTGTGGCCCTGGTAGGAAGGCGGAGCTGCCAGGGCCAGCCCAGCCAAGGAAGAGAAATGCCCTCAGCCACCAGGAGCTTCTGCTTTTGGGGTTTGTTAGCAGAGCTGGCAAGAGAGTTAACCCAGGGAGCTGAGGTCCTCTCTCATCTACTCTTCTACTCCGGTTCCAGCCACTCAAGTCTCCCAGTGACCAAGTGCCACACCCTCCTAGCAGAAGACTCCATGACCCTCAGTTGTCCCCGAGACAGTGCCTCCCACTAAGGCTGGATCTTGCATCTTTCTGGCTCATGTGTCTGCACCTGCTCCCTGCTCATCCAGAGAGCTGTCTGCCATGCTGCCTCCTCAGGCCTAGCTTCTCTCATTAATGTCTGTAGGAAGTCTTAGCCCCAGTGCCCTCAGCTTTCCTGTAGAACTGGGGCCAAACCATGGAAGTGGTGCCTCTCCATGGACACATTCCCCTAGGGGCTACACTGCGGTTTCCAGGAGCTATAAACACTCCATTTCCTCCATCCCAGGAGAGAAGTCTCTGTAGCTGAGGACAGGCTGACTTCTCTGGCAGCAGCACCTGACCTAGATGTGAATTAAACTATGCATGATTAGAGACATTTCATTGACAAGGGGTATCCAGGGAATGGAGGAGCACCAAGGATGCCATACCTGCTTAGCCTGTGGACTCTAATGCTGTCAGGTTCTGTAAACCCTGCTCTTGAAGACACTGGCTCTCCAGGCTGGACTTTCTCTAAACCCTGTCCCCTCTGCTGCATAGAGGTCTCTCACTGCAGAACCAAGGCTGAGCTGTGAAGATTCTCCACTACTGCTAACAATGATTTTGCTATCTTTGGAAAAACTCCTGCCTGAGAGTCCCTAGCGCCACTGATAGGCACAAGACAATAATCGGGTCCTCTCCCTGACTGCCATACACACAGCCGAATCAAGAGACTAGACTCAGGGGCCAGGCAGTCCCATGTAACGGAGCAGGGGCAGCCATGTATTGGGTGGGTGTCAAGGTGCAGGACTCACATTTTGAAGGCACAATTGCTGGAAAAGCCTCTCCCCACTTGAGTTCTGCTGTGTTCTCTAAATGTAACCAGCGCCCTGAGATGCACTGAGAAATGTACCTGTGTTCTCTCTTGGACCCCCAGGCACCGGGCCCTTCTCAGAGCCTGCAGGAGAGCCATTCTGTATATTGGGGGCAGCTCTGAGCAGGAACACAATTCCTCTGGGGCGAGATGAGCATCCACTCAGATCACTGGATTGGATAACATAAACATAGAATTGTTTTAGATAAATAAGGTCAACCAATCAGAGATGCTGAGGGGCAGCATCCTCCTGTCTCTCCCTGGGATTCTTCAGTCTTAATTCTCTCTCTCTGCTTCCTTCCTCCCTCTTTTTTACTTGGTTATACAATATTTTGTCTTGTTTAGAGAAAGGATCTTACTCTGTAGCCCAGGATAGCCTCAAACTCAAGGCAATCTTTCTGCTTCAGCCTCCTGAATGCTGGGATTTAAAGTCATGAGCCACCACACCTGGCTTCAAA
Organism: Microtus oregoni; assembly: GCF_018167655.1. Lineage (NCBI taxonomy): Eukaryota > Metazoa > Chordata > Mammalia > Rodentia > Cricetidae > Microtus > Microtus oregoni. The sequence goes on along the minus strand of NW_024543084.1, from coordinate 12,039,236 downwards.
TTTTATTTTGAGATGAGGTCCTGGGTATTCTAGACTGACCTCAGACTCACCGTGTAGCTAACACTGAGTTTTGGAGCCTCTAGCCCCTACTCCTGGGATGACAGGAGTTCTCCAGCAAGCCCAGTTTTATATGGTTATACAGAACTCAGAAGGCCTTGTGTGCATGCTGGTCAATCACTCCGCCAACTGTGCTATACTTGGGGTGACAGCTTTTAAATCTCACTGATCAGTACCCAGGGAGCATCCTGGTCAGAATTGGAATCAGGACATACCAATGGCTCTGAGGAGAAAGAGATAGAGCCATGTTCATATCTACAAAGAAACCATTCTTTCCAATTGTCACCCGAGCAGTGGCCATGAGCTTTAATCTAGGTGCAGAGACTAGCAGATGGTGTAGGCAGAAAACCTATTGGCGAGAAACCCCAAACAAGGGCGGATCACGTGTAGATGGTGCTGGCCCTTTTGAGGAGGCCTAGGTCATCCCTGCACTGTGCAAACTACACAGATCTTACAAGTGATGGAACCACATCCACATGGAGATTGGGTGATGATATAAAGACCTGGAAATACCTAACATCCGTTCCACATGGCTAGGTTCTACTTGTGACTTCTGGGGTCTCAAATCACCTGAGCAAATAAACACTGGCCCGCCAAGGAGGTGCTAGACTCCCTTGTAACCCCTGGCATTGCTTTAAGACTGAACCCAGGCACCTTGGCATGCATTATCAGATGCCTCTGGATCTCTGAAGGTGAGGGGACCCACCTGAGGCCTGAACCTTAGTAGGAGGACAGAAACTCCTACCATGGGGTTCAGATCCTATGACCGCCCCTTCCTCCCTTCCCTGCTTCCCCTTGAATGCCAAGGGTCCAGGTCAGCACCTAGTCCACAGCTAGATAGCCACTCGCAACTCTGTACCACAGAGGTTGGTGTAACCTGGGGACACACCAGGCGCCTCCTCTTTCAGGTTCTTCATGACACAGAGCACATTTTTCTATTTTAGCAGGCACCAGAATTTAGGTGTTAGACAGAGCTGGGGCTGCATCTGGGGCTCTCACAAAGGTTACCCCCGCTCTGTGAGGCTAGTGTCCTCATTTTAAGAATGAGGGCAACCCCAGGTCATAGGGACATTATGGTGTGAAAAGTTAGTCCTCCTACATATTTCCTGGCAGGAGGATGTCACAGACGGATAACTGACCTCCCAGCACCCTGAGACTCTCTGTGTGGAGCTTCTCTGTGTGTAACAATCTGAAAAAGAGAAAGCGGGGAGGGGAGGTTTTACTTTACATCTCCCACCCTCCATTGGACTTCAGTGGTGACCTACGTCACCTGGAAGTGGTACTAACTGTGCTAGCTTGTACAGAAACAGCACCCACACCCTCTCCCAAGGCCGGAAGCTGCCTCTTCTCCTCGCCAGGCCAGCTCAGGCTCACAGCCCCCCCCATCTAATTCAGCACAGCTGATAATTAGTTTTGTATTACCTTACACGGCGATGTTAATACTGATTACAGGGCCTGATAATTTAGCAATAAATACTACCCAAAGCAGACAGGCACTAGCTCTTGATTGGGGAACGCTGAGGTGGGAATGAGGAGCAAATTGCTGTATGTGAGGGATTTAAAGTACTCTGCCCCCATGGGGTTTGTGAGACTTTCTATCTCACAAGGTAGGCAGGCCCAGGTAGCAGAGTGATGTGTCTCAGAGGCCTAGCATTTGTGTTCAGAGGTTGTCACCAGCCCCTGAGGCAGTGCCCAGTGTGTATGTTCTGTGTGTTCTGAAGTAACATGTGCAGAGAAAGAGGACAGTCCTGCCTGACTTCCTGTCACCCTCCTCATCACACACGCTCTGTGACGAAGGCAGATGAGGGGCTGGAATGAGCGGAAGGACTGTGCAGATGTGCAAAGTGACTCAGGCTTACTGGGATTCTGAGGGCTGAAGTTAACATCACCTGCTCTGTCTCTACCCTGCCCATCCACAGAACTACCCAGGGGTAGCCAGGTGCCTGGTGTGGGTTAAGGCTTATTATAGCTGCAAGCACCTTCAGTGATGAGCAGTCCATCAGAACCCAGGACCAAGAGCCAGTAGTCACTCAGTGAAGACAGAACTGGAGCAGCAATCACAGCCACAGTTGGCACGAGGGAAGTTCTATAAGCATGGGCAGCTTTGGCCTCACTAGGCTGTCAGTGGCGCTGCTCTGTTTGGGAAAGCCATGCTGGGCTGGGTATGATGGCTAATGAGACACAGACCCCAGCACAGTAGCAGAGCGTGGGGCCCAGGAGGGAAGGTTTCCGAGTCCTTTATCAACAGCAGCCTCTGCAGCTCCCTTTTCTTCCTGCATCCTCCTCCCTATCTGCCTGTTAAGGGGTCACTTGGAAACAACCCTAGCATCCATCTCCCTAGCTTCTTCCGTTCTCAGCTAGAGCAGTTGACACAAACAATACTTGGGCTAAATGACATGGCAGAGCCTGGCATCCTCTCACAAAGTGTATTGCCCCAGATGACGATGACGAAGACTTGGATTGTATGTGACCATAAGCCCATATCTGAAGGGGTTAAATCCAACCAGCTGGTGGCCAAGAAAGACTTGTTATAGAATAGGGCTACTGAGTAGACGATGCAAGAATGGGAAAGGGGTTTATGGGACAGAGAAGTCCATGAAATCATCCCATTTAATCATCCTTGTTCTAAAGAGATGGAAGGTCAGACTCAGAGAGCTGACACAAGGTCACCTGGCCACTGTTTAGTGTGACTCAAGTAGACTAAAACCCTCTAGTTCAAGGTCATTGCTGCAGAACTTTCCAACCCTTCTTACTCAACTCCCACAGACCACGCTTCTATCTAAGCAGAAGCTCGGGGTGGGCTGTGCACGGGCCTGGAGACCAGGAGCCCCAGTTCCGCCTCCAACCCAGGACTGAAAGAAACAACCCAGTGCCCTCACTGGGAGGCTCAAGATGATGTCACTGACACTGCCCTCAAAGAGCATGAATGTCAGCCTTTTATTGAAAACCGCAGAACAAAGCCACACCATGCGCTTTCTGTCTGAGAACAAAGTTCACGAGGGCCACAGCTTTGCATGGAGCAAGCTGTCAATCAGCACTTGGCATTTGATTGAGCGGATCGCTCCTGAGTCAGCTGCTGGGAGAACAGATGGCCCAGCACGTTCTCCCTTCCCCACCTGCCTGCCTAGATCCCGAAGGCAGTTCTCGTTATGGGTCGGATTGGCCCATCTATCTCTGGCTGGTTCTCTTCCCCACCTGTACCTGTTCACACTCACTCCCCCGGGATCTTGGCCTTCAGTGTTTGGAAGAGCTGAAAGAAAGCGAGGCTGTGGGGAGCAGTTCCCCTGCCACCGGGGGGGGGGGGGGGGGGGTGGCATACAGATTCTTTCTGAGGCCCAAAGGTGTTTGAGTAGTGTGTCTTGTCACAGTAGAATTGAAAAAGCAGATTTCCAGGCAGGGATATCCTAAGGGACCAACTGACTCAGTGAAGCCTATACTCACGTCTCAGGTTGTCACCACTGACTACAAGAGCCACCTGTCCCCATCCCAAAGGGGCTTCTGACCACAGAACCTGGGCAGAGGCATCTGAGCCTTCCTAGACTCAACATGGTTGTGTGGTTTGAGAGATCTTTGTTCATAAGACTTGGTGCTAAAACCCCATCACCTTCAGGGATAACGGGTTTGCCAGGCAATATTCTACAAAGGAGACTCCAGAGGCTGGTCCGAGGAGGGCAGGGTTAGGAGGAGAAGTGAGGAGGGAGTGCTTCTGGCTGTCCTCAAAGGAACCTCAAGGCTCAACCTCTAAGAGAAAACCTAGGCAAGCAAATAGCTTCATTATCTTTCAAGCACTGTGAAGGCTTGGGACTGCGGGAGCTGACCAGGGTCCTGAAGGCAGCCTTCAGGGAGGGAGCCTCTTCTGGGATCAAGAGATGCTGGTAACGAGTGTGTATGGGTCTGCTGAGGACGCTTGATGGAGAGCAGGCTCTGTTAGCACAGATGGGCAAACACCACCATAGAGACAAAGTTTCTAACTGAAGTTGAATTAAAAGTTTCTCCCGTTAACAGTGAATGTTTGAAAAGACAGGTAGAGGATTTAGGAAGGAAAAGCTTGTAGCCAGAGGGGGAAAAAGCCATTAAGGCCAGAGGGTCTATGGGAACAGTCACTTTCAACACCACCCAGTACCACAACCAACAACCATCTCTATGCCAAGATATGTCAGTAAGGCATTGCCCTTTGTAAGGTTAACTCACTGAGAAGAAAGACAGGCACATGGATTTGTGTGTGTGTGTGAGTGTGTGGTATGAATGTGTGGTGTGTGTATATGGTGTGTGTATGTGTGTATATGTTTGTGGTATGTGTGTATGTGTGTGTTTGTGGTATGTATGTGTGTATGTGTGGTGTGTGTATATAGTGTGTATGTGTATATATGTTTGTGGTGTGTGTGTATGTGTTTGTGGTGTGTGTGTGTTTGTGGTATGTATGTGTGTATGTGTGGTGTGTAGGTGTGTATTCAGTCATCCATGCCCGGGCAGCACCCTCCTTCAGGCTTTCTCCAGAGTGGTCAAAGAAAACTCTTTCCCCAGAGTTCCACGAAGACCCTCTCTATGTGTAACTGTCTGTCTGTCCAGGAAGCTCCAAGTAAAAGGTACTGAGGGGAAGTGGGACAACAAATCTCACTGTCATGTCAAGTTTGAACTGTGTGTTCTGGACAAAGACAACCAAGCCAGCAAGGGCTTCCAGGTGAACAAGGGACGCTTGTTCCGTCTCGTCTTCCTCCTGCTCTCTGGCCTCTCCTCTCTCCTTTGTTTCCTCTTTCTTTCTGAGAGATGGATAGATGGTCCAGGCAGCTGGGGTTGGGACCAAAATGTGGGCTGTCATCCACATCCTGGACTTCTGACTGCCAAGGGTGGGGGGCTCCACTCAGATCAAGGCACAGTGGCACTGCACAAAGGGCATTTTAATGTCACTCCTGAGCAGCCCCAAAGCTGGCAGGCTCTTTCCTGGGAGCACAAGCACCCTAGTAGCAAAACAGCCTCCCAGCTGGGAGCTCACAGCCTCCCAAGCTGCAGTTTTAAAATGGAGAAAACCCCCGCAGAGACACACTCCGGTCGGCACATTGTTCTGGACAGATGAGCGCTGGGCATCTCCAGCCGTCCCACATGCACACAGCGCATCACTCATGCTTCTAGCCGCGTGTGGCCACAGCCCCCAAATCCTCCACAATCAGCCAACAATGCACCCCAGCGTCTCGCAGCTGCCCTTCCAGGGCTTAGTGGCACCATGCCCACTGTATAGAGAGTAGCGTTGTTCCCAAAGGGACAGACGGGCCACCGAGGGGGGTGTGTTGGGAGGCAGGAGTACCTCCGCTGGCAAGAATGCCTAGGGGCTTGGCTGTCGCCTCTGTCTTCCCTACCAGATGACAAACCCAGGAAACGAAGCTCCCAGGTTGCCCTCTGAACTTCTCAGCAGGAGTGGGGAGGTGGTCTTGGGAAAGGGGCTGCTGTGCCCCGCAGAGCCAGCGCTGCAGTAACCCAGTCTAGATCAGCCCGCACCCTTCCCTCAAGCCCGGCCGGATGGCACTCCGGTCCCCTCCTCAGCCCCAGCCCCAGCCCCGGGGACAGCTCCCCGACTTTGCCCGGCTCTCGGTGGCCCTGGCAGAGGAAAATGGCGTTGGTCACACGTACTTGGGTGAGTTCGGTGCCCATCACCAAGAGCACCAGGAGGCTGAGGAGCTTCCGGGCCGGTTGCATGTCTCGCGGTCGCTCCGACGTCCTGGCGTGCGGGGCCTGTGTGCTGGCGGCTGCGGGGACGTGGACGCGCTCCCGGCTGGGGCTGGGGCTCCGGCCGCGGCTCGGGCTCCGGCGGCGCCTGCTCAGCAGCCGGGGCGGGCGGCGCGCGGGTTGTGCTGCGCCGAGCCTCCGCTCTGCATATTTATGGTCCCGGTTCCGGAGCGACTGCCTCTCGGGCAGGGCTGGGCCGGCGGGGCGGGGGCTGCGCCTGCTTCTCCCCGCGCGCCAGGCGGGTCCCCGCGCTCTCAGGCTCGGTGGAGAGGCGCGCCCTGCGGAGCTCGGCCGCGCGCCCGGGCTGCAGCGATGCCAAAAGTTTGCTCGGTGAGGGGCGCGGGCGGGGGTGGCGCCGAGGGACCGGCGCGCCTCGCTTGGGCTGGGAAGGGAGGAGGGAGGGCGGCGGCCGGCGGGGAGGCAGGCTGGGACAGGATGTGACATCAAAAAGGCGGGGGAAATTGAACTGGGCTAGACAACTCCATCCCGGCGGCCTTAGGCCAAGGGGAGCTCTGGAGACCGGTGTTGGGAACTCAAGTCAGGGACCACTGAGTGATGTGAGGATGGTGGCGGGAAGCGTCGGGGATGGGTGCTGCGGGCATCCTCAGAAGCCGAGCCCACAAGTTGCACAGGTGGTCCCTTCCAGGTGACCCTTAAGGAGCAGGGTGTCAAGGGTATTTCCAGAAACAGTGGGGAGACAGCTCACCTGAGACTCGGAGAGTCCATCCCCTGGCCATGTAGGTTAATCAAGAAGGGGCTGAAGTGTGAGTAGTGAGAGGTGCGGTGTTCCATACCTAGGTGGAGGCTGGGATGGGCATCTGATCTTGTGTTGGTGTGTGCGGCATCCTTTTAGGTCCAGTGGCACGAGAATAGTGTCATTTGATATCGGTTGTTTGGTGGCTGGGTGAGGTTCATCCCCATGGTAACATCTGCCACATGCTCTTCCTTCTCAGTGTTGAACAGTGTTTCATGGGTGTGGCTCTGGGGTGAACCTTGTTTCTCTGTCTGTCTGCTTGTTTGGGCGTTACTCGCATTTTGGATATGTCCCTTCTTGGCTACTGCAGGAAGCTGCTGTGAAGTTGGATGTAAACACCCATCTCAGGTGCTGCCTTCAGTTCCTAGAAATGGAGTGGCTGGGCCAGATGGCTGAATCATTTGAAAAGTGAAAATGGGCAGAGGAGATGGTTCAGTTGTCAAAGCACTTGCTGCAGGAGCATGAGGACCTGAGTTTGGATCACCAGAATGTTTGTAAAAAGTTCTGGCAAGACCACATTCCAGTGCTGGGGAAATGAGAAATTCCCAAGGCTGAAAGGAGGGGAGTAAGGAATGGCCACTGAGAACAAGTCATATTTGGGGCCATGAGAAAGGTTTTGAAGATGGAGTCAATGATGCTTCAAATGTTATATATTGGATATAGTCTTACCCCAATAAAATATAATAAAGTCATAGGCCACAAACCCTAGACTTGCATACTTCAGATTTATTTATTTATTTTTATGTATTTATTTGTGTGTGTGTGTGTGTGTGTGTGTGTGTGTGTGTGTACCATGTTTGAGAGTCCCTGCAGAAGCCAGAAGAGGGCATTGTTTTCCGGGAGCTGTAATTACAGATGGTTATAATCCTCCTGATGTGGATACTGAGAACTGAACTTGGGTCTTCTTGGAGAACAGCAAGAACTCTAAATGGAAGAATTGTATGTTAGTGTTGATAAAACTTGTTTTTAAAAGTTACTTATACTGTCTAGGAATATAGGTCAATGACATAGCATACACAGGGCCATGAGTTCTATCCCCCAGCAACACACACACACACACACACACACACACACACACACACACACACAGAGAGAGAGAGAGAGAGAGAGAGAGAGAGAGAGAGAGAGAGAGAACTTGGTTCTAACATGTCTATTCTTTCATGCACATGAACAGAAGACAAGCAACTAATTGGGCATCTGTTGTCTTTAAGCCACACAGCCTAGGTTCTGATCCAGCTCTGCCTCTGCCTCTCAGGAGCTGCTGTGATCCTGGTCACTTCTCGGTGCACCATGCATCCTTGCCAGTGAAGTGGGTGATCAGTGCCCCAGTCTGTGTCCACCCAGTGGAGCAAGGACACTAGTGAGAGTCAAACCCAGCCTGCCTGTCGTGAAACAGTGATGACTGGAAACGGGAAGAGAGTACGATTGTCCCTTGAATATTCAACCTGGAAACTCTGTGTCCCTCACACAAGGGTGTGAGGCTTTACTATATCTTGTACACACTTCCTGCATGTTTTATCTCCTTGCTTACTTTAGTTAATGTTTTCAGTTTTATTTTTTCTAATTTTTAAGATTTGTTTGTATTAGTTTTAATTACACGACTGTGCAGGTAAGCACAGGTATCCATGGAGGACAGAGAGAGTGACAGACCTTTTAGAGCTGGAGTTACTGGTTATGAGCCACCTGAAGCAGTCACTGGAACATAACTCCAGACCTCTGAGAGAGCAGCAGCGAGCAGCAGCAGCTCTTAACTGCTGAGTCTCTCTAGTCCCCTATTTCAATTTTTGAAATTTTATATTTTTTATTGATACATAGTCCCTATATTTCCTCCCACATACCTCTAGATTGTTGCTAATACTCGGTGCAATGCAAAACTATATAAACAGTGATTACAATGTATCATATAGCCCACTTCTGTAATCTCCCATTCCTGGGGATTATCTTCCATCTGCGGACTTTGGGACCTACAGACACAGAGGCCAACAGAATTACACTGTAGCTGAATATAAAGCAAGAGGAGAATAAAGCAAAGCCAAAGCCACTGGCTTTCCTCGAGTTCATCATCGCGGGGAAAGACATCTATGAAGATGGCCATTGGATGGAGGCTTGTGCATCTCCACCCCACGTCTTCACTTGGACTCTGCCAGTCCTGTGTTGAAGGCTAGCAGCTTGCATGCTCAATTTCCCCTTCCTTTGGTCCTCAGTGCTCCATGCCTGGTCCTTCTCTGAACTTGCGCTGTCAAAGCTGAAGCCTGTACTGGTTGGCCCTACTTCTGTGTTAGGGTGGATGCAGTGGTCACCCTTCCTGTCCCACTGCCCACTGACTTCTTTTGGACCCACCTTACCTCAGGACAGCCCAGTCCTCCAAGCTGCCACACCTCATGCCACTCTCCAGACACAAGGCTTTCCTGCTAAGGTTCAAGGTCTCCCACTTGGGGCAGCCCCAGTCTCTCCATGCCTGCCTTGAATCCCACCGGTCTCATTCACTGACTCAGTGGGTGCCCAGCCACCAGGGCTACCGAGCACTGGGCCAGCTTGGTCCGCCCCACTTCCTAGCTCCCTAACTCCCTCACCCGCTGTCTTCCTGATGGAGCAGCCAGCTTGCCTGGTGTGCCTCCTCAGGACACCAGCAAATCGATATGCTTTGTACTCCTTTAAGCTAGGCTTCCTGCTACCACTGAGCCTCATTATAATGTGACAGAGTGTTGCCAAGGTAACGGCACTAACTCCCTGTCCTCTCTTCGAATCTCCTAGCAAATGGGGCCTGAAACCTTCCCAGCTGTCCAGCTTCAATGGACTTTGCCACCAGAACCAAGACCAGAGTCTTCAGACGACCAGCTTCATGTTGTCACGGTACAATTGTGCTAGGTACCCAAAGCAGTCTGCTATCCCCAGGGCTCTGCTCTGCCTCCTCTGACCGAGCTTGTTAAGTTGGGTCTCGTGAATGACATCTGTTTATTGGAAAAGTATTATTTGACAGATACCTATACCTAGGCAGGGTGGAGAAAGGCTTAATGGCAGATGGGCTCATACCAAGGACAACAGACTTGGGTATTATGATGAGCTGTTTCTATCTGGAAGCCATTGGGGAATTATGGGGTATCTGCTTTCACCCGTGTGTCATGTACAATTTCTGCAGGATTGATAGCTATGGTCATGAAGGCGCAACCCATCACCCCAATTATTTGCAATTTTCAGCCCCTCTTCTGGGCTGATCATGAGACGATACAAGTTCCTATTGAACCCTTGGCCTGACGAAGGCCTGGGATGCTTCTGTCCTCTGGATGATTCTTGCTCTACATAGCACCATGATGCAGCAACTCCTGCCTAATCACTAACTTTTTTGTCTTCCTGGCCACGCCAGCTGTGTTAAGCCCAGCTGCCTGTCCCCCATCCCCTGCCCCCAGATAGCAGAGCGGGCACTACAAACTCTGTTCCCACTTTGATGTCCTACCCTTCCAACTCAAGGGTCCCAAGGACTCCCAGGAATCATTTGATCCCCCTTCCCACTCAAGTTCACTCCCTCCAACCCCCAACTCTATGTTCTTGTTACTGTGGGGAAATTAACTAGGAGCCCTCTGGGGAGCCTACTGCCTCACCCCATCTCCACTCTGTGACCCCCAAGTCGGGCCTTCCTCCACTTCATTCTATAGATCGATAAGCTGTGGCCATAAGCTGTGGCCCAGGAGACCAGTCTCTCGTCTCCACCTGTTCATTCCTTTCAGCAACAACACATAGCTGGTTATCCACCTTCAGGAAAGATTCACCCCAATTCCTGCCAGCATCAACCATGCTCCCCTCCTAGATCCCCATGCAGAACTACAAGTCATCGCTGGCTGAGTCTGTTGCTGCTCCTCCCAGCCTCCTTGGTGGCAAGTCTTGCTCCTCAGGACCACTCCGGAGGAGTTTACCAGCAATGTCTACAGTCTGGTAATGGCTTTATTGGCACTGTCTTCACAATGGCCATCACCCCTCAATGGATCTATGACTGCCTCTGGGCTGGGCACAGCTTTCTTTTCTATGCCCTCAGGCCCTCTTTGCCATCCTCAGCTCTTTGTGGTCTCACCAAGCTGCCATCATTAAAGACTGAGGTGACCGAGTTCAGGCCTCAGCTCTCCATGCTGCGTACTCTCCCCCTTCTCAGTGCTCACATCCTTTCATGCCTCTCTCCCTTGAATTATAGACTCACACCTGGCCTGCAGCTGACAGCTCTCTTAGACCGAATAACTCCCAAGCCTGCAGGTCCACCCCCACCAACTCAGCTCTGCCCGGCTCTTTCCCGTTCCCATCAGCAGTGAGTTTGTTCTTCCATTGCTGTAACTGAGCATACAGGAACTCAGCCTGGCTCTCAGAGACCCAGGATCTCTCGGTCCTCACAACCAGCCCAGCGGCAGATCCTGCGGCTCCCAACCATCAGTGTTCCTAGCCAAAGTCACCTACTTTCTGGTCTTCATATCTTCCCATCGTTTTTAAATGTTTTTTTTTCTGTTTGTTTGCTTTATTTATTTATATTTTGTTTATCCAGACAGGATTTCTCTGTGTAGCCCCAGCTGTTCTGGAACTCTGTAAACTAGGCTGGACTCCAACTCAAAGATCTACCTGCCTCTGCCTCCTGAATTCTGGGATTATGGCATGAGCCACCATTCCTGGCATGTATGTATGTGTATATATATATGTATATATATATAATTTTACACACACACACACACACATATATATAATTTGATTTTCTCATCTTTGTCACGTGCCAGAAACCTTTGGTTTCAGACATTCAGGAATTTCCTCCATGCTTGTGGCCATGTCACTCCAGACTAGGGGCAGCTAACACCCTCAGCCTCTCCCTCTGCCAGACCACCTAGATAGGCCTCTGCAAGTCAAATTGCCTCTGCGTCCCCCTCTCAATCAGGTTTGCCCTTCCAGCTGGGCTCATTTTCCCACACAGCAGATCGGCGGGGGTACCTGTAAGACTTGGTGGCTTTACAGGTGTGTGGGGGGAAGCAGGAGTAAAGATACAGACACAGAGACAGAGACACACAAGACTGATGGTAGAGAAACAGGGAGAGAACCACAGATATATACAGAGAGAGGTAGAGAGAGAGACAGAGAGAGGAACAATGGAGGCAGGAGGATGGTGTGAGGTGAAGATGGATGGATTTGAAGCCAGCGTGTATGACCTGAGGATTTTGTTCTATGAGAAGGCAGACTTTTCAGGGGGGGGGGGATCAAGTAGGGAGGGAAGGGATCTGTCTGGCTTCCATTTTGGGACTCTTACTCTTAGTAGAGAGTGGGGAGTTTAAGTGGGGCCCTCGAGGGTAGGACATCATTCTGGAGGCACCAAGTTGGTTCATGTGAGGTGTGGCCACTCTTGGGGGCCAGAAGAGCTACAGAAGAGTATTGGAGTGTGTTGTTCTGATGAAGGCCAGAGCTGGGGTGCTGGGGTTGAAGTGGGCTAAGGGAAGGAAGGGAAACTAGCTAGTTTACACACACTGGCTTGAGTGCCAGTGGACCATGGGCAGAGACAGCAAGAGAAACAGGGTAGGGAGGAGGTCCAAGTCCATTCCACTGGCTTTAGAGCCAGAAAGAGGCTCTGAGCAGGTTTGCCTGTGGGATGTTGGATGAAGCTGAAGCCCCAGACAAGCTCAGCACCCAGGGAACCCAATGGACTCCCTTTACAAGGACATCCACCAAGACCAGGAAGCTCCATAGGACAGGCAACATAGACCAGCTGTGAACCACTCGTCCCCTGAGAAGAGACTGGATGGGCATTTCCAACAGAGGGCCCTTCATGGACCCCACCAAATCCAGGACCATGGGGCAGCCCAGAACAGAAGAAGAGATTCAGGGTGTACTTGACATTGTCACTATATATACTCCATGGGCTTCTGGAGATATCTTCACACTCAACAGGCTTGGCAGAAGGTCCAAGATCCCCAGGAGTGGCTCAGAACACCATTACTTAGTGACCGGTCTCTACCTCTGCACACCAAATCACAACCTGACTCTTCGATGTCACCCTTGCAGTGGGTCTTCGCTTGGTGACCTGGTTCCTGTCTGGGAGCACAGACTCCCAGCAGGAAGCAGGCAGGTTCCGAGTAGCTCCCACAGTGGGTCTGCAGGATAGCAGGTTCTCCTGGGTGAGGGGAGCAGGAAGAAGACAAGGCTGTGCTGATCCTGTCACCAATCCCAGTCTCAGGACTCTGTGTGTATTTGGCATATTTGTGGGACACGCATCCTCACTTCTATATTTGAGCTCCCCTGCCTCCACCTTCTTAAGCTGAGGAAGCAGAAGCTCAGGAGTGTGAAGTCTCTGCCTCAGGTGTGGCAGAGCCCGGTTCTGCAGGCTTCTAGGGTGCACGCTTTCCCCTGCACCACACGGCGTCTCTTTGATTTGGCCATTCCCCTACCAGGACTGGACAGCTGGATGCTGTTTCGGGATCCCACTCTTGCAGTTGTGAGTTTTCAGGGTACAGGAAGAGAAGGGAGCAAGTTGCCCTACTAAATACAAGCTTGTGCCAGGCGCTGAGCTGCAGTGTCTCCTTTCTCCCTCACCGTCTGAGTTAGGCACTCAGGGGGAAACTGAGGCAGACATGAGGGGAAGTACCGGCTCAAGATTACAGGACTGGGAAGTAGCAGAGGTTTCCCTAACTCCAGGACCCATAGAATCCAGTCCAGGCAGGATTCCCTCACCTACAGCTCCTTTGCTTTCATGGGGATCTTACCTCAAAGGTACAAAGGTCCATCTGCAGATAGGGTGCGTAGTGAGCCTTGAACCTCATCTGCTGCCTTCCTGAGGCTTCGGGTTAAGGACAACGGCTATTTGTTCACAAGGTATTAAATGCACTAGCGATGGTCACTGGTGTAGAAAAACACAAAAGGAGATAAGACCCAGTCATCTCCACTGTCTTTATTGCTAATGTTCCATGTTCCATCAGAATTACTCATGGGGAAGTGGGGAGAGAGGGGAGAGATAGGGAGAGGGGAGAGCCAGAGACACAAGAATTAGAATGGAGACACAGAACAGAGAAAGGAGACAGAGATAGAGGAGAGAGGGGGAAGGAGACAGAAACAAGAAAGATAATCAGGGGAAAGAGAGGGGAGAGACAGGAAAGGGTGGAGAAAGGGGGAGAAAGAAGCCGGGCGGTGGTGGTGCATGCCTTTAATCCCAGCACTCAGGAGGCAGAGGCAGGCGGATCTCTGTGAGTTCGAGACCAACCTGGTCTACAAGAGCTAGTTCCAGGACAGGCTCCAAAACCACAGAGAAACCCTGTCTCAAAAAAAAAAAAAAAAAAAAAAAAAAGAAAGAAAGAAAGAGGGAGAGAGAAGAGGTGCGGAAGAGACGAGAGGGGTATCTGTATCAAACCCACTTCCAGAAGCAAGCTCACAGGACACCTTGGTGTGGCCAGTGGACAGGAGCGAAGCTGGCCATTGACTGACCTTATTTGTTTCCAGGTTTCTAAGCTTGAAAAGTGATGGCTATACCAAAGGATCAAGCAAGGGCCCTCCTGTGGGCTTTGGCTCCCCAAGTGACTAGCCAGAACCAGAACCATGTTTACTTACACTGCCCAGAGGGCGCAGATTCATGAGAAGTGAGGACAGGTGTGACAGGCAGCAAAGATCTCTGCCTCCTCGGCAATATGGTGACATCATCTCTGGCCATGGAAAAAGCTGTGGTAACGTGCTGGGACCAGATTGGCTTGGCCCTATCATACAATCTGCATAGAAGAAACCCCCACCCCAGTCCTCTAGGTGGGGGCTTGATGACTATGCTGGATCTGGGACTATTTATCAGCCGTTGTCACCAGCATCTCAGGCTCCCTTCCCTAAAGCCTTCCCAATTGCCCACCCTGGTCAGGAGGGGTGGTCAGTCTGCTGGAGTCTACCCTTGTCTCCATACCTCAGGCTTCATTCTTCCAGCTAGACCTGCCTACACCTCTTGGAGGGCTGTCTGGGATGGCCAGGGGCATCCTGCTGTTAACTAGAGTTTTAGAATCGGAGCCCAGGCTAGCAAGACAAACTGTCAGCCTCAACAGGCCAGTTAAAGAGACAACACTAAAAACAAGAAGCAGAGGGGGTTTATTCAACATGATCACATTGGAAGACAGATAAAGTAGTTCAGTGATCCCCCTGCCCTACCCAGCCCCAAGTCCATCTCCAGAGTCCTGGCACAAGGTTCAGGATTAAATAGAGGGTAAGTTCTGATAAAGGTGTTGTCCCCATCACCAACCTGCCATTATCTCTCCTACAAAGTTATCCCAACTGTAACGACTCTCCTCCCATAGACATCCCCCCACACACACTCCCCTACCTCCCCGCTGTAAATGTCACCAGGCTTCAGCCTTTTCCTTTTTCAGCACGAGATACCTGGAGAAATTCCAGTTCCTTGGGACCTGTTGTTTACATAGCCTGAGCTGAATGTCATTTCTGGCCGGTCAACCATGCTGCAGGCACCAGGAGCTAGAGGCAACAGAAGTATCCACACTGGACTCCATCTTCCTGTCTGAGTGCCTCCTTCCTGGATGAAATCAGACTTTGTTGTCTATGTGAATCACATTTCCCATGTTTCCTGGCTGTTCTTCTTTCCCGTGGGGCTGAGGCATGCCCCTTATCTCTTCTCTAAAGGGCTCAGGACTATTGCATATGCTGCGCATCTGTGACTTTGATTGGGTAGGTTAGAACCACCTTGGGCTGTAGCCTGGCCGCCCCAGCAGCCGCCTGCCCTCCTCCCTGGCTCATGTTTGTCCTGTGACAGTGCTTTAGGGAGTTACTCTTTTCTTTGTCTTCTTTGAGAGTATCCAAATGTCCTCACCCGAGGGGAGGCAGAGAAGGGTCACCTTGTTACCGGGAGCCTACAAGAGATAACCGTTCAGACACAGTTTATAGCAAACTGGAAGTCTTTGTTCGGGCCAGCTGGGACTACACATATTTGAGAACCCAAATGTAGCCCCGAGCTTTTAGACCAAGATGCTTTTAAAGACAAAACCCACATCCTGGTATCTCACTCAGCAGTGCAGCATGAATAATAAAACCCAGAGACAGAAATTGGGGTTCAGCTCGAAAACCAGAAAAGCAAAGCAGCCAAGCCACTAGAGAAGTCTTACTTCTACCAAGGCTGGGCGACCACAAATTGAGCAACCTAAGCCTCTCTCTCCTCCCATTTTATATTCCCTCTAGTGCTGGAATTAAGGGCACATGACTCCCTAGGACTGGGATTAAAGGTGAGCCACCATCACTTGGATTTGTTTCAGCATTGACCTTGTGTAGCCCAGGGTGGCCTTGAACTCACAGAGATCCATCTGACTCTGGCACCCAAGTCCTGGGATTAAAGGTATGTGTCACCATTACCTGACCTCTAGTGGCTTTAGCTTTGCCTCTGGTCTTCAGGCAAGATTTATTTATCAAAATACAAATAATATCCCGCTGCACAGCAGTTGCAGGGGGAGTTTTGTGCAAGCAGACAGTGTAACAGAAGATATGAGAATCAGTTAGCTGGGGCATCGTGGTCCTTGGGTAACTTCTCACAGATTCTCCATCAAGGAGATTAAATTCTCGTTAAACCTGAAATGGCCTCGATAAGAATGCAGGATGGAAGCGCCTCTGCACTGTCCTACCCTTTGCTTCAGGGGGTCATAATCTTAGTGAGTTCTAAGGTTTCTTTACATATTTTGGGTAGACATATCTTTTGTCAAATAGAGATTTTGAATATTCCTCCCACTCTGTCCTTTGCTTTGTTTTATTTTAATTAACTACTAATTAATTGGGTCTGTGTGTGCCCCTGCATGTGGGAAAGTCAGAGGACAGCTTTTGGGAGTCCTTTTTCTCCTTCCATCAGTAGATCCCAGAGATCAGACTCAGGTTGCTTGGCTTGGTGGAGAGCACTTTCACCCACTGGGCCATCTCACTGTCCCGACTTTGTTTTCTTAGTGGTATTTCCAAAGTCCAAAGGTTTTAACTTTCCAGCCAGTCCAATGTATCCATTTCTATTTTGAAAGTTGTGCTTTGTGACCAAAATAGGGCATTCTTGCCCCTAAGATGGGAGGATTTTCTCCTGAGCTTTTGTGGTTCTGGTCTTTGTATATGAGGTAGACTGGGGTTGATGTTAATAAATCAGCCTGCTGTTTTGGGCTTGGAAACCATCTTATAGCAAAATCAAATGAGGTTTGTTTCTGATTATGACTAACTCTCTGTTTTTCAGGATTAAGCTATGCTCCTCTTCTAACCGTAAATACAAATGATTCTGTCCTGCCTGTTTTAGACAATGGCACCCGTGCCTTTGTTTCAGGAGGTTGTTATGACCAACTTGTTCCGCTTATGTTCTGCCTCGTAACCCCACGTATTTGCCTGCCAAATTCCCCATTTGGAAACCCCTCCACTCCTGAGCTATAAAAACCCTATCTCGTAAGGTGAGCATCCAAACTGCCTAGGCTCGAGGGAGGGGGACTTGATCGGGGGAGGGGGAGGGAAATGGGAAGCGGTTGCGGGGACGAGGCAGAAATCCTTAATAAATAAATTAATTAAAAAATAAAAAATAATAAAAAAATAAAATTAAAAATTATTATCAAAAAAAAAATAAAAAAATAAAAACTCTATCTCTCCTGTGTCCAAAGCTGATCTCACCTTAGGCAGAGACAGCCTATGTACATGAATGAAGCTGGCTTTAATTTGGTCATGCTTTGGGTCAGTGGCATTTCTCCTAGTGAAATTAATAGTACCTAGTTCCTCTCACATTCTCTCTTACTGGCTCAGGAATATTTGCCCAAGTGGCCTTCCTCCCAGTTGGAGACATAGTTGTGCCCCATGGAACTTCTGCTTAACATCACCTGTAGGAGTGCTACTGGATCCTCTTAAGTGTTAAGTGTTTATATGGGGTACCTTTTCCCAAAGGTCTATATTTTAAAAAATTCTTTGTGTGTGCTCATTCCTGTGTGCTGCATGAGTGTGGGTTCACACTTACCATGGTGCAGGTATAGGGGTCAGAGGGCAACCTAATGTTGGTCCCGCCTTACACCTTGTGGAAGCAGGGTCTCTTGTTTACTTTTGCCCCCAAATTGTCCAAGGACTCTCCCATCTTCACCTTCCCAGGAACACTGGGATCCAGTGCATCCAGATTTACATGGGCTCTGGGAATTTGAACTCAGGTCTTGGAGTTTGTGTGGCAAGTGCTTTATTCACTAAGTCAACCCCCAGCCTCTTTACTATTGTTGTTATTATTGAGACAGGATATCACTACATAGCCCTAGGCAGTCTGGAACTTTCTAAGTAGTATGGGCTATCCTTGAACCTACAGAAATCCTCGGCTCCAACCTCCCTACTACTGGGATTTTGGGTGTATGCTGAAAGGTTTGGGATGAGGAGGTTCCAAGACCCAGATGGATCACTAGGGAGAAAGGAACTTATTAGAAGCCTTCTCACTATCACGGACAGACAGGCACGGGGCAACAGCATGGTGGGGACTCCAAGGCGACTCAGGCCTCAGCACTGGAGACAGATGCAATGGTGGGGGCTCTGAGGAGAGGAATCAGGGCAGAGTAGAGTCTCTTCTTCCACTTCTCTGAGGGTGGGGAGGTTCCCTGCCTATAGCCAGGCTCTCTGATTCCCAGGCAGAAGGAAGGAGGCAGGGAACAGGTGAGAAGTGGGATATGTAGCCACTAATAACCTCTTTGGTGTAAACTCACTTCCCAGCTGAGAGACCCTGGCACCAGGGAGTCATTGAGCTGGGGACTCACAGAGGCTTTCTCGGGGTGCCTGCGGGGTGCTTGTGAGGGGAGAATGGCTGCTGCTGGCATTGTTGCCCCAGCAGCTGGATTCTGACATTATGTTTTTACCTGTACTACCACACCCGACTCTGCCTTTATTACTATACGCTCATGGTGAGTCTTGATGCCCAGTGGTTTACGCACTTCAATTTTGTTTGGGAAAGCGTGGCTTTGGCTAGAAGTCGTTTCCATTTGAATTTCACCCCCCTGCCTGTCAGTCCCTCCAGAAGGGTTGCTGGGGTTTCACCGACTCACACTGACTTCTCCCCTATGGAGATCAGCTTGCTCAGGGCTCTGGAGTCTCAGGACACAGACGGGATCTTAGTTCTGCTTTCTGGAGGTACCGTCGTCATCTTCTCTCGGCAATGCCCGTGACTGTCTGGAGCACGAATCACCTGCTTTGTTAAATTTATCCTTCTGTGCTCTTGGGTGGTATTCTCACAGGAGGCTTTAAAACCTCCTTTCCTAATTGTTGGCTAATAGATGCAGCTGGGGCTTGTAGGGTGCGTCTTTGTTGGCTTCACTAGGTTCTGGCAGGGGCTTCTCAGCAGTTTCTACACAAGCAGTTCTTATTAATAAAGGCTGGCTGATATCTTTGCAGATCTGTGCTGCTTTTTTTTTTTCTTGGTGTCCTTTTGCAATCTCTAAATCATCCAATAAACATCACGGGAAAGTGATGAGAGCAGGGGCCCTTGATCTCACAAGAAGAACATGGAATATGCACGAGCCTCAGTCTGTGAGTGTTGTATTGGGCTTTTTCTATTCGATTTAATCATGCCAAATGGCACTTTGTACCTGTTGAAATGATTTCTTCAGTGAATGTGGTGAATTAACTGGTCAATTTTCAAATGTCAGAACCACCTGCATTCTGGTATGAACCCCACCTAGCCGAAGCGCATCATCTTTTTATATGTTGCTGGATCTCATGAGTCACGGACATTTTGTTGAGGATTTTTTTTCAGTGTGTTCATGACAGAGAACACTCAGGGAGGTTTCGAAAGTTTTCTAATGAATTTTTCCATCTGGCATAGAGGTTCTGCCAGGCTCACAAATGAGTACTGAGGTTTCCTTCCCCCTCTGTTTTCTGAAAGAGTTTGTGTAGATTTGTGTTAATTTTCTTGGGATGCACGACTTCTCCAGTGAAACCAACTGGGTCTGAGATTTTTCTTGTTGGAGATGCTTTTTTTTTTGAACTTTTTTTTCATTTATTTTACATGCCAACTACAGTTTCCCCTGCCTCCTCTCCTCCTCCACCCCCACTCCCATATACTCCCTCCCATCCACTCCTCCTCTGGCTCTACTCAGAAAGGGGCAAGTATCCCTTGGGCTTGAACATAGCTTGGCACATCAAATTGAGGCAGGACCGAGTTTAAGGCTGAGCACCCAATTTGTTTGTTTTTAATGGAAAAGTTGTTTTAAAAAGTAACTATCCAAGGGCTGGGGAGATGGCTCAGCCGTTGCGCCCTTCTGGGCTTGTAGAGGACCCAGGTTTGGTTCCTGACACTCAAATCAGGCGGCTCACACCTACCTGTAACTCCAGGTCCAGGGGATCTACCGCCTGCCTCAGAGGGCACTGTGTGAACATGAAATAGGCACACAACCATGTGCAGGCACGCTCACACACATGGACACACACACACATGCACACACGGTAATTTTAAAGAAGAGAATTTTTGTCTTCTGATAGCACACTTTTTGCAAGCTGTATTTTATTAAAGGAATTTCTCCTCTTACCGTAGTTGTCAATCTGGATGGCATAAAGATGTTTGTCACATTATCTTTATTAGGGTTGGCAGCTTGTCACTCCCGATCTTGTCACCCTCTGGATGCGTGTAAGAAGTGAAACAATATTTTTGGTTTGTGCTGTTTTGTTCTTTTGGTTCACCTGTTTTCAGTTGCTCCATCTTTTCAAACGTGGCTTCTTCCCCTCTCTTAGTGTCTGTCTCTCCTCTTGCTGTTGGTTTCCTGTTTGATTCCTCCTCTCTTTCATTTTCTCCTTCTGGGTCGAGTTTGCCTCTTTGAGTTCTCGGGGTAGACCTCTGGGCTGCAGGCTTCAGAACTAGGACTGGAGTTACAGATGGGTGTGAGTTTGTGGGCTCAAGAGCAGTTGGAACACCTGACTGCCAAGCCACCTCTCCAGCCCAAGCCTACTGCACTTGCTGGATCTGAGTTTGTTTCCCAGCCCTCACAGCAGGCAGCTCACTGTCCCCTGTAACTCAGCTCTGTAGGATCTGATGCCTCGTCTGGATTTTAAGGGCACTGCACTTAGGTCTATATACCCACCCACAGACATACATGAATATAAATAATTGAAATAAACATTTTTAATAGTGCATCTCTACTAGACAGTACACAGGTATGGCCTGTTTTTCAAAAGCCCATTCTGATGAACTCTTGCTTCTCACCAGAGTCTGTACCCAGCTGATATTTGAGTACAGATTCACTCTTCCACCTTGTGCTCTGTTTTCCTCTTCCGCCTTCCTTTTCTTTGACAAGATCTTACTATGCAGCCCAGACTGGATTTGAACTTGTCATCATCCTGTCTCAGTCTCCCCAGCACTGGGATCTTATGTGTCCCATCACGCTGGGCCTGTCTTTATTTCTGATTAGAGCTTGGAGATCATGTACACTGAGGGTGGTGGTTCGAATAGGAATGCCCCCCATAGACTCATGGATGTGAATACTTGGCCCATAGAGAGTGGCACTATTAGGAGTGACTTTGTTGGCGTATGTGTGGCCTTGTTGGAGGAAGTGTGCCACTGTGGAAATGGGCTTTGAGGTCTCATAGGTTCAAGCTACCCCTGTATGGTTCATAGTCTCTTTCTGCTGCCTGAGGATCAAGATGTAGAACTCTCAGCACTATGTCTGCCTGCATGCCACCATATCCTGCCATGATGATAATGGACTAAATCTCTGAAACTAAAAGCCATTCCAATTAAATGTTTTCCTTTATAAGAGGTGCCGTGGTCATGGTGTCTCTTCACAGTAAGAGAAGCCCTGACTAAGACACTGGGGTTCTTCTGTCCTTTTCCTCTACTTCCATCAATAATACCAATGGAGGGAAAGGCAGATAAGGGTATGAACAATTCCATTGCAGTATAGACGTTTTATAAAAATATATTTATTTTTAATTCATGTACATTGATATTTTGACTATATATATGCCTGTTGTAGGCATATTAGATTCCATGGAACTGGACTTTTAGACAGTTGTAAGCTGACATATGGATTCTGGGAATTGAACCCGGGATCCTCTGGAAAAGCAGTCAGTGCTTTTAACTGCCAAGCCATCTCTCCAGCCCCTAGTATAGGCTTTTTTAATTTGGGAGGAAAGGTTGAAATAGGGGATTCCCTGGTGCGAGAATTAGAGCCGCTGTCTGCTTGGATGCTGGGGCACCTACAGGGGTTCTTCCCTCAGGGTACTGGGAAGATTAAAGCATTTGCAGTCCAGATCTGACCATTGCTAGGGTAGCCAAGAAGGATGAGGCAGAGAATGGCAGGCGATGGAGATACATCTTCAGGGGCCAACCTTTACAGAGCAGGGAAGGCAAGGATGGAGGAAAAGATGCTTAGTTCTGGGGTTGCAAGTTGCTTTAGTCTCACCACTTAGCCAAATAGAGAATATTCACACACACACACACAAATGCGGCACTGGTTAATGCTAACTTTTTAACTTGTGCTTTAGCTCTTTGACTCTGATGTGTCTAGATGTGGTTTCCTGTGGATGGGTCTAATTTGTGGGTCTCTGAGAATCGCCTTTCATGAAATTTGGTGACATTGGCGACATTTGTTTTATCTCCTCCTCGACCCACTGTTTCTCCTTTTCTTTTGAGACTCAAATGCTTACATCTGTGATTTTTTAAATCCTCCCTGGGTTCCTGGGGTACTCTGCATTTCCTCTTTTCTGCACACTGGGTGGGTCTGGTGTTTCTAACTATAAAACGCTCATTCTTTCCTCCACCAGGTGACTGCTTCATTTTTTTCTTTTCTTTTTTTTTTTTTTTTGCAGTTCAATTTTTCCCCCTTTGGACTGGCAAGCACGAGCCCGACAGTCTGTGTTTGGTCCTCGGGACCCACAGGATAGATAGATATAACTGACCCCTGGAGATTGTCCTCTGACCTCCGTACTTGGGAGACACACACACACACACACACACACACACACACACTCATGCACTCTACATAAATAAATGTAATGATTTTTAAAATTTCCCTCTGCAGTGTTTTTCTCTTTCCATCCAATATGAGAACATTTTCCTTTTCTGCACATATCACCATTAAAAATAGCAGCTTTTGTCTAGTAATCCCAGCGTTTGCTCATCTCAGGGCTGATTCATCTCAGCGTCTCTTCTTCACAGTGACTCACGTGGTCTCGATGCTTTAAATGTCAGATAATTCCAGAGACCGTTATCGTTATGTTCTGAGACTTTGGATTCTGTTATATTGTCTCTCCCCCCCACCCCAGATTTTTTGTTTTGTCTTAATAACCAATTTACTTAGTTAGATAAAAGTTGGAGAGAAAGGTGTGTGTGTGGGGGGGAACCAGTTTCCATAACCACATAGGTTGGGAGTCACAGGGTTGGCAAATTGCTGAACAAGAGCATCGATTCCAGTTCAAGACCAAAGGCCAGAGGAACCCTGGTGTGACCCCTAGTCAAATAGGGGAGGGCTGGTGTCACTTCTTCCTCTTCCAGTTCTTTCTGACCTTTGCTAGGCTGGTCATCCCACCACACTGTGGAGGGCTCATCAGCACAAATATTAACCACAGTGGAAATACCGTCCGAGACACACCTAGTCCTACTGGTCAGCTGACTGTCCAGGTATCTCGTCACTTGGTCAAACTGTGACTGTCCATCTTCACTGTCACCTTCATGAGACCTGAAATCACCTAGGAGGTGGAGGCGCACCAGTGGTGTGTCTGAGGGTCTTTCTACAGGTAATCGACCATGGGGAGAAGACCTCTAAATGCTGGTAGTGCCATGCTACAGACTGAGAGCCTATTCAGAGTCAGGGAAAGAGGAAGCCAGCCAGTTGCATCATCTCATTTCTCTGCTTCCTGGCCATCATAAGAGCCCTGCTCTGTCTGGCCACCTCCCACAATCCCTTTCTGCCATGACAGCCTGACCCCTCAGAAACTGAGCCAAAATGTATCTTTCCTCTTTAGGTTACATAGGTCCAGAGTTTAGTCACTATGTTACCAAAGGAACTAGCAAACTGTGTCACACAAAGTGACACAAACTGACCATCACAATGGGAGCTTGGATTGCAGCTCTACCTTCTTTTTGCCTGCTTCACACTTCACAATACAACCCAAATCCAGACAGCGATTCTGAATAGGAAGCTAGCCAGTTCTCCTCCTCTGCTTTCTCTCCCCTGGTCCCTCATTCACCTGCTTGTCCCCATGTGCCCTCCAGATGGAGGCAGGAGGGCTCCCTGCCTGTGGTCACGCAGCTCTCTGAACACGCCACAGGAACTTGACACGATTTGAACCCCACACATCCCCAACCTCCCCATTTTCTCCCCGCCCCCACCAACATAACATTTTTATTGATTTTTTGGGAATTTCACAGCACACATTCCAATTACACTTACTTCCCAGTCCTCCCAGGTCTGCAACCCCACCCTTGCGACTTCCCTCCCAAGAAGAAGAAGAGAAAGAAGGAGGAGGAGAAGGAGAAGGGAAAAAAGAAGAGGAAGGAAGCCATCAGCTGTGGGGAGCTACACTTCAGCATCCTCATCACCAATTTTAGCAGTTCTCTTTGATGACGTTCTGTCTGTTACATGTTCAGGGGGTGGTTGGGCTGGGAGTAGAGGTTATCACAGAAGCCTTCTTCATCCCCTTTTCTCATATGCCTTCAGTGGCAGAACAGACTATGGACTTTAACATGGCTACAGGCCAACCTCCCAGGTTTCATTCCAGGGCCTGCCTCTTTGTGTGACTCCAGAACTTTCTGGTCACCAGTTTTCATTCATCTACCAGCATTGGCTTCTGTGGTCACGCTGATTCGTTGGGAGTTATTTACATGGACAGGAAGAGGACCAGGAGAGAACCCCTGGAAGTCATCTCCATGCTCCCCGTGCTCTGTCGTATGTGCAGGAGCACAAGCAGCGTGGGTTTATCTCCTGGGGCAGCTAGACTCAGCCCTTCATGTTTAACAGGTCAACCTTTAATGTAACGTTCTCTTCGAGTATTTCATCGTGGGTCCCGAAGCAGCACTGTGACTTTGAATATTCTGTTTGAAACATAGTTTATAAGTTCATGAAAGTAGGTTCTTGTTGTCACAAAGCCGCAGGTCACAGAGGTACCAATGTGACAAAGGTTCTGTCATCAAAGCCTTAGCTAGTATTTTCTCCCCTCCCTCCCTCCCTCCCTCCCTCCCTCCCTCCCTCCCTCCCTCCTCTCCCTCCCTCCCTTCTTCCCTCTCTCCCTCCCTCCCTCCCTCCCTCACTTCCTCCCTCTCTCCCTTCTCTCCTCTTTCATCCTTTCCTTCCTCCCTGTCCCTCTCTCCCTTCTCTCCTACCTTCTCTTCCTCTGTTCCTTTTATCTTCTTCCCTTCTCCCTCCTTTTCCACCTCCTCACCTCCCTATCTCCTCTTTCCTCCATCCCTGCCCTCACCACCAATTTCTGGCACCTTCAGGTGTTCAGAACTGCCTTCAGGCTCCTGCTTCCTCTGCTGCCCTTCCATCAGAGTCAGTGGCACATTCCTTAGGGTTTAGTTCCAGCAGCCCCATTTCTCTCACGCACTGATCGTGGGGAACAGGTCACCCTAAACTCAACACTTAAACTACAGTCAGTGCTGACCTTGCTCATAGGTCTGCCAGGATGACTGGGGTCTGAGGAGATAGTGTTTTCCCTCTCATAGTTTGACCTGGGGTAGCCAGACAGCTGTGCTGGCCTCACCTGGGGTCACAGTCTCTGTATCCCCAGCTGCTGATGTCTCTGTCCGCAGGGGCCACAGCCAGAGCCGCTGGATGCAGCCTTAGTGTGTGGTACTCGGTGCAGCTGATTGCTTGGCTGCTGCCAGCACACTGCTGGGCACTGAGGGAGGTTGTCCATGACAAGGTAGAAGGGAACATGTGGCCTTTTATAATCTGCTCTTAGAAGTTGCATCCCATTGTTCCTCGGCACTGTGTGGGCTGAGATGCCAGAGACAGCCCAGGATCTAGGAGAGGAGACACAGGACCCTCCAGAGGCAGCGTGAATGAAAGGGTGCACAGGGCAGCCACATTGGAGAAGCTCATCTGTTGCAGCAGCTGTGTGGTTGTGGATTAATGTTAACTAAACACTCAGTTCCCTCCTTGCCAGTCTTCCAGAGCTCAGAGCAGATAACGGGAATTATTCTCAAGCACTTGCTCCATTTGCAAGGCTGAGTCAGGTCCTGTTCACTTTTCCTATTGTTTTGCTCATAGTAGACACTATCATGATAAGAGTTTACATGCACACAGTGACAGCGGCATGTGGATCTCGGGAAAGTGCTTTGGCTCACTTGGTCTGGTGACTTTACCTGTTATATCCAAGGAGGACAGAATGTGTGTGTGGAAATCAGGTTTGAAAATCCCAACGTGGTGGAAACTTTCCTCGCCTGCCTGGAGATTCACTTACTTACCGAGGTGGCATAGCTCATTGTACTATATTTTCTTCTCAGTATCCTGTGTCCAGTCCCCTGAGCTGATGACTGCAAGCATCAGGGGACTTACTGGGACAGGCCAAGGGGGGTTAGCTGGGTAGGGGGAAGAGCTGTCATGGAGCTAGATCCATCTTGTATGTGTGTGTTTACATGTACCTGTATTTGTGTGCATGTCTGTACATAGCCTGTATAGTGTGTGTGTGTATGTACATGCTCTGGTATTTGTGTGTGTGTGTGTGTGCATGTGCATGTATTGCTCTTGTATTTGTGTGTATGTGTGTACATGCTCCTGCATTTGTGTGTATGTGTGTACATGCTCCTGTATTTGTGTGTATGTGTGTGTAATGCTCCTGTATTTGTGTGTATGTGTGTACATGCTCCTGTATTTGTGTGTATGTGTGTAATGCTCCTGTATTTGTGTGTATGTGTGTACATGATCTTGTATTTGTGTGTATGTGTGTAATGCTCCTGTATTTGTGTGTATGTGTGTGTAATGCTCCTGTATTTGTGTGTATGTGTGTACATGCTCCTGTATTTGTGTGTATGTGTGTAATGCTCCTGTATTTGTGTGTATGTGTGTGTACATGCTCCTGTATTTGTGTGTATGTGTGCAATGCTCCTGTATTTGTGTGTATGTGTGTACATGCTCCTGTATTTGTGTGTATGTGTGTACGTGCTCCTGTATTTGTGTGTATGTGTGTGTACATGCTCCTGTATTTGTGTGTATGTGTGTACATGCTCCTGTATTTGTGTGTATGTGTGTACGTGCTCCTGTATTTGTGTGTATGTGTGTGTACATGCTCCTGTATTTGTGTGTATGTGTGTGTACACACTCCTGTATTTGTGTGTATGTGTGTACATGCTCCTGTATTTGTGTGTATGTGTGTAATGCTCCTGTATTTGTGTGTATGTGTGTGTAATGCTCCTGTATTTGTGTGTGTGTACATGCTCCTGTATTTGTGTGTATGTGTGTAATGCTCCTGTATTTGTGTGTATGTGTGTACATGCTCCTGTATTTGTTTGTATGTGTATAATGCTCCTGTATTTGTGTGTATGTGAGTGTACATGCTCCTGTATTTGTGTGTATGTGTGTGTAATGCTCCTGTATTTGTGTGTATGTGTGTAATGCTCCTGTATTTGTGTGTATGTGTGTACATGCTTTTGTACTGGTGTGTATGTGTGTGGATGCACAGTGTGCAGAGGCCAGCGTTTGATATTAGGTGCCTTCCTCAATTGCTGTCCACCTTATTTTTTGACACACGGTCTCTCACTGACCCTAGAGCTCACTGATTCAGCTAGATTAGCTAAATAGTGAAATCTGGGGATCTTCCAGTCTCCAAATCTATCCCCACCTCACCATGGTTCTGCAATAGATGTGTATTTTACCACACTCAACTTTTCACATGGGCACTGGGGAACTGGACCCAGTTCCTTCAGCTTGCATGGTAGATACTGACTGAGCCATGCCCAGAAGCATCCCTGTCCCAGGATTTAACGTGAGGTAAGAATATGAAGCATGCAGAGCAAGGATCCGTGCATAAGCAATGCCAGCACCCATGGGACATTAGCTGAGGACGTCTGCATGGCTCTCTCTGGCTCTGATGTGTGCACAGATCAGGACGAGTGGAAAGGAGTCATAGCTGGCTTCTCCTGAGCTCCTAGTAAGTCAAGACGTCTGCGAGCCTTGCACCGTGTATCATTTCTGACTGACTCAGTGTGCGCCCAACAGCTTGCCTCCTCCTACATCTGGAACAGGTGCCAGCTGCTGCTTGGGGAACAAATGTGAATCAGTAGACAAGAGCCTCGATGATGAGCAGGCTTCCTTGGAAGCTGCAGGTGGTGGCTGTTGAGGGTCAGGGGCTTGGGCATCCTTTGTCCTGGTCATTCAGTGTAGTCCTGAGGCCAAGACTGAGAAGAGTTACAGTTGCTGTCATCTGGATCACCGAAGTCTGCTTGGTCCTTCCGGCCCCTCCTTTAACCCGACACTCCCTCATCCTAGTTGACATCTGTTGGGGGATGGTTGTGTTCATTTCCTGGACTATCATGCTGACATATGCCTTATGTTCTCCTCAAAGGCTCCCTTCGTCAACCCGTGTCCAGTAGTCAGGCTGACTCCCTGTCTCAGGCTGATAGAAGTACCATCTCTCATTCAGGGATGGAAGCCTTTCAACTTTGACTTGAAAATAGTCTTGCTGGGTGTAGAGTGGTGCTGTGGGGTCTAGGCCAACGTCCTCACAGTTGCTGCACCCTAAGGAGCTCTTGGTTTCTGGCCTCAAAGAGATTTCTCATCTTTGCAGAAATAGGAGTGGGTGGCGACCGTGGGCAGCATCGGGTTAGCAAGTCAAAGTGCCTATGATTGCTTTTGTCCCGCCCATCTGCTTCTGGGGAGGATGAGGGAATGAGGTTTTTGGTAGAACTGATTTTATTCCTGGAAATGAGACTGTGAATGGCGATAGCACCCACTCCAGGAATCCGCCCAGTCCCCAGCTGAGCCAGGCTCCGGTGCAGATGGCTAACACTGCCCTCCTCCTGCACGCTGTCCTGGCCAAACTTGTTTGCAGATAAGCACTCATGGAATAGGTTTTCCAAGTCATTGGTGTCCCTACCCAGGGGGCAGTGGCTGTGGCTGATTTGCATTGTGTCGTGTGTGTGTGTGTGTGTGTGTGTGTGTGAGAGAGAGAGAGAGAGAGAGAGAGAGAGAGAGAGAGAGAAAGAGGGAGAGAGAGAGAGAGATTAAAGAGATTGATTATCAGTTCAATGTTTTCAGCAGCTCCCAGCAGCTCCCTCCTATTCCTGCAGCAAGATGTAGCATTCCTTAGTAGACTCCCTTTTCTCTGGCTTGTACCCAGTCAGGATGCCCTGGGAACTTGCAGACTCAGGGTCGGTAATTTCATACCCTTCCCTTAACCTAAGCACCCCAGCCTTCACCCCAGCAGCCTGGATTCTCCAACTACCAGATGAAAATACTCCTTTAATTATCCATCTAGGCAAATTTAGGAGTGTGAAGAGCGGGGGCGGAACGAAAACATTCTACACTCAGTCAAGTTGCTGTTGACATTGATTTCTCGGAGCTTGCCGCCAGAGTCGTGCTGCAAGAATGTAGGATGTATGTTATGCGGAGAGAATAAAGGCAGCTTGGCGCTCAACCTGGCGAGTGGGCAGCCGCGTTCGCAAGCATCCTCCCTTACAAATGTGGGTATACGGCAGGTGTCTGTGTTTTCCTGCTGCATGTGAGCCCGTTTGCTATATGTGCCACCCAAGTAGCCCTGCGTGGACTTAGGATGCCAGGATCAGGGCAGAATCATTTTCTCCGAGGTGTTTATGATGCCCCAGGTCTAGCTGACTTCCTCATGCATTCCAGGTTTGCTCGCCCTGTCCCCTCTTCTCCTGCGACTGTGGTGGCAGGCCCAGTCAGCTCAGTCCTCACCCCAGAACTCCAGGTATCCGCTTCTAGCCTGATGATTCCATCAGCCCAGGAAACTGAGGATGCGAAGAGGATTGAGAGAGAAGGGCCAGAGGCTGAATCCTGTCATAGTAAGCATGACCCATCGTCTTAGTTAGGGTTTCTATTGCTGTGAGTAGATGTCTACCAGGCAACAGTCAAACTTCTGCAGCTGAACTAGCCTTCCAGGTAAGCCCTGTGTGGGACCCACTCCATCAGTGGGCTGGTTTTCCTCTTCGTCCACCCTTAGAACTAGCAGGTGGCAGTGTGGTCAGAATGTGAGCAGCCCATCTCTCCTAACTCGCTTTGAATCTGTCCATCTTTCAGTAATTGACAAGGTCTTTCTGGAGGGCACACAGCTTCAAAAAATAATTTATTAATTTTGTGTGATGTGTACATAGGGGCAGGCGCATGAACGTCAGTGGACAAGTCTGTGGAGTTAGTTCTTCACAGTCTCCCACTTCCTCCAACTTCTCATGTCACTCCCTCCCACCACTGTTCCAGTTCTTAAAATTGGAGAAGGTCGTGGATGGATGGACAGATGGATGGATGGTAGATGGATGGATGGTTGGGCAGGTGGATGGGTGGGCTGATGGGTGGATTGATTTATAAATAGATGGATACAGGGTTAATGGGTAGATGATTAGATGGGTAGATGAATAGATGGGTGGGTGGGTGGATGGGTGAATAAATTGATAGATGGATGGATGGATGGATTGATGGATGGATGAATGCATGTATGGTAGATGAGTAGGCAAATGAATGAATAGATTAATGATTCATTGAAGAACGGATGGATGGATGAATAAATGGGTAGGGATGGATGATTGTGTGAATACATACAGAAATGAATAGACAATGTCCTGGATAATTTCAAGTCCACTTGACACAAGCTAGGCTCATTTTGGAAGAGGGAACCTCAGCTGAGAAAATACCCCCACCAGACTGGCTTGTGGACCGATCTGTGGGGGCATTTTCTTGAATAATGGTTGCTGTGTGAGGGCCCAGCTCACTGTGGGTGGTCCCTCCCCTGGAATGGTGGTCCTGGGTGCTATAAGAAAGCAGGCTAAGCAATCCAGGAGGAGTAAGCTGGTAAGGATCACTCCTCCATGGCTTCTGCTTCAGTTTCTGCCTCTAGGTTCTTGAGTTCCTGCCCTGACTTCCCTCATCCATGGAGTGTAACCTGAGAGTTGTAGGCTGAAGTT
Organism: Microtus oregoni; assembly: GCF_018167655.1. Taxonomy (NCBI): domain Eukaryota; kingdom Metazoa; phylum Chordata; class Mammalia; order Rodentia; family Cricetidae; genus Microtus; species Microtus oregoni. The sequence continues at coordinate 12,008,676 of NW_024543084.1, read as the reverse complement.
GTGCTGTAAGCTGTAAGTTATGCTGCAGGACTCGCCCTGTCTCTTGCTCCTCTTCGTACCGCTCCAAGTTGTTCTCTCTCATGGTGTTTATCACAGCAATAGAACCCTAGATGAATGATACTGATAGGTACGTATCTTTATACACACACATATATAACACATGTGAATATTTGCATGTTACATAAATATGCACTTATATTTGAGAAAATATGCACATTGCACACATACATAAGCACACCTTCACACATGCTTTTATGTATATACATATACACATATAAGCACACACCAAGCACACTTGTTTTGCAGATGCGAGCATGATACACATCACACACTCTGCTTCCTCCATTTCTGTTTGCATCTCTGCTGCTTTTGGTGGACTTTGCTCACTCTTCAACCACCGCTGTCCTTCCACTGTGTATGTTAGCTGACTCTCTACCGAGAATCCTAGAAGTTGTTTCCAGTAGCTTACAAAGGGAAGCGCTGCAGTGCACAGCCCGGGCTTTGTGCACAGATGCATGTGCGGGAGGGGAAATGCCTGGCTTCGAGTTCCGAGCATCTTTATCCTGGTAGGCATTCCTGAATCAGCTCCCAAAGAGTCAAGTCTGCATTTCCTCAACCGTCTCACCAGCTGTTTTAGCCACTATAAAGTACTGCAAATTGATACTTCTAATGCAATTAGAGGGTTTTCCCTCTGGCATTTAAAAGTCATTTTCTCCCCCTCTTAATTCTTTCTCCCGGTACTTTGGCTACTTTCTTCTGTGTAGTTGCCCATCCAAGAATTGGCCTAGGAAGCTGGGTGTGGGTATAGCATCCTGATCTTACTGGAGATGCTGATTACAGAAAGTGCAAAACTATCACCTCAGGCAGAGTAAGGATTTGACCATAGATAACTTCCCTGCCTACAGGTCAGCTCCCTTGAGTTACTCTCACCCGGGGCATCCCTGATCCAGGTAGATGTTCAGCACATACTCATAAAGATTCAGGCTGCTAACTCTCCGGGGTGACCCAAAGCTAGCTAGTGCACAGGTTGGGCCAGATGTTGGCAAACATCTGTCCCTCAGAGATGCTCAGAGGAGGGGGAAATGGGGTCCAGGCTTCCAGACTGCCCGCTCTGCATTCCCTGTTCATGGGCTTCTGCTCAGAATCTCCTGTTGAAAACATGGGAAACTACACTAACAAAACGCTCTGTTAGCTCCCCGCCTCTGCCCTTAGTTTGTGCTGCAGGACTTGCCCTGCCTCCTGCCCCTCTCCGTGCCATGATATATTGGCTAACTTACCCCACATCTGAGTCGGACATGCCTTGGACACAGTTGAGCTATTCCCTCAGCTCTTTCTTCTGCCCAGGAGCCAGACCAATCAAACCTGTGTGGTTCCACCAGAAATAATGGAGGTGACGGGCAGTCAGGCTGCGGGCTGGTTGGAGTCCAAGGTTGATGGAGTATAGGACCCTCAGCTTGTGGTGATGCCCCCAGTGCCAAGTGATAGGCACCGAATGATGTTCACACCCAGAGCCACTGTCTGGGAGGTACTAGGTGGTACCAACCAACCTTGGTCATCAGTCAGCCTTTGTCTCCCATCCTCCTTCTCCTCCTACTTGCCCTGCTAGGCTGCTACCTCTGCCTACTGCCTCTACTCCTGATACAGCACTCACTCCATGGACCACTGGACTCGGGGAGAAGCAAGCCTACTTCTCCCTTCTTTGAATCAGCAGTGCAAACCCCAAATGCTGCTTCTCCATCCTTCCAGCCCCCACTGTGTGTTCTTTTATCCTAACACAAACCCAAAGAGCCATCTGATAGACTGTCACCACACTGTAGCCATAACCTAACACAACAGGCTCACCTTGCCCTAGCTCTTGTGAGTCTATGGGTGCCAGTGGAGCTGGAAGATTCCTGCCGGTCTCATGGTGGCTTAGACTAGGTATCTTTGGAATACTGTGTAGCCCTTCCGAGCTCACTAATGAGTAGAGATAAGGCCATTTTACAGAGTCTTTGGGTGTTAGGCTGCTGTGTTGTGTGTCTGCTGTGTTCTCAAAATGTGTGAGGGCTGCAAACACACACAGTGGGACAAAGTGATTCTGCATAAAGATGATAATGTTAAAAAACAAACAAACAAAAATGAGATAGAGACTCAAGCCCAGAATGAAATAAATTAAAATTCAGTAGTCTTCTGTTTGCTCTGGTGCTGACACTAAGGTATGAACTAAGGTATGATGTATTTTCTCATAAAGTCAGTCTCTCTCTCTCTCTCTCTCTCTTTCTCTCTCTCTCTCTGTGTGTGTGTGTGTGTGTGTGTGTGTGTGTGTGTGTGTGTGTGTGTCCTTCCACACCGAGAAAAGGCCTGGATGAGATATAGACTCAGTTGATGCTCTTAGCAGGAAAGATCATAGTCCCTACTAATTCTTTTCTCCGCAGAGGACCTGGGATTCCTTGGAGACACGGCTGGCCTGATTTGGGGTCAAGTGACAAGCCTACCACCGGTGTGTCCAACCAAGCCTCTGTACTGCTGTGTCTCCTCACACAGTGTGCGTCTCACCCAAGCCTCACAAAAGTGAAGGAGAGAACCAGCCTTGGATGTAATGCCGGCTGCCCCCAGGTTTCTGCCAAGCAGTGCTCTGTGGGCCACCATCGGTCCTGTCTGAGAAGGACACAAAGCCTTTGGCTTCAGAGGGTACCCTAGAGGCAGCTGCTGACATCAGCTGCTGTAGCAGCCTCTGAGGTCCAGGAGGTGGTCCTGAGACTGTGGACTGCAGGCAAGAGTCCCTGGGTTCGGCCACAGATCCTCTCCTATCAAGTCTCAGGGGACAGAGACTTAGAGATGGGTTAGGAAGAGACCTACATGCTGTCTCTGTGACTATAGGATGCAGCGGATCTTTTGGGAAGGAATTTGTATAAATAATTAATGTTCATTTCTTCTGTTTTATATAACAAAAATATTTTTTTTGGTTTGTCCCTTTTCCCTGAATTTGTGGGTACATGCCATAGAATTCTAAATGCATGCCAGCTTGCATTTCCCTTTCCCTTTTGGTGATGTTTTTTATCAGATTTATTGTGAAAGTCTACACACTGTAAGTGAAAGAGACTTTCCTCTGTTTCTTTTTTTTCCTTTTCTTCTTATTCCCTTTTGTTGCTGTTATTTCATTTTGCTTGTGGTACTGAGGATAGAGCCAGAAGCCTTGCCCATGCTAGGCAATTATTGTAGCCCTGAACTACGTTCCCCAGCCTCAAGTTTTCTGAGGCAGTCTGGCCTTGAACCTGTGACCCTCCTGCCTCTACCATCCAAGTATCTGTCACCTGGGATTACAGATGTGGCTGGCTTTTTCTCTTTGAAAGAAATCTAAGACACCGGGTCCTTCTTGCCCTGTGTCCCACATTAAACAGGGGCCAGTTAAAATGTGGAGAAAAGGTGGGATGGGTGTGGACCCCAAGAAAGTGCCCTGCAGAAATCCTGGAAGTTCTGAGTGCCAGGTGCACTCCCTACCATGTTTTCAATAAAAAGCCATCAGGAAGAAGCAAAGTGATTCTGTGGGTGGCCACAGTCATTCTTTCCCAGCGAGAAGGAAAGCCGGGGGTCGCTAGCCCCCTTTGAGGGGATGTGTTAGCTAATGGAAGAACCCAAGCTACACAAAACTGCTGACAAGATGCTGAGACCTAACTTTCCCTATCGGCTGGGTAACAAGGGACCAATCAGATAAGTTTCCAAGCAGCCCCAGTGGTTAGTTAGCAAGCGGTCAGCAGATGTCCCAAGGACGTGACCAGGGGACAGTTGCTACGGGTGAACAACCCCCCCCCCCCCCGCCCCAGGCAGTGACAGCCTATCAGAGAATAACAGCTAAACTCTACTTAACCTTTAGCCAATTATAATATAGGATAGGTAATTTTGTATTTTGAGATTGTAATCGTGTGACGGCTTTGTGGTTTTCGTCTTTATAAACCCCTTACAATAGCAGGCAGGGTCCTCCTCCCTCCATCTGCTGTGTCAGACTGTGAGGCAAGAGACCTGGGCTAGCCTGTACTTAATAAACAAAACCTTGCTTTTGCATTTGGAAGGGTGGCTCTGTGGTGGTCCTCTTGGGGGTCTCAGGACTTAGGCACAACCTGACGAGAGTCTTGCCTCGCTCGTTTCTGCTCTCCTGTGGTCCTATATCACATGAGCTGCTTCTGATGCAGGGCTAGCTGCCCCCAGGGTCTGCCCTCAGAAGTGTTGTAAAGACAGTATCCCCCTCAAAGGTCAAATGAGAAAGGATCAAGTGGCAGGAACATTTTGGGGATGGTATCCAGACTGTAGGGAGAATGTGGCTACACGGAGGGGAATATGGGAAATAGGGGCCCAAGAGGCCCAACAAGATTGGCTTTTTATAAACTGAAAGGTGAACATTACAGGAATAGTGAGGATTTAAATTTTTTCCATTTATTTATTTATTTGTATGTGGTGTGTGTGTGTGTGCACCCATGCCACAGTGCACGTATGGAGGTCAGAAAGCAATTGTCGGATTCAGTTGCCTCCTTCACTATCTGGGTTCTGGAGATTAACTCATGTTGTCAGTCTTGGTGGAAGGCATCTCTATCCACTGGTCCGTGTGACTGGCTCAATATTATTTTTTAAATGAAACAGTTTAGAAAAGCCTGTAGCTTAAAGGTGCTCCTGATAGTAAACAAAGAGATGCTGGGGGTGTAACAATTACACGACTCAATTAAAGTTGAGTCTGCACAACGCCCTCAAACACATGAGTGCATAGTCAGCTGAAGAAAGCCGTGTCCGTTACTGGGTCAGGTGTGGGGGCGTCCAAACATCATTCCAGAAATGGGTGAGGACAAAGGAGGAAGCAAGCATTGTATTGTCTTCCCCGGAGACTGTACTACTATGAGAAGATGCTTTCTTGGGTCCATTAGCTGAGGAGTGCCTGGGAGGAGGGAGGCCCCAGCACTCCACTCAAGCAAATCAAGTTTCCCATGGTCGGCCACCCATCAGGAGGAAGGGAACAGAGTTTGTAATGAACCAATCAGCATGACGTCACCTCAAGCCCATTCAGACTGACAGACATGATAATGTGGCGGCAGCAAATACCTGCTTGGTGCACGCAGAGCTCTTGATAAAAACATGCTCATTCATCTCCAAGCTTTGGATCTATGGATGCTATAGGAACTGTAGGAAACAGACATGTTGCACTATAATACAGATGCCGTCTGCCAGCTCTGTACTGTGGATTATTCTACATGGTTCTGATCCATCATGAAACAGCCAGAAAGGAAACTGGCCTTGAGACGGGTTGACCCAGTTAGCTGCCCAGGGCCACTGTAGCCAGTATCAGAATGTGAGCAGATGTAGCAGGAAGAGGCCATTTCTAGGCTTTTCCCAATGACTCCTCCACCTATCACTGTGGGCAGAGCTCCTACGTGTGAGATGGGGTGGGGGTGGGGTGGCGCGGGGAACGAATGCCACTGTTAATCCGTACCACTACACATTGACAGGACCCCTCAAAACCTGCCTCTCAACTCAAATACACATACATCCCATCTGTAGAGACACCCATAAACACAGAGGACACACCCCATTGATAACATCAGGAGAGTGATGTCTGTTCTGTTGATGGTAAGCCTTGCCACAGGAACATGCAGCAACACTTCTCTGTAGTCAATGGGTTTGTCTCCTGAGGCCCTGTGTGTGGAGAGGTAGGAAGTTGTAAGCCATGCCCAATGGCTGAGGGTGGACAATGGCATCCTCTGGAACCCAGGCGCAGGGTGGCCTCATCAAACCTGTGTCCTATTACGTGTTTGGAAACCTCACGTTGAAGGCTTTTCTCACTGAGTTTAGAGGTGAGTACATATTGACCTTGATCAAAAGGATGGATCAGCTAATCACTATTGTGCCTTCTGTGAGTACTGTCTTGGTCTCCTCCATCTATGGGTGACCCACATTGCTCTGACTCTCTGGGAACTGGCCCTTTCTGGAAGTGGTGGCCCATCCCACGCCAGCACCACTTAAAGGACCCTCCTTGTCACTGGCATCATTAGCCCAAGTGGCTTAAGCCCAGATCCCAATGGCTGATCTCCATGACCTTGGGTAATGACATCATTCTAAGCTTCACTTTCTTATCAGCTCAAGGATGGTAGCTGGGAGGCCCTGATGACTGCACTGGGTTAAGGCTGACAATATGGGATAGACCCATTAAGAATCAGTCGCACATGTGGTAGAGACCACGTGGAAGTTCTATGTGTATAGGCACACATGTGGCTCTTCCCACCCTCATCTCAGGTTTCCTCCTGGTCTGACTGACCACCAGCAGGTGCCATCTGCACGAAATAGGGCAGTACAGGGTAGAATCTACAGGGCTTATGCTAATGGCCTATGGTCAGCTTTTAGGTGAGAATATTATCATCCCGAGGACTGGCCCTCCTCTGAAGTCACCAGCTCTTCCTCCACTGACATCTAGGGTTTGTGGTTCAGCATCTGGTTCCACCTAAAACCCAGAGATTGTCTCTGGCAGGGAGCTCAGTCCTGCTTAGTCCCAGAGCTCACATTAGGAGCCATGGCATGGTAGAGAGTGGCAAAGACATGATGTAGAGTGTTGTGTGAGGTTGTAGCCAATAGTCAGGGCTGCCGGTGACCAACTGGCATGCTTGGGAAAAGAGTATGGTAACCAGATCATGAAGGAAGACTGCGTATGGTCCATAGGAAAGGATCAGGGAATTCAGGAATACTGTGTGTACACATATACACATGTATGTGAGCACATGCTTATACTGCACCTCTGTGTGTGTGTGTGTGTGTGTGTGTGTGTGTGTGTGTGTGCGTGCGCGCACGCAAATGGCTGCATTCATCCATGGACATGGGTGTGCAGGCTTGTGTATATGCAAGAGCAGATGTCTGTTTTCATCACTGTGTGTACACCTGTGCTACTTGAGCACATGACTGTGCACATCTGGAGGAAAGGATACACGATGCTCTTCCCTTCTTCCCACCCTATAGTCTTTGCCTATGGATGGAGCTGACAGTGCAGCATTTGTCTCCATGCCGAGAATAAGCTCTGGACTCTTCTGGTTCTTCTTGGGCCATCCTTTCCTGAGGAGGTCAGTTGGACAAGCTCTGTGGTGATGTGGGATATACACAATGAGGACAGAGGAGGTTCCCTGGAACCCCTTCCTCAGAAACTCATGCAGAGTGTGTGCAGGCTGAGCACTGTGTTTTCTGGAAGTTCACAGATACACACACACACATCCCATATGGGGCTGGAAATAGGTGTGTATATAGTGTTGGGTGAAACCTACTCTAGGAAGAGGCAGCAAGCAGCCCACCTTCCACCTGCCTCAGGCCTTGGAAATAAACTTGTCTTAGCAGAGCCCAGTGGGAGGGCAATGCTGATTAATTCTAGGCAGGCTGTGTGGCTGGTTAATGCGAGCCAGGGAAAGCACATGCAAATCAAGATGGGCTGATGCATGATCAGCCAGAGCTGCCGTCCCCATGCCTCCCTGTTAGTCTTCTCTCTGTCCTTTGTGCTGAGAAGTCAGTCAGGCCACTGGGGAACAGTGAGGTCCCCCTGCCTCTGCTCCTGGCCTCTGGCTTCAGCATTCCCGTTACAACCTTGCTTGATTGCTCTGGATCAGAGTGGAACGTGCTAGCCTTGCCTGCCAGATGGAGCCTCTGCTCCCTCTGCACCTTTTCCCGGGGCTCTGTTCCCAGGAAATGTACTCCCAGATCCCAGCCACTGGCTATCCCACTCCTTCAGTCTGAACGTAATTCATGGGCGGCTGCTAGAATATTCCAAGATTGCCACTAGACAACCCTGCACACACAGTATTTACTCGTTAATTCTTTCATCCCCAGATACATTTATCTGATAAGACATGACTGAGACCTGAAATATCCCTTTCGGCCAGAGGCTGAATCTCGGCGAGTTTCAGAGAACTGGCCTGGGACACACCAGACACCCACTAGCTATGTGACACCCACCCACCCCTTCAACCTTGCATGGCACCAGTTGCAAAATGAGAAGTTATTATTTTCTTATTTTAGGAAGAAAAGTCACGGAGAGATACTGTGCGGAGCGCTGGCATAGGCCCTAGGCTCGCTATTACCAATCAAAAGCAGAAAGCGAATGCCGCGTGGGGAAGGAGGCAGGAAGCTGGCGTCCCGCGCATAGCTGGTGGGATGGAAAATGGCACAGCCACCGCAGGAGGCAGCATGGATGGGCCTCAGAATGTGAATAGCGAATGGAGCTATGATCCGGCAGTTGCTTGTTTGGGCACGTGCCCGAAAGCATTGAAAGTGAGGCAGCGAAGAGATATGCACGCCCGCGGCCACAGCGCTATTCATAACAGCTAAACCACGGAAACAGCACTTAGGTCGGCCGTCCTGTGATGGGAACAATAAAATGCAGACTTCTACGTGGTGGGACATTTCTCAGCCGTAAGAGGGAAGGACATTTTGATACTGCTGGATCCTGGGTGAAACTGGCAGACATTATACAAGTGAAATAGCCATCACAGCTTCCATAATACACGGGCCTTACGAGGCACCAGATGCAGAGGCATGGAGTAGAATGCTGGGTGTCAGGGGCTGGGGTGGAGGTCAGTGTTTCATGGGGAAAGAGCTTTAGGAAGCTGAGAAGCCCGGAGGTGGAGAGCAAGGACAGCTGTACAGCTGCAAATGCACTTTGCACTACAAGATGATGCATTTGGACGCTAGACTGGGAAACGGATGTTAAAAATTCCTTACACAGAGTTCTAAGGGGAAGCGGTCTGAAAAGAGGTGGTGTTTGGGATCCTGACTGTCTGTTTCCAGAAGAGAACAAGGAGAGGATTCTTTGAGGTGCCTGTGAATGTGGATGAGCCCAGGTGCTCATGGGAGTAGCTGCAAGGTACAGGGCGTAAGAGTCCAGTTGGATGATATTGAGATATCTGCCTCTAGACCCCTGTTCTCTCCATGTAAACGAGGATGATCCCCAACAAAATGCCATTAAGGAGTGTTGACATGAGAAAGGAGGTTGTACAGACCAGTAGATGTGGGGAGAACTAGGTCCCTGTGTGGCCGGCTGTAGGAAAAACACCTTGCATTGTTCTCCAAAAACGTGTGGAAAAGAACGTTCCTGCTTGTGGTTGCCAAGTAGAGATGTTGATGTGTTAGTCACTTAGTTCTCAAGTGACCCATCCTTACTGATGCTTGGATGCCATCCCAGCTAGTGACATGTGTCGCTCTTACCCACCTTGTCCTTATCATGGCTTATGCCACTCTTGGTACTGTGGGCTCACAGGCTTCTGGGTAGGAGGGTGGAGGTGGAACAGTGTGAACAGTGGGTGGGTCAGCTCGGGCACTATCCATAAGGCCAAGCCTGGCACAGGGCTTATCCAGGTTGGTACGAAAGGGCATCTGGTTCCCATCAGTCCCTACCAGCATAGGCCCAGTGACCCTGGAACCTCTGTTCTCTGCAGAAGGGCTGTCACTTTAGTTGCTGATTCCTGTTCAACGTAGCAGGAAGCCCTGGAGGACGGGCAGGCTCTCCTGCCAGTCACTTACAGACCCAGCTGCCAGTCTGCAGTGGTGTACCAGTAAGCCTGTTTATTGCATATCTCCATCGCTGGTTTGCTTAAAGCATTCCTGCTCTGCCCTCAGCAAGCGCCTTCAGCTAACGCCTGAGCCCTGCAGCCTGCCTCCAGCCCTGAGAGGTTTTGCTTTGTTTGGTTTGGCTTTTGAGCATTTCATGGCTTTATGTTGTTAAACTCCAAGATCCAGCCCCAAGTACATTTGTAGTTTGCAGCTATGGCTGCTTCTCAGCCTCTTGTCCACAGTGAGGAGGTACGTGAACGCTAACCCTTATCTACAAACGTCCAGGGACACTTCCTCACGTGGCCTCTGTGTCTGTGTTAAGGCGTTGTCTGCACACACTCCTGTCTCCAAGACTGTGCTTTAACTCTGTGGTTGTGCACAGGTTCCAAGCTCAGAGAACCCATATGAAACCCATGGGGTACCTGTAATTGGGGATGCACGGAAATCTGGCTCCCTCCTTTTATCCTTTATGCTCCCCAGGAAAACAGAGACAATAGGGTGTGTGTGTGTCTGTGTGTGTTACATATGTGCAGTGTATACAAAAGTCCTCCACTTACAATGGTTCGACCTACAATGTTCTGCTTTACTGATAATGCAGAAACCACACACATTCGTGGTGGCCACACTTTGAATTCTGACTCTGTCTTTTCCACATCTGGTGACATGTGGGTATGCTGGCAGTGAACACAGCTTGCCATCAGCCCCATAGTCTTGAAGGAAGCGTCTCCAACTTCCCAGCACAGTGCACGGCCGAGCGAGAATTCTGGGTAAGGACAATGACTCTATTTTTGACTGGCATCACCATTTGGCACCCAGTGCTTGGAAATGCTGTCAGGAAGGTGGAGAGCCACTGTCACCCCATTTACAAGTGCAGCCTGCAGACGGGGGGGTGAGAGACACAGGTTCTGACCTAATAGCCCAGACCTGTAATGCAGGGCTGCAGGTGGCTGGAAGCCAAAGATGGTGCTGGCTCAGGAGAGACCTACTCTCCCTAGACCCATGGTGGGTCAGAAGAGACTTAGCCCTGCTGGAGGGTGACTTGCTTTCTTCAGCCACTGAGCCACAGGTTGATGTTTCCTCCCTGGAACACCTCCCGTGCTTGCCCAGATGTCCTGTCGTCCCTGCTGTTGATTGACCGATGAAGTTGGCCAGTGCAAGCAGCTTCAATCTGTGTCTCCTCTGGGTGGTCCAGCAACAGTCGTTTGAAGGAAAGCTACAGGTACCAACATGCTCTCTCTACCACCATGAAGATTTCCTGAGCTTTTTGGGACTCCCTCCCTGGGTGTGTTACCCAAGAAGGAGGCCACATTTTGGGTTCTACACTGGTACCATGCAAATGAACAAGAGATAGTCCAGGGGCTTCAAGTTATCAGGAACTCTGGGGAAGCATGTTCCTTACCATTATTTAAATTAAAAGGCAAAGCTGTTGACTGGGAAGTGATGCTGGCCTGCAGCGTCCATAGTTTGCCATGAAGCAGTATTTGCATTTCAAGAAGGATTGCATTTCAAGCAGGGCCCTGGCCTGCCCTGCTGTGGGATAATGCCCTTGTAAAGAGTTGTCACTTGTATTGGCTTTAATAAGATGCTGACTGGCCAGTAGCCAGCCAGGAAGTACAGGTGGAGCAAACAGACTAGGAGAATTCTGGGAAGAGGAAAGGCTCAGTCTGCAGTCACCACCCAGATGCAGAGGAAGCAAGATGGAAATTCTGCACTAAGAAAAAGTACCAAGCCAGGTACAAAACAAATAAGAATTATGGGTTAATTTAAGTTGTAGCAGCTGGTTAATAACGAGCCTAAGCTAATAGGCCCAACAGTTTATAATTAATAAAAGCCTCTGTGTGTTTCTTTGGGGCTTAAGTGAGGGGTGTGGTGAGTGTTTGGAACTAGCTGGGAGAGCCCCAAATGGACAGCTCCTTCTGAAACATGGTAGTGAGCCTCAGGCCATGACTGGCAGAAGGACTAGAGAGACAGGGGCAGTGGGAAAGAAGGAGATGACTGGGCTCTCTGGGCTAAAGAGGCTACCCCACAGGCCCCAGCTGGGACAGCGCAAGTCCAGGTCCTCTGGGGATGATCAGGCGTGTCCAAATGCAGCTCACCTGATTAGGGAGGTAATATATAACCATGATGGAAAACTTAGAAGACAGACAGGACATAACAAACTAAGAAGGACTGAGAAGGAGGCTCAGTGGTTAAGAGCATTACTGGCTCAAGCATGAGGACCTGAGTTTGGACCCCCAGCGCCCATGTCAAACACCCCAGAGTGCTTGCGCATGCCTGTGATCAGGGCTGTGGGGGACGGGAGCAGGTGGGGCACTGGGCTTTGCTGCCAGCCTTGCTCCAGGTTCAGTGAGACACTGGCTCATGGGAATAGGGCAGAGAGCGATAAAGCAGGACACACCCCCATCAACACCTCTCCCCCCCCCCCCCCCCACACACACAGAGGGAGAGAGAGAGGAGCAGTGATCTCACCAGAACGACCCATGCATCTATCTGCCAGGCCTAGGAGTTGCACGCTGTGCTGGCCAGGCATCCCGCTGGGACAACATGCCTGTCTCCTTTGATCCTCCCAGGAACTGAATGTGGGTTCCTTAACCTTCTGAACCCCACTTTGCAGCAGGTTCAGATGGAGGTGAGCTGATCTGCCCTGATTGTATTAGTCAGCTGGCCAGGGGAATAGAGGCAGACGCACAGCCTGGGCCTGTGGCCATGTGCCTTTCTGTGTTGCCTCTGGGTCTCTGCCTGCAGTGGCTCAGTGGTCTCTTCCCTGTGGGACTGGAGATTCCACAAACTGAGGGATCAGCGCCCATGGCTTAAGGCAATTGTTTGATTCTGATATCACAGCCTGTCATCCTTTGTCTAGCCTGAGCATTTGGGTGGCAGTGCTGGCATATGGCTCTTAGCATAGGCGGGTGAACTTAGCTGACCTCTGAGCCTCTGAGTAAGGCAGAGTGCACAGTTGGGAGGCTGAGCGTCTGCTGTTGATTCTGGATTCCTCTGCTTTCAGTTTCCCTGAATCCGAAAGAGGAGATACTGTTTTCTGGGTCACTTTTAGTCCTGACCAGGAGGCCATCCCAACAGAAGTGAGATTTCCAGGTTTGGGGTCACTATGGCTGATGCTCTCACCTCATTCTGTGACCTGCACCCTCTGGCCTGTAACACTCTGGAGTCCGCTTGCAGTTCATAGGAGGGGGAGGAGAAGGAGAGGGAAGAGGAGGAGAAGAAGGAGGAGAACCAGGTAGGGGAGGGGAAGAGAACCAGGGAGGCCAGAAGAGGCTGGATGTGGGTCCTATGAATGGCAGAAATTGGATCTGCATCCCTGATTAGATGTGATCTGGATGGCCCAAAGACTAGGGTTGGGGACAGGGTTAGCTGACTTCGGTGGTAAAGTACTGCCTTGCGAGCTCAAAGACCTCAGTTTAATTTCAAGAAACCATAAAAAAGAGATGGGGAGGGATGCTCCCTTGTAATCCCAGGACTGGGAAGGCAGAGACAGGAGGATGCCTGGAACTATCGCCTGATTACTTTAATTGGTGGGTCCATGACAATGAGAGACCCTGTCTCAAAAAGTCAAGGTGGACAGTGTCCCAAGAAGGACATTGCAGAGGCTGTCCTCTGGCCTCCGTGTGCACCCACGGGGTCACAGCTTCTCTGCCTCTGTGTTTTCACACTTCTTACTTGCTCTGTGAGCTCGAATGCTGCCTGTCTGGAACAAAATGAGACGCAAGATGCAAGGAGGGTTGCTATAAGTCATAAAGCGCCACACCAAAGCGAGCTAATGTTGTCGTCGCTATAATTATTGTTATTCTGAGTGCACTGAGATGACGGATGGCTGGCCGCGAGAGTCCAGCCCGCCAAGAAAATCTCTATATTTCAGCGAGAAAAGGCTTTGAAATCCGAGGAGAAAAGAAGCTTACCGCCCAAGGTATTGGGATATCATTGTGAGTGAGTGAACTGGGACAAGGTCTGACCTACAGAAGGCGTCATCTGCGTCCCTCTATCTCCTTCTGCTTCCAGAATTCGGGGCTTAAGAGATGAACGTGCAGAGCTGACTGCAAAGAGGCTTTTGGCAAGTTCTGGGCCAGCAGGCAGCTGTAAGTCACCGTTCCCCGCACAGACCCAGCTTAGTAGCGGATGTGAATTAGACAGAATCCGGTGCCCTTCCAAACCCAGAACTGTGCATTAGTCCTTCAGCCCAAGCCAATTTGAAAGTCTGACTGTCTTGTCCCTGTGACTGGTGGTGGCTTAAGCCAAGGTCAGAAGGATCTGCGGGGCTGGAAAAACAGTGTGAATTCTGAGCTAGGGTCCATTCATTCAGGATCTTAGGCAGCCAACAGGAAGCTGTGGTTCTGTTCTCTTGGCTGTGCCTAAAGTCCAAGCACACTGCCTGGTATGTAGTAGCTGCTCAGCTAACACACACTGAGAGAAGGGTCACATGAGAGGCAGGCAGTGGAGGCCTCAGGAAGACACCTAGAGTCGTAAGAAACTCCCCCGTCTCACAGTAACTATTAATAAACATCACCCCTGCTTCAAGTATCCAAGGGCGGAGAACCTGTGACTTGTGAGTGTTGCGTCACTCACAGCTCCCATCCCGAAAGGCATGGGCCTGGCTCTGCCTGTCCCTTCACCTGTGTTCACAGGCAGTTGATGATCTGCGCAGTCCAAGGGATGTGGGGAACATCAATAGAACCCATGGTAAAAGGGTGAAGCCAGGCAAGGACAGATGGACAGACACCAGCCCAGTCTCTGTGGTCCACCAGGAACCCACGTATTCCCTCTGATCCTTGGTCTTCACTGACGTCACCAGGCCCACGGATTGTTGGAAAACAGGACATTCAGACACAGAGCGAGGAGTGGGGGCATTCGGCATGGGCCCAGCCAGAGCCAGTCAGGGCCAGCGCCCTCACACCCACTGATACCAGGCTGTTTTAGGTTTGTTTACAGACTCAGCCTCCTGACTTAGGACCAGGGACCACATCATTATGTCCCAGACATCATCAGAAGGCAGGCTTAGCTGAGGTTTCCGAGGAAGGGGTGGAGCCTGCGTGGGAGAGGGGCATAACTCACAGGAGCCTGAATCCTAATGAACCAAGCAGATTGCGCAAGGGACCATTGGGTCCCTGCCAAATCCACCACTCAGTTCCCCAGCCTCCAAGGTTTACCATGGGACTGTCAACCAAACTGTACAGATTGGAACTCCACACAGCACAGGGGTCTTTGGGGACAGCACTAGAGGGGCTGGAGAAAGATGGGCGGATCTGCATTCCTCCCAGGGCAACGGGAGTCTCCTACCCTCTCTTAGTTCCAGGGCCTTCCATGCTTCATGGTGTGGCTGTGCCCCTCTGGTCACAGTTGCTGATTATCATGTGACCCCCTCTTCTCATTGTGCCACTCCTTTCTCAGAATCCCGATGACATTGGCCCTGCCAGGTGATCCAGGGTCAAGTCCATAAACTTGTGGAGCTCATATTCATTGAGACCCTTCCTTTGTATGTGGCTTCCTCCATGTCTCCAACGTCATCACTCTCTTGACCACGGTCTGAGGGGCAGCTATAGTGACCACAGCAGGCCTGGGAAGACCCAGTATGGTAATATCACAGGTGCCAAGGGTACAATCCCTCTGCAGCCGTTTTTCTATTTAATTGATTTGAAATGGATTGGCGGGAAGGGCCATCCAGGTAATAAATGGATTTAATAACACCTCCCATGGGTGGGAGTTTTCCAGGCCTGCGTGCATCTGTTATCTTATTAGTTTTTCACAAAGGGGTGGCTGTAGCTGTTGTCCCCTTGATGGATGAGGATACTGACATGTGGGTGGCCAAAACTGAGGGAAAGGAGGGTGTGTTTTCTAACCCTTCAATGGCACTCTCTGCCGGTACCCAGGAAGCTGTCTGGCAGGCTGCTTTCGTCCTTGGGTACTGCTTCCCTCATCCCACGCTATATCCTGTTAGCTGCTCACATAGCATTGAGAGGCTAGTCATGCAGTACCCCCAACCACCTGTAGAGGGCGTGGCACTAGCTCTCTGGTTAACATGGGCCAACACTTTAACCTAGCTTCCATCTTTAGCCTATCTTCCTTTTACTCCCTCTCCCAGTGGGGATGGGGCTCAAGTCCTGGACAGCAGCACTCCTGGGGCCATCTTTCCAACACCCTTGGTGGATCAGAGGTAAGGGCAGTGGCTAGTGGAGCCATCATCCTAGACTGAAGATGGCGGCCTCCCTTGCCCCTCCCCCATCTTCCCAAACTCCCCTTCTGTTATTTGTCTTCTCAATCAGGCACCACGCACTTGTGCCAGGACAATGCCACAGAGGTCCATGCCTTTTGCTCTCCAGCTAGTTTACCCCCGGGTAGGCAGGCTACCTGACCACGTCACCTCCCTGGGCTATGTGTAGATGACAAAGGGACACTAATGGACTTTTGACAGACTGGGGCTGATGGGGTCACACCACCCAGAGGCTGTGAGTAACCCCCAGCCATTGGCTGGAAAGCACACTCAGGAAGAGGTCACATTAAAATGCCATTTCCAGCTCCTCCCCCACAGACAGTTTAGGAAGATGGAGAAAATGAAGGTGGTTCTCCAGCAGGGAAGGAAGTCTGGCTAAATTCTTGCCAGCTGAGCATCAAGACTCCCAGTCCAGCCGACCTTTGCTGTGACCTTGCCTATGAAGACAGAACTCTCTTTAGAAAGAGACTAGGGCCAAGCTTAAGTCCCAGTGCACACAGCCGTCCAGGGTGGCCTCACTCCTTTCCTGGATGTAAATCTGAAATCTGTTGGTCATTTTATGAGCAAGAGCAGGAACTCCGTTCACAGTAGGAGACACATCCTACCCCCCTGTGCAGCCCTGTGCCTGCGGTTGTACCTTATCAGATTGGAATCCTAGCCAAGGCACTAGAGGAGCAATCTTCCCGTCTCATTTACCAAAACAGAGCAAAAAGACAGTATCTTAGCAACCCTTTGAACAAAGGATCCAGAAGTCACAAAATCATACCAACGGCTCCTAGCTAAGCCACTACAGCAAGATGATTCTCTCAAGTAGGCCACGCCCACACTTATGCGTATAGCATCCCTTGCCCAAGCGCCTCTCTGTTAACCCCTATGCTTGAATCTGTATGAAATCACATCCTCTGAAACTTCAGTGCCGCTTCATATTGACTTACCCTGGAATTCCTTTCTCAAGAGCAGCTAACAACCCTGGTTTATCTGAGTAGAGGGCTCCGAGAACTCCCCGGGCTGCAGTGTGCCCTGTCTCTAGCTTCTGTCCCCACTGACACTGACACACACAGAGCAGTTTGACCCCCACGCCAGGGGTCCCGAGATTGTGTTGAGTGCACACATCACTTTGGATAGTTCATTTCCCTCCTAAACTTGGTGAGAGCAGGGACTCAGTTCTCTCAACCATGTTTCTCCCAGAGACGGAACTCGGGGCAAGTCATCAGACTCCACGGCAAGTGTCTTTCCCTACTGAGCTATCTTCCCTATCCCTCAGATGCTTTTCAGAAGCTCATTTTCATCTTCCCTTCCCTCCCTGGAGGTCGTGTAGAGCTCCCTAAAATCCTCAAATGCCCTTAGTCGATAAAGACATTGTAGCTGTGGGACCTGTGAATCTCCTGCACCCGTGTCCTCTAGATCCTAGACACAGGAGGCTGCAGGCAGCATCACTTCCCAGTGTCCTGTCTGAAGCCACCTTTGCCTGACTCCTGGGTTCCTGAGTCATCTGGAACATCTGGAATAGGAGCTCTGCTGTCTCTAGATTCCGTAGCAGTACAATGGCTGGGAGGACGAGGTGAGGACAGGGTCTAGTGCTGGTGGTGGCAGGTGCACCCTCTTGGGGACCTGCAGGCCAACCTGGTATCTTAGCTCCTTTTGTTCCTTAAGCTCTTCCAGGAGAAAACCCCCAATGTCTCATTCTCAGGTTCCACCGCTATGAGGTTGTGGCATACATAAGAGCTGAACTGAGCAGAGGTGGACCATCATACCTTCACTGTGACCTCCACCCAGACCTGAGCTATAGGACCACATTGGTGTGAGCCCCTTCTCCTAATGGCCTCGTTTGATAGTGACCTTCTCCTGTAGAGATGCAGACATGGGTGAGACTTGCAACTTCTCTGAGCCCCGATGTATGCACTGTTCCACAGGGTAAGATCAAATTTCAGCAGCACATGGCACCTACCACTCACTGGGGCAGAATGACACATGTGGATGGTGGCCACTGCTTGCTCTGTGATTTCATGTGCACCATGCTCTTCTGTCTTCTGGCCGCCATGTTGTTGCCGCTGGTCCACCAAGTGAGAAGAGGTGCCAGCTTCTGGTGCTGGGAGAGTGGGAAGAATATCCCTCAGCAACAGTAAAGCCTATCTTTGGCACTCTAGAGAATGGGCTTCTCTTGAAGACTTGCTGAGGGTTGGGGAGGTGGTTCAGTGGGTAAACATTTGCTGCACAAGCATGAGGACCCATGTTCGAATCCCCAGAACCCATGTAAAAAACTGGGTATGGTTGTGAGCAATTGTAACCCCAGAACTGGAACAGGGATGGGGAGGGGTTGTTACTGGGACTTGCAGGTCAACCAGTCTAGTCAAAACCTGGGGGTCTCCAAGGCCTGTGAAAGACACTGACTTGTGAGGATAAGATGGGGAGAGGTGGAGACACCCGACTCTCTGGACCCTGCACACATAAACAAACATATGGGTGCACACCATGGTAAACACACACACACACACACACACACACACACACACACTGTTCTGAAGTGCCACTTTTTGCCTTGAGGTGCTGACTGTCTGAGCCTCTTATCCCTGTGTGTGTTCACACATGGGTGGACCTGTTGTGTGGCTGGCTATTTCCTCCGCCTGCCTAAAAAGGCAGATTTATCAAGATATACTTACATGTCACTTGATTGCCCATTAAAGCACACACTTCACCAGCTTTCAGTTCATTAATGGATAAGTGCAGCTGTCACTGTGGGCAATCTTAGAACATCTTCATCACCTCACAGGCAATTCGTCCCCATTACTACTGTACCCTGCCTCTGTGGGCCCAGGGTCTCTGTAGACCTCCGTACTGCAGATACTCAGCAGGGATGGAATCACAGCGCATGACCTCTGTGTCTGCTGTGGCATACGTCAGCACTTTCCTGACAGAACAGAATAATGTTTTAACCTTGTCTACTGCATGCTTGTCTAGTTATGTATCCACGAGGGCAATTGTTTGTGTGAGTGTGTGTGTGTGTGTGTGTGTGTGTGTGTGTGTGTGTGTAGGCCAGAGGACAGCTGCAGGTGTGATCCTCACAAAGGCCACCACCTCCTTAGAGATAGTCTCTCACTGAACCTGGAGATGGCTAGGCTGGCTAGACAGCAAGTCCCAAAGATCCACCTTATTGACAGAGCTTCCTGTCCCACCCAGTCCCGCAGCCATTCAGTCCCAAAGAAACACACAGAGGCCTACATTAATTAAAAACTGGTTGACCAACCGAACCTTCACCCAGTCCCTCCCTTTATTTGTTTAGTGTTTATTTTTTGACTGGTTCTCCAAAGCTCATCTTGACCTCTTGTTCCTCCTGTCTCAACCCATTGAGTGCTGGGATACAAGTGTGCATCACCATGTTGGGCTCGAGAACGTCAAACTCTATCTGGGTTTCTCTGAACACCCTTCTCCAATATGCCTTGACCCGGCCTGGTTTCTCTGCCCTTGTACTGCCAAGGAGGAAATCCCTGCTAACCTAATTCATGAAGAAGCCATCACTCTCTCAGCCCCCTACCTTGGTGATCTGTAGGTCCTGCCAGCCCTTGCCCCCCAGTCCTGGGCATCTACCTGTATTCTTTGCAATCCCTCACCTCTAAGCCCCTCACTTCTCAGCTGTAAAACCCCAGCTATCTCTGTTACATTCCGGCCAAGGTCAGTTCTGTACTCAAGCCTCCTGTCCACAGCA
Organism: Microtus oregoni; assembly: GCF_018167655.1. Classification (NCBI taxonomy): domain Eukaryota; kingdom Metazoa; phylum Chordata; class Mammalia; order Rodentia; family Cricetidae; genus Microtus; species Microtus oregoni. Next base: position 11,989,210 of record NW_024543084.1, on the reverse strand, counting down.
ACAGTTTCAGCAAAGTCTGCCTTGCTGGGCTAGAGAGAAGTCTCAGTCAGTGAAACCCTTGACTTGCAAGCTTGAGGATCTGAGTTTGATCGCCTGAGTACACGTAAAAAGCCGGGTGTAGTAGCACATCCCTAAATATGATTGGATGATAGTAACTTGAGAGGCAGATGACCATTGGCTAGCCAGCCTTGCCTATTTAGAGATGTTCCAGGACACTTTCTCAAACAAACAAGAGAGGCACCTGAGAAATGGCACCGTAGGCAATCTCCTGTTCTTTGCACACACCCACACTGGCACCCATTCAGCCCCACCTCACACACAATCTAGCTTGATGCTTCAGCACGGTCACCCGCAATGGAACTCTAGGGCTTTCTCCCTCCGGCTCACAGGATCCCTGTTGCTGTGCACACACACACGCAGGGGTTTCTGCGTGGACTTGTGGTTTTGTTTCTCTTGTGTCAAGTACAAGGAATGGAGCCGCTAAGGTTTGAGTTTAATTGGTGTCCTGTGTGGGGGTTGGTAGCCTTAGGCCCCGCCTGCATTGAGGTTCGTGCAGGCTGGGCTCCCTCAGGACTGGAATAAATCCTGCAGAGAAGCAGACACAGAGTAGCATCAGGCCCCTTGGCTTCCAGCACACCAGCCCCTTGCCATCTGTGCAGTCACCACGGCCCTCATCACACCCACAGGTGGGAGAGGAAGTGGCACTCAGAATGTCCCCAGGGCTTCACACACAAGGCTGGCAAGCTGGTGTGATATACATTATGCTGGCAAAGTGTCACGCGCTACTTGAGTTCACTGAGACGCTGGTCGAGAAGTGGGGCTGTCCCCTTCATCTCTGTGGCAAAGGAGAAAACAACACAGCAGCCCAAGGGCAAAGACCCTGTGTTATTGAGAACAGCTAGACAGTGACCCGTTTCCAATAGCGGTCACTGCTGTCTGCCCTACGATATGAAAGTGCCTTCGGTGGGGAGCTGAAGCTGCAAAGTTTGGACGTGGGAGCTCAGCCATGGAGAGAAAGGTCAACAGGAGACTCCTATTGATGCCTCACCTTCCCCAGACTCTGCCAGATTCGGTAAAATCACGTCTCTCCTGTCACTATTCTTTCATGTGGGAAGCTTCACCTGAAGGTATGCTCGGCTTTGCCCTGGGCCCTCTGTCGGGGAAAGCCAGCTGACTGCCTTAGTGGGATTTCCACCATTTGTTTTTTTTTTGTTGTTGTTGTTTTTTTGTTTTTGTTTTTGTTTTTGTTTTTTTGGCTTTTCGAGACAGGGTTTCTCTGTGGCTTTGGAGCCTGTCCTGGAACTCGCTCCGTAGACCAGGCTGGTCTCGAACTCACAGAGATCCGCCTGCCTCTGCCTCCCGAGTGCTGGGATTAAAGGTGTGCGCCACCATCGCCCGGCCTCCACCATTTGTTTTTGCAGAATGTTTTGAGCAGCCGATGTGATATTTTGCTGTCTGTCTGTCTGTCTGAAGAGTTCAGCCTTCAGCTGAGCTAAGCCTGAGAGTGGAGGTGAGGTTTTCATTTGAGACTTTCATTCTTTACCAGAAGGAAGAAGGTTCTAGAACTCACCTGAACACAGAAGGAAGAAGATAAGGAGAGACTGGAAGGAGGGAATGGTTGGTGGAGCTGGGTACCCTGTAGCTGGCAATGGCTCAGTGTTGAACCTGGAGGAAAAATAAGATGGGAGGCCCTGCTCCTCAACATCAAGCCTGGGACCTGGGGTGGGGACCCTGAAGGTGGGGACATCTGAATAATGGCAGCAGCTGTTCGGCCTGTCCTTTTCTAATTAAGGCAATAGGAAAGAGCCCTTCCCCATAATTCAGTCACCACACGTCCTTCGGTGTCACTTTTAATTAAAGTCAAAGCCAGCCACAGTCAAGATGGTCCCCATCACTGGCACTAAATCAATTCCTCGTTTTGAGTCAGAGGCCCCTTGGAAGTGAAGAATGGCAAGGCTGAAAAATGAGTCTTTGCGAGAAGCGGCCATGGCCGTGATATTGGCCCCTGCTCCAGGGGATGCGTTTCTTCCCTGCCCTTTCTGTACCCTGCCCTCATCTCAGCCATAGGTCCCCAGGGCAGAGCCAGGCGCTGGGGAGGGGCTCAGGCTGAGGCCCCTTGGAAGAAGGATTAGGGGCCAAGGGACTGATGCCTAGGTCTGCTACCCATCCCCCTCGGCTGTGCACATGGCGGGAGAGAAAGGCCAAGCAGTGTTCAAAAACTCATGGCTGTCTCTAGGAGCCCAAGGAAACAGGATGATGGAGCCCGGTGTGGTACCTTGGATGAGACCTGTGTGGACACAGGACACTGGTGGAACCATACTTGGAATTGTGATGGTGTGGAGATAGTGGAAAGCAGCAGTGTTCCAGGTGACAGTCCCACCTTGGTGACATCTGTTAGCCACTGGGCAGTCAGGGAGTGAGAAAGCTAGCAGGTTCTCAAGCTACCCCTCAGGGTAGCTGAAGTTACAAGTGCATTGAAACACATTTCTGCAAGTTCACACACTCTCTTGGGTGGGAGAGGCTAGAGGAAACGAATTTCCCTTACCCTCCCTGGAGAGAGGGGGCAATGGACAAGCTAGAGAGATGAGCAGCTCATCTGCTCCCAAAGCCCTGGGCACCAGCTATGCCACTGGGACTCATGGCTACTGTCGAAGGTTTTTTATGCTCTGTGGCTATTTGTTCATCTCACTGCATGGGCATCAAGTCCCCTCACCCTGGGGCTGTTAGTTCATGTTCTGTTTCTGCCAAGTGTGGGTTTTGTGCTGTCCCAATGGTTGCTCCTAGCCTTGGTGTATCTTCAGCAGGGACAGGACACAGAGATTGCTGTCATTCTCACTCCATGAACACTGAAAGTGACTAAGGGTTTCTGAGCCACCCAAAGAGTGGGTACTGGCTGGGACTCTGCTCTTACAGGGGGGTTAGGGGCCCAGCCTGAGTGCCTATTGTTATAACCTACTGGAGTTCTTGGTCCCATCCTGACTGAGTGTGCTCCTTTGCAGCTGTCCAGTGTGCCCTCCAGGGACTCATTATAAAGCTCCTGCCAGGTCACACTCATCATCCTTGAGTCTAAGAGTACAGGGCACAGCGTCTTAGCTCTTCCACTGGGGGAAGATGCCAGCCTTGGTCCAATCAGCAAAGCCAGAGGAACCTGAGATATGAGTGACTGCCCCTCCCAGGTCCAGGCTGGGGTAGACAGGTTTTGTGAAGGGAATGAAGGGCAGGATTATTCACGGCATTCTTGCTGACTCCCACACAGGGCTTTCTTGCATGTGTCTGCACAAGTGTGTAGGTGTGCACACGTGTGTGTGTGTGTGTGTGTGTGTGTGTGTATGTGTGTGTAGTATGTGCGCACATACCACATGTGCATGTGTCTGTGGAGGGCAGAGGTCAATGCCAGGCGCCTTACTCAATCCCACTTCACCTTATTTTAATTTTGAATATTTACTCATTTCTTAATTTTTGGAGGCAGAGTCTCTCACTGAACCTGGAGCTCAGATTGAGTTAGGCAGCCTGGCCAAAGCCCCAGGGACCAAAGAAACAGTCCTGGGATTATATATAGGTGCACACTGATGCACCCAGCTTTTGTAGGTGCTGGGGTCCCAACTCAGCTCTCCCAGCTTGTTTATGGATGGAACCACCCCCCAGGAACCCCAGGGAGTGGAGGAAACTCCAGCTGGCCTTTTCTGCTTTAGAGAAGGTCTCAGAAAGGCTAAGACATTAAGCTCCTCGGGAGAACAGCTCTGTCAGCTGAGGGTTGTTATCAGGGTGGTAATGGGACCACTGGGCCAGCACCATGAAATTCTGATGTTTTGGGCGTAGTTAACAGGGAATAGTCAGTCAAGGAAGAAGTTAGAGGGAAATAGGTAACATTCCCACAGAGCAGTTGGATTGTAAAATGAGGTAATACTTCACCTCATAGTGGGGGGCATCTTCTTACTGCCTTGTTATCTTCCCCAGCCAAGGAGAGGAGATAATGGGGGAGGAGGAGGAGAGGGCCCAGGGACCCAATAGAGAAGCAGCCCAGAGACCCCATGCTGTCTACCAGCCCTGGAAATGCATCTTCCCCAACAGCGTGCTTTCTGCTCTTCAGTTTCTGCGGCAATAAACGCCGGTCTTCACTTCTCCTTCTCCGTATTTATGTTCGTTGTCCCCCCAGTGTTCTAGCCTCTATTTGCCTCTGCGAAGAACCTAGACTCCTTGGCAGCCATCCTGAGGCCCTAACTCTAGCCATCAGTTTGGATTATACAGACAAACTCCAGCTGGTCATGGTCACTGCATGCTCCTCATGGGCCTCGGCTGACTTAGCCCTGCAGAGGAGCTTCAGCCTTGGCTCATGGACCCGCCCCAAATGGGAGATCTTCCAGGGGCCTGACAGAAAATCCCAGGTGTTTAAGGAGCCACACGAGGCAAATATTTAATGCATATCAAATAATGACCAGAAGGGACAGGTGCAAACACCTGTCCCCCACCCCATCTCAGCTGAGGAATAAGGGCTGATTGCTTTCTCACTGTCACAATTAGAAGCAACAGTGGGAAGACTTGAACCCAAGTCCAGCCAGCCCCCAGGCACAAACTTCTCCACCATTAAATCTCCTAAATCCACTTCCTTACCTGCTGTGGTCATAGGCTTGGGCGGGGCCTGGGAAGGAGACAGCTGAGCTCGACTTATCTGGGTCTTGGCCCTGGGGAAGGCTGGGCTGCCTTTGTCGTGGGTCTTTGACCAGGTAGGAGGGGCTTCTCAGGCCACTGGCTTCTCAGTTGTGCACTCTGGTCAGGCCCAGGTGGGCATTTGAGGGGATATTTTTGTGTTGTTCATTCCTGCCTGCCAACTGTTGAGACTTCCTGGGTCTGCTCTTCCAGGCTCTGGTCCGGTGTTCTGTCTGTTATGAGTAGCTCTAAGACAGTCTTGGAGAACTAAAGAGCGTCATCTTATGTCCCTGCTGCTGTTTGAGCTACACCCACCTTAACAAGTATATACATCACAGAACACACATCAGACACACAAATTAAAAACAAAAGCACAGAAAACACTGAGGGCAACACAATTACTCACTTCCAAGAGATTGGCCAGTGACTGGGAACGGTCCTCTAAGGAAGAGGTTCACTGTATCTGCCTGGGGTTGACCTACAAAGTTCCCCACTCCGGGCAGCACTCACAGCAGAACCATGTCTCCCCAATTCTGGAGGCAGGGGTCCATCATGCAGTGCTATCAGGCGTGGGTCCCTCAGCTGTGCCCCGAGCTGCACCCCACTCTGGTGGCTGCTCCTGGCTATGTAGGGACATTACTCCAACCTCTGCCTCCACTGCCCCAAGATCACCTTTCCCCTGTCTTCACGCCTCCCCTTCCCATCGGCACAGCAGCCAACTGGGCTGGGGGCCACCATGCCGCAGCAAAACCCCACCCTATCTGTTGACACCAGTAAAGGCCCCATTTCTAAAGAAGATAGCCCTCACAGGTGCTGGGGGTTAGGACTTCAGCGCCCTTTGGGGAGGATGGAGCCAATGCCTAACCTGCAAACAGAGAGCCTCCCTGCCTTTTGACAGCTGCTCCCTCTGCCACCCTAGCCTTTGTCTTCTTCACCTTTGGGCTGTGGAAGAGAGGTCAGGGTGTGCCTGCTCCTGAGTTGTGCACCTGTGGCTTAGCCTCCAGCATAATCCACCCCTCCACCCACCCCCAGATACCTGTCAGCCTTTGTCATCTACACCATCTGGGTGTGGCCAGCACCCCTGCTGGATTGTCTCTATTCTAACTCCAGGAGTCTTTGTGTTTGATGGAGGATATTTTCAGCAAAGCAAAAAATATCTGCGTGAGAAGGAAATTTTAGCATCCCAAAGAAAACTAATAATTGCCCATGGCATCTGTTACGGAGTCTATTTTTGGAAAGGGTTTCTAGTTTCGGGCCCTACCTCGACTGTGGGTGATGGGAAGTGAGGTGGGTTTGCACCTGCAGAACTGAGGCCTTGGCGAGGTTCCAGGTCTGATTTACTTTATTGGGGCAAGCTGATCTCCAATGTCAAGTTCACTTCTCATTTCCTCAACTCAGCAGAGAAAGACCATTAAGTCCCGGAAACGGCACAGAGAGCAGGAGCTGGACACTTGCTGGGAGCGACAGCTGCCTTCAGCTGAAGTGCTAGCGACAGCTGAACAGACAACACTGCAGCCAGAGGGGAGGGGACCCGAACCCTTCCTGCTTGAAATGAGGGTCACCCCTGCTCCTGGCTTGCGCAATTCACCACCAACGGGAGGCGAGGTCTTCTTTCCTGGGAAGGAAGGTGAGCATGTGCCTTCTGTGTTTCGTTCAGGCCACAAGGGTTGGGCAGAGTGCCACATGAGGGTCTGGCCCTAGGTCAAGGCCTCCTGGGTCTCTGAGGTCCATACCCTGGCTTCCTTGTGGAATCCATGGGATAAGCTCTGTGATCCAAGCCTGGAACACCCCCCAGCTCAAAGGGTGGCCAGAGCTGGGCTTTCTCTAGTTCCCCAGGTGATCTTAAGATAGATGGGACAAGGGCAAGGTTCTCTGTTTATGAGTGGGTCCCTGGAGGTCTGTGCTAGGACCTGATTGCATGATCGATACAGTAACTCCTGTGCACCCTGCCTGGCAGGACAAAAGTAGTGTGCCCCCTCCACTCCCACCTCTCAAGCCATACCAGGGCCTCTTCCTGGTCTAGCACCCACTGGCTGCTCTGTGCACTGTGCTCCTGATTCCTCTGTTCAGGAATCCTGACTCCCTAGAGCTGAACTGTGTGAATTTCCTGAATTGTCCCAGGGTCCAGAGCAGAGCAGGTATTCTTTTTTTTTTTTTTAATGGCCCACCAAATCAACTAGGCAGGGCTCAGCGGGGCTCACAGAGACCAAAGCAGCTAGCATGGGACCTACATGGGTCTGCATGAGGTTACATATGTGGATTCGTTATGGCTGCACATATGTTACGCTGTTAGCATGGTGTTTTTTTGGAACTATTAGTGGTGGGATTGGTTGTGTCTCTGACTCTTTTGTTTGGAGCAAATATTCTTAACCTAGCTGGCACAGAACGCCCAGCGACATTCACCAAATGTCATCAGGCAAGAGGAGAGGCTTGTACATCCAGGGGCTGTGGGCACCATCTGTTCTTTAGCACTAGCTCTGGCTGGGTGTGGCCAGCTGGGAAAGTGGTGGCTGGGGCTGGTTCTTGCCTTTGTTCTTGCAGGGGATTTTGAAGGACCCTCAAACCATGACTATTCCTGAGCAGTCTCCTTTCCTTCCCCCCCCCCCCCACCATTTGCAGTCTGCTGTAAGCTAACTGCCTTCCATACAATGGTGGGGCCAGTGATTTACTGAAGCTTTGACAGGTGGTTTCCAGAGTAGGCAAAGTCCACAAACACCAGTAGATGCACAGACATTCGCATGGACCATGAGTGCTAGGCTTTGCAGTTGGTTTCTTGGCCCTTTAAGAGCAGAGCCAGCACTGTCACCCAGAATTGTCATCAGAAGCCTTTGACAAAGGTCTTCCTTCTACAGATGGAGGCCTGGAAGTTTCTAAGGGTTTGTGGGACCTACTAAGACAAGGAAAGGGGCCTTGAACTAGGGCAGGTTAGGTGGTGACCCCCAGGGTCCTGCAAATGCTTGCACTGCACTCTGGTGTCTAGGCCATCCTATTAATTTTCAAGACCCAGAGGCAACACAGGCCAGTGAGTTAAAGCCTTCCTGCATGGTCTTCAGACTGCCTCAGACTTCCCATAGTGTCTGTGGAGAAAGACAAGGCTTTCCCCTCTTCCTTCTGAAGTTCAGGGTGTGTGTGTGTGTGTGTGTGTGTGTGTGTGTGTGTGTGTGTAGGGGGGGTGTTTCCCAGACTCAGCAAGCAAAATTGCAGGAAAACCAATTAAATCTGAATTTAAGATAAACAACAAATAATGTTTATCATGAACACATCTTATACATTATTTAATGCACATACATGCTAAAAAGTAACATTCTGTGAGCTAAAACTAAAAATGCTGGTTTTTACTCCATACCACTTTTCTCAGGCATCCCACATCCAACCATCATCCATCTATTCAACCTTCTATCCAATCATCCATCCACCTACCCATCTTAACTTTGACCCTCCCTCCCCTTAATCCATCCATCTGCTCATCCATCCATCCATACTAACACACATTCTACCTACCCACCCATTCATCCATCCAACTATCCATCCATCTACTCATTCATCTAATCACCTATCTATCTATCCATACATACATACATACATACATACATACATACATACAAACATCTATCTGCCCACCCATCTATCCACACGCCCATGCATCCATTCTGGCATATATTTTTCCACCCATCTTTCTACCTTCCCATCCATTTATCCATCCATTTGTCTATCCATACATCCAGCCAACCATCCACCCACCCACTCATCCATCTATTCATCTTCCCACCTATCTATCTATCTATCTATCTATCTATCTATCCATCCATCCACTCACTCATTCATCTGCTCACCTATTCATCTATATATTCTCCCATCCACTTATCTATCCACCCATATCACATATCCACCTCCTCACCATCTATCTGGCCACCCTTCCATACATCCATTCATCCAGCCATCTATCCATCTATCCAACCATCCACGACCCACCCACTCATCCATCTACTTACCAGTCTATTCATGTATCCATTACCCTATCCATCTATCCATCTACCAACATATCCGCTCCTACCCATCCATCTTCCCACTCATCTATCCACCTACCCACTCACTCACCCACCCACTCATCCATCTAGCCATCTACCTACCTGCTTGCCACATGCCTAATCATCTACCCAACCAACCATTCACCTACAAACAAAAGCATCCCTTCTCTCATGTACCTAACCATGCAGTCAGCCAGAGAGCAAACATCTACCCACAACCATGGAGGTTCTGGGCCTTGCATAATTTGTGGCAAGACAGGAATAAACAAGCTTGGTGGTGGTTTAGGAAGCCTTTGGGGCAACAGAATCCATCCCAAGAGTAGCCCAACCAGCAAATATCCTGAGCAAGTACGATAATCTCAATGAGTATGCAGCCTTGTCCAGAAGGTTCAAGCAAGTAGAGTAGGGCCATCCCTGAAAATGATACCAAGTGTCTTAGGATTTCTATTACTGTGATAAAAAACACCACGACCAAATAACAAGTTGTGGAGGAAAGGGTTTATTTTGGCTTACACTTCCATATCACTATTCATCGTTGGAGGAAGTCAGGACAGGAACTCAAACAGGGCAGGAACCTGGATACAGTAGCTGATGCAGAAGCCATGGATGGATGTTGCTTACTGGCTTGCTCTCCATGGCTTTCTCAGCCTGCTTTCTTATAGAATACAAGACCACCATCCTAGGTATGGCATCATCACCCATAATGTGCTGACCAACCTTCATCAATCAATAATTAAGAACATGCCCTACAGGCTGTGTATAGACCAATCTTATGGAGGCATTTTCTTAATTGAGATTCCTTTCTCTCACATGTTTTAGCTTGTGTCAAGTTGACATAAAGCATCAGCACACCAAGGCTGTGTGTTAAAGACAGAGAAGCACTAAGGTGAAAGGGAAGATGGAAAAATGTCCCATCAGTGGGAGACACAGACGCATGAAAAGTGAAAAGTCCTGCTTTGACATTTAGTTCCGTCCTCCATGCATATCAAGGCTGCGTTTGCACCAGGCACTGAATCAGGACCAGGCTCCCCCACCTCAGTTTTGCAGCTGGGTGATTCTCTGTTTAGTGTACATTTGACTTCTGCCTAGCAGATACCAGCAGAAGCTGTGATTACCAAAAATTTCTAGATGTTGCCCCACGCTAGGCTTGGGATGTCTCTTTCTGCTGAGAGCACTCATGTTGGAGACTTCAAGGTTACTGATTAAAATAAATGCAGCCATTCTGAGAGGTTCTGGGAGGCTTTTAGGAACTTAGAGACACTGAAGTCAGTGGGAACACAATTTTAAAAACTATGTGTTCCAGCATACTCTTGATTTTAACAGGAGTACAACACTGAAATTTTACTAAGCCGCAAGCCAGTGTTTTCAAAATATGTAACTATTCCACAAAATGTTAACAATGTGAATAGATTACTACTCTTAAATATATATATATCAATAATATATATACACATGTGTATGTACAGTCAATAGCATATTGAATTTTTTCACTCTGTTTATCTAGCATAATTTGTAGTTGGTCCATATTTGATTAAATATCATCATATTTTATGTAGGAGTTACATAAGTAAATAGAAAAATCATTTACAGTCTGATGCTCCATAAAAAATTAATCGCAGGTCTGTCTCGCACCTCACATTGAGACTGGTAGGGAAGTGTGGCTAATTGGATATGGGGGCATGAAGGTGGCACCTGAGGTGAGCTATGAGCTTCATTTCTTCATATTGGGAAGCCTCAGACATATTCTACAAACGTGTGGATTTGAGAGCTGGATTCAGTGGTCATTCCATCAAATACATCTTCCCGGAGTTTCTAGGTAGCAAACTGTTTGCCACGCTGCTGGTTAGGACTCTTCCCATGGAAAATTAACTTCTTTGGTTTGACATGCTGATGTTTGATGGCAGATGCTAGGTACCAACCATGGAACAACCCAGGGTCTCCTGTCTACATTCAGTCTTAATCCTGAGCAGAGGACAAGGGACCAATTCTCAGACCCACAAGACCTTCAGCTCTGGTGGCCCAGCTGTGTATTCCTATGTGGGACCTTCTCCTCTGGAGTGGTGCATCCCAGTCCTACCCACAGTTCCCACAAGTTGGTGCCCAGAGCCATGTGACAGAGGGGCCAAGCCAAGGGTTGGAGGGCATGGTGGAGACCTGAACAAATGGGTTGTTTCTCTGGGAGGAAATTCAGAGTAGGAGAATGCCACCTCCTTCCAGGCTGGTGCATCGGGGCTGGCTCCCTCAAGTGGCCCCAAAGGAAGGCCCCTCCTGTCTCTGCAGTGCTCGGGACACCAAATGTTCCTGAACTTACAGTTGTATCAGGCCAGTCTCAACGTTTCTTTCCTATCTGTGTCTCTCACTGTGGTTCCCCTACAGGACACCTGCTGTTAGATTTAGGTAAGCCATTTGATCTCATCTTGAGACTTTTAACCATAAAGACCTTGTTTCCCCAAATAAGGCCATGCTCAAGAGTTTCAAGGGACACATCACATGGAACCCCATTCTGCACTGAATATCCATCTGATACAAGGGGTACTGCCAGCTCCCAACCCCCAGTTTTTCCTTTGACAGCCCTCCCCATTTCCTTATACCTCTTTCCTGATGCAATTCCTTCAGGCTCTGGTGGCCATTCCTCCTTCAGTTCTGGGAAGACCTGCACTGCCTGTCTGTGTTCAGGCTGTTCCCTTCACTTTGGCCACTGGTGACCAAACATCCCCAGAGAATCATCCACAAGCATGTGGAACAGTCTGCTGTTGATGGTCTCTAAGGCTATGCTCTGTTCTCCCTCCCTCTCTTGGGTGTGTCTATCTTCAGGAAAGGTCCACCATGCCCTGTGAGGGACACTGTACCTTTCCTTCCTATATGTTAATGTTAGACGCTCTACCCACACCCACAAAGGTGACCAAACACAGGAAGGGAGAACGGGATACCCCCATTCTGAGAAGAGCCCAAACCAGGAAGGCTCAGTTTCATCCTTGAAGGCATGGAAGACAGACAGGTCCAACATTGGTGTTGTGCACTTCAATTCTGACCAGTTAGGTAGAACAAAGCACCCCACAGACAGTAATAAATTCAAGAGACTTATGAGAAATCTAAGCTCTTTCTTCAGAACTGGTGTCAGCCCAAACAAAAGGCAAAATGTTTGACACACCAACTGAACACAAATCAATTATCTCTATACCTAACACATGCTTGTTGGATTATAATTTTCTTAGACTGGAATATAGTTTTACAGACTGTCTGATATAGTCCTTACCTGGGGTGGTTTGAATGAAAATGTCCCCCATAGGCTCAGAGAGAGTGTCACTATTGGGAAATATGCCCTTATTGGAGGAAGTATGTCCCTGGGGTAGGTGTTGGGGTTTCAGAAGCCCAAACTAGGCCTCTTCACAGCAATAAAACCCTACTAACTAAGACAGAAGTTGGTACCAGGGAATAAGGTATTGCTACGATAGATTTTTTTCTTCTTTTGGGGACTTGTGATTAGAAGAACACTGAATGCTTTAAACAAGCTTAATGGGTCATACTAGTAGGAGCATAGAAGACAGTGATACTGAATGTGGGGGCCTGGCTCAAGGATTTCAGAGAAGAATTTTAGTATGTGGACTAGAGACTGTTCTTGAGATATTTCAGAGAATAATGTAGTTGCTTTCTGTCCTTGTCCAAAAAAATGGATTAACAGCATTGGCAAAGGAGATTTCAAATAGCCTAGTATTGACTGTGTCATGTGAATATTAGTGGCCAGCCTTACATAGATCTATAATAAAAAGGAGCAAATTAATCAAGGAAAAATACAAAATGTACAGTTTGTGGCAAAAAGGCACACCAGGAAGTGCAAACAGATCAAGGAAAAACCTGATGTTAATTGGAATAAAGGGAGTGATGACCTAAGAACAAGACCCCATCCAGCTAAGCTTCCAATTTGTGAAAAAGAATTAAAGAAAAGTTTAGGCTGGCCATGGTGGTTTACACCTTTAATTCCAGCACTTTGGGGGCAGATGCAGGTGGACCTCTGAGTCTGACACCAACACGATCTATGAATCTACCACTGAGGTCAAGAACAGCCAAACTTAGACAGTGACGGAAACCATCAAAAGCAGAAAGCTGGTGAAAATGTATCTGAATGAGGAGGCCGTGTTCCAGCCTCAGGAAGATGTAGAATTGGGCAGCTTTGGCCACGTGGTTCTGGCTTTAGAGTCAATAATGGATGAAAGGGGTAATGGAATCTTCCTGTGCAAGTAAGGAAAGCCATTAAGGCCAGGCATATGTCAGGGTGTCCCTGCATGGAGGGGAAGCCTGGATTGCCTTAAAAACTCCAAGATATTGGAGATGCCAGAGTCATAGGATACCTGCTAAGGAGGGCTGATAAAAGAGAATGGAACCAGCCCAAGAGAAAGAAGTTTGTTGCAGCCAACAAAGCTGAAAAGAGTTGGAGATCTGAAGGTTTTTTGACAATTTGACATCAGCCACAGAGTTGCAGAGTTTGGAGTTTGCCCAACTGGTTTTCGGTCTTGTTTTGGCCCAGCATTTCTTCACTATGCTCACTTTCCTCCCACTTGGAATGGTAAGGTATATCCTGTGGCATGATATGTTGGAAATATGTGATCTGACTTTTGGTTTTGTTTTTACAGAGGATTACAGTTAAAAGATTGCCATGAGTCTCAGATGAGACTTTGAACTTTTAAAAAAAAATTTTTTTTAAAGAAGTAATTCATTTTTCTTTCATGTGCATTTTGGGTTTTGCCTTCATGTGTGTCTGTGTGAAGGTGTTGGAGCCCCTGAAACTGGAGTTACAGGCAGTTATGAGTAGTCATGTGGGTGCTGGGAATTGAACTCAGGTTCTCTGGAAGAGCAGCCAGTGCTCTTATCCACTGAGCCATCTCTCCAGCCCTTAACTTTGGACTTTTAAACAGGGTTGAGCCTGATAGACTATGGGGACTTCAGATGTTGAACTGAAGGCTGTTTGCATTATGATGTGACTACACACCCATGAGTGCCAGGGAGTGGAATATGATAGTTTGAATGGAAATAGCCACCAAAGGCTCATAGGGAGTGGCACTATTGGGAGGTGTGGCCTTGATGGAGGATCACTGTGGGTATGCTTTGTGTATGCAGAAGCTCAAGCCAGGCCCAATCCTGCTCTCTCTTCCTGCTGCCTTGTTATTCGGATGTAGAACTCTCAGCTGCTTCTCCAGCACAATGTCTGCCTGTGTGCTGCCATGCTTCCTGTCAAGATGATGATGGACTAAACCTCTGAACTGTAAGCCAGCCCCAATTAAATGTCTTCCTTTGTAAGAGTTACTGTGGTCATGGTGTCTCTTCACAGCAATAAAACCCTAGCTATGACATTACCCCAAATTCCTCATCCTCCTGGGGCTTGACGTTACCTTTTCCTCCCTGATACATGAACTCAGATGAACACAAAGCACCTAGGCATCCATGTTAGGGAGGATGGGGCACAGTGCCTCCTGTTAATTTGTAATCTGGTAAATCTGAGTACCAGAGATGTCCAAGGCATCTCTGGTATTAGAAATAGGCCATTTCTATTTTATTTCATATACCAGTGACTCCACCACTCCAGCCTGGTCCCTTCTGGGCTTGGGCTCAGCATGAATCATTTTCTTCCTAAAACCTGGTTCCAGTCATGCCGTCCTCCACTTTTAAATCTGATCGTGGGGCAAGGGAGGTGAGTCAGTTGGTAGGACGCTTTCCTGGCATGTGCAAAGCCCTGGGTTCTATTCCTAGCACGGAATAAACCAGGTGTGGCAATGTGCACCTGCAATCCTAGTGTTTGGGAGGTAGAAGCAGGAAGACACGAAGTTTAAGGTCATTCTCAACCAGCCGGGGCTGCGTGAGACTGTCTCAAAACAAAACAAAACAAAACAATTTTCCCGTAATGAGAAGTCATTACAAATGATTTGCTAATAGCACGGGAGAAATAGTCTTTGTAGAGGCTTAGTGAGCTTATGAACATTTCCTATCTTAAGCCCTTGTAAGAGAAGTCTGTGCGGACCAAGGCAGGGTTTGGGGAAAGGGTGCTCTTGGCACCTGTTGTAACATGTCACCACAAACGCCGTAATTTCAAGTGCCATAAATGCATTCACTTTGCGTCATCAGCATTGGAGGTCTAAAACCAGTAGTCACTGGGCTGCTTTCTGTAGGATGCTCCAGGGAGACTCTGCTCCTGTCCCTGCCTTGGCTTCCAGATGCTTCTGCCTCTTCCTCCATCTTCAAAGCTCACCATCCCGACTTGGTGGCCAGGTCATCAGTGAACCGCCTGTCAGCTCCGACCTCTGCCTCCCTCATACAAAGACCCCTGTGGTTACGCTGAGCAATAGAGGCAAATCTTCCAGCCCCGGATCTTTAATTATACATCTGTAATGTCCCTTTCCTTTTAAGGGTAGCCACAGGATTGGGATCCACAGGTCACAGGGGAGTGGCCATTTTTAAGTCAGTCCAACATGGTGTTTTTCCCTCCCGTTTTCCCCATAATGAATTAATGGTATTTTATATATCATAAAGCTTATGCTGCAAAGTAAAATATGTGGGTTTTGTGCATTCTGTTTTGGCTTTAGAGCTCCTCAGACAGATGTCCAAGGTCCTTTGTCATCTGGCCCAGGGGTCCCTCCCAGATCTCTTCCTCTCAAGCTGAGGCGTCACAGCCCTGCTTCTCAGCCTTCTTCACCTGTAAGGTTCCCCAGTCTTAGCTACCCTCCCACTTCCTGACTTAGAGGACCACAAGCTCCCTACACCTGGATCTCTCTTGATCCACTCCCAGTGCCCAGTTCCTCTCCTGTTGGCCAATCATCCCCACTTCTCATTCTCCTGCCTCCTGGTCCCATGCAGCAGGTACAGAACTGCACTTGGTGTCCTCACCTAGTGAGCTCACACCAACCCAGTCCCCTGTGTGGGCAGCTGAGGCATTTTGAAGCAGGTCTCCCAATGGCTGCAGCTGCACCCAGGAGGGAGATGTCCTCACACAGCCCACTCACGCTTGCACCGGTTGCCAGCTGCCCTCTGATGGCTGTCTTCTTAAAATGTCCCAGACGGGCTTGCTGGCCTAGTCCTCACTTCCTTCTGAGATGTGTGAAGCTCCCCACTGCAGCTCTTCTTCACCCCCTCTGGTTATTTCACTCTACCGTGACTCTTCCACTGCCTTGGGAATCATTTCTTCAATACCTGTCACTGTTCTAAAAACCTCACTCCTACATCCTTTTTCCATCCCCAAATGTGCCATTCACAGGGCCTAGCTCCTCACAGGAACTCAGCAGTCTTAATACGGGACTGTCACAACTCTTTGGGGTCAAGAGGAACAGAGATTCAAGAATATGAAATATTGAATGTGGATTCTTAAGAGATGGCACTGTCTTGGACAAAGCTACTGGGAGATGGGATGCTCAGAACCAAATCTTCCTGTGAAGGTGAACAAGTCCCCTGAGTCTAGGAGCCTGGTAGGAAAAGGCCCTGGGCGGTTTACTGTTCCAGAGTGAGCAATGGCCAGAATGGACCGCCTTCAAACCCAGACGGCAATGAATCATCTTAATTAGCGCTGTGAGGAGGTTCAAGTGGATTCTGCAAATGTTAGCAGCTCCAATTACTCCGTCCCCAAATTTACTGCAATGAGGTTACACTGCAAAGCCCCAAGGGAACTCCTGGGGCGAGGGAAGGAGGGTGTCCATAGCAATGTGCCTACACCATGCCAAATGAGTGTGGGATCAGGGAGGCTTGAGGAAGGGGTGCCACGCTGAGGACTGAGTGGGCCTTGCTCTGGCAAAATCTGGTCCTCAATTCAGGACCACACTTTCCTTAGGCTTTGAGACAGTTGCCATATTGAGAACAGCTCGGGACACCCAGCTTTGCCAATGCAGACCTATACCCAGGGTCTGTGGAGAGGCTGCTCCCAACAGCCACGGTCCAGAACATTTGGTCATCACACCTGTGAATTTGGGCAGGTCGACCCTGTCTCCCAGGCTCTGAAGCCAAGACTGCCTGTGGTAACCTCCCAGCTGGGGACACTGTGTGACCTAAACCTTGGTGTGCGACTTGGCTGTGCTTAGCCTGAAACAGGCTCTGTATCTCCTGTTGCTGGATGTCTGGGGCCCTTCAGAAATCCAGAATGCAGATTAAGATGAGCCACCTCTCTACTGCTGCAGCCAGAACCGAAACACACTGGGGCAGTCCCCGAGAACCAGCTCTGTCCTCCACCATAGCCTTATCTCCAACTGTGTGCTGGCTAGCCATGGCACAAGTCTGAACTAACCCAAGCCTCTTATTTGGCTCAACACTCATGCTCTTCTCTGTCTAGTGCTGGCTCAGACATCCAGTCCTGCTTTGATTTGTAGTCTTGGGGTTTGTTTATATTTATCCTTCCCGTCAGCCTCTTTCTTGGGACCCCATGGGGCTCGGGAAACATCAACAAACAGGTTAGTCCACAGAGACTCTTGAGGGTTGAGCCCATGTTTTGGCAAGGAAAGCACAGAATTCTCTTGAGGTCAATGAGCATTTGTAAATAGAGAGGAGGGAAGAGGGAAGGAGAGATGGGAAGAGCGTGGGCACTTCTTGCAGATCCCATGGCAACCTCCTCTCTGTGCCTCCTTTGGTACCAAGGGCCTGCTAAGACCCTGGAAACACCTCTGTCCCCAAGCCTTATTCCTAACCTCGTGACAAATCCCTGCTGACTAGTGGAGCCTCCACTGGTGTTCCTGCTGTCCAATAAACAAGTGGCCTTGGGCAAAGCTGGCATGTCTTGGGACCACTTTTCCTGAGTATCAAAAGAGGGTGTACCTCACAGGATGTCTTCAATGGGGACAGAAGTCAGACATGCCTTTGGGATTTTGTCCAGGACATCTGGGAAGCACCATGGTGATAGAGATGGGGCCTCCTCCTCCCCTCTCTCGGTTTTCCTTACCTGCTGTCAGCTCCTGTTCAGAGCAAAGGGCAAGACATGTCCTGCTTCCACGAGGGATACAAGCAGAATACAAACGCCTGGGACCCACATACCTAAATGGTTCCGTGAAGCCTCATTCCATTCCTAGATCACTACCGTAAGACCTCCAGCTTTTCCTGTGCTGCCTCAACTTGGGGTGTTTTGGGAACACGAATCCAAGAAATTAGAAAGTCTCACTGGGGTAGGTTTGAGCCAAGAAAATGCCAACCTACCTTTGGGAAGGGAGAGATGAGGGATAGGAAGATTATACTGGTGAATATACTTAAAAGACTTTCCCCAAGCCAGACTAGGAGAACGTTAACAGAGATGGGAGCTTAACTCAAGGTGGGGAATAACGTTGTCCCATATTGGGGCTGACATGGAAGGCCTCTTCTACAGCTAAACAATGAGAGGTCTTGGGGCCAACTGTGACATATATAGGGAGACCTAGGTAATAGAAACTTTTGGAGCAGCAGTCAGGTAGGGTCCTTGGTGGGCAAGTGCAGTATCCAGGCCTCCGTCTCATTCTTTCTTTCGATATATAACTAAATGTCTGCGTTAACAATGTTCTCTCCAAGGGGCAAAGATCATCTAACCTAAACCACAGGTATGAGAAGCCCTCTTCTGACTTGGTGGTCAGGGTTGTCCAAGAGACTCCCCAGACATCCAGCTTACTGCTCTTGCCCTTGGTTGCCTGCCAGAAGTAGAAGGTAGGTTCCTATTGATGAGGACATGATGAACTTCAAACACAATACCCAGAGGCCATTGATCTGGAACTGACCTGAATGCCTCCACCCTGAGGACTAACTTTAATGGTGCCAGAAGCTTCCAAAGGAAGGAAACAACCAACAGCCCTGCCCACCTCTGATGCTTATGAACCACTATGACTAGCATTAGTGGCACACACGCCTTGGCAGTAACCAACAGCTCTCCTAAAACATGATCAACAAGAGGTAAATTATTCCTGGGACTCGAAAGCTAGCCAAGTACTCACGGTTAGTGAGGCCATATGTCTCGGAGAGAACCTAGAGCTTTTATTGGCAGCATTTTAAACCAGCTTAGCCCTTAACTGCGCTCTAAATACTTATCTTTATACACACAGATAGGGGTTGTCCTCACCACTCACTGAGGAAACTTCTCTTTGCAACAGAGACCATTAGAAATTTACACTCACATGTGGAGCCCAGTACCAACAGCTCCATCTACAAGCCAATTGCTGCAGCCAAGGCTCAGGGAACATCGCAGAAGGGGAGGTGAAAAGATTAAGGGCCGGAGCATCAGGGAGTCAGCTATGAGGTTGTGTCTCCTGGTAATATCAGAAGCTATACCTATGAAGTCTCACCAACATGGCCATCTAAGCAGGAGCTGAACAAGACAATGGCAGTGGTCATGCCAAAGTAGATGGGGGAAGCCCACAAGGCCTCAACAGTGCACAAAGAACTACAGGCAGCTAAGGAGTGCTCCCTGGTGAAGAGCACACCAATTGTTTATTCAACACCAAACAGCCAGCCCTGAAAACAAACATATAAGTAATATTATACAGACTGAGAAGATTGCACATATGTGTTTAGGAACACACACACACACACACACACACACACAATGACAACTAAGGAAAAAAGGCCATGAAGTTGAAAGAGAGCAAGGAGGGCGTATAAAGGAGATTTTGGAGGGAGGAAAGAGAAGGGGGAAATGGTGTAACTATAATTTTCAAGAAATAATTTTTAAAAGCTAAAAATTGTTTTAAGGATTAAATATAAAACTGTAGAGAAAAATCTCCTTTTACTATGGAAAGAAATGAATTGCTACACCCTGAGTGCTTAGCCAGCGCCAACTGCTAGACAGAGGGTATCAGGTGTGTGGTATTAGTATTAGGTTGGCGAGGATTTATATATGAGGTAATTGAAGGAAACCAAAGTTGTGTCTTGGAATCTGGAGGTCTGGATTTTGCAGCCAGAGCTTCCAGTGACCCTGGGGTCTAGGGAGTGAGGATCATGCCTCCTCGGTGCTGATGTTAAGATTTCAGCTAATGACTGAGTTCCTCCATGTGTCTGCTTAGGAGTTCCTGTGAGTCTTGGATTCAATCACAGTCTTGTTTGGCACATAGTGAGAGCTCTGAAACATTGGCGGGTACAGGTCATGTCTGGTCCTGCAGATGTGGAGAGGAGCCTGCAACACTCTGGTAGAAATCTCTGTAGGACACTCACTGTAGCCCACCATGTTCAGAGCAGGAAGCCCCTTCAATGAGACCCCTCCCAGCTCCTCACCATCACCACCCACCACCCCCTTAAATGGAGGATCTTGGTCCTCTAGCTAATCCTGAGGCTTCCCTCTGCTCCTCTGCAGAGCAGACTTTGGGGACTCTGTCCTGGGGAGGGCTTTTCTGTCTGAACCTGGGACTCCGCGGCTCTAGCACTTAAAGCTGCAGAGAGGACACGAGCGGTATGCCTCTCACTGTCCAAGTAACCCAGCTATCGCCTTTAACTTTGTACAAAGCGGATTTGCAGCTTTCATGGCAAATTAATTTTAAGACTTAATGCTTAGTTAAATAGACTCAGGAAGCCCTTGTAGAGAATTTTTATGTCCGGCAAAGAAACCAACATTGGATGTCAGGAAGGGTGTTCACTCCTGAAGTTCCATGAGAGGCTGCCCATCCTTCCACCATTGCCCTCCCACGGGCTTGCGGCATCCACAAGACTCAGGACTTCCTAGGCTCCTCAGAATTCCAATTGCTAGGATGGCTGCAGTGGGGCAGAGCCGGACTCATCGGCTGTAAAGGGACTTGCTTGGCCACTGTGAGAATCAAAGACATTTCTTCTTGGCTTTGAGAGCCAGCAGGGGCTTAAAGCCCCTGGTAGCCAGGATTGTAATATTGGCAGTGGAACTTCTGGTAGGTGGAGCTCTACAGGAGGTCCTTAGGGCATTGGAGTACAGCCCCCATGGAGACTGTGGGGTAACAGCCGCAGCCATCTCTCCTCCGGAGGTCAGCATTTTGCTCGGACACAATACTGCCCATTGTCTTCTGTACCCCTCAAGATGACCCTCTTCAATCATGCACAAAACTGTGGGCTAAATAAACTTTCTCTCCATCTCCAAAGCTTATTGCCTCAAAAATTGTATTATATTGCCTGAAATCTGACAAAAGAATGGGATACTCAAGAAGGCCTCCGTCCTTTCTGGAGGCCGTATCTTAACGACCTGCAGAGTCCTTTTGACATGTGAGCCGATCTCAGATCATAGGGACTGGGACAAGGACTCCTTGAGGGCTGTTTCCAACTCACCAGGGCACTCATTATTTCCAGTGTTAGCCAACGGTACTGGGGACAGGGAGGAGGGATGACAGACGGCTGCTGGGCCCATCCTCATTCGGGCCTATGAGCCAGCACTGGGCTCTTAGAATGGAAAAGCCACGAGTTTTTGTCTCGGATGTCATCTGAATCCCAGCCCCTTTGCCTGTGGATGGTTGCCCAGAGGTCGACCATGAGTCCTCATACAGGGACAGGCAGAGGGTGCCCTGACCACTGTGGTTGCAGGGAAGGAAAGGCAGTCACACATGTGAGCGTGTGGGAGAGTTGACTTTGACCTGCAGCGTATATACGTGAGCTCCTAACGTGGGGGAAGAGGGTTGTGCTAAGGGCCTATAAGGAGAGCGATCCGGGGGTGCAGGGGCATACTATGAAGGAGGACAGCCAGGTGAGATGGGATGGAGACTAGGGGTGCAGCCGGACCAAAGGCCAGTGAGCATGGAGAGCAGGGCAAAGCACATGGTCAGGCCTGGCGACCCCAGAGCCACTCTGACTTGGGGTTTCTGGCTACCCACACCATGACATGAAATGACCGGTGTGTTGAACTCCACCCCTAGTTTTAGTTATGTTTATGGCCATCCCCAGTAAGTAAAAAGTGTTCTGACCCGTGCTAGCCCAGCAGCCTGGCCTCCCCACTGGCACTTTCATTCCCTCAGTCTTCAAAAGAGGAACAACCTTCAGCCTGCAATCTAATCCTCACTGTCCAATCTCCCCAGTCTCCAACCTCAAGTAGCCAATCCTTGACTTCCAATCTTCTATTCCCAACATCATCCTCTGTCTTGTAACCTCCATCAACTATCAACTTCCTGGAACCCTTAACCTCTAACCTTTAACCTCTTGTCCCCAGTTTCTCCAGTCCTGGGCCTCCAATCTTAGCCTTCGAATTTGAATCTCCAGGGTGTCTTGACACTACTTCTTTTACTTAAAATATTTTATTAAATTGCTTTTAAAAGTCAGGCAGTGGTGGTGCACGTTTTTAACCTCAGCACTCGAGAGGCAGAAGCAGTTGGATCTCTGTAAGTTCGAGGCCAGCCTGGTCTACAAAGGAAGTTCAAGGAAAGCCTGGTCTACAGAATGAGTTCCAAAACAGCTAGTGCTACACAGAGAAACCCTGTCTTGAAAAACCAATATATATGGAAGAAACTGGGGCTGGAGAGATGGACCAGTGATTCAGAATACTGGAAAACCCAGGTTGGAGTCTCAGTATCTACACAGTGACTCACGGACACCTGCAACTCTAGTTCCAGGAGATCCAACCCCTTTTTCTGAATTTTTTGGGCACCAGGCACACATATGGTGCATATACATACACGTAGGCAAAACCCCTCCAAAAATTAAAATGGGCAGAAAATTTGGAGTTGATGTCATTAAAAGAAGGTATTTCCAGAAAGGTTTAGCTGAGCAGATAAAAATGACCCTTAGTGTGGGTGGTACCATCCCTCGGGCTGGAGTCTCTGAATAAAGAGAGGATGAACCAAGCCCTGTCATCCGTTCTCTGACTCCTTGCCACCTCATGCCCCAGCAGCCACTCTTCCGCCATCATGGTGCCTCAAACCATGAGCCAGAATGAACCCTTCCTGTCTGAAGCTGCTTTTGTCAGGCATCTTGTCAAAATTGTGGGAAAAGTAATGGAGACAGTAAGGAACGTGTCCGAGCTCAGCCAGGATTCAGGTGCAAGGCCAGGGCTCAGCACCGCACAGGGACAGGACCCTGGCACAGGCTGCTCACTCCTTCCCTTTTCTGTATCCAGACCTTCTTCCGTCAGCACCTTCTTCAGGGCCAGGCTATGGTGGCAGTGACCCTGGTAAGGCTTAATTGAGCCAGGTTTCTTTGAGCCTCCTTCTCAGCTGGAACCTGACCTTGGACATCCATGGTCATGTCCTGCTGTGACTCCCTCACTTCCGGCTTCTGGTCCCAGCCTCATTCCTAGTCCTTGACATCTCAAAGTGTAGCCCACCTTTAGCAAGACTCCTTCTAAGGCAGGCTAGTGAGAATTTGCCATCAGTGTCTAATCCATCAGGAGCTTCCCCTCCTCCACTCTGCTCTCTCCCTCCAAGCATCTATCACTTTCCTGCGTTGGAATGGAGCTCGGTTCTACCCCACACTCCCCTTTCTGCTGCGGGAGCGTGAACAAAATTACACTTACTATTTTTACCAAAACTCCAACTCCAGTGCAACTCTTCCCCCTTGCACAGCTGAGGTTATATATCTTGGACGGTGACTTGCAGGCCGGAAGATGAGCGTTTTTTAAGCACTTTGCATAATTGCTCTAGCCTTTGCTCTTACTGTCGTCGTTCTTCCTGTGGCCTTCTAGCCTGGCTCCTAGGCACTTTGCGGTTGAGATCCTGAGGCCAGTCTTCCCCTTCTCTACAGCATCACCCCCACACACCAGCCTGCTCCCTCTGGCCCTCCAGCAGGCTTCAGAAGGAACCACCTCCACTCCTTTAATTATAGCCTCCACCATGGCCTGGATTGCTGTGGTCGGTTATTTTTACTTTCGAACTAGGAGAGGTTTTTGTTTTGTTCCTACCTCAGGTGCAAGGACACATGCTGGGCAGATGTCACTCCTCAGATTTGAGGTCATCCTCAGAGGCTGCCCCACTTCTCCAGGCAGATAAGCTCAGGATAAAGCTGCCAGGAGTTGGGAGCCTGGTGGGCCTTTGCCTGGAAGCTGTGTGTTTAGATGGGAATGCCGGGATCTTTGTTTTAATCTGTTTATGGTCATAATCTCCTATGGGAATCGATGACCCTGAACCCATGACTTTGTGCACAGGGACGTCACAGATATCATTGTCTCTCTAGTTACATGTGGTAGATGTATCCCAATATGTAGACCTTGGAAGCTACAATGTGCTCCACCAGGTACAATGCCTGCAAGACCTCAGCCTCCCCACTGCTGCAGAGCTGGTAAAAAATAGGATCAGTGTCGTTGATGTCACCACCGAAGACTACATTTAATCCCAGCGGTTTTGTTCAAGTGTCTTATGTTAGACCAGAGGCTGCTCAAGACACCCCCATCCATGGTCCTCTGTCTCCATCCTCAGGGTTGAGGCAAAGGATTGCCTCTGGATAGACAGAAGACAGACATCCCCCATTGGAAAATGGCAATTTAAAAAAGTAAAGGGGAAAACCCATGCTAGGATGAGGTATTTAATTTGAATTGGCCTTGTCAATTAGGTGAGCCAAAGGGGGCTTTTGATTGCTGTACTTCAGTACTTTGGTATTTGACCAAATCAGGAAATAGATCTTGGGGACTAGACTTTAAAATTTAATGTAAAAGTTTTCAGCAAGGCAGAGGGAATGGGGGAGAAGGGTGAGGCCTGCCTGAGCCACGTTTGCCATGCTCGGGCTGATCAGAGTCCAGCTTCTACTAGCACACTTTCATGCGGATAACTTGCTTGGGAAGCTGTTGTGTTCAAATCTTTTGCCCATTCACTACATACACCGTTGGCAAGCTTTCAATGGGTCTCCGAGATTTCTGTATCCAATGGGAGTTCTTATTAGACACATGATTTTAAAATGTTGTCTGTCAGAGTTTGTTGATAGTCATTCTCTCTCTCTCTCTCTCTCTCTCTCTCTCTCTCTCTCTCTCTCACTCTCTGTCTCTCTCTCCTCTCACTTGTGTGCATGTACGTGTGTGTGCGTGCACGCGCGCAAGAACCTGTGGAGACCAGAAGAGGGCACCATATCCCCCTGAGCACACACAGACCCTCTCCTGGGCCACCTCCAAGCACATCCCTCTCTCCCTGGTATTCCCTCTATGGTCCTGGCATCTCCAGTATCTTGGCATCCCCATTACCATTCAGCCTTCACCTTCATAGCTTCACATACATCCTTAGCTGCTCTCCACACCCCCCCCTCAATCTCGCTCGCATCCTCCATGTCTTTGAAACTAGTTCCACCTGGATGACATCACCAAGTTCTGCTGTCAGCTCAAGATACCACACCTGGATCACCTTCTGCAAAATGACCACAGGAAACAGCTGGGGAAGGGGCAGAGAAACCCCCCGGGTTAGGCTTTCTTGTGATACCTCACAGATGGAGCCTTCTGCCTTCTGCACTGTCCCAGGGCTTTGTGTGAGGTGCTCTTCAGTGACGCTGAGCCCTTTGACAATCACACCTGCTTTCCCACACCAGCCTGAACCCTCTCATGTCTTGAGATGTCTTCTGCTAAACGGAGTGACCTAGCATCTCTCAATTCAGCTTCACTCAGGTTCATAAGGCACAAGCAGAATGAAGTCAGAATTTCACACGCATGGCCCAAGCTCCCATTCCTGATAGCTCTTGTTCCCCTCCAAAACTTTATAAGCTGGGTTCCCACTGTGCATGTTTTCCTCATCTTTCAGATGAATCCAGGACAATATTTAGTCTAGGGGTGACTTTCCTGACCCTGGCGACCTCCTTCTGTGTTTGCAACTGGTGCCCTGCAGCTTAGGGACTCATACATACTCTGGCCCAGGAGATCGGCCACACGTCCTCATTTTGCCTGAGCTCCCAGTGTTTGAATTCTTCCTGTCCTCAGTAGCCAGAGCGCACATCTCTGCTGATTCTCTGCTGATCTCATGGTACCCACGGAAAGGCCAGAGTAGTATTCATGGTGTCTCCTTCTGCTGGCCTTTGAGACAGGGTCTCTCACTCAACCTAGAGCTCAGACATTTTTGGTCAAACTGGAGGCCAACAAGCTCCAGCGATCCTTCCATCTTTGTTTCCCTCCCATCAGTCCTGAGCTTACAAACACGCATGGCCATTCCTGACATCTCGCCTGGGTGCTGAGGGTCTGAACTCGGGTCCTCACCCCTGTGCACTGAGTGTTTACTCTCTGAGTCACCTCACCAGCCCCCTGCCACTTCCTCGGTGATCTATCTCAGGGACTCCAGTGGCATAGTCCTCCCTGGACCCTCAGCTGGTTCCTGCACTTTGTAGGGGAGGTGCAGGACTCCCTCACTTCAATGCAACTTGAAGATGTTCTCCGTGAAGAAAGTTGACCTTTGGTTACATCTGTTCTTCTGTGTGAGTTGCTTTCCACCCGATGTCCGGGCCATTGCTAGATCTGTTTTGTCCAGTTTTCCAACCTCTTCTTTTCCGTGTTCTTTAAAGTTGTCTCAGGAGGGATAGACTCTCTCTCTAACCGCTCTATCTTGACTGAACGCTGCTTTAATTTTTCTCTTCAACCAATAAAGGTTTTTCTAGAAATGTTTTTTCAACAAATACTTATTTTCACAATATCAACAACATGCCTGGGACTGGCTTGGGCGTAGGGAGGTGGGGCTGTGAAGACAGGCAGGCCCCCAGCCCTCTGAGGTGAGCCAGACAGTTAGTGAGCCTCCCAATTAGCCATTTAATTGCCATGGCAATAAGGAAGGGTTATAAAAGCTGACAGCCTCCGAGCAAATGTGGCAAAGTTGACCTGATTATTTATGAAAGGTTTGTTTTGGAAAATAGGCTGTAATGAGTTCATTTGCAGGATGAAGCAGAGAGATTCTCCTGGAATCCCCAGGAGAGGTGAGAGGGGCCCTGGCTGAAGAGAGCAGGGAGAATATCCCCACAGGGGTGCTGTCCTACCAACCAGTAGCTAGTTCTGCCTGGCAGCCTGCCAGGTGTCCAGCCAGCACATGCGTGCTCACAGGTGGAGCAAGGATGCCTGGGGCAGAGGCCTCTGTGCACATACCAGCAGCTGGCCATTCACCTGCCCATCTTCCTTTTCTAATAACCCACATGCTGATAATACAAATGTAAAACAGCCCCCCAGGGGGCCCAGGTGGAGAAATTAGGGGTCAGTGATGGGGGAGAGTATCAATCAAGACCCCCTAGGGAGATGAGGCTAGAATCAGACTCCCTGCCTGTTGAGCCACAATACCTACCTGAAAGCCCAGCAGCTTCCTTCCCCTCCCCACCCCCCCACCCCCTGTCTGCCGCTGCTGCAGTGAGTGGGGCCGGAGCAGACTCAGTGCTATGTATATCAGCAGCCTCTCCTCACCAGCATCACTGATATCTTCTGAACTGTCTTGCCAGGATTGTCCCACCGACACCCACCGGCAGAGCCCACTGCATTTATCATTCATACCGAGGAGGGTTTCAGGGCAGCTGGCGCACACTGACTGGGAAGCACATTATTGTTTCATTAAAGATTGATCACACATGCAGCTGGTCATTTAAATAATGGCTCTACTGACACCGTTAATTGAATGATAAACGATTCCACCCTTGCCCCTCTAAGTCAATACCAGCGCCACTCCAGAAGAGCACAGCCTGTTCTCCAGTGGGGGGCTAGGGAGAGGCTGAGGGTGGAGCAGGTCACTCTGGTTTTGCACAAGGTGGGTCTGGGGGGGGTCACAGAGGCCAGGTGGGGCATTTCAGATTGCCCAAGTGTTCAAGAACCCATGCACAGCTGTCAGGAGCTCAGCCGATGTAAAACTTCTCCACTAGGAACTTGATTTAATTTAATAAGACAGATACTGTGTGTGGTTTAATGCCAATTCATTACAGAAGCAAACCGATGGAGGCTTAGGGTGTTAGCACACTGGGCATCATGGACCAGTGTAGTCCTTCTGGAGTGGATAGCCACCACAAGCTGCTAAGACAGAGGGAGGCATCAGGGAACATGATCGTGTATCATTCATTCATTAGTTTCAGTGACTCATTCACCAGTCATTCATTCATTTACCCATTCCATTCATTGATTCATCCATTCATTCATTCTTCAATTACTCATTCATTCTCATCTGACCATTCTTTCATTCTGCATTCATTAACTCATTCATCGACGTACTTGTTCATTCATTGTCTTAGGGTTTCTATTGCTGTGACAAAACACCACGACCAAAGGCGACTCGGAGAGGAAAGGGTTTAATTTCAGCACAGTTCGTCATGAAGGAAGTCAGGGCAGGAACTCAAACAGGACAGGAACCTGGAGGCAGGGGCTCACACAAAGGCCATGGGACGTGCTGTTTACTGGTTTTCTCCTCGTGGCTTGCTCAGCCTGCTGTGCAGCACCCAGCATCACCAATCCAAGGCTGACATTGCCCACTGTGAGCTGGGCCCTCTCGTGTCAATCATCCATAAAGAAAACGAACTGCAGGCTTGCTCTGGGGGCGTTTTCTTAGTTGAGGTCCCTTTGTCCCAAATGACTCTAGCTTGCTCAAGTTGAATTAAAATCAGTTCACTCATTTACTCGTTCCATTCAGTCGTTCTTAATTTATTCATCCACTCGCTCATCTGTGCAGTCATTTATTCCCTCAGTCATTGTTCATTTCCCCACTTGTTCAGCCATTAACCCATTCAGAGTGCCCACTGTTGGCGGAGGCTGCTCATTTATTTCCTGACCGCACACACCCGAAATAATCACACAGAAACTGTATTAATTAAAACACCGCTTGGCCAATCACTTAGGTGTATTGCTAGCTAGCTCTTATATCTTAAATTAAACC
The DNA here is from genome assembly GCF_018167655.1 of Microtus oregoni. Classification (NCBI taxonomy): domain Eukaryota; kingdom Metazoa; phylum Chordata; class Mammalia; order Rodentia; family Cricetidae; genus Microtus; species Microtus oregoni. The sequence goes on along the minus strand of NW_024543084.1, from coordinate 11,960,877 downwards.
ATTTCTATTATTTTATATTTTACGGGTACTGGTGTGTGGGTGGCTTTCTCCTCTGGCGGCTACATGGCATCTCCTTGACTCCGCCTACTCTCTCTCTATATCTTTATATCTCTCTCTTTATCTCTTCCAGCCTCTTCTGCCCTGCTATAGGCCGAAGCAGCTTCTTTTATTAACCAATGGGAGTTATTCACAGCACACAGAGGAGAATCCCACATCACCCTATCCTAGGTTTCACGTTGTGAATGAGTAAGTGTGACACAGGCCTCCTCTTCCAAAACTGTAGGCTAAGAGGGAACAGAGGGCAATTAGACAACTGAGCAAGGAGACCTAGGCTGCCGAGGGGACACCGCAGGTGCCTGTGTGTGAGTCCTGGGAGAGGAAAGCCCCAGCTGAACAGCGCAGGGTCAGCATTTCTGTAAGGAGGGTATTCAGCACTGACTTCCAGGTGCGCGGAGCCCACCTTGACTGCCAGCCTTTCCTCTTGCTCCCTCTGAGGGCCAGAGCTGGAGGGTGGAGCAGCCCAAGCAAAGCAGGCTGGAGTTCCAGTGGTGACAAGTCTCAGGTGTGGTTTGTGTCTGGGCAAGGCTTCAGCTGGATGACAGAGAAGCTGGATTAGGAAGGCAGCCTGCAGAACCCAGGGCTCAAATGCTGACCATTATGGGTTCTGGTGAAGCCATAGCTGTGGGCCTGGGCCACCTGGGCCTTTTGAAGGAAGTCAGCCCTGACTGGTATTCCTGTTGCGGGCTTCTGTGCAGATTTCTTGGAGGAGGTGGCCTTCCTGTGGGCTACACAGTGGGCCTGTTCCATGGACAAAAGCATTTCTGAGGTTCCCCCCCCCACACACACACACACTGATGGTGTGTTCTGGTGGGAATTTCCGCTGAAGTTAGGTCTCAGACCAGGTTATCATCCCTCACCCTGCCCATCCTGTGCCAGGTTTTCCTCCCATTTACACTTCTTTTTTTAAAGATTTATTTATTATGTATATAGTATTCTGCCTACATATATATATCCTATAGATCAGTGAGGGCACCAGATCTTATTACAGACGGTTGTGAGCCACCATGTGGTTGCTGAGAATTGAACTCAGAACCTCTGGAAGAGCAGTCAGTGCTCTTAAACTCTGAGCCACCTCTCCAGCCCTCATTTACACTTCTTCATGGGCCCACTTGTCTTTCCAGTTGAGAAGCCTGAGTGAGCCCTAATACCGGCAGTCTCTCCCACCCAGTTGAACGTGGACCTGTCTGGCCAGCACTGATGTCACCAAGGAGATGATGCATGGCCATCCTTCTGTATCCTCACAGAGGCTCAGGGCAGCATAGCTTGTGTGGCTCTGGAAGTGACCTTTGTGCTCATCCCTCATGGAAAACGTATGATCAAGGCATGGGAGATGGTTAGTGGGTGGAGTGGTCCCCATTCTGGACCCTGTGTGGGCTTCTGTTGGGCTTGAGGTCACACTTGCAAACATAGTGGTGGATGTCAGGGGCTCAGGGCCAAGGAGGTGGTGTCAATGGGGCTCTGGGGCTCTTCTCCTGGGTTAAGGATGAGGCTGGTCCCCTAGTCGTTGGGTATGGGAAGAGGCAGGATGATTGAAATTCAAGCTTCATCATTTTGCCTTTAATCATGGCAACATGGACCATTAAATAGCCAACAATTGTCCTTTGGAAGCACACCGTAAGATTGACTAAGGGGCTGTGCATATAATAGAGAATTGTCCCAATTATGCCTGGTTTTTGGTGGGGGTGGGGGGGACGGAGGGTTGGAATTTAGCACTTTGGAAAATTAAAATATCGAGAAAGCAGCTATGGAGAAGACGAGTTCGCCTCCTCAGCAGCCCTTCCTCCCATGATTAATCAGATGATGGGCTAATCCAAGCGGCAGGTTTTGCTGAAGCTGCAGTTTAGGGCTTCACTGAGAGAGAGAGAGCAGACGTGAAGCGTGAAGCGTGAAGCATGGCTGGGCTGCAGGGGCTGGGGCTGTCAGCTGCACCCCCACTTCTGAGCTGCAGGGCCTGGGGCTGTCAGCTGCATCCCCCACTTCTGAGCTGCAGGGGCTGGGGCTGTCAGCTGCATCCCCCACTTCTGAGCTGGTGGAACAACTCCTGGCTACCACCACTTTCCCTCATTCTTTTCCTCAGCCTAGGGAGCCCTCAGAGGAAATTGCAGGGGAGGTGGCCATGCGACAGCACAGAGGGCTCTCACCGCCCCGGAAAACCAGCTGTGTTTTCTCCAGGCAGGATCCACACACGGGTCAAGACCGCTCCTTCAAGGTCAAGCTGTCAAGTGGGCTCTGCTGAGTAGCATTTTAATTTGTTTCAGACATTGATTAGGCGTGTGGGTGTAGCAGAGAATTGAAGCTGTGTTCTGTGGAGAGAGGGCCCTGCCCACCCACCCCAGGGCTCCTGCGGGCATTCTGCTGTTATCTTCACCTCCCCGTACCCTTGGGTACCCCTGAGGCTGGCATGTTGCCTCTGGAACCATAAGCATCAGCGTCTTGGACTCCAGAAGGCTGGGCCACTGGGTCTTTGTGACTGTAGTCTCCTGGTGGCTGTTCTCAATCTGGGCTCACGCGCTTGAGCAGGGTCTGGCTGGGAACCATGTAGACCCTTTAAAGAATACATTTATAGACCCTTATGAAGTCCATCCATGGACAATTCATCCAGGACCTAAAGACTCATGGAAGCCATTCCTAGGCTCTCCATACAGGGAAGAAAAAAGATCCTCATATATATGAAAGGAGGGCCCAGGACCATGGGGAGGGACTAGCTTGGATTTCTGGTATAAATGGCCATATAGCTCTGTCCAGCCACCATCTTACTTATGACTGCGGCTGGTAAATGCTGGGTGAGCCTTGATGGCCTCTGCTTTAGTTAGGGTTTCTCTTGCTGTGAAGAGACACCATGATCACAGCAACATTTAGAAGGGAAAACGTAAAATTGGGATAGATTATAGTTTAGAGGTTCAATCCATTATCATCATGACGGGACATGGTGACGTGCGGGCAGATATGAAGCTGGAGAGGAGCTGAGGGTTTTACATGTCGATATGTAGGCAACAGGAAGTGGTCTGAAACACTGGGCATGGCTTGAACATATATGAGACCTCCAAGGCAGCCTCCACAGTGACACACTTCCTCCAACAAGGCCACACCTTGCTGTTTTTCTGCCTTCTTAGTGGCCACGCCTGAATCTACTATTTTTAACTCTGTTTGCACCGTGTGGCCCTTGGTCAGCACTGTGCCACCTAGACCACAGCCTGGTGGGATTTCTCTCCTGCATTTGGCTTGGCTGCATTTGTGACCGCCAAATGTTTTTGTCTAACTGAGTTGTTCTATTTTACCAGTAAAGATTCAGGAGTCAGACGTCGGGGTGGAAACCTCCTAGATCAGAGAGGTCAAGAAACAGCCAGTTGACTGTCCTCTTCAGTTGGAGACCCAGCAAGAGAGAGTGCCTCTCCACATAGCCCCAAATTGAAAAGACCACAAGTCTCTAAGTCCCTCCCTATTCCTTCCTGTCTCTCTCTATCAGTATTACTGGGCCCTCCTACTCTCTGTGGCTGATTTTTTTTCACCTAGTCGCCAGCTCCACCTTCTGATCCAAGGTGGACTTTATTTACGTGTTTATTTGGTGTTTCAGAGAACCATCAAATATCTTGCAACAATACCTACTCCAATAAAGTCACACCTCCTAATAGTGCCACTCCCTTTGGGGGCCGTTTTCTTTTAAACCACCACAGTCTCAATACTGCTGGGTTCTCTCCTACTCCTGACAGGAGCTAAACATATAAACATAACATAAACCCTTAGGTTCCTTCCACAAGCTTACTTCTTTTTTTAAAGATCTGTTTACTTACTATGTATACAGTGTTCTGCTTGAATGCCAGAAGAGGGCACCAGATCTCATTACAGATGGTTGTGAGCCACCATGTGGTTGCTGAGAACGGAACTCAGGACCTCTGGAAGAGCAGCCAGTGCTCTTAAATCCTGAGCCATCTCTCCAGCCCCCCACCAGCTCTCTCCTAATGGGATAAGCAGACCCTGGAAAGTGGTTCTAAACAAGCATTAGCCAGTGGCCACAAGGCATCAGCTCAACCACCACAAGCCTGTGGAGTGGCATCAATGGCACAGGAAGGCCCCTCAGAAGTAGGAGGCTTCCAGGTCCATCAGTCCTGTTCTTGGCCATCTCATGCATCTCCTCCCCACTCATGTTAGGAGCTCTGTGATTGAGCCAGCTTCCTTGCGTGTCACTCTTGCTTCTGAGGACTTTCTGGTCTAACACAGGATTCACTGGAGCCAGCAAGATAGCTCAGGGGGTGAAGTCACTCACTTGATGCCAATTAATCTGTCCACCTGAGTTGGATACCTGCGATCCACACAGGCAGAGGAGAAAACCGACTCCTGCAAGTTGTATTGTGAACTCCACGCTTGTGTTGTGGCACAAGTGCCACCCCAACACACACATCACACACACTTTCTCTCTCTCTCCCTTCCTCTCCCTCCCCCTCTCTCTAAATATAAAAAGTAATTTAAAACAGGATAGCCATAGAACCACTCTCTGCCAGCTCTTCTCTGTAATCGTGGATGCTCTGGTTTATGTTGCTGAATACTGCCGATGTGAGGGTATCACAGCCGCTCTTAATCTGCCCTCAGACCTTTCCTCTGTTCATCTGATCAGTTCAGATCCGGCAGGAGCAGGATGGCATATGAGCCAAACCCAGGGAACAAAGCTCCGAGTAGAACTGGATTCTCTGAATTCATATACTGGAGACTGTGCCCCAGTACCTTGGAAGGTGACTTTTAGAGACAGGGTGAGGTGGCAGCCAGCATGGCATTCCAGTATCCTTACAGAAAGGGGGCAGTTGGAGCAGGCAGATGTAGGAAGACTCTGTAAGAACACAGAGAAGAGACAGCATCTGTACACCTAGGAAGGAAACTGAGACAATAAAAACTGATGATTCGAGGCACCAATCAGTCTGATTGCTTCACTGTGGTGACTGGGCAGCCAGCAGAGTTCAGTGGGTTGGATGTACGGTTATATCCCTGTGGAGCTAGGAATCTCTGAGGGTCCCAAGAGGACCCTGCTAAGTCCAGTATCCCCTGGCTGCAGCTGCCTTCCCCAGGTGACCCCAGACTGTATTTTGCTGTCTCTCCAGCCTCCTCCAGAGATTCCTCTGTTCTTTCTGAATTCCCACTGTGCTGCCCTCATTAGCTGCTCTGGGGCCCATTTTTAGGCGTTTCATCAGCACTTGCTGACAGGGCAGCTTGCCTCACCTCTTTGTATCAGTCAAACCCTGGAAACCCACCATTCCCCATTGGGAATGCAGCCCCAGTGGGAAGAACAGCAGAAACTCACTCATTTTAATCCCAGGCAATGGGGTGTGTGGGGGGGAATCATGCCCCCACTGGAAACCATAGGAAAACAAGGCGCCAGCAAGGCAGCGGGTGTCTGCATGTGAGTGGGGCATGAACGATTTCGGTGCCATCTGGCTCTGGGGCCGTATTGTTGGGTACAACAATATCATTACACTTGGGAATTTCAGAGGCTGGGCTGAATCTGGTAACAGCCACTCTCTGAATGATCAAGGGAAGTGGCTGAACCCCTCTGGGCCTCAGTTTCCCCATCTGAGGCTATATGCACCTCAGATGCTGACAGGCTAGCAGGGTGCTAGCTGACTGACATTGCCATGTGCTTATGGTAGCTCCTCTGCATGGGCCCATGACGCAGAGGAAGGTGAGGGCAGGGCACAAGAAGAGCTGAGCCGAGCTCCAGCCCCAGGGCAGCTTCCAGCCTCATCCATTGCTATCCAGAGTCCTCCGTCTCATGGCTGGTAACAGTAACCCCACAGCAGGGGACTGTGACAGCTTCCCAGAAGTGGGGCACGCCAGGCATGGGTATGCACGTGTGCAGGAGATGCCTGTTTCTTGGCGTGTGCCATCAGCTTACGCTAACAGTCACCCGAGTGTTTTGAATGCTGGAATGGTTTCTTTACGAGAAAGCGTTTGCTTTTTGTGACCTTTAAAAAGCCCAATTAAAGTTTATATGGTGCTGGAAGGAAGAATTCAGTTCCCAGTTACTATGAACTCTGCAGGCTACATTATTGTGGCGAAGGGGTGCCTCCCTCCCACCTTCTCCTCAGGGGCTAGCCTGACAGGTTCAGGGATTCAGGGACGGGAGCTTTGCTGGGGATGAACAAAAGGAAGAGAGACAGGGGTTGGCTTGGGTCACCCTCTGTGTTGTCTATGGTATGGTAGCCTGCATCTAGCTAGCTATGTGAACTGTTGACCAGTTACCCACCAGGGACAGTACTTCAGAGTCGCCTGCCCTGTTGGCTTCATGAGTGGGACACGTTTTGTACACAGGGGTCCCCAGAGTGCCTTGGTATGACTGTGATGTTGAATTCAAACAGGCCTGTCCCCTCTCTGAGAGCTGTGTGCAAACATGTAGAAGCATCAGAGATGCTCATGTCCTGTGAGCAGCTGCCCACAGCTATAGGACACCGTGGGGTGGATGAGAGCTAATGAAGTCCTCTGTGCTGAGTCCCCAGAGAAGCAGAAGTCAGACCCAGGTGGTGTCCTGGTTCATGCGCCTTCCCAGGATGGTGTAAGCGGGTTGGTGCCCATGTGTTCCAATACACCCCAGGTGGAAGTGTGACTCTCATGATGCCAGGTGGGGAATGTGAACTAACAGGTGCCCAGGCAGGTCTAGGAGGGTTCAGAGACCTGTCTTAGGGCAGGGAAGTTGTGAGCTGTAGCCCTGGTCCTGGTCACAGCTTGGCCATCAGACCCCATGTGACTGATGGCCTCTCCTACCCTCTTGGGAACAGGTTAGGAGGCAGGCCTGCTGGAAAACCTGATGGTTGTGTAGTACATGGGGACAGAGAAAGTGCAGAAGGGCCACGTGATGGATGCTAGGTGCCAAGCTAGGGCTCAATAATCCCCTAGGACCTGCTCACCTCTCTGCCAGACACAGTCCCATCCTGGTTCACGTCTGCGGGAACTCAGGGTCATTCCTGATGGAAATGCGGTGACCTTGGGCTCATGCTGGACAAGTCACCAGACCTGTCATTCCAAGGACCCCAATGGGTTGGGGATGCTAGCTGTGAGCTCTGCGAAGCCAGATGGGAAGCAGGGATCTGCAGAAGCACCCCCCTTACCGGTGGTAAGGAAGTCAGTCCTCACTATGCCTCTCCTTCAAACCTGTCTGGAAGAAGCCCTCGGAGTATCAGCCAGCCAGCCAGGTTGTCACAGCGCCTTCAGGAGAAAGGTCACCAAACCTCTGCTTGTTTGCCGGCTCTGCAGAAAGGGGCTAATTACTAATTAAAGCCGGGGCCTTCAGGTCGGAATACTAATCCTTCTCAGCTGTGTGGCCTTAATTACACTTCCCTTCTGACATCCCAAGGAGCAGGACTGGGACCGGGAGGGATATGCCAGCTTTCCCAGACTGTGGCCCCAGCCTGGGTGCTAACCTCCCTCCTGTCCCCAGACTCTCGAAGGCAGAGCTGCTCTTGTCTCTCGCTCCTGTTCTTCCCTAGAACACACGCAGAAATGGAACTCCCAGGAGGTCGAGCCTCTTCCTTTCAATTTGTTTCAGTTGTTGCCTAAAGAAGCTGCTTGGGCCTCGGGCTGGCTCTGGCAGGCCCTGAAGCCTCTTCCCAGCTGTTCTTCCCAGTGATTACAGTTCAGGCTGCCTTGGGTTTGTGTCTCTATGGATGCCCAGCTGATGCCTAGACTCTATCTTTCCTGGAAGTAGGGGCTGAGCATCTCTAGGGGCCTAGAAAATGTGTGTTCACATAACAAATGGGGGTGGCGTGAATGCTGAAGGCTGAGAGCCTCACTCAGGGGTTTGGCTGTCTGAGAGGAAAGTCAGCCTGTCAGTCAGCCCTGGGTCCAGCCATTCCTGGGTCCAGCCAGTCCTGGGTTCAGCCAGCCCTTCCTCACCTGATTGCTCTGTCCAGCCCCACACCCAGCTGGGGCAGATGCCTCCACAGCTGGCCCCAGTGCATTCTCTCCTACCTGCCCCAGTGTTTGTTCTGTTGGGCTTGCACTCATACACCAGGAGCCCTTCCTGGCCCCCTGCAGCACCTGGCAGACCCTCCTGGGACTCCACTCTCTGGAACCTCACCACGGCTTCATCTAGAACCTGTGCCACCAGCTGACATAGAATCGGCTTCTGCATTTGTGGGCAGCCATCCTTGTCCCCGTGGAGTGTGGCATCCCCCAGCATGGCCTCCTTGCTGCTCCTGGGCCAAGCACACTAGCAGTCAGCAGTGGATCTGCATTTGCCCAGTGGAAGGATGAATGGACAAGGTGATGAATGGATGCTGTTGTTGTAGAAGTCAGAGAGAGAATTAATGTGCTGGGGCTCGGGGAGGGGTAGAGCCCTCCAGCTGCAATCAGGCAGGGAAGGAGGTGGCCGCGGCTCAGACATCTGGGGCGGCCCGTGGTTGTGGCTGTGCTCCATCATCCATCAACTGGGCCCCAGGGCACCTGCCTTCTCCACCAGACACTCGCCGAGGTGGAAAACTCTATTTCCTGATTCGCAATGCTCAACAGCTCAAGTGCTTCATGGGCAAGGAACTAGGTCACCATGGAGGAGCCACAGCATTGTGTGCCTTCCCGGAATCTGTTTCTATTCCGCTTGGGCACGGAGTAAAGGCTCTACCCAAGTCTCAAGTGGTGACCTGATCACTTTATTGGGATAACTTACATGAACACGAGTGAGGGGTTTTCTCACAGGATCACGGAGGACATGAGCAGGCATAGCACCAAAGTCCCACCCCAGTAGGAGTGATGACATGAAACCACATCCCTGGAGTCTCACCCCGGTCTCACTTCCATCTCCTGTCCTCGCTAGCACCTGCTAACACATGGGCAGCTGGACAGGATTAGAACCAGTAGGAGGATGGATGAATGACCAGAATGTCCGGTGAGGATCTAATGACACACCTCCCGTTCTAGGATCTCATGTAGGTCCTCACAGCCATTCTGATTTCAGGATGACAGTCATCACGCCATGCACAGGAGGCACAGGAGATGGAGCTGAACACACATGGTCAGCTTCTGAACTTGCCAACTTCATGGAGGACAGGAGACAGAACACCAGCCACAGTCCGAGAGTAGTGGAGGAGATAGGTGTGGGCTTTACCCCTCGCTCAGATCTGAGAGTGAACGTGTCAGCCAAGACATACACACACACACACACACACACACACACACACACACACACACACGGCACTCAATAATGGAAAAAGTGACTATATACTTGGTATAAATTTATTATCTGTGTAGAGATCAGAGGCATCTATAAAAGACCCTACAGACTTGTGCTGGCCAGTTTTATGTCAACTTGACACACGCTAAAGTCATCTGAGAGACAGCTTCAGTTTAGAAAACGCTTCTATATGATTAGGCTGTAGGCAAGCCTGTAGGGCATTTTCTTAACTAGTGATTGATGGGGGAGGGTCCAGCCCATTGAGGGTGGTGCCATCCCTGGGTTGGTGGCTCTGGATTCTCTAAGAAAGCTGGCTGAGCAAACCATGAGGAGAAGACCAGTTAGTAGCATCCCTCCATGGCCTTTGCATCAGCTCCGCCTCCAGGTTCTCACCCTGTTTGAGCTCCTGCCCTGGCTTCCTTCAATGGTGGACTAAGATGTGGGGACATAAGCCAAATAAACCCTTTGCTCCCCAACTTGCTTTTGGTCGTGGTGTTTTACCAGAGCAATAGTAATTCTGGCTAAGACAAGACTATTAATTTTTTTTCTGGTTCTTTGAAACTGTAAGGAGAAAAGAATATTCCAGAAAATATTATTCTACCTTCCCCATGGCATTGGAGAAATCCAGGGTTGCTGTACCCTGAGGTCCGGGGCTTGCATCTCACTTAAATGCAGGCCTTTCTTCACAGCTGCAGAGGGGTAGGTGCCAATCTGAGCCAGCCTTCAAAGCCTCCCCTTTTCCTGTCTAGACAACAGCGGCAGCAGCACAGAGCAGCTGCGGTGCCCGGGAAGCACAGACCCACAGGGCTGGCCACCTATGGACTGGACCCTGGGCAGCAGAGCTGAAGCCTCCTCCTCACTCCACTGTGTGGAGAGCTCACAGCTGGAGCTTCTGGAGGCCCCGAGTGAGCAGAGGAAGATGGCCCTGCAGGATCCACCAGTCAGCCCCTGGAGCCCCAGGTGGGCCTTGCTCATTACAGCTCAGCATCAGAGTCATTCATAATTTACCAGTGTGTGTGTCTCCACTGTTGATGTTCCATGAAGCCCCCGTGGTGTGAATCTAGGGGTCTGTTTGAAGAGAAGGTAAGTGTACAGTCATTCCTTCTTCCACACAGCTCCCTCCTCAGGTGACTGACACCATGGTCCTCATGGCTCTGGCACCTGCCAGGTTTGGCATGATAAAGGTCTTGCACCAGCCCCAGACTGGTGTTGCTCTGAGAATGGAGTGAGAACATGGATTCCCCTTTCTTCTGCCCTGCCAGCTGCTTTCTCTCTTCTGTAAACGACTCCTGGGCCCGGTCTCCAGGACCCCCAAGCCAGTAGGTGTCCTCTCAAAGGAAGTTCTCTGCCCACCCTCTCAGCTGCTTCCTCAATGGCGCAACCAGACACAGCTCGGTGCTCCAAGGGAATAGGATAGGGCTTCTGTCTGTGTCTTCATTCCCTCCTCACCTCCTAGTCCCAGGCACATAACAGGAGCTCAATAAATATTCATCGAAGAAACGAAATTTGCAAGACATTTAAGAGAAACACGGACTTCGTTTCTTCCCTGACTCCTGATGGTTGTTAAACCAGGAAGCGTAGCATCGTTATCCCTCCGTCACCTGTCTGACAGCATGCTCCAAAGGGCCCTGACAGCTACAAGTCCTTCCTGGCTTGTGCATGCTGCGACCCTGCAGTGTCTGGTCTCGCCCACTTCTGGCTGGAGGATTAGTTTGCCAGAGAGACTGGAACATAGGAGACCTGGATTTGGTCCCTCTGCTGATGGACTCACAGTCGGGTGGGAGGAAGCTGGTCGGCTTTGTTTGATGTCCTGGAAAGGTCAGAGGAGGCAGAGGACCAGGCCAGCTCTCTATTGTCTCAATTACCAACTATCTAGGCTCTAGAGTCACCGAGGAGACAAGCCTCAGTGTGCACCTGTGAGGAGTGATCCAGATAGGTTCATTGAGGAGGGAAGACTCACCCTAAAAGTGGGTGATATTATTCCCTGGGCTTGGGTCCTGGATGGGCATTTGTCTGCCTGCTTCCTGACTGAGGATACCGTGACCAGTTGCCTCAGACTCTGGATGCTGTGACATTCCCCACCAAGGAAGACTGTCGCCTGGAACTGAGAGCTGGACAAGCTCTTGCTCTCTTAAGTGGCTTTTGTCTGGGTGTTTTATGAGAGTATCAAGAAAAATAATTAATATTAACATAAAAATAATAAATATGCCTGAAGGGGGCAGAGGTGAATCCTGGGTCCTGGGTCTCTTTCTTGGCGATTCTGGGGTTTGCAGAGAACAGAGGGAACCCCTGGAGCCGTGTGAAGATGGGCACATTTTCCAGTACCTGCAGCTATCCTCACCTGCTGCAGGAAGATAGGCCACTTTCCAGGGGAGAGTAGGAGCCACGCAAGGAAGCTTGTCTGTTTCCCTCTGAGCCCAGACAGAATAAATAGACATAAGAAAAAACTAGGGATCCAGACAGTCAAAAACAAGAACATTCCAGGTTACAGATGACATAGTCTCCCTAAAATATTTATTAATAACCCTTAGAACAAACAGGAGATTCATCGGTACAGCCCGGACAAGGTCAGTATATAAGCATCCTTCGTGTTTCACTAAACTGGCATGGTGGCACTCACCTTTGATCCCAGCCCAAGGGAAACAGAGGCAAGAGGAGCTCTGGGAGCTCAAGGCCAGTTCAGTCTCCAGTCTACACAGTGAGTTTCAGGCCATCCAGGTCTACGCAGTGAGACCTATCTCAAAATGACCAAAACCAAAAACCAAACAACAACAAAAAACATCTTAGTCAATTGTTTTCTCTCTATGCACTTGTAACATTCCAAAAACAAAATTGAAAAGAAAAAAAATAATTCCAATATGTTAACAGCACAAAGAACAAGATAATTACGGTGCCAGACTTATAAATTCTGAAATACTGCTCACAGACTACGCCTTGGTCACAGAAAGACGCTTCCGCACTGCCAGCAGGATAACTTAGGGCTTTTAAAATGACAGTGTACTCTCAGTGTCTCCACGGAGTCAGTGCAATACCTCTCAGAGCCCTAGATGGAGTGCCTTCTTATTTCTGGGTGAAATAAATAAACCATGGCTGGTGAGATGGCGGCAGGTAAAGGCACTTGCTGTCAAGCCTCAGGGTTTGACTTGATCTGGGGCCCCACATGATGTAAGCAGAGAACCAACTCCTGAAAGGCGTCCTCTGACCTCCGCCACATGCAAGTCCTGGCCTGTGTGTGCACGTGTGTATGTGTGTGCATGTGCATAACACACACGAAATAAAATGTAATGTCTTTTTTAAAAGAAGTAGGTAAACAGATTCGCAGGCTCTTATGGATCTGAAGAACAAGAGCAAAGTTGGACGCTCGCTCCTTTGACTTCAAAGCCAGTGATCATGCTACCACAAAGCCAGTGTGAATGGCCATCTGGGCAACACGTGGGTCAGCAGAACCGAGACGGAGAGCGCGCAGATGCTATGGTTGGATATAAATCTCCTCCTCAGGAATGTTCCATCCCTGCCTGATAATGCTATTTTGGAAGGTTCTGGACACTTTAGAAGGTGGGGTCCAGCTGAAGGAAGCAGGTCACTGTCTCTGCCCCTTCTTGCCCTTCCGCTTTCTGGCCACTGTGAGGTGAGCTCGCTTGCTCCTCCACGTTTTCTCTGCCATGATGCGCTAAACTCGGCGACACCGAGCCCGAATCGACCCTCCCCATTTCCGTTGTTCCTGTGGGTACTATGATTGTAACAGCACAGCAGTTCCACACACGCAGACACCCACCTTTATGGTCAAGTGGTCTTCAGTTAGGAGGACAACACCAGAGGGAAAATATTGCTGGAACAACTGAATATTAAAAAATTATTCATAGGTAAAAATTAAAATAAGGTCAGTGAGATGGTTCAGTGAGCAAAAGGTGTCTTGAAATATTAATTTAAGGCATGTTGCATTTGTTCATGATATGTAGTATTTGTTTAACGATGCAAAGATGTGTTGCGTTCTTTTACATTGCACTTGTTTAACTCTGACACTGTGTTACTTTGCCTGTCCAAAACACCTGATTGGTCTAATCAAGAGTTGAATGGCCAATAGCTAGGCAGGAGAGAGATAGGCAGGGCTGCCAGGCAGAGAGTGTAAATAGAAGAAGAGGAGGAGAAGAGCAAGAAAAGGAGGAGGAGGATGCCAGGGACCAGTCACAAAGCCAGGCATGGAATAAAAAAAGAAGGAAAAAATATACAGAAATAGAGAAAGGTAAAAAGCGCAGAGGCAAAGGTAGACGAGATAATTTAATTTAAGAAAAGCTAGCTAGAAACAAGCCAAACAAAGGCAAGGCATTCTTAAGAAAAAAAAATAAGTTTCCATGTATTTATTTGGGAGCTGGGCAGTGGCCCCCCAGAGAGTAAAGAGTAAAGAAAAAACCAATTACATAAAGGTGTTTGCTGCCAGCCCTGACAACCTGAGTTCAATCCCCAGGACACAAGCAGTGGAAGGAGAAGTGACTCCTGAGCGTTCTCTTCTGACCTCCACGTGCAAGTTACGCCACAAGCACACATACACACACACACACACACACACACACACACACACACGCGCGCGCGCCTGCGCAAATCAATAAATAAATGTAATAAAACTTTTAAAAACGCAAAATGAATCAAACCCCTGAGTGTGGTCCTGGGGTGAGATGCCAATGGCGCTTGCTATGTGAGCATGAGGATTTGAAGTTAGAGCCTCTGTATTCACATCAAAATCCAGGCATAGAACCAACCCTGTTGACCGAGGTGCGGGCGAGCCAGTCCCAAAGTTGTGAGCATGGGAAAGCTATCCCCACTTCTCATCTGTATGGTGGCAGCATGGGCAGAGGAGAGACGCCCTCCTTCCCCCACCATCAATGCCTGAGGCAGGTGGGAGCGCTGTCCCTGCCTCCCATCAACTGCAGCACTCAGAAGAGTGGCCCCTACACATTGCCTGGGCAACACAGTGGAGCTGGCCCTGGAGATGTAGCTGTGGGAGGACCGACCCTGAGAATGGGAAAGCCAGAGAACTGGCCCTGCTCCTTGCTCATCTCTGCAAGGGGTGAACCAGTCAGGATAATGCAGGAGAGCTCACCCTGGTGGCGGAGACAGGGGAGAGCTGGCAGCCGAACCAACCCTGCAACTACCCAGCCCCAGAACCAGGATTATGTGTTGGCTCACCCCAACATCCATCCAATCTGTGATCTGTTGGAGCAAGTTGGGGGATTAGTCCTGTGGACCCTGGACCGCAGGATCTCTGTAACATAGGGCAGCAACAGGAAGTCCAGGAAGAGTCCCAGTGTGGATGGTGTAGCAGAGACCAGGGGCCTCAAACCAGACCAATGATTCTTTTTGATAAATGCCTGCATGTAAATTTATATGAATAAAGGGGTTCATTGTGTGACTCACTGTGTCACACTGTGGCTTCCATGATGAGATTTCCCCCTTCTTCCTTTTTTCATTCCCCCCCTTTTCTCTTAAATTTTATTTTGGGGTGGGGTGGGAGATAGGTGGGATCAGTAGGCATGATGTGAAACACAGAAAGACACAAAGACAGAAGGAAGGAAGGAAGGAAGGAAGGAAGGAAGGAAGGAAGGAAGGGAGAAAGGAAGAGAGGGAGGGAGGATGGCTGGAAGGATGGAAGCAAGGATGGATAAAAGGAAGAAAGGAAGGACAGATGGATGGAAGAAAGGAAGGAAGGAAGGGAGGAAGGAAGGGAGGGAGGGAGGAAAAAAGGAAGGGAGGGAGGGAGGGAGGAAGGAAGGGAGGTAGGGAGGAAGGAAGCAAGAAAGGAAGGAAGAGAGGAAGGAAGGACAGGTAGAAGGAAGAAAGAAAGAGAAAAAAGAAAGAAAGAAAGAAAGAAAGAAAGAAAAAGAAAAGAAGGAAAGACAGGTAGAAGGAAGGAAGGAAGGAAGGAAGGAAGGAAGGAAGGAATATACAGACTTGGTCACATGTGTCTGCAGCTCCAGTGCTGGACATCAGGGTAGGGGAGAGACACCCTGAAAACATCAAGCTCCATGCTTAATGAAAGACCCTGTCTCAAAGGATAAGGTGGAAAGTGATAGAGCAGGCCATCCAGTGTCTGGTCTCTGTATGCACAGCTGCATGCACCTATAGGGGTGGAGTGTGTAAGGGCTAGAACTACAAAAGTCTTGGGGGAAACGTAGGCATATGTTTCCATGGTCTCGGGTTAGGCAACAGATTCTCTGATGTGACATCAAAAGTGCAAGAAACAAAACAAAATAAAACCCCAAGATAAACTAGGCTTCATAAAATTAAAACCTTTTGTGTTTCAAGCAATAAGAAAACAAGAAGACAGTGGACAGAATGAAGAAGCATCTGCAAACCCATGAGCTGACAAGGCATGTGAACCCAGAAGATATGGGAAATTCTCTACTCATGATCAACAGACAGATAAACCAATGTTCTAAAGGAAAGAAAACTCAATAGACTCTTCTCCCAAGAAGACATGCAAATGGCCAACAAGCACATGAAAAGGTGTATGATCACATTAGCCATCAGATGTAGTTCTAAATGATTGCAAGAAGCCTCTTATCCATCAAGGTGGCTATAAGCACAAAGACAACCAAAAAGCAATGTTGGAGAGGGGACAGGGAGGGTGGGACCTCTGAAGATGCGCAGTGACAATATGAAATGGGACAGAGTGGGAGATGGGTGGCTGCTGACAGGAGTGGAGGTGAAATCGCCATTCAACCTAGAAGGCAAGTCCAAGAGACTCGCTCACAACCCAGCCTGAGTGTCCATAGCTGTGTTACTCATCGTAGCTAGAAAAGTACCCCCTGCCCCTGTCCCTCAACCAAGTTATCAGGAGAAATGTCTATGCAGACAGAGGAACAAGAGGAACATCACTGATCACCAAAAAGAAAAAAGAAAAAGAAAGAAAGAAAGAAAGAAAGAAAGAAAGAAAGACTGTCACATGTTACAACATGCTTAAGTCTTGAAGAGTTTTGCTAAGTGGAGTCTCCAGTCTATGAAGATGAAAAGGCAGTCAGGACTCTGGGGCGGGGTAGCACTGGGAGTGCAGGTTCTCGGTTGGAGGAGGATGAAGATGCTCTCAAATTAGACTGTGCTGATGGCTGCCCAGACCCAGAATATACTAAAATGCACTGAATTGCATATTTTAAATTAGCAAACTTTATGAGATGTGAATTTTGGCTCAATAAAGCTATCAAAACAATATCAAAGACAAGAAAGACTCTACACCCCCTCATGGCCCACATCCCAAAGGCTCAGGAGTGGGTGTGTGAGTCTGGCTGTGCTGGGCGAAGCAGCTCCAACTGCAGGACCCTGGGTGCAAGTAAAGTCACGCAGTAGCCCAGGTGTGGAGCAGGCCTGTGGCAAGGCTTCCGCTGTCCTTTCCTCTTTTTGTCTTACTATAATGTCAGATCTGTGTGAACACAGTCATTGGAGGCACTCCCAAAATCCACTGATTGTAGACAATCTCTGTCCCTCTGGGAAGATCCCTGAAATCCTTTCCAAGTGCCCCTGTCCAAGCAGTACGTTCATACCCTAATGTCCATTATTGTGACTGAATACATGGTGTGAGCATATCATGATTTGTTTATTGATCTGCTTTTCTGTGGATGGGCATGTGGATTTGGTGATAACAGACAAAAACATAGTGCTATATAGTTTCATGGGTGGACACAGTTTGGCATTTGTCTGGGGTAGAGACATAGGCAGGAGGTGACTAGGTGTTCCGCGTACCTCCCCAGTCATGAATGGCTATGGTCGGGGACCCTCTCTTACACCCCTGCATTTCCAGTGCTCCCTTCCACAGCCAGCACAGAAGGGTCCACCTTCTTCACTCAGTCACTCCGTGGGTTTCTCAGTGCCCAGGAGCAGCGAGAGCTGATGGAGAAGACAGTGCTGACTGTGTGCTCGACGCTCTCCTGGGAAGAGGATGGGAGCAAATGGGTGTGCAGTCTGTATACAATCAACCCAAGGCACATGGGCCATGGTTAGACCGAGATTGTAGAGGTGTCAAAGGCCGGACTACATTACTCCCTCTGAGACTTTGTAGTCTCTTTCTCAGTCCTGGCCTAGGACCCTGGGAACTGCAGAATTCCATCGCTGTCTTGGAGATCTCCTTCAGCCAGCTCAGACCTAAAGAAGTACTTTTAAGGGTGGTTTGTACAACCTGTGACCCCAGGAGATGTTGAGGGATATGATGGCATATGAGAGGAAGGAAGGCCACCTCCTCTCACAGTCCGTAGCATGGTTTCACAGAGGGCGACATGGATTCATCAGAACCTGTTTCCTTCCCAGACAGCTGAGGGCAGAGGCTGGAGACAATGAGTCACAGTAGCGCCCCCTTCAGGTAATTCCTGCAAAGTCCACCCCCAGCAGAAGGGAGCAGACAGAACAAAGACTGATTGAGCCCAGGACAAGACTGACTCAGGAGTGTTCCTGCCTCCTTGTTCTCACTCCTGGAATGTGTCAACCACTCTTTCACCCTGATGTCTGCAAGAAGGCAGAGAAGAGGGCACCTGGATCTTTTAGGGGACAGAAAGGTGTGTGCTGGCCTGGGTAACTAGCTAGGCATGTCATCCGTGACCAGGGACCAGAGATGGGTTAGAGCCATCCAGACTCATGGGTGTGATGGCTATTCTTAGCTGTCAACTTTACTGAAACTGGGATTAACTAAACCACATGGCTGGGCACACCTGTGAGGGATTATTTTTTTCTTAATTGAATCATTTGAAGTGGAAAGATCCACTTTTAATCCATATCTTTAGAGGTGGGAAGATACACCTTTAATCTGGGTCACACCTTCTGTTGGCAGCTTCTATAAAGGGCACGGGAGGAGGAAGCTTGCTCTCTTTGCCTGCTTGCTTTCCCTGACAAGTCCACACCTTTACTGGCATTAGAGCCTACTCCTTTGGGATTTCAGCATATACTGGTGACCAGCTGAGACATCCAGCGTCATGGACTGAAAACTACTGGATTCTTGGTCTTTCTTGCAGTGTTAGGAGCGGCAGGCTGCTTCCCGCCACCCAGCTAGCTTTACCCAAAATAATTATATGGAAACTGTATTCTTTTAAACACTGCTTGGCCCATTAGCTCTAGCCTCTTACTGGCTAATCCTCACATCTTGATTAACCCATTTCTAATCATCTGTGTAGCACCACGAGGTAGTGACTTACTGGGAAGGATCTTTTTTTTTTTTAATTTTTTTTAAAATTTTTTAATTTATTTATTTATTAAAGATTTCTGTCTCTTCCCCGCCACCGCCTCCCATTTCCCCCCCCTCCCCCAATTAAGTCCCCCCCCTCAGCCTGAAAAGCAATCAGGGTTCCCTGTCCTGTGGGAAGTCCAAGGAACCCTCACCTCCATCCAGGTCTAGTAAGTTGAGCATCCAAACTGCCTAGGCTACTGTGAAGGATCTTAACCTGCATCCATCTTGGAGAGGAGAGCTATAGCGTCTGTTCACTTCCCTTCTTCCCAGCATTCTGTTAGGTCTACTCCGCCTATCTAAATTCTGCCCTATCAGGCCAAGCAGTTTTCTTTATTAATTAACTAATGAAAGAAACAGATACATAGAAGACCCACCTACATCACCTTCTGTGTGTAGAAAGCAATTGTTGAACTAGCTAGATAACAACCCAGACTGTAAGGCATTCTAACAAATTCATATATAGATACACATATATAGATATGTAGATATAGAGATAGATAGAAGATAGATAGATAGATAGATAGATAGATAGATAGATAGATAATAGATAGAAAATCAGATAGTGGGCTAGCCTCTGCCTCTCCATAGATGGGACCCCCTAGTGAGTTGATGATCCTGGCATGGAGCACCCCAGGCATTCCAGGCATCCTAGGCTGAAGTTATTTGGGGAAAAGGCCAGCCTCAGTTTCTGGGAAGGACTTCATTGCAACTACTGTCCTAGCAGTGATAGGACAGGCAGGCATGGCCTCCTGCCATTTACTCCTGTGGCACACGGTGGAGGATGCTCCAGGTACTCTGTTCTCAACCAGAAGCAAGACTCACAACAGCTCTGTGTGACTCAGAACTGGACTGGATGCTTCTGGAGAGCCACAGGGCACCAAGAATCCTCACTAGATCTGGAGATGCCCCTTCCATCTCTGAGCAGTGGGTTTGGGTTTATCTAAGACTTCCTTGTGTTACTCAAAGGTCTACGTATATTGTCTGTTCCTCGGATCCAGGTGGAGGGAAGCCTGGGGCTGGAGCTCAGCCTTCAGATGCGGGTGGGGTTGGCCCCAGTCCTTCAGATAGGACATGACTCAATGAAGTTTTCCATGGAAGCTCAGTTTCTCCTCAGTGTGACTGGCAGGTTGACTGGCCCTAGATGAGGAGAACCTGCGAGAAGGTAGAGCTACACAGGAGTTTAGGCAAAGGCCTCTAGCGGTGGCCAGGAAGGTGGATGTGATCTGCCAAGCATCCATGAAAGAAGAGATGCGAGTCACAGGGAAGCACCTCCCCTCTGTGTGAGGTCCCAGCCAGAGGCTGACTCAGTGGCTTTCAGATGTCCACAGACAGACGGAGAGAGCCTCTGTAACGTCTATGGTTGTTTGTCTCGGTAGCTCTTGGTTTCCTTTTTCTCCGTGTTGTGTTTTTCCAGCCTTACCATGACAAGCTACGTGGTATTTGTAATCAGGAAGGCTGAGCTCATCTTGGTGCTCAGAGCCACTCAGCTCATCAGAACTCACTTTCCCTGAAGTTCCTGTCTCTGGCTCTTCGGACATGTTCTGAGATTTAGCTCATCACCCCCACTTACAGGTGAGAGATGAGGTACAGGGCAAGAAAGTAGCTTCAGATCAGATGTCTCATAACTAAAAATACATTTCTTGGGTGCACATTGCCTCGGTGTGAGGGTGGCTAACTGCATCCAGTGGTTCTGACAAAGGGCTGAGGCCACACAATGTGTATGCCACAAGGTCAAGCGTGCTCTGAGGGAGAAGGGCATCCTGGTGGGTGCTGTGCCAGAGAGAGGCTCCAAGAAACCTGTCTGTGGACTGCAATGGGCCCCTCTGAACTCCAGGGGTTGAGCTGTCTAGGAACACACTGTCCAATAGCATTGCCTGCCAAGGTCAGGTCTGGGGACACTGGGAGCCGGTGGTGGGGATGGGGTTCACTCTGAGCACCACAGGGTGAGGTAAACTGCCTGATGCTGACAAGCAGGGGAATATACGCGTGGGCAGTCAACGGGCTGACACGCTGGATGAAGCCTCTGGTGGAAGCGAAGCTAGCTGGGTAATCCTAGCAGCCAGCCTCAGAAAAGAAAGGTTTTGCTTCAAGGAAGGCAAACAAAACCAGAGGGATGAAGCTAGATAAGCAGGGCTTCAGGGGCCTGAGGTTGGGAGGGACAGGGCAGGATGGTCAAACAGCTCTGTACTGAGTCTCCAAGGCCAACAGACACTTGGATTCTGATGCTAGGGTCCAGCATCAGGACACAGGATCCAGGGCACAGTGCCATTTAAAGAACAGAGGTCTCTGCAGACGATGGTGTAGCAGCCCTGGCAGGCCAGTTTGGAATAGCTGGAGGGGCTCTTCATGATACTAAGAACTTTGTAGAGTTTTCCTAGGGAGCCTCCACCCTGGTGGTACTGCCTGAAAAGACCCCAGGTTAGTGAGTTTCGGCTGGGTGTGTCATTTGAATATAAGAACCCTGCCGTGTCTGAGGCAACAGCCAGGTCTGTGCTTGGAGCCCTAGCTCCCTTCCTCCTCATCTGAACATGGGGGCTTTAGCCTTTGGCCCCCAGGCTGACTGGCATTACAAAGGGTCCTGAGCCACAGAAGGTTGCCACTGAGGTCTGTACTGGAGAAGCAGCCTGGAGAAGCTTAGCTTGTCCCTGTCTGTCTCCGAGTCCTCTAAGACAGATGGCAAGAATGTCCCCAGAGCTGGGGAGGGACCCGTATGTCCTGATCTGGAGGTGAGCTGGGGCAGACCATGATCCCTGAGCTCTGACCGCCTTCTGTGCCTGCTGCTGCTAGGCACATGTGGCATTGCTTCAGGGAACGCACACAGTGTGCACTGGCCCAAGAGGAAGCTTCTTCTGGGACCAGGTGGGGGAGATGGATGAGGAAGTGTGCTAAAGAGTGTGTTTTCATATGAGCCTGTTGGTGTGCATGCTTGTGAGCTTGTGAGAGTGCACGCTATGAACCCATGAGTACTCGTGCATGTAAACCTGCAGGCTTAAGTGTACGTGAGTCTGTGAGCACGTACGTACGTGAGCCCATGAACATGTGTGCATATAAGTGTGAGTGTGCATGCATGTGAGCCTGTGAGTGTGTGTGCTGCGGGCTAGTGAGCTTGTGTGCACGTGAGCCTGTGGATGTGTGTGCTATGAGTCTCGTGGGTACATATACGTGTCGTTGTGAAAGTGCCAGTGGTCTCCATCGGAAGACAGTAGAGGTTTGAACCATGTGTTGAAGTAGGAGGGTCTGGATGAGCTAACCATGCCCTTCACCAGTCCTGGAAACAATGACCACGGTGGGAAAGCTGGCCCTGCCCCTAAACAAAGAGTTGGCCCCACACATGGAAAGCTGGCCTCATTCTTCACCTAATGGGAGTGGTCCCAAAGGCCTGGACTGACCAACTCAGCAGCCTCCCACATACAGATCCATGATTTTGAGCTGTCATACCCCAATATCTACCCCATCTGTGACCTGCTGGGGTGTGTGGAGGGGTCGGTCCTACAGAACCATAGCCACAGGATCTCCCTGACTCGGGGCAGCAGCAGGCTATCTGAGGAATTTCCACGCGGGTCCAGCATTGATGGTGTACCAGAAGCCAGAGGCCTTGAGCCTGACCAACAACACATTGAACAGTGAGCATTTGCAAGTAAAGTTGTTTGGACAGAAGGGTCTACTGCATGACACGCAGCTGCACCCAATGCCGCTAAGACAAATGAAGCGGAGGTGGAGGGGGGCAAGAAAAAGGAGAGGGTCAACGTGGGGTTTGTTTTGTTTGTTGGCTTGCTTGTTTTTAATTAATATAGATATTATTTGTATTTTTAAATTTTTCAAATTTTTCTTTTGTCCTTTTTTTTAATCTTGATTTTTATTATTTCTTTTTTAGTTTTCCTTTGGGAGTGACACTAAGAGGAAGATATGGAGGAACTGGGAGATGAGTGGGATTGGGGTGCATGGTGTGAAATTCTCAAAGAATCAATAAAAATATGTTTTTTTAAAAAAACACAAAGATTGAGTTTGACATTCGGAACTCATATAAAAAGTCAGTACTTGGACTGGAGAGATGGCTCAGCAATTAAGAGCACTTGATGCTTTTGTGGAGGACCCAAGTTCAATTCCCAGCACCTACATGGTAGCTCACAACCATCTGTAACTCCAGTCCCAGGGGAACTAATGCCCCTTTTCCAGACACACACATGGTACACAGACATACATACAGACGAAACATTCATCCACATAAAATAGTAAGATAAATAAATCTGAAAATAATTTCTAAGTGAGTGTAGTAGTAGTGTATAGCTGTAATCTCAGTGCTGGGGAAGCAGGGACAGAATTCCTGGAGTTCACTGGACAGCCAGTTTGACTAACCAGCAAGCCCCGAATCATAGCGACTGATCTTGTCTCAAATAAACAGAAGATAGATAGATAGATTTTAGATAGATAGATAGATAGATGTTAGATAGATAGATAGATGTTAGATAGATAGATAGATGTTAGATAGATAGATGTTAGATAGATAGATGTTAGATAGATAGATGTTAGATAGATGATAGATACATAGATAGATGTTAGATAGATGATAAATAGATGATAGATAGATAGATAGATACATACATACATACATACATACATAGATGATAGATACATAGACAGATGTTAGATAGATAGACAGACAGATAAACTGCATGATGACTGAGGACTAGCACAATTAAGATTGACCTCTGAATTGACATGCATGTTACAGCTCCCACACACATACACACACTAAATAAATATAAATGAAAATAAAATGGGGCAAATTAAACACACTTATGGATAACAAATGTGGGATTTATCACCAGAAGAACTGCATTTTGACTAACAGCTATATGCGGGGCTAGAGGGGTAGCTTCAAGTTTGGGAACTTGGGTTGTGCAATGATGAGGACGAACACAGGGTTTGGGTTCTAGCACCCGTGTAACAAGCTGTATAAATCATGAATGCATGTAACTCCAGCTCCCAGGGATCCAATGCCGTCTTCTGTCCTCGGTAAGCACCTGCATACACAGGTTCATACACACATGCACGCACATGCATATACATGCATGCACACATTAATAATCAACTAAAGTGTGTATCTATGGTAAAGGTGACTCCCACCCCTGCCGTGCAGACAGCTGCTGAGGAGAACTCTGTGGGGCTGCTGTCTTTGGATTTTCTAGGCACATTCTCCTTGTGGTGAGCATTGGGATTCACTCTGGCCTGAGAGTCTTTAGCTCCTGGGCCATGCCTCCTGCAGCCATACTGGTGCCTCCATGCCATGAAGGGCGCCCTGTAGGTATGAGGCATGTAGTATGATCATGACTGAGGCCCTTCCACGGCATCAATGAATGCTCATTGTTTTCATATTGGCCATAGCCTTCGGGTTGCCGCTACTGGTGAGTAGACCCCTTGTCCCCTAAACTTGGTCTTGCTCATTTAGAGCTGTAGTCTGTATTAGCACCTCATTTTGTTATGATTTGCATCTCTCTGATAGATACAATTTTTATAAGTAAATTGAACCTTTTCTTTCTTTCTTTCTTTTTACAAATATGAGGGTGTTTTTAGAAGTCTAAATTATTTGGAGCCTTTCACCAAATGCATTGGAATCAATTTCATGAGACAGTTGCTCAAATCTCATGCTTTCTTTGTTTTATTCAATGCTGCCTTTCGAACTCAGTGCCTGCGCATGCTGGTCAAGGGCTCTACCACCAAGCTCCATCTCCAGCCCAAATACTAGTTTTCACTGACCTGCTGCGGGTATTTTTACTGTTATTATTAGATTGTGCTGTTTGGTTTCTATTGCTGTTATTGGGTTATTTTCTTGAGATAGGGGCTCATGTATCGAAGATGGACTTCCAACCTGAGATGGCCTTGAACTTCTGATCTTTCTGCCTCCATCCCTTGAATGCTAGGATTAGAGTGTGCACCACCACATCCAGGTTGTGCAATTCTGGGAATCAAATCCAGCACTTGCATGTTAGTCAAGTACCCAATAAACTGAGGTGTGTCCCTAGTCCTGCTTTGTTTTGTTTTGTTTCTAATAGGATGTTGTGGGCAGGGTAATATGTCCTCTGCTAAAGATTTTTTTGCCTGATGCCCAGAACCTGTAAACAGTTTCAGGGAGCAACTTGACTATGTGATTTCTCGAGACCTATGGGGCAGGTCTAAGCTGACCATATCTAAGTACAGTTAGAAATGGAGACCCATTCCAGGTGATGAACAGCAGTAGATCAGATTGAAACACTGCTGCTAGCTCGGAAGCTGGACAAAGAAACGATGGCCCAGGAAGTTAGGGTACCCAGGAAGCTGGAGGGGGTGGGAGTCAGACTCCATGCCAGGCATCAGGAGGAAAGCGCACCAGTGTCTTGACGTTGGCCAGCTGGACCTCTACAAGTCTTATTATCTTGGGAACTGTGGGTAACAGATCTTGTTCTTTTAAGCCACTAAATGTGTGGGTGACAGTTGAAGCAGAGGTGTGGGGCTAAACGTGAGTTTGTAGAGAGATTCTATTCTCCTGGGTCCTTATTTCCTTCCTTTGTGCCTGATAAGCAGATGGGCTCGTTTGAATGAAGCAGGGCATACCACTGAGATCGTCCTCCTGTTCAGACTTGCTGAGTCCCAGGGAGACACTAGCCCTAGTATGTGAGGAGTACCTCTCCTCGACCCCAGAAGCCCCCTCAATTAGAACTGAGGTTCTGGAGATGAGATGTGCCCTGGGTGAACAGGCCCCTCTTCATCTTCCCCGGTACTGCCAGCCCTGTGATCAGCACTCCCCATATCTGCAATTCATGCGAAGTTACTGTCTCACAGAAACATTTGCATAGCAAGAAAGGGTTCTGCATGTTCCCAACCTCTTATGAATGTTTCCTAGCTCTACGTGACTTTTTAATGGTCATGTTAATTGCTGTCAGTGAGCTATAAGGGGACACGGGGCTGGGATGGGGACAGGGCACTTATGATAATAGCAAAGCTGGGGGTCAGAGGCAGATGACCCTAGGGAAGCAGACATTGGTCATTTCCTCCGCATTTATAAATGGACTTTGCAACTCTTCCTGACTGTCAAGGTCATAGACAGCTGTGCTGGACGATACAGATGCAAAGAAATACTCAAAGGTAACACGGAAAGCTCACAGGCACAAGTCTGTTGGAGAACAAGCAGTTTTTGGAAAGGCAATTTTTCTTTTGAGATGAATATGCAGGTGTGGAGGTCACGGGCTGTATGGGCTGTGGGTAAAGGGCAGAGCTGGACAGGGTGGGCATGCTCCTTCCTTAGCTGGCGATAATGACAGAAGGACGTCCCTGTGTGGGCAGCTAGGTGAGGCGTATCTTCATCTCAGAAACCTTGTAGCTATAGTTGTACCCTCTCCATGACTTCCAATTGACACCGTCTGCGTAGCTCTTATGGGGACCCCCGAGGTAGAGGCCATTGAGGTTGGAAGCGTGACAATCCGAGTACCACCAGGCTCCGTGGAATCGCTGCGCACAGCTGGAAGAACCCTGGTCATTGTCTTGGTCTTTGGTAGAGAAGAATTGGTCGTTTTGGCCAGTCAGAGAGTCACCTGTTCAGAAAGAACATGCATCATGTAGAAGATGCTAGACATCCACTAGACAGCCCTGCCTATGACTTGCCTATCCTCAGCTGGAGAATTCATCAGCTCAGGTCCAGGTGAGGGAGCCATCTGTGAAAGCCTTGGGAAAGAGTATAACGACAGATATGACCCCTCCTCCTGGTCCATCAAGTCCCTGTGGCCACTGTCGTCGCTCTCCCACAACACTCTCTGTTCCCTCAGGGATCCTTTGAATTGCACCACTGGTACTAGCTCTCTCCCCACTGCAGGCTGCAGCTCTCTCTAGGACTTCTCTTAACTCCCCTCTTGCTCTGGCTGTCTCTCAGAAGACACCTAAGGGCCCCGTGTCTCCAGGGTTCACCCTGTTCCGCCTCCATGCTGGGCCTGCAGCTTGCATGGGCCCTCTGTTGCGTCCCTCTGATGCGTCCCCACCTGGGACCAGTGCTCCCTGCTTGTTTTCTTTCCTAAAAGTCCCAGGTGAGATGGGGCAAAGCGGGTGCATAAATTTCAGACCTGTCACCTTCGAAGTTCCTCAGAGAGTGGCCTGCCCCACTTAGCTGTGGGTTTCGCAGTTAAGTTGGTCTGGTCACGCCCCACAGCTCCCTGAGACACATTGGGAATCTCGCCACTCCCTTGTACCCAGCCGGGCACTTACTTCGTGGGATGCACTTCCCAAACCACAGGGCCAGGGTCCTTTGGGAAAAGCTGCTGTGGTTCAGATGAACTGTCCCCCCCCACAAACTGTGTGTGTTGAAGGTTCAATCGGGGCAAGCAGTGTTTGGGGTTCTGGTGACTGGATTAAGAGAGCTGCGATATTATCAGTGAGTTAGTCACTGATAGATTCCCAGTAGCTCTTAGGGAGATGGTGACTCTGGGAAGTCAGGGTCACTAGAGACATGCCTTTGAGGGGTGTTCCCTTTCAGTCTATCTCTTTGCTTTCCATTGACCCTAAAATGAGAGGCTTTGTTCTATTAGAAGCTTCCACCATGATGTTCCTCCTCACCTTTGGTCCACAGTAAAGGGTCTGACTAACTCAGTGTCCCAAAGGTGCTCTTTCTATGGGAAAATGGGGCTTTAGCACCTAGGGAGAGATGACCATCTCCTGTCTCTATCAGGTATGGTAGTCAGTGGTCCCCACTCACTCTGCAGTGGAGCAGGGTGGGGCCCTTAGTCTGGGCTATTGGGCAGTCTTGGGAGTGCTATCAGACTGCATCAATGGTCCTCACCTAGCATAAAGATGCAGATATTAGTGTTTTTCAGATGGCAACCCTAGCCTCAGAGCCATAGACACAGCTCAAGGCTACCAGGGGGAGACAAAAAGCGGGCCCCTTTCCTCCCAGACTGGTTCAGAAGCCCCCAACTCAGGCCTCTTCCCAAACCGCTCACCAGCACCACCTCCAACAAAATTTCCCAGGACAAGCTTGTATTTCTCGGCCTCTCCCTGGATCCGGAAGGAGCTATACTTGGCAAACTCGTGCTTGCCCTCAAAGTCTGTAAGGTCGACTCGCAGCTCACTGGTTCCTGCAGGAAGTGGAGGGGGGAGTGTGAAGAGTCAACCTTTGAACTTGAACACTAGGCAGGCCTGGGGAATTCACCTGGGTAGGTACCAACATCTTTTGGCCTGGGTGGGGGCACCATTTCTAGGCACCCTCCCTTCTGTTCTCCAGGCAGTACCTGAAAACCCACTGGCAGTGTTCCCTTGGCATGACCTGGCATGCTTCAGTCTGTGAATTCTCCCAGAGGGCTCTGCCCTCAAATGCAGTAGCCTGAATCTGAATGTGAAGGTTTCTTTTCTTTCTTTCTATTTTTTCCCTTCAAAAGTTGGATGCACAGGAGCAGACACAATAAGGTGTCCTGGCAGTGAGTAGGAGACAAAGGCGACGTGGTTTTCATTGGATCACAGGACAGACCATGGGCTGGTGTGATGTACCACAGTGGGGCCAGAAGGGCTTTGGGGAGCCTACTCTCTGTGGCAAGGGGGACTTCAACAGGACCCAGAGGCAGGTGTTCTGGATGAATTAACAGCTAGATTTGCGAAGGGATGTCCCCAAGACTACCTGCACACCTCTTCCATTGTTTTCTGAGATGTTAGTAGCCCGCAGCTAGAGAGAGTCCTATCCCCTGACACTCACCCTCTGGAAGGTCCCAGCAGCGATTTCATGCCCTGGGGTGTTGTTAATGTGCCCTCTAACCACCTGGGGCTCTTCTGCCCCCTGGTCCAGCACTCAGGGTCTCAAGGTTACCCAACCTGACTGGCACTGCCTACCCTGCGTGGTCAAGGCGTGGATGTTGTCATTCCCCAGCCAGAACTCCCCCAGCTGACTGCCGAAGCCCTGCTTGTAAGAGGCCCAGTCCCGAAAGAAGTCCACAGAGCCGTCGAGCCTCCTCTGGAAGACCTGGGACAGATACACAGAAGTCAAGGAGGCAGGCAAACTTCCCACAACATTGCGGACCAAGTCTCAGAACAGAGCAGGAACCCGTGATCCCCAGAACACTGGGGACCTAGTGCCATATGCATGCCATCGCAAACCCCACACAATCAAGTACATGGCAGCTAAGAGAGTAGGCAACGTGCCCCAAGCCACAGAGCAGGAAATGGAGTGTGCTGGCTCCATCTGGTCCTCCCCTTCAACATGGGCTCCCCTGCACAGGTCACCAGCCAGCATTCTCAATTCTTTGTCGTCGGAGAAGAAAGGGCTCCCTCTGAGGCACAACGGGACAGAGAAGCCCACAGATCTCATTTCCTGTTGGCCACAGAACTTGGGTTCTGACAGTTCTGTGCCTGAGGGATAGCCCAATACTCACAGTCCAGCCTCCACCATCAGTCTCCATGTCACACAGCACAGTCAGGGGCCTGCAATCTGACAGGTAGATGGTATACCAGCCAGTAAGAAAGTGGCCCCGGGTGAGCAATTCCTTGCAGGCCCGAGCTCCTGTGGAGGGAAGCAGGGAATGAAGGTGGGACTGGAACCCAGGTATGCTCAAGAAGGTAGGCAACAAGCCCAACATCATACGGCAGGGACCCAGAAGGGGAGGCAGGGACAGAGAATATCTCCATGGGGACAGAGTAGATGATGTGGTTACCTGTAGCACATGACTGAGATGGCCCGGTGTCTCCTGTGAGGGGAGAGAAGTGACCTGGTTGTAAGTGTGTGGTCATCAGCTTCATCCCCATTGACCCGTAAGTCCCCACAAATGCATGAGCTGGGTAATTCCAGGACTCGCCTAGGTCCTCCTCTTGAGGTACATGGTCCAGCTGCCTGGCTTTTCCTTTGCAGCTCTGGTAAGTACTGTCCTTGACAACACCCTTGTTGGTACCAATGGGAGTAGATAACCCCCTTCTTGTTCCCAGCATGCTTAGACTATACTCTGCCAGAGTGTCTAACCAGGAGGCCTTGTGGGTGAGGGATGTCCATGGCATTCAGAACTAAGGTAGCTCCCTCTCAATCATAAAGAAAACATGAGGCTATGTCTTAGAGTTTAATAATTTTAAAAAAAAATAAGTAAGCATCAATTAGAAAAAATTCAATTCAGTTTTGCTAATCACCCAGCTAGACCACAGGTAGGTGCTAGGATGTGAGCCCTCAGGGTTTGAATGTCCTAGTGCCCGCCTGCCACCTACTCTACCCACTGAGCCCCTCCCTCTCCCTGGGAATGGCTGAGCATGGCAGACCTCACTCTGCACAGAGCTGTGGACACCCCGAAGACATAACACATGGACTCACCTTTCTCTCCAGGTGCTCCCTTTTCTCCTCGGTTTCCTGGGGAAGCAGAAAACAAGATGCTGGCGCCCAGAGCATCTGATTGATCAGGAGACTCACCAAAGGGGCTAGTTACCTAAGGCAGGCACCGCTTAGGGCCAGCTGGCGAATTGGAGTCAGTAAGAGTGGGGGCAGGCAACCCCTGTTTATGACAGGGAAGGGATATTGAGGCTTGGGGTAGGGCAGGCTCCCTTCCCATCTCTTTCTCCAACCCCCATGTTCTTCGTGGACAGACTGAGGTGACTTTTTAACACCCCTCGGCTGTCTGCCAAGCTGTCTGTTACCTTTAGGCCCCATCAGTCCTGCCTTCCCAGGCTGTCCAGGGAGGCCGTTGTCTCCTGAAAATTCAAATGTACTTTCTGAGCAAATCATCCACCATTGTCTCCATGGACAGTCTTTGCCTAGGTGGCAAAATCCTGACCCTGTCATGCTGACCTTAGTGACCTTCGGGACTATAGCCAGGCTCGCTGTGGAGGATGCAGACGGTGGTATAATCTAACACATGGCTGGGGAGGGTGCATTGGTGGGGTGGGCACTGGGGCCTCGGGTAGACTCCCTTCCCATCTCTTTTTCCAACCCCCATGTTTTTATGATAGATCGAGGTATCTATTAATGCCCCTTGGCTGTCTGCCAGGCTGTTACCTTTGGGCCCCATTGGTCCTGCCTTCCCAGGATGTCCAGGGAGGCCGTTCTCTCCTGCAAATCCAAATATACTTTCTGAGTAAAGTATCCACCATCATTCCCATGGACAGTCTTTGCTTAGATGGAAAACTCCTGACCCTGTCATGATGGCCTTAGCGACCTTTGGGACTATAGCCAGGCTCACTATGGAGGGTACAGAGGATGGTATAGCCTAACCCATGGCTCGGGAAGGAGCAGAGGTAGTCTGGGTACTGGGGCCTCGGGCAGGCTCTCAGTAAGCTCTCAATTATTCCTTTGTCCAACCTGAGTGACCCAGGCCTGGGCCACAGCGACCTCACAGGGGAAGACAGAGACAGGGAATGTGTCTTCAGAGATGCTGTCCTGCTAGGTCTCCACAAGGAGAGGGCAGATCTTCCTCACAGAGTGTCCACGTAGAAAGCCGTGGCTGCGTCATGCCCAACGACCCTGTGCTATATAGTTTTTATGTTGGTTTGACACAAATTAGAGTCATTTGGAAAGAGAATAGCAACTGAGAAAATATCCCTACCAGACTGGCCTGAAGGCAAGCCTATGGGGTCTTTTTCTTGATTAGTGATTGATCTGGTAGGCCCAGGTCACTGTGATGGTGTTACTCCTGGGCTGGTGGTGCTGGAGCCAAGAAGACAGGCTGAGAAAGTTTTGCGGAATGAGCCAGTAAGCAACATTTCTTCATGGCCTCTGCATCACCCACTGCCTCCAGGTTCCCGTCTAAATTCCTACCCTGACTTCCCTGGATAACAGACTGCAGGCTGTGAGATGAAATAAACCCTTTCCTTCCCGAACTGCTTTTAGTCGTGGTGTTCTATGACAGCCATAGAAACCCAGCTAAGATGCTTCCTGGCTCAATGGAAGCTATGAGACGGTCACAAGGTCCTCCTTGCAGGTTCTGATAGCGGGAATCACACTGGCCCCCAGCACAGCCCTGCTGGTGTCTGCAGCAGCTTGAGGATGCCAGGCTCCCGTCGTCACCTGATGGACAGAGTGGACTTGTTCATCCTCTACAGACAGACATGTGCATCAGGAGAAGCAAGTTCACTGCAGGGACACTGCGGCAGGCCCGCTAACCCTACAGAGCACCAAGGAACATTAGTTCCCGCTTGACTCCAATCAGCAATGCACATTGGTAGCATCTTAGTTATAAGAAAGTGGGACCCAAAGTAAGAGGTCAACAGCCCTTCCCCATTGCTGGCTGTCCCATTCTGGTCGTGGGATATCTCTTCCCCAATGTCCCTCAGCAAAGTTCTGGGAACAGAAATCCCCTCCCCTAGTGGGACCACAGAGGCGAGCAAGCAAGTAAGATTTGACTTGGGGCCACCCACATCAGCTTTAAGCCTGGCATCTTCTAGTGGTATCAGAAGTGTCCGTGTTTGTCCTGTCCCCAGAAGATCATCAGCAGGGTCCACCTGGGGAACGTTCAGACATGGGGCTCACCCAGGCAGCTCTGCTGCTGAACCCCAGTGTACATCGGAGTCTGACTTAGGAAACATGGGTACCACCACTGTCTCCCCCTAGGGGAGAACAAGTGTGCTCAAGGTCTCCACAGGCACTAAGGTAGTGGTTCTGGGCTCTAGGGACTGTATTCTGAAGCAGACCCCAGATGGAGGATGCCCCACTCTCTCAGGAGGTCAACTCAGGGAGGAGCTGGTCCCTTTTGAGCCTTTCTTCTGTCACTTGGGGCAGGTGGGGAAGAAAGTGATAGCCCAGCTTGCAGGTGAGGATGCCAAAGTGCCTATTGCCTAGATGTCTTCTGGTGATCAAGTGAAGGAAACATAGGTAGGAGATCAGGAGGCACCTAAGATGGTCCAGGGAAACCCTCCTGGGTCTTCCCGACTGGATGGACCTAGTTTCTGTCATTTACCATTGTGCCAAAGGTACCCAGTGCCCAGTGCAAGACCCAGAGTCAGAGAGGACCTGAGGTGGTCATCCAAGTTCAGAAGACCAGACTCAGGGCCCCTCCCCCATTTCTGTACCTTCCATACAACCCCCTTTTCCAGAACACACCTCTATCTCCTTTGGCACCAGCTTCTCCCTTGGGTCCCAGGGCTCCAGGCAACCCAGGGCAGCCTCGAAGGATGGTGAGTTTGTTGGAGCCCTCCAGATCCAGGACTTTCACTTCTGCAGAACAGCACAAGCATCAATTAGTTTATCTTGGGCCACCTGCCCTGAGGGCGACTGCCAGCTCAGCCACATCAGATGTGGGTAGATGGCTACAGCCAGAATCCCCAGCCTCCTCTGCAGAAATGGGGCAGAAGTCAGATTCCTTTGATGGCGACTAGGTCTGTCCTTGTCCCGGGAAGCTGGGCAGGTGAGAGAGGAATTCAGGATACAGCTCTATCGCGTGAGTAGAGGAAACCTGCTCAAGAATGAGTCCTCCAGTTACCAGTGCTGTGGTCCTTTGACAGATCACCTAAGACCCCTGAGACTCTGTCCCCTCAGCCCCCAAGTGGTTGTAGGAACTGGAGAGATAGCTCAGCTGTTAAGAGCATAGTTCTTAGCAAGGTGGTGGTAGCACACGCCTTTAATCCCAGCACTTGGGAAGCAGAGGTAGGTGGATCTCTGTGAGTTCAAGGCCAGCCTGGGTCTATAAGAGCTAGTTCTAGGACAGGCTCCAAAGCTACAGAGAAACCCTGTCTTTATAAAACAAAAACAAACACAAACAAGCAAACAAAAAGCGCCGTTCTTTGAGAGGACCCAGGTTTGATTCCCCATGCCCACATGACAGCTTACAACTGCCTGTAACTCCAGTTCCAGAGGATCTTCTGGTATCTGCAGGCACAGGCCTGCAAGCGGCACACAGACGAGCTTACAGATAAAACACCCATACACATTTAAATATATGGTTTCCCTAAAGAATAGGGGTGTAGCAGGGACTCACTAAGAGAATGACTTTGGAAAACTAAAATCTTGCCATCATTCTGGCATTTAGAGACAACTTCGTGAATGGTTATTGTTTCTAAAAAAAAAAATAAGAATCTATCTTGCTAAGAAATTCAATCAACATAAGATTGTCTCTCAGTCTTGAGGATTAACCATGGAATGACTGGGCTAGAAGAGGTCTTCTGGGGAGGGGGTATGCATGCCTCAAGGCGCAGCTGGCACCCAACAGAAGTTGCTACATTTTTGAAAATATTGTTCAATTGTGGAATTGCAGAGTACACACCCTTGTAGAACTCTTGAGTTATCAGAGAAGGGAGGGTCTTTGGTGTGTTTCTTGCCAAACTTGTTTTCTTCTTTTGAGGTTATAATTCCATTTTTCCCTTCCCTTTCCTCCCTCCAAAACCCTCCCACATACCTCTCCCCTCCCTGCTCTCCTTCAAATCCATGGTCTCTTCCTTTCCACTAATTGTTATTGTATGCATATATGTGTGTTTGTACACATGTATTCCTGACTATGACTGAGTCCATCTGATGTCACTGGTGTGTATGTTTACAGGGATGACCGTTCGGCACTGGACAGTCATTTAGTGTGCTCTTCAGTGGGGAGGACCATCTCTCCTGCTCCCATCTTCCCTCAGTTGCCTGTAGTTCTCTGTGTAGGGTTGAACCCCTATAGGCTTTTCCTGTCTGGTTTCCCTGCTGGCTCTTTTCCCTGGACTGGGCTGTGCCTTGCTGTCTGAGTCCCTTCTCTAATCATGTCATCACCTAGGACAGCTGTCCTGTGCCTGGGAACAATGTCCCCAGGGTGGACAGAGCCAATCAGGGATATTCCCGACCCCAAGTCCTTGCCTATATGTACCATATGAGACTATGGTGTACATTTTTACCAAAGTTACCAAGGTGTGTGTCAGCCACCAGATTAGAGGCTCCTAGCATTTCTCTCTGAACTCCCTAAGAAGGTAGAAAACATCAGTGTCATCTTCTCCTGTGAAGCTCCTGAGGTTGGACTGCAGGCCTCGGGGTCAGCAGTCCCAGGCTATAAAATCTCCACCTGACCTGGTGCTGGTCACTTCCAGTCTGTCTTCAGAGGGTGACACTGAGCTGGCAGGAGCTTCTCAGAAGAGGCGGGCACCGGGACACTAAGTAATTACCTGCATTCAGGGGCTTAGAGTCCATCTTACCTGGGCAGGTGTCAGCAGCATGAGTGAGCAGGCCTTTGATGAACAGGGTCACGATGAAGAGGGCAGCAGTGTCCAGGGCCATGGTAACTGATCAGCTCCCAGTCTTCTCTATAGCTTTGCAGAGGCACCCCACTCTTATAAAGCAGAAGCCCCAGCTCCCCACCTTGGGCTCCAAGTGTCCCAATCCCCAGGAGATAATCACTTCCTGGAGGCCCATGGTTGCACAAGAGGCCTGAAATTGTTCCAAGGGTATGTCTGTTCTTCCAGTGAGGCCTCCCGAAGCTCACTTCCTCTGCAGAAGCATCTGAGCCCAGCCCAGGGTCACTTCTATTTGCAAAGGACCTGCCTTGCTGGCTTAAGTCAAGCATAACCCCATATACTTTTCTTGTTTCCCATAAGGCTCTAAATCATCTGTGGTTAGATAGGATTCTGGAGCCAGTCCCCAGGACAGTCAGGAGTGAGCTGGTCACTGGGGATTTGATGTGGACAGGAAAAGAAGTTCTAAGCACCTGTGACACCCGAAGTGCACTTGTACCGCCCTTGTTACCAGGCACCAAGGTAGAAGAACTTGCATGACATTTACAAGTAGATCCCACAGCCTGCAAGGATCAGACACTGGACTCTATTCTGTCAGAGATCCAGTGGACCGGAGGCCGCTCATCACACCCACAGGTGAAGACACCTCTTGTCCCTCCACTCTGGTCTCCCTGCCTTCAGGCGAAATTCTGTGTTTTGAGTTCTGTACCCCGCAGGCTCAGCCTAAACTGACAGAGGCTGTTCAGCTGAAGGATATGGATGTCTGATGATGTCAGAGGATGGGGTTTCAAGGAACAGCTATTTCCCTGGGTCACTGTGCAAAGTAGAGTCCAGCTGTACTGCTTGTGCCAAGGTAGACAGACGCAGGGACAGAGTTAAGAAGCCTAGGAAAATATGGGGTGTGTGCTGGAGCACCATTGCTGAGTGTGGTGCGCAGTTCTAGACAGCACCATTGTACAAGTGTAAGCAGGCTTCTTTCTGAGTCTCCCAGCACCCCTGAGCCAGAGAGCACAGGGCTGAGGCCTGGCAGGCAAGCTTCATTGTGTCAACTAGTTGGTTCAGGATGGATGTTCACTTGGGGTTTGGTCAAGTCGGAGAGAGGGAGTAAGTCTTTGGACCCCCATATGCCAGCTGCCTCTGCTGGCACAACTCCTTCCACACAGTCACCAGGGGAGATGTCACCAGTACAGTCCTGTAGTGGGAAAGGCTGCTGAGATATGGCTTGTGAAGACTGTAGATGCCGTGGTTTGAAGATCATAGGCGTTTGATTCCGCTGTAGTGTTGGGAGGTGGGGCCTCTGGGGCAGTTAAGACTAGGTCAGTGTGTTGGTTACTTTGCTATTGCTGTGATATAACACCACAGCCAAGACAACGAAGAGAAGAAAGCATTTATTTGAGGCTTATGGTTCCAGAGGTTTGGAACCCATAATGGAAGATCAGAGGTAGCAGGTGGCAGGCAGCAGGGGCAGCAGTCAAGACTCACATCTCAAAGGGCAAATAGGAAAGCAGAGAGAGGGCACTGGAGATGGCAGGTTTAACCTCAAAGTCCTCTCCCAGTGACATACTTCCTCCAGCAAGGCCATAATCCTAATCCACCTAAGCAATTCCACCAACTGAGGACCAAATATTCAAATGCCTGAGACTATGGGGGGACATCTCACTTAAACCACACAGTAAAGTTGTCAGAGAGTAAGTTCCACAGTCAGTCCTGATGGTTCTATAGGAAGAGGGAGGACCAGGACACATACGTGTGCATATCCATACACCCACGTGTTTGCACCCATGTGTGTATGCATATACCTTCATGCAAGTGCATACACATGCATGAGCACACGCATGTGTGCAATATGTACATGTAATACACATATGTATATTCACGAATGCATGTTTATAAATAGTAACGCATGCACGCATGCACACACATGTACATAGTAATACATGCATGTGTTCATTGGTACATGTATATATTCATGCATGCACACATGCATACATATACATATGTATAAACACTCACAAGCATTCCTGCCTTTCACCAGGGACCTGTGTCACCATTGCCAGCAAGAGAGTCATCGCCAGATGCAGACCTGGAATTTGCATGCCCAGAGCCACGAGCATAAACAAAACTCGCTTATTTATGAATCATCTGTTCTGTGCTCTGTCAGTAATGTAAAAGAGACAAATATATCCAGGTTCTGCTACAGTCAAATACTTTACATTTGGCTGTGTGGGAAACACTGACCTCTGGCAATAGCAATCTGGATATTCAGGACTGTCCATCCTACTGGGGGCAAACAGCAAAAGGTCACAGACTTGCAACCACAACCGCTAAGTTCTGGGAACATAAATCTTGAAGAAAGAAAATAAGGCTTCCAGCTTCTTTTATTGCTGCGAGAATTTACCAAACTCAAAAGCTAACTGCACAGCTGTGCAGTGCTAAAGGTCAAAGGTCAGTGCCAAGGACTAGGAAGAGTTTGTGTTTGGGATCCAGAAAGGCTCCAACCTAGAAGCAGGGTGAGCTCCCTCAGCATTGCTGCAAACTGCCTTTGAGGAGGTGTGTGCCAGGGAGAAAGCTAAGATTGAGAAACGTCTTGGGGTCTTCCCAGGTTGCTCGTGCCTGCATGATGGGCTTCACAAGATTTTTATAGTGTGTGTGTGTGTGTGTGTGTGTGTGTGTGTGTGTGTGTGTGTATTGGGGTGACAACTTACGGGAGTCGGCTCCCTTTTCCTACCTTATTTCTGAGGCAGGCCCTTTCCTGATATTTGTGCATGGTGTACTTTAGGTGAGCTGGCCCGAGCTTCTGACCAGTTCTCCCGTCTCCATCTCCAGGCTCTCCAAAAAAGAGCTGAGGTCTCATGTGCGGCCACTCACTGCTCCCAGTGGGTAATGGAGGGCAAATTCAAGTGGTCAGGCTTGTGCAGTAAGTATTTTTGCCTGTTGAGTCGTATGCCTGGCCCTCCACAAAGTGTGTGTGTGTGTGTGTGTGTGTGTGTGTGTGTGTGTGTGTGTGTGCGTGTGTGTGTAAGTAAATGTCAGAAAAGGATGGGAGACAACCATGCTCAAAGGGAGGAAAAGCAACAGGTCCAAGAACCAGTAACAAGAACCCAGGACATGGAACACAAAGGTCACAGGTGCCAAAGCTACACCCTCGTAGCGAATGCCTGAGAGCATCCTCTGAAACAGGAATCCAGAGTCCTCACTAAGACCAGGATCTTGGAGGACTGTGTTCATGTAAGTCTGTTCTGCATTGATGGATCAGGGTGCCCATGCCACGTGTCCCCTGAGTGAGCTACGTGTCCACTACATATATCATCAGTTATCTCTCCCAGCATACATTGGACAAGATGGACTTAAAATGTTCAAAAAAGCCATGATACTCATGAGCAGGACCAGGAGACACTGGTCTTCCCTGCCTGGCACCAAGGCATCCCTAAAACCAGCAGTAACTCAGACAGGATGCTCTTGACTTAGGGCTATGCAGTCAGACAGTAGGGCCAGCAATGGGCCCAGCAACAAAGCAGGGTGTGTCCCACCCTTTGATCTGTGCCAGTGGAGGCTCTATAGAGAAACAAGGAGTGAAAACTTTGAATAAATTCTCCAAACAACTGACTGTGTGTATAGAAAAACAAGAAGGGAGAGTTGAATCCAATCGTACAAAATGAAATCAATGTTGGGAAAACCGTAAACCCTAACATGAATGGTAAAACCTAGTGGTGTTAGATCATATTATATGTTATCAAACAGCTTCATTGATGTCTTATATGGGATAGAAAACTGTCAGGTACAAAGGAAAAGTTTAGAAACTGGGGTGAACCATGGAGAATAGCATTTGTTTTTCAAACTCCACCAAGGTGTGGGGGAAGACAAACTTGAAACACATCAATGCACACATGGTAGAGGGCTCGCTTTGTTGTAAGAGGGCTTCCTGGGAGCCACCCTCCTCTGGAAAGTGGACCAGTAACCCCAAGAGATGCTTATAAGCATGGATACTTCATTCCAGTAGAGGCAGCAAAGCACACACAGCTCAGGTGACCGGAGCAGTACCCTTAACATCACTAGACACCAACCATCCATTCAATCTAGCACAAATTTTTTCAAAAAAGCAAACTACATAGGGTTTTGGTGAGAATGCATGAGAACTGGGGACCCTCATCCACTATCACAGAGGGTGCACATGGTATAAACACATCTGAAAGCCCCTTGGCATCATGTCCACAATTCTTTGTGACCAGTAAACTCAGCATCCAGCCACGGGTAGCTCAGCAGGGAGATGCTGGGACCCACAGGAAGACAAAAGATCCACCTGTTGCAGAATGGTCACTACCCTGTAGGGGGTCTCATACTGGGGAAGTTTGTACAGCAATGGCATAAAGCCATCACAGCTTCTGCGGAAGCTTGCTGGAATTCACAAACGACCAAGCACTAAATGAAAGAAACACGAATTAAAAGAATGCTGGGTACAGGCTAAGTGTGAGGACCCTAGTTCAAATCCCCAGCATCTGCATAAAAGTCAGGTTTGGTAGGGTGCATCTGTAACCCTCTCTCAAAAAGTGAGATGGAGAGCCATTAGGAGGACCTCTAGCCTCTACACACATGTGCGCACACACAAGCACATGTAAACATGTATGTACACCGCATGCACTAGGGCACATGCATACACCACACACCACACACGCACTCATACACAAAAAGAACATTTATAGTTAAATTGTGTTTGTGCAAAGTTTATGAGAAGGGAGGGACCTGAGCAGTGGGATTAAAGAGTGTGGTTAGTGGTGAAGTAGATAGAAACAAGACTCCAGCCTCCCAGAGAAACCTGGTGCGTGGAACTCATGGAACTTCACCTGGGAGGGCCCTGGGAGGTTGGGTAGGGCCGTGTTAAAGTTTCTTGGGCTTTGGTGAATGGATGTTTTGGTTCACTAAAGGAAGGGCAGAGCAAGAAGAGCCAGCACAGGTGTCGAGGTCAGCCTTATTGCCTCCTGCTGTAGCTCCAGACCAACCATTCACAGGAAGCTTGGGGTATGGAGGGCCCAGAGACCCTTTCTATACCCTCACTTCTAGGAGATCAACCAAGCACTATAACCTTCTCTGGCTCTCAGTGCTAGTGCTGAAGCCAGAAGAGAGGGAAATGGACAGAGAGAGTGTGCCTTCTGTAGGGACCATGCCCACACAGCCTGACCGCTCACTGCCTTGCTGATGGAACAAAAAACCTTGAAAGATGTAATGAATGGTTCCTTATTTGCTGGGCTGTGGCATAAGTGGACAGGGGGGAAGGGCACTTCCAGCTAGGACACAAGGCTGGGGCTGCTCTGCAGGTTCTAGGGGAGATGGCTTCCTCACTCAACCTCCCTTCCCAGGATCACAACTGAGGCAGATACCTAGCCACTACACCATGAATGGCCCTCTTCTCCAGAGTACCTGGACCTTCCCCTGTCCCTCTCCTAGGGATACACACCCCATGAAGCCTGGAAGGTGGTGGGAGGGACCTTTGCATTGCTCCATCTCTGAGCTGCCAGGATAGCTGTGTCCCCTGTGAGGACATCTGCCTTCCACCCTTCTGGGATACAGAGGAAATCTGCCAAATTCAGAGCTCAAGAAAGGGACTGAAGGTCCTTTCACCATCCAGTGTGGGACAATTCCTGTTTGGGAGGAAAAGAATTCCTTGAACCATTTCAGAGGTGTCTATGCCGGTGGGGTACTTCTCCCCAGCCTTAGGCCATTCACCCCGCCCTTTCTGCCAGTGGATTTAATTGGCCCTCCCCACCCCTGGGTTCTGGAGTCGCCAACTTCCCCATTCTCCTCCCTACACAGTCTCCTCTCTGCTGGGGCCTGACTCTGGGGACACACCATTAAACATCATGAGATCTTTTCATTCCATCGTCTCTGGCTGAGGATCATTCATCTCAGAGGTCCTCAAGCCTGTCTATCCCCACCCCACTGAGATCCTTCCTGGTGGAGCCCTAGGGAAAGCCCCCTAGTGTTCCACATCCCACCCTCTTCCCCTTGGCCCCTGTAGACAAGCTCAAAGGTCGGTAATCAGCTGTTGTGAAACACACTCAGAGTTGTCATATGACCCAGAACCTTGGCTCCCAGGTGGCGACCTGAAAGTAGTGGGGTTGTGTGTATCCACAGATTCGTCCCTTTGCAGCTGTAAGATCATTAGGGCCCAAAGGTGGAAGCAGATGCATGTCCCTCAGCTGGTGAATGAACAAACAACACAAGCCATCCATCAGCACGCCCTCGGCTCTCCAGAGGACTGAAGTTCCGGTTTATATCACACTGTGGATGAGCTTCCAGAACGGGAGGGCCAGACCACACTGTATAAGCCCCTTCATGTGCCCCCAGAACAGGCAGATTCACAGAGAAGATACATAGTAGTTGTCAGAGCCTGGGGCAGAAGAGAGGGCGTCGGGACAATGGGTGTAGGGTTGTCTTTTAGGTGATGAGAATTTTCTAAGTTATTATAGAACTGTAGAATATGTTGATGACACATGACTCTTAAAAAATACAAAACCCCGCTGAATCGAACACTTCAAACGGGTGAATTCCGTGGTGAGTAGAGTCTATTAATAAAGCTGTCAAAAGATAAAGGGACTGGGGAGACCCAATGGATAAAAAGGCCTCCTTCAGATCCAGGGAGGTCCTTAAGCAGTGCGTGTGTGTGTTCATGTACGTGTGGGTATGTGTGCACAAATATTCACGAACATGTATAAGCTGGAGGTCTGGTCCAGCTGTCATTTCACACTCTCTGTTTACCTTGTTTTTTGTTTCTTTTTGTTTACTTAGTTTGGGTTTTGTTTCTTTGTTTTGAGAAAGGGTCTGACTCACTATGCACTCTGAGCTGCATGGAGCTTGATTTGTAGAATAGAGAACCATCTGTCTTCTGCCTCCTGGTTGCTGGGATTAAAGACGTGTGCACAATGCCTAGTCTCTGGTTGTTTTATGTTTTTAATTGTGTGGGTGTTCACATGAACACAATACCTGTCTCCACTCACATGTCATTCCTATGGAGGTCAGAAGATAATTAGTGGACATTGGCTGGTTCTCTCCTTCTACCGCGTGGGTCCAGGATTTAAGTCAGGTTGTCCTACTTGGTCGCGAGTACCTTTACCTGTGTGGGCCACCACCTTGGATTTTGCCTGAAGCTTTCCAGTTAGGCTGGGCTGACTAACTAGTGAGCCCCAGGAAGCTGCTGGTCTTCATATTGACTATGTTTGGGATTATAAGCATGTAGCACATCACCCAGCTCTCTCCCTCCCTTTCTCTTTCTCTGTCTTTCTCTCTTTCTCTCTCTCTCTCTCTCTCTCTCTCTCTCTCTCTCTCTCTCTCTCTCTCGGGTTCTGGGGATTGAACTCAGGTCCTCATGCTTGCAAACAAGT
This sequence comes from Microtus oregoni, assembly GCF_018167655.1. Taxonomy (NCBI): domain Eukaryota; kingdom Metazoa; phylum Chordata; class Mammalia; order Rodentia; family Cricetidae; genus Microtus; species Microtus oregoni. The sequence continues at coordinate 11,918,978 of NW_024543084.1, read as the reverse complement.
CCTCTACTGACTAAGACATCTTTCCAGTTCCTACAGGGTGGGAGGTGTCCTTGCCTTCTGCCTCCTTTCTCTTCTCCTCCCTCTCTCCCTTCTCCCTTCTCTGTCTTCCTCCTTCCCCCTCTCCCTCCTTTCCTCTTGTCAGTTCCCTTTCTTTTACCTTCCTTTGTCAGGAACCCAAGCTGCTGTAACCCTGTCTTGGGAAAGCCACTTTCTAGCTATGTGGTATTAGGAAGTGTTTGGCAGCCCTGGGGTGGGGGGCAGAGTGGGCAGAGCGGGTGAGGGAGGGTATCAGGCAGTGCCAGCCTCTGAGAGGCAACACTGCAGTGGTGGTAGCTGAGGTCAGCCCGGGCCACGAGGCAGAGCACCTGGGGCTCCGCAGGAAGCATTCCTCACCCATGGACTGTTTTAATTTCCCAGAGATAATAATGGGGCACAAAGCACCTGCCAGGCCCTCGAAGACAGATGACCAGCGCTTGCGGCATAATAGTCTGTGTCACAGAAAATTGGAATTTATATCTCCCGAGGCAGGGCATCTCTTCACACCATTCCTGCATCCCTAGGACACGCGAGTCTGCCCTGGGCTGCTTGCTGGAAGACACAAACCAAGATAGAGCACTGTGGAGGAACTCTGCTCCCCGAGTCCTGTAATGTCTTAATCGAGTCTACAAGCCCTAGGGCAGCATGGCGCAAACAGATCCAGGAGATCCTCTTCCAGCTCCACCTGGGATGAAGGTCACATTCACCTTCTGAAACTCAGGCGAGACAAATCAGACAGGCAAGGCTGACACTTTTCCTGAGGTTTTGTTCCGTCTTTGTGATTGTTCTTGCTTAGTTCGCCGGGTTTTTAAAGCTTGTGAACAAACCAGATCCAAGAGTCTGTCCCCACCTGAGTTAACCTAGTTGTTCTTAAAAACCCAAATCCGTCTACAGCCTTTTGTTCCTGGAGCCCAGAACACAATCCGCCTTGCTCTTGATTTAAGCATGCTGACAAGTCCCTGCCCGCATGCCTGCACTGTGGCAGGAGTGGAACAGGGCTTTTCATATATAATGCATGAGCCAAGCACAGTGGAGGCAGGGACGAAGAGCGTGGAGCTACATGGAGCTGTGTGGACCCTGTGTGCCATCTGCCCTGGAGCTCGGTTTTCAGAGTCATAACACAAACATATTCACTCTGGGTAAGAGATGGGGATGAGGCTGCGCAGGGCATATGCTCACCGAAGTGGATTTAATTTTTTAAACTCGCATTAGGACAGGATTAACCTTGCTGAAGGATACTGAGACATGGGCAGAATGTATAAGACTCATCCCACTATGCACGGTATGGGAGAAACACAGGTGAAATTAAACATTTATGGTATGGAAATGCCTTTTCCTCAGCCTTCTTCCTCCCTATAGTCATCTCTGAGGTGCTGGCTCCCTGCCCTGTGGAGTGGGCACAGGCTACGACATAGGCCTAGTCACACGGTGTTCCCTCCATCCTTCTGGCCCCCTCACCCTGTCATTCTGGGGACAGGTAGGCGGGCTTGCAGGCTTATGAATGCATGATTGCACACACACACACACACACACACACACACACACACACACACAGATAGAGAGAGAGAGACAGAGAGACAGAGAGAAACACAGTCCCTGCCAGGCTCTTTAGAGACCTGCTCTTTGCAAGCCAGAGAGTACCTGGTGTGGTCTCCATCCTGTTCTGTGAACTGGAGGCACTGCATGTTTAAAAACAAACAAACAAACAAACAAAAACAGGCTCTGATTGGCTGGTCAGCAGTCCGTTGAGTTTTGTGGGAAGGCAATGCTTACACTAGAAAAGGCTGACCCACTTGTTGAGGGCTCCTTAATCTAAGAAATCCTCCAGTCCCACACAAACCATGATTGATCTATACTCAAGAGGCCATCTAGGAATTTCCACACTTGATTAGTGAGTTGAACAAGCAAGTTCTTGCTTCTTTCTCAAGCACTTTAATTTTGCAATTTCTCCACAAACTCTTTCAATAAAAAGCATTTCAGAAGAACCAACAAAGGAGAACTGAAAGCAGGCCCTGTGGTTTCCTCAGCAGGGCCCAGATCTCTGCTCCAACTGGTGGCTTGGCTGAAATGCCCTTGGGAAATTGCCAGTGTATGCCAGAATCGTGCAAACCAGTGGCAGGTTCCTCTTTCCAAGCACTGGACTGCGGGCGTGCCCTTTGACTAGCAGGGAGCTCCGCACTGTGACATCACTGCAACCAGCTCTCTACACAAGAAAAGCCGGGAAGGCTGTGAACCCACAGTCACCATCTGGAGACCCCCACAACCCCTGGGAGCATGGTAGAGAGTGGTAGAGAGCCTGGGCCTGAATCTCTCTGCTTCTTCTGGCTACTTTTACATCATCTTGACACAAGCTAACATCGTCTGAGACGAGGGAACCTCAAGTAAGAAAATGCCTCCATAAGATCAGGTTGTAGGCAGGCCTATAAGGCTTTTTTTAATTAGTGATTGATGGGTGAAGGCCAGCCCATTGTGGGTGGTGTTACCCTGGCCAAGTAGTTCTGAGTCCTATAAGTAAGCAGGCTGAGCAAGCCGTGGGGAGCAAGCCAGCAAGCAGCACCCTTCCATGACCTCGGCATTAGCTCCTGCCTCCAGGTTCCTGCCCCCACTATTTTTGAGGATGAACAGTCATATGGAAGTCATATGGAAACAAACATCTTTCCTCCCCAAGTTGTTTTGGTCATGGTGTTTCATCACAGAAATAGTAAGCTAACAAAGACACTGCTCCTGAACCTGTGTGGGGACAGGGAAACCTCCACATGGCAAGTTGCTGCAGAGCAGTGACCCCCAGCAGGGGACATCTGTATACATTTTTTTCAACCGTCTTCGATGTAAAGAATATCCTTAGTGACCTAAGAGTGAGTTGTGTTCAGTGAGGGATCAGGGTGGTACCCACACCAAATCGCCTTCTTTAACCTGCATCACTCTTATGTTTCAAGGATGTAGAGACTACCCAGAGAGGCACACAAGCTAGTCCAACCCTCTATCCCTGGATAAGACTCTTTGTGAGGTTCACCTTTCAAATTAGCCTCTGTCACAGCTCTTATGGGGACTGGTACTCTCGGCCTGTAGGGAAGAGGCTGCTTTGCACTTCCTTCCCGTTTGAACATGAGTCCAAATGGACAATCTAAGAAAGGAAATGACCTCTTAAACTGGGGTGTGTTGCTGTTCCTGTATGTCTATCCAGTACCTCTCCTCCCTTTTCCTCCTCCCAAACACCAAAAGGTGGAGGAGAGCCTTCTTTTGGGTACTCTGGAGATTCTGGAAGACCCCCATGCCCATCTTCCAATGTGGACTGACTTGTACCTAAAATAGGGTTCAGGTCTAGCTCCAGAAAAACAGAGTGTCCCAAGATTTAGACCAGTGATGGAAATCACCCATCCTCCCTCTAAGATTCCCTTCCTGACTTTCTTGAGGCCAGACTGCTATCCTGATAGCAACAGTAACACTGAGTTCCTGACCTGGACGTGACAGCAGTGGGTATGGTCCAGAGGAGGAGCTGAGCAGGGGCAGTTCAGTGTGCTCCTGCCAGCTACTGTTGGCAGATGCTAGGCATGACCAGGAAAGGATTCTCTTCTCACCACACCACATGCTCCCTGGGGTCAGAGGTCAACTGTCCCCCCTTGAGGCTAGCCTTGTGGATACTGGCCTAGAGGTGCCATTGTTCACCCAGCCTTCTACCTGGGCATCACCACTCTTCTACCTGGGCGTCAAAGCAAAGGCTGTCACCACCAGAAATGATGCAAGGAGCCCTTAGGGTACCAGCTCACTCCTCTGGGTCTCCAACTCCCAGTCTTAGTTGTGCGATGCCGCTGGATCTAAGGGCATCATGTGCCACAGGCCTGGAAAGCTGGTGTTCCCAGCTATTACAAGTTTCCAAAACCTACAACACCTAGGAGCTGGTGCTGGATGGGCAGCGAAGCCTCCCCTGAGCTTCAGCTGCCTCAACCACAAGGGAAAGCGAGACCCCACACAGCCTCTCCCTTCAGCCCACATCCAGTCTGAGTCCACTCACTCGGCTGCAGATAGTCACTTTTCCTGCTCCATCTTCAGGGTCCCAACCCCAACCCGCCCCTCACATGCTACCTCCCAGTTGGAGCTTCACCACACCATGGAGCTGCAGCCCCGATGGTCCCTGTACTTCCCCCAGCCCCACTACAGAACCAGATCCAGAGAGAAAATTGCCCCATTGCGCCTCTGTGCAGACCCAGTCCACACTCTCCTGTTATGGCTGTTCAACAGACTCAGATCTTCCCCACTGGCCCAGTCTCCTAGCTGTGTCTCCTGTTCCTCCAGCCCTGCCCTATCCCAATGCCTCACCTCACTCCCCCATCACAAGCATCAGCCGAAGCCTCCTGCAAACTCAGATGCCTCCTGCAGGCTCCATGGACTTTCTTGCATGCTTCTGTCCTTGCCTGTTAACTGCAACATGCCCTTCTGTCTTGTCCGCCCACGGAGTCACTCCTCTCTTGTCATCGTTCCTGAGGGAGGGCATGCTGGACCTTGCCCTCTGAATCCCACATGTGTCTCTGAGATGATTTTCATCAGTCTCCTGCTTGCCAGCATCTGGGATCCCATGGACCTAATCTACCCCTGAGCAGCAAACTTACAGCTTGAGCACAGGGCTGGGGGCTGTGACCACCAGGGAGTAAGTGGATGATTGCGTTGGGTAGATTGGTAGGTGGGTAGAAATGTGGGTGCCTGGACGGCTGAATAGGTGAGTGTTGGAATGGTGGATGGGTGGTGGGCAGATAGACAGGGAAGTAGAAGTGTGGGTAACTATATTGGTAGGTGGGTGGATAGACAGATGGACAGGTGAGTCAGGGCATAGATGGGTAGGCAGGAGGATGAATAGTGTGACGGCTAGTTTTAATGCCAACTTGACACAGGTTAGAATCATCTAGGGAAAGGAAACCTCAATTGAGAAAATACCTCTAGTGGATTGGCCTTTAGGCAAGGCTATCGCTCTTTTCTTGATTCATGATTGATGCGAGAAGGCCCAGCTCAGTGCGGGTAGTGTCACCCCTGGGCTGGTGATCCTGGGTGGTATAAGAAAGTAGGTTGAGCAAGCCCTGAGGAGCAAGTCAGTAAGCAGCATCCCTGGCCTCTACATCCTTTCCTGTTCCAGGCTCCTGCCCTGACTTCCCTCATCAGTGGAGTGTGAAGTAAACTCTTTCTTCCCCACATTTCTTTTGGTACTGGTGTCTGTCACAGGCACAGAAACCCTAACTAGGACAGAGAGGTAGATGAACGAGGAGGCAGATAAATGGGTAATGAGTGGGTGGGTAATCGGATGGACAGATGGATGTACGGACAGACACATTGGTAGGTAGGTGAATGCATCGATGAATGCGTGGATAAGTGTGTGGATAGTCGAGTGGATAGATAGGTAGGTGGAGAGATGGTTAAGTGGGTGGATAGGTGGAAGGACGGACTGCTGAGTGATGGACAGATGGACAGGTAGACAATTAGACTCAGTGGATGGATGGGTGGGTGAAGATTGGCCTAAAGAGGTCCTTTCAGCCCTGAAAATGACTCAGGGAACTAAAGTATGGATAGTTTTGTTTTGGTGGTGACTAACCCTGCACCCAGTCACCTGGTTCCAGATGAGGACAGTGGCTCTGTCTGGACCACTGCCTTCACAACATCTCCCCTTCCTCTGGCTCACTGGGGAGAAGCACAAATGGCAGCTAGAACCACTGCAATGGATTCCAGAGGAGCTCCACGACACTGAGGATGAAAGGCAAGGTTGGTGGGATGCGACCTGTCTGGGAGATGAGGCTGTGACATGTGGATCTGGCTGAGTCTTATAGCCAGACCAGTCATAGACTCTGGAAGCATCATCAGAACTAAGGACTTCCCATTGGTATACTGAGAAGGCCCAGGTCCTGGGTAGGGGCAACCTAGGTTTCCTCTGCTTGGCTGAGTGGCTGCAGCTGGGTGCAGAATGCTGGCAGGACCACCCTTACTACACATAACGCTGAACACATCACGGTTAGCTGTGAGAGCTTTCAAAATGGTTCAGAAGATGCTAAGAGCAATTCCACCCTCCAACGGCCTCTCGGTCCCAGACGGGGAGTGGGAAGTGGGGTGAGATATGATTCTCCAGTCACAGCTGGGCTCCAAACAGCTGCAACCTCTTCACCTCAGACTGGTGGCTTCTCTCCAACAATATTTGCTGCTGCATCCATCACAGACCCAAACAGAGTTTTCTAGGCAGAGAGACTCTACACCTAATGGCCTTGGTCTTTCTATGACAGAGAAAGGACTCCCTCCCTCCTCCACTCATGCACCTATGGGCATCTAAGCAGCACCAGAGCAGGCAGCCTCCAGCAACCAGACCACCAGGACCCTCTGCCTCATCCTATGCATGAGTTTCTCCACCATGACCCAGCTACCCCTCCCAAGGTGACCTCCCGTGATCCTGTCCTCTTGGCTGGGCTGCTCTGCTCATAAACTGAACACTAAGTCTGGTCCTGGGTTCAGAGGCAGAGCTTAGAACACAGTCAGCAGGTCCCCTTCGGAGACTTCCTGAGCTCTGCCTGGGCTGTGGGTGATAGCCGTGGCAAACACGCATTGTGCACTGTGTTGGGTGGAGATCAATGCTTGCCGAAAGACAAAATGGGATGAGAAGACAGAAAGGGGCCGAGAGCTCCAAGGCAAGCACTGAGAAGGTGACAGCTGAGCCACGCACTGGCATATGTTCTTCTCTCAGGAGCATATCTGGCCTTGCAGCAGCCTCAGCCCTGTTCTGCGATGGAAAAGCAAAGCTCAGAGAGGGTGTGTAGATGATCGGAAGGCCCACAGCAAATGGGCAGGCCTTAAGCCCATTTCTCCTCCCTCTGAAGCTTTCTGCTTCCATGCTAAGAGAAGGTCAAGCCAGGTGGATAAAGAAGTGTCTTACAGGAAAAAAGGAAATAAGAAAGAAATGCTGCCACATGTCCACAAGTCAGGATCACCCTCCCTCTTGTCTGTGTTAGTTTTTCTGCTTTTCAAACTCTCTGCAGTGGGGTCTATTCTTTCAAAGCTCAAATACAATCAATAAAGAATCCTTCATCTAGTTTCTGAAAGGCATCCAAATGCCCCTGATCTGGTGGCCAGGACACTGAAGTGTCAGGAACCTCCAAGTGCAGATTTGAATTAAAGCACAATGCCATGAACTGAATGTAAAATGTCCCCATACATAGGCTTGTGGTTTGAACTCTCAGTCCCCAAGTTGGTGGCCCTGTTTCCTGGAGGTGATGGGAGCTTTAGGAGGTGAGGGTCACCAGATATGGGTTCTTGGGTGTGTGTTGTTCTTGATTCCAGACTGGTTATCTGTTGACTGTGATGTGAACAGTTCCACCGCCACAAACTGAATCGCTGTCGCCACGATGGATGGAAACCCACGGAAATATTGAGTCAAAATCAATCCATCATCCTTCAAGCTGTTCCCTTCAGGAATCAGGGTCACAGTGAGGTCAAAGGAACCAATACAGAGAGGGCCACAAGGTGAAGTCCCAGACTGTCTTGACCTGAGCTCAGGTGTGCCTGGGATGACGCGGGCACCTTCTTCACAGGTGGTAAGGGCCTTGTTCTACTTCTGTTGCTGTTGTTGCTGTGACAAACACCGTAACCAGAAGCAATATAGGAAGGAAAGGCTTGATTTCAGCTTTACAAGCCTCAGCCCATCCTTGAGGATGTCATGGGAACGCAAGGCAGGGACTCGAAGTGGAGACCACAAAGCGATACTGCTTCCTTCCTGGATTGTTCGCTCTGGCTCATGATCAGCCAGCTTTCTTACACACAGTGGTCTGGGCCCTCCTCCACCAATCAACAATCAAAACCGGTCCCTCAGATGTACAGAGGCCTGTCTGTTAGAGGCAATTCCTTACTTGAGGTTCCCTCTTCCTGGGTGACTACTTGTATAGGCGTTGACGCATACATATCAATGGCAAGCTCTCAGATAATCAAGAATAGGTACTCAATGGTCACCACCTCAGGAAGGGTCAATAGCAGCAGTCCCCTGCCCTCCTTGCCAGGGCTGAGGACTGAGGATGGTAATATAGGCCTTGAACCTGGACCAATAAGCTGAGGGGGCGGGGCTTAACCCTGTGACTTGCCCGGGAGTCCTGTGTCTTCCCTGCACCACCATCCCCCACCTCTGTACCATGCACCGGTGTGAGGGTCCAAGGATACCTTCAGTGACTTGAAAGAAACCGGCAAGTTCTTGAAGTGATAAAGGAAGAGCCCCTTCCGCGCCCATCCCCTCACCCCCCACCTCCACCCCCGTCCCCGCCTTCTGAGATTGAGGCTCCTCTACTTGAGCTCTTTTGTCTCTCGCTCCCCCAAAGCCTTCAGCTTCTCTGCGGCTGCAGGAAGCTTTGATTCGCTGCCGAGAATCTGGGTTGCAATTTGGGGGCTCAAAAAAAAGGGAGGAACCATTTCTTGTGGGAGGCACGGGAGGAAAATCATTTCGGTGACTGTAGGTAATTAAGTCGCCACAGCGCTATGGAACATGCATTATATTATACGATGATTAATCCCTGGGACAGCGGGGAGATTTTTCATCTTCAAAACGCTCCTCGGCTGCTCATTAATCATCTCAGCCCCAAGGAAAGAGAGGCTGTCCTGGGAGTGGGGAAACTGAGTCAGCTGAATGTCTCTGACCCCACCTCCCAGAAGCAATGCAGGTCAGGGCCACCAAGGGCTTGCGCCCCAGGTGCCTCGTCCTGGTGGCGTCAGCCTACTTCCCAGCCTCGTGGGGACCTGCACGCGAATCAATGGAAATGTTATTTTAAATGAGAAGAAAGCTGCCGAGCTCTGCTGGCGGGGGCTGCCAAGGCCCGCCCGGCTTTCATCTGCTTTTGTTCTCTCTGCCTGGGTACCTGCGAATTTGCAGTGCGCAGCCTCCCTGGGAAAGCGAGGCATCTTCCAGTTCTCTCAGTGAGCATTTTAAAGGAAAGTGCTGTTTTTCTCACAGACGCCTTTCTTTGCAATTGGGACATCGTGCTATAAATACAGCCCATCCTGCTTTGCATTCAAATTGTTGTGAAAGTTTGGGGCTGTAAATAATATGTTCTAGGTGCTCGAGACAGATTTTTTATTATTATTTTTTTTCCTCCCAGTTCCTGGAGCCAGTGATAAATTAAACATTTCTTTTACACTCCCACCCTGCAATACGAAATACAGGGCTGATTGCTTCACACCTGACATCAAGTGTAAAGGTGACCTGTGGGTGAGCTGAGGGTGGGGAGTTACTCTGAGTGGGAGAAGTTGGGGAGCAGGAAGGGGGAAGATGCTTTTCCGAGCTTGACCTTCCCCGTGATGATGTTTACATCTGAATGACCTTCTGATAGCAGGAAGGGATCGCCCCCCCAAAGATCTCTTTTATGCAGGGGAAACTGAGGCTGAGAGCTATCTGCTGCAAACATGTCCACCATGACTACAGGGTGTGCCCTGGCCCGCTTTTCCTCTGGGTGTGCTGGATGGTGGAGAGGGGAACAGCTGGTCCTTGAGCCCAGCTGGAAGAAACGGGCTGCCAGGCACTGTGGACAGGTAGAGCCCACTGGCAGCATCAGATGGGCCCTTACAGACAACATAACCTCATATCCAATCTCCAGTCTCAGTTCCCTTGCCCTGAAGTGAAGTAAAAAATAGAATTCCTTAGGCCCTGGGGAGGAGTGAGAAAGGTCTCTGATGTGCTTAAGGGGGAGCAGCTGTGACCCAGGACCCCATGCCCAGGAATGATGTCACTCCTTAAGCCATTGGAAACACATGCAGGCTGCTAGGAACTCCAGTCGACACCAAGCCTGCAGGTATCTTTTCTTACTCTGTAAGCCCATTGGCTGGGTCTACCAGGAAGCTGTATTCATCAGACAGGTTTAGATAGGACCCATGTTTTGTAGATACAAAAGGGTTCATCCTGGACATGACTGGGCTGCATTCGGACCCCAGGCTAGAGGAGAAGGTTTGCATGGGCCCCCAGGGTAACATGAGCAACAGACATCAACACAGCCCCCCGGATGTGTCAGCATCACGGACCCAGACATAGCCATCAGCTGTAGCCTAGGCCCAGATGTCACTATAACCCTGCAGGGCAATGTAGGCCTTTTGGATTGGCATGGGCCCAGCAGCAGTGTGGTCCCTGAACTCCAGTATGGTCTCCGGTAGTGTCCCAGACCCTGAGCAGTTGCACCCTGATGGCAACAGGAGCCATGGACCTCAACACAGACCTTGGCTGCAATAGAGCCACAGACTTAGACACCCCTCGACCCTCCACCACAGCTCGGGCCAAGGTCAACATGGCCCTGGGTTGCAGCAAAGGCCCCCCTGATCTGTAGGGTATGATGGCAGCATAATCCTCAGGCATCAACATGGTCTCTGGTGTTGACCCGTCCCCCAGGCATCTGCACAGCCTTCAGTGATAAACAAAGTCACTAACATTCACATAGACCCTGTCTGCGGCAGGGCCATGGACCCAGACATGGCCCCTGACAGCAGCGTGGGTCAGTCAACACTCCGGCCACAGGTGGCCATGCAGTCCACTCCGAGCAGCGTGACCCTGGCAGCAGCACGTCCCTTGGATCTAACATGGCCACTGGTGACAGCGCAGAGCCCAGATATCTGCGATATTTGTTGGTGACACAGGCCATGGGCATCAACCCAGACCCTGGCTATAGTAGGACCATGGCCCCAGATACGGTCCTAAGAGGTAGCCTGGATCCAGATGCCACCGTGGTCATGGTTGCAGCAAGGTCTCTCAGATCAGTATCACCTCGCCACAGGGTGGCCCTCAGACACTAACATAGCCACAGGTGGAGGCCCAGATCACAGGCACCCACCCAACCCTTGATGGCAACGGACACTTTGGATATCACCACAGATCCTGGCTGTGGTAGGGCCACAGACCCACACGTGGCTCAAGCCCAGACAACAATATGGCCCCAGTGGCAGCCCAGGCTGCTCAGATTGTGGTGGCCCCTGTGGCGACATGGCCCTTGGGCACCAACGTGGTCACAGTGGCAGCCTAGATCCCAGGCATCCTCACGACTTAGGATGGTAACAGGAGCCACGGACATCAACGCGGATCCTGGCTGTGGTAGGGCCACAGACCCAGACATGGCCCTTGGCAGCAGGCCAGGACCAGACGTTACCACAGCCCAGGGTTAAAAGCAGGCCTCCGACATCAGCCTATTTCTCACCACCTTTGCCTCTTCAGATCCACCTCTCTCCACAGGACATGAACCTCTTTGCCTCTCTCTCCCTCCTATACCCCTCTGCATTAGCTCACCATAAAGATGCTGGACTGCCCTGACAACCAGTGGTTTCTTCCCGCCCACCTGGTGCTGTGTGAGTTCATCTCCTCTGATTGGTCCCAGTAGCACTGAGCAGTCCTGTGGCTTCTTCCTGCCCGACCAGGGCAAAACTCCAGTTCCCGAGTTTTCAAGGCAAGCATTTAGCTAGCTGAGCCTCCCCCAGCCGGTACTTTATTTGAACTATTATTATCATTTGTTGTAGGATCCTCACTGGCAACTGTTTTCTTTCTGCAGCTTTTTTTGATTTCCTTGATTGCTTTTGAGCAGTGCTAAGGATAGAACCCAGGGCCTTGGGCGAAGGATGCCCTCCCCATTCGCACCTCAAGCCCCTAGCACCGGGAACATGCATGGCCAGTTTTGTAGACTTGTTTTCTACAGAAAGTTAGCGAAAGCCGTGTTCCTCTGAAGACTACACCGCAGGCGACTACTCCCCCACCGTGTTAAAATTTGATTTCTATGCTTGGCTTTTTTGTTTTTCAGTCTTAAAACTTCCCTTTGACTCCGTCTTATGGCACCTAGGTCTATGATGGGGACAAAGCCATTCATTTCAAGAGAGTTTGTTGTTACCTCTTGAAGCATGGTCCTGGGGTGTCGTGAATCTTTGGCGCTCCTATCTCAGCTGGATCAGCAATGCAGGGTTGGGTGTCTTTCTGCTGCAGGGTTATGTGTCTCCTTGATACTTTGTATCCCCCATACAATTTGGGACTGTGGGCTGGACTTTTCAGATTTTGTTCTTTTGGCACCCTGGTCCTTTTAAACCCCTTCTGGGACAAAGTAGATTTGTTATTGTTTGAGCAGAGAAACCTCTTTCTTAGCAATGTTAAGAGCCCCAGTTTTGATCATCTCTCCAATAGCCTTTTTTCCTCTTCCTCCGGGTCATCAGGTACTTTCCTTACCTTGAAGATGCAGATGTCTGAAAATGTGCCCCGAGTGTACGCTGCACAGGCCACGGCTTCATTTTCTGGTTTTCAAACTGACTTTTGAACCTCCCAGAACTTCCTAATTGTTCAGGCTCTTTTACTGGTGATGACCCCAGGTGATGACCAACTGTAAGTATCCTGCAAAGGGTCCCAGCTACCCTAGGTCCCTGTCCCTCTGGGTCCCTGTTCCCCTTTAGGTACCTGCTCCTTTGGGTTCCTGCTCCCACTGGGTCCCTGTTCCCCTGGGTCCCTGCTTCCCTGGGTCTATGCTCCCCTGGGTTCCTGCTCCCCTAGGTCCCTGCCCCTCTGGGCCCCTGCTCCCTTGCGTCCCTGCCCCTCTGGGTCCCTGTTTCCCCTAGGTACCTGCCCTTTTGAGTTCCTGCTCCCACTGCGTCCCTGTTCCCCTGGGTCCCTGTTCCCCTGGGTTTTTGCTCCCCTAGGTCCCTGCCCCTTTGGGCCCCTGCTCCTTTGGGTCCCTGCCCCTCTGGATCCCTGCTCACCTAGGTTCCTGCCCCTTGGGATTCCTGTTCCTCCTGGGTCCCTATTACCCCTAGATTCCTGCCCCTTTGTGTCCCTGCCCCTCTGGGTCCCTGTTCCCCTAGGTCCCTGCCACACTGGGTCCCTGCTTCCCTGGGTCCCTGCTTCCCTGGGTTCATGCTCCCCTGGGCCCTTGACCTTTTGGGTCCCTGATCCCTTCGGTCCTCGCTCCTTAACTAGTCTCCCTTTGGGTCCCTTTTCCCCCTGGGTCCCTGCTCCTGGATCAGTGCCCCTCTGGGTTTTGTTTATTTGGTTTTGGAAGGAATCTGACCCCCCCCCCACCATCCCTTCTAATTCATTAAAGGATATGGAAAGCTATACCTTTTATGTTCTAATTTGAAATGTAGTTTACATTTTTCATAAGTTTTATTTTATGTAAGATTTTATCTTATGCATGCAAAATTATACAAAATTTTATTTTATATATACATAATTGTGAATTTTTATGTAAAATAGTTTGTGTCTCAACTTGGCAGTCATTTTCCATGTTACACGTGTTTGCCCATTTAGGTTTTTAAACAGCCACTCACTCACGTGAGGAAATAGTCATTCTTTTACTGTAGACTTGGGTCCTGCATAGCATTCCACGCGTGTGCAGACGCAGCCTTCTCTCCACTGTTGGCTTTTCTCCCAGGAGTGAGGTCCCTGGTGAGCCTGTGGATTCAGAGAGCATTCTCTGTCACTGACGTGAGGTCAGCAAGATTCAGCCACCACCAGGCCCCCGAGGTAAGGCAGGCAGATTCTCTCCGTTATCAGTCTTAGCCCCACCCAGAGTTTCCTTCCCATTTCTTTCTGATTCAGCTTTTTCATGCCTGCACTCCAGGCTTGGCTGGAGGTCTTGGGGACATGTGGCCTGTCCAGGTCTATTTGATGTCCTGAATATGGTTTGTGTGTGTAGTATATATGTGTGCACTCAAGCACATAGAGGCCAGGGGCCAACATTGGGTGTCTTCTACTGGTCCCCACTCTATTTTTTGAGATGGGGTCTCTCACTGAAACGGGCGCTTACTGATTGGCTAGACCAGCTGGCCAGCCAGCATCCAAGGAGCCTCCTTCTCCTCCTCTTTCCCTCAGCACTGAGGTAACAGATAAATATCACCACACCTGGTTTTGCTCATAGGTGCTGGGGGTCTGAACGCAGCCCTCGTGGTTTAGAGTTGAGCTGTCTTCCCAGGGGCCGTGTGGTGCCCACTGGGATTCTGGGATCCTAGGCCTGAGAAGGGCCATGACTCTCTTTTTTGAGAATCTTTCTGGATGGTTGTGATGGGCAGTCAAGATTGGGGACCTACAGGATCTGCTGGTGATTACAGAGTAAAGGAGAGCACACTCCCAGGCTGTCAGAGAAAAGCTCATTTAAGAGCAGCCGTCCTCAACCTTCCTAGTACAGGTCCTCGTGTGGTCGTGACTCCCCAACCATAAGATTATTGTCGTGGCTACTACAGAACTGTAATTTTGCTACTATTATGAATTGTAATATAAATCTGTTTTCCAAATGTCTTAGGTGACCCCTGTGAAAGGGTCGTTTGACCCCCAAAGGGGCGTTACCCACAGGTTGAGAACCCCTGCTTTAGAGGGATATGATTCAGAAGAAAACTGTGTGGAGCAATCTTCCCAATGGGAGTCACTGGAACCCAGTTTACAGGACCTGGATTAAGGGCAGCTGAGAGCTCCCGGCAGCCCTGTTCACATGACCCTGCACTTCTGCCCTCTGCCATTCTGCAGAGCAATGTGGGTGGCCACGCCTGTACCACAAGCCAAGCCTGTCCTGTGATAGAAGCCTGGGTCAGACCTGGTTAGGCTATGTTTCAAGCCCCTTGTAATGGCCACCAGCCTGAGCAAGCCCCTTTCTGTAGCCCAGTGTGTGGCTGTGGGCGTTCTGCTCTGCAGGTGCTCAAGCCCACACAGCTTCTCTTAAAATGTATGGTCTCCTTCGGTGGGAAGACCTGCGTGCCCAGAGGGACTGTCCTGCCCTTTTCAGGACACTTTCGAGCAGCCCGTGCCTGCAGGCTCCAAAGATTTAGTGGCTATGGATCATGGGTAGCCGAGAGGCCCATGGTCTGGGTGGACAGGGGACTTAGTCATCTGTGAAATGTGAGTCTCCCTCCAACCCCCCTTAGGGTTAGAACTCCTCTTACCACAGCAGGACAAAGCTCCGAGAGTCCTAGTTGCCGTCTTGGGACAGATGGGTTTTCAGATGGCCACTAGCTGCTTTACTGGCTGGGACTCGTGGCACATGGTGTGGTGGGTGGTGGGTGGGAGGGACAGAATCGCTGCACAGCTCCAGAAATCACATCACTGGCCGCCCCCCACCCGTATGTTCCAGGCTGGCTAGTCACTATGACGATGACAACAGCATAAGTAGTTCAGAACCACTGAAGAACAGCTGAAGAACGCAGTAGGCCACAGCGCTTGTAACAGCCAGGGGGTCTCGGGGCTGCTGAGAGGGCTTCCGCCACTCCTTGGTCCTCCTCGTAGTTCTTCGTCCACCATCTCTCCTTGCAGTGCATCTGAACAAAGCACCTGCCTCTCGGGGATGGACACAGATTCACTCTTGCTGTTGCCCAGGTCATGGCCCGAGCAGGGCGTGGCAAGCAGAGCAGGGGGTGGGGTGGGGGGGATCTTGGGAGCTAAGAACAGGACCCCTTTGAACATATAGACCCTCTCCTCTTCAGCCCTACTGGGGCTCCCACTGAGACAGTCCTCAAGTGTTTTCTGCCTCCCTGTATCTAATGTATCTATTATCATGAGGCCATCTCCCTGAGGTGGTCCAGGCTCAGGCAGGAGGAATCTCTCTCTCTCCCTCCCTCCCTCCCTCCCTCCCTCCCTCCCTCCCTCCCTCCTTCCCTCCCCCTCCTCTCTCTCCCTCCTTCCCTCCCCCCTCTGTGTGTGTGTGTGTGTGTGTGTGTGTGTGTGAGAGAGAGAGAGAGAGAGAGAGCACATGTATGCGTGTGTGCATGCGTGGTGTATGTGTGTTATTGTTCACATGAGTACGTCGGAAAACAAACTCAGATGCTGTTTCTCTGGAGTTACCCACTTTTTCATTTTATTTTATTTTTTGAGACAGGGCCTCTCCTTGCCAAGTAGGCTATGCTGGCTGGCCTGACCTATGGACGCATATCCCCAGCTCTGGAAGCACACGAGTGCTCCACCATGCCTGACTCTTTACGTGTTTCTGGGGATCAAGTCCCTTAGGCTTGCGTGTCATCGCTTTAGCACCTAGGCTGTCTCCCAGGCAGGAGAGACCTTTAACACAAGGCCGAGTCACTGTATAAAAAGTATCTGCTGGTCTTGGTTGCCAACAGGAGCTTAAAACCTCTCTTATTGTTTAGGAATCTGGAAGTGTATCGGCATTTTCCACTGCTGCCAGCCCTCGGCCTCCTGAAGCCTCAGCCTGCTTTGTTCCTGTCTGCTAACTACTAAGCTTTGCTTTTCCTTGTAACACCTAGCCAGGGCGCCAAGAAAAATAAACAGACACCGTTAGAATCTTGTTTTTCCGGCTCTCCCCCGGGGGCCATAAAGGATGTTGTGCATCCACCCTTAAAGTTGTCGGTAATGCATTGATCAGACTCCGTCTTTTGCCCTGCAGCCCCTACCAGCACTGAGGCCTGGGCGGCTTTAGATTTAAATAAAAAATAGACCTACTACAGATTTCCTTATGAGTTAGCAAGATAGCATTTGGGTATTGTGATAGAAACCCTGGGGTCATTATCATGTTGTCCCTGGTTCTGCTGTATACCCTGACAGAGTGCCTTGGGGGTTTCTACATGGCACAAAAGACCCAGGAGCTGCAAGTGTCTGTAGAACCTCTGTGACCATCTGAGAACTGAGCATCTATAGTGTGGTCCCATCTACTGCCTGGTGGCTTGAGAAATGTGTCCTTCCCCCAGGAAGAGGACCAAAGACCGATGTGAGCACCGCATTATTCCGTACAAAGACATCTACAAACAGTGTTGACCCGATGGAAAGGGGGATTTCATAAAGACGCAGCCTCTTCTTCACAGACGTGTGCTCCAGTGATGGACTGGAACATGAGCTGTCTGTGTTTGCACTCACACTTTGAAGTGCACGGGCTGGAGAGATGGCTCCGTGGGTAATGTGCTTGCTGTGTAAGCACAAGGACCTGATTTCAGTCCCCAACACCCATGTATTGGCGGTGCACCCCTGTAATCTCTGTGCTGAGGAGGTAGAGGCAGGAGGCTCTCCTGGGCTCTGGCCAGCCAATCGAGCCAAAACTGCAAGTGGCAAGAGCCAGGCCCAGTGAGAGACCCTGTCTCAGAAAGTAAGGTGGAGAGCAATCAAGGAAGATATCAACACTGATGTCTGGTCTCCTCATGCGCACACATCAGCAAATGCACCAACACACGCTCACACATGCGTGCACACACGTACACAAGCATACACGCACACACGCACAGTGAACGCAGGTCTGATAGGTGGGGGGACATGGTGACTCTAGAGGATTGAAGGGAAACTTAAGCCAACCTGGTTAAAAAAAAAAAACAAAACAAAAAACAAAACACAGGTCATGCTTCTGCCTCGCTCAGTTTCCTGTTTGTGGGGTGCAGCTAGGAAATGCTCCCCTTGTCTCAGGGAGAGCATGTGCAGAAGACCCAAGAGTCAGGACACTTTCCCTGGTAATTTCAAGAGAGCGTGACATCTGTGGATACTCCTGGGACTTGTGGCGTGTACACCAGTTTCAGTCTCTCAACCAAGTGATCAGTGCCACTTGCGAGGAAGAAAAGAGAAGGCAGGGACTTGAAGCAGATGCCTATGCTGGCCTGGAGGATGGGGGTAGGGGCTCAGCCTGGGGTTTTCCTTTCTATTGTTAACACCTGCGACCCTTCCTGAGATGACCTGGTGGTGGTCAGTTTCAGGTGCAATTGGATTAGTGGAAGGAGAAACCAAGGGCTGGGTGAATAGCACACAGTCAGCGCATTGCCACAGCAGAAACGATGGGGTGGGGAGGCAGTGGATGGAGGGGAAGATGCCATCTAGTGAGCTAGCTCCACCACGGTGGACTCCGCAGGGCCCCACAGCGCACATCCATGCCCCTCTCCTGGGCCTCGGTGACACAGCCTGGATCAGTCTATTACTTTTCTTCCTCCCTGTGATCTGACAAGAGGCAACTTGAGGAAGGGTTTATTATGATTTGTAATATGAAGATACAGTTCAAGATGGTAGAAAGTCTGAGCAGCAAGAGAAGCTGAAGGCTGTGGCAGCAGGAACATGAGACTGTATAATGACATCAGGGTGGACCTGGAGGCCAAGAAAATAAGAAAGGAAGCAGGCAAAGTTATGAAGCCTCAAGGCCCTTGGGGTTGGGTAATGGCTCATCAGTGAAGAGCATTTACTGCTCTTCCAGAGGACCCAGGTTCGAGTTCCAGCACCTACATGGTGGTTCCTAACCATCAATAACACCAGTTCCAGGGAGATATGATGCCCTCTTCTGGCCTCCATGGGTATTGCAAGCACATGGGGCACATACACATATTGGCAAAGCACTCACGCACACAAAAGAAATAAACCTAAAAAAACAAAAACAAACAAGCAGACAAAGCAAAACTCAAGGCCTGCCTCCAGCAATTCATTTAATCCATATAGGCTTCACCTTCTTAAGTTTCACAACTTGTAAAAATCTGAAGCTTTTAAAATTGTACTGGGAACTGGGAACAGAATATATTTAAAGGCACAAGCCCATGGGAGGTGTTTTCTATCTAAACCATAGTGAATAGGACCCCATTTCAGAGGAGCAGTCACATGCTTTCCAAACCCAGCGCAGCATTTGCTGACATGACAGCCTCTTCAAACACTTCTTCCTGGAGTCGATGGACAGGTGCTGTGCTTTGGATGCTGACTGTCTCCCACAGGCCCATGTGTTAAAGGAGAGGTGTGCAGTGTGACTCCTTTAAGGGGTGGGGTCTACCTGGAGGTTTTTAAATACTGGGCATGTGCCCTTCAAGTAGTCTATGGGACTCCTCTTCCTTGTTCCTCTTTGTACCCCGATTATAATGTAAGTGGCTTGTTCTACTGCACAAGCCTACTAGGCCTCCTTGTGCCCAGCTGATCATGGATTGGAGTTGTTAAACCCATTAGCCCACATAAGCCTTTCCTGCAGAGGCGGAACCTGGAGAGACAACCTTTCTTCTCACAGAAGTTAATGGTCTCTGGTCTTCTGTTATAGTAATGGAAAACCAGTACGTACAAACTAGCCAGGGAACCCATGGTTCACAGAAGAGGTGGCACATGGGACCAGAGACACAATGGGTGGGAAAAGAGCATCAGTTTGGCTTCTAGAAAGACTTGAAGCCCTCACCAACCAAGCAGAGAGGCCTTCCGATGCCTTGGGCCTGTACCTTCCAGGAACCTACAAACACTTGCTCCCATGTGCACCTTATTGGGGTGATTTCAGAAGACATCTCTCTCTCCCAAATATATTGGCCTTTTAATAAATATTTTTAAAATCTTATTAAGATAAAGCAAAGATGCTCATAAGCAAATTACATCAGGGCTCAAATTTTCGAAATTTATTTATAAAAATTATTTTTAGCTCATCACTCAGTTAAGCAAAATTTAAAAACAACACTTTAGGGAAAAAAAACTTTGAGCTTGACAGATTAAAAAATGTTTCTGTCTTTAATCGTTTATTTTTGTCTCCTGCAATAATGACACCTACTTGGGAAGGTAAATGTTTTTTGAACAAGCATCTCTCAAGGTTTAACCTCAATTAATCACAGCTTCAAAGCTCTCTCACTTCCTGGAGGAACCAGCGTCCCGGGAGAACCTGTGTAGATTCAGAGACAGAGACCGAGCCCTGGGCCAGAAATTGGAGCTGGTGCTCAGAAGGCTGAGCGATTGCTTAGCATACAGGACGCCCTACCTTTGATTGTGGCTCCACATTATCCAAGCTGGGACTACACACTGCCCAGCTCAACACTCCAAGGGTGGAAACAGGAATATGGAGACTTAAGACTATCCCTCGCCAGCCTAAACTACACAAGACCCTATAAATAAACTCCCTCCCTCCTTCCATCCCTCCCTCCCTCCCTCCTTCCTTCCCTCCCTCCTTCCTTCCCTCCCTCCCTCCCTGCCTCCTTCTCTCCCTCCCTCCCTCCCCTCCCCTCCCTCTGTCCCTCCCTCCCTCCCATGACTGCAGTTACATTGGCCCTGGGCCCTACTGGATACTGTGAGTGCAAAAGGAAGGGCAGCATCCCAAACTGTGCAGACCTGGGGTGCTTTTGGAGGTCCAGGACTACACTGGGGATCCAGAAGTCTCCACCAGGAGAAAGAAACTGGTCTGTGGTTGGACTGCTTCCTGGATCAGTAGCTAGACAGAGAATAGCAGCTCAGAGTGTGAGGGGAAGGAGCAGGGTAGCTGTCCAGGACACATGACCTGTGTGCTATTGCAGGGTGGAGGGGCACTTTAATTTTGATTTTACAATATATATAAAATGTTTTAGAAACTTTAAAAGTTCTACAGTCTTAAAAATTCAAATACCTTAAGTTTAGTCTCTTTTTTAAAAAAAATACCAACGGTCTCTTTTTTAAAATCCAAAGTACACAACTGTAGGTGCATATATATATATATATATATATATATATATATATATATATATATACCTAAGTGGGATACCACCACTTAGGGGCTTATTCCCACTTCTGAGCCAGGAGGAAACAGAAGCCTATGTTCCATAGCCCCACCTGCAAAGACCCCTGAGATGGAGAAGAGGGGATGCATTTCCAGCCTCCCACGCTGTCTCTCCTTCCTATACACCTCCAACAGAGGGCTTCCACTGAGATCCCAAACCTAGTGGAGACTAGACGAACCTAAGAGATTTGTGCTACATGAACCTTTCCAGTGAAAAACAGCTCAAGAGATGGCTAAGGCTTCAGAACACTTACCATTCTCCCAGAGAGCCTGGGTTCAGTTCCCAGCAGTCACATCCGGAAGCTCACAACCACCTGCAACGTGTCCTCTGGCCTCAGTGGTACCACCATACACAGAAACTCATGCAAGCATACAACATAAATACTATACATATAAAAATAAAGAAACCTTCTTTTAAACTTTTATTTTTATTTTATGAGCATTAGTGTTTTGCCTGCATGTATGGGTGTGTGAGGGTGTCAGGTCCCCTAGAACTGGAGTTAGAGACAGCTGTGAGCTGCCATGTGAGTGCTGGAAATTGAACTGGGTCCTTTGGAAGAGCAGTCAGTGTTCTTAACCTCAGAGCCAGCTCTCCAGCCCCTAAAGAAACCATTTTTTAAAAAATAAAGGTAGATTCCCGTCCCTGAAATACCATAGTAGAACGAAAGAAATTGAATTCATTTTGAACAACAAAGATGTGACAACTTTGACAGGTATAAAACTGCCCACAAAGTAACACATGAGCAAAATAGAAACAAAAAGTCCCTGAGTCCCCATCATGAGAGCTTGGGGCCATTCCTTCACCTTCTTGCATCTGAGGATTCCACGGTTCCAAGCGGGGCAGAGGTGACACAAGGTTCACCACCAGCCCTACACCGCCCAGCTGCACTCCTCCACTTCCTCTTTCAGAAGTGGCCCTCCACAGCTCTGCCCAGCTGCCCAGCATGGTTCTGGCAGGCGCTGAGCATGGTCCCGCTGGGAGGAGGGAGATGGAAGAGATGAGATTAGAGGAGAGGGGTCTGCAGCCAACGTTCGGGCCACAGCAAAGATGCCCACAACATTCTAACCACTAAAGGAACAGATTCAAGCTGTACAGAGAAAGCTCTGAACTTCTGTAGAAACCAAGGAAATAAAGGGCTCTAGAAAAACTATAAAAGTTCCCCGAATATCTGGCTACTTAATAACTTTAGTTTTCTTCTAAACACCATAGATAGCCAGGTGGTAGTGGCTCACGCCTTTAATCCCAGCACTCGGGAGGCAGAGGCAGAGGCAGATGGATCTCTTGTCAGTTCGAGGCCAGCCTGGTCTACAGAGTGAGCTCCAGGACAGGCTCCAAAGCCACACAGAGAATTCCTGTCTCAAAAAACAAAACAAAAACTGTATACAACAGAAGACATCAAAAGGAAAAATGTCAGCTGATTTTAAAACCAAGGAAAATAAGAAAACACAAGCTCTCAGAGCTGGTGCACTGGGAAGTCAAAGCAGGAAAGGTCCGTAAGGCGTGTGTGTGTGTGTGTGTGTGTATGTGTGTAGTGCTGGGGAGGCCCTTTCTACCTCAGCAAATTAAATCCAAACAGGAGACAATGAACAGTGATGAGAAAGAGCCAGAAGTGGTGGAGAAAAACAATAGAACCAAAGTTGCTGGGTCTTTGAAGAAGTCAATAAAATGTATAAATCTGTACCCAGGCTTTTTAAGAGAGAGAGAGAGAGAGAGAGAGAGAGAGAGAGAGAGAGAGAGAACAAAACATTAGTCACTTTTAGAGCGATATCATTAATATATACTCTGCAAACATTAAATGAAGATATTATTTTTCAAAACCTGTGCCAATGAATTCAGCAATTCTTGAGCACCGAAGTCACTCAAGAAATACACAGCCTAGAGTCCACGAGCTGTCTGGGTCGATTAAAGCCATTACTACCATGCCTGACACCTGCGTTTAATCCCTGGAACCCCCACAGTGGAAGGAAAGAACCGGTGCCCAAAGTTGACCTCTGACCTCCATGTCCACAACATTACATACGTGTGAATGAACACACACAGCCCCACCCATCCCATCATACACACACTAAAATAATTGAAATGTTAAGAAAAAAGTTTTTTTAATTAATTAATTTATTTATTAAAGATTTCTGCCTCCTCCCCGCCACCGCCTCCCATTTCCCTCCCCCTCCCCCGATCAAGTCCCCCTCCCTCATCAGCTGGAAGAGCAATCAGGGTTCCCTGACATGTGGGAAGTTCAAGGACCACCCACCTCCATCCAGGTCTAGTAAGGTGAGCAACCAAACTGCCTAGGTTCCCCCAAAGCCAGTAGGTGCAGTAGGATCAAAAACCCATTGCCATTGTTCTTGAGTTCTCAGTAGTCCTCATTGTCCACTATGTTCAGCAAGTCCGGTTTTATCCCATGCTTTTTCAGACCCAGGCCAGCTGGCCTTAGTGGGTTCCCGATAGAACATCCCCATTGTCTCAGTGTGTGGGTGCACCCCTCGCAGTCCTGAGTTCCTTGCTCGTGCTCTCTCTCCTTCTGCTCCTGATTTGGACCTTGAGATATCAGTCCGGTGCTCCAACGTGGGTCTCTGTCTCTGTCTCCTTTCATCACCTGATGAATGTTAATATTCAGGAGGATGCGTATATGTTTGTCTTTGGATTCACCTTCTTATTTAGGTTCTCTAGGATCACTAATTATAGGCTCAATGTCCTTTATTTATGGCTAGAAACCAAATATGAGTGAGTACATCCCATGTTCCTCTTTTTGGGTCTGGTTTACCTCACTCAGGATAGTGTTTTCTATTTCCATCCATTTGTATGCAAAATTCAAGAAGTCCTTGTTTTTTACTGCTGAGTAGTACTCTAATATGTATATATTCCATACTTTCTTCATCCATTCTTCCATTGAAGGGCATCTAGGTTGTTTCCAGGTTCTGGCTATTACAAACAATGCTGCTATGAACATAGTTGAGCATATACTTTTGTTGTATGATAGGGCCTCTGGTATTGCTGGGTCCAGGGGTAGGTTGATCACGAATTTCCTGAGAAACCGCCACACTGCTTTCCAGAGTGGTTGCACAAGTTTGCATTCCCACCAGCAATGGATGACTGTACCCCTTTCTCCACATCCTCTCCAGCAAAGGCAATCATTGGTGTTAAGAAAAAAGTTTTTAAATAAATACAGAGCCTGAAAAACCCCCATATGGATAAAAGGAATTGAAATGACAGTACACACACATACACACACACACACACACACACACACACACTTTATCCTGTAATGTGGCATTGCTCGAAAGGTAATTTCTTAATCAATGAACAGAACAGAGTCCACAGAGGAAACCCAGACCCAGGTGGCTTTAAGGATGAAGTCATCCAGACATAATAATAGCAATTCTACCCCTACTATTTTCTGAAAATCAAAAAGTTACATCTATTTCCTAACTCATTCTTTAAGACCAGCTTTCCTCAATTCTAACGCCAGACAAAAATTATCACAAGAAAAGAATAATGATAGATCAATAACCTTTGTGAGCATGGATGTAAAAATTCTAAGCAAGACTTCAGCAAATGGAATCCAACTATACAATGTCTAAAATACAGCAGGAGCTGCTGAGGGTTAGCCCAGGGGTGGGAGGTGTATTTACCATTTGGAAATCAATGCTGTTCTTCATCTTACTGGGCTGAAATGGAAAAACCTCATGGTCATCTCAAGAGAACGGAAATACATTTGCAGTCGTGATCCATCCCCCATCTCAAAGACTCTTAGGAAACAACAGGTAGAAAGTCCTAGCGAGTTACAGCACAAAGGAACACAGTCTCGTTCTCCTGAGGTTTGCGTGTGGGCCCAAAGCCTACACACAGCTTCACTGAGTCCGCTACTGAGGGTCAAAGGTGACCACCGAAGTTCTACCATCCCTGAGATCCACTGGGGGAAAAGCTGTGTCTAAGCTGCCTCAGTTGCTTCTCAGAGTCCAGCCGCTATGGCTGTAGAAGTGGCGGGTGCGGCTCCCTAAGGGTGTTGGCTGCAAGACGCCATTGTAACTAAAGGCTGCCTGCCCATGGCTTCACTAACATGGGCGACTTTCTATCTCAGAGTGGGCAGGAAATGAGAGCAGTAAGACTTGCCTCGCAGGAACTGCCATTTCATGTGAGAACACACACACACACACACACACACACACACACACACACACACACACAAAGACCCCCACTGCACTCCACCGCACAGAAGCAAGCCACAGGCTCTGTCTACAGTCAGGGAGTAGAAACCTGGCAAGGTAGGCTAGTAAGGCACAAGGAGCCTGGGGACACTTAAGGGTCTGTCACCACAAAGAGAAACTTGCTCAGCAAACTATGAAAAAGTGTCCCCAGCTCTCATGACATTAGCGATACAAAAGTGAAGGCACAAAGAAGGATCGAAAGCAGGGGCTGGGGAGATGGCTCACTTGGCAAACTGCTTGCCTTGAAAGAATGAGGCCCAGAGTTCGATCCCCAGCACCCACTTAACAAACTGGATGCAGAGGTACATGCGTGTAGTTCCAGTGTTGGGGAAGCAGAGGCAGGTGGATCCCTGGAGCTTCCTGCCAGCTAGTCTCGCTGAAATGGAGAGATGAGCTCATCTCTGATGCTTGAAGAAGTTGACCATGTTCTCCATGTGCATGTGTACACACCATCCTGATGCACACACACATGCACACAAGCACATGCGTGCACATACACGAATGCTTTCTGGTAAGATGAAAGGCATCTGATAAGATGAAAGCTGATTCACAGGGCAAGAGGTCCAAGGTTAAGGCAGAAGGTTAAGACTGATTGTGTCTGAAGTGGATCTAATGATGCAACTTGGTTCAAATCAGAATCCCAGCAGCCTTTATCTTCGGAACCACTGGAATTGAGCCTAGAAAGACACAGAATGTAGGACTGCCCCAAAATCTCTGAGGAGAAAGAAAGAATAAATTTGACAGATGTGGCATGATTTCATTTGTTATTATGTTAATATTGCTACATAACTTGATGGGCTCTGAATTACCGGAGTAAGAATTATCAATACAATTATGGTATTATCTCAAGATTGTTAACTCAGCAATGGGGTATTCATTTAAAGAGAGACAATGGAACAATGAAACAGAATGGGGACGCAATAATATATGCTCAGATAAAGAGACGGATGCTGGGCCAAGGCATGGAGGAAGTGCAGAGAATAAGCTGTTCAGGAGGGGATGCTGGGAAAACCAGCTTGTAACAGTTGATGTTGATTCCCAGCACCCCCTTAAAAAACTGGGTATAGTTGTACATGCATGTAGATGCTGGGAAAACCAACTTGTAACAAGAGATGCTGACCCTACCTCTCATTGTATGCAAAATCAAGCTGAAATGGACCACAGACCTAAATGGTAAACAAAAAATAGGAAGCATCTAGAATGGAAAAACAAAGGTCCTGAGTCAGTTTCCTGAAGTACTGTTTCCAGTCAGAAAATATCTACAGGAAGACACCCCCAAAGTTCCACTCTTCCACCCAGTAAAAGGCTCCTTTGGAAGCATTGTTTTGGTTAATTTCTTCATTGCTGGATCAAATGCCAGAAGCAGCCCAAAGGAGGAAGGACTTATTTTGAATTGCAGTGTCAGCTCATCGTGGGGAGAGGACCTGGTAGAGTTCATGGTGTAGGGAGGGCATGGCAGAGACACTTCACCTCCTGGCCAGTCAGGACTCCGGAAGTATGGACTGTCAGCAAAAAATGGACATCATCTTCAAGACCCTGGTTTCTGCTTGCTAGGTCACAATGTCCAAAGGCTCTTCAACCACCCTAACTGTACCAAAGCTGGAGACTGAGTTGGAACGTGAGTCTATGAGGGACATGTCACTGATGTACACACACACACACACACACAAATGTGTATATATATATATTTGAGACAGGGTCTCACTATGTATCCTTGGTTGCCTTGAACTTACTATTTAGACCAGGTTGGCCTGCAACTCACAGATTCTCCTGCCTCAGCTGGTATTAAAGGCATATACAACCGCACCCTGTTGACATTTCCACACTGAAACAGGAATTTAAAAAAAAAGACTCAGAGAAAACATTTCTGAATCTTAGCCTGAATAACAGCCCTAGAACCAATGAACCACATACGACAAAATGCAGCTACCAAAATCTCTTGATGCCCAAGTACCTTATTTAACGTAGTATGACGTTTGCACAGAAAGTATACACATCCTTCTGGGTGCTTTAAACCATCTCTGGGTGACCTACAACACCCAGCACAGTGTAATTGCTATGTAAACAGTTGTTGCACAGAAAGTATACACATCCTTCTGGGTGCTTTAAACCATCTCTGGGTGACCTACAACACCCAGCACAGTGTAATTGCTATGTAAACAGTTGTTGTATCGTATAGTTCAGGGAATAATTTGGAAACAAAAACACAAAACTATACAGATGTTCCATAATATGCAAATTTCCCTCCAAAGAGTTTCAACCTGTGCCTGGTGGAATATGTGGGCATAGAAAACAGACAGAATGCCCCTGGTGCCACTGGGCACAAAGAGAGATGAACTGTGGGTCCTCTAGCCCACCACGACTCTCAAGTACACTGACCACTTGTTCACTGACAGGAAACCATTAGGGAGGGCTGGAGGGACAGTACAGTCCGTCAAGTGGTGTCCGAGCAGGAGGCTCTGCGCTTAGTCTATATAAAGAAGCTGGACGTGATGGAACCCACTTGTAATCCTGGGGAGACAGACACAGCTGGATCCCTGGAACTCAGGTGGTGAGTTCCAGGTCAGGGAGAGGTCAGAGAGAGACCCTGTCTTGAAAAATTAAGGTAGATGGTTCCTGAAGACCCTTGAAGTTGTCCTCTGGATTCTACATGCATGCCCTTACAGAGGTGCATGTATATACTCATACATGAGTGCTGTGTGGGCATGTGGGCATGCAAACACCATACACACACACACACACACACACACACACACACACACGAGGGGAGAGAGAGAGAGCGCAGGCTCATTTACAATGGCAGAACAGATGTCACCTAGAGAGCAAGGCACTGAGATGCTGGATGTAGGGAAACTTAGGGAGGTGACAGACAGGTGTGTTCATCATCCTGACCAGGGTGATGATTTTATAAACTGATTGAATGTCAAGATTACTCATCTGTACACTTAAATTACATGCTGTTTATCATAAGTCAAGTCCATCTTGCCGATCCCTGACAAACATAAACCATACATGGCCCAGAGTGCAGGCTTCCAGGGGTCCTTACTGTTGTCAACAGGAAGAGGCGCCTTCTTTCGGCTCCAATTCACACACAGGAGAAGAATGAGCTCCTGCCCTGTGCTGTGGCTCGGCAGCTCTTGCAGATGCTGCTAACTGGTCTCCAGGCAGCTCTTTACAGCCAGAGTGCTTATGCCATGTCTCCCCAAGCTATCCTGGCAGCCAGAGCCAGCAGCTCCTGGCAACCCTCGCAGCTTTCCCACCAGCCTTCAATGTGACTCTCTCAGCCCACTCTAGTCAAGATCAAAATCACAAAAAGGTGAAAGCAATGCAGTCTGAAAGAGACTTAATAGGAATTGACTGCGGCATGAGGGGTAAGCGTTGGAGGGCAGAGTAAGGCAGAGGCTTCTCTGGCTGACGAGCAGTACTGGTATGTTTTGTTTTTGTCTTGAGACACGAGCTAACTCTGTTAGCCCAGATTGTCCCAAAACTTACTATGTAAGCCAGAATGATCCCCAAATTTTGGCAAACCTGTCTCAGTCTACTAAGCGCTGGGGTTAAAGGTATGAGGTGTTACAACAGAGAGGGGTGATTTCACAGTTAAGAAGCTGGATGGTGCTTTGTGGCCCCCCACGTGGCCCTAGTGCCCCTGGCAGGCTGGATCAGGGACAACTGCAAGGCCCTGGAGACAGGGCTATCCAGAGTAGCTCTGGGCATTGGAAAGTTTGGCTCCAAGACCCCTTATCATGGAAAGCCATCACGGGTTGAGAGCATGGAGTCTGACAGTTTCTTCTATGATTGTGAACTTTCCTTTCTCCTTTTTCAATTCATGCACGTTGTGTTGAGCGTCTCTCCTTTCTCCACCCTGTTATCTCTTCTTGTCCCTCTCTATCGTTTTTTTCCTACTTATATGTACATACGTGATTTCATGTGGCTGTGTGAAATCCAGGAACCTCAAATGAGAGAAAACCTGTTTGTCTTTCTGAGAAGGATTTAATTCATCATTCGTTTTCCTGCAAATGAGACAACTTCCGCCTTCTTTACAGCTGAAAATATTCCACTGTGTGTGTACCACGTTTTCTTTCTCCGATCCTCTGCTGCAGATGCCTGACTTGGCCCATCACTTGGGCATTGTGAGCTGCAGTAGCACAGGTGTGCTGGTATCTCTGTGGTGTGTTGGCTCGGAGTCCTTTGTGTAGAATCCCAGAAATGGCGTAGCTGGGTCCTAGAGGAGAATGCTTCTTAGTTCTTGGAGGCCCCTCCATACTGATTTCCCCAGATAGCTCTCACAAATGATAAAACCATTCACTTTCACTAGACATCAGAATGACCCCCCCAAGTGTGTGTATGTGTGTGTTCCTGTGGTGTGCGTGTGTGTGTTTCTGTGGGGTGTTTGTGTGTGGTGTGTGCTCCTGTGGGGTGTGTGCGTGTGTGTGTTTCTGTGGGGTGTTTGTGTGTGTGTGTGTGTGTGTGTGTGTGTATGTGTGTGTTCCTGTGGTGTGCATGTGTGTGTTTCTGTGGGGTGTTTGTGTGTGTGTGTGTGCTCCTGTGGGGTGTGTGCATGTGTGTGTTTCTGTGGGGTGTTTCTGTGTGTGTGTGTGTGTATGTGTGTTTCTGTGGGGTGTTTGTGTGTGTTTTGTGAAGTGTTTGTGTGTGTGTTCCTGTGGTGTGTGTGTGTGTGTTTCTGTGGTGGGTGGGTGTTACTGTGGAGGAGGGTGTGTTCCTGTGGGTTTTTTGTATATATCTGAGTACGCTTGCTTGTGCAGGAGGGTGCGAAGGCCAGAGGTTGACACAGGGTACCTTCCTCTGTTGCTCACCGTCCTATTTTTTGACACAGGGTCTCTCACCAAGTCTGTGTCTTGCTGGTTTTGGTTAGACTGCCCAGTGAGCTCCCAAGACCTTCCTGTCTCCACGTGGAGCTACAGACACATGGAGTGCCACACCCAAAGGCAGGTGCTGGGGATCTGAGCTCAGGTCCTCATGCTCACAAGGCAGGCACTCTACCCACTGAGCCATCTCCCTGGCATGGTAACCTTTCTCTAAACCTCCAGACCTCTCCAGGACTGAGGAGGTGCTGCATTCTGTGGGTTCACCCAGGTAGGGGCAAGATTCCTTAGATGAAATTAGAACAGAGAAGCCAGAACCAAGCACCTGTTCTTTGCACGGCATCCTTCCTTGGAGATGTTGGCCAGACGCTCGCAGCGGCCTGATCCCGCTCATTTGGCCTCCAGACCAGAAACAGACCCATGCTGGTGTGTTTCTCCCTGAATCTGGACAAAATGGCATCGTGATTCTGCAGCAGCTCTTTAGCACCTGGGACATTCGCCATCAGCATCATGAGCACTGGCAAAGTCTGCTTTTAGGTGATGACGTCACAGTCCATCTGGAAGGGTGACACCGAGCAAAGAAACGAGCCGGTCATTTCAATGTGTTTATGCGTCACAGGAGAACAGCTAAGCCACCCCCAAGTTCAACAAACTCATTTTTAAATGGCCAGATTTCTAACAATGAGCTCATACCCACAGACTTGGTTGGAATAGGCCTCAAAGACATAAATTTAAATAGATTAATTTTGAAGAATGCAATTAAAATGTTTAAGTCTGTTAAATCAGATAATCCAGTGAAGAGGCTGAGAGTCATTTATGGGTTCCGTAAAAGAAGTTATTAAAGTTGTATGTCGTATGGGAAGTCAGGTTTATGAGCCAAATTCAAAGCTTAGGAAAGCACTGGGTTTGGGGATGTCACTTTAAGACACCAAACAAACTACACTTGATTGGAACTTTTTTAAAAGCTGAAGGTTAAGATTCAGAGTCACCTTTGCGTAAGAAATAAGATCTCACAGGTGATAAAACAGCAGAAGAGAAGCCTTGCCACTTAGACCAGGCCCAGGGCAGCTGCCTCTCTATGATGGGGAAATTGAGGCTCAGGAAAGAGAGAGGCTACCTTGAGGCTATTTGGCTCTCTAAGGGTCCCGGAGTGCTTCCAAACAGAGCAGCCTCCGGCACCCTCATCCACACCTACCCTGGGAGCCCATCCACATCCTCCTGAGGTGAAGGGTTTGAAACCTGCTTGACTTCTGCCCATGCTCACAAAATAATTCCTCTTCATTGTCAATCAACTTCATCAGATTTGGAATCACCATGGAAACACATCACTGGTGCATCTGTGAGGATATCACCAGAATGGTTTAACTGAGATGGGAAGGCCCATCTGAATATGGGTGACACCTGTTGACCTGAAGTCCCAGAGTTATAATTAATTAATTAATTAATAAAGGGGAGAGTGATCTGGGCATCAGCATTCGTCTCTCTGCACCTTCTTGTGAATGCCACGTGACCAGCGACCTTCAGCTCCTGCAGCCATGACTTCCCTGCCATGATGAACTGAATACATCCTCAAACTGTGACTTGAAAGAAACCCTCCCTTGCTTAATCTGCCTTTGACAGGGAATTTGCCATAGCAATGAGAAGCATAATGTATAGACTTGTTGTGGCCTTGGATTTCATTTTTACACAGATTGTGAGCCCTGACTACACTCCCATTTTTATCTTAGTAAGTCAACGTTTATATCTAAGGGGCTTTCTCTCTGCCCATCACTCCCTCTGCTTACTTGAGGTAATGTCCCACATGTAGCCTAAGCTGGCCTGCTGCCCTGTCTCTGTAATGCTAGGATAACATGTAGGGCTGCCAGGCCTGACTTCGCACCATTTTAACAGGGAGAAATGCATTTTGGAGACCAGCTTACCACAGTGACTTCTCTCACCACTACGAATTGTTGCTTTTCTGTCCTTTCCTGTGCTGCCCCAGCTGGAGAACACTGCAGCATACCTGGGGCGTGGGCCTGCCCACAGTCTGAGTTTTTCTCTTCCTGTGTTTCCACTCGATGTGAGTTCAAGGCTGCCACTCCTGCTCACTGTTTCTCTCGTCCTCATCTTTCTGGTCAGTCTTCCTGTCGCACCCCGCTGCTGTCTCCAGGAATGTTTCCTTCACCCTCTGCTCCCTCCCGGAAGAGGCTTCTCCTGTTCTTCTGTGTCCACGCTGTAAGTCCATCTCCCTGACTCCTCAGATCAGTAGTGTCAGCTGCCGCTCATCACAGTCGAACACCTTCAGCCTGTATTCCTCCAACTCTGCCCCCTTCCCCTGCCCCCCGCTTGGTCTGAGTCCCACTTTATCTGTTTGCTCCTTACCTCCCAGGAGTGGGGGCTGACTGCTCTTATTTTATAAACCATATCTCTTTGGGGTGGTTGAGAGTGCTGGCTGCTCTTCCAAAGGAACAAGGTTGGGTTCCCAGAACCCATGTCGGTGGCTCGCAGACACCTGTAACACAAGCTCTGAGAACTCTGACTTCCTCTTCTGGCCTCCAAGGGTAGATGTGCACATACAGACACATGCACACACACACACACACACACACCACCACCACCACCACCACCACCACCCCATAATTAAAAATAAAATAAATCTCAGAAACATGGCTTCGAAACCCCCATTGGAGCAATGCTACCAAAGCTCTCTGTATCCATGGGTTCTCTGAATTTCCATCTTCAGCATTTACACTTAGTTCATGCTTGCTTTTTTTCCACCTCTTTTGAACCCCCCATATCCTCACCGTGGTCTTCTTTTCTGGCATATATATGGTTAAAGTACTGGCTGAGAATTCTGACATCTGAGGCATTCACGTGTTTCTTCTCCTTCTGTTTTTCTTCTCCACTCCCCCCTCATGGCAGAGTTTCTATGTGTAGTGTAACAGTCCCAGCTGTCCTGGAACTCGTTTTGTAGACCAGGCTGGCCTTGAACTCATTGACATCCGCCTGCTTCTGCCTCCCAAGTGCTGGGATTAAAGGTGTGTGCCCTACCGCCCAGTTGTTTCTATTTCTTCTTGGCAACAGGCTCCACGTTCCTGCTAGGGCATATCTAGTAGATTCTGATTCTAAGCCAGCTATCATGAGCACTCTACTGTGCAGTCTGAAAATGCCACGTACACTGTGTTAGTATGCACTGCTCTTCCTTAGAAGAGGCCTGGCAGGGTGCTTTAGACAGGCCCTATTTAATAATAGTAGCACTATTTAACTACTCAGTCCTGCGGGGCTGCAGTCTTGCAGGGCTGGCTTCCAGGCTTTCATAGGGTGTCTCTGTCTGGTCCCTTTAGTTGGGCATGAGGCCTCAGGGGAGTCCAGTGATGAGCTGGGGTGGAAGCTAAGCACTAAGCAAGCATTCACTGCCCTGCTCTTGACTGTGGCTGTGACATGACCGGCTGCTTCAAGTTCCTGCCTTGACTTTTCCGCTGTGATGGACTGTAACCTGGACATGTGAACTAAAATCTCCCCTAGTTCTCAGTCAAGGTCTTTTATCAGAGCAACAGAAATAATAACACATATGAGACAATAATAACACAACAGAAATAACCACAACATATGCCCAACCATGATGCTAACCTGGATCCCTGGGACCAAGTCCTCTGTCTGATAAGACAGCTGCCACCTTGTCGGGGAAAAGTCATTATGGTCCATCTTTTAGAAGAAGTACATTATAGCAATGTGCAGGTCAATGTACATTATAGTACATTATACTAATGAATCACAGATTAGCAGGAGGCTCTAGGCCCCTGTGTCCCTAGCTAGCTGCTGGTGCCTACTCAACTGGGTGCTCTCGCATTTAACTTAGGGTTGAATGGTCACATACAGTTAAGAAAGAGCAGGGAGACCATGAGCTGCGGGAGGATGGGGGATTTGGGGTGGGGGCTATGCTAGACAAGTGACAAAGATGGTATTTCTTCCATGGAAAACCCACCCAATAAAGAAGTCAGGGGACAGAGAAACGCCATTAGGAATATAAAAAAAGCAACAACAAACAAAACACCACTGCCATGTGCCAAAACGGCACATCAATGTTTACTCTAGACTCAGTGCCGCACTGTGCAAGGCTGTAGAATAAATTGCTTCACTTTTGATTCTCTGAGTCTACATTATTCCTGTTTGTCTCTCATAGTTCATAGTAGAGGAAAGCCAACAAGAGAGAGCCAGGCGCCTGCAGGTCTTCTCCATAGAGCCCTTCTCCAGCTTCCCCATCTACAGCTCACCTCCATATGAGTTTCTTTTCTATTTCTATGATAGCACGCCATGATCAAGGCAGCTTATAAGAAAAAAAAAGAAAGAACATGTTTAATTGAGCTTATGGTTCCAGGGGGTTAGAATCCATGACGGTGAAGCAAAGGCATGGCAGCAGGGACAGCTGTGAGCTCACATCTCAAACCCTAAGCAGGAGGCAGAGAGAGACATTGGAAATGGCACAGGTCTTTTGAGGCTCCCACCCCTACCCCCAAGGACACACCTCCTCCAACAAGGCTGCCTCCTAATCCTTCCCAAACAGTTCCACCAAATGAGGACCAAGCATTCAAAACTGTGAGCCTACAGGACCATTCTCATTTACGTGACCACGCCCACATCAGCCCCCAGTTGCATTTCTGCCATGCCTTAAAAGGGTGTGGCCATAGTGGCCTTACAGCCCAGTTTCCTGAACTATACTGTGAGTCATGAGGGTCTTAGAACCGAGTGTGGGTGGTGACAACCTTGTCAGTAGTGGAAGGTTTCTGCATACTCAGTGAATTCAAGTTCACTCTCATCCAGAGTCCATGTGTTTCTGGCAGGGCTGGCCTGTGCTGAACCATGGGAATGGCACTGGGCACGTCATTGGATCATGTGTCATCGAGCCGCCTGAACTACATTGCTCAGATGTGAGGCTCTCGCCTGCTGTGAACTGCAGGATCTACACTGTGCCTACAGTTTCCGACTTTTAGAGAAACACAGAGACTTAACTACAGGGGGAGAAAGTCAAATAATTCCCTCCCGTCGTTCTTCAGCATGTAAATATCATGTCAGTATGTCTTTGGATTGAGACCATCAGATTTGGGGCCGGAGAGATGGCTCAGCCCTTAAATGCTAAGCTCACAACCCAAAATGTAAGAGAAGTTTTGATTTTTTAAAAATTGTTTGAGTTTCTGACTTGAGATTTATTTTTAAAAATGCTCAGTGAATTTTGGGTTGGGATTAGGACAGAATTTCCAACAGTTCTGAAAGTGTTTTAAATATTTCCCTACCATCTTGTACTATGTTTATATGCAAAGTGGCATTGACGGCTGTAAGATCAAAATATCAATTGACTCTGAAAAAGATTGAAGAGTTTCTAGGTCTCATGGTATCAAATATTCAGGTGAGATTAGATCTTTATGTAAACACAAGCACATCCATGCAACACAACCACACAGCACGGCCATGCAGCACGGCCACACAGCACATCCATGCAACACAACCACACAGCACATCCATGCAACACAACCACACAGCACAGCCATGCAACACAACCACACAGCACATCCATGCAAAACAACCACACAGCACAGCCATGCAACACAACCACACAGCACAGCCATGCAACACAACCACACAGCACGGCCATGCAACACAACCACACAGCACAGCCATGCAACACAACCACACAGCACGGCCATGCAACACAACCACACAGCACATCCATGCAACACAACCACACAGCACGGCCATGCAACACAACCACACAGCACGGCCATGCAACACAACCACACAGCACGGCCATGCAACACAACCACACAGCACGGCCATGCAACACAACCACACAGCACGGCCATGCAACACAACCACACAGCACGGCCATGCAACACAACCACACAGCACGGCCATGCAACACAACCACACAGCACGGCCACACATTGACAGGAAAATTTTGTTTTTGTCTTTAATGAATGATAAAATTAATATGTTTACCAAAGTTTATTTTTAAAATAGTTTCTTTAATATAGTTAATCTAATTTCTTTTACAAATTACTATCTATAAATGCTTGGTATGTATATCTGTTTTATGTGTCTATATGCTTGTAGTTATATAAAATTTCTTAGGAAAGAAAGGGTCAAAACCACAAAAAGCTTAAGAAGTCATGCCATGAAATGTTTGTGTTGATGATGTTAGAGAGAAATCTTTATGATCCATTTTCAGTGTGAGGTGGAATTCATTAAGGAATCACAGATAAGCAGGAGACACAGGTTCCTGTCTTCCCCTAGTTGGGAGCTGGCTCCTGCCTGACTCGATGTACTTTAGTTTATCTCAGGGTTAAAAAGGTACAGTATTTGCTCTGTGACTAGACTCTCAGAACCCATGTACCAGGAAATGGAGGGGTAGTGTCAACCTGGAGCCCCAAGAGGATGGGAAGGTAGGGGTGGAGTATCAACCTATGGGAAAAACAGGCAGGAACTTCTCATGATCAGTACTAAATTGGTGTGTTGTCCATTTTGCTTTTTTTCTGACATCTGACGTCACAAAGCAGAAGAGTAACCTTCTCTGCATTTGCCTCTCTGAGTCCTCAGCACGCTCTTCTATGAAGCAAAATCGCTGTCCATCACATTGCAAAGACAGACACAAGCAGCCTTCCAAGTGGGTGTTCACAATCCCCACTCTGCAAAGTCATAGGTGAGAGGTGGGACTCAGATCTGCAATACTAGGGGTGAAGTCTACAGAAAGAGGCAAAAACCTTGGAGGATTCCAGACATAGCAAAAAGACCAGGGCACCAGAGAACAGTGGATGGAGACCATGGAAAGATAGGCCTAGGGAGTTTGACTGCACGGGTGTGTGACACCTGATCTTGGACCACACAGACATCACAGGTGGGTGAGTGACACCCACCCTTGGCCACCCAGATATTGATATAAAGGCACGTGATGTCCATGTCTCCATTGAGATGCTCTATATTTCACTGTCCTTTCCAATTATCTTCCCAATGGCCTCTGTGCCCCGCCCCAGGCCTATCACCTGCGCCAAGCCCACCCTCATAGCCATGCTCCCCACCAAAAGATCCCTTTGTCCTCAAAACCCTTCCCTGATGTCCCTTTTGTTGTGAAATGGAACCTCCCAAGATGGGAGTCAAATGAACCTTTCCTCTTTGTGCGTTGATTTTCTCAGGTATTTTGTCAGAATCACCGAAAGCTAATGGATAAACTAAATGTACAGGAGTGGCCCAAGCCACCGCCACGTTTTTACCTGTGCCCAGTGTCCTGTGTGGCCTCCTGGGACTCACCAACACTATCTCTGGGTGGGAGCTGCTGCCATCGAACTGCAGCGCCTTTCTGCCCCTACGTCCCAGGTCCATCGCCTTTCCCAGCTGGGCATATACTCCTTCATTAATCTGTAAACTCGTTCCCCCAAATCATTCTTTTTCCTGGGTACCGGAAGACCCTGTGTTGTCAATCAGAGTGGGAAAAGCCACCATCTAGCTCTGGTCTTCTTCAGCATGGAAACATCCGCTAGAGTCTCAGGCAAGGAGGGATGTAAGACCCTCCTGGCAAGGGAGAAAGAAGAAACCCCAGCAAACAGGTCTGCAGCAGTTAAGAAGGCTTCCGCTCTGCCATTTCCTTCTCGGGCGTTGTTTTCCGCACTCAAGTTCCATCCTGGATGAAGGTGGCTGTGTTCGTCAGCTTTGTTGTTGTGACAGAATGCCCGAGAAGATCAATCTTCAGCTTCCAGGGCTTCACGGTCACTTCCCTGGGTGATGTGGAGCCTATGAGGTCATTGTGTGTCTCAGAGGTGGAAACGTGAGGGAGTGAAGCCTATTACCATGGCAACAGAAAAGCAGAGACAGGAAGAGGCTGGGATCCCAATACCCCTTTCAGGGGTACTTCCCCAATAACCTAACTTCTTCCCAATACGTTCCACTTCCTGGGGTTCCACCACCTCCCAGTAACGCCACAGGCTGGTGGCCAGGCCTTAATACACGGCCTGTGCAGGCTGTTTAAGATCCAGAACACACTACTTTACTCTCACCCATGTAATGACGTAGGTTGCCACACCGGAGAGACTGGCTGCCCATCAACAGCACCCAAGGACCCGAATCCTGCCGCCGCCAAGAGTGCTAGGAAGTAGGGCCTTCTGTGGTCATCTGGTCAACCCTATGAAAAAGACCTGGGTCCTCACAGGCACCTGATTGCAAGGCCAGGCGAGACCCTGCACCTCAAGTCTTGCTGAAGCTCTTTCCAGAGGCTGTGGGGTGAAGCTATGAGCTGTTTCAAACCTCTATGTCCTTGTGTCCTGGGTTACCCCACGGTGAATCCCACGGACACAGAGGGGGTGGGCTCCCTGACTGGGGAAGAGTCTTCTTAATGGCTTCGACCCTGAAAAGGTGCTCTGGGCAGAGGCTTCTAGTTTGAAACGAATTTGAGGACGTCCCAGAGGGCAATGGATTCTTGCACAGCTGAACATGTTGGCTCACAACATATGCCTGGAGACTAGATGTCTCCCAAACCGACGTGATTTCCACCCGTCAATATGAAAAGGAGGGATGTGGCATGCCTGCGGGAGGGCACAAGTGCGGCTCCTGTGAAGGGTTTACTCTTGGGATGCTGCTGGGGAGGGGCGTCTTCCCGCCTGGGGCCCAGGACACACCTGGTGCCTGACAGGACTCCCGTAAGTGCGGTGCAGGCAGTGGCAGATGCTCATGGCTCATGTTTGGGAAGACAGGGAGCAGACGGAAGCGTGGGCCTTGCATCCCAACATGCTGATTTCCACAGGTTGAGGGAGGGACAGGGCAAAGAGCTGAGATGGCGCTTTCCAAGGTCATGACTCACTACAGCCAAGCTGGGGAATCTAGCCTGGGTTCCTGCTGGGGGTGAGGGTATCCTCACCTACCACACTGCGGCAGGGCAGGGAGGTTCCAACACCCGACACAGTGTCTAGCTGTTCAATCATTCAGAGAGAGTCAGCTGGCCATTCCAGTCCAAGAGTCTCACGGAGAAGCTTTGTTCAGGCAACAAAGGGGGGGAGGACCACAGAGGGCCTACCTAGGCAGGGCTCTAACCTCTAGCTGATTCTTTGAGCAAGGTGAGGAGGCAGAGATGGAAGGGGCGTTCTACTAGAGTTGCCAGCTCGGCCCCAATTCTCTAACCCCAAACCCCACCCTCTCATAAAAGCAGCCAAAAGTCCACTTCTGCACTCCTGACTGCAGAGGCACTCCCCCTAACCCCCACAAAAGCTGCTAGCTGCTCAAGACCCCACTGACAGTAATTTTGGGCATCAACAGCTTGTGGAGGATGCATCATCACCCCGTGCCTGCTGGGTATTTAAGACCCCTCCTTCATATCAGTCATGTGATTTATCTCCTGTCCCCTTCCCCCACCTCATCTCTGGGTGGGGGCTGAAGAGTCATGGGGGAATGCTTTGCCCAGCTAAAGTCAGTTCTTTACTTTTTAATTTGTCTTGATCTGGTTTACTGCATGCGTAGAGAAACCTATTGTTTGGGTACAGCAACCTATCAGAGAATCCTTTGAAACTTGGCCCAGGAGTCAGGAGTAGAGACAACTGTGGCCTCAGTGGGACCCTATGCCCTTCCTGGGCCTTAGTGGACTTGACTTAGAAAATGAGTTCATAGACCATGTCTCTATGTGCACCACAGCCAAGGGTCACTTGGAGAAGCCAGGAGTATCACTGTTCCTGTGGTTCCCCAACCCGCATCTAAGTTCCTTAGATGGTTCTAGAACTTAACCCAGGAGGAGAGAGCCCTCAGGCTGGGGCCCCCTAACCTAGGTGGTGGGACTATAATGCTAAATCAACTGTTAGAAGCCACTCTGTCTCTCGAGATCTGGGGGCAAGCACAGGTTTATGGGCACCCTAGAACAGGTCTGGAGCAGCCCAGTCGGCGCCTGGCCCTTCCCATTCTCAGCCAGAAAGCTGGCCCACTCTGGTCTGAAGGAGGCTCTGTCTTCAAAGTGTCTAACCTGCAGGTGCAGTTCCCAGGGAGGTGAGCCGGGCTGTTTTCTTGCTGTGTGCTGCTTCGTACGGGTCCAAAGTCAAGGGACACTGGACACTGCAAGGCTTCATCATCAGCTCCTACCGACCCTGCTGGAGGCCATTTCTGTGAATCCCATCTCTTAGCAGCCAGCTTTCCACCCATGCATTCCTGAGGCCCCACCAGTGGCACCTCCCGCCATGGCTCCGTGGACCTCCCCTTCTCCTGTGGGGCTCTTACATCTACCAGCCTTTGACAGTGTCAAATCATTGGTGTCCCTTTCCCAAGTCACTCACTGCAACCCATAGGATGTATTGGTGTCATCTGCTCCCACTCCAAGCCTGAATTCCAGCTGCTCAGCCACAGTGGCCAAATTCTGATGGGTGTGTCCCCCAGAGCTTTTCTCAGTTGGCTGTTTCATCCAGCACTGCAAATCCTCAACTCTGGAGGCCTTGGAGGCTTTGCTCTCCACAGTTCAGGGCTGCTTTCCTCTGGATATTACCTTCCAAGCCTTGGAGCTATCTAGTTATTAGTGAGACTCAAAGGCCTGCCTGTGTGACTGACAGCAGCTTTATGTTGGGAAAGAAGGGAGGCCTCCCCTCCAGGACCAAGTCCTTCATAGTTCAGGGGTCATCAGGACAGTACTCTCAAAGGGCCCAGTCTGTGAATCACCTTGGCAGAAACAGACGCCCAGGCTTCCTAGCAGAGCGTCTATAGAGCAGAGTGGTATGCTGCCTGATGTCGTGGGGCTGCGAACCACACTGAGATCTGACCTGGGGCTCGGTGGTAACAGGCATCCCTTGAGGTGGCTCAAAGTAGCAAAACCTGCTTCCAGGAGTGATGGTACACGTTCCTGAGAGTCCGGTGGCTGTGACAGCAGAACCTGCAGGGATGTTGCCATGACTGCTGGTATACAAAAGAGCCGCTCCTTCAGAAGCAGGAGGTACAGGCCCCATTTGCTGAATGAAGGTCATTGGCTGACATGAACCACCTGCGCCTCCTCCAGCCACAAACAGAAAGGAGTGTGACCTGATTATCTAGTTGCAAAGGTGTCACCTGATGGATTTGGTGATACGTCCCCTCCGGGTGTCAAAAGCCCAGGGTGAAAAGTAAGGCCTCTGAGGTCAGCACCGGCTACATCCTAATACCCATTCATGGATACAAAGCAGCCCACAGCTAAGCCCACAGCAACATTAGGTCACAGCCGGCAGCCATTCTCCACCCCTCCTAGACCACCACCCCCAGTTCATAGTTCTTAATGTCTGGGACTGTAAGCCAACAGAAGCATCAGGTGGCAGAGGGCCTGGCCATGCAAAGGAAACAGCCGGTCAAGTCTCAGGTGTAAACAGTAAACTCCTTTATTGAGACACTGTTACAAGGATTCCTTTAGTACACGGTTTTAAAATATTTTTGAACACTCTTCCTGTGGAGAAGTAAAATTTTGAGGCTTCCAGTTGGACCTCTGGGAAATATACAATGTACCCTTTGGCCTGAAATTTTAAAGGACCCAAGGTCCTATAGTTTTTTTTTTATCACAGCGTTCTGTTTATGCTTTTGTGTGTATTTTTGCCACCATTTGCCCAATTATATATATATGGAGAAAGAGGGAGAGAGAGCACACACCAGAGAAAACGGAGACATAAAAATGATGCCAGGAGCGTTTCTGCAAATATAAGAAGTAATTTTATTGTAAAATATTGAAGGTGAAGTGGACTGAGGAGAACAGGACACATTTTGGACTTCAGTACAAATTGCAACTTGGAGGGGAACTGCCAGAAGAATGGGACAGGGTGAAAGGGTAAACCAGATGGGGAGAGAGGCAGACACCGAATCACATGACCTACACAGAATCCACAGGGCATCACATGGCCGTCTTCCAATATGGCTTTTCTCAGGCAGAGGCACGCACAGCAAGCGGTCCCTGGCTCACGATGGTATCCTGGCTTTCAGAAGCAACCTCCAGGCCAGGCTTTTCTTTGGCAAGAGTAAAACTTGTTGTTGAGGAAACCCGGGGATGCCTGTTGGCGGCATTCATCAATCCTGGTCATTCCCGGGTGCTGTGTTGTGGTTTCCTTCACTTTGGGGTGGGGTGGGGACAGGAGCACCGGAGCATGATGGCTGACTCCCTGGGCACCATAGCCTCCTCACGGTGGAAGGAGAGGCACAACAGGCGTGTGACTCACAGTGAGCCATTCTTTTCTCTTGCTGGTCCTGGAGACCTCTGCACCCAGAAGGCAGCCTCTCCATCACACACACCTTGGAGGAGCAGGAAGACGACAGCATGCAGAGGGATCCATCCCGACCCCAGAACTGACACCTGTGCCCAGAACACCCCTCTGGTGGAAACCCAAACAGCAGCCCTGGAGCCACGAAGTCCGTCATATATCTCTTAGTCCACCTGCCGCTCACAGGGCAGTCTGGCTATCAGCGTGGGCACCCAGTGGCTTCCATCCCATCCTTGGCACGCACACAGAAATTAGCACCACGAACATTCAGCAACTGAACATAATCATGGATACGCAATGTATCATGCAGGAAGTCTTTGTTTTGCGCGTGTGTTTTCAAATGAAATAAGCGGAGCCCGAAGGGGATTCAGGCTTCAGGAAGGACGCCCCACCATCATGAGCACGGGGTGCCTTCAAGGAAGAAAGGTCTCTGGCACCAATCTGATTGTTAGGTCCTTGGCAAAATCTCAGAATGTAGAAAAATGGCCAGGATAAAGGCTGGTGGGGGAAGGAGGCGCGGCGGGCACCCTAATGCAGCCTCTAGGACACATAGCACCACAAGAGACAAGTGTAAAAAAATCAGCACCAATGTTCATAGTTACTTATCATCTACAGAACACGTGGTTCTCAAGCTTTGGACACTGTCCCATCAGCCTCTGCAGGAAGAAACACGGAAAAAGGAAGCAATCAGGATTAATTTAAGCCTGTGTTTTAATCTGAGTGCATGTAGGAAAGGCAGGATCTCAAATGCCTATTTTTCCCTCCCCATAAAAAATTATCCAGAGCTAATCAAAAAGAAAAAAAATAATTAAAAGTCTGGAAAGGGCCCAGGCACCTGCAGTGGCGATGCAGCTTCTTGCCGACTGAGCAAATTTCCAATTTATTGCACTTTCTTGCTGGGTGGGGGAGGGGAGAGGAGTGAGGAGATGCCCTCTACGGAGAGCCGGATTGCAAACCCGAGCTGGTGCCCCGTCCCAGCTGCCCACACTCCCCATGGGCCTGAGGCTGGGTTTCCATGCAAGAGTGAAAGCCAGGCACACTTAACATTTATAACAATACAATACAAATATTTACTTAAAACTCTCACAAAAACATAAGCACCTTTAATCCATCGGAAAGGCACGTGTGGAATGACATTTGGCCTCTGAGTGGATGTGTTGAGGGGTGTTTAAAAAAAAAAGAAGGCTTTGGCGACCTTTATAGGAACACCTCAGAGCATCTTTTGAAGGTCAAGGGGCGATACATATCTTCAAGTTGCATCTTTTTAAGTGATTTCCAAATACTACCCCACCCTAACTCCCTGCCAACAGTCCATGAACGCCTTTGATGAACCTATCAGGAGAGCTAGGGACCAGGGCCTGCAGCATGGCAAGAGGCTGTGGTGTGGCTAGGTCATGTGATTCGGCTCCGTGGGGGACACGGCTCTTTCCCTTTGTTCTCTCTGGGTGTGGGGTCCAAGGCCACGGAGGGTCCCTCCGAGGCACGGATGAGTCAGGCAGGCAGGGGTGAGAAACGTTCACTGTCCGGGATGGGCCGTGCACAGGACACCCACAGCTGGGGTGCTGAGGTCACGAGGTTGCTCTGAAGACCGGTGGGCTCAGCAGCTCCTAACCCAGGAAGCAAGCTGGCCCCACTTCAAATCCAAATTTCTGTGAGGCTTCACCAAAGTCGTTGAACATGATGTCCACGATGGGGACTTGCTCCACTTTGGGTGTGTCAATCTCCAGCACCGTTTTCTGGTAGCCTTTCTTGGTCTAGGAAGGGGGAAGAAGGTGGAGGCAGTTAAAGCCGGGGGCTTCTTGCGGTGGTTAAGGTGTTTAGGTCACCTACCACCCCTGGCCCAGGTCCCCCTCTGCCCCAAGACCCTACCAACTCCCTGAGCCACCAAGAACAGCAAGTTGGAGGAAACATGGCCAAGCAGAGAGGTGATGGGACTTCCCGTAAGACTTCACACAAGAGCTGCAATCCCAGGCCTCTCCTGGACAGGCGAGGGAACGTTCCTTACTACCTGTTCCAGAGAGAACTGGGTAGACTGAGGCACAGAAGGGCCATGATGGTGCAGGGCCCAAGCAGTCTGTGCCCTCCTGTGATCAGATCAACACTTTTGAGCGGAGCAGGACAAAGCTCTCTTAGGAAAAGCAGGCTGAGCCTCCAGCAGGTGGCGGGGAGTTGCCAGCAGAGTCAACCCTCTCAGCCCAGAATATAGGGAGGCCATGAGTACTTCTGTCCCCACCGCCAAGCAAGCTTAACTTAACTTTGGGTGTTAAGAGCATTTATCACAAAGAACAATCTGGTTCACCCACTCTGTCAACTTCCTTCAATGGTGCCCAATGTCTGCCTTTGAACCACAAATCTTGGGCTACCCACTGGCCACCTGTCCTATGCCAGGGCTTCCACTACCATGGATGTAGGCTGCGTTTACATGCAACTGTGTCTGGCCTGGGAAGGCTCCACTGCGCAAGCCCTGGAGAAATCACAAGGAGAAAGCAGAAGGGCAGCAAGCATCTCCTTTGTGGGTACAACATGCCAGGATGCAGCCCGGCAGAGGGTCCTCTACTGACCCTGGGTCAGTCCTAAATCTTTCATGTTTGGTGCCCAGCTGCAGGGCCTTCCTCTCCATGGGTACCCCAAATCCAAATAGGAGCCCAATTACTCAAGGTGATTGTGGGATGCTGGGCACCCACAGAGATGATTGGATCATGAGGATGGACCCCTGGACCCCTTATGAGTGAGACTGGTTCCCTCATAAGACCTTCTCTGTCTTTGAAGAAGGCGACTGTGCACAACCCAGGGGTGATGACCCCAACCTCGGACTTTCTGCTTGCAGAACTGTGGGCAGCTCCCATGGTTTGTAAGCCACTTAGGTGATGGTCATTGGTGGCCATGGCCAAACCAACCCAAGCCACCCTGAGCCACAGCTGCAGAGGAAGCCACTCTTGGGTTTCCGATCTCAGACCTGAGCGCACAAGTAAATTTCTTTGTGTAAAACTGCTAAGCTCTGCAGGTTAAGTCGTTACAATAGCACGGCTACTTGACATCTCCAGCTGGAATATGGAGGGATTGCTGAGAGTGCAGGGGTGAGTGTGGGAGTGGGCAGCTCCTTCTCTACCCGGCACGAGTGTCCGGTCTTCACTGCTCTCAACGTCCACTCGCCCCAGGCCCCGCTCACCCACAGCTGTCCTGATAAGACACCTCTGTCTTGCTCTCAAAGCCAAGCTAGGGACACACGGAGGCCCAGGAGCGTTTGAACACTGCAGGCTCTGCCCATCCAGATAGACTTGGAGTG
Source organism: Microtus oregoni (assembly GCF_018167655.1). Classification (NCBI taxonomy): domain Eukaryota; kingdom Metazoa; phylum Chordata; class Mammalia; order Rodentia; family Cricetidae; genus Microtus; species Microtus oregoni. Next base: position 11,874,025 of record NW_024543084.1, on the reverse strand, counting down.
AATTCAGAATCTGCAAATTTTTCTTCAATGGGAATCTTGGATGATTTTTGTCATCTATAGTTTTCTGGCTGTCCCTTGAGAAACATTGAAGGAACTTGCCACCAGGAACCCAGCACTAGAACACGGTCTAGTTTGAGGGCTGTTCTGGCCAGGGATGGGTGGTCATACCCTTGCACTAAAACTTACCATGCGATATATCTGGGGGCTAGAAAGATGCTCAGGTGTTAAAATGTTCACTATGCAAATATGAAGGGAAGTTTGAATCCTCACAAATACATAAAAATGTGGCATCCCACCTGCAATTCCAGTTTTGGAAGACAGAGATGGGATACCAGAGCGAGCGAGCGAGCTAGCAAGACAAGTCATATCAGTGAGCTCTACATTTGATTGAGAGACACTGCCCCAGTAATTAATATTCAGGATTCCCAACAGACTCCAATGTTAGGGCTCTACATGTGTACATACATACACACACACACATACATACACACAAACAAGCTTGCGTGCGAGCATGTATATACGCAAGTGCATGTATTCGCGAATATGTGCTTATACATGTAAAACATGCATATACACAAATATGTACATCACACACATAAAAAATATAAAAGAAAAAAAAAAGACAGGGGCAGTGGTCCATACCTTTAATCCCAACCCTCAGGAGGCAGAGACAGGTGGATTTCTGTGAGTTCAAGGCCAGCTCAGCATACAGATTGAGTTCTAGGATGGCAAGGGCTACCCAAATAAATTCTGTCTCAAAAAAAAAAAAAAAAGGAAGGGGGGAAAAACCTGGGTATCTTCAGGGGCTGGACTTTCATACGCATTGAAGCTATCTGTGGGGTAGCTGAGACCCTCACCCTCCTGGCCAGTTTAGGGAGCCAGAACTGGCTACTCCTCATGTAGGCCCTGTTATCTTGGGCTCTGCTCCCCGACCCAGACTTACACGAGGTCAACAGCCTGGCCTCTCCTGGACCCTGGAAGGTGGTATAGTCTTGGGAAGCCATGTGAGGTCAGTGACGGGGTCTCCGTTTTTGTATACCAGTGAGTCATGAAGCTACAAGCTTACAGCAGGCCCCACTCCCTTTCTTTATGGCATGAGCATGGAGTGGGTCTCTCTCCCCTACTCCGGGGACCACCATGTGTGGAGCTGGCAGGCGATTTCATGTGGATTTGTGGGGCCCCGTTGCTCCAATTATCAGAGCGCTTAGAGAGGGACGCAGTTAAAGAAGAGACATAAATAACCATCGCCAGCTAGCAACGGCCCCCCAGGGGCGCACAAAGCTGCACAAACAACGGGATTGATGCAGAGTGACTCCCGGCCCCTCTGCAGGGCCAGCCGCTTGGCAGCCCCCTCAATCAGGCTACCCAGCCACATAGTACCAGCATTGGAATTCCAATTTCAGTGGCTGTGATTACAAAATGAATCAAGTTGGCCTCCCAGGGCTGGGCAGGTCTTGGCACCACTGGCCTGCGTGTGGAGGACAAAAACCTCCTGAAGGAGCCCTGCAATTGAATGAGAGGATCGTGACCTTTCAAATTGTGGCTGGACTTCTCCGGGGTTTGGGGTGGAGAGCATGTTGGCCACCCCAGCAAGTCTTGCTTGCTGTTCCCTTTGGACTGCCTTGAGCCTGCTGTCTTGCCGGTCTATCCCTCCCAGTACACAGAGCCAGGTTTTTCTATCAGCGGGTTATTCTGTTCTGAATCATTATTTCCCCACCTTTTCCAAGGCAGGATTTTCTTTCAGAAGTAAAAACAGCAGGGGGCTGCTTTTCCCTCTCTAGCCCAGTGGACTTCTCCATCTTACACTTGCCTCGGCATCTGGGGATGCTGATGATGCCACAGCTCATATGATGCTTGGTGCTGTGGATAGAATAGCCCTCCCCATGAGAAGACGGTCAGTGTGGGCTATGGTCAGGAGAGCTTGTGTTTTAGCTACACACTTCCACACTCTCTCTGGGCCAGCCTGCCGTAGGAGGTGTAGAGAGAGCTCCTCAGCAGGGTTGGCTCCCCGCTCAGAAATCCAGTGCTGGACTGGGGAGACATTTTAGTTAGCAAAGTGCTTGCCATGTAAGCATGAAGACCAGAATATGATCCTTAGAACCCACATTTTAAAAGATGGGTGTGAGGGCTCAAGAGATGGCTCAGTAGTAGAAAACACTTGTTACTCTTGCAGAGGACCTAGGTTCAATCCCAAGCCCCCACACGGTGGCTCACAACCATCCATGGCTCCAGTTCCAGGGGATTCAATGCTCTCTTCTGGCCTCCATAGACACTAGACATTCTTGTGGTACATAGACATACATGTGAGCAAAACACTCACACACATAAAATACAAATTAAATAAATCCTTAAACTAAAATCTGGGTATGGTGGCACATGCCAGCAGTCTTGGAGCTGGGGATATGTAGCAGGGGAAGGATTCCTGTAGTTCACTGGCCAGCCAGCTCAACTTACTTGGCAAGCTGAAGCCAGTGAGAGACCTTGTCATTTTACAGGAGTGACAATCACTTGTGCCATCCACTAATACATAAAAGTGCGCATACACAAATACAGACACGTTTCCATGCACACAAAGGTGCCCAGTCTGGGTTCTCACCCTGCCTAGAAAAGAGCTATGTAAGTAGAAGTGGTCTCTAAACTCCAAGCCGGACCTGTCCAAGTCAGCTACACCCTGATATGGGCAGGCTGGGGGCATATTTGGTCCCCGATACATCCCCAGTATACAGCTCAGGGAATGGTACACAGAAGACACAGCTGCGCACACAAGGGGGCATACAAGGTGACATCACGGGCACATGGGATACTCACAGCACAGCCATCCACCAGGGCGCGGATGTAGGGGTTGTTATCGTAAGACATCTCCTCATCGTTGGAGCCCAAGAAGCGGATAGCCTTGTCGTAGCTGCCTGTGGCGGCATCCTGCCAGGCCACTGACTGGTAGCAGTTGTAGGTGATGTTCTGGTGGGCAGAGGCACTCAGCAGCCGCAGGAAGGTCATTTGTACCACGCCCACAGGGTTGCCTTCAGCATCCACATAGGAGAGCTAGGGGGTGGGTATAGCAAGGGAATCAGCAGGGTAGAGATAGAGCAATGGCCACAGAGTTGCCCACATCCACAGGGCTTCACCCAAGCCCATCTCCCTGAGGCCACTGCCTGGAAACGTCCAGACTCCTTGCCCCTAAGGCCAGCACACGGAATCTCCTGGGAACTCCGGAATCAGGAGTCAAGTGAAAATAGACCCTGTTTCCTTCAGGGACTGACAGTCTGCTTATTACCCTTCACCCAGCACCCTCCAGGTCCAGCGCCTGCACTGCTTCCTCCAGAAGCCTGCCTGGATCAGGTTTTCCTGAGTTTGACCCTCTTTTCCGTCTCTAGCTTTCAGGCCATGTCTGAGGAGCCAACCACCTCCTCCCCACTTGGCCGGGTCTGCCTGGCTTGACTGCAATGAATGAACGTACGTTCCATTAAAACCTGCTCTCTCATCTCTGGGACATAGACGGCTCCACACTCCCATCAGTGAGTCAGGGTGCTGGGAGCAAGAAGCAAGGTCTCACTTCCTCGGATCAAATGTATGGGAATAAGGCCTAGGAGTAGAAACAGCTCCTGGGGTTCTGGTGACCACTCCCTTTGCTGCCCTGATAGTTCTTGAGTGTTCTATCTGACCCTGAGCCTTGACAGGAGTTCTTCTCTCTTCTGGGCACACAGCCACGGGCAGGAAATGCTACGACTGTCACATTTGGTCACAGCTCTGCCACTGCTTCTCACGGCTTCCTGAACACAGCCCTGAGGCTATGTGTACCAGCTCATGTGCACCCTGTGTTCCAGGCCTGTGTGCCATCGTCCTTGAAACTCATATGCCACAAGCACAGAAGCTCAGCCTGCTGTCCCTGTCACTGTTCTTAGCAAAGGAAGGTGGCACGGGCTCTTGTGGAAAATGGAAGGCCACCTGCTGAGTGTTCAGGATGTTCACAGCCCCACCTTGTAAATCTGCTAGATTCAAGAACTAGAACAGCCAAGAGACCTTGGAGAATGGCTTGGATGGATGATCAGCCTGAGTAGGACCTGAGCTGTGTGGGAATTTGAGTGACCGGGAGTACCCTGGAGGTACAAGGATGTCCTCTTCTGTAGGTATTCTGAGGCAACAAACAGGCTATCCTGCTGACTACTGGCCATAGCAAGCAAGAAACGCGGGTCTCTGGAGACAGGACCCCTCACTGTAAAGCTCCACTCTCCATAGCAAACTAGGAACAGCATCAGGTAAAGAGAATGCCACTTGGTAAGTGGCTTCCACAGTGTCAGCAGTATCTCAAGCCACTCTGCTTTGCTAGGTGCAGGCTGGCATGGGCATCCCGAGAGGTGGGTCTCGTTTTCTACATCTCTCTCACAGGGAGTTTTCTGAGGTGTCAGTGTTAGCAGGTGTGTAAAATTCTTAGTTGTGGGACAAACCACTGGCTCCCCCAGCCTGGATGTGTCTGGAATCCTCTCTCCGGGCAAGGACTAGAGGGCTCAGCTGGGCAGGTCCTGTAACGACTTTTCATTAAGAAAAGGATGCTGTCAGAGGTTCGTGTCTCACTCTGGTAATCCCATCTCCGGTCGGCTGCTGCTCTAACACTGCTCTGCGTTGGCCACTTCAAAGGACACGAGGTAGTAAAGGAACCCCGAGGCAATGTTGGGTCTGGTACAGGGCAAGGTGATCAAGGAAACAATGACAACCCATGTATTCAGAAGCCAGGCCAGGATCCTGTCCTTCCCACCGTGGCACTAGGACACCATGGGGGTTCCCAAGCTTCCGGCAAACTTTATTCCCTTGGAGGCAGCTCGAGAAAACCCACAATCAGACTCTCAGAGGAAAATGCATACCAACCAGTGGTCTGGGCATCTGGTGTTCCTGGGCGGTCACATGACTGACTCGAGAAAAGACACATGCCACAGCAGAGGCAGAGCTGGCACCAGACACAGAAGGACCCAAAACTCCAGTACTATCCCCGTTGGATCCCAGTCCTCAAGTGACCCTGCCCTGGGGCATTTCCTGCCGTCTCAGTGTGAGCAGCCATCTTTGGCAGCTCACAAAGAGATTGGCTTCTTCCCTGCCCTCCAGTTACTGTGGTTCTTACTGGGAGCTGGGAATGAGGCATTGGAGCCTGGAGGCAGGCTGGTTTGCTGTGGATGGTCCCTGCACCCCTGTTCCTGGCAGCCACCTCAGGAAAAGGTCAGAGGGGGTACCTAGACATGGGTATTCTACGGCTATTTGCTCCTTCAGCAAGGATCGTGGTGGGTGCCCCCTGGGGGACCTGGACTACACACAGAAGCCATCTTGGAAGGGGAGAAGCCAGGCCAAGCTCAGGCAGACAGGACCCAATGGATCTCAGACCTGGGGAGTCTCACCCCCTTCTTGCCTCAAGTCTCCTGCCACTGCTCACTAGGCCTCCCTCCCTACAGGTCCTTCTGTGCACCAGTGGTTCTCTCTGAAGGAAGCCGAAGAAGCAATGAGAAGAAACAACAAGGAGGAAGCCCAGCTCCCAGCAAGGGAATTTAAGACTGTGGGGCCTGGAGCCAGAAGAACACAGACCTGCAGCTTCTGTGCACAGACCGAGCACCTCAGGGCCCCAACAGCCAGCCAGACATGCCTCCAGGCAAAGGGATGACAGAGAGGATGGTCCCGGAAGCCACTGAAAGCTCGGGTATGCACGGCTCTGTGCTCGCTAAAGGCAGAGGCTGGTGCAGCGTTGAGAGGCAGTGGAAGCCCAGAAGGGGTTTGTGTGAGCAAGGACCCATAGGGTGAGGCCCACTAGATGGAAAAAGAGAGTCCAAAGAAGGTGTGTAGGCTCTACTCGGGACTGGAACCTGGAGTCCGGCAGGGTGTCACAGAGCTTCGATGGGGCTTTAGGAAAGGTTCAGAGAGCTAAGGGGAAGATGTCCTATTTTGAGTGGAAATGAATGAATTGAAGCAAGTTCCTGGCCTCTGTGCTGGCCACAGGAGCCTTCTGGTTGATGTTTTAAGATATTTTCACCTCCAAGGTGATAGGGTTCTGAGGTACACCTCCCATAAGTTAAACACAGACTAATATGTGAGGGGCAAGTGGAGACTTCAAGGCCAACAGCCAGAGCCCATGGGCCCTGCACAGCCCAGGAAGAGGGTGTAAATGGCGGCAGCCTGGACGGACCCTCAGGAACCACCTCATGGACTGTGCCCACGGACTTATGCATGTCGTCAGCTGGGTTGTGCCATCTGTCAGTGGCATGTAACTGGAGTTCCCACCTCCAGCTGTGGGTGCCCTGAATCTCAGTGGGAAGCTACCCGCTGACTTCCAGGAGGGAAGGAACTCTGGGTGAAAGAGAAGGCAAGAGGAAGGAACATCACACCCATCGGACCTTGCTGTCAGGCGTGTGGAGCAAGTTGGCCTTTAGGGCATTAGCGGGTGTGGCCCCAGCTGCAATCAGTCCCAGGCAGCACCCAGAGCCAGGCTGAGCCGCAAGCAGGCAGCGTGAGGCGGCCACTTACCAGGGAACCCCGTTTGTACTGACTATACCAGGTGGAAGGCTGCTCTTTGGGCCAGCGGGCCATTTTACTCTGCAAGATAGGAGATGCCGGGTTTAAAGTGACAGCTGCAAAGGACGTGGGGTCACCTTACCAGTTTCCCACGCTTGAATTCACTGAACCAGGAACCTGGGTTTTCTTTGGGCCAAGAAGTGATTCTGGCCTACACATCAGGCAGGGATGGTGGGGAGGGAGAGAAACAGAAAATGAAAGGGTTACTTCTGCCTCCACAGTCAGACCTTCCCAGCTTTCCCAGCCCCTGTGTCCTGCCAAGGTGCCTACGCTTCCCTTAAGAGCTGAGGCCTTACCACAGTGACACGGGGTGACAACAGCTCTGGAGCCCTACAGTGGCCTAGTACATGTCAACACAGTTATGCCAGGGCTGCAGACCGCACCCTAGCAGCTGGTGTGCACCAGGGCATCAAGTGACATGAAAGGCACCCGTGGGGCAGCAGACAGAAAATGCAGGAGTCTCGTGTCGGTGACAGGGAAAGTTGCAGCCAGCATGCTATGTGTGGACATCGCATCCCACTCTCAATCTTGAGACACAGCGGGTGGGGGTCTTCAGCTACACCTGCTACCGCAGCAACATGGGCAGCCCCACTGTGTGGGAGCTGCAGAGGGGTGTGTGTGTATGCATGTATGTATGTATGTACAGTATATGTATATATGCATACATGTTTGCATGATATGTGTGTGTGTGCATAAGGTACATGAGTGTGGCGTAAGTTGAGTACATAGCCATGTGGAAAGCTCCCTCCATGTCGGCCAGCTGCAGGCCATGGGAAAACCAGGCTGAGACTGAGCTGGAAGCTCCCTCCCTTCTGGTTGATTTCCTTAGCGCTAGGTGGTACTAAGTAGGCTGCTGGGGGGATGGAGAATTGTCCCCAACAGTCCTGGTGAGTTATGTGTCCTGCAGGCTATTCTACCAACAAGCCAGACAAGATGTGCACATTGCTGCCACAGTGATTCAACTTTTATGATGTAACCAGCTGATTTTCAATAGGCTTAAGGCTCACTTCCCGGAAGGGAATTCACATCCAGAACTGGAGGGCAGGGGGAAAGCCCATGGCTGGGGAGATGACAGGCTCTAGCAGGGAGGCCACTACATTGCTTTGTTTATGTTTGTGACTCCCCTATCAAGTTGCCTTCTAACAGTACCGCTGCTGTCTCGGCTGGTCATGGGAGGAAGCTTATTCTTTTGCAGCAGAAGGTGACTTGCAGAGGCGCGTAATTAGTCACGGAGACTATGGGGCTGCTTTCACGACACAGTGGCCGCAGATGGAGGAAAATAACCACACATTTATCACACTCTCTAGGGCTCAGGAAACATCACAGAAGAAGGTGTGGAAACACTCTTAGAGCCAGAAGAAGGGGTGAAACATTGGTTGTGTAGCTATATCCTCCAGATGGAAACACCTTTTCCTATAGCTAAGCTTACTAAGGCTCAGAAAGTAAATACAACTCACAAGTCTCAGAAACCTGCTACGGCTTACAGGACACACAAGGCCCCCTTCAAAGGCTATAAAAACCATGGGAAGAAGAGGTTATCTGACCAGCCACACTGTCTGCCAGTCACAGAACTCCAATGATACAGCTTTGGTAAGCTGTAGGCCTGGGGCAGAGGTCTTTCTGCTTTTGAGTCACCCAAGCTCCTGGAAGTGACCCCAAGAAACTCATAGCTTTGCTCAGCTAGACCTGGGTAAAATAATTTTTTGTTCTTTGCTCTTTTGCTGGTGCCCTATCTTAGGTGAAAAGATGTTCGTCATTGTCTCCCCAGAAAAAGTCATACAAGAGAGGTGTGTGTGTGTGTGTGTGTGTGTGTGTGTGTGTGAAGGTCTTCACTGGGGATTTGTGGTCTTCGGGGTCCTTGGAGCTGTTAGGTAATATTCCATGACAAGGGAACAAAGGCTGCCCCAAAGCCCCTTGTACTTTCAGGGATATCCTTCATCATGGGCTTACTTCGGCCCTCCCTAGGGGAATCTCACTTAGGGTCTAGTGGGTGGTTGAGCCTCTGTAGGTGAGGGTGGGAGGTGTTGTCTCTGGACAGACTCACTGTAGGAGTGGGAAAAGAGAGTCCTCCAGATAGCCTGGCCCAGACTGGGCTGAGCTGGTCCTTTTGAGACCATGTTTGGGACCCGGGTCCATATGTTAATTGGGGAGAAGAGATATGAGACACTATTGATTGCTCCCCTAGAGTTGGGTGGGTGCTAGGACAGAACAGACTGCTAGAAAAATGAGGTGTCCTGTCTGCCAGAGCCCTCAGAATCCTCCACTTTTCCCTGTTGTTTTCAGATCTATCAGTCAAGGCCACACTTAAATTGTATGGGAGCAGTTCCTCCCAAGTTAGAGACAGAGAGCACAGGCTTAACTCAGACTTCTGCTCAAAGCTGCTCCAGGCCCTGGAACCTCATGTCCCAGCGCTGCTAGGAGAGGGTCTTTTCATCCTGGACAGGACAGCCCTGGCCCAGCCTGTAGTTCATACATTGGAAGAAGCAAAGAGCCAAAGTGCAGGGTCTGTAAAGACTCCATGTGACCCAGCCCCAGAGACAGCTTGGCTACTAGCGGCTGGCTGGAGAGGGCCAAGCACCAAGGCAGGTGAGAAAGGTCTCTTAGTTTAATTCTATCCCCAGCTCTGGCCAGATGGAGGAATCCAAGACCCATGGAGTAGGCGCTCAGGTCTCAGACCTCCGCTAAGCCCTGGCTTGTCTCTGGGAGCCAAGGAATCCAGGATGCAGGAGGGATGGATGGATGTCAAGCCTATGAATCTCTCACCCCTGCTCTGCTCCTGCTGCCACCAGCTGAGTGTGACCCAAGGGCATGCTGGTGCTTGCCACTTTAATGGTGTGATTTAGGGAGGGGATGGAAGCCCCAGGGAGCCCTTATGCTCCTTCCAGCGGGAACTCACTCCCCAGGTGACAGGGTCACAGGAGGCTGTGGTGTGGAATACGTGCATACCTGCTGTGGCATCCAGAAAATGGCATGGGAAAACTATGAGCCATCCCAATCCAGGGGGAGAGACCCTGAAGTTGGGGTCGTGGTCACATCCTCAGATATGGAAAAGGCTCATCCTGCCTGTTCTAGGCCAGAGTCGCCTTTGCCACAGATTCCCCCACATAATTTGCATACCCATCACTTGCACACAAATTCCTACCTACAGGACTGAGCTCCTGAAAGACCACAGGGGTGACTAACTGATCTCCCACAAAATCTCCTGAGTCAGAACCCACTATCTGCCCACAGATTCTTCACACATACCCCTGTCTGGCACCTGAGAGGACGGGGACAAATTCAACAGAAATAAGTTGGCTCTCTCAGTTTAGGCACAGCATCCTCTAGATGTCTTGGACTCATCATCACACTTGTCCCCAAAGTTTTAGGTTGGTCTGGGTTGTGGTTCTTCTGAGAGCCCCAGGGAGGCTGGAGGGGCACCCTCAAGGCAGCCTTTCTCCCACTTGCTGGGACCTAGGCTGCACCTGCCGCCACGTACCTGAAATATCTCATCTCAGGACCCCTTAAGAGTGACTTCCAGAAGAATGCTCTTGGTTCCAAAACTGATTGGTCTCTGACTTTTAGCCCTAAAGCTAAAAGAAATACTGAAGCCCTGGCCGGACTGGAAGCAAGCGGTTGACATGAGTACTCACCCCCTCAGACTTCTTGTCAGGGAAGACACACGTGGACCCTCCGGCTGTGAAATTGCAGTAGACTTTGAAGGAGTCCCTAGAGCACCCCTGGTTGGGATCGACCCAGTATTCACCTGGTTTCAGAGACAGGGAGGCAGATTCATGAGAATGGCTCTCCAGACAGCGGCAGAAACCATCGCAACATTTCAGTCTGGCTGTTAAATGCCCAGCCAAGGCCATAAAGTCACCAATACAGCCTTCCTTCCTCATCTCAGAGCGCTTCCCTTCTCCTGTGGGGAGCATAAAGAGTAGCAGACAGCCCTGCTCACAAGAACAGAGCCGGGGCATGCAGCACACCATGTACGTGACTGCTGACCTTGATGGGTGGGCGACAGAAGGGCAAAGAATGTCCTGAAACAAATCTGGAAATTCACACAAGTGTGGAGTCAGAATGTACTGGAATCAGACACCCCTCACATCTTGCTGGAGCTATGTTCCTACTTACTGGGGGAAGACAAGCTGGATTTGGTTTGCTGCTCAATAGGCCCTTGCTTTGAAAAGGGTGAGGATGAAGCCCCATGGTTCTGCTGGTGTTTAAAATCCACCTTCCCAAGCATCGCACATCCTGACATCAAGCCGCCTTCAGGGTCAGCTAAGTGCCAGGCCAAAGGCATTTTATACATTGTCCATTTACCACCACAGGGCATGTTTCTGTGCCCATTTTACAGATCAGGAGCAATGAGGCTCAGAGTAAAGCAGCCTTGAAGCCCTGATGCTCAGCCCATCTGACCTCCCCTGACTGTGTCACCTCCCTCTCTGATGTTTCCGCAGATTAAGAAAGGGTCTAGCCTATGCCTCCTCCCACGGACGGGGAGTGAGTGAGGAGTGGCTCTGACTGGCCTAGACTCCCACTGTGGCCCTCCCTCACCGTCTGGGAAATCAGGATGGCAGAGCTGTAGGTCCTTGCAGGTACGGGCGGGGTTCTGCTGTGTGCCCAGTGGCCGCTTCATCTGCTCAATCTCCTGCTTCAGGGAGTTCAGGGAGCCGAAGATCTCCTCCATGCCATCTGCGTAGTCCAGATAGCTCTCCCCAGCCCCGTCATCAAGGAGCTGGCTAGCATCGATGTTCCGCCGAGTCCGGGATGCCTGCATTGGCAGGGGCTGGATGACCTCCCCTGGAGGGCCCTGGGGTGCAGAAGAAAGCAGTCAAGGATGGAAGTGGACAAGGATGGCTCTGTCCCAAGGGCAGAGTTAAGATGATCCTGAACCAGAAATCTGGGTCCCTCGGGCTCTGTGTGCTGGGTTGGAAGGACAGGTGCCAGGTCACACTGTTTGCTCACTCCTTCCTGTATCCTGAATACTACTCCATGCCCATCCACTTGCCCAGGCTAAGCGCCGAAAGGCCTGAGCCCAAGGCCCTGACTCTTCTCCAGAATTTAGTGGCTCAAGGTCTTAGCTTTGCATGTTGTTCTGTCATACAACAACACACCTGCGTAATGCTCATATAGAAACATGCCTGAATGTTTATACATTCTTGTTCATACATATACACATGCATAATATGCATTTAGAAACATATACATTCATGTTCACATATATACATAATATACAATCTATACATATACATGTTCGTACATGTATATTCATATATATATACATATACATACACGATACATACATAAAGAAACACACATTCATATTCACACACTTACATATAGAAACCCTAACTTTGACAAACGCAAATGTACAATATACATAAATACATATACACATATGCATGCATGCTCATACATACATATAAGCACATATATAATATATATGTAGAAATATACAATACACATTTCATGTTCATACACACATGCACAAAATACATATGTACAGCTACACATATTGTGTTCACAAACATACCTTGTGTATGTACACACATATTCACACATATACAAATAGACTCACACATCCACATTTACAAATTCATGTTCGCACACATATATGTACATATATAACACACAGACAAAAATACACACACTTTCATGGACATGCATGTTCCAGTATGCACATGCATATAAATATCCATAATACAAATAAACACATGTACACATATACAAAGAGAAGTATATATACATAAATACATATTTACACACCTAAACATATTATGCATACATACTCACACACATGCATATAGCATAGAGAAACATGCATGCACTTATACTTACATGCATATTTACACATATATGTATAGGGTACACACAAATGCACAAGCCCATACTTACAACATGTATTCAGACATAAGTTATTACTTATAAATATGAATATATACACATAACTAAGTACACATAAGCATGTACAGTCATATGACACACTTACATAGTCACAAACATACATGCACATTCCCTCTCTCTCTGGTCAATAATCCTACCCAGGGCAAGTCAGCCCATGAGCTCCATGGACAGGCCTGGGACACTGACAGCCCCTCTGCATCCCCAGGGACCAGCCTCTGGGGATGTCATCTGAGTTTCACTGCATCTCAGACAGCAAGCCCCACAACAGACACTCCCTCAGACTCCCTCCACACAGACTTCACAGACTACTCACGGGTGGGCCAGGGAGTCCTGGGTGGCCTGCCTCGCCCTTCGGGCCGGTGGGACCCTGTGGAGAAAGTGACAAACCAGTACTTGGTCATGGGGCCTCCTGTGATCTGACAGACCCACCAGCTTCAGAGAGGTCAGGACAAAGTGAAGGCAAGACTTCTCTTCCTGAGGCTGGCACCCTCCACAGCAGGGAGCAAAGAGCCCAGATGTGTTGGCCTGAGCTGGACTGGGCTCAATCCGAAAGACAGGAGACAGGTATAAAAAAGAAAAGAAAATGCCAACAAACAGGTTTATGGAAGCATGCCAGCTGCGTGGGCCATGGGGGAAATGTAAGCCCAGCTCCCATCTGGACTCCATCCCACCTCTGCCGGCAGAGTCCTTATCAGAGAGACTAAAAGAAGTGCTAGAGAGGACAGGGCACTGCTGGTGGGGACACAGAATAGTCCGCCATGGTGGAAACAAAACAAGGTGGGCATGCTACACCATCTCACTGTCCCACTTCTGAGTAGAACAAGGACACAAAGTCACTGTATCTCTGTGACACATGACCCCGTGGTGGCCGCACTGAACACAATAGCTAAGATGTGGGATCAGCCTGGGTGCTCCAGCCAGTGAAAAGGAAATGCATCGTATACACACAGGAGTATTGCTCAGTCATAAAGGCCATCTTGTCTTGTGCGTGGGGACACGGGGGAGGGGTGACGACTAGAGGCACTCTGAAATCAGCATTACCAGAAGTACAGTGCAGAATAATTAGAACATTAACAGTTGATAGAAAGGACATGATAGAATAGTGATCGCCGAGGTTAGGGGAGGGCACGGGAACACTGGAAGGATGGAAGATGGATGATGGGTACCAAACATGGTTGCACGGAAGGAGTAAAGCATGGTGTTCTACAACACAGTCGGGGACTGACACACATCCTAGCCTGCTAGGTTTCATGACTATATAGAGAGGCTGGAGGGCTCCAAACACAGAGTAACAATAAAGACACAGAAACCCTAACGACTCCAGTTCGGTCAGGACATGCCATATGCACAAAGTGAGAAGCCACAGGCCTGATAAATACACGTGTTTGTTACGTTAGCCAGAGTGCAAAAAGGTTGCAGGGTCTGGCAGAGCTAGCTCGTCTCACTTGATTTTCTCCCACAACACCCCAGGAACAGCTACAATTAAAATAATACTTAAAAGCAGCCAGCAATAGAGAGATAGAATCATATTTTTTCACCAAGGGAAATCTAGAGAAAACAAGGAATACCAACAACACACAGTATAATGAAGAAGAGGGGAGGGGTGGAAAGGATCTCTATGGGCCCGGGTGGGCATCCAGGTGACCCACTTCCCAGAGGGCTCCTCTCCCACCTCCAAAGTAGTCTCAGGTATCATGGGCCCCACCAAGGCAGAGTCACTTACCGAAGAGCCTTTAGCACCTTTGGGACCTGGAGGGCCCTGCAGAGAGCAGAGGTCAGAATGTCAGTAAACAGAGGGGCCCACAGGTCCTCGTTTCACTCAGCCTGTCCCTGATCCTGCACTTGCCTGCCCTCTCTGCACTTGCCTGGCTGGTAGGCAGGAGAGCTGGTGGTGGCTGCCACTCACCCCCAGAAGGCAGAGGGTGTCTGCTGAGAGGCCACCCTGCCCACAATGCTCAGCTTGGGAATGACATTAGATATCAAGAGCCAGGGAGTGTCTGGGCTCCTGAGGAGCCTGGAAGGAGTCAGCTGCTGGACATCCAAGGCCATGTGAACCCAAGGTCCAGTTAACACAGATGGGTCAGGGAGGACAGAGATCAGGGATGTGGGAATGGCATGTGGGAAGCACAAGGAGGCCTACGCCAGGGTGTTGAAGAGGACAGGTCCCTTATTCTCAAGCCTGGACTGAGATGGCCTGATTCGTGCGCATTAGGAAGAGGAAAGCCAAGACATTCCCCTCCCTCTTCCCAGATGCTTGCAGAAGGATCTGCATTCTTTGGGATGGGTTCAGGCATTAAAGTTTGCCCTTCCCTTCCCCTTTGGCAAGGCACCCAGGGGACCGGCATCCAGGGGACCAGCAACCCCTCTCTTGCTCCTGTGCCTTGGAACCCCAGTGTTGCATTATATACAAATAAATTCTGGTTCAACCATCTCGCCTGACTTCCTTGTGGTTTGCTAGCCTGGCTCATCCATCTCACGTCCCTCCTTGTATCCACTGGGTCCTACATCCCCTGCATCTGTCCTAGATACATACCGGCAGGCCAGGGGGCCCAGGAGGCCCAAGTGGACCAGAGGGACCAGTGATGCCCTGGAAGGGAACAGAAAATGCAGGTTACCAGTTTTTAGATGGGGTGGGATTGAGGAAGGTGACAACGAAGCCTGGCAGGCAGCTGTAGTTAACCACTCTAGAACTTACTCCACGGTGAGGGCCTTCATGCCTCCTCGCTAGATTAGACTGATTCACCCAACACCAGCCACGGGCTGAGGTCCCCAGGCCCAGCCCCTCCCCAGGCCAGAAGGAACTATAAATTAAGACAACACCCCCACTGTATACCACTGGAACTCAGAAAAGCCTGATCCAGCCTCCTGCCCAGCTTGGCCACATATCTCGGTTCATGGTGTCAGGTCTCACCACAGGAGACAGGGGAAAGCAGAAAGTGTCCAGGAGTCTAGCCTGTCCAGCCACAGTTGACAGCCCAGCCTCATGGAGAAGAAAGTATCTCCCTGCACTGTTAGCTCACAGGGCCTGGCCTCAGAGTCTCTAGTGTGTCCCGTGTCTCTCAAGCCTGCACGCTGGAGACACCTTCTACCTGTAACATGGCCAAGACCACACTGTGTGTGGAGAAGCAAATGAACCTTCATGTACAGAGTCACATAGTCTGAGTGCCACGGAAGCCTGGTGACACTTGGCAGTCAGAAAACCGCCCACAGTGGCTGAGGCAGGGCTCCAGGGAGTCTCCTCCTTTGATGCCATTCACTTCCAATATGACCTAAAGAGGGCTATCTACCGTTCGCTCAGCCTCCAGAGGCTCCTGTCACCCCCACATTCTGCTGCTGTATTCAGGGACAGACCAAGGCATGGGTAAGCAAAGATGCCCAGATGTGAGTGGGGACAAAGTGGGGAGTCCCACTACAGTGAACGGGGGGTTCCCCATGTGAACACATGTCTTTTCTTCTGTGCCGTACACAAACTAACCCATTTTCAGCTTGGGCGTCTCCTCCACTTTACCTCCTACAGACAAACCAACATGCAGCCAGGGTTTCCCCCTAGCTGACCAAGACTGCAAACTAACCCACTACAGTGGATCCAGGGGAAGTCTGGGGTCAGAAGTGGGCATCTGTGACAAGGGGGAGGCAGGGATGTTAGCGGCCATTGCTCTGCCTCTCTCCACAAGTGAACGCGGCTGACGGTCCACCATCACCTTCTACCCAGTGAGTTAGTGAAGATGGGGAAGGATTTGACTGCTCAGGCCCTCTGATTATGAGGGTCATCACGCCAATGAGCTTCTGCTCCGCCCAGGACTTGGGTTTGGGGTAAGTTCTAACTTGTGCCTTGGGGACCTAGCTAAGTCCAAGTCCCCGCTGGTTCCATCTGCAAAGCAAGATGTGAGATTCCACGGCAATGAGGGCATCCTCCCAGGTTCCGCCAGAAGCTAGAAACTGCTCTGGAGATGTGAGTTATTCTATGTACCTGTTCTCCTTTAGGACCAGACGAACCCTGGGGGCCGGGGAGTCCTCGGTCACCCTTTTCACCCTGCTCACCCGGAGGTCCGATGAGTCCAATCAGACCTGGATGGCCCTGTGAGAAAATAAAGCTATGACAGATATCTGTGCTACCGGTGCCCTGAGTCCACCGCACAGAAGGCCAGGTGACCTGGCACACAGGGAAATGTGTCATCGTCAACATGTTGAGGATTGAAAATAAGCAGAGGCCAGGGGACAAGGGAGGCTTCATGGACCCTTGCTGGTAAGGAACATATCTGAAGAAATACAGGGAGAACCAGGGTGTAACTGAGCAGTGAGGCCCTGGGCTAGCATGTGTTAGGCCCTGGGCTCAACTCTACAGGATGACCACCATCATCCTGGGCACTGGACCCCAGTGATGACCAAAGGAAGCATATAGGGGTTTCCAGACCCAGAGGCCACTGGATTTCCCTGAGGGATAGTTTGCTTACTTTAAACATGTATTCTCTTCCTACAAGGCCTGAGGTTGACCCTGAATGGAAACCGCCCAGTGCTAAGGATATTATAGTCACTAAACAGCTTTCAAGAGAAAAATCCACCATATCTGCCCTATACATCTTTTGGTTTCACATGAGTTTCTAGAATGTTCTGGCAGGACTGCCAGCTTCCATTATGTTGGTGAAGGATCTCAAAGTAGAAAAGGGTATTCCTTGCTGTCTTCTCTATGGACAGCTGCTTGTCTTATGAGCCCATTTATTCACAAATAAATCAATGTGAGGAGGAGAAAAGACACCACCAGTTAATGATGCTTGGTTCTTGTCAATTCTGGGGCTTCTAGGACACCTTGATATAGGCATGAGTCTTAAAGCCCTGGGTGTACTTCTCTGTCAATCTACCTCCAGGTCCTGCGACAGTCACAGCAGGTACTTGGTCAGTAACTCCTATGGATGAGTTGATGGTGTTGCTATGGCAATATTGGAGTCCCCTAAGCCTTAGCTCACCTTTTCGCCTTTGGGACCAGAGTCTCCTTTGAGTCCAGGGAGTCCTGGAGGGCCCTGTAGGAGAAGAGAGAGGAGTCAGTCTCCTTGTCCCAAGGGTTTCCAGTGACCGGCCCATACAGAAAACACTGGCATTTCATGCTACTCACCAAAGGGCCAGGGGGACCATCAGGGCCTGGGGATCCTGGGAGGCCTTGTTCACCCTGAAACAGAGTCCCTTGTTGTGATTAGGTGCCCCCATAATCACCTGTTCCTTACCCTATGCTTGCTAGGCCACTTACCACAGGACCAGGGATCCCTCGAAGACCATCAGGGCCAGGCTTTCCAGGGGCCCCTTGGGGGCCAATAGGACCAGTCTTCCCAGGAGGGCCTTCTAAACCGGCTTCTCCCTGTTTAGAGGATGCAGAAGGATGCAGATATTCAGAGGCCCCCAGGGTGCTGCAGAGATGCCCCCATGTGTCCTACGTGGAAGCTGACTTGGCCCACACTCCATCCTGTTAGCAGCGGCTCCCTGACTCCTGCTGACTGTGGTAACCATCACAGCAGGTCGCCCACCAGGTGCCTAGCCAAATGACACCCATATGCGGGGCTCACTAAGTCTCAGAAATGACAAATGTTCCCATCTAGGCGTGCAGGTCACCCCACTCAAGAGTAACTGGGTGTTCCAGTCCTGGACACCACATGTACCACTCAGGTAATGCCCATCCTAGTCTCCTAAGGCCCCACTTCCTGTGTATACTGTCTTCTGCTCTGTCACAGGTCAAAGACTAGGTGTGACCTCACCCTGGCTCCTTTCGCCTCCTTCCTCTGCTTCTTTATCCTCCCTCTGCCTCCATGGCTCCTCCGTCCTTAGACTGCAACCTGCCATTGCCCCAACCTCCTTTAGACCCACAGAGGTCACAGACACCAGGGTAACTTACCTTGGCTCCTTTCTCTCCTTGTCTTCCTTCGGGCCCCGCAGGGCCTGGAGGACCCTAGAAAAACAATAGAACAACTAAGATTTGAGCGCTGAGTTTGAAGACCAGGCCTAGACTCCAGGGAAAGCAACAGGGTGTGAGGCCGCCCTGAACCACTCTCCAGTGAAGATTCAGACCCCCATACGTGATCCTATGACTCCAGAAACCTGCAAAGCTTCTGGTGGATCTACAGATGCCCTAAATGCCTTGTGTATAGAAAGACCTCTCCTGCCTGTACACTCTGTGGCTTAGCCGCCACAGTCCAGGCATCCAGTGACACACTACAGACATCTGTTCCTTATCTTGACTCTCCTTTGTTCGGATAGGCTGGTCTATGGACAAGGAGAGTGCAGCTCTTGAGAATTTTCTCTCCCATGATGGCAGAACACACATGTCAGACACTGGCCATCCTGAACACCCCTGGTTTAGACTTTGCTTCCTCTGAGGTTGCTCCACCCAGCTGTGTCTCCCCACCGATCTGTGACCCGATGAGCTTGTTCCACATTTCAGATATCCGTGTGCCCTCTTCCGGGCCACGTGGGGCACCAGGGGCTCCACAAAGGGGTAGAGGTCTTTTTGCAGGAAGCAGCCAGTGAGAGCGGAGCAGAGGGCAGAAGGACTTACCCTCTTTCCTGGAGGTCCGGATGGACCGGGTTCGCCAGTAGGACCTGGGGATCCCTGGTTGGGGGAAAGGACACAGAGCATCAGAAGTCTGTCACGTCAGGACACAGGGCCGTGCTACCACAGCCGAGAAAACACTTGGCGATTCAGTCCTTTCTGTGGCTAGCCCTGCATGGCCCCTCTCTGGTGTGAGTATAGCAAGTCCCATTCCCTGCTGGTGGCACTCAGGGACTCCAACTGCTAGCCCACAGCTGTTGTATCTGGAACAAAGAGACTCCCTGGGGCATGCTTGAGTCTAACACCCTGGAAGTCTGGTTCCCACCACGTCATCCTCTACGTCTCACCTGCAGAAGGACCAAGCTGAAACCCAAGGCAGGGGTCATGTCACGACACGTCTGGCTCACAGTCTGTGCCCCCAGCCTTTCACTTCCATTGCTGCCTGTCTCAGATCAACAATACAAGTCTTTGCCCTTCCTTGGGTCAGTGATACAATGGTTTGAATGGTCTCTGAAACCCAGGCTCATATCAGATTGCCCTTGTGCTGGTGTTGAGAGGAGGGGCCTGGTGCTCAGGTCATGTGTGTATGCATAGTCTACACCACAATCACAGAAATGAGCTCATTCTAAAAGGGTGATTAAGCCCACCTCTCCTTCCCCATCAGGTCAGGATGGCATCCACTATGTTATTATTTGAGACGGGATCTTACTCTGAAACCGAGGCTGACATCGAACTCATTGTTCAGACCAGACAGCCTCAAACTTGTAGCAATCATCCTGCCTCAGTTTCCTGAGTGCTGGAATCAGAGCACGAGCCACCATATCTGTTCTCACCTTGCTAAGCCACGGCAAGACACCCTACTTGATCGGGTCCCTCTATCTTGACTTCCTAGCCTCTACCACCCTGAGTCAAACACATTTGTCTTGTTTTAATTCACCCAGCTTGTAACATTATCCCACCAGCAGCAAAAAGACCTAGAGAGTCAGTCATTCCTAGGAGCTGGCCCCACCTTGGGGGTAGGCTGGAGAGACCTCTGAGTCCAGCACAGTCCAGCCAAGGGACCTGAAGGGGTCACCTGGTCCCATGTCAAAGAGACCACCTTGCATCAAA
Organism: Microtus oregoni; assembly: GCF_018167655.1. Lineage (NCBI taxonomy): Eukaryota > Metazoa > Chordata > Mammalia > Rodentia > Cricetidae > Microtus > Microtus oregoni. The sequence continues at coordinate 11,853,942 of NW_024543084.1, read as the reverse complement.
ACAGCTGCTCAAGACCAAGTGGCCTCAGTCTTAGGGACATTGGGCACCTGTTGGGAAGCTTTGACTGATATTCAGGGTGAGACTGGGACACTCCGCAGAGACCTTAGACTTTGGGCAGGTCCCCTGGTGGGACCACACATGCATCTTTCCTTTGGAGGAAGGGTCCCAGCCTTCATTAGGTCCCAGGGCTCCTAAGCTCTGGCCACAGTCAAGAGGGACCTAAGTTTGGGCTTCTCATAAAGACCCAAGAATGCAGGGATGGTCCTACCAGGAAGGCATCAGACCACAACTCACCGTCTGTCCAGGTTCACCATCATCCCCTTTGTCTCCAGGTGGACCATCTTGACCCTGTGAGAACAAGAACATTGTTTCCACTGGATAGATCAAGTTCACCCTCCAGCCCTAGTGTGTTCTCAGATCCTTTCCCAAACCCAAATACACCTACTGTGCCCAAAAGTTGGGCATTGGAACAGGGATAACCTGGAGGGGTGCTGTGGCCTAGAGAACCCGGTAGAAGGGTAGAAACAGAGAATGAGCAAATTAGGGATGGCAAGAGGTAGCAGAGATGGGAGGACACTTACTGCAGGGCCTGGCTCTCCAGGGGGACCAGGGTCTCCGGGAAAGCCCACAGGGCCCTGAGAAAAGAGAATGAAACTATCAGCAGCCTGACACACCCGCATGGCCCACTACCACCCAGGTCTCAGGACAAGGGACAGTGCCGACCCCTCCAGCACTTTTGATCGTGAGGCCCCTATCCTGAAGAGTCCACTTAAGTGCAAACACACCCAGGAGGCAGGTACGGAGCAGTAGCCTTCTGCTCTTTTGAGCCTAGTGAGGGCAGGTGCCCTACCCACACATCCACTCTGGTGGCCCCTTCAACTTCTGATGCAAAATTGGGGCCATTAGGGAAAAGCAGCATCCTGAGCCTGAAGGCCTTCCATCAGGAGCCCCGCTGGCTGCTGCTTCTGTCCCAGGCCTCCCCGCCTCCCTCTTGCTGTTTCATCCGTAGCTGCTGTAGAAACCTCTAGGGTAGACAGAATTACCCTTCCGACACACAGCATTCGTACAGCTGTTCCTAGGTTAGGGAGCACCCAGTGCAGGCACTACAGGGATTCAGAACAGACGCTGCCCAGACACCACAGCATCTAGCGTTACTTACAGGGCTGCCTTTGGGACCATCATCTCCAGGAGGGCCTTTGGGTCCAGGGGGTCCAGCAGCACCAGAGGGGCCAGCTTCTCCCTTCTCCCCTCTTTCTCCTTTAGGTCCCTGGAGAGGAAAACAGCTCAGTTCTCAGAGCCCACTGTGTACTCACCAGAGCCTGAAAGGCGCTGGCCTGGAACTGGCCATTCATGGACTCATTGCTGCATCAATCCGGCAGCCCCTTCCCAGCATCCCTGTGCTCCAGGATGGGTATGGAACTGTTCTTGCCTCTAATTCTCCATAGCAACCTCATGTGTACCACAAGGCAAGCAAAGAGCCCTGGCCTTCTAAAACCTCAGCTCTAGGTAAGGTCTGATTCCTGATCTGATGAAAGGCGGTGAGGGAGTCCCATAGTTCAGGCATAGGAAACAGTGGGAAACTGAGACACCTCAGTCCCACAAGATGCTTCCTAGGTCCAAAGCTACTCTGGGGATGTCCTGTCAGTGACCATACCCAACCTTCAGAGGCCTAGGCTAGCTGAGTTAACAGGGTGGCTATGCTCATACCACAGCAGTCCGTGAAAGGGTCTATGTACCACAGATGGCAGTTACCGGTGGCCATGATTGTGAGGTCATTGTTGCGGTCTGCACACGCACACACGTGTGCTCAGCCCCACGTCTGTACATATGCACGGACACAAGCTCAGCCCCCACAAGATGCTACACCTTCCCATCATAGTTCTGTTTGACAAAGCAGGGCCATGACTCCCATTTCATGGGAGGGGAAACTGAGGCAAGAATGAAGCTTCTGGTCCAATGTTTTGTCAATGTTCCCACTAGGCACATCCCACTGCTCCTCCAGGGCCACACTCACCGGGGGGCCTCCTTCTCCTGGAAGACCAGGCTCTCCAGCTTCACCAGGCTCCCCCTGAGAAGACAAGACAGTGTTGGAAGGTTCCCTCACCGATGGTGATAAGGAATGGGCCATCTGGCAGCACCTGTCCATCTGCCCATTCTGCCTGCCTATCCTTGGGCACCGGAGTCCAGGACTCTGTGGGGTCCAGATAGCTCACAGGAGTGCAGTGGGAAGCCAATGCAGAAGAAGGAATGGGAAAGACAGGGAGATGTGAGGGGATGAGGATGTCAGGGCACTGTGCAGATCACAAGGGACACCAACTCAAGGCTGTCCCAAGCAAGTGCTCTGCCTCCTCGCACACGGGCCACCATGCCTTCCCACCGTGATGAGCCAGACAGCCCACCAGCCTTTAAGTTATTTTCTCAGGGATTTTGTCACAGCGGTGAGAAAAGAAGCCGGGTAGAAGCGAGAGACCCAGTGTATTCTCCTGCAGTGCTGAGACAGGAAGGAAGGGCCTATGAGATGGTGGCAAACAAAGGCCGTGTAGGGGTGAGGCAGTGGGGAGGAGACAGCGGTGCCTCTAACCCACACCCACTTCTCTCTCCCTTTCTTATCATAAAGAACAAGCACACACCAGCCTGTCCCGAGCATAAGGCCTTGCATTAGGAGCAAGCCCCAGGAAGGGCAGACCATAGGCTTCTAGCCCTTTCAAGGCCCAAGATGGCCTCCTAAAGCCATCCTCCCAGTACCCTGTGGAGCTCAGTCTCACACTGAGACCATCACGGTTCCCACACACATGTGTAGTCACAAGCATGCATACACACATCCACACATATCTGTGCCCACACGCTTGGGCTAACGGTGCTTAGTTAGCCTCAAGGGCCAGGCCCAAACACCATCCATCAGGAATGACAAGGCCCTGGCTGTGAGAAAGCAGAACTAAGAAGAGGCTGTCACAGCAAGATCAATCCGGAAGGAGATCTGAGTAGGAGGAAAGGGAGCAAGAGGGGTGTGGGGGAGCCAGCATGCTACTGCTTTGGATTTTGCAAATGGCTGTTACAAACGACCACTGTCAGAGATCTGGACTTGAGGTCATGCATCTACTTTTAGGTTTCAAGATGGGTGTGAAGGGAGTGTCTCTGTGCAAGCATGCATGCGTACATGCATGTGTGCTCACATACACAGGCGCACGAGTGCATCCACACACAGGCACATGGGACTGTGTGTACACACAAACACACTACTGCTATGGGGCAGACACTGTGATAAACAGACAGACATCACCTTTTCTCCCACTGCACCAGGGTTGCCGATTCCACCAGGAGGACCTTGTGGCCCATCAGCACCTGGAGCTCCAGAAGGTCCTCGGGGACCCGGGGGACCAGGAGGGCCCTGGGAGAAAGAAAGAGCATTGGGCAAGACAAGTTGTAAATACCCTTCCCCAAAATGTAAACCAGGGGAGCGCTACTGGGCCTCGATGGCCCAGCCACTTACCATCTGGCCCACGTCTCCTGTCTCACCCTTCTCTCCTGGAGGTCCTGGCAAACCCTGTGGACAGAAAACTAGTGAGTTGCTACTCTGTGAGAGATGCTCAAGGCTCTCACGAGTGCCACGGCCATGATCAGCCCTGCTATGATTGCCACTCCTATGATGCTTCCTGAAGGCCCTGAAGTGTGCTTCCGTGAGTCTGCCTCCACGGAAGGAGTTTTCCTGCTTCCAGGGCTCACACAGCCGAGGATATAATCAGAGGAGAATGGGAAGATTTATGGGCACCAGCACTTACAGCAGCTTCCCATAAAACAATAAACCTAATGAGCCGGCAGCAGGGAAGCTTCCGGATAAATCAAGTCCCCACCATATGCCAAGTACCACCACTAACTAAAATTTGTGTTTTCCAAAATAAAGTCTTGTGTTCAAAGAATATTTAATGGCCTTCAACATGGCCTATAACATAAAACGAAAGGCTGGTGTACACTTTACAGCGCACAATGAGTTTGGGGTTTTATGGACATCCAGTAGAGTCAGTCACCCTGGGCAGAAACAGGTAACCTAGAGGGCAATGAATGTGGTGGGCTGGGGGGATGGCTGTCACTTTTAGGTGGTTTGTTCAGATGTGAACATGTGTGAGTGCGTGTGCATGCACGTGCACATTCCTGCGAAACAGGCAGCACTTCCAGTCCCTACTACTGAGGCTCAGTTTCTTCATTCTTACAATGACAGGAAGAGTGGGCTCAGCAAGATACGGACACCTCTTCTTGGCGGGGTGGGGTGGGTTCCTGGGAAGCTCCATGGTTACCTGTAATCCCACTGGCCCCGGTGGTCCTGGGAAACCTCTTGAACCTTCATCTCCTTTCTGTCCAAACAGGCCTTGTTGCCCGCGAGGGCCAGGCTCACCGTCTGCTCCCTGGAGGAAAGAAGTGAGCGTGGGTGAGGATGGACAGCAGCTTGAGAGGCGGGCCTTGCTATGTCATTCAACACGGATACTCACCGAGGGACCTGGCTGCCCGATGGGGCCTTGAGGACCCGTAGGTCCAGGAGGACCCTGTAGGGGTCAAACAGAGACATAATTATTTTGGAATTGCAGACGAGTCCAGTGGTAGGTTGATTCTGTCTCCAGAACCGGCTGGGTGAGCAGGATGTGACTTATGAATGAAAGTCAGTCCCCAAATGTGCCAGTCATCAGAGGGACACTAACGATTAGCATTATGGCACAAGCCAGTTGTAGGTTCTGAGAAGTGGGCAAGGCTCGCAATCCAACTATGATCATGTTGCTATGGGTAACAGAAGCGGGGCAGGTCACTCCGTGTCCTCCCAGCAATTCCCCCCACACACACGCCCAGTTGTGGCAGAAGAGACCCCCTCGGACAACAAAGATCAGAAGTCTCAAAGCTCCTAAGAGCTGAGCTAGGGAGGGACTCCCTCATGACCCTTGCTTGCAATGGAGAGAGAGAAAAGCCCGCTGGCACAGACAGCCAGAAGCCTGTACTGATGCCTGGTGATGTCACCACTGGCACTAGTCTGAGGCTTAGGGGAGTCTCCAGTTTGGAAGGAGCTCATGGTGCTGGAGGGGGCTGGTGCGGGAGATGGGGCTACAGCACCCACAACCCAGCACCTCCAATATGTGAAAGGGCAAGGGACAATGGATGTTTTGCTTCTACAGAGCTCTGAGGTCCTCAGAGATGAGCCCCCAGGCAGACACATGGCTGGTCGTGCTTTGCACCAAGAGAGTCTCTCACACGCCTGAACACACATGCACACGGGTGTGACCCGGGAGTTTGCGGTGTTGGGATCACGGAGCATGAACACATGCTCTCGGCAGCCACTCCAGCATGCTCACGCTCTTACCTGCTCGCCTTTGTCCCCCTTGCTTCCCTTCTGCCCTGGCTCCCCGATCTCTCCCTGGGGATGGACAGGAAGGATGTTGTTAGTCCAGTGGCTGGATGTGCCCTTCTCGGTCCCATGGGCAGTCTTTCTTGGAGACTAACAACAATTGCTCTCCACATGGTCCCGAAATTTTCCAAAAGAAAGTAACCCCTTACGTGAACTTTTTTTTTTTCTGATTTTGATGTCTGTGTATACCTAGGTGTTCATGCGTGTGTGTGTGTGTGTGTGTGTGTGTGTGTGTGTGTGTGTGTGTGCATAGCCTGACTGTATGTCTGTGCACTGGATGCAGACACTCTGAAGAGGCCAGAAGAGGGTGTTGGATTCCTTTTAACCAGAGTTGCAGGCAGTTGTGAGCAGCCATGTGGATGCTGGGAACTGAACCTCAGTCCTCTATAAGAGCCGTCATGCTCTAATCACTGAGCCATCTTTGCCATCCCCTACGTCTTATCTGCTCCTTTTTGAGACGGGTTTCTCACTGGCCTTGAACTTGCCTCCATCAGCTAGGATGGCCAGCCAGGGAGCCCCAGGGTTCTTCCTGTCTCGCCGCCCAGGTTCCGAGGTTATAGACACACTACCACACTGGGTTTTCTAAGCATGGGTTTGGGGAGTCGAACTCAGTTCTAATGCTAGCAAGGCAAGCGCTTTACTGATGAACCAGCCCGCTGGCTCCTCGATTTCCTTTATGATCCTCAGATTATTGCAAAGGTATTAGTACACATGGTGATGTGGTAGCCTACAATCCTCTCTGGTGCTTCCGTTGGACAGCCCCCCCCCCCACATGGAGACATAAGACTAAGAAATCCTCCGTGTAGAGGTGAGAAATTCAGCAATATCACCGGAGAGCTCTGACAAATGGAGAGCGAAGCCAAAGAACTCAGCCACACACTCTTTCCTTAATGAAGTATAAAACCCGGGCTTCTCGATAACGGCATCAGAAAGAGCAATAAAAACAAGAGCCTCAATCATTCAAGAGAAGACACTTAAAAATATACACAGCGTAAAACCTCATTAAATCCAGCCCCACACCGTCCCCATCTGAAAGGGCTTCAGCTCTGGTGACGACCTGCACACATCTCAGGCAACAGAAAAGCTGCCAAGGAGCCATGTGCTTTCCAGGCTCCCGACACATGCTACAGGTCTTATTGTTATTTATTTGTGTGCTGCTTTAAAATCATCCCCTCGCGCCCGGTCTGAAGGTGCACAGCACCGATCTGCCGGCTGAGCCCTCTGTATCATATATGATGTTGTCTCCAGGTCTGAAGATGCACAGCACCGATCTGCCGGCTGAGCCCTCTGTATCATATATGATGCCACACTTAAAACACTGCCCTTATACTTATTGCCGACAGGCCACACACATTCCTACTTCTCCGTACCTTATCTCCATCTTCTCCAGGAGGACCCACGGGGCCAGCTGGACCAGGGAGCCCCACAGGACCTTGGAGGCCATCGCGGCCAGCTGGGCCTTGCGGACCTTTCTCGCCCTAGAGAAGACAGGCAATTCAGATTCAATACAGCTTGATATTGGGAACAACGTGCCAGCACCGCTCCTCACCCTGGAGAAGGGCCCAGGGGCAGGAAGTTGGGGGTGTGCGGGAATGGTCCTAACATGCCATCCAGGGGAGTGGAGGTGATTCTGCCCAGTTCTGAACTGTGGATGGATGTCTCATTGCTGCACCAAAGCCACGCTCAGAATACCATGTAGAGTGAATTCTCATTAATCCAGTCCCACAGAGTCCAGCCTGAGTCGTTCCAAGGGGAACAGGGAGCTATTTAGAGGACTCCTTAGAGATGAGGAAACTGAGGCACAGTTAGTGCTGCGTTTGAATATGCAATGGTGAGGCCTTGGTTCTATCTGGGGGTGCTGTGGAAATCCGAGGAGGCTGGACTTCATTTGGAAAAGCAGGTCACTGAAGCTGTTCTGGAGAAAAAGATTCACCTCACTCTCCCCACCACCTTCCTGGCTGCCCTAAGGTGAGCAGCTCTGATCCAGCATCCAGCATGTCCTTCACCATATGTTCTGTCCCACTACAGACCCACAGCAATGGAGCCGGCCATGAACCAAAACCTCTGGACCACAAGCCCAAACAAATCCTTTGATTTAAGTGGTTTCTCTCACATATTTGTCAAAGTGACAGGAAGCTTATTAGCAGAGCTTGTGAACGGAAGTTCCCGAGTCTGCTTGGGCTCCTCAGAGCTGGTGAGCAGGGACCATGCTGTGCTACGGGACGGCCTGAGCAGCAGCTATGCAATCTCTGTTACTCTCTCAATGCTTTGTGAACACCCTGCCTGTACAGGCATACATACACACATACATGTGACATGTATGCACACACATACACACATATACACACATAAACATGACATGTATGCACACGGAGACATGCATATGCACACATACACATGATATGTATGCACACAGAGACATGTGTATTCACACATACACATGACATGCATGCACACACAGACATGCATGTACACACATACACATGATATGTATGCACACACAGACATGCATGCACACACATACACATATGTATGCACACACAGACATGCACATACACACATACACATGATATGTGTGCACACACGTGTGTCTACACAGCAAAACACAAACATGTATACATACAGACACATGACATGAGTGCACACACATACAAAAGCACAAACAATAAGACACATATGTCCACAGGCATGCTCCCACACAGGATATGCACAAGCTTGTACATGTGTGTTCCCTCCCCCACATACACAAATGCATGCAGACATGCATCCGCACATATACACATGCATGGCATTCACACAGCATGCCATGCATATACACACTTGAGCATGCACACAGACATACACACATACAAATCCTCATCTTTTCTGCCCTCCTAACTCTGACTTGTTTTTCTCCCTTCATAATCTCCAGAGATCTCACTAGTACTTGCTACACTCAGTTTTGACAAAATCCCATCACTGGAGAGCAACAAGCATTTTCTCACCTCAGCTAGGAGTTTATTTTTTCCACTGACACAAAGAAAGAAATGTGTGCAACAGGAGAGGGCCATGGATGCTGGCTAGCCGGTCCTGTCCTTCGTACACCTCAGTCCCCACTCCTTCAAGTTAGCCTGTCCTCCATAAGCTAGAAAGAGCTCTGGCAGGTTCAGGGTTTTGGCAGCATCTCTCCCTGCATTCTCTGTCAGGTTGGGAGTCTGCAGAGCCACCGACCCCCTCTCCATATTTTCCTCTTGCTGGATCTATTCTGGGAGACGGTGAGCTTTTCCCTGCTTAGGGCAGTTCTGGCAAGGTTTCTACTTAAATATTGAGTCTCTGGAACCAGTGAGCTTCCTCCAGTTGAGTCTGCAAGTGCCACATGTCCTGAACCTCCGAGTTCTGTGCTGGACTCAGAATCCAGCTGGACCTGTGTCCTGGGTACCTGACTAAAAATGGCACACTGTTATCAATCAGCAGAAACAACGTTGAAGGATTCTCTGTGGTACTGAAGCTCCAATGTGAGCTGACTGTTCTTCCTCCTTGTGAGCCCAGGAGACCAGGACACACGGAACACAGCTTCACTGCTTCAGTCAGCGGGCATGTGTGTCCAGCTCAGTGATCCATGCCCACCCTACACTGATGCTCCTTCCAGCACTGAGAGAGGGAAGCTGGGCTGAAATCTGTGAGATCTGCCCCCACGGTCGTGGGAAATCCAGGGTGATGGGAGGGCATGAAACTGCTTATGAACTGTAGACACAAAGTGGGGGTTCGGCGCCACTACGAATGGGGAGCCATGCTGGGTGATCAGAGAAGGGCTGTGTAGAAACCCAGGCCTGCCCAGTGTCCTGGCTTTAGAGGTCTTTCAGCGCCCAGTGAACTCAGGTCTCACAGAGGAGCTGTTCCACCTTCTGGGGACCTACCTGCCCCCCTCTGCCTGACAGTGTCTCTCTCCTGTGGTCTCATCAACAAAGGGGTCACCCATTCCCAAACACTTGTCTTTCTCCTAAAAGACCCAGTCATGAGGTTTTGGGGGAGGTGATATTTACTCAGCAGACGGTCCAGCTACCCAGGAGGCACAGTGACTACAGAACACAGGTCTGTAGGGGACAGGCCACTGTGGTATCAGCATTCTGGGTAGGCCAGGTTGAGCTGGCTGGCTGGGACTCCTCATAGGTCTATCCCTATAGGATAATCAGACTCCATAGCCTCTGTTTCCTCCCACGGCAGGAGAATGTCCATGGAGATAACACAGTAGGAGGGACAGGACCAAACCTGGGAGAGGACCCCAATCCTAGGTGGTACTTACCGGAACCCCTTTCTCTCCTGCTGGCCCTGGAGGTCCCTGAGGCCCAGGTCTCCCTGGAATTCCGATGGGCCCTGCAGCACCAGCTGGTCCTCTCTCTCCTGGAGAACCCTAAAGCACAGTAGGACAATGACTCACTTTAGAGGCTCCTGAGCTGTATGGTAAGACTCACTGAAGCACCAACAGGTCACACCACGCTTCCGCTCACTTGAGAGCCCTCGGTGGCCCCTAGATGACTTTCTACAAGCATGGACTGTTCGGTCTAGTATTTAGGGCTGTCATCAGGACCCTTCTTAGCTCTTCTCCTCCCACAATCCCCTCTTACGCATGCCCTCTCCCCCTACATGTCTGGGAACAAGTGCTATTTTGTCTGTCTTTGGTGGTCTTTTCCGGAGACCCGGCACCTACCCATCCCGGTAGGGTCTGCCTGCCCACAAAGTGCTCACAGAGTTAGAAGAGGGGGTCTTGATCTGGGAGGGGACAGGTACTGATGATAACAGGGAGCCAGGCTAAGCTTAAGGTCACATCGAAAGGTCAACCCAGCCTGCAAGCCCTCCATATACCCTATCAAAAGGGGAAACTAGTTTCTCGTTCCATCTGACGTCCCCAGCCTGGAACCCAGCTAAGGGAGGTTACTCCCAAACTCATCTGGACTTGATACCTGAGCACATCCATCAGGCTGGCTTGAATGGCAGAGGAAGCAAAGTGGACAGCCCTTACCCATGTCAGGGAGGAGCAGCCTCAGGCACGGAGCCACGGCTAAGGGCCTGGGAAGGCAGGGTCCTAAAGCCTCTCACAGTTGGGGTACTGGGATTGGCGGGGGATTAGCTAGTTCATGAAACAACATGTAATAGCTTCTGGACTATAGGCTAGAGTTAGACCCCTTTCCTACCTGTTCTGGGTGCTCCGCCCTAGGACACATCCTTGAGCTTCATAAGGAGAGCACCTACTCTCTGTGCTGACCCAAGAGAGGTCCACACCAAGTGTGAGTCCCCCCTCCTCACCTCCATGCCCAGACAGGTCACTTGTAGATCTCCAAGCTGTCACTCCCCTGCTGCTCCTCATACAAGGTGCTCCTATGATGCTATCAACCCAGCCGCTGGCTCAAGGAATAGAAATTCCTACTCTCTACCCTGTCCTCCTGAAGCACTTGATGGGGACCTTAGCAGCTAGGCACGCCCTCCCAGCTCTGAGGGCATCCTACCTTGCCTGAGGAACAACAAGTCTGAAGGATAGGATGGGATAGAAGACTTTGACTTACCGCAGGACCTGGCGGGCCAGGGGGGCCTTCACTGCCTTTTAGCCCAAGTGCTCCCTGTGAAGTAGTAGGAATAGGGTTGAGGGCACTGAGAGAGAGCCCCAGGGCTGTGCACCATACCGCCACACCCACAGAGGGAGCCCCAGGGCTGTGCACCATACTGCCACACCCACAGAGGGAGCCCCAGGGCTGTGCACCAGGGCTGTGCACCAGGGCTGTGCACCATACCGCCACACCCACAGAGGGAGCCCCAGGGCTGTGCACCAGGGCTGTGCACCATACCACCACACCCACAGAGGAAGCCCCAGAGCTGTGCACCAGGGTTGTGCACCAGGGTTGTGCACCATAATGCTATACCCTCCTAGCCCATCACTCACCACTGGGCCGGGGAGCCCTCGGTCCCCAGGGAATCCACGCAATCCTGGAGGGCCATCCTTCCCAGGGAGGCCAGCAGGGCCTGGGTCCCCCTGGAAAGAGAGCCAGAGTTAACCCTACCTGGAAGTGCCAGCTGTTGATCTCTCAACCTTCTTCATTGTTTAAGGTGGAGGGTGTGGCATTTGTCAAGATCCATTGGGATCTTGACCGGAGCTTCCTCTAGCCCCTTGGCTTTAAGGAAATTCTCTGCTTTTGTTTCCATTTGGAGGCTGAAGATGGAAGCCCGGACCTGGCATGTCTCCTCTGTTCCTCTGTGGACTTCTCTGTGGACTTGAGCTCAGCTCCTGCACACACCTGGGAACCATGTTCTCCAGGCTGGTTCTGTATGTAGATCTGGGGAAGGGACTCCAACTGTGACTCCCTCTCCCTGTGCTCATTCAGGTCCCAGACCTACAAAGTCCAGCAGAGCCACAAGGGTTCTGCAATGGGACCGTGTCAAGCTAAGGGCACACTAGTAGCTTGTGGTTAAAAACACACCACTCAGGGAACTTGGCTGCCACCCCAATACCCACTTCTAATAATAGACACCATTGGGCTTGCCCTTCCCAAAAGTGTAAAAGATAGAATATCTTCCAGAATTTTCCCTGGCCTTCACATGGGAAGACACAGATCTTTCTGAACTCAATGAGCTCTCTTTTTCTAGAGTAGATAGATTTATAGTCCAAGAGCTGTGTATGTTAGGGTTATAGATGTGAATTCACATACACACAGATCTGAGGATATATGTCTTTACTTACCCACAAACTTAAGGTATGTGTGATTTCCTTCAGTATTTATTTCCTGAATGTCTCTAATCTTATTTATTTTTATATGATCACATCAACAGATGGGGTGGGCCAGACACGGTGCCACATGCCTTTAAACCCACTCAGGAGGCAGAGGAAGGTGGATCTCTGCAAGTTCAGGCACAGCCTGGTCTACATGGCAAGTTTCAGACTAGCCAGGGCTACACAGTGAGACCCTGTCTCAAAACAACAATAATAACAAAAAAATAGCCTGAGCGCTCGTATTTTTAGTTACTGACACAGAAATCTGAAGAATTTTATGCTAGCATACAAACATTACAACCACAAATTTGGGGCACTCCAGCCTACTGGACAGACTACAAAACAAGGGAAAGTCGGCGCTGAGTACAAGGTTAGAAATGCGTTCATTTTTCATTTTCAGAATCTATTTTCAGTGTGTTTAAGCGAGGGGTTTTCAAAGGGCTGTGCTCTACCAGATCTGTATTGGCTGCTGAAGACTCAGAGCCTTTAGTCTGTTTCTGGGAGGAATGGGCAGCAGGGGAAGGCATGCTCCACAGGGTATGGGATGGTTTGATCCCACGTTCCCTCTGTGCGCCAGCTGCATCAGGTCACAGCCCTGTCTCTGTTCAAGCAAAATGGATCTGAATGTGTAGGTTTCAGAGAAGCATGTGTTTGATAAATTACCCATTTGTTGAGAAAGATCAAGAGAAAAAGCAAAGTTTTAACTGATTCCCTGGGGGGAAAAAAAAAGATTCTTCCCACACGGAAGCTTCCGGACACTCACCTTTGTCCCCTCTTTTCCGGCAGCACCTGGGAGGCCCTGTTCACCAGGGGGCCCTGGAGGGCCAGGGTGGCCACGCTCGCCCATCGGACCCGTTTCTCCTGTGGGACCCTACAGGGAGAGACCGTGTTGGTTTTGAGTGAGTGACCTGTAAGGGGGTTAATCTCTTCTTCCTGAGCCTAGGGACAGCCCGACTATGGTGCCAAAGCATCCACAGTGGACCTCCCATTCTTCTCCATTCTCTCACAAGGCTCCTCCTGCCGTCCAAATGCCAGGAGGAAAAGATGAAGCCAGTGGAGAGTTAGCCATGGCTGGTGTCCCCCTGTGCCCACGCCTCTCGAGAGGCTGTTTCTGGGATGTGATCAGAAAGATACCAAGGGCTGCCATATTTGCCACAGGGAGGAGAAGGCCTCATGGGCTCCAATTCTGGGGTGACACCGGGTGTCAGTCTCTTCTCATTATGTCAGGTGTGACTTTCTAAGTGGCAAGGTGGCGGGTACAATACTGTCCTTGGATCTAAAGTCATCAGCCCCAGCTGGAACCTGTGCCCTTCACTGATCCATATTGGTTGGAATCAGGTGCCTCTGCTGTCCGCAAGAGGACAAAAAGACACCATTGGTCCCTGTGCCCATGGGGGTAGTTGTGACTCCAGAGCCTGGCCTTGTTTGCCTGGGGTCACCTGAGCTCTGCTGCCTGCTTTCTCTCAGCACAGTCCCTCCAGGGGTTCATCTCCTGCAGTTAGCACAAACTTTCCATGGGACTTAAGCCTCTCCACTAGTGGGTCCACCCCCCTAGAACTGGGAAAAACTGACCAGAGCCCTGACTCCCGGACCCAGGATGCTGCAAGGTCTCACCTGAGGGCCAACCACTCCCGGGGGGCCTGGAGGGCCAGTCTTGCCTTGGAAACCCTGTGGAGAGAGTCAGCAAGCTGAGGGCCATTGTGGCAGCACACACCACACTGATGTAGTCTCCTTAGAAGCCCATCCCGCACCAATCCCGGTGGCTGTGCTCCAAACCCTCACTTTAGAGTCATGCCTTATGCTCCCTTTCCATACTAATTTCATGAGACTACTGAAGTCAGGTGGGTGAGCTCCACGCTGCGTCTTTGTGCCGAGAAACCAATTTTAAGCCTGTTATTCTCCCTCATGTCACTGCGTGTTCATTTTCTGAGGACACGCGAGAGCCGTCTCTGGGCTGGTGCTCATTAGCAACTTTGTAGGACGGTTTAGCCTTTGTTATCTGACACCTCTGACGCACAGCAGGTGACTCGCCTGCCTGCGTCTCTTCATATTTAGGACGGGCGGGAGCCAGGCCTGGCTGTTCTCTGAAGCTGTCCGCTCAAATATGTTAGTTTAAAGTCACTTCATAGATGCTGTCTCCTCGAGGATCTAAATGCTCATGCCTACAATGGTCCAGGCTCGCCCCCCACTTGGGCTCTGCTGCCCGATCTCTCCTATTGAGCAGGAAGCTGCAGCAAGCTAAGCTTGATCTGAGGCCTGATGGCAGAGCAAAGTTGGCACAATGAGATACACCTGCAGCTGCCAGGTATACAAGGATGGATCTACCCAAGGCCTGAGAAGGATGCTCTAGCTGTGCAGAGGTCACTGCTACGGCAGGAGGGTGAGCAGGTGGCTCAGGGCCAGCAGGTGACAGTCTAATATCTCACACAATTCACTGGCCACATGAATCACATCAGACTCTGCCCTGTCATCCCCCCGGAGGGCTCTTCTCTCTCAGCCCAACACAGTTCACACAGCAGGCATTTCTGAGACACATCTATTTGACAGCTAAAAACAAGGGGTGATGGACAGGTCAAGAGGGGGGAAAGCTGACAGGATGTAGGAGCCAAAGTAAAACTCTGCTCATGGCAGTGTCCGTGAGGAGGGCAAGAAAGACCTCCCACCAGGTCCACAGCCATTCGAGGGCCAGGCAGGACCGACAAAGAGGAGTCTGCTCCTTGCTGAGAAACAGAGTTTGGGCTCCCACTAAGAAGTAATGTCCACTTGTATCTGGATGGAGGAAAAAGGAGAAAAAGAGGAGGTGACGAGGAGAGGGAAAAGAAGAAAGGCTACACTCCAGAGGTCTCCAGACAAGTCTCGGATGGCCAGCGGCATTGCCGAAGTGGCCCCATATCTACAGAGGTGGCCGCGGCATGATCGAAGATGCTGGGAACTACACTTTCCCAAGCAAAGACAGGAGGTTTAATTATCTGCAGAATAAGTCTGAGGGAGAAAAGCACACAGTATGCAAAATTCTTCTCTTGTCTCCTTGGAAAGGCATTAGAGGAGAATGTGCAGAGCTCTGAAGAAATGCTTTAATTTTTCTCTCTAAACAAAAGAGCAAGGTAATCTTCATTTATCAGCCGGCATGGGCTGTTCCAACACTGGCAAAGGCATAATTAAAAGGCTTCTCATCCCTGTGCACTGAAAGGCAGAGGGGACAACATCTTAAGGCAGGAGCCGGGACTCTATATGATGAGGTGGTCAAAGGTCCACGTCAGGAGGGTCAGTTTCAGCCATGAGAGCCCCCAGAAACCTTCAGGCACAATGAACTGGATATAATGACACAGAAGCCTGTCGGCGCAATGAGCCCCACTCTGCTCGGTGAGAAACGCTTAAACCTGTACAAACTGCCCTTTAATGTGGATGGGGCAGGGGACACAAAGAGAGCATTCAGAGTGGCAGCAAGGATGTTGTCACCAGCACTTGGAGGACTCAGTTGCTTCCAGTCTGAAATCCCAGGGTCATTTGTGACCAAGATCACAGGCAGGCACATGCTCTTTCTGAGATGGGGTCTCTCACTGAACCTGGAGTCCACTCATTGGCTGAACTAGCTGGCCAGACAGTCCTAGGGACTCTCTTGTCTCCCCTTCTCCTGCCTCAGAGCTACAGATTTGCACCTCCACACTGACTTTTCACATCAGTGCTGAGGATGGGAGCTCAGACCCATGCTTGCCCCACGGGGCACCTCACGCACTGAGCCATCCCATCTCCCATCCACAAACGATTCTTCTTTATCATGACAGAGGAGGCTAAAGTCACTTTTTGCTCCCTTCCACCAGCTCCCCAAGCTGGAATCTCCCAGATGGACAATATTGGGATCCATGTGATGCCACCCTTGAAAATGGGGTTCTGTAGCCTAAGTGATCAGCTATTCACAGGGACAGAGCGCCCTCCCCAGCCCCCAAGCACTCTTCCCTATAAGGGCTGTGGTGTCCCCAGTAAGGCTGCACCCACAGTTACCCAGGGAAAATAAAAGTTGGAGACACAGGTCTTCTGATGTCACAGTACTGTGTCCCGATGGCTTTAAACATGGCCTTTGACCAAAGCTACTAAAATAAGCAAAGAATCACTGCCCAGTTTTCCACTGTGACATCCTGGGGCTCCTGCCCACCCCATAGCCTGACCCCAAGTCAACAGCAGATGGCTGGCCCACAGGAAGCCTTGCTAAGGCCTTTGGTCTTTCCCAGCTGGGCAGGACCCCCTGGTTATGCCAGGCAGTCAGCAGTGTGCTCTGTGTAGGGTTGTGAGCAACCCAGCCAGCCCAGGCATTGCCGTGTTCCCAGCACTTGTAATACTCACTGTCTCGCCTCTCTGCCCAGGATGTCCAGGGAGCCCATCCTTGCCTGGTGGGCCCTGTGGAAAGAATCACAGCAGGGAAGGTTCATTCAGTGGCTCAGAGAAGCAGGTGACAAAAATTATGTCATTTTAGTGGCTCTTGAGAAAGGGAATCACCCAGCTGCCACAGGGACAGCAATCATGGAACTAAATGCCATGGAGAAACCTGTCCCGCAATCCTTATAGCTGTCCCAAGGGGTCAACAGAGACAGGGGTGGGGCGGCAGTGGTCAGTCAGCTTCCCAAGCTTGAGCGGGTAGGTGACCTGGTTGCACTGGGATCCTCATCTGTCAAGCTTGACAGACAACTGAGGAGGGACAGTAACTCCAGAACCCAGAGAGAGGTCTGGACAGACTTTCCCTGCCATGAGCATCCCCTGCCAAGGCCCTTCCCCTGCTGTGGGCCTAAGTTCCAGACCCTTTCCTCCCATGGACTTTCCATGTTTCCAGCCTCCCCCTACAGTGGACTATGGTTCCTCCTCTGATGTGGAATTTCCCTGGCATGAACCTCCCATGCCTTGTGCCCTCCCCTACAATGGATCTTTCACAGGCACTGACCTTCCCTGGCACGGACCTCCCCCGGCACGGACCGTCACCTTCCCTGGGCCTTCTCTGGCTTGAGCCCTCCTCTAGCGTGAATTCTCATTTGTTGTGGGATGCCTCCTACCCTGTACTTTCCTCTTCTGTGAGCCCTCCCTTGCAGTAGGTGGGCCCTGCGTGGGCCTTCCCTTGCTGTGGATTTTGCTGTCGGCCCTGCCTGGATCCTGGGGAGGAACCCGCTTTTGCTGCAGACATGGCTCCAGAATGGACAAAAGACCTTTCAGTTTGTTTAAGAAATCTTGTTTGTTACATTTGTGTGGTCACCCAATACACTAGCACAAACTCAGTCAGAATGTCATGATATTCTCAATGACAGCAGGACCTGCCATGGGAGGCGCACACAGGGGAAGGGCCTCAGCGGTGAGGCTCATGGAAAGGAAATTCTGTCTAGAAGTAAACTGTTTCCAGAGCAGGAGGCCTGAATGGGTGGGGCACGGCCACAGGCCGCCTTAGCAGCCAGGCTTGGGAGGTTGTCTCCACTGCCCACCTGGCAGGGTCCAGTGCACTCTTCTCCCCCATAGCCCAGGGAGAGGAGGAGAACGGTGTCAGGGAAACCTGACCTGCCATCTCCATGGGAGAAAGAAGTACTTACCGGGGGACCCTTGGGTCCGGGGAAGCCCGTGGGTCCTTGGGGTCCATTAGGTCCCTGGGAACAGAGAGTGGCAAGTTTGAGAATGGATTTTTTTTCCTGTTAGCATCCCCCACTCTTTCCTCACTGTGGCACTGGGTGCCCTAAAACCTCTCCCTATTTAACCTGACCTCTTTTTTCCCACTTGACTCTAGAGAGAGAAGAGGGAGAGAGAACTTAGATAGAAGACAGTAGATGGGTAATAGACAGTAGATTGCTAAGATAGATGATAGGTAGGTAGATAGACAGAGAGACAGATAGATGGTAGATGGGTAATAGACAATAGATTGCTAAGAGAGATGATAGGTAGGTAGACAGACAGAGAGACAGATAGATACTAGATAGATGATAGATGGTTAATAGATGGTAGATTGCTAAGATAGATGATAGGTAGGTAGACAGACAGACAGGCAGACAGATACCAGATAGATGATAGATGGGTAAGAAAAGATAGGTAAGGTAGATAGGTGGATGATAGATAGATAGATAGATAGATAGATAGATAGATAGATAGAGATAGATAGATAGATGTCCAGTGGTCAAGTTGCATGGCAATACCGAGTCCTCTTTGCTGTATGAGGCCAAGACAGATTTTGTGGTCTTAGTCATCTCCAGCACCCCAAGGCCAGGTCCAGAGGGTGGGATGAGGTCTCTACCCGAGGAACACAAACTTCTGGATATGAGCTCTCAAGCCTCAGCAAGCCCTGCTCCTCTGCAGGGCACTGTTTACCTCCTGTACTGGCTCGCCCAAGGTGAAGGGCCTGGAGTATGTTTGGGGCCAGTTTCCTCCCTGGAAATCCCCTCATAGCCCAGGCCTGAAAGACTCTTACCCGCTCACCAGGAGGGCCAGCTGGGCCATCGCCTCCGGAGTTGCCCTGAGAGAGGAGAGAAAAGCTCACCATGACTGCTATGGCCAAGGGCTCTTCGAGGGCCCCTCTAAAGTCCAGTGCACAGCAGTATGTAGTGGCATTGAGCCTCAGTTCCATGCTAGCCTGCCTCCATGCACAGACAATAGGAAGCTAGCATGAGCAGGATGGTGATACTTCCGGAACAGGCCCCCATGGCTAGTCTGACACAGACTGTACTCAGCCAAGAACACATCAAAATGAATAGAAAGAACACACGGCTCAGCTTCTGACTATTCCATGTACCTAGCTGAGAGGAGGAACTTCTTAGGAACAGGTGAGTCCAGTGTGTGTGTGTGTGTGTGTGTGTGTGTGTGTGTGATGGACCTGAAACTTAGTACAGAGGAGCTCAAAAGAGGGGATGGAAAAAAAAAAGAGAGGATGGGCCAGAGGAATGGGTCAGTGCTGACTCTCTGCTAACTGGAACCTCCTCCAAGGGATTCTTTTTAAAATATTCTTATGTGTATCAATGCTACTTTGCCTGCATGCTGCCTGTGCATCAGTTGTGTGCCTGCAAAGATGGCATCAGATGCCCCAGAACCATAGTCCCGGATAGTTTTGTGCTATGTGTGGATGCAGGGAACCAAACCTCGGTCCTCTGGAAGAGCAGCAACTGCTCTCAAACACTATCTCTTCAGTCCCCGAGTCTACATTTTTACTGGTAAGAACTGGGCAACACACCATGCTTGGCTTTCCCCAGGTTTACAGCACAGGGAGCTGGTTTCCCCACTTAGCATGAGGAGTCTGGGCAGTGGTAGGCTCAGCTCCTGCTTGCACCAGAAGGAACCTTCTAGCGAAGCCCTCTACCATTCTCAGACACCCTTACCAGAAAAGAAAGGCTTCCCTACCAGACCTGGGTGGGGCTGTGCAAGGCTGGCTTCCTGGGGTCTGAAGCTCCTGTGTCTGAGAGCTGTCCTAGCTCTGTCTGCATGGGGTCTCCCTAGGGTTACCCTGAGTCACGTGGTTCAATTCACAAAGCGTGCTGAAGGCTGCCAGAGGGCAGAGCCCCCTTTAATGATAGTCAAGAAAATTGTTACACATAAAGATCACAGACCACCCATGGCTGATCTCCACAATGGGAAGATACAATGAACCTACCTTAGGGCCAGGCTTCCCTGTGATGCCCCGTGGGCCTCTTTCACCCCTCGGACCCTGAGCAGACGAACAGAGAGAAGAAAGGTCAGTTAGCTCAGAGGCCCCCAGACTCACAGAGCCCACCCACCGCACATGTTCAGTTTGTACAGAGAAGCTCTAGGCCACAAGGAGGGTTAGTTACCGTTGGGCCTCGCTGTCCCCGTGGTCCTGGCTTTCCAGGTGTCCCCTAGAAGCAGAGAATAGGATGTCAGTTACCCTGGGCACGGATGGCCCAGACCTGCAGGCTGCCCTCCCTGAGTTAACAAGAGACTTCAAGAATCCAGAATGAGGTCAGGAAGGTCCCATCTGGGGGCGAATGGGAAGAGTATAAGGGCAGAAACATTGATGGATTGTGTCTGTTACTTAGCTAGGTCACTGGCTCCCTCCCTCTTCCCCACTCCCCTCCCTGCCTCTTCTCTCCTCTCCTCTTAGTGGGCACAGAAATCATTACATGAAGAGAGAAGAAAGTCAACTCCTATCACACATAATTTTCTTCCGCTACTGTTAAGAATATTAGGCATTAAATTTTCATCAGCCTCTGCAGGCGCAAGGGGAAGCTGCAATTTAACATAGAAATCATATATCCAAGAGTCCCTGGCTTCTCTCAGAGTTCAGTCCTTTCACTGCTGCTGATCTGCATTTTCCAGACCCCGGAAAGCAAACGCACGGCATTTGTTTTCTGTTTTCTGCCATAGCAAGGATATAATGGCCCGCAAGTGCAGTTTACCCACAGCGCACAGAGGTAATGGATTGCCCGCAGAGGCTCCAGCACTCTGAGGTTCATTCCAGGTTTATCCTGGCCGCTACCAACAGAGCCAAGTCAAAGCGATAAGCCGAAGCCATAGAGTGAGCCTTTCCTTAGCATTTCCCACTTGTTCGCTAGCAGAAGCAAAACAGTCTCCCATTTTGAAAGGCATTTAATGAAACAAATCACAGCAAATGAATTATGTTTTTTTCTCCCCCTTAACAGCACACGTGTTCCTGTTATAATGCCTCAGCTCTGTGACAACATCCTTTGGCTGCAGGTAAATATTTGCATATGAAAATTAAGGAAGACATCTGCTGTCTTCTGATGTGTGTGCCCTTACTGACAGTGTAACTAGCCCTGACTCATCTGGGTACGCAATCCAGGCTGGGCTGCCAACTCTGCTGTCCCTCTTCTACCTTTAACACTGCCTGGAATGACACGCCCATGCCATCTGACCTTGCGGCATCGCTGGCACCCGATGCAGCCTGCCCTGATGGTTCCTGGGGCGTCTAGGCACACTAGCCTTGGCAAGAGGCAAACAGGTCTCAGCCCAGCTTCCATCTGGGCCCTGGGGTAGCATGGTACCCAGCAGGGTATGTGGAAATCTAAGCCTCAGGTGTACCTGGCCTCTAGACCCTGCCAGGAAAAATAGGGGGTCCCTGAAAGGGTCTTGCCTACAACTCCTCTGGAACATGATATCAAGCTGAAGTATGAAGAGCTTGAATTTGCTGGGAGACCTCAGGGGGGCCTTCCTCTCCTGGGACCCCTCCAAAAGGTGGGATACAGTCTTGTCCTAAGACACTGTTCTGCTTGCATCTTGGCTCGGCCTTGGACTGCAGCTGGCTGGTTGGGCAGTGTTGCTTCTGATGACTTCCCATTTAACCTCCCACTGTCAGACAGTCATGGACCACCAGCTCTGCAGAAGTCAGGCCTCTGGTAACCGAGGACCGAGGTATATGGGTGAGCGGTAAATACACAATGTGCTATAAGCCCAGCATGGCATCCACAAGAGAGGCAGGCTGCTGACCACGTCTTCTGCAAGCAGAGCAGGTCTCCAGCGTGCAGCACAGACCCCACCCCCACCCCTTCACAGCCTTCCCATCCTCTGTCACATGGGACCAGGATTACCTTTAAAATTTTCCCCGAGGTTACCCCCATGACTAAACTCTGGCTGCCTTGGGATAAAGACCTACTCTGAGGCACAGCCTCCACCAGCCCAGGCCTCTGCACTGGGCTCAACTACACCAGCTTCCCTAAGTGGTTCTGTCCCCCTTCCCCCACCCCCAGCCCTTTCTGGTCTTAGCAGGAGCATCTTTGCCTCCTGGTAGTACCTGGGTCTAGGGGCTCAGTTTATCCTTCCTTGCATGCTCGTTACCCTCGAGCACTGCTTCCTGGCGGCTTCTTATCTTCCTCAGTCACCGGAGCATCCCCTGCCTGGTAAGCTCTGAGCTTAGCAAGGACTTAGGAAGCGTGCGGTGCAAGCGAATGAACTGCCTTCTGTGAAGCCCATGTGACTAAGGGAGCACGGCGGAGCAACAGGATAACACAGCCTTAACCTTGGGGTTGGTGTTAATTCAGGAGATGATTTTGCACCAGAGGCTCCTTGCAAGGCCAGTCCAGCCTCCAATCTCCATGGACCGTTAGGAAAGCCAGTCACTCCTAGTGGTCCAAGGACCCCCAATTTTTGGTTAAGCTTTCATGTAGGCAAAGCAACAACCCATGGGCTTTCCATCCTATTCTAGAAGCACCTTACACACCTGTGAGACCCTGGACCTCACAGGGAGTATGTCCAAATATCCAGGGGACAAACCTTCCCACAAACACTAGTCAGATGATTCTAGATAGAGAGTTTGACTGAGAAGAGAGATAGATGATTGGATGGATGGATGGATGGATGGATGGACTGATGGATGGACTATCAATGGATGAATGGACCGATGGATGGATGGACCAATGAATGGAGAAACGAGAAGATATGTAGAGATACAGAAAGACGATAAAGGACTGCGTGAGTGAGAGGCGATGGTGGCAGTAGATAGTCTCGACCCTGTGCGCTCCTTCCCAGGACATTTCTGCTTTCTGAGTTGTGAGACTGGAGACCACTGGCTTATTCACATGGTCTCATATCCTGAAGTCATTTATCCTGGTTTTTAAGAGCACATCAACTCTGTTTTACACATGACATTCTGATGAAGCAATGTCCTGAGAGGAAGTGCCTCAGCCTCAGCTCTGTGTGCATGGAGGGCAGGTAGCACGGAGCAGTCTGTTCTGTGTCCCAACCACCAAAGGCCTCTCTAAGTAACCAAAGCCCAAGATGACCATCACACTTCATCTTCCAACTGGAGGTGCTCAGATCTGTGCCACCACCCAGAGATGTGATGTCGGGGGCGGGGCTTCTACAAGGAAGGCCTGAGTCAACAAGGACATCACAGAAGGTGAAGGGGGAGGGACATGGTTCCCCCAGGTTGGCCCTCAAGATACCTCTGTGAGAATGACAACAGAGGGAACCCAATGGTGTCATGTCTGCCCTGTCTTTACAACCCGGGTAACTTCCAACAGGGACTGCAGGTCTGGGAGTCACTGCACATAGCCCCAAGCTGATATGCAGTCCGTGTGGTAGATCACACCAACGAGAACAAAATACGACCTTTTCCCCCTCCCTGTAAAGTTAGGATGCAGGGAAGTCTCTCAGAAGAGGATCATCTGGAGGAGCCCTAAGAGTTTCCTGGCTCCCACCCATCAGAAAGCTCCATTCTCCCAGCATGCTTTTTTCCTCCCACTGCCCCTTGCTATCATGGTGCCTCCATAACTGAAAGTTGACGAAAGGCTTAGAGCTCAGGATCTGCTACTTCTGAAAACGTAGTTTTGATAACACATGGGGAAAAATCAGCCGAGCATTGACTGGGGAACCAACACCTGCACGCCAAGGCGGTCGAGCAACCGCAGTCCTTACCCTGCCACCCTTCTCTCCGTTGGCACCCGGGAAGCCAGGGAATCCGATAGAGCCCTGCAAGACAGTAAAGGAAAGATAAAACAAGACTGCCAAGCCAGGAGCAAGGGCCATGCTGTCGTGCCCACTAGGGCAAGTTCCTGATACTGTTCACATTCCTTTTCTACCCACTGACCAGATCTTTGTACCCAACCGCCATTCAATGCCCACCAAGCCCCCGCCCACCAGCTAGCCATCCTACTCACCCACCCATGGAAAACCCACTCACCTATCCTTCCAGCCTCCTATCATCCATTCACCTAGCCACCTCCCATTCCACACCCATTTACCACTCAGTATTTCCTGAGCATTCACTAGATTCCAAATCCAAACCCAAAGTTAAGTCCTAACATGTTCCATCCCGTTCCCCTCACTACCCACATAGAGGCTGTGCATTGCCAGCTGGTATCTGGGGGATGGGAGAACATGAGCTGCTGAGGTTCTGTAGAAATAGGGGCTGCATCTCACAGCTCTGATCATTGACCCTGCGGTCACAATCTGTGACCTGTCCCATAAAGCCTTAACTACAACATAACGGTTTCCAGGGTCAGAAACGGACCCAAATCCAGGCACAGACTGTAGTACTTAACTAAATTCAACTCTACAGATGTGCACATGGGCCAAATATGGTTCTCACGACTTTCCAGACTCCTTATATGAACAAAAAGATGCCACGGGGGCTCCCCAGGACATACCCAGGGCAGCCCACTGCGCACCAATGCCGGTGTTGTCTACGGCCCTTTGTGGGTCTCTGCCCTCTGGGTGGCTTAGCATCCTGCCCTGAGCACATTCCTATTCCAGGAAGTCTTTGACTCCATGCCCTGTAGTCCTTCTCTGTGTCCACCTGGCCACCAGGCAGGAGACTGAAACAAGGGGATCTGGGGCGGCCACTGTACAGCCCATTGCTGCATCTAGTCACAGCCCAAGGACAGAGATTCAGATCCTGCTGTCTTGTGTCCCCAAATCGGCCAGCACTGTGTCATATCCCACCCTCCCCTCTCTCAGATATCTCCTCTCCTTTTCTCTCCTCCTGAGACAAGCACCTAAAAAGAGGAAGAAAAATGTACCCAGGCGCCCATTTCCCAACACTTGGGTGGACGACTCCAAGTGGCAGATACATTGAGGTCATATCAAAGGGACACACAGAGCGAACAGGAGGACAGGCCACCGCTTGCCCATACAGGCCCTCCTCCTTTGGTTGGCAGGCCTTGGCTCTTGTGAGTCAAAGCCAGTGGAGCTAGCAGGCAGCAGAGGGCAGGGATGCAAATCTGGGGCAGGCTGGCCGAGTGCTGCTAACCAGGTCTCCAGCGCAGACAGCAGTTATTGTTTAAGGAGGAACCATGAATAATAAAACGTAGGATGAGAAGAGAATAATGTTCACACTGATTTCCAAAGCCTTTAGGACCTGTTCCACTTAAGCCTGAACATGACTGCAGATAAGACGATAGCTGTCCCTCTCCTGCTCCGTTATAAACAGTCCCCAAACTTCCAAAGCAAAATGGGGCCAAGAGCAGGCTGGTGTGGATAAGCCAGAGGATTATGCAACCCCAGTAGGCCACCGGGATCCCAAGCTGGCCAGCCCCATGGCTGTTATAGTTTCTGCCCCCTTCTCTGAAAGGCTCAACTTGTTGTCCAAGCGCTTTCTTTGAGCTTGATCAAATTAACACCAAAGGCTGCCTGGGGACTATGAGATTACAGCGAACATATTGTTCTACTGTGACACAGAAGTTACACAGAGGTGAAGAATGGATGAGGGGGTTGGGAGTGTGCAGGGTGCCGCATGAGATAGTGCCTGCCAGGACATCTTAACATGGCTTAAATTACCTTTGGTCCCTGTCTTCCTGGGTACCCTGGCAATCCTGGCACTCCGAGCTTTCCCTAGGAGCAGAAAAAAGACTCATAAATCATAAACATGACGCCTCCATCTCGTTCTCTGAGCAGAGAGCACTGGTGTATTCTGAGAGGGGCTAGGGCAGGTTGGAAGGGTAGGGTCAGTGTACAGAGGCAACTGGATCCCACCCCCCTGGAACTGAGTGGGTCTCTAAGTGAGCCTATCTTACCAACATGCCTGGAAAACCAACCACCAAGCAAAGGGATGGTTAGTATGGCCAGGAAGAAGAATGTTCTTACCCAAGGGGGTTCTGAACACTCTGTAAGAGTTCTAGCCCAGGGCAGGATGGAGTGGGGGACTTAAGTCCTCCTTGTGTCCCTTCCTCCCTGGGTTACTGGGGACAAAGTGTAGGAGGGTACTGGTGGTACAGGGCAGGCTAGAGACAGGTGTCTACTGGAACCTCATGCACATGCCATGTGCGAGAACATTCTGTCACCCCAAAAGTGGAGGCAGGACTTGATAGGAATGGGTAACTGATGTATGGCTGGTAAGGTCCCCAAGATATATTTGCTTATATCTGGAGGAAAACACTCCTCTAAGGTATGGTGGTGGGGTTCAGAAGAGGAACTTGGAACAGGAAAAGGACCAATGGATCCATACACACACACACACACACACACACACACACACACACACACATACACACTGGGAGAAGAGGCAAAAGACTGGGGGTGGTGACATGAGCTATTCAGTAGCCCCACTACCCCTGCCAAGCATGGGAGGGGCCACCTGGCACTCAGAGCCCTCTAGGCATAGCTAAGCATTGTAACCACAAACCTTCTCCCCAGTGGGCCCCAGAGGACCAGGATCACCATTGGGACCACCACGACCCTTTGGGCCTTCAGGACCATCTTCTCCTCGAGGACCAGGTGGGCCAATCTCTCCCTGCAATCAGAAAAGAGGAGATGAGGGAGATGCTCCCCAGTCTCCACCCCCAACTGACCCCTCCCACTACTCTGGGGTAGGATTACACACACACACACACACACACACACACACACACACACACACATCAAAACACAGACTGCTCAGAGACCAACAACTG
Organism: Microtus oregoni; assembly: GCF_018167655.1. Classification (NCBI taxonomy): domain Eukaryota; kingdom Metazoa; phylum Chordata; class Mammalia; order Rodentia; family Cricetidae; genus Microtus; species Microtus oregoni. Next base: position 11,827,502 of record NW_024543084.1, on the reverse strand, counting down.
CAGAGTGCTCATTCAACCTACTAACCCTTTAAGTATTCACATCTGAGCACCTAGAGAAAACCCGGCTCTAAAACAAGGCTCTATTTGTAGAGGAAGCAGAGCCATAGTACCGTGCTCCCTCATCTGTTAAAAACTGTGCTCCCAGGAAGTACCTTTTGTATGACTCATTATCTATTTCTATCTATCTATCTATCTATCTATCTATCTATCTATCTATCTATCTATCTTCTATCTCCTACTTCCATCTCATCTCCAGGGTCTCTCTAAACTGGCTGAAAACTCAAACCCATCCTCCTGCCTCTGTCCCTTGAGATAACAGGCACACACCACCACGGCTGTGCTCAGTCAAGTGGACTCTAATTGTGTGTGCCAAGACATCAGAGAGGAGGAGTCAAAGGGACTTCTGCTGTTGACCTAGGGTAGCACCTCAACCAAGGCAATGAGGATCCTTCATTTGGAGGAGGTCTGGGGAGCCTTCAGCAGCAGCATGATGGAACACCATGTCCCTTTTTAATTTTCCTCCTCTAGGACATGCAGGTGGCTTCTGTCATTCTCTGACAGGTTGTGGCAAAGTGTCAAGTATATAGGCCCTCTTGTTCTGGAATGTTTGGCAAAGGTTCCTTTGGGGCCTGCTTTGGGGGATAACCACAGAAGTGGACGACAGGCCCGAGTTAGACAATAGACAACACTCAGGTGTGTGCAACATCTGGGCTACCAGAAGCACAGTGCGTCACCTTCTGTCAGGCTCAGACTCATTCTGAAGTTGTGGAGAACGTCTCAGCAGGAGCTAGCAGGTGGTTCTATGGGTCACCCTAGAAACCGCCCTCAGTGCCACTGTTAAACCCTGGCTCATTGTGCCTGCTGTGCTAGGCACCCCCCAATCTGAGAAAGCCATGCCCTCTTCTGCACCAACAGCTCTCTCTGGAGCTGGGGTGAGCAACCCATCAGAAAGCAGCCAGGCTATGGGGCATCACCCACCACCCAACACCAGATGGCAGGGCACTGGGGTTGCATGGTCTTAAAAGTGACTTGAATGCATCCTGGGGACCGGGATGGCCCAGGAGCTCAACAGAGACTGCAGATCCTCAATAGGATATGGAGCAGTTGACCATCTGCTACATCTGCAGTGGTTTGCTTACGGGTCTGCCTGGATGGTTTCTGTCCTCCCGCCCAGTTCCTCTTCCCAGGGTTGCTCATCATCCTCTGGGGTCACATTTCTCTGTAATCCAGGGACACCCCCCCCCATCCTTACTAAGATGCCTATCCAGCATCCAGAGTAGAGGACCAGTGACCACAGTTGTCCTTGGCGCTGCTCTGGCTTTGGAGTTGGAACTGAGGAACAGCGTCGAGGGCACTGCACAGGGCCCCTGGGCTCCAGGCATCCCGTCCTCATACTAAGACCTGGCAGAAGTGTTGCCTCCCTTCTGATAAGCTACTCTTTGGTCTCAGATACCCCCCGCTTTCATGCAGCTCTCCAGACCCACCCTGCTCGTCCCTGACCCGAATCCTAGGCCCACAACACTCACCCGGTCGCCCTTTATTCCCATGTCGCCTTTGAATCCAGGGAAGCCGTCTTCACCCTGAGCATAGACAAGAAAACGCATCAGTCTACAGAGAAGAACTCCGCTCCACAGCACCACTTCCCACCACTGCACAATGGGTTTGCACTGTGCAGAACACCCAGCCCGGGGCAGAAGCAAGAGAGCTAGCTGTACGTGGAAGAAACTCGGTGCCTTTCCGGAAGGAGGTATGTGGACACCTGGCTTCACACCGAGGTTCTCGGACATTCCTTCTCCCTAGAACCATGCCAGTCTGCCTTCCTGGCCCCCTTGGGACAGCCCAGGAACTTCCCTGGTAAGGCAACATTCCCATGGAACCCGGTCACATCCTCCCATGCAGTCCTGCCTTGTGAAGATAAGAAGACAACATAAAGCAGTAAGCCTAGGACTCTAAAAATCCTCTTCAAAAAGGCAGAAGGTCCTCCAGTAATAGAGACCCCCAACAGAGTGGGAATCCTGGGACACAGGGCTTTTCAATCTACTTTAAGAGGACTTGCTTTCTCCTAAACCCCTATGAGATCCGCACAGCGGTGTTCTTGGCTGAACGGTTCAGAAGACACACCCATTCCCCTGACTCTGCAGGAGGCGGCCTAGGGTTCTACCCTGCAGAGGTGCTCTAGAAGGAGTAGATATTGAAAGGCCTCTTTGCCTGCTCTTCCCAAAGTGTAGTTAGTAAACACCCAGACACAAGGTAGGACCACCCAGCTACTGTGCTGTTCCCACCCACAGCCCTTGAAGCGGTGCCTGGAGAAAAGATTTCAGGCTAGAAGATCACTCAGGAAAGGAGGCAAAAATGTCCACGGGAGTCCAGTGAGATGCAGGGGCAGACACATCTGCAAGCATAAGCAGATGCAGGTGCCAGCTGCTTGAGCTCAGGCTTGGCAGGCCTTGCTCTCACAGCCTTCAAACCCCAGTGTCCCAGGGAGCACCACAGCCTGCCATAAAGGGTTGCCACAACCGCTAGCTACGGCAGGAGAGAAGCCCAGTAGAATGGAGCTCAAGATGGGCAGATCACATCCAAGTGCCAGGCCTCTTACCACCTAACGGAAAGGACAAAAATAGCTGGCTACACAGTTCCACGATGGTTCATCCACCAGGGGTACTGGGCACTCAGAGGGCCATTATTTAGCTTCATATTAACCGATGATGATCCATATAGGCCTGATATGTGGCCTTGACCATGGCAGGCAGCACCACATTCTGAAATGTGGCTTATATGTGAGTGTGAGCCGTCGCTGAGCTGGACAGGCCTTCACGTGTCCCAGCGCTGAGCCCTAAGCCCGGGCTTTAACCTGGCCTGGATGGACTCTGTGCAGGAAGGCTGGGCTTCTCAGGTACTAACACTGACAACTAATCATGATGAGGACTGCTGTCTGCAAAGGACCCACAGGGAGGGGTTTGAGGGAAGAATTATGTGAATATGGCCACGTGGCCATCCTAGGGCTCCTGGGTATACTCTGGGCCAGTCCAGGAGATGCTGGCAGTACCGTGGTTCTCGGGAGCTCCTTTCAGCTTTTACAAACAAGTAAGCATCAACTCCCCTCCATACTCAGAGGCAACCCCACCGGGTTCTGTACCACACTGAGCCAGCCCACTATCAAGTAGAAAGATAGATCCTTACCTTCTCTCCCTTGGTGCCCTTCAGACCTCGGATGCCATCTGCCCCCTATGCAGGCAAGAAAAGAAAATGCTCATAAACACACAAGACCCAGGGGGCGATCAAGGGAACAGCTCCCACAAGCGGTAGGTTCCAGTATCAGAAGGGCCCCATTCACTATATCCCCTTGTCCAGAGAGAGAGGTGTTTCCTGTGCTCACATTGATTGACAGGGGCTCACATGAGGCCCCCAGTGTCCTTCATTCCTTTACTGGCCTCTGAATCCTCCTTCTACACAAACACCCAAACCTCTTCCTGGCCAATTACTCAAAGGTCTGGTTTTGCCTCTCCGAGGACCCAAACCCCTGCCAACACTTTCTCATACTAACATGCCTGCCTGTTCTAGAAGTAGTCCCTCAGCCCTTGCAGCTAGGAAGAACTCAATGGCGGCAGGCAGGTTAAGATCCTGACCCTGTCCTATGGCCTCTGATGATGTCCCAGACGTCTGTGTGCCTCAGTTTCCTTATCTGGTAATGGACTGATGTGGACCCTAGTCTTGTTTTTGCTGTTGGGAAAGAATGGTCTGCAAACTCTCAGAAGAGTGACCAGGCATCCAGCAGACAGCAGCCAGGCACTGTCTGTTTGTGTAACCTCTGCATGATCATTCACAGGCGACATGGTATTACGTCAGTAATGCTACAGCAATGACTGTGGCTGTCCTCAGCCCAGGGTGGACCACCTCACCTCCCTGCTAGACACAGCTCTAAGGACATAGACCAGACCCCTTTTCTCCAGTTCTCGATAGGCTTAGTGCCTCTGCTGATGGAAGTGAAATCGTGAAATCTAATGACAGATGCAGCCACATCCTCATGGTCCATGACCTTTCACCTCAGGCCTCTGAGAGGAGTGACATTTACCTACATGGACAATTGACTCCAGGAGCTGCCCCAGGCTGCCTTTGCCTAGGACCCCAGAGGAGCCACGTGACCAGTTCTGCTGGATGAGGCTGCAGCCTAGGCCTGAGCCACTTTCTGGACCCAGGAGCCACCAGCTGCCCTCTGCTGGCCAGAGCTCCACACAGGCTTGCAGTTCTGAGCTTTTTGTTGGGCCTAAGAAGAGCTTCAGAATGGAGGGTGGAGACACCCAAATGGAGGAGCTCAGACTGGTCTGGGCCTTGACACAGGAAGCTAGGAGCTACAAACCAGGCGGACAGGTACGAGGAGATCGTAACCACTGGAGGGAGAGAGGGCTTAGAGCATCAGGGGGCCATTGCTGGCAGCATCCCTACTCCGTATCCCGTGCTGCATGGCTTGAGATGTGGAATGGAGGGGCAAGAGGACAGCCATGGAGCAGAGAGAATCTGGGTAGCAGCTGGGTCAGAGTATTGATCACTCATCTTGACTGGGTAAATGGATGTGGGTTGACATTGAAGGTGCCCAGTCTGTTAGGACAGCGGCCCCTGGCCCTTGGTGGCAGTTATAGATGAAAGGCCCTGGAGGAGCAGTGCTAACTCCAGGGAGCCTGCTCTGTGCTTGTTCAAACCTGAATCAACGATGGATAGAAAACTTAAAGATGGAGAGAGACCTAGGGCAGACATGGAGACATCTAGCATACACACGACCTCACAGATTCTGTGAACAAGGGTTGCCACAGCACCCAAGCGACAGGAATATAACAACACCTGTGGTCCAAAGGACTTAGGAAGGTGTGACGTGCCCTGTCTGGCGAGCTGCCTTGGAGCTAGTGGTCTGTGAACACTTGTTCTTTTCCTGAGATACCTTCTGGGTATCTAGAAGTCCCCAAAGAAGAAGACAGTGTGTGGGCCGTCCAGGTGGCTGTTCAAGCCCTACCTATCATCTCACTCTTCCAGGCATGTCCATGGAGGAGAGACACAGAACCACCAGAACCCTGTGGTGAACTCTCAGGTCCAGGCCTGCTGGCACAGACCTGCAATCCAAACTTCTCCTGAGGCTGAAGCAGGATCCTGAGTTTACGGCCAGCCACCTAGGCAGCTTAGTGAGAGTCTGCCTCAAACTGGGGATTTAGCTCAGAGGTGGGGTGCTCATCGGATATGTGCACCCTGAGTTCATCTCTTAGTGAGAAGGGAGAAGGGTGAGAGGGGATGTCTTTCAGCCCTTTCTGCCTTCAGAGGCCACAGTGAGAAGACCCAGGTATTGGAGCAGAAGGTGGCTCTAACCAATAATGAGTCTACTTGCTCCTTGACCTTGGACCTCCCAGCCTCTATTTCAAAACCCCTGATCACGGGATATCTCTTACGCAGACAGATAAGCCATGACAGAACCCTTTCTCATGGAGAAATTTAGGTTGGAAATGACCAGCTCTCCCTAGCCGAGAACTAACTATCCTAATAGTGGCAGCCAGGACCCCTACCTCTGCTGTGTCTGGACCTGGAACTCATTCGGTAGCCAGCACCACATCTGCTCTCAAGAGAACAAGGAGCAGGATCATCTATTCCTCTTGTGAAACCGTCTTAGAGCTTGCTTTCCCTGTGCTCCCACGTCTAGCTGGATTGCTCACGTCATGAGTGAATTTTAATCAGATAGATAGATAAAAGCATTCCCCATAAACATGCTAAAGTAAACACCTTTCGGCTTGCAGAGAAATTATGTAATTAGCCATGTAGAGGAGCTGCCAAAGGCTGGGGGTAGGCGACAGGAATTCCTAAGATAAACACGCATGCAGCTCCCATAGTCAGCACTGCTGCTCAGTTACCTTCCTTAGAGCAGTCACTAGGCATTCTGCTGGGGAAAGCGAGCTTAAGGAGCAACCTGACCCGCCTAAGGCTGCCGTCCTTGAGAGGCTGCTCTTGAGGAACGTCTCTGTTTCTGAGACGTGGAAGCAGGGCCATCGGGATTCAAGTCTAGCCTGAGGTACCATGCTAGGTGGGATTCTGCACGGTCTCTGAACACTGAGGTCCTGAGTTCTCCACCCCCACCCCCACCCCAGGGCAGCTGTGCACTTTGGGTCTGCATTCATGCTGGACAGAAAAGAAGAGCCACAAAGTAGACGGGTGAGGTCAGCAGCCTTGGTCATATTGATAAAAATTCTTCAAACCTAAGAAGTCATTCTGTGTGTGCGCTTGTGTACATATGCACACTCACAGGGCCACAACCGTGTTTCCTCTCCTGTCAGGTTTGAAGGAAGGAACTGTTATCTTTTGTTGACAGTGGGAAGCCTGGAGCTTTGAGATGCTGCTAAGCCCCTGTTATGGAGAAAGAAAAGGCCCTGTCCATGCTCATCTTCTACACAGGAATGTGCCTTCGCCCTGGGAACCACGGAACTCAAGATTAAATCACGCAGCTCAGAGCAAACACAGTTAGTGCTGAAGGGACAAAGGGGACCTTGCTCTCAATATTGCTCTGGTATTCTGTGTCCTGCTTAACAAGGTTCCAGGAATTTCTACCAGCAGAAACATGATTGTAAACAAATGGACATCTCCCATAAACCCTGCCTCCCAGGGATCTGAGAGGACACACTGGTCTTTTTTCTTTTCCAACATGTCAGTGGCTCAAAGGACTGTGTCTGGGTTTCCCCGGCTGGCCAGGCCCCTGCTTCAGGAGATCCTACCCGCTGTGAAAGGCTCCTGAGGTCAGCCTGGTCGGAAATGGTAAGCACCAGAGGACGGCCAGTACCACCTACTTCTTCACAGGCTGCCTAGGAGGTAGTCCCTTGCTCTATATCAGTTTGTACCTTGCTGTCAGACTGTATTCTCACCTGCTCAAACCTGTTGTTCTGGGTCCCAACATCTGTATACTGAACTGGGGAGCCAGGCCACGCTAGAGTGTTCGTTATGGGGCTTAACCACAGATTAACTTCCAGGAGGCAGTCGGGGCCATGCATCCATCCCACCCTGACGCCCGGGAAGACCCAAAGCTACAGAGTTCCTCTTACCTTGACTCCTCGTGGACCTGGGTAGCCAATGGGACCCTGGGGACCAGGAGGACCCTAAAACCAAAGGGAAAGACCATTAGCTACCTTCAGGTGTGAGTACCTGGGCAACCTCTGTGGAACCCTGTAAAGCCGCTTTTGGGACTATGCAGGAGGCCCTGCCTGCAGTCCACACAGATACTGATCAGGATATTGGAGGAAGCAGAATGGTGCCTTTCAAAGAGCATAAATGTCTAAGGACAATCAGATGCTGTGTCCAGCTCCAGGAAGCCAGGAGGGGATGGGAGAGAGGTAGCCATGCAACATAAAGAGACACAGCTCTTGCTCGAGAAAAGACAAATAAATGTGTCCCCATCCTAGGCACCTTGAGAGGAAATAATTTTCAGCTGGGGAACAGGGGTATCGTATTCAGGGAAATGACATCCTTCAACAGTCAAAAGGTCTTCCCAATGACTGACCGGCGCTTACAGTCCAGGTACTGCTCCCACCCTGCCTAGGAGACCTATAGAGAGACTGGCTGCTGGGGCCGGGTGCAGCAGGTACCTACCTGGCCTCCTTTCTCTCCTGGAGGACCTTCTTTGCCAGGGTGCCCCTGTCACAAGAGAGAAGTCTTTATTAGTTAGCCATCTGCTCAGAAAGTGGCTCCTACCTCTGCGGCATTTGTGTTGGTTCTGCAGCTGTGCCCTCTCCAGGAAAAACAAAAAAAAAAAAAAAATGGAAGTCAAAGATAGCTGGACAGGCAGGCAAGCTACTTCCAGTTCCTGGACTTCGGCTGCTTCCCCTGCAAAATGGGAAGAAGCAGTGTGGCCCTGCAGCTGGTTGCTCATGGAAGGGACCATGATGATGAGGGTATAGCAGGCCACCCAGTCTGAGGCCAGCCTACCCTCCAAGGCAGATTTCACAGCCCACAGAAAAGTCTATGCCATCACTTAAGGTCACACCAACCAAATGAACCTTCAGGACCAGACTCCTGAGCCCCCAGGAACCAACAAGAGCCACAGTGTTTGCCAAATACAGCAGCTGGCTATTTGGGGAAACTGAGGGCAGGTACGATAGAAAGAGGGCCATCTTGTCACCTGACTGAGTGCATCAGCACCCCAGTTTTTCTCAGTCACATTCCAGTGGCCCTGTAGAGGCATCTGGGCCCTCTGGTCATCTCCCACAAATCCACACCTGGGCTAATTCCATCCTACAGAAAGCAACATAAGCTCTGTATCACCAGACTGACCCTGGTGTTAGAGCCCTAAGTTCATAAGCAGTGAGTCACAGGTAGAGAGGAACACCTAAAAGACTGTGTTCATCTTAGGGACATATTGTCCCACTGCCACCATTTTCCAGCAAATAGAGGCCAGACAATGGGGGAGGGGCTCACTGCTACCTCTGGGTACATTGAAACTGCTGTGCATGCCTGGGCAAGTCACTTGCCTTCTTTAGGCCCATGTTTCCTCTAGCTTGAGTGGATTAAAGATCTGGAGCCCTAGACATGTGGGTTGCTCCTCTTAGTTGGATAACCAATTTTGCAAAAAAGCTCAGCAAGTGAGTTAGGACACAAAATTCCAGCATGGGAGCCAGGTAACTTTTGAGGGAAACTGAGGCACCCACAGGTGGACTGTACCTGCCACTCTGGCTCCGAAGACAAGCTGATCCAGTCCCTGCCTTTCAGAAACAACCGTGCTTAAGGCATCGGAGGCTCTCAGCTGAAAGACTGAATCTAAGACAGGAAGGAGAGCGCGTCCCCCCTCAGGGTAGCCAGAAGGTTAACTGTGGTCTTCCTCTCCATGCCCACCGGCCACAGACAGGGATGGGCAGGCACTACGGGAGGTCACACGCCAGGATCTCTGTGACACATGCAGCGAGCATCACTAGGGAAGCCAGATGCCCTCTCTGTGTGTAGCTCCTTCCGGGCCATGTTAGAGATGGCACATGCCCAACCACAGAGGGCATCAGAGACACCAAGGAGATATTCCCTAGGTGCTCAGCAACGGGAGTGTGGCCGACCAACAGGAGCTGGTGGACACCATGGCCATGGCTGACAAGATGCCTTAGATGGGTCTCAGCCATGTTCTAGATGGAAGCAGCTGCAGCAGGGAGGCGAGGGCCTCATTTTTTAACCAAGAGGCTGAGAATAGAAGAAAATCTAACACTGACAAATCTTCCTGCCGTGCAAGGCGAGGCTGTGTTCTCTCTCTGCCAGTGCACATTTTCCCAATATTTTACAGTGAATGTTACTTCCATAATGGAAAAATAATAAAGCTTAAATTATTTGTATTTGATATTTTTCTGATTAAAAAAGTAATATATGTTCATTGAAGACAATTAGGAGAGTAGAAAAGGAAATTAAACTCCTCCACAGCCCACCGTGCAGAGCCACGAAGCTGGTCGGGGGCACAGGCTTCCAATCCATTTTCTCTGCGTGTGTGCATACAAAGCGGGCAGGTATTATATGATCTGAATTTAATACTGGATCATGAGCACTTTCTCCAAACCCTGACTGTTCATTCACATTTTATTTTTACTGGCTCCATTTACCCATCATTTTGCTGTGTGCTGTGGAGAATTAATCATATTTCAGGGCACTGGGTATGACTTGAAACTCTCCCCCACTCCTCTCCCCCTCACCCCCACTCCTTTCCCCCCTCTGCCTCTCTGCCTTCCCCCCACTCCTCTCTCCCCCTCTGCTTTTCTGCCTCTCTCCCTCTATGTGTGTGCATGTTTGTGTGAGTGTATATACATGTGTGTGATTGTGTGTAGAGGCCAAAGGTTGATATGAGATGCTTTCCTCAATTGCTCTCCACCCTAACCATTAAAATGGGGTCTCTCATTGGACCTAGAGCTTTCTGACTTGTGAGACTGACTGGTTGCAAAGGCTCAGGGACCTTCCTGTCTTCTGTTTCCCAGCCCCGGAATTACAGGCATACACTGCCATGCCCAGCCTCTATGCATGCTGGGATAAACACTTTACTAACTGGGTCATCTCCCTGTCCTGTCAATCACTCTTTCTTCACAACCAAAACTAAACAAAGAGCAGAGGGAAATGGCCTCAGCACAAGCTGGCCTCTTCAAGGTTTATCAATAGCAAGCGGCTTTCATAAGAAAAACCATCCATCTTCCCTCCTTCCCAAACACATGGACAGCTGGATCTGGTTAGGGTCCCTGATGTTTTTCTGGTCCATCTGCCATCTTTGGGTCCTTCCCAGGGAGAAAGCAGGCCTCTTTCACAGTACATTTTAAAGTTTCGTGTTGGAATTGACAGGAAGTAGAACCCCCTAGGAAGAAGCCTTGGGGCATGTCTGTGAGAAAGTTTCTGAGGTAAAGACTCTGCCCCCTAACTATGGGCGCTCCATCCCATGGGCTGGGGTTCTGGACTGAAATAAAAAGAAGCAAGCATCTCTCTCTGCGTCTTAAAGAGGGACACAATAAGTCCAGCTGCTTTGAGCTTCCGCTGCTGTGACTTCCCCAACATGACGGACTGGACCTCCCTCAAACTGTGAGCCCCTCCGTCCTCAAGTTGCTATTGTCAAGTATTTAGTCACAATAACAAGAAAAGGAATTAGTATAGTCCCGAATAGAGACAGAGAGTTTACAGGCCAAAGGGTTCTGGTTCCCCACCTACAAAATCTAAAAGGAGACCATGCTCAGGGGCCTGACTCTCAAGAAGTTTCAGTGTGGGGAGAGGAATTCTAGGCCAAAACCAGCCAGGCCTATCGAGGCCAGAGACGCATCTGTTTGTGGAAAGGATACAGCCACTCACACTCGGACCATCTCCTCCCTGCAGGAGACACCCTGCATTAGACCTCCCTCTGTGGGCATCACCCACCACAGGAAACCGACACTAGGGAACCACGGTCCTGTGACCTGTGCTGGCCAACGGGGATGGATCGAGCCATCCATCTGCCGCCTCCCTCACCTCACCGTCTACTAGAAAGTGTGACATCTGCATCATTTTTTTTTTTGCAACACAAAATAAATGTCAGTTAAAGGACAGACGTGACACACGATGAGATGGCAGCCATTTTGCCCCTAAACTCCCCAGCATGTCCACATGGAGATGGCAGTGACCGCATGTGTTTGCTCAGACCAACCAAAGAGAAGCTGGGGTCTGAGAGGCACTGGCCCAGGCCACCCTCGGCATGGAGTGGAGCCAACAGCTCACGGTGAACCATTCATTCCCTGACCATTACCACACTCAACATCCCCTTTCAGTTTTTTTTCCCCTTTTCTACTTTTGCATGTGAGTACGTGGTGCACGTGTGTGTTTATAAGTCTGTCTACATGTAAGTAACCCCATGCATGTGTGTGGTCACATGGAGGCTTGAGGTTGGCGTCAGGAGTCCTCCCTGATCACCGTTCCACCTCAGTCACCGAGGCAAGGTTCTCTCAGACCAGAGCATGCTGGTAGAACTGGGCTTGCCTGCCAGCTTGCTGCGTTGAATCCCCGTCTCTGCTTTCCAGAGCTGACCACCCAGCATTTGCATAGGTTCTAAGGGTCTGAACCCTGGTCCTCATGTTTGTGTGGCAGTCACTTTCATCACTGAGGCATTTACCTACCCCCCATCCACCCCCTGCATTTAGTTTTTAATGGCGTTCTTAAAACAATAAACGAAACTGTCATAAATAATGAATGTATCTCATCCTGCTTTCCGAGATACATCCTTTCGGTTTCACTAAACACTAAAGAACATGAGAAGCCGGGAGAGGATAGTGGGAGGGGGGAGGGGAAAAACTGGAGGGAAGATTTGATAATTTACTTTTAAAAATATTTAAATTAAATTGAAAAACCCTCAAACCTGCAACATTTCCAGGCAGAATGGCAGCTGTGGGTAGCGTCACACACACACACACACACACACACACACACACACACCCCTGACTGCTTCCTCTTCCGTGCTCCCCCATTTCTGCACAGCTTGCCCCCAGATTGGACCTGTCACTCACTTGCTATTTCCAGGCCCTGTCTAATCTGGCTCCCCAGCTGTGCTCACTGCAGACACATGCCCCTCCTTCCAGCAGCTTCCCCCTAAATTCAGAGTGTGAACTCTAAAAATACCTCCGGCACACCCTGCCCCTCACTTCCCATACCGGTGACATGTGTGAGGGCTTGGAGCCCAGCCCAGTACTCTCACGGTTTCAAACACGATGCTGAGTTTGGGGGAACTAATTTGCACACCCCAACAAGAAAGTAGCGCTCCCACCACGTAGCCACATCCCCTCTGTGACAGGAACACGGTATGAAAGCTTGAGATGAATCTAGTAGTCACTCAGCACAGAGCACCAGTTCACATGAGTTTCACCCACAGTGGCTCAGGGACACCGATGTCCCCAGTTTCCTTTTGGGGAGGAGAGTGGGCAGAATGGGGAGGGGCACTACTCACCGGGGGTCCATCAGCACCGGGCATTCCTGGGAGACCTGGTTTCCCCAAAGGACCCTAGTACAAACCAGACAGTATGTGAGGAAATACCTTTGATGTTTACTCCGTCCCTGGGATACCCAGCCCTTCTCTATAAACTCCCAAAATAATTAAGATATTGTCCCTCAGGATAGCTGCTGTGGTCCTCGCTCCTAGCATCCAGTTTTCCCTGCACCCAAAGAAGTGCTTCCTTTGCCAGAACCTTCAGTTCTCTATGAGGGTACCCCACCCCCATCTTCCTTCTCCCTTACATCTCCTGAGCAAATGCTGGTGCCCTGGGAGCCTCCTGAAGCTGCTCCTGGCACAAGTGGCACCTATGAAGTCCCTCCCACAGCAGGGTAGCCACAGGGCCACCAGGCCACCATCCCCTGACATTCTTAGCAAGGTCCGGGTCCAGCACAGCCTGGCTGTCTGCATGACAAGCATTCCCAGGATCTGAATGCCCTCAGAACCACTCTAAAGTGTTTCTTGCCAGTCAAGACCTAGACATTCTGCATTTCCCGAAATAACACATGCATGGAGTTCTATGATGCCGTTGGGAGTATCTCAGGACACGGTAAGGGCTAGAAGTCTATGTGCCAAATTCACTAAAGCTCAACTAAATAAGATGCTCAATTCAATCTGAATTTCTGATAAATGGCTCATAGTTCATACGCAACAGTGTGTGCTGGTTTGGGGATCCCTCACCCCTTGCTAAAATCGGCACCTCCCCACATAGATGGAGAGTGAGTCGTGAAAGGATGCATGAATCAATTAATGAGAACGATTTAAGATCCTCCCTGAGGCTGGCATGTTTGGTTCCCAGAAGGTTAAACTTCAGGGCCTTCTGGAAAGAAAGGCCTGCTAGTGAAAACCAGTAGAACCCCAGGCCTGCAGGGCCCAGGAGCCATGCGCCCTCTGCATGCACCCAGCTGGCCCACCTACCTTTTCTCCTGGAGGACCAATAGCACCCTGGGGGCCTGGGAGACCCTGGAGGGGGAAGCAACAGGGGAATGAGGAGACTGACCAGGGAATCCCTCCACCGTCCTCCCACTGATTGCCCCCCCCCCCATCCAGAGACCAACCATGTGGATGGCAAAGCTATAGTCTGTACTTCTCAGACACCTGACCCGAACCTGGGCCCCACCCTGATGTTCCAAGTCACCTTTCCCAGGATACTTACCTGAGCACCGGGATTACCCTGCTGTCCGGGGGGCCCAGGCTCTCCCTGGGGACCCTATGGAAAAACAGAGGCAAAGGCCCTGAGAAGAGGGTCTAGGAACCTCATTTTCACTTCTCATCTTTTCCTCCTGTTCCGAACTGTCCAACAGAAGTCCCCTGGAATCAGGGGAACAGCTGTGGGAACAGCATTCAGGAAAAGGGAACCCACCAATGAAAGTAGGCAGAATCTTACACCCGCAGGATTAATGGTTTGACTCTGAAAGGGGGATGTGGCCTTGCACTGGCAGAGAGTGTGACAGGAACTGAGCAGGAAATAGTTTATTAGTAGAAAAGTGTGCCCTTGAAATAGGTCTAGAGCTAATAGACTCACTTCTGATGGCATTGACTCTTACTTGGGCCAACCTCGGTAAGAAATTCCCACTTGGGATTCTGACACCAGAGGCTTCTGCCACCAGAGGGCAGCACCAGGTCATGGGTCAGAGCCTAAGGTGCCCACTCTCCTGCCCCAGTTCCCAGCTAATACAGACTTCCACTGCCAGGCATGGACTGTGCCCACAGACCACCGCCACAAGCCAGATCATGTGACCCTTGGGACTCACCACATTTCCTTTTGGGCCGGGCTGGCCATCCATACCAGTTACACCCTGCAGGAGAGCGATAAGGAAATGAGATGCTTTCAACGTAGCCTGAGCAACCCCACCCCACATGCTCGGGCACGGGTCTGAGGTGACAAGACAGACTTGACTCTCCACCCCTTGCAGTCGGGGCTACTGACCCTTCACCAAGTGCTAGCAGACCCTGAGTACTACAAAAATCTCAACGGGGCTGAAAACTGTAGGGTCAGTCTGAGCCACCAAAAACAGAGCCCCAGTCAGAACCACGAGCCTCTGTCCCCTTCCAGAACTCCCAACAAAGATGCTGGAAGGCCTCTGAAGCAGAAACACGGTGTGGCATTCTGAGGCATTTCTTATGACAGAAAAAAAAAAAAAAAGTCAGCAGGCATTGTGTGCCTGAAAGGGAAGTGGAAAAGTCTCGAAGAACTGCGAGGCCAGCAACCTCGACCCTCCCCATTTTCTGGTTCTTCCTGTATGAGTACGCGTGACCCACAGCCCCTCATACCTACAGCCGCACACCAGTCAGTATGGCCTCATGTCCCCAGTGCCACTAGCTACTTAGAGGGTTTCTGGGGCCACAATGTGAATACATACGCCAAGAGGCGACAGAACTTACGGGAGGGCCAGGAGGTCCAGGAGGCCCTTTGGGCCCAAGCAGACCACGTGGTCCCTGCAAGAAGGAAGAACAAGGAAAACATGAAACCCAGCTGTAGGCCTGCCCTGCTTGTCTGCCCTGCACAGCCCATGGCCATCACCCTGCACCCCACTGGAGCTTAGCCGGTGAAACCAGAAGCCTAAGAGACACCGTCATGCCCCACTTATCCCATCCTCCTCTCTCCCTGGAAAGGGAATCAGAAGTGGAGGGTTCCTGAAAGAGGGGGGGCTCAGCTCGACATCAGGAATGTCTTCAGGGAAGGGGTCTTTCTCATTTGCCCCTGACACTCTGGGAAGTGAGCACAAAATCTCTCCACAGAAACTCATGAAATTCATGAAATTGCATTGCTCTGCAGGATCCAGTGTTTATCGCTGAGTCTTTCCTCAGTCTCTCTTCCCCGTGGCACACAATGCTGTCATTTCTGGGCTATCGGAGCTCAGGGATCAGAGAACAGGGTCAGAAGACAAAAGTCCTACAAGGAACTTCAGGGTCTTGTTGGGGACAGCTACTTAGGAAAGACCAAGCTGTTCTCTCCTCCCCTGGACATGGAAGGGTTGTTGGTGCAGGAGAATTGTCTGTATTCTGTCAATCATGTTTTAAATAAACGCTGACTGGCCAAGCAGGAAGTATAGGTGGGTCAGCCAGATTGGAAGTAGAAGCGGGGTGATGAGAACAGGAGAATGCTAGGAAGGAGGAAGCCCATTCCTTCCATTCCTGCCCAGACCACCAAAGACACAGGAAGTGATCTGCCCTGCTAAAAAAGGTACTGAGTCATGTGGCTAACATAGATAAGAACAATGGGTTAATATAAGCTACAAGAGCTAATAAGTAGCATGAGCTAATGGGCCAATCAATTTATAACCTAATGTAGACTCTCTGTGTGATTTTCTTTGGGGATTGCCAGCTGTGGGGTACTGGGCAGGACAGAAACCCTAACAAGCCAGCCCTCATGTTACAGGTTGTGTGCAATGCCTCCAGCCTCCACAAAGGGCCTGGTGTGAGGTGCCGTGGATGCTGATGTCTGGGGTGGATACAGGGCTGCAAGGGAACGCCCCGCCTTAGGGATTACAGGCTTCCCCACAGCCTCGGATCTCAAGTGCCCTGATTTTGACAGAACCTTTTTAGATGGGAAAAAAAAAAAAACCTCATGACACCTTTTCCTCACGTTCACTGTCCTAAACGCTTCCTTCATTACTTTCATGCTTAGTCATAAATATTTTTGAGACACTAATAACCCAGAAGGCACCGCTTAGATGTGTGTTAAGGAGAGCGGCGCTGATGGAGCCTCCTCAGTGGCTAATCAGACATCTAGGGTATAATTTCATCCCAAATGAACCTGAGCGTGCCGACCTTGCACTCTGCCCTGTGCGGTGTTTGCGGCATAGCTCATCAATTAGCTTCACCAGATGCGAATGGCCGCCTGACTTGGATAACGAAGGTAGGTTTCTGAGCGTCAGTAAATGAAAGATAATTAATGTCCTTTTACCCTTGTGAAAATCTGCTTTAAGCCTAAATACAAATTGGCTGGCTGAAGGCAGCTTTTCTTGCAGTGGACCGGGCAGCACCCTGGAGGGTGCAGTTGCCAGGCCTGGAGCAAGCTTGGGCCTATTCAGTCCCCTTGACTGTCCCAGTACCCACTATGGCTACTAATTGGACACCTGCCATGGCACCCTGGACACCAGCACAATGTCCTAGAGGCCTATCATGTTACTTAGGTGCCTGCTATGATTCATGAGGAACACACACCATATCGTGTCTTCCTGTCTACTCTGACACACTTGGGTGCCCACCGTAGTCCCTCTGAATGTCCTCCATGTTGCACGTGGGACATAATTTCCCTGGAACTACGATGCCCCTGGGCATTTTCTAGAGCTTCCTCCCGGAGAAAGGGTCAGTATACATTCCCCAGAGTTACCCAAGCTAGTGTCCTTCTTCTTTTCTATCCTGGGCAAATGTCACTTGTCCCCTTCTTCCAACCAAGCTCTCTAATCTACACACCCATCAATTCCCAACTGTGTAACTGAGGCCCAGAGTCCTCCCCCATCAGCGACTTACAGGCTCCCCAGGCAGCCCCCTGGGTCCAACTTCTCCATCGTCACCCTATGGAGGAGAGAGAGAGGATGATTAAGGTCAAACTTTGAGGTCTGGATACCCAGAGGCCACCTCCTAGCACCGTACAGCAGGATTCCGTCCGCTCTGCTCGGACATATGCTAATTTGCTAGTGCTGTTCCCATAGGAGAGGCCCCTGTCCTCATTCTGGAGCTACAAGGGTGCAGCTGCTGCAGGGAAACCGTGAAGCTTGGAAGCAGGCCCTGCTTGCCAGCTACATTCACAGCCGCAGCAAAAGCAGCTAGTCAGAGCACTTATGGAGTTCAAGGCCTTAGTCACCCTCATGAGTAACAGAAACTGAGAAACAGGGACATCAGAGGAGGGACAGAGGAGCCCTGGACAGACTGTTCTGAGCTCGGAGTCTCTCAAAGTCCAAAGCAGCCACAGAAAACTCAGAAGAGCCTTTTCCTCCTAACGCCAGATGGGATGGTTGTCCTGCTTCCATCGGGTCACACCCAGGGATGCTAGCCAGGGCACATCTCCCTATCACACAACTCATCTCTCCTGCCTTCCTCACACACAGAGACATACGTGCTCCTGTACAGCCTGCCTGCACACAAGCTTATGTGTGTCTACATTGAATACATCTGCTCACTGACGCATCACATACACACATATATGCATGCATCTGGGAGTAGACTTTTGCATCCACGGCAGTGTACATGTATGTGCACACCCTGTGTGCACACATATGTACACAAAGGCATACAAAACACAGTGCAATCTGTACATGAAACACAGATAGCTGGGCACACAAATGCACATACGTGAACCCACACCCACATTTTCTAAATCAAGGGGTGGGGCAAACAATAGTACCCCTCTCCTTCCTCACCTTACAGCTGATTAGGCCAAAGCCGAGAAAGGGGAAACTCCCTAGCAAAGTCCGAAACTGGAGAGGGTACAGCTTCTCTCCCACTTTCCTGGGCTTCTTGAACCTCCCAACGATAGCATGAGGAGCCCATACATCTCATCACTCATTCTTGGTCATGCACATCTGTGCTCTGGCCCGAGTATGAGCTTAATCTTCAAGCCCCTCGAAGATACTCGGGACAGACCTGAGGAGGCCTCTGGATACAGAGCCCAGGCTAAGGAGCCCGCCGCCAGCCCTTCCCTCCCTCTGTTCCTATATTTGGTTGTTTCGCCCTTCCCTCCCTCTGGGGCCAGAGATAATGACTTTCCTCTTTCCTCCACCCCCTGCTCTCCTCCTCTAGCCCTTGCTTCTCCACCTGACACCTCATTTAGATGAGATCAGCAGAGAGGCCGAGCTCATTAAGCCCCTGGCATCTCCCCTCCATAGGATCCGGGACACCTGCCTCCTATAGTTAGAAGCTCCGCTTCTGAAACCCATGACAGTTTGACCCTCACGGGCAAGAAGGATAAGGTAAAATGAGTGCTTATGCCTTGCTTCAGTCTCAGAAGCACACAGCCACCTGCCTGGGCCAACATGCATGCCTCCTTTCCCCAGCACCCCCATTAACCCTGTCGGGCCCATACTCACAGTTTTCCAGGGAAAGGGATGCTGAGATACGTACCCTTTCTCCATCTTCTCCTGGAAGTCCAGGTGGGCCGGAAGGACCAGGGTCACCCTAGTAAGTCAACCAGGGTCAATGTTAACCACTGCAGAGCAGGTTGTCAACAACTATTCCAAGCCCCTTTCTCTGTCTCTTAAATCTAACCCTGAACACCACAGGGAGCAGGCTAGCTCCCCTGGGAGGAGGATATACGCTGAGTGTTCAGTCTATGGGGTTATTCACAGAACCTTGCACCTAAGTCCCATCTGGACAGTTTGATGGCAGCAGAATCATCCGACTGAACACCTAGCAGGTGTAGCAGGAGACACAGACACATGGTGCACTTGGGGTGAGGGAAGATACCGCAGAAAGGTACCACCCAGGACCAAGAATCCCTGAAGGTCAGGGCTAATTTACCTCATGAAAACCTGCAGTTCCAAGCCTCGCCTGTAGCAGGTGCTCAATGTGTGCTCTCATCAGTAGGTCAAAAGTATTGCACACACACACCTCCTATCCAAAGACTGCCACTGGTGGCTGTGAGTTTGCCCGTGTATAAGCATGATTGTATTGTTGCATCCCCGTGTACACAGTATATGCGCATGCATGTACTGTATATGTATGTATACCCATGTCTGCCTGTATGTGTGGGTGTGCCTGGGTAAGTATGAATGTCTGTCCCATGTGTACTTGTTTACATACATGTGTGCTCCTGTGTATATACATGTATATGTACATGGATGTCTATATGCCTGTGTCTGTTTGTACCTATAGCATATGTGCTTATGAATGTGTGCATATATATCTAAATCCTATATGATTACACTTACATAGATGTCTCCATGCTTGTATGTGTGTACACATGTGTGGGCCTGTGAATATATGTATACATGTATGGTATGCATGTGTGTGGCTAAGAATGTGTGCATATGCATATGTGTGTGGATGAGTATGTGTACCTGTACTTTTGTATATTGTATATGCCCATGAAGGTATCTGTGTACATGTGTGTAATACATATACGTGTGCCTGGATGTCCCAAACAATGCTAAAATTGGCTGACAAACCCACTTCAGGGCAAAGCAGGTCAGAGAGGATTCATTCCAGCTGGGGTGAGAAAGGCGAGCAGGCACCAAGGTGGCCAATTCAAGGCCCCCTTAGCCCCACCATCCAGAGCCACAGCCTTACGTCCTGACTCTGCAGCTTGCATGTAATATGGTTTCCCATGCATGTGAAGCCTCCCTTAGGTAGGAACTGGGTTCTAGAAGGTTTTAAAGCTAGTTCTAATGGGCATATTCCCTCATTTCCCTGTACCCTATGATGCCCTGGGGATGAGACACCTGCTGGGCTTGTTTCATGAGCTACAGTAGGAAATCAACTTCTGTGGTCTAGATCTCCATCAACAGAGACTTCATTCTGGGGGTCAGTTCTGTGAACAGTTACAGCGCTTTACACAGGGACACTGTGAAATGGGGGAACCTGACCCCATTTAAGGAACCTGAGACTTTCCCGAATCCCACAGCAAATACTCACCCTGTGGCCCTTCTCTCCTGGCAATCCAGCCAAGCCATCAAAGCCACGGTCACCCTGCAAGGACAAGAAAACTCCATCAAACACCTATACAAACCCTCAACTCAGCGCCCTGGACCCAGGGTTCTCTCATGGCCCCTGCACAGTGCTCCTGTCTCAGGCCACTGGAGAGCCTGAATATGCCACCTCCTCTCTCCCAGCAAGGCAGAGACTGGGAAGGGAGGAGCACTGTTGCACCCATGCCAGTCCCCATGCCAAAGCCAGGGCATCCTTGGGAATGCAGACATGCAGTTTTATCCGTGGCCGCTGCAAAGTCAGCATGTGTTCATTTGCTCTGAGGTCCCCCTGCAGGGGTGGTCTCATCTGTCCTGATGGTGGCAGCCTTGTGTCCTGAGGGCCGTCACACACAGCAGCTCACACTCACTGGTGAAGGCCCCAGCATCGTCACCTGCAGGGACTCTGGCTCCTGTCTCCCAGCCTCATAGAGCCCAGTATCAGCATCCCATCTTGTGGGTGTATAAGCCAGGTAGGATGAAATCAAGAGTGGAGTATTTGAGGCTTTTCATGACTTTGCAGTAAAAGATCAAAAACTACTTGACAGAACAGGAATATTTCCCTCTGTCTGTCATTCACGGCCTTCAGTGTCCATTAACTCAGGGTTCACAGGAAGCATTCAGGACTTTGGAACCAGGGAATCCAGCACAGATGTGCTGAGCAGGGACAGTTCATGGAGGAGAGCATTCATACAGGGTCATGGGAAGAAGGATGAACCCAGGATCCACAGCATCAGGGGGAAAAAACAGTTGTCATGCATCTAGACAAGTCCTATGCGTACACAGGAGCCCCTGTTCTGCAGGTGTGTCTACTCAACCCCACAAGGTCCAGGTCCTGACTTCCCAGGGCAGTATAGGAAGATTCATGTCCCATAGACTTGGGATCATCTGGCCACTCATGCCCCCAAGAATGTGGCCTGTTTATCTGCACACTCCCAAGGGGTTCTCACAACTGAAGTCACCCCACCTCACTCAGTGCCCATAAGAAGAGGGAACCTGCCCTTTTAAAGAGATTGATGCTCACCTACGCAATTCAACTGTCAATCTCTCCCCCGAAACACACCAAAGGGACTCATCCAAGAGAGTCAGCACACCCTATAGTCACACTCGTCACACATGATGGTTATGTCATCAACATGACATCAGGGATGATGGTGAATGTGGTCCCCTGACATAAGGAGGTATGGGTGACAGCCTACCTTGGGGCCTGTTTGTCCAGGCATGCCTCTGGCTCCATCACTCCCAGCACGGCCCTGGAACAGAGAAGAAAAGCAGTCCGTATGGAAGAAAAGGCAGCCCGCCATATCCTCTGGGAGCAGCTTCCCAGCAAGCCAAGCTGAGGGTGGAGATCATGGAAAGTACTCTGGCCAAGGGAGATTGTTCAGTGTCATCAGACTGGACAGGGGACCCAGATCCAACAGGCCAAGGCCATGCCACACCACTGACCAACAAGTAAGACTATAATGTTTGTCTCACTACGATTTGCCCAGGAGCCTGGTACCACCTGTCCTTCTAGGCTTGGGAAGGATGATGGGATTTGGGAAAACCAGTACAGAAAGCTCGATTTTATGGCTCCAAAGACAAGCTCTTTGCTACCACTGGGAAAAATATTAAAGACCAAAGATTCATGGGAACAATAAAGGCCTCTCTAGGTCCATCTGAGTACGAGAGAGATTCAGAGGGTGTGTGTCCCACTCAGACAACACAGCGACCTATAGGCAGGGTCTGCCCTGGTCACCCATCTTGTCTACTCTCACACCTGCTTCGTAGTCATGGAAAATATTCAAGAGCAAGCCCAGGGTTCCCAGTTGATTGCCATGGGACTGAAGGCCAAGTGGGGACCTTCAGTGTCTGCTATATAAGCTATAGTCACCACAGGAGAGGCACAAGGGAACAGGGATTCCCTGCCAAGCCCCTGCTCACTTGTGAGACACACCAGCATCTTCTTTCCTGTCTCCTGTAGGTAACTGGTCATGGGTTAGGGGAGGCATGGTCAGGCATGGAGGCCGTGTGGACAGTGGTGGCTTTGGTCTCCATATGCAACACCTGATAAGGTCTGTTTGTAGCAACAGGATGGGCTAATTCAGACTTTTCTACTAGTCTTCCTGGAGTGTGGTCATCACTTTTTAATAGTGTGGCATCTTGTAGCAGCTGTACTCCTGAGGAAACCAGCTGGATCCATCCAGGAGAACACCTTTATCAACAGGAAACCCCAAAAGGCTAGAGGACTTAAGGAAGGCAGGAACTGAAAACAGTCACTTCTAGAGAGGAGGCACGAGGTGGCCCCAAAGACAAGGCCCACTATCAACCATCAATGATGTGGATCCAACTGCTGTGACCTGTCTGGTAGGACAGCATTTGTTCCTAAGCAGAAGCTCAGACACAGCCTCGGAGGTAGACATGGGACAATGAGTCCCTGAAGGGGACAATCTACCTCAGGTCTGGGCATGGATGCCGCCGCCATACCACATGTTTGTAGCACCTAGCACTTACCCGTCTTCCGGGCTTCCCCGTTGGGCCAGGTGGACCTTGCACACCTCGCGGACCCTGCCAGAAATCAGAGGACAAAGCATCAGGGTATGGCCCTCTTCAGAGGAAGAAGAACGTTCATCCCCATGCTTGTCAACCTAGCCTAAGGCTTCCTGTTCCAGTTGCCCACATGTGGGCATCCCAGGCCCAAGACAGAGATCCAACATTAAGTGGGGGCACAGAGAGCCTGTTCTAAGGTATCAAAGGACAATTCTTCCTGATTTGGTTGAAGAACTGGGCCACCACGAGAAACCAGGAGCCACCATCCTGAAAGCAAAACAGGGGTAGGTTTACACATACCTGAGGTCCCATGTCTCCTGGCTCACCCTTCAAGCCTCCGCTCCCAGGAGGACCCTAAGGAGACAGTATAAGATTAGTGTGTACTCAGACAAGTGACACAGGACACAGCAAGGCTGCACGGGGTGGATCACGAGGCTGGCCAGCCTACTGCGACAAAGCAAAGAGCATGACTTCTGGGAGGCGGGGGGGACCTGTAGCTGCTGGGGTCTCTTCCTCGTTCTTCATGGAGCCCCTGGGGATGGAGCTCACAGAGTCCATGAAATCCAGGGAGAACAACTTGGCCTATGGTTTGTTACAGCCCCTAGCTTGGAACACACTACATAGCCTATGTTCCAGCTCAAGAGTTCCTGGGAGACTGGCCTCACCTCCTGGGTACTGAACCCAGGCCTGGGGATGGGAGGCAGCATATGACAAAGTCATTAGGGGCCCAATGGTACAAGAATTCTGTGTCCTTGGAATTGGGCATTTAGCTCAGTGGTAGAGTGCTTGCCCAGCAAGTGCAAGACTCTGGGTTCCGTCCTTGGCTCTGGAGGGCGGGGAGGTAGCTGTGTCCTTGTAAGGTCCTACTCCCGGTCCCCAGAGCTTGTCTTTGACACTTGAATGACAGCTGAGTGTCCCTGGATATATGACATCCATGCTGTACTGTTAGGCCCCAGAGGAGAGTTAACCATCTAGACCAGGCAAGGGAAGACTGTAAACCTTGTGGTTTCCCTGCATTGGGGTCACCTTTGACCCTGGAACAGAACTGTAAGGAAGAAGACTCCAGAAAGACAGAAAAGCTGATTCCTCATGAACCAAAGGTGCAGCAGCATAGCAATACGGGCTCAGCCTCTGAGGACATCTCCAGGCCTTTAGCATAGCAGCCCCCTCCCCCACCCCCGTGATAAGAGAGAAGTGAGAGTAGCCTAGAATGTGTGCTTTAGAGAGAGAGCTTGGAGCTCAGATGCAGAGGTGAGGAGAGAGTACCCCCATTCTCCCATCATGCTTACTCTGAAGACTATTTCCCAGGAATTCCCCCAAAACTTCAAGTGACCTTAAACACAGCCATCCCCCTCGCACACACACAAACATGCTCCCACAATCGGATGAAACAGTTCCTGAAACCTGTCTGAACTGGCTCCCAACTGGGAACAAGGTCCTGAGCAGAGGGCCATCCAGTGTTCCCCACCCACTGATCCCAGACCTGCCAATCACTCACCATGGGGCCGGGTCTCCCGGTGAGACCCATTGGACCAGCTGGTCCCCTCAGTGCCAACTGAAAAGGAAAGGGGAGAAGATCAGGAAAAGGCTATGGGTGGACCTGTCCTGGCTTTCTGGCCAGGAGGAAAAGGGGCCTAGGACTGGAGGTTCACAAGAGGTCTCACCCACTCAATTCTGGGCTCTCTGCATCCACAGAGAAGCAGGGCACAGAGGGAGAAATCAGTGCTACCCACTGCCCTACTGTGGGCAGGGTCCCCAACGTCTTCCTCTCTTCCAGCACTGCTGGAGAGACCCTGCTTGTGGAACCTCCTCCCTCCATACCAAATCTGAAATGTAGTCTCCCTTCCTGGGCTGAGCAGAGGTGTGTATTTTCCCTGTTTCATTTCCTGAGAGGCACTAGGTACTCTCCAGCAATGACAGAGGTGTGTGTGGCGCATGGCAGAGCCTGGGGACCCTGGGCTCTTTCTCACACACTGAATCCCAACTTGGTGTGGCTCCTGCCAGTGGCCACACAGGCTCAACTTGTCTTCCTCTCCGTTGTGGGATTGCAACCTCCACCACAGTGCCATCTTAAGTTTGGAAGGTTATTTTGCATTTTAAAGCTCTCTGAGGGTTAGGGAGATGGTAAAATGCTTGCCATGCAAACATGAGAATCTGAGTTAGGATTCCCAGCATACATGTAAAAGGCCAGATGTTCCAGCACCTGTCTCTCTCTATCCCCTGTGCTGGAAGGCAAAAACAGCTGGATTCCTGGAGCTAGCCAGCTTAAGCAAATCAATGAGTACCAGGTTCAGTGAGAGACCTTATCTCAAAATAAAATAGAAACCGATAGAGAAAAATACATGACATTCACCTCAGGCCTCCACACACATGAACACACAAGTAACAAATATACCCATATATACACAATAAAAAATGTAATATTAAATAATATTAAATTTACAAATAAAAATATACAGTATTAAAAGCATTCCAAAAATATCAGAGCTGGAGAGATGGCCCAGGGGTTAAGAACACTTCTTCCAAAGGACCCAAGTTCAATTTCCATCACCCACATGGTTCACAACCATCTGTAACTCCAGTTCCAGAGGATCTGATGCTCTCTTCTGGCCTCTGTGGGCACCAAGCACACACAGAAAATAAAAGTAAATACATCTTTAAAAAAAAAAAAAGTCTTACAAGCTCTCTCTCTCTCTCTCTCTCTTTCTCTCAGTTGACTTTGATAAAATGCACTGATAAAGAGGCCAGGCAGGCCCATGTCAACAAACCTAATCCCAGAAGAGCCATATCCGATTTGGGTTTATCACTGGCTGGCCTCTTCCATGGCAACTACATGATACTGAAACCGTCCTTCAGCTACCCCAGTGTACTCTGCCATTAACGTCTGTTCTGCACTGCAGAGTAGTGTCAATAGTTCCGGAGTTCTATGTTGGCTTCATCCACACTTCACCAGAGGATCACCCACCTGCCCACCCCACTGGCTAGTGGCAGCATCAGGCCAGTTACTGGCCATCAGGAATCTGGAGCCACGTTCTCTAATGATGCCATTCCTGATGGGCTTACTCAGGAAGGAGGGGACCCTGGACCCAGATCTGTGACTCTGGGCTCAGTGTGAGAGACCCTGGACCCAATGCAAGAGCCTTGTGGGTCCATGAAAGATTCTGGGTCCAGAGTGAGGCACCTTGGGTCTATAAGCTCTCTCCTAGGGTGTGTCCTTGCACTCAATAAGAACCCCAGCCCAGGGAAACTGAGTCAACCATCCAGCATCCCCACCCAGAGCCCTGAGAGTTCCTTTCCCCATGGCTAGCCCCAAGTGCAAGGCCTGGCAACAGAGGTGAGTGTTTGCATTCACTGGATCAGACAGGCTGCAGAGATCCAGAGGCCTCTCACCCCTCATTGTGGACAGAGCACCCCTGAAAACTCTCCTTAAGCTCCCCACATTCTCCAGCTGTATGTGGAGGACCCAACCTTCCCTATGCTTCTGACCAGGCAAACTGTGAGACAATCGTTTGATCTCTGCAGCCACCGGGGCCAGGCTGTGAACCCCAGGCATTCACACTACTCACCCTGGCTTGCTGGAGGATAGCCTGGGCCTGGGACTCCTGGGCAGAGACCATGGGGCCCTTAGAGCCAGCATCGCCACCACCTCCAAACCGGAACTGCAAGACAAAGGTGAAGGGTCACTAGGGAA
The DNA here is from genome assembly GCF_018167655.1 of Microtus oregoni. Taxonomy (NCBI): domain Eukaryota; kingdom Metazoa; phylum Chordata; class Mammalia; order Rodentia; family Cricetidae; genus Microtus; species Microtus oregoni. The sequence goes on along the minus strand of NW_024543084.1, from coordinate 11,801,176 downwards.
GAAACATGGCACCCACTCTGACCCTAGCATGAGGTGGGTCTCATGGTCCTTATGTAAGCAGAGACTTCCAATCCCAGAACCTGCATCCACCTGTGTTCCACAGCAATCACAGCTCTTCCTGTAGCGTGGACACCTGAAACCCGGCCCTGTGCTCACAAAGGACTTTGGGCCTTCATTGCTTTGCACCCTGAGAGCCACAGACCCTCACCACTGCAAAACATAACCAGGGGTCAAAGAAATAGGGCTAGGTCCAAAGGACCTGCAAGGGACACCGTGGGCTGGGTCTCCCTTAGTGTGACATGCGCCTGGGGCATACAATGCAGCTGGTGCTCTTGTTCTGAGACCTTAGAAAGAGACCAGGAGCACCAAATGCCACTTTCTTCAACATCTGTCCCTGAGAGGGGAACCTGCCAACTTTCCGTCCCCATCACACCAGCTGGCCCCGGAGCACTGTGCTTAAAGAGCAGAGCTGAGAACAGTGCTGAGGGCACAGACCTGGGAACACAGTGATGAAGGCACAGGGCTGAATCCAGCCCTGAGGACACAGGGCTCAGGCACAGTGAAGGAGACAGGGGCTAAGGAAAACAGTCAAGAACAAGGTGGCTGAGGGGCTGGCCCAGCCCCGCCTATGCCTCCCTCTAACTCCTCACTTCCCCAGGTTTGTTAGGCCTGGCCTACCTAGAACCCTCGCTCCTGAGGGCACTTCTGCAACCGTCCCAGCTATTCTCTGGAGGAGAGACAAGAGTCCAGGGCATGTACCCCTTTCTTCATAGTCTCCTATAACTGCAGAGACCCCAATGCCAGCAGCAGTGGTTGCGTGCTGGCTACAAGGACACAGATATCTAGAAAACTTCTTGGTTTGGATCCTGAGGCCAGGTTGGCTTCCAGCTACTCTCTGAGCTCCAAGTCTTTCATCTATGAATGATTGACCTGAGGGACCATTCTCCACTTATCACAGACACAGAATATAAGCCTGGGCTTCATTCTTATTACTTAGGATTAAATTGCAACTCCAATAGGAAGTCTCACCTAGACGGTTCTAGAATAAACCACCACAGTTACAGAAGACGGTACAGAAGTAGCTTCCAATGAACCACACCCACAAAACCCATTCCTGGGCTACCACATATCCGTGCACACACATCCCTCCAGGACCTACCCACTGCAACCTCCTCAGTCAATTAGAGACACTTACCGGCAGCATGAGCATTGTTCCTGGAGGACCAGGCAAGCCATCAGCACCAGGAAGACCTGGGCGCCCAGGGGGACCCTACAAGAGCAGAAAGAAAACTGGTCAGAGAGACGGAAGGACAGAACTGAGCAGCAGCACTCAGAATGAGAATTCAGAAAACAGGCTAGGCAAGACAAAGACTCCATAACGGGAAACGTTCTAGAAACCCAGAGAAAGAAATAACACAATAGGGGGCTGTGGGGACGGGGAGTGAGGGAGCTGACTTAGGTATAACGAATTCAGAGGGAAAAGGTGGGTGACTGTGTCTGGCTAGAGGCTGAAGACTGAGTGTCAGGCTTGGAGAAAGGCAGGGGCCAGCTCCCGTCATTCCAGAGAGCCCCCACTGTCTCCACACAGACTGGAGCCCAAGAACTGCGCCCTTAAGTTCCCCTGGCCATGAATGAGGAACCCTCCTTGCTCCGGTCCTTAGCTCTGCATGTGACCAGGGACTGGAGGACAGGATAGAGCGAGCACTTGCTCGTTTGGACAGACCCAGAGTACGGTGTGAACAGAAGGAAGGACCACCCACAGGAGCACAAAGCCATCTCAAGCAACTTTAACGTGTTCGGGAACATTCTTCAAGCTCTGGCTTACAGGGACAGAGGCTGTGACAGAGTCAGAGTTCAGGCTGTCTTACAAAGTGAACTCAGAGGCCCAAACTGAACCCAGCTTGCGGAGACACCCACCCCTACAATCCCCAGTCTTCCCTGTATCTACAGGTGCCTAACTTTCACACTTACCCATACTTGCCTAAACCACCATGATATCCTCAGCCACTGCCTTGAAGAGACCACAGCCAGCAGAACACGCTACGTGACACCTTCCATGAGAACACACCATCATCTTCCTTTCTACCTCCTGCTTAAACGCCTTACTGTGCTGGGCCAAGAATCAGCTCCAGGGACAAATGCCTGTCCTTAACACACATACATCCTCGTCTGCAACTAGGCTGTCTGACTATAGCGATGACATTTATTAGATGAGCAGGCAGAAAAGGAGAGAAGAAAGAGAGGAAGGGAAAGAGCGAGGGAGGAAGGGAGAGAGGGAAGGAGAGAGGGGAAGGAGGGAGCAAGGGAGGGAGGGAGGGGGTGGGGGAGGGAGGAATGGAGGGAGGGGGAAAAAGGAGGGAGGGAAGGAGAGAAGGAAGGAAGGAAGGAAGGAAGGAAGGAAGGAAGGAGGAAGGAAGGGTTTCAGAAACCCACAAGCTGCAGTACTCCAACCCACCACCAAGTGTCGTTAGGAGTCCACGGCCCAGGACTGGGCTCACATCCCACCCAGAACAAATTGCCCAGCCAGTGTCTTGATTTATAATAAGAGGGGCTAACGTGAGAACTAATGTAGGCTCCGGGTCAGTAGCTGCTCCTGTGTCTCACAGGGCCCTACAAGCTTGTCTCACTAATGTAGGGCCACTGCCAAGGGCCTCTGACTGCCGACCAAAGCTGATGCCGGCTGCCTCTGGGCCCAGCTTGGTTCTTCCACCCCTGGCACAGAGCCAGGTGAGAGTCAACTCCATAGAGACCTGAGGGGGTGACAATGCATGGCCCTGGGGAGAGGGGTCATGTGAGGAAGGAGTAGACATCCTTAGTGTCATTTCCACATCAGAAAACAGTGCAGGAGGCAGAGCAGGAAGGAAGGAGGAAGAGACCAGATACGGCAAGAGGAAGGATGCACAGACAAGTCCAGTGAGCACATGGTCTCGGAACTGAATCCGCCTCTTACCCTTTCTCCAGGGTCACCCACTTGGCCAGTAGGACCCGTAGTTCCTGGTGGTCCCGGAAGACCCTGGAATTAAAAATAAAGTCAAGACAGGGTTTCAGACAAGGCCTCAGGGCAAAGCCTTCCCTTCTGGCTAAATGAGAGCAGAGTGGGGTCAGGGAAGGAGACATAGGTATCTGCAAAGGTGCAGAGCATCCAATTTCCTACCCAGGAGTTCCTCCCACAGTACCTCCCACAGGTCAGAGGGTAATAATAAATGCAGACACTCACAGCAGGGCCTTCAGGGCCTGGGGGCCCCTCTATCAGCATGCCCTGTAGAGAGGAAGAGAAGGAGGACATCTGAGATCACTGGTCCAGCCCAACTGAGCTGGTGGACAACAGTCTAGATTTCTAACAGTCAATCAATCAAGAGATCAGTCAGTCCCTACAGGGCTCAGGGGCAGCGGCCTGTGGTGGGGAACACACTCCTACCATCTTTGCATTCTCCTCAAGCACAGCGTTGACAAAAGCACTACAAGCCAGAATGAGAGAAACAGCCCCGAATACTACTGCTGTCCTCTGTCATCCACCTGAAATCCAGCTACCCAAGAGGTGGGATAGACCCCAGGACGAGGCACCTAGGTGGACTGACAAAGGCTGAAGAAAAGAAGCTACATGGGCTGAGGGTACTCAGGACACACCCAGTTCCTCCTCCCAGCATCCTTCTGAAGTCATCTGACCCACAACCGCCCTTTTCCCATCTTCCATCCCGTCACTAGCCCTCACTGTGTCCAACCCCCAAAGGGGATAAGGCATCACAGTACCTATTGGCCCTTATTTATTTATTTGTTTGTTTGTTTATTTATTAAAAATTTCCACCTCCTCCCCTCCTTCCATTTCCCTCCCCCTCCCCCCACTCTCTCTTCAGTCCTAAGAGCAGTCAGGGTTCCCTGCCCTGAGGGAAGTCCAAGGTCCTCCCCCCTCCATCCAGGTCTAGGAAGGTGAACATCCAAACAGACTAGTCCCCCACAAGGCCCTATTGGCCCTTCTTAAAAGAAGGGCTTTTCTGCTCTGGGACCTGCAATTCTGGGCACCCCCTTCAGAAAATGCCACCCAGACTTCTCTTGGTCTCCCAATCACTGCCTACCCAGAACATTCTGAGTCCCTTGCACACTTCAGGAGAATCTGTGCTGAGGGGTGGGGATCTGCACACGAGGCCGCAGGCTGGTACCCAGAGTCTGGGACAGGCTTTGGGTGGGTAGTTGCAGGACCCTGTCATGACACTGGCATGCCATACAGACTAGCCATGTGAAAGACATCCAAAGGTACGTCTTGGTTCTCAAGACTGCAAGAATAATGGAGTGAGTGGCTGAGGCCTTGGCCTTGAGCCAGGTCCCTGTCTAGTCTCCCAGCCAAAGGAAATAAGAATGGCTATTCTGCTGAGATAATGGGTACCATCATGCCTCCAATATGTGTCTTTGAAAACACATGACTCTCTTGTCAAATGTGTGCTTTGCCCTGACAAGCGAAAAGACCTGTTCAAGTGGAGGTGTGAGGCCTGAAATGCTGGTCACCATGGCTAAGGGGGAAGGGGGGAGTGAAGCCCAACTGACTAGGGGCAACAAAGTACCCTACCCACACACACAAGCCTTAGCCACCCTGCCTATGAGGTCTCCTGGTCTCTGGGAAGCTATACACCATGTTTACACAGATGCACTAGGAGAAATATTTGTGCGTGTGATGTACACAGAGAACTCATCCAAGCGGCTCATCTTCCCACTTCCCGTTTCCCCTGACAGGCAGCTGGGAGGACTCAGAAGTGGAGAAGGGATTAAGGGAACCACTGGTCCAAGAAGGGCCCAGGAGACAGCAGCTGTCTTTGCAGACACACACACTGTTGTTCTGAGGAGCGGAGACAGCATCGTGGGAGCTCACGGGAGGCCAGTCCAGGATCACCCCAGGTCAGAACAAAAAGGAAGGCATGTGGCTAGGGGAAACAGCCCTGGTCCCGTGGCCTTCCGAGGCAAGCTGAACCTAAGCAGAACCCCACACCCCCAACATCTCCTAACGCACTGGGGCTCAGAACTACAGGAGAAGGTCTCTGTAACTGACAGGGCTTATTCACTGGCGTACTATGAGAAACAATCTCAGCTACCCTCACTAACCCCAATAAGCCACACTCACACACTGACTCATGCTCACACAGAGAAAGGCTGGGACATAGGGTGGCAGACAGAGCCCCTCACGGTGTATACACATGCTGGGTATGTCAAAGCATCCATCTTGAGGCCTGGAGAGATGGCTGAGTCAATAAAGTGTGCAAGCATGAGAATCTGAGTCTGGATCCCGGGATCCACATAAAACCTAGGCTTGCACCTGTAACTGGAGACAGGCAGAACCCTGGAGTTCACTGTCCCAGCAGTCTAGACAATGGCTGAGCTCACCACCTTCCTACCTCCAGGGAAACCCTCTTCAGGGTGCTGAGGGCAACTGCACATACATGGCAGACACTTCAGAAATATTTTTAAAATAAAATAAACCTTAAAAAAAATAAAGTGGACAGCAACTGAAGGAAACAATTGGCATCTACCTTTGACCTCTGCGTGTATGTACACACACCCACAGGTATACATTGTACATATCTGTACCAAAATGTACCTACATACACAATAATAAAAATGATTACGATGATGATGATAAAAGGCCATGTTGTTTTATTTCCTTAAATACATATGGTTAAACAAAAATCAGAAATAAAAAAATCTTAGACTTAGCTGGGCGATGGTGGCGCACGCCTTTAATCCCAGCACTCGGGAGGCAGAGGCAGGCGGATCTCTGTGAGTTCAAGACCAGCCTGGTCTACAGAGCTAGTTCCAGGACAGGTTACAAAGCCACAGAGAAACCCTTTCTCGAAAAACCAAAAAAAAAAAATCTTAGACTTGGCCAAACTGAAGACAATTGTTTACTTTTCAGTGAGTAAAGACTTTGGTCTGTAGCCTAAGCTAGCCCAGAGCTCAGATCCTCCTGCCTCAACCTCCCAGTCGCTGGTATCATAGGTATATGCAGTCACTCACTCCCAGCTCCCAAACCATTCTTAATAGAGATCCATCCACCTGCTAAGCAGAACAAACTAGAAGCAATGGCAGAGCCTGGGGTCCTTTGGTAAAGGGATTGCCTAGCATACTTTGTAGCCCTGGGTTTGAACTCCAGCACTGGAGGAACTGGGTATGGTTCCTAACCCCAGGACTAAGAAGACGGAGGAAGGAGAATCAGGAGTTTGAGGTTATCCTCAACTGGTTAGGAAGTTCAAGGCCAGTCTGAGCTACTTGAGACATGGTTTCCCCTGCCCAAAAAGGGTCAATGATAAACCAGGAAGGTAGAGTGGGTGGCACCAGGTGAGAGGCATCAACTCGGCACTTCTGGCCCAAGCCCGTTGTAGGCTGGTGCCAAGGCTACTACTGGGTCTGCCTTGTCTCTGCCAAGTCAGATCTGTCCTTTTAAGGAGCCCCTTGTCTTGCTGATAAATGAGAGGAGCTAAACCTGAGCAGGGAGGGCCAGCTATGCCCCTCCTGGATGCAGGGGACTGACTGGCGCTGTGCTCAGTAGTTATAAACCCATGCTGTGGGACAGGTGTGGGGGAGAGGGAATAGCAGCCGCCCCCACACGGGGCAGGGTTTACACTGCCAGTCCCCAAGGCTTCCATCTGTTTATGTATAGCTAAGACTCTGAGGACATCTGGCGACGCTCCAGGTTGACAATTCCAAATGTTTACACCATCTCTCCATGGGGACTCGCCAAAGGCCCCGTGGACACTCTGAGGAAGCTGGGAAGAAGCAAGCAACAGGCGGGGGTGGGGGAGGCTTCTGTAACTGCCTCCAGATGGCTTGGGCTCTTCCTAGAGAAGAGGAACTGGATCGTCTAGAGATGGGTGTCCATTGGACCGCCTCTACGTTCTCAATGCTATCTCTGGCCCACCCTCACCCACAGCCTCCTTCAGGGAAGCTCTCTAATGGAGCTCTCTCCATGCCTCTCCTACTCTCAAAACTGGGGTACCAACTCCACATACAATAATCTTAAGTAAGCCTTATTCTAAGGTACCACTCAACCATTTCTGAAGCTGGGAACAAATCTTGAGGCCTGCAGAGCCTTGGGTACCTGCCTTCTCTGGGATCTCACTGCCCTACCCAGGAAAGATGTTCCTTTTAGTGAAGCATCAGGGACCCCGTCAAGGGGCTGCAATGGATGACCACGTCCACCTGAGGTGAAGCCCCATTGAGGCAGTGCCATATGGAGGTCTAGCATAGCAGAGATCTGTGCAGCAACCTCCCTCTGGCACAGAGTAGAACAAGCCTCAGACTTGTGCCTGGGGATTAGTCTGCCTTGGTCCCTTGAGATGCTCCTCTTCAGGACTAGCCTCCTGTGGGCATAAACTTGGGTTGAGTTTTCCCATGGGGTTGAGCAAGGGGCCCCTGAGTTGGGCTACCCTGATGCTCTGCCCTCTTTCCCTCAGTGCCCGATCATACAGCCTCAGATAAGGGTTGTCATCTTTCGATCCACAGGGAGGTCAGGGAGGGATCTAGAAAGAGGATATATGTCCTCGGGCTCACTGCCAGGGGGGAACCAGGGGCATGAGTAGCAGGAAGATCCCTTGGAATTAACAAGAGGCTTTCTTCAAAGGCTTCCCTTGGCCAGGAAAGAGGCCAAGGCAGGGAGCTTGCTCTGGTCTACTGGCCTACTAAGCACTGCCAAGCAAGGCTCTCCCCGTGTGTGAAGGTGGCGACCCTATGAGGCTGGTTCTCTCTCTGAGGGAGCCCCAAGGTCATGTTATGAACTCAGCTCCAGGGAGCCAAGTCCTGGTAGTGGAACTAATAGCTCCCCAGCCTTGCAATGGCTGGGATGTAGGACAAGAGCCTCCTCACGGGCTATGTTAGGACAGATGACTTCAGTGGCCAGCTCCTCTAGGCAAAGCCAATTCTGAGCCCACACTCCCATGGCTACCAAGCCCAGTGCACTCAATTACACAGCATTCTGTTCCCTGAGGTCAAAGTCCTGATGTCAGCAGCTCTGAGACCCAAGCAGGCCACAGCACCCAGCAGGACAAGGCCAGGCTCCCACAAAACTCTCTGATTGAGGAGGGGACACGGGCTGTACACAACCACACATTCTCTACAGGTTCTTGTTCTAACTTACCCAGGATCCCCCTGCCTAATGACATGGGGCTTTACTCAGAGGTGAATCCTACCTCAGAACCACTGACGTTCCCTTGACCATCTTTCCTGTTTCAATGGTTGCATGCAGTAAAGGGACTCAAATGGGGGCATTAGGGACACAGAGGGGTGAAGTCTTTAACTAACTATGCCCCTGCCTACTACTTACAGGAGTTCCCCACCCAGCCTTGGTCTAGCCTCCCTCTCGAGGTCTGTGTCCCTTCTTCTAAGGACATCTCCGCAGAGGTGCTCTGACCTTCCGCCTTCTCTCCAAGTACAGACACTTGTGATCTACATGCTGCCCAGCACCTTGACCGAGCTCTGGAATACTCCCCCAACACAGATTCTCCCAAGCATCTGCGATACAGGGGATGTAGAATGCATGGTGGTGGCTTCTCGAGTATCCTGATGGGCAGAGAAGGGACCCACAGTCTGGTCCACCACAAGCTTAGCAGAGGACACCACAGCAAAGACACACACACACACACACACACACACACACACACACACACATCTGTGTCCTTACCGGCTCAATAATGGCTGGCTCTCCCTTTTGTCCTTTCTCACCTCGAGGTCCTCCAATCTGGGTGGGGGTCAGGGTGGAATGTGAGATTCCAGAGAAGAAGAACGGGGGAGAGAAAGGAAACAAAAAGTCCACATGACACAAAAGTTGTGCAAAAGCAGAGTGCTCCCTGCCACCAGGTGCCTCCCCCTCATGTCCAGGAGGAGGCTAATGAGCTGAAGCAGGCTGCTCATCCTCACGCCTAGCCACGCATATACCGACGCAATCAGGCAATGAGGCGCAGCTAATGGAAGTCGGAGGGGCCAATTTAATGAGAGAAGCTCAGTCAGGCATGGTGGCACATGCCTTTAACCCCAGCACTTGGGAGGCAAAGGCAGATGGATCTATATGAGTATTAGTCTGGTCTACACAGTGAATTTCAGGCCAGCCGAGTCTACATAATGAGATCCTATATCAAATTAGTTAATTGGTTAGTTAGTTAATTAAAAGAGAAGAATGAAGCCGCGTGCTATCCTAGGTCACTCTTGCCACCCTCAGACTTCTGGAAGGGCTGCCCCTTTCCCGCCACCCAGATGCCCCTGAGCAGAGAGGAGCCTGGGTCTCTTACCCCCTCGTAGATGGTGTCCTGGTTAGCCGGCATGCCTGGCCCTATCTCTGAGGGCGAGACATTGGAGTCAGAGTCAGGGTCGAAGTATGGGTCATAGTAGTTGTCCTCTATGTTCTTGATAGTTTCCTCGGTGAACTCACCACCCAGGTCATCCTTCCCTTCCCCTGGAGGCAGAGCTGGCTGTAGATGAAGGGGCAGAAGGGGCAGAGTCACTCAGGGAGGCCGACCAAGTGACCGCAGACTTCACCTGGCTGGCACTGAGTCCGGCAATTTCTGCCAGACACATAACAACCAGTGGCCCACAACAGACCATCTAGAGCTGAAGCCCATGGGGATTCTGTGAAGACCCGCAGACCTTCTGCACACTTCCCAGCCACCATGGGGATGGTTCCCCAAACTGCCCAAGATCCCATAACAAGTTAGGGCAGTCTCTGAGTGCGGCACTCCCCGCTGGGGAGGTCTGCACTCAGATGGTGATTACGGCTGTACTCTATCCACTCTGTGGGCAATTAAAGCTTGCACCCTGGAAACCGAGGGTCTTTCTAACAACGAAGAACACAGTGCCCCATGAGGGTTACTCTGATGCTCACGGATGGTACTCCTGGAGCCAAAATCTACAGTATTATCTGTGCCACCCTGAGAATGAGAACTCAGAGCCCAAGAGCTATTCTACCTATTTTGCAGTGGAAAACGGAAATAAACTCAGAAAAGCCAATGGCTTCCAAACACACTCAACCCACTACAGAGGAATGGGGAGCCAGAGTATGGGGTCGGGGGGGTTGAGCAATGAAGGCCACCCAAGGAAGTAGATGCTCAGCAGGGACCCAGAGCCACAGCCTTGGACCCTTCCCCCGCCTCTCCCCTAGGTCAAGACATAAAGGAAGGAAGACAATTACATTGGAGGTGTTGGAGGTAACAGTGGTGCTGGTGGGAATCTCGGCCCCTGAGTCAGGGTTGGTGGGCTGGTCAGGGTTCTCTACCCCCTCGCCATAGCCAAGGTCTTCATAAGGGGAGACAGTGTAGTAGTCATCAGTGGGCACGTATTCATAGTCCCCAATTCCTGGATCATCCTCCTTGCCGGCAATGTCGCTGGTCTCAGGCACTGTGGGGGCTTCTGGTGGGGGCTGGGTCTGTTCCTGGGGGCAGAGAATAGAGAGAGGCAGTCAGGGGACCTGGATCCAGGATTTTCTAAGCACCCTTCCTAGCAACCCTTTAGTGTAACCGTGAATATCAGTGCATGGATGCAGAACTCAGCCAAGACGTATGGACTTGGATTCAGGATCCTTGGTCCCTGAAACACAGGGACAATGTGGAGGGAGGCAGCCAGTGCGTGAACACCAGCTACCAGGAGTGGCATGAGTAGATGGAGGACCACCCAGGGACACACCAGGAAAGGTCCAACCACAGCTTAAGCGTCCATATATGTGGGGAGGGAGAATGTTTCCCTCTGTAGGCCAGGCTGGCCTAGAACTCATGACTGTCCCAACTCAGCTTCCCAAGAGCTAGGATTGTGGGTATGTGCCACCATGTTCATGGCTTCTGGCTCTCTACCTTCCCCTGCTCCATGGCCTGGAGGGGCCAGGAACCTCCCCGACCCAGCCCCTGTCCAGCTCAGACCTCAGGAACCTCCGTGGTTTCTCTGGCAGCTTCCACTGGCTTCTGCGTAGGGGCAGGCTCCTTCCCGGGGTCTTCAGGGTCTTCATAATATGGGTACTCGTAGTAATAGGTCTCACCGTCTCCTTCTGGGTACTGAAGTCAACGGTGGCCATAGGAAGAAGGAAATGGACATATTACAGGGCAGCCTGTCAACCTCCTTGCCCTGGCTCAGATGGGGAATCAGATGTCACAAGGCACTGCCCAGCACCAAGGATCCACAGACAGGGTTCTTCCCTCAGTCACTCCTTGAGAAGCTGAACAAAACCCAGAAGCCCAACATGGAGATGGACGACCTCACATGCTCCTGAGAGGTCAGCAAAAGCAGAGCCCTCAAAGAGGTTACATCTGACCCATAGGAATCAGAGCCGGGCAAAGTGTGAGTTCCATTGGTCACAGCCATTAGGCACCAAACATGACCTTCAACCCCAACTCATAGGACTCACAGTCAGAAGCAGGCATTTTTGTCCTCAAATACTAATCAGGGACCTGGTGGGAGGCTGGCTTTGGGCATCCATCCAGCAACCTAGGATCTGTGGGGCTGGGCTCTAGGCCAGGGAACCCTACTGCCCCATGAACACCCCCTACCTCATCTGAGTAGCAGTGAAAGAGGACAGGTGTGAGGAGAAATACAGCTGGAGAGACAAAGAACTCAGAGGAGCAGAAGACAGGCCTGGCCAGAGGCAGGGGAAAGACTAGGAAGAACTCCAAGTAAAATGAATAACAGAGGGCCTGGGGTGAGCAAAGGGACCCATCAACTAGAGCGAGAAATGGGGAGAAGGACAAAGGGGACACACATGGCTGTCCTTCAAAGTTGCAGCTACTCTGGGAGTCAGGTTATTGACCACAGTACACAGGACTGAGCATGCTTCAGGTACCCATGAGGGAATGGGCTGCACTCTAAAGAAAAACTGAGGCCACAACCTGAGGGTAAAGGGCACCACCTATCTGCATCCATTCATGGACGTGTGTGGAAGATTAAAGGCCACAGCTGCTGACGGGACTTCCCTGAGAGACTCCATCATGGCGAGGTCGGTGTAACTACTCTATGGTAAAGTGGATCAAACATCACACACTGCTTCCCCTATGGTCCTGCAGCTTCCACAGTCCTTTGTAACCCTGCAACTCTGTACCATCCCGGCCTGCCTGTGCTCCCACGGTGAATCCGGCCAGAGATGACTCACGTATTCATCCGGGTTAGGGTCCTGTGACTGAGGTGTGTCAGGGACCGCGGTGTCACAGTCGGGGCTGTAGTGCTCACAGTAATCATAGGCAGCTCGGTGGTCAGAGACGAAGAACAGCTGTTGGATGTCACCCTGCAAAAGGACAAGGGCTCATGAGCCAGCAGCACAGGTACTCATAGGGACCTGAAGGACCCAGGGGACTCGGCCTGATAGCCTGGATCAGACAGCAGCCTGGGAAAGACCTTGAGAGGATATGCCTTCAGGGACACACTTCCTCCCAGCAGATGCTGCTCTGCAGAGCTACTTAAGCAAGGTTGGCTGACCTAAGGATTAACCCATTCATATCCCCATCCTTCTATTTACCCAGGCACCTATGCACTTACCTACCTTTCCATCCATCCATTATCTAAACACCCATCTATTCACCTACCCACTCATCCACTCACTACCCTTTTATCCATCCATTCATCCATCCATCCAGCTCACCCATCCATTTACCTCCTATTCACCCATCTATCTACCTATACATCTACCTACCCATCCACTCATCATACATCCACCAACCTATCTACTCATCTACCCTTCCATTAACTATCTACTCATCCATTCCCTAATTCACCCATCCACACATCCATTTATCCACCTTTCCATCCCCATCCATCCACCCATCCACCCATCCATCCATCCATCCATCCATCCACCAGATACCTGTTACACATTTGCCAAGTTCGTGCTCACAGCAAATGTAGTTAGAAAGCATAAATGCATCTGTTCTAGATTCAGGAGGGCATATCCCTGTCTCTAGCAGTCTCCAGCACCGAGGGGTATCTCTTTACAATGCAAAGCTTGCTTTTTCATTGAGTTAAACGCAGAATATGACCTAGCAGTTCCAACCCTGGAACTCAGAACAAACACTTGAACAAATTTCCACAAATCAGTATGCCCCTAAAGATAAAGAGGGACTGACTCACTTGGGCCAATGCATATCCATATACTCTCAGAGCAGTATTGTCAACAACCCCAGAGCTCCAAGTGTTCATGCAAAGATGGCAAGTAAGTGGAACACAATGATGAATGCCCCACGTACAAGTCAGCCCCGACGACTCCACACAGCCAATGCTGGAATTTCCAGCTGATCACAGAATCAGGTACCCCACTTCTCTCTTACTAAGATATGCAGACAGCAAAGAAGTAAAGAATCTGCAGAGACCGAGAGCACAATGTACAGATACCCTCCTGATAACAACCAGAGCCAGCCTGAGGCAGGGCCTGAGCCCTCCCAGCCAATCAGACCGTATTGGTGACAGTGACCGGGAGTGAGAGTGTTTCCATTCGCTGAGCACAGGTAAGGAAGCTGCTCATGGCCTCCCATTGTGGTCATCACAGTCTATCAGCCCCCATTCAGTAGCCCAAGAAAGTAAGGTTCAGTGTCCAATAGCAGGTGGGGCAAGGCCTGTGAAGGTGGCTCACAAGGTTCCAGTGACTTCCTCCTACTGGGCTCAGAGCTGGAGAGACGGTATCAGAGCATTCTAGCATTTTGAAGGCCACACTGGAGATGGTACAATAAACAGAGGTGACCTAGGGCTGTGCCAGGTCAAGTTCTCTGTGCCTGGAGCCCATCCTGTCACATGATGCTATCACCATTCACTATAGTTGAATGCATTACGCTACACTGGGATAAAGTGTGCAATATATCCTATGGAATTTTCCGGTAGTGGGCTGCAGAGACAAGGCCTAGATGAAATTTGGAAACCAGCACAGTCTCTTGGGTTTCTTTTGGGTTTTCTCTCCACCCCAGGCAGAAATGCTACCTGCCTGGTATGTATTCTCAATGGCATCTTTGCCTTTCCAGCTGAGCTCGGCACCCCTAGCGGACCTGCAGTGCTGAGTCCTCCAAAGGGACAGTAAGATAGAGAATGTCAAGGGGGCAGGGCCAGCGGAGGACTCAGTTAGGACAGGGGACTCAAGAACAAACAGGAGGTAGCAGCCATCAGACACTCTGGACATACGAGGCCAGGATCAGACCACAGGATTCAGGAGCAAAGCCACAGGCCCAGGAGGAGGGGCTCAGAGGGACTCGACAGTAACCAGCGAGCACTCAAGAAGGGAAGGAAATAGTAGACGCATTTTTGTGATTACAGAAGATGACATGCCCAGCTCTTTCTCACTGATCTCCTTACTCACCCATCCATCCATATATGTTGCCCATCCATCCATGCATGCATGCGATTCATCTGCCCCTCCAATCATCCAGCCAGCCATAAGGGCCCTCCACCCATTGATGCACATCATTCTTATGGCCATCCATCCTTTCTCCCATCCATTTATTAATGCCATCGATCCATCTATCATTCTTGCATATCATCTGTCTGTCCACCCACCCATGTCATCTGTCTACCTATTCATTCATTCATTCATTCATTCATGTACCCAGTCATGCGTCCATCCATTAACCTGCTGGTTCAACAGCCACCAACACCTCCTATGTTCTGGCCACCATGTCTCATACTGCAAATGCACTTGTGACACAGAACAGCTACACAGTGGTGCCCACATTCTATCAGCACAGACTGGCCTGTGCTTTCTGATAACATCACATCCTCCCAAACCATGTAGTCATTGTGAGCTTCTTTTGGTGCCCTATTTCTGGCCAGAATCTTGGGGTTATCTCTGGTCCTGCACCCACAGCTCTGCTGTGGTCTGGGGAAAATGTGGCCTTCTTGCCCAATCCAGGAAGCCCTTCATCCCTGCTTTTCAATAGGTGAAGTATGAACCTTTCTCTGAGCTGGACCCTAGGCTGGACCTGGAGGCTGCAGGGACAGGTCTAGATGTGGCACTCCTATCTACATGACCATGGCAAGAGACCACGAATGTGTCACCAGAAGTCACTGAGTATAGGCCCACAGATGGCTTCCTAGGATCCTCCTTCCTGAGAAGGAGGGTGTGGATGTCTTCTGATCTAGGACAGGATCCGTCACCATCTCCAGCTTCTTCTGAGGGGAAGCTGGCCTAGAATTGGGACAAAGTGGGAGTACTCACTGACAGAAGCAAAATAACAGTCTCGGAATACATCAAAGGCCAGCCTCCCTGAACCCTGGAGTCGGAGTTCCACATACCCGGTCCCACTGGGGTTTGAAAACCCCAAGTAATGAGCAAGGAATTTCAAGTACCTTACACAGGATTGAGTCTGGATGGCTGGGTAGGGTAGCCTCCAGGGCAACCTACAAGGTCCTTTCCCCTGGGTACCATTACAGTAGACAGATGGAGCCCAAACCCTGATCTCTATGGAAAAGAAGGGGCAGAAATTTCCTTCTAAGTTCTGCCTAGTGCCCTAAGGCACAGTGCCCATTCACTCACGTGACTGTCACTCCCCACTGGACAAGTGAGGAGTTGTATTCAGGAGAGGTCACTGGCCCTGATCTCAGAAGTCTGGCTTCCTTTCCATTTCTGATAAAGCACTCAGACAGAAACAAACTAGGGAGGAACAGATTTACTTGGCTTACACTTCCAGGTCTCAGCCCAGGATTAAGTTCAGGACAGACACCTAAAGCCAGACCTATGTGCTATTCCATGAAGCATTGCCTCTAAACAGAGAAGTCACCCACAGCTAGGAGTACACCAGAAATCATGGAGGAGGGTGCTGGCTGCCTCACCCACAGACAGGCACATGCCCTGATAGTGTTTCACTGTTGTTGCTGGTGTTGTTTGCTTGTGTTTTGTTTTTTGAGAGTTAGCCTTTCTGTGTAGCCTTAGCTATCCTGTAATTTGTGCTGTAGACTAGGCTGGCCTTGACCTCAGAGATCTGCCTACTTCTGCCTCCAGGGTGCTGGAATTAAAGGAATGTGCCATCACCACCTGGCTCAGTTAGCTTTCTTATACAGCCCAGGACAATATACCTATAGAATAGTGCAATCCAACCCAGGCCAGACTCTATCTATTCACAATCAAGAAGAATATGCACCATAGACATGCCCACAGGCCAGTCTGACCTGAGTCTCTTGAGACTCCCTTCTCAGATGACTCCAGGCTGTGTCAAGTTGACGACTCAAACTAAGGCATTGAGCTACAGGGGTAGTTCGCAAGCCCTGTGCCCATGACTACCAGCTGACCCGCCCCACCTGGCCCCACCTCAGCAGGCAAACTCCTATCCAGGCTGCAGACAGAAAAACATTCTTCCCCGCAGCAAGCAGGACAGCTACTGCCTTCTTTAGACGTGCAAAGAGCTGTGCCCACCACTCCACAATACTGCTATGCCCTGGAGCCCAGGTTCCTTCCATAAGATGAGGCAGGACAGCTGTGCAAGAGGCAGCTGGGGGTAAGAGGGCCAACCTCACCCCTGACCACTAGAGGTGAAGGGGCAAAGGCAAGGACAAGAACTCCTTCCTCCTTTAGACCAGCACTGGGCTCTAGCCCCTAAGGGGATTTGGGAGTCAGAGAATAGATGCATAAAACTGCTTGCTGCTGCTGCTGCTGCTGCTACTGCTGCTACTGCTGTTACTGCTTGATGCTCTGCAGCCTCTGCTGCAATAAATGGGGCGGGGGGGGGGGGGGCGCACAGCAGGGTCCCAATGATCCCCTCTCCGTATTTTACATAGTATTCCCCCTACTGGCACCCAGGCTAGTTACTTCCCTCTCATTCCCATCACGCACAGCAGGGTCCCAATGATCACCTCTCCGTATTTTACATAGTATTCCCCCTACTGGCACCCAGGCTAGTTACTTCCCTCTCATTCCCGTCACCCCTCCCCACCTTCTCTGAGGCCAGCAGAGGTGCCCACAGTCCTGGCTCCCTCCCTCCCCACGTGTCTCTCCTAGGATGTTGGAGGCCTGGGTTTTCAACGCCCACAGATGAGAGCCTCATAGCAGGACGGTATGGGAAAAACAGACATTTTCATTTAGCAACATGACCTCTATCCAGTTCAAATTTCATCCAATTCAAATAAAAATATTTTCTTTCAGTTGAGAGCTTGGCGTGTAAATAAATGATCTCCAAACACACTTGGCGGGAGGAAGAGATGTCTTTGGGGGGAAGTGAACACTTAGAGTCTTTGGGGCCTAGCAGCTGACACATTGTAAGACCGCTGTCTCTTACAGGCCCTGTCTGCCTTTCCAGGAGCACCACGCTCTCTGGGCAGGGATGTGTCTAACATATCTCTGCAATCCCGCTTAGTGGTCAAGAGAGCAGGACAGAGTAAGATGGCTCCCTGTCACTGAGTGTGGGTACACCACCACCTACACACTACATGACAACTGGTTCCCAGGCTGGATAAAGGGCTCTAGGAACTAATGCAAAGTCCCATATACCTGTGTGCCTATCCTGGAACCCAACTAAGCTGGCTTCAGCCCAGTAAGGTTTTCAGTCTCAATGTGGGTATGCAATCAACCCAGGCTGGGCGAGGAATGCCTGCCTTCCCAACCGCATCTGTCTCCGAGCCCTACTGGGAGTTGGTTTAACTCTATACCTGGTACTGGTGCAGAGTGCCTCTGGCCCATCTTCCTTTCCTCATTGCATGTGAGGAGAAGGGAGAAGGGCCTCAAATGTCCAATGCCCAGCAAGACTACCAAGGGACAAGAAGCTTTCTGCAGGGCAGGAGGATAAGATGGTAGGACAGGGGCTACACTTGGCACCTGTTTCTGCTCCCCCCAGCTGTGTGCAGCACAGGCTGGGGCTGAGAGGCCAGAATGAGAGCATCACAGCCCCCTCCTAGACCTCGTGAGAACCAGGAGAAAGAGGAGCTGGATCAGGAGAAAAGCTGAAAACCCACCCCAGGGCTCTGAGAAGACCCTACCTCCATCCTGGGCTGCCTGTGACTTGCAGCTACCACATGGCCTCAGACTGGAGCTAGGGCCTGGTGTTCAATCTCTCTGCCAACTTCTTTGGGTAGTTATCAGATGGCAATCAGATCTAAGAGGACACTGGGGTGGGGGTGTCGTGAGGAATGCAGGAACTGTGCTAAGGCCCTCCCAAGTCCCCAAAACCATTGCCAGCCTGGTGAAAACACAATGATGACTGGTTCGTAGAGTACTAGTCTAGCATGGATAAAGCCAGGGGTTTGCCAGGCAGTGGTGGTGGCACACGCCTTTAATCCCAGCACTTGGGAGGCAGAGGCAGGAGGATCTTTATGAGTTTGAGGCCAACTTAGTCTACAATAGCTAGTTCCAGGACAGATTCCTAAGCTACAGAGAGAAACCTTGTCTTGAAAAACGGAACCCTGGGTTCAATCCCCAGCACTACATAACTGAGGCACGGTAGCACCGTGTTTACTTCTCAGCAGTAGAGCAGTAATAGATACCAAGAGGATTAGAAATTCAAGGGTATCCTTGGCTATATAGCAGATCACAGGCCAGCCTGGGATACATGAGAACCTATCTCAGATAGATAGTAGACAGACAGACAGACAGATAAGTCATGATGGATGGAGGGCAGACAGCAGTCTTGAACCTAAGAACGCCATGTGTCCTGAACAGAAATCCAGGTCCTCTAGAAGTCTCTGATGGTGGTGGGTCCAGAGAGGCTGGGGTTGGTGAAGTCGGGAGATAGAGGTAAAGAGCACAGGTCCTGCCCCTGCAACTTGGAAGGCACCCCAGAGGGCAAGAGTGCTCTTCTGCATCCTCCTGGAAGCTCAAGAATGTTTCTGGGGTGGATTTGACACATCTGGTCTCTCTCTGGATTTCTCTGTGGAACATTTAGGGGGTGGGGCCCAGGTACCCACTGCAGGGAGCCCCAGCAGGGTGTAGCTGTGCTGTGATAACCCATTTTGAAACCTTGTAGGATGTCCCCAATGGCCTCACTCCCCTGTGGACCAGCCAGCTCTGCAGGAAGCTCGGAGGGCCTTGTGGGAGACTCAGCCTCTCACACTGCCCTGTCACCCAGGATGCAACCTCAGCAAGATTTCTGGAAGTCACTGCCTGTGGCCTAGGCAGAAGCCTGGAAGCCCCAGGTGGTTGAACTACTTGTTAAAGCCTGGGGCTGGAAAAAGAGCTCAGCCATTAAGAGACTCATTGCTTTCCCACAGGACCTGGGTGGATTCCCAGCAACCACTGTAACTCCACTTCCAGGGTATCCAACACCTTCTTCTGGCCTCCATGGGCACAAAGTACACAAACGTACATGCAGGCAAAACACTCATACATATCAAATGAAATAAATAAATCTAAAAAAAAACAATGGCCAGAGTTTCATATTGAGAACATTTTATCAATGATTCATGGGAGAGACCCAGGCTCCATGCAACAGCCCTAAACCTCACAAGGACCTCTTTAAAACATGGGAGAAATGCAGACTTTAAACATGCAGGCTGGGGGCCCCCAAGGCCTCCTCAGGGCCCAGTAGTAGCCAGTAGGGGTAGAGGCAGGAAGCCAGAACCTAGACTGGGCTCATAATCTCACTCACCCACAGTTTGCCACCACACAGAAAGGTCTCAGATCTGAAGTTCAGAAAGACACTCTTAGCTTCTCAATGAAGGCAGGAGATTGCAATTGCTCATGGACAGCACTCTGAGGACTCTGGGGTGCTGCAAGATGTCAGGATCAGCTGCCCTTCCCTTGGCCACAGGTTCTCATAAACAACCGGCTGAATTTGGGGATTGGGCCACAGGCTCTCTGCTCCTGCATGGGGACACTGGCTATCCAGGATCTCACTGAGGCTCCCTTAATGTCAGGTCTTATTGCTAAGCATCCCCATATACACAGCCCAGAGACAGCAAGGATGGCAGACAGAACCCCCAGCTCCTTCAGAATTGCCCCTGCTCTTACCTCCATCCTGATACAAACCACATACCCTGCCCCCTTTCTCCATGAGCATGACTTTGCCCAGAGAGGGAGAGGTCACACGCCAGTGGGGTGGTGCCATGTAATACTCTAACCCGGCCCACTTGCCCACCACAGGGGAGTCTCAGGGGCAGGAGTCTCATCTGCTGTTCTCTGCGTTCTAGAGATTTTCTTTGGAGTCTGTTTTCCCAACACTACAAGGCCACAGACCCTCTGCACTTACAGGCCTGCAGGCCTCATAGCAAGAGCTGAGGTAATCTGGTTGTTTGTAGATACGAGCATAGATCTTGTGCACATTCATGGGTGTGGAGACTGTATGTTAGCTGTAGTATATGCCCATGTGGGCACTGCTTTGTCTGTGTGCAGGTACATGTGATGTCATGGGAGGGCCCTAGTATGTGGTAAGTGGCTGACCCTCAAAGAGCACGGGAGTGTGGACCTGAGTACCCAGGACACTGTTTTCCCCCTCAACTGCAGCTTATGGGTCCTCAAGAACTGCACTGAGACTCCCCGTCCCCCTTCCTCTCCACCCACGTCACCCACATGATGACATGAGCTGCTCCAGAAGAGGGAATCTTGACTGAGCCTGCCTCAGATAAGATCTAGTGTTGTCCACCAACCCTCGCTGGCCCCTTCTGTATCTCAGCAAAAGTGACCATTCCCCAGGCCTGACCCTACCCTATTCCCACACTTCCAAGTGAGGGGGATGGATGGCTTCTTCCATCTTTCCCTTCTCCATGTCACAGATGTGTGAACACAGAGAGATGAGACCACTGTCACAGACCACCCAGGAGGAGGCTGCCCACACCTCTCCTAGCTCCCTGGAGTGGCTTCCCTTGGAGCCTAAGGCCACAGTGTCAAGCTGTACACATCACACATAGGACACCCTCAAACTGCTCAGTCACCCGTGCAGGCTTATACGTGGTGGGTAGCAGTCCAGCCCATCCTTCCAACCCCAAAGGCCAGGGCCAAGCCCCATCACCACACAAATGCCACACCCAGAACTAGCAGTCGCACACGGCCTGCCTATGGTGACCCTAAATCACGTGAGGAGAAAAGGTGCCAGTATTCGAATACCACCTTCACCCTCACATACTAACTTTTGCCTGTCCCTTCCCCTTCCATTCACAAGCTTACTTCCTGAGCCCCTATGGAGTCTCTAGAAGCTTCTACCCCCGTGCCTGTTGGTCATTACGCTGTTCCAGTGTGCTGTGCTGACCGTGCCCCCATGTTGGCAGCATCAAGTGAACAGTCCATTTTTCTGCAGAGGGCAGTCCCATCCCCATTTGGACACTGTAGAGATCACGCTGTCCTTGGCGCTCACGGAGCCTGAAGCATTTTGCTGAGCGAGTCGGTTGTGTTTCTGCCGATAATGAGATTTTAGCCAGGCTGCGTTGGGCCGAGGAAATTGCAAAGCTTTTGTGGAAGAGTCTGCAACCCTGGGGGCTATGCAGCGAGCGCACTCACATACAGTGGAGAGCTTTGCAATCTACCCTCTCATAACAGAGCCTTTCTCTGTCCCCCTCCCTTTTCATTCTTCCTTCTCCCTGAGGCAGCCCTCACGCCATGGCTGCCATACCTGGCCCTCACCCCATCCAAAGGGGGCTCTGCAGGAATCCCCACAGACTACTGCTTAATTTACAGATTTCATCCCGAATTTTATGCGGATGACCTCGAGCCTGCAAATAGACAGGTGCAAATAAGTTGGAAAAACAAGCCCTTCTTGTTGCAGGCTGCAGGAGAGGCAGCCCACAAGTGTACTCTCCGCAAGTCCTGAGTCCCCAATGCCACACTCCCTGGCCATGAGCCATCCCCAGAACCATGTCCAGAGCTGGTGAGGGTAGACCTCTCCATTCCCCCATTCAAAACACACCTAGGTACCTGTGGCCTGGACAAGTTCCCAGAGCTCCTTGCTTGTTGTCACAGGTGGAAGGAGGTGGAACTCGAGGGCCACACTGCCAAGCTCCCCTGGTTTCCCATCTGAGTCACGCTCAGTGATCTTAGGCACTTTCCCAAACCACATCGGGCCACGCTTCCCCATCTGTGAGGATGGAAAGAAGACTGGCCTTGGCAGCGGCCAGCGGAGGCCTCAGCCCAACTTCCGCAACTGGAGCAGAGACGACCGTGTTTCCAGCGGCAGTGAAGGGCTGCAGAGCCAGGCCACACGGGCGCATGCCAGGTACCCATAGGTACGGGACACACCCTGTCAGTCAGCCAGGGATTCTTCCACAGGCTGGAGCAGAGCACCGAGTGCTGAGGGACCCTTTCTGTCACCCCATCTTGTACCCAGAGGTTCCCTATTGACAGATCACCCATTTGGGTCTTCTGGAGCCCACACAAGTCACATTTTTACTTTGGTATTATCGCCTATGGGCTACACAGGGTGGAAACAAACATGTCTAAGCCAGGGAAGGGGACCTGAACACACTGCTCTGTGGTTTCCAGTAGCCTGTGGAGATGGGCTGAGCTGTGTTCACAGGACCAAAAATGTCTTCTTGCTTCTTTTCCTAGACCCTATGAAGGGTACAGGGCATAAAGGCATCATGCAGGAAGTATCTTAGAAAGAGAAGGATAATCACCATCCTCACTACCACCACCATCACCACAACTACCACCAAGACCACGATTACCAATATTACTATCACCACCTCCACTGCTAACACCACCAAGAACATCATCACCACTACTACCACCAACATTACCACCATGACCACCATCACCTAAGCCACCATTATCACCACCACCCATTACCACCACCACTTTCATTAACAGCACCATCACTACTACCATCACCAAGACCACCATCACCACCACCAATACCATCACCATCATTACCACCAACACCTTCACCATCACCACCACCATTACCACTAGCGCCTTCATTATCATCATTGTCATCACCAAGACCATCATCACCAAGATGACCATCACCACTACCACTATTATTACCTCCATCATCATCACCACTATTATTACTACTAGCACCACCATTACCACCATCTAGATCACTATCACTACTACCATAATCACCAAGATCATCACCACAATAACCACTACCACCACCATTATTACCATCACCACCAGCACCACCACACCACCACCACTCTTCCAGTCATGACCATAACCATTCCCTACTGTCATCAAACCCTGGTGAAGACTCACCATCATCTGAAAGCCACTCTTCAACATAAAAGCCTGCAGGAACGCACACGGCTTTGATTCCTCCTCCTCCCATGCTTTCTGTGTGTCCCACTCTCTAGAAGTCTATGGACACAGGTGAATAACTCTGTGTCATAACTGTTACTCTCCAGGAGGAAAAACAGACCTTAGGCTTCCTGGGGACCGTTTCCACAATTGTGCCTTGTGGATTCTTCCTGAGTGGTCCAGAAAGGCATGATGGAGCTCAGAGCTTGGCCATGGTCTCCTACTCCATCAGCATGGGAGGTGTTGAACCCGGTGATGTGGGTGAGGCTATGTGAAGAAGGCTACATATTGAGCCAGGACTATGAGTATGGCCAAACCCAGACCCCACAGGATACCCACATGAACCCAACAGCCTCCTAACAATCTGTAAAGTGTGTGTGTTTGTGTGTGTGTGTGTGTGTGTGTGTGTGTGTGTGTGTGTGTGTGTGTGAAGGGGGTGATTTGCTTCCTATTGCTGTGATAAAACATTCTGACCAAAAGCAATTTAAGGAGGAAAGGATTTGTTTTTGGGTTTTTTTTGTTTGTTTGTTTATTTTTTTATCTTTGGCTTACAGGTCCCAATCACAGTCCATCCCCAAGGGAAGTCAGGCACAGGGAACCACTTCCTAAATATAACCCCAGTAGCACAGACACTGAGAGAAACAATAAATGGGACCTCCTGAAACTGAAAAGCTTCTGTAAAGCAAAAGACACGGTCAACAAGACAAAATGACAGCCTACAGAATGGGAAAAGATCTTCACTAACCCCACATTGGACAGAGGTTTGATCTCCAAAATATACAAAGAACTCAAGAAATTGATCATCAAAATAATAATCCAATTTTAAAAAAATGGAGTACAGACCTAAGGAGAGAACTCTCAACAGAGAAATCTAAAATGGCTGAAAGACACTTAAGGAAATGTTCAGCATCCTTAACCATCAGAAAAATGTGAATCAAAACAACTCTGAGATTCCATCTTACACCTGTAAAAATGGCCAAGATAAAAAACACTGATGACAACTTATGCTGAATAGGTTGTGGGGAAAAGGGAACACTCGGGCATTGCTGGTGGGAATGCAAGCTGGTACAGCCCCTTTGGATATCAGTATGGTGATTTCTCAGTAAATTAGGAAACAACCTACCTCAAGACACAGCAATACCACTTTTGGGTATATATCCAAAGGATGCTCAATCGTACCACAAGAACATGTGCTCAACTATGTTCATAGCAGCATTATTTGTCATAGCCAGAACCTGATAACAGTTTCTAGGCTCTCACAAGTTCCTCAGCCATATGCCCTTCCTGCTGCTCTGCTACCCTTACACATGTCCCTGTCTGCCCTGGTCCCCTCCCTCAGTGACTGTGTGCCTCCGTGAAATGAGGTCTAACTTCCTAGATCTCCTTAGCCACAATGCTCCCAGGGGACCAGATCAGAATGTCCGCTGCATGCCAGCCCAGCATGATGTCACTGGACAAGGCCTGACTTCCAACATAAGGTCGACCCTGTCTCCTGGGAGATGGCCACTGCTCACTGTTTCCATGAAATAAACCTGACACCCTCGAGGGTCAGGCAAGTCCTCTGATGGGTTGAATCTCTACTCTGCTGCTCAGGGCCTCAGTACCGTGCCTTACTGGGTCTCCAGAAGCAGAGACCTCCCATTTGGTTGCCTGCCAGTCAACAATTTACTCGATGACTAACGCTGTGTGGCCATCTGCCAGCCATGCACGGGCTGGTGGCAGCTCCTGAGCCCAACAAAACTCTTCCTAAACCTGACAGCAGTGGATCTGGAAGCCACTCAGGCGTGCCCAGTGCTTTGCACTGAGGTGTGCATGCTCTGGTGGACCAGCAGAGGCCTTTTCCAGGATGCTTTAGAGACATGAGTTAAACTGATGCCCCAAAGCTATGTTGTAGCTCTGACCCTTCAACTCTGGAGTATGACCTGACCGAAAATGAGCCTTGTGTGGAGGGAGTCCAGCTAAGGGTCTTCAGGTGAGACCACTGGGTTTGGGGAAAGCCCTAGGAGGAAGTGTGACCCGCACACTTGACCGGGATGGACAGCTGAGAGCCTGGGTTTGAAGCTTCTTTTCTTGTAACTGAACCCAGGTTCTACCATTTTGCTCTAGGAGCTTCCATATTCCCATGTACAGGTCGGGGCGCGGGGGCCTAGAGTAGCACAAGAGGGCTATGTGAACATAGGTCTCAGTGCTGTCAGAGTGATGTCTCATGCAGCAAGTCCAACATGGCCACAGCTACAACTACACTGGGTAGCAACAGGGACTCAAGCCAGATCACAGGAACAGCTGGCCCAGACTGTCCCATCTGGACTGTAAACATCATAATGGATGCTGCCTAGGGCACAGAGATGGTATCAGAGGGGTTTCTGGATAGCGACCTCACAGCTCTCTGCAACCAGAGTCAGAACCAGCCTTCCTTGGCTGCGCTCAGAGTGGGGAGAGCACCTCGTGCCTCACTGTGGCACCTTTTGAGACGTGTGTGTCATCCAAACCGACAGAGATGACAGAGACGAAGCATAGGACAATGTCGATAGCTGGACAGGGGAAGCTGCTCTCTGGGCCTCTGTAGCTTGTCCGCCGTCACTGGCATAATCCCACAGGCTGGGACCAGCTCTCTGTGGTGATTTCTCATGTCACTCCATTCCCCAGTGACACCAGTCCTTGTTCACTGGTTTGGCATCCCACTCAGCAATACGCCTGAGCTGAATGCCTGGGACCACTGAAGTTCACTGGGAAGGCCCTTGGTGGATGGGTGGGAGGCAGGAAAAGTGGGAGAGGCTTTAGACTCGGAGCTGAAGCTGGACCCGGATCTGGGGCCCCACGGTAACATCTCTCCACTCACATAGAAGATGGATGACTCTCAGACTGTTCTTGTTTGAGAAGGCCGGCCCCAGAGCTCCATGGGCTGGCCGACGAGGAAAGCGCCTCCTCAGCACAGCCCGTTCCTGTCTCAGACAGATTCCAGGAAAAAACACGTCAGTGGAAAAGCCGGGCTCCTGGAAACAGGGAAGCCAGGATTAGGTAAACACTTGGCCTTCCTCAAATGCTGAGGTGTGGTCGGGAGGGGGTAACCGCCAGCAACTGGGGTGCACAGTGAAAGCTGAGTTTACAGTCTGTTTGGTTTGTTGCCCCTTGAAACATTCAACAGCTTAAAAGTGCATTTGGCTCCTGGCCCAGAGTCTGCAGCCAGCCATTCCCCATATCCTGAAGCCTCAGTCTCCTCCATGGCCCTCCTTCAAGGCACACTTCAGGCCTTTCCACCTCAGGGCCCTAGAATCAGCAGAGGGTACCCATCTCTGCCCTTCCCTCGTGAACACTGGTCAGGCCCAAACCTGCAGACAGCAGAACAAGAGTGGTCCCAAGTTCCAGGTTGAAATGGGAAATAGGATGATGGGAGTAGGAGGAGTCAAGAGTGATTGGCAGGTCAGTAACCGTCATGCAAGACAGTCAATGCAATGAGCTTCCATCCTGGAAAGACGTTTTTTCTGGTTCTTTCTAGAAGGTTCTGGGCTTCACAGATCTGACAGGACCAGGAATTCTGGTGACTTTGGCTAATGAAGGATCACAGAAGCCAGTGGCAGAGGTTGAGAGCGAGGCTACACGGCTGGAGAAAAGTCTCCCCTTCTGCCATGTTGCACCCATTTTACAGATGTGAATGCTGAGTTCCAAGTCCTCAACCAGGAAGACCACCTGAAGGCCACCCAGGAGGAGCTGACATCTGCATTCTGTATACCTTCACTTTCTCTCTGAGTGGCTTATCACAGCCTCCCTTGAACATGAGTGAAACCCCAAGATTCAGATCCAAGCTAGTGAGGCAAAGGGGTTGTGCCCGAGGGAGCCAGCAGCTGCCAGAGACTGCCTGCCAAGGCCACTACAGCTGGGCTCAACATGTGTACGCCACGGAGCTGAACAAGACACGTTGCAGAAGCCTCTACCTAGGCTCTGGGAGTCTCCTCCATGACCGTCTCCTTCAAAGTGTCTTCACGATGTGCAAACGTCTCTGTGGGGCCATGATCACCCCAGCTTTTCCGAGGCCCACTGGAAGCCATGTGGAGTTCAGCAAATCTGCCTGGCAGAGGTGCTGAGCGGGAGCCCTGCAAGCCTGTGCCAGCAGAAGCCTGGCCTCCGCCTCAGCGCCAGCACCCTCCCACTCCCAAATCCAGAGCGCTATGGAACAAACTGCCTTCAACACTCATAAGAATCTTGTGAGAAGAAATGGCCGTGGGAGATTTCCAACAAGAACCCTCTAGAGAAGTCAGGCTGTGAAAATGAGCAAAAAGCAAGCACTATTATTTGAAACCTAGAAAGCAAAGAGTTAAGTCACTTCTATTTCAAAAGGGATAAAAATCCTGTCTCAGTTGCGAGGAGACACAGAGAAGCTGAGGCGGGCCCCCACCCCTGTCATTACACCCATAAGAAGCAAAGAGGAGGAAAAGTCCCCATTGGCTACCCTCTGCCTTGCTGCCCTAGCTGGTCTTCATTAAGGAAGACAGGTCCAATTTCCCGCCGTGAGCACAGCTAACAGCCAGGAAACCCTGGGGCTGGGAAAACACAGCCCTCAGACTTTTAACAACTTGTGGTCAACAAAAATCCCTGGCTTCTGGCAGCCTCTCTCCTTCAAATCAAATTCCACGGCAGGAGCAAACAGCTCGCCAGAAATGCGGGGCGGTGAGAGCATTACAACCTGCTGTTCCTCGGTTGCGTGGTGACACCCACCCTGTGCGTGGCAAGAGAAAGACAAAGGCAAAACTGGACTCTGCAGTATCTATATCCAAATGGGTTTGCAAATTGGGACCTGTCTTCGTTCTCAACACAAATTGGTAACCGCGACAGAGAGCTTGCTGTGGACCACGCGTGTGTATGCCTTCTGTGGATTGATTTCTGCACATTGCACAGTGGCACACACACACATTCATATACATGCACACAAACATATTATTATTGACCCCATTTTGCAGATGGGAAAATTGAGCCTCAGGTATGGCGAAAACCCAGCCAAGACCTCTGAGCTGGGTCTAGTTCCCTGAGCTTCGGTGGCACCTTCCCATGCATTCTGGAGAACAGTACTGGCTGCTCCGTTACAGGATTTGTTTGGGGATCCTTTTAAGACGGTGCAAGACTGAGGAGATAGCTCAGTCAATAAAATGCTCGTCACACAAGCGTGAGGACCTGAGATTGAAGCCCCAGAACTGAGCATTGGTGGTGCATGCCTGCCACAGTGGATCTGGGGAAGCAGAAGCAGTGGAAGCTTCGTGACTAACTAACCCAGTGAGCTCCAGGCTCAGTGAAAGACTTTGTGTCAAAAAACAAGGTGGAAAGTGACAGAGAAAGACATTTGACACTGACTGTTGGCCTTCATGCGCACACGTGTGCATGTGCAAATGCACACATGCATGAACATGAACACATGTATATGCATAAGCCACAGACACACACACATGCACACACATACACACACATGTGCACACACACTTTTTTTATAGGATGCAAAACTTTTTCCAGAAACTTGATGATAAAAGGCACGCTGGCACACCCTGCACAATGGCGTGTGTTTGGCACAGTCTGACTCCACCAATGCACAGAGGACTCAGACCTGATGTTTTGCTCAGCCCTGAGAAGCCCTTACATGCCTGCCTTCAAGAATTTGGTCACCAGAGACTGGACAGCAGGAGCCACCCTGGCCCCACTGACTAGGAGTTCTCTCTCCGGCTCCTCAGGTGCCCCTCTTATTCACACTCTCCAGGGTAGCCCTGGCACTTGCCAGAATGTCAGTTTTTGCCCAGATCCTTCCACAGGGTCATCAATGAAGTCGGTACTTGGCCCCTATGCCAGCTGTCAGTCTCAGCTCCCCAGAAGAGGCCAGCAGCCACCTCTGCCTAGCTGAGGACACTCAGCCACCCTCCAGTTCATCCCGGATTCCTGGGCAAGTCTGGTCAGAAGCCTGCAGTGAGAGCAGCTCCATGGTTTAGAGGACTTGGCACTGTCTGCACACCCCATGTGCCCATCCCACCTGGCAGAAGCCCCGGGCTACAGTGTCCTAGAAATCAGCCTTTGAAAGGCAGCTGAGTGCAGCAGACACAACCACGCCCTGCTCCCATCTTCTCCTGGAGGGCCACCCCGTTCCCCCAGCAGGCAGCTGGCTGTTCTAGAATCTCTATAACTCTTTGCTACAGCCCATCTACACCCTAGCAGACCCAGGCCTAACCTCTGCAGTGAGTGAAACTCACACTCATTGGGCACTCCTTACCATGACTTCACCACGAGCCATTTTTCTCACAGACCCATGTGGCAGTCACATTGCAATTCCACGTTGGGCTACAAGCTACATACAGGCAGAGCGCTTAGGGTCAACTCAACATTGCATCCAGCTTGCTGGGCCCTGAGCGTCTGAGGGGACATGGCTCTAGAACTCAAGCAGCTGTGAGGCCATCGGCACGCCTCAGCCAGACACAGTGGCAAATTCACAGTGAAAAATGACATTCACATGGTACTTGGGAATCTAGGAGGGCACTGCCCCATTCTGTCCTGTCCAACCCCTGGAGGGGGATATCTGAGAGCCAAGATAACCCTCAGAGACCATTTTCCAGGTGATTATCAAACTTCTTCAGGCAGGGAGCCCTGTACCACCAAACTTTCCACAAAGTCCAGATATGTCAAAGAAGGGGAACCAGACCAAGCGTCCTAGCCCAAGGGCTCTGGCTCCAGATGTACGTGGGAACCAGACCTTAGAGATGGCACCAGGTCCTGTCTCAGTTCACCTGGTTTCCGGCACCCTCCAGGACCACCAGACACCTGCACAGGCATTCAACCTTCTTCCTGAAGCAAAACAATTCCCAACATCCTTCCAAGTTCAACAGGAACCCAGAGGACTCTGCGGACTGGAGCGCAGGCCCCAGGCCCTGCTCTGCTGGGCTTCCTCCTCCTGCCTCTCGGGTGTTTCCCAGGGAAGCAGGCTCTGAACCAGGCTGGAACACCACTGACTTAGCATACACACACGCACATGCACACACGCACACACACACACACACACACATACACACACACACACACACACACACACACACACGCACACTGAATCAACTGCACATCCTGACAGTCCCACTACGTGACTTAGTTCTACCCTGAAAGTCCACTCAAAAGTTGTCAGTAGGATCCTTGCCCATCACAAAGTGCCAGTCAGAGCAGGCTTGCGTGTCCTCTGTCTACCCCAGCCTGGCACCCAGGAGATAGGGACTGGTTGCTTGGGAAAGGGCAGTCATTACCATCCCTGCATGATTCCTACATGGCAGCCAGTCTGGCCTCTCCACTCACAGGCCACAGCATCCTGTGGGAAGCGATAGAGTCCATCTGGTCCCTAACTGAGATGCCTCTCCCACGGTAGTCATTGAGTCCCTATAGGAGGGGCCACCGCTTGCCCACAAGTGTCCCAAGTGGCATGGGGGAATGCCTGTCTCATGCCTACCTCAAATATTTCATCATCCAGAATCCGAGAGCCAAACATGATGATGCCATTGACGTCTATTATGGGGTGGTCGCTGCGGTTGAGGAACTTCACAATCTTCTTCTTACAGTCAAGGATCAAGGTGACATTTTTCCTGTAGACACTGATAGCAATTCGGTGCCACCTGCAAAGGAACAGGTACTCAGGAAGCGGTACATACTGCAGAGGGCCAAGGTGTAGCCTCGTGGCTGTATCCTGCCAGTGCATCCAGGGCCGTGCGCTGCAGAGCCTCTGAGTGGCAAACCTGGACGTAAGTCTGGCCAACATCACATGAGAACTTCACTGTCATTTAGAGACTAAGAGTTACGTCCACTGGTTTCAGAACTATTTTTTTTTTGAAGGCTACAGCAGGCTTCTTTTCCCATCGTGACTATAGAGTGTCGGTAGACAACAAGAAATTCGTGCTCATAAACCAGAGCGCCCTTGTCCTCGCTCAGTTGTCTCTGTTAGGGACTCCCCTCAGCTTTGACTGCGACTGGGAAGGTTCTTTTGAGTTACTAAAAGTTCTGCTTTGTGAAGTTTTGACATGGGTCCTGGTTACTTACAGTGAAGCAGGCTAGACTCAGGGAGGAGCACTTGTAATGCAGGCGCTTCTTGGGGACAGATGTAAAACACAAGAAACCTTCTCTCCAGTCCACCCAGACCCTCAGAAACAGACTTCTCATCCCTAAGATGCAAACCCTGGGAGCTCCTGGGGTACCCATGGAAGGTATGAGCTTGAGGGCTCAGGGGTGGACCCATGCTCAGCAGGGTGCCCCATGCTGCCTAGCCAGCAGCTCCACTCCCTCCCTCGACAGGATACTTACTTGCCATCTGACAAGTTGATGCCAGGGAAGAGTGGATACTCCTCAGGCCCGGGCTTCCCGGTGTGGTCCTCATAGAGGAAGACGGGAGAGCGGCCCAGCTCCAGCCCCACCTGCTGGATGCCCTGCTCATTGTAAACAGAGACCAGAAAGGCCTGGCTGCCTTTCTTGGCTTTCACGGTTGTCAGGATGGAGAAGTCCTCCGGAAAATCAGACTCTGGAACAGAGGACAGGGTGAGAAGGAAACAGGAGAACCTCAACCCTGGCCAACCGTGGCGAGCAGCAAATAGGCCAGCTTAGAGAGCCGGCAAACCCAGCCGCGTGTGGTACCACTCTGCAGCTCACTTGCCTGAGGTCAAGCTTTCACAGCATCCTCTACCACCAGGGGTCAAGCTGCCAATTCAAGGCATACTTAAAAATGCAAGCTTCTCCAGCCAACCCCAGTGGCCCTTCCAGCGAGGAGCCCACAACTCACTCACTCTCTGGACTCCATCCTACACCTCCACACATTGGTTAAGAGTCCTACTCAGGGCCCACTGGACTGAGAGCTGCCCTCGATAGAGGCAGCTTCTGAAGCATCTTTGTGTCTCCCATTGCATGGAAGCCTGGGCATAGTGTGTCCCATTCAGTGTCAGTCACAGGGGATCCGAGGAGAGGAGGAGAAGAAGGTGGGAGACTATGGGCTTGGGGAAATCCTAGACTCACACTTTCTGAGATTTCCTTGTCAACATGCAAATCAAAGAAAAGGTTAAAATAAATTTAAAAATACTCTAAATTTAATTTTTTAAGAAAAACAAATATCTATTAATGTTGAATAGGGGGGCCTGCCCCCTTCAATACAACAAGCCTCTAGGCTGGCCCTGAGGGTACCTGAATCCACTCCTGATGCCACCCTTGACTGAAGCTAGGTGAGACCTTGGCTGCCACCTCCCCATAGAACCTTATGTAGACATCAAGCATTCTCCTATATTAGAAGTTGTGCCACCAACATCCCGGAGCTGATGGGGTGTGAGCAATACAGCTAACCAATGGGAGGGAAAGTAATCTAGAAACAATGTTTCCTTCCCCGACCCATGTACCTTATAGATCCCTCAGAGGGCAACACCCAGCAAGGAGTCAACAAGAACAGATTGATGGAAACAGGTGCACTATCCTCTCTGTAAAGGACCGGGAGTCTGAGGTACGGGCTGGGATAGGACAGGAGTGTCTGGCTATCCCCACTCTTTCTTTAGAGTTGGAACAAGGTCAACTATTTGACCCAGAAGTCTACTAGACACCACTGTAGCCAGGTTAGGGTGTGCCGGTCCCATGCAAGGCTATCCAAGGGCGCCCTCTGCTGACAGAACTGTATGCAGCAGGTACTATCTTGAGGGGAAAGTAAGATGTCCTAGGACCTGGAGTACTGGGGGCCCTTGACTGTGGTTCCTTCCCACTTCCAATGTAGACACGGGCAGGAAGAGCTTGTGAAGAGAGCGAGGGCTCTTGGCAGTGAAACTATTCAGACTCCAGGAGTGACACAGGGCATGGTGGGGTAGGGAGGCAGTGGAAGAACACTCCCAGGGGTCACGACGTCTCTCACTAAGGGGCCCTCAGACTCTGACATGGAACATGCAACGCTGGCATACCTAGTGCCCAAGTCAGGTGCCTCTGTAAAGAGGCTGGGTGTGCAGGGACCCGTTGGTGTGCTACGCTGCACGACCAGCTCTGCTGGGGTCAGGATGGCAATGTCAGGCTGCTCCGACAGCCGATAATGATGGTTGTGCGGTTACTTAGAAATGACAGACTCCACTGAGGGCCCGCTTAGCCTTGCTTCAACTTCCAGCCAGGAAGTTGCTTGGAACACCACAAGTGAGCCCTCAGCACTGCCTTGCTTCCCTGGGCATCACACTGCAGCCTCTGCTATTCAGGGATGTGAGGGAAGACAGAGGTCTCAGCCTGAGCCGGTGCTGGTGGACAGCGAGGACTGGCATGCGTGCCCGGTGGAAGGCCCTCCGGCTGAGGAGCAGTTAGCCATGCTGCTGGTGGGCACTTGTGGGAAGTGGGCACCAGAGTGGTCTCTATAGCAGCCTGGAAGCCAATGTCTGCATCCAGGCTGGACCGTGCAGTCATCATCCCACCTCTGTGCCCCACCCTGACTCTGTCCCTTGCAGTCATCGACTAGAAGAATAAGAAGAGTGGGACGTGAGAGAGTCCTCCTCCGTCCTGATCTACGGCTGAGGACAGCCGGCCCGTCTCTCTCAGCTCATTGAAATGCTCTTTCTCAATGTTTAAAATCGCTATGGTAACAAATTTTCTCAGCTCAGACAAAACTTGAAAAAGATAAATTATGTTCAACATTAATCTCTCTCCTGGCAAAATAACAATGGATTTATAGTTACTTTAAGACGGTCCCTTCTCAGCTGTGACAGGAGCCGGACGCTGACGCCGTACTCCAAGCTTCCAGGCAGTCTGGGAGAAGTGCACCTGCTGTCTGGTGCTTCCTAATTCATCTGGCTCAGAAAAGCCACCACTGAGAGGTGAGCATGGCAGAGGACCAGCCGCCGTCCGCATGGTACACCCTCTCTCCTTCCATTGACACCCAGAGACTCCTGTCCACGTTGGGAATACAGCGGGAGGCTCGCACGTGCAGCTGCTACGGAAGGGCCTCAGCCTAAGTCAACCGCTATCGGCAGGCTGATGGATCACTCACCTTGGTGAGGTAATCAATAGTTATGGCAACTCCCCTAACATGGGCCAGGCTCCAGGGAGAAGTCAAGGGACAAACATGGTTCTTGCTCCCGGGAAGTAATATTTCCATAAAGGACAGGAGCACTACATGAGTTATTTGGATATCAGCCAATGTGCAGCGGCCTGGGGTAGGGTGATGAAAGAGATAAGGGCGGGACATCGCTGCAGGGTGTGGAGAACTTTAGGCAGACAGGGAGCCTGCGAGGCATTTCGGTGACCCCTGTTCAGAGGGATTCTCGTTGGCTTCCCTCCACCTGCCCGCAGAACTGTCCAATGACTCTGGACAAGATAATGGGTCTGGAGAACGGCTGTCATCTGTCACTTCCTACAGGATGGGGTTATTCTGGGGTCACCCAGTCTGGCCCCCAGGTGAGGACAAGGCGCCTGCAGCTGGCCTATCACCATGAGACGCCTGGGACCTAAGCGGGAGTGAGGGAGGAGTGCCTCCAACACCAAGTAGGTGTCAAAGGTCGGCCATCTGCCCAAGGGGACCCTTATACCCCCAGTACAGAGTGTGTGTGGGATGGGGCTCCTTTTAACCAGGGACTCTAATCCTACTGAATAGGGGTGCAGGGGACATGATATCCCTAAACTGGAGGATTCCACATACCACTCTATGTGGGGACAAGAGGCAGGCCATTCCTTAACCAAGGGACATGGCATATTGATGGGGGTATAAGGCAAAGATCATCCTGTATGAGGGAGGAAGGGGAAGCCATTGATGAACTAAGAGCTCTCACATCTTATTGTACAGGAAATGGGGTGAAGTCACCCTCACCCAGGGAATCCCACATGCTGCTATATGTGTGGGTTGGCCACAGCCTCTCAGAGAGCACACAGTCCCGTTCACTGACAGAATACAGTACCTCTGGCCTGGTGCTCTATTCTCTCACTGTCCTAGGTCCTTAAGTCACATGGGGCCTCTCAGGCAGCCAGAACCCTGCCCTCCACCCATGACCACGGTCTAGGGCCAGTATTCCAAGAAGTGCTTCATCCTGTGGGCAACAGAGGATTGGCTGTACCAGCGACGGTGGGAGGAGGCAATAAGGACAGTGGGTTGCTCTGCTGAGCGAGGGCTACTTCCAGAGCCTGGGGCCTGCTGACGACTCAGGATTCTGGAGCAAAGATAGAGCCCTGGCACCAGGCGGTGGTGGCACACACCTTTAATCCCAGCACTCGTGAGGCAGAGGCAGGCAGATCTCTGTGAGTTCAAGGCCAGCCTGGTCTACAAAAGCGAGTTCCAGGACAGGCTCCAAAGTTGCAGAGAAACCCTGTCTTGGAAAAAGAAAAAGAGATAGAGCAAGGGCCGATGAGGAGAAGGCCTCCAAGCCAATCCCCGCTGCCTAGAGTCAGCAAAGGGAAGACCTCAGTGCCCAGCACAAGAACGGTAGGAACTGAACTTCTACACCCAAGGTGAGACCAGGGGACCTTCCATAGTGTGACTTAGAAGAACATTACAAGGAGCTGGTGCTGGCTGTAAAGCTTGGTTGTATACAGAGAGGATCCATGGCCACCTTCATGCAGGACCTGTTAGTTTCTCTTTGACGTAGTACCTGTCCTGTGGGAGCGAATGATTAGACCCTACTCCACGGACAAGCATGCCCAGTCATCTAGAGAAACAGACTGCACAGGCTATGAATGGAAAATCAATCAGCCCACTAGCGTAAGACTATCGTGGAGTTCAGGCTAACCATGGCCTTCACTGGGCACTAAGACAATCACAGACGTGCATTCATGCTCTACTCAATCCAGCCTTGCTGCGGGTGCCTGGAGCTCTTAGGCCCCCTAGTGCAGCTCCTGCAACAGCCAGACTCCCCACCCTGGTGCAACCAAGCTGCCGCTGCGCTCCAGAAGGAGGCACAGAGCAGCACACAGCCATTCTCGTTCTTACCTAGGCTGCGGCAAGGGCTGGCACGTGACCACAGGAATCCTACGGAAGCCATCCCACTAGGTCTGACCTGTTTCCTGAGCACTTGCCAGTCAGAAAGCCTGCAGTACCTTCCAGGAGTTTCCAGGATGAACCACCAGCTTTGAGGCATGCACTCTCATGCATCAGATGGTATACAATGCTGTCCCCTGAACAGCTTTCCCAGACTGACCTGTGGGACCTCAGGAAATGACGCCACAGAAATCCCTCTACAGGCACTCTGAAGCCACCGACACCCACTGCTTGGCCAGTGCACCCCACACCCTAATCACAGCAACCCTGAGTATCTACTCAAGTTACTAATTTGAGGACAGGAGAAAAGAAAAACAAAAACTTCCCAGGACTGGGGCTGGGACTCAGATGACAAAGTGGCTTCCTAGCTCATGTGGAATCCTGGGCTCGATCACCAGCATCACATAAACCTCATACCTATGCTTGCCTGAAATCTTGGGGTTAGAAAGGTAGACAAGGTCAACCTTGGCTGTAAAGCAAAATTTGAGACAAGCCTAGAATACCTGGCATGCTATCAATAAATGAATAAACAAATAGATCCCAAGGGGTCTGGGGGTAAAGGTCTGTGATCCCCCCACTGGGGAGTCTAAGGCAAGAGGATAAGCGCTCAGGACAGGCTGATGCCAGGCACAGTGCCACGTGCCTGTAATCCCGGCACTTGAGAGGTGAAGACAGGACGATTGGGAGTTCAAGGTCTCCTTAGCTGCTTGACAAATTCAAGGCCAGCCTGAGCCTACATGAGATTCTGTCTCAAAAACAAAAGAGCAAACTATTCAACAACCACAAAAATATCCCCTATCATCTAGGTGAGGGATCCAATCAATTTCCTGGGCTCGGTGACCTGATCCCGCAAGAGTTCGACCGTAAACTGACCCAGGGGGAGAGAATGACAGAGAGGAATGGTAGCGGCCTGTTTTGCTAGTGCTCTTGCCTTGGGTGACAGTGGTAAGAGAAACTATTATCTTCAGGCTGTCTAAAGGTCCCTGGACTGGGGACACTCCCCATCAGTCATCTCCTCAGCATCACCATGCCCTGCTGTCCCCGGCCAGCCCCTTCCAGCCCTTCCATGTCTCCAACTCAGGAATTCTGACTCTTGGGCCCCAAGGCAGAAAAAGTACAACTCTCTGGGAAAAGATGAGACTGGGGGTTCTCAAGGTTAACTCCCCCCAAAATATATGCTCTCTTTAAAAAGAAGGCACAGTACCCTGCAGCTCCCCATGAGGAAGAGTGAGGTTCCCACTCAGAAAGGTCATGTGGGCCATCTATGCTCACAGATAACATATGCATTCTCTAACCTGGGCATCTGTGACCCAGGGTGGTTTTGCACCAAAGGCATGCTCCTTGGAGATGCCAGGCTGCTTCCCCTGGGGTTGCAAGGGATGTGCCTGGTGCCTGACACCCATCCATCCAAAATGACACCTCTGGCCAAAGCACGAAGCTTCTCCCGCAGATACAAACTTTTAAAAATCACAACGATATCACAGAGACCCTGGGAGGTTTGGGACAAACCCAGACAACAGAAGGCCAGAGGCAGTAACAACACAACCAGCAAGAGCATCCTTCAGGGATACAGTGGACACATGAGGTTCACAGGGACAGCACAGTTTGAGAAAACTGCCTGATCCTGGTCCAGTGTTAGGAGGATCATGTCCAGACCACCAAAAGATTGACCATAGACTTCTAATGGCAGAAGGGGAGTGTCTTTTGCCAGGCTCACTTCTTACTTGGGTCAGCAGGGTCAGGGCTCCTCAGGTTGAGCCAGCAGGCCCTCCTGAGGCAGGGAACGAGGAGTCTATCACCTGCCCATCACAGAATAATCCCAGAGCATTTAATCAATGCCAGTGGGTGTGGAGGATAGGAGCTAACTACCCAAGAGGGTGGATAATCTGGATGCATACCTCCAGACAAAGTGGCTCCCTATGGATGCATAATTAAAAGCAGAGGTCTGGCACCTGGCAGCAGATTCTCATTAAGAATCTCTCACGCTAGCTGCCAGCCAGGATGTTGGGCTTGGGTATCTTTATGTCACTGGCCCCAATTAGGCTTGTGTTCCCCACTGCAAGTACTTCCTTTCCCATGACCTGAGATCTCTCTTGGCCTCACCCCTGGGGGGCATCCACTTCCTTTCTGCCCTTTGTCTTTGTGGTCCATCGTTGGTGGAAATACGCCTGCTTGGAGCCCTCAAGGCAAAGACTAGGCTTGCACACACATGAGGGGTGGGTGGGTGGTAGGTTTCACTATAATGAGGAGGACTCCCAGGAAGCACACGGGGTTCTGCTGCAACCGCCCACTCCTGCTTCCTCGTTGCCCCCTGGAGTCCCCGGCATTCCCTCCACCACCCTGAACAGGAATGGGGTGCCGCTTACCAGGGTACAGCTGCTTGGTGGGCATGCTGAGTTGAGCATCTTTAGAGACTCGGTAGGCGACATCCGGCCCTTTGGAAGATCGTCGAGTGGCACAGAAACCTGTGGTTTTCGTTACCCCTGAGGGCAAATTGTGAAAATCTAGCATCTCCAGAAGATCTGTTGGCTGAGCTGCAAAGACAGAGACACTGTGTCAGCGCCAGGTGGACACAACTGAGGGGCACCCTCCTGGAAGAGAAGGACGGTCTTAGACAACTGAAGTCAGACCTCCCCCCTCCTCTCCCCCCAACAAAATCTGGTACCCAGGAGAGGTTGGCGGCCTGCTCAGGACCAGGAGGGACACTTCTTAGAAGTGGGCTTATCTCTGTTCCTGCAATCAACTGCCAGGGTCATTCCTACAAACCAGCTGCATACTTCTGCAATTCAGCCACCAGGCATTGCCTACACCCCCAGACAGCCCCGACCTTTGCTTTACAACCTGCAGGAACTTCTTACTCCGAACCCTCAACTGGCCTGAATCACACGAGCTCCACTTGTCTCTCCACTGCCACTGGTGTCATTTTGTCCTCCGTGTCCTGACAACAGTTTACAGAAAATACCCAAATTCTACCTGCCTTCAAAAGACCTCAGCCTGAATACCCAGGGCAGGAGAATGCTTGCGGGGACCTCAGACCCCTTTAGGAAGGCTTCTGACTTTACATCCTTTGCAAGCCACTCAGAGAAAGGCAGACTTGACCCTCTGACCTCTGAAATACAGGTGCCTGCTCAAGAGCTCAACAGTCGCCCCTGATTAGCTTTAACTGTCAACTTGACCTTCTAAGAGTGTTTCGTCAAGGAACTGTTTATATTGGGTTGGCTTGTGGGCGTCACTATGGGGGATTAATTTAAATTAACTGATGTCGGAAGACCCTGCCCACTGTGGTACGGGGTCCTGAAGTGTAAGAGTGAAGAAATCTAGAGGAACATAAGCATGCAGGTGAGCTGGAGCGTCCCTTCCTCTCTGCTCTTGACTGTGGACGAGACACTGAGCAATAGTTGAAGACCCCGCCTTGAACTCCTCACAATGATGACCTGTAACCTGAAATTCTAAACGGAAAAAAATTCCTTCCTCCCCTGAGCCTCTTCTTGTCAGGTTATTTTGTTTCTGTGACAGAAATGAAACTGGGACATCCCCAAACACAAACCATGCCCCTCTGTCAGAGCCCCCTCTCCTCACATCAAGAGGCCTTTGAGACGACACATACCTGCCCCGGACTACTTGGTTTCCTGTTTATCTATGCTCAGTCTGCGTTACAACAAATAGGAAGCTCTTGACTATCCAGTGGAGAACAAAGTCCAAAGTGGTACCACAAGGGTGTAAAATCTCCTGTCACATGACCAGGCTGGACCAGTGTTGTTCCATCCTGTGGTTTTCCTCTGGGAAAAAGGATTCTGCTATTTGACTGTATGTGGGCTACAGACTCAGAGAGGGCAACTATCTCCAGGGAACACAGTGTGTGCAGAGAAAGACTCCTGCCATGCTAAGCGGGTACCTGGATCTAGCTGTGCCTGAAGGGCATCTATACATGCCCATGTGTTCATTCTGTGTGAGCCCGTCTGTCTAAGTACACCACATAACTAGCTAGAACTCAGAGCCCATACCTGAAGGCTGCAAGAGCTGAAATCGGCTTAGCCAGTGACTAAGTTGATTCACTAACTTCCCACCTTTCTCCCTAAGTGAGTACTACCATGGGACACCCCAGGAGGAGGTCAAACTGTTTTTAAGCAGGTAGTAACCAAAGAGGATCATGCAGGCTTCTGATCCATCTCCAGCGGCAGTCACCAAGTCTAGAGACCGACAAGTCACCTTGCACTCCAAGGCTGCCTAAGGGGTCAGGTCTGCAGCCAACTTTTTGGCATCCTTCAACACTTACTCCAGAGAAGGGTTCCCCACCTCTACAGGAAATCACTATGAAGGACACACTATGGATCCAAGATAGTCTCCCCATCTCAGAATCCTAGGCAGTTCTTAGCCACTACCCAGTGCCAGGCCCACATAAGGTGTTAGTCACTTGTGTATCTGTGGCATCCCGCCCCCAGGTACTCTATGTGGTGAAAAAGCTTTCACTGAGTTCCGTTTGTCCGGTGAACATCAAAGGCAATGCTGAGCATGCTGGCGAGGTTGTGTGGCACAGTCCCAGGCCTGGACACAGCCGTGGGAAGACAGCTGTGCCAACTGCTGGCACACCTGGCCAGAATGACCCAGCGCCGAGCCTTGGGTCATCTCGGAAACTCAGCTCCAAGGCTGGCAGTGGCCGAGGGGAGAGATGAGGATCCCAGCCGGGTTTCCTGGACCTACATCACAGTCTCCATACTATGATGCCCTTCCCAGGCCAGACTGGAGCCTGCTTTCCCCATTGTCAAAGCAGAGAGTGGTTTCCCAGGAGTTGGCCTGGGCGTGTGTGTAGATCTGTATTGCAACAAGTTTAAAAGGCCATCAGACCTTTCCTAGGCCCAGTGCCACCCTTCCTGCTGGCCAGGGCCTTTCTGCACCAGACAGCAGGATATATTTAGTCTTAAACAAGGTATGGGGAACACCGGAGTAGTGTCCAGCACACAGGCTTCTGGAAAACTCTCCCCCCAACATAGGAAACTCTCTGCCCTTCAAGCCAGTGCCACGCCCAGGTGAAGCACCTCCACCCTGAAGCAGCGGAGGCTTGGGACACGTGGATGTGCTAAGAACACAGGGTCCCTCTTCCCCCACGGGAGGATCATGTCAACTGAGGCCAGTTAAAGAAGTCACAGAAGTCATCTGGAACCTGCCAGGAACAGTTCCCAGAACTCCATGGCTCAAGTACAGGGTCCCCCAGGAGGAAAATGGTATTCTTGGGATCTTCAGGACTCATCTGAGTCCCCAAACTCGGGGAAGACACACATGGCATTCCATCTGTGGCCTTTGCTCCCAACAAGGAACCTGTGCTTCTAAGTAAGAGTCACTTGAGTGAACCTGAAGAACCCTGAGACCCACTACCCACTGCAAACGACACCACCTCCAAATGCTTTGCATGCAAGAACTCCATTGCTCTTTCAAGGCTGTTGCACCTACGATCAGATCAGACTCCAGAGAGAAAACTGCTTTCTTCAGCTAGATCCAATCCTCCCTGGGAGTCCTGCTCCACAGCCTGGGAGACTAAAACTACATTTCCCAAATGCCTTTGCAGTAAGAATTATTACAGCAAGCCAGAACCTACCAATCAAAATCATCCTAGAGTGAAAGGTGAGTCGTAGTAGCCTCCCCGACCTGCCCTCAATGTCCGTGAGGCAGGCAGAGCACTGAGACCCTTGTGTTTGGGCCTGCTGTCCAGCCTCAGAGGATTCCGTACTACTGCAGCAGGGGTCCTGCCATGTGAGTGACAGCCTCATTGTGACAGCATGTCCTAGAATGTTACCTCCAGCAGGATCTGCTCTCCAGACAGCCTGCTACTCAGCTATGCACATGCCTCACCTGCCTTTGAGGAACATACGTGAGGAGCAGAAGCAATACCAGGCCACTGTCCTCAGTCTGCATCACAGCACACAGGGACCCGGCCCCAGGACACAGGAGCCCTGCTGTCACTTTTAGACACAGAAAGGAGCAGATGTCACCCCATCCCTCAGTGGACAGAGACCCAAGAGGCTGGACTCAGCCTCTCATGTGTATTCACGGTCAGGCCAGACACTTGCTGCTAACACTCCAGCATCCCCATGCCATTTTAATGCTGAAGGAACTAAGTGTGGTATCTCTAAAGGAAAGTGGATGCAGGTGAGCTTAAGGTAAAAGAGGGGTAACTAAGGAAGCAGTTGGAAGCATGAAGCTGAACTCTAGACAGTCAACACACAAAAGGAGCTATGCCACCAAGAGGCTCAAATGAAGGGTCCAGGATAGGCCAAAAGATGGATGGATAGAGGATGGATAGATAAGCAGGCGACTGACTGGTTGGTGGGGCAGAAGACTGTGTGAATGAATGATGAGTGTACAAATGGAGAGAGAAATGGATGGGAGGGTAAATAGGTAGATGAGTGGGTGGGTGGAAGGAGAGAGGGAGGGAAGGAGGGAGGGAGGGAGAGAGGGAGGGAGGGAGGGAGGGGTTAATGGGTGGGTTGATGTGTGGTAGGTTAAGTTTTTTGGGGAAGATATGAACAAATATCATTTCGCCCTAGATAAAGCAACAATGACAAGCCAAAGAAAGGCTTCCTCCCAAGTCTAGCTTGACAAACCAAAGAGTTTAACTTAGGTCTTACAGGATCACTGACAAGTTAGAGGTGGTTATGCTGACAAGAAAGAGACATGCCTCACCCAGAAGTAGCTTAATCACTTGCATCCTCATAGAGAAGCAAGGCCTTGTACATTGCCTCATGTACAGCCATTTGTGAACATCTAAGATACCTTGTGAGCCCTCTTTCCCCTCTAGAAAAGATGTTAGTAGACTTGATCTTGTGAGGATAAGTATATCCTGCTGCTCTGATTTCAAGAATGCAATAACCAGGTCATACTTGGAGGGCAGCATTCCTCAAGGGTTAGGTGAATGAACACAACAATGGACTGATGGATGATGGATGGTAGGTGGGTGGATGGATGATAGATAAATGGATATGGATGAATGAACTGAATGATGGGTGATGGGTAAATATGGATGGTAAGTGGGGTAGGTAGGTAGACTGATAGACATTATAGATGAATGTATGGATGATGAAAACTGGACGGATGGACAGATGGTTGGTTGGAGGAAGGGAGGGATGTATGTTAACGTCAAGTGTATTAGTTGTTGGAGGATAGATGTGTAGGTCGATTGATGAACGGATAAATGGATAGATGGATGGGTGAGTGGGTGGATGGATGGAAAGATGGATGGATGGATATTAATGGCAGGTGGATGGATAGTGGACAAAAAGATAAGTGGGTAGTGGGTGAGTAGGTGGGTGGAAGGAAGGATTAATCAATCACTCACTGAGCAAGTGAGCAGAAGAATGGGGCAACCAGGAGGCATATGTCAAAGACAGATATTACAGATGGCTAAATATTCACGTTTCACACCCCAGTGACACTGTCACTTTTAACCACAGAGTTGCCTTCCCCTTCCCCAAGACGCATTTCTTTCACCACCTCTACGCCCTTGGCTGCTCTCGCTCCTCCAGAGCTGAGAGTGACTGAGGTCATGTCACCCTGACGCCTCCCATCTACTCACTTCACAGCTATTGGACACGGAAGCATCACTGGAACGGCCATGGCACATGGGCTCTCCTGACCTGTCGCCCGGAGACAGACAACTAAAACTGAGCCATTGACATATGAAGATGTGGCCCAAGGCTCTGCCTACGCTCCACTCAGAAGGACCAAATGAGGTAGACAGCTCATGACAAGGCCATGGAGCAGCACTCCACGGCCCAACACCAGGAGGTTCCAGGATTCAAGAGCAGATGGAAAGAGGTATCTGCTTTTTGGAAGAACAGAAACTAGTGTCTGGCCATAGCTGGTATAGCTCATGCTCAGAAACAGAAAGGGTGATATCTGTGAGGACACCAGCCTGCTCTACAGAAGGGCCAGTCCCATGTTGGGCAGCCTAGACCTTGGACTGGAGCCCTTGGCAAAGGAACACATCCCAGGCCACAGTGCCAACACTGCAGAAGCAGCCTGCTCTCGGGAAGACCAGGGAGGGCTGGGTCACCATCTGGAGCCACTCATGATGTGCCCTCAGAATAGAATCTAAAATCCCAGCCTTCGTGCTTTTGGCCACCACAGTCCTGCCCACCCGAGGGAGGAGAAACCCTCAGAGGGGATCCTGGCCAAGCCCTGACCTCAGCATTTCGGCTGTCCAGCTCAGCAGGAGGCTTGGGGATGACAGAGATTCACAGGGAACACCACAGAGCAATGGGGTCCTGAGAGGAGGGCTACATGAAACAGCTGTTAGGGTTCATCTTGCACCCCACCCCGTTGAGGTGGGCATCAAAAGAAATGAGAAGGGCAGAGAGGGCTTCTGTCCTGTGGTGGGCAGGGGCAGAGCACAACCAACACTTAGATGTGTCTGTTGAATGACTAAGTGAGCCCCTGGCTCGTACACGGCAGGCTGGAGAAAGTAAGTTCAGCTCTCCTGAAATTCGCTTCACCTTGGCTGCCATGTTCCCTCTCTCACCAGGCTCCGCTCTCGGAGCAGCT
Source organism: Microtus oregoni (assembly GCF_018167655.1). Classification (NCBI taxonomy): domain Eukaryota; kingdom Metazoa; phylum Chordata; class Mammalia; order Rodentia; family Cricetidae; genus Microtus; species Microtus oregoni. The sequence goes on along the minus strand of NW_024543084.1, from coordinate 11,756,600 downwards.
GTGAGCTGAGAAGACGTGCTATGAGCCATGGAACTGCAAAGGGGAAGCACTCAGAGGTTCTGAGAAGCCATACTGCTGACCCAGCAGACTTGGTTGATTCTGGCCTTTGCTCCAACTCAGCGCACACACCCTTAATAACCTGTATATTTTTAAGCACTTGCTGGGAGCAGGAGGCCTCCAGCCCAGCTACCTGTCCCCTCCTGACACGGGCCTGGCATGGTTCCCTCTACCAGGAGTTCCACAGGGATTCATGTGCCCTCTGTGTTTTCACAGAGAGGTCACTGTCCCCAAATCCCCAAGGCAGCCCCGGCCCCACTGGGCCGCTCACTGGTGACTGGGATCTCAGCAAAGGCAAGGGGGTATTGCAACCTATCTGAACCTGAGGTACGGCCGATTTATTATCACCTCATGATCAAACAGGCCTCTCCCAAGTGGTGTGGGACAATTCTGTATTCTGTCAATTATGCTATAAATAAAAGCTGACTTGCCAGTAGCCAGGCAGGAAGTATAGGTGGGCCAACCAGACAGGAAGTAGAGGTGGGTCAATGAGAACAGGAGAATTCTGGGAAGGAGGAAGCCCATTCCTCCGCAGTCCTGTCCAGACACCAAAGAAACAAGATGTGACCTGCCCCATTGAAAAAGGTATCAAGCCATGTGGCTAAAATAGATATGAATAATGGGCTAATATAAGTTATGAGTTAATAAGTTGCCTGAGCTAATGGGCCAATCAGTTTATCATTAATATAGACTTCTGCGTGATTTCTTTGGCACTTACCAGCTGTGGTTACTGGGCAGGACAGAAACCCCAACAAGCAGGCCCTCATGTTACAGCCCCATGATTCACAGACTGCCTCAGACACCAAGGCTCCCTCACCTCACACCTCCTGGGAGAAATTGTGAGCCGCCATGACCACCGTTTGCTGGTCGATGAAATGAAAGAAAATGAGGACTGTACAGAGACTGAGAGACATTCAGAGGGGACAGACTGAGAAAGACAGGGTTGGGGACAGAAAGACAGAGGAACAATGAGGTGTTCTGTGCTGCAAGCTCCGAAGTCAACATGAGTATCTTCAAGAGAAAAATGTGTGCACCTTCCTGTGAACCACCCAGGTTCAGTCCTTTAAGTTCACAGACAAAAGAGTAGGAGGCGGGGGCGGGGGGGGGGGGGCTATGAGCAACACGGCGTAGGTAGACTACCAGCCTCTGTCCTGAAAAACCAAATGAAGTTCAAAGAGGTGCAGCCAGCATGCTGGTGCCCCGCCCACTCCGCTACCAAATGCACAGGACAGCAGCCTTCACAGGCTGGAGCGGCCAACCCTCCCACTCTCTTCCCTGCCTCTTCCCAGTGGCCTCCTAGGGCAAAGATCCTGTTTCAGTAAAACCAAGCCAGAAGGAATGGCAGACCAACTGGAGGGTCTGTCTGCCCAGGTCCCTCCCACTAATTCTCCCGGAGGATAGTGGCCTCATCCGAGGTCAACCAGGAGGTTGGAAAACAAACAAACGGGGTATCTTGGAGGCCCTGGTAAAATTCTTCTCCAGTGACTAAAGCCGGGGACAACAGAGGGTGTGGCCAGGGCTGCAAGCAGACAGTGTTGGCCACTAGGAGCTAGCCAGGCCTTCTTCCCTCTCCTGCTATCCCCAGGCCTCTGGCGGTTGGTGCCCTGATCTCAGACCTTTTGCTAGGCACACTGCTACCATAGACATGGGTCCCTTTACCTGCAAACTCTTCGGTAACTTAGAGCTTCTGTTTCCTCCAGGCAAGGGGAACTCAGCCTGTCACACAGCACCTTCCTTACCCCACTGCATACCCCAGGAGCCCTGAGCTGGCTGGTCTATCTCCACATCATAGCTACAGCCTTGTAGGGATCCCCAGACACCTCTTCCCCTCCACCCCCGCCTCATGGCCCATCCAAAGCATGCCTGAGTTTGTGCAGTGCACAGCATGGCCACCTTCCCCATTTAGCCCCAGATGGCCACAAGACCATTTGGTCACTTGTGACAGTCAACAAGGCATAGCAGACTCAGCAGTGTGGGGCTAGATCCAGACACCTGGGAACCTGCCTTGTCCCCTCAGCAGGGGCCTGAGGCCATGCCCCCAGCTGTGGGACTTGGATGGTCATGAGCAGTTATAGACCTAAAGCAGCATCCTGGGAGGAGCCTGCCCATGCTTTTCCTGCCTCACCTAGTGCTTTCTACCAGGGCCTCACTTACTGGGCACCTCCCACTAGCCCCATAGGCCAGGAGACAAGGAGGGTATATGGTACAGGTGGCACTCCCAGCGACAAGACAAAGAGTCCAGGGGAGAAACAAAAAGGAAGGCACTTCCAGCAGACAAGATGTCACAGTGCTGGGTTGAGGGTGAGACATGAGGATGGATTAGAACTGAAGACCGGACGGATATCTCGAGCAATCAATGGCAGAGGGGTCTCTTCGTGGCATGGTAACTGGAAGTCAGCTCTGCCTCTAGAAAGCAGAATCCGGTGTTTCCCTCTACACAGATCCACAGGCCACCCACCCAGCAGCCACACCTCTGATCCTTTCTGTGAAAGCCCAAGCAGGTTCTCTAGACAGCAGGAATCTGCCTCAAAAGAGCATGTGCGGAGGGGTGTGTGTGTGTGTGTGTGTGTGTGTGTGTGTAGTGTGTGTGTGCTGTATGCTGTTCTACTACGTACGGTTCTGATCCTTCCCCTGGGGTGCCCAGCATTTCCTTACTTCCCAACAATTGCCAAGTTCATTTTGCTGCCCTGAACTTTGAAAGCATGAGCTCTATGGACCCACATGGGCTGTGGTGGTGGGCAGAGCAGAAATCTGCACCATAGCAGGAAATGGGGTCTCTGTCACTGACTGCAAGGGAGAGCCCCTGTTGGGAAGTAACCGAAGCTAGCATGCAAACATTCTATGAACAGCAGAAGGGAGCAGGTGCAGGCCAAAATACCTCCAGGGTGTGCACACAGCTGCACTAGATACAACAGAGATCCCCCAAGGCAAAGGTTACACCCACTCAGGCTGTAAACGTGGGTACCATATGTAGCTGGTTGAAGTTTGGTCAGACCCTAGGCATCTTCCCCCATCTTTTGGTCAGGTTCCTCATTTATTCTTGAAGGGCAGGTTCTGAAGACTGTGACAGTGAGGGGGTTTGACTGGGAGGTGCAGAGTTCTGAGCCTCTGTTGTTGCTTCTCAAGACATATCAGGATCTAAAGTCTTCATTCCTTCCTCTAAGTCATGGGACAGGAAGACGGTAGGATGCTTCCAGAGAAGAAGTATTGTTGGATCCCTGCTCCTCACAGATAGCCATGCAGGAGAGTGCTGCACAGGGCCAAGGACAGGCTGAGGTCCCTCCAGGGGGATGGGTAAAGCTGTTCTATAGAAGATGTCAGGATCTAGGGAGGGCATGCTGTGAGCAGAAACATCACCCTTATTTTACTTTCTACAGCATCAAAACACTGCTCCTGGTCAGTCGGAAAGCAGCCTGGAAAGAAAGGTCATTTGTTTACAGAATCCACAAGTTCTATCAACCCACAAGATGGAAGAACAAATACAGAGCGACAAATGACTAGTGAGGAGAGAAAAAAGAAAGGGTGGTTGAAGAACAAGTGTGTGAGTAGATGAGGAGATGAAGAAAGGACGGATAGATAAGCCAGTGTGGTGACTCACATCTTTAGTCCCTGCACTTGGGAGGCAGAGGCAGGCAGATCTCTGTGAGTGTGAGGTTCAGCCTGGTCTCCAGAGTGAGTTCCAGGACAGTCGGGCCTATGTAGAGAGACCCTGTCTCAAAAGTGAGGGTGGGGGGATGGGGGAGGGATGGATGGATTGATGAATGGGGTTATGATAGATTAAATATAAGGATGAAAGGTTAGATTATAGGTAGTTGGATGGATACGCAGTGGATGAATGGCTGGATGTATAATTTGATGAACAAATGGATGGAAGAAGGGTGAATGGTTGGATGGATGAAGGATGAATGGATGGGTGGATGAATGGATGTATGAATGAAGGATGAATGGATGGGTGGATGAATGGATGTATGGATGAAGGATGAATGGATGGGTGGATGAATGGTTGGATGGATAAAGGATGAATGGATGGGTGGATGAATGGATGTATGGATGAAGGATGAATGGATGGGTGGATGAATGGATGTATGGATGAAGGATGAATGGATGGGTGGATGAATGGTTGGATGGATAAAGGATGAATGGATGGGTGGATGAATGGATGTATGGATGAAGGATGAATGGATGGGTGGATGAATGGATGTATGGATGAAGGATGAATGGATGGGTGGATGAATGGATGAATGGATGGGTGGACAGATGGTTCGATGAATGGATAGAGGAATAGGTGGGTGGATGTATAGATGGAGGGTGAAGACTGAATGATTAGATAAATTGATTTTGGATGAATGGGAAAAAATAAATGGATTGGTAAATCAATGGATGATTTAATAAAGGATGAATGGTTTGATGGGTGGATGAGGACTGATTGCTAAATATGTATATGGATAGATAGCTGGATGATGGATTGATGATGGTTAAATAGATGGACAAATGATGGCTGGCTGGCTGGATGGATAGATGAATGGATGGACAAATCATGGTGTGGGAAGTCCTTCTGTATATGTGTTGCTTTTATTGGCTAATGAATAAAGAAGCTGACTTAGCCTGTGATAGGGCAGAATAGAACTAGGTGGGGAAAACTAAACTGAATGCTGGGAGAAAGAAGGCAGAGTCAGTGAGGGAGAAGCCATGTAATGTCACTGGAGACAGACGCAGGATGGAACTTTACCCGGTAAGCCACAGCCATGTGGTGATACACAGAGTAACAGAAATTGGTTAACCAAAAATATAAGAGCTAGCTAGCAATACACATAAGCTATTGGCCAAACAATATTGCAAATAATGAAGTTTCTGAGTGGTTATTTCGAATATGGGCAGCCAAAAACAAACAAGCAGCATCCACTCAACAATGGATAATGGCATAAGTAGAAGAAAGAATAGATACAAAAGGATATACCATGGATGAAAAGACTAAAATTAAGTTACCTCCCCAGGAAGTGAAGTAGCTCAAGATGGACCACATAAGCCATCATTGCCCAGCTTCTGTCCCCAGCAATAAGTTGTTCAGTGCCATGCCTGACTCCATGACTGGGCAGGGCAAGCATCTCTGACCACTTGGATTTTTCTCTTCCAACTCAAAGGCACTTCTTCCTTCCTAGCTAGAAAGCCAGTAATTCCAGGAAGCTACTGACCACTGTTCCCAGCTAGGCAGTTTTATGGAAAATCTGGTTAAGAAAAAGGGAGGAACCTGTGCCTTTGCTTGGAACAAATTATTATGGAGGGAGCCAGTGGCCCAGAGCTTCTCCCTTAGTCTGTGACTGCCCGTCCCTCACTTCTCTTGAAGACTTGCCTGAAGTCTAGACACCTGGCACCTTTGCATGACTTTGTACATGGAAGCCAGACACAAGCCAAGATAGTTTCAGAAAGGCTCACATACACCTGTAATTCTCCGTAATGCAGTCACCTACAGTACTGTGTGATATCCCCAGATAAAAAGATCACGTGTAATACACACATACTCTTACTCAAAAAAGAGCCAAGCCAACAGTAAGGACTCTGTGGAGGGCAAGGAGAATGGGGGGAAATACAACATATGCAAGGAACTCTTGCAGGGAGACCTGAACCAAGCCTTGGAGGATAGAGAGGAAGATGCAGTGCCATATGGGAATTAGCAGATGCCAGAATGCAGTATTGTGCCAGGCACAGGAGCACCACACCAAACAGCAGCAGAGAAGTCCTGCAGGAGGCCTGTCTTAGTGGCTGTGGGAGCTGTGTTTCATTCCATCAGGGACCGGGAGGAAATGTCATCAGCCAAGAGACGAGGTACCCTGAAGAATGGGATGGTCCAGCTTCTCCCAAATTTGCTCAGCATCTTGTTTCTAGTTCTGGGTGATCATCGTTGCTTTTCATCTGTGGATATGAATGGATATGTTTCTCTCACCCTGTCCTTTCTCAAAGAATTAAGAGCGCCAACAGAATGGAACATGTGTCAAGAACATTGTGCCTACAGCCAACTGCCAAACAAGGTGTGTCACAGAGGGACAGGCTGAATGCCAGGCACTGCCAGTAGAATCTACTCACTGTAGAAACTGACCTGTGAGCTGAGCAAAAGAACCAGGTGGTTTTGTTTATTTCCTCGAAGGTAATTTTCCCTCACTGTTCTGAAGGAAATGGGGGATGATGCCAGCAGACAGTTTCGGTATGGTTGTGCTTGTGTGTGTGTGTGGATCATAGGGTCCCACCAACTCCTGGGAGGACTCAGGGGGTAGGCTGGTCCAGGCCAGCATCTAGATGCCCAGGAAGCTGGGTTAAGGTGATAAGAGGTGATTACATAACCATGCCAGTTGCATGTCAGACCTCTGGGGGTCCCACTGATCATAAGGTCACTGAGACCTGCTACGCTGCTCTGAGCTGCCTTTCCTCAGCAATGTCCCCTGAGCACCTGCATGTCATAGCACACTGAAGGATCATACCTCCTGATTCATTCCAGAGTCAGGCAAGGCCAAAGCTGCCCTGTTCCAAGTTTTTCCAGATGGATGGCCTGTCACCACCAGAGACACAAAGTCTTCTTGGATGTTCTGGTAGACTTTTCAAGACTCACGGGCAATGAAAGACAACTTTCTTGGTGCTGATATGCTCTATGAAACAAGAAACTTTGTAGTAGGAGCTGCAGGCAGGCCTGCTTTTCGTCCCGCCTGGCTCCCACATGGCTAGCTTAACACCCGAAATAACAACACACAAACTGTATTCATTTAAACACTGCCTGGCCCATTAGTTCCAGCCTCTTATTAGCTAATTCTCACATCTTAATTAACCCATTTCTAATAACCTGTGTAGCACCACGAGGTGGTGGCTTACCGGGAAAGATTCAGCATGTCCGACCTGGTGCTGGCTCCACTGCATCTGACCAACTATACTTTCTTTCTCCCAGCATTCTGTTCTGTCTACTCCACCTATCTAAATCCTGCCCTATCAAAAAGCCAAGGCAGTTTCTTTATTAACCAATGAGAGTAACACATAGTCAGATGACCCTCCTCCATCAAAACTTAACAATAAATCACCCACCAACTAACCAATGAACAAATGAGCCACCCACTTACTAACCAATAAATAAGCCACCCACTAAATAACCAATGACCAAACTATCCATCTACCAACTAACCAATGAATGAATGACCCACCTACCAACTAACCAATAAACAAATGAGCCATGCACTAAATACCAAAGAACCAATCTACCCACCAACTAACCAAAGAATAGATGAGCCACTCATCAACTAACCAGTGAAAAACGTGAACCCAACAACCAACTAACCAATGAGCAAATTAACCAACCAATGAACAAACAAATACACCAACTAACTGTTGAAAAAAATTCACCAACCAGCTAATCAATGAACAAATGAACCAACCTATCAATCAACAAACAAACAAGTCAACTAGCCAATAAACCAACTAAACAATGAACAAATGAACCAGCCAACAAATAACAGAGGTAGTGGAAGAAGCCTAGATGGGTAAGGATGCCCTGCAGTAGCTCGGTGAGGATGCTGATACCAGGCCACACTAGCCTGGCATCTCCCCTTTTGGGTAGATTGTAAGAAAGCTTTGTTCTATACCACAGTGTGCATGACTGCGTGTGAGACAAAAGCAAGGTCCATGCTCATCATGGGGGGACTGGTTGGATCCCAAAAGCTGTCCCTGTCTAGCTCACTGCAAAAAGTGGGTGGCAGGGGTCAACCTCTACAGCCTGACATGAGAAGGTGACCAGGACCCACTGCTAAGTGGACACAACTGTGTTCAGAGACACCAATAGCATGCAGTGCCCTGTGCTAGACTAAGTAGCAGAAGCTGATGGGTTCTAAACACCCACCCCATACCTACAGGATCAAGAACAAACGGCTCAGGAGTCGACGGCCGTGGGACAGATCCAAGACTGGACAGATGGGTGAAGGAGAATGTGTGCCTGCCACTCACCAGCATCTACTTCTGAGGAGCTGTGTGCATCGATATAAAACTTGCACTATTCACTTTTTTAAAAACAGCTTAAAAAGATGTAAGTGTGAGCATTTAAAATCAGCCATAGCTCTTTAATTCAAGAGTCTAAGTGATGTTCTATCTAACGAATGTAGGTTCTGTGGAAGGTGAGAAATGCATGTGATCAGGGAGACACACTAACTCTGCAGCCTTGGCTGTAAAAGCCATGGGACCTACCTACCTCTTCAACTCCTGCGGCACAGACGTCAGGCTGCAGAAACCCAGGGTATTCTGGAAAGAAGGTCTCAGGTGAGGAGTCCCCCAGGCCCCTGACCACCACCCAGGCCTCACTGCGCACTCTCGGAAGCCAGCTTGGAAACTGAGCCCTGTGCCATCAAACCACTGATCCTGAGCCATAGAGAAGGAGCAAGCCATCCTGGCATGCCCCACCTCAGAAGCAGATCCGCATGCAGAATAAGGGCCGTCTCAGAACGTGGGGTTTCTAGTGGCTGTCAAGCAGCAAAGACAAACATTACAGGAGCTAATGAAAAACAAGAAGGTATATTTGTGACAGAAAGCCCCAGGAAACATTTTGCAATTAAGAAGGAAGGTACACAAACAACCAACTACGGTTCAATGTCGCTAGTGGCTAAATGCATTCAAAGTAAATGAAGGCCCCTTTGTGTTCATTAAAAGTGGCACAACAGGCGTGGATGGGGATTCTTTACCCTGGGGGTGGGGTCAGTCTGCTAGCAGGAACTCAATGCCTCCAGTGCAGGTGCTCCCTCCGGAATGGGGCAGGCATTGCATCACAAAGGGTCACCACACATCAGAACCTGCATGTGCATGTACGGACAGACAGACACACACACATGCACACACACACCTTTCCAAAGTGACCACACACACCGCTGTGTGCTTTCCCCTATGCCCATGGTCTTAGTCTTGATAACAGGCAATCTTCAACTGGCCTTTCTAAAACAAAACCGTGTTTTCAATTCTTGGGACTGTGTGCACCTCAGAGCAGAGTATGACATTTGAAGGAGGCCGGCCCACATCTTGAGTCCACCCAGGGCCCCTTGGCAAGCCTCGGGTCTGCCTCACCCTTGCCCTTTCTGGCTGAAATACGTACAAAGGCAAATGTGTCTGTTGGCCACTAGCTCCTCCCAGCACGGGGAGCAGGCTGGCACCGCCTTTCAATTCTCGTTAGAAGAGACAGTTTAAGAAAAAGAAGGAAATTGGCCCCTGAAGAGGGTTTAACACCTAGTATATACTGCAAAGACAGCAATACGGGGTAGGAAATTAATGGGGGACATTTCAGGTTACAGATGCCAGCCACCAACAGCCATACATCCTGAGCACATCACAGTTTTCCAGGTCCGAGTAGGGCTGCTGTTGGATCCTTGACTGTACCCTGTCAGCAGACATTTTGCTGGTTCTGCATACAGGTCGTGGCCAGCTATTCACTTGCTGTTGACAACAGCGAGTAGATGGAGACCTTTCTGACAAGCTTTTCCGTCCCTTCACTTGATTATCCGTGTGGCTCCAAAATGATCTAATTCGACTGCATGATGCAAAACCATGCTTTGGTCACTGTGACCCTTGGCCAAACATCTCACACCACACCCTGGGACCAGGGAGCATTTTTTTTTCCATTCCCAAAGCTCAGGATCAGTTCTGTGAAGGAGGGAAATGACTCCCAAGGCTGAGGAGTGGGACTCAGACTCCTTCCTCCACTAAGCGCATGCCACAGCTGAGCGCTGTCCCCTCTCAGGAGTAAACGACATGACTCTCAAGGTCTTCCCGGGAGTAGCTAGGAAGGGCCTCTCCATGGTACTCTGCAGGGTCAGAGCTGCAGCTGGCCCTCCTGGGTATGAATGAGTAGAGTGCATGGGGCTGCACAAAACCATTAGCATTCTGGACAATGCCTTCCTAAGGACAGGCTGTGGAGGGGCCACTCGTGACTCCCATCTTTCTCCAGCTCAGGCTGGCCCTTCTCCCAGCCTGCTCAGCAGCACCCAGCCCATTCCACTACCTGACAGAGACTTCAAATTGTGATGTGCGTCCCACGCACAGTCAACCAGTGGAACACCTGGCAGAGAGGAGACCCTAACAGGTCCAGAGTGTGGTATATTTTCTCAGTGGGCCCCAACTAGGACTTGGCAAATACAGATGGCCAGAAAGGGAAGGGAAGAATAGTATCTGTTAGTATCTACCGGGTTCTAGAAGGTTCATGATTTCTGACCAATGGGAGGAGATCTATGAAACATAGAGTGCATTGTGCTGTTTTCTGTTGTTTTTTGGTTTGGTTTGGTTTCCTGTTACTAGCTCTGTAGACCAGGCTGGCCTCGAACTCACAGAAATCCACCTGCCTCTGCCTCCCAAGCGCTGGGATTAAAGGTGTGTGCCACCATGCCTGGCATGTGTGCTGTTCTTATTCCTAAAAGTTCATCTACTTGTGTTGACCCTGTGACTTAGAAGCACTGCTTGCATTCTCCAAACTGGGAAACACATTCACCTAAAGGCCTAAGGGACCCAACATGTGTCACAAGCACAAGAAAGGGTCCCAAACTTTAAGCAAAAGTCCCCTGCTGCAAACAGGGACTCCCTTCTTTGCGGTAGATTGAGCCGCCTCCCTCATTCTACCAGGTGAGGTCTGCTAGGGCTTGACACCTGAGGAGCACGCGACCCAGGATGTGGCAGCTGGCTGGTAACTGGGAACTGTGGTAGGAATGGAATTCAGCAACTACAGGGCTCTCCTATTCCTATGCCTGGCATGTGAGTCATTGTCTCAGAATTCACCCTAAGGAAACAACCGGAGAGGCAGAGAGGATCTTCTGGGAAGATGTTCATCCAAGTTTTATTTACAACAGCAGCCCAAAGCTGGAAGCAGCCCAGATCCAACGCCAGAGCAGTACTTCGCTCGGCTACAAGTCTCAGTCCCTGAATACGACACAGGAAAGTCCAGAAAAAAATAATGCAGACATTGTAAGTAACTTTTATTAAAGCATACTGTTACAACTCTGCTGTCTTAGTTGCTAGCCTGGAACGGTGCCCAGTGTGTGAATGAAAGGCTCGCTTGCCACAGGTATGCACACACAGGAACAAACGCAGCACACCCATATCGCTCAATGGTTGTGCTTTCAAGCATCCCCTGGGGTCTTGGAATGTGCAGCCCATGGACGAGGTGAGGTGGCCGACTTACAGAGAGTTCTGAAAGACATGGGGTAGAACTCTTCTTATTCCTAAATAGATTTATCAGGAGCCAAAATGCACTGTGCAGGAAAGAGGCTCCTATGTCTGCACAGAACAGATCAGGGGGCCTGCACTGAGGCCAGCCACCCCAATTTTCCAAGTGACTCCAAATGAAGAGTGTGGCAACCTCAGTGTCTCCTCCTGGAAAATGAGTAGATGGAGACCCCCCTCCCCCCCCCCGGCCCATGGCATCTCAGCTGCCGGTTTCACTTCCATGACATCGGGTAAAGGAAAATGCACGATTGACGACCTGCTTCCAGACTTATCCTGGGTTTGCTTCATGAACTTTTTGGTTTGTTCATTTTGTTTTTGTTTTTCAAAACAGAGTTTCTCTGTGTAACCCTGATTGTCTGGGAACTCACTCTGTAGACCAGGCTGGCCTCGAACTCACAGAGATCCGCCTGCCTCTGCCTCCCAAGTGCTGGGATGAAAGGTGTGTGCCACCACTCAGCAGCTTCATGAACTTTTAAAAATTCCTTTTCATTATGTGCATTGCATGGGTGTGTGAGCAGGTGTCCATGAAGTCCAGAGTGGGTGCCACTGGATGCCCCTGGAACTGGAGTTATATGTGGTTATGAGGCTCCTAGCGCTGGTACTGGGAAACAAACTTAGGTCCTCTGCAAGAACAGTATAGGCTCTTAACCACTGTGCCATCTCCCCATCCCCTGCTTTAGGAACGTTTAAGGCCACACATAGCTTTCACTGTTACGTCAGCCCAAAGGCAGCCACCTGACAGTGGGAAAGGCATGCAGCCCAGAGCAGCTGGTTCACACGTCACGGTCTCTGTTTTCTATAGCTGAATATATCTGCCTGCTTCCCAGCAGCACACCTTTGGGACCCTGCGTTCATCTCTCAAAAGAAGCAGGTAAGAAGTGTGGCCTGAAGACCAGCTGGCTACCCATTCTAGGAAAAAACCTGAGTCCAGATATTTGAGCATCCTTTCCCATGATTGACACGTGTAAGCATGGAGCTGGGTGTTTTCCCACTGGGAGGAGCCCTCTTCTTTGTCAGGCTTCCCTAAAGTTTCTCGAAGACTGGCACTGCTCTGTGAGTCTGAAGCCACAACGAGAAAGTAAACTTCATTCCTTTCTGCACTGTGTCCTGTCCTGTGGATGCACCATAATGTATTCAAATGCTTCCCCTGTAGCCAGGCATGGTGGTGCGTGCTTGCGATCCCGGCACCCAGACTCGGGCCATCCTGGGCTACTTAAGGAGAGTCTGTCTGTACAAATGACTCCTCTTGGTAAACCTGCAGGTGTGTTGAGCCTCTGCTCTTCCCATTATGCCTTACACATTTGAGTGGTGAATACAACACACCCAAGGGGCAGAGCTGCTGGGTCAAAGGGCACATGCATTTTAAGATCTCAACAGCTACCACCGGCTGCCTGCAGAAGGGGTTTACTTCCCCAGCTGAATGTCCATGGTGTATCTGTGGCCCTGAGGCTTCACCTTCATGCTGTCCTTGTTGATGTTACACAATTTTCACATGTATAAAAGTTCCAAATGGAGGCTGGAGAGATGGCTCAGTGGTTAAGAACACCCACTACTCTTCCAGAGGACCCAGGTTCAATTCCCAGAACCCACATGGCAGCTTAAAACTCTTTGTAACTCCAGTTCCAGGGGACCCGACACCCTTACACAGGCAAAATACCAATGAATATAAAAATAAATCAATATTTTTTAAAAGTCACAAACATTTCCCTTCCTGAGAACTAGTCATAACTTTGACCTTTTTTCATTAATTTGTGGGAACTCTTTGCATATTATACCATCCTGACCCCTTTCCTGCCATATGGCTTCACATTCTTTTCTTGGGATTGGTGGTTGCTTTTACCCTCCAGCCAGACAGAAAAACTCAAATTATTCTCTTTTACAGTTTCTGAGGTTTATGCCATGCTAACAATGTCATCTTCCCACCCCACCCCCACTGCCTCGTAATCATAAACACCTACCTCCCATGCTTTCTTCTAGCGGTTCTGTGGTTTCATTTTTAAAGCTCACATCTTTGATCCATCTGGAACGAATCTAGCACAAAAGGACAGCAGACAGCAGCATCTTTGCCCCAGATGGCTTCTTCATTATCCCAGCCCAGTTCCGTGATTAATCCTTTCTTCCAAAGTCCATGTGAAATTGCAGACTTTATTAGGCCCTAAATTCCTGTCAATGTCCTGGCTTCTAAGGACAAGGGTCACACATCTCCCACCCGCAGCTGGTTGACTCACATGGAACGGAGGTCCGCCGCTCACCAGCCCCCACCCCAGCATGTTCTCCTCCCAAAATGCAGCCCAGGGAGGCCAAAGCTTTCTTGTCACCCCACCCCTGCAGCATGCTTCTCTGTAATAGGTGACTTGGAATAGGAGGCGTAGGAACCACCGAATGTCCATCGCTAGCGGAGATGCTGTGACAAAGCAGGCCCTCACAGAGGTCAGGATGGTGGCGCGAAACCCACAGCGCACGCGACATAAGGACAGCGCATCCTTGCTGCTGCCGTGGGGCCTCAAGGTTCTCACACTCAGGAGGGGTAGCCAAGGGGCACAGGGTCCTTGGCAGAGTGGCTGCAGGATCTAGTCCAGGGCACAGGTAGCCACTGAGACAAATGCCCCCTCCTCTCTTGATCCTCTGCACTCATGAGCTGTGGTTGGAGGATTACAGGTGACTTCCAGCCACATCTTAGTCCTTCTCCTGTTTTCTGAGATAACTACAAGAAGATTCATCTTAGCCACAACAGGTTAAAGGCCGAGGAGCGAAATGCAGAGGGAGGGACCTTCAGTGCGATGCAGAGCCAGCTAAACCCTGACTGCTGGTGCTCTCCTAGCCAAACTGACCTGTGACCCCTGGGAACCTGACCCAAGTGGGGTCTGTTCTTTCCCCTGGCCTGGCATGAGAACTGGGGGGTGGAGGTAGTACAAGCCTCATACACAGTGCTGCCACACCTGTTCTAGGTTGTAGCCCAGATTTCAAAGACCCCATGGCCCAGCCAGGATGTCACTCTTCTCCTTGGGGCTGTGCCAGCTCTGTGCCAATTACAGCCGTGTGGAGCTCACTGTGTTACACTTCAGGAACGAGGTTCCTTAACCACTCCTTGGCAAAGTCCCATACCGTGCCTTGGACATTGGTGGTGCCCACAGAGGCGTTGATGAGTTGAATTTCCAAGTTCAGCAGAGCAGGCAGGGTAGGTGTACAGTAGCCCCAGGAAAGAGGCAGACGTGGTTCTTCTATGGCTAACAGATCTGGGCTTGAGGGCCACAGTACAGATTCTAGCTTGTATTTGTGGCCCAGCAGAGACACAATTAATTACAGTTTCGGAGCTCATTGGCCGGTTTCCACCCAAGCAGGCAGCTATGCAAACCCATCCCTTGAAGAGTTGTGAGAACAGGCTAGGAATAAGATCAGAGGCGAGGTGAGAAGCCCAGCAAGAACCCCTGCCAGATGAGCAACTCCGGCATGGGCCTCCATGCCCACCTGCGACCTGCCTCCCAGGGATGTAGGAGGGGCCCCACCGGTGAGGATTCCTTAGAGATGTAGGAGGAGCCCAGCCGTGACCCCCTGGGGTACATGAAGGAAAAGCCCCACCAGTGAGGTTCAATTTTGAGATTCCCTGGGCAGGGAACTCCACATGCCCAGCTAAGAGTCAGGATGAGTGAAAAGAAAAACGGAAGCCAGCTTCTCTGTCACCTACAGACGGAGTTCCCTGGGCTGGTAGGGATGTCAAAACAGGAAGGAAGGTGGTAGCTCGAAGGCAAGAAACCGGCACCGCACGTCATGAGAGTGTCGCACCGGTCACTCAGTCTGGCACAGCCCAGGGGTGGGGATGCATGGAAGGAGCAGCGGAGTGCCAGGGCTGCGTGGGTGTGGCTCTGCCCTGGCTGCAACATCGCTAGAGAAACCAGACCAGGAAACAGTTTTATAAGCAACTGGAAAGAGATCAGACTGCCTCTCTGCCGAGGAATTTATCTGTTGGCCAAAATATGGGCCAGGCATGAGCACTGAGGGAGAGAGAGCATGGCAAGGGCCTGGTGTCTTCTGCTGGGCTTAGTCTGAGCCCAGGGAGGGAGGCAGGCTGGGTGCATGCCCGCGTCCAGAGTGAGGAGTCCTTTACAGTCTCACTTCCCACTCGCAAAGCCCTAGATGACAGGAGTTCCTCAAGGGTGGGGCTCAGACACAAAGAAGTAGCTGGGGAAAGTGGATAAAAGCAGGCAGTATTTAAGTCATTGCAAATCAAGGCTGGGAGTTTTTATGGGGTGTGATGGTGGATCCTGGAATAGATGAGCTGGGGCTGAAAGCGGCAGCTGGGGGAATAAAGCACTGACCAGGAGAGAGCTACAGAGAAGGGCATAGGTCCCAGACGGGTGCCAACCCCACCTCAGGCTGGCTCCTTGTGGGTCTCGCCATCTGAAAAGTCCTTGCAGGGGCGGGGTAGCTACCACCTGGGGCTGCTGAGGGGGGTGAAGGGTAAGCAGAACTTAAGCCGAGAGCTGAGAACGCGGCTCAGCTGGTGGAACGTGTGTCTAAAAGGCAAAAAGCCTTGAGTTCGATCCCCAGCACAGTAAACTGAATGTGGCGCATTCGGCCATAATCACAACACTCAGGGCACGGAAGCAGGGAGGTCAGAAGTTCAAGGCCACTTTGGCTACGTAGTGAGTCTGAGGCTGATCTGAGGTTATAAAGAAAAGGTAAAAAGTACCTCACCCCCATGAGGAGACGAGATACGCTTAGCTTTAAGACTCACTGGGGGCACCAGCCCCATTGTGCGAGACCTAGATGCCCAGTACCATGCTTAGGCACAAGTCTGCTATTTTTCTGGGCATCAGCAAAAGATCCAGGTTGGTTTAGGTATCCTGGAATCCTGGATCTAGACCTGTGGGCACAAGGGGACAGTGCAGTAAGATCTCAAGCCAAATATTCTGACCCGCCACATACTGATGAGCAGGTTCCTTGGCCAGTCCACAGTCCCTAGGTGTCCCTGGACAAGCACTGGGCATTCTCTCCCTGCAGATCTCAGGGCATTCATCCTAAAAGCCCAACACTACAGCGCTCGGACCACCTTTCCAGGACTCTTGTTCCTGCCCTAGAATGACCTGAATAGCGTGAGCCAAGTGCTACTCCAACATGGCTACACTCTTATCCAGCAAATATTCTGGAGTTTGCAGGTTACTATCAGCTTAGCTCAGAAAGGATCCACTGGGCACCGCCTATGCTGGTCCGCTGTAAGATCCAGCAAACTCCAGACCTGTCTGGTTCTGTATGGTCTCAACTCTGCCTCCTGAGGTACCACAAGCCTGTGATGGACATAGACACCATCCACTCCACTCCGCACGTGAAGGCACTGAAGCACAGACCTGTCATGCCTGACTGAAGTCACACTGGCTGCTACCCAAACCACACCCAATTTTAAAGCGCTGAGGTGCAATGCCACGCTTGGCCTCTAGGTGATGCCTTCCTTTCTTCCCACCCCCTAGAGCCAGAGATCTGAATTCCAAGCCTTGGGGCCACTCCACAGTGCCAGAGCCATGTTTTGCTCTGTCTGTTGGGAATTCTGGTCCGCTGGGTGACCTGAAGCTCAAAATGAGATCCAAGTGTAATTCACAAGGTGGAATTCCCTCGCTTCCTCTTGTAGTGTCCAGGTACACCGTGGGGCCAGGTAGGCGACCTAGGCAGCAAGCACCAATTGTAGGATCAGAGCCCCACGGGGCACACACACACCAAGACAGCCAGGTCACATAGCTTTCTGAGTTTTTGATTTTCTGTTCTGAAAAGTTCATGATTTAAAGATGTGGGTCACACCCTGCTTGACTTCTCTGGCCCCATCGAGCTTACGGCTAAGCTGTACCAGCTTAACTCTTGGCCCCTCTGACTGATGGATGACTCAGCTCCCACCCAGCAACCCCACCCACCCTCGCCCTCGGCATTTGGCTCCTTGAAGCCCTCTCACCAGCTGTCAGCTGAGATAGAACAGACAGACCCTACCTGGCCATAATCCCCCACTATCAGACCTGCTCCCACTAAAATGGAAAGCGTGACTCAGACTCCTAAACACACAGGCTGCTCACAGCTGGATGCTGCTGAGACAAATCCGCAGACTCTCCAAAGGCAGACCAGACCAAGTCAGCCGGGAACTGAGGCTGAGGCTTTAGGAAGCAGTGCCCAGGGATAGGGACCTGAGCCCCAGCCCTTACAGCACACACAGCCAGAGGCATGGGGGGGGGGCATGGAGGACACAGGACCCCTCCCTCGTCCTGCTACCATCGCACACCTCCCCTTTCAGTCCCTACTACAGTGATGAAGACTCCAAAGAAAGGGAGGAAATTCACCTGTCTCAGCCTTCTCTACTGGTCCTGACACCCAGCCTGAGTGCCGCCCCTCGGGCTGGGCAGAGTTATTCCCAGAGCACAGATGTCATCCTAAGGGGTCAAGCTCTGTCCCTCACCAGTCGCAAAGCTTCTGTGGGCCTGGCTCTTTTCAGATTCCCCTACCATCATCCCTCAGGTGCAAGAATCAAATTAGCATGTCTTTGGATTGTATTATGTATGCTACGACGTTTGACTTTTCAGAAGCTGCCATTTGAGCATGAGAACAAAATCATTTTTTGTTGATGAAAACCAAAATCCTTAAGTGAATTCTGGCTTGGGATGAGGGCAAAATTTCCAACAATGTCTCAACTGGCCCCAAACACAACTCTGCCAATTTGTACTGTGCATTTGTACAAACTAGTGTTCTCGGCACTGACAATCATAACATCCGGATATTGAGCGGCTCTGAAAAACACCGAACGCACTATACATCAGGTGATGACAATATTCAGCCCAGTTTTAATCTTTATATAAAGATGAATAAGCATGTCCATCTCATTAGCAAACTTGCTTCCATCTTTAATAGACAGTAAAATATGTCTATAGCAGAGAGTTGTTTTTAAAATAACCTTCCTCACACTTATCAGTAAACATTTGATTTAGGTGTCTATTTTATATATCTGTATATCCAGGGTCACATGAATAGAAAAGGGGGGAGAGGAGGAGTGGGGGGACAATGAAAAAGGAAGGGGAGGGGGTAAAGTAGAGGAGGAAAAGTAGGACGGGAAAAGGAGGAAAAGAAGAAAAAGGAGGAGAGTGTAAGAAGGGGAAGAGGAGGAGGCAGCAACCGTGCGTCTTACCCTTCACCCGCAGTGACCATGGACAAACGTGCCTCTTCACATGTGGAAGGTTCCTTCCACCTTAACCCACATGCAAGTTACCAGACCCAGGGGAAGTTTTGGGGGGAATAAGACACCAGAGCCTGCTTGGAACCCTGTGCCCCTCATGCTCTGACCCGCCTCAGTTGTCCTGACCTGATGGCACGGTACCTGAAGGACTGCAATGAGCAGATGAGCCGTCTGCTCCCTGTTCTCCAGCCTTTCTAGGGTGCAAAGGCAAGTAGCGAGAAGGGCCTTGGCTTTCCCCTAAGGCATCCCACGTGGTCCTCCTGCCACACTCTCCAGGCCCTTGTACAGCAGTCCCTTTGGGAGCCTGCAACTCCTCCTCAAGGGCCAAGCAGCTGTTTGCAATGGGCCCAGCCCTGGCCCCAAGCAGAGGAGGAGCATGTCCACAGGCTGGACCCGGGGAGTCACGGGGCATCTGAGGACAGGCAGCTCCAAGGCTAGGAGACCCGGGGCTGCCCCTCCCCACACACTGAGCCAGCAACAGTGAAGAAATGGGGCGGGCCTAAAAAGGCAGGAAAGACTAGAGGCCCATTTTCAGTCACCGCTGAAGAACAGGGACCAGCCAGCCAGCCTCAAGCCCGAGTTTGATTATATTAACACCGTGGCTTGGCGGTAGTTTACAGCACCTGCCTGCCAGGGGTGGGGTGGGCTCTCCTGCCTGCACACCATCCCAAGCAGAGATGTTTGGGAACACTGATATTCATTGCCTGCTTAGACAGCAAGGATGAGACAGGCGGCACTGACCTCCCAGCCTTAGGAGGCTGCACAGCACCCCCAGCTGGCTGGATTCAGGACATCCAGGTTCCTTTTCTCAGCACCAGGATTATGGCAGAAGGACTCTCTGCCAGGCATCACCAAGGGTCTGGCGCCCCTCTCATCACCACCTGTGACTTCAGAAATGCCCAACTCATCTGAGTCTAATTATCTGCAAGTGGCTTGAAGCTGGAGGCCAGCCCCTACATTAAGCAAGCCCTTCTGCATGGCATCTATCCGTTCCTGGGCGAAAAACGCCTTCTGAACTAACTCCCAGGTGTTTGATGCAGGAAAAGGTGGGACAGCCCCAAAGGGTGACCAGTGGGATCCCTGCCTCTAAGGAGGAGCTGGAATGGTATGGTACTGTACCCACACACACCAGCTCCACACTTCACAAAAATGAAAGGATGCTCCTGAATCCCAATCAGTAATAAAGACAAGCTACATAACAGTTATGTGACAGGCCATCTGCTACCCACATGGACTGGAGGCAACTCACTGTCACAGCCTCGATGCCCGCAGCAATCCCAGTACCTCCTACAGCCAGCTCTGCTTCCGAGTCACTGAGATCAGAGAGATGGAGCAGCAGGCACAAGAGCCCGCAGCCAGGCGCACACACATGCTTTCCTGATACACAGGGCCCTTCACTGTCCTGTTCTCTAAGGATCTGCAGAACTTTCTCTTCCAGGGTCTGACATCCAACCGAGCTGGCAGCAGGGGAAGGCCCTCCCCAGGGACTGCCTGCTGTGTCCAGAGTTGTCCCAAACTGCCCTCGACTAGTGACTAACACCAGAATTTGGGGAGGGAGTTCCAGAGATCTTCTTAGAACTGGCCCTGTGGACCCACATGCACTAGGCAGGGTCTTGGGGCCACTGAGGCTGAGAGTTATGTGTGTGCCTGGGTTATGTGCGTTCCACCTGCTGGTTTCATTCTGGGCCCCCTGCTGAACCCCTCAAGGTCCTTTTTTGAAGGAATTGGATCTGCCCACTGTCCTATTTTAATTTCCTCAAGCCCAGAGAACAAGGGCATGTCTGAGCAGGGTCACAGGCACTCTGCAAAAGGCTAGCATGCAGCTCTCTGGGGACTAGCCCTCTGTTCCAGGGCATTGCTAAAGGGCGGGAAAGCCCCTGCTGCAGCTGGAGTGGCAGTACAAAAATATCTGGGGTGCAGTTTTCTTGATACGGGCACCATACACAGAGCCCCCATCTTGTGTCATATAGCAGACAGTCACTGCAGGTCCTCAGCCCCAGGCTCTCCAGCCAGTATCAGCCTGAGACCACAGAGTTGCATAGCCAGGACATACTCTGTGAAGGCGTCTCAGCCCTCCGGCTTCAGAATCACCTACTGAGGGGGTAGCTGAGCTGGTAGAAGGGACTGGAGCCTGCACCATCGGCCTAGCCATGGGTGGCTGGAAAACAGGGTGGTCCCAGGCTTCCCTGCAGCTCCTTAAGAATCTCCAAGCAACACAGCTCCATGTGTGAGGCTGCAGGTTCCATGTGTGCCCCCAAAAAGAAACATACTGACATCATACGTGTCATACAATGAGGTCAGCTACAGTAGACACTGCGATCCCCTTTCAGTTTGCCTCAGAGATGAGGTGGCATTTTATGTCCGCTCTGCAGATGGGAAACCAAGGCATGCTAGATGCTTCTGTTGTGCTAAGTCCCAGTACACAGGGAAAGGCAAGATGCAGGGACCTTCCTTCCCAACCCCCAATTGTGAGCTGGATGTCCGAGGGCGTGGGAAACAGCTGTCCTCTGCCCCTTTGGCCTGGAGCCTCCAGGGCACTGACCCTCTCTAAGCTCCATCTTGGTGACTCTCCTCATTCTTCCCACACAGATGGGTCACCAAGAAGAAAGTGCAGTCTCAAGGCCACACGAGTGTAGCTTCTCCAGAGTAGACCCACCTAGAGGGAGAGAACCCCTGGACGACAACAGGCAGAGCCTGGAGAGGAGGAGGGGGAGTTCTACCTAGGAAGCTGGCTTTTAGGGATGTGTCCCCAAAGACTCACAAAGAAAAGCAGGTGGTGTCAGCAATCTGCTTAAGAATTCTGGGGTGTGGGTAGAGCAGCAGTGGGCAGACCTGAGAGTGTTGTAGAATATGGGGCCTTGTTGCACTAAGTCTGAAGTTACCCCCATTACCCTCAGAGCTAACAGACTCTTCTCAGTCATGGCATGTTTCAGAACCTCACACCCCATACACTCCAGTCCAGCCCTGGTCCCTAAGATCTTCTGGGAAGTAGACGGGAGTTTGTGGAACCTCTGGGGAGGACTGGCTGTACCCCACGGACAGGAAGGAAGCAGTGTCCTGGTCCTTCAGCAGGAGGGGCCATATAAAGAAGGAGGTGGTGGGACATTCCCCACTTTTACACTGCTTCTCCCCCACTTTCACACCGTTTCTTCTCACACGTTTGCCCCAGCCAGGCCTTCCCTGCTGAAACTCAAGCCCTGTCAAGAGACAGCACCTCCTCCAAAGGTCCTCCCCATGTTCTTAGCATCCCAGAGCCTGACTAAATCCAAGGGAGAGCTCTCCCTGTGCCCACCATGGCAATTGCAGGCTGTCCCATACTGGGGCAGAGACTGGCATTCCGATACTCACATCGTCTGCCACTGCCCTCTGTGAGCTCTGACAATGGAGGAACGTTGGCTGGGCTCAGCATGTCAGCTGGGCATATACCTGAACCACTGTCCTCCCAAAGGAGAAAGCCTCAGAGGTACCGATCCTGTATCGTAAAGGGAGGAGAATCGCCACTGTGTACCTGGGTAGAGACATGTCTGTCTTCCTGAGTTACCCACCTCTGGCTGAAGGAAACAGGGAAGCCAGGCCAAGTCCATCTGGGTGGCTTTGAGTGGGCTGAAGGCCATGCGTCACTATAAATGACCATGGTGAGAACCACAAAGAGCAACTGTCACGGCTTCTTGGGACCTGGCCTGGCAGAGCCTCCTTGAACACAATGAAAGGCTCAGTCCCACCCAAAGATGTCCGAGGAGCACAAGCACTGTGCGGATCATGCTGGAGAGCAGGATTAAAAGTGAAGATGAACAGGAATGAGAAAAGAGCAGCAGGGGAACGCGTCCTCTGCATCCATCAAGGGACACCTACCTTCAATTGCACAAGGGGTGGTCCCCAGGGGGCTTAGCACAGTGCTTCTGAGGCAGGCCTGGAAACACAAGCTGGTCTCTGATTGGCCAGTGCTCCATGGGGCCTGACAAGCGCCTTCTTTTGGTTCTCCAAAGCCTCTGTGGGCTTGGCAGGAACTAGCTCATTTGGACAGGCACCTCCAATAACTGGCGTGGTTTCCAATGACCGTTGAGTATTTTTTCTGCTTCCCATGTTAACTGCGCTTCACTTGACAAAGTCACCTAAGCGGGTGTCTGTCCCCTCGACACATCCCACTTGAGAAGCTCCTGGCAGCCAAAGATGGCTTACCAGTTGCTCACCAATGCCCTGGCACCTACAGTGGCTGTCAGATCAAAATGCCACCGAAGCCAATTTCCTCACCATAGCCCTAGGCTTCCCCTCTGCACAATGCAGCAGGGTGGCCCACCGGTCCTCTTGACACATCACACTCAGGCTAAGATGCTCGTTAGTCTCAATGGGAAGTCAGTTTGTCCAAGCTGTCCCCAGCCACACGTACATATTGATGTCATTCTGTGCCATTTATTTCTCCATTTTAGAGGATGATATGAAACTCCCCATTGTCGAGACATTGGTAAGAAAGAAAAGGATGGAAAACTGAATTTGTCCATAAGAACCCAGCATTAGAGCCCCAGAGATTGCTCTACAGATTATGGATACTTGCTGCCAAGCCTGGCAGCCTAAACTCAATTCCTGGAACCCTGATGATGGAAGAGAACTGACCCCTGCAAGCTGTCCTCTGAACACACACACACACACACACACACACACACACACACACAAATGAAACACCAAAAAAAATGTTAAGAAAGAACTCTATAATTAGGAAGCAAAGGTATACCCGTGTCATGACCAGAAGCATCTCAGAGTCTGCCCCTGGATCTCCAAGTTATTACACTTTGAGGAAAGTGGGTCAGTCTGTGGTTCGTGTCTTAGGTCTGAGTCACCAAATAATAGTAACATTTACCACAGATGTGGGGTCATTACTGAAGCTGGGAATAATCCAGAAAAAAATGACTGTGTTCATAAGGAGCCGAGGGGTTGACGGCTGAGACTACGTGACATGGGGGACAGAAAGAGACCCTGGGGCCTGCAGTTTGCACCCAAGTCTGTTTCTCATCTCCTGTCCTTCCGTTTCATCCCTTCCTCCAAGAGCCGGAAGAGGTGGCCAGGAGCCACGATTGGGCGGGTCTTGACCCCCAGATCCTCCTCATAGAGAAGTAGCAACAGTGGGAGGGGCATGGAGGTACCTGGTCCACATTGCACACAAACAGACCTCCAGACTGAGCTTGGGGCCTCGGGAGAGGTGACAGTCACAAATGAGCACGGCTTCCCATGCTCCCCCCATCCTGAAGACCCAGTGTGGCCTTCTAGGGAGACCAGGCTCAGCTAGCTCCAACAGCACATGATAACAGCCTCTAGCCTCATCAAGAACCCCAAAGATCACAAGAGAAATCATGTAGCTTGTCTGTGCTTCACCAGGCTGTGTATTGCTCTCACAAGAATCTGCTGTAGTCACAATCATTCATCCGCTCACAAGTGGGGAAACTGAGGCCCAGGCCAGCTGGGAAGAATCGGAGTTGGGAAGGGCATGCAGACTGCCTCACCCAAGTCTTCTTTTCTTCCATCTATCACCTGGTCTGCAGGCAGGCCATGTCCCACAGTGACTACAAGATGGCCTGGTTAGGGCCCAGGCAGGCTCCACCCATTGAATCCCAGCACATCCAAGCAGGGCCCGAATTGCCACAAGCATCTGACAAAGTGCTGACAGCAGATGAGCTGATTACGTGGGAGAATACAACTAGATGGGGAGCCCAGGTGTCACACAACATTGCTCTTTTCATTAAACTGGGGGGACATGTGGACCAGCCCACCCTGTGGCAGGACCCAGCGCCTGTGGTCACCAGGAGCTCTAGGGCTCCAGGGTCATGAGCATCTCTTCACCTCCCATTGTGCACAGAGCACCGAAACGTCTCAGGACAGCTGTGAAAACACATATGCACATAAGTGTGCTTTCATCCTCGCACACATATGTGCAGTTACACGCACAGTTGTTCATACATGCGGGCATAAAGCACATACAGGGACATGCGCACCACATTGGGCAAGCACATTACACACACACAGTCTTGACGTGCACATAGCATCCATGAAAACAACCCTGGAACTGACCTGTCCGGTGCCTTCACACACACACACTCCTCAGGTGACTACGATACCACCATGAGGGGTCTAGGCAGTGGGCCATATGCAGATGAGAGCCAGGCCAGAAGACAGGAGCTGCATGACACCTCCTTTCACATATGTACTCCTCCCCAAGTTTCTTGATGTCCCAAAAGGATTTAGGGAACCCTTCCCTTGTGCAAGTTACTAGAGAGCAGAGCTTGCGAGACAGTCCTGAATCCCCGAGCCTAGGTCACTGCCTCAGAGGCATTTGCGGAGCCACCCAGTCAGTCTCGGGCCCCCTCAAAGTGACACAAGCTCGTCGTTCCAATTTCCAGGAATGAAAACTGAGGCACAGCAACGCATCCTGGCCTAGCTAACCCCTCCACCTCAGAGGCAGAGACAGTACGTGTCGGCTCCTCCTCAGCTGTGCACAGCCTCTGGAGTCACAGCAACCTCACCACCAAGGAATGTCCCCCACAAATCATCGCCAGAGTTCCCACAGGCCAAGTCAAAAGCCTATCTGGTCTGTATCATATCCTGCTACCACAGTGCCAGGTCCTGCCTCCCATCCTGAGCGGGATGGGGATACCAGAGACAGCTAGCGAAGTTCTGGAGACCCCTACTTCTCTTTCAGTGGCATTTCTGTTCTCCTGGTGTAGGGTCACCGAGGCAGGCAGGAACCGGGGGCCTGCCAACCCACTGATGAGGGGCTTTCCAGCCACGGCAGACAGCCCAGAGTGAAGGTCCTAGGATAAGTTTGGAATATCCAGCTAGGAAGGAAGGACAAGAGGAAGATTAAAGCCAGAGGGAGAGGGCCCAGTGGGGAATGGTAATAAAAAGCAAAGGGGGTCAGGGTCAGGCCACCAGGGACCCACATGGAGACATCCTCCAAGTTGGTTCCACAGGATCCAGCATGTCCAAGGCGGCCTAAGGACAAGAAGAAAGATGTCTGGTGCCAGGAGGGACTCGGAAACCCCTTCACCACCGCCCCCAGCACTTCCAGGCCAGTGCAAGCTAAAAGTCTGTGGTACTTGAAGGTTCTGCTGACGGTGAAGTAGCTGGGTGGTCCGAAAGGAGATGTGGAGACCAACACCCACTGAGTTCCTCTGGAAGGCCACAGACCTCCAAAGGGAAGTGGAAAGGGAGGGGCAGGGGCAGGGGAAGGAAGAGGAAGGGAAGAGTATAGGGGAGGAAAGAAGGAGAATGCAGGTAGAAGAAGCAGAAGGAAAGAGCATAAACTTTGCACTGGCCAAACAGAACACCCCATCTGTCCCCTTGGGTCCTGCCTGGACTGCGCCCCCAAGCTGGGACTATAGCCTAGAGTACTGGCTCTCCCAGGGTTAAGTTAAGAAATGGGTGTGAAATCAAAGACCAGAATGTCTGGCAGGAGGGTAGCCCTTCACTCAGGACTCTGACCAGGCAGTCGGAGGTTCTGCTCATTCACTGTTGAGCTTCTATCCAGACAGCTACCAACGAACTAGCCAACAGCATTAACTGTGCCCAGAGCCATCAATGGGCAGGTTGGACAAGCCCACATTACAGCAAACAGTGTCCTGGGGTTGGGGAGATAACGCTTGGCACAGTAGGCACTGCTTGCCATCCCTGATGTGCCGTGAGGGGACCAGGTTAAAGCCTTACAATCTGCTCAACAATCCCCTCCAGGAGGGAACAGGCTGATGAAGCAAGGAGATACAGAATGGAGCAAGAGGCCTCCAGCCAGAGGCAGGGGCAGGCATCGGGCATCAGCTGGTCTCCACTAAGGGTGTGGCTATGAGGAGCATCCAGAAATATCTACAGGGTGGGGTGGAGAGGCAGTCTCTGGCCAGCGCCGCAGGGCCAGCCTCCAGGACAACATCATCAGGGAAAAGGCTGTGAGCTAGCCCCACATCTGGGCAAGAACAGCTGGAGGGGGCCCCATAGCTCCAACCCTGCAGCCAGAGTAATACAGTCTGACAGACACAGAGGGCTTCTACAGGGAGCTGAGTTCCTCCACCAACTGGACGTAGCGGGGAAAGTGAAGGAGGGCTGGAAGGAGGACAGAGGTGGGAGGGAGGACCCAAGGATGTCCCTGTAGCCAACTCATTGAGTCACAGGAAATTTAACCATTCAGTATCTGTCAAGTCTCACAAAACTTGGCTGCCTTGCCCTGAAAATTATTGCAAAAAGAAGTCATGTGACTTGAGCCCACCAATAGCACATGGAGGAGATGACCTCAATTTCCAAATATTGGGGTCACGTTTCATTTCCCATTACCGCCCCCCCCCCCAGCTAAGACTTTTAGCAGCTCCCACTGCAATCTGATTTCCCACTCTTTCACACACTTGGCCAAGAAGGAGGCTGAAGAACTGTGCTCACAAAAAACTCAGAAAACATCTGGCAGATCCCGAGAGGGAGAGAAGAGCAGAGCAGGGTCTGCCTGAACTTTCTCCTGACTCGCCTGCCTCGAAAGTGGGCCGCTGTCCCTCCAGCCAAGCACTGAGAATGACTTCAAAGTGGGTCCCACCACAGGAGCAGGAGAAAGCCACCTAGAGCCCACCCAGAAACCAGTTTCTTTGCATACCTCTATAAGCCTTTTTTTGTCCAAAGCAAAAAGTCTAACACCACAGCTAGGACCCAGGCAGCCCCTTCCGAGTGGCCACACCCTCAACAGCAAAGGGAAGTAGAGGTGGGGGTGTCCTAGCACAAGGATGGAGACAAGCAGAGAAGTGGGTGGCCACAGGGCAGAGCAGGGCTGGTTGATGCCAGGAATGCCCTACCTATGCCCATAGTAACCCCAGCTTCTGGGGTGAGGATTCCACTGAAGGATTCCCTCCTGAGGTTCTAGGGAAACCCCAAAAGAGGAGCCAGGCAGGGGTGAGTGCCAGGGGAGCATTGTGGGAGTGGGGAAAGGTGGTCCATCCTGGCTCTCCTTGACTTTCTGAGGGATTCCATCATCCCCTACTTATAACTGAACCCTGCAAAAATCCAAGTCAGTTGGTCTAAGCCATGCTCTCCCTCCATCCCCAAAGACCCTGGAGCCCCTTCCAGGCCACTTTTGTTTATATCACATATCCACTGGGCACTAATGATGCCAGGAAGCGGGAGAATATTATAATTGGCCATGGAGCATGGAAAATGATTCTCCCACTAGTCCTGGAAGTGCCAGCTAAGAAGAGCCTTGTCCTGGACACGAGCTGGCCAGTCCACCGCAGCCACCCGCTGTTCTGTAGCCTGAACTCCTAACCACCTTCTCCCCGCCTATCAGCACATGCCCGATGCCTTCCTGCCCTGGGCCATGGTGGTTAGGGGTCTGGGAAGATTTATCCCACAGCTAACTAACAAAAGTGATACTGAGAATAGCATTGCTGCCCAGACGTGTGCTTGGAAGTGTTGGAACCCAGACAGGGACAGTCAGTGCCTCCCTGATTCTTCCCAAGGGATCAGGGCTCCTTCGAAGGGCCCATCCATCCTGGCAGGAGGAGTCTCACATCTGCAGATCATCTGAGCAGTTCCCAGTCCAGACTCCAAGGCCCTCTCCTGGCCCGGCTCTCCGTTCAATCCATCTTTGGGCAGAGAGCCCAAGAAAACTACCTCTAAAGGGGTTAGGAGGTTTGCGGTCTGATTAGGACCAGAGTTGGCCTACAACCTAACAGGGCTCCACAGTGCCTCCTGAACGCTTGGCGGGGACTACAGGGAACCCCGTCCCCTGGGAAAGTAGAGAATCAGCCCAGACAGCGGGAGCGTGTGTGCCGAGGGAAGTCCAAAGCTGGGGATTCAAACTTCTGGGATCCCTTTCACCCCCAGGAGTCCCCAAGGAATTGAATGGCTTTGACTCTAGGGGGCGGCCCTTCCCAGCTTTCAAAGGGGAAGTTTCTACTGAAGGATTGCGTGGGATGGGTGCAGCGGGTCGCCTGTGATGTGGACAGGGAATGTGAGGTTTGGGGACAAAAGTGTGACCACCTCTGCTCGGATCTAACACGAGGCGAACTCTTCCTTGGCTCGCGCGACAGCCCCACCCAACTGACCCGTTTGAGGAGGGGGGCAGTACGCCCGCGGGGATGGAGTTGGCCGGGTTCCCTCTCCCGGGCCCCCAACGAATGGTATTCGTTGTCTTGCCCGGTGCATTCCACAGGCCAAGGGGGAAAGTTCTGCAGGCTCGGAGGAGGCCGGCGGCCAAAGCGCCTAGGATGACAGCGGCGCGTTCTACAGTCCCGGAGGCCCGGTCCCCCCAAGTCCTGAGTGCCCTTACCTGCGCGGCTCGGAGGCGGCGCCCACAGCAGCAGCAGGAGCAGGAGCAGCGGCGGGGACAGGAGCGGGGCGCCCGGGCGCGCAGCTTTCCAGCGGGTGTGTACGTCCATACCAGCGGGGTGAGCGGGCCGGGGAGCGGGGAGGCGCACGCGATGCACGGGACCAGGGACACGGCCCGGGTGGCGGACACAGAGAGGAGCGCGACAACTTCAGGGAGTCATAGGAAGCTCGGCGCCCGCCCTATCTCCCCCGCGGCGGTGTCTGTCCTGGAAGGGGAGGCGGGCGCGCTCGCCCACGGCGCGGGGATCGACTTTGGCCCGGGACGGCCGAGACCCCCTCGCTGGCTGCTCGCTCGCGCCCTGTCCTCCTCCTAGTCCCTTGGCCTCCTCGCCGCTGCCACCCCGCGACCCGATCCCCGTGGGCGCTCAGCTGGAGTGAGGTCCTGCGCCAGCCGCGGGGACGAGGAGTGCGGACCTCGCCTTCGGCGCCCAGCACTTTTTCCCCCTTTCCCTCCCTCCCTCACTGCTGGCAGACACGGCGGAGGCTGTCGATCCCCAACGCCCGCAGCAAATCAGAGCCCGGCGCCCCGCTCTGCAAAGCCGGCCCCCGCCTCCCACTGGGCGCCGCGGGCGAGGGGGTGGGGACATCGGGCGAGTCGCGGCGAGGAAGGGGCTGGCCCGGGGCGGGAGCGGACGTGGGACGGGGGCGGCGCCCCCCGTTCTTTCTCCCCGCTCTGGGCGGCGGCCTCCGGAGCCCAATGGCCCACCCTGGTCCTCTATTCTTCCCGCCCCAGGTGCCCCGACGTGGACAGACTCCAAGAACCAGCATTGAGCCCCCCGCCCCACTCCCTGGCCAAAGTTTGTTCGTTTGAGTTCAAAAGAGAGAGATTGCCCTACCATGCCGAACTTTCTCTTTAAGGAGGAGTTCCGAGAGCTCCTTTTCTGGGCGGAGACTCAACTAGCAACTCAGCCAGAAGGGGCTCCCTAGACTGTGACTGACAGAGCAACCTAGCGTTAGGGACCCGCCTTCCAACTTTTCCCCAACTAGATTGTCAAGGATGCCCAGAGGGGCCTCAAGTGGACATAGGGTAACCACATTATTAGATGAAGTTAGCCTCAAATCCCACCCCACCCTCTCCCTACTGTCCCTGGCTGCCCAGCCACTTGTAAGGAAAAGGAGGCCAAGGGAGAAATCCCCCTCCAGAGCTGACAGCTCCCCGTTCAGAGCGAAGAGAGACAGGAGTTTCCCCCAGATTTCTCCATGCCCAGGAGGCCCTGCTAATGTCTGACTCACGGCCCTGCCCTTCTCCAAGAGCTTCAGGGTTTGTTTAGAAAGAATCAGCGTTAATTAAGAAGGCTTTCAGACCCAAAGCCATTGCTGCTTTTGAACACATTGCAGTCGGGGAGGATTTTGGAGTGATGGGGACCTGACTGGGACTCCTTTCTTCTCTTACATCTTCAGACCAATGTGAGATTCCCTAAATGCCCCTACTTCTCATCATTCTTCCAACCAGGAGGGTACAGGCAGTCATGGGGCAGAGGCAGCCAGGGGGGCAGAAGCAGTCAGAGGGTCCAGGCAGTCAGGGGGCAGAGGCAGTCGGGGGTACGGTTAGTCAGGGGGTACAGGCAGTCAGGGGACAGGCAGCCAGGGAGTACAGGTAGTCAGGGGGTACGGGCAGTCGGGCAGAGGCAATCAGAGGGTACAGTCACCGAAAGGAATAGCTAGGATGGCTTGCTCTGGTTCTTGAAACTGAATATAGGTGACCAGTACTAACTTCAGCCACACTTTGCTTAAGTGTGGGACATACCCTACAGTGGTCATCGCAGAGTGCATAGAAGAGAGGAAGAGGGTTGGGGTGCAGCTCAGAGGCTGTGTAAGAAGGCAGCACACAGAGAGGAGAGGTCAGAGCGAGCATGAGAGCAGAAGCAAGATTACAAACCCAGCCAAGGTGCAGTAAATGTTAAGAGGCACCTCGTATAGTTCAGATAAATGGTTAGGGAATCCGTGTGTATGTGTGTGAGTTGTATGAATGACAGTGAGATGTTTACATGTGTGTATATGTACACATGTGCGGCATGTACATATGTGTATGCTGTGCATACTGTGTGCCTGTGTGCATGTCGTGTGGGACGTGTGCATGCGTGTGTACATGTAGAAGGTGTGTGTGCACAGATATAACGTATATGTGCATTGTGTAAGAGGTGTATGAGTTAAGTGCATGTGTTCATGTGTGTGTTACATGTACTATATGGATGCATGTGTGTTGATGAATCTGAGACCTCTGATCCTCTCTTTCCCATGCACCTCACTTAGTGAAACTTTCTCTCTGGCACTCCATGAGGTCCCGCCACACCCCTTTGATCTGGAGTGCACCTGCCCCACCTACAAGAAGATCAGCCTCTCCCTGTGGACAGGTAGTGCTGCCACAGGTCAGCAAAACGGTTACCAGCAGTGTGGCCTTCCCAGTTCTACCTTGGGGAATGCCTCGCTTTTCCCCAAGCACACATGAGCTTCTCTTCTGACAGTCTAGAAGCTAGCCCCTGAGAAGCCAACTTAAGTGTACATTCCAAGGTCCTGGAATGCTCTTGTCAGGAGCCATGGGAAGCTTGGGTTTGTGGCTCATGACACAGACATGTGCTGGACAGTTTTATGTCAACTTGACACAAGCTAGAATTATCTGAAAGGAGGGAACCTCATGAGAATATCTCTGTAAGATCGAGCTGTAGGGCATTTTCTTGATTAGTGATTGATTGGGGAATGACCAGCACACTGTGGGTGGTGCCATCCCTGCGCTGGTCATCCTGGGTTCTATAAGAAAGCAGTCTGAGCAAGCCATGGGGAGCAATTTAGGAAGCAGCACCCCTCCGTGGCCTCTGCATCAGCTCCTGCCTCCACGTTCCTTTCCTGCATGTGTTCCAATATTGATTTCTTTGATGATAAATTGTAAGCGAAATAAATCCTCTCCTCCCCAAGTTGCTTTGGTCATGGCATTTTGTCAAAGCAATAGACACCCTAAGATACATGTTTTATCTTCTCTGAGGAGTAAGCGACACAGTGCCTGGGCTGTGCTGGCAAACAAAGTTCCTAATGGGGTCCAAACCTGAATTTGGGAGAAATGAGTTCCTATCTCACCAGGAAACTCAGAGAAAATTCTCCCAGTTGGGTGCTTTGATGTAGGTACACAGTGGTAGGAGGATGGGCTACCCTTCCATTGTTGAGTTCCATGGGGATGTGAAAACCTCAGTTATCCGTGAGACTTTCACCAAGGTCGCCTGACACCACCCCACACAGTCCCCAACCTACATCAGGCACACATAACAAGAGAGCTCACTCATCCCATCTACAAGGGGAGGAAGCTGCAAGTCAGAGATGGCAAGGGGCCTCCCCAGGGCACCAAATCTATGACTCAGTTCACTGTGGCAGAGCCAAGATGAGTGCCCAGTCCCCGCAGCTGCTCACTAGGCTCAGGATTCTTATCCTTTCCTGGTAGACAGACTCCAAATGCCTGCCTCCCAGCAGGAGCATCCGAGCCATATCCTGCTCAGGCACAGGCAGCCCCATACCCAGCATCCTCCTGTGCCCTTTGGCTTCTCACTATAATGGAGAGCCCTTGGAAATCTACTCGTTGTTTGGCCTGTTTGCCAGCATGACTTTAGACTCTAGGGGCCTGCAAGCTGCCTGTGGACCCCACCCACACCAGCCTTCAATGTTGTACCAGGGTCCATGGTCACGGGAGTAGTTTGTGCTTTTATCTTTCTCTCTCCTCTCCGTCTTACCTGGCCCTATGCACCTGCTAGCAGCATGCCAAAATGGAAGGGCTGACCTCCATCCAGTGCCCGCTGCATGTCCCAGCCAATCACACACACCATTACCCTTTGTTGTAGAACATGGTCCTGCAAGCAAAGCAGCTGCCATTATCATCAGGTCAGTTGTGCCCACTTGAAGGAGTCCATCATGTGGACTTGTGGACTATTGCTGTGCTCTCAGGGAAGGAGGGAGTGAGGAAGGTCGTTGGGCCTTTATCTGAGACTCCAGGGGAAGGAGAGGCAAAGGGGGGGCTCTGAGGGGTGGGAGGTGTTTCTCTCCTTCTCAGAACATATGGAGTATCCCGGACAGTTGTCCTCAGGTAGGGCTCCACTGACCCTCCAACAGGTCACAGGCCTCTGTGGCTCTACAGTAGGTACAGAAAGTCATGGATTAGCTGTGGCTCTGAGTTATGGCTAGGGATATTCATGCCAGCAGGGTTGCCATGGTGTTATGCTCAGGGAAGAGCTCTATCCATCCATCTTTGAGCTGGTATTCAGAGGTCAGGCCAATGCCACAGTTGCACATGTCACTACTGCAAGCCCTGGACATGAGATGCTTGTCCCCTGTGAAGTGAGGTGGTGAAACCGACCCTGGGATTCCCAAAGACTCAGATGAGAAGTTAAGCGGCAGGTTTGGGACAGAGGGGACAGGATAGCCCTGGATTTTTCCCTCTGTGTGTCCAGCCACTCCCTGTACCAAGCTGTTTCCATGTCCTGTTCACCAAGACTGGCTTCTTTAACCTAGTCTGGCCAGCCTTTCCCCACCAGTGCCAAACAAGCCTTTGAAAAATGATGGGATTTCCAGGCAAAACAGCCCAGGAGACAGTAGGCTGACTTTTGGCATGAAAAGCAAGTTTGCAGAGAATCAGACGACAGGGTCCTGAGATGCGTTTTCCAGACGGTGGCAGCTGGCGCACGGATCGTCTCCCGTAGTCTGTTTTACAGAGCCGGCTTGAGACTGCAGGCCAAGGAAAATGTCCATGGGAGAAATTCCTGTTTTGTCTCTTTAAGAACCGTCTGCAGAGATGGAGATAGCACCATACTGCAGAGGACTGTCCTCAGGATCAGTGAAGTCACCAAAAATCATCTAAATCCCTGTTTGTCTGTGACGACCCTCCTGCACAAGACTCTGATCTCACCAGATCTGCCCCGCAGGACAGGATGTGCATGTTGGCCAGGATTGTGGGCAGCTCCTGCCGAGCCAGGCAGCCCTTGTGTGGGACGTTTGGGGATGGGTAAAGTCCCAGGAGGAAGAGGCCTTGTGGCATCTGCACTCAGAAAACAGTCACTTTTAGGAAGGTGTACGGATTAGTCTTTGTCACCTTGACACAAACCACAGTCATCTAGGAGAAAAGAACCTCAGCTGAGGAATTTTCTCCCCAGATTGCTCTGTAGGCATACCTGTGTGTCATTTTTTTTTTTGATTGTTGATTGATGTGATTGGTATGGGAGGGCTCAGCCGACTCTGGGTGGCGACATCCCTGGACAGGTGGTCCTGGGAGATATAGAAAGGATAGCAGAATGTGAGATTGGGAACAAGCCAATCATCAGCGTTCCTCCATGGTCTCTGCCTCAGTCCCCACCTTCCGGGTACCACTTGGGTCCCTCAGTGATGGACGGTGCTTGGGGCTTGTAAGCCAAATAAACCCTCTCCTCCCTAAGTCATGCCATTTATCACGGCAATAGAGAAACAGCAGAGCAGAAATGGAGGCGATCCGGACTAGGGGTGGGAAGGCAGGGCCAAGGATGAACAACAATGTCCTGGAACTCCTGGGAGCAAGGGCTGCAGGGCCCCACAGATAATGCACCAACGTCACCCCAGACATTGTCCATCACAGCGTGCCTTCAGCCAAGAATAATGTAGCCCTTCACACCTGCATGAGACCCGCCCCCCCCTCTGCCCTTCACAGACCACAGATAGAGGAACCAGGGCCCAAGATGACCAGCATGGGAGAAGAATGGGCTCTACCAGTTCTGCCATAGAGATGTTACTCTCCCTCCACCAGCACCTCCGTACACACTTCCTCTGCACAGCTACTGCTGACTCCCTGGTCACCCATATGGCCCTAGGAATTGAGCATCCACTATGAGGGATTCAAAGGCAACTAGTCCCATTTTTAAAATGACCAAACTGGGACCTTAGGGACCCAGCTGATCTTGGACAGCAGAGCTCTGAACCTGTCCAGTTCTATGATAACACCTGTTGCTGCTAACAGCCAGGTTCTGTGTCCTTCCTTCCTTCCCAGCAGCCACTACTCTTGTGTGCGCACATCCTAAGGATCCCTCGAAGCTCAGCTCTAGGCAAGCCTCCCCAAGCCCTGGAACTCTCCTGCGCAAGGCACAAAGGGGTGTCGTGGATTTCTGGTCCCACCCATCTGCTCAGCATCTGACCCACACTGAGGCCTGAAGACATTAGGTTGTTGACTGATGTCACTTCATAATGTCCTGGTGAAATTTGGAACTGGGTCCCCAAGTACAGTGAGCACACCCTGAGCTCTCTCAGAGCTGCAGATATGTCTTATGTGGTTCTTGGTTACGAGGTCAACTGAAGAATAAGTGGTGGATGCTTAGACCCAAGCCTGTGGTGATCTCGTTTGACCCCAGTACATGCTTCACCCCTGGCATTGGGATAACCTGGCCCAGGCAGGCATCCTGATAGTGTGGATACAACCCTGCTTGCTGGCAGCAGTATTGAGCTGTGCTCTCAGTTCTAGGACAGTGGCCACACCGAAGCGCCTTGGACTGCAGCTCGAACAAACCTGGAACTAAAAGCAACAAAAGCCGCCTCTCCAGCCCCAAGACTGCAGGTCAATGTGTGTCGTGTCACCTGCCTTCTAGAGGCACTTGGAGGACGCTTCATACCTCCTTTTCTCCTGTCGGTGACAGGTTTCTCTGACAGGGTACCAAAGTCCACCTTGGTCTCCACGCC
The DNA here is from genome assembly GCF_018167655.1 of Microtus oregoni. Classification (NCBI taxonomy): domain Eukaryota; kingdom Metazoa; phylum Chordata; class Mammalia; order Rodentia; family Cricetidae; genus Microtus; species Microtus oregoni. The sequence goes on along the minus strand of NW_024543084.1, from coordinate 11,721,097 downwards.
ATCTTGTCTGCTTTGTAATTACTCTAGGTCTTTCTAGCAAGGACATTTGTGACAGACGTGTGCAGTCCAAGATGCCCCTACCACCATCTCAAGGTCTTTAACTGAATTGCATCTGCATGATCCATTTGCAAATTAAGTCACATTCTTAACCCCAGGGCTTAAGATGCAAGCCCAGAACGTGGTGCCACTGGTCAACCCATTACAGTCACGGGAAGAGTAAGACAGACACTGTGCCCCAAGCCCTCTAGTCCCTCCATCTCCTTGAGCCAAGAAGATGCTGGGCTCCACAGCTATGGCCTGGAACAAAGGGTAAATAGGGGCTGCCGTGCAGCTGGGTGGCAGGGTAGATGTCACCCAGCTTCCTGTGCCCCAAGAGCCTGTTCCCAGCAGGAAGCCTCAACTGGCAAATGAACTGGCCACTGGGCTGAGGGCAGTGTGAGATGGCCGTGCCTGCCAAACTCCAACTGGGACTGTTGGTTTTTCCAGAAGGCTCTAACTTTATTTGTTTTCATTCTGAGCATTAAACCAATGTTTTTAATGGAAATATCTGCCCTCTTAGATTTTCTTCCATAAGAGGAAATTTAAAAATGGGATCTAGCCTTTAAAACAAGTCTCTCAAACGAGTCTCACCCAGAAGCTGAATTCACTTGTTCCTTAAAGTCATTGAGCTTGGTTCATAGGGAAAACTTGGCCTGAGAGAATGATGTATGAGATTAGGGGAGGGTGGGGGGAAGTCAGGGAGGGAGAGGGTGAAGAAAAGGAGGATGGTGACATTGGTGAGACTCCAGAACGATCTACCTATCTGACCCCTTAAGTGTGTGTGTGTGTGTGTGTGTGTGTGTGTGTGTGTGTGTGTGTAACTGCACGTGTGCAGGCACACATGCTTGTGAATAATGGGTGCATGTGTGGTGGCCAGAAGTCAACCTTAGTGTCATTCTTTAGGAGACAATTATTTGCTTTTTCTTTTTTGAGATCAAGTCTTTGGCTGAGACCTGGTGCTCACCAGAGTATTCTAGCCTGAATGGCCATGGAGCCCCAGAAATCCTTCTGTCTCCAGTTCCCCAGCCCTGATGTTACAAGCTTACATCGCCATATCCGTGTCCCTTTAAAAAGAAAGTCTTAGTATTTGTATGTATATGTGTATGTGTGAGAGAGAGAGTTAGTATGTACACATGTTCAGGTGTCTGAGGAGACCAAAAGAGGACATCAGGTCCCCTGGAGCTGAAGACATCAAGTGTGAGTGCTGAAGCCTGAATTCATGTCCTCTGTGAGGGTAATATGTGCTCTTAAGCACTGAAAAATCCCTCTAGCTCCATGTCCACCTGCTTTTGGTGGGTTCTAGAGAGAAAACTCATGGCCTCATCTTACAGACAAGTATTTCCTCAGTTCCAGTTACCGCCCCCTCATCTTTGGTCCCCACTTGAGCCATAGCAAAAAGAGCATCCACCTTCAAGCGGCACTCAGAGTCATAGGATTTCCAGATGGAGATCCAGAGTCCCACCACCAGCACGTTCCCTAAGATGCATGCCCTTGCTGTCTGCCTCCAGGCAGATTGGATGAAGGTGATGCTCAGCTTGCTGCACAATGGAGCAGGGATGAGGACAAGGAGGTGGAGACAAGGGGTGGGTGCCCCCAGTGGCTGACAGTGGAGAGGACCACAGCCACATCGCCAACCTGGGACTGTTGTCATGTCTAAGAGAAAGTTTTGGAGAGATGCAGCTGAGTTAGCTCATCTTGAGTCAGTCGGTGGGGCCCGGATGCCCTCAAGAGTATCCTCCTAAGAGGGAGGCAGAAGATAACTGACAAACTTGTGATGATGATAGAGCAGCTGGGGTGATGCTCACATAAAGCCATGGGATCTGGAGGCGCCAGGAGCCGGGCGGAAGCTCTGCCTCTGGAGCCTCTAGAGCAATGGTTCTCAACCTCCCTAATGCCACAACACTTTAATGCAGTTTCTTATGCTGTGGTAACTCCAAACATAAATTTATTTTTATTGTTACTTCATAACTTTGATTTTACTGCTGTTATGAATCATAATGTAAATTTTTGGGGGAGATAGAGGGTTGTTAATGGGGTCACAACGCACAGATTGAGAACCACTGCTCTAGAGAGCATATGGTACTGTCTACACCCTGATATTAGACTGGTAGGTAGGCTCTAGATCTCAATGAGAATAAGCTTGCCTTTTAAGCTACCCAATCTGTGGTATTTTGTAAAGGGAGTCCCAGAACATTTGGACACAGCTCTTGTGAGGCCTCTTGGCCAAGGAGACAGTCTAGAGTACAGGGTATCTCAGATGAACCGAGATGGTGTCGGCTGGGAGGAGCTGGGTATGTAGGAAGAACCAGTGGTGGGCCTGGGCTCAGCTAACTAATGACCCAGCGGCACGTTCTCCAGGCATCTCTCCTATCATGGGTTGGAACAAGGAAGAGGTACAGGGTCTAGGCCATTCCTAAACAGGTGGGGGCACAACCTGCACATCTGCTGCCACCATCCCAGCTGGACTCAGGAAGAAGAGGACATAGAAGACACGCCAGTCAGGTCTCCCTCTGGCCCTAATGGGAACCAGCCAACCCTTTGTGCCACATTCCTAACAAACTCAAGCCGGAGTTCTGGTGTGCTTGAATTAGGTTTCTATTGCTTTGATAAAACACCATAGCCAAAAGCACTTGGGAGGGAAGGTTTATTTAAGCTTACAGCTTGTAGTCCAACATGAAGGGAAGTCAGGGCAGGAACTCGAATAGGAACCTGAAGGGAGGAACTAAAGCAGAGGAACTTCCTGGCTTGTTGTCCATGGCTTGCTCAGCCTTTTTTCTTAAATAATCCAGGCATGCACTGCCCATAGTGATCTAGCTCCTGCTACATCAGTCATCAGTCAAAAAGATACACCACACACTTCCCTTGGGCCAGAGTGATGGGAGCATTTTCTCAGCTGGGGTTTCCTTTTCCAAAATGACCCAAGATAGTGTCAAGTTGACATAAAACTAGCCAACACATGAATCTGGGAGGTGCTTTGACCAGATCATCCACAGAGTAAAACCACAGCTAGAAACCCTGAGGGTCTGGACAATCTGCAACAAGAAATGTAGGATGCTCCAGGTAACAAGGATACAGGAAAAGGAGTGAGCCTTGGGGAGATTTGCAGGGTGAGGTTGGGGGCAGATGAGAAGTCTGCCTAGGCCTGTCCAGCTCTAGTCCCCTCCCAAGCATCATGTGAGACCCTCCATCCATCCACGTCCACATCAGAGAAGGTCAGGCTTGGGCCAGTGTTCAGTGAGTTTCTGGGAGACACTGGGCATGAAAAGTATCTTCTGGTCGGTTCTGAATGCCTAGGAGAAGTGGGCAAGAGGATGTGCAGAAAGAGAAAAGAAAGCAGGACACCGTCCCCAGGGAAGCTGGACAGAGAAGACGCAGGGAATGGTGTCGTGATTATCTGGCAAAATGAGCTTAGTTGGGTGGGCGTTCAGCTGTGGCCTTGACCCAATTTGGAAGGAGGGTGATTGCAGGCATCAGTGAAAACTCACATGACGACACCAGCATGGATAGCTCAGGTGGCATTAAATCTAATAACAGGTGTCCTTACATGAAAAACACAGAGAAGAGACACACAGAGGGGAGGAGAGGCCATGTAAAGATGGGATAAGCAGGAGATGCTGAGACCAGGAATTCCCAGACAGAGCTGACTCTTCCACACCTGCCATCCTCACCTTTGGCCTTCAAGACCAGAGGAGAATACATTGGTGTTGTCTCCATCCTCAGATGGTGCTGTTTTGTCACAAGAGCTTCAAGACACAGAATCCTGCACAGTAGACCGTTCCTCCATGTCCAATTGGCTCTGGAGACCGGAAACTCGGAACTGTGAGAGGCAGGCTGGAATCTCAGCTTGGTGGAGGGGGAGATGAGTATCAGCTCTGCATGGTGCCCACCCCTGCCCTGATGCTTTGTCCTGTTTGCCTCCCAGGCACTGTCCTCTCAGGTACCCGGCACCACGAGCTGGCCACCCATCAGTGGCCTCTTAGGCTCAAAACTGCTGGCACTGCAGCAAGCTCACCATGACATCCCTTCTGCATTCCTGTCACCTCTGGGTTAGGAAAATTCAAGCCGTGAGCCAAGGAAAATGTACCAGAATGTTGGGAAACGAGTGTTAATGAGACCCTGGGTTTGGGCATCTCTGACTGCTGCCCCCTGAGGAGGTGTTCTCATTCACTAGGGCACCCAGCCAAAGACCCTTCCCATTTAGGATTGCCCCCATACTCTTTGAAGCCTATGGGCTTGGGCCAGTTTGGATCCCTGGGCTCTAGCTCCTCGCTGGAAAATTAAAGCAACCCGCAGATGGTGCGTGCTGGCATTGATTTGGTTCTCTTTATTTTTGTCAACAAGGAGGTTGGTTTTAATGAGAAGCAGCAGACCCAGGCTGCAAACTTTCCACTCCTGCAGGTCTCAACAGCAGCAGCCTGACTTCCCACCCCAGGTGGGGAGCTGCAGAGTTTGTGGACCTCGAAAGGAACAGAAGAAAGGTACTCAGCAGCTAGCCTCCAGCTTTCCCACGGCTGGCTGCCTGACTCCTCCGCTGGCATTCCTGTCCCCCAGGGGCTCCTCACCCTGCAAACCTGAGGTCCAGGCACTGCCTCCTTCCTTCTTCTTGCTCAAGAGGGAGATGAAATAGAACATTTCCTGAGTGCCTGGCGCTCCTTGGGCAATGACTCAGTTTCCGGGTTTGTGACATGAGAACCAATAGGATTGTCACAGGGATTCGGTGGGTTCGCAGGTCTGTGCTTGCCCAGGGTGACACTGGGAACAATCTGATAGAAGTCCCTATTCTGGGACCTCTGTATTGACCCTCTCCTTTGCTCCTGCAGATCCCAGCAGCCCTAATCTGACTCCCAACTGTCTGTCAAATTCTTCTGACCGACCGTGAGGAGGCGGTGGTATTGGCCATAGATGGCTGAGGCCCTGTTCCCAGCTGTGTCCGGGGGTATCGTTTGGTGGCTTAACACCGGGCATGATAGGACTGTGTGTGCAGCTGGCTTTGAGCAAACAGTTGAGGCCCTTGTCCTGAATCGTCAAATCCTCCCCAGGATGGTCCTGGTTTCTGACCTCGCTGTCCCGCGGTTGTTGGGGACGGATGCCATTTTTCCCACCAGGTGGCAAGGAAAGTTTTCCTCCTATCTCCTTCAAAGCTGGGATTTCCTGAGAGGCGGCCATCTGTTCTCCTCAGACACTGTCTTCCTCACCAGCTGCCTGCAGATAGATATCTGGAGGGTTGACACGTGGAAGAAAAAAACTGCTCTGCCTGAGCCAGAAAGAGAGAAGACAGAGTGGAGTTATGGAGGAGATTCTTTTCCTTCACCCCACACATGTCAGATCACACAAGGCTATTCCCAGGCTTGTTCGTCTGAGGGTCCCCTACCGTGGAAATAGAGTCACCCTTACTGGGAATAAAGCCCTCGTTGACTTGGCCACACCTCACCTTCCCATCCAGGCCTTCCAGAGGCCCTCTTGGGAACCAGAAACCAGTTCTTAGCATAGGCCTTAAGAGCATGACTTGAGAGCATGGCCACATGTGCGTCAAACTGGGGACAGGACAGTAAAGGTACTCGAGGGTGGATAGTTCAAAGCCAATGTCTCAGGCCAGTTTTCAGTCAGGCCACTGAGGCAGCTGGTGGTATTATAGCCCCTATCTGGGACTCACTAGGCTAGAGACCTTCTCCCCTGATGCCAACAGGGGCTGGAACTGTCCTCGCAAAGGCTTGCAATGTGGGCCTTCCTTTAGACCAGCCACCAGACATCCTGGATGCAAAACACAGGACTGATGTTTTTTTTGCTTATGTTTTGAACAAATTAAAGCAATTATCAATGATCGGTTGAAAGTCGGGTCGACAGATGATGTTCGGAGAGAGCAATGAAAAAGGCGACAGTTTATATAATTCTTTCAGACACGTGCTGCCTTCTATACCTCAGAATAAACCAACGGGGAGAACACGGAAGGCTTGCAGAAGTCAAGAGTTGCCCACATCGGGGGCTATGTGTGTGGCTAAGTGAGAGATCAAGGTTCCTGGCTCCCTGTTCCTCTTCCCATATAGACAGGCAAGTTCCTATAATTAACTAACTAACTAAAATACATGAATGAATGAATGAATGAATGAATGGCGGTATGGTACCACAAACAGATCCTGTAATGGACCATGTGGCCTGTGTTGGGGGCTGTGCAAAGCCAATGAAGATTTAACACCACACTTGATTCTTACAATAGCCTCGCGCCCCTGAAGCTGTGGGCGTTTTGCCTGCTGTGCAGCTCTGAGATAGAGTCAGGATCCGGGGGAGGATAGGGAACGCCAGACTGGAGTTTGGACGTGGACTCCACATCTGGGCTTTGGGATGTCTTTATCCCTAGCTTGGATGACTCACCAGCTCTTCCTTCACTGAGGCCGCTGGTGGCTGGATTTGAGACTTGTCACCGGACTGTTTCTTGTAAAGAGAAGCACAGGCTCCCTTTGGGGTGGGGGGGTGGGTATGGATTTGGAGAAGGCCTTCCCTGAGAGACGGGCTGCTCAGGGAAGCCTGGGGTAAAGGCGAGTCAGTGATTGCCTAATCTGGATGGCTGACCTACTTTTCCCCCTCCTAAACCAAGACTGCTGTTCCAGAAAGCCCACGTTGTCCTGGCTGCCAGGCTGAGTGAGTCCATCCACAGGAAAGTCTCCATCACCTCAGAGGCCATGAGCAATTGCTGGACAGAGGGCGGGCGGGAGGGATGGAGACAGCATCTTTCTGTGCAGAGGGCAAGTTCTCTCCGGCCTCACGCCCGTGGGCAAAGACAGCAGTGACTAAAGGCGCGGAGGCACAAAGATTCTGAGATAAATGGGCCACAAGGCGGGGAGGCGAGTTCAGAATGGCACAGGACACAGGCACACAGGGTCAAGGTGGGTAATGGTCCAACCCAGCACCAATATCAAGCTCCAATGTTCAACATAGTTAAGGCAACATAGTAGCTACACAGAGGTTTCTGGATTATGGCGGCCACAGCAATAGAAGTTCTGAGAGGAGACTATATAGCTAATGGGGTTTCCAAACCCATCCTTTCTACAGGGTTAGAAGACATGTCACCCCCTCCCAAAGTTCTGATGAAAGAAACTCAGGAAGTTTAAATTTGCAAACATATAACACACTCCTCCATCCCTGACTGGTGGAGGACACATTTCAGCCCTCTGGGAAACAGATGAACCAGCTCCTACAGGACCATGCAGGCCTGTTAGGTGAGCTTAAGCGATCTCTTTCCTCTCTAACCTCAGCTTCTTCGGTACCGGATTCTGGCAAAGCAGGGAACAAGCACGTGTTGTGAAAGTCTCCCAGGTGAGCATGGCGTGTGCACTCTGTAATCTTAGCTTTAACTGTTACCTGAACCTCCTGGTGGCTCTGAGATCGTACTGGAAGATGAGGGGTGACTGAAAAGTACCTTCAACCCTACAGACATTTCTAACGAGAGCGGCTTTGTGTGTGTGTGTGTGTGTGTGTGTGTGTGTGTGAGAGAGAGAGAGAGAGAGAGACAGAGACAGAGACAGAGACAGAGAGACAGAGACATAGAGAGAGCGCTGATGGGAGAGTAAGGAGTCAGATCCTTGGAAATGAATCACACAGAGTAGGCAGTTGGCTGGAGCAAGCTTTTAACTTGTACATGGCTTCTGCCTACTTTTGATAATTCATCAGTATAACCCAGAGGAGATCTGAGGATGCCTATCTGTCAAATTCTGGTTTCTCCCACTACTCTTGTTTGGAGACCCTGCTCCCACAGTCCTGTACTGCTGTCTGTACTGCTGTCTGTACCTCCCAATAAACTCTAGAGTCCCCAGTGGATTCTAGTCTGGGCCAGCCTCTTCCAAGTGACCATACAGGGGCGGCAGATGCTGGTGCATTATATTCAGGTCCCTGTGAAGTCATCAGCTCAGTAAGACACACCAGCTATGAAAGGCCTAGGTGTTATGGCCGCAACAGGGAAGCCTCAGCGGCCATAGCTTGCTGACCCCGGTTTTAGCCCACATCCCCCGTTTTGTAGACAAACCAAGTATGTTCATCTGGAGGTAGAAGTCACTTGTGGCTTCCTTGGGAGCTGCTTCAGGCCTGGCCTACCGCTGTGGCCTGCAGCCCTCACCCCCAGGCAGGGCTGTGCACTATGACCCTGGGGTCACCCTTGGGGTCACTCATGTGTGGGTGCAATGGAACCTCAAGCTTTCTCCCAACCAGGGTGGGAATGTGCGGGAAGGAGGGACTGCCCTGACGGGAAACAGCTGGGTTAATTAGTGACCGAGGTTAATCCTGCTCTGTGAGAAACACCATTCCTTTTCAACAGCAGGGCCACCTCTGAGCCCGGCTTATCAGTGTCTGGCCACAAGTCAGGCAGCAGGAAAGATAATTCTATTGCAGGCTTGGGTGGGTGAGTGGAAAGGGAAGTGGGAATTCCCAGACCCATCTCCGCAGCTATACCGTTCTTCCCTGTTGCAAAAACCCTTGTCAGATGCCTCACCCCAGAAGCCTGCCCTCCAGGGACCAGACATCCTATTTATAGCTCAGCCCATCCCCACATCTCCCCTTTCTAACTGGTACTTGTCGTCAGAGCAGGGAGAGCCTCAACCAAAATTGCTGGACTCCATCTAGGGTACTGAGGCTGAGACACAATTAGGGCCCCAGTTCAGCAACAGCCTCACTTTGTCTGAAGACATGACACGTTGGCTGTAGGCGAGGGTGCAGCCTACAAAGCCATTTGTGCAAGGGGTGTACAGTCAGCCAAGTGCGTGAAGGTGAGTCTTCATAAAGCTCAGCTGGTAAAAAGCCAGGCCACCCCATCCCAGGAATGAGCACCACGGTCAAATGCTCTAACCGAAACCCACAGTGTACCTTGCTGGAGAAGGCATAAGCTCTTTCCCCAAAGGCCATTTATAGGAAGTCAAATAAAGATACATACTCCAACCTCAAATGCCCCTGAGCCTTGCTCTAGATTCTCTCCCCTGCTATGACCATGCAGATGAGGACACAGGGTCCCCCATCTGTCTACAAAGTTGGATGTGCCCCTCCCATGTGTGTTAGACAGAACAGCCTGAAAATGGTGGTGTGAATACCAGACTAGGCACAGGCTCAACTGGAACCTTCCAGCATCTGCCAACTGGAAGGTCACCAAACAGTGCTCTAGGCTCATAAAGGAGAACTTACTAGATGATTGTAGTATCAAATGTAATATGTCCAACTGTCTTAGTTAGGGATTCTATTGCCATGAAGAAACACCATGACCACAGCAGTTCTTATAAAGGAAAACATTTAACTGGGCCTGGCTTACAGTTCCAGAGGTCTAGTCCATTATTGGCATGGTAAGAAGCATGGTAGCATGAAAGCAGACATGGTGCTGGAGAAGGAGCTGAAAGTTCTACATCTTGATTCATAGGCAACAGAAGGAAACTTAGAGCTGCCCTAGGCATAGCTTGAGCATATGAGACCTCAAAGCCCCGCTCCACGGCGGCACACTTCCTCCAACAAGGCCACACCTCCTAGTAGTGCAACTCTCTATTTGTCAAGCATTCAAACACATAAGTCTATGGGGGTCATCCCACAGCACCAACCCCGCTCAGACCTCTCCTAGAGCTGGAAGAGTCAACTCTCAGGGTTCTCCCACCCATTGAGGTGAGAAGAGAGGCTCTGGCCTCATCAGCTCCTGTTGTATGGCATAGTGCTCTGAGCAGAGCAGTCAGCATCTCCATCAGATCAGTTGTGCCTGCTTACAAGGCCTATCACGATTGGGCCTGTGGACGACTGAGGTTCCCTCAGAGAAGAAGGGCATCTCCCCTGAAATTCCAGGGGCCGCTCTCAGACTTTTGTATGCAATTCTGTCCTAAATGTACAGGCCTTAGTTGGCTGGTGGGGGGATACTGGTGTATACATAGGCTGGGGAACTTTACTGAGGTAGAGGCCATCTGCATGGCTAGCAGGAAGCCATGATCCATGCTGCATGAAGACTTCCCAATGGAGCTGTTGGGCTGTTTCCACACCCTGGGTAGTAATGTCTCACCTGTGATCTATAAATAAGTCCAACAAGCTCATTGCTTCCCCCAAGGTGATTTTAGTAGAACTGTACTTTGGTCTTTTGCTGGAACCTTATGAGGAAGGGGTGTACATTGTGTACATCTCCCTGGGAAGAAAATTTTCACAAGTCCTGTCTCCCAGCATCCCTTCCTTTGTCTGTAAGGAAGAATGACTCTGGTCCTCAGAAGTGTAAATGGAGACTGCTTTCATTTTCCAGCCTCCCAGACCCAAATAATCACCCAGAAACTATATTAATTACAACACTGTTTGGCCAATAGCTCAGGCATATTCTTAACTAGCTCTTACATCTTAAATCAATCCATTTCTATTAATCTGTGTATTGTCATGTGGCTGTGGCTTACCAGTAAGGTTCTGGTGTCCTTCTCCTTTGACAGCTACATGGCATCTGTCTGAATCTACCTTCTTTCTCCTGTATTCAGCTTAGTTTTCTCATCTAGCTCTATTCTGCCCTACCATAGGCTAAAGCAGCTTCTTTATTAACAAATGGTAATAAAACATATTCACAGCATACATGGGGTAATTGCACATCATCTTCCCATTTCTGTCTAAATAAAAAGAAAAATTTTAATTTTAACATAGTAAAATTACATATAAAAACAGATATCAAGCAAGAATTACAGTTACATTATTTCTTTGTGAGACTAAAGTTTCATATCTAATTTGTCTCTTATTATAACTAAGGAAAACTATAACTATCTGTAGTCAGCTCCATCAGAGACCCCAGAAGGATATAATAATGCCTAATTAAACAAGAAGTGCACTGTAAGTAACTTTCAAGACTCTAGAATTGACAGAGACACCTCGCTGCCTGGACAGTCACCCAGAGTTCAGGCTACAGGCCTATAGTATCTGGCAGGTTTTTCAGTGAAGCAGGAAATTTGAAGATCTTTTCTACCTTCTACCAGCAAAGTTTGTCAGTTGTTTTTTTGCTGTGTCCTGCAGAATGTCTGGCAGACTCTTTCATGAAGCAGGAACCCTGAAGGACTGTCTCACCTTTAGACAAGTTCAGCAGTCATTTTTTTGTGGGTCCTGCATGTCCAGTTTATATAGAATACCATCAAGCGGTCCAGGCAAGAGCAGTTTCTGGCCCAAATGAAACTTGCCTTGTCACATAGAAGTCAAACTCCATAATGAGTTTCTTCAATGCCCATCAACCTCTTTGAAGTAATTGGTGCTGCTAGAAGCAGACATATCTCACTGTTGAGAAAAATCCAAATTATTTTATTTATTTATTTATTAAAGATTTCTGCCTCCTCCCCGCCACCGCCTCCCATTTCCCTTCCCCTCCCCAAATCAAGTTCCCCTCCCTTCTTCACCCCAAAGAGCAATCAGGGTTCCCTGCCCTGTGGGAAGTCCAAGGACCACCCACCTCCATCCAGGTCTAGTTAGATGAGCATCCAAACTGCCTAGGCTCCCACAAAGCCAGTACATGCAGTAGGATCAAAAACCCCAGTGCCATTGTTCTTGAGTTCTCAGTAGTCCTCATTGTCCACTATGTTCAGCGAATCCGGTTTTATCCCATGCTTTTTCAGACCCAGGCCAGCTGGCCTTGGTGAGTTCCCAATAGAACAATCCCATTGTCTCAGTGTGTGGGTGCACCCCTCGAGGTCCTGAGTTCCTTGCTCGTGCTCCCTCTCCTTCTGCTCCTGATTTGGACCTTGAGATTTCAGTCCGGTGCTCCAATGTGGGTCTCTGTCTCTGTCTCCTTACATTGCTTGATGAAGGTTAATGTTCAGGAGGATGCCTATATGTTTTTCTTTGGGTTCACCTTATTATTTAGTTTCTCTAGGATCACGAACTATAGGCTCAATGTCCTTTATTTATGGCTAGAAACCAAATATGAGTGAGTACATCCCATGTTCCTCTTTTTGGGTCTGGCTTACCTCACTCAGGATAGTGTTTTCTATTTCCGTCCATTTGCATGCAAAATTCAAGAAGTCATTGTTTTTTACTGCTGAGTAGTACTCTAATATGTATATATTCCATACTTTCTTCATCCATTCTTCCATTGAAGGGCATCTAGGTTGTTTCCAGGTTCTGGCTATTACAAACAATGCTGCTATGAACATAGTTGAGCATATACTTTTGTTGTATGATAGGGCATCTCTTGGGTATATTCCTAAGAGTCGTATTGCTGGGTCCAGGGGTAGGTTGATCATGAATTTCCTGAGAAACCGCCACACTGCTTTCCAAAGTGGTTGCACAAGTTTGCATTCCCACCAGCAATGGATGAGTGTACCCCTTTCTCCACAACCTCTCCAACAAAGGCTATCATTGGTGTTTTTTATTTTAGCCATTCTGACAGGTGTAAGATGGTATCTTAAAGTTGTCTTGATTTGCATTTCCCTGATCGCTAAGGAAGTTGAGCATGACCTTAAGTGTCTTTTGGTCATTTGAACTTCTTCTGTTGAGAATTCTCTGTTCAGCTCAGTGCCCCATTTTATAATTGGGTTGATTAGCCTTTTACGGTCTAGTTTCTTGAGTTCTTTATATATTTTGGAGATCAGACCTTTGTCAGTTGCGGGGTTGGTGAAGATCTTCTCCCAGTCAGTGGGTTGCCTTTTTTGTCTTAGTGACAGTGTCCTTTGCTTTACAGAAGCTTCTCAGTCTCAGGAGGTCCCATTTATTCAATGTTGCCCTTAATGTCTGTGCTGCTGGGGTTATATGTAGAAAGTGGTCTCCTGTGCCCATGTGTTGTAGAGTAAAAAATCCAAATTCTTAAAACCTTTTAAATACTATATTCTGTAGGTCTTTGAAGTGTTAAAGATTATCTAACTCAACTATACCTCTGTATATCTAAAAAACCTAACTAACATGACTACAAATTTGACTATTACAAATGACTATTAATCTGTAATTTTTAATTATATATTACATTTTTAAATGAGCTATATAAACATAATACCTTAAAGAGAGTAGAAACAGAATAGTCCAGACCCCAACGAAGAATGTACCAATGGGCTTCCCAAGCAAGCACCCAGCAGAACCACCCTGTCCCTTGCTGAGTTGGCATGGGCATGTGTGAGACTGAGACAGACTATTCTGAGCCCTCTGTCTAGCCCCAACCATAGCCAGAGCCAGGTCTGTTCATGGAGCAGCTTTTCCTAATTCTGCCAAGCTCAGGGGTGGAAAGCCAGATTAGATAGCCTGTCTCTCCAGATGATTTCGTCCTGGCCCTCCCCCACAGCCCACACACACACCAGAAGTGCTGCCGGAAGCACATTGGTGCCCCTTCCTCTGAGAGATGCCCCAAGCCTGACAAGTGGGCAAAATCAGGACGCTGAGTGGATGGCTCTGCCTCATGGGAAGCATCAGCACACAGGTGTGGGACTCAGTGCCAGCCATCTTCCCACGCACCTCCTCTGCATCTTTCTGCAGCCCTCCACACCCCTCCACTTCTCTCCACAACTTTTTTCGTCCTTCCACAACCTTCCACATCCCTGTAGGCCCTGCCTCACAGCTCTCTTTCTCCCTGGCCCCGATACAACCTGTGGCTCACCTTCCCGCAGTCTTCTTGGCATTTACTGAGCTCCTGCAGCTTTACAGGTATCCTTAGGCACACTGGAAATCCCAGTGTGACACTGAAGGCCCCTCCCATGAGGCACCCACTGTGTGGCCTGGGTAGTCATAGAGAGAAATGCATGGGGACGTGGGTTTTGATTGCAGAGAGTTGGTTTGAGTCCCACATGCTCAACAACACAGAGCAGGGAAAGCAATAGAAAGAGCATCTGTTGCAGGGTAGTGGTGGCACACGTCTATAATCCCAGCACTCAGGAGGCAGAGATAGGCAGATCTCTGTGAGTTCAAAGCCTACTTGGTCTGCAAGACCTAGTTCCAGGACAGCCAGGGCTACACAGAGAAACCCTGTCTTGAAAAGAAAAAAAAAAGTATCTGTTGTCCAGGTCAGAGCTATACCGTGGCTAAAGGGAGAGACACACAAAGCTAGCCAGTGAGGGGAGAGGAGGCAGGTGTGAAAATTCATGCCTTTTAATCCCTGAATTCTCTGTAGGTTTGGGATCAGTTTGCTCTACATAGTGAGTTCCTGGTCAGACAGAGTTATATAGTGAGACCCTATCTCAAAACAAACAAACAAGCAAACAAAACACACACACACCAAAACAAAAACAACAGACCAAACAAATAAAAAAAAAAAAAAACTGGGTGGACAACACTCAAGTGGGCCACAGTCCGAAGTATATGGTATTTGAACTATTCTGCAGGTGACCTGTGAGCACCTCCCCTTTCCCTCAACTTCTCTAGGAAATGTCGTCCTTCTTAGACCCAGTGCCTGCCACAGGCCCCGAGACACCCTGTAGAATTGTCCCAGCCTTCTGAAGAAGGCGGTCCTTGCTCGCTGGTCCCATCATCAACCTGGTCACCAGAGGCAGGCTGGCAGGCCGGGAGTGTCTGAGAGTCTAGAAAGGGACAGAGAAGAGGCTGAGGGACAAAGAATTGCAGATCGACTGAAGGAAGTGGAAAAGAGCTAATCTTCTCTTTGGCAAGAAGAGCTGAGGCAAAGGCAGCCAAGGAGGGTTCCGGTGCTGGCCACCACGCTCTGGTGCAGATGGCCGGTACATCAGGAAGAGGAGCCAGCACCTGGCATGCTTCTGCCTGAGAATCCACATGTGCAGGCCCACAGCAAGCTCATAAGACCAAGACAGAACAAAAAAGAGAGCAAGAGGTGACCCTGTTGTGTGGACAAGGGGAGAAGGCTTCCAGAGCCTTCTGAGAGCACCCTTTCTGGGCTTCTGGATTGAAGGGCGAGCTCCATGGGGGAAAGCAGAGAGGACAAGCAAGCCTGGAGAGCAGAGCTGGGATTCACCTTCCAGGCACAGCCACAGGGGCTCACTGAGCTGTTGAGAGAGGGTGAACTGGCATCTCAGAGAGCTGGGGTATGAAGGAGGTGTCTATGGGACCAGCGCAGACCCAGCAGCACCAGGAGGGCCAGGTTGGCGGGCTGCAGTTCTGAGCTTCTGGGCAGGGTGGTGGTAGTGGCCTGCAGCCCCTGACCTGAGGCAGAAGGGCTCTGGTCTTTCTGACCTTGTCTGAAGAGCCGGTTTATTTCCTTCTCCTACCTAGCAGAATCCAGTCCTGTACCTCCTACACAAGTAACAGCCGCTGAAACTGCCTTGAAGGGAAGCTAGAACTCTTATGGGACTGTACAGCAATAAGGTTGCCCTGAGTGCTCAGGCCCCTCTCACCTGCAGAGGGCTCACCTCTCCGTGGACAGTGTTCAGCTTCACTGGGCCTGCTTGACCTTGCCCTAGCCTGTGCACAGGCCACTTCCCTTCTGCAGGATGCCCTGGGCAAGTTGAGGCCCGTACACTTAAGAGGCCAAGGAGAAGATGAAGGGCTAGCACCTTTTGCTGACACTTGGGCCAGCAGTACCAGGTGATGGTGGGTAGATTCTCCCCTTCAGACAATTACACCCAGCACTACTGACCCAGGACCAGAAAGGAGTCCCCAAGTCTGTCTCCTAGACACTTCTAAGCCTAAGATCTGTGTCGCAAACTGCACTCCAGAATAAAGTACGGCATACAGGTCTTCTTAGCCTGGGACTCCGAGTCTAAGTCCACAAGATGCATAGAAACTGGTGCACTCCTCTCCGAGTCTAAGTAGCCAATGAGAAAAAGAGGGGTGTCCAGGTAAGTGGCCATTCTGGGCAAACAGTAGATTTTAATGAGCTAGGAATTTATAGAAATAACAAGGGGGCAATTGTCCGAGTAATACCTTGACGTGTGGGAGCACAAACACCTGGTATCTATGTGGTGGAAGGAGACCACTGCCTCCTCTGACGCGTTGTCTTCTGCATCCACTGGTGTGCATGCACCCAGGACCAGAGTTCAATTCCCAGCACCCACATTAGCTTGTAACTCCAGCTCCAGGGAATTCCAACACGGTCCTCTGGTCTCTGATGACACTACACACATGTGTACATACACACACAGACTGAGACACATACAGACTTTAACGAAAAGTAAGTCATAAGAAATAAAAGGGGTTGGGCAGTGGTGGCACATGCTGTTAATTCCAGCACTCAGGAAGCAGAAGCAGATGGATCTCTGTGAGTTCAAGGCCAGCCTGGTCTACAGAGTAAGTTCTAAGACAGCCAAAGCTACACAAAGAATCCCTGTCTCAAAAACACCACATAAAAATGATAGAGGTGGTGGAGGAGGAGGAGGAGGAGAAAGTATGATGATAAATAAATAAATAAAATAAAAGGAAGTGTAGACCCTCATGGAGACTTGACCTGGGGTGAGGGCATGTGAATGTGGTTTGCCCTTTGTAATAAAGCCTTCCCACAGCAGAAGGGATGGTCCACAGAAAACAGCTTTATGGACTGCTCAGTTTGCTCTTATCCAAAGAAGAAATTATGAGCAAGTACACGGGAGTGACCACCTAGGAAGCAGGCCTGAGCCAGAGACCTCTGCAGGACCAGGCTCAAGCCAGGGACCTCTGCAGGATCAGGCCCGAGCCAGGGACATCAGTGGGAACAGGCCTGAGGCAGCAACCTCTGCCAGAGCAGGCCCAAGCAAGCTACCTCCACAGGAGCAGGTAAGGGGGAGCGACCACTAAGGCAGCAGACCCCAGCCAGAGACCTCTGTGAGACCAGGCCAGAGCCAGTAACCTCAGTGGGAGTAGCCCCAAGCAAGTGACCTCTGTGGGAGCAGGCACTAATGACCTACAGATTGCAGAGTGAACCCCTGGAATGCTGAGCAACCTCCAGGGATGCTGAGTGACTTCTGGGGTGAATGGAACCATGGCCCCAACTGTGCCACGAGGAGTAATCATCTGAGCCTTGGATCCACTGGCACCTGAAAGATTTATCACCAGAGACACAGACCCAACTACACCAATCAGAGGAAAAGATAGATAGACAAGGTAAGAACACACTCAACACCACAAAGATCAACACGACATCAACAGAAATAGTGGCTTTTTAACAACAGGATTTGAATACCCCAATATAGATGAAACAGAAGAAAATAATCTAAAAAATAACTTTAGGAGAATGTATGAGGCCCTTAAAGAGGAAATGAAAAATTTCCTCAAAGAAATGGAGGAAAATACAAACAAAAAATTGGAAGAAATCAACAAATCTCTTAAATAAAACCAAGAAAAAGCAATCAAAGGGATGAAAAAAATGATTCAAGACTTGAAAACCAAAATAGAGACAATAAAGAAAACACAAACAAAGACAATTCTGGAAATGGAAAATATGGAAAAATGATCAGGAACCACAAACGCAAGCATAAACGGCAGAATACAAGAGATGGAAGAGAGAATCTCAAGCGCTGAAGATACAATAGAGGAAATAGACTCATCAGTCAAAGAAAACGTTAAATCTAACAAAAGCTTAACATAAATTCAAGAAATATGGGATACCATGGAAAGATCAAACCTAATAATAATAGGAATAGAGGAAGAAGAAGTCCAACTCAAAAGCACAGAAAATATATTCAACAAAATCATAAAAGAAAACTTTCCCAACCTAAAGAGAGATATGCATATGAAGATATAAGAAGCTTACAGAATATCGAACAGACTAAACCAAAAAAAAGTCCCCTCACCACATAATAATCAAAACACTAAATATACAGAATAAAGAAAGAATGCTAAAAGCTGCAAAGGAAAAAGGCCAAGTAACATATAAAGGCAGATCTATCATAATTATACCAGACTTCTCAGTGGAAACAATGAAAGCCAGAAGATCCTGGTCAAGCATTATGCAGACATTAAGAGACCATGGATGCCCGCCCAGACTACTATAACCAGCAAAATTTTCAACCACCATAGAAGGACTAAATAAGATATTCCATGACAAAACCAGACTTGACCAACACCTAGCCACAAACACAGCCCTATACAAAGTACTAGAAGGAAAACTCCAACCCAAGGAAGTTAGTTATGTCCACAAAAACGCAGACAATAGATGATCTCACAGCAGCAAATCACAAAGAATGGAAAAACACACACAATAACATCACCAACAACGAAAACTAAAATAACAGGGACTAGCAATCACTGGTCATAAACATCCCTTAATATAAATGGACTCAACTCACCTATAAAAAGACACAGGCTGACAGATTGGATATGAAAACAGAATCTATCCCTCTGCTGCATACAAGAAATACACCTCATCCTCAAAGACAGACGTCACCTCAGAGTAAAGGGTTGGGAAAATATTTTCCAGTCAAATGGACCTAAGAAACAAGCTGGTGTAGCTACCCTAATATCTAACAAAATAGACCTCAAACTAAAATCAATCAAAAGAGACAAAGAAGGACATTTCATATTAGTCACAGGAAAAATTCTTCAAGAGGAAATCTCAATCAGCAGAACATCTATGCCCCTCGTATATAAAAGAAACACTACTAAAGCTTAAATCACACATTAAACCCCACACAGTAATAGTGGGAGACTTCAACACCCTACTCTCACCACTAGAGACAGAAACTTAACAGAGAAATAAGGGAACTAAGGAAAGTTATCATTCATATGGACTTAACAGACATCTATAGATCATTCCATCCAAACATAAAAGAAAATACCTTCTTCTCAGCATCTCAGGAAACTTCTCAAAAAATCGACCACATACTAGGTAACAAAGCAAACCTCAACAGATAAAAAAAAATGGAATAACTCCATGTATCTTATCGGATCACCATGGCTTAAAATTAGAATTCAATAGCAATAATTTCAGAAAGTCCACAAACACACGAAAATTAAACAATGTTCACATGAATCACCAATAGGTCAAAGAAGAAATAAAGGAAAAAAATCGAAGACTTCCTAAAATTCAGTGAAAATGACCACACAACATACCCAAATTTATGGAACACAGTGAAAGCAGTGTTAAGAGGAAAGTTCATGGCACTAAATGCCTACATGAAGAAGCTGGAAAAATTCCACACTAAACCAGGTGGTGGTGGCGCACGCCTTTAATCTAAGCACTTGGGAGGCAGAAGCAGGTGGATCTCTGTGAGTTTGAGGCTAACCTGGTCTACAAGAACTAGTTCCAGGGCAGGCTCCAAAGCTACAGAGAACCCCTGCCTCAAAAAACAAAAATACAAAAACAACAACAACAACAACAAAAAAGAATCCCCTAAAAACTCTAGAACAGAAGAAGCAAACTCACCCAGGAGGACTAGATGGCTGAAAATAATCAAATTGAGGGCTGAAATCAACAAAATAGGAAGAAAATACAAAGAATCAATGAGACTAAGAGTTGGTTCTTTGAGAAAATCAACAAAATAGACAAACCTTTATTCAAACTAACTAAAAGGCAGAGAGAAAATATTAAAATTATCAAAATCAGAAATGAAAAGGGGGACATAACAACAGACATGGAGGAAATACAGAAGATCATCAGGTCATATTTCAAAAACCTGTACTCCACAAAATTGGAAAACTTAAAGGAAATGGACAAATTTCTGGATAAATATCACTTACCAAAATTAAATCAAGACCAGATAAGCAAATTAACTAGACCTATAACTGCCAAATAAATAGAAGCAGTCATCAAACATCTCCCAACCCCTCAAAAAATTGCGAGATGGGTTCAGAGCAGACTTCTAAAAGATTTCCAAAGAAGAACTAATACCTATACTCTTCACATGTTCCACACAATAGAAACAGAGGGAACATTGCCAAACTCTTTTTATGAGGCTACAATTGCCCTGATACCCAAACCACATAAAGACATTACTAAGAAAGAGAATTACAGACCAATCTCACCCATAAACATTTGTGCAAAAATACTCAACAAAATACTGGCAAACCGAATCCAATAACACATCAGAAACATCATCCACCATGATCAAGTCGGCTTCATCCCAGAATATAATCCACCATATAAACAAACTGAAAAAAACCCACATGATCATCTCACTAGATTCTGAAAAAGCCTTCAACAATATCCAGTGTAATAAAATCTCCTTCATGATAAAGGTCTCGAAGAGATCAATGATACAAGGACCATATAATAAAGGCAATATACAGCAAACCAACAGCTAACATCAAACTAAATGGAGAGAAACTCCCAGTGATCCCACTGAAATCAGGAATAAGACATGGTTGTTCACTCTCTCCATATCTATTCAATATAGTACTTGAGGTTCTAGCTAGAGCAATAAGACACCAAAAGGTTATCAAGGGAAATAAATCGGAAAAGAAAAAGTCAAACTCTCACTATTTGTTGATGATATGGTAGTTTACATAAGTGACCCCAAAAATTCTACCAAGGAACTTCTACAGCTCATAAACACTTTCAGTAATGTAGCAGGATACAAGATTAACTCAAAAAATCAGTAGCCCTCCTTTACACAGATGATAAATGGTCTGAGAAAGAAATCAGAGAAACATCACCTTTCACAATAGCCACAAATAACATAAAATACCTTGGAGTAACTCTAACCAAAAAGTGGAAGACCTGTATGACAAGAACTTTAAATCTTTGAAGAAAGAAACTGAAGAAGACACCAGAAAATGAAAAGATCTCCCACGCTCTTGGGTAGGTAGAATTAATATAGTAAAAATGGCAATCTTACCAAAGGCAATCTATAGATTCAATGCAATGCCCATTAAAATCCCAGCAAAATTCTTCACAGACCTTGAAAGAACAATACTCAACTTCATATGAAGAGGTAAAACACCCAGGATAGTAAAAACTATCCTGTATGATAAAAGAACTTCTGGAGGCATCACAATCCCTGAGCTAAAATACTGAAAACAGCCTAGTATTGGCATAAAAACAGTCAGGAGGACCAATGGAACCAAAGCAAGGATCCAGAATATCAATCCACACACCTACAACCACCTGATTTCTTACAAAGGAGCAAAAAATATGAAATGGAATAAAATAAAAAAGAAAGCATATTCAACAAATGGTGCTGGCTATCAACATGTGGAAGAATGAAAATAGATCCATATCTATTGCCATGCACAAAACTCAAGTCTAAATGGATCAAAGACCTCAACATAAAGCTAACCACACTGAACCTCATAGAAGAGAAAGCGGGAAGTACACTTGAACGCATTGGCACAGGAGACTACTTCCTAAATAGAACCCCAGCAGCACAGACACTGAGAGAAACAATTAATAAATGGGACCTCCTGAAACTGAAAAGCTTCTGTAAAGCAAAGGACACAGTCAACAAGACAAAATGACAGTCTATAGAATGGGAAAAGATCTTCACTAACCCCACATCAGACAGAGGTCTGATCTCCAAAATATTACAAGTAACTCAAGAAATTGGTCATCAAAAGAATAAATAATCCAATTTAAAAATGGGGTACAGACCTAAACAGAGAACTTTCAACAGAGGAATCTAAAATGGCTGAAAGACACTTAAGGAAATGCTCAACATCCTTAGTCATCAGAGAAATGCAACTCAAAATAACTCTGAGATTCCATCTTATACCTGTAAGAATGGCCAAGATCAAAAACACTGATGACAACTTATGCTGGAGAGGTTGTGGGGAAAAGAGAATACTCCTACATTGCTGGTGGGAGTGCAAGCTGGTACAGCCCCTTTGGATGTCAGTGTGGTGATTTCTCAGTAAATTAGGAAACAACCTACCTCAAGATCCAGCAATACCATTTTTGGGTATATATCCAAAGATGCTCAATCATGTCACAAGGACATGTGCTCAACTATGTTTGTATCAGCATTGTTTGTCATATCCAGAACCTGGAAACAACCTAAATGTTCCTTGACCAAAGCATGGTTAAGGTAAATGTGGTACATTTACACAATGGAGTGTTACACAGCAGAAAAAAATAATCACATCTTGAAATTTACAGGCAAATAAATGGATCTAGAAAACATCAATATTGAGTAATTGAGGTAATCCAGACCCAGAAAGACAAATATATGTACTCACTCATAAGTGGCTTTTAGACATAAAGCAAAGAAAAACCAGGCTACAATTCACAATCCCGGAGAACCTAG
Organism: Microtus oregoni; assembly: GCF_018167655.1. Taxonomy (NCBI): domain Eukaryota; kingdom Metazoa; phylum Chordata; class Mammalia; order Rodentia; family Cricetidae; genus Microtus; species Microtus oregoni. The sequence continues at coordinate 11,699,054 of NW_024543084.1, read as the reverse complement.
ATAACAAAGAGGACACTAAGAGAGACAAGTACATGGGAAGCAGAATAAGACAAGATCTCCTGAGTGTATTGGGATCATGGGGCTCATGGGAGGGAGCAGAAAGAATGGGGGGAGGAAGGAAGGGGAGCAGAGAAAAATATATATAGCTCAATAAAAACAATAAAAAGAAACTATTTGTTTATTTATTTTATATATATATATATGGGGGGAGGGCAGGTGCATACCACAGTGGGCACGGGGCAGTCAGAAACAACATGAGGAAACTCGTTCTCTTTTTCCATCATGTGGGTCTTGGGGATTGAACTTTGGTCATCAGGCTTAGCAGCAAGCACCCTTACCTAATAAGCCATCTTGCCAGCCCATAGCATTTATTGATAAAAATAAAATCAGTGTGTGATCATCACAGACCCTTTCTTTCTTGTGTTCCTTGACAAAGCCTGACTCCCAGCAGTTATGTAGGAGGAAGAGGGGGCCAGGGGGGCCAAGAAGGTTTCAAGGACCAAACCATAGAGCTGCCCGGCCCTTCCTCAGAGCTAGGACAGACACACTCTTACTGAGCAAGGAGCCAGGCCCTCCCAGAGGCTGGACCTGTTGGCATCCGGACTGTGGGCTTCCCCCTTCCAGGACAGTGAGAGGCGTGTTTCTGTTGCTTAGGGACTGTTCAGTGTCTGGTATTGATTAAAGCGTCCCTAACAGAGGAACACAAGAGTCTACGGCAAGAGAACTACTGAAACCAACACCTGCAAAGTGGATGTCATGTCCATTCTAGGAACAAACAGCCCATGCTGTCTCCAGGGGGTTCCAGGGACTGGCCAGAGAAAGCTTGTGTTTCTGGCGTGGTGGTGAAGTTGGGGAGGCAGGGGTGACTGCTGACAGGCAGGTGAGGAGAGAGCCACAACCAGAAGAGAATCAGTAGGGAACCAGTCAAGAGCCTCAGGGGGAAACCCATCAGAGCACATTACTGGAGAGCTGGAGAGGGGGCAGCCTGGAAAAGAGTGGCGGAGAACCGTGGCTGAGTTGTGCTTGCATTTGGGGGCTCCAGGTGTGTGGAAGGCAGAGCTGGGGAGGATGAAAGGGCACCCTGGGAAAGATTCTCGGGAACGTCTCGAGGTGCAGCTTGGTGACTCTCGAGTGCTCACAGTGACAATTGAAAAACAGAAAATGACTCAAAGGCAGGATTTTCAACAAAACGGAGACAAAACCTAAAAATCTGTGAAACTGGAGTTGGTGTGCGGCCTGTACCTGTCACCCCAGCAACTCAGAGATTAAGAGAGCATGACTCCATCTCAAAAACCACACGCACACACCTGAAGTAGGGGAGGGGTTGATTTGGCCATGCAAAGCAGGAGCTCTTGAATAAGGCAACCCAGCGACCCCAAAGGCATTTCAGAGACTATCAGTTCACCCTCCCAGCACAGGCCAGAGAGCCTGGGAAACAAAGCGAACTAAGCATAGGAGTGTGGCCTGCTCACACTCCCTGCCCACTGCCACCCCAGTTCACACTCCCCACCCCTGGCCCTGCCCACTGCCACCCCAGCTCACACTCCCCGCCCACTGCCACAGCTCACTCTCCCTGCCCCTACCCACTGCCACCCCAGCTCACTCTCCCCACCCACTGCCACCCCAGCTCACACTCCCCGCCCACTGCCACCCCACTCTGCAAGCTCTGCTCCCCGCCTCCTGAGCAACCCCCTTCGACAACGCCACATCACGATCCAGTGAGCCAAAGTGAGTTCTAGTCAGGGCCGTAGCCTTGGTTATGTCGTATGCTGGACCATCTCTCACATCTTGTGTGGGTGTGTGATGTGTGTGAATGCTTCCCCGTGGAATTCCAAGATGGAGGACACCTGGAGTGTCAGGGGACTGGAGTGGTGCAGGACTACCTCAAGGACAGACTCACCAATGAGTCTGCTCTAGGGTAAGGTCTGGTAGAGTTGTGTCACAGGGCTGGTACCTCCATCCTAGAGCAGCAGCCAAGGGCTGTGACCTCTTCAAAGCTGGAGGCTAGTCGGTGACTCTTGCCTCTCACCTCAAGGCATTCTTGTGGCAGCTTGTGGGGTCGAGGATGCTTTCCCCAGAGCTGTGAGGTGAACTGACACTTTGCCCTGCCAGGTTTTAGGTTTGCTGGGGACCAGTGACTCCTCCTGCCTCCCTTCCCACCCTCTCTCCTGCTGGCCATGGGGGTGTCTGCCCATGCCTGTCCAACTCTTGTATTTTGGAAGCCCAGAACATGTTTGATTTTTCAGGTTTACAGCTGGAGGGAAAGTTGCCTGGGGATGAATCATGCCTGAAGTTGCAGCCACATCTGATTTAGTAAAAAAAAAGAAGAAATTAAACAAGCTTTGAGAACCTTGTGGCCACAGACAGGGAAAATGCCCGAGCTGTCATCCGCAGTGAGAAAGCCGAGCTCCCAAACAGTGGGGTGATGTGTGGGGCCCACTGGGTCAGCATGACAGCGTGCCCAGACTCATGCAGGACCCAGAGGAGAAGGGAGAAGAGAGGTAGGGGAGGGAGAGAGGAGGAGACGACAAGAGGGAGGAAGGGAAAGAGGGAGGGAGGGAGGGAGGGAGGGAGGGAGGGAGGGAGGGAGGGAAAGCTTGAGAGGAAAATTCAGGTTGAGCTGAACTGGCAGAATGGGATTTCAGCCTGGAAAAAAGTCACTCCAAATCACAACTCTGGGAGGCAGCCTGGCTGGGGCACTGGGACGGCATTCCTCCTGAACTTGAGGCTTCTGAATGAGGAACAGAAAAGGTCCTGACATCTGGGAGGTTCTGCAAGCCTTGGAGTGCCATGCTGCTTTCCTTCCTCCCTTGACCTCTCTCCTTTCAGGCATCTTTGCTTAGCGTCTCCTAAGTTCCAGGTCTCTGCTGACAGGAGCCGGAGAATTGACTCAGGGGCTAGGAGCAGACTGCTCTTCCGGAGCACTGGGGTTCGGTTGTTAACCCCTAGACCATGGCTCACGGGCGTCTGCGACTCCAGTCCTAGGGTGTCAGCATCTTCCTCTAAACTCTGTACACACGTGGTACACAGACACACATGCAAGCAAAACACCATCTGCCAAAAATTAATTAAAAATAAATCAATAAATGACTGAAAATGAACATGGGGGCAGAAGAGACGGCTCAGCAGCTAAAGACACTTCCGCCGAGCCTGATGACCTGAGTTCAATCCCTAGAATGCATATGGTGGGAGAAAAAAAACCAACAACAACAAACATTGCAAAATTGTCTTCAGATTCCCACATGCATGCTAAAGCGTGCACTTTAATTAATTAAAATTTTAAAAATAATTATAAAATTGACAGCAATAGAGGAAGACATTTTGTGTTTACCTCTGGCCTCCACATGTACACTCACACCCACACACACACACACCCATATACACACATACACCCACACCCACACACACAGATACACACATACCGTGCATACATATTCTCACATACAATGCACATGGCTCAGCATCTAACTTTGTCACCCAGGCCATCCAATCAAGTGCACTTGGCTGATTCACTGGCCCTCTGCACACACAGTAGACTCCTGCCTTGCTCTTTTCCCCATGAGGACCCCCCCTCCCTGTCATTTCCCTTGTGGTGATAGTGCCCATCGGGCCCTCCATGTTTAGAAAAGAAAGCTGGCCCATTGTGGCCTTCACAATGACGGCCTTGTTGCTTTCTGGTCACTCAGAGGCCAAAGGAACTACCGCCTTTCTTTGGCCCTTATCTCCCATCAGGCCATGCTCATCCAGGGTCATGTCCACTCCTGCCTGGTCCAGGACCATCCTGTACCCTGGATAAAAGGCACCAGAGGGGAAAAATGACTATGAGAACTCAGACAGTTATTAACCAGACAAGAGATATTGATCTCTTTACCGCTACCATGAGAGAACAGCACTAGCCTCTTCACAAGGGGCTGCCTTGTTCAGGAGACTTGGCAGGGCCGGTACAGATGCCTGGACCGCTCTGAGCCAGCAGCAGAGGGATGGCAGGGACAGGGAGAGCCCTCGCTGTTCCTCCCTTAGTACTGGATGGCAATGTAGCCTGGAGTTGTCCTAAGGCCCAGACTTACAGGGTTGTCATACTAAGTAAATCTGAGCAACTTAGTGAGAGCGCCCGTGAAGCATGGCATCTCTCGCTGTCATCACCGCTTCCTCTAGATGAAGACAGTGCTTCATATGGGAAGAATGTGTGCCGGTTCACCCGTTTCTGCTGCAAACTGCCCCCAAGGTAGGGCTAGGACCTCTCGGAAGCGAGACAGTACCTCAGCTCTCGGGTTTCAGAAATTCCACTAGTCGGGCTGGGATCTGGGTCGTGAATCATGCCCTGGGTTTGGAAAAAGTTGCAGAATCGAAGCCAATGGAGGCTTGTGGCCCACCCAGTGGGGACGTGGGCTCTTGCCCAGGATGGTGAGTTCCAGAAGCTGCTGCACTTCCCTGCCCGGGCTCTGCCGTCAGAAGACTGGAGTCAGACCTCCTTCAGACCCGGGAACATGAAACACGTATGCAACCTCTTGCCAGGAGTGCAGCTACCCAAGGATCTCAGACAGCTTCCAGGGATGCCTGACATCCACAGAATAAAGCTGCACATAGAAGCCCTGCAGGGGATTATTATGTGAGGCGCTGCAAATGTCCAGAATCAGGAATAACAGAGGAGTCCCAAACCACACAGTTCCCATCTCTTAGAAGCAGAATGAGGAAGCCTGGGAGAAAAAAAAGCCTGAGACACAAACAGAAAGTTCTCAATTGAGATATAGGATTTAGTAAAGGCACAATGCACTCACCCTGAATCTACTCCAGGCTGGTCTCTGAATCTTCATTTGCAAGAACTCCCTGGGACTGGTCCGTGGCTATCTCCTCTCATCCATACACCTCAGACCTCAGGTGCCTGTCTTACATCTGGCCTCCTTGAGCCAGAATCCACTTTCCAGAAATGTCCTTCCAGAAGTCAGCTGCCAGCAGACACTGAAATCATGTTAGAGGCCACTGTCCTGAGCATTTGGTAGAACCCTGAAGATTGGCCTGTTTATCTGCTCCTTTGTCAATGATGCTCCATCCCATGAGGCTAGAAGGAAAGGGCTTTTATGTGCCTTTTAGGAGACAGACAGCCACTCCACCAAGGTCTTCTGAACTCCCTGGTTCTAAGAGGTTGGCAATTTTACACTCAGACTTGGCCATGTCCTGACTTTGAACGGCCACTTCCCTTCCTCCAGGAACTCACATCGTTCCTGAATCCCTTAGCACAGGGTGGCCATGCTGGGTACCAAGCACTCACCATCTCAGTGTGCCTCATGACTGAGGATGCCTGGCTGGTCCTTCTGCAGGAGACTCTATCCTCAGGGTGAGGGTGGCTTTTGCCATGGCAGGGAAATGGGGATGGTTCTGAGCAGAAGAGAAAACACTGCATCTGCCCACACATTCTCCAGGCCATTGTGACTTAGAAGGCAGTTGGAGCTATACCCTCAACAGAAGATGGAAGACCATACAGCTTGCAGAGATTGTACAGGGCTGGGATGCCCTATGTAGGCCTTAGAGCCAGGGGAGGCCAGGCTGGCTTTCCATGGGGGTCCATTCATCCTTGACAGTGAACCTGATGGAAAGTTAGTCAGGTCCGGAGGATGGGTGACAAGCCTTGGTCTATTCTTGGACCTCAAGTATGTCATAACATGACGGTCCCTGCAGGCATCTCAGGGACAGTGTCCTCATCTAAGGAGAAGCTGGGTGGCAAGGTAGTGGGTTCACAGCCTATCCTGGTGGAGAAGAGCGTGAACCTTCCTCCTGTCTGGTTCTCCGTGGTCTGTGGACCTGGCCTTCCTGCCCCTCACTAGGTATTTGCTGGGATCTATCTGACTGTCTGAGGACCAGCCGACAGACACATTTCACAGAAGAAGAAGGCAACAAGACTGTAGCCTGGCAAGAGCAGGTTCATCCCACTCCCAAACACCCCCACTCCCAGCATGTCTGTAAAAAGACAAAACTGAGGCTGGCAGGAGAATGTGATTTCCAGTGCTGAGCCCCTGGGATGGACGTGGTGTCCTCAACCACCACCCCTGATTCTCTGTGTGTATCTCCTCTCTGCCTCCCTTCCTCTCCCTCCCCAGATAGCAGCACAGGCTGACTCGCAGCCCCAGCAGCATCAGATCCTGGAGAATCCCGTTGTGGATGCTGTAGAACGGACCCCTCCTTCTCTCTGGAAACATCAGAAGGTTTGACGCCCAGGACCCACCCTAGGCTGGAGGGTATCACTCAAACCTGTGAACTGACACCCTTGGAGGCCGGAGACCCCCTGCTCATGGAAAATGTGTGTCATGGAGGCTTCGGTCTGCTCCATTCAGAAAGCCAGTAAACAAGCTGGCCGTGTCCCCTGGTTGGAAACCGCAGGCTAATGACAATCACAGACTCTATGGAACTACCAGGCTGGGAGCCACAGACAGAGAAGCCTCACCACTTCCAGGGCCTCATGTTCTCTGCTCTTTCCTTCAGTGCCTGCCCTGTGAGGAGCTGCCAGATAAGAGAGCCCACTGTGCCAGCATGCCGTCCTTCCAGTCCTGGGGGCGGATACGGAGTATATACATGGTCCTGGTGTAGTGTGGGGGCTGAAGACTGTCTTTGCCCCCAAGCGCAGTTTCTCCTAGCTAGCTGCAACTCTCCCAGGCACAGTTGCCCTTCCCCTCTAAGCCCTGGGACAAGACTGCTCTGCTTGCCCACAAGAAGGCAGTGTGAGGGCTGGGGCCACAGTTGAGGAGGGATTGGAGGAGCTTTTGTTCCTAGGATTTCATTTGGTAAGAGCAGGTTTGGGGAAGGAAGAGGTTAAGCCCCACCCCCTGCATTGACAGTGGAGAGAAATGGAAGACACCTGCAGAACAGGCCTCAGGGAGGAGGTGGGGAAGGGGAAGAACAGAAAGTCAGGCTGGACCAGTGCTCCAGGCTCACCAGCAGATACCAGGGAAGCTGGTCCCTTCTTGGGAAGGAAACGGTGGTAGGTTCTATGGCCATAATCAAATCTTGAACTCCCCAAGATTGCAACATGAGCTCAGTACCAGCAGAGAACTCCCCTCCAAGTGAGAGCCTCGCCCCTCCCTGCCTGTAGATGGAGAAACTGAGGCATGCATTCGGAATGACTCACACAAGGCTCTAGTTATGCCCAGGCAGAACTCAGACAGATCTCAGCTTAGTACCAAGATGGCCACAGATTCTCAACAGGGTTGAGAATAAACTCAAAGAGGTAGAGAGGTGGCCTCAGAAGGAGGATGGGGGCTGTGTGCAGTGAGGCTGCAGGCAGTGATGACAACAGGGTTTCCCTGTCCTCCTCCTATGGGAGGTTTCCATCCCGCCATCTGGCCGCTCATTCCCTTCAGGAGGTGTCTTAGGAGGACAGGAGAAGGGCTAGACATCGCTTCCCCAGCCAACCAGGGCTCTGTCTCCCACCACCCCACGGGCAGTTACAGAGTTGCCACTGCTTTCAGAAGGGCCCTGGGCTGCAGCTGGCTGCACTGGTGACCCAGGGTGAGCTTCAGAAGGACTTCCAGGGCCCTCTGGTCAGTTGGCTCATTGTAGACCCTACTGGTCTGTTGCAGCATTGTCTGCTGGGGGTATCTGGCCCCCACACCTGGGCCCTGAGCCCAGGCCCAGGCATTGCACAAGCCAGGCCTAAGCCTGGGAAACTGGGGCCCAGGCTGGGAGGGGTAGAAGCTGCCCCAGAGGATGTTTGCAGGGTGAGTCAGAGCAGATGGGGGGCTGTCACTGCACACATGGCCACAGCAGCAGCAGGGGAGGAGGCTTAGGTCCCTCCCCACCAGAAGGCAGACCAGAGCAGACCAGAGCGGGCAGGCAGGGCCTGACACAAAGGTAAAGGCCTGTTTGAGTCAGAGAACGTAGGAGATGAAGGAAGTTCTGTGTTGTTCTAAGGACCCAGCTCTGTTAGAGCAGCCAGCGACAGTGGAGTAGCCGAGGCTTCCTGCCAGCAAGGCATCTTGCTGGGTCTGCCCCGAGGAGCCGGAAAAATAGCCTGTTTGAGACTGTGGATTGTTCCGCAGGAGAGGGCAGCCTGCGATCAAGGGGTCATGGCACGGCATCGCCTTGCCTCTTGCTAAGCCAGTGACTGCCCAGGGCTATCCTGTCATTGCTATGCTCTGATGGGGTAGGGTGGGGTAACAGAGAGCACTGAATGCCAGAAAATTCACAAATGACTCTTCTAGCTTGGTACCCCAGTAACTCCACTGACATTCTGACTATTTTCTGTGTTTATTTCACCCCAGAAGATACCATAGATTCCTTTGATCCTTGTTCAAAAACAACAACAACAAAAATGGAGTCTGTTGGTGCTAAGCTTGAGGTCCTGCTGCACAGTGCTGGACAGGTCCAAGGAAGGCCGTTCACAATGGATGTGAGCAGAAGGTCTATTTATAAAGGTCTCTGCTCAGCTGGGAACTGTGGACTGTGCCTCAGTAGAACCACTGGGGGCAGGGGCAGGTGTTAAGTAGGGGAGTCCTGGGAAGAATCTCATAGCACGGAGACTTGATTCACGGAGGTGACCAGTGACACAGAGAATGGTGCCTTCCATAGCAAAGTTTATTGTTCCCAGTTCCCAGACCATACTCTGGAAGGTGCTAGGACCCTCAGGAAGCAGTAGGGGACAGGGGTGGGAAGCGGGAGGCGTGCAAAGCCCAGATCCTTCATTTCTGCAGGAAGGGCCATGGGAGGGGAGGCAGTGGGGGCGAGTTTGACCAAGATTCCCTGTGACTGATAGTTCTAGGGGATGCTGGGCTGTAGGAATGGTGTCCCAGAAAATATCAGCCTAGAGTGTGGTTGTTCTGTGGGAAAGGTAGGTGGGGTTGTAGAACCTTGGTGGTTGGTATGTGTTTTAGAAGGTGTGTTAATAGGCAAGCTGTTGACTGTCTTCAGGATTCAGCCTCTTGGTATCAGAATACTTGGAACATCAGAGCATCATAGAGAACAGAATATGTGACTGACAGGCAGGTGACATTTTACCCTGCACAGGTCTGGCCCCCTCAGCCTTGTCACACAGCTCTCTGAATCCCTAGTAGGCTCTGAGGGCTCCTCCCCACCTGAAGATCCCCTCACCCTCCTGGGGATTCTCTCCCCTGGGCTGCCCTCTGCTATCACTGACACCCTCCCTGGTAATCTCCTGGTGACATGTACAGGTGACGGGATGCCACCCTCATTAGACTCACTTCTCGGCACAGTTTTCGAGGGCTCACCCGCCACATCACTCACCAGCTGTAAATGCCCATTCCCAGGGCCTGTCCTCTGCAGTCCCAGTCTGCATGAAGGGACCCTCTGCCTTCTCCCCTCCCGAGCTCTCAAGGAGCCAGGCTGCAATGTCACAGACTTTGTGTGCCCTTTGCTTTGAGTCGAAGGAGTGGAAGACGTTGTCTTCCTGCCATTCCCACGGGGAGGCAGGGATGTGTTCCTTCGCTCACATTCCCTGAACTTCTGGTCTCTCAGTCATTTCTAATTTGAACCAAGTGGGCTCACTGTGTCATCATGGCTTATTCCATTTGGTTTACAAATGTTTATTGAGGTGAAGTTCGGTCTCATAAACGATCTGCTTTAAGTGAACTATGCCACGGCAGTTAGTGCATTCACTGCCTGTACAACCGCCGCTTGTTAGTCGCTTTTTCTGTTGTTCTGATGAAATACCATGGCCAGAAGCAGGTTATAAAAGACGGGGTTTATTTTGCCTTACAGTTCCAGAGGGGTAGAACCCATCACGGTGCCAAGAGCAGGAAGCTGGCCACTCACACTTCATTCATACGCAGGAAGCAGAGAGACAAAAACTTGATTTCTCCCTGAGCTCAGGGTCCCATCTGTGGAAAGATGCTGCCCACGTTTAATTTAATTAATCTCCCCCTCTTCAATTAATTTAATCTAGAAAATGCTTCCTGACCACAGGTTCAGAGCCTTGTCTTCTCAGCCATTCTAGATCTTGTCAAGTTGACATTCAGTGTGAAATAGCACATCCAAATAAATGTCCTTTCCTGAGGCTCTTGCTCCAGTGCCCGCTTTCCAGCTAAGGTGGGCATGACTTGCAGTTTTGTCAGAGGTAGGACCAGTGCTCGGGATTTACACCTGACAGGTGGACATCTGTTGTTGATGTCCCCTTCACCTCGGGCATCTCAGGTTTGCTCTCAGCGGGCCTTTTGAGGAACTGTACTTTTCAGTTATAATACAATATGGTTCATCAGTCTTTTGCTTTCTGGAAATATTGGGTCCTGGGGAGGACACACATGCCCCTCCAACTTCATCAACACGGCCACACTGCCTACTAGAAAGTATTGCTGCATTTAACCGTTCTTGGGTATGATGTTAGTGTCACGATTTCTCTTCTTTCTCATCATCTCTTCCTATATGGACATGCAAGTGATCAGACCACTTTTATATTAAACTCAGCAGATGCTGCTTATCACAGGCCCGAGGACACACATGCATGTGTCTCTTGTGTGCTGTCCTCTTGGCCAGCTCTGAGGAAACACTTTGCTCTCTTGCTGGGCTCCGGTGTTTCAGCAGACAGCAGAGCAAGTCTTAGCTGCTTGCTTCTTCTTTAATATTTTCAGACTATTCTTCCCCCTTTGCACTTGCATAAAAACTTTAGAGTCAGCTTATCAATTCCGCTGGGATCTGGCTTCATTTCTCTGAGAAGATAAGGCAGATAATGAACCGTGGTTTTCCACAACTGAGCCTTCATCAGACACGTGATGTATGGGTGTGTCTTTTCATCTGTGCAGTTTTCCCTCCCTCCCTTCATCTCTTCCTTTCTCTTTCCTTCTTTTCTCCACTTCTGTTTCTTTATGATAAATTCCTTTATTTTATGTGTATGTATGTTTTGCCTGGATGTATATACATTCACTATGTGTGTGCAGGAAAGGAGGCCAGAAGAAGGCATCATCAGATCCTCCTAAAACTAGAGTTACAGATATTTGTGATTTACCATGTGGATGCTGGAAATGAACTGGGGTCCTCTGGAAGAGCAGCCGTTGAGTAACCCCCGAGCCATCTCTCCAGCATCATGCAATTATTTATTATTTATTTTGGCTTGACATTATAGTATTGTGCTCATACCCTAAACAGATTCAATTGTTTTCAAATTAGTTCATTTATTTGACTTCATGTGTATGAGTGCTTTACCTGCATGTATGGATGAGTATCACAAACGTACATTGCCACAGAGTCCAGAAGAGGGCATTGGATCCCCCGGAACTGCTGTTACAGATGGTTGTGAGCGGCCCTGTGGTCCTCTGCAAGAGCTACGGTCCTCTTAACTGCTGATCCCTAAAATGTGTAGGTCAGGCTAGCCTTGACCTCGTGAACCTCCTGTAACCCCCTCTTCAGTATATCCTACTGGCATGCACCTCCACAACAGGCAGATTCACTTCTAGTTCTGACAGTTTCACAGGCCGTCTTTGGCTTCTGACTGCGCACTGTACCATGGGAAGAGAATGGGATGCTCTATTTTCTTCCGATGCTCGCACCTGTTTGTTCTATCCAGGAGCGGCAGGCGTGTTACTGTGGCAACATCATTGCTCCATTCTCAGAAGGCAATTCTAGTATTTCACAATGGTTGTAGATTCTAGTATTTCACAATGGTTGTAGATTCTAGTATTCACAATGGTGGTGGATTCTAGTATTTCACAATGGTGGTGGATTCTAGTATTCACAATGGTGGTAGATTCTAGTATTCACAATGGTGGTGGATTCTAGTATTTCACAATGGTGGTGGATTCTAGTATTTCACAATGGTGGTAAATTCTAGTATTCACAATGGTTGTAGATTCTAGTATTTCACAATGGTTGTAGATTCTAGTATTCACAATGGTGGTGAATTCTAGTATTCACAATGGTGGTGGATTCTAGTATTTCACAATGGTGGTGGATTCTAGTATTCACAATGGTGGTAGATTCTAGTATTCACAATGGTGGTGGATTCTAGTGTTTCACAATGGTGGTGGATTCTAGTATTTCACAATGGTGGTGGATTCTAGTATTTCACAATGGTGGTAGATTCTAGTATTCACAATGGTGGTGGATTCTAGTATTTCACAATGGTGGTGGATTCTAGTATTTCACAATGGTTGTAGATTATAGTATTCACAATGGTTGTAGATTCTAGTATTCACAATGGTGGTGGCTATTTTGCTACCACTGAGCTTTTTATTGTTTGTTTTTCAAATTCCCTTTCTAGACTAACGAAGTTCCCTTTGATTTCTTTGGTCTGCTCAATCCTGGTAATGTAGTGCATGCCACTGCTTGGCTATGTCAAACCCTAAAATAATCCTGTGTCGCACGCCTTTTATGGTTTCACCAAATTAAACCTGTCAATATTTTGGTTGGAATCTTTATGTGTATGAGACAAATCAACAGCCCTAGGGACATTCTTTCTAGTCTCTCAAAGAACTCATGTACGATCAGCACTAGCCTTTAGTGAGTATTTAGAGGAATTGTACAATCAACTCACTTGACCCAAAGCTTTTTAAATTAAAATTTTAATTTCTTTACAAATTATACTAAATTTCCTTTGCTTCTGGTGTCTCTTATGGTAGAGTGTTTTGTTCTGTTTTGTCTTCATAGCCATAGTCGATGCTGGACGAAGACTTCCCAGTGCTTTTCCCAGTGCTGTTCCCAGTGCCGTTCCCAGTGCTGTTCTGGGGTCCCTCCCGATCCTGTCATAACCCTCACCCAGGCCTTCAGTATGTCCTGTAAACTCACCGACTCCCTGGGGCAAACGCTGCTGGACGCAGGTTTTGCTCTTCCGTGGGCCTTGTGAGGAGGAGTAAGTGTTGTTCCATGGAGAAGATGTTTCCACCACAATGTATTTCATTTAGTGCTAATCAGATTATAAATTCTCATGGGCTCCAATGGCCTAAAAACATTCTTATTTCATATATGTTGCTGAGGACTCTGCCCTGGGTTTGTGCTCCTCTGCAGCAGGCCTTTCTTTCAGCCCCATGAGACTCTTTCTCCACTGAGTCTGGTTTCTACTGTCTCTGTTGAGAGACTGGCTACCTATTGAGGTTAACTGTTTTCCTTTGACTAATCATAAAAACATTTTCCTTTGTCTTTGGATTTCAGTAGATTTACCTTGCTCTTATAATGCCAACAAGATCATGACCTCATGGAAGTATGTGCGTGTGTGTTTGTGCAAGTGTGTGCATGTGTGTGTTTATGTGTGTGTGTGTGCATGCACATGTGTATATATTTGTGCGCATGCATGTGTGTATGTGTGTGCGTGTGTGTGTGTGTGTGTGTGTGTAAAGAATTGGACCTCAATGGAGGCAAGTTTGGGTCTCTCTTCCCATCACAAGAGCTATGTGGAGAAGATAGCATAGTCTCTGACTGCTAGAGTTGGGGTCCTCTGCACATAGGCTCATAGTAAACATCCAATAGTTGTGGCCACTCCATAGAAATGTCCACTGAGAGCAAGTCCACCTGACTGGGATCCAATAAGTGCTGCCCAGCCTTTTTGTGTCAACCGCAAGGAGACTGGGACACGGAATTAGGACCTCCTCCTCTTTTCTCACTACACCCACATGAAGCCAGCCCACCCTTACCACCCCCCACACCAATGCAGCTCAGTCCCTGATCTGCCTCCACCTCCCCTCCACACTAACTTTAGACAAGACCTTCTGCTAACACTCTGGTTGCCTGACTTGTGGCTGTCACATGACTTTTGTGGTCATCTCTGAGTCTGTTTTCCTACCCAAAGATCCCTGCAGAGACCAATGCTCCTGTCTGCCTCACTCTGGTTCTCTGGCCCAGATACCCTCTGCTAACCAGGTTGATTTGGTGATCAGAGCTCATTCATGTGACTGTGCTGGGCATCCATCAGGGGTTCCCTGCAGATTGCACTCATCAACTCTGGATGGTTGTTGTAGAATAGAATATTTGCTTAATTGTGTAAAGATGTGCTGATGTTTTGCCTTGTCTACCTAAGGCACCTGATTGGTCTAATAAAAAGATGAACAGCCAATAGCTAGGCAGAGGAGGGGTAGATGGTGATGTTGGGGATAGAGAAAAGGGAAGTCCATCAGCCAGGGGCCAGTCAGCTAGGGACCAGACAGACAGACAGACAGACGTGGAAGAAGCAGGAAATCGGGATGGACGGTATGTTGATAAGGTAAATGAGCCTGGGAACAGCACGTAGATGAATAGAAATGGATTAATTTAAACTTAAAAAAAAAAGCTAGCTAGAAACAAACCTAAGCTAAGGCCGCACGTTCATAATTGATAAAAAGTCTCCATGTCATGATTGGGAGGCTAGTGGTCCAAGAAAGCCTGCTACAGAGGGTAGGTAGGAAGTGGATCAATATTGGCCAGGTTCCAGAAGGGCGCCATGTCCTTCCTCCTCCATGAGTGGGTCTCAGCAGGCTGTGAGTGGAATTGCTAAGGCCAGGACATGTGTGTGCTGGCAGAGACACCTACAGTACCAACAGCTGGAGGCTTCCAACAGGAGGGGCAGCTCTTCTCATGTGTCTGCCTTGTGTGCTCCAGACACTCTTCAATGGCCTTCTCTGTGGAAACCACTAGGGACTTGGAAGAAATAAAAGTAGAGTCCTACCAGAGGGATAGAGATGCTCTCAGAGCTCCTGAGAGGGGGGTACTCAGGAAGATCCCCATGGGAGAGGCCTTGGGGTCACCAGAGCCTCCCAGAATACTTTGCCCCATCCAATATCACAAGAGCAAGCGTTTTGTGCCTACTGTCATGAGGAAACTGAGTCTGGGAAGGCCCTGTTTGCACAAGACCCAGGCTTGGTCTAATACACACCATGGGAGAAAAACCTGAGTCACCTCACAGCAACAATGTCACCTCCACACTTCCCCTGGCCAGCCCATGCCCTCTCTGAGCCAGATGCTCTCCACCATCTGTGGGGAACTGGAGCAGGAGGTCTCATCTCTCTGTCTTGGGTGCCTGTGACTCCATGGTGACCTCCAGCATCTTGCTGAAGACCCACACACCGTAGGTCCCCACAGGTACCTGACACTCAGCTGGGACCTGTGCGCTGTGTGTGCCTAATGAACAGACAGTATCACCACAGTGGAAAGTTGCTGAGCCAGGAAACAGAGGAAGATGCTAGTCTCCCAGATCAGAGGTAAGTATTCAGGGTCACAACTCTGTCTGTACAACGCTCAGGCAGAACTGATGTTGGGGTGGCAACTGCCTGTAGCCCCTATCTATCTGCAGATCCAGGTAGAATCAGGGAGGAGCTTGCTCATCCCCAAGCTTTCCTGATTCCATCACATGTGAGAGTGACAGCCCCACATGAAATGGCTCAGTCCCTAAAGTGTTTTCCATGCAAGCATGAAGACCTGAGTTTAACCCCCAGTACCCACATAAAAAGCAGACACAGCGGTACCCACCTGTAACCCCAGTGCTTGGGCAGAGGGTGGAGGTGTTGGAGGGAGGTCCCAGAGCAGCTAACATGGCTAATGAGGAAGCTCCAGGTCAGTAAGAGACCATGTGTCATTAAATAAACAAATAAACAAATAATTAATAAAAGAATTGCTAGAGAAATGATATTGAATATTGTCCTCCGGCTTCCATACATGCCTCCATATACACATGCACATGTGTGCACACACGTCCACGCACACATACATACAAAGAATATGTAGATTATTCTAGAGCAACTATCC
The DNA here is from genome assembly GCF_018167655.1 of Microtus oregoni. NCBI lineage: Eukaryota > Metazoa > Chordata > Mammalia > Rodentia > Cricetidae > Microtus > Microtus oregoni. Next base: position 11,683,409 of record NW_024543084.1, on the reverse strand, counting down.
ATTCTGACCTAACTCTTGGGTCAGAAGACACAATCAGGCCAGTGAGATAGCTCACTTCCTGCTAAGACTGACAGCCTGAGTTTATTATCTAGGAGCCACAAGGTGGGAGGGGTGGGAGGAGAAAGCTGACTCCTGCCAATTATTCTCTGACCTCTGTGTGTGTATTCACACACACACACACACACACACCACAAGTGTGTGCATACAGAAAGAATACTCGCCAGGCTGCTGGCCCGGCAGCTCAGCATAGCCTCTGAGCATGGGCTGGGTGTGGGTGCCCCGGTAATTGCCTCCTTCTTTCCCTCTGAGTTGCTCTGTCTAATTACACAGCCCTAACCACACAGCTGGGTTTTGTCTCGCTTGAATGGTGTATAAATGAACTCATGAGATCAGGCTTCTTGGATGCCTGTTCTCTTGTTCTGAAAGTTATGTGTTCAGGTTTGTGTATTCTGTCTCCTGCGTTCAGTTTACTCCTGTTTGCATACATGTGGCTTTGTGGGTTTTGCTCTGTTGTAGTGGTTTTGATTCACAGCACAGCGCTTCATGTCATGGTCATCTATCCTCTGCTGGGCTCTGGGCGCTGGCCAAACTGCTTGGAGTCACGGCCCTCATCTCCCAGTGCACATGAGTGTCTTTTCCAGAGAGGCGAAGTGACAAATCCAGGGTAGGTGAACAAGGATCTGCCTGTCCACTCCTTTTCAGAAGGAAGGGCATTTCCAAAACACTGATTCTTGCCAGGTATGCTTATTGTCACCAGCCCAGCACACATTCTAAATGTTTCAATGTGATTTTAACCTTCCTCATAGCTCCAGGCCAATTCCAAGGTCACGGGTAATGGATTAACTATCCCAAGCAGGACTCCTCTTGGATCCAAGTAGCTTATTAGGGTCATCAGGCTTCTTCTCCTTTCTGTCCAGATTTCCTCCTCCTGCTGTTCCTCTTCCTGCTCCTCCTCTTCCTGCTCCTCCTCCTGCTCCTCCTCCTGTTCCTCCTTCTCCTCTTGTTTCTCCTCCTGCTCCTCCCACACCTTCTCCTGTACCTCCCACTCTTCCTCCTGTTCCTCCTGCTCCTCCTTCTTCTCCTCTTGCTCCTGCTCCTCCAGCTCCTCTCCTCCTCCTGTTTCTCCTGCTCCTCCTCTGCTATTCTGTCACTCTCCGTCCCTCTCTCTCTGTCCCTCTCTGTCTCTCTCTCTCTGTCTCTCTCTCTCTATCTATCTATCTATCTACACACACACACACACACACACACACACACACACACGATTTGTTTGCTTCATTTTTTTTTTCAAGACAGGACTTCTCTATGTAACAACTCTGGTTGTCCTGGAACTCACTCTGTAGACCAGGCTGACCAGGTTGACCTCAAACTCACAGAGATCCTCCTGCCTCTACCACCCAAGTGCTGAGATTAAAGGTGTGTGCCATCACCACCTGACTTATTTGTTTACTTTTTAAATTATTTTTGAAACAAGATCCCATATAGCTCAGGCTGGCCTTGAACTTGCGATATGGACAAGGATAACTTTGAACTTCTTATCCGTCTGCCTCCACCTGCCAAGTGCTGAGATGATAGGTGTGGGACGCCACGCCCAGACTGTTTCCGTTATGTCTCATGGTCACAGGGTGATGGGAATAACAAGAGTGTCTTCAGTAACCTGAGAATGGGTGGGCAAGGGTGATGACAGATGACAACAGCCGGTGTCACGGCAGAGTAGCCATCCCCAGCCTCAACCAGCGGCACATGCCAAAACCGACACCAAAAGTTTTGAATGACTCAGCACAATGAAATTCACTATTTTGATCCGCTGGCTCTGATATTAAGATGATGGAAACAGTACCTCGGTACATTGTACCCTGCTGTAACTGGAAAGATGGTTTAGCCATAAAGAGCACCCACTGCTTTGGAAAGGACCTGAGTTTCACTCCCAGCACCCCGCTAGGGGACTCACAGCCCCTGTAACTCTGCCTCCAGAGGGATCCACATAGATCTCTCTGGATGGCTTGGGTACCTGCACCCATGTTCACATGCCCACAGGAAGACGCTGTGCTGAACTTCCACTTCTCTCCATGGCCCTTTCAATCCTGTTGTCTTCGCTGCAACTGAGGGTTCACCTTCACCAGTTGCCTCTCTACGGGGAGACAGACGCTGACACATGATGCTAGGACTAACGTCTCTCCATGACCCCTTTCTGCCTTCAAACCAGCACCTATGGGACATCCTCTCATGCTGCAAAGTTCAGCTGCCAACTTGACGTGCGGCTTGGGGCCTCCTGGACCACAGCTTCTGTGTGCTGATGCAGATGAAAGACTTCCCAGATTTCGCCTCATTGTTACTGGTCTCTGGTCAATCACGGTTGACTTTTTTCATCGACTGTCCCAAGAAAGCGAGTTTCATTTCTGTCCTGCTGCTCTCAAGGAAGTCCCAGATGCAGCCCACCTGACCCGCAGCCGCAGATTTGCCATTCAAACATAACCCGGGAACAGCCCTAGAGAATCTCCAAGGGACTCTCAAACTTCCTCCTGAAACTTCATAACTCCAGCCTACATCAGCTGCATCATTTTTCTCCCTGCATTTTCTTCCCACAGAACAGCCCTGTAAGCTCCGAACACTCAACAGCTTTTCCACCTCAAATTTCCAAATGCTTCCATAATCCTGAAAAAAAACAAACAAACAAAACAACAAACCAGCAATGCCATAGTAACACCCACCTCGAGCACTAATTTCTGTTCTAGTTAGCTTTCTGTTGAGTCAAAAACACCATGACTAAACCTACTTAGAAAGGAAAGGGTTTATTTCAACGTATTCTTCCACGCTAGTCTGTCACTGAGGGAAGCCAGCTAAAAGTCAAAGCAGGCACTTGAACCAGAAGCCAACAAATGAACCAGGCTCACTGGCTTGCTCCTTCTGGCTTTGCCCAGCTACCTTTGTTAAACAGCCTAGGTCCACCTGCCTAGGGGTGGCACTGCCCACAGCTAGTTCACTCCTTCTTTTTTTTTTTGTTTTTCGAATCAGGGTTTCTCTGTGGTTTTGGAGCCTGTCCTGGAACTAGCTCCTGTAGACCAGGCTGGTCTCGAACTCACAGAGATCCGCCTGCCTCTGCCTCCCGAGTGCTGGGATTAAAGGCGTGCGCCACCACCGCCCGGCCTGGTTCACTCCTTCTGTATCAACCCGCAGTCAAGAAAAAGTCCCACATACCTCTACACAAGCCGATCTAGTGGAGACAATTTCTCAGCTGAGGTTTCCTATTCCCAGACGTGTTGGCAGCCACGATCAGCCCTCTTACATATATGTATAATCAAAGATAAAATAAATCTAAGAAATGATTAAATATATTAGTTACCTTGATAAATTCTATATGGTATTAAAATGTCACACTGTGGCCAGGCATGGTGGGGTACACTTGTAATTCCACTAACAAGGTCAGTTCAGACTACCTGTTGAAACCCTGCTCCCACAAAAGTCACGCCGTGTCCCACAGGTATATACAGATAAAAAAGCAGAGAGACCAATGAGTAAGGATGCTTGCTACCAAGTCTGATGGCCTGAATTCAGTTCCAGAACCCCATGTGATGGAAAGACCTGACTACTGAAAGCAATCCTCTGACCGCTACACGTAAGATGTGCTGTACAAATAAATAAGTAGAATACTAAATGGATGGAAATAGAAAACACTATCCTGAGTGAGGTAAGCCAGACCCAAAAAGAGGAACATGGGATGTACTCACTCATATTTGGTTTCTAGCCATAAATAAAGGACATTGAGCTTATAATTCATGTTCCTAGAGAAGCTAAATAAGAAGGTGAATCCAAAGACAAACACATAGGCATCCTCATGAATATTAACCTTCATCAGGCGATGAAAGGAGACAGAGACAGAGACCCACATGGGTGCACCGGACAGAAATCTCAAGGTCCAAATCAGGAGCAGAAGGAGACGGAGCACGAGCAAGGAACTCAGGACCACGAGGGGTGCACCCACACACTAAGACAATGGGGATGTTCTATTGGGAACTCACCAAGGCCAGCTGGCCTAGGTCTGAAAAAGCATGGGATAAATCCAGACTAGCTGAACATAGCGGACAATGAGGAATACTGAGAATTCAAGAACAATTGCAGTGGGTTTTTGATCCTACTGCACGTACTGGCTTTGTGGGAGCCTAGGCATTTTGGATGCTCACCTTACGAGACCTGGATAGAGGTGGGCAGTCCTTGGGCTTCCCACAGGTCAGGGAACCCTGATTGCTCTTCGAGCAGATGAGGGAGGGGGACTTGATTGGGGGGAGGGGGAGGGAAATGGGAAGCGGTTGCGGGGACGAGGCAGAAATCCTTAATAAATAAATAAATTTAAAAAAAAATAAAAATAAAAAAATAAAAAGCCGGCTAAGCGGACAATGAGGACTACGGAGTACTCAAGAACAATGGCAGTGGGTTTTTGATCCTACTGCACGTACTGGCTTTGTGGGAGCCCAGGCAGTTTGGATGCTCACCTTACTAGACCTGAATGGAGGTGGGTGGTCCTTGGACTTCCCACTGGGCAGGGAAGCCTGATAGCTCTGTGGGTTGACAAGGGAGGGGAACTTGATTGGGGGAGGGGGAGGGAAATGGGAGGAGGTGGCGGGGAAGAGACAGAAATCTTTAATAAATAAATAAATGGGGGAAAAAAGCCAGCTAAGGTGATTGCTCAGTGTGTAAAGTGTTTCCTGGGCAATTATGAGAATCTGAGTTTGGCTCCCCAGCACCAACCAAAACTCCAGATGTGGCCTCAGTCAGAAAGAGGGTGGTTGGAGACAAGGGTATTCTGGCCATCCAATGTAGTTAAAAATGGTGCCGCAGACCCAGGCCAGCTGGTCTTGGTGAGTTCCCAGTAGAACATCCCCATTTTCTCAGTGTGTGGGTGCACCCCTCGCGGTCCTGAGTTCCTTGCTCGTGCTCTCTCTCCTTCTGCTCCTGATTTGGACCTTGAGATTTCAGTCCTGTGCTCCAATGTGGGTCTCTGTCTCTGTCTCCTTTCATCGCTTGCTGAAGGTTAATATTCAGGAGGATGCCTATATGTTTTTCTTTGGGTTCTTTTTGAGGCGGTGGCGGGGAAGAGACAGAAATCTTTAATAAATAAATAAATAAATAATTAAATGGTGCCGCAGATTCAGTGAGAGACCTTGTCTCAAAAATTAAGGTGGAATACCATAAAGAACCGCCCTGACAGCAACCTCTAGCCTGCACATGTCCACACAGAGGCCTGTGCAGCATGCACACATGTGCATACATACATATGCATACCCACATTCACACAACATACATGGACACATGAATACACACACAACATACACAACTCCTGCGTATGCACGTACACACAAACACAAAACCTTCCTATGATAAAATATTTAAATTAATAAGTAACGATAAAGTCTGTGAGCAAATAAATAAATAAATAAATAGCCAGGCATGGTGGGGCCTACCTGTGATCCTAGCTCTCAGGGAGGGAGTTAGAGGCAGGAGGACCAGTTCAGGGTTATCCTCCACCAGCCTGAGTTTCAAGAAAGCCTGTCTCAAAACAACAAAAAGAGTCCACAAAAAGATCCATATTGTGCTCACCCAGCAAATCGGCCTGTTTATAGGAGGAAACTAAATCCCGGAAAAACAGAAAACAGGTAACAAAATCAATTGCATTCAGCAGGACACTTCCAGTGTGACAGCCCAAGAGGAGCTGAGTTTGGGGACAGGGAGAAAATGAGACCGTCCTTTGACACACTCACTGCCACCACACACAACTACACACAGGCCTCAGTACACATCTGTCAGCCAAGCGGCTCTTCCACCCATCCACTGGCGGGCGGGTGGGGACCTCCAAATCTTGGTGTACTGCCTAAGGAACGCAGCCCAGCCCCCACTTACTTCCTGTTCTGCTAGAACATTCCACCCCCAGGGGGATCTCAGCCCAGCATTCTTGTATAAATCTGTTTTCTTGCAGAAAACATATCTTCACAGACGGATAACATATAGAGATAGCCAGGCCATCTGGGCCGGGAGTCCACAGCCTGGGCTGACACGGTCTGAGAGTTGGACGGGCTATTGGCTCCACACCCAACTGTGCTGGCAAGCTCTCCCTGGCCTTTCACGGACCAACAGCATCTGTTAGAACCCCCTCCCCATCTCTAGCTCTGAGACACCTTCATGTCTGATGGGAGTCATCTTCCCTACGGGACACCTAACTCAGGGGTGCAAAGTAGAAGTCTGCAAACCCTTTGGGAACCACTGCCTCCTGGGGTCATCTTCCCCGCTGTATGAAGGGGTGACTGAAACTGACAGAAGTCACGCTCTGGGTTAGTCATGCTTTCTCCCATCTACCTAGTCCCCCATAGGTCTTGGAACCTGCACCCCAGCCCTACCCCAGTGCTGACAAGGCGAAGTCACCACCTTCCAGATGGGTGGGCAGAACCCCTGCAGAGCTGGGCTCAGCCAGCTTGCTCCTATATGGAGCGAGAAGTCCCCACAAAGGTTCCCTGTGACCTCCAGTTGTGCTCCCATGGCTTGGACTTGACCTCAGGAGCCTGGAAGCTCCTCGAGGGAGGATCATGTCCTAGAAAGGTCACTGGTAGGAGAGGGAAGATTCCATGAGAGCTCCTTAGAACAGCAGTTCTCAACCTGTGGGGTCACGACCCATTCACAGGGGTCACCTAAGACTGACGAAAAACACAGATATTTACATTACAATTCAAAGCAGTAGCAAAATGACAGTTACGAAGTAGCAATAGAAATAATTTTATGGGTGGAGGTCACCAAAACCTGAGAAACTATACTAAAAGTCCCAGTATTAGGAAGGTTGAGAACCCCTGGCTTAGAGTCACAGGCCCCAGCAGAGCCAGCTCCAGGACCCTGAACAGAGGCTGCCCTGCTTAGACCTCACTCCTATCAGAAGCACAGAAGCACTGTTGTCTGAAGTCCAAAAGGCCTCCCTTACCACCCATGATAGTTCACTGAAGGTTGCAAAACGTTCTGAGCCCAAGTGAGAAATTCCTGCAATCTTTCTTTAGCTTCTCTCTGTACCTCCCCATGCGTGTTCACGACACTGTGTCACATTCTCCAGGCCGTCCCTCCATCTGTGCAACTTTAGCAACTGTTGGTCTTTCAAAAATCAGAATCCACCAGTACAGTAATACCCAGAGATCCCTAACCCTCTTGTGCCCAGAGCAGCCAAGAACCTAGGACCAGGCCCAGCCAGGGCAGGAGGACATTCTGCCCAGTAGGACACAGCATCTGTGGATCACAGATCCTCTGGGCTTCTCTGGACAGTTCAAGACTCAGCCTGACCTTCTCCCAGCCCCCAGGTTCAAGCTGGCTGTAGCGTCCTGGGGGAGAACTTGGCCCGGCCCCTGGATGAGCTAAGCCTCTCACGTCTGGTGTCCAGATGCCCAGCCAGGACCTCTTCTCCTTCACAGGCAATCCTCTGGCCCCTTCCCAGGGCTCACATTCCATAGTTCGTCCTCAGGAGACAAAGGCCAGAGCAGGCAGCTCTGCCTCCTTCTCTGCTGGTCACGCACAATCAGGAATGTGTAGAACCTCAGCCAAAACAGCCAGGGGAGCTTGTCTCACCTGGGATGTAGCCATGGTTGACTCCAGAGCTGGGTTTGAAGACTCGGGGCCAAGAGAACTCCAGTCAGCTCCAGTCAGTGAGAACAGGCTTAGCAATGGGCTGGTGAAACCAGTTCCAGTCAGTGGGAACAAGATTGGCAATGGGCTGGTGGTATCTGTCGTGACAATGTGATATCTACAGGCCTAACTGTAGACCACGCTGGACCTCCACCCAGCAGGTCTGTTTACTGATCCAGAGGGAGCCGGGGAGTCCAGAGCTCTGCCCAGCAGTGTCCTGCTAGTGCCTGCAGCTGATGGAGGAAGACTAGCAATCCAACCAGCAGCACTTCCTCCGCCCTGCAAGGACAGCCTGGCCCCAGTGAAGCCCAAGGCATTGGAGCAATTATCAACTGCAGGTCCTCTCAGAGGTGTTAGCCACAAGAGCAAACCTTTCTGCATTAGCCTTGTTATTTAGGGACTGGCTTTATTGGAAAGGCCAGTTGTATCCTACTGTAGACGCTAGGCAATGTCCACCTGGTCTATCGAAGTCCCAAGGAGTAACTAAAGTTCATCCCACCAAAGTTTACCTTGGGGAAGCCATGAGTTTATTGACCTTATGGAAGGTGGGTAAAGGTTTGGGGGCTGGAGCATGGGTGACCCTAAAGCAGTCACACTGAAAGATCTGATCCTACATGGATGCCAGTGCCCCTGGATCACTTAGATGGAACCCCTCAACTAGCCCTCCCCAGCCTGTGTGCTCTAACTTCTCCTTAAGGTCCCCCAGGGTCACATGCAACTAGTGTGGAGTCTGCATACAAACGACTGGGAAGAGTACTTGATATTCAGGGGAGGGTCCAATGACCCTGCACACTCCTTCCTCCCAAGGAAGTGTCAGCATTCCACAGATCCCATGGTGATGGACATCCACTGGCTAGCTCACTGATCTGATGAAGATGGTGCCTGTTCTGCAATGTACCCTGTGTTGCTTTTCTCACTGCTGCGATAGAACCACAGACATGAGGACCAGTGTGTTTGGGGCTCGTTAGCTTTCTCTTGCTGTAACAATCGCCATGACCACAAACAGCCTGGGGAAAGGGGATTAACTTGGTTTACAGTTTATAGTCCATCATGGAGGAAAGGGCAGGAACTCAAGGCAGGACCTGCTGGCAGGACTGTAGTGATGAGGCAAGCAGGCCTGCTTTTCGTCCTGCCCGACTCCCACACAGCTAGCTTTACACCCAAAATAACAACACACAAATTGTATTCATTTAAACACTGCCTGGACCATTAGCTCTAGCCTCTTCTTGGCTAACTCTCATATCTTAATTAGCCCATTTCTATTAGTGTGTATCACCACTTGGGTGTGGCTTACCGGCATGAGTCTAACCACCATCCGTCTTAGGCAGGAGAAGCATGGAGTCTGCCTGACTCTGCTTTCTTTCTCCCAGCATTCTGTTAGGTCTACTCCACCTATCTAAGCTGCTTTCCTATCAAAAAGCCAAGGCAGTTTCTTTATTAACCAATGAAAGTAACACATAGACATAAGACCCTCCCACATCACAGGACTGAAGAAGAAGCCATGGAGGAACATTGCTTACTGACTTGCTCAGCCTACTTTCTTACGCACCCAGGGCCACCTGCCCAAGGATGTCACTGTCCTCCCACATCAATCGGCAATCCAGAAAATTCCCCACAGATTTGCCTAGAGGCTAGTCAGACAGAGGCATCTTCTCAGTGGAGGTTTCTTCTTCCCAGATGACTCTGGCCTGTGCTGAGGGAAAACTAACACAAAGGGGGTTATTTGGGGTCTCCGTTCACAGGTACAATCAATCCATCAGGGTGGGGGAGGCGTGGCAGCAGGAGTTTGAGGCAATCTGCTCCCACAACACCCACAGTCAGGAAACAGAGGCAGATGAACACTGGTGCTCAGCCCACTGTCTCCTTTCCATTCAGTCCGGGACTCCATCCCACGTGATGGTCCCACCCACATAATGGTGGGTCTTTATTTAACACAGTTTACAGTTCCTCTCCCCAGACATGCCCAGAGGTTGGTCTCCTAGATTACCCTGGACCTTGCCAAGTGAACAGTCACTATTAGCCATCACACTGAGGCACCCATTAAGAGTCGAGAGCACAAGGAAAAGGAGGTGCTTCTCCACCTCCTAGGCATCACAGGGCAGCTGGCATCCAGCAGCAACAGAAGGAAAGTGCAGAAGGTCTCCCTGGCCCAACGTTTCTGCCATGCTTCCCTGACTCAACAAGAAGGATGTCCCACGTTCAGACTCCTTCTGCCTGGCAGGCACCCAGACTGGACACACAGTAGGTACTCAGGTGGTGCCTGCTGCATGCAGATCCCGGGGACAAGTGTTGAGCAATAAGCTATTCAGATGGGCCTCAGAGAAAAGCCACCCTTCACGCCCACCGCTTGAGCCATTGAGCTGTGGCAAAGCTGGGTAGGAACCAGCAGGGGACGCTGTGAGGACGGCATTCACGGTCCCAAGGCTGTTCAGCCTCCAGACACCGCTGACCCATGCTGAGCTGGAGGCCTCAACAACCACTAGGTGCCACGTTATGAACCACGGCCTGTTTTAGCCCTGGCTACTCTGTCACCTTGGGTAGTTCTGCCTATTTTCTTCCACTCAACGGAAATCTCTGTCTGGCTCAAGCCAGCTGAGTGATTCTTGTGGCCAGAACCTCATCTTCCAGACATGGGCACGGCCTTCATGAGTGACCAGCAGCTCCGAGGTAGCCCCAGGAACACCAGAGCCAGAGCTGCTACCCTCCAGCAAGTGCTAAAGGAGAAAATGGCACCAATGACCCAAAGGATGGTTGAAGGATGCTGCTGCCAAGTTCCCAAGGATGCCTACTGTGAGCGAGGCTAAGGACCAGTCTGGGCAACTTAGCCATTCAGGCTACATGGAAAACCCGAGATATATTCTCTGCCGTGGTTTTGGGGACCCAGAACATCTCTGGAGTGGTGATCTGGGCCTGCCTAGACTCCTGATGCCTAAGGAGGCAGAAGAAGGAGAGGCACTTTCCCCATTTTGTCCAGATTTGGTAAAACCCCAGCCTCAGCAGAGCAGGGCCCCTTGTGGCCAAATCTAAGGCCCCAGCCTGCTCACTCAGTCCCCCTCTGTTGAACTTGGCCACGCAAGCTTCCCTCGCTTTTGCCGGCTCAATCATTCCAACGCAATTTCCTTTCTCGTCTGAACACTGATTCCTCTCCAGATGGCTTTCTCCCTCCGTCCCCCTCAACCAGGTCTTGAGCCAAAGCCTGTGGCTAAAGACTGAGCCGGAACACAAGGGTCCCGTTAGGAAAGTCGCTGCGCCGTTGGCAGGAAGGTGCTGACGACGGCACGTGCTTGGAAAGGGAGTCCTCCCACAGAAGTCCACTGAGGCTGACTGGTCACAACCGGCCCCTGAGCACATTTTCAGACTGTGAGTCAACAGTTAACGGAGTGAGCAAGTCTGACCAATAGCTCTTCCCTGAAGGCTGAGTGATGGGGTACTTCTCTGGAGAGGGCCGGCTGCTGAGGGTGGGACACCTCCCCATCTCCAGACTAGCCACCGGAGGGTGGTGAGTTAGGTCAGAGGAGGCTATATGTCTTAATACATTTTCCAGGAGGGGTGGGGTTTTCTAAGACAAAACCAGATGGAACTGGCTATCCCATCACGAAGTTGGGCAGCATGTGGGGTCCTCTGTCAGCGCTGATGTATACCATGCAACTATCACATCAGCGCCTAGCATAAGACAAAATCCATCCACCACTGAGCCTTTCTGGGTTCTAGTCTATTTGGAGCCCAGGATGGTGTGTGGGGGAGGGGGGGTTCAAGGATGAATTAGACAAACTTCTGCAAGGGAAGGACAGCATGTGAAAAAGGAAAGTTCTGGACTTTGGGGATGGATCATGCGTCAGCTGTACCAGCAGAGTAGAATCTTGGTGGCCAATGTCCCATCTGACCACACTGTGCCTGTGTTTAGGTTGCTAGGACACATGTACACACACCATGAACACACTCCTTCATCTGTAGAGTAGCCAGCCAGGGAGGCTGACACCACAGAGAAGGGCTGCTGCTTGGGCTGCAGGGGATCCAGGTAGCCTGCATCCTTTACCTCCATTCAAGAAGGAAGCCAGTCTGCAAGGGAGGAAGATGCTGTTCTGGCCACAGTAGCTTCTGCAGGCCAGCTCCAGCACCACCATGTTCTCCACAGGCATAGGTGGGACCCCAGAACCCCAAAACTCAATGAGTGCCTCAGACTTTTCACTCCTCCAAGATGAAGAAGGGTTTTCTTATGAAGAGACGCCATCTCTGCCTCCACAAACACCCTGGCTACCTGTCCAGTGGGGCACCTTGAGAAACATGGCTTCTCTGAGTTCTGTCTCCTCTGCTCTAATCCAAGGTCACAGTGTATCTTCATCTTCAAGGGGACAGAATGGGGTGGGGGAGGAGGTGCTGAGAGGCTGGGAATGACAGTCAGAGGACAGTCAATGATGGGTACCTGCTCACCCTGCTTCCCTCTCCTTCCCATTGCCAACATTGTCAACCACAGTTGTCCTTCCTGTGGGGATCCTGGTTGTGGCTCAGAACCCTCCTCAACCCCGTAGGCCACCTATTGTAACTGATGAAGACAACAAGACAAATTCTCTTTGCTGTCTTTCCACACCATCAATGAAACTGAAGCTCAGAGAGGAACAAGGTCTCTTCTGAGACCGTTCAGAGCATAAGTGGAGGAAACACAGACCACAAGTGTCCAGAACACAAAAAAGGGGATGGGCATAGACAGTCAGGATCTGGGAGGTGGAGGCAGCAGGCTTGGAGACACTTGAGGGTGATACAGAGAGGGAACCCACAGAGGATGGATGACAATGCTCTGGTGCTGACTTCATGGATCAACAGCAAGCAAGAGGCCAGCACAGTGCTAGAAATGGAGGTGGGGTCTGATGCCTCAACCAGGGTCTTGGAATAAACCAGAGCTGAAGGTCAGTGGCCAGTGGTTTAAACAAAAGTTCCTGGTTTTCTGTTGTCATTTTCCTTTTTCTCTTTCTTTCTCCCCGCTCTTTCTACCTCCCTCCCTCCCTCCCTCCCTCCCTCCCTTCCTTCCTTTCTTTCTTCTTCCTCCTCCTTCATTGTCTTCTTCTTCTTGGTGAGGAAAAAACATATAGTTGGCTCAGGCCCTTTAAATTAATGTACCAGACATCCCGAAGTACAACCAAGAGACTCATGCAGAAATCCCGCAGAAGAGCACCTGGGAAGGCGGTTTGGGGAGTTCTCCATGAGGCTCCCAGGGACAGCCTAGGTCCTGATTGCAGGCCAAGTGATCCAGAAAAGTCCTTCAGAGGCCCAAGTGCCAGAAGAAGGTGGCATGCAGCTTGAACAGAGCATGTGTGTACCAGAAGGTGTGGGAGGAAACCCAGGAAAGCATTACTCTCTCCTGAACAGGGATGTCCCTCCATGGTGGGGCACATGCCTAAGCAAGCAATGGGTTCCAGGATGAATTGTCTGAATCTTTTTAATTCTTTAAGTTAATCTCGCTGCGGCCGTTGCTCAGTGGGCATGCCGCATGTCCCTGTGTAGCACAAGCCAGCTGCCACAGTGTGAAAGCTCCCACTCAGCGTGGAGTGAGGAAGTGACAGGCACAGTGGGTTCTCATAAGCAGACTGCTGCTGGCTAGGCAGGGCCAGAGGAGGGCCTTCCAGCCTTGGAGTTGGGGTAGCCATTGAAGGCGAGCCTTTACAGAGTGTAAGTGCTTGACTTTAAATGTGTGTTCCCTCAATTCTTTTTCATTTGCTGTGGTGTGTGTGTGTGTGTGTGTTGATCATTTATATGCATATTTATACATGTCTGGGTGTAGCTATATGCATGTGTGTACAAGTGTGTAGAGGCCCAAAGTTGAGTCAGGGTGACTCCCTCAAGCAGTTTCTGCTTTATTTATTGAAGCATGGTCTCTTGCTGGACCCAGAACTCACCATTTCCACCAGCTTGCCCAGAGATCCCCTAGCTTTGCCTCCTGGGTGCTGAGATAGCACCTGCCCAGCAGTAGCGAAGACTCTAGAGGTCCAAACGCTGGTCCTCCAGCTTGGGTGGAGGACACTTTATCCATGGAGCCATCTCCGCAGTCAGCAAATTCTTCTGGTGACCCTAAGGCCAACACAGCAGTAATAAAGGCGGTCCTGGAGGCTGTGGTTAAGTCAGGATGATACCCCTCTTCCACGTGGGATTAACTCATAAGGGACCTTGTAAACCTCGCTGGCCCTGCTTTCCAAAGTGAGAAACATTATAGACAGAAACTGGGCCCTTGGCTTATACCAAATCCGCCAGTGCATGGGCCTTGAACTTCCTAACCTCTAGTTCCACAAGCAACAAATACGTATTGCCCTTAAACTAGCCAGCCTCAGACATTTTGTTATAGCAGCAGGAGCAAACTAAGACAGAAAGGAAGAGACAGTGACTGTTGGGTGGTACTGTGGTCCCTGGAGACCACAATTCATGTGTCTAAGAAACAAAGGTGGAGGAAGGGGAGCACACACACACACCTCTTCCTCCACCACAACCACCTTCACCTCCACCTCCACCTCCACCACCACCTCTACCACGTCCACCTCCACCATCACCACGACCTCCACCACCACCTCCACCATCACCTCTACCATCACCTCTACCACGTCCACCTCCACCATCACCACCACCTCCAATTCCACCACCTCAACCTCCACCACCACCTCCACCACCTCCACCACCACCACCTCCACCACCACCACCACCTCCACCTCCACCACCTCCACCACCTCCACCTCCACCACCTCCACCATACCCCATCCATATACACATTCACACCTTCCTACTACTTCCTGCAATCAGCTTCCCACCCCTAGTCTGAACCTAAATGCCCAGGTTCTCAGACAGAAATAAAGCTTTGATGAAAGACAGGAAGTACCCTCCAAACCTCCATGATGGCTTCTGACAACATGGAACTCCACACCCTGAAATTCATAGATCTTACTAGTGGGAAATCAGCCTATGGAGTTTAAATAATTAGCCCTCATTAGGGACAGAGGTAGGGGTGGGTAGTTCTCACTGCCGTCCATCCCTGACCACATGGGACAGTCCACAGACAGCCTGAGAAGGGTCTGGCAACCTGGACATTGAACTGAGGAGCTGGCAGTGAGAATCGCAGCAGAAGGAAGGCCTGGGCCTGTGGAAGCTGCGGTGCCGGGTAAGAGGGGACCAGGACGGCACCGAAGAAGGACCAGCTGCAGCAGGATGAGATTGGGGGTCGAGGAGAAAGGTCAGTCCCACCCAGGGCCTTGCTCTTCCAGATGGGTCACATGCTATGCTTGACGAGTGGTCTGAGCAGAACTAGGGGCAGCAGCATGGATGCTACAGTTACCCATCATGCCTTGCAAAATCAAGGCTTCTCCCTCAGCACTGTCTAGACCTTGGCAGCCAAAGACACCCAGCTGGAGCCCCTGGCCACGCCCTTCCCAGGGCTAGGCAACTGATTACTGGTGACAGGGTCAACCTGTCTGTCCCTTACCTGACACAGAACCCACCAATTCAGGAGCCACCCAGAGACAACGGAGCCCCATGGTGGGTGCCTCACAACCTTAGCTGCCCCCCTTTCCAGGCCTGAGTCCCTCACTGTCTTTTTGACCCTGAAGCAGCAAAACATCCCCATGCCTAGGGGGACATAATTTGCCACCTCCAAGGCTTCCAGGGATCCCATCTTTACATACCTCTGTAGCAGGATCGGAAAATTACAAGCTGGCTGTGGAAGGGAAGGCAAGGGCGGAAGACTGTCTGAGGGAGGACCTGTGCAGCAAGGCGCTCTGGTAGGCCCCTTGTCACCCTGCAGCATCTGATGCAACCTCTTTCTCGGCACCTTCCCCCAGCACATAGGCAGTGACACCACCACCGTCCCTACTACCAGAGCAGCTACTTCCCTGACCACCTCCGCCATTGGTAACTCCCAGTGGCAGAGGGCTTGTCTACATGGCCCCATCTAGATGAACAGCGAGTGTGCTTTTAATTATTTGGGATTACGTGGGCCTGAGTGCTCATTGTTCAGCAACTCCATCTCAGCGGGTGGTTCAGAGAATAGGCTGGATGTAAACGATCTGTGGAAAGAGGCAAAACTGCTCCTCAGAGTGCAGATAGGATTCTTGCCTGGGATTTTCAGCACAGCCCAGAGCCAGGCTTTTATTTCCAAAAACATGTGTGTTGCCACTGACATCCAGTAAAGAGGGAATTCCGTGCATACAAGCAGGTGGTCACTGGAGAGTGTGTCCTATGGGAGGTCAAGCCTGAGTGGGTTTGGACAGCCAGAGGTAAATTTCCTTTTTAAAAAATACTTATTTGACCCACAGCGACTATACTAGATAGGGACTCAGACCCGTGCACTGCTCATCAGAGAAGTTTCTGCTTGCAGTAAATGAGAATTAACACAGAGACCCACAATTGAACAATGTGCAGAGCGGGGAGACTTTGCAGCATGCAGCACTAAGCGGGGTGTCTTCATCAAACTTCTCTTTGCAGGACTCAGGGATCTGTGTGGAAGACAAGGTGGGGAGCCCTTAAGAGCCAGGGGTGACTGAGGACCCTCAGGAAACAGTGTCTTCAGGACACAATGGGGCTGATGGACATAGGAACTCACAAGGACCACAACAGCATGCACAGGGCCTGTGCAGATTCAATCCAGATGGGGTCCCTGAAGGGGAAGTAGACACAAAGCCCCCCTGAACAAGAAGGCATTTGCAATCGACACCCACCGGGAAGGGGACAATCAGCGTTCTCCAATGGAGTCTCCCTGGGATACCAACCACACTCCAGAGCAGGCCCCATGTCTGGGAGAAGCTGACCAACACAAAACGGACTCCATACTTTTTTGTTTCATTTTATTTTGTTTGGGTATTTTTGTCTTATTTTTGTTTGCTTGCTTTGACTTTATTTTTTGTTTATTTGTTTTGATTTTGGTTTTGTATATGTTTGCAAGATAAAAGAACATGACTTCGGGTGGACTGGGAGGTGGGGAGGATCTGGGAGGAGTTCAAGAGGGAAAAGAATATGAACAAATATGTTGTATGAAAAAAATTTAGACTGGGCATGGTGGCACATATTTTTAATTACAGCATTTGGGAGGCAGAGGCAGGAGGATCTCTGTGAATTCAAGTCCAGCCTGGTTTACATAGGGAGTTTCATCAGCACAGTCGGGGCTATATAGAAAGTGTTGTCTCAAAGATAGATAGATAGATAGATAGATAGATAGATAGATAGATAGATAGGAAAAATTTAAATAAAAAAGGCAAAAATGTGTGTGTGTGTGTGTGAGAGAGAGAGAGAGAGAGAGAGAGAGAGAGAGAGAGAGACAGACAGACAGACAGAGAAACAGAGAGACAGAGAGAGAGAGACAGACAGAGAAACAGAGAGACAGAGAGAGAGATCAGGTATCTTTCTTCCTGGCTTGTTCTCCACCTTGCACATTGAGGCAGAGTCTCTCACTTGAACTCAGAACAATGTGCAGCAAGAGAGACTTTGGAGCACTTAGCTCCACATGGGGTGTCTTCATCAAACCCCTGCTCTGGGGATCCCTGTCTGGGAGATCCTACAAAAGAGAAGTCATAGACAGAAGAGCATAGGAAGACAGGGCTGTGCTGGAAAGGGCTCTGGGAGCCCCTTATTACCCTGCAGCATCTAATGCAACATCTTCCACAGTTCCTTCCCACAGCTCTGGACACGTGAGCTCCAGCCCTCAGGCTTATGTGGCAAGTGGGCAAGTGTTCTGCATACTGAGCCATCTCCCTAGGCGTTGAGGTTGACTTTCTCAAATGCAGTTCCTCTGAGTGAGAAACCAGCCCTCGAGCAAACCCAGAAGGGTTTGAGCACTTTCCCATTGCTTTCTAGGGACAAACGAGTCCACTGAGCAATCTCAGGGAAGCCCTGGGAGAGGGAACACACGGGGATAGGGAAGCATGCTCTCCCAGCATCTGCTCAGGCCTCCTCACCTGGGTCTTCACACCCTGGATTCCACGCATGACTTCCTGCATTAACAGGACCTTGTAGCCAAAGAAGACCAGGGCAGGATGACCCACTGATGATAGCTCTGCTCTCGAAGGGTACCAGAGCAGTGAAGAAGCCACCCAGTGCCTCCACGGTCACATTTCCATCAGGAAACGCCCAGCTCCACGTCCACAGTGCACTGGGACCACATGGCTGGGGGAGGGTAACCATGGCAACCCTCCAGTCATCGTTAAGTGACTCTTTCACAATGTACAATCGCTCTGTTTATAGGAAGAATGCTGACCGTATATTCTGGTTTTCCAGCGTGTTACTCACTAGGAAAGAATGCAGAGCCCACCAGAAGAAGCGGAGCGCACGCTGCAGATTCCCCAGCAGTCAGCTGAAGCTGCCGTGGAGCAGAATGGCTGGGGTCTCCTGTGCACCGTTAGCTAAAGGAGGCATGGGTCATCCCAGAAGGCCATGACTGCCCAATCAAGCGTCCCCAGAGATGCCACCTGGTATCTCCTGAGGCCCAAAGGCCGCAGAACTGTGCCTCCTTGTGGGTCTGGCATCTGTAATCAGGCCAAGCCACCAGAGCACGCATTCGTCAGGCTGAAATTTCAGCCCAGACTGGATGGTGAAGGGTGTCTGTCTCCTCCCTGGTTGAGACCACAGGCATTTTGTTGGTACTCTGGGGGGAAAGCTCACACATTTGCTTCCTTGAAGTCCAAGTTTAGGAAGGGGGAAGACGAACTTCAGATGCTAAAAATAATCTGTGGGGGCTCTTCAAATGAAAAGAAAGGACTTTCTGCCGGGCCAGGCTCTGAGGCGGTGTTCCCATCCCTGAGCCCCTTTGAGGGCTGCAACCATCCTGTCATTGATATTCCAAATGCAGTCTGTAATTTCCTGAGACCTGGAGAGGCAGCTGCTTCCAGTTTGGACAGCACAGCTTAGGAAGATGAGTCTCAGCAGAGTGCAGCCTAGAACTTCATTTTTTTTAATTTCTCATTTTTATTTATATGCGTGCTTTGTGCGTGCGCCTGCATGAGTCTGCAGGTACACACAGATGCCAAAAGAAGGGGCCATTCTTGGAACTGGAATCATGGGCAGTCATGAGTTGCCTGAGATGGATACTGGGAAGCAAACCACGTCCTCTGTAAAAGCAGTAAGTGCTCTTAGTCACCGAGCCATCTCTCCAGCTCCAGGCTGCGACTTTAAAAATCCTTTTCTTTAATAAGATGTGTCTAAAAACTATTCAATTCAACAAAATGCCAGTGTGTGAAAGTCCATGGGTTGGGGCAACCAAGGACAGGAGCCTCTCTCCAGGCCTCTGTGCTGGCTCCCATCAGGGTCCCTTGCCCCACCCCCCACCCCCCTTTGGAGACTGCCGCCCTGTCTTAGCACTGTGGCCTGTAAGAAAAATATTGCACACAGTGAATCTGGTGTCTGTTTCCCCTGGTGAACAGATTTTCCCACGTGGCTGGGTGTGGCTCCTGTTCTTTAACCCCCTTGCTGTCTGATCCCTGTAACAAATAGAAAAGGAGATTAGCCACTCTCCCTGCCTTGACCAGCTGAGGTGACCTTCTGGGAGAGTTTGGAGAGATAGCACTGAAAGCATGCGTTGGGGAGCAGACTGGGGGGGGGCTTTCAGGGAGCGAGAGCTGGGATAGGGTCAGACAAGAGACTGCTGAGGGACAAGACACAAACAGGACACCACGGTAAGGATCTCATCACTACTACTCCAGACTCCATCAAGTCCACCTTCTCCTAGAAACTATGGCACCCTTCCAACAGAGCTGTCTAGGCAGGAGGATGCAGACTCCAGGATGGCTCATGGACGTGACCCCCCAAAGATGACGGGCCCTGCATCTGACTCAACCCTTAGTATCTTTAGGCTGACTCCAATGGGGGAATTGCAGTTTCTACACACCGTGCTAATTACCCTCAGCTGGTCAAGGTGGGGCCACAGGACCCGGCATCCTGCCCTCCGTTTTGAGGACAGCTGGTCTAAGATCTAAAGGCGGGCGTTCCCTCCGGCTCCCCTTCGCTCTGTCATCTGCAGCACAGCTTCACAAACTGCTGGTCATGACCCCATACAAGGTCAAAAAAAAATCTGGAAACAGGATAAGGATTCTAAAGACATAAAAATTAATTCAAAGTCAAATGTGTTTGGTGTCCAAAGTGTTGGTGTATGTCCGTGTGTACTAGTGTTACTGGTGTCAGTGTGAACTGGTGTGCTTGTCAGTGTGTAGTGTGAACAGGTGTACTTGTCAGTGTGTGCTGTGTGAACAGGTGTACTTGTCAGTGTGTACAGTGTGGACTGGTGTACTTGTCAGTGTGTACTGTGTGAACAGGTGTACTTGTCAGTGTGTGCTGTGTGAACAGGTGTACTTGTCAGTGTGTGCTGTGTGAACAGGTGTACTTGTCAGTGTGTGCTGTGTGAACAGGTGTACTTGTCAGTGTGTGCTGTGTGAAAAGGTGTACTTGTCAGTGTGTGCTGTGTGAACAGGTGTACTTGTCAGTGTGTGCTGTGTGAACAGGTGTACTTGTCAATGTGTGCTGTGTGAACAGGTGTACTTGTCAGTGTGTACTGTGTGAACAGGTGTACTTGTCAGTGTGTACTGTGTGAACAGGTGTACTTGTCAGTGTGTACTGTGTGAACAGGTGTACTTGTCAGTGTGTACAGTGTGGACTGGTGTACTTGTCAGTGTGTACTGTGTGAACAGGTGTACTTGTCAGTGTGTGCTGTGTGAACAGGTGTACTTGTCAGTGTGTACAGTGTGGACTGGTGTACTTGTCAGTGTGTACTGTGTGAACAGGTGTACTTGTCAGTGTGTGCTGTGTGAACAGGTGTACTTGTCAGTGTGTGCTGTGTGAACAGGTGTACTTGTCAGTGTGTGCTGTGTGAACAGGTGTACTTGTCAGTGTGTACTGTGTGAACAGGTGTACTTGTCAGTGTGTACTGCGTGAACAGGTGTACTTGTCAGTGTGTACTGTGTGAACAGGTGTACTTGTCAGTGTGTACAGTGTGGACTGGTGTACTTGTCAGTGTGTACTGTGTGAACAGGTGTACTTGTCAGTGTGTGCTGTGTGAACAGGTGTACTTGTCAGTGTGTACAGTGTGGACTGGTGTACTTGTCAGTGTGTACTGTGTGAACAGGTGTACTTGTCAGTGTGTGCTGTGTGAACAGGTGTACTTGTCAGTGTGTACTGTGTGAACAGGTGTACTTGTCAGTGTGTACAGTGTGGACTGGTGTACTTGTCAGTGTGTACTGTGTGAACAGGTGTACTTGTCAGTGTGTGCTGTGTGAACAGGTGTACTTGTCAGTGTGTGCTGTGTGAACAGGTGTACTTGTCAGTGTGTGCTGTGTGAACAGGTGTACTTGTCAGTGTGTACTGCGTGAACAGGTGTACTTGTCAGTGTGTACTGCGTGAACAGGTGTACTTGTCAGTGTGTACTGTGTGAACAGGTGTACTTGTCAGTGTGTACAGTGTGGACTGGTGTACTTGTCAGTGTGTACTGTGTGAACAGGTGTACTTGTCAGTGTGTGCTGTGTGAACAGGTGTACTTGTCAGTGTGTGCTGTGTGAACAGGTGTACTTGTCAGTGTGTACAGTGTGGACTGGTGTACTTGTCAGTGTGTACAGTGTGGACTGGTGTACTTGTCAGTGTGTACTGTGTGAACAGGTGTACTTGTCAGTGTGTGCTGTGTGAACAGGTGTACTTGTCAGTGTGTGCTGTGTGAACAGGTGTACTTGTCAGTGTGTGCTGTGTGAACAGGTGTACTTGTCAGTGTGTGCTGTGTGAACAGGTGTACTTGTCAGTGTGTACAGTGTGGACTGGTGTACTTGTCAGTGTGTACTGTGTGAACAGGTGTACTTGTCAGTGTGTGCTGTGTGAACAGGTGTACTTGTCAGTGTGTACTGTGTGAACAGGTGTACTTGTCAGTGTGTGCTGTGTGAACAGGTGTACTTGTCAGTGTGTGCTGTGTGAACAGGTGTACTTGTCAGTGTGTGCTGTGTGAACAGGTGTACTTGTCAGTGTGTGCTGTGTGAACAGGTGTACTTGTCAGTGTGTGCTGTGTGAACAGGTGTACTTGTCAGTGTGTGTTGTGTGAACAGGTGTACTTGTCAGTGTGTGCTGTGTGAACAGGTGTACTTGTCAGTGTGTACTGTGTGAACAGGTGTACTTGTGTGCTGTGTGAACAGGTGTACTTGTCAGTGTGTACTGGTGTTACTGGTGTCAGTGTGAACTCGTGTACCACAGAGAGGGCACTGGATCCCTGACTCCAAACATAAAATATGAGCATTTTACTCTCATTCCACACAACACCAGCAAACAGTTCTGCACACACCTCAGCTCAGATTTAAGGCTATTATATATAGGAAACCTGCATGAATTCCAGTGAGTTTTTAAAAAGTTGTTTATTTATTGTGTGTGTGTGGGAGTGTACATGCACATGTCAAGTTGTACATGTGGTCAGTGAACGTCTCCACAGATCATTTCTCTCCTTCCACCATGTGGGATCCATGGATAGAACCCAGGTTATTGGGCAAAGTTTTCTGTTCTTATGGAAATGCGATGGCTCCGTCGCAGAATACAAAGACCTCTCGGATTGACTGTCCCTCACTGTGAGTACCAGTTTAGTACATCTGCAGATTCTAACGTGGTAGAATGTCTGATTCCAAATGTTCCTATTTGAATTGCTAACTTGAGTTTCATTTCTTTAAAAAAGAATAATTAAATGAATTTTGGCATGGGATAAGGACAGAATTGCCAACAATCTCCTAAACGGCTGTAAACACACTTCTGCCATTTTTTTTACTATAATGTTATGTGAAACAGCATTCTCAGCCTTGACGGTTATAAAATCAAAATAATCAATCAAGTCTGCAAAGCACTGAAGATGCTCAGTCCTGTCAACTATTCAGCCAGGATTTAATTTTTATACAAAAATACAAGCATATTCACCTCATTAGTATGCAAATTTGCTTTTGCCTTTAATAAATGGTAAAATTGTAAAACAATCCAAGGATTCTTTAATATAAATTTATGAATATTTATTATCAGTAAATATTTTGTCTTTATACTTATACAGACCTTGGGGAAAGGGTGATCCTAAGTGGAAAACTTTAAAGCTGTGCAGTAGTGAAGCACACCTTTAATCCCAGCACTCAGAAGCAGGTGGATCTCTGTGAGTTCCAGGACAGCCTGATCTACAGAGTGAACTCCAGGAAAGCCAGGGCTACGCAGAAAAAAAAAAAAAAAAACCTGTCTGAAAATTTAAAAAAAAAAAGAAAGAAACTTCCTCTACAGCATGGGTACTCTCAACTGAGTCCTCTCTGCCACAGAGGGGAGGAACCTATGGTGGTGGCTTGAATGGGATTCATTCCCCTGTAGGTTTCAATATTCAAACCCTTGGACCTGGTTGGTGCTGTCGTTTGGGGAGATTATGGAACCTTTCAGGTGTGGAGCCTTGCTGGAGAAAGTATGATTGGCTGTGGGCTGTGAAGGCTTTAATACTCATAGCCTGGCTCCACTTCCAGTTTGTTCCACTTTCCACCTGTGGTTGGACACGTGATGTCTCAGTGTCCTGCCCTAGCCACCTGCTGCCATATTTCCCTGCCATTATGGACTTCTCTTTTGGAACCATAAGGCAAAATAAATCCTTCCTTCTACAAGTTTTTTTTTTCTGGTCACAGTGTTCTATCCGGGAACTAAAAGTAACTAGTAAGGTATCATTACGCATGAAAGAACCACATGAGGCCAGTCCAAGAGTGGTCATGTGTGCTCCACCCAAAGGCCGCAACCCAAACAAATGTACAGTAATCAGCCACTTCATGAAGATGCAGAGAGCCAGCACAGACCCTCTGAGACGCTGAGAGGCAATAGCTAAGTCTGTTGACAAGAAATGTGTGAGGTCTGCATGGAATAGACATTAAGACTTTACTAAGTCGTACAAAACAAGAACAGAAAAGAAGGAAATTCCTCATGGGGAAATACATTAAATATAAACCTGTCCTTTCTCTTATCTAAATTTAGCCCAACTTACTAAAATCCCGCTACCATTCTTCACGGTAGTAGGCACAGGCAGAACACACCATGTATGGGGGCGTGTGTGCGTGCCCGTGTGCACACGTGTGTGCGTGCCTGTGTGCGTGTCTATGTGCATGCGTGTGTGCACATGTGTTTTGGGTTTTTTTGAGACGGAGTTTTTTTGTGTAGCTTTGGTGCCTGTCCTGGAACTTGCTCTGAATACCAGGCTGGCCTCGAACTCACAGAGATCCACCTGCCTCTCTCTTCTGAGTGCTGGGATTAAAGGCGTGTGCCACCACCAGTCATCCGTGCCCAGCTTTTTATATGGGTCCTGGGACTCACACTCGGGTCTTCATGCCATGTGGCACACTCTTTACACACTAGGCTATCTCCCAGGTCTGTTTAATACATGGAACTTGAAGGTTCTACAGAGCTTGTATTTACAAAATCCACAGAGGGTATGTGTGTCTATCGTGGCTATCTTTAATTGTCAATGTGACACAGTATAGAATCACCTAAGAACAGTCTCAAAGGAATCATCTAGATTAGGTTGGCTTATAGGCATGTCTGTGGGGGAGTGTCTTGATTGCACTGGGGTGAGAAGATCTAGCTCACTATGGGTGGCACCAGTCCCTGGGTTTGGATCCTAGGTTTACATTTGCATGAGAATGTAAAAGGTGGGCTGGGCACTGAGCTGGCATGCAGTCATTCTGTTCTTGACTGTGGATGTCCTAAGGGCATGCCACCTTGACTTGCTTGCTGCGATCGGCTATAGCCTGGAATTGTGCCCTAAAATAAACCCTTTCTCCTCTAAGTGTTTTTGGTCACGATGCTTTATCACAGCAACAGAAATGAGACTAAGTGTAGCTTCTGCTACAAGTATGCATGAATGTGTGTGGATCCACACACATGCATACACATACCCAGCACTCAAGTCAGGTGGCTCACAGCTACTTATAACTCTAGCTCCAGGGGTTCCAATACCTATGGCCTCTAAGGGCTCCTGGTAAGGATGAAGTCCAACCTCCAGGGAAATCAAGGCAGAAACCTGAAGTCAGGAGCTGATGCAGAAGCCCTGGAAAAACACTGCTTACCCACTTGCTTCTCTTGACTTGCTTATCCCGCTTTCGTATATCATCCAGGACCAAGCCGCCCTCGCCAGGTGGGACAACACTCAGTGAGCTGTGCCCTCCCACCTCAATCATCAATCAAGAAAATGTCCTAAAGACTAGCTTACAGGCCAAACTGGTGGAGGCATTTTCCAATTAAGGTGGTTCTTTCATCCAAAATAGTTTGTGTCCTGTTGACATAAAACTAGCCCAGAAACAAATAACTACAAATGTATGAAGAGATGAGAAACCAAAGTCTAGAGTCACCCTGGTGTAGCCAGAGCATGTGTGTGGGTCCTACTGCTGCGGGTTATTTTTCCTCTTTGACTCTTTGGGAACCTGCCATCCAGCCCACAAATAAATACACGCAGAGCCTTATTCTTTCTTATGAATGCCCAGTCTTAGCTTGGCTTACTTCTAACCAGCTTTCTTAAATTATCCTGCCTTATTTTTGCCTCTTGGCTTTTACCGTTCTCTATTTCTGTATACCTTTCTTTACTCCTTACTCCGAAGCCTGCTGTGTACCTGGGTAGCTGGCTCCTGATGTCCTCCTCCTTTTTATGCGCCTCGAGATTTCTCTCCCCAGTTTCTCCTTCTATTTGGTCTCTCTGCCTTCCAGCTCCACCTACCCTTTCTCCGGCAATGCCATTGGTCATTCAGCTCTTTATTAGACCAATCAGGTATTTTAGACAGGCAAAGTAACACAGCTTTACAGAGTTAAACAAATGTAACATAAAAGAATATTACACATCTTTGCATCATTAAATAGACAATTGTTTGTTTATTTTTTGCAGCATAAACAAATGTAACACATCTTTTTATAAGATATTTTTATTTATTTTTTAAAAAGAAACAAACTATCTTTTTTTTCATTATACATACCAATCCAAGTTCCCACTCCCTCCCTTCCTCCCATTCCCACCACATACCCTCCCATCCCACTCCCATCCAGTCCTCAGAGAGGGTAAGGCACATTGCTTTGGGGAAGGTCCTAGGCCCTCCCTACTATATCTAGGCTAAGCAAAGTATACATCCAAAGAGAATAGGTTCCCAAAAAGCCATTACATACAGTAGGGATAAATCCTGGTGCCACTGCCAGTGGCCCCTCAGTCTGCCCCAGTCATGCAACTGTCAACCACAATCAATGGGACTAGTTTGGTCCTACGCTTGTTCCTTTCCAGTCCAGCTGGAGTTTGTGAGCTCCCATTAACTCAGGTATACTGTTTCAGTGGGTGTACCCATCATGGTCTTGACCTCTTTGCTCATATTCTCACTTCTCCCACGCTTCAGCTGGACTTTGGGAGCTCAGACCAGTGCTCCGATGCTGATTTCTGCCTTTGTTTCCATCAGTTGCTGAGTGAAGGTTCTATGGTGACATTTAAGATATTCATCAGTCTGAGTAAAGGGCAAGTCAAGATCAGGCCCCCGCTCCTCTATTGCTTAGGGTCTTAGCTGGGGTCATCCTTGTGAATTCCTGGGAATTTCCCTAGAGCCAGGTTTTTTGCTAACCCCATAATAGCTCCCTCAATCAGGATATCTCTTGCCCTCATCCCTGTCCTACCTCTTTCTTGACTATCCCATTCCCTCAAGTTCTCCTCAACCCTCCTCTTTTCCCCTCCTCTTCCCCTTCTACCCTCCCTTCTCCCCCCACCCCCATGCTCCTAATTTTGTCAGGCAATCTTGTCTGTTTCAACTTTCCAAGTGGATCTAAATATGTTTTTCTTAAGGTTCACCTTATTACTTAGCTTCTATAGGCTCAATGTCCTTTGTTTATAGCTAGTATCCACTTATGAATGAGTACATACCGTATTCATATTTTGGGGCCTGGGTTACCTCACTCAAGATAGTATTTTCTAATTCCATCCATTTGCATGCAAAATTTAAGATGTCATTGTTTTTTACCGCCGAGTAGTACTCTAATGTGTAAATGTGTCACATTTTCTTTATCTATTCTTCAGCTGAGGGGCATCTAGGTCGTTTCCTGGTTATGGCTATTACAAATAATGCTGCTGTGAACATAGTTGAACAAATGCCTTTGTAGTATGATTGAACATCTTTTGGGTATATGCCCAAGAGTGGTATTGCTGGATCCTGTAGTAGGTTGATTTCCAATTTTCTGAGAAACCGCCATACTGATTTCCAAAGTGGTTGTACAAGTTTGCATTCCCACCAGCAATGGATGAGTGTTCCCCTGACTCCACATCCTCTCCAGCATAAACTATCATTGGTGTTTTTGATCTTAGCAATTCTGACAGGTATAAGATGGTATCTCAGTGTTGTTTTGATTTGCATTTCCCTGATGGCTAAGTATGTTGAACATTTCCTTAAGTGTCTTTAGGCCATTTGAGATTCTTCTGTTGAAAATTCTGTTTAGTTCTCTACCACACTTTTAAATTGGGTTATTTAGAATTTTGATCTCTAATTTCTTGAGTTCTTTATATTTTAGAGACCAGTCCTTTGCCTGATGTGGGGCTGGTGAAGATTTTCCTATTCAGTAGGCTGCCTTTTTGTCTTATTGACTGTGTCCTTTGCTTTACAGAAGCTTCTCAGTTTCAGGTAGTCCCATTTATTTATTGTTGCTCTCAGTATCTGTGCTACTGGGGTTGTATTTAGAAAGTGGTTTCCTGTGTCCATGCATTGAAGACTACTTCCCACTTTCTCTTCTGTCAGGTTCAGTGTAGTCGGATTTATATTGAGGTCTTTAATCCATTTGGACTTGAGTTTTGTGCATGATAATAGATATGGATCTATTTTCATTCTTCTACAAGTTGACATCCAGTTATGCCAGCACCATTTGTTGAAGATACTTTCTTTTTTTCATTGCATAATTTTAGCTTCTTTGTCAAAAATCAGGTGTTCATAGGTGTGTGAATTAATATCCCCGTCTGTAATTAGATTCCACTGGTCAACCTCTCTGTTTTTATGCCACTACCAAGCTGTTTTCATTACTGTAGCTCTGTAATAGAGCTTGATGTCAGGGATGGTGATCCCTCTGGAAGTTTCTTTATTGTACAGGATTGTTTTGGCTATCCTAAGTTTTGTTTTTCCGTATAAAGTTGATTATTGTTCTTTCAAAGTCTTTGAAGAACTGTGTTGGGATTTTGATGGAGATTGCATTGAATCTATAGATTGCTTTTGATAGGATTGCCATTTTTACTATTTTGATCCTACCTATCCAAGAGCATGGGAGATCTTTCCATTTTCTGGTATCTTCTTCAATTTCTTTCTTCAAAGAGTTAAAGTTCTTGTCAAATAAGTCTTTCACTTATTTGGTTAGTATTACCCCAAGATGTTTTATGTTATTTGTGGCTACTGTGAAAGCTGATGTTTCTCTGATTTTCCTCTCTGCATATAGGAGGGCTACTGCTTGTTTTGAGTTGATCTTGTATCCTGCCATATCACCAAAGGTATTTATCGGTTGTAGAAGTTCTCTGGTAGAGTTTTTGGGGTCATTTATATATAGTATTATATCATCTGCAAATAATGAAAGTTGACTTCTTCCTTTCCAATTTGAATACCCTTGGTTTCTTTTTGATATCTTATTGCTATAGTCAGAACTTCAAGAACTATTTTGAATAGATACAGACAGAGTGGACAGCATGGTCTTGTTCCTGATTTTAGTGGAGTCATTTTGAGTTTCTCTCCATTTAATTTGATGTTGGCTATCAGCTTGTTTATATTGCTTTTATTATGTTTATATATGTTCCTTGTATCCCTAATCTCTCCAATATCTTCATCATGAAGAAGTGTTGAATTTTGTTGAATGCTTTTTCAGCATCTAATGAAATGATCAGATGGGTTTTTTTCCTTTCAGTTTATTTATATGATGGATTACTTTGATAGATTTTCATATGTTGAACCAGCCCTGCATCTCTGGGATGAAGCCAACTTGATCATGGTGAATAATTTTTTTGATGTATTCTTGGATTTAGTTTGCTAGCCTTTTACTGAGCATTTTTGCATCTATGTTCATGAATAAGATTGATCTGTAGTTCTCTTTCTTGTTTGAGTCTTTGTGTTGTTTGGTATTAGGTAACTTAAAAAGAGTTTGGCAATGTTCCTTCTGTTTCTATTATGTGAAACACTTTGAGGAGTATAGATATTAGCACTTCTTGGAATTTCTGGAAGAATTCTTCACTAAAACCATCTGGCCCTGAGCTGTTTTGGGTTAGGAGGTTTTTGATGACAGCTTCTATTTCCTTGCAGTTTGTAGGTCTATTTAAATTGCTCACCTGGTCTTGATTTAATTTTGGTATATGGCATCTATCTAGAAAATTGTCCTTTTCTTTTTACAGTTTCCAATTTTGTGAAGTACAGGTTTTGTAGTATGACCTGATGATTCTCTGAATTTCCTCAGTGTCTGTTGTTATGTCCTCTTTTCATTTCTGATTTTGCTAATTTGAGTGTTCTCTCTCTGCCTTTTGATTAGTTTGAATAAGGGTTTGTCTATCTTGTTGATTTTCTCAAAGAACCAGCTCTTTGTTTCATTGATTCTTTGTATTGTTTTCTTTGTTTCTATTTCAGCCATCAATTTGATTATTTCCTGTCTCCTACACCTCCTGGATGAGTCTGCTTCTTTTTGTTCTAGAGCTTTCAGGTGTGCTGTTAAGTCACTGATGTGAGATTTCTCTATTTTCTTATGTGGGCACTTAGTGCTATGAACTTTCCTCTTAGCACTGCTTTCATAGTGTTCCATAGATTTGGATATGTTTATCTTCATTTTCATTGAATTCTAGGAAGTCTTTAAATTTTTTTCTTTATTTTTCCTTGACCCAGAGTGGTTCAGTAGTTCACCGTTCAATTTCCATGATTTTGAAGGCTTTCTGAGAGTAGTAGTGTTAAATTCTAACTTTAATCATGGTGATATGATAAAACACAAGGGGTTACTCCAATTTTTTGTATCTGTGGAGGTTTGCTTTGTTAGTGAGTATGTGATCAATTTTAGAGAAGGTTTGGGTGGAATGTTCTATAAATGTCTGTTAAGTCCATTTGATTCATGACATCTGTTAGTTCTCTTATTTCTCTGTTAAGTTTCTGTCTGGTTGACCAGTCCATTGGCGAGAGTAGAGTGTTGAAGTCTCCTACTATTAGTGTGTAGGGTTTCATGTGCAATTTGAGTTTTAGTAATGCTTCTTTTACATATGTGGGTGCTCTTGTATTTGGGGCATAGATGTTCAGGATTGAGACTACATCTTGATGGATTGTTCCTGTCTTGAGTATAAAGTGTTTTTATCCATCTCTTCTGATTGATTTTAGCTTAAAATCTATTTTCTTAGATATTAGGATAGCTACAGCCACTTATTTCTTAGGTCCATTTGATTAGAAGACCTTTTCCCAACCCTTTACTATGAGGGAGTATTTGTTTTTGAGGTTAAGGTGTGTTTCTTGTATACAGCAGAAAGCTAGATCCTGTTTTTGTACCCATTCTCTTATCCTGTGTCTTTTTATAGGTGAATTGAGCACTGATATTAAGAGATACTAATGACCAGTGGTTGTCAATTCTTGTTATTTTTCAGTAGTGGTGTTTGTGTATTTCCCTTCTTTGGGTTTTACTGGTGAGGCGTTATCTGTTGCCTGTTTTTGTGGGTGCCATTAACTTCCTTGGGTTGGGATTTTCCTTCTTGTACTTTTTCTGTAGGACTGAGTTTTGTGTATGCATATTGTTTAAAACTGGTTTTTTCATGGAATATCTTGTTTTCTACATTGATGGTGATTGAAGGCTTTGCTGAGTATAGTAGTCTGGGCTTGCATCCATGTGTTCTAGTGTCTGCAGCCCATCAGCCCCAGACCTTCTGGCTTTCATGGTTTCCATTGAAAAGTTGGGTGTAATTCTGATAGGTTTACCTTTATATGTTACTTGACCTTTTTCCTTTGCAGCTCTTAATATTTCTTTCTTTAATCTGTATGTTTTGTGTTTTGATTATTATATGTCAAGGGGACTTTTTGTGATCCTGTTTATTTGATGCTCTGTAAGCTTCTTGTATTTTCATAGGTATATCCTTCTTTGGGTTGGGAAAGTTTTCTTCTATGATTTTGGTAAATATATTGTTGGTGCCTTTGAGCTGGAGTTCTCCTTCTTCTACCCCTATTATTCTTAGGTTTGGTCTTTTCATGGTGACCCAGATTTCCTGGATGTTTTGTGATAAGGATTTGTTGGATGTGATGCTTTCTTTGATTGATGAGTCTATTTCTTCTACAGTATCTTCAACACCTGAGATTCTTTCTTCTATCTCTTGTATTTTGTTGGTCATATTTGTCTCTGTAGTTCCTGTTTGTTTGCCCAGATTTTCCATATCCAGAATTCCCTTGTTGTGTTTTCTTTATTACCTCTATTTTAAAAATATTACCTTTATTACTTCTATATCAAGTATTGAACTGTTGGTTTCACCTGTTTGATTGTTTTTTTTTCTTGGGTTTCTTTGAAAGATTTATTAATTTCATCCAATTTTTTGTCTTTTCTTCTATTTCTTTAAGGGAGTTTTTCATTTCCTCTTCATAATTTACATTTAAATTCACTTTCTTCTGCTTCTTCTGGGATAGGATTATCAAGTCTTCCCATTGTGTGACCACTAGGCTCTGATGTACCCATGTTACTTTTTAGGTTGTTAGATGAATTCTTGCATTGGCACCTACCCATCTCTTCCTTCAAATGAAGCCAGTAGTGGCTTTGCGTCTTAGTCAAATCCTTGCAATGGATGTCTGAGTGTTTGGAAATTTTTCTTGTCTGCTATGTACTGTCAATGTCTGTGTCTCAAGAAGCCTCTGAGATCTCTCTAAGCCTGCTCTCTTGGTCCCCTCAGTGTTGTAGCAAAGTATGTTTCAGAGTTCCACCTGGGTGTCAGGAGAATAGGCAAGTTTGGGGATGGGTGGGACTAGAAGCTTGGAGGGTTGGGTGAATGGGGTTGGGTGTTGGGAAAAACTACCTGCAGGAAACCCTCCTGCTGACTGGCTAGAAAAGCCAAGGGAGTTGGAGGAAGGAGCATGGGGTTTTGTCCCACTGTGGAGGTCCTGGAGGGTGGGGTGTCCCACCGTGTGATTGTTTACTCATCTCTTATATCTCTTCAGTAATGGAGCAAGCTGTATTTCAGAGTTTCACCGAGTTTGCAGGAGACACATCTTCAACTAATATTCTACAATAATATTCGCAAAGTCCAAGACAGAGAGAAGAAGTAGGGTAGACGTCCCAGTTCAGTCACACAACACAAGTGACCTCAGAGAGTACCTTTTTGTTTGGTTTTCCAACTGAGGGGTCAGCTGAATCAAAATTCATTCATCAAGATCTTCTGGACTATTCCGAGTGTCTGTGGACATCTCTGTGGGATACTAAGGCACTGGGGTCAGAGGATAGCTGTTTACTACAGGGCCATCAGGAGATGGTAAGGTAACCAAGACTGCAGCATGTTAGAGGGAGGAGGCAGGTACCATGGAGTAGATGGGTTGGGCTAGGAGGGTGGAGTAGGGGAATGTCACAAGACTAGCAGAACGTTCAAGGGACAGATGTGCAGTGGGACCCAAATACACAAGCACTGAAAAGTAGAAAAGGAGATGAGTGTAGTGCAGGCCACCCCTAGAAAACAGCGCACTTAAGCCTGGAATTGGGATCACTCCTGGCCACCAGTTCAGATCCCTGTGCAGTGGCCACAGAACCTCAGGGCTCCCCTCTTCTCTTCCCTCCCCCTTCCCTCTCCAGCTGGAACTTTGTGTCTAATGGTAAGTGTGATGCTTCTACTGCAGTGCTTTGACACATTCAAGTAACATGGTGGGGAGCCCCGAGGGCAAGCTAGCCAGTGTCTCCCCTCACTGGGTGCAGTATGTTCCCTGCGTCTGCTCCTAGGGGTCCTTCACTAAGGGGTGATGTCAGCTCATAGGGAAGCAGCAGTCTACACCGGGCCTTATTGCAACCCAATCTGTCCCTACACTGCCACACCCCTCTGAGATTCCCACACCACTGTGGTCAGTTGACGGTGCCACTGAACCACCTTAGGGGTTTCTTGTTCTCTCTGATCCTGGGTTTCACTTTATGTAAATACAGGAGAAGCATTCAACAAATGGTTGCAAGCTCTGAAGGGGGAAAAAAAAACAGCCAAAGATGAAATGCTCCACCCACTGCCGAGGCTGATGCGGTAGCTGCTATTACAATAGGAGAGCCTTGGACATTGAGTTCGCCCTCTGTGGCTGGCACATCTGGGTGACTCCCAGTCCTGTGCTCCCTCTGTCTGTCAAAAGCAGAGGAGCCTTTACAGGTTATCTCTTCAAAGGAGGTCAAGTGACTTGGGTCTGTCACCCTGCCTGCTTGAATCAAGGCCTGCAGACTCCATGGCCGGGGCTGATCCAACTTTTCTCTGGACCCTCTGGCTCCTTTAAAAGTTTACACCCAAGAACAGCTGCCTCGTAAAGGCGTTTTTCATTAGCTTTTTGGAAGACGATATTCTAATTTCCACACATTCGGGCCTTGGAAGCGCCAGCACCCTTGTGCTGATGGTTCCCACACTCTCCTAACAGCCCCAAGCTTTGTGGGGATTCCTGCCCCTACAAAGGACAGCCAGAGCCCTGGAAGGGTGGAAGTCAGGGTGATTTCTAGAAAGGATGGGTCTTGGGATATGACTGAAACATTCATTGCAAGGGATGAGGGTGCTGCAGCCCATTAACCTGAATCTTGAACCTGAAGAATCTTGGCCATGCTGTTTGTGCAATCGGCTGTGTTAGTAGATTTGTGCTCTCCTCTCGTGTCCACAAGACTCTTATAAATGTTGGGATCGTCCGGTCACTCGCAGGGTGTGGACAGGGTGTGGAGAGGATGAAGTAATAGGGCCTGGGCTGCTGGGCTGCTGGACACAAAGTTAGCTGCCCTGGGCAGCTCCCACCTGATCGGACCATGGCCACTGAGCCTAGCACTGGGAAGGGTGAGGGCTACGGTCTGGCCTTCATCTTAAGACCTCTGCTCCAGGGCAGGTGTCCAGCATGTGGAAAGCAGACTGTGGCTGCAGTAAGGTTCGCAGCCCTGAGTCAACCCTCCCACCGCCGATCACGTGACCTCAGAAAGGTCTTCTCTCCCTTCTGCCTCAGTTTCCTCATCTGTGAAGTGAATGTCACATGTGAAGTGTTTCCCATGGGGTTGTCATATGGCCTCAAAGATCATAACTTGGCACATGAGTGTTAAAGCCAGCAGCAGGACACAGGTTCCCCAGAAGCACTGGTTCAGTTAAGAAAACACTCAGAGAGGCAGGCTAGGGGTGGGGTTGGCCCTGCAGCAGCCAGAAGGACACGCTGACTTCATAGAGAAGGAATTCCAGACCCTGGGCCCCTCAGCCCACTGGGTTGCCAGCCTGGACCATACATCTCTGCAGAAGGGATGCAAGGCAATCCCCTGTCCCCAGCATGAAACTATTGGAAGCAGGAGGCAGGCATGGCCCCACAGCAGATTCACACTGCCTCCCAGTACCCCTGGCTTCTGCACAGAGCTGGGCCAGCTTCTGTACAGCTCTTGGGATGGCCTTTGGACTTGGTTCCAAAAAAGCTCAGAGCAGTGTGTGTGCTGGCCCCACCCAGGCCAGCCTCAGCCACGTCCCCAGACTGCCCAGCTAAGGGGCTGAGCCCCACTTTTGGACCTCTGAACCTGTTCCTCGGACCAGTTCCCCCAGCATCCAGCCAGCTGGCCTTGCCTGCTCTATCCAAGGGTTCCAGACTTATATGGCTTTCCTGTCGTTGGTTTTGGGGATCTTTGAGACATTTCTTTTAGTAGAAAGTGTTCCTATTACAGACATAAATAGTGAACAGCGGTACCTGGGGAGACAGCTCAGCAATTATGAGTACTTGCTGTTCTTGAAGAAGTACTGGGTTCAATTCCAGCATCTGGATACAGGGAAATTCACAACCGTTGTAATTCCAATTCCAGGGGATCCAGTGCCCTCTTCTGGCTTCTGCTGGCACTGCACACACATGGTGTACATACATACATACATACATAAATGCTGGCAAATACCCATATCCATAAATAAAAATAAATAAATCTTTAAAACAATAGAGAGAAGTACCACTGCCTTCCGGGACGTTTTTGAAATGTTTTATGTCCTCCACTTCTAGTTCCACAGTTACAGGTCACGTGAGGCTCTGGACAGTGTACAGCCCTGCCTCTGAAGCTCTGTCTGTTTAATAGCTGGTGTGGATGAGGTGCCTCTGTGTTGTAAAGCACCAGGTCATGGGGCAATGCTTAGACTTCATGATCTCAGCATCACTCAGGCTTCTGTGACAGCCCTGTCTCTGGTGGATGGAGAGGATGATGACAGGAGCAGAGGGTAGCTGGTTAGCAGTGTGTATGCAGGGCTGAGGGGAAGCTCTGTCTGGAGAACCTGCCTGCTGCACATCAGGCCTTGAGCTCCATCCCCAGCACCAAAAAGGGGGATGGTTGGAGAGATGCCCAGAGGTTAAAAATGTGAACTATTCTTACAAAGGGCTCGATTCCCAGCATCCATGACATCAGGCAACTCATAACTGCTTGCAGCTCCAGCTTCAGGGGATCCAATGCCTCTGCCCTCTTCGAGTACCCACACACACACACACACACTCACACACACATACATACTCACACACAATCACACATTCACACACTCACTCACACACGCTCACACATACATACTCACACACAATCACACATTCACACACTCACACACACACACTCACACATACATATTCACCCACAATCACACATTCACACACACTCACACACACTCACACATACAATCACACATTCACACACTCACACACACACACTCACACATACATATTCACACACAATCACACATTCACACACTCACACACACACACTAACATCCACATACATATCGTTTTAAAAACAAAACCTTTTTGAAGGGGGAGGGAACAACCTCACCCAGGTGTGTCTCCAATGTACTAAAGACAAAGACTAGACAACCCCGCGTGACCAATCCTCACAGAGCACAATTCTCAGTAGCCAAAAAGTGAGACCAGCCCCAGTGCTCACCCCAGCCAAGTGGCTTAGGAGACGGTGCTGGCTCTTGGGAAATAGAGCTCAGTAAAGAAAGAAGAAAATCTGTCAGAAGTGCCACACACGAAAGGCCAGTCCTGTTAGATGTCATCTTCACGAAGGGACCGAAATCAGGAAAAGGTAGAGACGGGGAGCAGAGGAGCGGCTGCCAGGGACTGGGGCTGTGGCTGGTGGGGACGCTGGCAGAGAGCAGGTGTGGGGTGTCCTCGCTTCATTTCTGTTGCTGTGACTAGAACTTCCGAGTAAAAACAGCTTAGGAGAGAAGGGGTTTATAGTCCCCGGTTACAAACCATCATTGCCGAGAAATCAAGGCAGGAACCTGAGGGAGCTGGTCGCATGCACAGCCAAGAGCAGAGAGAAATAAACGCAGCATGCTTAGTGCTTGGCTCACCGCCTCTATTCTCTTTTTAAAAAAAAAAATGGAATTTTTGTGATTGTGTGTGCACGTGGGGGTGGAGCTTGTGCATGGGAGTGGCCCACAGAGGCCAGACGAGGACATCAGAGCCCCTGGAACTAGAGTTACATGGTTGTGTGCCACCTGGTCCGGGTTCTGGGAATCAAACTCGGGTCCTCGGCAAGAGTGATACGCACTCTTAATCACCGAGCCATCTCTCCAGACCCATCACCTACCCTACTCCTAACTGGTCCAGGACCCATTGCCTAGGAACCAGTGCCCCCCACAGTGGACTGGGTCTTCCCACATCCTTTAACACAGTCGAGGCAACCCCCACACACACAGACAGAGACAGAGACATGCCCACTGGCTAACCTACACAGTCTCTCATAGAGTCTTTTCCCTGGTGACTGTGCCAAGTTGAAAATTGGAACTAACTGGTCCCTACGGGTTTTATTTGGCTTGATGAAAATGGGAATCAGAGAGTGGTAGGGCCTGCAGAACACTGTGGGTTGTTCACTGTCACGGGGATGGTTCAGTTCTTTGCTTGTTTGTTTGTTTGTCTGTTTGAAAGAGATTTCTCTATGAATCCCAGGTTGGCTTGGAATTTGCTATGTAGCTGAGGCTGACTTCAAACTTGTAGCTCTTCCGCCTGAGCCTTCCTAGTGCTGGGTTTACAGGTGTGTGCCACCTCACCCAGCCTCCAGCATTGTTTTGAGTTTTAATTACTGTGCCTATGAGAGCCACTAAACAAAAAAGTCTCTAACCTGTAAGTCCCTCCCCCAAGGACAGAGACTTCCTGAGATGCTGGAGGCTGTTGTTGTTCATGTAACAAGCCACATGTTTTCACTCCCCTAAACAAGTTTAGTTGACCCAACTGCACCTGATATGCTTGATCACACGTAGGAGCGAGAAGTATATCAGGATGTACGCTTGCCCCTGATTGGACGAAGGTGGAAAGTACATAGCCTTACCTTTATAAACACCTGGCCAATGTAGATCATGGCCATTTTCCGGGAAAGCCAGAAGGGACCTTAACCAGAGTCCATCATTCTGGCCAGTATTTAATTGAA
Source organism: Microtus oregoni (assembly GCF_018167655.1). Lineage (NCBI taxonomy): Eukaryota > Metazoa > Chordata > Mammalia > Rodentia > Cricetidae > Microtus > Microtus oregoni. Next base: position 11,646,209 of record NW_024543084.1, on the reverse strand, counting down.
ACTTGCTTCAAATTTGGCTCAAAATTGTGGTAATGGTCTTATTCTTACCCAGTGGGATTAACAGTTAACATTATGCTATATGAAGATGAGTTCAAATTAGACAGTAAGGAGAGGGAGGGGGAAAGGAGAGCAGAGAATAGAAGAAGAGAGTGAGAGAGGAAAGATGAGGGAGGCGGGGGAAGGGGCAGTTACCACAGGGGTGTAGACTCCCCAAGGGATGTTGAGGTGTAGAGGAAAGGGGCAGAGGTTCCTCCCCAGAGCAGAGCCAGGAGCTGAGATATTTGCAGGCTGTGGTGGTTTGAATCTGCAATGTCATGTCCATCCCTGCCCCAACCCCTACACACACACACACACACCAATGTATTTGAACACCTGTTTCCCAGCTGTTGGCACTGTCCCGGGAGGTCCCCAAGCTGTTTGAAGGAGAGGGCTGGCTGACAGAAGAGGTCACTAAGGTTGGACTTCTAAGGGTGCATAGCCCCATCCTGCTTCCGGCTCCCTTCTCTGCTTCCTGGTCTAGCTTGCAAGCAGCAGCGACTGCTCGCTTCTGCCTCAGAGCGGCCAGCCTTCCCCTCAGAGCCACAGCCAAAAATAAGCCTCGCTTCGCTCAAGCTGTTTCTGCCACAGTGACAAGGTGGGTAACTAATACACACTGGTACACCAGTGTGACAGCAAGGTGCAGGGGACAGGGATTCCGTGGTGAAGGAACAGACACACATCTCTACCCTGTCACCCTCAACAGCCTGGGAATTTGTCCTAATCTAGCAGGGACTGTGACTTTGACACTGAAAAGAATCTCAGGACTAGCAAATCTATTGAAACACAGATGGAGGTTTTATTAGCAGTATTTTTGTTTCTAGATAGGATCTCACTATGTAGAGCTGGTTGGTGTTGAACTCACAGAGATCAACCTGCCTCTGCCTTCAGAGTGCTAGGATTAAAGGCATATGGCACCATGCCTAGATCGTTGAAGATTTTTTCTTTTTTCTTTTTGTGGGGGGATGACTGGTTGCTTTTGTTGCTGTTTTGGGAGTGGAGGGTTTCTCTGTGTAACAGCCTTGGCTGTCCTGGAACTCACTTTGTAGACCAGGTTGGCCTCGAACTCACAGAGATCTGCCTGCCTCTGCCTCCTGAGTGCTGGGATTAAAGGCAAAGATATTTTAACATAGTCTTATGCACCAGGGTTAAAAGAAAGGGAAGCACTCAGAAGAAAGCAAGACACACCCAAAGCAAGGATGTGGGCTTCACAGGGAAGAGTCACAGAGGATGGTGTTTGCTCTGGTGGAGAGTACGAGTCACTGGCTTGGCCTCAGCTGTAAATACCATTGGTGGCTCTCAAGGCTTCATCTCAAAAGGTTGTTTTAAAACTCTTTCTTCTTTCTTGTTTCTTTTGATAGGTGATATTATAGAGAGGCCCTGGATATGCCTTAGATGGAATTATAATATGATAAAACAAAACAAGAAGTCACTAGAGTTGCAAGGTTGAATACACGTCCTTTGCCTGTAAATGGGGTTTCTGGAGGGATTCCTAGACACTTGTAGGTTTATGTAAGCAGCTCTTAATTGTCCTGGAATTTTTGTGTCGGCTCATGGGAGGTTTCAACCAGCTTCCTGGGTGAAGGGCTCCTCTGCCATTCTTATGTCCCCCAAATTTCCCCTATATTTCTGTCTCACTTCAGAGGGGGACACTGAAGGAAACTGGGGACTGCTGCTCTTGCTTTTGAAAGAACAGTAAGATCGAAGCATCCCTGATCAGCCACTCAATCCCCTCACCTCAGGTCTCCCCAAAACCATATTTATTATGCATTCAGGTGACAGATGTCATGATAGCTCCCAGAGATGTCCTAACCCTGGGAGCCCTTGGACATATCACATTTTGCAGCAAAGAAAAATCCTAAGGATGTGTATTTATGAGCTCCAAATTAACTTGGTACTTGTTTGTTGTTTGTTTGTTTGTTTGAAGACAGGGTCTTATTGTGTAGCCCCAACTATCCTGGAACTCGCTGTGTCCAGGCTGGCCTTAAACTCACAGAAAATCTGCCTGCCTCTCTCTCAAGTGCTGGGATTAAAGAGGAGCCCACTAAACCAGGCTTCTTTAACCTGATACTCTTTAATCCAGCCAAGTGCAAATTCGCAGGACAAGAACAGACTGTAGCCAAATTCTTTGCTAGAAAGTATCAAAAACAGCCCCAGTTCTCAGTTCCTGACGACTCCTTCTTCACCACCACCCTGCCTCACAAGCAGGGCCCCCACCGTCCACACTTCTCTTGGCATTCTGCTCTTCGAAGATCCCACCCAAATGGCCCACTGCCTCTTCTTGGCAGCAGCCTGCAGCTTCCAACTTTTCCACATTGCTCACACAAACCAGTTCCAACAACCTCAAAAACATCTGGTCAGGTTTATCACAGCAGGTACCAGTTTTCTGAATTAGTTACTTTTCCTGCTGCTGGAATAAAACACCCAACAGAGGAGCTTAGGGGAGACAGGGTTTGTTTCGGCCCAGGATTCATCGTGCTGGGGAAAGCCAGGCAGCAGGAGCTTGTGGATGGCATCCACAGTCAGGAAGCAGAGAGAGGGGGATGCTGGTGCTCAGCTCACCTTCTCTTTTGTATTCAGTTCAGGATCCCAGCACAACAGGCTGTCCACAGTTGGGGAGCCTTCCATCCTTCATCAACCTAATCTAGAACCCCTCCCCCAAACATGTCCAGAGCCTTGTCTGCTAGATAATTCTGCATCCTGTCACCTTGGCAAGCAGAATCAACCTGCACCCCATTGTATAGCTGTGGCATGAATATGGTGTGGGGAATAGCACACAGTGGGGCTCCATCCACACAGTCAGCTAGCACGCAGTGGGGCTCCATTCACATAGTCAGCTAGCACACAGTGGGGCTCCATCTACATGGTCAGCTAGCACACAGTGGGGCTCCACCCACATAGTCAGCTAGCACACAGTGGGACTCCATTCACATAGCTAGCACACAGTGGGGTTCCATCCACATAGTCAGCTAGCACACAGTGGGGCTCCATCCACATTGTCAGCACACAGTGGGGTTCCATCCACATAGTCAGCTAGCGCACAGTGGGGCTCCATCTACATGGTCAGCTAGCACACAGTGGGGCTCCACCCACACAGTCAGCTAGCACACAGTGGGGCTCCATTCACATAGCTAGCACACAGTGGGGTTCCATCCACATAGTCAGCTAGCACACAGTGGGACTCCATCTACATGGTCAGCAAGAGGCTGCTGAGTTTTCTCTTCCCCTCGATGCTACAATGGACTTAAGCAAACCACTGGTCTTTGTACCAGATCGGGGCCTCAGGCACTGCTCCCTCTCTCCTGTTTGATTGTTGTACTGGGGATTGAATCTAGGGTCCCATATGTACTAAGCAAGTGCCCGGCTACTGTAATATATCACCATCTCTCGTTTTGCTTTTTATTGGAGACAGGGTCCCACCAAGTTCCCACCAGAGCCCTCAAACTCACTATGTAGTTGTTCAAGGTTGGCCTTGAACTTCAAATTCTTCTGCCTCAGTTTCCCCAGTGCTGGGATGATAGGCCTGTACCCCAAAACCTGGCTTCTCTCCTCTCTTTATTCCCTACTCTCTGGCCCTGAGTTGTTTATTTTGTTGTTTGTTTAAAAAAAAAAACACTTTATACTATTGTAGTAAAAAAGATGTATAAAAAAATCCACCCTCCTAACCACTTCAGAGCGTGTGACTCCAGGGTGTTAACAAACCCACATGTGTGTGACCATCAGCACCATCTACGCCCACAGCATCAGGTCCCCACTCCCACACTCGACTGTACCAGCCCTGGTCCCCTGGGAGTGACGGAGATGGATACCTGAGTTTAAATGATCTGATCTAAATTTAGACGATCAAATCTGAGCTGTTTCAGACACTTAACACTCCTATGCGCGGTGGAGTGCGGAGGCCCCTTGGCAGGCTCAAGGCTTCCTTCTCTCTCATTCTTGGCAGACAGGCATCTCTTTCCATAGATGCTGGGAACCTTCGCTCCTATTCTCAGGGCCCCCTGTGGCAGCCATGACTATGGATCCTGGTTTCCCTGGGTTACACATAGAAGTGTTGTCCCCCTGGCCGTGTGGATCAGCTCTGTGTAACATGAAGGACGAGCTCCAGACGAGCCTGCCAGGGACATGTGTGTGCGCCAGCTTTGTGGAAGGGCCCGAGGATTGCCGTGAATCCACAGGCATGTTGCAGGCCGGGGTGGCCAGAGGGGACCTTCAGTGGAGTCCTCTTGTTCCCCTCTGCTCCCAGGCAGCCTCCTGTCTCCTCTGCCCTTACCTTATTGGTGCAGTCTCTGCCAGAAGCTGAATGGAAACATCTGAGCAGCTCTGGCTGCCTCTCCAGGCTGAGATTCAAACACGACAATTTCATCCTTGACCCAGATTCAGGTTGCCATTTGTCTCTGTGCCTTGGGCTGCTGTTCCCATCAGTTCTATGGTAAAAGGCCCTGAATGAAAGGCAGATCCATTCCAATCTAAACCAACAACCCATAGCAACTCAAGGTAGTTCTTGAGGAGGAGGAAGAGGAGGAGCACACGGAAATAGACCCCCACCCTCTGGACCCACCGCTGATGCTATCTTTTAGCTGTGACCAGTTATTACAGCACGCCAAGGGGAGGCACCACCTACTGTCACTTTCACCAGAGTGGGCCACTCAGAGCTTGGGAACTGCATGGAGGAGGAGAGAGGTCTCTTACAGACCAGTGCTGGAGGACAGGGCAATGCAGCAGGTCTGGACTGCACTGGCCTCCTGCATCTCAGCAGCGCTATGGCAAGGTGACTCCAGGTTTCAATCCTCTGCTGGTCCCAGACTCAGTGTTTGGATGAACCTTGGCTCCTCTCTAGGGTTATGTGACAAAGACATGCCTGACATTTTAGGGACTTCCCTCAGACCCCACAGCCTGAGAAAGCCTCATCTCTCAGCTGAGGGCTGGTGGCTCCATGACAGCTATCCCATATCCACACCTGGCTCCTCAGCCTACACCACATGTCTGTCTTCCTTGGGAGCAGGCCTGGGGGGCTGGATTTGAACCTGGTGCAACTTCGGAGATGAGAAACAGGGGACAGAGGAACAAGGGAAAAGACATCAAGATAACAGCCCATCCTCCACCCTCCGCCCTTGGCGATCCTCAGAAAGGCCAGAGCTGTGGGTAAAGGGAAAGTAGGCAGCAGCTGGAGGAAGAGAAACCCAGCTAATACAAAACACGCCCTGTCCCAGGTGACCCACCAGAAGCCATGGTTCAGGAAACTCAGGACATCCAAACATGGGCTATGCATCACCACTGTGAGGAGGCAGGGGCCTGAGGGTGCAATTAGAAAGGGGGTTGCACCTTTTTAAGGGGGGGAAGAAAAAGGAGGAGGAGAAGGAGGAAGGAGAAGCACACAGAATACCAAAGGGAGGAGTAGGTGAGAAAAGAAGGGGAAGAGGGGACACGCAGACATCAGAGCCTCCAGGCCAAGGCTACAGTCTGACTGGGCAGCTACAGAAGTCAAGTAAAGGTTCATCTACACTTAGTATAGACAAGTGAAGTAGGCCTATAGGAAGGAGTTAGCACCGTTAGAGTAGTCCTCAGGCTCAAATCTGAAGGGGTGGGGGAGGCCACCTCTAGATGCTGAGAACAGCTATGTGTATAAATAAGGTCCCTCTAGAGTCACTGAGCTTCCTCTGCCTAGGTGCCACCTACTTGGGCACCTGGCCACTGCATGAAGAGAACCCTAAGAAACTCTTGCATCCTGACCTTATGCTAGGTTACAAAGCAAACCTCAACAGATACAAAAAGATTAGAATAACCCCATGTATCTTATCAGATCACCATGGCTTAAAATTAGAATTCAACTAATTTCAGAAAGCCCACAAACACATGGAAATTGAGCAGTGCTCATTTGAATCATCAATGGGTCAAGGAAGAAATAAAGGAAGAAATTAAAGACTTCCTAAAATTCAATAAAAATGACCACACAACATACCCAAATTTATGGAACACAATGAAAGCAGTGCTAAGAGGAAAGTTTATAGCACTAAAGGCCTACATAAAGAAGCTAGAAAAAATCCCACACTAGCAAATTAACAGAACATCTGAAAACTTATAGCAAAAAGAAGGAAACTCACCCAGGAGAACTAGATGGCTGGAAATACTCAAATTGAGAGCTGAAATCAACAAAACAGAAACAAAGAAAACAATACAAAGAATCAATGAGACAAACAGTTGGTTCTTCAAGAAAATCAACAAAATAGACAAACCTTTATCCAAATTAACAAAATCAGAAACAAAAAAAAAACAACAGACACAGAGGAAATCCAGAGAATCATTAGATCATATTTTGAAAACCTGTACTTCACAAAATTGGAAAACTTAAAGGAAATGGACAACTTTCTGGATAAATATCACATACCAAAATTAAATCAAGACCAAATAAGCAAATTAAATAGACCTATAACTACTAAAGAAATAGAAACAGTAATCAAAAGTCTTCCAACAGGGGAGAAGCCCAGAACCAAATGGGTTCAGCACAGAATTCTACAAAATTTTCAAAGAACTAATACCAATACTTCTCAAATTGGTCCACATAATAGAAACAGAAGGAACATTGCCAAACTCCTTTTAAGAGGCTACAATTACCCTGATATCCAAACCACACAAAGACATTACTAAGAAAGAGAATTACAGACCAATCTCACTCATGAATATTGATGCAAAAATACTCAATAAAATACTGGCAAACCAAATCCAAGAACACATCAGAAACATCGTCCACCATGATCAAATCAGCTTCATCCCAGAGATACAGAGACGATTCAACATACAAAAATTTGTCAAAGTAATCCACCATAAAAACAAACTGAAAAAATAAAACGCATGATCATCTTATTAGATGCTGAAAAATCCTTCAACAAAATACAACATTTCTTTATAATAAAGGTCTTGGAGAGATCAAGGATACAAGGAAGATACCTAAACATAATAAAGGCAATGTACAGCAAGCTAACAGCCAACATCAAACTCAATGGAGAGAAACTCAAAGCAATCCCACTGAAATCAGGAACAAGACAAGGTTGTCCACTCTCTCCATATCTATTCAATACAGTACTTGAGGTTCTAGTCAGAGCAATAAGACAACAAAAGGAGATCAAAGGGATATAAATCAGAAAAGACAAAGTCAAACTCCCACTATTTGCTGATGATATGATAGTTCATATAAGCGACCCCAAAAATTCTACCAAGGAACTTCTACAACTTATAAACACCTTCAGTAATGTAGAAGGATACAATTTAACTCAAAATACTCAGTAGCCCTCCTGGACACAGATGTTAAATGGTCTGAGAAAGAAATCAGAGAAACATCACCCTTCACAATAGTTACAAATAACAGAAAACATCTCATCAGAGTAACTCTAACCAAACAAGTTGAAGACCTGTATGACAAGAACTTTAAATTTTTGAAGAAATAAATTGAAAAGACACCAGAAAGTGGAAATATCTCCCATGTTCTTGGGTAGGTAGAATTAATAGAGTAAAAATAGCAATCTTACCAAAAGCAATCTACAGATTCAATGCAATGCCCATCAAAATCTCAGCAAAATTCTTCAGGGGCCTCAAAAGAACAACACTCAACTTCATATGGAAAAGCAAAAAACCCAGAATAGTCTAAACAATCCTGTACAGTAAAGGAACTTCTGGAGGCATCAAAATCCCTGACTTCAAACTCTACTATAAAGCTACAGTACTGAAAACAGCCTGGTATTGGCATAAGAACAGCCAGAAGGACCAATGGAACCAAATAGAAGACATGGACCTCAATCCACACATCTTCAAACATCTGATTTTCGACAAAGAAGCAAAAAATATCAAATGAAAAAAAAATAAAGCATATTTAACAAGTGGTGCTGGCATAACTGGATATCAACATGTAGAAAAATGAAAACAGACCCATATCTATCACCATGCCCAAAACTCAAGTCCAAATGGGTCAAAGAACTCAACATAAAACCAGTCACACTGAACCTCATAGAAGAGAAAGTGGGAAGTAAACTTAAAAACATTGGCACAGGAGACTACTTCCTAAATATAACCTCAGTAGCACAGATACTGAAAGAAACAATTAATAAATGGGACCTCCTGAAACTGAGAAGCTTCTGTAAAGCCAAGGACGTGGTCAACAAGACAAAATGGCAGCCTACAGATGGGGAAAGTTCTTCACCAACCCCACATCAGACAGAGATTTGATCTTCAAAATATAAAAAGAACTCAAGAAATCGGTCACCAAAATAATAAAGAATCAAATTAAAAAATGGGGTACAGACCTAAACAGAGAATTCTCAACAGAGGAATCTAAAATGGTTGAAAGACACTTAAGGAAATGTTCAACATCCTTAGCTATCAGATAAATGCAACTCAAAATAACTCTGAGATTCCATCTTACACCTGTAAGAATGGCCAAGATAAAAAACACTGATGACAACTTATGTTGGAGAAGTTGTGAGGAAAAGGGAACACTCCTGCATTGCTGGTGAGAGTGCAAGCTGGTACAACCCTTTTGGATATCAGTATGGCAATTTCTCAGAAAATTAGGAAACAGCCTACCTCAAGACCCAGCAATACCACTTTTGGGCATATATCCAAAGGATGCTCAATCATACCACAAGGACATGTGCTCAACTATGTTCATAGCAGCTTTGTTTGTCATAGCCAGAACCTGGAAACAACCTAAATGCCCCTTAACTATAGAATGGTCAAGGAAAATGTGGTACATTTACACAATGGAGTACTACATAGCAGAAAAAATAATGACATCTTGAAATTTGCAGGCAAATAAATGGATCTAGAAAACACCATGTTGAGTGAGGTAATCCAGACCCAGAAAGACAAATATATTTACTCCCTCATAAGTGGCTTTTAGACATAAAGCAAAGAAAAACCAGCCTACAATCACAATCACAGAGAACCTAGACAACAACAAGGACCCTAAGAGAGATATACATTGATCTAATCTACATGGGAAGTAGAAAAAGACAAGATCTCCTGAGTAAATTAGAAGCATGGGGACCATGAGAGAGGGCAGAAGGGGAGGGGAGAGGTTGGGAGTGGAGTACAGAAAATACTCAAAAAAACAATAAAAAAAAAAGAAACTCTTGCATTCTCTGTCAAATCCAGGTCATAGTCATGCAAGAGAACCAGGCAATGAGGATTTTGATTTTGATTTAGGATATCTGGTATTTGAAAGCTTTCTTCATAAAAAGATGGGATTTAGATCTGCTGGTTCAGAACAGCCATCACAGCTACTCAGGAATCTGAGGCAGAAGATTGCAAGTTCAAGGGCATCCTGGCTACAGAGTGAATTCAGCCTGGCTAGTCTGGACAACCTAGAAAGACTTGTCTCAAAATTCACACAGGAAAAGGGGACTGGAGATATAGAATACAGTGGTAGAGTACATATTTAATGGTGGCAAGACCTTGGGTTCAGTCCTAGTACCACAAATAAATAAAAAAATAAACAAACAGAAGAAAGAATGAGGAGGAAGCTTAGGAAGAAGTTTCGGGGAAAATGAACTCAGAGTCCAAGTGCCTGAGTCCCAGGAATCTATGGCTTCTGCTGGGCCTGGCCAAACACACAGATCCCAGAGGCCCAGGCCCAGAGCTTGGGAGCCCTCCAAAGGCAGGGCCAGCAGAACTAAAATGTGAATAAAGGAGATTTTAGGGGTGGGGGGAGAAGAAGAAAGCATTTGGGGCCATTTCAAGCTATATTAACCATGTTGCCACTTGTTTTATGGTTTGGATCTATTTTTATTTGGAATTGCATGGGTGTGAGAGGCTCACATCTTCAGGCACAAACATGAAGCAAAAAGAGCAAAGAAGAAATGGCATGAGACTATGAAATCTCAGAGCCTACCCCCATGGCTGACTTCCTCCCACAAGGCTATTCCTCCTAAATCCCACAAACATCACCACCAACTGGAGACTAAGGGCCCATACATGAGCGTGCTGGGAACATTCCTCATTGAACCACCACACCTGAACTTCCCTGTAGTAAAGGGCACCTGGGGTCACAATCTCAACTCCATCATGAAGAGTACCTCACACTGGGCAGCACATTCGCAGACCAGGAGAAAGACCAGGCAAATCAAGAAAACTAGACCAATAAAAGGGACGTTCTCTCCATTTCAAGGAAAATAAAACAAAAATATTTCTTATTAATAAATAAAACACAAAGAAGACACTTTGAACACAGCCAGGCAGATCAAGGAGCCAGGACACACTCATGGTGTGGACAAGGGGAGAACATTTGGAGCTCATGTCCCGAGCCAGGCAGCTAAGCCACGACGGTAACGGATCCACTCTGCTGTCGACACAAGGCCCACGTGGCACACTGAAGGGCATATGGAGGTGTGTGTCCCTCAGACTCTAAGGTCAGGAAACCTAGCATACAAAGAGGTGCTATTTGGAGAGAGAAAATTCAAAGTACATAAACATTCAGAGGGAGAGAGCCATCTGCCTGAGGCAGAACATCCCAGACACGGAGAAGGATGAGATCTGAGCCGTCTGTATCACCAAAGGGCTGCCTGAGAAAATAACACGAACTGAATGGCTGGTAGTGGTGTGTGCAGCAGCTTTAATAAACAAGACGTGACACCCACAGAAACAAACCAAACACCTCAAAGGTGACACCTCCCCATCAGAGCTGTTCTGTCTACATTGAGATACACTCTTCAGAATGTCCTGCAGGAGTCCACATGCACCAGAGAGAGACTTCACCGGTGTTTGTCACCAACCAGGGGACAGGTAGCTGATGCTCTGTAACCGTCTGGGAAAGGGAGGACTCTGGCGACACGGGGTTGACCTCACCTTTATGCCACACTAGACTGTGGTTCCAGCAATGTTCCCAGATGGATCCCTGGGCCCAGTGCTCACTAAAGAGACAGTGTGACCCATGGGGACTTCATCTTACACCTGCTCACCCCCCAGCATCTCTTCAGAAGAGGAGACATTGACCTGGGAATATTCACCCGTCAGAGATTCATGGTACAGAAAAGGTGAGAGCCTGGGATCCCTGCCTCAGCTTGTCATCCTGAATTATAAAGCAAAGTCAAGTGTCTGGCAACTCAAACCTGGTCCCAGGTTAGTTGAACATGAGTTTCTGTGCCTCAGTTTCTTCATCTGTAAAGGGCCACTGTGGAGATGAAATACAGTAGCCCGTATGCATGAGTTTCATAAAGTCCAATAGAGGCTGCCTCATAGCCCACCCGAATGTCTCCGGGTTTTGACATATACGTACACACTTCTTCCTGAGGCCTCAGGCTCCACATCATGGCTTCTACTGTTTGCCCTTGTGGGCCTAAGCTTCAGCACAGGACATAACCAGCCACAACCTGAAACCTCTCAGCAGCTGTGTGTACCCAGCACCAGATAAGGGCTTCATCCACTCTCAGCAGGCAGCAGGAGGGTGGCTCCATGGCAGGGGGAGGATTTTCTTCTGTGGCTCCTGCTTAGCAACACCCAGCAGCGCATCCTGGAGGCAGCCAGAATCCCCAGCACAGTCGTGCACTGAAGTGGGCTACTCGTTCCAGGCACAAGATTCTCCCAGCACAGCAGCCAAGCCCACCCTCCCACTGATCCTGCCCTCTGCCTGCACATCAGCCCCAGATTCTCCAGCTGAGGCCCCATTCTGGGCTTAGCAACGGCATTTCCATGCTGGCCAGAGCAGTCAGGGCCCCCTCCTCATTAGCTAAGGGTTCCCAGTTGAGCTGTCACTGGCGGCCAACCGCCAGCCTCCCCCAGGCCTGAGCTTCGATGACATCATTCTGGCCCTTGAAACAGTTAAGTAGAAGCAGATGTCGGCCTCTGTCCTGGGCCAGGGCACCCTAGGAAACTTATAAGAACAGCCCACGGTGATCAGCCATCCTCCACGGAGTGGACCCAGAAGTGATCAGAGGTACCAGGACGGCTGGCCCCAAAATAAAGCTTAGAGCCTGCTAGGTGCTTAGAAGTGCCTAATGAGAGGCCACTGTGCTGTCCTGGAAGATGCTTTCCCCCAAGTTTATGTCTACTTAGAACTCAGAATGAGGCCCTGCTTATAGAGAGGCCTTGCAGATGAGACAGTGAAGGACTAGGGTAAGCTCATGCTGGACCTGCCTGAGAAGCCCTGGACCCAAGGACAACTGTTGACGGGGGAGAGGAAGACCAGAGACTCTGAAGCCTGGAGAAGATGGAAGTGGCATTTGGGGTGATGATCTACAATCCAGGCATTCCTGGGGCCCAGAAGGGGGAGGGGCAGGACGGGAGTTTCCTCCCCAGTCCCGAGACTCTGTGAAGAGTTCAAGGCGGAGAATGAGGAGAAGGCTAGGGCACTTGATGTTAGATCTCTCCAGAACTGAAGAAAACACTCGGTTGTGTTATGTCAACTGATCCACCAGCATATATCACAACAACCCTGGGAAGCCCACACAGTAAGCTGAAGGTGTATGTCATTACTGCTCAATGAGCCCCCAAAGGTCCTAGCAATGGGGGCTGGTGAGATGGCTCAGTGGGTAAAGGCGTCTGCTGCCAAGCCTGAGGACCTGAGTTCAATCCCTGGGACCCACATGGTGGAAAGAGATAACCAATCCATCAAGGTAATCCTGATTTCTACATACATGCTGTGGCAAGCTTGCATGTGTGCATATGCACAAATGCATGCACACAGGTACCTACAAATAATTTTTTTTTTTTTTGGTTTTTCGAGACAGGGTTTCTCCGTAGCTTTTGGTTCCTGTCCTGGAACTAGCTCTTGTAGACCAGGCTGGCCTCGAACTCACAGAGATCCCGCCTGCCTCTGCCTCCCGAGTGCTGGGATTAAAGGCGTGCGCCACCACCGCCCGGCTACAAATAATTAATAAATAAATAAATTCATGCTTAAAAATAAAATGACCTGCACTGGGTCATAATTGAGTATAAAATAATAAGATAGGAAATTTTGTTTAATGTAAAAATACGTAAGTATTGAAGAAAACCGATCTGCTAAATAGCAGATAAAATGTAGTGGTTATGACCCCTGATGTCTATGTGACTGTATTAAATTTAAAAAATAAATTCAGGCTGACAGATGTGGGGCAGGAGGGACTCATATGTCAGTTTTTACAGGAAGCACTCAAAACAGAAGGAAGTAGATAGGGGATTCTAAACGGGAAAGAGAGCAAAGCTAGGCACTGGGTCTCATGCCTGGAATTCCAGTGCTTGGGATGCTGTCTTGATTACTTTGTTGTTGTGAGAAAATATCCTGACAAAGATGACTTATGGGAGAAATGGGTTTTTTTGGCTCATGGTCCACGGTCAAGGGGAAGGCCCAGCGGCAGGAACAGAGACAGCTGGCCATGTTGCATTACCATCAACAGTGATGAGTACTTGCACTCAGCTCCCTTTCTCCTGTCTTACAGGCTAGGAAGCCAGCCTAGGGAATGGCGCCACCCACAGTGGGCTGGGTGGCTCTTCCCACTTCAGCTAACCTAATCAACATAAGCCCCTCCGTGGCAGCCAGAGGTTCACTTCCCAGGTGATGCTAGACCTCGCGCATAGACATTGGGATTGACCATCCCAGAGGCTGAGGCAGGAAGGTGATGAGATCCAGGGCAGCCTGGGATGCCTGTAAGAGCCTAACTTTAAAGCCAAACAAAAAAGCACCATGTAAAAAGGATATCAAACAAAATATGTCTGAAGACAAAATGCACACATACTCTGTCCTCCATGCTAAGGAGACCAAGTCACCCAGAAAAGCAAACAAAAGCAATCTGTGTTAACTCCAGGCAGCCTTGAAATCAAATGTAAAAACTCAAACCCTCTATGTCTGCATTCCCAGGAGAGGTCATGGAGCAGACTACGGGACAAGAAGTCTGCAGGAAATCAGGAACAGGCAGACGTCAGTGACTCTGTGGCTGTGGTTCTATCTAGTATGACCCCCAGTGGCTGCTGTTCTCAGTGACTATGGCCTCCAGTAGCTGTGGCCCTGATGGTTGTGATCTTTGGTGGCTGCAAGCTGCTTGGCTCTCTGACGTTCAAGTGGAAACTTTAGAGAAACTCTGTCCCAAGACAGAAGCAAACTCAACACATCTCAAGGAACCCAAAAGAACTAGGGTGTGCTTTCTGACCACAGCTCAAGGTGAAGAGGAGGCCCCTGTACTTGGAGTTCACAAACACTGTGGGGCAGCTTGTTTTTCAGAAAACCACAGCGGGAATTCAAGCACTGTCTACTGAGGACTATGCCCAAGGATATTTGGTATGTAAAACACTTCACATCAAACCACAGGCATGACATTCTGCTGCGTCTCAGAGTGCTACAGGGGAATGCAACAGATAAAAGAGAGCCCAGATCTCAAGAAGTGAGAGAAGCCCCACAGGGCAGGGGTGGGGGAGGCAGGGGGTGCAGTGCTGTATTTCCAATGCTCAGGAGGCTGAGGCAGGAGCTTCTCAACTTTAGACCTTGTCCCAAAACATGGGGTGGACAGAAGTTGGAGAGACGGCTCAGCAGTTAAGAGCAGGTACTGCTCTTGCAGAGGGTCAGAGTTCAACCCACATCAAGTGGCTCGGATCACCTGCCATTCAAGGGCATCTAACACCTCTGGCTTCCATGGGCACCGGTACTCAGATGGTGCACACACTCACACACACAGGGGGTAAACACACACACATTCATTAAATAAATATACTTTAAATGGGAGTAAAAAGATGTAAGTATCCAAATGATCCACCTCTGACAGGACTAACGAGAAGAGAAGTGATGGTGTCTATAAACCACGGAAGCCATGTACAAGAACAGAGAGAATCAGTGTGCATGTTTTATAAGGTGACATCATGGAATGTGTGCTCATAAATTTAAATTTGCAACAAAATGGACTCATTCCTAGACTGACTCAAGAAGGAAAGATCTAGATGGTTCTATAATCGCTCGAGAAACTGAATCATCCGTCAAAAATCCTCCCAGAATTGAAACCTCAAGATGAGAAGAATCTGCGGTCAACACTCATTTTTCACAAATAATCAGAAAAGAGGGACCTCGATCCACATCCCACAAGTGCGACAAGAACAAGGTGAGGGCCATTACACCTCAGGTTCACCACGGACCATAAGTGCAGATGGAATCTAATCCACTAAGACCAAGCACCTACGGGGTTAATGCACCATGACCAAGGTGGGATTAACTAAGGAATTCAGAGCTAGCTGATTTAACTTTCAGAAGAAGGCTGCTATCTGCTATGCTGACAGCCAGAGATAAGAAACCCAGGCCTGGTCCTGGGGGTCGCTCAATGGGGAAAGCGCTTGCTGTGCAAACACAAGGACCTGGGTTCGGTTCCCCAGCATCCGTGGAAAAGCCAGGAGTGACAGCACCTGCTACCCAAGCCCCAGAGAAACCTTCTGCCCAGGTGAATAGGTGAAACCAGGTTTAGTGAGATACCTTATCCCAATCAATCAATCAATCAATCAATAAAGGAGAGTGATAAAGAAATTTGATTTTGACCTCTGTGCCCCCTAATGTGAAAGCATCACACGCTTACACACACATGTACTGACCCCCTCACATACACAGAAGGGAGGGATCTTTTCTCTGTGTGAAGAGAACTATTTGGATTTAACATATATATATAATGTGATTTTTTATTTTTAGCAGTCAGTGAGGTGTCTCAGCAGGTGACTTGAGCTCAATCCCCAGAACCCACAAAAAGGCAGATGGAAAGAAATTTTACAAAGCTATCCTCTGACTGGCACGTGCATGCCATGGTACATGAGCGGCCCACACACGTAGAATAAAAATTAAATATTTTTAAATAAAAGGTCTCTTCAATAACATACACACTCACAAGAACAGAAGGAGCTGGGCAGTGATGGTGCACACCTTTCATCCCAGTACTTGGGAGACAGAGGCAGGTGGCTCTCTGTAAGTTCGAGGCCAGGTTGATCTACAGAGTAAATTCTAGGATAGCCAAGGCTACACAGAGACACCCTGTGGAGGGGGGAGGGGACAAAAGGAGAGCTCTTTAACCAGACAGAGGGTGCTTATCAAACCTCTTCTATTAGAACCTGCTTACTAATTTATCTTCGAAACAGTCACTGAAAAGAAAAAAAATCAAGCTATCACCAAACACAGACAACATGAGACATAGATCTATGGCTGTTTAAGGAAAACAAGAAGCTTAGTAAGTAAGCAAAGTGGTCAACTCTGCCAAATTTAACACACAATTTAACTACATTTCTGTATAATAGCAACACATATCTACGAATGAAATAAGAAAAAAGATGCTACTCATTTTAGCATCAAAAAACAGTGTATGAATGCATTGGCCAAAGATACTAGGAAGAAAATTCCTTAGGAAGAAGCTTGGACACTAAGATAAGCCTCTGAGCGGTAGCACAGGACACGTAAATATATTATATGACAAGCGAATGGCTTGGCAGACTCCATATTGCAAACATATCAACTGTCACCCAAAGAGGTGAATAGATTGGGAGAATAGTCCCCTGTGGAACTGGCAGATGCTCTGGTTTCATTTCTGTCGCTGTGATAAAACATGCCGACAGAAAGCAACTTGGGGCAGACACGGTTTATTTCAGCTGGTAGTGTAAGCAGAGACTGCTCCTTTGTTTCCCAGCTGCCCAGACCCAAATAATCACACAGGGACTATATTAATTACAATACTGTTTGGCCTGTTAGCTCAGGTTTCTTATTAACTAACTCTTACACCTTAAATTAACCCATTGCTATTAATCTGTGTAACGCCACGAGCCTGTGGCTTACTGGTAAGATTCTAGCATGTCCTTCTCCTTTGGCAGCTACATGGAGTCTCTTTGACTCCGCCTACTCTCTCTCTATCTCTTCCAGCCTGGCTATATTCTTCCCTGGCATAGGCCGAAGCAACTTCTTTATTAACCAATGGTAATAAGACATTGTCATAACATACAGAGGGGAAACCCACATCAGGTATTTCCAGTTATAGTTGTTAGTGTAGGGAGGTCAAGGCAGGAACATCAGCGGCTTAGCCATCACACCCAGAGTTAAGAGCAGAGATAAATGAATCCTACATGCTCTTGCTTGCTTGCTTGTGCTCATCTGGATTCTATCACTCTTATATAGTTCAGGAAACTGCCTAGGGAATGGTGCCACCGACAGTGGACTGGGTCTTCCCACATCAGTTAAGGCAATCAAGACTTCCCCAGCAATGTGTCTGAAGGCCAACATGAGGAAAACAATCCCTTATGAAGTCCTTCCTCCCAGGTTTTGTCAAGTTGGCATAATTAATCATTACAATCACAGGTGATTGTAAGGTCAGATGTCATGCTAACTTTCCTTGAAGACATGGAAGATAAAAGGACTGCCTATGCTTCCTAGGTGCTAAGATTAAAGCTCTAACAACCACGGAGGTGTGAAACCGGAGCAAGAACAGATAGGAGACAAAATAGAGAGCTCAAAAAGAAAGACAATATTCCCCAGGCACAGCACTTGGGCCCACCAGGAAAGAGACACATCAAAACAATCCTGTTAATAACCAGCCTGTACCAGGAGGAAAAATGAAACTGGTACCCTATCTGGCACAGGATATGAAAATCCGTCCCAGGAGAGCCTATGGTATTAAGATGATGACTTAGAAAATGACCTGCTCTTCTCAAGCGAGAAACTGAAACTGCTAACCATAGGACAGGGATGTCTCTATGAGTCAAAAGAACCACGAGGAAAATGAAGACATGGGCCAGGGACTGAGGGAGCTGTAGACACAGTTAGCTGAAGGCACAGCTCTAGGATCTACAGAGAGCCATCATTTTATTTTCTTGTGTGACTGTATTCGCTTATTATGTATTTTTAAAGATGTATTTTATCCTTACTCATGCATATGTAGGGAGCATGGAGATGATCAATGACCACAGTGGCCCAAAGAGGAGGTTGGATCCCTGGAACCAGAGTTATAGGCCTTTGTGAGTGTGGGTGACCTGCCTATGGACCCAAACTCAGGTCCTCTAGAAGGGCAGCAAATGCTCTTAAACACTGAGCCACCATCTACCTTCTATATGTATATATATTGAGATGGGATCTCTCATGTCTCCCAGGCTGCCTTCAGACTTGCTATATAGCTGAAGCTGGCCTTGAACTCCTGTTCCTCCTACATCTGCCTCCCAAATTGCTGGGGTTACAAACCTGTGACACTATACCTGGCTTATGTGGTGCTTGGGATCGAATCCGGGGTTTTGTGCAGCTAGGCAAGGGCTCCTACCAACTGAACTATTATCTCAAGCCCAAGCCAATACTTTTAAAACAAAGGAGTAGCAATATAAAAAGGAGCAAGAAATTGAACAATGACCTTGTCAAACTGAACTCTACATGACAAAACAAAACAAACAAACAAACAAACAAAAAACACTTGAGATAGGACTGTCACAATGAGTTAAGAAACTTCAAGTTAGTTCAAACTACAGGATTCTAATACCTACCACTAGGTTGGTAAAAATAAATAAATATTAGTTTGAGTTAAGATTTCAGAGCAGTAGTAAGTCTCATTGATGGTATGAGCATAAATTTCTAAACTCACCATGGAAACAATCAGAGGTGGTCTCTCATGTTGAACATGTGGCTGTCTTACAGTCTCTCAAACCCTGGAGACACCATCCTACATCTGCAGCTGTAACTTGTATAGAGATGTCTAGGCTATGTAGCGTCCCACAACGAAAATAAACCAAATAGCCGAGGGGTGCTGGTGCATGCCCAGCACTCAGGAGGCAGAGGCAGCAGATCTTTGGGGTCAGTGCAGACTGGTCTACAGAGTGAATTCCAGGACAGCCAGGACTACACAGAGAAGTCCTCTGAAGCCAGATGAAGCCAAGGACAATCACAGAACGCACACTGCCCAGCAGAGAAAAGTAATGTGCCAGAGAGCATGAGACTGCGTGGTTGAATCCCACCAAAAATTGCCAGACAACCCTAGCCAGCACCAGGCCCCAGATGAGATGCCTCCAGGGATAAAGGAGCCTGCTGCCAAGCTTGACAATAGGAGTTTGGTCCCCAGGACTTACACGATGGAAGGAGAGACCCGGCTCCTGAAAGTTACCTTCTGACCTCCCTCCACACATCCTGTCGTATTTACACACGTGTTCACACACACATAATTAATTAATTAATTAATCAATTAAAAGCTGAACCAAGGAAGCAATAAGGGACTGGGAAAGTGGTTCACTGGGTAAAGTTCTTACCATTCAGGCATAAAGGGCTGAGTTCAGATTGCCAGAACGCACACATAAGCCAGGTCCAATAACCTGTTTGTGTCTATGACTCTGGCACTGTGACAGAAGAGTCAGGGGACCCCAGGGTGTGCTTTACAGCCAGCCTAGCCAAAACAGTGAACTCCAGGTTCAGTGAGAGACCCTTTCTCAAAGAAGGAGGAGGAGAGTGATTGAGGAGGATACCTGGTCCCGAACTCTGACTCCACATGCATTCGCATGACCATCCATGTGCACATACATCTGATCACACACATGCACACACGTGCACACATATGCACCACATATGCCACACACATTTTCTAAAAGAAGCAGTAATACACCAAAAGTTTTAGAGTCCTATTGCATACGTCCATTACCTGAATACTGGTCACGTGAAATTGTTTATGAATAAAAACCCAAAGAGAAACAAACTATGGTCTCCTCTCAAGGCAAGTCTTCAGCTGCGCTAGGCAATGACAAGGCAGTGTGTTGGGAGAGGCGGGTACACTCTGGGACAAGCAGAGCATCCCTTGGCATCTTTCTCCATCTTTTGGCTGCTGTGACTTCTTCACTTTGCAAGCCCAGATGGTCCTCAGCTTACAACAGCGTTCCTGCAGAGCCAGAGGGGAGCTCGCATCATTTTAAGTAGAAAGCGTGTTGGTTACTCCCTGTCTCTCACACATTGTAGCTTAGGAGCAGTGTGCTGTAGACCATAAGTCATTCTCTCCAGCAATGGTGGGGTGTCATACAGCTGTGGCCAGATGCTGCCACCTTGCACCCAGAGGGGCTGCACTGCAAACCGCTTTAAAGGAGGGTTCCTATGGAACTGAAAGAGGGGTCTGAGCCATGGTATAATTGAAAGTCTAAGTCAAGCCATCACGAGTTGGAGGTCACCTGTACTTTAAATAGCGTGCATTTGTACAGTCTATTCTAAGTGTGACATGCATTGAAATTAGAATGTATTTGTCACCATTGAATTTCTTTTCTAAAAGATGAGAGTTAGGTTTGGGATGAGGTCTAAGTGGATGAAGCATTTGCTGTACACAAGCATGGTAACCTGAGTTTGGATCCCCAGAACCATACACAAGCCAGAGATGATGGCACATGTCTATAACTGAGCTCTGGGGTGGGAGAAGACAAGCAGGTCCCCTAGAGCTGGAACTGGTGAACTCCAGATGCAGTGAGAGACCCTACCTCATAAAGTAAGGTGGAGAGGGGACAGAGAGTTGACTCATCAGTAAAGCATGTCTACAGCTCTCGCAAAGGACCCAGGTTCGGTTCCCAGCACTGCATCAGGCAGCTCACAACTGCCTGCAACTCTAACTCCAGAGCATTCCATGGGCACACACACACATGTGATACATAAACTCAGAGAAGCACACACACACACATGCATAAATAATAATAAATAAATCTTAAAAAGCAAAGGTGAAGAGCAATGGAGAAGCTCACCCGGCATCAACCTCTGCCTTCTACGCATATGCTCACACACTGGCAAGTAAACCCAAACACAGATGTGCACACACATGATCACGCCACACACACACACACACACGCACACACACACACGCATGCACGCACTGGCCCTCAATGATACAAAGAGAAAAATCTTCAAGGTTCCAGTTTCTTCTATCCCAGCCAGGTGTGATAGCACACACCTTTAATCTTAACAATTGGGAGGCAGAGACAGCAGGATCTCTGTGAGTTTGAGGCCAGCCTGGTCTACATAGCAAGCTCCAGGACAGATGAGACTACATGGATCTTTTCTTTAAAATAACACACACACACACACACACACACACACACACACACCAGATTCTTCTATCCCATTAGCCATTTGAGACAGCTCAGAAAAGAGTCCATCTCTACATCCCTGGCTCTCAGCTCTGCCTGGCTACCCACTGGTGGTGGCTACCCACTGACGCAGGAAATGAGTAAGAAATCGAATAGCATCTAGTCACCCACAAGCCCAGGAAGGGTAAAAAGTGACTCAGACCTTTGGCTGCTGATTAGCTGCTTGGTAACTTAAGCTATTGAGAATGGGACAGACACAGCATGGGAGGGGGGGACATGCCCTTCGGGGTCCTTTAGACACCCACAGGAGAGGTCACCCTGGACTCAAAGGTCAGGAGTTTAGGAGTTCAGGGAGATTTAAATCTGGAAGTGGCTCAGCCAGGGTCAGGCAGGAAACAGTATTCACCCCCAAGGTTCAAATCCCAGACATTCACTACCAGACTGCTTAAAGGAGAAAAGTAGTAAGGGCTAAGGAAATGGAGAAGCAAGCATTGGAATTCCAGAGACCACAATGGTCGCCGCTGTCTCCAGCCTAGAGCTAGCAAGCCCTCCCCTACAGAAGTCAGCTCGAAGCAGATGTGGTGGATACTTGGTCTTCTGGCCTAGCAGCATGGCTTCCCACATCATAGAGAGGACACTCAGAAATCCCCAAGGCCAGTCCCACAGGTATTCTGATGCACTGCCCAAGAGCCTGGTGGGGACACATATGGGCCCATAGATTAGCTGTGGAGACGAGAGCTTGTCCAGGGATCCACTATCTGGGAATGTCAGGCAATCTCCTCTCTTTTCTGGTCCTCAGTTTCCTGGCTTGGAAGTGGGAAGCCTAATAATTTGCCTCCGCAGAGCTCTCTGAAGGTGATTCAGTAAAGACGGGATATGCCTGGTATGTCACCCGTAGGTGAACAATAGGAGCTCCCAGAATCCTTGCTATTTGATGTGGAATTGGCAGGGCAAGAATTTAAACCTGGTACTGTCTGGTTCTGTAGTCTTTGCTCCTGACAAGAGGAATAGAAGGACCCCACCCTGTTGTCCAGAGGAAGTGTCCAGAGCAGAGAAAGTGTTGACTGCCTTGGACAGGGTGAGACCAGTCAAGGTGGGACTGTCCTGAAGGGCCCCATGATAACGGAATAGTTATGGAAGGGAACCCACCTCTGAGGTGGGGAAAAGCAAGTTCGCAGCATGGGGGGGGGGAGGGGGACTGGTATCTCTCTGTCACTCGCGGGGGTGAGGAAACTGAGGCAGGGAAGATCGTGGAAGATTCCTTGGCATGAATTGACCAGAGAGTTTACTGCCTGCCAGACAGAGGAAAGCTATCTGAGGGAAGAAGTGTGGCTAGGTGAATTTTGATTTAGAAGTGGACTTCCAGAACATGAGTCTGAGCGGCTGTCCTTCACAGGAAGCAGGAGGTTCTCGAAGCTCTGAGATGGAAGTACCCTGCATGCCTTCTAACCCAGTTGTCACAGCACAATGTCCTCCAGCCCCTGTTCCATGGAAAAGACTGCCAGGACATGACCAGAATGTTCCTGCTGGCAAAAAGAAGCACTTATGGGGTGCTCCCATTGCTGCTGCGATCCTCAGTTTCCCCACTCCAGGCTGTTGTAGTGGGGGAGGTGGTGATGGCCCTCCACTGGGGGACAGCTGTTACGGTTTTCCCAAGACTTTTCAATTTGTTTTAAAAAGCCCTTGGTCCTGGGTAGCCCCTCAGGCTTGGGCTGAGAGGGCAGTGGCCACCCTAGAATAGACAGTGAAGACTGGACAGAGGTTGCCAGACTGGGGGCCCCCCGCTGTGACCTGAGGCTCTTTCTCTCCCACCCTCCCACTCTGCAATAACACAGCACCTCCCTGAAGCTCTGCAGACAGCTGCGCCCTTCTGCTCTGAGCTCTGCTAGTGATGAGTCAGCCAGCTGGGCCTCCCACAGGCTGGCCAGTCAGAGTACACATGCCACGTCCTCATCTCCAGCCCGAGGCTGCCTGCGGACCACCCCCACACACACCCATCCAAAGATGGATTCCGCAATGGAGCCCAATCCTCAGTAGCAGCAGGAGCCAAGGAGGCTCCTGAGAGGCCAAGCCAGGACCTGAGAGGCAAGAAAGAGGTAGGTTGGGTCCCAGAGGCATGCAGCCACATCTGCGCATGCACATCTGTCCAACCCCTCTAAGGACTTGTCCACAGACATACCCACATGGAACAGTCGGCTATATGGGGGAGGCAGCCTTACTCTGAGGCAGCCCACGAAGACCTCCTGGGCTGCAGCTAACCTGCTGAGCCACTC
This sequence comes from Microtus oregoni, assembly GCF_018167655.1. Taxonomy (NCBI): domain Eukaryota; kingdom Metazoa; phylum Chordata; class Mammalia; order Rodentia; family Cricetidae; genus Microtus; species Microtus oregoni. The sequence goes on along the minus strand of NW_024543084.1, from coordinate 11,622,906 downwards.
AGAGCAGCCTGCCACAGAGTGAGAAGACACATGTTCATGGTGGGACACACAGCTGGCCAGAGGGACTGGCTACACCAACCCAAGGCTCCGCCCTTCACAGCCCCTCCAGGTTCTGAGTACAGAGAAGGACCTTGGCTCCTTCCCATGCTCCCAGTGGGATGAAAGAGCATGCAAAGCCCAAGTCGGGTCATGCTGAGCAGAAGAGGCCCAAGTAGTGCCTTGTGTAGGGAGGACAGAGGTCCACGCTCTGATAAGGGCCCTTGATGTATACTAGCTCCGTGGTGGCTTTTGTTTATTTGTAAACCGTGGATGGAATTATTTATTTACTTTATTTAGTTGGAGGAGGAGGCCATGTGTCACAGCACACATATGGGAGCCAAACAGCAACAGCTGGCAACCGCTCCTATTTCATCATGCGGGTCCTGGGTATCGAACTCAAGCTGTTCTTGAACTCAGGCTTGACAGCAAGAGCCTTTACCTACTGGTTCATCTCTCCAGCACCCGTAGTAACTTAAAAACCCTGCTTCGCCTGGGGCCTTGGCAGAGCCTTTAGTTCAGTTCAGTTTAGTTTAGGTCTTTCTGGGTAGTCCCTACAGGAGCCTCTGTGAGGAGACGCCGGACAGGATGTGCTATGAGAACTCAATGTGTGAGACAGTCTTAACCTATACACTGCCCCCCAGCCCAGAGCTTGAACAGGTGAGATGAGAAACAGGCATGCCTCCCATCCAAGGAGCCCTAGGCTCTCTCCCCAGACCCCTTCCTGCACACTTGGGGAAAGCAGAGGCAGGAGGATAGGGGTATGAGACAGCCTTCCTTCATCCCAACTCGGGGGTCTCTAGCCAAATTCTTGTCCTACCCTGTCAGCCCTTGGTAGGTAAATGAGAATGAGGACATGGCAGCTCCCAGGTATGGTTGAAGAGAAGGCTTTTATTATAGATATGAGGCACAGTCAGAGGTAACTGGACAGAACATGACGAGGGGCAAGGGAGGAAGAAAAGAGGGGAGAGAGAAAGAGAGAGAGAGAGAGAGAGAGAGAGAGAGAGAGAATGGCTGAGTTGTATAGGAAAGAGAAGCTGGGGAAGGGAAGGGAAGCTCGGGCCTTGAGAGGTTTAGGGTAGGAGACAGGTGTGAGAAGTGAGGGGAGGAGCCAGGACTATGTAACCAGTTAGGGGTGCTGGGAGACGGGCAGCCACAGTCCCATTTGATATGTTAATAGGTATCTCAGTTATTTGAGACTTAACAGTGGGGAAAGCCAGATAAAGATGGAGGCAAGAGAAAGAGGTTTGAGTTTGATTAGATCAGACTCTTAAAATGCCTCAGCAAGCCTTGTCTGATGCCCTCCAAAGAGTTCCTAGATCCACAGACCCTTTCCAAGTTGCCCCTTGGGAGCAGGGGCCGGAAGCAGAATGACGGAGTGGCGTGGGGAACATGGCCTGTCTCCATGTATTCATTGTGTTCATTTGAATAGCTAGCTGTCTCAGTTTGATGTCACTCAGCTTCTGACTATAAATGTATCCATGTCACATACAAATGTCAATGGAGGAGCTGGAGAGATGGCTCATACTGTGAAGGGCTTGCCACACAAGAATCGGGAACTGAGTCCAGATCTCCGGCTCCCTCGCCAAAGGAAAGGCGCAGTGGTGAGCTTCTGTCACCTCAGCACTGGGAAGGCAGGGACAGGGGATCCTTGGGATTTGGTGGCCAACCAGCCTAACCAGAAGAGCAAGCTCCACACTCAGTGAGAGAGCCTGTCTCAAAGAAAATAAAGTCTCAGACTGCAGAGATGGCTCCACAATTGGGGCACACATGCTTTCCTTGAAGAGGACCCAAGTGGCTTGGAAAGAAGGTCTAAACCTTACAGCCTTAAAAGGGCCTGGGCTGTAATGTTGGAAAGTTGGCAGTGGGAGGTTTGGGGACAGATGCTAATGAACTCAGAGGTTGGGTCCAGGGTGCTGGCCTTTGCCCAGGGATTCTGGTTGGGTACTGACAGGTCCACAGTCAAGAAGCAGGGTGCTTAACAGATTGGGATCAGCTGGCTCCCTCCCTCCTTCCTGAACCTGAACAGTGCTGCCCACAGCAGAGGGGGCTCCCCGGGCTCTTCCCACCCAGTGCCAGCCAACTGGTTAAGTAGAGCCACTTACAGCCTCCCAGGGAGTCTCTTCCTTCAACAAGACCAAGGGCATCTTTAGAAACTTGAGGCTGTTACATCCTTGCCATTGGCAGGCATTTGGGCCCTCTGGGGTTGGTCAGTCTGTGTTTGTCATTACTGTCACACACCAGCTCTCCCTGATTCGGGAAGCTTCACAGAGTACCCTAATTGCAAACGAAGGGCCCTGCACAATGCTGCCATGACCTAGCTCCCCGTCTCACTCCTCATCACACAGAGCCTGCAGGCCAGAGGAATGATTGAAAGGCTCCTAAAGATTGAGATGTCTCAGTGGTTAAGAGGACTGGCTGTTCTTCCACAGGTCGTGAGTTCAATTCCCAGCAACCACATGGTGGGACACAACTATCTGTAATGAGATCGGGCGCCCTCTTCTGGTGTGTCAGCATACATGGAGGCAGAATGTTGTATACATATGTATTACATAATAAATAAATATTTTTTAAAAAAAGATTTGCCAAAGCCTCGAGGTGAAAAGAGATCGAATATCCAGCATTTGAAGGTGATTATATAAAATAAGGTTCATCTAAGCAATGGCATGTTGGTAAACAAGGATGAGGGTGAGATTCTGACATCCGCTGCTGCAGGGTAGCATGCACATGAGTGCGTGTGTGCGTGTGTGCGTGCGTGCGTGCGTGTGTGTGTGTGTGTGTGTGTGTGTAAGCCCTCCCTCCTGGTGCCCAAATAGAATCTGGCCCAGTGACCTGGCTAAACAGTCCTGAACACCCACGGTGAGCATGTTGCATACTGGGTATGTGTGTGTTGTGTCCCTGGTCCCTGGGCTGCTGCTTTCCAGGAGTCGCCCCCTTTCACTTGGGTTTTGTTTGATTTTTTTTTTCTCACTGCTGTTTGCCTGTAGTGCACATTTGCCCAGTAGGAAAGGAGAGTGGATCCCTGTAGGCCTGGAGCATGGATGAAGGCACAAATAGAATCCAGCCTTTGCTGATCTGGTCCCTCCGCCAACTTCCTGCCCAAGTATGGTGAGCAGCAAACAGAAGCAGGAAGCGTGGTTCTGCTGTGACTGTGCCTCCGAAATACCACCTCAGCACAGAGAATTCCGCTGCAGACCCCAGGTGCTCTGCTTATCAGAAGAAACTACACAGACCCCTGGGAAGTGCCTTCATCCTGACTCAGAGTTCTTGAGCCCTGGGGATGCTGGGCAACTGTGCTTGACACTGCTCCAGTAGCAAATGCCTTGCAGGGCATCGGCCAAGAGCAAGTTAAAGCTCAGGGAAACTCTCCAGAGGCAGCTCTGGGCGCACTGGCTGCTCAGCCCACAGCTGGGGGCCTTCTTCTCTCACGGAGCCAGGAGTTCCCTTGGAGTCATTTCCCATTTATCAACTAGCCCTCATAGCAAGGATACCAGGAAGTGGTTCAAATGTGAGCCAGAACCTTCTACGACACCCTTAGCCTTGGCCCTTTCTCCTAACTCAGAACTCACAGGAGTTTATCCAAGTAGATCATGAGTTACTCTCAACTGGAGCCTTCTGCAGGCTTGCTATGCTTATTTCACCACCGTGGGAGAGCACGGAAGGCAAGATAGTGGAGGAAATGACTTTACTGTCACAGAGAGTGCTCATTGTGTGTGTATGTGTGTGTTTGTCTGACTGTCTGTGTGTCACTGTGACCAAAATCCATGACGATAGATAGATAGATAGATAGATAGATAGATAGATAGATAGATAGATAGATGGAAAGATTTATTTTGGTTCCTGGTTTCAAAGAGTTTGGGCCATGGTTGATTGACTTCATGGACTTGGGCAGAACATCATAGTGGTAGGGGCATAGGGGGAAGACGATGCTCACTTTTGGCAGACAGGAAACAAGAGAAGAGCACACAGGAAGAGAGAGGGGTAAGACACAGCTCAGGATGGGTAAAGTGCTTGCCACACAAACTTGAGGACCTGAATTCAGACTCCCAGAACTATCTACAGGCATACCACCCTGCACACATCCAATCGTGTCAGATTCCCTGAACCTGTGAAAAGAGCCATGCAGGTGTGGCAGCCCTCCTGTAATCTCAGGGCTCAGGAAGCAGAGACAAGGATTCCTAAGGCAAGTGGGCTAGCTGAACCAGCTGTGGTGGCTTGGAAGAAAAAGGGTCCCATAGGGAGGGGGTATGGCATTGTTGAAGGTGTGGCCTTGGAGGAACTGTGTCACTGTGGGGTTGGGCTTTGAGGTCTCCTATGTTCAAACTACACCCAGTGTGGAATACTGTTTACTTCCTGTTGCCTGTGGATCAAAACATAGAACTTTCAGTTTCTTCTCTAGCACCATGTCTGCCTGCATGATGCCATGCTTCTTGCCATATTGATAATGAACTAAATCTCTGGATTGTAAGCCAGTCCCAGGAAAATGTTCTTCTTTATAAGGGTTGCTGTGGTCGTGGTGTCTCTTCACAGCAAGAGAAATTCAAACTAAGACACTAGCCAAATTGGTGAGCTCCAAGTTCAACGAGAAAGCCTGCCTGGATAAATAAACTAGAGAGCAATCAAGGGAGACACCTGATATCAAACTCTAGTCTGTGCATGCACAGACAGACAGACATGCACACACAGAGACACACATACACATGCATACATGAAAATATGCATCCTCATACCCCACATACACATGAAAAAATAATTTAACATATAGCCTCAAAGTACACCATTCAATGCCTACCAAAATTCCTATTCTGAGTTGATATAAGCAACATCTTCCCAAACCCTTAAGGTCACAACAACCGAGACAGATTCAACCAAAATCTACGCTGGTGCACCAATGAGTTTATTGAGCTAAGTTACAAAACATAGGTGCAGGGTTACTTACTGAGTATGGATATTCCTCCTCCAAAAGGCTGTAGGAAAGTCTTTACCCAGCAGGAATGAGGGCTTTCCTACGGCCACATAAATAGACTCCCTCTACTAGTCTCTGCAGGCTATATATTCTATCCCTTCTGATGTGGGATTCCCCTCTATATGCTGTGAATATGTTTTATTACCATTGCTTATATAGAAGCTGCTTTGGGCCTACAGCAGGGCACAATATAGCTAGGAGGGGAAAATTAAACCAAATGCTGGGAGAAAGTAGACTGAGTCAGGGAGACACCATGTAGTCGCTGTAGGAGACAGATGCCAGAACTTTACCAGTAGACCACAACTTCGTGGTAAAATATAAAATAATTAGAAATGGGTTAATTGAAGATGTAAGAGCTAGTTAGAAATATGCATAAGCTAATAGGGAAAACAATATTGCAAATAATATAGTTTTCTGTGTGATTATTTTGGATCTGGGTGGCCAGGAAACAACCAAGTGGCCTCCGCCAATACCCCTCCCCAAACCCATGCAAATTTAGGATGAGATTGCATACAATGGGTGGTACGGAGTGGCTGGGTGCTCAGATGAGGACCCTGTGACCCTCCAGACCCTCTGAGGGGGGAATATAAGGAGCTGAAAAACCCAGTCAGGATGATCTTCTTCAAGAGGGCACAGCTGAACACTCAAAGATGATGATTGTTTGGCTTGGAGGACAATCCTGTTTGCCACCTAAAGAGGGGAAGTGGGATATCCACTTACTCACAGAGGGAGGCAAGAAGACAGCTCAGCTCTCCAGAATTTCCCACCCTGCACTGGGATGAGAGAGAAGAGGTGGGTGGGAGGTTCTCAAATTCAGGTCATCTGGCCAAGAAGCCAACATAAGGTAAATGAGGCAGGTGGCTGGCACCTCCTGGAGGAAGTGCTGCCACACTGGAATGCCAAGAGCTGAACTTGTAGTGGTAGCCAGTCCATGGTGAAGCCATTGTAAGGCACAGCTGCCAAATAGGGAGATTTCCCAGCACACTGTAGGTGGGTAGGACTAGGGAAGTGTTGTGGAGTGCTTCCAAATCAAAGTGCTTCTGTGAGTCATGGTGCCTTGTACCCTCCCTTCAAAAATGACTTGGGGAAGCCCTGGGGGTGGAGCCTGCAGACATAGGGAGCCCTGTTCACAGGAATAGATGGAAGAGGAACTGTCTGAGAAGGGCATCTGCCCCGAGTCCCATGGGAGGCCAGATCTGTTTTAGAAAAGGGAACCTCAATAGGGAAAATGCCTCCTTAAGGTTGTCCTGCAGGCAAGAACAAGCATTTTTCCTGGTTCATGATTGATTTTGGAGGGTCCAGCCCACTGTGGATGGTACCACCACTGGGCCAGGAATCCTGGGTATGTACAAAATCAGACCCAGCAAGCCATTGAGAAGCATCCTTCATGCCCTTTCCCCCATTCCTACCTCAATGATCAGCTGTGATGTGGGAGTCTAAGACAAACAAACCCTTCTTCTCTAAGCTGCTGTGGCCGTGGTATTTATCTCAGCCACAGAAAGCATGCTCATAAATAGGAGACCAGCTACCCTAAGTACAGTCCTGATTCTCATAGAGGAAGAGGTCTTCAAGAGAAAGGGAGCCTGTAAGGACCAGTGTGCCTGTATCTGGTGCGGCTTTGGTTCTGAGGCAGATGGGATAGATCCACATCTCCCCAGAACACTGAGAAGATGTTACACACTATTTAATAGCGCTATTCAAATCACTATTTGTTTTAATGCTGTGTTCTTTGTATTCTTGCTGTAAACACCCTCTTTTCTTGTAAGAAGCAGCGATGTTGGGGCTATGATGATTGGACTCCACAGTTGGTAACTCTTTGGCTCCTTTACTTCCCTGGTTGACTTGAAGAAAAGTTACCAGGCTTCTTGAGAAGATACACAGTTACAGCCCCTGCTTCCGTAGGTGCAGCCTCAACCCGGGCTTTTTCCACAGCTCTTCCAAGACGTTTTTGCTAACACCAACCTCGGCGAACTCTACAAGACCTGTGTATTAGTTACTTTTCTGCTGCTGCTATAAAACACCCCAAACAAAGGCAGTCTAGGGAAAAGAGCATGTATTTTAGCCTGTAGTCTCGGAGGGAGGAGTCCGCCCTGGTGCAGAGGCATGGCAAAAGGCGGTTCACACGGTGGCAAGAGTAGAACGCTGAGAACTGCCGTCCTCAACAAAGACAAAGCTGAGAGAGCGAGCTGGAAGTAAGATGAGGCTGTGAGCTCTCAAAGCCCACTCCAAGTGAGCCACACCGTATCCTAACCCGCCACCACCTGGGAACCAAGGGTTCAAACACGCTGAGCCTATAGGGGACTTCTCTTTCAAGCCACCATGCCCTGCAACCATTCTCACCTAAGCCAGACGGGGAGCACTTCCCGACAGCTAGCCAAACAACTGCTATGATTGGTTCAAACACAAGCCTTAATTTTTATGCGGGTACGCTGTGATTGACCCGTAGCTATATAGGCAGGTTGTTTGGGCTCAGTTAGTGAGTCTGATGTGTGAGAATTTTTTTTTTTTCTATCAAAGGTGGCTAACCAGACAAGGGCCAATATTCCCTAAACCTCCCCCATCTTGTGATGTGCCTGTTTACCCAGCCCCTAGACATTCCCAAGATCTGCCATTCCCTTCCCTTGCACAACCGTCAGCCAATTACAACAGAGTGTGAGGACAAACTCCCACCAATGGGATGGGACCCAGCTTCCATCTGCATTAGGGATAAAAGACAGAGACCACTTTGGCCACATGTGTTGATTGCTAGCCCAGTTTGGGTTCTGGTCCACCCTTTTTGAAAAATAAAAATTTCCTTGCCAGGTCACTTTTTCTTTGTGCATATTTCTTTGTAGGACACTGAGGTGATTCTTTTCCAGCAAAAGAAACACTGTAGCGCTGGCTCGCTTTGTGTTGCAGCATTAGGTGCTATAAAAGGCTCTCTCGAGGGGTCTGCCTTGCCTGCCTTCAATCATTTGGGCTGAGCTGGTACTATGAAGAAAGCAGCAGAGAGCGGATCGGCAGCGGTAACGGAGTTGAGCAGTGAATAGAGGCCTCACCACAAGAGCAGCAAGGCAGCCAGCTGTGTGACAGCTGACGAAACAGCTGAACAGCTGGAGAGAGATCTGGGCAGGAAGAAGAAAGAAGCAAAAGCTGAGGTGTTGGTTATAAAAGAAGGAGAGAAAGGAGGTCTTAAAGACCCAGAGAAGAGAAATTTCACACCCGAGAAGATTGCCCAATCTTCCAAAGACCCTCAGGGACCTGTGGAGTTTTTAGGGCCAAGTATCTCGGACACCCAGACCAAGAACTCCAGCACTGACCAGAGTTGGGGCTAAAGAACCCCTGTTTCCTAGACCTACATAAGAGCTGCTTAAGGCTTGCAAAGCTTAAAGAGTTTGCATACCCAAGGCCTGCAGGAGAGCTATGCGAACACTAGAGGGCACCACCTGCTATGCTCCCACCTGCTACTGCCACCTTTCACTCCTGTCAAACACAAAGATCCAAAAGCTCCCAAACACAAACACTTGCAAGCTTCTCTCTGCCCACCCACAACATCCACCCACGTGGAGCAAGAGGACCACAGATGGCTGACCAGTAACAGTTTCATCCGTCCAATGGAGGGAGCAGCAGGACAGCAGCGGAACCACCATCTCAGGCTCCTAGCCTTGGAGACTCTCTACCATCCAGGGACTCCCAGAATATAAAGCAGAGCCCGGATTGGCATGCTTGAGACGCATGGCAGAGAGGACAAGGGAGGTGGCCAAGCCTGGAAAGTACATTAGACCCAGCTTCCAGCTCTCCCTCTAGAGAGTGGGAAAGCAGACCAGAGACCTCGCCTACTCCAACTTGTCACACACACACACACACACACACACACACACACTCACTCACCACCACTCCTATCAGTTGGAAAGAGGACCTAGGAACAGAGTGGAGATGGCAGACAGGGTCACCGAACCCCAAGAGCTCATGCACACCAACAGGCATGATTTGGGGCCACGTTTCATTTTGTTCCAGCTGCATGGATTGTCTACAACAAACACACCTGCTTCTGTAGACAACCTGCTATTCCAATGAGCTAGAAGGGGGTGACATTGGAAGGTGTCTCCTACAAGATGCTAAAGGAAATTTGGCTCCAGCGGGGAGCCCTCCAAGGTGGTCTTTGTACTGAACACTCAGATTCAGCACCTCCCCCCAACACACGCACACACACACACACACACATCCCAGGCCACCCAATCACACAGATGCCATTAGCCCTTTCCTGTCCATTCCGCCTCACACAAAGGGCCAGGCAAGCCTACTGCTGTGGTGAATGAGTCTCCATTCTACCTGAAAGTGACTAGAAAATGTGGGTGTAGGGTGTGCCATCTCCTCCCTGTGGCCCTCTCTGTATCTTTCCTATAAGAAGATAGTGGTGAGCCCTCTGAGGTCTCACCCAGCGCCAGGAATCTTATGATTTCATGAGCCATGGTCATTATCCCTGGATAAACTCTGTGGCTCCCAACACTGTGGACCAAGAAGTGAGTTCCAAAACCAAGAAGCCCCATGGAGACGTGATGCACACACCCACAGCGCCAGCCAGCCAGGCCTGGCATGGTGCTGTGACTGCCTGGCCTTACATGGAAAATCCACGTCTGAATACCTCCTCTGGTCATCTGGGATGGATTAGGCTCTGGCCCTGGGTCTGGGCAGAGTCTAATGAAGGCCAAAGCCAGGGAGTTTATTCCTGGAGTGATAATAAGTCTCCCAGCTTAGAAGACCAAAGCCTTGGCTAGCCAGGAGGAGATCTCTATCACTAAGAGACCAGACACTCCTTGTCACTGCCCCACCCCAGGACCAGCAGCCCAGTGTGAGGGATGAGGACCATGGACCTACAGCTGAACAGGGCTGGAATCAGAGTCTGCCTCTCACCTGTGCAGCCCTGGCTCCCTCCTAACAGTCCAGAAGTTTGGTGAATAGCTGTCCTGTCCCTTATCGCTAGCTGTCCCCAAAGCCTAAAACGGATTTTTTTTTCCTGGACTTGACTCAGCTGCCACAGAGAAGGTCAGAAGAATCAGGCAGCCAGTATTTCAGAAGCATCCTTGGTCCAGCAAGGGAAACTCATGAAGGGTAAATATCCCAGACTCCTCTGCCCTTGGATGGGACCCCAGGGAGCATTTGAATCACCATTATAATGGCCTCATATGTGCCCTGTGGGGCCTCCCATCCTCTTTCCATATCTGAGCTTCCTGGGGGGCATGGGTACACCCAAACTATGCATGTTTGCCTTCTGGATGGGAACCTAGTCTAAATTAGCCAACCCACTGCTACCAGCTTCTTCCTACCCAGTCAGAGAAGTGCAGGGAACTGCGTGCCCAGAACTACCAGAAATGCATTTCTTGGAAACCATGAAAACCAGCTGTTTCTGGTGGCACAGACCTGTGGTCCTCGCTACTGAAGAGGCTCCAGCATGGCAACGTCAAGCTCAAGACCTGTCTGGGCTGCAGAGTGAGTTCAGGGCCAGCCTGGGCAACTGGATGAGACACTGTCTCAAGATGAAAAGTAGAAAGAAGGCTGGTGATGTTGCTCACCAGTGATGTGCTTGCCTGGGGTGTGTAAGACCTTGGGTTTGAGCCCCCACTCCATGACAGAGGGGGGTGAAGGAAGAAGGGAGGAGGAGAGGAGAAAAGCAAAGAGAAGCGTATGGGAAAGAGGAAAGGGGAAAAGAGAACTTGAGGAAGAGAGAGGGAGAAGGAGGGAGGGGGAGAGAGAGAGAATAGGAAAGTGATTGATTCTAAGCTAATTTCACACACCACACAGAAACTGGCCGGATATGATCCGCAGACAGTTTACCCCTCCTGCCCTATACAAAGCAAAGTCTGGGTGGCTTAAGGAAGAAAATCTACCTTGGGCCATGACAAAGCCAGGGAACCTGGAGGTGGGTGGTCCAGGAATCCAGGACACAGGTCTTACTGTCTTCCCTGTGGGTCCTCTAAGGTCACCCTAAGCATCACTGCCCACTCAGCAGACAGCGGGAAGGGGGAGGCAAGTATGGTTGTGGGCATTAGGAGTGAGGAGCATGGTGGCGAGTGCGCTTCTGCCGTGGTCCACGCAGTGCCTTAGTCTTCATTCAGCACAAGGTTTGGGGAAGGCTGTCAGCATCGGTTCCTTGCGTGACCTCTGTCCTCTCTAAAGGTTTTCCTGAGTTATTCTGGCAGCCCTGAAAAGCTAGACTCAGCCATCTATTCTTAATAAACTAACTGAAAAGGCCAACTTAACAGTGAATATCAGAAAGGGGAGGTTTATTTAATGTAGCCACATCGGGAAAGGGGACAGAGTAATTAAGTGAACATACTCATATACACCAAGTCCATGTTCAGGGTCCTAGTGTGATGTTTAGGTTAAAAGAGAGGGCCCGGGTTATGCATAGCTAGGTAGTCCCAGTCAAGGTGTGGCCCCACTCATCCCTGACCCATCAACGTCTCAGCTCCAGTCTCTCCAGCATGGTGGTCTGACGAGATGCAAATCTCTTTCCAGGAGAGCTAGTCCTCTGGGCTTCCTCCTTTTTTTTTTTCCTCCCCAGACATGATATTCTGAGGACATGTCAATTTCTTAGTAAACATTATTTGAACTATCTAATAGGCAAAGGGAGAAATACATGCGTCTCTTTAGAACATTCTCATTTCTGCCAGGATGGCCACAAGGGGAAGGAGAGGTTAGAGGTTCTCACCAGAAATCAGACCTTGTGGTTGTATCTCATCAGCTCTCTCTAGATTGCCCTAGGAATGTTCTCCCCTGAGAACTGAGGACTTCCAGTAGCCATTGGAAGTTCATGTGCCTGGCAGCATCTTTCTGTGTTCCTCCATGATTTGGCACATTGGTTGAATTCACGTATATTTGTTCCTAAAGATCTCCTCCTAATGCTGTTTCGTCTCTATGAATACATCCATCTTCCTGTAGGTGCACAGCTGGGTTCTAAGTGTGAGCTGCCTTGAATATCATCCTGTGGACACATCTGTGCACAGCCCACAGGCATGAGTGTGTTTCCCTGGGAGAAGACTGCCAGGTGGCAGCAGGCAACACATTCAGTCCCAACCCCAACCCTGAACACGGTTCACTGTGCCACGGCTGTCCTACAGCTCACATCCTGCACAGAATCGGCACAAAGCTGATTCACACCACAGTACGTATGCTCCCCACCTCGCAGGTTGGAGCAGCACCCCAGCTGACCCTCATCACCCCAGGATCCCACTTGTGACGGTTACTTTTCTAGGTGCTGGAATGAAATCCTACTTTGCTCTCTGTTGTGACCCAAACCAACTTGGGGAGCAGAGCTCAAGCAGGCACTGAAGCAGAGGCCATGGAGGAAAGCTGCTTTCTTGGCATGCTCCCAGTGGCATGCTAGTCTATCTTCTGATTCCACCCGGGAGGGCTTGCCCAGCAGTGGCCCCACCCACAGGGAGCTGGGCTTTCCCACATTGTTGACCCACAGTCATTAATCAAGGAAATGCTTCAGAGGCTTGCCTGCAGGCCACACTGATGGAGGCGTTTCTCAACTGCAATTTCCTCTTCCCAGATGACTCGAGCTTGTGTCAAGTCCTGGGATGGGGAAGGGGGCACAAAAACAGCACAATGCCTAACAAAAGCAGCTTAAGGAAGGAAGGGTTGGTTGTGGGCCACAGTTAGAGGGTGCAGTCTATCATGATGGAGGAGACACGGCAGTAGGGGCCTGAAACAGCCAGTCGCATCACACACGCATTTAAATGGTGTAAGATCTTTAAAAAGGGAGGGGACTAGAAAGACGCCTCAGTGGTAAAGAGTATCTGTTGTTCTTCCTGAGGACCCAAGCTTGGTCCCCAGCACCCGCATTGGGTGTTGGCTCACAACTATACAGAGTTCAGCTCCAGAGAACTGGACAGCCTCTTCTGACCTCCATAGGCATCTGCACAGAACACAAGTGTGCGCGCGCATGCGCGCGCACACACACTAATGGTGATTTTCAAAAATGTCTTGAAATCCAGCTACAAATGTACAGAAAACACTAGATCACTGTTAACGCCTGCTAGACTAACTACCACCCCACCCAAACTCCAACTATCCACACACACACACCTAAACTAAAAGTTCAGATATAAAGTCACTGACACCAATCTTGCCTAAGGACCTGAAGACATGACAAGGTCACATGCCTGGCCAGCTTTAAATTAAAGAGGATGCAAAATGTAGGCGTAGAGGAATCCATGCATGGTCTTTGGGTTTTGTATTGTTTTGTTTAATATTTTTATTTTATGTCTATGGGATGTGCCTGTGTGTATGTATGTGCACCCCTTGCATGCCTGGTGTCCGAAAGGTCAGAAGAGGGCATTGGATCACCTGAAGCTGAAGTTACAGATGCTTATGTGCTGCCATGTGGGTCCTGGGAATTGAACCCAGGTCCTCTGAAAGGGCAGCCTGCGCTCTTAACTGCTGAGCCATCTCTCCAGCCCCTGCAGTGGTCTCTCTTTGTTAAGAAACAGACAAACATGACTAGCATGGGGAAAGGTAAAAGCCGGATGATATATAAGATTGTGCTTTCCTGACTACTCAGGTAATGAGGAAAAGGAGGAAGGACCTGCTGCATTCAGGGTTCAAAACTTTTCTCTACAGTCAGCCAGCACCTTCCGCTCTGGGGTGACACCAGCTTTGCCAAGCCATGAAACACGCTGCCTCACTTTGCCTACTCTGAGTCTCCAGGGCTCTGATGACAGAAGGGAGTCCTTGTTTCTCACAGTCAAGAAGCAGAGAGATGAACGCTGGCGCTCAGCTCCCCAGCTCCTTTTCCATACGTCTGGGACCCCAGCACTGAATGGTGCCGTCCACATTTAAGGTGGGCATTCCCTATCTCGACTAACCTAGATAATCCTTTGCAGACATACCTGCGGGGGGGGGGGGGGTGTCTTCTAGGCAAGTCTCGATCTAGTCAAGTTGACAGTCAATATTAACCCTCACAACACCTGGAAATGAAGAACTAGGCATCCTGTCTGACCTGTTAGCAGTCAGTTCAAAATGAAGTTGTGCCAGACCCAGCCAGACCAGCACAATCTCGTGCTTCCCTGGGGAATGTGGCAGGATCCTGTAAGATTTCCCTACATCTCCCAAGACCCAGAGTCTGACTCTCCACTCGGCCTCATACAAAGAACAACACCCAGGGCAACGAGCAAGCAGGAACAGCAGTTCTACCCCACTTACTGGTAGGTCACAGGAGTGTGGTCCTTGTCCCTCCCCTTCTGGATCAACCACAGACTCATCACAACTCTGCCAGGGATATCCAGCCTGAGGTCTGCAAGCCAAGTGACCTTTGTTGCCCACATCCTCACTTAGTAGTTCCTCCCATGAGAGGAAAAAGAATGGGCCTCTGGAATCTCGAAAAGTTTTATTTGCTTCTCGGTGCATCTATTTAAGATACAGACATCAGAAATCTGGCAGGTAGAGGCTCCCAGGACCAAACCAGCACTTAGAGGGTCGCATTGGCTAGATCCAGGGACAATCTAGGATCCAGATCTAGTCAGGAGCCCCTGGACCCTCACACAGAGGGGATTGTTCTTTAGGGCCCTTAGAGTGGTGTGACTGCCCATCCCTGAGACAGATCACCAGATCCCAGGACCCTGAAGCCTCCCTTTGCTAAAAGACACCTGTTGCTACCTCTTGCCCATGATTTAAGCTAAATCACACCATGGCTGGTGAGAAAATGGTAGCTGAACCTCAAAACAATAGAGGGACCTACATGACGGATTATAGGCAATGCAGAACTGGAACCACGGGGCTGGTCCTAACATTGTGCAGGCTGAGCATGACTTAGGTCCATAGTCCTAGGCCACGGGATTTGTGCCTGTCCAGAGAAGTATCCAAGGCCTCCTGACCCTGTGGGACTGCCACCTGCAGCAAGGGTCATATGACTGAATGAAACAGCTCTGAAAAATAAGAGCCTGGCTAAGGGACTCCAGGCACCAAGGTCAGGGCCACAATCTCTCATATGTGTAGTACCTCCTAGTTCCTGCGTGGAGATGGAGTGAACAGGGCACAGGACAAGGCAGCTGCATGAGAAGATGCTCACCCTTCTGCCTTACTGAAACCCACCCTTGGGTTCAGTGGGGGCCCTCTCTCTGATGGACAAGGCCCCTTCAAGCTAGGTACTTTATGGCTGGATTCGTCTGCAGGAAGAGTTAAAAACAAGCAGCAAGTGCCCTCTGGGTGTCATAGGGGAGGCCTTGAATGACACCCCAGAAAAATGGGTGCTAACCCTTGTACCCTGAACCTCAGAAGAGGGGATTTAGGTTCCATCTCCTCCCAGATTTCTTTCAGTGAAGCTCAGTGAAGAGCCCAGAACTCTCCCAGACCTTGTCCCAGGGCCCCACCTTCAACTTTTCCTTAAGCTCTATTGCCAAGGACGGTGTTTGGATTCTCTGAAAAGGAGCCTGCAGAACTGCATTCAAAGCATTTTTAATGCATGCAGCAACCACCATAAAACCTACACACAGCTAATTTTGTCTGCCTGGTTTATGTATTTCCTAAATAAATCTTCACAGAGACCGAGAAATTTTTTTTCCCCATTCCTAAGTGAGCTACAGAGCACATTTACCAGGGCGGAGCGAGTCAGACAGTGCCAGAGGGTGGAGGGGACAAGAGAGACACAGAACAAGAACATGTGTCTGCCTCCAAGAGGAGGGACCAGCCTGAAGCACAAGCTATTTCATCAGCTGCTCCTGCCCCAGATTCTGGGCTCCAGGACACCCAGACAACGCCAGGAGTGGGCGTGGTGGTTCTTCAGGCCCCAGCAGAGAAAACTGTCCAGCTACCTTCCCCCAAATGAGTCAGAGACATGCAGGCCACAGCTAGCCCTCTTGATGGCCAGGCTGGCAAGCATAACTTATCTCAGAGTGACACCGAGAAGAAAGTTTGGGTAGCAGGGGGATGTGAGGAGACATCCTTATCCATCTCCCCCCATCCCCTGCTTCAAGGAGTTCATGAGATAAGTCCTCTGTTTGACATCATACTCTTCCTGTGAAATCCTTCTAAAGAGCACCAGGGTGGACAGGACAATAGCCACCAGCCCTTGAACAGCTAACACAGGAAGGCAGGAGATTCCCTCTGAATCTCAAGCACCAAGAAAGAGCATTTTCCTAAGGCTGGGAGCCAGGCCTTTGTATGTCACCCACCAAGGTCTGTGCCCTGCCTTCACCTCCAATCAGGCATCTCAGGACCATCTCACTTACCACAGACAGACATTCGGGTTGTCCAAGCACCCCAACTGGTCCTGCTCTTACATGAGTGGGCCAAGTACTCTGTACCCCATATGCTCCCCCAAGGCACCCCAGTCCCAAGCCATAGCAAAGACACCACAGTGTGGTTGGGGGACAGCAGAGTAAGAGAACTGCCTAGCAAGGCTGGAGTCCAGTGGAGGACCAGAGGAAAAGATGAAATGGGGAGCAGACCCCCTGCAGAGCAACTTCCCACCAGTGGGCTATTCGCACAGTCACAACCTCCCCAGGCACTGCCCAGAAAGAACGAGGCTCACCCAAGAAGAAGGAGAAGGCTCCTTCCAGACAGCAGTTTCCGGACAACCCTTCGCCTTCTGCCCAACGGTGGTCCTAAGTAGATGGGCAAGACCCTCTTTGTCTAACCTCTCACTCGACCTCCCTTCCTGCCATATTGGATATCTGCCCTGACTCCTGAAATAGAAAATTGGTGTATTCGTGACAAGAGAGGCTAGCTCTTCAGGCTAGCTCCCTGAGCCACAAAAACCTGTTGTCCTCATAGACAAGAGTCTCTCTCCCCATTAACAATGACATATGGGCCTGGTCCTATCCCATCACCTGACCACTAGGGACAAGTCCACCAGGTACAGGGCAAGGCCAGGAGGTCTCCTGGACAAACTGGTCTACTATAGGATGTGGCCCTAGTCTTCATCCATATCTTGTTAAAACCATAAAAAAAGATATCTAAAAGTAGCTATCATCCTGAAAGCATCCATTTCAGACTAATAAAATGCTTTCTCTTCCCTGTCAGCGGCAGCCTGACTCTCCCAAATCAGCATCCCCTTTCCCCAAAACACATTTTGCCAGTTAAAACTACCTGAGTTGGCCTTGTAGCTCATTCAAATGACCGAGGTAGGGAGATCATGAATTGGAACCTAGCCTGGGATACAGAGTGGGTTCCAGGCTTCTGCCTGAGGGTCCACTCTCAGTTTTCATCTCTATAATCAGGGTGCGTTCCATCTCATCCCATATAATGTTTTTGAGGGGAAGAGCAGGGACCTGGTAGCATGAGAATTAAGAGTATTTGTGGGGTACCATCAGAGAAGGGCCCACCCAATGTGGTAAGGGTAAGGGTGAAGGTCTGGAGTGCACTCCCAACGGAGGGTCTCCCTGAGTCCCAGCACAAGGGACAAGGCCAGAATAATACAGTCCCCATCCAGGGCCCTGACCCCTGGGCTCTTCCTTCTGCCCCCTTGCTTGTGAGAATCAAGACAGTCTAGAGCTCATACAGGGCATCCGAGTGGTGCCAGGATAAAATGTCCTTCTGGCTGTGTGTCCTCTAAGTATCCCAGTTGGAAGGCCTGGTTCAACAGGCTAACAGTCTTCGTGGGGACAAATGAACCTGCCAAAGCCTCCTCCAGGGGCATCTAGTGGGGAAAGGATAAGAGATCACCAGACTCTCCAGGGTAGTCGCAGGGCCCTCCCCACAGAGGCCACATCTTCAGCCTTTTGGGTTGTTGCCAGAGCTCTGAAAGATACTCAATGTGATGGCTAACCAACGTTATCAACTTAGCGGGATGTAGAATGGCCCTGGAAACATCTTCAGGTGTGTCTAAGAGGACAGAAAAGTTTAGCTGAAGGAGAATATCCACACTGAATGTGAGCAGTTGCCATCTCATGGACTGGTGCCCCAGACCGAATGAAAAGGAGGCCAGGCACTGAGCACCAGCATCTGCCTCCCTTTGCCTCCTGATCGCTGACCAACCCATTTCCCGCCATGAACACTGCTCTGCCGTGGTGGGCATGTACTTCTGAACTGTCAATCAGCCCCACCTTCCTGAAATTGCTTTTGTCAAGTATTTTGTCTCATCAATGAGACTATGCGACCTCAGTAAAGTGCTCTGCATGTCACAGAATGTGTCTCTGCCCTGTCTGGCTTCTTATGTTGTTGCTGTTGCTTATTTTTCGAGACAGGGTTTCTCTGTAACTTTGGAGCCTGTTCTGGAACTCGCTCTGTAGACCAGGCTGGTCTCAAACTCACAGAGATCTGCCTGCCTCTGCCTCCTGAGTGCCACCACCACCTGGCCCTGTCTGGCTTCTCTGCAGCAGTTGACATTCTTGCATTCGAAGGTGAGGGACATTCTGGGAAGCCACATGGTAGAAACCAAGAGTCTGCCCTCCAGGAACACTGGAGCATCTGCCTGGGGTCCTCAGCCCCACAGTTCTGCAGATGCCTCCATGCAAGGCTAGTGGTTAGACTCAGCTAGGGACTGTGCATGCAGGATGCTGTGGTTTGAATGGGGAATGCTCTCTATAGTCTCCTGTGTTTGAATACCTGGCCCTCAGCTGTGGGCTCTGTCTGGCAGGCTGTGACTTCTCAGAGGCAGAGCCTCACTGGAGGAAGTGGGTTGCTGGAGGTGGGCTTTCAGGATTTATAACCCGAATGCGCTTCCTGTCTCCTCTCTGCTATCTAATACCAAATGCAATGTGACCAGCTGCCTCCTGCTCCTGCCACCATGTCTGCCCTGCCATGATGGACTACCGTGCCCTCTCAAACCATGAGCCAAAACAGGTCCTTCCTCCTGCAAATTGCTTTAGTCTTGTATTTTGTTACAGCAACAAGGAAAGGAACTCAGGCACAGGGCCAATGGCAGTCCACGGAGTCGGCAGCTGCAAAGGAGGTGTCCCCTGCATCCCTGAGGACAGTGAGGACCTCCAGTGGTCACCTCAGGATAAACCATGGGTCCCTGGTTCTCCTCCCGCAAGCTCTGTTGTCACACTGGCCTCGCCTGCTCATTGCCCAAAATAAATACAAACGCAGTGGCTTCATTCAAGGATTGGCTTAGGCACCCAGCGTCCTATGGGTGTGAAGTCACGTCTCCAGAAAGAAAGATGCTCGTACCTGCAGGGCCCTGCCTCTCCCTCCCATCCAGGTGTGAGTATGGCTGACCTTCACACCTCCATTCTGCCCTGAAGTCAGAGTGAGCCCTGTGGCCCCCTGTGTCTCCAAGAGGAAGTCCACTCCACAGCCATCAGTTCCGTATCCCATAGCTCCTACAGGAGAGAGTGCATAGGCAGAGGTCAGGGCATCAGTTGTGGCCACTGTCGGGGCAGCTTATTGGAACAGGTGCAGATGCACCTCCCACCAGGAAAGGAGAATGGATCTAAGAGGAGGAACGTCTATTGCACCGTGTCTGTGGCACACTGCCCAGCCTGCTCGGCCTTTCCACTGCCCTGCCAGCTTACTTGTGCTGCCCACCCAGTGGCTTCCCTGGCTAGGACAATGGAGAGAGCAGTCCAGGGACCCACAGACTCCACCAAGCAGCACCAAGACGAGACGGTTGTGCAACCAGAGCCCTCGGGACTCAAGGCATGCAGTACTCCCAGGTAAAAATATACTCAGTTCTAGATCTAACTGACATGAAGTTGGACCTTCTAACCAGGCAGACTAATCAGCAGCAGCAGCCCATGAAACTGCATTAGCCAACAGGAGCTTAGACTGGGGAGACTCAGGGCACACAGAAGCCAGAGCCCTAAGGACATGAGGGCCTAGTGACACCTCCACCATGGCCATTAGAACCTCCACAGTCTGTTTCCCTCCTGGTTTTCTTGTTCACCACACAACCTCTCGGGAGGAACGTGAAAGTCAGAGACCCCACCCAAATAGCCCCTTCCTAGGCCACCAAGGGCGGGACCTGACATCAGGGGCCATACCCAGAGTGGGTAGCTTATCTCAGCCAAGTGGAATGAATGACAAACACAGCGCAAACATGTGACTCGGGTCCTATGAGTACACAGTGGGCATCAATTCACAGGGCCAACATGCCACTTGGGTCCTTTGAGCATACATTGGGCATCAATACAACAGGGCCAACATGCGACTGGAGTCCTGTGAGTACACAGTAGGCGTCAATACACAGGGCCAACATGCCACTCAGGTCCTGTGAGTACACAGTGGGCATCAATCACTGTTGAAATGGGCCTAAAAAATCACAGCCAGGGTCCCGAATCAGTTCACACTCTTAACCAGTGAAGTTCAAAGGCCTATGGCCACTCCTGTTTATAAGAAAGGCCAAAAAGATGTGGGGCACAGAGGGAAAGACCAGGCCCCCACAACTGAGACTCCAGCTGCAGATGCTGGATGTGTTTTTATTTATTCTGTGTTGAGTCCCTGAGCGATAGGCACGTATCCTCCCCGAGCTGTGGATGATTGTTTGGTATCAGCCATTAGTTGACGGAGCACCCATGAGCTGCGGATGATTGATTGATTGTTTGGTAGCAGCCATTAGTGGACGGAGCACCCATGAGCTGCGGATGATTGATTGATTGTTTGGTAGCAGCCATTAGTGGAGCACCCATGAACTGTGGATGATTGTTCGGTCATAATCACAGCAGTTAGTCAAACATTGGAACAGGTTTGCCCAGGATACCTCAGTCCAAACAAGTTCCAGGGTCGACTCACCATGGCTCAATCTAGACTAACCCCTTCCCCAGGGACAGGCAGGCAGAAGAGAATCCAGGAAAACACACACACACACACACACACACACACACACAGAGAGAGAGAGAGAGAGAGAGAGAGAGGCTGAGAGCTGGGCATTAGCATAACCTTGGGGCTCACTAACAGCCCCCACAGCATCCAAGGCCATGTACAAGAGTGTGGTCTCAGAGTAAATGCAGGAGCAGCTGAAACTCCAGTCTGTGATTGTCACTGAGCCCTAAGTGCTGTTTAGAAGGTCTGTGCCGAAAGGCCCAGGTTCCAGGCTCTGAGTGCCTTCTCAGTGTTCTTGGTGAATTTTCCTTGGATTTGTGCCCTACACCTTAACTTTTTGCTGGGTTTACCAAATTCTTTCATGGGTCCAGCACCCACTCTGGAAATGAGAACTAGCTACTCTCTAACTGTCTAACTGTATAAAGTTAGACAGTCTAACTTTAACTGTCTATCTAGAAAGTGGAATGGGGCTCTGTTCCCAGGATGCTAAGGGTAAAGTGAGGTCAGAAGGAGACAAAACCATGCTCCCAAGTCCTGGAAAGGTGATAGGGCCCAGGAAAGAGGCACAGAAGATAGGACAGGTTCACAACGGATCCTAGGCCTCCTTGGGGCCTCTTCCTTTTCCTCCCCATCCCGATCCTCCTAGATCCTCACCTCCCCCAACAAGCCAGAACTGGGACTGAATCCCATGGAAAATAGCACCACACATTTTCTGAGATGTTTTAAACCTTGTTTTGGCAACGCTGCCTCTGCTCTGTGGCTCAAGCCGCCTTGACACAGGACAAGACTGACCCAGAGTCTTGGTCCCCAGCCTGCGGGCCGGCCAGCAGCCAGAGCCTCACCTCACCTACTAGCCAGCTCATTCCCCCAACTGCCGCCCACTCATAACCTCCCAGACTCGCTGTCCCCCAGATGCAGGACACAGAGGCAGACAGGCGAGACCAGTCACCCCTGCCAGTGGCTTTTGGAACCTCCACAGTTGCTGGGCACCATCGTGTCATCCCAACATGACAAGACACCCAGGTTGATGACTTCACTCTCCACTCCTGTCGTGAGTCAGGAGGGGGCCCAGTCCAGATAGTAAAGAGTTTTCATCATGGTGGGGACAGAGAGAACTTGCAGGATCAAGAAGTGACCAGCTGGAGGCAGCCTAACCACAACTCCAGCAAGCAGGTCATACTTGGCTGGGGCAGCACCAGCCTGGCATCAAGAACCCATGTCACCTCTGCTTTGTCTCTTTGTGTTCAATCCATGCTGAGAAGGCAATATCACCTCATTTCACAGAGTAGACGCTGAGGCTTGAGGAGTTCCAGGTAGTGCTAGGATTCCATGGCATTGGTGTTAGGGACGACCAGGCTGGACTTGGTAGGCAATCCCAGCAACTAATAGACAGGCAGGCAGATGCAGGCAGTTAGGGCCCAAGATAAGCATGGGCAGCCTGGCCTCGGATCCTAATAGGTAACTTGTTTTACTCCCTGGAGCCTTACCTGCCTGACCCACAAATGAGAATATCAAACATTAACTTCACTTTCTGGCCCAGGACCCCAAATCCTGGGCAGCCACAAACGGTAGCATGCTCTGAAAATGAGACAGCGAGCGGCCATGAAGGACCTGGGGGAGCAGGGATACGACAGGCTGACCTGCCAGAGGTAGGGACCCAAGCCCCTGGAATACAAGGAGGGAGGCCCCATCCGAGCAGGAAATGACACGGCTGGAGGACAGGCTCCAGCCACTCTGGTCTTCACTCAGGGCTCTCAGCAGTGGCCTGTCCCCGCAGACTAGCCTGGGAAGGAGGGTGAATGACAGAGGGAATGGTGGCCAGAAGGGGAACAGGGACCCCGCTGCCACCATTGCTACTTGCAGCTGCCTAGTGACTTTGGGGGAGGTGATCTTTAGGACAGACAGGAGAAGTCTCAGGCAGTCCTGTACATCCTAACTCCTCACTGGTACAGGAGGCTCCTGTCCGAGGTCACAGGGCTTTGTCCTGAAGTCCAAGCTGAGCCTTCTTGCTTTCCTTTAAGTTTTTTGTTGTTGCTTTGTTTTTAATCTCAGTGAAAAGAAGCCTTGAGTAGCAGGGTGTGTGACTCGCTGCTATGGAGAGGCCAGGAGCAGGGACTTGTAGTCTGCACTAACACAGCCCCTTCTGGAGGGTGTGGCCTGCCACCAGGAGGCCCTCGGTGACCATGCCATCTCTGTGGCCTCCTGACGATGGACACCACTCTGTTGGCTTGCGTTTTATGGTTAAGTAGCTATAAAGGTTTATTTTTACCCCACTCCAACAAAATTGATGTCCCAGCTCTCTCAAGCCATCATCTGTCTTCAGGCAGAAAAAAAAATGGCACAGCATAGAGGTAGATGACTGTATAAGGGGATAGGAGTAAGGGGACAGAAGCGGCAGAGGGTCCATCAGCTCCTCTGCCCTGCTCCCTCCCCCCTGGTACTAACCAACTACGCAAGGACACAACTCTCCAAAGGCTGATGGGTCACAGTCTGGCCACTGGGATTATAAGAAACACACTGCTGGTGTTCTTGGCTAGATGTCCTTCTGATAACACACAGCTCCTGACATCCATGGCAACTTCTGTCACACTGCCCAGCTGACAGATGAGGGGGCTGGGGACACTCAGCCAGGCTTGGGATTGCACCCCTCTTGTTGGACATTCCTCTCAAGCCGCAAGACATTCTGCAAAGAACCTTCAGGCCCATCTAGCTCCATGGGCCTGGGTGGAAGACACACGGGAAGCCTGGGCTTCAGGCCAACTCAAACACACCTGGCTCTTCCTGCCAAAGAGGGGATCCAGGCTCTCATTACATGGACCACAGCCACAAAGGCCACCTTGGAGAATGCCACTGTGTGGCTTTGCTGAGCTCAGAAAGATAATCTGAGGGGTCAGGTGACCAGCAGAACCCTTTGGGGTGACAGTGTATGACTTTCAGGGCTGACTCTTTAATTATCAGGTAGATCTGCCTTGGACAGATGGAAGCCGTGAGCCAGGAAGGATAACACCATATTGTGGGGACACATAAGCTGCTCCATGTCTCTGTGTGAGGAGGAAGTGGCTCCCAGTTACACGGTGACCACTTGGAATTGTCCTGGTTGGCCTTCAGCTGGTGCAGGCCTTGTGGCATCTGGCTATAGCCTTCTGGAAAGTCAGATGCCAGGCCCACCTGCCAACCACACTGCTCCTGAAATGTAGCGTATGGAAGGGGCAGCTGTAAGAGGATACGAGAAAGCATCAGAGCCCTTTTGGGACTCTGAGTAGGTGTCACGTGTAGGATGAGTACTGGAACATTCTAGAAGTATTGAACATAAAGCTGCAGAAAGGATGGTTGTGAAGGACTCAGTTCCAGAAGGCCCCTTCTACACACACACACACACACACACACACACACACACACTCAAATATGGTTTGTACTAATTCTACCTGGCTAAGAATCCAGAGGGAGGTCTGTCTGGGTTTGAGTCAAGACTCTGCCACTAACCAGCTGTGTGACCCTCAGCTGGCACCCCCTTCCCTGGCCTCTGCACCTCACATATTATTCAGCGGGTCTCTCAGCCAGGACCCTGGGAGGTGCAGCATGCATCCTCTTCTACTCTGGGAGCCACAGCTAACACTTCTGAGATAGAGCTCATGACCTTCATGAAGGGCCAATTGGATCAGAAAAGCCGGACATGGACAGACAAGGTCTCCTTGCTCCTAAGGGCCAAGATTAGACCCCAGCTCTGAGTTCAGACTTGATTCTGATCTATGTCCCACTTTCTGGAGGATGTCCTCCGCAGTGAGGTGAATGGCAAGCCTGAAACCACTGCCAGAGACCCACAGGGATGGTCGTCACTGCAAGTCCACGGTGCACAGTGGGCAGAACTGCACCTGGCGGGTGGTGCCAGGCAGAGCTTTGAAGATTGGTGAGCTTGTGCTAACAGGACACAGATGTCACACCCTGAGGCCCACAGGCTAAATTCGGCAGTTGGGCCTGACAGGGACAGCCTGTGTGGGCTTCCTGAAGGAGGGGGTAGCCTTGGCAATAGCTGCAGAGGCCAGTTCCCCTTAAAGTTTTCCTCTCCTGTGACCATGGCTTCCATGGAGTACCTGAAGCCTGGAGCAAACTCTTAGCTCATTTTCCCCTACCAGCCTAGGAGTCACAAGGGGGTGGGAATGTCTCTCAGGCCTCCTGCTGACACCTGGTTTTTGCAGGTCCCTGCCATGGACTCGGGATCACCTGAAGTGCATGGGGGGGGGGGAGCTGGGATGCACATTGGGCTCTGGGGACCACTACTGCCTTCCAGCACACCTTGGAGACTTTTAGTGACCACTCATGGCTCCCAGCAGAGAATTGGTGGGGACACAAGACAGACAGGTGCCTCCCACAACAACAAGCAAAGGCTCCATTGGGAAATTTTTCAGAGAGACTACTCCCCCCCCCCCCCCCCCCCCCCCCCCCCGCTGTCCAGTAGGATCAGGCAGCAAACATCACTTCCCAGCCTCAGGAGAACAAACACAACTGCCTAAGGCCTATCGGCCCTCCTCTCCTTGAGCAGGCAACAAGGGACACCTTCAGTCAGACTAATTCTCTGATAGGCCTGTCTAAGATGGCCACTGCTGCCTACCCCGGAGCCTACATCAGACAGGGACCAAAAAAGGCTCCAAGAAGAGCTCCTTGCTGAGGTATGACTAGGCCCAAGTCCATCTATCTGCCATCCACTTGGTGTTTTGGCTTCAACTCAGGCTAACTGAAAGTCCAACAAAGGTGATTAGCCCCCCCCCCCCCCCGCGCCGTCCCCCCTAATGGTGGGGAGCAGCATAGCTCAACGCCAGCCCCACCCCTGCCCCCCAAGGCTGTGGGAGGGGCCAAGAGCTCAGGAGCCCACAGCTCTTTCCACAGGAAAAAATGCCTTCAGGCCTCCCAGGGGCTCTGTCCCAGCTGTGACTCAGGGATCTCGACTGCCAGATGGCTTCTTGTCAGACTGTTTGGGCCCTGGCTCCTATCACAGTGAGGGCTGCTCCAAGCAGCGCCCTAAGGTCAGCTCCATAGCTTCTAAGGGCCCAAGCCCTTCATACTGGCAGAGGCCAGAGTCAGTGGGGCCCAGCCAGTTTAAGGCCAGTGACAAAGGACTTGTCCACAGGGACTTCAGCTTCCCACCTGTAAAATGCACCATCAAGCTGCGGAGTGGCTTGCAGGACCCTAGAGATCCACAATGTAGCTCAGCCCAGTGGGCCAGAACCCTGCAGGGCTGGATCCCCAGGCATGGCCCTTGGCAGATACTCACCATATTATCTGTGCACTGGGCATCTCCATCAGATTTAATTTTAGGCCACATTTTCAAGACCAAGGTGGGGAAGATGAGGCTAGAACTATGTCTGCACCATGCACGAGATGTGGCACCTGTGTCTCACACCTCCTCACAAGAGGCAGGCCTTTCTACCTGTCAGAGCCTGACTCTAACAGCAGAAGTTGACCAGGCCTACAGGGGAGGCTGTGGGCCCCCACTCCTGGAGTGCTGGGTCCTGTTGGATGTCCCGGTGTCCCTGGAAAGCCCTGGAAGTTTAGATCATGATACCTCCTCATACACTGAGGATCACACCGGCAAGGCACCCAGCTTGGAATTGTTCTGGAACAGGAGTCTCATCCCTCCCCATAGTACACAATGGCCAGGATCCGAGGACATCCTGAGAGGCACTGACACTCAGCCCTGTGAAGCCACAGGACAACTCTGAAGAGTTGCTGGAGATGAAGGAAAGCAAAAGTGGGACATCCCGGGGCCCGCGTGCCGTGCCAGGTCCTGAGGAGGATGGAGGGATGATGGAGCTTGTGGGATAAAAGACAGGATGCTTCCATCCCCAGAACTAGCAGTGTGAGGATGGGGATGAACTCATGCGCTTAGCCTCTTGTCGCATGGAAGGCGTGGATGAGAGAATCCAGGTCTCTAGAGACAGGCCCCGGGCTCTCCACTTCCGGGAAACCCATCAGCCACCCGACTCTAAGCAAGGCTAGGAGAGAGCTTGGGGTGTATTTCATGTTGTGTGTCACCAAACCATCCCGAGCTTCATATTTTCCCACTGACGTCAGCGGCGTGGTCTGAAGCGGCTGCAAAAGCCTCGGCGGCATAATTGCAGCTGTCTCCGCAAAGCGAAGTCAGATGGTTTTTCCGACCTCCAGCCCCCACTCCTCCCCCAGGCCTCCTCTCCTTTTTATTATGTTCCTTGGGCCCTATCCAGATGTTCCCTGCAACAACAACCCTCCAAAAATTTACAAAAAGGGAGCGAGTGTGCGCAGCTTCCTGCCGGCTAGGGTGGAAGTGGCGACGTGGCAGGGTGGGGGCAGCCACGTCTGCAGGCCTGGCGGGGGGAGCGGCCACATTCAAAGAATCAGGCACATCAGACACCCTTTAAAGTCCATGTCTCATTCCACCCCATGCCTTGGGTCCGTAGGACATGGCCGAGGGGCCTCTGGATTTACAGACAGCCTCTGGCCCAGATGGGGAGGACCTGGTCAGGCTATGGCTGAGCAGAAACCAGGACACTGGTCAAGACCAGGCCCAAGGTTCAGACTGTCCTGGCACCATGCCAGCTACCTATGTACATAAGGTCTCCATGCTGTGGAGGTGGTAGCTGGAGCTTTAATTAAGATCTGTCTTCCTCCAGAGCAGGCAAGCACAGTCCCTGACCAGGTGCTAGAGTGGAACGAAGGGGGTGAACTCTACAGCTCCGGAGGACAGCACCTGAGCCTCCAAGGCAGGTTCAGGCCACATGGATGCAGGTGGAAGCAGGCCCTTCTGTGCAGAAGAGGCAGCTGTCCCCAAGGCTCAGGGCTGTACCTGGAACTGCTAGGCCACAGGCAGAGCTGTCCACAGGGCCACAATCTATGTCCCACCATTCTTGGATGCCAATGAAGCCTTGCTGGGTGCAGTGACCAATCTCTATTGTCCCCCCAAAACAGAGAGCCCCCATGCTATCTTAGGGGATTCCAGCCCTATTCAAGTACAACCTGTCCCAGAGTGCTGACCCAGAAGGCAGAGTGGAGAGATCCAGATGAGGCCAGAGAGGGGTCAGCAAATTATCAAAGGGTTTGGAAACTGTAATACAGGGTCTGTGAAACCCAGGCTATGACAGACGATCCCTGTGACACTGTCTCCTGCCTTCTGACCAGTCACTGAAACACGAGCCCTGGAGCTTGGAGTCTCCAAGATTACCTCAGACCTAGGGACATGCCAAGGGCCTTGGACCACCCGGAAGTTCCCATAATTCTTGGGGCTTACTTAGGGACAGGATACATACTGCACCAGCAGAGGGACAGCTCAGAGCCCAGGGAGATCTCTCATGTGCTCCCCTCCAGAGGAGGCATGTTAACTGCACTGTCTCCTGCATGTGTGGGAGAAAGGCCTATGTAGCATCCATGCCGGGGTTCTGATTGAAAGCAGGCCACACTAACATACCTGACCACCTTACAGAACAGCAGTCTCAGCCCTACTAAGATCAAGTGACATAGCATGGCTCCAGGCCCCACCATAAATCACACCGTCGGTTTGGACCACTGAGGCGACCCAAGACCGCCAGGCAAACACAGACACTCTATCAGGCCAGACTCTCCAAGTGGGTTGAGGTCAGAGGTCACCTACCAGGAATTGGATCAGAGTCATGCCTTTGGGGACTGTGCAGGGTGTGGCCAAACCAAGCCTTCCAAGTTAACCCTTGACTAGATAGTGACAGTGACCCCAAGGCAAGGCGGGCAGGGAGGCCATCAGCTCACCTCCTATGAGGCCTGTGGGGGCATCAGGAGAGGAAGATGGTAAAGCCTAGAGAAAATCTGCAGAGATATAGGAGGCAGGTGGGGTTGCCATGGTAGAGGTCATGACATGTCCAGGGTCCAAGACCACCTATGGCAGAATCTAGATCTAACTGATCTCCCACTGCACACTCCTCCCACCCCCAGCAGCCTCTGGAGCAGGGAGCAGCCACCTGGTATGGCTGCAGGAGGTGTGGCCCCTCCAGGGAAGGATCTCAACTTCTTTCCTTCACTTAAGGTGGCCTTTGGACTTGAATATTAGTGCCACCGCACCCATAGGGTGCCACTCATTCCCTCCCAGGGCCCCCAGGCAGATGGAGATGGGCCAGATGACACAGTCAGTGACCTAGTTAGAAGAACTCAAGACTCCTTCCAACACCCAGAAAGGAAGGGCTATATCTGCCCCATCAACCACATTGGGCGACTCTGCAGAGTCTCAAGAGCACCACCTACAGGAGAAAGAAGAGTGAGTCTCTGCTCCACCCAGATGTCGGGGGCATGGGCAGAGCCAGTCAGGACAGGCCATCGGGTCTCCCAGCACCAACCAGGAGAGGTGGTTAAACAGGGTCTCCTGACTCCGTGCCCCACAGTGTGGGCATGGAGCTTAGCCAGGACAGGAGGACTGCCCTTCATGGCTCCTTCACAGCATGGGTCACTGAACACTCCTGATTCCTTCAGGCTCTTGGTGATCTTGAGACCTAACCAGAAACGGCATTGGAAGGTTTTCTTTTTCCGTTTTGTCCTTGAAGAACTTCTATTCATCCTTCAGTGCCAACCACAAATGCCATCTCCTTACCCACTCAGTTAGTGCCTTTTTCCAGAATTCAGACCGTGAGAGCACTCCAGACCCTCGTCAGACAATCGTGTGGTCTTGAGAGCTTGAGCTATGGCAGGACCAAATGGAGACACGCTGGCATGGTAAAGTATACACCAGGTCACGAGGATCTGACACCAAAATGTGGGTCTCATACTGAGTGCATGTGGAAATGGGAAATGTTTCCTATATTGGGTTAAAGAAAATACAAAGTTCATTTCACCTGGTTTTAATGTGACTAGCAGGAAGTTTTCCATTTTTAATTGCATATTCGGTTTATGTGAGTTTTCTGCTGAACAAAAACACTACTCTCTCTTGGAATCACACACATGGCCTGGCCACATGGCCCCAACAGCATTTGCTGAGTGAATAAATGGATGGGTGGATGAGCAGATGGAGGATGGATTGGACGAATGGATGGATGGATTGGTGGGATGGGATGGGATGGGATGGGATGGATGGATGGATGGATGGACAGATGGGATGGATGGGATGGATGGATGGATGGATGGATTGGTGGGATGGGATGGGATGGATGGATGGACGGATGGGATGGATGGGATGGACGAATGGATGGATGGATTGGTGGGATGGGATGGGATGGGATGGATGGATGGATGGACAGATGGGATGGATGGGATGGATGGATGGATGGATGGATGGGATGGATGGATGGATGGATGGATGGATGGATTGGTGGGATGGGATGGGATGGGATGGATGGATGGACGGATGGGATGGATGGGATGGATGAATGGATGGATGGATGGGATGGATGAAGGATAAGTGGATATGGGAATGGGTGGGTGGGTGGATGGACTATGGATGGGTGCTCCATGGATAGATGGGGGATTGGGTACAGGGTGCGTGGATGGACAGATATATAGCAGATGGACAGATGGTTGAGTATATGGATGAGTGGATGGGCAGATATATAGCAGATGGACAGATGGTTGAGTATATGGATGAGTGGATGGGCAGATGGGCAGGTGGATGCTTGAGTGGGTGGGTGGGCAGATGGAGGTGTGTGTGGATGCATGGGTGGTCGAACAGATGGATATACAGACAAATGGTGCCTGGGGCCAAATGTCTCCCATTACCTGACCAACTGCAACTCAACTATACCCTGGCCAAGAAGAGACATCTAGTCAAGCCCACTGGGACAGCCAGGGGCCATTAGTATTTGTAAGCACATTTCCAACCCTGCTGATGGACAGCGCTCTAGGGCACAGGGAAAGGTCTGCTAATGTCACGCAGCCCTGCACCCCTGCCTCTCTCACCCTTCACCCTGCATACCACCAAGGGGCAGGCAGGGGCTCTGCTGGCCTCCAATGCCATTCCCAGGCAGGGCCTTGTCCCCATCCCACCCTCGAGCCTGGGGCAGCATAGGTGAACTCAGCTGGGCCTTGAAAGCAGGAGGCTTTGGGGGTGGCTACTAGAAGACACAGGCTATGATTGATCCACACTTAGTAAGGTGATGCTGCCCTCTGGTGGTGGGTAAGGGTGCCAACAGCTGGTATACAGGTACCTCAGGTTGCTGTTCTTTAGTTCCCAAGTGCAAAAAAAAAAAAAAAAAAAAAAAAAAAAAAAAAAAAAAAAAAAATACCCAGCTCACAAGGAACTCTTTGGGACAGAAGCTGAACAGAACAGGGTTGTGGCGAGTTTAGGAAGTATTCTGCCCATAGTGACATCAGGGGAAACAAAAGCTGGTTGCAGGATATAAAGAGTCTGTGAAGTTCCTCTTCAATTCAAAACAATTTCATTCAGTGCAATAATCCACAGAAATCTTCCCCTTAATAGCAGTCTGAAGTCCAGCTTGAAGTGAAAGACAGCACAACCTGCTGTTGACTCCAAGAATTGCACCCCAGCTTGACAGGCCATTAAAATTCTGCAGACAGAAGAGCCAGTCTCTGCCCTGGAAAGGGGCGGGGTAAGGACTTGTGGATTTCTACAGCTTCCCAATGGGCTGATATGATCAACAGGAAGCAGCCACCTGAGGCAGAGTTGTGGAAGAGTCAGATCTGAAGCCTGGAGTGCCTAGACGCTGCTGTGGGCTCCCCTCATATTGGCACTCAGCCCTTCACGGGCAGCTGCTGGTTGCACTCTATGGGCGGCCAGGCACACCCTCCACACTCCTGAAGCTGCAGCAGAATCAGTCATCTGCCTTCCGTCTCCTGGGTGTGGGCAGGGTCTCTGATGGTCCTTCCCAACATGGTGGCACTGCGGCTGACTGAAGTAGTGGCAACTCAAGAGTAGCCCTTTCCCCACAGTGTATTTGCCCATCACTTGCTTGCTGCAAGAGGTCTTCTCTTGCGAGTTAGAAAACCATGGGTGCTTTTATTCAGAGCTCACCTGATCTGCGTTTACTGTCAGACCCTTCGTCCTTTCCCACTGATTTGTCCCTACCCAGAGTCCCTGGAAGATCCCAGTCCTCCATTACATCCTGACCAGCAACCCTCTAAGAAGTCACCACCTGCTCAGCTCAGGACCCTTGAACCTCAGAGAGCCAATTCCCACTCCATCTCCCCCCTGTCCTGCTCTGCTCTGCAGTCCTGTATGCCCCACACCATGGACACCTCCTGGCCCCTCGCCACAGCACTTCGATTCTCAACACTCTCAGGTCCATAATGGGCTCTGCATGTGCCAACTACGTACCCAGAAAAAGGACCGAGTTATCAGGTGATGGGACAGCCCCCATGGCCACCTGCAAGCCACCCAATCACTTTATAAAGCAGCTGCTGTTCCAGTACACCTGAGCAAAGGAGTCATTTAGACCCTAAGCTGAGAAGGGGAGACAGAGCAGAAGAGAAAGGAGAGAAGATATGAGCTATCCCAGAAAACTCACTCCTCTCCAACACCACAGGGTGTTATGTTCTACTCCCTTCCTCCCTCATCTCCCTCTTGGATAGGAACAAAGCCACAGGTACTTTTAGAAAAGCCATGTCCTCACTTCCAGTAGGCAGGGTATCTCACAGGTTGCCTCCTGTCAACAGGCTGCTCTTCACAAGGAAGTCTGCAGGCAGCAATTTCTCTGAAACTCACCATGTAGACCAGGCTGGCCCCAAACACATAGAGCTCTGCCTGTCTGTCTCTTGAGTTCTGGAATTAAGTGTGTGCCACCACACCTGGCTGTAACCCATTTTTATATAGATTTAATATTTGCTAATAAAACCATTAAATAAAAACCACCTGGCCTGGCATGCGCCCTAGTTTCCCTGTGGCTCCAACAGGGCATGCAGGTGTTGTGTAATGACCACACCCCATAATGCATTTTAAACTTTAGGATGATTTTAAGTTTGTTGAGGTTACAGGCAGCAAAGATTCCGCAGCTCCATAGTTTCTTCTGCCTTCCCTCCCTCCCTTCCTCCTCTCTCCATCCCTCCTTTCCTCTCCTAGTCTCTTCCTTCTCCTCCATCTTCATCACATGCCTTAGCTGAGATGATACTGATAGCTCACGATCATGTCACTGAGCTGCATTTAGTCACCGTATCTCCTTGGGCTTCTCATGACCTCCCTTTTGATGGCCTTAAGGTGTCTGGATTGCATGTGGGGTTCATCTGGTGTGCTCCTCTTGGTCAGTTTCTGCTATGCTGGAAGCATGTTGTTTCCTTTTGGATTCTACAAGGGCCCATACTGAGGGAGCCTTGAGTTGAATCCTTTTTAAGGGTTGTTGATGTGGGAGTCCCCTCTGTATGTTGCTTGTATCGGTTAATGAATAAAGAAACTGCCTTGGCCTGATAGGGCAGAACTTAGGTAAGCAGAGAAGACAGAAGAGATGCCATGGATCCACTGGAGACAGAGGCTGGGAATTTTACCTGGCAAGCCACTGCCATGTGGTGATACACAGATTAATAGAAACGGGTTAAATTAAGATGTAAGAATTAGCCAATAAGAAGGTAGAGCTAATGAGCCAAACAGTGATTTGATGAATACAGTTTCTGTGTGATTATTTCTGGTGTAAGCTAGCCGGGTGGCCGGGAAAAACAAGCGGCATCCTCCTTGCAAAAGGTCATGGTATATATAGCTCAGCCTGGCCTCAAAATCGTGATGCTCCTGCCTCAGCCTCCTGAATGTTAGAATTACAGGAGTATTCCACCATGCCTAGCTTGGAATTTGACTTTTGAGCAATGCTGGACCTCTTCAGACTTCCAAGACTGGTAGAGATGGACTTACATGAGCCTTTGAGTGGAATGCCTTAGCTTATATATAAAGTATATCCCCCAAAGGCTCCTATGTTAAAGGTTTGGTTCTCCACTAGTGACACTGCCAAGGGGTGGATTGATGCTGAGGCCACTAACTTTGTGAATGGATTGACTCACTAGATGGGCAGTCAAGAGCTGGTAGCCAGCTGGAGCAAATAGCTCACAGGGGACCTGAGTTGAAGGGCATGGCTTGCACTGGACCCTTCGCCTCTGCCTGCTTTCTACCTGCCATGAGCTATGCGGCTCTGCTACACAGCATCTTCTGCCCCCCTCCCCACATCCACCCCTGTGATGTGTTACCCTGAGAGGGCCCAGAAACAGCACAGCCAAGGGATGATTGCAAATGGCCAAAGTGAGCCCAAGTGATTCTTTCCTTTCTATGTGCTTCTCTCAGGCATTGGTCACGTGAGAAAGGCTAATACACAGGTAATTGGAGATGTGATGTCACAGTGTGGCCCTCGGTGACAACGTCACTTTCCTCTCCCTTGCACTCCAGGCACTCCAGGGAAATCACTGGGCTGAGCCCACACTCAGGCGCCAACGGAAGCTTCCACTCCATATCTGCTGTGGGCGGCAAAGTTTGTTTGGAATTCCCCTTCCTCTTCCCCACTCTTGGTTTATTTATTCAATCATTTATTTACATGAGCACGGCCTTGTGGATTTCAAACTTTTAGCTACAATCCAATTACTGCATTATTCATGCTGTCCCAATGGGCACTGTTTCTGCTCTGGACACCAGGGACTCTTGGTGGGCTCCTGTATCCCTTTGATATGGACTGGGGTTTTTTTTGGGGGGGGGGAGTCATCTTTTAGCCTTTAATGTCTTTAATGCTTTTTTACTTTTATCTGCCATCCCTGTAAAATATTCCAGGCTCAGTTTGCGCAGTCTCTGCTTCACCCCAAGACCCAGCTATTTCTCCCAGGACCCCCAAACCTGGAGAACAAAAATAGCACCAGACGTCTGGGTGCTTGGACCCATTGCTCCTGGGACATTCTGGCCGCTACGGGCGTCTCTCAGCTGAAAGTGAGAACGTGGGGTGTCACCTACCCTGTGTGTGCACAAATCTAATCCCCACACGTAAGTCGTGTGAGTGTCCAGTCACATCTCCGCTGAACCAGCACTGCATCCTTGGCTCCACCTCCCCTTGTTTGTCCCTCAATGATGCGGTTTCAGTGGGAACCGTCCCCGACAAGCCCGTGGGTTTGAACACATGGTCTCCAGCTGATGGTGCTGTCTGGGGCAAGGGTAGAATGTTCACGTTGTGGGGGATGATTATGGAGACAGATTGCTGGGGGTGGAACTTGAAAGGTATACCCTTCCTGCTCCAGCCACTATGGAGCCACGGTGAAGCCGCTCCAGCATGGCCCCGCTGCCCTCTACTGGTTCAGCATCCACAGCTCTGTGCTGCCCTTCTATGACACAGGCTAACCCTGCACACTGGGAGTCCCTGCAGTCCTGTGGACAGTAAGATTGTTCACGATGCTAGAATGTTCTGAAGTTTGCCAAGTGTCCTCTGACCCTGGATGGCCCAGAATAATTTTACTACCCTATAAAAGACTCCTTAGTTTCACCAACTCTGCCTTCCTTCCAGCAGAGCCCCAAGCACACGAATGGAGTTCCTCAATGGGGGCTTCTCCTTGATTTTACCATCACGATGCATTTAGGACGTTTCCACGTGTGTCTGGGACTAGGCAGCCCCACCCCCGCCAGTTTATTACTGAGCAGCAGGCCTGGTATGAGTGCATAATCAAAGGACATCTTGATCACTTCCAGCGTGGAGTGATTAGGGAAAGGTGTTATTAATGTTCCCTTGCGGGGTTTGGGGTGGATGTAAGTTTTCAGACCTGTAGGGCGCATGCCTTGGATGGTGACTGTTGGGTGACGGGTCTGATACTGTGAGCCCTATGAGACCCACACTATAAAGTCAACTCCTGACATCCCAGGTGCTGAGAGATGAGGGAGCTTTGTCCTCTGGGTCAGCTGCCTGGAGCATCACCTTCTGTCTTCCTGTTGTCAGCAGCTGTCAGTGTGTGGTCCAGCTTGTCTTGGGGGCAGTGGGTCTGGAAGTCAGGTGTGGGGCTCGAGTCTATCTCAGGGAAAGCAGACAATGCTTTCCTGCCTTCAGCTTCCCATGTGTGGGCAGTGTTAGGACTGCCACAGTTACTGTGTTCTAAAGGCTCAGGAGGGCCACACAGCGTGAACTCTGACCAAAGAGTAGGGGAGCATCCTCACAAGGATGGTTAGCCCACAGTTCAGGCTAGAAATTAATTGTCCAGGGGAGAAGGTCACTACTCTGGGTCAGCTGAGCAGGCCTCGGCTCCCAGGTAGGTGCTCTGGGGTGAGAGCAGGCTCAGGCCTGCCATAGAGGACCTCACAGCTGTGGGGGTGGAGCTACACAATCAGGGCCTGCAGCCTCAAGCTGACTCTGCTCAGAGAAAAACCTGGAAGGAGAGCCAGCTGAGAGGCCCTTGGGTGGGCCTCACCTTCCTTCTGTTGCTGCAGGCCTGGTGTGTGTGTGTGGTACACGCTCCAGATTCCCAAGATGCATCTGGAGCCTCACTTCCTTTTGTTGCTGCAGGCCTGGTGTGTATGTGTGCGTATTACACACTCTAGATTCCCAAGATGCATCTGAGGGTTCAGAAAGAAGAGAGGCTGCTGCATCCATCCAGAGGTTTCCCATAGTCCCACTTGCTGCAGCTATCAGCAAGCAGGTTTTGAAAAGGCTTGGATGGAAAGACTAAAGTGCCCCCAGAACAGGTCCTGGGCCTACGAAATGTCAGATGGATGGCCAATAGCTGGGGAGATGGAAAGATGGATGGACAGATGTGTGGATGGGTGAGTGGACATATGGGAGAGTAGAAGGATAAATGGGCAGAAGGTGAGTAAGCGGCTGTACAGACAGAAGGACAGATGCACGGGAAGGTAGAGGGAAGGATGCATGAAATGAATGAGAGAAAGAAGAGATAGGGGAAGAGAAGTGAGGGGAGGATGAGGAGGGAAAGGTGAGTGAAAGCTAGAGGGAGGGATAGAAGGGGAAGAAGAGGGAGGGAAAGGGGAAGGAAGGGATGGGTAGAGAGGGGAGCTGTCAAGCTTCTCCACAGTCCCCAAGTTTTCCCTCAGGCAGCTCTTAGATTTCCAAGACTCGCTGTTCACCTTTGAGGGTGCCATGGTGCCTCATCTTCAGGATCCTTCTCCCAGCAGGAGAGCAATGGTGTCCTCTCCTGAGACCTGGCCCACAGCCCTAATCTCCAAGATCTCAAGACTGGTATCTGAGTCCAATCTGCCCCAACTCCAGTGCCAGCTTCAGAGCCTTCTCTAGCAGGAGAGCAAGTGGTAGCTGAAGACCATCTTCCAGGTGACCAGGACCCAGGGCATGGGGACCCTGTCCATATCAGAGCTAAAGAAATAGGTCCAAGATGGGCCACGCTGCCAATCAAGCACTGATCCACGGTGAGCACACAGCCCGCTCGCCGGCATCCTGTTGAACACTGCAGATGCTACAAGCCTGCCAAACCCTGCTCTTGTCTGTATGGTGAACTGTCTGCCTCAGGACCAGCTAGCGCCCAGAGAATTCTCATAATGGGGGGTGGGGGTAGAGTGTGCATTGCATAGCACAAGGCCCTAGGAGGACCAGAGGGCCCTGGAGGGAGTCAGCCTTATCCAGACATTTCCAGCAGGGGGCAGTGCTGCCTCACATTTGTGAACTAGTCACGAAGCTGTCAGTCCTGGGCCACCCAGCATATCCTCAGCAAACTCCGGCTTTTAATCCACCTTGGCATAGCCTCCAGGCAGACTCTTTGCCCTCGGGGGTTCTTCAGGAACTGGCAGACTAAGTCCTCAGCTGTGCCTCTCAGAGCCTCTCCTGGCGTTTCTCTAGGGCTCTCCATTAAATAACCACCCACTCCTTCATTCTCTAAACTGAGGGGACAGTCACCAGGACACACTCCCCTCTGGGAATCTCCACATGTCCTCTGGCTCCCTCGCTGCTCTGATCCCTGCCTGCCCAGCTTTTCCAATACCTTAGCACTGCTGTAGTCCTCAGGCCTGGAGACAAGGCTAGCCCCATTTGCTCCAAGATGTGTCACCACTACCACCACTCTTTTTTGCCACTATTGCTTGCTGATGGGAAAGTCTGTTCTTTCCTGTCCCTTGGCTCCTGGTACCATGCACAGAAGCAGAGAAAGAATAGGGGCTTGGTGATAGCCCAACCAAACATCATGTGTCCCCAGACCTGAGGCCCTGCCCCCACTCTGGCCTCTCATGTTACACAGGCCTAGAGGCTGGCTCAGCTTGCCACTGCCTGATTCTGCTGCTGATAAACTTATCAAGCCAGGCATCTCTGGTCCAGAGGGACTGCCCTGAGCAGGCATTGCCATGGCAACCAGAGGCAGGAAGGAGGCCTTACACCAGGTTGCCAAGTGATGCCGGCAGGCAGCCTGGGTCTGTTCAGGTGGCAGTCCATTCTTCAGTACTGTGGTCAGTCCCGTGTACCACCCCAGGGAGACCTGAGCTAGGGCCAATCCTGCGCCACCTGGACTCATCTGCCTCATCCCGCCACCCACTGGTCACCAAGGGTCCCGAGAACTGTCCCTTCTGCAGGTGTGTTGCCTTTACCAACTGTCACCTTGCTCCCTGCCCCAACCTGAAGCCTCTTGCAGGGTCCCTTGTCCTTTCTGAGGACAGACTTCTGGGGAAAGGTATGGCCAACAGAGACTGACCCCACTTCTAATCTGTCATGAGGTCAGTAAAGAGAGTGTATGAAGCTAAGACAAGTTCCCACTTCTCAGAGGCCAAAGAATGGGCCAGCATGAGCCTTGGGCACATGAATTTATCACAGAGGACAGGAGTGGGCTGGTAGAAGGGTTGTACTGGCCCTAGGCATCATATGGGCAGCTCAGTGGTTCAGGGACCCTCCAGGTCCCCTACCTCTAGACTGCCAAAGGTTCTTGTTGCTCCTGGGGATGGCACTGGCTCTACCACGGGGAAGACCTGGCTCAGGACAAAGTCTCTCTAGCCAGCAGCACCTCCCAGTCAAGAGGAAAGTGCATCTTGCAAGGTCTTGCTGACCCATTAGGGACCTGGGGGAGGCTTCTTCTGGGGACAGCAGCTTTTGTTCGCATGCCTGAGGAAGTGGGAACAGCACTATGAAGGTCTTAAATCCCAGCATGCTGGGCCCAGCTTCCCACTGCCCTCCACAGTCAAGTGGGAAGTATTTGGGGTGTTGAAGCACGAGTATGGGAAAGGGTACGCTTGATGGTGTGCTTCTGGGCGGCGACTTCAAGGAGCCTGGTTCTGCAGCCTGCCAGCCAGCAGCTAGAGACAGGTGGCCAATTCCTCAAGGTCCCTTAGGTCCTGCTCCCAGCCTATAGGTACCCGGGGCATCCCAGGAGTAAACTCATTCAGAGAGAGGGGCATTGGGAGATGACAGGACAGTGTCACCAAACTTGGTGGCAGATGCAGTCCAAGCTGCAGACAGCATGGAGACAAAGGGCATTTATCACATTAGATGGCACAGATGGGGTA
Source organism: Microtus oregoni (assembly GCF_018167655.1). Taxonomy (NCBI): domain Eukaryota; kingdom Metazoa; phylum Chordata; class Mammalia; order Rodentia; family Cricetidae; genus Microtus; species Microtus oregoni. The sequence continues at coordinate 11,583,892 of NW_024543084.1, read as the reverse complement.
TTGCTAACCTGTAATTAATGGGGCAGTTAGATGACAGCATGTACCTGGGCCCTCCGTGTGAACCTCTTGCCCACCCCAGCCAGCACAGAAAGGTGCACGAGGGCCAGGCTGGGCAGATAGCAGCACACGGTCCTTGCGAGTGTCCACAAGCCGGTGCCCATTGGAGAGGGGTCCCAGGGGAGTGAGTGCATCACAGCACCACAGGCCCTCCCACTCCCATCACCCCACATGCCTGCAACTCCCAAGACAGGACAGATGAGAACCGAATGGAGATATATTTTGAAACGCTCATATTTGTCTCTCCTCTCACGTTTTTCTGTGTTTCTTTTCTACAATCCTGAGACTGCTGTTCATCAACCCCCAGCGTCTGCGCCACAATGTCCCGGAGAGCAGTTACGCAGGGAAGTCATTTCACAGTCAGACGGGTGGCGGCCAGGCCGGCAGGCAGGCACGGAGGACAGAGCAAGGCTGTTCAAATCACCAAGAAGGGGAAGGAAACCCTGCAGGTTGCGGCCCTCCCTCCCATCAAAGGAAGTGTCTCTCTGTGCTGTTCTCACGAGTCTTCAGCCTCCTCGGAAGGGCCCTCCTCTGCCATCTCAGCGTCCTGGTGTCCCCACGCTTCTCAACACTCCAAAGCAGAGACAAAACAGGTGCCCCGCCATGCCATCCAGTTTACATGAGGGATAAAATTACATTTGTACAAAAATAGATTCATTTACCCTTCCCGGTGCGTTAAACATTCCTCTATCTTTACTCCCTGCGGCCGCAGCATCCTCCCCACAGTGGCCGCGCATTCCAGCTAAGGCATGGCTAGAGATCAGGGCACTCCAGCCCTGCAGCATCTGAAAATAGATGCATCCCCTGCCTCCAGAGTCACCAGAGCCTGACTTCCCCACAGAAGGGGACCTCAGGTCCTTGCTCACAAGAAGCAAATGTACAGGAAAATGGGAAAGTCTTGATTAAAAAGAACACAAAACATTGGGAACTGTGCCGCATCTCCTGCCACTGCGGCCTCTGCAGTCTCTGGACAGCACATACGTGTTCACAACACACACACACCTGTGTGTAGGGGACCAGGTCACACACCCTGATTCTGTGATGGGGACAGCAAATGATTCACCATTGGTTGCCTGCTCCAGCCAGGTCTTCTGGAATCCCAGGGGAGGGGGCGCAGGCGTCCCTTGGCACCGTCAAACTGCCTAGTATCCACAGGGATGTGGTCATTTGGAAAACTGAGGGTGTGGGGCCAAATTCCCTCAGTGACTGTGGTTTCAGGGTGATATGGGCCAGAAGTTGCCACAGGCTCTGTGGTCATTGTCACTTCTCAGCCATAGGAGCCCCAAGTGAATCTCCAAGCAGGGAGGTGACACAGATGAAGAATATGGCCCAGAAGCAGCAGTGTGGATGTCACATGACCATCGGTGGCAGTCATCCAACGAGGCTGAGGTTGGGATGGGTGCAGGGTGGCTAATGAGCTGGCATTAGTGCTATCTTTAGAAAATTAAAGATTGTCCCACCAAAATAATAACAATAATTACAATCACCTTAATTGAACCAGATTGGTAACCGACTAAATGTCTGGTTAAATGAACCCAATTCTTTCCTTAGTGACACCATGCCCACACCTCCCCTGCAAATAACAGCACTGTATACACAATAATGGTGACGATGAGGCTAAAGAACAGGAAGCCCACGAGGGAGTCTATGGTAACAAGCAGTGACAGGTAAGGCTATGTGGACCACCGGCACTAGGGGCCATGGCCTCAGTTCCTGAAAGCCAGCATCCCAGAGTCAGCCCCAGGACTTTCTCTGCTGGAGCCAAGGACCATCCTTGGTGGCTCAGAAGAACACAGGGCACAGCATATAATGGGGCCAGCATGAAAAAGGGGAGCGTGGTCTGCTGAAGGCACAGCGCTAGGTGTGAACCAGGGAATCTGTACCCCTCTGCTTGGTGCTACCGTTCCTCAAAGGCTGCACAGGGTTTCCAGGAAAGCCTAGAAGCTGGCTGGTCCTGGGAACTGCGAGGCCTCCCACATACATCTCTCATGCCACCTCATGGAGAAAGCGGCTACAGAGAAGATGTTTCTGGAACCTTCTATAGGTGCCTCAGCTGGCTCTTGCTAGGGACTTTGAAAAGTTGGAAAATGAATGTGTCCTTCCTCATAGAGCCTATGAAACTGGATCCTCCTACCCACTACCTCCAGGCCCAACCCCCTAGATGTCTGGTTTCCTGAGGGTCTTCCTCTCTTACCCCTTTGCACCAATGGGAGTCCAGCTGTTGGGGAGGCAGTATGGTCATCCCCACTAAGGCCCCTGCTCCTGATCAACCTGGGCCCCTCGGTCTGGGACTAGATCATGAAGACTGGGACCAAGGGAGGCCTTACAGTGCAACCAATGTTGTTCAACCAGAAAGGCACACTCAGAGCCTGAGGTGAAGCCACATGGACAAACTGAAGCCTGAGCCCACAACCTACCACCTGAGCAGGTGTGAAAAAGCCCTTGCTTGAGTAAGATTCTGGACACTGTCTACAAACAACATCATACCAAGAGGAATCCCAGAAAGGCCCATCAGCATTCCTAACAGAAGTGGCCAGTCCAGTAAGGGGTCCATGCGAGAGTCCCTCACCAGGACACAGTCACCTTTCATATCTGCCTGGTCCATCCCCAAGTCCCTCCGGCCCCCTTTCAGGAAACCAGACAACAACCCTCTTCCTTCCCTGAGCCTCAGGATGTCCGGTGTCCTACAAGAGGCCAGCAAAAGGACAGTCCATGTGTTGCCCACAGGACCACTGGATTAGAAAGCCAGGGGCAGCCTTCCAGGATGGTCCTTGGCACCACCTTGCAGACCACAAAGGAAGATGTGGACCAGGGAAAAGACAGGTCACCACAGCTGGCTAACCTGGGTTGATGAGACATATGGTGGGGGACAATGACACAAAAAGGAACTGGGAGGACATGACAGAGAACCTCCAGCCCATGCAGCCTCACGGGGGTCCCAGGATCCCGCACGGTGGCTGTGGTGACATCTCAGGATATCTTTTGGAAACAGGCTTTACAGGTTAGCTATGGCCCACAGGGATAGGACCTGTTCCCTCTTCACCCCAGGTGGGTTCCCACCCTGGCTGGTTACCAGGACTCTGAACAGGCAAAGATAGGCCACTCCAAACATAGGTGCCATGTAGGCGTGTCGAAAACCAGCGACAGCAAACAGCGACTAGAACAAGCCCTTCTCCCAGCTCCAGAAGCACCCCAAGCCCCTCAGGGTGACAGCAAGGTAGCCCAAGAGCCTGATGTGGGGGAGGGGGCTGGCTGGGTCTCAACCAGCTCTGGCTATGACCCTGGGCCAAAGGCAAGCAGTCATAAAGATGACAAGGATGGTGATGCATCTTTCGATACCATAGGGACACTGCACCCCAAAGGTCCACACGGGCCAGCAGAAAGAGCAGGGACAGGGCTGGTGCTGAGCAGCTGTGTCCAGGCAGGGCGCAGGTCCGGCGCACAAGTGGCAGGGGCCTAGGTGGTTTGATGTGGGGCCTCCAGCATCTCCATAAGGAAGGTGTCAATGGGTGTGTCGCCGATGAGCTTGAAAAAGAACAGGTGCTCCAGGCACTTGAGCCCGATGGAGCGCAGTGCGGGCAGGCGAAGCAGCAGCTTGGCGAACCTGCAGGATAGTAGAGAATAAGGATTGGCAAGGAGACGAGGCGGTGCTTCCCCTCTCTAGTGACCTGTCACTTCCCTAGAGACCAGCTGAGACCAGTGGCCTGGGACCTGAGTCTGGCCTGCAGAGGAAGCTGCCTGAGTTGACCGACGGTCAGGAAGATGGAGCAAGGAACCAGAGAAAGGAGGCTCCTTAGAGACGAAAGAGCACAAAGGGTAGGGCTAGGGTAGGGTGAGGTGCACCAAGATCCACAGGGCCCTGGAATGGAAGCGGGAAGACTACTGTCGGCCAGGACAGGCCCAACAGGATTTGGGAGAAGTTACAAGTGTGGGCTTGCTCCACGGGCAACGGGGAGCCACAGCAAAAATTTAAGCAGGTAAGAGCATGAATGGATTTGTGCACGAGAGAGGCCTCTGCAAGAGCAGTTACCTTTTAGAGGCAGGAGGGCCTGTCCTAGGAAGAGGCAACAGAAAGATCTGTGAGCAGCCTCAAGGGTAACATACCCGGTACTCAATGGGTGACTGAAAAGCCACAGGGTGGGGGACCCCACTGGAGGTGGAGCCAGCAGTGAGCAGTGAGCTGGAGAATTCTGTGCTCCAGCAGGAATGTCAGCCTCTCACGGGCATCCCCAACATGGTGCAGGCCCCTCCTCAGAAAGGACTCTGCTGGGCTACTTACTAGGTGCTGGGAAGGACTCTGGGTCCCTCTATCCCTGGAGTATTTCCTGGACAAAAGAGTGATAGGTACGGGAAAGGAGTCTAACGGCTCATGGAAGACAGACATCCAAGCCAATCAGCCACAGGATAGTGTGGTGTGGGGACAGGACCTGGGTCTCACATGTGACCTCTGCGTCTGATGGGGGTCCTCCTATACACTGGAGGGGGCTCTGAGCCTCATTAATTATTAACCATGTCTTTCACTTCCAGGGAGGAAGCCCTGTGGCTGGCTGCTCCACCGTCCTCAGTTTAAAGGCATAAGCATAACTTGGAGGCTGGAGAGGCGCCAGAGAACAGGCTGTTTTCTGCTGAGCTGGCGAGATGGGCTAAGGCAGGAAGCCAGGAAAAACAAGCCGTTGCCACCCTCCTGTCCTCCTCCGGGAAGTTTCACTTTAAACCAAACCAGATGAGGACTAAGCAGCAGTGTGGACAGTTAACTATGTACATGCCAGGCAACAAGATGGGTTAGTGTGCCCATCTGCCCACTCCCCACCCCCTCACACCAGTCTGTAGGCTGAGGGGCTAAGTGGTGCCCCACAAGAGGAGGAGCAGAACGAAACATCAGACTGAGTCCCGGGAATGCACCATTTCTCCTTCTGAACACCTACTGTGTGCCTAGCACTACAGACCGTCCACCCAGCAGTGTGGACCTGAACATGACCGTAGACACCAGTCTTCTTTAGGCATACTGAGAAAATGTGTGTTCCGGCTTCAGCCATCTTCTCTGCACAGCTGTAAAGCACCTACATGGTGCTGGTATTTCCAGCCCTCTTAACAGGTTCAATTTACAAGTGAAGAACAAAAGGCTTCGTATTCACGAACAATGGCAAGCACCTACTGTGCACCAAGAACTGGACCAATGCTCACAATGGGGTATAGAGGAAGGTGTGTTGTCCTCAGAGCCTGTGAGCCAGAGGGTGGCCTAGTTCCTGCTCAGAGCCTTCAGAGCATTCCACACTGGACCTGTGGTGGACACCACTGACTTTGTGGCACACAAAGGACTTCAGAGATGGGTGGCTGGGCCCAGGGGTACAGGCAGGGGGCTGTCTGGGGTGGAGGTGCAGCTCACCTGCCTGGCTGCTCCGGATACTTGTGTTTGCAATATGCCTCTAGTGATGCGTACACCTTCTCCCTCAGCGCCTCCACCTCGGCAGGGTTTGAAAGCCCCTTGGAGTCTGTAGGAAGAAGTGGCCTCAGGTCAGAGCCCCCAGATTGTCTCCAAGCCACACGTAAACACAGCAGAGAGTATACGTGGCTGCCCTGCAGACTCACAGCTCACAGCCCAGGAGGAGGGATGCTCCAGAGTCATGCCTTCACTCTGCCACTTGAAAGCCAAGGGACCGCCAACCAACGCCTTGACTTTCAAGGACTTAGTTTTCCCATATTTTTCCAGGTGCCCATGAGAGATAATCAATGCTTTCAATGCTTGGACCCCAATCAACAAGAAGAAAACTGCAAGCCCATCACCGAGGAGCTCCCTAAACCACACCACGAGCAGATGCCCCGGAAGCCCCTCCTCAGAGCCTAGATGCTGGCCACAATCCAGGATGCGTCTATGCCACAACCACATCACCAACATCATCAAGGCACAGTGTCTCCTGCAAATACTGAGGTTCTGGGGGCTCCCTGGACTTTGTCAGACTTTCAACTAACCTAGTTCCTGATCCCCATAGTCCCTGGCCAAGGCCTCCCTGGTTCCCCATGCCTCCAGCCAGGTCGCACAGACCTAACCTGGCCCAGGAATTACGAACTGGTGAGCTATCATGGGTAGAAGCCTATGCCCCTGCGCCTCCATACCTTCCACCCACCATGGGCAGGGTTGATGAGCTAAGCCTCCAACCCACATACAATCCCCTCCCCAGCAGACAAGGATGAACTTTCAAACACAAAAGCCCTGCATACCCTGCTGGACCAAGGGCCCCAGCCTTAGCAGCTCCCTAGGGCCTAGTTAGATCCACCCCCAACCCTGTGGGCCATCCCCCCGAATCCTTGACTCTCTTCCCAAGGATCCCACACTCTCAACTATACTATGCTTCCATCATCACATGGAGTGGCCACTAATGGCATCTGTCACCAACCCAGAGCTGTGAGCACAGGCCTGGCCCACTCCTCATACTGCAGCTCCCATTGCACAGTGCTGCACAGAAGACAGGGTCCCAGCCTTTGTGACAGCAACAGCTTGGAGGCTCCAGAGTCCCAGGAAGGACCTGCTATCCTCGGGAAGCTGCTCTCCACAACCCCAAACACCCTTGAAGCCAAAGTTCAAGACAGTATTGGCTGCCCTCGGGATACCTAACAGGACGACATGATCACCAACCCCATCCTGGGAGCTCACTGTGACAGAAGACCACTGTGAACAGCAGAGCCCACTAGTGCCAAGTGGTCATACAGAGTGCCACTTGGGCCTCTTGGTTAAGTCTCCATACAAGTGGAGGCACAAGATTGCTGTCTATTGTGATGGGGACACCGGGCCCTGAAAGTCAAGGCATGAGGCAGAGCAGCTAGGAAGACACAAGTGACCTTGGCCGCACGGGAGGCAAGAGGGCCATACCAGGGTTGAAGAGGACAATGGCACGCAGGCAGCCCAGCTCCGTCTTGTCCATCTGCATGTCACGCATCTTAGACACCAGCTCCGTTAGCACCCTGCAGAAAAAATACAGGTGTCAGGGTCCATGTTAGACACAGCCTTCCTAGAGCGCCACCAAGGGAGACCCACTGGACTCCTGGGATGGCCAGGGTAGACTGAGTGTCGCTGGAGGCACCGGGACTGGTCAGGGCCATAAAAAGAAAGCATCACCATGAGCCCATGGTTCTTTGCAGGGTGGGATCCTCCACCACCCCATGGCTGTCTGGGAATCTGGGCCCAGAGGAGGAACCCCAAGACTGCTGAGTCGAGAAGAGCTGAGACAAGATCTCCTGCTGTGTGGTCATTCCTGGTGGCCCTGCACTCATGCCTGTATCCCTTAGCTCCAGGTTAGACTTCCTCTGGGACAAGCCTCTCAACACACGTCATACAGCCTCCTCAGCAAGACAGGAACCTCTCCAAGGGCCTGCAAGTGTCTTTAGTCCATTCGACATGAAGGCAGCTTGGAAGAATCCTAGACCCTACTCCCATGTCAGCCAGTCTCTCTGACCTCAGCAGCAAGGAGGAGTCCTGTCACCAGGGGTCAGACTCCACACACCACTCTCTTTGGCAGTGAGGATAAGCTAGGACCTCTCCAGGCAGTGCTTGGGATCCCCAGAAAATCTAAGTATAAGGCCCCCAGCACTGTCACTTCACTGCTAACCAGGCATGTGGGTAGGGCGACATTCCCCAAAACCAGACTCCAGAGGACTAAGCCCCCATCCCAGCCCCTGTGGAGTGGCCGCATATGTGAGCTTGTCAAAGACCCCCAGAGGGCTTGCAGCACAGAGCCCGGCACTGACTGAGGTAGCATTTGCCCCATCTGTGGCCACAAACCTTTCTGTACTAATGCACTCTGTGTTTTCTAACCAGTCTTTCCCTGGGAAGAGCTCCGTCTGTACTGTCTCTTCTGTGGCATAGAGGATAGGTGGGTGGCTTTGCCCATCTCCAGCTTCAAGGCTCTGAAGTGCAGGTACTCACCTGCCCCACCTCAGCCCTGCTCCCTCCTAAGGACCTGTTCATTCCTACTCATTTCCTTACGCCCCTGTGCCATCCCAGCCTCTCAACTTCAGCTGACACTGAGGTCTGGCATGGGCCCTCAGCTTGTACATAGTGCTGGCCAGGCAGACGAAAGGACAAGCAGCCACAGTACCTCACCTGTTGGGCATAAGCAAGTCAGGCAATTCAGGAGAGGAACTGGGTGGAGCCAGGCGGCCACTGGACGCGGCAGCACTCCAGCCGGCCTGCTCCTTTGAGCATGTCTCTGAGAAGCATCTGGGCAGTACAGAGGCACGCATCCATGCCCCTTGTGGGTGTGAGGCCCCACACCCACACCAGCCACTCGGTGCTAGTTCAGGGCACAGGTTACCCTGGGGCTACAACAGCACTGCTTCTGTCTGGGACATGCCAAATGTTGACACTTATAAAGCCATACCAGAAACATAATCTGTTTTTGTTAACCAAGTGCAGCTGTCCTTGTAGATACACAGATCACAAAGAAGGAAGGCTGCCTATGGCCTCAACTCCCCTAGACTCCACAGACGACAGTCTCCTCATGTCTGGCCTGCATTTTTCACACTAATGTCTTTCCTAAGTAGAGGCTGTGCCCAACAGGGCAGGAAGAGACCAAGGGGCCTGTTGTCCACAAAGACAGCCCCACCCTGCCTACCTGTTGAAGACGGCCCACCTACTGAAGAGGGCAACTACCCCACCTACCTGCTGAATAAAATGCATACTTAGACAACTGGTCAAAAATGGTCCCCAACCCCTCCACCCAATCAAAGGTGATGCTACACCACTCATGTGATACAGATGGCATCCATTCTACCTACTCAAAGATCAGACCTACCTTCCCCGCCTACCAAAGACAATGGCACCCGGCTCACCTGTCAAAGATGGCGCCCACCCCAGCACTGTGAGCGCTGTTCCGGTGTACGTGCAGGCCAGTGGCAAGGAGGATCCCATCTTTCACAGCTATGGAACGGTGGGAGAAGGAGGCAATAAGCAGCTCGTTCCAGCCTGGGGGAGGGAGGGAGAAAAGCATATGGTCATTCCGCTGTTCCTGTGACCCCCATCACTGTCCCTTCCCCTCTGGAAGCAGCATGTTCCGGACCCATTTCTTTCCACACCTAAGTCAAGGGTCCCAAAGAGCAACTCCAGCAAGTGTCGCCCAGAGCACCTAAGTGTGAGCAATGCCTGTTCCTTCTACCAAGTACACTGGCAATGTGTCATCCCTGAGGATCCTGCACCAAACACGCCCCTAACAAATTCAGGGCAAAATGGAAGCTTCTTTCTGTACTTGAGGAGTTGGGAGGACTCCCAAAGACTTCCCTTGGGATGGCTACGGAATAACTGCTGATAGTCTGGGCCGTGTGGAGCACTGAGAAGGAAAGCCACCTTAGAGCCATGCATCCCAGGGTCCAGTACTAAGCAACCAAGGCTGCTGTGCAAGCACTAAGAAGGGATGTGGGGGAGGGGGATAAGGAGAGGCCTCTGCACAAACAGCCAGGGGCTCCTCAACAGGGCAGTGCATAAGCCTGCTCAGCACCTGTGTTCCCATCTCATGGCTGCCAGCTTACATGGACATACTTATCCATCTTACATGGGAGAAACTGAGGCAGCCATCACTTGAGAGGTAGGGTCTGTTATGCTTCTTGCCACAGGTTGAACCAACCTGGATACTAGAGATCACTCCCAGAACCATGACCTCAGGGACCCCACAAAAGCACATGGGGCAAACTGTGCCCCATCTCGTATCTAGGCAACTGAGCCCTGCACTGACCGGGTCACGTGAGGCCCCAACCTAAGGCTGTCTCTTTCACATGGGTTTCCATGCCTCAGTGGCTAGGGCAAAGACCTGGATAGTTGTACACCTGCTGGACAGCATGCTTCCCAGAGCCTCGAATGAATCGCTGCTCACAAAGTGGGCCACAAATCATCCCAACGTGGAACAAGTCCACCCAGGCAGAAGCAAACATGGCAGGATCCATTTTGCTCATCTCGACAACCCATGCCCACCAACAGATGGTTTCAAGCGGAAGGCAGAAAGACTGGGGTCTATGTGAGCCTCACCCCAAGCAAACAGTTTCCAAAACATTCCATGATATACAGGGATCCATCTGTATGGCTCATTTTATCTACTGGGGTGGGCTGAGCTGAGGCTGAGCTGAGGCCCTTGGTACAGGCAGAAAAAACAAAAGCAGTTGAGGTGCTCAGGCGCTTCAAGAAAGCACAGCCTTCAGGGCCCTTCATGGAAAGTGAGGCGAGTGTCAACTGTCATCACAGCTCCGCAGCGAGCAAGAGCTGCAGACGCCATTCCCAACACATCCCCATCTCTCCACAGCAGGAACCTGAGCTAAGGATCCTAACCTTGGCACCCTACTGGTCACTGGTGGAATCCAATCAATGTTAAGGATTCTTCCTTATTATGCGTTAATAGGGAAGAGTCGGGACAACCTGCAGAGCTAGCCCCATGCCAAGTTCCAAGGCTACTCTCCTACCACGCAGAGCCCCCTCCACTGAGGATGAGAGACACTGCTTATGCTCCACACACTTGCACCAAGACCTCTGCTCAGAAAAGGACCTGCAGCTCCCAGAGGACAAGGTTGCAGAGGTCACAGAGACCTGGTGGGCAACCTGATGAGACCCTTTACTGACACACTCTTGGCTGGCAGAGAAAAAAGGATTAACGCCCACGCAACACTCGCAGCCTCCCGTCCTACCCTCACCCAGTCTGGCTACTCACCTGCCCGTAGTAGGATGACCTGGTCGTCCAGAGGCAGCTCAGAGAAGTGCGGGATCCTCTTGGCCCACTCCACAAGAGTGAAGAGCTGCTTGTCTGCTGCTTGGCAGATGTTGGTAACAGGGTCATTTGGCTGGAGTGGAGGAAGGACACCAATCAAGCCTCACACTGCTGATATCCCGACAGAACACCACTGGGACCTCCTCCATCTGACTGTACAGCTTCACTCTGGGACCTCCTCCATCTGACTGTACAGCTGCACTCTGGGACCTCCTCCATCTGACTGTACAGCGGCACTCTGGGACCTCCTCCATCTGACTGTACAGCTGCACTCTGGGACCTCCTCCATCTGACTGTACAGCTGCACTCTGGGACCTCCTCCATCTGACTGTACAGCTGCACTCTGGGACCTCCTCCATCTGACTGTACAGTTTCACTCTGGGACCTCCTCCATCTGACTGTACAGCTGCACTCTGGGACCTCCTCCATCTGACTGTACAGCTGCACTCTGGGACCTCCTCCATCTGACTGTACAGCTTCCCTCCTCTGAGCTGGCTCCACAGCAGACATTTAACGAGCTACTGCCTGCCAGGGAGGTGTGGTCACAAGACCACCCAGGCAGGGCCCAGAGGAACCAGCAGCCATCTGTGAGGCTAGGTGCTGCCTATCTGGCCTCTTTAGCTTGCAGCCGAGGGAAGATACACCCAGTCCATGTACAGCTCAGATCAATGCCAGTCACAGAAAGCTAGGAGGACAGTGGCCTTCTACTGGGTAACTCTGAAGACCTGCCCCCCTCCCGGGAGGATGGCAAAGGCCCTGTCAGAGGACATTACCAACAACAGCCTTACTTGACCTCAGTTAGCCTCCACAGCCCAGGCGACCACCTGTAGGATCCCATTCCACAAGGTAGAGTCCTGATGCTGCCCTCCCCTCCTTCCCAGGATTGGCAAGAGGAGGTGGAGGACAGGACCCCAGGCAGAGCAATGGGCAGGTTCAAGTGGGCAAGGTGTCCTGTGGTCTCCATGGTGGGGAGGTGTCATAACACAGCCAGGATTGGGTTCCCAAAAGAAGACTACCTATAAGGCTCTACACCTTCTCCCCAGTAAGGCATCCCCAGGCCTGAGACACAGGAGAGGTGGGTAATGGGGGTGGTGTGGGACAGTGCTTCTGTCACAGGACCTTGCAAGTATGCAAGAGGGGATTTCCACTCATAGACTACAGAGAGGGAAGAGACATGTCTGAGCCCCTGGGATAGCTCAGACACCACCCCACTGACTCCTAGGATAGCCTGTGCTACTGCCCTGTGCCTAGAGCTGAAGGGAAAGAGCCAGTGTTCTGTGTCCAGCTCACAGCAAAAGGCTGAGGCTAGGCCCCAAGGAGCAAGAGAAGACAAACATCACCCTGACTATAAACCATAGGGCCTTCCCTGAGGTCTGCCTGGACTGGGTGTCCAATGGTTAGCCACAGGGCTCTGACCCCAGCCCAGAGGCCCACACAGAACACAAATGGGAGTTTGGACATCACGCTGAAAGCACAAGTGGGCAGAGGGGCCAAGAGCTTGAGACAACATGAAGCCTGCGGGTCTGTCCAAGGTTCTGTTCTTGGATCCGCACAAGAAATGCCCCAATCTGGGACATGGCTGCAGCCACCTCCTCACTGGGTCTTGGGCAAATGGAGTCTCCCACCCAAACAAGCCCATCTTGACCAACGGCCTCTGAAGTGATGGCAGGGGGTGAGGCAGGAAGGGTCAGGGGAAGAATACAGGTTAGAGTCCAGGAACAGGCATGGAAGCCAGAAAGTTCTGAAACCAAGACCCTGAAGGCAGCCAGGCAGAGAGCCAGCAGTGGTTTTGTCTGGGGGTTGCAGCAGTTAGAGGTGGCAGATGGTATAGGAAGACTGGGGAAGTGGCTGTCTAGGCCATTCCTACAGGTGGCCAGTTCAAGGGTGACCAACTAGAGGAACAAGAGGCACTTCTGCTTCAACAGCAGTCATGGCAGCTGCCACCCACGAGCACTTCCCTGCTGGCTCCTCCACCTCCTCACAGCAGCGAGTGGGACAGAGGCTGCAAAGTCACCCTGAGGCCACACACTCGTGACAGCCTTAGAGCCTAGCAGCTGCCACCGAGCTTTCTGCCCAGGCTCAGTTCCCTGTAGCTTCTCTGGAGAATTCTCTTGCCCTGAGATCAAGACTCACCATGCACATGAGCCAAGACTCCACAGTGACAGCTGGCCCTGGCCCTGAGTCTGCTGAGCATTTGGATAGGGCAGACACGGCACCCCAGGTATATCCTAGGCAGAGTAGGGCACTCACAGGGTCACCCAGCAGAACAGAGGTCCCACTGTTGGGGATAAGAGACCATAGCAGCCATAGGAATCTGGTTCATTGGCTGTTCAAGCAGGAGGGTAAGCGAGTTAGTAATCAGGGGTAAACTAAGGTGGATGAATGTCTTGAGACTCACTGAGCTGGGGTTCAACCCCATGTTTGCCTCCACGTATGTCTCAGTCTTGGGCTCAACAGCAAGCTCGGCTTCCAGAATCTTCTCCACAGGCATGTCTTCATTGGCACTGCTGGTGGACTCCACCTCATTCTCATTCCGGTCCTTGCCTCTCTGCCGCTCCTCCTGCACGGCTATATACAGGAGACAGTCACCCGGGCTGTCCACAGTTCCTGGAACACTCCCCCATGTTCAGAGCCAGGAAGAGCTAGCTCCAAGCCAGTGCATCCACAATCCTGGAGGCCCCTCCAGGGCCTGCTGAGGGAGACACACTCAGAGCCTAGCCTTGTATCTGCCTGTACCTGGCCACTGGATGGCTGCATACCCTGGACGCACGCTGCTGGTATTTGTACCAGGAGCCCATCTGAGGTCAAGGCAGATGGCCTTTCCTGGAGCTGATGGGCCACAAGAATACTAAAGCAGGTGTAAAAGACTTTGATGGTCTGAAGGTGCAGAGAAACCCAAGAAGGCTTCCTGGAAGAAGTGGGAATGGGCCTGAAGAAGGAAATAAAATGAGGAAGATAATACAGCAGAAGAAACAACATATAAACACCCCCAGAGGAGTGCAGGGCATGCTCCTGACAGGACAGGAAGCGATGACCACTGAAGTGATACGCCAGAACAAGGGACATGCTGGGCACATGTGAAGCATGCATCTACTGCTCCTGTGTTCTCCATGCTTAGCTCTGCAGACGAGAGAGGCACCCCAGCCTCACACAGACCACACAGCTTTGCCCCCTTCCTCCATGATGGCACAGGCCTTGGGACTGCCCATCCACCAGACAACAGCTCCCAGACAGCTGTGAGCAGACCAGCTCTCAGGAATGGTGGGGGCAGCATGGCAAGAAAGAACTACAGCGGCAGGGCAAGCTCACTCAACATCTGCCTGGCCAACAACCCCGCTGGAGAGCAGTCCAGTGAGGAGCCTCGGGCGGGAGCCAGAGTGTGCTTTTCCCGCTAATGGCTCCCCTGAATCCATTCTGTCTCCACCATGCTCAGACACCAGTAAGGTTCAAACCCCTCCCTCCATGCTGTGTTCCTGCAGCAGGCTAGGTGTTGACCTGATTCTCTCTCTAGAAAGATACCTAGGGTAATGCCTCTCTAGAGGCCCAAGGGCGTGACCAGGGAGATCTAAGGCTGCCATCTCAGGACCTTGGTCAGAGCTCAATCAAACCTTGTCTCACATTTCCTAGGTGACAGAGCACAGGTTGGCAGTGTCAGGATCGCAAGGACAGGGCAGCAGCAGCCTCCTCTTCTACAGCCAGACTCACCTCCTGACCCCGGGCTCTCACCCACAACCCCCGTAAATGGCTTTGGAAATACAGCACAAAGGTCAACAGGAGGGATGAAGGGAGAAGGGGTTCTCACACTGCAGGGGCCTCTCTGCCTAACACCCAGGGAGCAGGCTTCTCTCACGCTCACCGCCCCTCACTCCTCCATGGCTCCCACTGTAATACTCAGCCCAGCGGGTTTTTTCTGCATACAGCTTGTGACAGTCCCAAGTGACCTTTATTCAGCTTATTTATTTTTGTTTTTGTTTGTTTTTTTGTTTTTAGACAGGGTTTCTCTCTCTAACAGTCCTGACTGTTCTGGAACTTACTTTGTAGACCAGGCTGGTCCACAACCCGGCAAGTGACCATTTTTTTTAATTCCCCCGGCTACTGCTCCTTGCTGGGTCCACCAACACCATTCGGTTGAGGGTCAGACTGAACCAATACATAGCTCTCCCATGTTGGGGCTATGATCCCAGAGACTCAATGGCCTGGCTGAGGCAGAGACTTTCTAGCCATGAAAGAGGCAAGAATGGGAGGCTGCTCTGATGTCTGCAGAACACACCAGCTGGGCTGAGGAGCTGGGCAAAGGCTGGTGTTTTGCAAGCTTGGCTCTTTTGGAAAATCTGACAGCAGGTCGGGGCTGGTGTAGAGTTGAGTGCTATGGGCAGATGGTGCCCAGCCTACAGGGGCTACAGAAGGTTGCCAGCTCCATCCCTCCCCAGCTGGGCTTCTAGGGCCCTTCATGGGGCTGCTGAGCATCTGGGTTAGGGTTACTCCACAAGTCAGAGGACTGTGGCCCAGAGCCTGGAGAAATCAGCCCGGCAACTAAGCAGCCCCACTGACCAACATCTGAATAGACCAATCACAGGCAAAGTTACAGTCAGGAAGTCTACATCCCAAGGCCCAAAGACAGAACTCTTCAGCCTCAGGCTAGGACGATGTCAACTCAACAACCTCACCTTCCCAGATGGAAGAACGACTCAGAGAGCCAAGTGCCAGAGTAAACTATGGGCCCTGGAAGGAGATGGTCTCCCTTGAGCAGCTGCGGTGCTTCGGGCAATTGCTTTAGCATCTCTGTACCCCACCTCCTGTAAAATGTCAAGGCAGAGCCTGCCTTCCAGAGGACCCTAAAGGAAACACCTGAAGAGGCCCACCCCACCCTGTTGGCCCAGTTTCACTCCGCAGGAGGGGACTTCCTTGCTCTCAGAGCCAGCCTTGGGATTTGCGAAGCCCAGGGGAAGGCAACCCTGAGTGCAGGCCCTCCCGGCAGCAGCCAGCTATCCCTGCAAGCTTGTCCCTGGGTGGATGAGGGGCTCTTCACACCTGCCTCCTGTGCGGGGGCAGCCGAGAATTAATTAGCAAATGTTTTGTGAGGCACTTTGAAGCCTCCAAGGGCCCCGGCAGCTGAGGGCGGCATCGTTATAAATATTATCGTTTTATTTATAGACAGTGGAGGGGCAGAGGGAGCGGGATTTATGTTTTGCCAGCTCAATCACCTTTTAGACGCACTCATGTTTGACTTATGCTCCACTGGCGCCGGGAAGCCTCGGGCGGGCGGGAGGCGTCTGTAAATACAGGGCCTCGTTATCCTTCCAAGCCTGCGCAGGCGGGGGAGGTGGTTGCCTCAGAGCCTAAGGTTCCCTCATCTGCCTGTGGCCTGTGGTTCAGTCCTCCCAGGATCCAGATGCAGGCTGAGCAGGGGATGATCCTCCTGCACACCTGGGTCCACACGTAGGACATACAAAGTGGAGTGTGTCGGGACTGATCAGAAACTGAGGGGCCCCTAGGAGGTAGGGTGTCAGAGTACAGGAGTCTCCCAGATCTTAATGCCTTCCCTGTTTTGGGGTTTGCCAGAAACGGTAGCCTTCTTCTGCCCCTCCACAGCCCAGGGCTGGGCCCCAAGGTAGGCAGGACCAGGTTCTACCAACATGCACTGGTCCAACTGCTCCTTCTTTAGGCCCAGGCAGTGGAGGGCCAGAGCAAGTGGCTTCTTCCCAGAGGCCACATAGTGCGTCGAGGCCCCTGCAGCTCAGGGGGATGGCCTTCCCTCCCTCAAGAACAAGTCTGGGACAAGTCACAAGAAAAGTGAAAACACAGACAGTCATGCATACATGCACAAACACACACTGTGGCCACTATGCTCCAACCCTACTATCAGCTGGGCTTGAGCTGTCTTCTGCTCTGTTCCACTAACAAACCTCAGGGGACCCTTGCTGAATCCCCATAGTTCAGATGGGGACACTATGCTCAGAGAAGCAAAGTCATAAACCTAGAGAAACAACTAAGCCAGGGCCATTTCCCTACAGCGGAAATGGTGGGCTCATCCTTGTCTGTGTACATACATGCGCGTGTGCACGCAAGCACATGCACATACCACACACACACACACACACAGCAGAAATTGCCATTTCCGCACGCAAGTGCTCCAGAGCCAGAGGACAGGGTGCAGGAAGCTAAGAGAGTCAGGAAGGAAATGCAAAGAGGCCTCAGGGGAAGGGAGCTGAGGATGGGGTGTGCAGTGTGCAGCCTTTCTTTCCAGCCTGCAGATCAACGCACCTGCACGCCCCCCAGCCCTACCACCACCTGCACCAGCCAACAGGCCCAGGCTCAGCCTGTAAAGGGCACTGCCTACCCCCCAGCTGGGGAATGCTGCCAAACAAGTCCCCGTGGCTGCTTGCACACGCAGGCCCCTGCTATTGCCCAACATAGATGCTATCAGCCTGCAGTATCCTTCATCAGCCTGAAGCCATGGTGCCTCTCCCAGGGCAGGGCCACCCTACAGGGAAACATAGCCTTCTTGTGGTCAGCTCCTTCCTCTTCTGTTCAAGTGTTTTCAGGGCTATGTGGGATGAAGCCTGGAAGAGGGAGACTATGAGATTCAGACTCCAAAGCTTACTGTTAGTGGCAGGGTCTGGGTACTTCGGGGGCTGAGCCAGCACTGGAGTCGGTGGTGCACATCCTGCCTTCTCAGGGCCAAAGGCCCTGTTGGCAACCTGGTCTCACAGCTTCTCCAAAGGCTGTCGGGCTATCCACCTCACGCAGCCAACCGCCCCACCCACTACCCACAGAACTCTTTCTAGCAGTTAGCCCAGGAGAGCAGTGGGAATCAAATATGAATTCACTCTGGGGACTGGTCCAGACCCAGTGGGGAGAGGGGCAGTGTCCACTACCTAAATGCAGGTAGAGGTGGGGACAGGCCCTTGGGGATCCTCCCAGAGATCCCTGCACAGTGAAATCCCAGGCCACCACCTCGAAAATAAAGCTTTGGACTAGGGGCCACAGGCTCTGTGAGATGCAATGGGTCTCAGTGGCCAAGACAAAGTCCCTTCCCCTGCCCAGGAGCAGCCAATGAGTGGCAGTGCCCACCAAGCCTGAAGGCCTCAAGATGTCTTACAGCTGCCAACACAGATAACCCTGTGCAACCCAAGGGGCCAAGCTCCATGGTTGCTGTGTCTGGAACAAGAGAACGCACCACGGGGCTTGAACTAAACACTTAGGGCTCATAAACCCCGCAGGAACAAAGAGGCATGGGCTGGGGCTGGGGTACATCTCTCCACAGGAATGAGAAAATTATTTCTCAGGACCCAAAACACTGCCAGAGTGGCCCAAGGAACAGAGCAGGCCGCAGGGCTCTGTACAGGCAGACAGCCTGGAGCCCTCTTCTCTGAACTCCACTTCCTCTTTGTGCAGGTGGGCAGTATTAGCACAGGCATGAGGGGTGAGCATTCTATGTGCAAGGACTGGACAGGGGGTGCTCTGTGCCCCCACCCACAGGAAGCACAAAGTAAGACCCACACTGCTGACTCCAGCCTCCCCATCTCAAGACCATCACATTGGGATTCGAGAGCACCATCCACACTGCCCACACCTCTGGAAGGCCAGGCAGCTGGTGTCCAGACACCAAGCACCTAAGGGCAACTATGCGAGCAGTGGAGGAAGAGGTCACGGGAGCTGGAGGGTGAGAATTGTAGTGTCTGTCACATGCCAGGTCTACTGCCGGCCTTGGCTTTCACAGACACCACTCCCTTCAGCTGGCACACGGCACCTGATCTGCCCACAATCAGGTGTTAGCCTGGGCATATCCCTGCACAGAGTCACGCTCAGCTCCCAAGTCTGGGTCAAGTACCAGTCCCAAGCTCTTGCTGACCAAACCCAGGGACTTAAAGCCACCTACTTATCTGGTGGTCATTTTTAAGGGCTAGGAACTCATACCCAAAGCCTAAACAGTGTCCATTACCAGAACAATAGCTCTGAGAAAGAGAAGGCTCGGGCTGAGCTCAGCTCTTGAGAGGCTCACACAGCCCCAATTCTACCTCTGGCCATGGTGCACCCAGGTCTATCCACTCAAGCACCTGCTCTCTAGAGGATGTGTTGTATTGGTTATTCCCAATAAGTGTTCCCTTACGGCATGTGGTACCCCAAGACAATGTACCCCCATCCTTGGTAGGGCACTCCCTCTTCCTCCCTCTGTCCTCTCATTATAGAAAATGGGAGGGGACAGAAGCTGGGGTCTAGCTTAGCTAGACAAATGTGTTAAGACTTGGCCCCTCATGGCAATGGAAATTTCCCAGCATTGTCAAGGTCAGACCTACAAGAACTCTATACTCTTGTATGAAACCTGTACTCAGTCAGAGCGCCCTGGCTAGGGACATTCCCACACACATTCCAGCCCACAGCACACAGTTCTGCATATGCTGCCCTACACCAGCACTGGGAATGAGGTGCAGGTACTCCCTCCACCCCTGCTGACCTCACAGCCTGGAAGGACCCCACAGGGGCATGGGGTTCTCGTGAAGAAGAGGACCAGAACGCACTGAAAGAAGAACAATGTGAAGAGAGGAGCAAACCCCAGCACCGGACCTAGCCAGGCTGGTGCCCGACAGGGACAATGAAGAGCTGGTGAGAAGATGAAAGGACACACAACTGGCTCTAGGGTAGCCCCAGGGGCAGTTCTGGAGACAGAGTGGTAGATCCTGCCTCAGAAAGTGCCCAGCCCTGTGAGGCCTAGGCCTAGGACTGATGGAAGAACCCCGCCCAGGCACCCATCCAGAGACATATACACACACTCACCCAGGCACCCATACAGAGACATACACACACACACACACACACACACACACACACACGTGCACGTACACACACATGCATGCACACACACGCACACACGTGCACACACACACACATGCACACTCACCCAGGGACCCATACAGAGACACACACACTCACCCAGGTACTCATACAGAGACACACACACTCACCCAGGTACTCATACAGAGACACACACACTCACCCAGGCACCCATACAGAGAGAGACATACACAAGTACACACACGTGTGTACACATACACACTCATCCAGGCACCCATACAGAGACATATACTACACGCACAAGCACACACGCACACACACACACACACACACACACACACATTTCTAACGAGAGAACTAACTGTTCTAAATGCAGGTTTAGGAGGAGACAATGTAGCTGGTGAACCTAAGGGTCTAACTACACACCTGACATCTGGGACCTCTGGGGAGTCTCCTGGCCTGTCATATAATCTCCCTACCCCTTACAGACACATCTTTCTAATAAAGAGGCTCAGAGTCCTGCTGCTCAGAGGTCTGTGGGCTAACAGGTGACCCTGCCAGAGATGAAACTGGAAGTGGTCAAGTGGCCTTGAGAAGACGGGAAGCTCAAGATGACCCTCACATTCAACAGGCTCTGGGGGATATTTTGGTGGTCTCTAGAGGCCCCCTCCATCATTCCAACCCAAATGTGCCTCATCCCACGGGCCTCTCTGGGCATCCCCTCACTGGGCAGATGGAGAGACACCCTCTCTCTCGTCACCTTCCTTACAGCCACTTCTGCTCCCAGCCTCCTCTACCAGTCAGTGCTTGGTCTCCACAGACCATCTCGCCCAGGCAGTGTTGGCTCAGCCCCGCCATACCTCAAGAGGGGACGATTTGCTCAGCTCCTGTTCTTGGGGTCAAGCTGCCAGTGGGACGGTCCTGGTCTGTCTTGTCTATTGTAAAATACCGAGGTCTAGCCATATAGCAAGCACTCAGTAAAACTCTGGGTGGGGGAAGAGCTGGCATGAAGGCAGTCCCTCAGTAGACGAGCTCTACAGACAGCAGCTTTAACGGCACAGGCCAGGGGCTCCACTGAGCTCTGAAGGGAGGGAGTACCCGGTCACTGAAGGCATAAAAAGGAAGCCATCAGGCTAGACTAAAGTCTGGCAAACTACAAAATCCAGGCCTGGACTCTGCTCAAATCTCTCCACAGTAAAAATGCTGGGGGAAAGGAACAACAGAGGCCTCCTGGGTCTGATGACAAGAGGATGCTGGGCAGGAGGATGGCGTTCAAGGCCTACCTTCCCGCTTCATGCCCATGGCGAGGCACTTCTGGTAGCGGCAATACTGACACCGGTTTCTCTGCCTCTTGTCGATCAGGCAGTCCTTGTTGTCACGGCAGGTGTAGGTCAGGTCTTTGCGTACTGTCCTCTTGAAGAAGCCCTTGCAGCCCTCGCAACTGTACACCCCATAGTGCTTGCCTGTGGGGTATAGACAGAGGGATGAATGACAAGACCTGCGTCCATGTGTCTTGTTGTTGGCCAGGGCTCTGCCTTCAGGTTTCAGACTCCCTGTCTGGGCTCAGGCTAGACCCTGCCTGGTCCGTCCACCTTCTCTCTATCTGCTAGGGCTACGGGTCACTACCCCTGAGGATCAATATCACCAACTCTGCTACTATTGTGCTCTCTATACCTGAGCTATTTATTGCTCCCTAGAAGAGGACGGTCACTGTTCATGGCTCTCAGGCTACTGGGGTTCAGTAGCACAATGCAGGGGGGCCCTTCAACAGGCTTGGCCCAGAGAGGAGGCTAGCTATCACCGCACCTCAACCATCCATGCTTGCGTCTTCTCTTGGCACGCCTCCAAACCACCCTTCCCATCCCATACTAGTGTCTACCTTACCTAAGGACAACATGAGGCCCCTGAAGCTATCAGCCCACCCCTTGCTCTAGGGCAGAGGAGGTGCCCCTGGGTTCCCGTCTCCCTGTACCCAGCCCAGTGGAAAATGCTAGGGCGGCCCTGTGAGCTCTGTCTAGGTATCGTGCCCCTGCCCAGCAGGCAGTCGGTCCTACCTGAGGAGCGGTCCCCACAGATAGCACAGATGTGCTTCGTGAAGGACGCCATATTTCCTGAGGGATGGGCAGGAACCTTGAGGACGCCATTGAGGCCCAGCGGGGGTTTGATGTCCTCGCTGCTGCTCACGGGGTTCATGGGTGAGTTGAGCTGCAAGAGGACCAGTCAGGATAGGTCAGCCTTAGGAAGCCGGGGATGGGCACTAGTGAGTGGTGGGCTTCCTGCGACTCACTCACTCACTCAGGCCACAGAGCTAAGGGACAGCAGGACCATCATCCTTAGAACAGGGTTCAGCTCTACACACAGCCCTCAGAGGACCCCTCCCAGCAAACTCAGGCCACTGCAGGGTACCAGAGACCTCACATAAGCAGGGATCTCATGTCTCAGTGCCATACAGGAGGCCACTTACACTCCGCCACCCACCTAGGAGCCCCTGTCACTTAACACCTGCCGTGGGCTCTGGACATATGAGAGCACAGGTGCTCTGGGCTCCCCCACTACCCAGGTGAGGCCCAGAGGCCCAGGCTCAGGGAGGAGATAGGACTGGGCTCTTCCAGAGTCACACAGATCCCCACCACCTTCCATGGCAGCAGAATCTGGGACAGGACAAGAGAGGAGAGCAAGTGGACACCACAGACATCAAGCCACAGGGTCAACATGGCCATCCTGCCCTCGGCACACCCCTTGCCTCGCCCCGCCCTCTGGCCGCCAGGGGCAAGCGTGGGAAACTCACCCTGTCACCCAGGCAACAGCTGCGGCGTCGCAATGACACAGCAGTTTTGGTTCCGCAGCCTCCAGCCCAGCTCTGCAGTAAGCACAGGGCCTAGAGGCGCTTCCCTCTGCCTGCCTATCTGCCAGGGCGCCAGAGCCCAGCTGGGCAATCCCCCCACTTCTGAAAACTCCTGACAAAGGCAAAAAGCCAGCTGTACAGCTGCACTGCCCTTGCATAGCCCTTGCTGCCCCCTGCAAGGGGAACCTCACCTCCTTCCTCAGGGCCTCCTGCCCCATCCCCCTCTTTCTCACGGGACAGGAATAGCACAGAGGCACCAGAGAGGCTTTCTATGGGGGACCTAGCTCTCCTAAGGATTCTGCAGCCCTAGCTGGCCAGGGTTGTGAGATAGGCAAGGAGGCTGTCTGCAAGCATGCCTCACTCTGGTCAGCCTGGGCCCACAGAAAATCCCGAGTGTCAGGATATGGAAGTCCTTGATGGCAGGCAGACAGCAGAAGAGATCAGTTCATATGCTAACGAGTTGAAGGTCCTAGGTGGGAATCCTGGAGAAAGTGGGTGACACCACTGCCTTTTGCTAGCAAGACTGCACACACCCGCTCTGCTCACTATTTGGGAAGCCTAGCCCTGAGATTCCTGGAGGTCTTAGCTCTGTAGCATAAACAGCTCAGGGCCGGTGAGGCCCTGATATCAGGGCAAAGCAAAGGCTGGGCAGCAGCACCCAACCTCACCACAGACCCACGGACACTCACAGGGATCCTCAGTGCTCCACTAGTGGTCAGTCCTGGGATCCCGTGGCTTTTTTGCTCTTTCCAGATCTGAGCTGATGAATCAGGGCAGTTTCTATTCTCCCCTTGCTCAACCTCCCCCATGGATCCTAAGTCCCACCCACCTGGGACTTCTGTGTTCTCTATACAACCCTCAAGAGACCCAGGACTAGACAGCCCTCTGTTGGAGCCCACAGCCTCCCTGGGTGGGGTCATCCCATTTCCCCTTTCATATCCTTGGCATTTATTTCGGTTCTGCATCACTGGTGCCCCACCTGGGTCCCCGCCTACCTCTCAGGCATCCTCTCTTCTGCCCCTACCTCATCATATCCTCCCAGGTCCAGGCCAGCCCTCAACTAGCCCCCCTTGGATGGGCTATCCAGATCTAGGGCCTCCATCTCAGGCTCTGCAAGCTCCCCACAGCTCTATTCCCCACCTGGCTGGCTGCAGGCATCATAAAACATCCTGCTTATGCAGGGCGGTGGTGGCGCACACCTTTAATCCCAGCGCTCTGGAGGCAGAGGCAGGCAGATTAATGTGAATTCAAGGCCAGCCTGGTCTAGTTCCAGGACAGGCTCCAAAGCTACAGAGAAACCCTGTCTCGACAAAACAAAACAAAACAAAAAACCAAAGTCACTATGGCCCCCACAGTGGGAGATCCTCCTGTACACCAGGAGGATCAGAGGCCTCAAGGCCTCACTGGCTCCACACTGAAGTACTCAGAAGTGCTTCACCTGGAAGTCAGCATGGCCAGACAGGCAGGACTGTGAAGTAGTGGTGAACATCCCCTTAGGTCCTGTCCTAGTAGAGTCCTTGGATCACATAAGACACAGGGGTAGCTTGGGCACAGGTGGCCATGGCCTGAAAGTTATATCCAGACCTAGCAAGGTGCCTCATGGAGCTAAGAACCAAGAGGCGCCAACACTGAAGCCAGGGAACTGTGGCGGTCAGGTCTTCATCTACCCTCTCTGTGCGTGGCATTTCGAGCTAGCAAGGGTATAGAGCAGCTATGATAAAAATAATATGGCCAGGCTGGGGAGGTAGCTGGGTGGTCAGGCTTGCTTCACACCAGCAGTCCCTCACTCAGGCCTTCTGCCTGCTTCTGGACAGCAAGGTGAAGAGTCAGGGGCAGGGTGACAGACTGTTCGTGAACAGGAACCCCAGCTCTTCTATGCACATATGCATACAGATACTTGTGGGAACAAGCCCATGTGTGTGTGCACGCGCACACACACACAAACACACACACACACACACACACACACGTATTCTGGGGCAAAGGGGCTTAGATGGGATCAGCCCAGAAAAACTAGCCAGATTGTCTGGAGCAGACATTTAAGAGGCTCAAGCCAGTCCCAACAGGCTCCCTGGTCAGGCAGTGAGAGGTCCCCAGCATACCCAGCACCAGGAAGGGTGCGCAGGTGATGGCATGGTTCAAGGCACAAGGCTGTGGGAACTGAAGGGGCACATAGGTGCTGTAGCTGTGGTTCTAGGGAGGAGTCCCAGGTGTGCCATTGTGAGATGGCACAACAAAGCTACTTGTGCTGAGACAGAACCCAAACTAAGAAAATCAAAGGAGAAAGGAGATCCCTGACCTGTTTCAGGGACAGTTGAAGGAAACCTGAAGGGCAGGCTCTCCAGAGGCAGAGCTGTATGTTTACCAAAGTCAAAACTCCTGGTAGAAACCCACCAGAAGCCTCGAGGAAACCGAGGCAGAACACAGCTCTATCCAACAGGCATTCGGGGGCTTGAGAAGAAGAGGCTGAATAAGGAAGGAACCCAGGGTACCCACAGCAGGACGAGGGCCCTGCTAGGCCCACAAAAAGGAAGTCAAGTCTTATGGATAGCCAATATTCACAGAAAGCCACTAAAAGCCAGAGCCACCAGGGCCTCAGTGGGACCCAAGAAGCTGCATCCCTGGGCCCAGGGACATTGAGCCTAGTGGCCTGGGTAAGAGAACCTATGAGGTCTCGGGATCCCTGGAAGATGGACCTAAGCCTGAGAAAGCAGGTACCCCAGAGTTCTACAATCATGAGGCCAGGCTCCAGGGGGACTTGAAGACCGACTGTGAGAAATTTCAAGTGACAGAGCTATGGAGGCCAGTCTGGGTCAGCCACCAGCATGGCGCTCTGAGGCTAGTGTTTGCTGTGCAGCCCACTTTCATAAAGAAAAAGTTGAAATGACAGCTCTGACCCACAGCCAACAGATGAAGTTCCCACTTGCTGTTCCATTTCCCCCAAAGCTCAGCCCAGCACTCACCTGGGGGCTACCAGTCCCAAAGCCCAGTGTGGGTGTGGTGGGTACCGACATGGAGTGCGGGCCCATAGGGGAGCTGATGACAGAGAAGGGTGGGCCCATGCCATTGATGGGAGAGCTCAGGGTGCTGATAGGTGAGTGCAGTTGCCCGGGGGAGCCCAGTGGAGATCCGATTCCTGGACCCAAGGAGGGGTGCAGCGAGGGGGCAGCCATGGAGCCTCGACCCGTTGGAGAGCTGAGGGATGAAGAGTTCACCTGGGTGGAGAAGTCTGCAAAACAAGAATTGGCAAGAAGGAGGGTCAGAGCAGCCTCTAGGACCCATCCACTGCCCACTCCCACCCACTCAAGTCACAGGCAAACCTTCATGACCAAGGTCAGGCCAGGATGCCAGGACTCATCTCGCATACTCCAAGAGCTAGACCATCTCTGGAGGACCCCAGTACACACTCTCTGGGGTTCTCATAGCTGAGCAGACAGAGCCAGGCCCAGTACTGCAAGCTGAAGGCTCTGAAGTCTGTGACCCTGCCCTCTGGACCACATGACCTGAACTTCTGGGTACATAGCAAGGCAGCCCACTCCAGAGGAAAGAAAGGCACTGGCACTTCCCCCGTCGGTGAGGAGCTTCCAGGTGACCTTGAGGAGGGCCTGGGAGTGTGCCAAGCATGAGACTGGCAAGCCACAGAGCAGGGCTGGGTCTGGGACCTCCCACATGTCAACCTTTCATGCAAGGTTTCAAACATGTAAAAAGTCTTATTAATCAGGCCTTCCCAGCTCCAGAGGCCAGGGAGGTTCCGGGGTGTTGGACCTGCTGCCCACAGACCTGGAAGGCCGTGGAGAAGACAGTGAGGAGTCTTGCCTGCCTCTCCAAAGCTGATGCTCTGAGAAAGCCCCCATCCCCCTACCCTCCATCCTTTCCTCTCTCCCTCTCATCTGGAGAATAGTCCTGACCTTTCCTGCCACCTCGCTGCCATGGCATTTGCTTCTGATAAGACAAGAACAACTACGGGCATGTGAAGTGATGGGAAGTGAGTGACTAGCACACCCCAGGCAGGGGACACAGGCTGGTTACACTACTCAGCATCCTGGAAAGACCTCGCCATTCTGAGCCTACCTCATCCTGGTCATATCCTGGCACGTGAGCTTAGCAGGCAGAAGCCCAGAGCAGACACAGGAGGACACCACACATCTTAAGACAACACTGGCACTCTGGATGGGACTCTTAGACCAGACTTGACCTTGGCCAAAGCCCATACTCCTGTTCTGAACCTGATGAGCAGCACAGTACAGGGAGATCTCAGTAGCTGTACCAATGCCAGTTCCAAGCCAGGAGTGGTACAGAGGCCATGGCAGCAAGAACAGATCTTCAGAGAGAAACCTAACCAATATCCATCCCAAAGACTCTGGGGACTTCCTCCCTGTTTCCCCTCAAGAGGAGGATGCAGTAAGGAAGCCCCACTGTGACCAGGTCCACTATGGGGAGGCCAACCTGGCTACCATGACTACCCCAACTGACAGAAAGAACCAATTCCATCAGCAAATGAGCTTCATTTGATTTGCCAGAAACCCTGGCCATTCATAAAACTGAGAACAAACCAGTCTGCTGATTAACAACAAAAAGCCAATTTAAGAAATCTAAAACTAGCCGGGCAGTGGTGGTGGCCTTTAATCCCACCACTTGGGAGGCAGAGGCAGGTGGATCTCTATGAGTTCGAGGCCAGCCTGGTCTACAAGAGCTAGTTCCAGGACAGGCTCCAAAGCTACAGAGAAACCCTGTCTCAAAAATAAAAAAATCTAAAACTAACTGTGTAAGGTGGTAATGTCTTTAATTCCAGGACTAGGCAGGCACAGGCAGGAGGATCTCTGTGAGCTCAAGACAAGCCTGATCTACAAAGTGAGATCTTAAAACAAAGGGCTACAAAGTTTGTCTTAAAACAAAGGGCTAACGAGGCGGCTCAGTGCTACTACTCTTCCCAGCACCCACACGGTTTCAGGGAATCTGATGCGTTCCACTGGCCTCCACAGGGACCGCACGCACATAGTACACTTACACACATACGGGTATGTAGCACGATTAATAAAAACCCAGAGACAGAAATTGGGGTTCAACCTGAAGACCAGAAAAGCAAAGCAGCTGGCCACTGGCTCTTACCTCTACCTCCGTCCAAAAATGGTGATCCCGCCTCCAGGAATCCTCAGAATGAGACTGAGCCTGAAGCCTGCCTCCTCTTGCTTTATATTCCTCTCTAGTGCTGGGATTAAAGGTGTGCACCACTACCACCTGGTTTCTATTGCAAACTAATGTGGCTTCTGGAATTTAAGGTGTGTGTCACCACTGCCTGGTCTGTAAGGCTGATCAGTGCAGCTGTTTTACTCTCTGACCTTCAGGTAAGTTTTATTTATTAAAATACAAATGAACTATCACTACACAGGTAAAACATCCAATACACATAAATAAAAACAAAAGGAAAAAACGTTAATTCTAGAACCAAGAGGTGGTAGCACCTACTGGCCAAAACAGGAACTACAGACCAGCTCTATAGGCCACTAAACTACTTATGGAACTGGGGGGAGGAATCCACAGGGAAGGAGGTGAGAGACAGGAGAATGTGTCCAAAAGGAACAAATACAAATCCAATTGCTTACATGAACCTGGAATGCCTTTGTTCCTTTGACGTCAATTGAATTCTTGTGACCCTGTCAGAAAAGCCACCACCTCCAACCTACGACAGAAGAATCTGCTGAAAAGGTTCATGGATAAGAACTGCCCAAAGGCAAATTTAGCAATCTGCAGCTGCCCCTAGGCCAGGCAAACATAACCACTTCCACACTGCTGGGATACCTGGAGGCTATACTGGGCTGACCAATCACAACCCCGCCCTCCTCTCCGCCTCTAGATAAGGAAAGTGAGACAGCTCCTTCCCTGTGGCCTGCTTTGTCTTCTGAGGTCTGTGGACCCAGTGTACCAGCTAAGCCCTCATTGGATTCCTCTTTTAGCCCATTTGAGAGCTACATCTTGCTGAATTTGAGCACATCTACCTTCTGCAGGCATCCCAGAAGAAGACAGGATAATGGCATGGGCACCCAGGAGGGAGCTGGACTGGACCTAGAGAAGTCCCGCTTTTCCTGGCCTTTGAGAACAAGATGAGGGCATGACCAGAAGAGAAATCCCTCAGATTCCCCCAGGCTCTTTGCAACCCCACAGGAAGATTTGGGCAATAGGAGAGACACAAGGCCTAGGGGCGGCTTGTCACACTACCCTAAGCGTGGCTCTCATGGGCTGGCTGTCCCCAAACACCAGGAAAAACCAGCCATGTTCACTACATGAGAGTGTTTCTGCCCAGGAGAGTCAAGGAAGGATCCTTGCAGACACAGGGAACAGCTGGGGTAGGAGGCTTGGGCTGCAACCAGGTCTCTATAAAATGCCAGGGCCTGCACTGCTCCCCTCACTGTGGGCTTTGCTGTGGGCAGAACAAAGTTTCAGCAGGAAGAAGGGAATGAAGGAAGGAGGGAGACAGGGAGGCAGACTGTAAGGCTGCCAGCTACCGGCTGGACCCCAAGCTTCTCCGATCCTTCAAGGTACCGCCCATACCTGGCTCAAGTCAGAAACTGCCAAGGAGGGAAGCCACACCAACAGAGGAGAAAACCAGCCAAGGTGGCATATGAACAGACTTCAGGAAGAAGGGAAGACAGCAGCAGCAAGAGCCAAGTCTCCAGTCTGAGAATGTGGCTGTCCCTGTGAAGGTTCCCTTAGGCACCCTCCCCCAGTCCTCCACCCTGCCTGAAGCCTGATGGTAGGCGGCCAAGCAGACTCTAAGTCCCTACAGCTCCAGTGTAGAAGGGGCTGCCACCAGAGCAATGACTACCTTGGCAAGTCCCCACTGCCCCAGGCCCCCACCCCAGGCCTTCCTGTTTACAAAGAATATCCACTGCAGACACCTTCCAGGAGCCTGGGTGACAATGGGCTGGGTGTGTTTTCTGGGTCCTTCTACAAGGAGAAACTTTCTAACCAGGAAGAGAATGAGCAAGAAACGCCCTTTCGCCGGGCAGTGGTGGCGCACGCCTTTAATCCCAGCACTTGGGAGGCAGAGGCAGGTGGATCTCTGTGAGTTCGAGACCAGCCTGGTCTACAAGAGCTAGTTCCAGGACAGGCTCCAAAGCCACAGAGAAACCCTGTCTCAAAAAAAAAAAAAAAAAAAAAAAGAATGAGGAAAGGAAAGCCATCTTAAAAAAAAAAAAAAGAAACGCCCTTTCATCCTTGTATGTGTGCAAGCCATGTGCACGTACACCATGTATGTGTATGTATATCCGTGTATGCTATGTCATGCTCTGCTCTCTCGGGCACTTAGCTGTCACCACCCTGATAAGCCATGTCCCCTATAAGGCACAATTCCAGCAGCCTCCCTTTGGCTTTGCAGGGGTGCTAACACCAGCCAACACCACTGCTTAGGAAAATCTCCACATCTCTCCAGCATCAGAGCTTGTGGGGTGGGGCCTAGGGTTGCAATGTGTCAGCTTCAGACCTGGGGACTCCCTGCCCAAGAAGTCACAGACAAGATCAGGAACATGACTGAGAGGAAACTGAACCACAGAACCCCAAGACCTCAAATTCTGAGGCACAAAGATCCCAAACATAATCTCACATCCCAAGATACCTCTGTGGGACCACCACCAACATAGCCAGGGACCCGGGGGAAGGAGTGTGGCCAAGGAGCACGCATGTGCCTGAAGGACAGACACAGAGCAGGACGCCCATCTCAGCAGGGAAGATGCCCATCATCTCACACGCATCATGGGCAGCTGGCACTGCAGCCCAGGAAGGGGATGTGGAAGAAGGAGCACGCAGCACTCCCTGGGTACGAAACTGACCACAGTATGAATGTTCGGCAGTTTAAACACAGAGCAGAGATGGATTGTCCCCAGCCCAGATCCCAAGACAGTTCCTAGACCTCAGAGGGAGAGCACGAGAAGCTGGGTGACATTAATAAAGCTGAAATACTGAATGCCTGGCAACAGCTCTGGTGACTCCAAGATGCCAGGCTCTACTGAGGTCATAGGCAAGAGAGGAGTACCACTCCCACCAGAGTTCCTATGCCATATGGTGTCTACAGATGCCTGCCAACAGCAGGACCCCACAGCAGGAAGCACAGGGAACTCCCACCAACTCCCTTCAAGCCTCTGCTTGGCAGGCAGGGTGCAGGAAATGGCACTGCAGCTCACTGCAACTCACTACAGCTGGGGTGGGGTAAGCCCCACAGCCCTCCAAGGTAGCCAGCGAACCCCAGCTCCTAGAGGGGGGAACCCAATCATCCACAGCCCTTTGGCACAGTAGGATCTAAGCAGGTCATGTGTCTGGGTAAACAGAAGTGGACCATGCGGCTGCTCCATCTAGAGCCAGGGAGGGAGGACAGATGGATCCAGAGGACAGCACATGGGAAGTTGATGCTCTAGGGCCACCAAGGCAGGACCCGAGGGGGGCAGTCAGCATGCAGGCAACATGCAGCCACACAGTGAACTAGTACCAGGATGGCTGTCACGTTCTAAGCCCTTATCCCCACCTGGGGACACCCCCGCCCCCTCAGGAACTGAAACTTTGCAGTAGGTAGCTCATGGGTCCTCAGAGTTTCCTGGGCTGCCCACCTCCAGCCTCCACCTTCTGGAAGTACCACTTCCCCTGAAGACCTGGGAGGGAGAAGTGGTGGCCCTGGAGGAGCAATGGGAATGTGGCAGGGACCATGGCACCAGGGTTTGAGGGAGGCCAAAGGTGGTCAGAGGAGGAGAGAGGAAGAAGACAGGCCACAGGCCACAGGCCCCAAGGGTGGGAGGGGGCGGATTCAGGCACTGGGAGGACAGGAAGATAAACGACCCACTGGCCAATGCTAACCATGGTAAGAAAGGACTGCTGCCCACACTTGAGGCCAAAGGGACCCCTCAATATTGAGTCTCAGTTCCCTTCTCTGTAAAATGGGCTGAGGCTCTGTGTCTGCACAAAGAACAGCCCCCAGCAGGCCTGTTTGCCCAGCCCTACCACAAGTCTGACTCCTACTCCCTGAGGAGGGACTCCTCGGGGGTCCCCTCCAGCTGTGGGTGTGTCTCATTCACTGTCTCCTCTCGCATCAGCTTACTGTTCTAGGGGCCTGTTCTGGGGTCACCCTGCCCTTCCCTCTAAAGCCCCAGTCAATAGCTCAGCCTCCTACGTGGTCAGAAAAAGTAAGACTGACTCCAACCCAACTCCGAGATCCCAGAGGGCCCAAGTACAGGCAGGCCACCGCAGGGGCCTCTCAAGTAGAGAACTCAATTGTCAGGAGCAACCCAATAGTCTCAGAGATCCAGACCCAGAAAGTCTGTCTGCCCAAGGCCCTACTATCCTGACCAAACTCTCAACTCTTAGTGTACAATGTACCACTGCAATAGTCTTCACAGAGATGGGATCACCAAAGTCTAAAGGGTGTAAGCATGGGAAGCAATATCCACTGTGAGGGCCTCAAGAAGCACCAATGGTTGCCACCTTAGTATCATCATCATCATCATCAAAATTACCATCACCACCATCATCACTATCAGTTCATCACCATTAATATAGTCAAACATCATCACCACCACCACCATCACAATCAGCATCATCACCATCAATATCACCACCAACATTAACAGCATCACTACATCACCACCATCATTACTATGATCAACAATACCATCACCATCATCACTACCAACACTGCCATGAATGTCATCAAGTATCATCAATACTGTCATCATCATCATCACTATTACTACCAACACTTCCATCGTCATCACTATCAGCATCAAATAATCACCATTACCATCACCACCATCAATATCATCACTACACCATCACCATCAGCATCTATCACCTGATGGAAACAGACACCTTAATTCACACTTTGTTCTATTCTATTGTACAGATGGAGGCTAGAGCCCAAAGGGGCTGACGAATTCTGCAAGTGGCAAAGATAGAGTACTTTGGGTTCTCTTGACCATACTCAGCCAGCTTGGGGCTTCCTAGGGAGGGGCACAGGAGGAACAGAAAATAGTGCCTAGGCTAGTAGCTACCTCCCGTACAGTCCTGGGTGGTACTATGATTGGACCCGATGGTGACAGGTGTGGCTAGAGCCAACCACAGTAAAGGAAATGGGAAGCATAGCCAGGAGGACAAAGGAGGTAAGGAAGAGCCCCCACCTTGCTGCCCAGCCTATGACTGTGCCAGGCAGCATTCAATTAGGAGTTGAGAAGTGAAGATGCCAGTACACTCAGGCATGAAAGCCAAGGTGCTGACAAGAGGTTATCCTCCATGCCAACTCTTCCTGAAGCCCACAGTCCACAGGGCTGTTGCACAAGGCTTCCCACCTCAATTCTTGCCAGTCAGTATCATCGCCCTCTGGCCAACTGTGGTGGTCACTGTCTGGGATGCCTAGCTGCTGAGGTGCACATCACCCAGGGCAGTCCTGCCCAAACAGCCAGGTCCGTCTCCATTCCCAAACTCCCAATGGCTCAGGGATGTGCTCGTCCACCCTCCATGGGATAGTGGAGAGGTGTGTGGGGTACACTCTGACCAGGCAGCTGGATGAGTCCGGCTGGACCCCTCCAGCCCCTGCTACATGGGACTTTCCCTTTGCCTGAGTACAACTAGGGGGCGGCAGAGAGAAGACTCCTAAGCTTCTCAAGCCTCAGACTCAGGTACCAGGGCCTGCTGCAGACATCTTTGCCAGGCTCCAACCTGAGCGTACTACACAGACATCCCCAATTTCTGGCTCCTTTGCTGTTACCTCCTTTTGTGAGCCCAAAGTGTCTCAGTTGAAGGCAAGGCAATTTCTTTGGAAAAGCTAAATAAGGACCTTGTAGAGGTGATCTCTAGTGAGGGCCTTCAGGCAGTCTTGTCCTTAGAGCCTTGGGGTGGGCTGTTCCAGGGTGAAGAGTACCATCCCAGGGTGCTTTAGCTGACACCAGGCTCCTGCTCTGGGTATTATCCTCTCACAAACCCAGGAGAGAAGAAGCCTTAATAGATGCTTGTCCCCAGTCTGCAGGTCACATAGCTATTACACAGGGTACCTATAGAATGCCCTGAATCTATCAGCCAGGCCCAGGACCCCAGACTGGAACTTGGGTCCTTTCTGAGGCACCTTATTGTACTGAAAAGCACCCTTAATTCTCTATCCCAGAGACAGCTGTGGGGCAACAGTCAGGTGGCCTGATTGCACCAACCAATGCTGAAAGTCAGAACAGAGGAACAGGTAACATTCAGCTCCAGGGCCCTAAAAAAGCCTGTAAATTGGCTTCCAAGCCCTAACAAGGGACCCAGACATGCCCAGTCCATCCCTGAGCACAGCAGGCAGACTATCCCAGCCTGCTGCCCAAGAGCCGGGCCAAGTCTCCTGTCCTGTAGCCTGAGAGGTGCTGCCAGGGGCAGGACTAGACAAAGGGAGGAAGTCACACCCACTCGTCCCTAGGCTGCTTGAATGAGAGAAAAGCCACAGGAGAGTGTGACCAGAGGGACAGGACAACTGAAGAGCTGGTAGCGAAGACTGACAGCTGTGTGATGCCCTCCCCACCCTGTACCATGTGAGAAACCGATAACAGAAGTGCCTTCACATTCACACAGGGCAGGTAACTGTCAGCACCTCAGAAGCAGACTGAAGAGCAATGGAGACACTTTTGGCGACAGTCACCAGCAGTTTGGGTCCCCATTCTGCAGCCTCTCTAAGCTGGCATGGTACCATGTGGGCTAGTGGAAACATCGGGCCATGAAGGACCTGCTGCTCTGTCCTGTGGCAAGGCCTCAGCTCTGGGAGGATGAGGGCTTGCCAAGCCCAGAACAGGAGCTGCCAGCCAGTCTGCATTCAGTTTTCTCACAACCGTCCCTGCCACAACTCAGCCCCACAGAAATTACCCTCGGCTTTGGCCCTGGACAACCCATCATAACGTCCTGGGCTGGGGGTCGGAGGTGACATGCCAGCCTGGGAGCCTGGAAGGATGCTTACCTCGCTAAGACCAGGCAGGGGCTTCTTTCTGAACACTGAAGCCTCCCCTCCCGGTTGTTCCCTTGAGCTGTTTGTCTGTCTGTTTCCAACACTCTGTGGTGCCTGCCCACAGTTCAGAGGAGGGGAGGCGGGAGGGGAGGTGAGAGGGGAGGAGGGGGACTTCAAGAAAAACCCCACCTGCCCCACAGCGGGGGGTGGGGGGGCAAGGGGCCCAGAGGCGGCAGACTCTCGAAGGCAGTTTCTATTTAACAGGAAGAGAAATGATTGTTTCAATTTGAGCCACGTCGCCCCTGGTGGCTCAGAGGTCCCATCACCCACCTGCCCGCAGCTCTGTCGTGGAACCCACGGAACCCCGGTTAGGCTTCCTGTCCTCCCCCACAGGCCTCATCTTCATTTACATTCCTTAATGTAATTAAAGTCTTAAACCACACTTAGAGGGGACCTAGGCCATACCCACCCAGGTCACACCACCTACCGTGAAGTGAACTGGGCTCTAGGGGACAGGGACACTGGGGACTCTGGATCAGGACAGAGGGGATACTCCAAGACAAAGAGCGCCTCTCTTGGGACATCCCCAAATCCTCCCACGCCCATTGAGCATCACTATTTTCCAGACATAAGTACGATGTGGTACAGTGGGTGGCTGTCCAGGACCACATGATAGAAACAGGGTTGAGCCTGGAGGGTGGAGCCTCCGCGGGGCACTAAGGTCGGAAGTCAAGCTCCCCAAAGCCTCTCCAGAAGCCCTAGTCCACACCAGTACACACACCCTCCCCTCAACAGCTCACCCATGCCCTCGTGACTCCTCAGCATACCCTAACAGCGCATTTATCTTCCCCTCAGCAGGGGCTTGCCCATGCCCTCGTGACTGGCCAGAGTATACAATGCAAGCACCCAACAAACCCAGAGGTCTGGCTGCTGGAGCCTCTGCCAATGGGGCAGGATTTCATCTGTGAGACAGGGTGGGAATGGAACCTCCCAATCACCACCCACAGCCAGGGGACCCTCCCCATCCCTGACTCCACATGGACAGAGCCTGCACTGCAGCTCATGGAAATCAGCAGAGACCCTGCACAAAGTCCATCCACAGTTTGACAGGGCTGTCTGTCTCCATGGGACTCAACTCTATGTCCTTCCTACTGCCTGACACCATGCCAAGTGTGTAAACACTCTGAGATATGCCACTCACAGCCTGGGGCCCCAGGCTAAACCCCAGAAACTTCCCTTGCCACTGAGATCCCTATTCTTACTTAGCTGGGGTCTATGATGTCTGTAAGCCTGAACCCTATCAAGAATATCAACACAGTGGATCTCTGCACACAGACTATAGATCAGGCAGTCTGTATTTCTTCCTCAGCCCCCAGCAAGTGGGAGAGACCGGTGTCTAGGGGATCTCCCACCCAGTCATCATTCACAAACTCCCTAAAGCTGAGAAAAGAGACCCTCACTAGCCTTGTGTCCCAACCTTGCCAACTTGCACCTATCAGGGCTGCAATGGCACAAGAATGGGCAGGAGATCGGCAGCACTGTGTGTTGTAGCCCATGACACAGAACCTGAGAGGAGTGTGCAGTCAGCCACCAGCTCTGTCTCAGGGACAGGGGATGGAATGATTGACAGGGTGCAGGACAGCCTCTCTGCCCTCTGGGGACCAAAACCTTCATCCAGATGGCACCAAGGATAGCTGTCTATCCCTTCAGTAGAGATGAGAGCCAGTATTGACCAAACAACAGATGCAGCCCTTGCTAGGCTAAGCCCAGCTCAGCATGCCTTCTCTGCCACCCCTCCATAGACAGGATGGCAGGGGTCTCTTCTGCTGCACCCCAGAGGAACCCACGATGCTGCACAAGCCCCCAACACCAAAGCCTCTGAGAAAGGGGCCTGAGTCTGCCTCATCTTCTCTGCTGGGCCTGCCTACCCCTTCCTAGTCTGCTCCCCAAGCAACCCTCAGGGCAACTGAGGCCGGAGCCAGTGTCAGGGGAGGGGGACTGGAAGAAATGGCATTTCTGCCACAAAGCATGGATACCATGTGGTAAGAGTACCCAGAGGGAAAGGGAGGGGAGCAGGCTGGACCAAGCACAATAGGACCAGGGCACCGGCACAGCACTCCCAAAGATGGGGTTCCAAGACACTTGGATGACCAAGTATCTCTGGAGGGCTGAGCTTGATAAGGAAAACTCAGCTTTACAAGATAAAGAAGGAAGCCACAGCCACAGCCTGGGAGCCAAAAGGCCAGGTAGGAGGCACCATCAGGCCCCACTTGAGCAGAAGAGGGAACACCATGTTAGAACCTGGCAGGAAGGGAAAAGGTCCTAGAAACTGCCTTCCAAGGTTTCAAGCCCACTCCTCCCCAGGAAGCCCTCAGCATCACCTAGTGAATGTGACAAAGGACACTGAGGTTTAATCTCACTAGGCCAGAGGTGACAAGTCCAAGCCCTTCACCTGGGTAGCCAGATGCAGGGGAACAACATAAATGAGTCCGGAACGCCAGACTCGGAGAAACCGCACACACTGGGCCTAATTGGGAGACCCCGGCTCAGAGCCTACCGACTCCCCTTCATACACAATGTTAAGGTGCCACAATGGTCAGCTTCCTAGAAAACAAACAACCGACAAGAGGTTAGGAACAAGCCAGAAATCCACAGAGAGCTAGAGAGAAAGCTCGGCAGTTAAGACACTTACTGTTCTATAGAGAGCTGGGGTTTGGTTCCCAGCATCCACAGCAGGTGACTCACAACTGTTATTTTAGCTCCAGGGGATCCCATGCCTTCTGGCCTCTGTGGGCACCTGCATGCATGTGGTAACCCGGGTTTGGTTCCCAGCACCCATATGGCATAACCATCTACAAATCCAATTCCAGAGGATCCGGCCTCACCTGGCCTCTGCAGGCACTGGGCATGCACATGGAACGCTTACATACTTTAAGGCAAACACTCATACACATAAAATTAAAAGAAATCTTTAAAAAGAAAGGCAGCAGAAAGTGAGGCAACGATGAAAACGCAAATCCCAGCAGGCCAGGGCAGCAGACACAGAAACACAAGGGGACTGGGCTCATCTCTGCGTGGAGCCCATACCATGCTCCTGGGCTGTCTCAACCTCACATCACAAACACAAAGGAGACTGCAAACGCCCAGAGAGACATCACGGTCCAGTGTGAACACTGATGTCCATATCGGAGCCTCCCACTGGCATTGGAAAAGTGACCCCATCTCTCTGAGCCTCAGTTTCCCCTCAAATGTGGACAGAAGAATATGTCTCCAGGATATCTACGAAGACCTGTGAACATTAAATGCAGCCCGGGGCGTACCACACAAAGGATATCATTGCTGCTGGAAAGAGGAAAGACTCAAAGCCAGTGAACCAGCCACAAAGACAGCAGCTCTGGAGACTTATGACAGTCCTACGGACCCTCAGAACTCCCACCACCTCAAGTGGCAGTCACAGGCAGACAGGACAGAGATCCAGGTTAGCTAGGGTTGAGGCCAACTGTGCATCACAGCGTCAGGCCAGAGCTCTGCCACTCCATCAAGGGTATCTCAATGCCAGGCCCAGGAAGAGAGGGCCAGCCCTCCACATTCCTCTAGCCAGACAAACTCCACTGTTCTCCCGACCCAGAAGAGGGAGGTCCCACCTACAGCCTCAAGATAAGGAAAGCAACACCCTGGTCTTAGTGAGAGTCTAAAGCCTGGACCTTTTCCCTAAAACCTTCCTGGGGAAGAGATCTTCTGTTTCTGATACCCAGGTGAGACCCAAATATGGGCATGGCACTCTTGGGATAAGCTTCATTTGCTCTTCGTGGGCTGAGTTGAGCAGCCTGGATAGGCCCAGCCATGATAGGCTGGCATAACCAGGCATCACTCAGGAATATACCATTAAAAGGTCCATACCCAGGCCCCTGAACCCTGACAGACTCCCTTCCCCTGTGGTCCCAGGCCCTCTCCTTCTCCCTTGGCACAACTCCTGAACCCTGCAATAAGATCCTCTATACCATACCAAACCCTACCCTCACCTGCCAGCCTCCTGTGGTCACCTGCCTGCCAGGCCAGGCCACCTCCTGAGAGAGAGGCAAGAAGGCGCAGCCTCATGGTGAGGGCAGGTGATAGGTCCCACCATGGTGGTGGCCCCATCAGTCCCCGGCCAGCTGGCTCGGGGTCCCACAGCCTCAGGCGATGCAGCTTGGTCAATGAACAGGAGCCTGGAAGGGAAAGGCAGCAAGCGGGGTGAGCCTCTGGAGGCAGCTGGGCTCTCAGGAACAAGTGGTGCTGGCACTGGCCCTGTAGCCCAGTTCCCCTTTCCCAGGGCCCGCCCTGCCCTCCACCCTCAGCCAGACACCTGTGACCACAGGCAGCTCCTGATGGCCGAAACCAAGGGCTTCTTGGAAGCAGACTGGGAAGCAGCCTCATTTCCTCAATCTGAAACAGACAGTACTTGGTGCAAACAGACTCCCACCTGACCCAGATGCAATGACCCAAGTTCAAACCCACCTCCGAGTCCAGCCACCTGCCTGACTTGAAGCAGATCAGGTCACCTGGCTGGGCCTGCTCCCCATCTGTATGCTGGTGGGACAACAGAAGCCAGTGCCAGCTGGCACTCAGGTGTGCTCCGTGGTCTGACAATGTGCCTATCCTCATCCTAGCCTGGACCCTGGGGAGCCTGCCCTTTGCCTATACCCTCACATTACACTATGCCTCCCTCCACTCCCCAGCCTGCAGCACACTCAACACCAAGTCAGGCTTTCAAGTCCTGGTAAGTCCTACAGAGCAGATGCAAGGCTAGGTCCAGAGGCTGGGAAACGCTGGTGCTAGGAACTGGTGTAAGAATGCAGTAAGGCCAAAGCTGGAGAGACCAGGCCTGAGCAGCCAGACCTGTGGAAGTGCCATGAGGGTGCTGCCTCTACTGCTGGAGGAGGACGGTACGTCAAGAAAGACGGCAGTAAAGAGGATTTTGTACTCCCAACCGCCTCCTACCTATACCAGGGCTTGTTCTTCAGGGTACAGGGTGCCTTCTGTGGCTTTCCAGTCAAGGGCCAAACTCAGGCCCAGCGATGGGAGCTGGGCATGGGGACACAGCACAGTCTTCCACCCCACCATCAACTAAGGCTTTGTCATACTGGGCTGCCCTACTCGAGCCATGGGGTCTGCAGTATGGAGTCAACTTGCCGGGGCAGCTCTGAGTGACAAGCACTGGCTGCTGGCACACACACTATGTCCACTGTCACATCCACCCTCGACCCGCAAGGATGAGGCGACACCCGGAGCTCTTCCTGCTAGCAGTTTATTCAGGGCCTTGTTACAGAATCTCTCTCTCCCTCTCTCCTTCTCTTTCTCTTCCCCTCTCTCCTCGGGCAAACCTCTCCCAGCCCTTAAAAAGGCATGGGCTACCAACCCCGGATTGCCAGGTGGGCACTGCCCATAGGTTCACGCATATGCAAGCAGCTGACAATCATTTCGTGATAATAGCATAAGTCAGGTCTTAGCCAATATTCGGAGCTGATTATCACAGAGGGTGCTCGCTTTCGGGATCACGGAGGGTGGGAGCCAGTACCATCAGGTGCTGCTCCACGCAGCTCTCTACATTGCCATCAGGTGTGGCTCCACGCAGCTTGCTACAGTCCACCACAGCAGCACCGGGAACAGACTACCAAGATGTCATCAAGGCCAGAGGGGCACTGAAAGTCGTCCGTGGTACACCCATGTGCAGACGCCCATCTGAAAACTCTTCTGTTGGGGTTTGGGGCTGGAGGAGGGGCTGGTCGGGACAGAAGGGGAGAACTGGCTTGACTGAGCATGTGCAAACCCCACTGAATACAACCTCCTGGGATACCCGGGTGCAAGAGGGTTCCCTTCTTCTTGGTTTGATAGCCAAAGGCAGTCCTACCCTCCCTCATCACTCACTACCCCCAACTGGATTAAGCTAATACTATCTGGGAACCGCACCTACTGCAGGGTTACAGCAGCTTACCCACCCCACCACATAAAGGTCCACACTGTGGAATGCACTGGACTGTCTGCACGACATCCCCGCTCCGTCCTACACTGCAAGTGACTCCCATCACAGGTATCTGACCTCTGTTCCCAGACCCAGCTACCTAGATCAGGAGCCCAGGGGTTGCACTTTGCAATAGAGGGTTCCTAGGATCTTGGATCTAAGTCAGAGAAAACACAGCCTATTTTTTGTACTTTCCTTTGGCTTGGGTTTTGGGCTCAAAATGACACAACACCCCCGACAGACAGACCCAAACTACTGTCCTGAGTGCTAGCAAGACCCCTGATAATTTGGTTCAAGACAGGCTTCATCTAGATCAGCTACAGTCAACAGACCAAGTTGTCCTGTCTGGAGAGACTACCATAGCCAGCCTGCCCGACCCTTCTCCTGCTCTGACCAAGAGGGGAGCCATGCCACCTTGGCTGTGCCTGGTGGACATTTATGAAACCCTTGATCCTTCTGCCTTGGGTCTGGCAGGTAAATAAGGTCTATCTCCCCAAGAGAGAGTAGGGATGAGGTGGGGAGGCCCTTTATAGAATCATCCTGGCCATCTGTGAGAAAACTGTCTCTTGCCATCTTAGCAACCAAGAATGGCAATGCTCAATGTCATTCTTTCTACCTGTCCCCCAAGGCTCAACCTAGGCCCCAGAGCAGGTGGGGCCTAGGACTGCAGGGCACCTCTCAAAGCTAACAGCCTTGCCTCCAGCCTCAGTATGGCTCCATGCTAAGCTCTGAACGCATCCCATCCACACTCCACACAACAACCTCATTGTCTTCTGCACTGCCGGAGCCTGTTGACAATACCATGCAGAGCAAGGCAGATGACTAGTCACAGACCCTGTTCACTCACTGAGGGTCCTCACGTGAGGCACAGGCCTTTCTATGGCCCACCTGAATGTGTCAACTGCTGGAGAAGTCTCTAACAGGAATAGTTACTAAGTTATATTCTCACCTCCATGATGCACACAGCATGTCTGTGTAGATCATACATGTCCTGAGATCTAACCAGTACCTACACCCATGGCACAGCCAGGGGGCACATGGCCCACAGCAGCCCAGCCCTACCATGCCTCTCAGCTGGGGTCTTATTTGTCAGGTGCTGCCTAGGCCAGGCCATAGGTCCTCTGACAATGGCAGTGTAACACTGTAGCAGATTTGTGAGCACTAAACTTGCCACTGTGAGCAAGCAGAATAGCAGGACCAGTTCTTCCATGGTCATTTCTTCCTAACACAATGATATCAACATCACCTAGGTGGCTTGGGGTCAGCCATGGTGGTGTTCACACCAAGAGAACTAGAAAAAGCCGAGATCAGCACCCATCACCACCCAAGTAGGCTGCTATACACTGACTAGAACAACACAGCCATCACTGGGGTGGACACGTGATCAAAAGGGGCTACCTCTCATCCCTCAGACAGACCCAGTGAAGCATAGGGGTCCACTTGATCTCACTCCTGCCTCCCATCTTCCTTTCAGCCCAATAATCCAAGATGACACTGAGGCTCACCCCTGGGTGTTGGACCTTCCCGTACCCAGCTCGTAGCCCCAGAGAGGCCCTGTAAGAAGCCCCACTGCCCCCACCCCGGCTTCACCCCTCTTAGTCTGGACACAGGCAGCCAGAGCCTGGGCCCAGGCAGGAGCCTCTGTGCCCGTCAGAACGAACAACCCCACACAGACCTCAGCTTCCTTCCTTCCAAAGGCAGCCAGACTGAGCACAAGCAGACAGAGTGGTAGGAGGGCAGAAGACAGACCTAGCTCCTGTGGTCTAAATTTAGCCCTGGTGGTGTGGTCACTAAGACTGTGTCCCTCTTCCTTCACCTGACACACTGACAGGCTCCTCAGCACAGACACCAAAGGCTATCAAAAGGCCTAGCTAGCTAGCTAGCCTGGGTCTCAGGGCAGAAAGACGACCCCCTTGGAGGCACCCGCTAAATACCAAATCTGACATCTGACAATTTCCTGGCTCCCTGGAAAGAGTCACTTCTACCTGAGTAGTGCCTACCTAAGGAAGGGGACAGATTCAATGTCCCCGTGGGCCCCACATACAGAAAGTCCCATGACTAAGGGAGGGGTAGATTCAATGTCTCCGTGAGCCCCACATACAGAGGGTCCCATGACCATCAGCAATCAGGCCCCATTCTGGCTCTGCCTGGTCATTCTCTCTGAGTCTTCCCACCAAGGGTACCTCTTCTACGAAGCCCTCCTTGCTCCTCTTGGAAGATCCAGCTGGTCTCTAGACTGAAGGCCATTTGGCAATCTGGGCCCAGTCATCAGTGAGGGTCTGGCCTTGTAGACAGTGCCCCAAAGGAGGCTCCTACTTCCTAGGACCACTCTAGCCCTGACCTAGTCCCAGGCAGGTCCCCTCCAGGCTCCATCAGGTAACTATAAACAAGCCTTAGCCTGTCAGCCTCAGCCTCTCAGCTGCAGCCAGCCCTGCCACCCCCACTCCCCAGGATCTAAATGACTCACAGGGCCAGCACGCTGCCACCTCCGGCCCACACCGCAGGCATCCATGAACACTCACCTGCCCAGGCTTGCTGCCGGCAGGCAACAGCAGTGCCAAAGTCAAGTTTGATCCACTGGGAGGCAAGATAGGCCATGGGAACCAGGGTATCCTGAACTCCACCAGGCCAGCCAGTCACACAGTCAAGAAAGGTCTTCAGCAAAGGGTTCCTGAAGGTCATGATCAGGTGAGGGGAGAAGGAGGAGACACAGACAACACACACACACACACACACACCAACAGAACTGTAGTCCTCACCCTGAAGCTGAAGAGTCCATGAGAGACCCAGACCTTCTTGTCCCCAAGAGACACACAGCCCTGGAGTCAGATGGAGGCTACTCTGCAGGCCTGTGGGCCCAGGGAAATCTCCGACATTAGATCAAGGGGGATGCCAGCCCTCCCCCAGTAAGAGTCCTGCAAGTTTTGAGCCTGGGGAAGCTCATATTGATTGCCACCGTAGAGCAAGGCTGGCCTGCAGGCAGGGAGCGCCCAGCCAGAGTTCCACTTCTGACGAGACAGGACCTGGTGTCTTTTCATTGAGAAACCAGGGTGTCCTGTACATATTCCAGGAATGCGGGAGGCTAAGAACATACAGCAAGGCCCTGGAGCTGCCAGAAGCTGTGGAAATACCATCTGTAACCCAGACACTGGCTCAGACCAGCTCAATGTCCAGTGGGGCTGCTCCCAGCCCAGGTCCCAAACACAGACCCCCCCCCATGGACAGCAGAGTGAAACAGGCCCTCGCACAGTACCCCGAGAACACCTCAGGCCTGGCCTGACTGCTTCCCCTCACCTCCGCCATTCCTCACAGCCACATTATCCTCCAACACCAGGCTTAAGGCAACTGTACTTTTGTCCGGAGCCATGCTCACGTACAGTTAAGGGGTAGGTTCAGGCTCCTGCTCTCTGGGAGTCCCCAGGACAGAGAACAGACTCCTGAGATGTGAGAGCTACTCTCATCCAAGAGAAGTCAAAAGGGACACAGCCAGGCAAAGACCAAGAAGGCCTAACAGGGGACAACATGACATGGGTCCTGCTGTGCAGAGGTGTGGCCTGGGTGGGCTGAGGAATCTGGATGTGAGCCACAGAACTAAGCCAGAGGCAGATGACCTGGCTGAGTTATATCTGCTAAGCAGGGACACATGCAGAAAAGACAGACGAGGGACTCTGCCCTCACCTAAAGACAAAGCAGGGCCTCTCTCTGGGCAGGGCATGGACAGATGACTTGAGGAACCCAAACAAAATCACAGCCAGGCTAACGAGGTGTAAAAAGGCAGCATGGAGCCTGTGGCTTGTGGAAGCCTACTTCTCAAATGCTGCATGGAGTCAACACCTGCTCTCCACCCCAGCCATCTCCTGGACCTAGTGGCCTACCATCTGAAGACAAACTAGAACGCTAGGGGCTGCTCACTTGGCTCTTGCTCCAGGACTGTTCCACAAGGACAGAGCCCCGCTTCTTGGATATGGGGGCCAAGGTCCATGCCCTTCGGGACATTGGAGTTTAGCTCTTAAGAAGCTAGCAAGCATTCATG
This sequence comes from Microtus oregoni, assembly GCF_018167655.1. Taxonomy (NCBI): domain Eukaryota; kingdom Metazoa; phylum Chordata; class Mammalia; order Rodentia; family Cricetidae; genus Microtus; species Microtus oregoni. Next base: position 11,539,474 of record NW_024543084.1, on the reverse strand, counting down.
TGCCCTAAAAGCCATGGAGCCACAGGGCCAGGCCACTTCTCCCTGCTCCACTTGTGAGCATAGGAAGTGTGGGTGGAGGGTCCTGGAGCACCACAACACCACAGTTGTCTGGGCTTTCAGATACTGGGCTCGCGGAACAGGATGTGTCACTCTCCCTGAGACGACAGCACTCATCCCCAAACAAGTCCCCAGTGCTCCCTGGGATGGTCAGGAGCTCTGGGCCTCCCAAGCTCCCCTCCCTGGCCTGGCCCTGAACCAGGTTGTCAGCTTCCTGCTGGGCTTGCTTCTAATCCCATCAATGTCACTGAAAGCCTGCTTATTGCCCTCAGCCCCGCCCTGGCCCGTGCAGCCACCCCTCAGGAGGACAGCAGCCTGCAGACGCCTAGCTTGTACCAATGCCAAGCTGCACACCAGAGCTTCAGCCTAGCTGGGTGGTCAGTGCCACCTCTAGCTCAAATCAACCTGGCACAGGAAGGCTCTCAGCTGGAGAATCTGTCAAAGTGAGGCACATTTGTGCACCACCCTGACAGCCTCCGCCTTGCTCCGTCTGGGAGGGCAGGACAGGTCTAACAGTGACAACACAGAGGGCAGAGGTGGGAATCAGACAAGGACAGAACTTCTGGGTTTCCCTCACCCTCTGAAATCCAACAGGTCACAAAAGTCTCGTGCTCAGCTGTCAGCACGAGGTCTTGGTACTAGTACTAGGACTGGTGGCATTCACTGTGTAGGGTTCATCAGTGGACACAGGAGCATCCCGACAAAGGGGTGTGGCTTGTCACCTCCAGGGAAAACAGCACCAAACACATTCCAGCAACCCTAACTCAGAGCCCTGTATTCAGAGGGCGTGCATCACGGCATGGGTCCTGACAGCAGCTGGAAGGACAATGAACTGGGCACATTCACACAAGAAACATAAAACAAGAATGAAATCCAATGAAACAGAGGCAGCTTCCAGTTACAACAGGACTAAAGCCACACTGCAGGGAAGAGCTCTAATGGAATTGTGGGAAAGGCGCTACGAAGGGAGCCAATGGGGGACTTAGGGGACCCTCTAGCAGCCTCACTGGGGAAAACATCACCAAATTATGTGGGAAAGATGTGTGCCTCTCACGGTGACCCAGTGGCTCCTTCTGCGCACAAATCAGCTTTGTCTCTATACAACCAGGACACTCTCAAAACCCAAACCCCAGCCAGGACCCACCCTCAGGTTCCACATCTTGCTCTGCAGAATTCAACCATGCTCCAGACACATGCTGCCCTGGTATCACCTACTCCTTACCAGGAAGGATGACAAGACTATCACCCTCCTCCAACTGGGGGACAGTGCACTGGGATGTGCGGGAGGCACCCAGCTTAGCCGGTTCAACACAGCCTCCCTCAATACTGCCCAGAGTCACCAGAGGGTGAGGACTCTGGGAAGTCAAGGCTCATCCTGGTTGCCTATCTCTGAGGCAGGGAAGCTGGAGCTCTGTCCTCCCCACCCCCACCCCCAGGTCTCAACACCTGAGCCTCCAGAGGTTGGGCAACCATCTGGAGTCGCTGTGTCCCAGTGGCAGTCCTGAGGCCAGTCTGGGTAGGAGTCAGTCATAGCAGCAGAGAACACGCCTGCACAGAGGGCACAGCGCCAGGACAAAGGCTGGATGACACACTGCCCAGACCTTCTGGCCTGCCCACCTGGCCAGCTGCCCAGGGAAGTAGATGCTTCCACCTCACTGGATGCTTCCTTCCCCAGACCCTGTCTGTGTTCACCTGCGCCACACAAGACTAGTTTTTCAGAGCCTAGATTCTTCACTGGACTCAGCTCCAAGGGGCCAGGAGGGACCCCCAACTCCTGGCCTCCACAGGTAGACACGCCCAACATCCACTTTCTACCTGCAGGAGCGGCCAGGAAAGGCTGTTGTCCACACAACCTGATTATCCAATGTGCTCTGTGTGGAGCAGCTGACAACTGGGACCTCTCCAGCTCTCTCACACCTCCAGCAAGTCTGCCTTCTTTTCGCAGAAAGAATAAAGAGGCTCAGAAGTAAAGTACAACCTGCCCAAGGCCATGCTGCTGGCCAGAGGCTAGCTGGTCAGGAGCCCAAGGCCACCTGAGTACACAGAGCAGGGGTTCAGAGGGGGGAGGCAGGAGGGACACAGGAAAAGGGAGAGGTTCTGTTGGGGAAGTGGGAGAGGGACAAACCGATGGTTAGGCAGCTGTGGAAGGGGACCAGGCAGAGGAAGGGTGGCCATCTCTGGTCAGAAGAGACACAGTTGAGCTAAGGCAGGAGCATGGACAGGCCCTGCCCCCCAGAGGGATAAGAAGATACATTACACATTGGCCTCCTAGGGATCCAGGGCTTCTAGAAGCCCACACAAAGCAGGGTCACTGGGTGGAAAGCTATGCAGGTACATACCCTGCCCCCAAATCAGAAGGCATCCATCTGGGGCCTGGGACCCCTCTTATACTGCTCCCAAGACTGGTGTGGGGGGCTGCCTCCCACTGAAGCTTCCAGCGCTGCTGACACCACACTGAGTTCTTTCAGTGCTCTCACCCTGGACATAACAGGCAAGTCACCGTCCACAGGCAGAGCCAAAGGCACCACGTAGCTCTGCCCAGGAGAAATAGGGGAGGTGGAGGGTCTGCTTTCTCTCTGGCTTGGATGACAGTCTTGGTGTGGCTGGAACTTGTTTGATTCTATTGAACACAGCCATCTGACGCATACCCTTATACCACAGGGACCCTGGCTGCCCGTAACCACTCTGAAGCTCGATGGCCCCACAGACCTGGGCTGGTGTCCTACCCCCCAGGACCCATCCTGGGAATCCCAGCCACCATCTGCCCCCAGTCTGGTTCAGTCCTAACTCTAAGTTGGGCCCATTACTGAGATGACCCTGGGATGAACAAGTTGTCCTCTGGGCCAAGATCTGCCTGGAGCCAGCCTTTCTAGTCCACCTTGGGGGTGGGGGACCAAGCTCCAAGAAAGGGTACAGGCTCAGCACTTAGCAACCTCTCCAAGGCTCATGGTCTCCCACTGAGGGTCTGGAGCCCATTTCCCCAGGGGCCAGTCAACACTGGCCACCACACAGGACAGTTCCAACCTGACACACACACAATCATCAAACACTCCCCCATCCCTGCCACCTCCTCAGCCCAGTTACTCTAGTGTCTCTGGAGTCCCACTCTAGCTTTGAACATGCTGTTCCTTGGGCCTGAAACTGGCCCTGGGTGACTCCTACATAGCAACACAGCGCCCCCTGCAGGAACCCCCTACCCCGCCCCTGAAAAGCATTTGCTAGAGCAGCAGTGGTCAGCCAGCTCTCCCTCAGCTCTGATCAGGTCATCAAGCCTGGCCCACGGAGATTGCCAAATAGACGTTTGCTAGAGAATGGGAAAACAGAGCCCGGCACGTTGGTCAGTGCCAGCTTCAGACCCACCAGGAACTTAGGAACCAGACAACTAAGGCCCAGACTGTAAACCAAGGTACCGATGGCTATGTGACCCCACACAGGCTGTCCAAACCCTCTGGGACTTATTTCCTCTTCTGCAAAGATTGAAGGCTAAGGAAGTGGCCTTGCAATGTCTCCCTCCTATGCCCCCACTTGCACAGTCTCTGAGGCAGCTGCTGTTCTGGCGCCATCCCCTCTGGACCCGCTCCGAAGGCTACATATGTGGAGCAGAGGGAGCGAGGCATACCCACCACCACTGCCACCAAGACTTCCTGCAACTCTCAGGACAGGACCCCAGGGCCTGCCCACCCACAGGAGGGCAGCCTGCTAGTCACTTGCTCTCTGTCACTCTAATGCAGACAGCCTGGAGCCTCACTGGGGAAGTGGACTTGCGGCCACTGCAGAGCTGGCTTTGCACAGTGCTGAGAACCAACTGGTGGCTCGGTTCTACCTAGGCACCTACCATCACAAGTCTGGGCTCAAGTTCTGATTGTACCACCCACAGACAACAAGAGCTGTGGGCATCTGACTCAGTTCTCTGTGTCCACAGGTCCTGGTCCTCAGGAACAGTACCACCAGGAATATGCACCCCGTATACAGATGGGCACCACAGAGCACTTGGTAATGGGACATCTTCACCCCTAACTGCCTATGTCAGGAAGAGACAGAATGGCAAGGTGGGCCCTGTTAGGGACTCCCATCCAGTTAGACGGAAGCTTTGTCCAGAGACCCAGCTCACCTAGCAGGGCTGCAGCCGGAAGCGGGTATCACAGAAGGCTTCCTGACAGAAGTATTGCTCATCTCCCTCCAGCTACAGTACAGGACACTCCCACACTCCCAAGCCTGTCCTGGGCCATCTGCACAGCTGCCGGAGTGGACAGAACAAACCTGCATACACACCACTATGAGAAGCCCCCAGCACAGTCCCAGGGCCAGCAGACAGATGCTGGGGGTCCCAGAAACAGGACACAGAAGGCCTCGGTCCAAGGCCAGAAAGTGATGTCAACCCTCTGGGCTGTCATATTCTCACTGAAAGGGTAGCCAGAAAAACCTGGAACTCAAGGCTACAGAGCATGAGGTGACAGACTTGACATGCCATAGCACAAGGCACAGATCCCCATATGCAGCAGGTGCCCTGCAACTGGTGGAACCCCTGTGTTCACTGCTCTGCCCAGCGTCATGTCTGCATCGAAACCACACACACCTTCCTTCCCAGTCCTGGGCATCACAAATTCCTCTTTCGGGAAAGCAAGCTTCCAACTCCCCGCTACTGCAGCCCTGGTAATACAGTTGCCATGCTGTGTGGCAGGCACGGGTTCCTTGCCCTCTCTGAGGGCTTGCTTCCTCATCTGTAAGGCAGATGAGTACAGGGCAGGTCTGTCTGTCTGTCTGTCTGTCTGTCTCTCTCTCTCTCTCTCTCTCTCTCACACACACACACACACACACACACACACACACACACCTGGGAGAATGGTCTCAAGCACTCTTGCTCCCTGCCACTTCACTCACAGAGCCAGAGTGCTGGTCCTCAACACTGGCCAGATCAGATAAAGAGCCATCTGCCTGGGGCCACTGAGCCCACCAGGTCAGAGCCAGCAACTACCCCAAGGGTGTGTGAATCACCCCCAAATTAATGACTAGATCTCCATGCCCCAGTCCCTGGACATCTGATGATCTGCTCACAGGGCAGTATGTGAACCAGGATGGCCATGGAGGCTCCCTGAGCCTGTCTGCTCTCTAAACATAAACACAGGAACCTCCTGGGAGGTGGGGAAACCTTCCAGACCCAGTGCCTCCACCACAGTGATGGTCATGGGGTTAGTCAGCCTGCCTGGCCGCAGGGTGCTGCAGAGCAGTGCTGGACAGAAGGACACCACTGGGTGCTGCATAGGTTCCTGCAGCCCACAACCTCCTGTGTCCATCAACATAGAAAGCAGGCCACGAAGTCAGTCCAGCCTTCTCTCAGGAGGGTCCTCGCGGTGTGCTGAGGTTTTCACACACGCCCACTGTGCTACTAAGGCACCGCCTCACTCTGCCATCCACTTGCCTAGGCCGCTCTGGTCAGGCACGGGTTCAGAAGCCTGACATCAAATCCCACAGCTCTGCTTTTCCTCAGTTTCCCCCCTCATAAAATGGGGAAGTTATCAGGATTTCTTGAGCCTTGAGTGTTGCCACCCAGCCCTGACAGCACAACCTCAACTGGTATCCTCTGCAGAAGAGGGGGACGAGTGGCCTCTCCTCTCAGGAGGAAAATGAGTGAGGCCTAGGCACCCCAGGAGGGAGACACAGGCCAGGCCTGGCACCAGGCACCTGACACCCAGTCCTGTGACGAGCTGGCAGGATATTGGGAAACTTACAAGAACTTATTTCAACATCTTGGTCACGTCAGAGATGGGTTTCAACATGCACAGCACCCAGGAAGAACGGTGGCCATCTTGCGCTGTTGGCCTGCCCAATATACACGGAAGATTGTGCTCCCCATGACTGCCTTTGCTCCCCGCAACACCGGGACAGGCAGAGTCACGAGAGGGCCATGCCCAAGAGGCAAAGCTGTGTCCCCCACAGTCCATTCCCCAGCACCAAGCTACACACAGACCCCAGCCACTCTGCTCTACCCTAAGTCTCAGGTGACCTGCCCAGAAACAGGAGACTGCAATCTGCCAAGACTGAGGCTTCAGAAAACCACAATCTACAAAAAGCAACCCTGTGGCCCCCAGCTTGAACACCAAGAGCACCCAGTACCAAGGCCAGAGAGCTCCCTCCCTAGGTTATCTCCCTGTATGAAATGGCCCTGCCCACCCCCAGCTCACAGCCAGAGATACTATGGGCTCTGGGCAGCCTGAAGGCCTTAGCTGAATTCTGAACAAAGGCATGGCACCCTGAAGACAGCAGGAGCCACTCAAGGCCACCCCTTGGGTCCACATGACTACCACAGCAGACAAGAAGGGAAACTAAGGCCTAGTGAGTTGGAGGAACTTTTCCCAGGACACAGACCTAGTAGGAACCAAGCCTGACACCCAGAGGGACGGAAGACTTCTAACGGGATGGGAGTTAGATGATTGACTTTGGACCGAAGTCTCTTACTGGAGAACTCTACAGTGTTGAGTTCCCAAGAGCAGGGACAGGGCCCCACCAACAACTGACACCCTGTGGCAGCCAACCTCACCCATGTTCCATCTTCAGCTCCAGAAGTGACATCTCAGCATTAAGACCTGACAAGTTTTCAGGCCTGCCACCTTCCAAGGTATCAGAAGTGGTGTCTCCCCTACTGTCAGGCAACAGCACTCTGTAACGGGGCATCCAGCTCCACTATGTCCCACACTACCACCCACTCAGTCTTTGAGGCCCAAAGGTGTTTATGGCTTGGTGGCAGCATGCTAGAGTCCTGCACTACCACAGGCTCCACGTGCAAGCACTTCTATCCAGGTGTCTCAATTCCAGAATCCAACAAGCACAGGGAGAATTCTCAGGAGGTAATGAGGTGGTCACTTCTTATCAGCTCTCTGAAGGCCTCTGCACAACCAGACTATATCGAGAAACACAGAATATCTAACACAAGGATATGACCAGCTCTCCATCTCAAGTGGATCTATCTGGAGACATGGAAGAGATCTGAGAAGGCTCAGTTCTTGCTCTGTGGAGAGAAAATGCCACCCAGAGAGATACAGAGGGATCAGCATTTAAGAAGAGAGCCGGGGACATAAGGATCAGAGAAGGAGGTTCAATCTGGACCCTGAAGCCAGGAAAGACCTGGCAGAGACCAGGAGAGTAAACCACTGCTGATTTTCTGCTAGCTGCATGAAGACAAGAATCCCCAGCAAATAGAGAGCCTGTCCCACCCACTGTTACCCAAAGTCACATAGCCAGTTGGAGGTGGAACAGGGCTCATCTCAGGAAAACACCAAAGCCTGGACTGCTGTGGGAGATTGTGGCTGCCATCCTACATGCCCCTCTGGGTGCCTCCAGAACCTCTTTCCATGGTTTCCTACTGTGTCCCAAGGAATCATGCAATCTGGTACTCTCTCCATACCCTGGGTCTTGTTCAGCCACCCCAGGGATCCCCACGATGGGGAAGAATACAGCCTCATGTTTTGTATACAGAATCCTGCAATCTGGTCAAGTTCACACGTTCAAACATCCACATGTCAAAATGGGTAAAGGACATCCCTTTTAAGCTTTCGGTTAAATCAGGCCTTCAACTAGACAGCTAAGTCCCCGACCCAACTGCTCCTCTCACACCTCCAAAACATGGTGTTGAAGGAAGGGGAACCCAGAAAACATTGGGGTAGATGTCCTGAGACATCTACAAAGGTAGGGACTGTCTGTCTCCTAGTTACTTGGCCAGAGAAGAACCAGCCACCCTGGCACTGGCCTGAATCCAAGGAGATCACAAGATCTAGGTCCATAAATATGGAGGAGACAGGAGGTCCAAGGTCCTGGGGAACTCACCTGGTTCTGGATGTGGCACATAAGAGACCTTCACAAGCACAGGGACCAATGTGTACATGTAGTTACACACGCACTTTCAACATATACATACTACAAACAGACACATACATACATATATACATTAACTATCATACGTTCCCACACAGGCACATACACCCATCCTCACACAAAGTCACATGCCTGGTTTCTCACAAAGAGCAGGACACCAAGCTCTCCAGAAACCCTCAGCCCACACGTCATCACCTTCGCCATAGCTGGCTGGTCTAGGAGGGAACCTTGGTTGGTGGAGAAGTCTGGTATCACTAGAGCAATCAGACAACCAGAACAACAGCAGTCACACTTGTACCTGGAAGGGACTGTGGGTCCAGATAGCTGGCACTCCTCATAGGTACCTGATGATACCCACCAAGGAATCTCATAGGTCCTCACTGCAGGACCCCTGCAGGGAGAGCAGGACAGAGGACATGACACTCGATACTACAGCGAATATAAGCATAACGGGTACCCTTCTCACCCACTGGGGAAACCTTATGCCATCAGAAGTCATTCTGGGGGTAGCTAGTGAGAGCCACGATGCCACTCAAAAGGTGAACGCTATGGACCTGGGAGCCAGGTGCCCTTTGCAGCTCATGCCAGCTGACTCTTGTGCAAGCTGACCCCTCCAGACAGGAGCCTGTACTCATCAGCTGTATGTATCTACAGCAAGGCCAGCACCATAGGCCAAGACCTGGAGCTCTGAGAGCTGGTGCAGCATCTACAAGGTCAGTAAACACTACTAATTAAGCCAAGTCTTCATGCAAGAGGGCCCACTGAGGCACTGCCCACAGCTCCCTCTAAGGGAAAGCCCAAAACCAAAAGGTGCTTCCACACCGCCTGTTGAGCTGGTGACCTCTGAAAGACCATCCACATAGCCTCCTATCCCCCAATGTCTGTACCCTGAGCGGGGTTTTGGAGGTTCCTTCCAACAACTCCAGCAGATAGAAGAGGAAAGGATTCTGTGGGCAGCCTGTGGGGCCCTTCTTACCCCTTACTGCCTTTGTAGGACTAGCTCTGGAAGCAGGAAGCCAACCAAGGGGGATGGCTTCTCCAGCCCCACCCAGAGGAGCCCCAGAGTTCCCTCTGCCCCACCCCTCTGTGCCCTGCCAGGCTATTCCTGCTAGCTGCTCACTAAACGCATGCCATGAAGGGACCACTCTACAGCTGACACCCTACGTAACTCATTCCAGACGTGGGGGGTGGGGGGGAAGAAACAGGAGCAACAGGCGCCCTGCTGAGGAAGCTAGGAACAGACAATCACTGCGATTCCTGGGTCCATGCCAAGGTTTGATAGACCTGGAGGGGGTGAGGGGAAGAGGTAGGGCAGCCAGCAGCAACAGAGGAAAAGGTGTCTCCTTCCCCGTCTTCTCCTCAGCAATACTACGTCCAGACACAGCAAACAAGCCTGGAGGGGCCCTGAAGCCTAATCCCGGGAACTGTGTCTCCCAGAGTCCATGCACTGCACTGGCCTGAGAGATGCTAATCAAATGCTGGTCCTGACCCTCAAGAAGAAAGGGGTGAAAGTGACTGGCAGATTAACACCCAACCTGCACAGTTCTGAAAGACAAGCATCTCTTTGATCCCTGACCCAAGAGAACACGCAGCAGGGCTGGCCTGCCTTTTAGGTTCACACTTCACCCTGTTCCGGTGGGCCTGTTCCAGGCGGCCTTGGACAGTGAATAATCTTCCCCAGCCTCAGAAATCATGTATAGTGATCACAAAGCCAAGGCAGGGTCTGGCCAGCCAGAGTGGCCAGTGGGTCTCTCTTCCACAACCACCAAGGCTCTGGGGGCCTATGCTGCTTGCTCCAAGCCATAGCTGTCACGTTCTGGCCCTGTCCTAGGAGTGAGTGAGGGGCTAGAACTGTTCCACCTGTGCCCATACCTCTAACGGGAAGTCCAGAGAATCTGCAGGAAGTAGGGCTAGTCCAGGAAGGCAAACAGAGCTCCAGTTGAGGGCTCAGTCTGGCAGTCTGGGCCTCAGTTTCTGTAGCTACAAAAGTCCCAGGGCTGAGCTTCAAGGAACTGCTCTTACATCCAGTAAGGTAGATGGCCAAGAAGGGGCTACTGAAATTATCTCACTGAAGACACGAGCCAGGCCCTGCCTGAAGTCTGTTTCACAAGGCTACCCAGCCCATCCAGCAACAGCGCTCCCTTCAGATGCCAACATCCACTTTCCACAAGGCCAATCGTCTGTGCGGCTGTCCTTCGTCGCAAACACCAGTCATGTTCTCAGCCGTTTTCCCTACAGCACACTTACAGTCAAAACAGTGAGGCCTTGACTGCTTGGCTGAAAGGTGAGCTACTATAATTTCCCTAGAAACGTACAAGAACCGTCGTCACCACTGTGGAAAAATCTAGAAAAATGGACAGAACTGGAAAATCCACATGGATGTGCAAGGTAAGCTCCTAGCCCCCATGCCCTCCACAGTCCCCTTTTCTTTCTTTCTCCTTTGCCAGTTGTGAAGGTCATAAGTGAGGATTCCCTGAAAAATCCTAAAAACACAAGTTCACAAAATATAAGCGCCCCAGGCTCTCATTAGGAGGTCCATCAGGCACTCACATCCTAGACGGTCTTCAGGGCCCCAAGCTTCAGGACTGTGAAGGAGTCCTTCTGATGACCGCTACTTGAGGATGTTGGGTATCCCTGGACGCTTAGGCCACAGGCTGTGCCTGGGTAGACAGCAGCTGATACTGGACCAGTCATGACAAAACCTGCACTTGGTCCCTAGCATAGCACAGGGACGAGGGTACCAGGTCATCCTTACCACCACCATAATCACAGCCCTCCATGGGCACCAGAGGGGGACTCCCTGAAGGACAGTGCTGGAGAGGCACTACCTGGCCCACGGGAGGAGCTTAGGGTCCGATGAGGCCAAGGAGGGCTGGTACTCAGACAAGAATCAGCCAGGGGTGAAGTTGATTATCCACATGGACACCTCCCATCAGAGGGCGATGAGCGGGTGAGCAGCTCCCTCAGAAGGGAGTGTACCTTAGAAGGCCCAAGCAGCCCTGTAGTCCAACAGGCTGGGAAGGAACAGAGAGTGACATTTCCTGCCAACCTGGTCTATGACCATTACTTAGGCTACAGTCATTTTTTGGGTCACAGTGGCCCCAGAAAGGTCCCCATCGTGCAGGGAGGACAGTGAAAGGCAGAGGGCTCACCTCCCCAGCCCCAGCTCCTAGCCTGAGCCTACAGGTCTAGACTTGGCTCTGAGCCTTTCTAGAAGGATGAGCAAGATGGGAAGGCAGCTTTGCAGACCTTCCGCATCCTCTAACGTACAGAAGGATCTGCACGGGGCAGACTGCACGGCACGCGGTGGAGTTGGGATGACTGCTCTCACTGGGTACTTCGGGAGGGAGGGAGGCTGCCACAGGCTCAGACGTGAGGCCTCCACCTAAAAACCTGCCCTGCACTTGCAGCAGCTAGAAGCAAGCCAGGAGCCAGCCATGGCAAGTGGAAGTGGGAGGGGGTATACACAAAGGGGCTCCGCTACATCAGTGGGCAGCGCAGACTGAGCCAGGTGGCAGTGCCAAGCCAGAGGGTGAGTGCAGAAAGACAGAGAGCCAAGCTCGCAGGACAAGAAGCAGAGAGCTCAGGCTCTGAAGGGGACAACGCCCCCAACCCCGTCGCCGCCCTTGTTCTACAGACAGGACACTGAGGACAAGCGCAAATGGAAAACCGAAGCATTCACGCTAGGTCACCATTCTGGAAACTTCCACCTGTGCCTGGTCACTTGGGCAGGCAGTATGCAGCCTTGGAATCCACATCCTGTTCCCAAATAAGGAGTCCCTTTGATTTTAATCAGAACCATTAGGCACTTGTTCGGTAATTAGGAGACACAAATTACAGTGTGAAAAAGCTCATTACCAACAAATGATGGGCGACAGCCACACAGAGGAGGACTTCACAGGCCCTGAGAATCCCTAAGACTGGAAGCATCTGGTCTCTAGAATCACACTTGGGCGACAGCCCACGGCCTCCTGTGTCACCTGTTATCTCCCTGCCACTGCTCTTGCTGGTCAGGACACTGGCCAGGCTGGACCCTGGAAGGAAGAGGTGTATCTCGGAGAGAGATGGGCAGGTCCTCTATGCAGACCTCACAAGGCAAGATGCTCCCAGTATGGTAGGTGGGGGCACACAGGAGGAGAATGGCAGGTCCAACCATATGGGAGGCCTCAGTTTACCCATCTGTGACATGAGAAGACTAAAGTACATCTCTAGGGACCAGAGAGACAGCTCAGCAGTTAAGAGCACTGGCTGCTCTTCCAGACAACCCAGGTTCAATTCCCAGCATCTACATGACAGTTCACAACTATCTGTAACACCCTCTCTTTTGGCCTCCATGAGCACATGGTACACATATATACAGACAATTCATCATACACACAAAATCTTAATCCAGGCATGGGGCGCACACCTGTAATCCTAGTATTCCAGAGGCTAAGTCAAGAGGATCACTAAGTTCAGGGACAAAGTGAGTTAAAATAAGATACTACCTCAGAAAACAAAACAAGAACAATAAAATACCTCCAAGGGGTAGGGTATGGCCCAGAGGTAGACCACTTGCTTAGAGTGTGCCAGGCCCTGTGTTCCAGCCCCATAACTGGGGGTGGGGGTGGGATCTTCACAAACTTCCTTCCGGGTCTCAGGCCTAGCATCAACCTACTAGTTGATGAATAAATTAGCAATATAGCCACCATTTTAACTAGGCGTCAGGTGGTAGGGCTCATGAAAAAGTCCAATCTGAAGGCAAGGCAGGGTTGGTGAGGCAGTCAGACAAGCACAGGCCGCTGCCCCTTGTGGGCTTCCTGACTACCCAGGAACCCCAGACCCAAGCTTCAGGAGAAAATGGGAGCTCATCAGGACTCCTGCCCTCGTTAGGCTTTCCAACCCTGCTGGCAAGCCTCAAGGGCTCTGCCTGCTCCAGAGCCCAGCACCTGCAGGTCCAGCCTGACTACAGCCTACAACCACCCTCCAGTCCACATGGAACTCCAGTCTTAGCTACCTGAGGGACACACACACCCACACCACACTCACACACACACATATACACATACACACCACACACATGATACACACACACATATACACGTACACACCACACACATATACACATAGCATACCACACCACAAATACACATATACTCCTCCCACACCCACACACCCCTAACACAGGGGGACACACATACATACACACACACACACACACACACACACACAAACTGCAGACTTAGAATAAGCTGTTATGATCCTTATGTTCCAGCCACTGTTCCTCTATAACCTCAGATCCTAAACTGACCTCTGAGCCAGGGAATTTTCATGGCAGTGTCCCCCATGACAGGCTCACATCAAGGGCCTCAAAGTCTGGGACAGCACCTCTGCCTTGACAAAAACACCCTGAGCTGAGGACAGCCAGTAATCACAGCAGGAACAGTGATGGGATGGGTACCAGATGAAGAGCCCACACGGCCAAGACTAGCTGCCCACTATTCTCCAACACCAGCCTCTCAGAAAGGAGAACTGGGGCTCAGGGTGGAGCAGGGCTAGACTACTTCTGTGGTAGAGAGAGAATATGAACCTACATCTCCACCACCTATCAGTCTCTGGCAGCCTGAGCCAGTGCTAGGAAGGGCGGGATATGGCGGGGATGGACAGGGGAGAGAAATACGGCAGCCATTCCCTCAGTCTCCCAACAAGCAGTCATCTGCAGCCTGTCACCTGTCACCCTCCGGCCTCCACCTGGAGTACACCAAAACAGCTGACAGCTCTAATGTCCCACTCAGGGACTCTGGGTCACCCTAGCTAAGACAACGCAAACGCAGAGCCTCGTATAAGGACTTGGTACTCCTGAGACAACATGCCACTTCGAGGCTACCATCCAGCTCCAGAACCTTCCAATGACTCCCAGTGAAGTCCTAGTGGCCAGGCCTCACCACACCCACCATGGCCACAAGAACAAAGAGGTTAACATTGAGAGCCCAGCCCACAGCGAGGTAGACAGGGGCATCGCTTTCAGGATCTGGCAGACTGGACAGGGTCAGGGTCAGGGTAGCCCAAGACCTGACACAGCCCACACGTGCCCTAGCCAGAGTGTGGTTTCACTCTGGTCCCCAGGATCATGGGTCCCTGCTCTAACTGCAAGGCCTCCATGATGCCAAGGATTGTTTCACTTACTGAGTAAAGCGACAGTACCCTAGACCACTAATGGAGGCAGACAGCCGTCAGGGCCTCTGTAGGCCAGCATCTCAACTCCTGGAGAGACAATGTCACAGTCAACATCCCCTGAGAGGCCAGGATTCTGGAGAATTTGTAGGATCTATTTCCCGTGGGGTTTAGCAGCATAGGGCTACATGAACCTGTTGGGCGATGAAGACTGAGAAGCCAGACACGCGGTGCAGCCCTCCAATCCCACACTTGGGAGATGGAGGCAGAAGGATCGGGAGTTTAGAGCCATCCTGCACTGCATAACATGTCTGAGATCAGTCTGAGCTACATGAGACCTTGTGGGAGGGAGCAGGGAGAAAAGGCCTGCATAGGAGGAGGAAGAAGCTCAGGCCCTCACACCTGTAATGATCGATTACTTATTAACGGATAATTACCAGAGTGAACTCTGAGGTATCACACATGTACACATACACACATACACACACACACACACACACACACACACACACACACGTGCACATCTGAAGTGGAGGGTTAAATACCACCCTACTGGAATAGCATCCAAAAAGCAGTCTGGGAAACAGGTCACCCAAATGTCTGGAGATTCCAGAACTGATCCCTGTTGCCCCCACAGCTCCCCAACACCACAAAGCCAAGGTTATACTCACATAGTATCTCTGGGAACTTCCAAGCTTTTGGGCTATATTTCCATGGCTTCTCTTACACGTTGGGACCTATGTACAAGCTGTTCCCATCTGTTTTCTGGTCTGGACCTGCATGGTGTCATTTCCTCCAAGAAGCCCTCCTTCCAGCCCCATTCCATTCCAGCTTAAGGGAGGCCCTATGCCCTGGACAGCAACTACAACACCCTCTCCTCATCCCAGCTCTATCACTGGGGTCCCCATCCACCAACTGTTTCAGGGGCTGGTAACAGCTGACCAGTCCAGTGTCCAGCTCACACCCACCAGCCATGACATTCACTCTACAGGTGAGGATGCTGTGACCTGAGCAGGCAGTTGCTCCTGGCCCTTCCCCAGCTGGGGACATGCCCACTGGTAGCCCTCTCACACTGAAGGAACTGGTGTCAAATAGGAAAACCATTAGGACCAGTCTGTGACCTGAGCTGCCACACCCCAAAAGAACTGTCTCCACCCAGAACTCAATCCCAGCCACTTCCCTGTGTTTTTGGGGACACTATAGGTAGCTAGCTGTGTGTCCTCAGCCCTGTACTCCAGACCACAAGCCGAACTCTGCACCTCCTCACCATGACTTCTCCCTCTGCCAGGATCAGCCACAAACTTTCCATCTACTCCAAGAACAAGTCAGGTTATAGGCTGCTATGGGTAAAGGGATAAACAGGCCCTTTAAGAAGCCATGATGCATACAACAACATAGGCTCTACTCTAAGGGGCTCTTTCTGTCCTAAAGGGCCCACTTCTGGGGTCCATTGTTGTTCTGGATGATTCTGGCTAACAGAATCTGACTTTTGGTTAGAGAGGGCATGCATTCCCAACCTCAAAGCTGACCTTCCTGGTCAGAAATAGCACAGACAGGCTACTACCTGGGACCCCACCCTAACACAACCCTACAGCTCACTTCCTTAGGGACACTACATTAGGGTCAGTCCTTGTGAACACACAAAGCTCTGTTAACACACCAAACATTACTGATGTCCATGTGGGGCAGATGAGGAAACTGAGGCCCAGGAAGGGACTGACTGACCCAGTCCTAGACTCCAAAGCTACCTTTCCCAGGATCCAGGGTCTGGGCAGCAGGTAGAGGCTGTGGCCGCCTCAGGCTGCGGCCGCCTGCACACTGCACAGTGAACTCTGGCCAGGTTTCTCCCTGGCTCTGGAATGGCTCTCACCGCAGGCAGGTACCAAACCTGTCCAACCACCCTGACACCCAGCGGCTATCTGCTCATCGCATTTCTCAACCAGAGCAGGCTATTGCCACAGGCCTGCAGACGGCAGATAAGGAGCAGCAGGGGCTGGTGTGGGCTGGGATGGGGGTGTGCTCGGGTGTGGCTAGCTCAGCTTTGCTTTTTTTCTACTCTGGCTGTGCCTTCGTACTTCTCTGCCCACTTGGTGCCTCAAGCTTCCCGGGGGTGCTGTGCTCAGGGCAGAGAAGGAGGCAGGCTGAGAAGGCCCTGAGGAGATAGCCTATCAGAGTCATCAAGGATGGTGGTGGCTAGGTAGGACCCCAGACAGGGTGAGACTGGGCAGGGCTGCCCCTACCTGGGAAAACCACCCTTTCCCAACCTCAAGGGCCACCAACCAGGCCAGTCAGATTCCCACCCTCCCCATAGGACATGGCTAACACACCATCAGAGCCCACTAAGCAAGACCACCCCGGGGAAGGCACAGTCTGATTAAGTCACGGTTCTCACATCCTCCAGCGTCAATTAGCAGTGGTGGCTCTGGCTGTGTTGCCCAGAGGCCCACACAATGCAGCTCCAGGACCTGGCTAGCAAGCCAGCTCCCACCCAATCACAGCCATGGTCCCATACATTTAAGATGTGAACTAGTCAGCAAGGCCCTTCTTACAAAACCCAACTGGGTGGGAACGCTCTGCCTACCAGCTCACTACTGAGAGATGGTTCAAGTGGTGAAGCTCCCTCCACCACCTAAGAGCCTGACCCCTCCCTGCAGGGTGGGGCCAGAGGAAGCAAGGCTTAGGCTTCCTGCTTTTCCAGGTCACCAGGGCAAGGAGGCAGAGCTGACCCAGGTTCCCATATGGGCAGCCCTACAGTGCAGCCTTGGATTCTACAGAAGAGGTTGGGGCCCCAACATCATCCAAGGGCAAGAGCTACCCCACCCTTGCCCGCGAGCAGCCCCCAGCCTCCTCTAAGCCTCTGCTCCACTGGAAGGTGTTGCCAGGATGGTTTCCAAAGAAGCAGACTCCAGGGCAGGGTGAGCCTAGCCTGGGAGGAGCTCCCCTGCCCAGCAGCAGGTTGCACAACGAGGGGGCAGGCTGCCTCCCTCTCCAGTCCTGCTAGGCTGGGGAATACTTAGGGAGAAGAGCTCCTCACCTTCAGTGGGGTCCCACAGTTCCTCAGCTCCACAGTCTTTGAGCCTTGGAAACCTTTGAGCAACCACCATGTCATCAATTTGGTCCCTGCTGCCCCTGTATTTTGAACCAAGCCAGCCTTATCCTTCCCACCTCAGTTCTGCAAAGTGGAGCCCAAAGGAGAAAAAAAATTGAACAAAAATAATAGCGGCAAGGCCAAGCTGGGCAATCTCCCAGTGAACATCATGTGGCTTTAAATTCACCTCCCAGCTCTCCAGAGGGCACAGCATATCAAGAACCTGGGGCTGGGAGGCCATACCTCCCTGGTCTGCTATGATTGACCAAAACACAGCCGGAGCTCGACTTCCCGATTTCCCTCAAAAACCGTTCTACCAGCAGACCCGCTGTGGGGGACCAGCCAGTGAGTGAGTTCGAACACACAAGGCTGTTTGAAGCTGGCCCTGGAACACAGGGCAGTACTGGTGGATGGACGACCCATAATACAGATTCTATACACTTGGGCCTGCATCTTCCCAAGTGGCTAGGGACCTGTGGGGCAAAGATGGAGACAGAGACAAATCTCTCACAACACAGTCCCTCTTTCCTGCCTTCCAGTACGCCCTGCTCTGTGTACCCACATGGTGCCCATGAGATGTAGAGGGATGCTGGGGTCCCGCCTGCAGGCACAGAGTGGCCCACCTCTGCTCTGCATCCCGATGTCTGTCTGTAATCTCAGCCCTGAGAACCAGAGCAGAGTCCTTTGAATTCCAGAATTCCAAGGCAAGACCCCTGACTCCAATAAAGGCTTCTGACAGCCTCTCAGCTCCTCTGTCCCCCACATTCATCTTGAGCTGGAGGCCTAGGGGTACCTAGGCATGTGGAATTGCAACCACTGTGGTCTGAGCATTGTGAGGGGAGATTTGACCCAGATTTGGACCCCATGAGCAGCAATGGAGCAAGGTGTGCTTATGGCTGATCTCAGTCCAGGGTTACCCCTCACTACACAGCAGAAGCACTATTAAGGGGAAAAGGCTTGGTGCCAGGCCCTGCTCCAAGACTACTGCCCAGATAGGCTAAACAGTGACCTGGGTGCCAGAAGCCACAGCCCTTGGGGCATGGCCATCATCTACTCAACACTGCTTAACTACTCAATAGCATAGTGGCCTGTGAACAGACATCCCCGAGAGCTGCAAACCGGGTGAAGAAAGTTGTCGTCCCTGAAGTGGAAGACACTGGGAGATCCGCTGAAACAGACTGCAGCCTGGGCCCCTGCTTGAGCAGCTCTTCCACAGTCGACAAACCGATGCAGCCTTCCGCAACTACTGCTGAGCCCAGTGAACAGGTCTCCTGCAGGCTGGTCCACAGTTCTCCGGAGCAGCACCTCTCACACGCCCCGGCCCCAATCTATAGCATCTCCGAGACACTTTCCAAGTTTGCTCCCAGGGAGGCTCACATAGGTATTCTGAGCTGTCTTGAGTCTCTTGGCTTCCCACATAGATGTGGCTTCAGACAAGAATAAATCACATCTCAAAGGTACCAATGGGTGGTGTATACACACACACACACACACACACACACACACACACACACAGAGGGGGGGAGGGGAGGGGAGGGGAGGGGAGGGCAGAGGAGAGGAGAGGAGAGGAGGGGAGGGGAGGGGAGGGGAGAGGAGAGAAGAGGAGAGGAGAGGGATACCTAGCAACCCTATGCTGAAACATTTCAGTCCTCCTGTTCTGGGGCAGAATAGAAAGGTACAAACAAGTCTTATTACACTCTTCCATAGCTGGAAAAAGAAGGTTACACAAACTACCACATTCAGAACAGTCTCTGTGGTCCTGCTGGGCACATGTACACATGGTCCCAAGCACCTTTTAGAAGCAACTAAGGGTCTGGAGTGAGGAGCATCTGTGACGGGGCCACCCAAGGCAAGAGCTTACAGTACACAGAGTGTGGTATACACACACACACACACACACACACACACACACACACACACAGTCTGTCACCTAGATCTTATCTCTCCTTCTCACCTGCCCACGGGGCTTCCACACCCCTAAGAGCCATCAGAAATTCAAGTTGTACTTTGGGAAGAGCTCTGAGCAGGACTCGGCAGTTCTCCACATCCTCCCCAGCCTCGCTGTTCAATGTTGTGTCTGTTCTCACAAGACTTAAATGCTGTCTTTTTCTTCAAGCCAGAAACCTCAGCCATGGGCCTGCCCCTCCCAGTCACATGAGGACCCCATGCCCCAACTCTCCAGACACAGAGAAGATCTAAGCTGCTCGTCGGTCCTCCACCTGTACTGCAGGAGCCAGTCCGATAGAGAACCTAAACAGGCGTCAACGGCTTGCCACCCTGAGCAGACATCAGAGGGGCTGAACATCCCCAAAGGGAAAGCATGACTGAGGGCTGACCTCTTCCTGCCGAGGAAGGTGGAAGGCAGAGCCAAGGTATCAAAGCATGGCTGGCTGATCCAGCCCACCTCCACCCAGAGAGAAGCTTAGAGTCCTTCATGTCCCTGAAGGGAGCCAGGCTTGTGAGTTCCCAGCTGACCACACAGCAACATGGGGACAAAAAGGGCTAGCCGGCAGCCACAAGGCCAAGGCCACATTGTGCGCTGTCGGGTCTAGCCCACATACTCTCCCTCTCAGTCAATCCTGGCAACCATCTACAGTATCACCAAGGAAGCTGACTCTAGAGTCAAGCCCCAAGTCCTGGGAGCTGCAGGATGCAGCCAGGGTGCGCCTGGCCCCGCCAAAGCAAAACAAGCAGTGGCCAGCACACAGCAGTGCTGAGCACAGAGCTGCAGGAGACCTGGAGGCCCAGACACTTCCCCTCGCACTGCCTGCTGCCTTGGCAGGTGGCCACTCTGCCTGCTGCTGGACAGGGGCTAAGCAAGGAAGACAAGGCAGTCCAGCCAGGTCCTGTGCCGTCATCTGGGGGCCTGGAGAGGAGCCCCTCCCCTTCACGGCGCTTTACAAGCCCCCAGGAAGCCAATGCAGTCCTTCCCCATTCTTATTCTTCAGAGCCTAAACAGTCACCTAGAGACCCACACCTCTCTGGCCCCCTCTGTGATCTCCTACACACCTTCCCCCAAGGTTTTCCACACACCTATGTAAACTGAAGCTTCTGAGAGCCAGAGCCATCTTGCCCTCCCCACTGGACTTATCAGTCTCTGTCTCAACAGCACTTCTTACAGCCCCAGGCAGCCCCAAGGCAGCCATATTGTCCTGTCCACCCCCTCGGACCCAGAACACCTTCCCCTACTGTGCCCCAACCCTGCTCATCATCTGGAACCCTCTAGCCTTGGCAGCATCGGCCCTTCCCACGGGGCTGCAGCCGATCAGGACTGTGCACCCCACAGGCTGCAAACTAACAGGGTCACACACACTAGTGCAGCCCGCACCAGGCCACGGCCTCTATCCATCACCCAGGGCTCTGCACCCACTCCACGTCATCACCTCTCATTCTGATGTTTAAAATTTCATTCACGGCAACAGATTGGTTATTCCATCTCGGCCTTAATTAAAGAGGGCCCCAGAACGACATTTTAAACAGCAATGTCATTTTCTAATTGACATGGCTCCATTACCAAGAAAAATACGCAAACCCGCCCGAGACAGAGTACAAGCCCCTCCCCCACCCTCCCAGAGGAGAGAGGGACAGCATAGCTTCAATTTTTAATCTGCTGATGAAATATTCAGGGGCCACGAAAGGATTGCATTTCTCCAAGGCATGGGATCGTTGCCCTCTCCAGGCTCCCCATGTCAGTAAGATACCAAGTCAGGGTGATGGGTCAGGGCAAACTGGAAGATAGGGAGCCCACATGCATAGGAGCTAGAAACTGGCCTGCTCAGCTATCACTACACACGCGTCCCCAGCCCCATGATGCTGTCCCCCAACAACACCCACTTTGTGCAAGTAGAATACTTCAGCCAGAGGGACTAAGTGTCTGTCCAAGGCCCCAGTGATACTCACCAGGTCTATTGGCCCATCTTGGTGCCGGTCTGAGCTACATATGTTAAGACCTACAGGCAACAATCAGGCCCCTAGCATGCTAATTTCCCAAGCAAAGAGCTGAGGGCTCAGGGCCTGGCGCACCAGTACCAACCCTGCTTCACAGCCGGTCACTTTACACAAGCCTGCACAAAGTCCGGCAAGGTGGGTGCCGCAGAGGAGAGGAAGTTCTGTCTGTCTTGCTAGATTCGGGAGCCTGATTAGATACATGTGCACAGCATGCGGTCCCCAGCAGTGCCAGCCAAGCCAAATCCAGCCCAAGGCCATGGTCAGCTTGGCTGGACACAGACTCAGAGAGTCCCCAGAGTCAAAGTACAGAGAGGGCCAAGGCTCTCACCAGGACAGGGACAGGCCCCAGCTTATCCCTCAGCCTCGCCACTGCATCTCCTCATGTAGCGCACGGCTAGAAAAGCAGAGCCTACACGTAACTGCCCCCACTTCTGCCTCTCAACCAAGAATGAAAACGTTCTGACGAGAAGACTTCAGAAAAAGGGGTCACCTGGCCAGGGAGCCCCACTCAGCAGGTGCCTTCACCCCCACGCAGGTTCACTAGTGAGCTCAGGTGGAGCACACAGGCTACACCCCACCCTCCATGCGGCACTGGCCGGACCACTAGGTCCACTCAGGGGAAAACACTATGATAAATCATAGGAAGAACTCTGGCATCCCCACAGGACCTAGTCATTAAAACACTTTCAGGGCTGCTGCCATACACTGTGTCAGACTCGAGGCTACCACCTCCAAAAAATAGTCATTCTCCCCTTGCAGGGGAAACTGAGGCTCAAGGAGGTCGAGGGGTAGGCTAAAAGACACAGCTGGGGGGGGGGGGGGGCAGGGAGTAAAGCCAATGCTATACTAGGTACATCGCTCTTTTGCACCAGCCTAAGGGCTCCCTGAGGCCGGATCTTCCCTCCTCTGTGGTTTCCGCACCCAGTGTAGAGTGGGGGCTGATGTTGCCCAGCTGCCCAGCCAGCTCCAGACAGGCCAGTTAATCAAACACTCTCTAAATGATGCAGCCTAATGCTGCTGGCCCAATGTGCCGGCCCAGCCATCTGGTAGACCAGCTTTCTCTGACCCCAGAGCTGATCAAGCTGTGAACAGAAGCAATGAGTCTGGGGTCCAGGGAAGAAAGAACAGGACCCAGCTGGGGTCAGGAGGTACTGAAGGCACAATGAGTAGCGCTCACTGTCCATGCTGCTTCCACTCCAGAAGGATCTGCATATGCTCTACCCACCTCCCCAACCAGCCAGGCTGTGCCTCCTCTGTGCACTCTCCCAGAGGGACATAACATTGCAGACTCAGCACTAGGGGATGGAGACACAGAGCTGCAATTCTGAGGAAAGGAAGCATGCATGTAAGACTCAAGATCTCAAACACTATGAGACAAATTGGCAGATACCTAGAACGCCCAGACCAAAACTAGATGTCACTACACAGGGGAGCCATCGAGGGAAGTCACCATGCCAAGGCAGCCCTGCTCCCTAACCCCAAGATGATGGGCCCATATCCACACAATAGTGAGCAACTCAGTCATCAACCTTCCCTGTCACCACTGAAGCCACTGAGGTCTTAACCAAGGGTACAGATCACTGCATCCCACAGGAAGGGACTATCAGCCTTGCCAAAGGTGCTGACCAGGATCAGCAGCTGGGCCCTCTTCCTTCCCAACCTCTACTCAGGCTTCCCAACACCCAGCATCTGCCTATCTACTCCTCCAGGTCCCTTTGGATGCTAGTTTCCCTTTTAACAACTCCAGCCAAGCCTTCCATCCGGATCAAAGTATTCTTCCCCAAAGCTACCCAAGGCTGAACCATTAGCATTAGCAACATACAAGTGTCAAGGCAAAGGCAAGGGCAGCTGGAGACAGGAGACAGTAGTTCTAGATCAACTGGGGAACTGGTATCTTCATGACCAGTCAGATCTTCTCCTGCAAGGGGCTAAAAGTGTGTTGAGTGGAACAGGGTGGCCTAAGTCCCTTCCTGGGCAATGATAAGCAGCTCCACCCAGCCAATATCCTCAGCAAAGCCTGCCTTCTCTGTTAGGGGACACAACTAAGCGGCATCTGCTCCTTCCAGAGCTTCACATAAAAACAATGGACAGCTAGGGTTCCATGGAAGCCTACTGACTACAGGCTGGGCAGGATTCCAGGGCTGGGAGGCTGGGCAGGGTCCATCTATGCATGAAACTCAGGTCTCATTGGGACTCTCACCCAGGCCCCACAGCCCAAGTCTCAACATCCAGCATCGTTTCTTTCACCCTGAGACAGGGTTTCTCTGTGTAGCCCTGGCTGTCCTGGAACTCACTCTGTAGAACAGGCTGTCCTTGAACTCAGAGATCCTCCTGCCTCTGCCTCCTGAGTGCTGGAATTAATTAATTAATTAGCATGTGCCACCAGGCCCAGCGTGCACCCAGCACAGGGGTACCTGGCGACACCCCATGCCTCTGATAGGATGAGCAGATGTAGATAGATAAGTCAGGCAGGAGCTAGAGAGCCACCTCAGTAGACAGGAGGTGGCCACTTGGGCACAACTGAACACAGCTAAAACCTCACCTGTGTGTCAGTCACCACACTGGCCTTCTAAGTAAGACGGTCCTCAGATTTGCAACCAGCACAAGTGATCAACATCACAGTCCCCAGGAGCCTTTGCAGGCAACTGCCCTGTGCTCGCTGGGAACAGGCACCTAGCATTCACAGCCCCATATCCAAGACACATGATAGTACAACACCAGTGCCCACTTTAATCTCCCAGTAAGGTCATCAAAATGTCCCACCTGACCACAGACACCCTAGTTCTGCCTCCTAGGAAACTTCAAAGTCTCCCTAAACCTGTCAAAACTGCATCCTTCTGCTCAGAGCAGCCATGCTCCAGCACACACCCTCAGCATCTTCCCATCCATGTCCCCACAAAGGCACCATCAGGTCCCAACAGTGTGGTCACTCCAAGTCTACAGTCCAAGTCCAAGACCTCAGACATCACTGCGATCCACCAGCCCAGAACATAGCTGCCACGCCCCCACAGCCTCTGGATTCACTCCTGCACTGGGCCCTTTCTCACCAGGCCCCACCAGATTCTACAGACAGAATTTATTTGACACACTGCATCACCCGATCTGGTGCCTACCCTCCCCTCATTCTTTCCCCAGGAGCAGTGAGCCCCCACCTCAGGGCCTTTGCAGACACTCATGCAACTCAACCCGGAAGGTATTTCCTCTCCATCTCCACGTGCCTACTTCTCATTCTGTACCTTCTGTTTAAATGTCACCCTGGGGAAGACTTTCTGGCCCCAGTGGCCAGGGACCCCTCTACATACCAGGACTTGACCAAGCTCAATGCATCCTAGATCAGTCACCGCTCTTCCGGGAGGTGAAGGACAGGTGATACAAAGGCTGGTCTGTCTAGCCAGGCTGTCCAGAGCCCTTCTGCAGCCCTCCTCAACAGATGCCCAGGTGTTCCAGCTGCCCATTCGGCCAGGGAGGTGGAGGGAGGAGAGCGTCTGACCCTCAGTGTCCAGCCTCCTGGACAGCAGGAAGCACCAGTCTGCTGGGAATGCAGAGACAAAGGCAGGCTGACCACGGAGCACATGCAATCCATCTCGGTCAACACTGTGGCGGTGCGGCCGTCCACCCAGCGATTTACATTTTTATTAAATCACATGGGGAAATTAGAGACATTATTACTTGCCTGAGCTTCTTAACCCTTCCTATGCCCATTCCCCACGCTACTGACGCGCACTGTTGTGGGTGTAGGCTAAAGATCCCCAGCATCCACCTGGCAGTTCCACAGTGGTCTGTGGCCCCCCTGGAGGCCATGAGTGCAGCCTGGGCCACACAGTCCGTTCTCATAACACCTCAGCTGCCCTTCTGACCACTAGGCTAAAATCAGGCAAACAGGAAGGGGCCGGCAGAAAGGTCTTAGCTAGGCCCAGCTGCCCCCTCCCCTGCCTCCCCAGACTCCTAAGGACTCAATGAGAACCCTCCCCAGGCAGGTTCCACAAGCGCCTAAGGATGAACGTTGCCCATTACTGAACGAACAAAAGGGAGAGAGGCTAGGCAGCTGCCAGGTCAGTGAAACCAACCCAGCAAACCCTTGTCCAGCTCCATGCAGGCCCAGAGCTGGGTGCAAAGTGAAGGCAGCTGGTCAGACCCATCGCTGCCAGCCACCAAGGGAGCATAAACCCTACACAGCTGGACTTTCAGTTACTGGCCTCCTCCCAGCAATGCTCAGGATCACTGGAGAACTGTCCTCCCAAGCCACTGTCACCTCACTAGCGACCTGTCTCCAGGAGATGTCAGACTGTGCCAGCATCTGCCAGCCGAGGACACTAAAGCCCCACTAAGGTTACAGGCGCTGGGCACACTCACTGTCTTCTCAAGCACCACTGGTCTAGAGCTCACCAGGAAGCAGTTCGAGAACAAGCCATCCAGGCAGCTACAGCCCAGGACCCCAACTTCAACTCTCTCTAGGCACCTCTGTCCAGTCAAGATGTAACCACAAAGCCCAGACTCCCAGGAAGCAAAAACCACAAGTAGGAGTGTCTTTTCCTCCGCCTCCACCTCCACGTCCCCTCCCTCTTATAATCAGGTTCCACACCAGGCCCTGTGTGCGTGGCCCAGCACTGAGTCCCTGAAAGCACAGGAGTCATGGGGACGGTGGGAGGAGCCTAACCCAGCAGGGCTGCTTGGTGGAGGTGGTGTACACGAGGACACCTGTCAGAGACAGAGGCTGGAGGGCACCAAGGACAGTGGCAGAGTCTGGTCCACAGGGACCCAGGAGGAGTCTAAAACCTGGGATTTAGCCCTACCCTGTTCTTCTAGGAACTGAGGACTCCACACCCACCTTCACAAGAGGAATCTGAGCTGTGGGAGGGTGCCTGGGTTGGGGTTAGACAAGAAACCTCCGGTTTCCCCCACCCTGTGGCTGCTGAGTCAGGCACATGGGGCGGACCCCAATCACAGCCCCTTCCGGAGGGTGGCGGGCGTTGAGGCAGGAAGCTGAACCCTAAGAGAGAGCATGAAGTCTAGCTGGTACCAGTCCACACAGTCTGTAAAAGCTAGCTCCCCTCCCCCACACACGCAGGACAGACACTCTCACACAGAAAGGGATAGGAAAACTGAGGCCTGGAGGTGTGTAGGGGAGTAGGTTTGTCCGTGTTTATGTTGCAGACTCCAGACAGGTAGGTCCCCACTAGCCCACATCTGATAAACTCATGAGGGTAGAGATGGGGCTCAGGCCAGGGCAACTCCTAAAGATACTGAATCTAAGCCCCCAGGGATAAGAGCAAGAAGCACAAGGGACAAGGAGACCACCAACCAGAGGGAGGACATGATCATAGGCCCAGAGATGGGAAAGCACAGAGCACAGACATTGGGTACCGTGGGCTCAGCAGACCACAGCACAAAGGCAGTCCGATGTCTGTATGTCATACATTGGTAAGACACAATGGCCAGACAGCTTGAGGCACCAGACACATCTGCTGAACACACTCCTGGCTGCTCCGAGGGAGGAAGCACTCTTTCCCACAGTTACAAAAACCTTGCACAGAGGAGAAAGAAATCCAGCATCGAACACACAGGCTCAAGGCTGCACTCACTACAGTACTAGTGAGGACGGGTCCTGAGGCATGGGGACCCTGCTGGACAAGTGTCTCCTCTGGTCACTAGAAAGACCAATGGAGCTGGGACAAAGGATCTATTCCCAAGTCCCTGTTGGGGTACAACCAATAACAGCCTCCCTTTCTGGCCCTGGAAACTCCTGCACTACCGGATGGTTCTAGAAGTAGCCATCCCAGATGCCCCTTCCAGAGAAATACTTCTCCCCCAGTGGCAGATCTGCACACCTGATCACCCTCCCCATAGTGAATGTTCCCATCCCAGTCTGCAGGCCCATGAGCAACTCTTCTCCCTGCCCCTGGGACTAGGACTCTGCAGTTCTGAGAGACCCTCCTTCAGGGCCAGAACCAAGCAATAAGCCCTACTTCAGTACCTCTTATGACCACTCTAGAGGTGAGAGTCATGGCCCCACACACAGAGAGATGAGAAAGCAAAAACTCAAAGACGAAAACGCGCTAGACACATCTGCTGCCCAGGGTTCCCATGCCGCTGATGGCTCCCATGATGTCCAGCGTTCACACACCAACCAGGACACATACACTGCCTAAGGATAAAGTTGCCCAGCCCTGCAGCCCACTGATGACTTACACAGCTCTGAGACAGGAGTGCCCTCATTTCCCACAGGCCAAATGCCTGAGCCCACCCAGGGTACCTCCAATGGGCAGCCACATGGAAATCTGTAAGGTGATGGACTTCTCCAAGAAAGACCACACACACACACACACACACTGTGAGGTTGTCTTTCCTGGTCTCTAATCAAAGGATTACCTGAAAACCCCAGCATGCACACATGCAGGTTCCATGAGCACTACCTCTGCCTTATCTCCCATGAGGTTCACACTGAAGAGAAGCCACTACAACCACCTGGGCTAGCACCAAGCCAGCCAGGGCAAGAAGGACCAGGAGGGAAGTCAGAGGAGTCCTGTTCCTGCCAGCCAAATCCCCCAAACCTGATGGGTGGCCTAGTGCACAGAGACAGTCGGCTCCAGCCACCTCTTCATGGAGGCCACCGCCCTGTTTCAGGGTCGGTGACACCTCTCTGAGCCTGCTCCTCCTGTGGATGGTGCAACTCTCTCCCATTACTCTTAAAAGGTGGAAAGGCTTAACAGGCTGACACTGAGAGAACTCAGTGAACCCAGATGTCCATGAAAACACAGCCCTGCCCAGGCCTGGAGGTCACGGCAGCCTGAGCTGAGTTTAAGATCCCACGTCCACCAGTCACCAGTACAAGTCCTGGCTATGCTGAAATGGCAGCCAACAGGTAAGAACCCCCAACCCAGGATGAGCTCTGCAGACCCCTAACACCCCTAACATAGCATACACACTGTGTGCTGGGACAGGGCCAGTAAACAAATCCACACAAGCCACAGCGCAGCTCGGTACTGCCCTCACTACACCCTGCCCTGCCGGGTCTCAGCTGGGCACACTGCCAATACATTTACCCAAAGTCTATGCCCCACCCTGCCAAGAGCACACACCTCTACCAAGAACCAGAGAGATGAGCAGGGAAACTGAGTCAGACACTAAGGTATACACCTGCCACCACCCACTGCCCCAGGGCTGCTCCCAGAGTGAGACGGGAAGGAGTCACCCCTCCACACCAGTGCGAGGAGTGGACAAGCCAGAAACAGGGTCCTGTTCCCAGGCCACACAGACATCCATGTGAGCTCCTGTCCAGAGTTTGAGGCTTGGGCCAGGAAGCCGGGTGGAGACTGGAGGGTGGGGCCCATCTAACCCAGAGTTGCTGAAAAGAGCCCACGAGGAAGTAAAAATAGGAAATAAAAATAAAATTGCTCTGACCGGCCCCAGTTGTTTGTGAAGGAAACAGGGTATCTCCTTGCCTAGCAAGGCAGGCTGGCTCCAATACCTCCCAGATGCAAGGCGTCCCCACCCCTGCTGACACCATAAGGCTAACCAGGCGCCTGAGCCCCAGCAGGAAGTGTTGAAGAGGGGAGTCCTGAGGTCCTGGATTCAAATTCTAGCTCAGCAGCTAACCAGCCACATGACTTCTCTGTATCTCCCTGTGGCTTCAGGCATGGGGAGGGAGAAAAGGGGAGTTATACCACACTGTATCCCACCCTGCTGAAGCCCCCTGTGGCAGGAGCTGCAGTCCAGTGAGCCCTGCTCTGTCCCCCCCGCCCCCCACCATCTGCAAATCCGCTCGCTTTGCCTGAAGTGGACAGGAGAAAACAAGGCATTAGAGAGCAGTCTTCCACAGGCAGCCTAGCCCTTGGCTCCCCCACCCGCACAGCCTGCCTGCAGCTCTCAGACCTGATTTCCTCATCACACAATGAGAGGAAGCCTTCCTTCCTACCCTTCCCTGCTGAGCCTTGCCAGCATTCACGCCAGGCTCCTTTACACTAAAGTGTGCGCAACTGACCCTGGCTTTGGGCCCTACTAACTACATCCCCTGGGGCATAGACCTCCCTTGGAGCCACAGTTAGAAAGCAGGGACAGTCCACTGGACCTTAGCTGGCACACTGCCCTCTCCCTGACAGCACCAGGCACCTTCTGGGTCAATACTCACGCTAGTAGGGAGTGGCGAGGGTACCTCAGAAAGGAAGTTGAGGTGCTGTAGACAACTAGCAATACCTGTTGTAGTCTAGGCCTGGAGAAACTGGAATATAACACACGACAAGCCCCTGTGCATGGACACAGGTGTGCATACAGACATACAGATACACACAGACAATACACAAACCTCATGCATGAACAGTTAGTTACACATGAATACACAAACACTCAAGTGTAGTCATGCACACTCACACGTGGGCACTACACAGAATCTCAAACATGGATGTGGGTGTGCACTTAGACATGCTCACATAGGGCCACGTATACAGGCAATACATGAACTTCATGTATGGACACATAACCATCCAGACTCACACATGGCCAACAGAGCAAACCTCTTGTATAACACAGGTATGCATAGACATAAGCTTACATATGGCCATGCATACTCCACACAAGGACAATACACAAGATCTCCCACATGAACAAGTGTGCATACTTGTTACAGGCAGCTAGCCCACAAAGCTCATGCACAGACACAGTATGCAGACATGTGCACATAAGCATGCACATTCACAGGTAAACAATACACAGAATTTCACGCACAGACACAAAGTGCACAAAGATACATGCTCACACATAGCTGCGAACACTTTATGTGAACAATACTCAGAACCTCCTACGTGGACACACATATGCAGACATGATACACATGAGGCTATGCACACTTACATGTGTATAATACGCAGAACCTCATACATGAATACAAGTGTACATACAGATATACATACATAGCCATGCACACTCACATGTGAATGATACACAGAACTCCATTAATAGACACAAGCACACACACAGAGACACACGTGCATAGCCACATATACTCAACGTAGCTAATACACATGAACACAGGCATACCTACACATGGTCATACACACTCATATGTGGACGATATGCAGCACCTCACACACAGGCATGATGCACACACAGAGGGTCAGACATAGGCACAAGTCCATCCACCTACACAGGTACGTACACAAAGAACAAAGACTTCCTCACTCACACTTTGCCTCGCACCAGTTGCACAAACAAGCAGGAGGGCCCCGTGCTCATAGTGTTTGGACTCTAAAAGTCCAGGGAAAGTCTGAGGTGGCCAGCATGGCCTAGATCCAAGCAGGAAGACTAGAAGAGAGGATCACACATTACAAACCAGGTCCAGGCTTTCTGCCAAGTGGGCTGCAGGCTGTAGACCCTATAAGCTAACCAAGAGACTGGTACGCCCAGGTCCCCATAAGTGAGATAACAAGTGGGGACCGAGGACAAAAGAACAAAAGGACCTTCAGCCCTCTAGTCCCCCAGACATAAAGGACTAGCCCCGTGTGCTTACTGCCAGCCCTGTTCAGAAGCCCACTGGTCAACAAAGCAGGTCCCTCAGTCCCCAGGGTCCCACACCAAGTGAGGAGGCCACAGCAGGAGGCGGATGGTAATAGTGACAACAGTCACAGTGTTGTTCTCAGGAAGGCAGCCAGGGAAACCTGAGGGAGGGAGGGGGTGACCTGCAGGCCTGCCGCCAGGAAGGGTGGAGGGGTCTCAGAGAGAGGCCCCTTCAAGAGTCCTGGTAGAACCTGAGCCCTGGAGGGGAGAAGGACCCCCCCAAACCAGCTCCCACACCACTTCACCCACAAGTCACAGAAGGTGCAGTGCCCCCCAGAGTCTCCACCATGCAAGGCTGGAATCATGGCCAAGGGTAAGAACAGCACAGCCCCCTCTGATAATGACTTCACAGCTTATCAGGCATGTCCAGGGCCACGTGGGCCCAGCAGCCGTTCTCTCCTCTGCCCCATGAGTGACTGTGTGTCCAGTCGCCTGGCACGGGAGACACAATAACTATCCACAAGTAGATAAGTTCCCAAGCCACTGCAGGCAGGGAGGCCATGACATCAGCATAGCAATACCAGCTGGCCAGCCGCAGCTTCAAGAGCCAGCTGCCCAAAGGGTACACACCACCCACCAGTGGGCTATCCAAGGGTGGCTCAGTGACCTGTCCCATGACCCTATGACCAGGAGCCAGAAGTGGTTTTCATGTCCTGCAGCCAGGTGGACAGAGAGTATGCCTGACACAAGAAGGCCCTGCAACACTACAAAATTCTAACTTATAAACCACAACACATCAGTCATGGGAGCTAGAACGAACCAAACGGGTCAGCTGCCTGGCTGTAGCTACACCCCAAACATCTGCCCAGAAAGGCCTTGCAGAGAACACTGGCCAGGACGGCCAAGGAAGCTGCCAGTGCCCACAGCTCTGCCTCCCAGACCAAAGAGGCCTCATGAAGCATGGAGCAGGCCAGTCCTCCTCACCTGGGCCGTCAGGGGCAAGAAGAATATGCAGTTAAAGAGGACATCCTGAGTCAAAAAGCTGTCTGTAGATGGTAATGTCATGTGCACGCCCCACCCAGATCAGTCAAACTTCTCCAAAAGCCACAGGTAGTCCTGTGTGGGTGAAGGAGCCAGAACCACAGGGGTCCAGGCACCCATCCCAAGACAAAGCCGGGACCACCTCCCCTCTTACTCACGCCAGACCTGGGGCCCACCCTACTAGTGGTGGCTTAGCCTTGGTCCAAGCACTGCCTTGAGCTATACAGTACCATCAAGACAGAGTCCATGACGCCCAGAAGGGAGTGTAGGCCTAGGATACAGATGGGCTAGAGTCCATCCAGAATCTGGGCCACAGCAGCATCCTCTAGACATCTGGGAAGGACCTCATCCCGCCTCAGACCTTCCCTGGACCTCCACTACTTCTTGCCTAGGAAACACACCGTCCATCTGCTACTTCCTGCCTTGACTTTTGCTACTACACCCCCTGTACAGCAGCAGAGCCTTCACCACGCATCACCTCCACAGGCTCTATGCCCCAAGAGAAGCCGAACATCCAGACCCCAGTTCCTCTGACCTACCTCTGGCCTTCTGCCCTCACTAAGACCTAACCCATGCTTTCCCTGGCCAATGCCCCTAGACAGGTCTGTGACCATGCCGCTTGCCGCTGGCCTCTCCAAAGCTCCTCCTGAGCATATATTCTCCCACTCTGCATCTCTGCATCCTGTGGAATCCCAGCCTTCCTCAGGATGCCATGCCTGCCCCTGCATATCTCCCCATACCCATAGCTAGAGGGAGGCCTTGCCTGTGCACCCTAGGGAGCTCCTCTATGGGCTAGGTACTCACGGCCCTGCCTCAGCTCCCTTGTCCCTTGCAAGACTGGCACTCAGCAGGCAGAGCAACAAGAAACCAGCACATCTGACTTCTCTTTGGGGTTGAAGTTCTGAAACTGCACCCACTCGTGCTGTGGTCAGGAACATAACTGCTGGAGGCCACAGCCAAGGGACACCCAGAAGTCTTAAAGCAGATCACAACAGCAGAAAGAGCATGGCTGTCAAGCTCAGGGGTGACAACATCAAAAAACTCTGCCCCAGAAGCCAGGGAAGACACCTGCTGATTCTGAGGGAGGGGCTCTGCAGAGGGCATTTTCCATAAACACCCTACAGGGTTTTAACACACAGCACAGGGGATTCCACAGCAAAAGGCCCAGGTGTCACCTACCCTGAAGAACAGGATACTCAGAGCCAGCCTATCCAGAGAGACTCAGGTACTGGGCCCTGGGAGAAAAGGCTGAAGCCAATTCTGCCATAAACTGCCAAGGATCCTGGAGGGCAACACAAACACACACACCCCCACCTCCACCAAAGTCGGATGTCCATCCTTTCTGCTTGCCACCAAGGAAAACAAGAGAGGAAGAGTTATACAGCTTGAGTCGGCAAGTACATGCAGCAGGGAGTGAGGGATAGCAGTCCCTAAGAAGCTGCTGGGCCTGGAGACCACATCACCCAGCCTTTCTAGGCCAGGTCTCCAGGGTCCCAACACCAAGTGGTGGCAGGTGCCCTGTCATCATACCCAGGGAGTCCAAGAAGGAAAGAAGCTCTGCCCATCTTGGCCCTGGTATCCAATGACTAAGGTCCCCACCTCCCCAACCCTCCTCAACCTTGATCCTAGGCAGAAAGTCCAGAGCAGGTAAGAGGGGGTGGCTCTGCCACCTCCCCTGGACTCTGGTCCCAATCAGAGCTGTCCCACAGCCAGCAAAGAGGGACAGGGCCAGTACTTCTTGTAGTCTCTGTGGCAGATAATACCAAAAATGACCTTAGGAATAGGAATGGGGATGGACCCAAAACGTGAAGATTGTGACTGACTGTGGGGAGAAGCCTATTGTTCCATCCAAAATGGGCCTGAATAGGGCCACCTATGCTAAAGAGAGCATCTCCAGTGGGCAATGACCCATAGGGGGCCAGCGGGGTCACATTCCACACCTTGAGAACCAAAGGAGAGAATGGAAATCGGGTCATCAGGGGAGCAGCTAAGAGGGGATCTGTGGCCACCACATCCCCACCAGGTCTGGGCTCAGCCTCAGCTCCATACAGAGTTAATCATTCCCACATAAGCCAGCCACATGCCCCCACATCACACACACACGCACACACTCACATGGTTCCCACAGCACACACCTGTGACCCAGCTAGCAAGAAGAAGGCCAGAGAAGCCTGGCTTGGGCATCCCATCCCTAGAGTCTCCCTGGGGCCACTGCTCTCTGGAGAAGGTCTGCTTTAACTACACAGCCTACCTAGCAAACGTGTACTCATGATTCAAAACCTAACTGTCACACTTCCAAGAAGTGTCCTCCATTTCCCAGGCACCTTAAACTTAGGTGGTGGCTGGCAAGGGGTTGACCCACTCATCTGTAGGCCCCATGCCCCTGTCCCTCCCCACCCCTTTCTTAAAAACCACAGTATCTACAACGCATGTCCCTTGCCCTCAAAGGGTCTTCTCTAATACTCCCAGTTGAAATCCAGAGCCACGTCCGGTTCTACCACCAATGGCTGACTAAGAGCCCATGGCATCCTGGGTCTCAGGGGCACTCCAGTCTGATTCCTGTCCCCCTAAGCCAGGGAAGGGAACACAGTCATTCCTAAGGAGCTGGTCCCCAGATGTGTCACAAGACTGAATGGCCACCAACCCAGAACAAAGCTAAGATGCCAGAAAGGAAATACAGAGGCCTCCAGCTGCCAGGGGCCCTAGGGAGGCCAAGGCCCAGAGGGAGAAGAAGAGCTACTTAGGGACACATAGACATCTGGGGAGAGAGAACCTGGGCAGGGCAGAATCAGAGGCTCAGGTGGACTCCTCTCCTCCAAACTAAGAGTAGCTGTGACATCTCTAAAAGCCCATTCTGCAGAGCGAGCTGACAAAAGGCATGTCCAGACATCAGAAGTCTGAAGGAGGGACATCTACCAGGGTCCCTGAGCTGAAGGAATGGCTTATGCTGTCGCTAACAAAGGCTGCATGGTGCCCAGTGCTGTCTGAGGGGCACCTGTCTGGTAAAGTGTCTAGACACCAGGCCTTGGCTTTCCAAAGAATGAGGTTACATGGCCCTGCCAGCCCTTTCCAGAGCACTGGGCATCTTCCAGCTCCAGCAAAGCCAGAGGCCGATTCCGTCAGCTCAAGTTGGGCAATACATGCTTGGCCCTGCCCTCAGGAAGTCTCGGAAAGAGACACGGGATCAAAGCCGGCCACTCGGGACTCACTCCGGCTAAGCATGCCCTCTACCAGCCAGGCCTGGAATCCAATCTCATAAGCCCCATAAGGAAGCAGAGTGACAGTAGGCAGAGAAGCAACTGGTTTGAAGACAAAATTGAAACCCAGACAGCCTGATGCTACCCTTTGCATGGTCCAAGGCAAAAGCACAGAGGGTAGCCCATGTGGAAAGCCAGCTAGCCTGTAGACAATGGGGAGGGGAGGCCACCAAGCTCCTGAAGGCCAGGTC
Organism: Microtus oregoni; assembly: GCF_018167655.1. Lineage (NCBI taxonomy): Eukaryota > Metazoa > Chordata > Mammalia > Rodentia > Cricetidae > Microtus > Microtus oregoni. Next base: position 11,504,381 of record NW_024543084.1, on the reverse strand, counting down.
AGTCTCCTAGGGCTCTCCACTCCAGAGGTCCTGGACAAATGAAGCACCTTCTGAGCCTGCAAGCAGCTATTCCAGCCACCTGGATTGTCACCGCCTGACCTCTGCCCGGGGCCAGCACGGACACTTAAGCTAAATTGGTCAATTATGGGATACTTAGATCCCTCATGGGGCTTCCCAGCCTCCCTGCACTCTGGGCCGCAGCACCAGGAAGCCAGTTGAATCAGTAACCTCATTACAGCCTGCGCACACCCAGTGGCTTTGAACTCCGCAGGGCTTATCCACAGGCGCTGCAGGATTTACACACACACACACACACACACACACACACACACACACAGAGCCTAGCCTACACCCAGCCTAGCATGCTCCCATCCCCTCCCACTCAGGATGCTATAGCTTCCACTAATAGCCCTGAGCTCCGGGATGCTGTCTGGGCCAGCAGAGACACAGGGAGGCTAAGACAGGAACTGATCTCCATGGAAAAAATAGACATAGCTCCCCTGAGTTTCAAGACCAACTGACAGAACTTGCCCCTGAAACAGTACTGGTCATCATGAAGGAGACTTGAACTTGAGCCTCAGTGCTGACCTCTCCCTGAAGAAATCCAGGGTCCCAGTGCCAAGCCCCAAAGCCTTTTCTTTACCACGGCCCTCGGGGTACCTACTCTGAGCCCACAGAGCAGGTTCCCCCAAAGCCAACCTGGTCCCTAGCACCATCCAGTTCACCGGGCCTGCCTGTCCTTCCAGGCCAGGGCATAAATTTATGGCCACCATACTCACCTATCTGGGAAACCCTGAAGACACTCCCTGACATCATAAGCCCCAGGGCTTGGGATATATAAGTCAGTGGGTTAAGAGATTTCCCCAAGAACAGGCCAAAGGCATAAATGGAGGAAGTGGATAAACTACAAAGGATGGGCAAGATAGGATCCTCTCCTCAATCTCATAAGCAGGACCACTGGCCAGGAAAGGTGAAGACCACACAGGTCAGGCAGGGGCCAGCCTAAGAGGAAGCCCCTGGGAGCCCCCTCCCCAGTCGAGACACTGAGGAGGAGATACTTCCACCTTAGCCCCCGTCCGCAGCCTACAGCCCACCCCTGCAATCGCAGGGGGCCTGAGCTGACTCCACCTGTCACCATGCTTGTTCCAGCCTAGCCTCATACAGTGCCACCTCTCACCATGACTGCTGAGTCCAGGCCTGCCTTTGGTCTGGCTACCCTTGCCATGCACCCCCTCCTCTGCCAGTCTCTCCATGGGCTGAAAGAGGCTGAGCCCAACAGGTACTCCCCACATACATGGGGACAGAGGTCACCAGCAGGCCCAGGGCCTCCTTAGGAAGGACTTGGCACAATGTTGCTAGATTCCTAAAGGACAGGTCACAGTGCACATGTATGTGTGCATGCACATGTGCATTCATATATGTGTGCATTCAGCCTACGGGTGGAAGCAGAAATAGCAGCCGTGGTCCTGGGAAACCAGACTGGGCACGGACCCCACTCTTAGAGGCAGCTTCTTGAGATGCTGACGGAACAGGACCCAAACAAGTTCAAGAACAAGTTTTGGCCCAGCTGAAGATCAGGGCTGGGCCTGTCTGAGAAATCAATTTGCAGAGCAGAGAACCTCACAGAGACATGACAGTGAAGTACCAAGGCAAACAAACCCTACCATGGAGCTTCCAGCACTAAGTGAGGTTGCTCCTGGGTCACCCATGAGGTCCCGAATCAAGTGCCAGTACATAGCGGACACCCAACGGATACACATCAGCACCCTCTCCAGGTAGGCGGGTCCTGAGCAGGATAGGAGAGATTTCAAAGAACAGGGCTGCGAGAAGCAGCCAGGCCCACAGATCCATGTGAAGTCTAGGAGATCCTGAGAGGCCTGCAGCACTGGCCTGCTGCCTCATGGTGGGGTGGAAGGCAGCACCAGGTAAGTGTGTGTGTGTGTGTGGGGGGGGGGGTAATATGTGTCTGTGCACACCCAGGCTGCTCCCCACACGTCCTGGGCCAATTTTATTTAGCTGCTTTCTGCTCCGTTTCATGCTCATTCAGCTGCTGAGCTAGACAATTGCTTTGTAACTCTAGGGTGCAATTTCCCTGTCTGTGAGGCGCTGGGGCACGACTGCTCAGAACATCTCGCACCAGACTCGGGTGGGTGTGCTCACGCGCAGTTCTTTGCTCCACCAGACTCGCTGAGCCTTGGGGAGAGGCATGCAGCAGCTGGGGTCTGTCAAGGGAGCCCAGCAAGGGACTGGAAACCTAGGCAGGGGACACACAGCCAAGCGGCCAGGGGGTTGCAGCTGTGCTCTCTTGATACCCACTTTCCACCTCTGCTCCCATACCCAACCGCACGGGGGAGTCTCAGGATGGTTTGGGCTCAACACTGGTGACCTGGCCCTGTCCGGACACAAGGCAGAGGACCAGAGAGGACCTGGTTACAGACCTCACCTTGGGAAAGAAAGAGGCACACCCCACAAAGAACTCTGTGAACTCCCAACCAGCCAAAACAGGCTACAGGCCCAACAGCCTTGAAAAACAAGGAATGCGTCCATTTTACAGATGCAGGTGGCTGAAATCAATTGTTCAGATGTGTTTGTCCTTCAGGGCCCTCTGTGGCCATGGAAGAGAGTCTGAATGGAAGGGAGAAAGGACAGGGAAGGAACAAGTACACCTTAGGACAGACTGCAGGCCCATGAGCAGGTGGACAGACCATCTCCCCCAACCCTTCCCCAGCACTGAAACTAGCCCGTTTCAAAAGCACTGGGGGCTGGTGAGGTGACTTAGTGGGTAAGGTACTTGCTTACCAAGGTCTGAGTTAGATCCCTAAGACCCACACGGTGGTAGAAGGAGAAGCAACCCCCAAAAGCTGTCCTCTGACCTCCACACAAATGCATGTGTACCTACAAGTACACACACACACAACACACACGCATACACACACACAACACACATGCATATATACACACACACACAATACACGCATATATACACACACAACACACACGCATATATACACACATACAACACACACGCATATATACACACACACACACAACACACACGCATATATACACACACACAAATAAAAGTAATTTTAAACATTCTTTAAAAGAGCATTGGGACAAAGGGTTGGAAGGTGAGCCTGCAAACGGACACACTCCAAGCCACAAACCGGACACCTACACTCTGGAGAGCTAGGACTCCAGACCTCATCTCTGGCCCAGCTGATGGCCAGTTCCCATGAAAATTCAGCAGCCAATCTGATACCTCAAGGCCTTCCCGGGCCCACAAGCTTTAGGAATAAGGAGCACGGAAGGAAAGCAGGTCTTGGCTTGTCCTGGCCCTAGGCCATGCACAAGGCCTACGTCTTGAGACAGCTGAGCCAGGTCCACCAGCCCAATTCTCCGTAGAGCCAGGCCTCACTCACCGCGGAGACCTTGGCCCTAACATGTTCTAACATAGTGAAACCCCGTATCACTATATCACTAAAGATAGGAAGCCAGGGGCAACCTCACTGACCAGTGGGTCAACACTCTCTCATAGCACATTCTGTGCAGGTTGGGTCTGTTCACACATGTGGATATTAGAGCCCCTTTGATATGCACAGCTAGCCCTTGGGTGGAGGGACGCAGGCCGGAGCACCCCTACAGCAACCACACAGAGCGCAAACCCTCTGAGCCTCTTCCTTTCCTAAAGGAAGGCATGAGGGTGGGGTAGGGTCCTACTCTTATGCTCAGGCTCCAGGACAGTCGTGGCAGGATGGAACAGGACACTAGCCTGGCAATCAGAGGGACCTCCCGGAGGAGGTGCACCTAGCCCAGGCCCTGAAGGACATGCACAGCTGGAAGAGCCGCCTGGGCCCTGGCAGACCTGGCCCTGGGAGCCAGCCCACGGCAGTCGCCCCACGTGACCAAGCTGTGGACTCAGCTCTGCACCCCACACATCCCACAGACTCTGAGCAGGGCAGACCTGTGCTGTGTGGAGGGCTCCCCACCCTCAGCCAGTCCTTCCTGTGGGCCTAGCTCTCTGAGCCCACATCTGAGCAGATGCTTGTGCCCAACACAACAGTCAGTGCCAGCCCAAAGAATACAGGCAGGCAAGGCCACTGCCACAGTCAGATCACCATCAGGGGGTCACTTTTTCTCGCCCTAACACCTCCTCAGTCAACAACAGAGTCCCCTCCAGAGTTTCCCAAAACAAATGCCCAAATGAGTAGGCAGCTGGGGGCCTAACCGTGAACTGCCTCGTCAGGCCCAAGCTGGACTCCAAGCCCAGCCTCCTGAGTCATGTGACCCTGTTATTTCGGGATGCCCGGAATGTGCTCTATTTTGGGTCACAAGGGCTCTGATGCTACTAAAAAGCCCCCTCATGCAGGTCCCAAGTTCACTAGGTCCCCAAGAACCCCACAAGAGAGTGGTTGGAGGCCTGGAACCCTGCTTCTGGGAACCTGTTACCCTTGCAAACAAACGGGCCACTAACAACTAAGAGGGTCAGTGCAGTCTTGGGACCTTTGGACTCTGCAGGCTCAGCCTTCCAGTCCCACCATCCAGGCTGAGGCCAGCCCTTACCCCACTCCCTGACAGGCATGGAGGAAGGCCAGCCCTGGGCAGCAAGGCCAGGAAACAGGGGCTGCCTGGGGCAAATTCCCCAGCCTCCCTTTCTTCTCAGTTCTGTCCCATACGGATCAACTCAGTGGACAGAGGCTCAGAGGCTACCTGGACTGCCAAACACCACACGGTGCAGGCTGGGAAGAGCCCTTAGTCCCAGACCCCAAAAGTAGCAGGGTAGTGAAGAAGGGATAGCCAAACCTTCCTAGCCAATTCAAGTCAGACCCAAGCAGCCAGTAGAGACCCTGGATGAGCAGGCTCCTCTGACACTCAGCCCCCAGGAGGGATTAGGCTGTGTTGACAGAAGGGCTTAGGCAAGTAGCCACTTAAATGGACCTTCAACTGCACTGGACTTCAGAGCTGGTCACAAGCTTAGGAAAAAATAAAATGTAATCAGAGCCCAGGACTCAGCCCTGGGGCATGGGCTGCCTGAGAGGCCACAAGCTGGTCCTGAGAGCCACTTGGGGTCTCCTAGTGGGGGGGACAGTAGCTCCGAGACATGACTCCTCTTCTTGGAGTCTCCAGTCCACCCACCCTGCAATCTCATTCCCAGTTCTGTGTGTACCAGCTTCTAGAATAGGCTCTGTCCCTCCTGTGGTGTTGCTTCCTATCCCAAGACCCTAGCCATGTCCCGGGTCTGTGACTGGGCAAAGCATTCCTGTCCTAAGGACCCAGCTCTGTGCACATGAAGGCTTGGCTGGAAGAGAAAGAGGTATCTCAGGAGCCCAACCAACCCGACATCAGGCCCTGCAGCAACAAGCCACAGCAACACAGCTTTCTTGTCTGCGGACTTCGGCAGGGGGCTCCAATGCCAAATCCACCACTTAGTCTCTAAGTGTGGCCTCTACCAGCCACTCAACTGCAACATGGACAGGAGTTTACAGCCTGGGAGGCAGACCCACAAGCTCAGCTGAGCTCCCATGGGCTCCATCGCTACTCCTAAGGACGGAGTGTCTGAAGCTTTGACAAACTTGGAACACTCTACCCAAGTCACTCTGCAGCAGACCTGGCTGTGGGCTGTAAGAAGGTTGGGGCCAAAGGGAGGCCACCTCCCCAAATCACCAAAAGTCTTAAAAGCCATGCTAGGTTCTGATCACCCCAGGGTAGCCAAACTGCACCCCAAGCTTCATAGGGGATGGGTAAGCAAAGAGGCAATGATCGTCATGGAGCCTCGTCCATAATCAGCTGTCCTGATTGCCATTCAGCACAAATTCTTCACCAGCCTGACAGCCTGGCTGCTGTCCTCACCACCAAATTAATATCCTTCCCAGAGCTCATTTATAAAGTCTCTCTACACTGCTTCCCTCTGGTTCCCAAAACCCCAGCAAGAGTAATGGTTGGGGGGTTCCGACCCTGCTTGGTTCTACTCCCGGAGTTGGCAGGCTGTCTGCGGCTGAGAACTGCTGGCGGGAGGGCAACAGGACAAGAAAACGGACTTTTCTGCCGATGGGCTATCCTCCCCCTAAATACCAGGGAGAAAAACTAGGGGTGCCAGAGTGTGGGGCCCCGGTTCTGGGTTTGATGTTCCTGATCACAGGCCCCTGAGTGACCATGCCCACCTAGGTTTGGGCTGCTGTCGGGGAATGGCAAGATCGCAGACTCCGTCCTGGGCGAACAGACACCCAGGGGCCAGCGGCCTGCTCCAAATAGCATCCCGACGAGCCCGGAGGAGCAGTGGCCTCCTGGAGCACAGCGCGTCGCCCCCATCCCAGTGCCAGGGAGGCCTGGAGCCCTCCAGCGAGCGCAGAAGTTGCTCCTCTGGCGTGGCCCGGTTCCTGGGCGGCTGGGGCTCGGCGCCCCGGGGTTCTGCGGACGCGCTAGGCGCACCGTGAAGGACCCTCTCCACGTCCCGAGCGAACCTGCCGCTCGCCCCAACCCCGCCGCCCACTCCTGCTCCCCGACAAGTCAAGAGGCCCGGCGCCTTCGCCCTCTCCCGCCGCGCGCTCGGGCCCGGGAAAAGTTGCCCTGTGCCCACTCGCCTGCCCCGGGCCCGGCGCGCCAACTCTCGGTACAGCCACGGCGCGGGGCCCAGCGGGCCGACCGGACCCCCCACGCGCGCTGCGCACGCGCCCCCGCCCCGCCGGCCCCGGCCCCCTCCCTCGCCCGCGCCGCCGCGGCCGGCACTTACCGAGCGGCAGGAAATGTTTGGTGTCCATGTCTGCGACTAACTCATGCCCGGCCGGCGGCAGAGCAGCGGGGCGGCAGCGCGGCGGCCCCCGGCGCGGCCGGCCCGGGCCCGGGCGGCGGGGAGCCGGCGGCGGCAGCGGCGGCGGCGGCGCGCGGAGGCCGCGGCGCGGCGAGTTGTTGCAAAAGTCGCCCAACAATGTAAACTACTTGTGCCTGCGCGCGCCTCGCGCGCGCGCCCGCCACCCGCGCCTCCGCCGCGCGCCCGCGACCCGCTCCGGCCCGGCCTGCAGCGGGGGGAGCGGCGGGGGGCCCGCGACGGGCGCGGACTCGGCGCAGCGCCGCCGCCGCCACTCGCCCCGCCCGCAGCCGGTGCGCGCCCCGCCCGCCGCTGCTGCCGCCGCCGCCGTCGCCGCCGCCGCCGCCCCGCGCTCGCCTCCAGACCCCGAGTTCTGAGCGTCCTGCAAACTTGCAAGTTTGCGTCTGCCAGGGGATCCCGGGAGCCAGTGGGGCGGCGGCGTGGGAGGAGGGCGGGGCGGCGGATTGAAGAAGCCTTCCCTCCCCAGCTGCCCAAAATCCCCGCGGCCCGCGGTGGTGGAGGAGGAGAGCGGGGCCGGGAGGAGAGCTCAGCGGCCGGGCCATTGTCTGCGCGGACACACAAAGAGGCCGGCCGTGGCCGCTCGGGGACCCTGGTCCGGCAGGGTTCCCTATAAGAGAGCCAAGGCCCCTGTATACCCAGACGGACACATGGGGAAACTGAGGCCGGGGATGGGCGGTGAGACAGAGGCAAACAGTTGAGCAGGGGGATGCTGCCCTTCCGATGCCCCAGTCCCTCCCACTCACACGCGGGAGGCCCCAAAAGGACCACGGTATCTGACCGAAGGCCAGACTGGTAGGGGTGGGGGGCGCTTCGCGTACCGGTGTTACCCCGACGGTTCCTACCCTCCTCTGAGGTGCGGGGTTCGAGAGGCACTGTGCCGGCTTCGGACATTGCCCAGTGGCCCCAGGCTATTTTTATACCTTGGGCAGCTCTCTGCCCTGACTTTTAAATTCATGATTTGTTTGTTTAAAAACGAAAGGAAGCACTCCTACCCAGGGAGAGCCTGGGCCTCCTCCGCAACCCGCTCGCAGCTCGCCGTCTTGGGCGGCTGGAATTCGGATTTGGGTGTGAGCTACCTGAGCAGAGCCAAGCCAGCTCCCTAAGCGCACTGTGTCCCTGAGCCAAGCTAGGCAACCGGCAGTCCCGCCTCCCTCCACTCCCAGCTGGTGCTGGCCAGACCAACATCCAGCGTGGAGGCCCTGGCAAAGGGGCTTACCAAAGTCCACAGGCCACACAGAGTGGGTGCTGCCCAAAGAGAGCACCTCCCCTCCAGACATAAAGAAAAGCCCTGCCTGGGTGCACTACTGCCACCCTTCAGAACTGCACTTTTTCTTCTCTGTATTGGAAAGTTATGGAACCCTCCTTAAGATGCTTCTTCGCAGCATCCCAGAAGGCCCACAGACCTGTCCCAGAGGAAGGTCATCCCTGGTGCTCCTATGGCCTGTCCATACAGGGCAGGAGAAAAGAAAGAGCAAAACAGGGGTACTAGGGGGCCGGAGAGATGGCTCAGTGGTTAAGAGCATTGCCTGCTCTTCCAAAGGTCCTGAGTTCAATTCCCGGCAACCACATGGTGGCTTACAACCATCTGTAATAAGGTCTGGTGCCCATTTCTGGCCTGCAGACATACATACAGACAGAACACTGTATACATAATACATAAATAAATATTAAAAAAAAACAGGGGTACTAAACGCCCTGGGTTGTGCTACAAACCAGGTCCCCTTTCCCAGGCCTGTCCCATCACCTGGATTGTTCCCTTAGTGTGGCACCCAATTTACAGTGCTTCTGCTGGTGCACCTAGTCAAAGGGAAAAGCACCCAGACTCCCTTCCTTGACAGGGCCATTTTGAGAATCCTCTGGCAGGCCTTGAGTGGGTAGAACGAACTCCCTGTGTCCACAGCAAGGCCAGAGAGGTGTTCTTAGAACCTCCAGGCCCCCCTCCCAGTGCATGGCCAATACAATGCAATCTGTGGGCTGCAGACAGCCTGCCCACAACAAGTCTCAGAACAGAGAGGATGAGGAAGGTTGGGGGGAGGGGCGATGAACAGAGAAACTTCAATGATCTCTATTCTCCAATCAGCAGTCCATAGTGAAGACTCAACCCTAGGTGCTCAGGGAAGATGTGGTCAAGACGGGCGAGGAAAGGGCAGACCCCAGCTCTGCCTCTCAGCTGTCTAGTGACCTAGCAGAGCCTCCCCACTCTTGCCCTTGGCTCCCTGATCTGTAAAGTGCAGATAATCCCACCCTCATTACTGGGTCATTGGAATGACTAACCAGGCAATATAGAGACTGTTAGGCCAGGAGGAGGGCTTGGCAGGTGGCGGTTATTTTCTCACAAGATAGGGAAGACACAGGCAAGAGTGGCCACACCATGACCACAGAAGCCATGGTTCAGGATGAAGTCGTGCAGGCGGAACCAAAGCACCATGACCAGAGACAGGAGGACAAGGCCCAGCCAGGGGCTCTGGTGACTTCCTGATGGCTGGTCCTTGAGCTGTGCTATGAAGAACGGACATGTTTGTCCGGTTGAGTCAGGATGCCACACCCAGGTAGAAGGGTTGGCATGGCAGTGGCCTAGAGGTAGGAAGAAGCTGAAAGCCAGCCTGGCCGTCAGACCACAACACTCAGGTCTACTGTGGGAAAGCTCAGCCCAAAGGTCCCCAGGGCTGGCAGTGGAATCTGAGGTCACCTCCTGATGATGGACGGACACCCCGACTTTCTGGTGTCCAGCACCCTCCCCATCCCAACTCTCCTCCAGCCTTGTCACTTGTATGGAAAGCTGTAACTGTTGGGAGGCAGAGAGGCCTAGGAAAGCAGGTTTCCATGCCTTTAGTTGGGGACAGGGACAGCCTGGCCACTCTAGGATATAGATGGATAGTGGGGGACATAAGGGGTCCAGACCCTACTAACCCAATCCAGTCTCACGTCCAGCCTCAGCAATCACCTATTCTTTCTAACACAGGACAGGGACACAGACAGGTACCCAGGACAAAGGGCAGATAGGGTACCAGAGGGAGGCCTTACCTCAAACCCTCCAGCTCTGGGATGGAAAATATAGCAGGCTGCCTATTATTTCTGCAGCCACCATGTTCCACCTGCCCCTCAACTTCGGGCTCTTTGGTGGGAGTGAACCCATGTGAAACTGCCAAAGACAGTAGCTGTCCCAGGCAAGCTGACCATGGGGAAAACCTCCCTGTACCATGTACTTCGGCAGCTAAAAGCTTCTGTGATAATATCTCTCTGCTTATGCCTACAGTCTGAGAGCCATTTGGTTTGTTTGTTTGGTTTTTTTTTTTTTAACTCCGTGAAGGATGCTTTTTAAGGTACCTTGGCTCTTTTCTCACACTGCTCCAACTCAGCCTTGTAAACAGTCTAGGGATTGACTAGTGAATGGAGTTTTTAAAGGCCAGTGTTGCTGGGCACCCTGAGGCTACATCAGACAGACATCTGGGGCCCAGCAGTTCCTGGGACTCCAGGGGGACTGAGCTGTTCCCAATTCATTTCTAGTGGAATATTCTTGACCAGGAAATTCAAATCCTGAACTAGTGGTAGATAACAGGGGGCTGGAGTGTCTAACCCTCGATAAGGCCCTCTTCAGAACTCCAGCACCTAACCCACAGAGTCCCTTGGTCTCCCAGTGGAGGACCCCTCCCCCCCCCAGTGGCTCAGTCTGGAGTAACCGTGAGCCAAGCTGGATGATGGAAGGCGAAGCTCAGAGAGGCAAGGCCGCGTGGAGCTGTGACTAGCCCAACTGTCCAGACTCAGCCCCCCTCTCCATGCCTGTCTTTCCAGAGGGTAAGAGGAAAAGTTGTTTGTACTCCTGTCTGTCCCAATTGGTAGCCACAAAGGACAGTAGTGCCTATGGATCAGGACCTTGGGGGTCTTCAATCCCAAGAGATCCTTCTGTCTGTCACCAGCAGTGGAGAAGCATGGGATGGGGTGGGACAGATGTGCTTACAATTAGGGCCTCTATGAGAGAGGGAACAGGATTAGGGAGCAACTCTGTGCAAGAACCTGTGCGTTTCAGAGGGCCCTAGCAGTTCCAGGGGTGCTGGGGAAAGTGGAGGGACAGGAGAGATGAGTCCCAAGAGAAGGATGTTTGTGTATCGCAGGTGCCAGGTCTGCAGCATACTTCAGGCCTCCACCAGTGCCTTCCCAGCCAGGAAGACCCTACTCCCTATTCCATAGATAGAGACACTGATTGAGGCTGGTGCAGCTGAGATTGAGTCTGGGTCCCACAGTAGACCCAGCACCATGGGCACCAGCTAGTGGCCAGATTTCCCAAACCCCCCCCCCAGAAGACTGCCAATCTCACACGCCTCCATCCAGCGAGCCACTGCACCTGCCTCCTCACAGGGCAGGAGATGGCAGGGAAGTCTGGAGACTGGAGAGAAAGGAAAGCTGATGGCTTTGGAGAAAGGGGTGTTGTGGGAGGTACCAGGAGGAAGAGGCCAAAACGGCCAACTCTACCCTCGGACAAAGGCCCTTCGCGGACATCGGTCTCTTCCTCTGTAAGATAAGAGGACATGATCAATGAATCATAGAGGGCTGTTGGGCTTAAAACAAGATGACCGTGGAAAGTAGATACTGACACATCACAGGAGCTAAGAACACTAAGGGAATCTCCCAGCCTAGGACAGGATCCCAACCTCACCTGAGTTCAGGCAGCATAACTCTTGCCGCCTCCTGCACCCTGCCCCTCTCCACACGTAGCCCATCAAGCGAAGAGATAATGTGTTTTATCGGGGCATTTATTATCGACAATTGCTCCATAAATTTCCTGTTCACATACATATACATACGAACTGAATAAATATTCAGAGAAAAGACTCCCTGCCCAATCCCCTGATGTCACCAACTTGCCCCCATAAAGATAACGGGAAATGATTCATAATATTTATTTGACAGACATGATATGAACCGTAATAGTCTGTTGGGATTAAAAATATCCGTCTGTCTCTGTCATTCACCAATGTGGTTTAAATATTATGTATGTGGCCACTGCGGCAGCAGGAGAGGCGAGCGGTTATTGATAGCGCCATAAAGAGGCGTCATTTTTGCATTGAAGAATGGGTAAAGTAACCCTGGAGTTTGCCGAGTGCTTCTCCTCGGGGCTTGCAGCAAGAGAAACTGTACTTAAAGTGCTGCTCTCCCTTGCCTGGCCCTCCAGTCAACGAAAGAGGCAGAGGCACACCCTGGCACACATCATCCAGCCAGCATTGGCTCACGTGGCCTATGAGAGGAGTCCTGGCTAGGCTCCAGGCTGCAGCTCAGCCTAGGGAGGCTGCCATCCTACCTCTGGAGGTCTGGGGCCGACTGCAGGCCTTGGGAATGAAGACCCCCCCAAAGGCCCACACTTTACTTCCTACTGGTCAGGCTGTTGCCAACGGCCGCCCAACCCAGAGCAGACGGTACTTCTACCCCCACCCAGTTTGCCCAGCTCTAACCCCTTTTCCAGCTCCCTTTGCCCTGGGGATGAAGTCCAGACTCCTAGCAAAACTCACGAGGCCTGAACTCTCCCTCCCTCCCTGAGTCATCTTCCTCCTGTACACCAGCTCTACCCACAGCCACCCCTCCTCAGGCTAGCTGAGGAGGAATGGCTGCCCCATGCCTCGTCTACACTGGCCACCCCACATTTTACCTGAAGACCCAGCTTCCATGTGATACCCACACTTACCAATATACACATGCCTTTGCACACGCACATGTACACACACACGCATCTTCTTTCACTCACTGTAGGCAGACTTGCAATCCATAGCTCTCCATGTCCCCACCGGACAGCGTCCCAGCACTTTTAAGTGCTAATGAAGGGACCGGGTGGTGGTAGCACATGCCCTTAATCTCAACACTTGGGAGGCAGAGGCAGGTGGATCTCTGTGAGTTCGAGGCCAGCCTGGTCAACAAGAGCTAGTTCCAGGACAGGCTTGGACAAGCTCCAAAGCTACAGAGAAACCCAGTCTCAAATAACAAAGCAAACCAAAAAAGCTAATGGAGGGACACAGGGACCTTGTTTTGAAGGGGCTTGAGGGAGGCATTTCCAATCCCAACATCAGAGTCCTTTTCCACTTATACAGCACCCCCCCCCCAAAAGACCTTCCACCCTAGGGCCTCAACTTATTTATCAGTGTCGTCGTGCCCCCTACCCCAACCCCTGCCTCAAGATTTAGGTCCCTCTGAGGAAAAGGCTCATTTACTAATAAAGACTTTAGGGGTTTGCTTTGGAGAGCAGCCAATGTCCTATCACTGAGTCAATCTCTGACAGGGTGGGTTTACCCCCCACCCTGCCTCATCCTGGGCCCCTAATCAAGCCCCCCATCTTGAGTCCCAGAAGACAAGACAGCCACAATACCCGGGGGAGCCCAGTCCCTAAGCTGATGAATTACCAGCTCATGGTGACAATTGGCCTTTGTTTGTCCCTCTAATAAGGGTCCCCTTCCCCCAAAAGAGCTTCTTCTGAATTGAGACACAAGAAGGGGCTGTCCTGGAAATGAGGTCACCCGGAGGAGGCCAGACAGATGCCTGCAGTCAGCAGGCCTGAGAGCATAGTCCCAGGCCTCAGAGCCTCCCTGAAACAAGGGAAATACCCCAAGACAGGTCTGTACTGCCCAGAGCATCACTAAGAAGCTGAGGGGAAGCCCCGAGCATTATCCCATGCCACACATGTGGCCCCTCACTATACCCTACCTGGTTAAGTCTGTCCTCCTAGGACACCTGCTTCTCGTATGCCTAGCCTCCTACTTTGAAGCATTCACATGTGGGGCTCCTATGAGGTACCTGCTCTCAATATGTCCTCACAACTTGGAAGTTTCCTACTGCCCTAAACTGGAGCTTCCCTTGGGCAGAACACCCCTAGGCTGCAGGAGCTCTCTGCTTCCTTCACAGCCTATTGGAGCCCTTACCCAGAGTGATGGAATCCCAGAAAAGGCAAAGATAGACTTAGAAGGGAAACTGCCTTAGGCCGGTGGGCTGTGCAGGGGCTCAGCAATCAACACTATGACTGTCCTTGGTATGGAAGGCATCAGTCAGGTAGAGAGTCACATCCTGCTTGAAGCCGCCTAGGGACCCCAGACCTTGGTTAGTCTTTACTTGTCACTGAGTCACCTGATGGACTCCCCTGTAGTAGCAGATCTAGAAGGAATCCTAACGCCTCAGCTTCTTGTCCTATGGCTTTAACAACTGGAAGGCTATAGACATTCAGGAATGGAAGCCAAGGTTCCCGTCCCCCTTCCATAGCAGCAGGGCAGGGAAAGAGCCTGGCTCTGCCAGTTCTGTCATCCCAGAAGTCCTCCTCACCTGGCCACACACTGTTAGTGGTATTTGGAATTTTGTTGTTATTGCGGGGATGGTGAGCTTTTGAGACAGTGTGGATGCTATTTTGTTGTTGTTGTTGTTGTTGTTGTTGTTGTTTTCGGAGTGTCTTAGTCACTGTTCTGTTGCTGCCAAGAGACAACATGACCAGAGAAAACATTTAATTGGGGGATTGCTTACAGTTTCATAGGGTTAGTCCATTATCATCATGGTGGAGGCATGGCAGAAGCATGGTACCACTTACGGCACTAGAGCAGTAGTTGAGAGTTACCTCCTGATCTGCAGAGATGCCAAGAGGGGGTAGGGGCCCGGGTCTGGAATCAGCTTCTGAAACCTTAAAGCCAACCTCCAGGGACACACTTCCTCCAACAAGAACACACCTTCTAATCCTTCTCAAACAGTGCCACTCCCTGGTGGCTAAGCATTCAAATATATGACCCTCTAGGGGCCGTTCTTATCCAAACCACCACACCGAGTTAATCATATGGGGTTCAGGGTCAGATCTATCTGCGCATGTACCCCCCTCTGCTGACTGGTCAGGTTTCAGGTATCAGTGTCCATGTCGGAGAGGACTGACCATGTAGAATTCTCTCCATCAAATGACACAATGTCTCTGAGCCTGGTCTGAGCAAATTCTCTCTCTACACATGGTATGAGCAGCAGGATCCCGAGTTCAGCATCGGGGAATTCTCTATGGTGCAAGGGCTGGCAGTTTGGTGACAGACAAACTGGTTGGGGCCGGGCCACAACTAAATCATTTGGCTGGAAGCTTCAAGATGGCTTCAGTGATGGTACCCTTGCCCCAAACTTCATGGCACCAAGGCTGCCAGACAATGCAGGTCATGTGAGCTAAGTCTGACCAAGGATGTAACCATTAAGGTTCGAACTGTGCTAGGAGGCCTCCCCATAGCCTGTCTGGCCTCTGGTCTCAACTTTCAAGAATTTCCATACTTGGAAAACCAAGGGAGAACCAAGAGCCTCTCAGCAGATCTGGGAACCACTCAGAGATGCTGAATGGCTAGGAAGGACACAGGTCCCTGCTGTCAGGCAGCCACAGGACAAAAGCAGAGAGGTGAACTCTGCCTTGCCAATCATATACAGCTTCACGGCTCAGCTTGGAATGAGTGTACGTACCCGGGATAGCTGACTATCTATTGCTGCACCATGTAGACTGCCCCTGTGGTCAGCAGTGCAGAGGAAGCTGGCCAGCCACGGGGCCCTGAGTATCCTCATACGAGCCTGTGCTAGAATTGCTACGTTGCAATGCAAGGGGAAGCGAGAAGCAGCTTGATGCATAGATGGTGGGAGCCCAATCCCCAATATGTATGGTAAAGTTTGGAAAGAAATGCATCTTACCTTACTCACTGATGATAGTGAGGCTCTACAGAGAGCCTGGGCTTGCACAGCCTCCCCTGCGCTTTTCCTCATCTTTCCCAATGAATTTTATTACCTTCATGATCAGATATAGTCTTGGACCCCCGCCCTCCACAAAGTCCAGTATGAGATCCAGCAGGATAGTACCCTGCCCCACCTCAGCTACATTGCCCGTTGCCCCAAGTCACCCATGTAACATCCAGAAACAGGGTTCAAACCCCAAGGACATTCTCCTCTTGATAAGCTCCAGTGCCACAGGCCTTCCTCAGCCCTGGTCAGCCCTCCCCAAGGGTCAGCTCCCCTCCAAGAGCCTGCAGAAACACCAGCGTCTTCCTTCTACGATAAGAAGGCATTCATCCTTCCCTCTCTGTGCTGCCAGGAGATTTATCTGATCTGCCTACCCTGTCACCGGGCCAGGGAAGATTAATAATGCTCTTAATTTCCTAAGCACAGAAGGTTGCATCTAAATGGCCAAAATATTTGGACCACAGCACGACAAGTGAGCTCATTTCAGTGGTTTTAAAAGCTGACGCAGACATGGTTTGACTTGGTTCACTGTTGTCTCGTGCCAACACAAGTGAATGACTCGCTCCTCCAGGAGGAGGGTACCCTGGACCCCAGTGCTCCAGACTCTAGCAGTGAAGCCCAATACCCTCAACACCAGCATGCTGGATACAAGGATGCCATATCCTAACACCCCAAATCTAAACAATCTAGGCTCTGGTACCCCAAACCCCAACATGCTGGATCCAAGATCACCAGATACCAGCACCCTCAATGCCATTAACCCAGATCCCAGCACCTCTTACCACAGCACCCCAGACATTAAAATCCACAGTCCTAGACTCCAGCAGTATGAACTCCAGTACCTCAGATGCCAGCACCCTGAACTCAGTACCGCCCCCACCCCAGCACTCCGCAAACAAATCTCAGGAGAAAGTGGAGGGTCACAGGTGAATGCAAGCCACATCCCAGCTGACACACTGGTACTGGACACATGTTCTGTGGGCCAGGTCTATCCAGGACAGGGAAGGAACCCAAAGTACAAGGAGATGAAGTGGAAGCGACACCCAAGGGGGAGTCTAAGGTCCCCTGCCCGAGCAAGACTTAGGGCCCTTTGGCGGTCTGCTCTCCTTCACCCTCCAGTTTTACACATTGGGACTGAGGCCCAAAGGATAAGGGGCTTTCCCAAGGCTATCCAGGGAGTAGGGCCCCCAGCCCGACCAGGACCCAGCAGCCCCAGCTGTGGCCCCTCCTTTGGGTACCCTGTGTTGTTGCTGCCCCCAGGAAGCCTTTGAACTGCTTTGTCTGGGACCACTGGACACGTGCCCGGCAGAGAGACAAGCAGAGCACTAACAGGATTTGTGGCTCAGCCATTTCTGTGCTTTTCTGAGAATGAAGAGGAATTAGCACAGACCCCAGCCCCCTACACCACCCCACAGGCATTTTTCTATCTTAGTCACCCTTCCTCCAGGCTAAGCTGCACACCCGGCAGTTAGGCAAAGACTCTAGCTGGTTGTTGGCTCTCCTGTGAGTTCCCAGCCCTCTGCCCTATTACCAGGAGGTCTAGCCTGGCAGGGGCAGAGATAGCTGGGCTTTCCTGATGCTCTGTGGTTAAAATCGCAAGTCCTATGGCTGCAAGGCCAAGGCCAGCATCTTGGTTCTCAGACCCTTCTCTATGCCATCAGCAGATTATGAAAGTGCTCTGTGAAGGCTGTCATCCATCAGGAAAGGTAGTTCCAGAGGTCATGGGTGCTGAGACTGTGAAGAACCCTCAGGGCACACTCCAAGATGGAAGGTACTACGGAGAGTAACTGAGCCCGACATCTTATGTAAGTGGACTCCTCATGGACAATGGCACTAGCTTTTCTTGGTCCCCTCGTAAGAGGTATCCATTGTGCTATAACTGTCCCCAGGGTTCATCTGCGGCTACTGAGAAATTCTAGGTTGTGACTATCTCAGGGGCTTTCTGGCTGGCTCCTACCAGCCCCTGTAACTGGATCACCACCTCAAGATAAGTTAGCACTCACACAAGTGAGGGGTCTGTGGCTTAGCCTGTGAGGACTGACAGACCAGGACTCCACCACTCTTGCCTGAATGCCCTAGGACACAGCCTCAGTTTCCTCTCTTGTGCAGTAGAATTTAATAGTAGACAAGACACGTAGCACAATGTCCATTAAGAGCAAATAATACTCAGCTTTTGTCATATTTTGTTTTGTTTCTGCATGTCAGGCAAGGCATTGAACCTAGTGAGTGTCTCGTGTTTGCCAGGCAAGCCTCTACTGCTGAGCCACATACACCCCAAACAAAAACATACTTAATTTAAAAACAAAATAGAATTTGACTGTGAGAAAGAAACAGTAAAAAAAAAAAAAAACTCAGTTAATTCCTTGTGCATGGCAAAGGAAGGAGGTGACACACCCCATCCTGATGGGCAGCCTCCCTGGCCTCCAGCTTTAGGATCTCATGAAAAGGAGATGCCCCCTTTGACAGTAGAGGGTGTGGCCCCTCCCCAGCTGGAGCAAGAGAGCATCAGGCTGTATCTGCATCTATGGCAGTCAGAAGTTGGTGATGTGGAATTCCCCTCTGTATGCTGTAAATATGTTTTATTACCACTGGCTAATAAAAAAGCTGCTTTGGCCTATGGCAAGGCAGAATAGAGGTGGGAAACTAAACTGAATGCAGGGAGAAAGAAGACGGAGTAGGGGAGATACCATGTGGCTGCAGACGGCACTAAAGAAGGCTTGGTGGTTAAGAGCCTGTGACGCTCTTGCAGAGGACCTGAGCTCTGTTCCCAACCCCTGTGTCAGGTGGCTCACAGCCACTGTAACTCCAGCACTTGGAGATTCAGTGCCCTCTTCTGTACCCCATGGGCACCTATACTCACATGCACGCACACACATAGGCACACACTTAAAAATAATAAAATAGCTGAGTGTGGTGGCACACATCTTTAATCCTAGCACTCAGGGCACAGAGGCAGGTGGATCTCTGTGAGTTCAAGGTCAGCCTGGTCTACACAGTAAGACTCTGTTTCAAAAAAAAAAAAAAGAAAAATCACTGAGGGAGTAAAAAAGGCTGTATATAAATGATATACCAAGCTGGGCCGTGGTGGCGCACGCCTTTAATCCCAGCACTCGGGAGGCAGAGGCAGGCGGATCTCTGTGAGTTTGAGGCCAGCCTGGTCTACAAGAGCTAGTTCCAGAACAGGCTCCAAAGTTACAGAGAACCCAGTCTCAAAAAAATAAAAATAATAAATAAATAAATAAATAAATAAATAAATAAATAAAATGTCATATTCATGGATTAGAGCTCTTGATGTGAGACTTTGGGTTTCCTAAACTGATGCTACACAGTCCCATTGAAAATCCCTATACGATTTTTGGACGGAAGTTGACAATTCATTTGTAGAAATGCCAGTAAATTACCTAGAACAGTCAAAGCAATTTTTGAAAGAAAAATGAAATTGAATAATTTTCTTGATTTTAAGTGTGTCTACAAAAACTAACACAAAGTGGTTTGATGTTCGTTTAAAAGAAATAAGTGGAGGCCAGAAAGGTGGCTCAGCAGTTAAGAGCACACTGCTCTTGCAGAGGACCTGGGTTCAGTTTCCAACACCCACATCAGCCTTTGAGTCTGCGGGCACCTGCACTCTCGTGTGTATGTGCACACTCACACACATGTGCGTGAACACACACACAACTTTAAAATGAAATATTGGACAAGTGAAAGATGCTATGTATATTTTAGAACCCTGCAATAAGACCTCATGACAATTGACACGGGAGCCTAGACAATGCAGTAGAGAACTTGTTACAAAAAGGCTCTCAAGAGCTGTATCCACTAGATACCATATAAAAAATTAAACATCAACCCCAACATCAAACACAGATGTTAACTTGAACTAGATCACAGAGAACTAAAGGGAACTAACTCAATTAACTAAACTAAATTAACAAACATTAAAAGGGCCCTGAAAAAAAAATTGATGAAATCTTTGAAAACTTATGGTAACAATGGCACACAAAAATCTTGAAATCTTTTTTATTTATTTTTTTTTTTTTTTTGGTTTTTCGAGACAGGGTTTCTCTGTGGTTTTGGAGCCTGTCCTGGAACTAGCTCTTGTAGACCAGGCTGGTCTCGAACTCACAGAGATCCGCCTGCCTCTGCCTCCCAAGTGCTGGGATTAAAGGTGTGCGCCACCACCGCCCGGCTTGAAATCTTTTTTAAAGGTAAATTGGACTTTAGCAAAATTAAAAGCCTTCATTCTGCAAAACATGTCATTAAAATAGAAAATCCAAGACACATATTGATGGAGAATATGTGCAATGCACAGATCACAAAGATGTGTGTATGCGCGTGTGTGCGTGTGCGTGTGCGTGTGTGCGTGTGCGTGTGCGTGTGCGTGTGTGTGTATGTGTGTGTGTGTGTGTGTGTGTGTGTGTGTGTGTGTGTAAAGAGAGTCATTCAGGTTGTCACAGTGAGGTAGGAGACAGAAGGTAGCTTTGGAGGCCCTGGTGATCCAAACCTGCTCCTGCCATGTGCTAGCTACATGACTTCAGTCCCTCAACCCACTACTTCCTCAGCAACAAGAGGGAGAGAAGAAAAGAGCTGTCACAGGGGGTACAACAGCTTCACCTCCATGAGCAGCAGGCTCCATGTGGGAGAGCGGTGTCTCAGTGGGTACACACTGCAGATCCTTATGGTCATAATGTCCATCCATGGCAAGTGTGAGCCCTGTGTGTGTCCATGGCATGCATACCTAAGTGTGGGCAGGGGCTCACAGTGTACCTGCCCATAGTGTGGTGTCCATTTTGTGGGTACCATTGGAATACATAGGAGGTGAAAACAGGGTCAATGATCAGCAGCCAGACAGAGGGACAGGGACACCCAGGAGGGAAAGGATGTGTATCAGATCTCAAACCTCAGAGGATACAGTGACTGCAGAAAGAGCTGTCCGATTGGGACGTCTGGGGCAGAAATAGTAGATACCGTGCTCACTTCGGCAGTGCATATACTAAAATTGAAACGACACAGAGAAGATTAGCATGGTCCCTGTGCAAGGATGACACGCAAATCCGTGAAGCGTTCCATATTATTTTTTAGAGCTTCCCTTGTGACTGTACATAGTGGGCTGCCTGTGGCCTCAGGTGGATCAGTCATTAAAATAAAACAAGCCTAAAAAAAAAAAACAGTAGATACCCAGAGCTTAAAATGCTGTGGTAGGCGTCCCTTGGTGGTGAAGGAGCCTTGTGTCAAAGCCACTTGGGGCCTAGGTTTGTAACTCAGTTGATAAAGTGCATGCCTAGGCGTGCATGAGACCCCGAGTTCAATTTCTAACATCACACAGACCAGGTATGGTGGCCCACGCCTGTAATCCCAGCAGCCAGGAGGTGGGTGTGAGAGAATGTGGAGGACTTCAGGATCCTGCCCTGCTACACAGTGAGTTCAAAGCCAGGCTGAACTCTCGAGACAGGTTCAAAACCCTGTCTCAAAAGCAAAAGAAAAAAGAGCTACAAGAGTTAGTTCCAGGACAGGCTCCGAAGCTACAGAAAAACCCTGTCTGCCTCCCCCCCAAAAAAAGAAAAAAAGAAAAAGAGAAAGAAAGAAAGGAAGGAAGAAAGAAAGAAAGAAAGAAAGAAAAGAAAAAGAAGTGTGACACACATCCTTACCCTCCTGGGTGTGACTGTGGAGCTACCCTGTCCCTCTATCTGGCTGCTTATCCCAGACCCAGTGTCTGCAGGCCCTTGATGTCCCCTGAGCCCTGGCTCCATATTTTACCCCACAGTATCTGAAACCCTCGGCACAAGGGCATATAAAAGATGGTCCTAACCTTGCAGGATACAACGAGCAAAGAGCTTTCTCCTGGTCCCCACTTCCACAGCTTAGCATTTTACTGCATTCTCCTTCAAGCCCCCAAATAAAACATAAGATCTATTGCACTGGGTGTGTTCAATTGGAGGAGACTTTGAGCTTTGCCCTGTTGGGAGGGGTTACCCTTTTCAGGGGAGGAACCTGCTCCAAGGAAAACACACGTTCCTCTAAGGAAAGGGAGCTTCTCAGAAAGATGCCCCTTGTCCTTAACTAAAACTAACTCGATTTCTACAGTGTGGCCCCATGAGATGACAAGGAGACAGTCTCAGGGGTCCTGCAGATCTCGTATCAAATTCCAGCCCTAGCACTGACCCTTTGGTCCAGTCCCTGAAGCTTAAAGACTCCAAGTTCTCATTTGTATCATGCCCCTTTTCCCAGGTAAGTTCTGAGGGCTCTGAGAAATCAGGATGGAGCAGGTGCTGCTCCCCTACCCCCTCAGGGTAGCTGTGGGCAACAAGCCAGAGCCTACAAGGGCTCCTTATCCTCAAGGATCAGCAGGGCAAAACTCTAGTCAGCATCAGGACCCTAGAACTGTATGGGAGACACCCTCATGCCTGTCCCCTCCTTGTGAATGCCCTGCTTGGTGCCACTATGGTGCCCTGGTTAAATCTCCTTGCTCACACTGGCTTTTTCTACGGGGATGTTTTATAGTTCTGTTAGTGCTGGCCTCAAAGTGTATTACCTTCTCACATGGAGGAACCAAGTCTCAAAGCATTCTTTGTACAAAAGAGCCCCCATGGCAAGACAAGGCTAGGCCGGGCTTAGGCCTGAGATACTGAGCTGAACCGCCACCCACAGATGCCATGCCCATCCAGAACATGCCTCAGAACCTGAAGCAGGCAAACATATTGCCTCAGTGTCGGTTGCAGTGTACCATGGGGCCCCTACATCTGGGGGCTCACAAAAACAGTCAACTATATTCCAAGACTGTGGGGGTCAGGAGTGACACAGGCCTCCAGCTAATATAGTGTTCGGGATGTTCATGGGCATTCAGATAGCAGCGAGCTGCTCTGGACAGTCGACCGTGGCTTTCTTTGCAGCATGATCAGACAACCTAGCTCAGTGCGTACCATCTTCTGGCACAGTCTGGTCAGTACCTTCTCAGGGAAAGTGGACTTCTGAGGTGTCAGCTCGGGGCTCACAGAATGTCTTGAAAGGCTCACGCAGGGAGCTTCAAGGCTTCCTCTCACCTAGCCTTGGAAGTTTGGTGACTTCATTTCTATTGTAGATTATTGGTTCAGCAAGCCGAAGAGCCACTCAGAATTAATGGAAAAGTTTAGACCCCAACTCTGAAGCAGAGGAATGTCTGTGAAAGGGCTCCGTGCAAGGCCATTTCCTTCATTGGCTGTACAGGTGAACCAAAAGAGAGGTGTTTTAACTTGTTACCACCAAAATCATCATTTTCTTCAGCAGTTTCCCTACCATCATTGGTACCATCAGCATCATCATCACAAGACCATCTACACCTAGGCAGTATCACCACCACTATTGTCAATACCCTCAGCGCCATCAAACACCACCATTGTCTGCATCATTAGCACCATCACTATTAGCATCCTCAAAGCTGTCAGCATCACTATCACGTTACCATCCACACTTCAGCTGTACCACCACCACCACGGTGTCAGCATCATCACCGTCAGCATCATCAGCACCATCTGTGTCATCAACACTATTAGCATCCTCACTGTTCTCAACATCGGTATTGCATTATCACCTGCATCTCATCAGTTCCAGCCATTACCATTCACACTGTCAGCAGCACCACCATCATCAACATCACTATTAAATCACTAGCTACTCCAAAGCATTACCAATAATCACCATCAGCATCTTCACCACTACCACCACCAGCATCCTCTTCTTTAGCATCAGTATCACCATCATTATCATCATCACCAGTAAGTATCACTATCAACATCACATAGCCATCACTCACCATCATCACTACCGACACTATCCAAACCATTACCATCATTATTATTATAGCCATCAACACCATCATCTTCATTGTCATCACCACTAACACTACCATAATCATCACCATCAATTCCATCATATCATCACCATCAATATCATGACCACCAACAAAGAACACAATCAACATCAATAATAATACGACCACCACCAAAACATAGCCATCATCATTGTCATTATTTCCACCATCAGCAATAACACTCCCATGGCTATCGTGGTGGCCATTCTCCTTGTGCAATACCAGCCTGTTTTTTTGTACTCTGGGATCATGAAAACAGAGGCACAAACTTGCTGTATTTTGTACACACATGCTGCCCTAGGAGAAGCTCCTGGCTGCAGGTTTGTCTGTATCATGTGCTTCCTCAAGTGCTTTTCGTTCATGTGCCTGCTCCTCTAGTCTCCTCAGAGGCTCCCGCCCGGGTTAGCCTATGAATCGTAATAGACTGACTTATCATGGGCACAGGTTATTATCTCCAAACAAAAGTCAGAGGAGTCAGGCGCTGAGAGGGGCAGGCTGGAGTCTCTGGAGGCCCAGCCTCTCCCTTCCAGTGTCCTCTCTGCCGAGCAGCTGATAGAGCACACGATGTGGGAGGCAGGGGATGCAGAGCAGACATTGTTAGTGCAGTCTACACTAATCACATTAATTGGATAATTGCCACTTCATGGTGTTTGGTGTTAACACAACCTTGAACTTGGCTTTCTTTCAGAAGCTTTTATCCAAGCCTCTAGAGGAGGCAGCTCTGATTGGTAAAAAGAGCTTCCTGCTCCCCAAAGCCAGGGGCCCCAAAGTCTCCTTTTCTAACTGAGGGACATGTAGTAGCAGAGAAAGGCTAAATGACCCTCCCGGGTCACCAAATGACCCGTGGATGAGGTGACACAGGAGCCAGGTGACTGCCCACTGCCTTAGGCTCTGACAAGTAAATCACTCCCAAAGAGACCAATGTGATTTCATTTCTATTCTATCTACAGGAGGGGGAAAAAAATCAATGTTTGCTAAATGAAAAGGAAAAAGATCGGCAGGAGGAAAATACATTTTCAACTCTTAATAGGATATCATCAACGAGTCAGAAGTGGAGTGACAAAGCCGATTGGCTGGGCTGGGGGCAGGGGTGAGTTGACAGTAAGGGGAGGGACATGATCTCATGGGCTAGGGACAATGAGGAGAAAGCTTAGGCTGAAGCCAGTAGACATCCCCTGCCTAGCTGGGGTGGCCAACATCTCCAGGCAGGTCCCAAATGGCTGTTCCCAGTGAACAGAAGAGGCCCCAGAGGGTCTGGAGAGATGGTACAGTGGTTAAGTTATAGTGTGTGTACTTGTTCATGCAGAAGACCCAGATTCAATTCCCAGCACCCGTGTGGTGGCTCACAACTGCCCATAATTCCAGTTCCAAGGGATCCAACATCTTCTGACCTCCAGGGCACACCGCATTCATGTGGTGCACAGCCATGCATACACACAAAACATCCATACACAAAACAATTAAAAAAGCCGGGAGGGGTGAACCGGGACATCCACAAAAGGAAGGAAGAAAGCAGGAAGGATCTAGGTTCCCTGGTAAACGGAGGGATGACTCCAGGCTGTGCACCTTCCTGTGCTCTTAGTATATTTCCAAGGACAACCTCAGACCACAATGTATGTGGGGGTTATTCTCCCTTCCCCGGGTGTCCAAAACAGACTTCTTCCTGCCCTGGAGCGATAGGTGAGTCATGACTGATAAGTGTCTACTTCAATTTCAGATCCCTTTTTCCTTCCAGAAAAGGTCCTGACTTTTGGGGTCGGAGAGTGACAAGAGAGGAATCAAGTCTGGACTAGGCAGTCAGAAGAGGCCTCCAGAGGGAGGAGGCACCATGAGCCCCTGGAGTGCCAAGGAAAGAGGAGAGGTTGCCACTGAAGAGAGCCACAGATATGAAGGGTGGGAGCCCAGAGAGTCTAGGAAGGCAGAGGATGAATGCGGCTTTCTTCAGGCTCATTCTGAGGCAGGAGGGAAGCAGGGACTGAGGGATTCTGTGTGGACTTGACTGCGACAATAATACATGACTTTCTCAACACATGGCAGCCCCTCCCCTTGCTCACACCCTCAGCTCCTCATCAAATCTCTCTGACATTCTTGCCTTCACACACCTCTAGATCACAATCACGAGAAATCATTTTACCATCCTTGACCCTGACATCAGAACATCTAGCTTTTCCTTGTTGACTTCATTGCGAGTGTAAGAATGTGTGTGTGTGTGTGTGTGTGTGTGTGTGTGTGTGTGTGTGTGTGTATACAGGTGTGCATGTGCACGTGTGAGCACATGTACACACAGAGGTCAACCTCAGTTGTCAATCCTCAACACTCTCCACTTTATTTCTTGAGGCAGGGTCTCTCACTGGGGCCTGGGATTCATACACTGGGCCTGGCTGGCAGGGCAGCAAACCCCAGGGATCCGCTTATCTTCCCATGCCAGAACTGAACTACTGACCCATCAGCACTCTGCTTTTTCACAGGGATGCTGGGAACCTAGCTTGGGTCCTTCTGCCTACATTGGAAACACTTCATCAACTGAGACACCTCCTCCCCCTTTATCCACCAACCCCAGTCTTTGGCCTCATCTTGATCTCTCCATTTTGATCCAGCTTTTTCTTTCCAGGTTTGGTGTTTGCTTGTTTCATCCTGACTCCAGGTGCCCAAGAATCAACATTTCTTGGTGACCTGAGAGGGTTCTATTGTTTCCCCAGCTGCCATTCTGTTTAGAAGAGCCCAGGGCCTTTGAGGTGATACACTCTCCTTGACCTCACGTGGATGTCCCCTTGCAGGGCTAGAACTCAAGAGAACAGTTGGGGGAGGCTGAGCCTTGAAGAGGCGTCTGACACTTGTGAGGGGAGAACCTGACCCAGGTGAAGGAAGGGGGTTGTCCAGGTTCAGAGTAACCCTGAGGCAAGAACAGATGCCCAACTGTCTCGAGCCTGTTTCCACATTTCCCACCAAGACACCTTTATAAGCTGTAAAGCAGTGTTTCTCATCCTGTGGGTAGTGACCTCTTGGGAAGTGGGTCAAATGATCTTATCAAAGGGGTTACTAAGACCATCAAAAAACAGATATATACATCACAATTCCTAACAGCAAAACTATGGTTGTGAAGTAGCTGATGGAGGAGTTACTTTCATTGGTTAATAAAGAAACTGCCTTGGCCCATTTGATAGGTCAGCCCTTAGGTGGGTGAAGTAAATAGAACAGAATGCTGGGAGGAAGTGAGGCAATCGCCATGCCTCTTCTCTCTGGGTCAGAGACGCGATGAAGCTCCGACCCAAGATGGACATAGGCTAGAATCTTCCTGGTAAGTCACCACCTCGTGGTGCTACACACATCAATAGAAATGGGTTAATCAAGATGTGAGAGCTAGCCAGTAAGAGGCTAGAGCTAATGGGCCAAGCAGTGTTTAAATGAATACAATTTGTGTGTTGTTATTTCGGGGCATAAGCTAGCTAGGCACCCGGGAGCCAGGCGGGGACGCAGCCCGCAGCTCCTTCTACAAGTAGCAATGAAAGTAATTTTATGGTTGGGGTCACCACAACCTGAGGAACTATATTGAAGTGTTAGAAGGTTGAAAACCACTACTGTAAAGTGTTGTGCATGGGCATGCTAGGGGTTTCCATGGGCACGCTAGGGGCTGTCATGGGCACGCTAGGGGCTGTCAGCATGCCATGACCTTAAAGATGAGCCCTAAAAGAGGCCACAGTGATTGCAGAGTGGAGCTGGGGAAATCAGCCCTTGACCATACTTTGCTAACTTCTGGTACTGGAGGGCAGGGAACTGTCAGCTCTGCTCTCAGGACCAGCCTCTGAAAACCCTGAGCCTTCTTTCTGCACGTTCACTCTCATTGCCAGTGTCCCACGTGAGCCGTGCACAAGGGCTTTTCCACCACCAGCACTCAAGTTTGTCAGCCTTCTGGCCCACTGAGCAGACAGTATTAGGCAGCTTTAAAAACATTTCCTCTGGCACGGGGACGCTCCTGAGTTCAGCGCAGCATGGGTAATCATGGCAAATTACCATCAATCTATCCCAAAGTTCTAGAGACCACGGTGTCAAGGGCTTGAAGGGGCATCACACATCAACTCTGAAAAGTCTGGCTTTCGGTGTCAACGTCAAGAGTTTCTGCCTGTGGAACTGCAAATGCCAGGTCGTCCCTAGTACAGTTTACATCGATAATGTTACCCCAAAGATTCAAGTGTGGAAAGTTTGGTACTGATTGCAGCAGTGTTCAGAGGTGACTGGATGCTCTGACTTCATCCATAGATGGGTTCCTAACTGAATGGACCAATGGGAAACTGGAGGATGAAGGCCCTGTCTGGAAGAAGTGGCTCACTGGGCACATGTCTTTGATGAATAGGTCCAGGGCTACTGCTCTCTCTCTTTCAGCGTTTGCTCTACAGAACACGGGGTGTTATGGCACAAGGACACTGGAGTTCCATGGGGAGGTGACGGCATGGAAGAACAGAGGTCTCTCATCCACAGCCCACTCCAGCCACCCAGCCAGGTGGGTGAGCCCTGAAATGAGGGCCTTCCATCTGTCAAGCCATGGGAATCCAGCTGGCATCTTACTAACTGTTCCTTAGTGGCTAAATTAGACCTATGCAGTCACACAGTCCCCAGACTCCTGACCCATGGAGACTTGGAGAGAATGAAGAGCCCCTGCTGTTGGAGGCACTGTGTGGAAAGGAATTATTTCTAAACCATAATAGATAGCTACCGTAAGGCTTAACGGTGCAGCTTGAGACCAAGGGTTAACATCCAGATTCTGGGTATTAAGGCAAACCCATTAGAAGCACATCCCAACTCAGGGGCTGCCCATGAAGCTCCTATGATTCAATCCCTGAGAGTAAATTCAACTGAATGTGAGAATGTGAGAAATTTCCAACTCTCCACAGGAGTTGAGATCCATCCTTTATGAGGATCCATTCTTGAGAGAACTAGTTTAGACCTGTAGACCTCTTTCCATCCAGAGAGATATCATCAGTTCCTTCTGAGGCTAGAACCCCAAGGATCTGAAATCAGCTTTCACTTGAGCCCACTTCCTTATGGTCCCACTTCCTAATGGACCACACATCCAACATACAAGCCTTTGGGTGGGGAACATCCAAACCACATCACCCTTCCTTCACTTCTTTGTTCTGTTCAGGCCCTGGCATTGCGTGATGTCACCCCATGTGGGTGGACACTGGTGTATTTATTAGACAGTGGCTTATCCATTCAAATGTTAGTCTCATCCAGAAATGATGTTTTACTGGGTTACTGGACAACCCAGCTGAACAGACACATAAAAATGGTCATGGCATCCCAGTTAGGGCATTTTAAAGAAATGGAGATATCACACACACACACACACACACACACACACACACACACACACACACACTACAGAGTCCATCGTTCAAAGCGCAACTTGGGGCAGGGGTGTCCAGAATATTCACAGAATTGTGCAACCGTCTTCGCTACCGAATTCAAGAACAGCTTTACCACCCCCAAAAAAGGAGCCCCCTATATTTGGCCACTGCTCCCATCCTACCAGTTCCCCATCTCTGAGAACCGTTCCTCCACTCTGTGGATCTGCTTGCCCTGAATGCTTCCTCAGAACAGAGCACCATTGTGAACAGGCTTGAAGTTTGTGCCCTTTTTACAGCTGAACACCACTCACCACACCACATGTTGGCCATTGGTTGTTGTTACCAGAGGTGTCACACCCCCGGGGCTAGAGAAGCTGCAGAACCACCATCCAGTCAAGATATTATGGACGTAAATTTCTATTTCAATCGAGTTTAATCTGAGAGCTGTGGCTCGGGAGGGGAGGTGCGCCCTGTGGGCGTTTAAAGGCTCTGGCTTATTGAGTAAGACAGAATGGGTTCAGAGGCTTGAGTCTGTTTCTTGATGTTAAATACCCCTGTTAGCTTGGGATGGAGTGACACCAAGAGGTCAGGGGTCAGGAAGGGCCCTTGCCAAGACAAAGCTTCTCTTGACCCCAGCACTTGACCCAGTCACTGAGCCCCAGAGCCCCAGGGACTAGGCAGGGTACATCCCTGCTTCTGCTAGGCAGAGGCTCAGGGCTGTGATTCAGGCTCCAACTTTTCCCAGTTTGTCTCTGCTGCCGGATCTGTGTGTGATACAAGGTAGCTTCAGCTTTATGTCTCCAACACAGATATGAACAAAGGGCCCACAAGGAGTCTGGTACAACCTGCCAAGTACAGGGTGCTGGGGACTGAGCCTAAGGACTTGTGCATGCTGCTGATCCCAGCCCCAAGTGATACGATGAAGGAGGAGGAACAAAAGCCTCACTGGGTGCATTCCACCCAGGTGGGGGTTGGATGGGTGTCATCTCTGTCCTACCTCCTCCTCCTCCCCCATACACAAAAGCTAGGCACGCACAGGATGGGCCCCTCCCTCCACAAATGCCCTTCTGTTGGAGCAGGAGGAAGCAGAAAACAGAGGGACTTGGAATAACTGGAGAACGATAGGCCAGGTCCTGGGGAAGGAGTACCCAGGAGACCAGTCAGCAGGCACCCTGCCGTCAGTCCTTATGGACCTCATCCATTCCATTCGGCTCTGCAGAGCACACCAGAGCTCCAAAACAGAGCTGGGTAGAGGCAAGGCCTTTCCCATCCCAGCCTAGGCCATCTATCTTGGTCCGTTCCTATTAAAATACATAATAAAAGGAAGAAAAGGCTGGGCCAGAGGGTGAAGGGGAGAAAAATGATGTGGCTTCTGGGCCTTTGTTTGTCCCTTCCCCCCAAGACCTCGTGCAGGGAGGAGAGGAGGAGAGAAGGGGCCCTAGGCTGCTGCAATCTGGGCAGGGAGGTGGAGCTCTGGGCTGACCCTGTGGGGAAAAGAAGCTCCCGGTGGGGGGGGGGGGGGGGGGAGGCTGCTTCTGCCTGGGCCAGCTCCACCACCAGCAGCCTCGCACACACAGCTGCCTGGATCCCCAGATGAGGACTTGCTCCGTCCCTCCACAGAAGCAGCTGTGTAGCCTCAAGCCAGTCATTCCGAAGACCCAGGGCAAGCCACAAGCTCTGACAGCCTCCGTAGGGCATGGAAACTACACACTGGTTTGATTTAAAAAAAAAAAAAAAAAAAAAAAAAAAAGGTTTTGTAAAAAATGTTCCTCCTGCCCCCAGGGGCTCCATTCCAGCTCCCACTGTGGACCATGAAGAGCCTATGGGTGACATTCACCTGCCTGTACATCCTGCCACAAGGTGGTAGCTCCAGGAGGTGAGTGTTTAACTGGAGGAAGTAGGTTACTAAGGGCGGACCTTTAAAGGTCCTCCACAGTTCACTTCTTACCTACTGTGAAGTGAGCCTGCCGCAGGCCCAACCCACTAAGTTGCTGTGTCATGCCTTCCAGGCCATGGAGGATGAACACCCTCTGAAACCAAAACAAAACAAGCCGCCTTCAAGTCCTTCGGTCAGAGGTGACAAAAGTAACCAACAGCCCTAAATAGATGAGGGTTCTGAGACACCCATGGCACTGCCCATGATGCCCAGGAGTTGTGACACATGACCTGTGGGAAAGTCAAGTCCCCTGACAGACCCAGGTCCCCCACCCCCACCCTCAGCTCCTGCTTGTCATAAGCATTTCTTCTGGGCACCTCAAAATTATCATTATATCTCCAAGTGAGACACCCAAGTCCCAAACCTAAGATTCCAGGCTGTGACATTATTTAGCACAGGGGTAATTGCAGGCATAATCGATTGAGATGAGATGATAATGGCTAAGCTGGGTCGACTCAGACTGGAGAGACTACTCCACGGATAAGGCACTTGCCATGCAAGCATGAGCATCAGAGTCCAGAGTTTGGATACCTAGCACCCACTAGAAGCCAGGCAGTTATGGTACCTGTCTATAACCCAAGCATTAGCAGGCACAGACAAGGTATGCCTAGGACAAGTTAGCAAGCTAGATTAGAATTAGTAAGCCCTAGCTTCAGCAAGAGACTGTGCCTCAATAAATAAAATGGAGAGGGATTGTCAACTTCAGCCCCCCCCATACGTGTGTGCACACAAGCACCCCCACATATGCAGCACACATACATACACATTTTAAAAAATGAGTGGATTCCCAATCTAGAATGACCAGTGATCTTATAAGAAAAATGTGTGTGTGAAGAGAGAGAGGGAAAAGGAGGACATGCACACATAGAGTTAGAGGCTGGAGAGAGGCAACCATAAACCAACAGTCCAAGGATCATCAATCCCACCGGAAGCTGGGAGGAATGGGAAGAGCCCTCCTTCAGTGTCTAGACACAGAACACCCTGTGCTACCTGGCTTCTGACCTGCCTTCTGGTCTCTGGAACTGGGAGATGGGATGTTTCTGCTGTTTTGTTGTTGGTTATGTGTCTGCGTGTGTGCATGTATGTTCAGCTATAGGGGGTGTACATGTGTGTACATGTGTGCACATGTGCATGAGAGAGAGAGAGAGAGTCACCCACAGTGTGGTGGTTTAAATGCGTCTATCCAGCAAGCATTAGGGATCTTCCTGTCTCTGCCTGTTAGGTCCTGGGACTATAAGCATACAGCACTATGCTTGGCTCTCGTATATAGGCTCCAAGGTTTGAACTCTGGTCTTCACATCTGTTCTGCAAGGGCCTTACTGACTGATCCATCGCCTCAGTCCTGTATCTGCTGTTTTAGGATGCCTGGCTTTTGGACCTTGTTGGCAACATGATAAACTCACGTACCCAGAACCTAGAACCCTGAGGATCCCAGGGCCTCCAAGGCTGGTTCTGGCAGGTCAGGGTTTGCCCACCCTGAACTACTCTGCAGAGACCAGAGGGGTTCAGGTGCACAGGCATATGGGGACTCTCACTCAGGAGGAGGAAAGGTGACCCTGACTCATCCCCATGCCCTGAGTATGGCAGTGGTAAGAGGTTTTCACATAGCAGGACGGGTTAAGGCTCAAAGCAAGAGTGACCCACTGGAGCTTGCAAAGAATGCACAAGTTGACTGTCCCACTCCTACGCTGGCCAGCCTTTGTGTAGTCAGCTTGGGGTTGGTGGCTAGGTGGGTACTGTAAGGCCTTCCATATGTTGCTCCTCCAGAAAAAACCAACTTTCACTTGCTGGTTCAGGACTATAAGCTGCCAACAGTCTCAACCTCTGGGTGGGACCAGCTGGGGAGCAGGAGGCAGAGACAAAGATTTGAGATGATGAGTCCCTCCTTACATAAAGCAACCGTCTGATTAGCACTATGTCAAGTTTGTTGGCCCTCCTGCTCTGAAGATATAATCACACAATTTGGAGACCGAGGTTTGCTACAACATAAAGGCCACAGTGACAACCCACACTGCCTCATAAGGCACCAACGGAGCCCCCATTCTATTCCGTTGTCTGTGTCTGCAAAGCTTTTACTCTGGCTTGGAGTTGGCATGGTTTGTAGCTGTGCACACCAAAGCCTGAAAAGCTGAGCATCTCAGCTGCACCCATCTGTGAAGGTCAGGCCCTCAGGGATCAGGTGTCTATGAAAACTATCCCTGAGAATCATCTAGAAATTCCATGTTTAGCAGGGTAGGGTTCCTGAGGTTGACCCAAGTTTGTTATCAATACCACGTATCGAATAAACCCCTGTCCCTCCTACCTCACCTCTGAGGGGTCAGGGTTCTCTGTGGGGTCTGCTTGTCTACTCAGCTGATTCCCATGGTGAGCTCAGGGGAATGAGCTTAAGTTGTGGCAACGGAGATAATGAGACAAGACTTTTGTGGAATCTACCAGGAAGCAGTCCTGGCTGCCTTTCACGTTTGTGATGGTGTCACAGTC
Source organism: Microtus oregoni (assembly GCF_018167655.1). Taxonomy (NCBI): domain Eukaryota; kingdom Metazoa; phylum Chordata; class Mammalia; order Rodentia; family Cricetidae; genus Microtus; species Microtus oregoni. The sequence goes on along the minus strand of NW_024543084.1, from coordinate 11,471,238 downwards.
CTGGGACCAGGTCTGGGATAAAGTCACCAGGGCAATTAGAATATCAATAGAGAGATGTCAGTGCCAGGCCTTACCTGTCACCTGCGCCCATCAGCTCAGGTAAGATCCAAGGCACACAGCTGATGTGGGAGTGATTTCTTATTAATAAAGAAACTGCCTAGGCCCATTTGATAGGCCAACCCTTAGGTAGGCGGAGAAAACAGAACGGAATGCTGGGAGAAAGAAGCTGAATCAGGAGTCGCCATGATTCTCCTACCGGCCACAGACACAGGTTAAGATCTTCCCTGGTAAGACACCTCGTGGTGTTACAGGGATGTTAGAAATGGGTTAGATCGATATGTAAGAGATAGCCAATAAGAGGCTAAAACTAATGGGCCAGGCAGTGTTTAAAAGAATACAGTTTCCGTGTAATTATTTCGGGTATAAAGCTAGCCATGCGGGAGGCTGGGTGGCGGGACACAGCCCCGCTGCTTTTATTTCAACACACAGCAGCCACCCGGGCCCCATAAGGCATATGCCTACATCAATATACTTCCAGCTCCCAGCCCACATCCCCTGACAGAGGGGCCTTGGCCAGGAGTCCTCCATACCCATCACCTTGGCATCTGCTAACGTGGGAGTCAGCTCACTGGGCAGGGGAAACCAGCAAGGAATCTGAGCTTCCACTGGATCCTGGGCAGAGACAGCCTCTGCCCCTGTTGGAAATAAGATGATCATAACAAATTCAAGAGAATTGTGAACATGGAGGAGTTTTGAATGTACAGCTAACTCTGCAGAGCGGGACACCAACATGGAGAAAAGGCGCAGACGGTGGAGGTGCTAATTCGGTGCAAGACAAGTGTTTATTTTTGTTTTGTTTAGCTCTTGCTTTTAGACATATTTATTGTATATGTATGAATGTTTTGCTTGTGTGTGCTTATGTGGCTGGTGCCTTTGGAGGTCTGTTCCCCCGGAACTGGAATTACAGGACAGTATGAGCCACCATGTGGGTGCTGTGCAAAAGCAGCAAATGCTCTTAACCACTGAGCATCTCTCCAAGCCGAGACAGATTTTAAATTCCTCACATCTTGAGAAATCCCTGTTCTCGCTCCCCCTAGGCCAGGACTTGTCCCCCTTCCCAAATTCCTTATCTCATTATCCAAGGACAGAGTCTTATCTAATGAATAAATTGGGTCTTGAGATTGCTGGGGTTTTTTTGTTCGTGGGCTCAGTCCCATGGCAGACTGCCTATACCTTTCCAACTCTCAAGAGTTCTGAGACAAACAGAGGCCAGCTGCCAGCTAGGGGAGAGAGGGGCCTGGCGCCTTCAGCTTCTCTGTAACTCTGGCACACTCCAAGTATACCTCATATTGAAAAATGGACAGTCTACTTTTTTACAGCTTGTGCCAGAAATAGCACCCACGCCCCACACCCAGGCCACAGGATACACTATCAAGAAAAGAACCTTCCAGAACTGGGGCCATGGCTGGGTGGTGGGTGAAATGCTTACTGGGCAAGCCTGAGAGCTTAGCTTCAGATCCTCAGCACTGCATAAAAATCAGTGTGGCAACATACTTGTAAGCCCAGAGCTGGGGGCCGAGAGGAGTGGATCTCTGGGGTTTATTGGCCAGCCTGTCTAGCCAACCAATCAGTGAGCTACAGGTTCAGTGAGAGACCCTGTCTCCAAAAATAAGATAGAGAGAGACTGAGGAAAACGCCAACATCAACCTCTGGCCCGAACACACTCCTGAACATAGACAGACACATATACCACATGTGGACAGAAGAAAGGAAAAAGTCCCCCTGCTCCCCTGCCGCATCACCAAGGAAAGACTCCTCTGTCCCCTCCCATACTCCACCAAGGAACAGCCCTCTGTCCCCTCCCTGGCTTGCTTCTCTCCCAGCTGCAAAACTCCCCAGGGCTCGCTGGAGTGCCAACGACTTCGCTCGTTTGAAATGGAAATTCCCCTCCGCTTACTCTTATTGTCCCTCATCTTTTTCTCTCTGGAAGCAGGATGTGGACTTGACGGCAGCTCACAGTAGCTGGGGCACAGAGGAACTCGCACAGCTGTTCCCACTTGGGATCTGGGTCGGAACGGGAGTATGAGCTTCAATCTGATCCCGAGTGGAGATGGGAAATGAGCCAGCCAGCAGAGCCCAAGTCAGGGCTCTCTGTCAGACAGCTGTGCAAAGTCTGGGTCCCAAGAACCTCTACCCCTTCCTGTGACCTTGAAGACCACTAGACTCTCTGTGCCTTTGCCCTGTGCACCCCTACCTAGGAGTGAGCCCCCTGCATTCAGGGTCTACCATATCCTGGCCAGGAGTGCCCCAGTCTTCCAATCCTAACTCGATTATTTCTGCTCCAGAAACGACACTGGCCAGTGCTCATAGGGCGAGTGGCAACAGGGCTTGCATGCTCCAGGCTGAGCAAGACCTGGGGTTACACAGCTTTGAACTACCTGTTCATAGCCTGCTCTCTTGCTGGCTATGCCACCTCCTGAGCTAGGTGACATGGTGATGATAACAAAAGTGACCTTCAAGATGGTCCACCACAGGAGTCCCCACCCTCCCAAAAGGACAAGGCTGCCTTGGTTAGATGTGACAGAAGTGAATGGAGTAGCCATTAGCACCCCGTTGAAGTCATGACCCCTGAGCTCAACTCTAGGGTCTATGCAGCATCACTGACCACAAAGAGGTCAGGCCACAAGCAAATCTTCGCAATACAGAGCAGGTATCACTCATAATGACATCCAGAGGTCAGTAGAGACTTGGCATGTTTGCATCGGGGCCCACATGTAAGCAGGCCTTGCATACATAGCCCTGCACGCAGGCATGGGCCTACAAGCACAATATGCAAACATGTCCCCCCAGAGCAGATCACAGACTCTCATAAACATGTACAAACACATAAGCATCAGCATGCAGACCATGTAGTAGAATATGCATCCATCCCCCAGGGAAACTGAGAAATTCATTCTGTCCTACAAAGAGTAAGACCACACAAGCAGATCAGATTTGTGCACAAGGCATGGGATGCCTGGACAGCAGGTTAAGGACCCTTTCTTTGTGAGTGAGGATAGATTCTGAGGAAATACAAATTGGCTCTGTAGACTACATGAAAGCTACAGAGAAGTTGGTCTCATGAAACCATGGGTGTTGAGGGATAGAACAAAAGACCAGAGAAAATGGACCCTCTCTCTCTGCCTGCCTGATGAAACGGGGATATGGTCTTCTTGGAGGCAATGGCTACCCTGGGTCTAGGGTCTCCAGCTCCCAACTCAACTGTACTCCAGAGTCCCCTGGAAGCCAGAGAAGAAGCCGAGACTCGGGAGCTCCATCGTCATGTGAGCCAGGTTGTACATAAAGTCCTATTGGCCCCATCTCCCTGGAGAACTCAGGTCGAGATGCTACCCCAGCAAACAGCTCCCAAGCAACAACACTCTTCAGACAGTCACACAGTGACTACACAGGCTTGGAGCACGGGGAACTCTATGTATAACTTTCTACTGCAGGGCTCAGCTCCCTCTCAACACGCATGTGGCATCGCTCTGCCTTCTTCTAGGCCTTCAGATGAGTAGAAGCTCACCCAGCCAGCAGTAAAGGGTGGAAGTGGGTCCCCTGTACAACTCCATCTGTTCCTGACCCCATTCTCCAAGTCTATGCCACACATGCAAAGCCTCTAACCCAGGGAGCCTGGAACTTCCTGGAGGCCTGAGTGTGTAGGCACAGGACACAGAAGGCACCTCACATCTATGGAGGGAAGGCTGTAACACAGGCCAGCGTGCCTACAAATCCATGCATGAACCCCACGTACCTTAGGGCTGAATCACAGTATTGCTCCACCCCCACATAACAAACTGTTCAACCCCTACCCGGAATGGGTAGAAGAAGAGACCCATCCATTCCCTCCCTGTCCCCAAAGCAATGACATCGCCCTCTCCTTCCATTATCTGAGGCTGATGGATTGACCCCTGTGATGATTCAGCAGTCCCTGCCCAGCCTATGAAATCACAGTCATCCTGCCAGGGCTGCAGGGTGGCCCCAGCACAGTCCATTAAACACTGGCAGCTGTGGCCACTCCCCAACCTTTGACAGAGGGAGAAGGGGATGCCCAAACTGACTCCACTGTAGATCCTGAGTCACTAGCCAGGACCAGGCAGGAGGACCAAGACCCTGTGTCAAAGCCCCTCCAAGTCCCACATTCTCTACCACAGTGAAGGACCCAGGCAGAGAAGATCTGTGCCAAGAGAGGGCCCAGCAAAGATCAGGAGAGTCCATGGGCCTGAAGCCACCTGGAATCATGAGGACCAAGGACCCCAGCCAAAGCACTCACTAAAGCACTCATGGGTCGTGTTATTGGAGGATAGGAAGCCACCACCACTGCTCCACCAGCTGTAGAGCCACATTAGAATATTACATAGAGGAGAGGAGCAAAGAAAATCATTTCAAGACAGGCAGAGGTGGCACATTTCAGAAAAGAGCAGACAGGTTGGAGAGATGACTCAGTAGTTAGAAGTAGTGGCTCTTCTTCCAGAGGACCAGGGTTCAATTCCCATCATGCACGTGACAGCTCACATCTGTCTGTCACTACAGTTCTGGAGTATCTGATGCCTTCTTCTGACTTTCACATGGTACACAGATATGCAGGCAAACTATCCATACACAGAAAATAAAACAAATAAATCTAGAAGAAGAAGAAGAAGAAGAAGAAGAAGAAGAAGAAGAAGAAGAAGAAGAAGAAGAAGAAGAAGAAGAAGAAGAAGGCGAAGAAGAAGTAGTAGTAGCTGGGCAGTAGTGGTGGTGCATGCCTTTAATCCCAGCACTTGAGAGGCAGAGAGAGAGACAGGTGGATCTCTGTGAGTTCAAGGTCAGACTGGTCTACAGAGTGAGTTCCAGGACAGCCAGAGCCATACAGAGAAACCCTGTCTGGCAGGGAGGGGGGGAGCAGTAAAAGAAAAAGAGAGGTGATTTTAGATCTTTCTTCTCTGACGGATCTGCTGTGCTCTGGGGGTGGAGCCCACTCACCCCCACTTCGTACTTGGCTCCATTCCACAGACCAAAAGGTCATCGAGGTTCCAAACTCCAGCCCCTAAGCCGGACACTATTGTTCCATGGCTGACCATGACAGGAGGTACTCTGTTACGGGGAAGAGAAGGTCTGTCTCTGGGAGTCTGGCCAAAGCCAGCTTGCTGCTCCTGAGTTTCCTAGGTCAGCCTGTATGGACCTGTGTGACCACTGCCCCATTCTGATGAATCCATCCTCCTGTGGAGAGGCGCTTTTGTACCCCAACCTGGCAGAGGGGAGGGAACAGCTTGGGTCTTGCTCTGGGCAGGGGCAGGAGAGGTCTCTACTTTATAAATCCCCTGGGGTGAGCTCTGCCTAAGCCCAGCCTATCTCTGGCAGCCAGGGCCTCGATCCCAGGTGTGAGACTGTCACCAAGATAAAAGAGACGTAATTAAATTCCAATCAGCTGAGTGATTTGTTATCATAATGTAATATTTCCCTCCAGCCCCTAACTCCCACAGATCAGTCTCCGTCAGGCCTTCCAGGTGGGGGGTCCCTGCCTGTTAGCTTGGGCCCAGCTGCTGGAGGAGCCCCTGGAGGTGATGTCCACCCGCTTGCTCCTCCCAGCCACACACGTGTCCCTCCCCCAGTGCCAGGCCCTGAAGGTGATAATGAAGTCATTTTTCTGAGGAACAGTAACCTGGAAGACAGCCTCGCCTGGCTAATCGAGCTGGGAAGGCAGGCCCAAGGGAGAAAAGAGCCGGGGAAAGAAGGGTGAGCACAGAGGCCAAGGTGAGCAAGGTAGGTGGGGGCTGCAAGCTTTCCCTGCGGCACAGGGGGTGACTTATGCAGGAGCCTCTGCCTCCACACCCCCCTCGGCCTGATGCAGCAGTGGCCAGCGGCACTGCCATGAGAAAAGAGCCTGTGGGAGTGGGAGTGGAATGCCGTCTTTGGGGACTGTGAGAACCTAGGGAACCACCTTGGAAAGTCTCACTTGAGGCTCCTGACATTTACTCCCAGATCCCGCAAGGACCCTTGAGGAAGACCTGCCTGCTTTGTAAGCGGCAAGACTGCGATCCAGACCACACTTGACTTTTCCTTGTGGCCTCACAGACACCCCAGAGCACAAACACAAGGGACTATGTGGTTTCTTAACATGGAGACCCCTGCAGAAAATCTAAGGCGCCCCCTCCCCCAGTCATTCACACTGTCACTGGTCTAGCACTTTGGTTTCCTCTTGCGTGCCCGGATAGCTGGGATCAGAGGCCATGGTATAGTATCTGCACCCCTCGGCTGGTCACCTGCCTAGGTCCTCAGTTTCCTCACCTATGAAGTGACTGTCATTGTCATAGGTTGTCTGAGGACAGAGGTCCTGGTGTGTCTGGCACAAAGCTGGCTCTGAGCGGCACTCACTCTCATTGACTGTGAGCAGCCCTGGTGGGAAGGAACGATCTGGAAGGAGCAGAGGTGGGAACAGCAGCTTGTTTACACCTTCCTGCTTCTGTGGCTTCTCCGTGTGCTAAAACGGGTCTGTTGACTCTTCAGGGGTGGGAGGTGCAGGCTGTGTGTGGCCAGCTTGGCAGGCAAGGGTGGTGAGTGGGCAGCCCGAGGCAGCGAGCCCAGTCTCCCTTGTAGGCAAGCCTGCTCTGGGCCTTGCTCTCACACATGCAGGGAGGAGCTGATGGCAGAGGGCACCACTGGGACCCATCCCAGACCTGAACTGTGCGGGTGTGGCCTGCTGCCAACCCAAGCTCTCACTTCTCCAAGTCAGAGTGTCTCTACATGGTGAGGCACACGGACGAAGAGCCTAGGACTCTTCCCAGACTCTGAGGGAAAGAGGTCTCAAGAGTTGTGGGAAGTTTCTAAAGTCACACAATTCCAAGGGCTAAGCACTGGGACTCAGACACAGTGTACAAGTCAGAGAGATCTTCTAGCTAACTAGGGGGCTTCTGGCTGGGCCAGGTTAAACCCCAGCATGTGATGGGTCATGGATGCTGGAGCTACACCACGTCTGAAGAAACAGGGAAAATTCATATTCGGAGTCATGAAAGGCCGCGGAGACTGCTCATGACTTTCCTTCACCCACATATTTTTTTTTCTTTTTTTTGAGACAGGTTCTCATGTGCCCCCAGGCTGGCCTCAAACTCACTACATAGCCAAGGACAACTTTGAGTTGATCCTCCCTCCTGTCCTGCCTCCACCTCCCACACACTGTGATGCTGTGATGATAAGCACATGCGGCCGCCATACCTGGTCTATTTGGTCTATTTGGTGCTACAGATGGACGCCAAAGCTTCCGGTATGCTTCTTATCGAGTTACTTCCCCAGCCCCACAGGTGACATTTTTTAAAACAGGCAATAAAGGCAGAACGTGCAGGTGTTTAGGGTGTTGCTATCAGAGCTTCCTAGCCAAGGAGAGATCAGTATCTACAAGCATTTTACCTACTTCCGCCTTAAGAAGATTCTGAGACGGGACTGGGATGTGCACGAATGAGTATGTACACACACACACACACATACATATGCACACGCACACACACACCACAGCATAAGGTCCAAGCACATGCAGACAGGTGCAAATTCTTAAAAGGACAGAAGCAGGTGGAACCCTCAGGAGGATGGGGCTTCCAGAAGGGGTTATTAAGATCCAATCACTGAGCCAGGTGGTGGTGGTGCACGCCTTTAATCCCAGCGCTTGGGAGGCAGAGGCAGGCGGATTTCTATGAGTTCAAGGCCAGCCTGGTCTACAAGAGCTGGTTCAGGGAAGGCAACAAAGAGACACAGAGAAACCCTGTCTCGAAAAACCAAAAAAAAAAAAAAAAAAAAAAAAAAAAAAAAAAGTCCAGTCACTGGACAGGCAACTGCCCAGAGGCCATGACATGCCCTCCCTGAAACGTATCTGAAAACCAATGAAGCTCTGACCATCAGGTAGGGACACCCACCATAAGCTGGAGGAGACAGGGAGGATTCTGGGCTCTGAATCTGTGGCCAGATCATCTCTCCATGAGCTGAGCCTTTGAAAGGCAAAAGCAACCAGCCAGCCACACAGACCAGCATACTCAGAGTTGTGCCCCCTGCTAGGAAAAATGCAGTTCCAGGCCTGTCTTGGCCACTAGCATAACCCAGGCAAATCCGAGTCCCTCTTCTGGTGCATATAACCCCAGCGTGAGGTCCAGGTGCAGGTGGACCCCTATACAAGCCTAGCGCTTTAAACCTGGCCCCTTGAGATCTGTCCTGTCAGTAAAGCAGGCAACTATGGAGGGGACCCTTGAAGGAGATCAGGGAAACTTGGGTCTCCATTAGTAACAGTCGCAGTAGTGACGGAGCGTGACTCTCATGGGCCACCTGCAATCTATTGCTCTTGGCTTACTGGGAAAGTTGGGAACCAGTCCAGTCTGTGGGAGAATGGCCCTGGTTGATTAGTCATGTCTGCCACAAGTGCAGAAAAGGGACCGACAGCTGGAGAACTGGCTTGCCATGTCGAAGACTAACTATATCCCAACATTGCTTCTTCCTACATTCTGGGATGTGGGCTCAAAGCAGCCCTCCTCTCCCAATAGAAGTGTCTATATCTCCCCCTGAGGCCCCTATGACTCAGCCCGGCACCCCTAAGCCAGCCATACACCTGTTGGCGTGATGTCCACCTCATGTCTGGTCATCCATCTGTCCCTTCATCAGCTGGCTGGGTCATTTAGGAAGCTCTAGGAGAGATCTACAGGGCAAAGGGGCTAGAAGGCGACCAGCGGCCTCCAGGTGTGCCCTGCCCTTAGGGATGTTCAAGTCCGTGGCTGAAAGCAACACCCTAGAGCTAGTGGGATGGGCTAAACCCTCAGATGGTCCCAGATGACCAGTCAGGACTTGGTTCTCTGAGGATCCTGAGTCCTGTGTAGGAGCTTCAGCAGGGAAGAGTCTTCTTCCTGGAGGACACCCTTTTTGGGGAGGACAGCAGAGAGGAGGAGTATATATAGAAGGTACTCAGAACCAGTGTGTGTGAAGAAGGGCCTTGGGGATGGTCTTGTTCCAGAACTCTGGTCTCCAATCAGCCTGGCCTAGGTCAAGCTCACCTCCCTCCTGCCACCTTAGGGCCACTGCTAACCACCTCTAGGCCTCAGCTTCCTCGTTTGAGAAATAGGGAATCAATCATCCTCACCTTGTGGAAGCAAGAAGGCCCAGGGTGGGACACGGCACTGGGCAAGAGGTCAGAGTCCCTAGCCTGAACAGACTCCTCGTAGTAAGAGGCTGAAACTGATACCCTGGGAGGCTTCCAGCACCTCCGAGGAGTCATCCTGCCCACTCCTGTCTACAAATGAACGAAAGAGTCAGGAAAGGACTCAAAGCCTCGCAAGAGGGAAGGAACTCGCTGGGGAGAGGGAAGAGGCAGCTTGTGCCAAGATGGTTATAACAACCCAGTTCATGCTGTGAGGGACTGGAAAGCACCCAGGCGCCCAACAATAGCGCATGGGGTGCGGGGAACCAGCGGCCACAGAGGCAGCTGCACGGACCCTGTGGGCACAAAGCGTTTGGCAGAATCTGCATGAGGGTGGAGTTGGTAGGATGGACGGAGGTGAAGGCACACTGTAGAGGGTCTGGGTGAGCACGCATAGTGTGGGGGACAGTGCTTTGGCTGTCCTGTGCCCCTGGCTGAGACCCTAAGACTTGCTGCCCTCCTTACGGTCTAGGGAAGGGACTTTAGTATCTGGTAGATGAGGACCAGTCCAGCCTGTCATTACCGCAAGTGTCATTCCCCTGCCTTCTCCTTGCTATGCCTCAGTTTCCTCCGCTTCAAATTGGGTGGCCGTAGCTCCTCGTAGCATGAGAATGGGAGGATGGCTCCTGGGTCTTCCAAAAGGGACAGCTGCTACTTCTTTGGATAGAACTTGCCAGAGACGGGGCTCCTGTGGACCCACATAACGTCAGTACTTACCCCTCATTCACCCACACACAGAGATGCTCATAGTCACCCAAGGCTGAGTCTGCAGACCTATAGCATATTCCCCAGACTGGACCTCCATCAGCAGAGAAGCAGTGGATGAGAGGGAGGGGGCCCATGCTTCCCCAACCCCAGCACTGGTCAGAGCCCAGACCTCGACACCACAGGACCTGACTAACCCCATGAGGATTCCCCTAGCCGGGGCACAGTCAGGAATCTAAAGGTGTAGACAGGATTGGGACTACAGCAGTCATGTGGTCAGTCTCTGCTCCAGCCTTCCCCACTGGGGCTGCTGCAGTAGCCTTGGCCCTAGAGGAGCAGGCACGTGGGAGGAACAGGAACTTTGGGAAGCCAAAGGAGAGCCTCCAGAATTGTGAGGAGATCCGTAGATCCTAGGGAACCCAGGCAAGAGCTATGCACTTGAACCTCAGACATAGCTGGGGCTCAACCCTAATGCTGGTCTTTCCTGGATCCTTCAAGGAATACCCAGGCATGTTCAAGACCAACACTTTACAAAGGCTATTCTTGCTATCATTTTAGTTAGCTCATAACTATCATTAACATTTTGATTTTTATATACGTTCTATTTAGCGTGCATGTGCGTGTGTGTGTGCGCACGGGTGTGCAAGTGGGGGTGAGGGAGCAACTGTTGGAGTCAGATCCCTCCTCCCACTGTGTAGATCCAAGAGACTGAACTCAGTTCGTCAGGCTTGGCAGCAGGTGTCTTTGCTGGCCGAACTATCTCGCCAAACCTATCACCATCATTTTATAAATTAGAAACGGAGCCTCTACACAATGGCAGATTCAGAATTCAAACACAGTCCCAGGCTAGTTATTATCTCTCAGTGAATCACTTTGTCCCTGCCTTCTGAGAGGGAAGGGTAGTTGCCCTTTCTGTGTTCCCGTGCCCCGCTGCCCTGCACTGGGACAGGACATGGCACCCACTTGCCCACCATCCCTGTGTCCTGCTGCGGGCTTGGGTGGGGAGGACACAGCTGCGGTTTCTCTCCCTCTCTCCTCTGGCCTGGTGGCTGGACCTGGGGCGGCTCCTCTGGAAGCCACCGGAGAGCTGAGCACGTACCAGCTATTTTCTCAGATGAGTTATAATTTTCCTTCATTTCCCCTTCAAAACACGCTAATTAAACGGACATTGTTGAAACAGCCGATTGAGATTCAAAAGCGCATCCCTTTTCTAAAGCACGTCCTTTCTCTAAAGAACATCCTCATTTCTGCGGAGGCAATTGCATGCATTGTGAGAGTTGGGCAGGGACACACACGTGCACACACACGTGCACTGGTGTGCGAGGCTGTGCACGTACACACGCTCTCTCTCTCTCTCCACACACACACACACACACACACACACACAAAGCACAAGAAGCCCAATGCAGGCACACTCGGCTCACCTTGCATCCCAAGCCTTTTTTTTCCTGTACATATATTGATTTGGTGTGTGCCAGGGTACACATGTGCTCCTCACACTTACAATCCTTCTGACTCATGGCCAGTGCAGAATGGTCTGCCCATCTTCCTACCCTCCTTCCTTCATCCCTCCCTCCCTCTCTTACTCTGTCCCTTCCTTCTGTCTTTCTCCCTTCCCACCCTGGTCCACCAGCATCTCCAACTGGCTCCAAGAGTCATGACCTTGAATGTTGTGAGCCTAGGGACCAGACAGCCCCACCTTCTACCTGTAGGCCCTCAATCCTCCAATGCTGGAGACCTACTTGGTGGCTTGAGTTCCTCCTCAGGTCTGAGCTGGCAAACAACCCAGGAACAGTCAGGCTGACCCTTTAACTCCTCTCTCTGCAGCAGGAGCAAAAGAGAGGTTAGGGTGATCACCTGAGGGCAATCAGAGGCTCTGTAGTTTGGATCAGCCTTGGTCAAAAGCCCCGCCTTCCTCCAAGCCAGAGGTCAAGCAGCAGCACCTCCACACCTCCAGAGATGGGCATCTCACTTCTGCTGTGGCCGTGGGTAGTGAGCTCCTCATTTGACCTGCGCAGAACCTGGGGTCCTACTTCTGCCTCCACAGGGCAGATCCTCAGCAAACCAAAGCACAGTCGGGCACATTTCTTAAGTACCTGCTGGATTCCATTTGTGGCCGATAGTCCACCACACCTCGCAGATAACTACCCAATTCCCCAACCCTAAGAGCTCGGAGGAGCTCAGGCCAGAGCTGAAGACTGCATGGGGCCTTGGTGGCCCTGCCTACCCCACTTCCCTTGTCAATAGCAGGGGGCCACTCCCACAGCTGGTTACAGCCTTGAGCCGGAGCAGTCACCTGCCCACACCCCACACCCTGGGGTGATGTGGGGAGATGGAGAGACAGGGAGAGGAAAAGGGACTGAGAGTGAGGGGGTGGGGGACAGGGGGTGGTAGAGGCCATCTTCTGTAGCAGACTTGTCTCCTTAGCACCACTTAGCCCAGCTGTTGAAGATCAGAGGTGGCCAGGCTCGGGGGAAGCCATAAATCTCAATTAGCCATCAGTCCCACTTTGTGGGCCTCCTAGAGTCAACAGCCATAATTTCATTGGTTGGTCCCAGACTCCCAGAGGGCACACTGATAAAAAGCCACTTCTTCTAGTCATCAAGCCAAGTTCCTCGGCCTCCCTACTACCTGGGGTCAGATTTCTGAGAGGCAGGGCCTGTGTCGGGGCAGCAGGGCACAACCTGGGAGGGCCTTTTGAGCTTAGGGGCAGGCAGTCTTTGAGACCAGAGGGTCAACACTATGACTGAGGACTCTAAAGTCACTCTGTGGCCCTTTGCCTGTGACCTGACACCCCTGAGAGAGATTGCATAGGTTCCCCCCATGCTGAGAGCTTCCTCCTCCAAGAGTGCTCTGAGGATCCTCATGAGCCCTGCTCAACTGCCCAGGAACATACAGAGAAAACAGAGCCCAAGTAGGGATTGAGCACAGGGCTATCTGGACTCTAGGCCTGGATTAGAAGCAGTGCATTCCACCACAAAGACCTTCCTTTATGGAAGCAGACGAGCCCTTGGTGCTCACTAGTGTCCCACCCCCCACCTCCCCTGCAGTAGGTTGGAGCCACATGTTGCACTTGGCCATGTGGCTCCAACCTACTGAGAGTCACCCTTAGTGACTCTGGGTCCAAGCAGCCTTCACCCTCTCTGGTCTCGCCTGCAATCCAATCTGCATAAAGAAGTTCCCAGCAGTTCCAGGGCAACTGGAAGCCTCCCCAGGGAGGATGGGGACGTCTATGCTCTCTCCAGCTTCTGTGCCCACTTAAGGATGACCCCCTCAATTTCACTGCCCACAGCTTTGGCTCCCCCAACAGTGGTTGGAAGTGCCTTCCTATCCTCGGAGCCCTCTCTTCCATATGCTGAGAGCTGGCACCTCTTCCTCCGAGGAGCCTACCAGCAACATCCCTTTTTAGTCACCCTGCAATTGGCTTGCTATATAACCTCTGGGTCCCATGCTGTGCACTTCCTGCTGCCATTCCAAGTTTCCGGGACTCACTAGCCCAGGGCCCATCCTTTTGGTCCAGCTGCCTACAGTGCCCAATACAGGCACTACTTCATGGTAATCAGGCTGGCAAAGGTGGCCACTTCGTACTGAGGCTCCAGTGGAAAGCTGACTGGTAACATTGTTGAGCCTTATCCTGATGCACAGCCCAGTTCAGCAGGAAATCCACGGAGCTGCACCCCCACCCCAAGCTGGACTGGGGAGTAGAGAGCCGCACCATGCTGCTTCCACCTGGGGCTCCCGCTCTGATGTTTGCTGATTCGCAAACTCACTGCCATAACAGACCGTTTAGAGCTGGATTGATGCAAGTGGGCTCGTGTTAGGCCTTTGCCCACAGCTGTCCAGTTCTACCTAAAAGAAGCAGTATACAATCCAGGCAGCCACAGCCTTCAGGAGGTCTGGTTATACATGGTATAAAAGTATAAACTCAGAACCTGAAACTTAAAGGCCCCATGCTTGATTTCCCCCTCCTGCAGGCCAGGAGCCCAGGTATGGTTTGGTTGGGTCTGGTTGTGTCTCCCACTACCCATCAGATGGGCAAAGGCAGAGTGATTAGCCACATCCACAGCAGGCTCCCTCAGGAGGGGAGGGAGAACATTCATTTTCTTGTATTTATAGAACTGAAGGATGCTTGCTTCATTAAAGTCAATGGGAAAGAGGAGGGAGGGAAGAATGGGGGGCATGACAAGGAGAAAGTTGTGGGGAGAATAGAAGGATGAGGTTGGGGAGAGGGAGGAAGAGGAGGAGAAAGAAGAAGAGAAGAACGGGGAGGAGGTGGGGAAGTCTGCTACTACTTTAAATCTCTGATTTCCAGACTCTTTAAAAAAGCTTGCCAAATTAGAGCAAGCCCTCCTGAAATCTCCCTTTCGATCATTTAAATTCAGTAGACTAGAAACTATCTGTTAATCACAGATTTTGCTAACACTGGAAGAGATGTTACCTTATTGTGTAGGTTACGGGAGTGAGGGGTTGCCTTAGAGTCTGCCACCAAATCTTGCTTGCACAGCCCCTTGTGTGCTGGCAGGTTTATGAAGTTTAATCCATTTCTTTTATGGCAAAGCTAGGGGCCCGAGAGTCCCGTGTAACTGCTCAGGCTGGTCACCCTCCCCAAGCCACTCTTCCGGTCCCAGGGAGAGTCTTAGGATTCCTCCCATACCGTTTCTGCCTCAGGGCCTTTGCACAAGTTGGTCTTGTCTTTTAGAACACACCCTCAACCGTTTCTGCACAACCTTACTTTCTCAACTCTCGGGACTCATCTTGAATGTCACTCTCCTGGTTATGACAGGCCTGGCAGACCACGTGAGGACTGTCCCCACCCGACTGCCACAGCTCCAAGCACTCTGCTCTTCGTTTTACATGCACGGATCCTTTTTACCCTGCAATCTTCCACACCAAGCCATACAAGAGGGCTATGAAAGACTTTCCTGTCCGTTGTCACTCAAGTTCTGTGGCTGCTACACAGAAGACAGAGTTCCAAAGGAACACCTGACTCTGTTCCCAGATGTGGGGAGTCTGCCAGAAGCCAGCCAGGCCTCACAGACACGCAGAGGGCAGTGGACGGGACAGAGGGCCCTAAGCAACTGGCACTGAGAGCGTAAGGTAGCTGAGCTCCACAGGATGTGCTGGAGGGAGGCACGGGCAAACCAAGAGAACACTGGCAAGGCAGAAGCGGTCCTGGGCAGGAGGCCCGCAAGGAGGGGCCCCACTGAGTCACAGAGCAAAGATGTCAACTTGTCACCTTCTGCCAGGAAGCAGCTCCCTCCCAACCTGAGCATCGAGGTGAGAACCCAGCCCAGTCAACACCCTGAAGTCACCTGCTGAGACGCCTCCTGAACCAGAGACCTCCAGGACTGAGGTGGTATTGTTGCTTTGGGGTTTTTTGGGGTTTTTTTGTTTGTTTGTTTGTTTGTTTTGTAGAAACAGGGTCTCATTCTGTAGCCTAAACTGGCCTGGAACTCACTTTGTAGCCCAGGCTGGCCTCTAACTTTCAACAGTCTCCTGCCTGGGTCTCTCAAACTCTAGGGAGGGGATGAGCGACCACACCCGGTGATGAGTTCTTTTAAGCCTCTGACTTTGTGGAAACTTGCAACCCAGCCACGCCCCCTCAACTCACCCTCACCCCAAGCCAGAATCCAATTCAGCTGACTTAGGAATTTCCTCTGTACAGTTGAGAAATTAAAGCTCTGAGATGCTGGTAACCTGCCTAGGGTCACACAGCTAGTCAGTATTCCAAGCCAGAACCTTCTGCTAATAACCATCACCATGTCAGAGCCTAAGGAGCTACCTAGCAGCATGGTACTGAGTGGTCAGTGGAGCATCTCAAATGTGTGCCACCTTCTTGGCACCCACCCATCTACCCTGCATGTCACATGACATAAAAACTGAACTAGGAGCGAATAAAGCACACCTTTAATCCCAGCAGAGGCAGGGGGATTTTGGAGTTTGAGATTAGTCTGCCCTATGTGTCCAGTTGAAGCCCAGACAAAGTTACACAATGAGACCCTGACTCAGAACAGGTGTCTACTACCAAGCCTGACCAGCTGAGTTGCATCCATCCTAGAGACCCATGTGGTGGAGGGAGAGAACTGCCTCTCTTAAGATGTCTTCTGGCCTCTACATGTGTGTCTACATACATAAACATGCACATAACACCAGACACCCCGCAACCCTGCCTAAGGAGGCTCCGCCATCTCTGCTTTTTGGATGAAGCTGTGGACGCCAACTGTCTTCATAGAGACAGTGAATGGCAGGGATGCCCTTGGAAGTTGTCTGGCCTGATGTCAGTTGGTGAGCACCCCAGGAGCCTGAAAGATACCTGCCTCAGAGGGATGGCCACCGAGGGAGAGGAAGATCCTGGGGCAGGGGAGATGCTGTCCAGTAAGACAGAGCAGGATGGCTCGCATCCAGGAAGAACCTTGCCAGGCCTCCACACAGCACCTGCTACCCAAGGTCAGGACCCCTCCCTGGACCACACACTGTCCTCCTTGATGGTCTCCACTTCTGGGAGGCGGCCTTCTTTTGGCTCTCCAAAGTTCTACCAACAAAAACATGGATGCTGTGCTAAGTATGTGTGTTGGCTGTTTTCTCTTTCTGCTGTTTTGCTTTTTTTATTATGTATTTGTTTGGCCCACAGGTATATCTGTGTGAGGATATTGAGCCTTGGAGTTACAGACAGTTATGAGCTGACTGGTGGGTGCTAGGAATCAAACCCAGATCCTCTGGATGAGCAGTCAATGCTCTTAACCACCGAGCCATCTCTTAGTCCCTTGCTGGCTGGTTTTGTGTCAACTTGATACCAGCTAGAGTCATCAGAGAGGAATGAGCCTCAGTTGAGGAAATACCTCCATGAGATCCAGGTATAAAGGCATTTTCTCGTTTAGTGGTCAACGGGGAGATCCCAGCCATGGTGGGCAGTGCCTTCCCTGGGTTGCTGGTCCTGGGTTCTATAAGAAGGTTAGAGAGCCAGTCAGTGGTGGCACACACCTTTAATCCCAGCACTCGGAAGGCAGAGGCAGGTGGATCTCTAAGTTTGAGACCAACCTGGTCTACAAGAGCTAGTTCTAGGACAGGCTCCAAAGCTACAGAGAAACCCTGTTTCAAAAAACAAAAGCAAAAGAAAGAAAAAAGGAAGGAAGGAGGGAAGGAAGGAAGGAAAGAAAGAAAGAAGGTGGGCTGAGCAAGCCAATGAGTAGTGCCTCTCCATGGACTCTTCATCAACTTCTGCCTCCAGTTCCTGACCTGCCTGAGCTGCTGTCCTGACTTCCTTTGGTGATGAACAGTGCTGTGGAAGTATAAGCCAGATAAACCCTTTCCTTTCCAGCTTGCTTTTTGGTCATAGTGTTTCATCACAGCAACAGAAACCCTGACTAAGACAGTATAGAAGGCGGGCACACCAGGGAGTTGCTCCCACTAGCCTGAAACCTGAGGGATGGTTAAGGCCAGCTTTGTATCTCTCTGTCCCTCTTCTGTCTCTCTGTCTCTCTGTCTCTGTCTCTCTTTCTCTCTCTCTCTCTCTCTCTCTCTCTCTCTCTCTCTCTCTGTGTGTGTGTGTGTGTGTGTGTGTGTGTGCTCTCCATCATTAAACTCCTCAAAAAAGGATTCTTAGAGTGCCTCCATGTCCTCCTTCACACCTGCTTTCAAAAAACTGCATTCTGGTGGAGCATGCTTTTAATCCCAATCCTCGGGTGGATCTGTGATCTGTGTGAGTTCAAGGCCAGCCTGGTTTACAGCCTGAGTTCCATGACAGCCAGGGATACGTAGAGAAACCCTCTCTCGAAAAACAAAAACAAAAAACACAAAACAAACAGAAAAACCCAGCTACACTCTTAGAAGTGGTCCCTCCTTCCAGTGAGGAGGACCTGTGGACCGCAGCACCACGCCTAACACCACCAGAGACTTTAATATTTGCTTCAGATCAGGCAGAGCATCTCTACCCTCGGAGAGGCTCAGTGACTCCTATGAAAGTCTAAAATGCCAGATCTAAGCTAAACTCACTCATTCATCTGGCTCTCCACCCTCTCTTCAATCACCTGCTCTACCATCCAGTCTCCCTCTCCTCCATCCATCCATCCATCCATCCATCCATTACCCACCAGTCCATCTACCCATGGACACACTCATCCAGCAAGCTATCTGTGGTCCATTCATCCAACCTACTACACATCCACACATCTATCCATCCACCCTTCTATACTGCCATCCATGCATCTACCATCCACCTTTCATCCATCTGTCTACCCATCCATCCATCCACCTCCCCACCTGTCATCTATCCATTCATCCATCTATCCACTTCTCATCTATCCCTCCATCTACCTTTCCTTCCTTCCTCCCATCCATCCACCTGTCCTCCACCCATCTATCCAGCTGTTACCTATCCACCCATCCATTCAACTATCTCCCATCACCCCATAGGATACACTCAGCACCTATCACTGTTCTTAGCCTTGGCCAGTCTCAGAACTCCCAAATTCATTCCCTGGTTACTGCCCCTGAGGACAGACATGGGCCCAAAGGAAAACATGTAAAACATGTCCAGGAACATCCGGACATTGTCATGGTCATCGGTCAATGCACTGTCATGGTGTCATCTCATCTGGGGCTTCTTATTGAGTCTTCCCAGACTTCCCTGGGACTAAAATTTGTGTTTAGAATATGAAAGGAATGACCAAAGACTCTTCAGGATTGCTGCCAGGGTCCTCCTGGTCCTCTCTGGTGGGAGGCCTGGTACCTGCTTGTGGATGATTACTAGGTCATGCTGTCCTAGGCCCACTGGGTCCCTGCACCTGGTTGAGTTGAATCTTTGGGAGAGAAGGCTTTCCACTCTGCCTCCAGGCCCCTGAGCACCCAATCCTGCTCCACAACCAAGAGTGCTTGAGAGTTTCTACAAGACTGGCCCATTTCTGGAGTTTCTGGATTTTTTGTTGTTGGTGGTAGTGGTTTTTTGTGTTTTTTTTTGTTTTGTTTTACTTTTTTTTTTTTTTTTTTGCCTTTTCATGATAGTCACTTAGAAAGTCTGTGTCCTAGAGAAGCCCCAGCCAAGGCCGAGGGCCACAGCCTTGACCATCAGCCCTGGCACAAGAGAACACAATTTCCCAGCACATACTGCTTAATGTTTAACCTCCTGTGGGGCTTCCAACTGCTAATGACATGACATTAACTCTGCACAAATAAGACGGTTCAGAGGAGCCAACCCCAGTCCACAGGGCATAGACCAAACACTACCCCCTCTAGCCTTTGAATTCCTCAAGCCAGGACTGGGAACAGGGGTCTTGGTTTACTACATCATGCAGTAGAGGTCTCAGATGCAGTGGGGGGCTCAGGGAATACAGTGAGACTCATAAGGAATGCAGTGGGGAGGGCCACAGAGAATGCAATGGGGGATTAGGGGCTGCAGTGGGGCTATCGGGGT
This sequence comes from Microtus oregoni, assembly GCF_018167655.1. Classification (NCBI taxonomy): domain Eukaryota; kingdom Metazoa; phylum Chordata; class Mammalia; order Rodentia; family Cricetidae; genus Microtus; species Microtus oregoni. Next base: position 11,451,934 of record NW_024543084.1, on the reverse strand, counting down.
ATACAATGGGATTCTCAGGACCAACTTCCTCCCTGTGTTCAAGTCTATTAAAAAAACTGCCCCTGCCATCTCCTCTGCTGAGCTCAGTCAGAGCTGGGCCACGGCTGGCTTTCCTGTCTTCTGTGCACTCCTGTGGGCCTAGGAAATAAACCATAAACTGTCTTATGCTGGACAAGGAGTAGGTGCTGAGGCAATACCTGGGAACACGTTGTTGGTGTAGGGGAAGGCTGGAAGGGGAAGACAGCCAGTGCTCTCCCCAGTGGGCTTCTGCTACAGCAGGGATGGCTGCCCTCTTGCACCGTCATGGGGCAGGGCAGACCAACTAGGCCCTTGCTGAGGGTTATTCTTGAGGTATTGACTCCCCTCCCAAAGACAGGGAGCCAAGGACAGGGCTTGGGGGTATCCTCACCCCTAAAGGAGCATCATGAGACATGAGCATGTGGATCATGATACACACACACACACACACACACACACATCTCTGGAAGCTTCTTCATGGTGTTTTGGGTTTCCTGTCCCCAGCACTAACGGTTAACACTCACTCAGGGGACTGCTTCAGACTTCACCCTGGATCCAGACCTCACTCCAAATCTTTCTCCAACTCAGCACCTAACTTGTCCCCTAGACAGTTTACAAAAAAGAAAGATGGGGCAGAAGGGCAAGGGTCCTTCGACTACCTAACACTCCGAGAGTATCCTCTGAGCCTCCAGCTTGGCACAGTTTCTGTCTACACCTGCAGTGAAGGCAGCGGTGAGATGAACTGAGTGTGTGGGGAGTTGCAGGAAGGAGGAAACTTGGGCTGGACACCAAGCCTCATGGGTATTTAAATTTTCTGTCCTGTGTGAGGTGGCAATTCCCTGATGACAGGTAGCTTCTCCTCTGTTCTCACCATACCATGAGCAAACTCCTCCCATTTGCCCCAAACCCACCTAGAGCAGGTTCTCCACCCACGGGTTGTCTCCAGTGTTAAACACTTCCAGGCCCTGTCAACTGTGAATCTCTTCTTAGATTCTGAGGCCAACGGGGCTTGCTCTGAAGAGCTTAGACCCCAGAGCTGATGATGGAAACCAAAATCCTAACCCCACAGTTCCACAAAAGAAATCCCTTCAATGGGAAGCCTGGCCCCCCGCTGAGCCCATGAATTCCAGAAACCAGGTGTCAAATCTCCAGCCACTTGGTGGTTCAGGCTTGGGTGTGGCAGGGGGAGACAGATAATCATTTGAGGACAGTAAATAAAGCCACAGGGTAGGTGAGGTGAGAGCCCCTTCACCTTTGGCATCCATTAGCCAAGTCTTATCTGCTCTCTCTCTCTCTCTGCTTGTCCTGTCCTCTGTCTATTTGCTTAGGTGGGGACAGATGGACATCAGAGTAAACAGGGCCCCAATGGGGAGTCGGCCAAAGGGACACAGTCAGGAGACAGCCTTAGCAGAAGCCAGGTCAGAGCCCGGATCAGAGGGAGTCTACGGCACAGTCACACTGAGCTGACTGCGGCTACAACCAAGGAGTTATACATACTCCCAGGCTAGCCCCACTGTCCTAGGCTAAACCACAGTCCCCAGTAATCATGCCACAAATGTAACACTGAGACCCAGAAACAGAGACACTCCCTTGTAGATCATATGACACCTCATCCAACCAGTCAGGAGCAGAGTCATGGCCTGGCTTCAAGTCTCCTACCCTCGGGATTCCAGCATGTGTTCAGGTGGTCCCAAGGCATGAGGAGGTCCTGGAAAATAGAGTGCCCTGCTGTCCTCTGGGCCCCACCAACCTGTCTCAGCCACGCAGCTCAGGGAGAAGCTGTGTTTGAGGATACGGTTCAGATCCATAGCCTGTTGGCTGTGAATTTTTCTCTCTACCAAGCCTCCAGAAATTTCTGAGAAAACTCCTAGGATGGACCCTCTGGTCACTACGGTGCATGAGTGTCAGAGTAGGAGAGACAGGGCTCACAAATAGCTCTCTCAAAGGACACGGATAAGGCTTGTGGTCGGGGTTCAAAGGCAACTCCAGTGCTAGGAGCCCCGGCTTCCTCCCGCAGCCCACCCATAATCCTCTCCATGGCCCAGGAATGGAACTCTTGTCAGTGTGAGCCACCGTGTGTGAGGGGGGGAAAGCCGGAAGAGCCCAAGTCCACCTGCCTGCCAGACAGTGTTTATAACAGGATCAGAGCTGTAACCATACGTCTGCGGCCCACCTGTCACCTCAGCTGGGCATAGCTGCTTACTGTCTCTGCTCTACACGGTCCCACTCCCTGCCTGGCAGGAGCTCTGCCTTCCAACCTTGGCTAAGAACCTGCCTGGGGACATAGCCCTGCTCTTAGTCATCCTGATCCCCACCCTAGAGCAGTGGGGTTGCGGCCCCTACCCTCACCCCTGTGATTGCTAGAAAAGTCAGGGGACAACCCACATTCTCGGATGCATGAATTCACGTGACGGAGGCAGTCAGGGTACCTGATGCTCTGGTCGCTAGGTTGGCTTGAGGGTGTTATAGAAAGCAAGGTGACGGGTCCCACCCCATAGAGCCTGCTCAGTGGGGGGACTCCACCCAGGATTCGCTGTCAGAAGGATTTGTGTCTGCTCAGCCAACTCTGAACTCAGCCAGTCGCCTTGTGAGCTTCAGCCGAGGGCCCGTGAGGAAAACACCCAACAGAAGACTCTCTTATTTTTTCTTTTTTCTTTTCTTTTTATTTTATTTTTAATTTATTTATTATGTATAGAATATTCTGTCTGTGTGTATGCCTGCAGGCCAGAAGAGGGCACCAGACCCCATTACAGATGGTTGTGAGCCACCATGTGGTTGCTGGGAATTGAACTCAGGACCTTTGGAAGAGCAGCCAATGCTCTTAACCTCTGAGTCATCTCTCCAGCCCCCCAAATACCAAGCCAGACACAGAGCGCTGGGCAGAACTGGGTGCCCACTTCCTGATGGATAGTCTCCCTGGCCCAGTCCCTGTTCCTGCCCTAGCTCACTGCCCACATTTGCCCCTGGCCAAACCCAACACCTAGACTTTGCTGGCCCAAGGGCATCACAACCTCCTTACCCATACCTGCTCTTGGGAGGCTGAGGTTGCAAACACAGAGCTATGGCCCAATGCCAGGTCTCCAGCACCCATGCATCTGGGGATCGAGGTGGGAAACCAGACCTTGGAATTAAAAGAAAAGAAAAGAAAAAGCTCACCCAAGTGGGAGGAGAAAGCCATGTAGCCAGGTGTAGGCAGGCAAAACTGCCAGTGTGCACCCCCAGCCCTGTGAGGCTTCAGGGTCCATGCCCCTGTCCTCCTTCTTCCCCCCAACCACCCCCCCACTAGTCTCAGAAACAATCCCTGCCCAGCAGCATAGAGCAATGTAGCAGGGTCATCAGTATTAATATTAGTTATTGCTATTGATTTCAGCTTTAGGAAATTGATTTTCAGTCCAGGCCCTTTTATCAGGCTCTCTGCAGAAGACACAATGGGCACAGAGTCTAGAAGCTGCCTGCATACAGTTAGAGTTGCCAAACTCACCCCAGGGGACATGTGGGCCAGGAGCAGCCCAAAAGGATGGACACTGCAAAACAAACCTCTCTGACTCAGGTCAAGCACTGGGGAGGTCCTGGTTCACCGCAGGCCTCAACAGCCTCCCTCCAATGGCTCCAGTACCGAACAGGCTGCTGGGCCCAGAACAACAGGCCTAACTCCGGCTCTCAGATCTCTGCTGCTTCTCCTTAACTCCTCTGCATGCCCCTGTATCCTCACCCTGGCTCTAGAGCCCTAGGTTCGATACAGCCCCGATCTCTGGGACTTGTACTCATTCTAAGCTAACTGGGGCCACTGACAGCCCAGTCAGTAACCTGCTCCCCATGCAGGCACAAGACCTTGAATTTGACCTTTAGAAACCACATTTTAAAAAGCCAGGAATGGCGGTGAGCATTTATACTCCTAGTAGTGGGGAAGCAGAGGCAGGAGGATTAGTGGAGCTCACTGGCCACCCAGCCTAGGCTAATCGGCAAGTTCCAGGCAAGGGACAGACCTTGTCTCAGAAAACAAGGTGGGGGGCTGGTGAGATGGCTCCGTGGATAAAGGTAGTTGCTACAGAACCTGATGGCCTGAGTTTGATCCCTGGGACCCGCATGGTAGAGGGAGATAAGTAACTCCCACAGGGTGTCCTCAAGGACGGTGGCACACATGTATATACATACATACACTAAAATGTATATTTTTTTAAGTAGACAGCACCTGAGGAATGACACCCCAGGTCCTCTGGCTTCCACACGTATTTATACACACGAATAGGCACATATACGCACTTTTGAGTACACACAGTCAATTCCCTCTTCCGCACCCACCCTCCTGGATTCCACTTAATGAACGTGTCCAGTGTTAGCCTTAGGATAAGAGAGAAGAAGGAGAAGATGATGAGGATGATATGATGATGATCTCAGCCCAGCAGCTCCCACCCTCTGGTCCCTCAGCCTTCCGAGTATCCGGCTTCACACTGCTCTGGTGCAGTAAGGAACCACTGAGCTTCCCTCTTCCTCCTACTGGCAAGACTGGTGTGTCCCTTGTCTCCAGTGCCCGAGAGGCACTAGAAAAAGTCCAGGGCATCTGGCAACAAGTGAAGGGCCCTGGAACTGGGAGTGCCGGCAGGCTGTGGAACGGGTCTTCCCAGAGTTACATCTTCGAGCTCCCCTTAAAAGTGACATTGGGCCAAATTACTTTAAATATTGTTTTAGCCAATTACCAGCCTACAAATTAATTGTTCACAGCAGGCGGAAGGCAGGGTAAGGGGGTGGCTGGGGGACTGCTGAGGAGTAATTACACAGCAGCCAAAGAGGCGGGCTTTACTCTTAGATTTTAATTAAAGCTAGAGAATTCCCTTCCACCCCATGCACAAACACAATCCACGGCAATGTCCCCGAGCTCTGCACTCTAACTGATTTATTATCTGCCACAGAATGAAGCGGAGGCCCCCAGCCCCACCGTCAGTGTGACACAGCAGACATGGAACGGGCCTACAGGAACCCTGGTGGCCGTTCCCAACCCAGCTCTGTGACTACAGAGAAGTGAAGAAGAGTGAGCCTCCAACACAGGGGTCCCTGGAGTCAGAAGCCAGAGTGAGGTATTGGGACAGTCCCATGCAATGCTAGCGCTAACAGAAGCTCCCTTCATCTCCCCAGCAGGTGACACTCTGGGCTGGGTGGGGCTGGAGGTGGTGTCCAGCCACACTCAGATAAAGGACACACTTGTGTCCCTAAGGAGCTAGAATCTTCTACTTTAATCGATTAATTTATTTGAAAGTAAGGATGCCAGGGACTGAGGAGATGGCTCAGTGGTTATGAGCACATGTTCTTACAGAGGACCTGGGTTCAGTTCCCAGTCACCCGCACAGAAGCTCACAACCATCCATAACCTCAGGAAATACGATGCCCTCTTCCGACCTCCATAGGCACCAGGCATGCGAATAGTGCACAGACACACAAGCAAACAAGACATTTGTGCACAGAAAAATAAACCTAAAATGAAGATTTTTTTTTCTTTTTTTAGTTTTTCAAAATAGAATTTCCCTGTGTAACAGCCCTGGCTGTCCTGAAACCCAGAGATCCATCTGCCTCTGCTTCCCGAGTGTTGGGACTAAAGGCGTGTACCAATAAGAGCAATCAAGAAAGATGCCAAGGGATCACTCCTGACTTAGAGACAGACATACTAATGATTCCACAGTCACAGTCCAAGAGGACAGGAAGGGTTCTGCCTGGCCCTGCTCCCTTCTTCCCAGAACTCTCTTTTATTCTCTCCCTAGATTCCACAACAGACTGAGAGGTGGAAGGCGGAACAAGCACCAGCCTCATAACCTCCAACCAGATCACTGCTCACTGCCTCTCACCACACAGGGCAGTGCACCCCAAAGCCCACTGACTCAGCCAGCCTTCCCCAACCCAAATCAATAGACAAGCCCAGTCCCAGGGCCACTGTCCTCCATCAGGTCCCCCTTAGATGAGACTGGATCTAAGGATCAATACATGGGGTTATCATGTGTGTGCTTGCTGGGGTTGCACTGCTCTGCAGTCCTCTGGCGTGAGGTGAACCCACACTGCCAGCCACTCCAGCAGTCTGGCAGGGCTCAGGCAGACGCATGCAGTCCCACATCTGTGCCACCAGAGTTGGAAGGCAGAGCTCCTAGTTCCCGCCACAGCAAAGGAGACCCTCGGGTCTCCCCTAGCCGATCTAGGCCACAGTTCCGTCGTGTCTTCACATCGGTGGACAGTGGGAGGCCAGACCTCTGGGAATATACATTTCCAGCTTTATAAACAATGCCAACCAGTTTTTCAAGGCAACCAGTCAGTTGAGTGTTCTCAGCATCCAAGAAACAAGGTTGCCCTGTCTCCTCAGAATGCCAAGCCCTGCCAGAGTCTAAAGCCTTCCCACAGAAGCCATGATGTGCCCCTGGGGCTCAAGTGGCCATACCCTCACAGCTCCCTCGACAGAATAAAGATCCCAATACTTACTTTAATATCTTATTTGTAAAGTCCCCAGGTGAGGTGTCTGTTCATTTCCTGCTGGTTAGCTGTTATCAGCTTGCAGAGGGCCCTTACAGATATATCACCATGGCAGATGTCCAGACACCAACGACATCCTGAGGACTTCATCTCTTCTGACACCTCCGAGCTGGGATAAATATTTCATGAAACCTGGTGCACGGCTGCCAAATATTTCCCCACAATCTGACCTACACAGAATGTTCATGCTTCATGCGGTCCTTTCAAGGTTTTGCGCTGATGGTAGGTGTCCAGGCCAGTAGCACTGATTCCCTGTGCCCTCCTCCAGCCATCCCCCGTCTGGACTCCTCTCCTAACCTAGCTCTTTCCACTGGCCCAATCAGCTTCCTGATGGCTGGGCCATTGCCTGCCTTAGGTTGGGAGCCCTGAGTTGCTGTGGACTCCTCTGGCCGTGGCTGCTGTTTTACCTACTGTGATTGTCACCTGGACAGGACTTGGAATCATCTAGGAGTCACACACCTCCGGGGGTGTCTTTAGGGTGTTTCTAGAGAGCCTGAGCTGAGGAGGGAAGATCCACCCTAGGCCTGAGTGACATCATTCAGGGGTCTGGGATCCTGAAATGAGTAAGAAGAAAGAGAGAAAGATTTGAACCCCAGCAACGGTGTGACGAACTACTTTACCTTCCTGCCACTGTGGTGAACTATACTCTCAATCTGTGAGCCAAAACAAACTGTTCCTTCTTAAGCTCCTTTGGTTGGGTACGCTGTCCCAGGGACAAGGAAAATAATGTCATTGCCGACATCACAGCTGGACGGGTACACAGCAAGCGATGCCTCCACGGGCCACCTGGTACTAAAGCTATTTTTTCTACCTAGCAGGGTGACACCAACCACCTGATGTCTTTGGCTGAGGGTCCCTCCCAGGATGGCTACATGGGCTGACATTCAGTGGGACTCTTGTGCTGTCCCCTGAAGAACAAGATTCCCTGTGGTGACATGGTGCCTGGACCACTGAGCCAGGAGCTGTGAAGAATAAGATACAAATGCCCATTTCCACCTCGGCTTCTGTGCTGAGGGCTGCCTACAGAGAACAGCATCTCCTCACACTGTCCTAGGGAAGATGGTCCAGCTTTAAGCAACATTGCCACTGTGGCCAGTAGCTGGGCCTCCTCTGCACGGCTGTCTCTCCCTCGCAAAGCCTGAAGCTGCCGGGCATGCGTGTGACATACCCACTAACAGTGTCTTTGTTACAGGTTCCTTTTCTTTTTCTAGTTCATTACGGTGAGTAGTTAGGTGATGGGTATGTTCTATGTGTCTGGTGTGTGCGCACATGCGTGTGCGGGTTCATGTACCCACGCACACATGTGCAGAGGTGAACATAAGCCATCCTGCTATATCACTGTCCACCTTATGCCCTTGGCACAGGGTCTCTCACTGAACCTGGAGCCAGGCTGAGTGGCCAGCAAGTCCCAGAGATCCTCCTGTCTCCACCCCAACTCCATAGCACTGGTTATACCACTGTGCCACCACTACTGGCTTTGACCTGAGTGCTGGAGATTTAAATTGAGGTCCCCATGGTTGTACAGCTGGCCTTTCCACCCGGGAGCCAGTGCCCCGGCTCCATCTTTCCTTCTCAAGGCATTCCGTGTGTCAGAGCACTGCCTTTTCTGCATCCTTGGAGGTTTGGGTTGTTCATCTTTGTCTCCGTTCTCCTCAAATCATTTTCTTATTGCCCGCCGGTTTCTTAAGGTGGCATTTCATTTCTGCAGATCTACTGCAGATCTACGAATTTTCCAAAGTAACTCGGGGCTATTAGATCCTGACACAGCCGTACGTATATCTCACTCTGATCAGAGAAGAGACCTTTACAATTCCAGTCTTTTTGGAAGCACTGAGACTTGGTCTATGCCTAAACGTCTGTCTGTCCTAAAACTGTTCCATGTGTAGGAAAAGAACGTGAGCTCTCCTGTGGGTACAGCGATGGGCTGCTTAATTTGTTGACTTGACACAAGTTGGAGTTACCTGAAGAGGAAACCGTAAGAGAAAATACCCCCACTAGCACGGCCTTTGGGCAAATCTATGGGCCATTTTCTTAATTCAATGATGTAAGAGGACCCAGCCCACTGTGGGCTGTGCCATTCCTGGGCTGGTGGTCTTGAGTACTACAAGAAAGCAAGCTGAGCAAGCCAGTAAGCAGGGTTTGTCCATGGCCTCCGATGCAGTAAGCAGTGTTTGTCTATGGCCTCTGATGCACTTCCTGCCCTGATATCCCTGATGATGGACCGTAACGTGGAAGTATAAACCCAACAACCCCTATCCTCCCTAGGCTTTTGGCCAGTGTTATCACAGCAGCAGAGAAAAAGCTGGGATGAGCATTCTGTGGAATTTGAAAGACGGTGGAGAGAGATTTTTATTTCCTCGCCAGTTTTCTTTCCAGTTGTTACAGCTGTTTTGCTATTGAAAGTGGGGAATGTAAGTTTCCTCCTGCTCTAATAGAGTTATCTGTTTCTTCTCTGGTTTTGACTCATTATTATAAGGCTCTGTTATCAGGTGCACACATGGTTTATGATAAGTTTTCATTCACAGGGGATCGATCCTCTTATCATTACGTATTCCCCTTCCTTATCTATAGTTATAACTTTTCTACGAAAGTCTGTTTTGACCATTTAGTGTTCCCACACCATCTCTCTATTGGAGGATGTTTGCACTGTCTTTTTGTAAATATTTATTTATTGTGCTTTAGATGTATGATGCATGAGCGCCCGAGTATATGCATGTGGATCACGAGCATGTAGGAACCAGAGGAGATCTGTCAGAGCGCCTGAACTTGAATTACAGATGGTTGTGAGTCAACAGATGAGAGCCAGCAACCAAACCCAGCTCCTCTTCAAGAGCAGTAAGAGTCCTCTTAACCACTGACGCATCTCTCCAGCCCCAGAAATATCCATGCCCCCCCATTTTGTTGCCAGGTAGGCTTCAGACAGGTTAGGTAGCCCAGGCTGGCCTGAAATGGGCAAGCATCTTACTCAGACTCCCAAGTGCTGGGATTTCAGGTGCGCACCACCACACCTGGCAGGAGTATGTTTTTCTGTTCGGTTACCTTCAACCTATTTAAGCCTATGGTTGTAAAATGAGTCAGCCTCGCAGGCAGCTTATAATTGTGTCATGTTGTTTCCATCGGTCTGCTAGTCCCAGCCTTTTAATTGAAGGTTTAATCTGTTTACATTAATGTAGTTCCTCATAAAAAAAAAAAAAGAACAAACTCCTATCGCGTTTTTACTACTTGTTGTCTACAGACCTTTGTTGCTCCTGGGATCCTTCACTATTTCACACCTTGCACAAAGTAGGTGCTTCTCATGTACCATTTGAGTTTCACTGTAATCTCTCCTATAGGTGTTTTGGTTCTTTCTTGGGCTGCTTTGGGGGTCACACTTCACATTCTGTAACCATGCAGGCGCAATTAACACCAACCTAATTTAAGCAGTATCCGCAGTCTCTGCTCCTGGACCTCCCGAATCACATCTTTATACAACTTGTAATTTTAAAAATGTCTTTTCAATAAGACACATGAGAGAGAGAGATCCCAACTGAGAGGCATCCGTGCTGTCTCGTCGACTTCCCCGTGTTGGGACCGTTTCCTGAGTTCCTTATCTCCTCACTAGAGCTGACTTTCGGCCTCAGGTTTTTACTTTCTGAAAGTTTTGTTCGCAGAACAGGTCTGGAAACGGCAAATGATCTCCATCATTTTTCTTAATGCTATGTGTGTGTGCAAGAGAGAGAGAGAGAGAGAGAGAGAGACAGACAGACAGACAGACAGACAGACAGAGGGAGAGGTGCAGATGCATGTGGACATGTGCAGGCTAAAGGAGGAGCAGGATGTCCTGTTCCATCACTCTCCTCTTGTCCCCTTGCGTCCAGGCTTCACACTGAAGCTGGAGTTAGACAGCCCAGCAAGCCCAGGGGACCTCGCTGTGTCTCCTCCTCCACAGATCTGAGGCTCCTGGGGTACACAGCCACAGCCAACTTCTTACTTGGGTTCTGGGGGTTTGAACTTTGCTACCTGCTGATCCATCTCTCCAACCTCTATATCTTATCAAAGAAAAAATCTTAAATTCTTAAAATCTTAAATTCAAAAAAAAAATTTTTGTTTTGCTTTGTATTTTTTGTTTGTTTGCTTCTGTTTGAGACTGGGTCTCACTGTGTAGCCCAAGCTGGCCAGAAACTCATAGAGACCCACAACAACCTGGCCTTAAATTCTTCATTTTGTTTTGTTTTGTTTTTTGAGACAGGGTTTCTCTGTACAGCAGTCCTAGCTGTGCTGAAACTAGCTCTTGTAGATCAGGCTAGCCTTGAACTCAAGGAGATCTGCCTGCCTCTGCCTCCTAAGTACGGGTATTAAAGGTGTGTACCACCACCACCCAGCTAAATTCTTCATTTTTGAAGTATGGTTTTTGTTAGATGTTCTTGCTCGGCAGGACTTGCTTTTACCCTTTGACAATATCATCTGCCTGCAGACACCCATGGTTTCTACTGAGAAGCTGTCTGTGGCTATGCTGAGGGTCTCTGGCAATATATATGTCTTGTTGTTTCTCTCACTACTTGAAAAAAAAATTTTTTTTGAGCTAGAAAAACGGCTCAGTGGTTAAGAGTACTTCCTGCTCTTCCACAGGACCCAACTTGGTTCCTAAAAAGTCAGATAGGGAAGCTCAGAATGGCCTATAACTCCGACTCCAGGCAAACAGCCCTTTTCTGTTCTCCATAGGCACCCAAACACACACACACACACACACACACACACACACAGCAACACACAAATAAATTAAATTAGAAAAATTTTGTTACGTTTTATATTGGGAGGGACATAAGCCCTTGAATGTATCTGGAGGTCAGAAAACAATTGATGGAGGGCGGTTCTCTCCTACCCTGTAGGTCCCAGGAATCGAACTCAGGCTGTGAGGCTTGACAGCAAGCACCTTTACCTCCAGAGCTATTTTGCCACCTCTCTTTAACCACCTTCAAGAATTTTTGTTTTGTTTTGTTTTAGTTTGGTTTGGTTTGGTTTTGGTTTTTCAAGACAAGGTTTCTTTATATAATCCTGGCTGTCCTAGAACTCACTCTGTAGACCAGGCTGCCTCTGCCTCCCAAGTGCTGGGATTAAAAGTGTACCACCACTGCCCCCGTCATTTTCAAGATTCCTTGCCTTGGAGCTTAGAAGTTAAAAAGCACTTACTGTTTGCTTCATCAGTGGACCAGAGTTCAAATCACAGTACCCACACTGGGTGTAACTTCAAGGGACCCAATGCTCACTTCTGGCTTCCATGGGCAGCTGCCCACACAGGTGCACACGCACACACACACACACACACACACACACATAACTATTTGAAGTATATCCTATGCTTGCTTCGATCTGATTACAGTGTGTCTCGAGTAGGTCTATTGAGTTAATCACTCTTGGGCTTTCATAACTGGTCTCCCATCCTCTGATGACAGCGGCATCAGCCGTCCACTTATTCTACACAAACTCTAAAATACACAAGCAATTGTACCCACTGCTAGTCGCTTCCAACAGTGTGTGGTACACATGCATACATACAGGCAAAACACTCAGGCACTAAAATTTAAATAATAATAAAGAAATGCTATTCTTGGGGTTGGAGAGCTAGATGACTTAGTGGTGAAGAGCACTTGCTGCTCTTGTAGAGAATCCAGCACTCAGGAGACAGAGATAGGTTGAACTCTGCAAATTCAAGGCTATCCTTGTCTAAGTAGCACATTCTAGGTCAGCCAGAGCTACATAGTGAAAACCTACCTAAAAGAAAATGTGTGGCTGGGCGGTGGTGGCGCACACCTTTAAAGCCAGCACTCGGGAGGCAGAGGCAGGTGGATCTCTGTGAGTTCAAGGCCAGCCTGGTCTACAAGAGCTACTTCCAGGACGACTAAGGCTGCTACACAGAGAAACCCTGTCTCGAAAAAAATCAAAAAAAAAAAAAAAAAAACAAGAAAGAAAGAAAAGAAAAAGGGGAGGGAGGGGGAGGGGGTCTAGGGGAGGGGAAGGAAAATGGGAAGAGGGGAGGAGGTGGAAATTTTTAATAATAATAATAATAAGAAGAAGAAGAAGAAGAAGAAATAAAAATGATTGTACAAAAAAAGAAAAAAGAAAAGAAAAAAAATGTGTGGGAACTAGAAAGATGGCTCAATAGTTAAGAGCTCTCTTTGAGGACCCAGGTTCAATTCCCAGCACCTACATGGGAGCTCTCATATGGTTTGCCTTAGATCTAAGACAATTCCTCCTCCTCCTCCTCAGTAACTCCAGTTCCAAGAGTTCTGAAACCCTAACACAGACATACATGTAAGCAGAACAACAATACACATAAAATAAAAATAAATCATTAAAAAAAGAAAGCCACCCCGCACTACAGATGAGAATGAACAGACCCTGAGGGCATGGGTGTAGGGGAGCTGACCCCACCCTCTTGGCTGAAACCTGTGGCCGCAGGGACCCAGACTGACCAGCTCAGCTACCACCCAGGCCCACAAGCCGGGCCTTGTGTTGGCCCAACCTAACATCTACCCCCATCTAGGACCTGCTGGAGTGCGTGAAGGGACTGGTCCTGTAGAGCGATACCTGCAGGATCTCCGTGACTCAGGGTGGCCCTGGGATATCCCAGAGGAGTTCCGGTGAGGATCCAGTGAGGATGGTGTGCCAGAAGCCAGAGGTCTTGAGTCAGACCAGTGACTCACAGCAGTGAGTGTTGGCTAGGGAAGCTGATAGGACAGAAGGGTATTCGGTGTGACATGGAGGCTCCCAGGGCCACCAGGTCGAGTGAGGGGGCTTTGGAGAGGCAGGGAAAGAGTGGGAAGCAAAGAGGTGAGAGGGCAGGTTTGTTTGTTTTTGTTTTGTTCTTGTTTTTGTTTGCTTGCTTTGTTTGGTTTGGTTTGATTTTTAAGTTTTTTTGTAGAGGGCACTGTAGGGGTGAGGGGAAGATATTGGGGCCCAGGAGGTGAGTGGAAATGGGGTGCATGATGTGAAATTCCCAAAGAATCAATAAATAAGTTAAATTTTTTAAAAAATGTGTGCTCGCACGTGCATGCGTGTGTGTGTGTGTGTGCTCGCACGTGCATGCGTGTGTGTGTGTGTGTGCTCGCAAGTGCATGCGTGTGTGTGTGCTCGCACGTGCATGCGTGTGTGTGTGTGTGCACATGCACACTCGTGCCTCTTGCCCATCGTCTCACCTCCTCTTCCCTCATCTCGACTGCCCATGCTAGCCATGCTTGTTAGTTCCCTGAATCCTCTCCTCCCTCCACATCCCATCCAGCGCTGCTGCTGCTGCACACGGCCCGTGCAGTTCTGTTGCCCCCAGCACACCTCCCACATTTCCACTGTACTAGAATGTTCTCCGGCCTGCTAGTCAGCTTGTTCAGATGTTCATTTCAGGACTCATATTTATCAATTGCAAACTTTCTCCTTGTAGATTCCAGGTATCCCCTGGAATTCTCTGCTGCATCACGTGTTCACTGACGTGGTTCCTTTGCGGGTCCCTCTGTGGTAGCTGCCACAGCTGCACAGCTGGCAGGTCTGTTCGCTGCCGTCCTGATCCTCCCCCTGGCATATCTTGCAATAGTTTTGAGGTCTGGTTATACCTGTTCCCACTTTCTGATGAATCCCCTCAGGCACTCCAGCACAGAACACAGCAAGCCCTGACCTAGCTTCCTGCTCAAGGGAAATGTTCACTTTCCTTCTTGCCAGAATTTCTGATGTTCCATTTGGGCCACCCCCATGGATCTAAAGCTCGGTTTTAACCTACGTTGGTTACTCTCCTTGTTGCTTCAACAAAATACCTGACCAAAGCAAGTTAAGGAAAGAAACTTTCATCCTGATTTACACTTAGGGTATCATACTGTTACAGTAACCTTGTTCAGCATGGCTTTCTTTTCTCCTCCTCTTCTCCACCTTCCTCCTCAGAGCAGCAACAAGGTTTACAGATTACCTGCCTTGCTGTGCTTTTTCTTTAAACTCTACTAGACTGTCCTGCTGCTTCTCTCGGAGTCTGGGCCTACATTCTTTTAAGGCCAGGAGCCCAAATGAGGGACCCCAATTTCCCTAGAAATTCATGGTGCCCAACATGGGGCTCCCCTAAATTTCCAGTAACAGTTCTGTCATGACATGGAAGGCACAATAGCAACCCAGGAAGATACCATCCCAGAATCGGGAGACTGAATACATGGTCTCAGCAGTCAGAAAGCAGAGACTAAATGGGGAGTGAGGCCCCGCTATCAAACATCAAGGGCAGTCCCCAGTGACTCACTCCTTCAAGCAAGGCTTCACCTCCCAAAGGTTCTACTTCCTTTCCAAACAGCACCACCAACCGAGGGCCAAGTGTCCAAACATACAGCCATCTGGGGGCCAGTTCACAGTCTAGCCATGACACAGTGCAATGAAATTCAACCCTTGTGACATCTTGTCTGTTTGTGTGAGACAGGGTTATGTAGCTCCAGCTGGCCTCGAACTCACAGAGATCTACTTGCCTCTGCCTCCTGAGGGATGGGATTAAAGACGTGGGCCACCACGTCTAGCCAGGTGACATCTTTCAGACCTCTCTATCTCTAGCATTGATCTGCAGCTTCCTGTCTGAGTCTGAAAGCTTCCCCATCACCACATCAAGCAGTAGTCACCAACTGGTGCTGTATTTTATCTACAATATCTTTTATTTATTCTTGTTGGCTTATAGGTTTTTTTTGTTTTTGGTTTTTTTGTTTTTTTTTTTTTTTTGGTTTTTCGAGACAGGATTTCTCTGTGGTTTTGGAGTCTGTCCTGGAACTAGCTCTTGTAGACCAGTCTGGTCTCGAACTCACAGAGATCCGCCTGCCTCTGCCTCCCAAGTGCTGGGATTAAAGGCATGCGCCACCACCGCCTGGCTTGGCCTATAGTTTTAAGGATTTATTTATTTATGTATTTATTTATTTGGGGGTTTGGTTTTTGTTTTTGAGACAGGGTTTCTCTGAGTGGCCCTGGCTGTCCTGGAAGTCTCTCTCTGTAGACCTCAGAATTCAGGGATCCTCCTGACAGGATTAAAGGTGTGTGCCGCCACTGCCCAGAATTATTTTTATATGTGTAAATGTTTGCCTGAATGTATCTATCTATACCACATACATACCTAGTGCCCACAGAGGCCAAAAGAGGACATCCAATCCCCTGAAATAGGAGTTAAAGACAACTGTGAACGGTCACATGGGTGCTGGGAGTCAAAACCAGGTCCTCTGCAAGACCGGTATGCACTTTCAACAGCTGAGCCATCTCTCCAGCCCCTACCCACACACACATACTTTAAATCAACTCTAGATTACACATAACGTCAAAGCTGATGTGGGAGTGTCATATATCAATCTGTTGATTTCATTGGCTAAGTAATAAACAAACTGCTTGGGCTCATAGCTTAGAACATAGGTGGGTGGAGTAAACAGAACAGAATGCTGGGAGGAAGAGGAAGTGAGCTCAGACTCGACAGCTCTCCTCTCGGGAGCAGACGCCTCAGACAGAGACTCCATGCTCCGCTCTCCCGGTCAGACGCGATTCAGCTCCGACCCAGGATGGACATAGGCTAGAATCTTCCCGGTAAGCGCACCTTGGGGTGCAACACAGATGATTAGAAATGGGCTAAATTAATATGTGAGAATTAGCCTAGAAGAGGCTAGATAGAAATGGGCCAAGCGGTGTTTAAAAGAATACAGTTTGTGTGTTGTTATTTCGGGGCATAAGCTAGCCAGGCAGCCGGGGTGCTGGGGACGCAGCCCCGCCGCTCCTATTACTACACAAAGCAGCTGAGTGCAGTGTGAATAATTGCCAGGCTGCACTGTTTAGGGAATGACAACATGAGACCAAGTCTCTGCATGTCCAGCACACATGCAGTTTTTTTTTTTCAAATCTATCCAATCGGTGGTCACTTCGGTCCTCAGCATAGAATCTACCAGTGCAGAGAAATGGCTACGTTCGTGTGTCTGCTTATTTTTGCAGGAAGACCTGTGGCTTTCATTAGATTCTCAAAGGGGTCTATGACCAAGAACAAGAATAACAAAGTCAGATTCTTTAGGCTAGAGAAGGCATGGTCACTGGGCTAAAATCTCAGGTCTATCTCTAATGGGCCATGTGACTTTGATTTTTCTTTCCTGCTCTTAGTCTCAATGTCCACTCTGTCCTACGGGGACCCTGGTGGCTGAGCATGCCTGTAAGATGTCGTATCTGTTTGCACCCTTTTCCCACTCTGCTTTGGTGTCATGGGGTCCCCACTTCCAGGTCCTGGTTACACTTTGTCACAAGGCCTGGGCAAAAGGTGGGAGGAGGGAGGAAGCAGGTTTTTCCCCAGTTCCTCTCTGCTGTGGGCTTCTTCTCCGATTCCACTCTGGCAGGTGGCACTTCTTCCCAGAGTACAGTACACCCTGAGCTGTGATTTCTCTCAGACTCTTTCCTGGCCTTCCTACTCTCCCATCATCTCTGGGACCTGCCACCAGCACAGAGCCTGTCAGCTGAACACCCAGCACAAGCTTTGATGTTCCTTCTGCATCCTCCGATGAATAGACCATCCCTAAGTCCCTGGACACTGCCATTCTCTCGAGTGTTCCCACTGAGTTTACAATGGGGTAGAGATTCAAGCCAAGGATGCTTGCTAACCAGTCCGATGTCTGGGTCTAGCTCTGGCTGGACCCCTGAGTAAGGACACCAAAGCAGCTTCCTGGTATCAGTGGGCCTTCTGGTGAAAATTGAAGATTCCTGAGGCAGGACAGTTCTGAATGGCCAGCTCCTGGGAGAGCAAACTCACAGAATTAGTGCAGTTGTCCCACTGAGTGGATGTTAAGGACAGAACCTCTCCCGCCCCCATTTCCAAACACCCTCTTAGGCACACACCAGGAGGACAAGGATGCCCTTCTGGACAGAACTTCCAGGAAACAGGTCATGACACTTTTGAGCAGGGGGGGGGGGGGGAGGCATCTCCGTGGGATCCCCAAGGGATCTGTCTCCTCCACTACCTTAGGCCAACACAGGCCTTCCTTTCTCTTCCTATGGCAGGCCCTTTCTGATGATAGAGGAAAAGTGTGTTTTTGTTTTTTGTTTTGTTTTGTTTTTCAAGACAGGGTTTCTCTGTAGCTTTGGAGCCTGTCCTGGAACTAGCTCTTGTAGACCAGGCTGGCCTCGAACTCACAGAGATCTGCCTGCCTCTGCCTCCCAAGTGCTGGGATTAATGGCGTGCGCCACCACCACCCAGCTTAGAGGAAAAGTGTGAAATCAAGACCCAAAACTGTGCCTGGGCACGTGAGCTAATTGACTTTCCCATCATGGTGATAAAACACACAAGAAGCAAGTGCAGGGTGGGAGGGTTTATTTGACTCCATCATAGCAGGAGTAGTATGGCAGCAGGAGCCAGAAGCTACCCGCTCACATCTGGGCAGATCAGAAGGCAGAGAAAGGAACTGTGGCTCTTAGCTGGCTTTTGTAATGATGCAATGTCAGAATCCAGCTGCTGGGGCATCAATGCCAGCAGCCACCATTCTCCTCCCACCCTGAGAAAGCCTCTGTGAGTCCCCAGCTCACAGACTCCCTGGTGCCAGGGTCTCTCACCTAGGAAGTGAGTTTGCACCTAAGGGGTTATTAGTGGCTACATATCCCACTCCTGCCGGGGAATCAGAGAGCCTGGCTGCAGGCAGGAAACCTCCCCATCCTCAGAGAGGTGGAAGAAGAGACTCTCCTCTGCCCTGATTCCTCTCCTCAGAGCCCCCACCATTGTGTCTGTCTCCAGCGCTGGGGCCTGACTCGCCTAGGAGTCCCCACCATGCTGTTGCCCCGGTGCCTGTCTGTCCACGGCACTGAGAACTCTTTTAAAAAAATTCCTTAATCTCCAGTAATCTATCTCAGGATCTGTCTCGAGTACCAAACCCCACACCAAACCTTTCAGTTCCCTCCCTTTTCTTAGGGGTTGTTTAACTCTATTATGTGTCTTTGTACATGGATGTGCGGGTGAATCTGGAACTGGAGTTGCAGAGAGCTTTGAGCTGTCACGTGGGTGCTGGGAGCTGAACTGTGTTCCTCTGCAGGAGCGGAAAGCTCTCTTACCACTGAGCCATCTCTCTCCAGCCCTCTAGATTTCGTCTTTTTCCGCATTATTCATCCCAGGATTGCAGGGCCTGGGGAGGTCTTGTCTACATTCAGGGAGGGCCTTCCTTCCTCCGCTAACCCGATCTAGATGCCCGGATGTGTGCCCTGTTGGTGCCGTAGGTGCTTTTTAATCCCAACTAGTTGGTGATGGAAATTAATCACCACATCCCAGAACCCCTTTTTTGGTCATAAACTTAATATTATCGAATTGTTTAAGATGATATCAAAGTACTGACAGACGGACACCCCCACCCCCTTCCCAGCAGCCTCTATCCAGACAGTCTCATTGCTCACTTATCACAGTGACCCATCCATGTGGCCAGGAGCTGGTCTGCCCTGGATTCCGATGGCATTGGTTTTTACCAGTGTCGGTGTCTTGCCTTGGCCCAGCTGTCTGTCTGATCCTGTGGGCTCCCCGCTTGGCTGTGAAGTTTCTCAGACTTTCCATTTCTGGGATGACCTTGGCTATTTGAGCCAGGTGCTTTGTAGAACATTCTCAGTTGGGCTTCATCTGCCACGTCTCTGGCTAACCCAGAGTGATGGGCTCTTGAGAAGAAGACCAAAGAGGAGACACCTCCTTCTTGTCCTGTCACATCAGGGGTGCGCATCATTGGTGGTTGACCTCTGTGCTAGCCAGGAGCTTTCGTGGTAAATGCCTCCTCTCTCTGCTCCCCTTCCATCAGGTCCCTAGGGAAGCCTAGGACCTGGGCACTTCAGAAACACCAAGTCAGTTCAAGCTGAGTGCACAGCGGATGCCTAATCCATGTTCTCCACACTGTAGGGCCTGGTTAACCTCTCTGTGTTAACCAGAGGATACTGTGGAATTCAGACCCTGCGGCATGCCTCAATCAGAAGCTGAATTTCCCTGGGGAATTCCCTCCCTCTGTCCACTGACTCCAGCTTCTGCCAACCCTGAGGGAGCACATGGGAACCCGAACAAATCTCCACCAATGACTTCCCCAGCAAAGGGACCTCTATTGCCTCACCAAACACTCTGCTTCCACCAACACAAATGTCGGAACCACAGTGCAGGAAAATCCATAGACACTTGGATAGACAGTGTCTTAAAACCAGATATGTCCACGGAGACAGATGCTCCTCTAAGGCTCCACCCCCCACACAAGCATGAATGGCTATCCACACCCCTATTATAAGAGGGGACCTGTCATATCCTGAGGTGACAGAGGAAGGCACAAAGCCCAAGCTGAGAAAACACCTTTGGGTCAGGTGGGCCACTGACAGTGAAGGGCAGACAGGGCCGGGGAGCCATTCATGGCCTCACAGCTTGACTCAGGCTGGCTACCAACACCTGGGTTATCTTGAAGAGGACGTATCCTGCCTCATAGATGCCCCCCCCTCCACACCCACACAGGCTCTGTTTTCTCCCTGCCTTGTTTTAAGACAGTGATTCTCAATCTGTGGGTCACAACTCGTTTGGGGGGTCCCCTATCAGATCATTACATGACGATTCATAACAGTGGCCAAATTACAGTTATGAAGTAGCAACAAAAATACTTTTATGGTTGGGGACCACCACTGCAGGAGGAACTGTATTAAAGGGTCATAGTATTAGGAGGGCTGAGAACCACTGTTTTAGGGAAGAAAGGGAGAGAACTGCCTTCTCTGCCTTGCCTTGGGGCCCCCAAACTAGGAAAGGGCAGGGTCCTTTCTCTTCTGGTCCCTTTGATTCACCTCCACCTCCAGAGAAGGGGGCAGGAAGTGCCAGAATAGCTTCGGCTTCACACCTGAGGGTCAAAGCCACAGAGCAGCCTCCAAGTCCTGGAGGGAGGGAGGACAGCTCACCATTTGCAGTTCCAGAGAAAGCTGCGCCCCCCACACACACACCCTGGGGCTGGAGCATGAGGCCTGGACAAGAGTGTCCTGGCCTGCCCTAGGCTCCTCTGCTGGCTGTGTGTCCCTAGCAATAGCTTCTCTCTACCATTTCCTCCTGATTTGAGACAAGAAGAAGCAGAAGTCAGGGTTCCTACTTACCGTCTTAGAAATGGCACAACAGGAGAGCTTGTTGTGTGAGTGTCCAGTGCCTTCCAGTCCCAAGCTCGGGTGGCCTTGTGGTGGCCAGAGTGGGAATCTAAGTGCTGGGAGGTTCCCTTGGCTTCCTCTGGCTTGATGTTCAGCTTCCTGTCTTTTGGAAAGACTTGGGAGGCTCATCGGGCCTGGACAAAGCCCATCACTGACTTTTGTGATCAATTAGAAAAGTATTGAAGAAGGCTGGGGATGTGACTCAGTTGGGAGAGTGCTCACCCAATGTGCACAAAACCTAGGTTCCACCTCCAGCACCTCATTCACTGGGTGCAGGGATGTAGGCCTGTGACCCCAGCACTTGGGATGTGGAGATTAGGGACCCCAGGTCCCAGGTCATCTTTAGCTACACAGCTCACAGCCTGAAATACCCCAGACCCTGTCTCAAAGAGAAGAGAGAAAAGAAGGGAGGCGAGGAAAGAAGAGGGGAGTGGAGGGGAGGAGAAGAAAGGAGGGAGGAGAGGAGAGAGGGGAGGGAAGGGAAAGGGGAGGAAGGGAGAATAGAAGAGAGAAAAAGACAGGGGAGGGGAGGGAAAAGGAGAGGAGAGGAGAAAAGGGAAGGGGAGGGGAGAAACACTGCCTGCTGCCTTCTCTCAGAGTATGGAAATTCAGAGGAAATGTGCTGAGGGAAAGAAACATAGGCGCCAACTCCAGTTCCCAGACAGAGCTCCAAGGGGACCCCCAGGCCCTGAATGTGTTCTGGATATCTGACAGCCTCCGGGCAGAGCCACAGCCAGGAAGTGTGCAGCCAAGTTGGCCGAAGGTGCTGGAAAGTGACTCAGCTCCAGAGCCTGCACCCTCTCCTGGGTCTGTTGGGGCCTCTGATCTTCCCTCTGTCCTGCCTTCCTGGTCTTGGTTTACCTACCTATCCAAAACCTTCTTACCCAAGGTCTAAACATGAAGCCAGCCTTGAGGTGGGGGTGCATCCGGCTGTTAGAAAAGTCACAAGGGTCCTTTGTCCTTGATGGCCTCAACCCAATCACCAAACTGTCCTATCACAGAGACCTGGTGCCTCAGAGGCCAAATAAGCTGGAAGCTGTCTCTGCTATCATCACAAAGATACCCCTCAGACCTTCTGACACCTGCTCTCACACTACTGTACCCCTGGGGAGAACCAAAGCCAGAGAGAAGGCTCACAGCCTCCTTGAGACTGGCTAAGACTACTGCCCAGCTCTTGATCAGGATTGGTCCCACTACACTGCTATGCAGACTTCATGGGAGGTTCCAAAGCTCTAGGCAGTGTTTTGGGGTGGGGGGCTGAGGTTAGCTGCATTCATTTCTACAGCTGGGATAGAAATTCCCTGACAAGAGCATCTTGGGCGGGAGGGATTGTTGTAGAACACAATTCCAGGTTACACAGCAAGGAAGTCACAGGCTCAGGAGCTGGAGAGAACTGGTTGCTCACATCACATCCAGATTGGTCAAGAGCTGCAAGCTGGGATTCAAGCATGCATGCTGTACTCAGCCCCCTCCCTCCACATTTAAACAGTTGACCTAGGGAATGTTGCCACCCACTGTGGCCAGCTCTTCCGACTTCAGTTAACTTAAGAAATTCCCCAACAGAGCAACAGGCCATTCTGATCTGGAAAATCCCTCACTAGGACTTGCTTCCCAGTTGATTCTAGATTGTGTCAAGTTGACAGAACTCTCCTGAGGAGGGAGCGCTTCCAACACCCCAGACAAGTGATGGGAATGGGGCAAGTTCTAGAGCTGTGATGGAGGGAGCTCAGAGTTACAGTCAAACACTTGAAGGGGGCTTTCAGAAACCACGCAGGGGCAGCATGATGTTAGGGAGACTCGGGCTGTCAGCCAGGTGGTGGAGATAGAGAAAGAACAGTGCTTGCAGTGTTTCCTTGGGAAATTTGGGCAGCCCCTGACTCCGGCCCAAGCCTATGTACAAACGAGGTGGGTGGGGCAATGCCCCAGAGAGGAAAGTTACAACTCAGGAGTGGGGAGCCAAGGCTGCCAGGGAGAACCCCACCCATGGCACTGCCATAGGAACAGAAACAAACAGGCCTGAAAAGGCCATTGAGCAGGCCCTGGGTAATCCCCAGACACTGGAAAGACGGGCATCCATCCTGGCCACAGTGCGGTCACAGTGCCAGGCATGACGACCAGCCCCAAGAGTCGTGTGACCGCAGACCTGACTTAAGAGGTCACAGCACAAAGGAGGGACAAAAGCTGGATCCCAAGCCCGTGCCTAGAGGAAGGACGGCCACCCCTCTGAGGATAGGACTGGGGGATTCTGGGGCCATGATACCTGAGCTGGTGGTGAAGGAGGAGTAGGCTGAGCAGGAAGGAAACAGGAACACAGGCAGGGCAGGCATTAGTTACAGGGCTCAAGGCCTTGGTAACCAAGCTTCCAGGGCCCATTTAGAGCAAGTGTGCCAGGTACCAGGGTAGAGGGGTGAGGAGGAGGCCTGCATAGTTAGTTCAGGAGTCTCACATTCTCTAGGGGTGTGGGGAGGTAAGGAAGACTGCCCAGCATCTGTCTCTCAATGCTATGAGATCAGTAGAGTAAGGAGACTAGAAAAGGGACAGCCAGGGATGGGTAATCCAAGGAAGCCAAGAAGGACAGGGAGGTGGCTCTGTGAAGCGGTCTGAAGCGGTCAGTATCCTACCACTGCCTCCCAGTCCATCCTCTGGGGAACCAGCACCTTGCCCCATGGCCCCTGGGCACTCTCATAGGGCAAGCCAAACCAGGCAAGACTCTAAACAGCCCTTGCCTTGGACATTACCCCATTTCTCCCAGGGACCATAGAGCAGAATGGGAGCCTCTTCTTCCTCCTCTGCTTCCCTCCAGGATCCACAAGAGCTTCACTTGCCAGCTCTGAAGCTTGGCCTCTGTTCAGGACCCTGTGTCCTAGGAAGGTGCTTGGATAGCGCTAGAGACAAGCCCTGGGCAGGTGGCAGCAAAAGGGCCTCTAAGCAGTGTAGGAGTGAAGACCGTTGAGGAGAAGTGATCTGTGTGGGTTAGCATTGTCCCATCAGGGGCCCCCTGGTACAGCAGCTCCTGTCCCTCCCAGGCTGCCAGGAGTCAGACTGTTCCCTTGGGGAAACAGAGGTAGACACTACCCTCTCAGGTGCCTGTCCATCTCTCTCCCCCTCCTGTGGACAGAGATAGTCACCGGTTCCTTCATCCACAAATAAGAACCGTGATGACAGTTATCAAGGGTGCCCTAGCATTTATGTATGACCATCGCCCTGGGAGCCTCTGTCTCCATTTTCTTAGGATAAGAAAGAGACCATAAGTCTAACTTCACACAGCCACTGCCTCATAGATAGTGGCTGATCTGTGTCCATGCTGTGCTGCGCCCATGGCCAAAGTCAGATAGATCAGCAGTCCCATCATTGGCAGACACATGGGAGCAGGAGAGGAGGGTATCCACAGGAGAGGAGGGTATCCACAGGAGAGGAGGGTATCCACATGAGAGGAGGGTATCCACAGGAGTGGAGGGTATCCACAGGAGAGGAGGGTAACCACAGGAGAGGAGGGTATCCACAGGAGAGGAGGGTATCCACAGGAGAGGAGGGTATCCACAGGAGGGGAGGGTATCCACAGGAGAGGAGGGGTAACCACAGGAGAGGAGGGTATCCACAGGAGAGGAGGGTATCCACAGGAGAGGAGGGTATCCACATGAGAGGAGGGTATCCACAGGAGGGGAGGGTATCCACAGGAGAGGAGGGTATCCACAGGAGAGGAGGGTATCCACAGGAGAGAAGGATATCCACAGGAGAGGAGGGTATCCACAGGAGAGGAGGGTATCCAGGTCAGTCCCCAAAGACCTTGGCCCCTCACGCCAGAATTCCACCGTGAAGCCAAATTTGATTTTTCTGTTTTGTTTTGTTTTGAGACAAGGTCTCATGAAGCCCAAGCTGTTCTCAAATTTGCTAAGTAACCAGGAATGACCTTGAACTTCCTAGCCTCTGCTTCCACCTCCCGTGTGCTGGGACTGATTACAGACACTTGCAGCCACCCAGGTTTGTTTGTTTGTTTGTTTTGTTTGTTTTTGTTATGTTTTGTTTTTTGGTTTTTCGAGACAGGGTTTCTCTGTAGCTTTAGAGCCTATCCTGGAACTTGCTTTGTAAACCAGGCTTCCCTCGAACTCACAGAGATACACCTGCCTCTGCCTTCCGAATGCTGGGATTAAAGGCATGCACCACCACAGCCCGGCTCACCGCCACTCGGTTGTATGTGGTGATGGACATCAAAGTCCAGAGTTTTGAGCTAGGTAAGCACCCTACCTCCTACCACATCCCCAGCTTCTACCCTGAAGAATGAACACTGAAGGCTCCAAGATAAGGGTCTCAGGCTGGACAGGCAAGGTATGGAGGCCAGAGAGAAATGGCCCATGCTGGAGGTTGGGGCTAGGTCAGTGAATGCAGATAGAGCCTTGGCAGGATTGCCTAAAACCAGAGGAAGCTAGAGGATCAATTCAGCCCAGACCTTGGCCTGAACCTGGAGTGATAAGAAGGGTTTGGATGTCCTGAGCTTGTCTGGCCTATATGGTACCCGATTGCTGCAGACAGACATCCTTGGAGGAGCCACAGGGCCATGGAATAAAGGGAAGACATACCCAAGCTCTGTGTGTGAAGGGAGGGCAGATGATATAGGAACCAAGGCCTGCTGGCCATGTGAGAGGCTCAGAACATTGGGGCTGGAAGTGCTAGGACGAAGGGGGCAAGAAACACTGCTTTTTAGAGCCCCTTTCTGAGGCCCTGCATGGAAAGAGTAGGGTCTTTGTCCCTAAGGCCATGGCCAGCATCTCTATGACACAGGGAGTCTACCAGGCTGATGGATGTAGGCAGGACACACCAGGGCAGAGGCCATGATTCAACTGCCAGGGTGAGCTGCTGTGTTACAGGCATGGATTAGAGTTCAGAGGGCACCTGCTGGACCTCCACTGAGATTTCCAGGACCTTTTGTCCCAGAACAAAGGATTGGACCAGGGATATGTGGATAGTGGCAGAAACAGACAGTTTATTACACAAGAGAAAGGTGTTCTTGAGAATAAAAGTGAGCTGAAGAGCTGGATAAAGTCTGAGGTTCAAAAGGTCCCGACCACGGGTGTCCTCTGTGACACCCACCTCCTCCAGGATTAGAGAGTGTGGGCCATTCTTGAACATCTTCTGTCTATCACATGCAGCCTTGGTGAGGTGGTTTGGAATATTAGTTTAAGATGTGTTGCTTTTGTTTATACTGTGGGGTATTTGTTTAATAATGCAAGATGTGTTGCATTCTTTCATGTTGCATTTGTTTAACTCTGGGAAGCTGTGTTACTGTACCTGTCTAAACCACCTGATTGGGCTAATAAAGAACTGAATGGCCAATAGCTAGGCAGGAGAGAGAAATAGGCAGGGCTGCCAAGCAGAGAGAATAAATAGGAGGAGAACGAGAAAAGGAAGAGAGGACACCAAGGGCCAGCCATGCAATAAGAAGGAAAGAAAAATATATAGAATAAAGAAAGGTAAAAAGCCCAGAGGCAAAACATAGTTAAAGAGAAAGGAGATAATTTAGTTATAAAAGCTGGCTAGAAACAAGCCAAGCTAAGGCCGGGCATTCATAAATAAGAATAACTCTCTGTGTATTTATTTGGGAGCTGGGTGGCAAGCCCCAAAGAGAAAAACACAGTGAGGTGTCTCCTGTTGTTTAACCCACTGACCACTGACTTTTTCTAGACTTTATCAGTCTTGACGCTTCTGGAACCTTCTTTCACCTCACTGAGGCTCCTGTATGGTGAGCATGGCCTCCCCGCTCCCAAGTTTGGCCACAATCCAAACAATCCTAGTCCAGCGTCTAGGCCTTGCATCCAGGTAGAAACTGAGCAGGAGGCAGTTAGGACACCAGCTCCCACCAGTTGCCTTGTGTTTCTGTCACAGAACCAAGTCTCTCTATAACCCATCAGGTCAGTGTAGAGGAGGAGCTTTGGGAGAGGAGGCCCTTGGACAGGCTAGGCCCCCATCTCAAGTCCAATGTGCTCCTATGTAAGTGAAGCACCAAAGCATCTCCCACAACCACAGACATGAAGCTGTAAAGCCCAGACACCACTCCCAGTCCCAACTGACTTTTAGAAACTGTGAGCCAGTCTCTACCTCCTAACTCACTGCATAACTCAAAAGCTCACACTTTTCTCCTCTTCCTTCTCAGAGGGGCCAGACTTAGAAGCATTTCCATAACCTGGAAGCAGGGCTGGGTAGGACCCAGGGTTCTAGAATGAAGGCAAGACTGTCCTCTTCCCAGAGGCTGAGTTGCGGGACTCCGACACAGACTCCATGGCCCATGAGGAGGCCCTACCCACCTTCAGAGAGCACACCTTAGGGGGATGGGTATTCAGGGTTCCTGTAGTCCCCCACAAAGCCACAGGAACGCCTTCAAGCTGCTCACATATCCAGGTCCAAGCCTCTGAGCGCACCCACAGCACACTCCCAGGCTCTGAGGCTTCAGGGACCGTAGGGCCATCTGCCTGAAATGGGTCACAGTCTCCAACCCTCCCTCTGCCTCAGTGGTGCCCCACAGCCTCCTCCTCAGAACAGCAGGTCCTCAGCAGGTCGCTCACGTGCATGCTTTAGGCAAGTGTTCTTCTGGCAGGAGTCTCAGCTGCTTTTTACCCTGCAAGAACCCTCTCGCACATAACGTCAAAGACAGGAAGAATCTCGCCTTGGTCGCATTTCCCTTATTGTCCTGGCTACCAGGCTACTCCGCCCCACAGTGGGGCCCAGCCTAGAGTCACTCTGCATGCTTCCCCACTCGACCTCGACCTCCCTGGAGCTGGCTCTGCTTCCCTGTCCCCCAGCTATGTCCCCGGCATACCCAGAGCTGTATCCATGTCCTGTATCCAAAGAGGCTGAGGTCATGAGCTAGGCAAATGGCTGACTAGGCAAGAACAGAGAGTGGAGGGGACAGAAAGGGTTGGAGTCTTTCATGAACCTTACCACGGGGAGCATTGTATAGCTAAGAGCAGTGCCTATCATGGCTCGAACCTGGAGGGGCAGCTGGGCAGAGGGTGAGGCTTGGAAAGAGTTCATAAGGGAAACAAGGCAAAGATCATTGCCCAGAAACACTCCACAGGTGGCCAGGCTTCCCAGCAAACGCCTGGCCCCCACTGCCAGGTTGGCATGGCCAGGCCATCCTCTGTGATACTCCATCTCCCACCATCTCCAGAGCCTGTAAGGCATAACTGGCATATGTCTCTGGCACAGTCCATTCCTCACACCAGCAGGAGCATGACTCTTGCCTCGCGCCACAATAACCTGACAATGATTGCCTCCACAGTCCACCCCCATGAACCACTCCCGGGCTGGTTCCTGGGCTCTGGCTCTTTAAAGCTTCATCACAAGGGACCTGGCGTGAGGAGCCAGTAGCCATTGAGATGGCAAGAGCTGGCCAGCTGGTCTCTGTCCAAGCCCCACTGTCCTTCTCTGAGGTGCGCCCAGCTGGCCCTTTAAGAGGCCAGGGGCACTGTTGGCAACTGCACAGCTGGCCCAGCGCTGGGCCGGGCACGTTCCTGCTCCTTGTGGAAGGCTTAGCTGGAGAAGAGACAAAATGTTCTTGCACAGCTTGGTAAACAAGCCTGGAGTGTTTGGAAAGCTTCTGCCTATACAAAGGACTGCGCTGGGAATGCAAGAGTTGCAAAAGAAGACTTCTGGGCTGCAGGAGGGGGCTGCGCCGCAACAGGACTGCCCTGGGTGTGCATGTGTGCACATGCCAGACAGCTGTAGCCTCTGCCTGTGTTGAGGAGGGGTGTGCGCACACCTGTGTACCACTGTTGGATCTACCTGTGTGGGTGGAGGGAGGGGTATGTGTACACATGGAAATGTCAGCTGGCGAGGCGCGCAGACAATCCCCCTTGGGTTCGCACACACACAGTAGGTGAAAAGCTATGGATGTATATGAGCACGGACGGGGTGGTTGGGAGCATGTAAACACGAGCTCATATGTGTAAAAACAGCTCCGCACAGCTTCCCCTGGAGCCCAGATGTCTTCGTTAGGGTTACTATTGCTGGGATGAAACACCATGAGCAAAGCAAGTTGGGGAGAAAAGGGTTTAGCTGGCTTCCAAAGAACTGTTCATCACTGAAGGAAGACAGGACAGGAACTCAAGCAGGTCAGGAACTAGAGGCAGGAGCTGATGTAGTAACCATAGAGGGGCACTACTCACTGGCTTGCTCCCCATGGCTTGCTCAGCCTGCTTTCTTCTAGAACCCAGGCCCACCAGCCCAGGGATGGCGCCACCCGCAATGGGCTGGGCCCTCCCACATCAATCACTAATTAAGAAAATGCCTTACAGCTGGATCTTATGGAGGCATTTCCTTAGTTGAGGTTCCCCGCATTCAGATGACTCTAGCTTGTGTCAAGTTGACGTAAGACCAGCCAGAAGAGAAGATGGATCTCTGAGTCTACAGAATGAGTTCCAGGACAGCCGGAGTTACACAGAGAAACCTTGTCTTGAAAAACCAAGGAGAAAGAAAGAAAAAGACTACGCAGGATACCAGCCCTACGGAGCACGGGCTACGGTTGTCCTTTGCCTGGGCTTCAGAGTCCCTTGCCTAGGATGGGAAGGATGCCAGGAGCCTTGCTCCCCTGACAGCTAATTAGGGTCAGGAGCATGGCGACCTAGCAAGTGAAGGCAAGGAGTCTGAAGAGCCACGAAGCCAAAGAAACCAGGTGAGCAGCCCTCAGGGGCAAGAACTTGTCAGAGGGCCAGGCTCAGCTCATCCGGGACTGATCTTGGTTGTAATGATGGTGCCAAGGGCTCTGACACCCCATTGGGAGCTTGCCCAGGGCTAGCAGATACCAGAGGCTGGCCTTAACTACAAAGATCTTCCTCACACCAGCTTGGCTACGTGGACCATGTCAATCCTAGGCATGTCAGAGCATGCCCTCCAAGGCCGCCTTGCTATGTGGAATGGGCAGATAGCAGTGTGCAATTGGATTAGAGCCAAACAAGGTGCCTGGCACTAGGAATCAGCCCTCATGGCCCACATCTGTGTCAGTGACGGGAGCTGGCCAGGTCCACAGCTTGTCCTCTGGCTGTAGCCATCCTACAGAGGAGGCAGAGTTTCCTCTGAGTCATCCCACATGGAGCCTGCAGACACCCCTCAAGATCCTCTATGCAAAAACTTAGGGAGAGGGTGAGGCACTGGGAATATCAACACAGGACAGCCTTTGCCCTAGGACAAGCAAAAAAGGAGGACCTCCCTGTGTGCCAGTCTGGGAGAGAGACACAGAGCACAGCGAGGTATAGACCCAGTCTAGGGCGTAAAGACAGGGGAGGTTCTATAGAGAGGACGCTTGAGAAAGGTCTGAAGGAAGAAGGCTGGGCCGGTCAGAAGTGAGACCAGAACAAGACTGGGTCTACAGTGGTTAATCAATGCTTGTCCAGCGTGTGGGTGAACCCAGTGAGACAGAACCCTAAAATGCAGAGAGGACGTAAAAGTGGCAGAGCCCTGCCATCCTGGTGCCAACCTGACCTGAGCTCAACCCCATTTGGCCCTGGCAGAGAGAAGGTTGGTAGGTTGGTGTTCACAATGACCCACTACTCCCCACACAATGCTGATGTTTCCCAGAGCCAGGGGTGGACTCTGTCCTTAGAATGGCTGGAGAGCCAGGTGGAATGGAATAGTCGAGTCCCTGGCCACCTGCCCAGCCCACTGGGGGCGGCCTTGGGAGGTACATCCACCTCTTGGCTACTGCAGGAGGCAGCATAGCCAGGAGAACCATTTAGGAAATGCGTATTATTAGAGCTTGCAGCAGAGCCAGCCAATGCCAGGACAGCCATGGTGTCCACCCCTTCAGCTCTCACAGTAAGGGTAGAGGTGGGGTCTCCTGACAGGGCTGAGTCTCTGGCTACCTGTGAAGCAAAGCCACTCAAAACACAGCGACTATGAATCCTCCCGAAGTATCCCATGAGAGGGAGAAAGGTGGAGATCCAACAGCCCCCCACCAGCAAAAAGCATGAGAAGACAGTCGGCAGGAAGTAGGGACGATATGTCTTAAGCTGCCCCCCAAATCCTCAGCCAGGCAGACACATGGTGCGGATGCTTCTTGTGTGCCCTGTGATGGCCCTGGTCCTGTAAGGCCAGCTTATGGATGATGTCCTTCCCAGGAAAGTAGAGAGGCCCTAAGGCCTGCAGGAGTAAGGAAAGGAGCATAGGAGGCCACTACAACAGCTATGGCCATTTGAGGCCAGGCCTGTATATCACCCATGGTCTAGTGCCCAGGTAGTGCTGGGACCTGTATAAATGTGCCACCATGTCAAAGGAGGTCAGACAGAAGAGCCCAAGGTCACATGGTCAAAGAAAGAAAAGGCCTTCAGCCCAGAATCCACTTCTGAATATAAGGGGTGAAGATAGACTGAGCTGCCAAACCCTCTAGGTCCAAGAGAGATGGGAGGACAGGGACAGGAGTCCAGTCTGGAGGGTGGACCAGGGGCAGGTGGGCCGAGAGACTGTCTAAGGAGGCGGGGCCCTTCCTCCCAGTGGGCCACAGTGTGGGAACCAGTGGCGCTGGCCCAGGACTGGAGGAGGGAGAGAAAAGGTACCCAGATCTGCCCCCAGTTCCTTCTTCTACAAGTCCAGGCAGGGAGAGAGGGAAAGTCTGGGTAAGTCAGTCCTCAGCAAAGCAGAGAGAACCATGCTCTACTCTCCGAAGGTCCAGATATGGGGGAATCTTCTGCCTCTCAGGACCAGAAAGACAGGAATGTCCCTCATGAGATTAGATCAGAGTCTCCCACCTAGGGTCACAGCCTCAGTAAAGGCCTATTAAAGAAAAACTATTTCATGTGGTCAAGAGGATGATGGGATCTCTGACCTGGGTGGAGCCAAATTGATCTGGCTAGGAAGTCACCTCGAGAAAGTCAGGCTCCCATCAGCCATGCTACAGAGATGGGTGGAATAATTATCCCTTTAATGAGAGACTGTACTTTTCTTTCTCAGGGTCCCACCCTGGAGTGTGGTGGCTTGCAGGGACACAGCCACGAATCCTAAGCCTACCCACTTTTCTGAATAGCTCAGAAAAACGTAAAATTTCCTTTTTGAATGTCTTTGTTCTAAGCATGACTCATCTTATACTTTAGGCTTCCCTGCTCTTTTCCTAAAGCTCCCCTCCCTGCCACGTGGTTGCTTGTCTGTCATGTGGCTGGCTTACCTCTGTGCCAGCGTAATTCACTCTGGTCCACCCTGGGGTTTTTCTTATAAACTCTAATAAAATTATCCTGGAGCTTCTCTTTGAGTCCATTCTTGAATTCCTTTATTAATGAGACTAAAAACAAGAGAGGACCTCAGTTCCCATAATATCACCAGCGAAGTCCCTTGTCTCCGGCTATATACTGGGATGGACCTGCAGGGTAGAAGGTGCTCAGATGCCAGAACCTATGACAATATAGTGCATGGGGACCCTCCAAGGGTTTATGGGAGAGAGAAAGGAAGAAAACCACCGAAGGGGGTGACAGAGAGGTGGAGTGACATCAGAAGGGTCCTCCCTTCCCTCTAAAGTAGAAGTGCCCAGGGATTCCTAGGCCACAAAAGCATAAAGTCTAGAGAGAAGACAGATATAGAAGGGGCTACAGCGGTCTAGAAGAGACTGGCTGCTTTGGGCCAGGGGCACACTCTGAGCCTGAGCACCACCATCTGTGAGATAAGCAAGCTCCTGGCCCACCTCACAAGACCACCATGCGAATACATGTGGGCATTCAGCCTAAAGGGACCAACCAACCAGCATCCCTTCTAAAATCCAGGGATGATGGTGGTAGCCACATCTCTGCTGCCCAGTTTGCAAGCATAGGCGGGCCACCCCACGGAAGTCTACATGAGGTTCTACCCACAGTAGAATCCTGGGTCATCCTCCTCTCCAGAAAGAATTTCATTCATTCAGCAGGTTTGAGGGGCAGTGGGAACAGGCCAAATTGAGAGGTCCCTTAGTAAAGATGGGTAGAACTTGGCTCCCAGTATGTTCCACAGGAACCTCTGAGGGTCAGCACCCCACCGAGCTATCACCCAGGATCTCTGGAAGGTTGCTGAAGTCCCCGTTATCCAGGAATGGAGGTTCTGAGACTGCCTTCATCATTCTTCTTCACAGATTCCATCACCCACTCTGCCACCTTTTCCCAACATGTCACACCTCCTCCTCCTGGCACACCTTCCCGGGGATCCCAGCTATGCAGCCCCTGTACCCATAATCAGCTCATCCCAGCTCTGCTCCTCCACACTGCATATACAAGAAAGCCTGGGTGGTTTTTCTCTGGACTCGTACCCCGACTTAAACAGAGCTTAGAAGCAGCTCCTGCAGTCAGAGGCGTGACCCTGTGTATATTAGAGCATAAACACCCTGCAGAGGGTACTGTGTTAAACTCAGCCTTGGACTTCAGTTCTTAACTCCATATTCCAATTTCCTCTCTGTTACTGTGACAAATGACACGACCAAAAACAGCCTAGGGGAGGAAAGTGTTTGTTTACACTTACAGGTTATAGAGCATCATTGAGGAAAGCAGGGTAGGTCCGTGAAGCAGAAAGAGTGAGTAGTTCAGAGAGACCCATGTTCGGCCAGCTTTCTTATACCACCTAAGTCCATCTGTCTAGGGATAGTGCTGCCCATAGCAGACCAAGCCCTCCTACATCAGTTAACAATCAAGACAATTCCCCCACAAACAAGTCCAAAGGCCAATCCTTCAATTGGGACTCCCTTCTCAGGTGGATCAGGGCTGTGTCAAGTGGACAGTGAAAGCCAATTAGGATACTGTCTCCCCCTTCCTTCTCAGAAAGGGACATGGGTGACCGGAGACAGGGCTGGGGTGAGAGCCAGGGATCTAGAATGAAGGCCATCCCTGCCACTTCCCAAAGGCTAAGGTTGAAAAAGGACCACCAACACCCTGAAGTGCCCTGGGTTATCCGACTCTGGAGTAAAGAGGGGCCTGGAGGGTGGATCACACAGCCTACAGCCAGGCAGAGGCTTGTGTCACACAGGCTAACTGGCGTCGGACACACCAGGCTCCACACAGCAGGATGACACCCCAAGTGCCCCCCAAATCCAAACTGACCTGTCCCTACCCTGTTAGGCACTAGGCAGCCTGGAGCCACACGCCCAGGGGAAAGAGGGCCCAGTGTTATGGGGAAGCCAGCCAGGGGGACACACACGCTCCAGGAGCTTGGGAGATTAAAGCCAGCCACATAAACATGACCAGGAAGTGTCCCCACTGCCGTGCTCCCCGCAGACAGCGTCCCCACAGGAATTGCCCAATGGATCTGTTGCAATGGTTTTAAATTCCGGCGCCAGGCCTGCAGACACATGGCTGTCAGATCCTGGCCTCCCAGGCCCCCGCCACCCTGGCTGCTCCAGCTGCAAGCCAGAGAGAACTCCTCGGGTTTGGGCCTAGGATGGTTGTGGAACAGGCTGTGACAGGAGGGAGATTGGTAGTCACGATCGGCTCCAAAGTGAATCTGTCATCCCTCCAGGACAGTACCAGGGTGTCACTGGCCTGTCCCAAGGAAAGGGGGAGCCCCAAACTCACACTGCTCTTCACTCCCAGGGTCCTGTGGGCAGTTGGACTCCTCTCTTTTGTTACCTGGAAGTCGGTCCTGGGCAGGAGGGTCTGACCTGTCCCTAACATGCAGATCTAATCTAAGGACCTTCCCTCTGTCTCTGCACCAAGCCTGATTGGCCTTGGATGTCCTGGCCCCTCTTGGTGCTTTCTTCTCCCCCAGAAGGAAAAGCCACCACCGCAAGCCATGTGTCAATTGCCACACCTCCCCACTAAGGGTCTTCTGTGATTTATATTTCCCCATCACACACTTCTTGAATACAAACTCCCAGAAGAGCCTCAGCACACCTCTGTCCTGGATCCTGCCTAGAAATGGGTCCTGTCACTCATTTTACACGAGAGAAAACTCACGGTGAGGATGCAGAGGCCCAGCCAGGACCACACCCCAAATCTCAGATGTGCTCCCTCTCATGTACATCCCCCTTGGTCTGGACAAGAGCCAGACTCTTCCCCCATGTTCCCCACAATCCAGTAGGATATCAACTACTACCTCAAATGTATCCTGACCTGCCCAGCCCAAGCTGCCCAGCTCCCGTGGGACCAGCCCTGGAGTCCTAGGTCCAGCTACCTGGACCTCCCCAGCCTCTTCAGAACAGGAGACCCTTGGAAAACTGAGACTGTCAAAATGTCGAGAAACTACCTTCCAAAGGAGGACTCTCCCTCAGCAGTCCTCTGGCTAGAGTCTGCCTCAGAGAGGGACCCCCACTCCTAAGGACCCCCGATAGACCATTCTCTGCTGTCTCCCACCCTGGGATCCCTTGGCCCCACGTCTCAGAACACTTCAACTCAGAACAGTTCAAGTTAGCCAAACACCCGCCTGGCCCAGATGGGACATGACAGCTCACCCTGGTTGACCAAGCTCCTCTCAAGTTTGTGCCTGTGACACTGGTGAGGATTTCACCCCCCTTCATGGGCAGCCAAGCTCAGCTATGAAGAGGATCGTAACTCCTTCCAGGCCAGGGTCTCCCCAGCCTGCCTCTCAGAGCCAGTCCTGATTTCTCCCTTTTCCTTTGCCCCTCGGGGGCATGTGGACCTCTCGCCATGGTGCTGGTGGGCAGTGCTGGCCTGGGCTCTACTTTCACCTTGCTGCCGTGAAACCATGACGGGAAGCAGATGCTTCTGCAATGTTCAGAGGTGAGCCACTGTTCAGCCACAGGCAAAGCCAGGCTATGGCCAAGACAGTGCCTTCCCATCGGCCACCAAAGCAAGTTCAAAGTTTCACTGACTGAACACGTCGGGGGTGGAATATGAGCCTTCTCCCACGGAACCTACTTTTCTTAATGGGTAATCACAGACACTCAGGTTTATATGTTAAAGGAGGTTTAGGACCATTTAATAGCTCATAAAATTTTATAGTCCCAGCTAAAACCAGTGATAACTGGCCTGTGCCGTGGCTATCCCCTCCCCCAACACCCCACCCCATTTATTGAAAAGTACACATTTTCTCCGCACAGGGCAACAAAAAAGAGAAATGATCCCTCTTTCCTGAAGGGGTGTCCGACCGTGCCCTCCCCTCCGCACGCATGCTCCTTTGTGTAGCTCACTGAGCTGTACTGTAGGCACCGCTGCCCACCCCCCCAGCTGCGGACCCTGTTCCCTCCGAGTCACCGCCCAAACTTGGGATCCACTAGAACCTGGTGAATGCCACATACATCAAGAGTGATCATCCATACATCCTACTGTGTACCCTGTTGGGGCCACAGGGAATGAAGACACATGCCAAGCCAGGTGTTTTTTATTTAATGTTTTATTAGTATACATTAATTATACATAATACAGGGGTTCAGCCAGATGTGGTGGTGCATGTCTCTAATCCCAGGCCTCATAAAGCAAAGGCAGGCGGCCCTCTGGAAGTTGGAGGCCAGTCTGGTCAACATAGCGAGTTCTAGGACAGCCAGGGCTACAGAGTGAGATACTGTCTCAAACAACAGCAGCAGCAACAACAAAAACGTAATAATGGATTTTATTACAGCATTTTCCTTTTTAAAAAATATTTATTTTTATGTGCATGAGCATTTTGCATGTGTCTGGTGCCAGGGGAGGCCGGAAGAGGGCTGGAACTGGCATTAGGGATGTCTGTGTGTCATCATGTGGATGCTGGAAACTGAACCTAAGGCCTCTGCAAAAGCAATAAGTTCTCTTACCCACCGAGACATTGCTCCAACTCTGTCACGTTTTCAGATGTGTACATGATGTGGTTTTGTTTATGTTTAAAAGGTAAGTATAGCAGTCCACGCCTTTGATGGCTGCACACTGGAGAGGCAAGGCAGGCAGATCTCTGTGAGTTCAATCCCAGCCTCAAAATGCTGGGATTCTGGACATATTTCACTACAGCTGGCCTAAGCCCAGGGTCTTCAAAGAGTTGGCACACCAGGTTAGAGTTCTGTGCCCAGAAAACGGCCCTTCTGAAGGCTTTTGGAAGGAATGGAACAGGTCCTAGGGCTTCAGGAACAGACAGGCTTAGTGTAAGATGAAAGGGTAGAAGAGCCTATGTCCTGGTGGGAACAGTCATCAGCTTCTTACCTGGCCTCAGAAGCCTCAGTTTCTTCAACAGAAACCACCACATCAACATCAGCATTACTGATCAGTGTGTGGGTAAAATGTATTAAAGCATCCATCAGCAGATGAAAAGCAGTATGGTCTACCCTCAGCCACCAAAGTGGAATATTACCCAGCCACAAAAGGTTATGTGGTGGTTTGAATAATAATAACCCCCGTAGACACATAGATTTGAATGCTTGGTCACCAGAGAGTGGTACCATTTGAAAGGATCAAGAGGTGTGGCCTTGTTGGAGAAAGTGTGCCCCTGGGAGTGGGTTTTGAGGTTAAAGTCCAAATCAGGCACAATGGCTCTCTCTCTCTTCCTGCTCCCTGCTGGTCCAGATAGAGAACTCTCAGTTCCTGCTCCAGCACCATGTCTGCCTACAGGCCACCATCTCCTCCCCACCATGATGGTAATGGACTAAACCTCTGAAAACGTAAGCAAGCCCAATTAAATGCTTTATTTTATAAGAGCTGCCATGGCCATGGTGTCTCTTCACAGCAATAGAACACTAAGACAAGTAGTGACACTCTAATGTCTACCACAGCATGGGGGTAAACCTTCAAACTGCAGTGTTTAGTGATATGATCCAGACACAAGAGGTCACCCTGTGTTTTACATGGGAAAAACAGAATAAGCTAATCCACACAGACAGCACGGTGAGGGACTCCAGGCCCTGAGAGAAGACACACAACAGTGACTGGATTCGTGAGCATGGCTTTCTTTCATTCTTTCTTTTGCTTTGGTTTTTGCCCTTGTTCCTTTTTTGATAGGGTGTCTTGTAGCCCAGGATAGCCTCAAACTTCATGTATAGTCTAAAATGACCTCCCCTGATCCTCCTACCTCTGTGTCTGGAGTGCTGGGATTACAACTACGTACCCAACTGATATGATATTGGGTATGGAACCCGGGCTTTGTGGATGCTAGGAAACCATCTGCTAACTGAGCCACATCCCTGCGCCAGATACAACTCTCTTTCAGAGTGTTGAAAATGCACTAGAACTAGACAGAGGTGCTGGCCACACCACCCTGTGCACCTACTGTGTGCTACCGATTCCCACTAAACTGCACACTTAATGACAGCTCATTTTGGGTGGCACAGATTCCACCAGAGCAGACTTTAATGAAGAAAGTACATTCAAACATGGATCTAGAACTCCACAGACCCTGGCCTTCTTACCTTCCATGGCCACGGCATGATTGGTTCTGAATCTGAGGCTCCAGAATAAGTGGGTACAGCAGGTATGAGTGGGGGATGGAGGGTGGCAGCTTGGTACTCTGGGAAGTGGTTGGTGCTTCCTCCCTCCTAGGCTATGGGTTAAATTCAGTCAAATTAAGGTCATTCATTTGTAGGGGGACAAGTTCTAAAGAGCTACGGTCAGCTTGAAGTTTAAGCTCTCAGGCATGCTGGCTGTGGGTATCAGACAGTAACTTCTCCAGGTAATCCAACCCATGAGGGTAGGGTACAGCAGGGGAACCCTCTCCCCTCCAGCCACTCCCCTGCCTTTCCTAGACACCCCTGGACTTCCAATCCCTCATCCCCACCCAGAGAAGGGGTACTTGGGTATATTGCCACCTGCCCAAATGGAAGACCTGCCCAGCGGGTTGACACCACAGAGATGACTGTCACCCTCGAGTTCAGCTTCTAGTTTCCTTTCTCGGCATCTCTCATGCCCACTCCCAAGTTCCCCTGACCAGTTGTATGCCGGCCTAGCTTCCTGGGCTTTTGTCCATCAGGGGAAAAGATTGTTTTAAAAGCCGCAGAACCTTCGTCTCCTACTACACGGGCACACCCGTGCCTGCACAGTGAGGCTGAATGCCAACATCAGCCTCAGACACCAGGGAGCAAAACAAGAGAGAAGCCAGTTAGTCAGACAATGGGGCACCGACTTATCAGGGGTCCTGGGCTCAGAGGAGCCGCACCATGCTGGGCTCCCGTGCCCATGTCTCAGAACTCCCATGTCTTTGGGACCTGCAGGGGTTAGAACCCACACATGGCTCGCAAGAAGCACACATCCCTGGAGTCTGAGCGTCAGACCGTAGTGCAGCCAACGCAGAAATGTGAAGACACACATCCCAGCAGGGATGCTGTCACCCCACTGCGCTCACACTCGGAGAAGGGGTCTGCCGGGTGCCCTCCTCCCATTTCCCCAGAGAAGGCATAGGGAGGTTTTTGTTTTGTTTTGATCTGTTGGGTCCACAGCAACACTGAGAGGGAGGTACTGAGACACCCACGTGCTGCGAGGGGCCAGCCTTCCTGAGGGTGAAGGACAGGTGCTAAATAAAGGCCACTTCACCGCAGTCGGGCCATAGGAGCCACACGCCATCCAGCTCCCGGCAGTCAGTGCCAAACCACAGCTCAAAGCCTGAAACAGGCATTTGTTTCCTGCTGCCTGTCATTTCAGAAGCCAATGAGCAGAGACGGAAATCAACTCTTTAAACTGTTCTTTATTCTGAGAGCGAGTGAGCTGAGCAGACAGCTAGATGGCTCAGCAGGTAAGAGCTTGCCACCCAGCTTGATCACCTGACTTCAGTGCGTGGGACTGGCGCGGCAGGAGAGAACTGACTTCCACTGGTTGTCTTCTGGTCTCTACACAGACACACTGTGGCAGATGCAGCCACTCACAGTCAATCAATCAAGGAAATGGTTTTTTTTTAAAAATCTGTCTTCCATCTTTAGGCAGTAGGCAAAGGGGATGTGGGTCCAGTCTATTGTTCCAGTGTTCACCCTAGCCCCTCTGATCTGGTGGCACACGTTTCAGTATTGCTGTGGACCCTCATGGCTTTGCTTCTCTCCTTATCACCCCCCCCTCCTTATCTTGTGGTTATCTAGGCGCTAGTACTGCTTATTTCGTTGTTGTTGTTGTTGTTGTTTGTTTGTTCGTTTTGTCTCGCTGTTTGTTTTAAGGCAGGGTCTCACTGTGTAACTCAGATTGGCCTGGAATGCACTAGATAGACCAAGACTGCTAGCAACTCACTATGTAGACTAGACTGGCTTCAAATTTACAGAGTTGGCTTGCCTGTGCCTCTTCAGTTCTGGGATTAAAGGCGTGGGCTGTTATCAACCAACCTTGAACTCCTCTGGGGTATCTGGACAGGAAGGATTAATTCAGAACAAACTAAGCATACCCATACTCTGTGTGTGTGTGTGTGTGTGTGTGTGTGTGTGTGTGTGTGTGTGTTAAACTGGGAATCAAACCCTTCCTCCAAAACAGAATTTAGGTATGCCTTTAGAATACCAGAATATGAAAGTGAGTCTACCCACCCCTCTGCCTCCACCCAAGCTGTTCTGTCCTTGGGAAAACTTTAGGTTCCAATGGTTAAGCTTATTTCCACCTACATAGGTCCCTCACCATCCTCCTCAATGCCACCAACTACCCACAGCAGGGTCCCCAAACCTCTTTCCTCAAAGCCCTTGGTAGCATTTAAGTAGTGTGTTCTTTGATTTTTTTTTTCTTTCTCTTTTGGTCTCTCTCCACCAGAGCTCTGCTCCAGGCTCCAACTTCTTGTTGCCCACTAGATCTCTGTGCCACAAGTGTCTGTGGATGGTGACCAGATGTTGGATTGTAAACACACTTAAACTCAGATCTGAGTGTGAGTTTCAATCCTGCTGCTGAGTTGCTTGTGACCCTGCAGGCTAACCCAAGTGCTCTCTCCCACCTCCACCCTAGTTCTCACTACTCACCCACTAGGCAGCGAGGCCTCGGATGCCCCTGGGCTCTCTTGGGGGAGGCTCGGGTGTTGCACAAGTGCATTGTAGGCCCTGAAATAATCCAATTTCAGAGGAGGAGAGGGGGAAGCCGAGGAGAGAGAGAGGAGATGGCAGAGGGCCAGAGGGAGCTTTCCTCAAGACGGTCATTTCATCCTTCTCCCTCCTTTTTATATTCTAAGAGGTCCCCAAAATAAAATAGGTCTATTATTTTCTGTCCCATAGATATTATCATCATAGCATGTTGTTGCTAGATGACGCAGGTGTGGGACAGCTCTGAGGCGCGGAGAACTCTGCAAGTCAGGCTCCCTCTCCCAGCAGCAGGGCTTTGGTCGTGGTCTCCTGCAACGGCGTTCTTGCCATGGGGCCACAAGCCCTGCTCTCCTCCGGCCCAGTCTCTTAGGCCCTGTAGGTTGGCAAGCACCCATGTCCCCCCAACCCTCTTCCATCACGGCTAGGCACTACGCGACTTTTCATTTCCAAGTCTGGTTACCAGAGATGCAGAGTGAAAAATGATCCAATAACCCAGTAAATCCAAGCATCTCGGCATGAAACACAATAACCAAGGCTGGGACTGCCGGTTTCAGCCAGATAGATTAGGCCGGCTTCAGTGGCCCTGTGTGACTAGGAAAGGACACTGGGAAGGGCTTATCCTGTCAGTCACCAAGCAAGTCCCTTGGTCTGGGGTCTGTGAAGCCAGGGATCCACGAAGCCTGGCAAAAGGTACAGGCAGAACCATCCACGTGGCCCCTTGTTTCCTGCAACACACTTGAATGTCAGCCTTGGGGGAGAATCATGGAGGTGAGGAAGGCATGGGGTATGGGATAGGAACATAGGGATCTCAAAGGTGACATCGCATAAACCCAGAGGTGGACAGGGCCAGCCCCAGTGGCTCCCGATCCTGCTGCACAGAAGAGTCAAAGAAAGCTTCAGGGTACCGGGCTCACCTACCCCCAGACACTTGGGCTTCCCAGTCTACATGGAACTTGGACCGGGGACTCTGAACTGGTCTAAGACCCATCTCTGAGACACCTGATGCTTATGCCTTATCATGCATCCCAGCTGGGCTCCAAACTTCCTGGACCCCTTGGAGAG
The DNA here is from genome assembly GCF_018167655.1 of Microtus oregoni. Classification (NCBI taxonomy): domain Eukaryota; kingdom Metazoa; phylum Chordata; class Mammalia; order Rodentia; family Cricetidae; genus Microtus; species Microtus oregoni. The sequence continues at coordinate 11,410,398 of NW_024543084.1, read as the reverse complement.
GACTTGAATCTACAAAGGGGCCAGGAAAATCAGCCATCAGTACCTCAAGAGGGTCCCAAAGCCAGAACTGGACAGTTGTTTCCAAGGAGTCATGACCGCCCCTGCTGAGACACACACACACACACACATCTCCCTGTGTGAATGAGGTCAGGTTAGTCCTTCTGCAACTAACACCACCCTCGACAAGGCTTCTGGGCTCTGGGTCTGCCAGACACTGATACCACAGGTAACCTGGAAGGGCCACCTCTTAACCAGGGTAAGGGGGTCATGACAGTCTTGGAGTGTCTGATGCTCGGCATCCTTCAGCCAGAAGAATCCAGCAGTTGTTCGGTTCGTGAGGCTGGTTTTCTTAGCTGGTCTTCAGCATGTGCCGAAGTCCAGTGAAAGATTGGAATGGCTAGCCAGAGAAGGCAGCAAAGAGCAAAAGCTTTCTTCTTTCAAGTCCTTATATATGCTGCTACCAGCATTGTGGCCCAGACTAAAGGTTGCTTTCCACCTCAAAAGATCCAGACTAAGGTGGGTCTTCCCACTCGGATGATTTACTTTTTTTTAAAAAATCCCTCACAGATGTACCCAGCCGCTTGGAGTTTAGTTATTTCCAGATGTAGTCAAGTTGACAAAAATGGCCATCAGACAGGGACTTCAAAGAGGCCCCACCCGACCCACAGAGCCTGAGAACTATGAGGAAGCCTCCTGGCTTGCAGTCATTTTCACTCCGCTTTGTAAAAGGTCCATACACAAGTAACTCGAAAATCATCTCTCTTGACTATGGACCCGTTTGGATCTGGGACATCTCAGTCCAGTAGGAGATCTTAATGGATGTACCCTCAACCCTACCCATCCCCCAGGCCTTGAAGCACGGCTAGCCTTAAACTTTACACGATGTTCCGCCCAGGCCCCAGTCTCCCTGCGGGCTCTGTGTGTCCCCTAGAGTATGGATTATTACCTATCACCAAGAAACACTAGGATGGTTCTGCCCTTAATGTCTTCACTCCAAGGGACATTTTTGGAAATCAGCAAAGGCAGTTCTGGGGTTTTATGATAATGAAGCAGCCCCCATAGACAACAGCACCAGCCCCATCCAGGTGAGCAGTAAGATGCTCTGACTTCTTGAGCTAAGACTTTACAAAACAACCATGGGCTTCTTTTTTATTTTTTAATATTTTTTTTAATCTTTTAACTCGTGTGTGTGTGTGTGTGTGTGTGTGTGTGTGTGTGTGTGTGTATGTATGTTGGGGGTATGTGCACATAAGCGCAATGCCTTTGGAGGCCTGAAGAGGGAGCCATATCTCAAGGAGTTGGATTACAGACTGTTGTGGACACTCAGCAAGGGTCCTAGAACAGAATTCAGGGCCTCTAAACAAGTAGTAAATACCTTTAAACACCATCTCATCTCTCCAGCAATCCATGCCCTGCAAGCTTCTTTCAGACTCATCTACGAAGGTTCTAGGCTCCTGCAGGAAGCAAGCCAGGCATTTGCACATAGAAATCCATGTGAGTTTATCACCAGGAATCCTCTTTAATTCCTCCTTCCTGTTATAGTCAGGATGCCCTACTGACTTTCTTCAGGGTCTTGTGAGCTCAGAGGATGGACTATAGTTTCCATCCCAGACACAGAGGAAGCACCGAGCCTGAGGGATGAGAACCTCAATTCAGCCAGAAAGACCCCAAAATCACCACAAGGTCACAGAATTCCAGTACCAAGCTATGCCTAGGGTGCTGGTATGCCTGATCCAGGTTGCTGGGTGGGGTGGGTCAAGTGCATGGTCAAAAGCTTCTAACAGGACATGTCAAACCTGATTGGTTTGGTTGTAGAAATGACGCCATTCCTCGGTTTCCTCAGCAGGAAAGCAAGAACATTCCCTTGGAGAGCCCAGGGCCCCATCCCCTTTGGGGAAAATGTTGCAATTAGAGGCAGCTAGTCTAGCTTAGGTGATCGGATGAGACACTTCGAAGACATGGTCTATGCTGTTGTATATCTTATAGTCATGGAAAGGCTCAGGGTTCATTGGAAAAAGGGAGAGCTACGCAGAAGGAAGGAAGGAAGGAAGGAAGGAAGGAAGGAGTCTCACTGCACGCATATCACTACAGAGAGCTTCCAGCACTGAGGCGGTGGGAAACGTGGGGGAGGTACCTGCCTACCAGCTCTCCCGAGGACTCCAGCACTGCCATGCTGGGGCTTGGAACCCTGGCCCTGGAGACCCTGGTCTTCATCGGCCCCTTCTCCTCTGAGCACCCGCTGCCCATAAGAAAGAAAGCCATGCTGCATGGCTCCGCAGTCCCCGCTCCAGCCCAAGCCAGTGTCCCCCACCGCCATCCCCTATGGTGTAATCCCGGTGTTGGTTTGTTTACAGTGTAATGGGAAGTCCCAGGGGACCATGTGGTGAGGGCAGCGCTCTCCTAACAGAGCCCTGCCTTCCAGCTGGAGCAGAAAGCCAAGGCCCACAGGCTGCTCTCCAGAGCCAGAGAAAACTGGAAGGTGGCCTCGCGCAATGAGGACCCCCATGTTGCACACTGGCAGCCCAACCCGTGGATTTCTGCCCCAAGGTCCCTGCCTGGGCTTCAGGACCAGGAGCAAGTCCAGGCCTAGCAAAGGGCAAAGGGACACATGGCCTGAGGTCCTATTCTGGCTTACGGCAGAATCTCAGCCAGTGGTGGGAATCTGTGCCCACTGCCCATGAAGCAGCCCTGTGGCATTGTCCCAGGCAGAGCTTTCCTTTTCCATGTACAGATCAGAGTTTGTAAACATACACTCCAGATAAGTAGGCCCACTCTGCCCACGCCCTCCTACCTACCCCCATTGCTTCCGATGCCAGCACCCCGTGAGCACTGTCTGTCTGTCTAGGCTCTATTCCAGCACTATGGTCCTGAGTGTAGCCATAGTTGCTTTCAAGTCGGCACGGGGCAGCTAAGGGTCCCCCTACTACATTCTCCCCCGTGGCTTGCTGAGGACTCCTTGTCCAGGGATGGGCCACTGCCTGACTCTTCCTTCCCCCAGTAGAGACATTTTTGCCATTTTTGTTGAGACAGATTCCAGTAAAATGTTTCCCGGCCCAGAGCCAGTTTCGCAGCCGCCACATCCCTGGGCCATATGTGGCATGTGGACTGTCACAAAAACTTCTAGGGGGTAAGGATCAGAGACTCAGAGTTATCAACTCACTCTCTGCCCTGAGCCATCTCAACCCAGATCCTGCCCTTAGCAGTGGGGTGTCAGCATAGGGCTCAGCGGTAGTCAATACCCCAGGACCACAGCAGGTCTTCCGTGCAGGAATGAAGGGTGACAGAGGTCTGGGGCCCTGAGAGTCTCTGAAGGTAGCTTCTGTCCCCCTCCCTGCGCGGCCAGTGTAACTCCTCACCCACACATCCCATGCGGCTAGCCCAGTGGGAGCCTAGCATCCCAGCCCTTCCAGCCATCCAGACTGATAGGCTGATGCTGCTGGACGGCCTGCAGCTGAACTGAGCCTGAACTCTTACAGGGCAAGGGTGAAGCGCGGGGAGACAGCCCGCCAGCCATTTCTCAGCCAATGGTCTCAGCTGGTGCCTCCCTTTGTTCCCAAGGGAGAGAGGATGGGTGGACTCCGAAGGTGGCCGAGTAGGGGGACAGCCAGCCTGCTGCCACAGCATCTCCACTGCCCGCCGGCAAGGAGATCACTCAGGCCCTGATACGATCACCTCAGGACAGGCGGAAATTGGAGTGTCCCGGGTGCTTGATAGAGGCAGCTAGCGAGCTGAGGCTGCGGGGACATTAGAGGCTGGTGTAATGGCCTCATTCTGCTCCCCTTGCAGCTCTGTGACCTTGGGCAGCTCGGAGTCTGTGTGCTGCTGTAATGAAAAATCAGGAGTCAGGGAAATGGCCCCCGTGGAAGAGGGTAGGGCTGGCTGCCCGAGGTGCTGAAAGCCCTGCATCCCCCTCTCTATCAACACTGGCTACAGACCATTTGCCCCACCACAGGCCCCTTGCAGCCGGGCCTGGAGACCCCTGAGGAGACACTCCCAGCTCCAAACTGTATTGAGAGGAGGCGAAAGACCTCGGAGAGGGCATCAGAGGAAAAGAGATAAAGGTAACAACTGTGGGGACAGAGGCTTATGGGAAGGAAAAAAGGACATGGTACCAAAGCTCTGTTAAGGTCAGAGTGAGTGGCTGCATTCCTAGGTAAAGGCCAGCTTGGCCACCCCTTCATGGGCCTCAGTTTCCCATCCTTGGCCTCCCCCAGGAGGAACTGAGGACATCAATGGAGCATTGACTTTACACCACTTATCCTCAACATGGACATCTGGGCCGTTTGCAGAGGGCTAAAGCCATAGGCCCAGGCTGTGCAGAGGAAGGCCTCTTCCTGGCCCTGGCATACCACCTCCCAAGCCTCCAGGGCCACAAGCACTCTGTCAAGACTTTGTCCAGGTATGTGTGATGGTACACACCCGTGTCCCCCACGGTGACCCTCACCTGCCAGGGCAGGAGCTAAGGGTTTGATGAATCAGAGCAGAGGACAAGCTGGTGACTCTGGGCTCCTGATCCTCATTTGACAGGAGTTTTCTCGATGGCCCCTGTGTCACACACAGAGCCTATTTGCAAGGGGCTGGGATAGCCGGAGGTGGAGGCACGAGGTTCTAAACCTGGGCCCTTGCTGAACTCCTCTGCCTAGCCAAGCAGAGACTCCTTCCTGAAACTTCCTTTTTCCTTTCTCTTCCCTCTTGTGCCTATTAACCAATCACATCAGACTGTGAGGTCAGACCAATGGAGAAGACACAATCACCAATCACCACCTGCATCAGGGATGGAAGACTGAAGCCGTGTTGGCCCCGGGTGCTGCTGCCCAGCTTGGGCTCTGGACCACCTCTTTGGCAGAAAGAATTTGCTTGACAAGATACTGTCACTTTGTTTCTGTGTTCCCATGTGGGACACTGATATTACACCAGCTCCTGCCCTGCCCCCCGCCGAGACCTGCAGCACAAACCCAGAGGCAGGCAGCTCTGATGGACGGAGAAGAAGCCCGTCCATCACAAACCAAAATCAAGGGCAAGTACATCTCTCTGCTAGGGCCCTGTCTTCCTTCACTCCTGGGGCCTGATAGGAAGGTCAAGTGGGGGTTCTGTGACTGGTGAAAGCCTGGCCATGCAGACCTCCCTTGCATGCATGCAAAGTCAGCAGCCCTAGCCTGACCTCAGCCTTCAACCAGGCACCTGGCCCTCACTGCCCCACTACAACCTGGCGGGTGCAAATCAGATACACACCACAACAGGCCTGAGGCAAGGCCTCCTCCCACCTTCCACCCTCCGCAGGGTGTGGCAGGCATCACTGGTGAAATGAGGGCCAGGGGTTAGGATAGGGAGGGTGAGCCGTGGGGTCTCTGGAATCCTACCCCCCCCCCAGTTCCCATCCAGCTTCCCTGAGTTGAGGCTCCTCCCTGGAGGTCCTCCTCCCCAGTGGAGCCCTCCTCCTGAGTGGCTGGTGCCCAAGTGAGCTTCCCATAAGAAACCACCTCAAACGGGGCTGGTCGCTGCTTTGTCCTCTGCTCCCTCCTCCTTGCCTTTCTTGGAGCTCAAGAAGAGTGTGCTGACAGTGTGATCTTCACTACAGCCCAGGATGCGGGGCCTATTGTCATGCCCATTTCCCACAGTAGATCACAGAGGCACAGAGAAGTGGATAACTTTCCCAAAGGCACACAGCTACCAGCAAGTAGAGCCCAGATGCCAACTCAGAATCCGTACATAACCGAATCCAGATGATGTAACAGCTGCCACGTCCTGGTTTCCTAGAACCCCCACTCCTTTTAGAAAACTATGAGAAGGGGCTGGAGAGATGGCTCAGTGGTTAAGAGCATTGCCTGTTCTTCCAAAGGTCCTGAGTTCAATACCCAGCAACCACATGGTGGCTCACAACCATCTGTAATGAGGTCTGGTACTCTCTTCTGGCCTGCAGGCATACGTGTAGGCAGAATATTGTATACATAATAAATAAATAATTTAAAAAAAAAAGAAAACTATGAGAAGTCCCCTTCTCCCACTGGGGATACTGAGGCAGGGGAGCCATGTCCGAGAACTTCCCCTGCACACCTACTCCTTGCATCTCATGTCCCTGCAGAGATCTTAGCCAGATGGATGTGGCTCCCACTTCCACACAAAGGCCAGAAGGATTCTGCCTCTGCCTCCAAGAGGGCAGCCAGGAGCAATTGTCTTCGTTTCTCTCCCATCTCACACTCCCAGCGCATAGAGCACAGCAGTCTGCATGTGGCTTAAAATGCTCCTGCCAGATCCCTTCTGGAGTCACAGCAAGACCATCCCTACATTGAAGAAGTGACCTGGTGCACACAGTTTAGCAGGGCCTGGAGGAGAAGAACTTGGGGAGACAAGGCATCAGCATGCGCCCTTGGCTCTGCTCTCGACATATGCGCCATCTGTACGTCACACGGTTCCCATTCACAGATCAGAAAAGCAAGATTCCTAGGTACCCTTATTAGGACAAGGTCCCTTTTGAGCACAGACAAAGCTGAATTTGAATGTGGGTCTTGACACTACCCTACCCTGACTGCAGTATATATAAAATAGGGGCTTAGCAAACACCCCAAGCAATTTAGACTGCTCTCGCTGCCCAAGGTCATGTTTTCCACCAATCTACCAGGACCTTCTCACTCATTACTACAGATGGAGACTTGAAGCCCACTGGGGTTTTTAATAACTTCGTATTACTGAGCATCTCGGGCATTCTTTATCCAATGGGTCCTTGATGTCGATATTTCCCTCCACAACAACTGGGGATGTTGGCAGCATCACTGGGCTGTGCTGGGTCTCAGATGAATCAGCCGCCCTGCTTCTTGCCACTGGGCATCCACGGACATCACAGAGGCAGCCATCACCTTTACGGGATGAGATGTCACACCCTTCCTGGGGAAACTTGAGCCACATCAGGGCCTGGGAGTAGTGGGGCTGAGGTCTTCAGGAGAAAAAGAAAAGCCAAGCTATTTCTGCTGGATAGGACAGCTGTCCCCAGGCACTAGCCGCCTCCCCCAAAACCACCTACCAGCGGCTCATGGGTAGGAAACCAAAGAGGGCTGAGCAAGGAAGAGTAAGTCTATGTGAGGCAGTAGTTCCCCCATTTGTGAGCAGAAGACAAGGGCAGGAACTCTGTCTCTGGTTCACTTCCTGATTTCTGTGTCCCTGCGTGAGGAGTGGACCCAGAGGCCGGCTCTGCTAATGGCTGGCTCTCGGGTGATGACATCTATCCAAGCCACAGCATCTTCATCTCTACAGCATCTGCCTGTGCCACAGGGCACGCTATGTCTTTTGTGAGGAGGGACAGGCAGAGCAAGAAGCTCAGAGTGGGTCAGGAGGCGCCCCAAGAGGAGCTGTGGCTAGTTAACATGTGCCAGTAGCCATGCCCACTCAGGGCCTCAACCCTGACCAGCTACCACCTCTGGGCACAGAGCATGGAGGACTCTTTCTGAACAAGCGTGTGTAGCAGAGGTTTGTGTGTGATGCATGCGTGTGAGTGCATGTGTACACATGTGGACAACAGAGCAGGACACGGGCTGTCATCCTTCATTGCTTGCTGCCTTGTTGTCTTGAGTCAGGATCTCTCATGGAACCGGAAGTTCACCTCCTCTGCTAGACTGACCGACCACTGAACTCTGGGGGTCTGCCAGTCTCCTCCTTCTCAATACCAGGGTTAGAAGCATGCACAACCTTGCCCAGCTTTTTACACGGGTGCCAAGGACTCAATGCAGGTCCCTATGCTTACAAATAAGCACTCTTCTCCACCGAGTTGTTTTCCCAACCCCATTAAAACTTTTGGTTTTTTTTAGACAAAATCTCCTGTAGCCCAGGTTAGCCTCAAATTCACTATGTATTCAAAGCTGACTTGAACTCCTGATCTTCTCACCTCCATTTCTTAAGCGTTGGGGTTATAGGTCTGTTGCTACCATGCCCCGTTAGCATTCCAGAATTTTCCAGGTTTCTCTCTTGTCTTCCAACCTGAATTTCAATACCTCCCTTGGCCCTGAAGGCCTGCTAAGCATCCGCTCCAGCAAGTCATTTTCATTCAACTACGGGGCCCCAAAGACCCAGTACTGTCAATACTGAGGAGCATGCACAGTCGAAGCCAGCCTCCATGGGCTATGACCTACTTGGCCACATATTGGCTACGTGGTTGAGTTGGCTTGTGGCAGAAAAGAGGAGGGTCCAGGTCACAGGATGGACCTGGAATCCTCAAAAAAAAAAAAATTAGCATAAATTGGCTCAGATGTGGTGAGTATGGACTTGGCAGGGACCCTTAGCTGCTAGAAACAAAAGCTTGTGTGTCAGAGGGTCTGGGCTGAGGCGCGTTGGCAGTGTCTGCAAATCTGGGAGTTGAGGCCGGGAGGATCTTTGCCCTGCTTCCAGCCAGCGTGTGCCAAGTTCTCCCTGCCAGAGCATTTCACAAGCAGGTTCTGGGAGCAAGCTGGCACCATTCAGGCTCCACAAGAGGGAGAGGAAGGCAAGTGGAGAGTCATCATTCCCGGGCTTTGCTCTCGACCCCTGTAGAGCATCCCTGCCCCACGAATGGAATTGGAAAGCACTCGTGGCTAACATGATGAAGCTGGGCCTCAGTTTCCAAATCTAGCAGGTATGCTAGATCTCGCAGAAAGGAGAGCTGGCGGAATGTCATTATCACACAGGGCCGTGGGAAATATGAAACTGGCCATGCCCAGCCCTCAGGCCCTTGTCTGGGGTCAGCCTGGGACCTATTATCTCCCAGAGTCCCTGCCAGGACCTCATGGGCCCCCATCCCCTGACTGAGGGTGACAGGACTTTAGTTGAGTTCCCATTGTTGTCATTCTTAGTGTATGAATGTCATGTCTGGTGAGATCCTGGTAGCAGTAGATGGCAGTTGACTTCGTGTATAAGAAGTGTGCAGCTCATGTCAGCCCCATGGCCCTCTCCACTCTCTCTGGCCTGAGTGCTGAGAACTCACTGGGACTGTTGGAAACTTGGACTCACCAAGACAGTGGGGGGACAGAGCACTCTCTCCACCTGTGGTACCCATGAGTCTACAGCCTTAGAGTCAGTAGTGGCTACCATCTAAAGCTCACTGCATAGTGTACACACACACACACACACACACACACACACACACACACACACACACTCCAGGCCAGGGTATTCCCACTCCTTCTGCCTTGTCCCAACTTTGTCTTTACTATGTAAAGCACTTTATCTGAAGGTATGACCCTAAGCCCCCCCCCCTCTCTCTCTGTCTCTCTCTCGGAAGTTGGGACCTGGACTGCATGCTTAGCCCTGAAGAAACAACCAAATATAAGTGTGGTCCTAAATTATGACAAAGAGCCCTGGGTACTTGTGCAAGGTAGGCATATCAGTCAGAGGGGAACAGAACTTCCATTAGTGTGGCCCAGAGGTCCCTCTATTATCTGCCTCAAAACTCACCTCTTCAGGGTCACTTTCTGAAAGATCCTAGAAGCCCTCTACTCCCCATCCCAAGCCTGCAGCCTTGCACCAGCCCCAGCCCCATAAGCCAACCATACAGCCCACCCCACAGAAAGCATACACACTCAGACAATCCTCAATCTCCATGCTGAACTCTCGGCCCAAAGCTGTAGTATTCTTTTCCCTGAAGGACACCCCCAAATCTGTAGTCTTGGGGACCCTCAGGCAGCCCTGTGGTGACTCTCCCCTTCCAGCTATGCTCAGCAAGTTTTCTAGACAGTGACCAACATCACAAGTTTCTAGAGATAAGAGCCAGGCCTAGTATGCCTGTGTTCTTCCCTCTCCTGTTCCCTTGTGATGCCACAGACACCACACCAAGGAAAGAGAACCATTGAGTCACACATGGCCCTGGGCTACCTCTCAGGGACTGGAGACAGAGGGCCATTGTCCTGCTTAGAGCTGAGGACAGTGCTGGGGAGATGTCCATTCCCCTCATTCCTGAAGCCATCTGAGTCTACCTGAGTCTACCTGTCGTCGGCGCCAATGTGTGTTACTAAACTGACAACTCCATGCTGAACATGGACAAGGAGACGGAACTTTCCACTGCTTTCATGGGCTCCAAGTTAGTGACGGAACTCAGCAAACTCATAAGCAGAGGTTTCTGACGTCTGTGTCTGTGTCACACAGCGAATCAAGATAGGGGTGGATGGAGCTGGTGCAGGCCTGACCCTCAGGATGGATGCTAGGACCTGAGAGCCCTGCATGTCAGAGAGTGGGCTGGAGAGCCGGAGAGCATCTAAGGAGGATTCAGGGGGTGGGAGTGAGCTACCTGGTCAGGCAGATAGAACCCCAGAGAGGAGTTTCACACCGTACCCAGGATGGTATCACAGGATCAGCAGGGTCAGGTGGAGAGGGAGGGGCTAAAGAGGCGGCAGATGAGAGTCTACCGAAGACAGGTGAGTCAGGCAAACCTCCGACCTCCCACCCTCCTTTCCTCTCTGCTCTGGCCACACAGCTTCCCTTTGGTTGCCTCCTGTAACATAACTGGGCACCACTGCTGGTCCTGTGCTTTGATGGGTCACGTTCCAGGCGAAACAAGAGTCAGACCCTAGTGGTACAGGACAGGGGACTTTCCACAGCTCATAGTTCCTTTGCCAGTGGCCCATTCGTGGGTAGGGAGAGGGTGGGCTCCTCTGAGCAGGTTTCCAGACCCCCTCATCTAGGCACAACCCTCCCAAGTGCACACATTGGTATCACCAAAGGGAGCACCCGTGGCACCCCCAGTGCGTCATGCAGGTATTTCCAAACCCTTCCTCTTTGGCCCTCAGAGGCCCGCCAGCCATTTGTACCCATCACTCAGGGGGAAATAATGCCATTTCTATAACACTCACCCTCTTCACAGAAGTGCTGTAACCATGCAGAGATGACATTGCGGGCAGCTCGGCTTGTGTGAGTGATGTCATCTCGGGGCGTTGCCTAGCAACCCCAACAACGTTTGGGAGCCTCTGATTCTTGAGTGGGGTAAAGTCACATTTACACAGCTCAGTTAATCAGCTTCCTGGCAACTCCGCCAGAATGATCTCATTTTATTCATGATTATTTTATGTGAAACGCGCTTTTAGCTCTAAGAGAACACAAAGATTTAATTCAGCGCCCGCGATTGCTCTGTGTTTCCAGGGTGTCGTTAACACGGCGTCCATGCAGATAACCATGGCAACACATGGGTAATTAGTGTATATGACGGGAGGTATTAATACAGAGCCGGCAGGCTCCCAATCAGCCCGATTACCACGTGTCATTGCTGCAGTAATTACCTGCACTAACACGCAAATTGAACTAAATGGTCAATTGAAGTAAAGTGAATGGCTTTTTATTCTAGTCCCTAAATAATGCGTCTGCTTGGCTGAGTAGTTCAAGGTAAATAAAACTCCTAAATTGATGGCCTTGCCGCCACCCCTCCCTGGGTGGGAGAACTAGGCCCCGAGGGTCCCCAAGGGTCCTCCCTGTTTAGCGGGAGGTAACGCTTCCTTCCCCACTCTCTGTACCACCTCCCCATGAGAGGAAAACCGCTGCCTCTGCTGTCCGTGCAGAGTTCTGGTCCTCATTAACTATCCTCAGCTATCCCGCAAGGGTATCTCAGTCACCCCCAGGGGAGGGCATGGAACTTTCCAGAATGAGGGTGGAGGGCAAAAGGCAATGGCCTTCCTCCCAGGGATGTTTCCTTGCTCCCCTCGGGTAGGTGGGGCAGAAGCGAATCTCTGGCTTCCTGTTACAGGATGTTGGGGGGGAAAGGTCAAAGGTCACCCTGCCTTTATTAACAGAGCGTTTCTGAAATTCCATAAACTTAGAAGATCTTCAAACAGGAAGTCACACTGGACCTCTAAGAGAAGCACGCACATTCCAAGTCTGAACGCTGATCCCTTCAGAGGGGACAGAGGAGAGGGGGTAGGGACATCAGCCGGGGCCCTGGTGAGGAGACAATAAAGTTAACCTTGCTCCCCTTCTGACACAGCAATGGTGTCTGAACATGGTAGTTTAGTAAAAAGCATGGAGTCATTAGGTTTCTTCCCATAGGCCTGTCCCTGAAGCCACCTTCAGGGCTGGCCTAGAGGCCTGGGTAAAAGAATACCTCGAAGGCAAGGATACAGGCCTCTCTGAGGGACCCTGCTTAAGCTGGAACAAGGATGAGGGTGGATAAAGAGCAGGAGAGGGCTAAAGGAATGAGGTCTCCATCCGGGGAGGGCAGTGACCAGGTGTCCTGACATACAGAGTATGCAAACTCTACCACAAGCCTGAGGCGTCCCAGGGTCGCAGTGTGGAGGTCATTAGGGAAGGTACTGTCTCTCTACAAAACACACTAAGGCCCTCAGCTCCCAGGTTGAAGGCGCATTTGTCAGTACTGGAGCGACAGAGGACGGCAAGTGAAAGTCATTCCATTGCAAAAGGGGTCTGCTACCCGTGCAGCACAAGTCACAGTGCACACACAGATAGTGACACCCCAGAGATCACGGGGTACTTACAGCAGTACCATCCTCCCCACAGACCAGGAGCAGAAGACCTCCCACGAGGGGTAGGGACATCAGCCTACAGGCTCCAGGTTAAGGAGCAGGTGAGGCTGGACTTAGGACATGCCCTACCATCAGCGGGGCCTGTAACCAGTGACGCACAGCCAAAACTTGGGAAAGAAGAGAACAGAAAGGCCAGCAGCTCTGGCTCTACATGTGACATCTGGGGGGCGCTACAGCGTGAGTGGGTAGCCACACAGAGGCAGAAGACTGACACCCTCTCCAAGCGAGAGGCCTCCGCCCACGGGACAGGTCTTCTCTGTGCCCAGAATCACAGCCCTGCACAACACAGCGGTTGCTGATGCCAGATGAGGGGCCCAGGAGCTAGGCTGATGCTACCAAACATGAAGTGTTCCCCACAGGCCTGTGTGTGGAACTCTTGGGTCCCCAGATGGTGGCACTGTTTGGGGAACTTTCTCCAGCAAAGGTTGGGCCTTTCTGGGGACAGAAGGTCACTAGCAGGTATCCTGTCCCTGGCCCCTCCCTGTCTCTCAGCTTTCTGGCAGTGGAACTGAACGGCTCTGCTCCACATGTTCCAAGTGACCAGAGACTAAACCCCCCAAAACTGTCAGTCCAAATAAACCCTTGCCCCTTTGGTTGTTTCTAACAGGGGTTTAGGTCACATGACCTGAAAGTCAATTAATAGCAATAAGGGAACGCCAACCTAGCTAGGGCTAAGCAGGGCAGGACAAATAAAGCCGGTGGAGCCAGCCCCAACATCCTCCAAGCCAGAAAGAGAAAGAAAGGTTTTAAAACTCAAGAAGAAACACCAGGAGCTGGGCAGATGGCTCGCTTGTGAAAGCGACCGCCACAGAGCTTGAGGCCCTGAGCTTGGAGCCCCTGCAGCCATGTGAAAGTCGGCCATGGCGGATCTCTAGATCCAGTTCTGGGGCATAGGGACAGGCAAATGCCTGGCGCTCATTGACCAACCAGCCTCGCCAAAGTGACGAGCTCTTAAAAAAACAAGGTAGAAAGATTCAGAAAGAGCTCAGCAGTTAAGGGCACTGACTGCTCTTTTACAAAGGACCTGGGTTCACTTCCCACATGGAAGGTCACAACCACCTTATCTCCAGTTCCATGAGATCTAATATCATCTTCTGGCCTCGGTGAGCAACGGCACACACATGGCGCACACATATACACATAACATCTCTAAAAATAAATCTTTTCTAAAAAATAAATTAAGGGGACTAGAAAGATGGCTCAGTAGTTGAGAGCACTGGCTGTTCTTCCAGAGGACTCAAGTTCAATTCCCAGCACCCACAAGGCAGCTTGCAATCATCTGTAACTCCAGTTCAAGGGACTCAGACACCCTCTTCTGACCTCCTAAGACACTACACATGTGTGGTGCATACATAGACATGCAAGCAAAACAACACACACACACACACACACACACACACACACACAGAGAGAGAGAGAGAAAGAGAGAGAGAGAGAGAGAGAGAGAGAGAGAGAGAGAGAATCCTTAACACAGGACCTGAGGGTCATAGCACTCACATATAAACTCTGCTTGTTCTGCTTGTGGAAGGCTGGCCATTATTCTAATCCTGCCCTGACTTTTCCAGAAAACAGAACAGACATGCTCATTGACTGTATTGAGAATGACATGATGTTAAAATCAATCTAAAAATAAATGAGAAAGTTAAAGCTAGAAGGTAAACAAGGAGTCAGCGACTCAGCATTTAGGGATGGGGTCAGGAACAGAGCAGAGACAACATACACTTTGTGCCCCAGAGACTTCGTGTTCCCAGCCCTAGAAAAGGAGTACCTCACATAAAGAGATGTGAACTTATATGTCAAAAGACTAGAGTGGGGGCTGGAGAGATGGCTCAGAGGTTAAGAGCATTGCCTGCTCTTCCAAAGGTCCTGAGTTCAATTCCCAGCAACCACATGGTGGCTCACAACCATCTGTAATGCGGTCTGGTGCCCTCTTCTGGCCTGCAGGCATACACACAGACAGTTCTATACATAATAAATAAATAAATAAATAAATAAATAAATATTCTAAAAAAAAACCACTAGAGTGGAATTCAGCTGTGAAAAGGACAGCCATAGAGAATTGGTTTTATATTAGAGGCACATATATTTTTAAAGATTTGTTTATTTATGTATTTTATGTGTATGAGTCTTCTGTCTTCATGCATACCAAAAGAAAGAGTATGATACCACAGATGGTTGTGAGCCATCATATGGTTGCTGGGACTTGAACTCAGGACCTCTGGAAGAACAGTCAAGTGCTCTTAACTACTGAGCCATCTCTCCAGCCCAAGGCACAGATTTTATTATTATTAAGGAAGAGATCAGTGTAAAGAGCAAAAATCTTATTTCAAAGGCCCCGTGGTGCATGCCTTTGATTCTAGCACACAGGAGGCAGAAATAGGCAGATCTCTGTGAGTTCAATGCCAGCCTGGTCTACAGAGTGAGACCCTGTTGTTATTATTGTTGTTGATGATGAGCAGGAGGAGGAGGAGGAGGAGGAGGAGGAGGAGAAGGAGGAGGAGGAGGGTGATAATGATGATGTTTTTAAGTTAAGATTTAGAGGATGGGGAAGAATGACATGAAGTGCAGAACTCCCTGCGGTTGTGTTTAAACCTACACAAGATGAAGCCAATAGGATCGGTCAACATTTCAACAGGCAGCACTAATTGGACTCTGTGGGGAAAAACAAAAACAAGAAGAGGACATGAAGAGAGGAGGGAGACATGGGGGGTCCAGCTGTTTAGGAGGAGTAAGGGGAGGGACTAATTAATGCCCACTGTTTACATGTGTAAACTTCTCAGGGCTGAGGAACAGCTGAGTGGTAAGAGCACTTACACTGCTCTTTCTTTTTTCTGGTTTTCCAAGACAGGGTTTCTCTGTAGCTTTGGAGCCTGTTCTGGAACTAGCTCTGTAGACCAGGCTGGCCACCAACTCACAGAGATCCACCTGCCTCTGCCTCCCAAGTGCTAGGATTAAAAGCATGTACCACCACTACCTGACTTGCTACTCTTTCAGAGGACCTGGGTTCTGTTTTCAGCACCCTCAGGGCAGCTGACAACCATACCTAACTCTAGTACCTGGTTACTCAGCTGGGACCAGGCACTCACGCAGTACACTTACACACATGCAGGCAAAAGATGCACATAAACAATATTTTTATATTTTTAAAGAATAAATAAAAGATAGTCTATTGGGACTGGAGAGATGGCTCAGTGGTTAAGAGCACTGACTGCTCTTCCAGAGGTCCTGAGTTCAATTCCCAGCAACCACATGGTGGCTCACAACTATCTGTAATGAGATCTGGCGCCCTCTTCTGGCATGCGGGCATACATGGACGTAGAATGTTGTATACATAATTAATAAATAATAAATCTTTAAAAAAAAAGATGCTCTACTTAAAAGGAAAGAAATCTGAAGAAGCAGTCTTGGGTGGAAGGATTCGAACGCTTCCCCTTTGAGCCCAGAAGGGAAGTATTTCACCTTACACCATGTCTCTTCAGCACCACAGAAACAGCTGTGGCCAATGCAATAAGATAAGAAAAACAAACAAAAGGTGGAAAGACTCCCAGAAAGGCAGGGACAAAACTGTCATTTTTCACAGGTGACAGGATTGTACACAAAGACCTGAAATGACCTACTGACTGGTCGCCGGAAATACTGAGTAGAACAGAATGTTGAATACGAAATCAACACACAGTCACTGCCGTATTTTCACACAATAGGACTAAACCCAGGGCAGAGAGAAGACTGGGCAGCCAAGAGTGCTGCTGCTCTTTCAGACGGCTGACATTTGGTCCTCGGCACCACACCATGTCGGGTGGCTCACAGCCACCTGTAACGCCAGCTCCAGGGGATCTGATGCCCCATTCTGGCCTCCAAGGGTGCTTACACGCAGGCAACATACACTCACACAGACAAACATTGATATAAATAAATAATAAAATAAGTCTTTAAAATTTAGAACTAGCCGCGCGGTGGTAACGCACGCCTTTAATCCCAGCACTCGGGAGGCAGAGGCAGGTGGATCTCTGTGAGTTCGAGGCCAACCTGGTCTACAGAGCTAGTTCCAGGACAGTCTCCAAAGCTACAGAGAAACCCTGTCTCAAAAAACAAAAAAAAAAATCCTCTCTCCTCCAGCCCAGCAAGATGCCCAAGGGAAAGAAGGCCAAGGGGAAAAAGGTGGCCCCGGCCCCCGCCATCGTGAAGAAGCAGGAGGCGAAGAAGGTGGTGAATCCTTTGTTTGAGAAGAGGCCTAAGAACTTCGGCATTGGGCAGGACATCCAGCCCAAGAGAGATCTCACGCGCTTCGTCAAATGGCCCCGCTACATTAGGCTGCAGCGGCAGAGGGCCATCCTCTATAAGCGGCTCAAAGTTCCTCCAGCCATTAACCAGTTCACCCAGGCCCTGGACCGGCAAACAGCTACCCAGTTGCTTAAACTTGCCCACAAGTACAGGCCAGAGACCAAGCAGGAGAAGAAGCAGAGGCTGCTGGCCCGTGCTGAGAAGAAAGCTGCCGGCAAAGGGGATGTCCCGACTAAGAGACCACCTGTCCTTCGAGCGGGCGTCAATACAGTCACCACTTTGGTAGAGAACAAGAAGGCTCAGCTGGTGGTGATTGCCCACGACGTAGACCCCATTGAGCTGGTAGTCTTCCTGCCTGCTCTGTGTCGTAAGATGGGGGTCCCCTACTGCATCATCAAGGGAAAGGCCAGGCTGGGGCGGCTGGTCCATAGGAAGACATGCACCACTGTTGCCTTCATACAGGTTAACTCGGAAGACAAGGGTGCTCTGGCCAAGCTGGTGGAAGCTATTAGGACCAATTACAACGACAGATATGACGAGATCCACTGCCACTGGGGAGGCAACGTCCTGGGTCCTAAATCTGTGGCTCGAATTGCCAAGCTGGAAAAGGCAAAGGCCAAAGAACTCACCACTAAACTGGGTTAAATGTACTGCTGAGTTTTCTGTACATAAATATAACTATAAAACTTCAAAAAAAATAAAATAAAATAAAATATAGAACTAAACAAATAGACTTTTTTCAAGCATAGGGCTAGGGATGTCAGTGAGGGAATTGATTATTAGCAGACTTGGATCGCTGGATTTGATCCTCGACATAAATACATATATACTTACTACAATATCAATATATCTCAGCTTCCTAGAAATAAATCTGATTGAAGACTTAGGAAACTGTATGCAACTTTAGTGACCAATGCCAATGAACCTGTGAGTAAATGGGGAACATGTATCATAGTCACAGTGCAAGAAGTTAAACACCACGTACATGGTTTATTTTTATTTTTGTAAGGTTTTCTTCTTTATTATTATTTCATGTGTATAGTTGTTTTGCCTGCATGTATGTCTGTGCATGATGTGCATGCCAGGTGCCCAAGAAGGCCAACAGAGAGGGCATCATATCTCCTGGAACTGGAGTTACAATCATGAGCCACCGTGTGGGTGCTGAGAATCAAACCCAGGTCCTTTGGAAGAGCAGCCAGTGCTTTTAATTCCTGAGCCATCTCTCCTGCCTTTTTCATGTATTTATTTATTTTTGAGACAAGGACTTATGTAGCCCAAGGTGGCCTCAAAAATCACTATGTGACCGAGGACGACCTTGAACTTCTTTACTTTAGTATGAGGTGAGGGGAGGTATGGACATCACTGTGTATCTGTGGAGGTCAGAGAACATCTGTCGGGGATAGGGTCTCCTTCCACAGAGGCCTCTGGGGATTAAACCCCAGTGTGCTCAGCCATATCGCTGGCCTATCCTTGAACATCTGACTCTCCTACCTTCACCTCTCAGGTGCTGGAATTACAGGCCTGCACCACTGGACCAATTTCCAAGATGCTGGAGAAAGACCGGGGGGCTTTGTGTGTGCACTGCTGCTGCTCTGTTCACTTAGCTACAGCCCCAACTCAATTAACACCCTCTTCCTCCCTTCTTCCGGTGGCCATTAAGATTGTTGGTCTCTTTTTCATACAATAATTTTCTCCTATCAACTTTCCTTCATTTATTTTTTTGTGGCACCAAAACATCACACATTTTCCTGAGTATGGAGTGTTTTGTCAAGTTTCTTGGTCTTCACCATTTCCCTGTACCAGCTGTGTGGTCTTAGGCAGGATGGAGGAAGTTGCTTCTGGAGGGGCATCTGGGATTGTGAAGCTTCAAGCCCAGGATTCTGACTGAAAGTGCACACAGCCCTGAACCAGTCAGCACAGAGGAAAGCCGAATGCCACTTCATCAGGCCACCCTGATGTCCTCTTCAGCTCAGTCCTTCTCATAACACCCTACCAAGTGTGACATTAGGACCCCAACCTTGCTGTTTCTGAACACCTCTTAGTTAACAAGAGCCCACAGAAAGAAACTTTTCATTTCTGTGTTTGTGTCTACTGGCCCCACCCCCAAAATAGTGACCATGGTAGGAAGCTTTGAATGTCTATCTGTGACCATGGGCTAGGACTTCCAGTTACCCCCAGCCCACATTAGCCGAGATCACCCAGACAAAGAGGTCATGGGTGAGAGTGGATGTGCAGGGGTTGTGAGCCTGGTTGACTCACAGAGGTGCCCAGAGCTTAAGGAATGCTTGTTGAAGGATGAAGGGAAACTAGGGGGGAGGGGTACCTAGGGGTGGGGTGAGCTGTGCCTCTGGGGCATAGCTCAGAACCACCTCCCTGCAGATTCCCTGCCCAGTTCCTTTCACCTAGGATGAAGGTGGGGTTTATGCTACTGAACCAAATGCAGGGATGCTTTTAAAGGGGAATGTCGAGTCCTGACTCTCTGCTGCTGTGGCCTGGCCAAGGGGAATGCCTCTGTCTTTCTGCTCCCAGGGCCTCCTGCTCTTCCCAGTGCAAGGGGTGTAAATGCCAAGGGACAAGCAAACATGGGGGACTTAGAGCTCACGATGACCATGGCTGGACACAGTCCCAGCACTTGACCTCTACCCAGGCCCATTGCTCTCATTAAGCTAGGACCGAGTTTTCCTTTCCCATTAACCGCTGTGGGCTGCAGGTCCCATGCCAGGGTCCAGTTCAGGAAGTGCCTGGCAGATCCCCATCCCTTCCATGCCCACACCAAGCCCTCTGTCCACTACTCTTCCTGCCCCTCTTCCCGCTACAAGAAAGAGGCCTTGTGCTGTCTCTTATTGTCTCCAAAATGCAAAATTACTGGTGGCATCGTGTTCTTGTACCAAATTAGCCACACTTAACTCAAGTGCCTGCCGCCGGCAGCTTCTGCGAGTCTGGGCACGCCTGAGCGCACTGCAGAAGCTGAATCACTTGATTCCACTTGAAACCCCAGCCAACAGCAGCATCTAGTCTCGGCTCTGCCCTGGCCCATCCCTGGCCCATCAGCCCCAGCTCCAAGCTCTGCAGTGTCTCACAGGGGCAGCATCTAAGAATAAAGGAGTCTAAACACATCAGCAGGGCTCTGGGATCTCCAGCTCTAGTCTCTTAAATGCCAGATAACCCAGTACCAACAAAAAAGACACAGGATCCCCAAGGAAGGGGTAGGCAAGCACTCAGACTGTCGTTGAGAGCAGGGCTGCAAGCAAGGAGAAAGAAGGGAGAAGAGCCTTCCCTAGGGAGGGGCAACCCTGGCCTCTGTAGCTCACTTTGTCAGAAACTTGGTTTTGGTGACATGGTAACATGTGAAAGGGGAAGGACAAGGGAGCTTTCTCCAGATATGTCCAGAAAAGGAGAGCACCAGCCTCACTGCTTCCACTGGCCATCCCTTTGCCTACAAGTATCTCTGTAGTTCACCTGTCTTCCACCTCTAGATCATTCAGGCTCTGGCCTACGAGACTTCCCACCCAGAGAATCTGGCCACCATGGGAATCTCTCTAAAATCTGTCTGAGCAGAACTCTCTGGTTCCTGCTACTCCCGGGAACCTTTGAGTCTCTGGGCTGGCATCTGTACTCTCTCCATCCGCAGGGCTACCTCCCTAGGAAGCAAATCTGGATGCCTGACACCAGGAGGCCCCTCAGTATACTGTCAGTTCTGCCAGGCCTCTCTCACTCACTCACTCACTCACACCTTGCTAGGTTTTCTCATCTCTCCGGCAGGGGACGTACTTATCCCCTTGGCTCAGGACATGGCTGGTCAGTGAGTGTGTTACAGTGCAGCTCCCCACATCTTGGACAGCTGAGTCCCACAGCCTGCTAAAGAGCCCTGCTAAAGATGTGGAAGCATCTGGGACGCGGGAAGCAAGCTGGGAGCGAGCCAGGGCTTAGCCATATGCTCTGAAGGGTATTCCACGATGAGGAGCCTCTCCTGCTGAATGCCAGGCTTGCACATCCCTGAGCTCAGCAAAGGCCCTGCCTCTAGAAGGAAGGCAGGACCCTGGACTGCAAGCTTGGGAGACATGACCCTGCTGGCCATGCCTGGCACCCAACACACACTAAGTCCTTGGCAAGCACTTGCCCTGTTAGACACCACATCCGGAGGGACTGGAGTCAGCCTTGGGGAGGGAACCAGAGAAGCCTTGAAGGCATCACCAAGGCTCAGATGCAAGGTCACGAAGGGAGCATGATGCAAGTTTCAGGGAGCCCATGACAAGCCCTGGTAGCTTGAGTCTGGCGGTGCTGGGGAGCAATGGAAGGCTTGGCATGGGGGGTGGGGGTGGGGTAAAGGTCAAGCCAGACAGCTTCTGCAAACCCACTTCTCACCACCATCATCGTCAGTGCAGAGGCACCCTCACCCAGATAGTCCAGGTCTAGCTGATCCGGCAGGCGGTTTCAGGGTCAGCAATGGCTCTGATTCTAGACACTCTCAGAACTGCGCAAGCCCACGCCACGTTTAAAACCAGCCTGTCCCTCCAGGACCCAGCTCCACTCGGGCTGCCCAATACGAGTCCACAAAGGGACCCAGGGTTCTGCCCAGAGCTGAGGTGGTGATGAAGATGATGATAATTTCTCATTGCCTGGTTGCCCGAGTCCAAAGTTGGAGTCTGCTGACCTCTCTAGTTGAAGTACAGGATAAAAAAATATGAAGCTTAAAACTCATTAGCATTGTGGATTCTTCCTCTTCTTGGAGTCGCCGGCAGTCCCAACTGCACCAGCACCTGAAATAAGTAAGAACCTTTTCCAGCCCTGCTACGGTGGCGCACGCCTTTAGTCTGGCACCGGGAGGCAGGCAGGTGGATCTCTGTGAGTTCAAGGCCAGCCTGCTCTACAGAGCAAGTTCCAGGACAGCCGGGACTGTTACATAGAGACACCCTGTCTCGAAAAGCCAAAAACTGGGGGCTGGAGAGATGGCTCAGAGGTTAAGAGCACTGGCTGCTCTTCCAGAGGTCCTGAGTTCAATTCCCAGCAACCGCATGGTGGCTCACAGCCATCTGTAATGAGATTTGGTGCCTTCCTCTGGCATGCAGGTGCACATGCAAGCAGAACGCTGTATACATAATAAATAAATGAATCTTTAAAAAAAAAAAGCCAAAAACTGGTGTGGCAGATGTGCCATCAAAACTGAACAAATGCTGAGCCTGGCGAGGCCTGGGCCTTGACCACCCATACAGAGCCTGGTAGCAGAGCCATGCCACGTGCCATTCAGCCTCAGGCACCAACAGGGACCAGCCATGTGTAGAAGCTGTAGTTACAGACTTGACAGGAACACCCTGCAGAAGGTGGTCCCTCTCTGTCGCGGGCTAGGGTGGCCACAGCAGGGAATTCTAGGTGCTTGGACTTTATTAGTGACCCCGGTCTCACCCATTTCTCTTTTGTTTCTTGTGAGACTTCTCAGCGGTTCCCATGCCCTAGGCTGGGTCTGTGAGGATCACTGTTATCTCTCAGTTTGTAGGAATCTAGAATCACCCAGGAGATGGGCCTCTGAGTACGCTTTGGGGGATTATCTTGATTACATTAATCCATATGGGAAGGACTTGTTTTAACCATAGGTGGTGCCATTCCCTAGGCCAGGGTTCAGAAAAAAAAGGGCCCAGAGAAGCAGCATGCATTCATCACTGTCTGCTTTCTGATTGTGAATCCAACACGACCAGCTGCAGTAAGTTCCTACAGCTTTGCCTTCCCCACCCAATGGACTGGACCTTGAACTGTGATCTGAATTACACACATTCTCCCTTAAGTGGCTTTTGTCAGAGAGTTTTAATACAGTAACAGAAAAAAAAATATTTTTTAAGGCCCAGATGAGAAGTTTAGGGGTATGGAGGTATCTGGACCTCAGGATAAGGAGACAGAGAGCAATGCTCAGGGACATATCTGAAGGCACAAAATCAAGCAGGGCAGGATGTGGCCTCAGAGAAGGCCTCACTCACTGTCCTCAGGACCATGGTCAGTCCTGTGTGAACCTCCACCTAGACAAACTCTCCTTGCATTCTTCTGGGCCCTGGGCCCACCACGAGGTACCTGGTCAGGGCCTGCTTCATCATGCCTTGCTTTGTGCTGGAGAGGGAGAGGGAGGGGCAAAGCCAAAGGAGCCTCATCCAGCCTCAGGGCCAGAAGCCAAGCTACTCCGCAGCTGCTGCAGGACCAGTAGTGACACCTGCGGCTCTGCAGACACCCTCCAGACAGCCAGAGACAATAAAGAGCCAATTAGCACGCGTCTTCCAGAGATCCTGCTACAGATCAGCTGTGCTGTAGTTCTTCTCACACCCCCTGGCTCTTGTCCACCTCTCTGTCGGCCTTGGCAGGGGGTACGGGATGCCACAGATGCTCCCCTCTCTTCCTCTGCCCTCTGTCTCCCTCTCGCCCGGCTAACGGCACCAGCTGAGAGGGCAGCCACAGCACACAGTCACAAATCTTCCATGTTATTCCCTCTCCTTTATTTACACCGGGCGCACAGTAGCAATTCAATCTGAAAAAAGCACCGTGTTTTCAGAGGCGTGCAGCCCAAGAAATTGATGTTTGCGTTAATCAATCTTGTAGGAGCCTGCAGGGCTCAGAGAGGTGCCACATGAAAGATTTCCTCTCTTGATTGATTGGAGCCCAAGTAGGGAGGGAAGGGGAGAAATCGACGCTCCTGGAGCCTGAACGCTGGAGAACTAGGTCAGAGCACTCTGGAGTTCTGCCACACTCCGGGAGCCCCGTAGTGTCTCCTCATGGAAAGTTAGGGCAGGCTGGCTGATGGGACTCCTGGCTCCAAAGGTAGGTCTCTATGTCACCTGTTTCCCATCCAGGAGGTCTGGGGACATCCCTACCGTGTGTCATAATCCTCCCACTGTCCACCCGGGTGGCTCTTTGGCCTCCCCAGGTTCCAGAGCTAAAAGTTCTGAAAGAACTCTGCACCCAGACAGCAGGAGATTGGGCTGTGGACAGAACAGCTCCCGGGCCTCGGTTGGGCTCCTCCATCAGGGAAAGTCCCTGGGCACTGGCCTGGAGCAGACTATCTGCTGGCTCAGCTGGAAGTGGGGGTGGCACGCAGGCAATGAAGCCAGCTGGTCATCTCTGTACTAGCAGCAAACCCAGAGACCTGGTCCCTTGCAGCAGGAGGCCCAGACGGGGACTCCAGGGTTAGCAGTGGGATTTTTTAATGACTCCTTCCTGGGTCCTGGGAAAAACAAAGGGAAGAGAAGGGGGACAAAGAGAGGTGACTGTGGCCCAGAAAGGCCAGACTGTGCACCCATGCCAAATACTCTGAAATGGGGAGGGGGGATAAGCTATGAGTGACCACAAAATCTAGCTATACTTCATGATGTCCCCTGGCTTATGAGAGGACCCCACTGTGCTCCCTTGATCCGTGTTAGGGAGAGGAGCCCTGAGTTCCCATAGGCGACCACTCACCTGCAGAAGGGCAGATTCAGGGCCTAAACCTAGGGCTTAGAGCCCAGGGCCAACACGTTTGTTTCCAAACACTGGGTTGGTGCCTGGACACTGAGCAGGTAAACAGGCCAGCAGTCTGACCACTTCTCAGACAGCCAGAGAATTACACCTTGTGGAGATTGGAGGGAGACCAGTTTCCAGAGTTTACAAGAAGTCCTCTCCTAGCTAGGACATCTGTTTCACCTACCCAGCCCCAGGACACTGTGACAGTCACAGCATACAAATGGGGCTCATGTCCACTGTAATCCTGGTCTTCGTTGACTACACACCTCCTGTGTGCCAGGGACTGAGTTCTCAGTAGCTAATATAATGTAGGAAGCAAGACCATGTTCAGGAGCCACGTCCCATCTTACAGGGCAAAAGCTGGACCCCAGAATGGCCATGTCTCCTCTGTGGGAAGCTAGGTCCACAGGAGGGACACCCTCTTTAGGACCCTGTCACTAGAGATCTGACAGCTGCCCTAGAACTCTGGTGTCTGACTGTGGGGCACTCCGGGCCCGGAAAGGCACTGGCAGGGTGATCTTGGGTGATTAGCTCCAGTCTGCCTTGCTACTCTACCCAGAATGCTAAAGCAGAGGATCACTTCGGCTCTGGGAGTTTGAGACCAACCTGGGCATAGACCCCAACGAAAAACAAAACCCTACATGTACAGGTGAAGTAGGAACTTGGATACCTGCGGGCTGCCTAAGCCAATCCCTCACACTGTGGGCCCTTCCCGTCGGCCCCTCAGGACGCCTGTGAACTGAGCACTCAGCAAAGGCACTCCGCCACTCAGCAGACACGAGAGGAAATAGATTCTTGGGAATGGTCAAAGGCTACATTGAGCCTGCTAATTGGGTGACTTTTGCCCCATTTCCTCACACACACACATATACACACGGTCATATCTTGTTGATTTTCCAGCAAACAAACACGATTTCTGGTTCTGTAACAGAATGTCCTGTTTAGGTCCGCAGGAGCCAAAGGGATGACCCTGAACCATCCACCACAGGACTCACATCCAGGAAGAGTTCACTAGACCCAGCAGGAGCCCCAGAGCACAGAGCCTGTCTCAAAGGCCAGCGGCATGGCCTGCAGTGCAATCGCTGTGCCTTGCCCAGGTCTCCGCCTCCAGCCTAAGCCACACACAGCACAACCACCGGGCAAGAAAGAAGCCTTGACTGTGTAAATATAAAGATTGCCATGTGGAGCTGGAAAGATGGGCTGAGTAGGGAATGAGCACTGCTCGTGCAGGTTGTGGGAGGACACACCTTTAATCCTGACACGCAGAAGGCAAAGACAAGTGAGTTCCAGGCCAGTCTCATCTACATAGTGAGTTCCAAGACAGCCAGGACTACAATATAGTGACGCCTTTCTCCACAACCTCTCCAGCAAAGGTGGAGAAAGGGGTACACTCATCCATTGCTGGTGGGAATGCAAACTTGTGCAACCACTTTGGAAAGCAGTGTGGCAATTTCTCAGGAAATTCGGGATCAACCTACCCCTGGACCCAGCAATACCACTCTTGGGAATATACCCAAGAGATACCCTATCATACAACAAAAGTATATGCTCAACTATGTTCATAGCAGCATTGTTTGTAATAGCCAGAACCGGAAACAACCTAGATGCCCTTCAATGGAAGAATGGATGAAGAAAGTATGGAATATATACATATTAGAGTACTACTCAGCAGTAAAAAACAATGACTTCTTGAATTTTGCATGCAAATGGACGGAAATAGAAAACACTATCCTGAGTGAGGTAAGCCAGACCCAAAAAGAGGAACATGGGATGTACTCACTCATATTTGGTTTATAGCCATAAATAAAGGACATTGAGCCTATAGTTTGTGATCCTAGAGAAGCTAAATAAGAAGGTGAACCCAAAGACAAACATATAGGCATCCTCCTGAATATTAACCTTCATCAGGCGATGAAAGGGGAAAGAGACAAAGACCCACATTGGAGCACCGGACTGAAATCTCAAGGTCCAAATCAGGAGCAGAAGGAGAGAGAGCATGAGCAAGGAACTCAGGACCGCGAGGGGTGCACCCACACACTGAGACAATGGGGATGTTCTTTCGGGAACTCACCAAGGCCAGCTGGCCTGGGTCTGAAAAAGCCTGGGATAAAACCGGACTCGCTGAACATAGCGGACAATGAGGACTACTGAGAACTCAAGAATAATGGCAATGGGTTTTTGATCCTACCGCACGTACTGGCTTTGTGGGAGCCTAGGCAGTTTGGATGCTCACCTTACTAGACCTGGATGGAGGTGGGTGGTCCTTGGACTTCCCACAGGGCAGGGAACCCTGATTGCTCTTTGGGCTGACGAGGGAGGGGGACTTGATGGGGGAGGGGAGGGAAATGGGAGGCGGTGGCGGGGAGGAGGCAGAAATCTTAAATAAATACATACATACATACATACATACATACATACATAGTGACGCCTTGTTTTCAAAAGACAGAAACAAACAAAAGAATGAGGAACGCTCTTGGAGAAGATCCAAGTTAAGTTCCCAGGTTATAGACACTAGGTGGCTTCACTACTGTCTATAACTCTAGGGGACCCAACACACTCTTATGGGTTCCACAGGCACCTGCACTTAGGACACATACACACACAGTATACACATAATTGAAAACAAATCTTAAAAAGAAAACTTAACTGGGCAGTGATGGCACACGCCTTTAATCAGTGAGCTTGGGAGGCAGAGGCAGGCATATCCCTGTGTGTTCAAGGTTAGCTTGTCTACGCATGGTACACACACATACAAACAAAACACTTGAACATGTGAAATATGATAAATCTTTTTTATTTTAATATGGGTTTCAGTTGTCAAGAGGACCCGAGTTTGGTTTCTAGCACCCGTGTCAGATAGTTGACAACCTCCTGCAGCTCCTGCCCTGGGGGATTCACCACCCTTTTCTGTCCTCCAAGGGCACCTGCAGGCATGTGTACCTACTCACAAGTAGACACGGAATTTAAAAGAAAATAAATCTTAAAATGCAAAATAAAATTTTTAATAAAAATTGTCACGGGCTGGGACGATAATAATTGAGGTGTAGATGCACCTGCTGTGCAAGCATAGGGAGCTATGTGTGACCCTCAGTGCCCGTAAAGAACCAACGGTGCACACTGCAGGCCTGGTGCCAGGGAGCAGGAAAGAGAAGGACACTTGGAGCTTGGTGGCCAGCAAGCCCAGCCCAATGAGTGAGCCCCCCCCCCAGGCCCCAGTGAGAGACCCTGTGACAAAGACTTGGAGATCAAGGTGGGGATTGCTGGAGAATGACACCTAAGATTGACCCCGACCTTCCCATCACACACACACACACACACACACACACACGCACACACACACAAATGTGTGCATGCGCACACTCCCTTGCACATACACACATAAAAAAATCAACATGGAAAACAAAAATATATAAATCAAGAGGCTCAGCCAACAAAGGAAAGGCAAACTGGAGGAAAGAAAAACAAAGTTTTCACAAGAAACAACAGAAAGAGATTTTATTGACATACCCGAAATTCCAACAAACGCACACAGAAGGAGGCTCTTCTGCTAGAGGGAAAGCCTGTCACAGGAATAGTTGACCGCAGCGTGTTTGCAATAGTTTTAACATCTCAAAATGCAAAATATAAAAACTGAGAGGCTAAAGCTGTGGAGACTGGGAGTGGGCGTGAGCGCATGCCCACAGTCCCAGCACTCGGGAGGCTGAGGAGGGAGGACAGTCTTAGCAGCACAGCGGAAACAAAAGCAACGTCAAAAGTCCCTATAGTCTTTGATGGCACCACTTGTTCAAAAGTGCAGTTTCTTTTGATACTCAAGAAATTCTTAACTAAGAACTCAAATAAAAATTTTAAATTTTTTAAGAATATGTATAAGTATTTTGCCTACATGCATGTCTGTGCATACATATCTGGTGCCTATGGAGGCCAAAGTAAAGCATCGTATTTTCTGGAACTGGAGTTAGAGCGTACAGTGGACTTACAAATGATGACGAGCCATCACGTCCATGCTAGGAATCGAACCCAGTTCCTCTGCAAGAGCAATCAGTGCTCTTAGCCACTGAGCTGTATCTGCAGCCCAACTTACTTTTTTTTGTCTTATGGGTTTGAGTGTTTTACCTTCATGCATGCATGTGCACTATGTACATGCCTGGTGCCCATGGGGGTCAGAAGAGGGCATCAGATTCCCAGTATTAGATAGGTGTGGGGAACCATGTGGGTGCTAGGAATCCAACTTGGTCCTTTGCAGGAGCAACAAGTGCCCTGCAGCCCTAAATTAAATTTTTGAAAAATGAGTCCTGGTTTTGTTTGTTTGGTTGGTTTAACTTTTTTTTGTTGTTATGTATACAATTCTGTCTGTGTGCATGCTTGAAGGCCAGAAGAGGGCACCAGACCTCATTATAGATGGTTGTGAGCCACCATGTGGTTGCTGGGAATTGAACTCAGGACCTTTGGAAGAGCAGGTAATGCTCTTAACCTCTGAGCCATCTCTCCAGCCCCGATTGGTTTAACTTTTATTGCATCTTTGCAGATTTCACATCATGCATCCCCATCTTATCCATATCCCCATTGTGGTTACCCCCCCCCACCTGCCCTCCACCCTTGCAACCTTCCTCTAAAACAAAACAAAATTTAAAAGAAAAACCAAAATAAAACAAAACACAAAACAACAAAAGCAACAACAACAAACAAAAAAGGAGAAGAGTCTCATCATGGAAGCTGTAGTGTGGCCCTCTGAGTCACACAGTTCACCCTTTAGTTCATACGCCCTTACTCGCAAGTGTTCATTCCCACGAGTCATCTGTCTGGCTCGAGGCCTCCGGCTTCTGCTACAACATCAACAGTGGGCCCTCACTGGGCTTCCTCTTGGATATCCTATTGTTGTCCTGTGTTGGGGGATCCTACAGTTTTGGATTTGTAAGTTTGTCCCGTTCACGTGTTCCAACGGTTCATAGATGAGGTGTGTGTTGGGGTGCACTACTCATAGTCCTGGTTCTGGGCCTGGGTGGTATCTGCACTGGTCAACCCGCCAGGTTCATCCCATTGTCACCACCCAGGTGAGCTCTCCAGCACTGTCTCGGCCAGCTCACCCAACACAGCCTGCGGTGAGGAGCAGAGCCAGTTCCCGTGCTCTCGGGCACTTGGGGCCAGCTCATCCACACTCACACCATCAGGGCCGGCTTCACTGTCTCGCCCAGGTGAGGTGCAGGAGGAGGCATGGGGCAGAGAGGTCAGCTCTCGGGCCCTCAGGGCTGTCTCACCTGTATCCCCAACAACAGAGGCAGCTCGAGTGTGCTGTCCAAGTGAGGTGTAGGGTCTGCTCTCCCGTGTGTTGCAGCAGGTGAGGGACAGAGCTAGTTCTCCAACTCTTGTGATCCCGGACCAGATCTCTCACCCGCCTTGGGTAACAAAGGGAGGGAGGGGAGGTAATCTTTCCCTCACCCATGCCACCACATGGCAGACAGGGCTGGGTCAGCTCTGCTGTTCTCACATCCTCAGGCCAGCTCACCTGCATCCCCAACAGCAAGGTCAGTTTTAGTGTGATGCCCAGGTGAGGTGCACACCCGTGGTGAGGAGTGGGACCATCTTTCCTGACTGGGGAGGGGGCAGCTCCCCTGCTGCAGTATCTAGGGAGGGGTAGACCCAGCTACCCTAGGGCCAGAGAAGGGAGGGACCAGCTCAGCATGGTCTTCGGACTTCAAGACACTTGGTTCCTATGACCCCCGTGGTAACACGGGCCATGAAGATCAACACAGACCTCAGCCACAGCAGGACCATGGATCCAGACATGGCCCTCAGGAGCCGCCCGAGCGCAGGTGCCAAAATAGTCCAAGTGGCAGCACAGGCCACCCAGATCAGTGTGGTCCTGGTAGGAGCATTGCCTTCTGACACCAGTATGTCCTCAGAGGGCTGACCAGACCCTGGGTATCCACACAGCCCTTGGAGATAACAGGGGCCACGGACACCAGTACAGACCCTGGCTGTGGTAAGATCATATATTTGGTTGTTTTATTTATTTATTTATTTATTTATTTATTTATTTATTTTGTATGCAATATTCTGTCTGTGTGTATGCCTGCAGGCCAGAAGAGGGCACCAGACCTCATTACAGATGGTTGTGAGCCACCATGTGGTTGCTGGGAATTGAACTCAGGACCTTTGGAAGAGCAGGTAATGCTCTTAACCTCTGAACCATCAATCCAGCCCTTTTGTTTGTTTTTTAACAGCTCAAAATGGACATTCCTACACGGACACCAATACAGACCCTGGATGTGTTAAGATCACATGTTTGGTTTTTTTGTTTGTTTTTTAATGGCACAAAATGAACATTCCTATTCCAAAGGGGAAGGATGAAAAATAAAAAATAAAAATCAAGCCGGGCGATGGTGGCACACGCCTTTAATCCCAGCACTCGGGAGGCAGAGGCAGGTGGATCTCTGTGAGTTCGAGACCAGCCTGGTCTACAGAGCTAGTTCCAGGATAGGCTCCAAAGCCACAGAGAAACCCTGTCTCGAAAAACCAAAAATAAATAAATAAATAAATAAAAATCAAAAATCAGAACAAGGCCAGACCAAAACCCAAAGGGGCAAGTATCAAGTCCTGTGTTCCATGTCTAGCATCTGAGGCTTGTGGTGGCCCCACCTACACTCTGACACCCTTGACCACCCCCATCCCTCCAAGTCTCCCACCTGCAGCACACTTAGCCTCCCGGGGTCCGCTCCAGTGTGTGCCTGAAGCTTTCCTGGACAGCTGCTCCACAGTCCCGCCATCTCCAGCATCCTGGCATCGCCACTGCAATGCGAGTTTCCCCTTCAAGCTTCACACAGTGGTCTCTCAGGGCCCCTTGAAGGGACTCCAACCCTGCCACAAAGTACCTTCACAGTGACTTTCTGGGGCTTCGGTGTAAACCTCCACGACCCTGTAACCCTGGATTCTTCACATCTGCAAAGCTGGCACCTCAAAGAAGATCTGAGTCATCCTGACGCCAGCCAAGACCCTCTGGCCAGCTGTGCGTCTTGGGAGCCGAAGGTAGGGAAACACTTCCCGAGGTGGGCATTTGTATTTTCAGTTCAGTCTCTCTCCTTTCAAATGATTTTGCATTTTTACCACATAGAGACTTGGGGTCTTGTCTTCAAGTAACTTTTCGCATTGTTTACCCAGAGCCAAGTGTGAGGCTTCTTGATTGTGAGCATCTCCGTGGCAATCACAGATGCTTTCTGTGCACCCTGCTTGCCTGTAACTTTAAACATGCACATATGTTGTGTCTTCTCGCTCCCCTCGATGCTCTCCACCACTGCTGACCTGGGTGAGAGCAGTCAGCAGTAACCATGTCGCAGTCTGACTGCTGTCCTGGATTGCAATTTCCTCCACCAAACCAATTAGTCCAGAACCTTTGATTTCGTTTTTTATTTTACATTTATTCATTTTATGTGTGTGACTATTTTACCTACATATATGTATTTGCACCATGTCCACATCTGGTGCCTGAGAAAGTCAGAAGAGGGCATTGAATCCCCTGAAATTGGAGTTATAGGTGGTTGTGAATTACCATGTGGGTGCTGGAAGTTGAACCCAGGTCCTCTGCAAGAGCAACAAGTGCTCTTAACCACCGAGTCATCTCTCCAGACCTGCCTCATTACTTTAGAGTTGAATTCCCCCAAATGCTTATGACTCAGTCAGATTCTTTACCAGAATGTAGCACGAATCGTCTCTAGCCCAATTCCCAATAGCATCCTCTTTTCCCATTGAAAACCCATGGGCCACAACTTTCCGGTCCATGTTTCCGTATTGATTGCTTTTCTCACTGTTGTGACCTACAGCAGATGATCAGGGCACAGGGCTGGAGAATGAGTTCCTCAAACCCACCCTACACAGAGACTCCAGAATCCCAAGGCCATGGTGAGTGTGGGCTCCCACTAAGCAGAGACAGCTGTAAGGACTATTCCTGGCAGACTAAGAGCTTGAACAGAGGGACAAAAGAAACAAACACCTTGTTAGGAACTTTGACAGCGCCTAGGACAGATGCTGACCCTGTGGTGAAGGGAAGGGCCCACGGAAAGAACATCTGGGCTCAGGTGTTCCGGAGGACAGAAGTCCCCACCCTCCCAACCCTACCTGGGCTCTCTACGCCACAGAGAAGGTATGAGTCCAGATCTTTCTAGTGGATCCTGGGGTGGTGGCTTTGCCTCTTTAAGGTGTTGTCTGTCACAAAATGAGTCCCCTGACGCTCAGCTGCAAGGAAAAGGGAAAGAACGGGCTGTTGGATTCACCCCCACTTGAGGCATGACTTTTGGCTGAGGAAGTTAGACCGTTTCAACCTCCCTAGAGAGCAGTGTGCAGCGGGGACTGCAAAGGGCTGGCCTGGAAATGGTACTTTGTCCTCTGCACCTTCAGGCCTTGCTCTAGTGGGCATAACTCCTCACGGGGCAGCCCTGCAGTTCACGGGCAGCCCCCAGGCAAGCCTAGCCCACCCTCCATCTGTTACATTGGTTCCCAACTGCTGCCACACCTGCTCCAGCTGTGGTCCTGATGTCCCCTGGATCCTGTATTTGCCAAAAGGCTCGGCAGTGCCTACCAGAGGCACAATGGACAGGGACATAACGAGCCATGGGGTGGCTGGGAGACCAGCTCAGAGGGCATCCTGACAAAGAGACCCTGAGGTGGGGAAAATCGAACATTCTAGCAGGGAAGGAAGGCGGGGCCAAGGATGGGTTGTGCAGGGCTCACAGCCTGCCAGGCTGGCTACCTCAATGTTCCACTTGGATCAACGCTCAACTTACAGTACATCTGAAACATGGAATGAACCCAGGTTATTATGTCCCAAAGCCCTTGGAGTCACGTATGGTCACTGCTGTATTCTTCCAGGAATGCGGACTTCCCCCAGACTGGAAAAAGCAGTCCTGAGCAAGTATCTCCTGTATCTCACACACAGGAGCTGGCCACAGAGAAGAGCTAGCAATGGGTTCTGACGCGTGGGAATTAGCTGCTTCACCTGGAGGGACAGACCTAGAGAAGAGACACATCACGGACTGCACGTCGTCACCTGTGGTCTCACGACACCCCACTTTACAGAGGACATATGTAAAAAAGGAGACATAGTGGTGGGCTGAATGTCGCCCCCTCCCAAAGATGCATCCTTGGAAACCTGCATCTGCCAGTGCTTGGGAAAAGGGATTTTGCAAATGGGAATGGGTACAGGATCATGAAGAGAGATCAGTGTGGATTGAAGGCCCTAAATCAAATGACAAGTACCATTATAGGAGACACACAACACACAGGGAAGCACGGAGAGGCTTTAAGAGGAAGAGAAAAAAAAAAATATTGGCACATTCTCAACCCCAGGAGTACCTGGGAGAGACCGGAAAGATCATCTCTCCAGGAGTCTTGGGAAGAGTCAGCTCCCCCAACCCCCAAGCCTTGATATTGAACTCTGACCTTCCAAACAGGAGAGAATGTGTTTGCTGTGAACCACTCAGTTCTAGCTTGTGGGCCTTCGATGATGTGGTCTCAGGATGCTCAGAAATCTTTATCTGCTCCAGGAAAAAACGAATCCCAGCCTGGATGTGATGTCCTGGACATGGGGCCTGTGCCCCAAGTTCCAGACCTCACGCAAATGGGAAGTTTAGGCGAACAGAGCCAGGCCCATTTTGCCTTCACTTCAGCTCTCTGAGCCCACCAGGGTCCAGCTGTTCCAGTAGGTGTCCTGGAACCCCATGGATCCCACAGCACGTTCAGTCTGTCGTTGGCACTTCCCCTGTGGCTCAGTGAGTGTGGCAGGGAGCAGGCATAAACAGGCAGGCCCCAGTTCGACAGAATGGGAAATAGCAGAGGCTACCAGGGACCGCAGGAGAAGGTCACTGTCACTGAGTCGGAATTGGGGCACTAGGGAGGACACAAAAGGAATAGGCTGGCTTCAGGAGATAACCCCATGTGACCCCAGAGCAGTGGTTCTCAACATGTGAGTCACGACCCCTTTGGAGGTTCCCCAACCCTTCCACAGGGGTCTCCTAAGACCATCAGAAAACATGGATAATTGTATTGCAATTCATAACAGTAGCAAAATGATAGTTATGAAGTAGCAACGAAAATCATTTCATGGTGGGGAGCATCACAACATAAGGAACTCTAAGGGCTGAGGCATTAAGGTTGAGAACCTCTGCTCTAGATAGATGATAGAAATTTGGTCCCTCGCCTGGTCTCAGCCTTCCTGCTTCTCCAGTACAGCTAGGCCTCCAAAGCTAAAAGGAAGTTGTCTCCCTGTCTGTCCCCAGCCCACAGCCACCAACTCAACAAAAACAACTCAAAGCGAGAAAAACAGAGCAAGCGAGCTCATCCAGACTGCCTCTGGTTCCACTAACACAACTACCAGAGTAGCCCAAGAAGATTCCGGAACAGCCTGAAGGGCAGATGACTTGTATCTGAGTCATGCCTGGTCTCAAGGGCCTGGGGCCCTGTCCCTCCCTCCTTCAGGCCCTTAGGACTCTCCCAGGGAGCTGGTAGTGGGATATTTATATATCGGAGGAAGGGCAGCCCCAGCTTGGTCCATGCAGAACTTCCGGTCCTTCAGCCAAGGGGCCAGAGCAGGATGGGAGCACTCCAGAGGCGGCTGGGTCAGGCACGAAAGGTCTCTGGACAAACGCCGACCCTGGGAATGCTGTGTCCCCTCATTTGCCTGCACGTCCGGGGGTCAGTGGTTGTTTTATTAATAGAGGACCCCAAGGAGAAGCTTCACCCCACTGCATGGTCATTCACCTCCCTGTAGAAGCAGAAAAGCATCCAGGGCAGCCTGGACCAGAGACACGGGGGCATCCCCTGGAGGGAGCACAGCCTCAGTTGCTCTGCGGAGGGGGGGCATCTCCCAGAGAGAGCTTGATCTCAGTTGTCCTCTGGTGTGAGAAATAAAAAGCTAATTTGCCAGATATCTGGCTCCCTCAGACAGCAGCTAGTCCAAAGCAACACCAGTCTCACTGAGACACAAGAAAGCAACACATTGCCTGGATAGTCACATAACAACACGTAGTCAGCAAAGCCCAGGCGATGGCCTGTCCGCAGGACACTGGTGTGGTCAGAGGTGTCCATAGACAGGGTCCTGTTTAGCCACCTGAACCAATCATGCACATAAGAATCTCTAGTCCAGCCCTTTGTCCCCTGCAGGGACTCAGCTGAGCCTTCAAAGCCACTAGTCAGTTATATCTTCCTAGGGCTACTCACAAGATGATCTGGTTTACAGAAACACAAGCCGTGTCCCTCAGAAAATCCAGTGACTGCAATGGGCTTTTCGGTTCACATCTCTTTGGTTTCCATCTGTCTCCTGGGTGGCATGAAAAACACAAGACGGGTTTGTTATTTTCTTTGTTGCTATATAACAAAACATCTGACAAAAGCAATTTAAGGAAGGCAGTGTTTGGGGGGCTCACAGTTTGAGGATACAATCCATCACTGTGGGGAAGACATGGCAACAGGAGCGTGAGGCAGCTGGGGCATCTATACTGAGGAAGCAGAAAGAGAAGGATGCTGAGGCTCTTCTCGCTTTCTCCTTTTTTTTCTTTTTTTTCTTTTTTTTTTTTTTTTTTTTGGTTTTTTGTTTGTTTGTTTGGAGACAGGGTTTCTCTGCAGCTTTGAAGCCTGTCCTGGAACTAGCTCTTGTAGACCAGGCTGGTCTCCAACTCACAGAGATCCGCCTGCCTCTGCCTCAAGAGTGCTGGGATTAAAGGCGTGCGCCACCACCGCCCAGCTCGCTTTCTCCTTTTTATTCAGCCTGAGAGCCCAGACCATGAAATGGCACTGACCACTTTCAAGGTGGATCTTCCTACCTGAATTAACACAATCTAGAAGATTCCTCACGGACCTGTCCAGAGGTTTGTCTCATAGGTAACACTAGATGCTGTCAAGTTGACAGTCAACAGTAGTCATCACACATGGGAATTGCACGTATGCACAACACAGATGCAATAGGACGTGGCTGGTTCAAGGCAGCACTTACTGGGGACCCAAACCACAGGCCCAGGGCATCCCAGGGACCTCTGGGACTGTAGACCCGTTTGGGTCCTGCGCATCAGCAGAGTGCTAGAACAGGATCAGAAGACTCCAAAAGTGATTCGTGTTGCTTTCCACCACCCTGTGAGCATTTCAAGCCTTGGTTTCTCTATCTAGAAAATAGGACAGCCGTAGCTGGCCGTCCTGAGCCTGAGGCTACCCTAGAAACAAGCCACGTTAGGTAGCTCTCTGATCAAGTCCCACTGGAAAAGAACTAAAGCACAATCTGGGTAGGCAACTTGTCCCAGACAAAGAAAAGAGGGAGTCACCAAACGCAGCCATACCCAAGGCCTGAGGCTCTGAGGTTGGAAACAAAAGTCCCTTTGCCCAGGACCCAGGCAGGACCCAGGACCAGGTTGGTTTTTCCAGAGCCTCTGCACCCTGAGTGGTGCAAGCCTGCCCCCAAGTGGAGAGTGGTGGAATTTTTGGGTTAGAAGTCCTAGGAAGTATGACTCTCTCCACCAATAGAGGGGTAGGGCAGACAACAAGCCACCACCAGTCAGGGGTGACCAGATTCTAAAAGTCACTGCTCAGTGTGACAGCCTTGCAGTGGCCTTGAAACTGACCTACGATTCCAGTGGTCATCCTGAAAGGCTTGTGACAGTACAAGGAAGGACTCAGGTAATCAAGGACTTCTATTTGAAGAGGCAATGAGTGGGTCCTTAGGGTCTGTCTCACGTTACCCTGACTCTGAACCTCTCAGGAGTTCTGGGGTATCCTGAGACTGGTTGGTGGCACAGTGCTGTGAGGTGGAGGTTGGGCCCTCTTCCCTCTGCCTCACCTGTGCAGCCCACAGACATTGCCAGGAATCTAATCTCCCAGAGAAATCCCCCAAGATTAGCCTCACCAGCAGCCTCTACTTGAGCAGGATGACTCCAATGCTCCAGCTTTGGACCCCAGCCTCCTTGGTAGGTGGGTGCACAGAGCTACAAGTTAAGAGGAACAGGTACACCTAGGCCATCTGTAGGATGGCCTCAATTACCTCCCTCCAGGCCCACATTGGTCTCCAACTTCCCTCCAGTTACCTGAGTCCTGATTCATAAACCTTTCTCCAGATCAAGAGCAGAAATTGCATCTGAGATCTGGGAAATTCAGACCCCCCAAAGTATGGAGGTAAGTATTGTAAAGAGGCTAAAAGAGCTTTCTCATCTGAATGATGCAGGCCCCATGTGCTGGTTCAAAAGAAAATGGTCCCCAAGGGGAATGGCACTATAAGGAGATGTGGCTTTGTTGAAATAGGTGTGGCCTTGTTGGAGGAAGTAGGTCACTGTGGGGGTGGACTTTGAGGTCTCCTATGCTCAAGCTGCACAGAGTGTGGCACTCAGTTCATTTCCTGTTGCCTGTGGATCAAGAGGTAGAACTCTCAGCTCCTTCTCCAGTACCATGTCTGTTGTATACTACCATGTCCTGCCATAATAATAATGGACTAAACCTCTAAAACTGTAACTCACCCCAATTAAATGTTTTCTTTTATAAGAGTTGCCATGGCTGGGCAGTGGTGGCACACACCTTTAATCCCAGCACTCGGGAGGCAGAGGCAGGTGGATCTCTGTGAGTTCGAGGCCAGCCTGGTCTACAAGAGCTAGTTCCAGGACAGGCTCCAAAGCTACAGAGAAACCCTGCCTCAAAAACACAAAACAAAACCAAAAAAAAAAAAAGAGTTGCCATGGTCATGGTGTCTCTTCACAGCAAGAGAAACCCTAAGACATTCCATCTATATCTTGAACCCAATGCACTATAAATATGTGGAATAATTGTCAGAGTAATCAAACTGGATAGGTTGGATTTCTTGGTTGATAAAATTAGCCAGAGATTCTAGACTCAGTTTTGTGGCTCAGATTGGTTAAAGGGATCCAACTGTTTGACTAGTTTGCCAAAACACAGCCCAGAAGGTGGGCAACACTAAAATTGAAGCCCAGAACTGCTTTGGTGTGAGAGTGTAGTAGTTTTAATGTAATTGGTCTCCAAAAGCTCATGAGGAATGGCATTATTGGGAGGTGTGGCTTTGCTGGAGTAGGTATGTACGGCCTTGTTGGAGGAAGTATGGACTGTGGAGTCGGGCTTTAAAGGTCTCACATATGCGCAAGCCATGCCCGACGTCCCAGATCACTTCCTGTTGCCTGCAGGATCAAGATGTAGCTCCTTCTCCATGCTCAGCTCCTCCCCCAGCACCATGTCTGCTTGCATGTCACCATGTCCTGCCATGAATGATGAACTAAATCTCTGAAACCATAAGCCACCCAATTAAATGTTTTCCCTTACAAGAGCTGCCATGGTCATGGTGTCTCTTCACACTTATAGAAACTCTAAGACACAGAGGAGAGTGTACAGGGGCTCAGTGGATTGGAACGTTAGACTCGATTTATCCCAGCAGGTCTGTTCATCCATGCTGAGTGGCCCAGAGGACAGCTCACATCTTACCATGACTTTAAGAAGCCATTTTTTCCCAGGGGGTCTTGAGCATCAGTGGGGAACACTGTGCTCTCTCGCCACATTTCAAGAATCGCAATGTGAGCCATTGCCATGTTGGGACCCACAACTGCAACGCGGATATTTGATGGGCATAAGGATCAATAACAATATAACATGGTGTGGTGACAATAAGGACAGAAGAATCAAACAGTAAAAATGACCAACTCTGGGAGATTTAGGTGCTGGCTAGTTGATAGAGGTGTCCTGAGAGAAGAATAGATAGGCAGTCTACAGTGCTATTTCATTGTATGAGAAAAAGTTTTGAAGCCAAGTGAACAGAAGTCTAATTTGAATTAGCTAACAGAGTTGTAGCTTCTCAAGTAATTGTCTAACTTGAATCAACCTATAAGCCCAGAGATCATGATGGCACAATTATTTTAAATTCCTTTTCAACTTTTTTTTAAATTATTTATTATGTTATCACTGTTCTGTCTGCATGTACACCTGCAGGCCAGAAGAGGGCACCAGATCTCATTTCAGATGGTTGTGAGCCACCATGTGGTTGCTGGGAATTGAACTCAGAACCTCTGGAAGAGCAGCCAGTGCTCTTAATCACTGAGCCATCACTCCAACCCTTTAACTTTTCTTTTTTTTTTCTTTTTTTTTCTTTTTTCTTTTTTGGTTTTTCAAGACAGGGTTTCTCTGTGGCTTTGGAGCCTGTCCTGGAACTAGCTCTGTAGACCAGGCTGGTCTCGAACTCACAGAGATCCGCCTGCCTCTGCCTCCCGAGTGCTGGGATTAAAGGTGTGCGCCACCATTGCCCAGCATCTTTTAAACAAATCTTTAAAAACATTTTTAGCCTCCAGGTGGTGGTGGCGGCGCACGCCTTTAATCCCAGCACTCGGGAGGCAGAGGCAGGCGGATCTCTGTGAGTTCTAGGCCAGCCTGGTCTACAAGAGCTAGTGCCAGGACAGGCTCCAAAGCTACAGAGAAACCCTGTCTAGAAAAACTAAAAAAAAAAAAAAAAAAAAAAAAAGATTTATTGTTAGGGCTGGAGAGATGGCTCAGAGGTTAAGAGCATTGCCTGCTCTTCCAGAGGTCCTGAGTTCAATTCCCAGCAACCACATGGTGGTTCACAACCATCTGTAATGAGATCTGGTGCCTTCTTCTGGCCTGCAGGCATATATGCAGACAGAACACTGTATATGTAATAAATGAATAAATATTTTAAAAAAGATTTATTGTTAGTTTGCTTATTATGTATAGTGTTCTGTCTGCACATATGGCTGTAGGCCAGAAGAGAGCGGTCGTGGCGCACGCCTTTAATCCCAGCAATTAGGAGGCAGAGGCAGGCGGATCTCTGTGGGTTAGAGGCCAGCCTGGTCTACAAGGAGAGTTCCAGGCCAGTTAGAGGAACCCTATCTCAAAAAAAAAGGAAGGAAGGAAGGGAGGGAGGGAAGGAAAGAAAGAAAGGAAGGAAGGAAGGAAGGAAGGAGAGAGAGAGAAAGAGAAGTTTAAGCAGTGGAGGAAACCATTGGAAACGTACAGAAAGCTTATGCAGATGTAACTGAACAAGGGGGCCAAGTTCCAGTTCCAACAAGCAGCTTATCTGGCAGCTTTAACCACATAGTTCTGGCTTTAGAGTCAAGTATACAAAGGGGGGTTGCGAAATCTCCCTCTGCAGCTAAGGAAAGCTGCTGCGTATCTGAAGAATCCCTCCAAGGAGGACCAGAGAGGCCATTGCCTGAACCATGAAGGTAAAGCCTGGATTTCACTGGAGACCCTAAGACCTCCAAAGTCATGGGATAGCCGCTGAGGAGATGTGCGAGCTGGGTGTGGAACCAGAACAAGAGAGAAAAGTGCGTTACCGTCAATAATGCTGGAAGGAGTTGGAGATCTGAAGAGCACTTTGACCTCAGACATGCAGAGGCAGAGTTTGGAGTTTGCCCAGCTGGTTTCGGTCTTGCTTTGGTCCAGCATTTCTTCACTATGCTCCCTTCCCTCCCTTTTGGAATGGTAATGTATATTCCATGTGCCACGGTATGTTGGAAGCATGAGATCTGTTTTTTGATTTTGATTTTACAGGGGTTCCAGTTAAGGGATTTCCTTTAGTCTCAGAAGAGACTTTGGACTTTGAAGCAGTCTTGAAACTGATAGACTATGGAGACTTCTGAAGTTGGACCGAATGTCTTTTGCATTATGATATGGCTGCAAACCTAAGGGAGCCAGGGAGTAGGATGTGATTTAAATTTAAATGTTTCCCATAGGTCTATAAGTTTGAATGATTGGTCATCAAGGAGAGACACTACCTGAGAGAGATTAGAAGGTGTGGCCTAGTTGGGATAGGTGTGGCCTTGTTGGAGGAATTGAGTCACTGGCAAGTGGGCTGTAAGGGTTCAAAAGTTCAAGCCAGGGCCAGTGTTGTTCTTGCTCTCTGCTGCCTGTGGATCCAACGGTAGTACTATTAGCTACTTCTTCACCGCCATGTCTGCTAATGTGTCACCGTGCTTCCCACCATGATGATAATCCTCTGAAACTGTAAGTCAGCCCCAGGCCCAATTCAATGTTTTTCTTTATAAAAGTTGTCTTGGGATCCGGGTTTTGGACAGGGGCAAGCATGGCACCACCTATGAAGTATTGCATCCCCGGTGAACATCTGTGTAACTTGGAGGAAGGAAGCCCCAGGAGCGGCACCTACACCCGGCACGGCTACATCTTTTCATCGCTGGCGGGCGGCCTGACAAAGACCAGCGAGAATGGCGTGGTAAATGAAGCGGTTACCCAGTGCGTGGTCCCCCTCAGGCTGCCACTGAGTTCTGGTCCTCGTGCACAGGCACTGCAGACGCGGGCTTGGGTGACAGCGGGATGCTTTGGTCTCTCGATTTCTCCCAGCTATGATCCCAACACTGTGCCAAAGCACAGTCTCTGCACACCGGTTATGTTATCTGGCTTGGTTGTGGCTGCACTCCCAGAAGGACATGGAAGGGAGGGGGAGGAGATATAAATTGAGAAAATAAATATTTAAATAAATAATTTTTTAAAAAGTTGTCTTGGTAATGGTGTCTCTTCACAGAAATTGAAAACTGAGTAAGACAGGTGGCTCCCGCTCCATAAGATATTCTTCCACAGAAGGGGATGTAATAGAAATTACACGTTTGGTGAAGAGTTGTTCTGATTCTTACACCTCCCAGAGGCTCATAAGCACAGACTCTGGCTTCTTATCATTTTCCCCCTAAGAACTTCAACAGGAATCTTACACATACGCTTTGTTTAAAAATAGTGTATGATGGGGCTGGAGAGATGGCTCAGTGGTTAAGAGCTTTGCCTGCTCTTTTTGTTTAAAAATAGTGTATGATGGGGCTGGAGAGATGGCTCAGTGGTTAAGAGCTTTGCCTGCTCTTCCAAAGTTCCTGAGTTCAATTCCCAGCAACTACATGTGCTCACAGCCATCTATAATGAGATTTGATGGCATCTTCTGGCCTGCAGAGATACATGCAGGCAGAACACTGAATACATAATAAACAAATAAATCTTTTAAAAAATAATAAAATAAATAAATAAAAAATAAAAATAGTGTATGGTTGGATAGTGATGGCATATGCCTTTGGACCCAGCACTCTGGAGGCAGAGACAGGTGGATCTCTGTGAGTTCAAGGCCAGCCTGGTCTACAGAATGAGTTCCAGAAGAGCCACACACAGAGAAATGCTGTCTTAAAAAAAATGTGGCTGGTGCATGCGTTT
Organism: Microtus oregoni; assembly: GCF_018167655.1. Classification (NCBI taxonomy): domain Eukaryota; kingdom Metazoa; phylum Chordata; class Mammalia; order Rodentia; family Cricetidae; genus Microtus; species Microtus oregoni. Next base: position 11,367,973 of record NW_024543084.1, on the reverse strand, counting down.
GAGTCTGTTTGCCTGTGCGTGTACGTGGAAGCCAGCAACTGACACTGAATGTCTTCCTCGGTCACTCTTCACTTTTGGTTTTTGAGACAGGGTCTCTTACTGAACTTAGAGATCACCAATTCAGTGAGAGTATCTAGTCAATGAGCACCAGGGAGCTGCCTATCTCTGCTACAACCACACCTCCATTGTCTCCCCCTCTGGGGTTACAGGTATGTGCCCCAAAACCTAGTTTTCTGTGGGTGCTCGGGATCCAAACCTGTTTCTCACGCTTGCACAGCAGGTTACCCATGGAGCATCTCCAGTTCACTTTTGAGAGACCTGGACAGGCCCCTTTTATCTGTTTTTCTTTTCCTCATCAGGACTTGATTGCTTTAGCACTTTACAAACTCGATTTGTATACTGACTGAAGTCACTAACAGCCACAGGAGCCTCTTCTATCTTGTAAAGATCATGGCCACCAGGGGCTCAGCAAAGCCACGAAAGCATAACTCCAATGCCAAGGTTCACAAGTGACCTGGTGAACAGGATGTCACACCACACTTGGGCCACTCTCCTTACTACTTTTTCCCCTTTGTTCTTCCCAGGAGCTCCAAGTCATGAATGCTAGGAGGGGCTCTTTAGCACAGATGTAATTTGCACTCTCTTTCCCTCATGCCCCTGCACAAACTGAACTTAGAACGTGCCCTAGTGATAAAACACCCTGACCAAAAGCAACTTAAGGAAGAAAGGGTTCATTTCAGCTGGTAGTTCCAGGTTACAGTCCATCACCAACGAGAAATCACATCGTGTCCACACACAGATTTGTATAAATGAATGGCCCATGCTTCCTGCTTATACCCAGCTAGCTTTCTTCATTTATGTATATAATATGTATATGTGTGTGTGTGTGTGTGTGTGCATGCTGCTCCTGAAAGCAAGACCTAGCATCCACATGGCAGCTCAGAATAATCGTAACTCTAGTTCCAAGAGAGTCTGGTCTCTGCATGTACATTGTGCCCATACGTACATGTGTACATATGTATATGCAAAACATTCATACACGGGCTGGAGAGATGGCTCAGTGGTTAAGAGCATTGCCTGCTCTTCCAAAGGTCCTGAGTTCAATTCCCAGCAACCACATGGTGGCTCACAACCATCTGTAATGGGGTCTGGTGCCCTCTTCTGGCCTGCAGGCATACACACAGACAGAACATCATATACATAATAAATAAATAAATATTAAAAAAATTCATACACATAAAATTGAAAACAATAGCAAAATTTAAAAATATAGGGCATTCCATTAACTGTGAATCTCAGGTAAACTGTTTTAGTAAATTATGTCCTGTGAAATGTTTGTGACATACACTTAATCTTGAGGTTGTGGGATATTTTTCACTGTGTGAAAATGTATTTCTGGGATTGTTGTAATGAAGAGCTGAACGGCCAAAAGGTAGGCAGGAGATATAGGCAGGACTTCTAGGCAGAGAGAGGAAGGACGAGGAGAGAATCAAGGCACAGGCAGATGCCAACAAGATGTGGAGGAAGTCAGACATACAGAATGAATGAAAGGTAAAAAGCCACGAAGTGGGGCTAGAGAGATGGCTCAGCAGTTAAGAGCACTGGCTGCTCTTCCAGAGGACGTGAGTTCAATTCCCAGCACCCACGTGGCAGCTCACAACTGTCTGCAACTTCAGTTCCAGGGGATCTGATCCTTTCAGACCAATGCACATAAAGTTAAATAAAAGAAAAAGCACGAGGCAAAATGTAGATGAATATAAATGGGTTAATTTAAGTTATAAGAGCTAGTGGGACAAGCCTAAGCTAAGGCCGAACTTTCATAATTACTAAGAAGTCTCCGTGTCATTATTTGTGAGCTGGTGGCCCAAAGAAAAATCCATCTACTCTGGCATTCCAGTTTAGTGGTGTATGTTGTATTCCATCTAGCAACTGCACCACAGTACCAAGTAGGAAAGAACTCAGGCCTGGATCAGCACCATGGCTGGAAGGGAACCCACAACAACTCCTCTGTCCCCAGTACCTGGGAGTGAGTTGGTCTGGTCCCATCAAACAAATTTAGTGATAGTTTTCCAGGTGCCTGAGCTCCATACGACAAGTTCCCCCATCCTTCAGTTTCTGCTCAGTGAGGTGACCTGAACATTTTTGATTTCTAGAACTTTCTCTAACAGTCCCAGATGTATTCAGGAGTCAGCAATCCAGAAGTGACCTCTCTAGTCATCCATCTTCCTGCCCCAGGCACATGGAAAAAAGTCAGCTCTACCTATAGCCCAGCCTAGCCTGCTGGTTTTCTTATTGTTTCTAATGCCCTGGGATATGGCTAAAGATTTGTCATGGCAAGGACCTCTGATGTGGGATTCCCCTCTGTATGCTGTGAATATCATAGGGAGTAGAAGTAGGTGGGGAAAACTAAGCTGAATGTTGGGAGACAGAAGGTAGAGTCAGAGAGAAAGGCCATGTAGCCCCGCCAAAGCTGGACGGAACTTTACCTGGTAAGCCACTGCCACGTGGCAATACACAAATTAATAGAAATGGGTTAAATTAATATGTAAGTGTTAGCCAATAAGAAGCTAGAGCTAATGGGCCAAGCAGTGATTTAAGTAATATGGTTTCTGTGTGATTATTTCAGTTCTGGGTGGCCGGGACGAACAAACAGCTCCCTCCAACAGACCTCAGACCTTGTTCAGCAAGCATCTTGGGCTTTCCTGTAAGTAGGAGCTAGGCCTGATCCTGCAGTATGGTAGACAACAGGACAGTGGTGTTTATCACAGCTCAAAGCCCAGTGGTGCCAGCAAAGCATCCTTCATTGATGAAGCCAACAAAGTGACCCCCTGTTTCTCATAGGTTCTGCTGGTTGTCCAAGAAAGAACTGTGGCCTAGTAGGCTCTCCCAGCTTGGTGCCAAGCCTGCGAAGCCCCTCCAGCCATCTTGCCTTACCCCGAGTCACTATAGCTTTGTCAGCAAATGAGGAAATAAGTGACTTCCACCTGCACCACACACAGAGTCATGGTGGTAGGAACCAGAGAGCTGGCAAGAGTGTCAGTGGGTTAAAGCATCTACGGCGATGACCTGAATTTGATCCCAGGGACCCACATGATAGAACTGATTCTAAAAAGCTGTCCACAGACCTTTATAGGCGTGCCATGGCTCATGAACACACATGCATGCATACACACAAAGTAAATGTCTTTGGTTTTGCTTTGTTTTTAAAGCTCAAGAGTCCTGGTCTGGTATTCCTGTGGTGCCAGATGCCCCTTCCACCTACCATGCCCAATAAACTTGAAAACCCACAAGGTGGACAGAGCCTTACTGGTACCAAACCAAACCTGCCAATTCATTCTTCCAGCTCCAAGCAACACCTAAGCCTCCCGTTGCCCTGCAAACTTACCCAAGATCATGCAAAATCCAACTCCCACCTCAGATCCCAGGTGACTCAGGTCCAGCTCCCACCTCGAGGAAGTTGATCCAGACTTCTCCCAGACCCTGGGCCATGCTATCTCAGACAGACAAGTCTGCAGGGTGACCTACTCTTTCCTTCTGTCTGTGATCAGTTTTCCATCTGTAACCAACGAGCTTGTCCTAAAACTTCTCAGCTGAGAAACAACCGAATAATGCCAGACCGTGGGGCATGGTGTGGCGGTGCAGACTTTTAGTCCCAGCACTGGGGAGGCAGAGGCACAGGAATCTCTGAGTTCAAGGCCAGCCTGGTCTATATAGCAAGTTCCAGCATAGTAAGGGCTATGTAGAGACCCTCTCTAAATAAAGCTAGCTTGACAGATGCAATATACACACCGGCCCCGCCTTCAACACCTAGCTCAACATACCTGGCACAACTTCGATTCTTCCAGTACCGGGACATGAACCTGCCTTAACAAATTAATCCTGTTTGTTTCTAAGACACATCTTTACCTAGACTAGACTGGCCTAGAACTCAGTCCTCCGACCTGCACGACAAGCCCAGCTAACTGCTGAAGGCTGTAACGAACAAGCCCATCCAGAAACACATACACGGCCCGAAAACCACAAAGTAAACACAGCAGATACACACAGCAGGATCCTTCACTGTTTGTGTACATATGTGCACACTTGTGCACTAGGCCATACGTTTGTAAAAATGACACTCGTGCTCGTGTAGGCATGCCTGTCCCTGTACGGACACGTGAACATTCGTACCACGATGTTTTTACAAAGAGAGTTGGTGCAACCAGGCTGTTCTGGCTCGATGGATTCTTCTATGGAAGGAACTTAATCAAAGACCGCTGGGCACGGCACAACAGCAGGAAACGCCACCATGGTGTAGGGTAACACCAATGAACACGCAGACAGTCGTCACTACGCATGCGCGGATAGTGGTGGTGGTGGAAGTGGAGGAGGAGGGAGCCGCGGAGCATGCGCAGACACGGTGCACGGCTTCCCCGCCGCCTAAGCACCCACTGCCCGGGGTCCGGAAATCCGTGGAGAATCATCCAACGCTCGTCCTCTGATTCGTTTCGACCACTTCCACTTCCCGCCGTCGGCGAGCGTGTCGCCGTTGGATGTGTGCCAGCCTTGTTTTGTTTCCGGGGGAATCTGTTTTTCTGAAGAACGCTCACAACTTCCGGTGTTCCCTTCGGCCTTTGATTGGCTAATTTTATGAATTAATTAAAGTGTGGTCGGAATAAAATGAATAATTTTTTTCTACCATTGAATAAGGGTTTAAATTATCAAGAAGCTGAATAAAACTTAGACTCACTTTCTACTAACACGTCTTCGTGGGCTATACATTAAAATCACCGTTACCAAAAAAGTGTCTTGCTTATTGGCCTTTAAATATGCTGTATGCAAAGCACTACACCGTGTTGTATGAAAGGAGAGAAGGTTAGCACTCCCCTTGACAAGGATGGAAGAGGCCCTTGGGCCTAACAACACGCATACGGTTAAGGCATTGCCACCTACTTCGTGGCATCTAACCACTGTTTTTTTTCTAATGTGTGTATGTACAAGATTAGAAGCTCAAGGCTACTGAGGACGTAGTTTTGTACATCCTACAGTCTTGCTCGAAATTTCTATTCTGACCACCATCCCTGGCTCTCGAAACCGTGTATCTGTGCCCCGAGGCACCTGGCACTGGTGTAGACCACTTACAAGAGGCGGTTTCAATCTGAAGCTCTAGGCTGCAGGCAGGTTCGGTAACTCAGCTTGCCATCCGCGATCATTTTGCTCATCACCTTCAGATATTGGAGCTTTCCTGAGAGATTTCTTTTGTGATTTTTGGTTTGGTTTAGTTTTTGGCTGTTTCTTTTGTTTTGGTTTTTGGATTTTTGTTTGTTTTGTTTTTTTGAGACAGGGTTTCTCTGTGTCCTGGAACTTGCTCTGTAGACTAGGCTGGCCTGGAACTCACAGAGATCCACCTGCCTCTGCCTCTGCTGGAATTGAAAGCCTGTGGCATCACTGCCTGGCTCCTGATAGAATTCTTGCACTTAATGCTCAAACAGCAGATAGATCCCAAGCACTGCTCCAGGCACAGGCTCTCCCCAGAGCAGGCTGTACAGAGGTGGTATCCACGATGGATTCCTTACATTGACTGTGGCATCTGACTTGTACATTCTGAGTATTTAGTAACCGTATGTACATGAATATGTGTACACTACAGTCTGTGCTGAGGTGCATACCCGTTGGTGTGCGCATGTGAGTATATATGTTCTATATACGGCATGTGCTCAAATGTGCACACGTGAACAGATGTGCGTTTATGATGTGTATACACAGCACAATTTTTAAAGTATTAAGACAACTGAAATCACTTACTTGTTTGGATCTCAAAAACAGATCTGAGGGCTGGAGAGGTGGCTCAGAGGTTAAGAGCATTGCCTGCTCTTCCAGAGGTCCTGAGTTTAATTCCCAGCAACCACATGGTGGCTCACAACCATCTGTAATGGGGTCGGGTGCCCTCTTCTGGTCTGCAGTCATACACAGAGACAGAATATTGTATACATAATAAATAAATAAATATTAAAAAAAAACAGATCTGAGAAAGACCTGTGACATTACATAACAGGGACCGGGGAGGGGACAACATACTGCTGCTCTCTCCACTCTACACAGTTGAAAGCTTCTATCATACTCACGTTTTGTTTCTGCTAGGCAGGGTCACATGTAGCCCAGGCTGATCTTGAACTCACTGTGGTGCTGCGGGTGGTCGTCACCTCCTGACCTTCCTGCCTCCAGCTCTCAAGTGCTGGGATTACAGGTTTAACATCACTGCCCTTCAGTGCTTAAATTTTGGTGTCTTTGTGTGTGAGGAGGGGGTTGGAAGCCAGAGCTTATCAAGATAAGAATACAACTGAACTCAGTGAACACTCTTCTCTCCCAACCCCCACCTCTCTCTGTCTTTTATCCAAACTGGCCTTGAACTTTACAACCCTCCTGCCCCAGTGACTGAAGTAGCAACTACAGCCTTGCACCACACCTGTCCCTTGCTTGTTTGTAATAGATAGACTTCAAAACATTTCTGGGGGGGGGGGGGGCGGGGGGATTGGCATACTCAAAACAAGACTCAAAACACTGAGGACTTTCAAAGCACACTGATATACCCTGGGGATGACTGGCCCACCTACAAGGTAAAGTAAAGACTCACAAAAGTAGGACACGGGGCTTTCTCAGGGACATGGCACCTGCCGGGGGTAGAATGGACAGGTAGACAATATGGGAAGTAAAACTCAGGGCCACATTTATGCTGAATGGTATGGCTGTAACAAACAGAGAACACAGCTCTTCTCCAAATGGAAGGTGGAAACCTTTAAGGCACTGAGCTATGGAGCAACACACTTCTCTGGAGGGAGGGAGGGAGGGAGGGAGGGAGGGAGGGAGGGAGGCCCAAAAATTCCAAAAGTAAACAAACGTAATAAACTAAAACCTATAGGATTTAGAAGGCTCCTCCCCCAAATTGCACAAGCAGCCAGGCTGTGGTGGCACACGTGCCTTTAATCCCAGCATTTGGGAGGCAAAGGCAGGCATCTCTGTGAGTTCGAGGCCAGCCTGGTCTACAAGAACTAGTTCCAGGGCAGGCTCCAAAGCTACAGAGAAACTCTGCCTCAGAAAAAAAAAATATATAAAAAGGTGCACAAGCAGTGAACAATTGCTTTGGAGAGGCTGGGAGAGATGGCTCAAGGTTCAAGACCACTGGCTGCTCTTCCAGAACCCACAAGGCCTCTCACAACCATCCACAACTCCTGTCCCAAAGGATCAAATGCCCTCTTCTGGCCTCCACAGCCACCAGACACACATATGGTGCACATACAAACACAAAGACAAAGCACCTATACACATTAAATGAATTTTTTTTAAATATAAGTAACAAATGTTATGGGTTTTGTTTGTTTTCGAGTCAGAGTTTCTCTGTATAACAGCTCTGGCTGTCCTGGAACTCGCTCTGTAGACTAGGCTGGCCTCGAACTCACAGTATGCGCCAACATACCTAAAGGAAAATAAACCTAAAGTTTATTTTCGCTGGGTGGTGGTGGCGCACGCCTTTAATCCCAGCACTCGGGAGGCAGAGGCAGGCAGATCTCTGTGAGAGCTGGTTCCAGGACAGCCACCAAAGCTACAGAGAAACCTTGTCTCAGAAAAAGAAAGAAAAAACAAAGAGAGAGAGAGAGAGAGAGAAAGAGAGAGAGAGAACATATTGTGAATAGATTTCAACTTTCAGATTTTTAGCCCTCCTTTAGCGCATCCTGGTGTCTTTAATGGAAGCCTGAACAGAAGTCCTGAAGCCTAAAACGTAAAGGCTCCCATAATCTCCTCAAAAAAAATTTTTTTGTGATTTACCCTGCTCAGCTTGCTCCTTTTCACTATAAATCTTTTATTAGAGCTACCACTAATGTCCACATGACAGAGTCGATACTAGGCTGTTTTCATATTTCTTCTGCCAACAGAAGCACTTTAGCCTCTTTGGACAAGGGCAAAGGCAGCCACTTTCATCACCAAAATATCGACCTCTAGGCAACACACTAAAATTCTTTTCCTCTGAAAAATGTTGAATGAGCCCCTAACAGTTCGAATAACTTAACACCTCTGTCTTCCATGCTCCTACTAGGATGGTTATTAAAGCATTCCGCTGCTTTCATAACCCAAAGTACCAAATTCCTCCAAACGGATGGTCAGGCCTAACTGCTCATCATGAACTGGGTGTTACTGGACCCCCCAAGTCGTAAAGTAGAATATAAGCAGCCGCAATCCATTATCAAATGGAAGTAGCACATGTGTGATTGGGCCTGGGCAGGACCTGAGGGCACTAGCAAGCTACATGAACGAGTTGCCCAAATGCCTATGGTTTGTGCTCCTGCTACAATGCCGTCTACTGCCAAGAATGCATCTGCAGCCTCATGGGGTGTTGTGCCCTATGATCGGTTGACTGAGGAAGAGAAGACCAGGGCCCGGTTTATTGATGGTTCTGCACACTATGCAGGCCCGACCCAGAGGTGCACAGCTGCAGCACTACCACCGTTTCTGGGACAACCCTGACAGATACTGGTGAAGGGGAATCCTCACAGTGGGGAGAGCTTTGGGCAGTACACATGGTCATACAGTTGGCTTGAAAGGAGAGATAACCAGATGTATGACTGTTCCCTGATTCATGGGCTGTAGCCAATGGATTGGGTGGATGGTCAGGGACTTGGAAAGAGCATGATTGGAAAATTGGTGAGAAAGACATCTGAGGAAGAAGTATGTGGATAGATCTGTGAAGATACTTGTGTTCCACATAAGTGTTCATCAAAAGATGACTTCAGCTGAGGAGGAGTTCAACAATGAAATAGATAGGGTGACCCGTTCTGTAGATAGCCTCTTTCCCCAGCCATTCCTGTCGCTGCCTAATGGGCCCATGAGCATAGTGTCCATGGTGGCAGAGATTTGGGCTATGCATGGGCTCAACAACACGGACCAAGGCTGACCTAGCTACAACTACTGTCGAGTGCCAGATGTGCCAGCAGCAGAGATCAACATGGAACACCAGATATGGCACCATTCCACAGGGTCACCAGCCAGCAACACTGGACCACTTCCTCCACAGATAGGACAACTTTGTCCTTACTGGAAAAGATACTTATTCTGTTGTGGACTTGTCTTTCCTGCATGTAATGCTTCTGCCTAATCCACCATCCGTGAACTTACAGAGTGTCTGATCTACTGATGGTATTCCACACAGTATTGCTTCTGACCAGGGAACTCACTTCACAGCCAGGAGAGACAGTAGGCGTACAATCATGGAATCCACTACTCTTACCATGCTCCCCACCATCCTGAAGCAGCTGGCCAGATAGAAAGACAGGATGGCCTTTTAAAGACACAATCACAGCACCACCCAATCAGGTGGCAGCAGCATGGAGGGCTGGCTGGGATTCTCCAGAAGATTGTATATGCTTTGAATCAGTGTCCAATAGACAGTACACTCTTTTTACAGCCAGGAACCAGGGGTCCAGGGACCAAGGGGTGGAAAGGGGAATAGCTCCACTGTCACCTCTAGTGACCTACAGGAAGGGTTTTGCTTCTTGTTCCCACAACCCTGAAGTCTGCTGACCTAGAAGTTTTGGTTCTGGGGTGGGTGGGGGGTGCTCTTGCCAAGAGCCACAGCAAACACTCCATTGAACTGGAAGTTTAGCCTTGCCCCTAGTCACTTCGAACTTGTAATGCCCTTAAACTAACAGCAACATTAGGAGAGATCCAGATTACCACGAGGACACTGGACTCCCTCTCTACAACAGAGCTATGAAGGATTGTCTGGGGTGCAGATCTTTTTTTTTTTTAAATATATTTATTTTGTATACAATATTCTTTCTGCGTGTGAGGGCACCAGACCTCATTTCAGATGGCTGTGGGCCACCATGTGGTTGCTGGGAATTGAACTCAGGACCTTTGAACTCAGGACCTTTGGAAGAGCAGGCAACGCTCTTAACCACTGAGCCATCTCTCCAGCCCCCTGGGATGCAGATCTTTTAGGTCTTAGTCTCCTGGTGCTACTGTGCCCTGTGATTAAAATTAATGGGAAGCTACAACAGCCTAGTCCATGCAGCATGATCCAGGGCACAAAGCTCATGAGAAATGAATGTAACGGGTCACTCTTGTAGGAAAGACCTGCTGATGCGGGATTCCCCTCTGTAAGCTGTTAATGTGTCACTACCATCAGTTAATGGAGAAGCTGCTTTGGGCCTGTGACAGCACAGAATAGAGCAAGGCAGGAATTCCAAGCAGAGATAAAAAAAAAAAAAAAGGCAGAGTCAGACAACAATGTGTAGCTACCAAAAGAGAAAGACCCCAGTTGCCAGCCAGAACCTTACCAGTAGGCCACAGCCTCATGGCAATTCACAGAATAGAAATGGGCTAATTTAATTTTTTTCATTTTTTAATGTATTTAATTCATATGCATTGGTGTTTTTGCCTTCATATGTCTGTGAGGGTGTTGGATCCCACAGAACTGGAGTCACAGACAGTTGTGAACTGTCACGTGGGTGCTGGGAATCAAACCCTGGTCCTCTGGAAGAGCAGTCAGAGCTCATAACCACTGAGCCATCTCTCCAGCCCCATAATTTAAATTTTTATGAGGGCGCCAGATCTCATTTCAGGTGGCTATGAGCCACCATGTAGTAGCTGGGAATTGAACCCAGGACCTCTAGAAGAGTAGCCAGTGCTCTTAACCACTGAGCCACCTCTCCAGCCCCAATGGGTTAATTTAAGATGTAAAAGTTAGTTAAGAAGCCTGAGCTAATAATAATAGGCCAAGCAGTGTTCTAATATTTGGGCGGGCGGGCAACAAGCGAACAGCTTCCAGTCAACACTTGCTGAGGTGCCAGCCTGCAGAGTGTGGAGGGGATATAGGTGAGGAAAGCAGTTTTGGGGCTTCTGAGACAGTTTCTCTGTGTAGCCTGAATGTCCTGGAACTAGCTCTTCTAGACCAGGCTGGCCTTGAACTCAAGAGATCCACCTGCCTCTGCCTCCCAAGTGCTGGGATTAAAGGCCTGCGCCACCACCGCCAGGCTAGGAAAGTAGTTTTAAATACCATCTAATGCCATATGACCAGTTGTAGAAGCAATTATAGCTGATATGAGTGCTTCTGTTGTATTTTTTAAAAGAATATTTTATTTTCTTTCAATTTCCTTGTATGTTGCAACATCAATTAAGATGGTTACCACATCTAAGTTTAAGAAAGTAAAATACCAGCCTGGTCTACAAGAGCTAGTTCCAGGACAGGCTCCAAAACCACAGAGAAACCCTGTCTCAAAAAACCAAAAAAAAAAAAAAAAAAAAAAAAAGAAAGTAAAATATCCCCCAAAGGGCATGACCACTATTCTAAATTAAGAATGTGCTCACGGTAGAATGAGGGATAGTTATATCATTAGGTGCAATTATGACCTGGTTAAATATATAAAGTGCTTGTGGTCAAGTTGACATGAGGTTGATTGTGATGGCTATTCCTGGTTGCTAACTTGACTATATCTGAAATGAACTATAATCCAGACAATCTTGTGACAATGCCTGTGATTAGGATTTTTTTTTTTTAAAAGGATTAGAGTTCTGCCTGCAAACCAGAAGATACCAGATCTCATTAAATGTGGAGGTAATGACTCACAGGGCTAAGAAGTTCTTACAGAAGAATTCTTATGTTCTTATAAAAAATTATATTTTTTTTATAATTTATTTGTATTTTATGTACATTGCTGTTTTGCCTGCATGTATGCCTGTGTGAGGGCATTGGATATCCTGGAACAGGAATTACAGACTGTAACCTGCCATGTGGATGCTGAGAATTGAACTCGGGTCCTCTGGAAGAGCAGCCAGTGTTCTTAACCCCCAAGCCATCTTGCCAGCCCCAGAAATTATATTCTTAAGAAATTAAGGGCTAAGAAATTCATCAAAGTGAGCTGGGCAGTGTTGGCACACACCTTTAATCCTGGCACTCAGGAGGCAGAAGCAGGCAGATCTGAGTTCAAGGCCAGCTTGTTCTACACAGCAAAGTGACTCAACTGGTAAAGACTTGCCACCAAGCCTGGTGAAGAGTCCTATCCCAGGACACATATGGTGGGAGAAGAGAACGATAGGTTATGTCCTCTGACCTCCAACATGCAACAACACAACTATGTATGCAAGATGAATCTTTAGAAAAAAGTTATACGGGACAAAATTACAAGACATGAAAACCTTTATTTTCAAAAAGAGAATGTATTTTTACATAAATCTACAACAGAGTTCAACTGTAGAAAAAATAAACTATACTTGGGGATACTGCGCTCAGCATGGCAAGCAAGCTCCCTCCCTTAGGAGGAAGCCGCACACCAGGCCACAGCTGGAAGGACCTTAACACCCCTCCAGAAACCCCACAGCAACATGCCCTCAATGCTGACCAGAACCCAGGCACATCTATCCAACAGATGCCAGAACCCATGTCAGCAGCCACAGACCAAGATGACCTGGTTCCATAGCAGGCTGCGGCAGCCACAACAAACCCAGAACCTCTCTGCAGCCTGTGCCTGTGTCCATCAGCCTGACCCATCTATGTGGACCAGAAATATCCATAGAACCTCTGCACTGTTCCATGGCAGGCCATTCTGGGTATGGCCAGAAGTTGTAAAACTACTGTGCAGCTCTGAGTCTGGCCATCACCTCTTCCCAGTCCTGGTCACACAAAAGCCAGGACAGAGGATCCATTTGGGGCAGGGACTAAGAGAGGCTGGTGGTAGTTTAGAAGCCAAGGCAGGAGGCTGTACCTGCTGGGATAAGTACCACATTGAACACCTCTCTCCTACACAGATGACTCTGAGCCGCAAGCAAAATGAATGGAGAGGACCAGGAAGTCTGTCCAAGAGTTTCACTCTTTCTCAACTGAAGGTCCTCTTCTAAAAACAGTCAGTGCCCACAGCAGCAATTAGGAAAGAGGCACAGCAAGGATCCATCTTCCCAGAGACCTTTCCAACCCCTGCCCTAAAAGCCAGGTATGGATGGGATGACCTTCCATCCTGTCAGAACTCAGGGTCACAGAGGGTTCAAACCCACCTTTTATTACAGTGTATAGCTTACTGAGTGACACCAGAAAGACAAGGGGACACTGTGCAACCACTGAGAGGTCAGTGTTGACCTATGAACTCCAAAAATACAAAGGAACTTGACACAGATACAACTTAGAACCTTTCTGTTTCCAGAAATTCCTGGAAACACACTGGGTACTATTACAGGCAGGGAACATGAACAAGCAGGCCAAGGCTGGAGGTAGGGAGCGGGAGTGGGGCTGTAGGTCCTGCTCCAGTGTGTGCACTGGACAATACAATACCAAAAAGATACAGAACAATTATTGGGAAAAAACAACCCATGATGAGTTGAACTCACTCTTGTAATAAAAAATTAAAAATTTGCGGCCTCTGGGCACAGAACAGACCATGAACTCCCTAGACAGGGACAGAATTGGCAAGAAATGTCACAGTGGCTATCAAGACTCGGTAGTGTGCACTCCCCTGACCCGACATCTTCAGAGAGGAGGCGCACCAGGCCTGTTGCCCCAGTCTGGCCCCACACCTCTGCCCCCCATGCGTTTCTTGCCAATCCGGGTGGCTTCCTGAAGTCTCTTGTGGAGCCAAGACTTAGCAGTCACTCTTCCACAGTTTGATGGTTTTGTCATTCTCTAGTGCTGCCGAGGCAATGATGTTCTCTGTCGGATGACAAGCCGTGGAAATCACAACATCTGAAAGAGCCAGGGGAGGGTTAGAATGTCAGAAATAGTACTAAGCACCACAGCCTCCGTCTGCTGGCTGTCCAGCAGGGTCCTCATACGGTATGTCTACAGGCTCTCCACACTGGTCTCACACTACTCCCACTGCCTCCTACCACCCAACACAACTTGTATCCAGTTGCTCCCCCTAAGCAAGAAGTAACCATACACCTGGGCTGGGCTGGGCTGGGCTACTGGCATTAATGAGATGGCACGTGACGTTCACTAACTCCGCCTGTTTCCTGGGTGCTCAGGAACCACAGCAAATGTAACCAACTCACTTCCAGTTGAAGGCAACTGCTCTATCACAAAGAGGCACCCCCTCCTCAAAGCTGCAAAGGGGCACGATATCCTTGCCCTCACACAGAAAGTGGGCAGGCAAGAACAACTAACTAGAACGAGGTCAACCCATAGCTACACCTCAGAATCAGGTGTTGGCCTCACTCAAGGCTGAGCTCTGCTTGGGAAATGGAAACCAGCATCTCTGAAAGAGGCTGGAACCTCCAGGAAATGCAGCTCACCATATATGTTAGACACTTCCCATATTCACCTTTGGGTCCCAGATGCATGGTCTCCAATGAGGAAAACAAGCTATACTCCCGGAGGCCTCGGTCTTAGTCAACATCTATAAACAACTGAGCCCAGAACCCCAGACAAGAGCCCTTGATGCCACTTCCAAGACATGCTATGTCAGGCCTCAGGGCTGGGATGGCAGGCAGAACAGAGTAGCAATGCCTGCCTGTGTGTCCCTAAATCCCAGAGACAACCAAGCAATTGGAGGACTCAAGCAGCTCCCCTGGGTGGCTTCACCCCGTGTGGTCTATCCCCAAAGGACTGCCCACCTGTGTGACCCTGCAACTTCTGCACAATCTCCTTGGTCTGCAGGTTCCAGATATACACCAGGTTATCTTCAGAACCAGACACGATCCACTGCAGCAGCACAGCAGGCAGTCAGTGACAACAGGCAAGACACCGGGAAGTTATGTGCTGACTAGGTGGTAGCAACAAGCAAGCTGCCTGGCACCACTCTGACCTCTTGTTCCCACAACTTGGGGACATGTCAACTGCCTCCCATGCCACACCCCCCTCCCACACCCCCATGAGTTTCTATCCAGTCACCACTTGCTCTTAGATCTTCAACCGGATTCAAGTGTAAGACACCACAGGTCCACACAGAAGGGCATGTTTGGGTTTATTCCCCAGCCTCAAGGAAGCTTCCCAAAAACATGAAGCCACCTGTGATGGGTGGCCTCTCAGGAGAGAGCTGGCAGGGTGACGGCAGCTCGGTGGAAGACTCACCTTCCCACCTGTCACAGAAAAGTTGGCAAATATGCAGTACTTCTCGTTCTTGTGGCCTGTGTATGTCTTCAAGCACTGAAAAGGTGGGTGTGCATTGTTAGCACCTGTGTTTCTCTTTCATTCCAGGATTCCAAGTTCTGGGCACACACATCTGACCACTGCCGAAAATACTCTAGATACATACAAGAGAGTCCGTAGACTCAAACTTTGACCTGCAGGCTAGCCATTCATAAAACATGTCTTTAAAGGGAGTTATACCAAACTTGCTTATCAAAAGAAGATGGCTCTTAGTCTCTCCTGCTTCAACTCCTGGGTCTGATGCACCCCCCCCACCACCACCACCACTTGTTACCTGGGGCTGGCATGCAGATGGCCCCAGGCCAGCCGCGTGCCTGAAGCTTACCTTTCCCTTGCTGTAGTCCCAGAGCTTCAGCGTGCTGAAAGAGAGAGTACGAGTGAGGGGCAGCCTATCTTTGGCCATGCTCCGCCTCTGATACCATCATTTCTCAACAACCACGGGTGTCAGGATAGAGGATCCTTCAGCCCATCAGGTTCAACCACTCCATGGCACAAAAAAAGCCTACAGTACTTGTAGTTCAGAGACAGACTAAAGAAAAGCTGTTGCTGGCTGTTCTTCTCAAAACCAGTGGTTAGCCACAAGTAGAATGTGGAAAATGCACGCTCCAGAACCATCCAGGACAAACTTCAAGGGAAGCATCTTCTGCTCGTCCTTGGGATGAACGTTCTTGCTGACCATGGGAAAAGTGGTAGGCTAACCAGGATAATGCCAAGCAGGCAGCTCAAGAGGGATGATCTGGTACGGTTTCTTTAAGACCTTATACAGTGTGCCAGCTAGACACACAATGAGCACCTAGATGGGGGTCAGCATGTGCATGTATGACAGTGAGATTCTGCTGTATACATGAAGGTGCTCAGAGACTGAGAACTGGCTTAAAGCCAGCCTAGCATGTGTGAAAGCAAACAAACCAAAAGTCAAGGAGCTCAGAGGCCCATGAAGGTCTTCAGATGTCACCTGTCCTACCTCACCTCTGTGGAGGTAATCTTTGGCTTGCCTTACACAAACAGCCTAGGCTTCAAATCCTTCTCATACTAGAACTAGCTGGGGTAGACAGCCAGCCTTTCTTTAGCCCCTCAGCCTACTGTCCAGGGCTAAGCTCTAATGCACAAATGTAAAACACCTCAACTAAGCTATTGGGAGAAGGCAACAGAACAGGAGAGTAACCCACCAATGAAGGCTGTCAAAGCACTCACTTGTCCAAAGTTGCAGCCAGGATATATTTGCCATTTGGAGAGAATTTCACGAAGGACACTGGAGGATTGTCATCATCTACGCAGAACAAAGATAGGTTGACTCTTGGCAGAGTAGAAAGGCAGGACAGCTCCCTGTCACCCATGCAGGACATCTGTGTAAGGCCCCTGCCACCTGTACTGTCACCATTACCCTCCAACAGCCTGATATTCCATCTCCCAACATCTTCCTTGATCATTCTAAGTCTTCACCCCAGTGCCCTGCCAATACAAGGTTTCACCACTTGTGAAAGGAGGCCCAAAGCTCCGAACAACTGATCCCCTGGAGAGAGCTGCTTGGCCTAGGATACTCCTACAGACACATTCCCATTCTTTATGGTCATGCCTCTGCCTGCTGACTTTAGTCTCAGCATTTGGAGAGGGGTGCGGGTGGGCTGCTGCACTGCTAAAGGTCTTCTAGAAATTGCTCACATAAAAGCTGCTTTCCAGGGCACAGGAATAAATACCATATCCTCCTCCAGAGTGGACCCTCAGGTATCTGCCCCTCGCCTGGGTGAGAAGGGTGTGTCTTGGAGTGGGTCTACCTGGCCAGCCAAGGAAGCCTACCAAGTCTACCAGGCCCTAAGTGTGCATACAAAGACTGGTGCATCCTGACACACACATTACCACTGGGGGTTCGCGGGGAACTCTTTTCCTTGGGACTGATCACAAACACTGAAAGGGACACAAGAGAGTGAGGCCAGCTGAGGTCACATAAGGCCAATAATTCAATGTCAGTTGACATGGAACAGTTATCTGTGCTCCTTACCCAGGTCACCTCTAAAACAGATCCCTGGAGAAACATTACTGACTTGTGTTGAGCAAGCCCTAATCATAATCTTCATTTCTAACCAAGTGGTGGTGGTACAAGCATTTAATCCCAGCACTGAAAGGCAGAGGCAGGAGGATCTCTTTGTTTCAAGGCCAGCCTGGTCTATAGAGTAAGTTCCAGAACTACATAGAAAAACTGTTTTGAAACGCCAACTCCCTCCCAAACTCCCCAAAGAAAACAATCAGTTGCTAAACCTGAAGACATGGGGAAAAGAAACAGACCTTGGGCCAAATAGGCCTGCCTCCCTTATTCTAGGGCTTATTTCCACCTTAGTCTAGGGCTTACTTCCCATTGCCTGTCCAAATTTAAATCCTGGTCCTGCACCTGGTTGTCTCTAGGTGACCAAAGTTTAGCCAACAACTGATAGAAAACAAAGCATTCCACAAATCTCAAAACCCCGGCTGTCAAGACATGGGGAAGTGCTCAGTCTTACTACAACTTGATATTCACAGGAGACCTGCCCCTTCCTGGATGGAGAGTAAGAGAAGGGGATTGGGGGTTGGGGGTGAGGAAGAAGGGAGCTGTAGTTGAGACATAAAATAATTAAACAAACAAGCCCCAGGGCTGGTGAGATGGCTCGTGCACTTACTACATGCACAGGCCTGACAACTTAAAGAGCTCAGAACCCACAATAGGAAAAGAGCTCTAACTCCTGAAAGTTGTCTTTGACCTCTACACGTGTGTTGACACATACAGAAACACACCATGTTGCATGTGTGTACTGGGGGGGTTGGTTTGTGGGCACATAATATGTTTAAAAGAAAAAAAAACACAGAATTTTCTGGCATAGCATTGCACACCTTTAACCTCAGCACTCCAGAAACAGGTGGATCTCTATGATTTCATAACCAGCTTGGACTACAAAGCAAGTTCCAGGCCAGCCAGAGCTACACAGTTGAGATCCTGTTATACACACACAATAAACAAAAACACAGCACAACCCCATAAAACCAAACAGAATTTGACTATTCCGTAGACAAAGGCTGAACTTAAGTGAGTATAGTAACTCTAGCATTCCCCACCCCATGGCAACCTCTTTGAGCTGCCTATAATGGCTGCACCTGAACTGGATGTGTACCTGCCTACTGCACATCATTCCAACACACTAGTTTTTCTAAGAGCCCCAGGGAGGTAGCAACTCACCACAAAAGCCTATCAACCCACAAAGAATGTCTTGCCAAACCTTCACATCGCTAACTGAAAGCTCTGAACTCCAGCAGGGCCAAGTAACACCCTTCCGATACCCCACCCGTGAAGTCCTGCTTCTGACACTCTGCCCCCTCCCCCACTACAGTACCCCAGTAGGTGAGTACGTATCCCCAACTGCAGGAAGGAAGGGGCCAGGGGCAGGCTGATACACATGGTGGAGAATACAGGGCCCCAAACACCTACAAAGGACACTATTCTACAATGTTAAGTACTCCAAGGACCTCATATGAGCAGGAGATTGGGGGGAGGGGGGTTCCACAGGCAGCTTTATTAGTCAGGAAGGAGGGCAAGGTGGACACACCATCACACCATGAGTGTGAGGAGGCCAGGACAGAAGGGAAAGATGACTTCTTGAAAACAGATACTCCTGTAAGGTCCACTAGGACATGGTAGGTCTGGGGAAAGCTATCCCTACCCACATCCACCCACCTCCATAACCCCTACCAGACAGACCAGAGCACTCACCGATGAGCGTCTTCAGGCACTGGCCAGAGGCAGTGTCCCAGATGCGGCTGTCAAGCAAGAACATAGGTAAGGACGCAGATTGAGTGAGTGCTGTCACCAATCCCACTGAACTCTGGGAGGGCATTTCTCCCAGTTCCCGTAGCACCGTACTGAATCCACAGCTTTAACAATTACTCTGTCTTTAGAGACTGAGTAAAAACTACGTATGCATACACGGGCAGGCTCCACTGTTGCAGACTGTCTCCCAATCTAGCATAAAGGATACCTGTCCTCTAGGCAGGATTACAGAGAAAAACCCTATCTCAAAAGAAAAGAAAAAAGACTGGAGACTGGAGTGATGTCCTGAGTTCAATTCCCAGCAAACACATAGTGGTTCACAACCATCTATAATGAGATTTTGTGCTCTCTTCTATCCTGCAGGGATACATGCAAGTAGAACACTGTACACATAATAAATAATTTTTTAAAAAGTTTTTCTAGACAGTTTCTCCATGTAGCCTTGGCTGTCCTGGAACCCAGTATATACACCAGGTTGGCCTCGAACTCAGAGATTCACCTGCCTCTGTCTCCCAAGTGCTGGGATTAAATGAGTGTGCCACCACTGCTTGGTTAGCCAGTGCTCTTAACCGATGAGCCATCTCTTCAGCCCCAATAAATAAAAATCTTAAGAAAAAAAAAAAGAAAGCCAGGAAGTGGTGGTACAAGCCTTAGTACTCTGGAGGTAGAGGCAGTCTGCTCTACAGAATGAATTCCGGGTCAGGGCTACACAGAGAAACCACGTCTTGAAAAACTCCTCCCCAATACCAGCCTCTCCACAGCTCCCAAAGTTTCCACTCTTGGAACAAGCTTGTCTGGTCCAAAAGCAACAGCCCTTTCTTCCTCTCTGCACATGCCCAGTGACCAGTCTCTGCAGGCTCCATTTTACTTGTGATTCTCATGCTGAGGAGACAGACATAAGATGCCAAAACTGGAACCCTCTGTGGGTTTTTGTTTGTTTGCTTTTTTTGAGACAGTCTAGGTAGCTCTAGCTGGCCTTGAACTCACAAAGATCTGCCTTCCCAGTGCCAGGATTAAAGGCTTAAAGGCTGTACCACCTGCTGGCCTCTTTTAAATTCACTTTTGTACAATAGCAAAAACACCCTTAGGGACTGAAACCCAACTAACTGCTTACTGGCAGAGGCTGAGTGACTGATGGTGACTTCTGATGCTACCCTGAACTCCCCAGGGTGTGCGCTCAGTCTCAATCTCCATGCTCCTCCCCTCTCCTATCAAAGCATTGCTAAACATCTTAGCATTTAATTGTCTACAGAGATCTTTACCATGATCTACCTGGTTAACTCCAGGCAGATCACCTTAAATCCAGGCCAATGCATGATCCTAAATCTCAGAGAACAGGTGCTGCTGAGGTTCCAAAGGCAATGCAGCTGACTCAGAAGCAGGATCCTGGTCTGTCACTTACTGGCTAAGGGACAACTGGCAAGTATTGATGCTTACTATACTTCCCAGTGACAAGCAAGGACGACAAGGGGAAAAGGACCGACGGTATGAGTGACTTTTTGTTTCTGTTTTTAAATTTGTTTTTACTTGTGAGTTCTGCATTTGAGTCCCAGAGCTACAAAATGGGACCCTGTCTCTAATAAACTAATTAATTTTAAGGTCCCAGGACCCCAAGAATACTCTATTAATCACTTCCTCCGGCTCTTTAGGGTGGAGTCTACCTAGGAAAAGCGGGGTCAAGTGCAGTGCACTGCTAGTCCTCCAGTCTTCTCTGGGCTCAGACACCACCCCCTATTGTTTACCTTTACCTATCAAACATGCCTTACATACTGATTCCTATTTCTGTCTTCCTTTCTGACAGGGTCTCAGCATAAAGCCCTGGCTGTCTTCAAATTATGAACTGTGCCAGCATCTGTCCCCAGAGTGCTGGGATGAGTGTATGCTCTATCTCCTTTAACTTCCCAAGCTCCTTCCTGCCAGCTTCTTCAATAAACTGTTTCTAACTTTTTGGAAAGTTCCTTAAACCCAAGTCTCCACATGGTCTGAAGCCTATTGTCTAAGCACCACAGGGTGGTCAACATACACGGGTGCTAGGAGGGCAGGACACTTGGGGGTGCAAGCTCTGTGCCCCAGACTTCTCTCTATCATCTCTGCCACCTGATGTTATTCTTGTGGCAAACAGAAGAGAGGTCTCAAGTGGATTATGGCTTTTACTGGTGACAAGTACAGAGTCCCAGGAGGTCGGGAGTCTTTGTGCGCACACCCAGGTAGGTAACCACGGCCCCAAATGCTATAACCACCTGGGCAGAGTCAGGTGCACCATGCCAAACAAGAGCCAGAGCTCAGGTAGTCATTGCCCATCAGCATATCCAGTCCCACGATGGGGCTGTGTGCTGGTTGCAGACTGGCGTCTGGGAATTCAGCCAACCCACTCTCACAGACCTGTGGTTCTCCTGTTACCATTTCCCCAACCTCCCATGTACTGGACTCATTCTCGAAAATTCAAGTTTCAAGTGTACTTCTACCTTAAGTCTCTTGGGGCCACTCTGCCTATAACAGAGACAGCACAGTAAACACAGACTGGCAGAAATGAAATAGCTTTAAGGGCTTTATCTTTCTTTTGTGAGAACTATC
This sequence comes from Microtus oregoni, assembly GCF_018167655.1. Classification (NCBI taxonomy): domain Eukaryota; kingdom Metazoa; phylum Chordata; class Mammalia; order Rodentia; family Cricetidae; genus Microtus; species Microtus oregoni. The sequence continues at coordinate 11,346,500 of NW_024543084.1, read as the reverse complement.
TTTTTGGTAAAGTTTGTGCCACCCCCAAAGTAAAAGAAAATGTTTAGTTCACATCACTCTATATATGTCCAGTAAACAAATAATATTGCCAATGGGCTTCACTAAGTCCCAGCCTGGCCTGTTCAAAGTGGCAAAGTTCCAACTAAGCAACTGCAAAGCTTGGTTCCACCTGCAGCACCACAAAAAAATAAGTAAAAATTTAAGTCACCTTCTGTTATGTTTAGATTTTACTCTCTGCCTTTTGGTCATAGCTCTGCTTGGGGCACAGAAGTTTCTAGCTCCTTTGGTTCACTCCAGGCCACTCTTCCCTGTCCTATCCTTCAAATCAGTTCTTGGGATTTTGCTGTGGAGATTCCAGTCACCTGCCCTGCTCAAACACTTCCTTTTAAGTATCTCTAATTTTAGGTATATTTAAATGCATCCAAGGTCTTTTAGCCTCAAAGTCATAGATGGCCTTTAGTGAGGTGTGCAACGAGCCCATCACCCCTGCCATAAACCAACTCTGTGCTTCACTCACCTCATTCTCTATCAGCCCCATCACTGCTCAACACAGAACATCAGCAGTGATCTCCCAGCACTGTACTCTCAAGTCTGCCTCCTGTGCCCTACACTCCCCTTGTCCTCAAAGGACCCTGAGAACTTCTACCTAGCAGTCAGATCGACAATGGCATGCTCTGTTATAAGCTCTGCAGACCACACCCCTGGCTTCTCTCTTCCACAACGGGACCTGGTTGACTCACCTGCCCAGAATTCATGGGTTCTGTGGACAGGGCCACTGCACTTACCAAAAGGATTGACCCCTTTACTATCTTTCTACAACTTTGGAAGGGCACTCACACAGGGGTATGGAAAGAGCTCTCAGTTCTCAACCTCGCCCTGGGTGGTCTCGCCTCTCAGCCATCACCTCCACCACCTCCTTTTACAGCTTTTCACCCCTTGGACTCTATAACACATGTCTGCAATGACCTACAACCAGAGGGGCACAGGTGAGGCACATGTCCCTTCTCTTTTTGCTATACCAGAGCTGGAACAACAGCACAACAGGCCATACACATTTGTTCACTAGTGAAGACTCTCACTTACCAGAGGCCATCGTAGCTACTAGATACGATCAACGATCCATCACGGTTAAAATGAACCTACAAATGAGAGGAAAAGCAGCTGACTTCCTAATCAGTAGCATGTGGCTCTGGATTCCAACAGCATCCTACCCACAGAACTTAACACACACCTTCCCTTTGCGCACCCAACAAGGTCAATACAAGGGGGGTGGGGGTGGGAGGGGGTGACGGGACAGACCTTTTCCCACTAGCAAAAAGCAAGACTTTGAAGAAGTCAGTGTCTTGAGTAGTCCCCAGGTGCTGTGGTACTCACTCACTAAGCCTGAGTCCTGATACCCAGATCACTGCCACTCCAGATGCTCAGTGGGACAGACCAGCCATGAGACTCAGACCACTATGGGACCTTAGGTAACAGCAGTTGACTCTGAATTCACTATGTAGCTGTAACTTTTATCCCTTAATCTTTCTGCTTCTGCCAAAGTGCTGGGATTACAGGTGTATATCACTATGCCTGTACTTATGTCATATGGTGACAAAACCCAAAGACTGGTGTAGGTTGGGCAAACATCTAAGTGGCCTACATCTCCAGAATTTCTGTAACTTTCACAGAGTATTCCGCAGGTGTGGCTGAAGACAAAGCTTTTACAGATGAACTCTCAGTGCCTGGTGTGGTGACATGCTTCCTAAGTGCTAGGCTCACAGGCATGCAGAAAAACAAGCAACCTTTAGATTCCAGGGACTCTTGCCATCATGGACCTGACAGACCAAGCTGCACTCTACAGCACTGGAACCAGAGGTCACTTTCTACTGCTATAAGTACATGTCAGATCCCAAATAGCCACTCAACCATAACTGTGAGCACTTAGGCCTCCTTCCTTAATTCAAGATAACCCAACTACCCACATTCATCCCTCTCTTTAATACCCAAAACAAGTTCCTATCAGGACATTATGGGGTTAGGAGTTGATATGGGCACCTGAATTCCATGCAGCTAATGTGCAGGTAGCACCTTGGAGAAGAAAATTAGCAAGTGCACATGGTACCCAGAACCGCCTTGGACCAATTAACAGGACTCTCTGCTGGAGGTGAGACACAGCAAATATTAGGAGATATGGCCTTCCTTATTGGAGGAAGTGTGTCACTGGGGGTGGGCTTTGGGGTTTCAAATGCTTGAGCCAAGCCCAGTGTCATTCTCTTCTAACTGCCTATCTATCCAGATAAAGAGTTCTCTGCTTCTTCTCCAGCACCAACTCTGCCTGCATGCTGCCATACTTCCTGCCTGTCATCCAGCCCAATTCGATGTTTTCCTTAGAAGAGATGAGCTGGGCCAGGCAGTGCTGCACGCCTTTAATCCCAGCACTCGGGAGGCAAAAGCAGACAGATCTCTGTGAGTTTGAGGCCAGCCTGGTCTACAAGAGTTAGTTCCAGGACAGCTAGGGCTGTTACATGGAGAAACCCTGTTGGGAAACCCCTACCCACAAAAAAAAAAAAAAAAAAAAAAAAAAAAAAGTTGCATTGGTCATGGTGTCTCTTCATAGCAATAGAAACCCTAAGGCATAGAGGCTGATGGACCTCTTTGAGTCCAAAGCCAGTCTGGTCTACACAGTGAGTTCTATAGCCAAGAGCTACATAGAGAAACTGTGTCAAAAAAAAAAAAATTGCTCCCCACACTATTTTTCTGTCAACTTGACACAACCTAGAGGCAGAGAGGAGGGAGCCTCAAATGAGGAAATGCTTCTGTAACACTGAGCTGTAGGCAAGTCTGTATAGGGCACTTTCTTAGTGACTGATGAGGGAGGACCTAGGCTTGTGGTCCTGGGTTCTGAGTAAGCAGGCTGAACAAGATAAGAAAAGCGAGTCAGTAAGCAACACTCACTCTTCTGTGGCCTCTGCATCAGCTCCTGCAACAAGATTCCAGCCTGCTTAAGTCCCTGTCCTAACTTCCTTCAGTGGTGGACTATGATGTTTAGAGTGCAAGCCAAATAAACCTTTTCTTCCCAACCTGCTTTTGGTCATGGTGTTTCATTATAGCAATAGTAACCCAAACTTACACACTCCAGGGTTGTTTTGTCACTGGGTTTTATCCCAGTAATAGAAACCCTAGGATGCCACCATACTCACTAATTAAAGCTACTCTACTCAAAAGTCTCTTTACTTAGCCTGGAGGTGCTGGCGCACGCCTTTAATCCCAACACTTGAAGGCAGAAGCAGGAGGATCTCTAAATTCAAGGTCAGTCTGCAGAACAGAGTGAGTTCCAGGACAGTCAGGGCTGTTACACAAAGAAAACCCCTGGTCATCTACCTTCCAACCCACAAAGTTCCCCATGAGGCTCCCCACTGTACCCCACCCACCTACTACAGCTCACAGGGCCAAACAATGTCTTAGCCTCTGGTCATCTGGATGCTGCACGTGAGTAAATAAGGTCACCCCACGTAGAGGAACCGCTGAGTGGATGCTAGGAGAACTTACGGCTGAGACTGGGTCCGAATGGGCAGGCAAAGTCTTGAGACACTTCCCTGTCTTCACATCCCATATCCTCACACTTTCATCAAACTAAAGATGAGACAGGACATTAAAGTGACTCTAGGAACAGAGGGGCAGCAACAGTGTAGTCCCTGAGACTCAAACCGTGTCCCCACCCTGAACACCAATATGTAACACTGGACACATCAGCTGCCCTCCCTGCCCCCCCAGGAGAGACCCACGCACTTACAGACCCTGAGACGATGAGGTTGGACTGGGGGTTGAAGTTGCAGCAGAAGACATAGTTACTGTGGCCCTTCAGGGTCTTCAGACACTTTCCCTAGAATGGAGCACACCAAGCTCAATGATTCCCAGGGGCTATATTTTCCCCAGATACAATTCTTGGACTTCCGGTACATCTGAAGACCTCCCCAAGATCAACCATGCACACATCCAACTCATCTCAACTATAGGTACTCCCTGGGAAGACCAGTGTCACTTACAGAACTCACGTCCCATATTTTCAGAGTTTTATCATCAGAGGCAGACACGAGGAGGTTAGAATCTGACGACCAGGCTACATCAGATATACCCTTGGGAAGGAAAAAAAGTTGATTACCACTTAATGGATCAAAACCCAAATGACCAATAAAAAATCAGCATTACCTATCTATGAACCATGCCCTCAGGAAATCTTCTAGCCAGCCAGTATTAGCATAAGACACCTGACTTAGGGCAAAAGGTCACTACTCTCAGCTCTGCCAGGCTTCCTAGACTGATTCACCTGTGGAGGCTTAAAGTGTTCGCACTAAAAATATAAGTCAGCCAGGTGTGGTAGTGCAAGCCTGATTCCCTGAACTACATAAAACCCTGCACCCATCAGTCTTAAAGACAGGCCTGACAAGGCAGGTGGTGGTGCACACCTGCAATTCCTAAGCTCAGGAGGTCAGAACAGCCAGACCTCCAAGTTCAAGGCCAGCCTGATCTACAAAATGCCAGAACAGACATGGCAACCAATACACCTCACAGGAAACCTACCAGTTTGTGACCAGAGATGGTTTTCTCGAACTTTCCGTCATATGCTCCCCATATTTTAATGAGTTTATCAGCAGCTGGAAAGAAATGTAAAGAAGCTGGAGTTAGAAAAAGTTGTGACAGGGGGCTGGAGAAATGGCTCAGAGGTTAAGAGCACTGCCTGCTCTTCCAAAGGTCCTGAGTTCAATTCCCAGCAACCACATGGTGGCTCACAACCATCTGTAATGAGATCTGTCGCCCTCTTCTGGCCTGCAGGCATACATGCAGGCAGAATACTGTATACTAAATAAATAAATAGAAAGAAAGAAAGAAAGAAAGAAAGAAAGAAAGAAAAGGTTGTGACAGCTGGGCAGTGGCAGCACATGCCTTTAATCCTACCAGCCTTTAATCCCACCACTGGGGGCAGAAGCAGGACCTCTCTCTGAGTTCAAGGCCAGCCTGGCCTACAAGAGCTAGTTCCAGGATAAGCTCCAAAGCTACAGAGAAGCTGTGTCTCCAAAAACCAAAAATAAAATGAAAGAAAAGGTTGTGACCATTTCCCCTAAAACAGAGGGCCTAGGTCACTCAGAGAAGTAAGTGTGCACAGAGAGCCACTCATGGTACAGTGAGCGGCAAGAGCATATAAATAGGCAATTACAAGCTGACCAGTAACTTGTGGGAGCAGTAAGAAGTAACAGTCAATGCCCCCCATCACCAAACCCCTTCCTCAGCTGAAGGATACTCACATGAACTTGCCAGCCACTCCCCATTGGGGCTGAACTTCACAGAGGACACAGCTTTTGTGTGGCCAGCCAAGGTGAACTTCAGAGCATAATTTGGCTTAACAGGTGTGGGCTATAGGAAACAGTACAACTTAGCCAGAGGCAACTACCACCACCCAACCAACTCACTTGATGCCCAAAGCATATTTAGTATTAACTGTTCAAACTCACACAAAAGAACTGACTACAATCTTATCTGATGTCACCCTTCAAACTTTTCAGCAGGAGCCTATCCTTCTCTACAAAGTCCATACTTCCTTTGGAGTCCCCACCTCAACATACCAAGAATTTGTAATTTTTTGGCCAAGTGTGGTGGTACATGTCTTTAAATTAAATCCAGCACACAAAGGGGAGAGGGAGGCAGAAGCAGGCATATCCGTATATGTTCAAAACTAGCCTGGTGTACATGTTATGTTCCTCACCAACCAGGCCTACAGGAAGACCCCACCTCAAAACCAGCTGTACTTTCGTGTTTAATCCCAGCCCCACCATCTTAGGTCTGGGAATCTGATGACATCCAGCACATGGCTCTATTTGACCACTGCTGTGTGGGCAGAAACATATAGGCAGCACACCTCACTGGGCACAGCCAGTGGTCCCTGTGGGACATACCTTGCTTTGCGTGGCTGAGGAGGAAGGGGTGGGCTGTGCTCTCGCAGCTTCTGTCTCTGGCTTCTTCTCCTCTGTGGCCATGGCTCTGTTCTGGAGCCCACCGGGCAGGACACAGTGAAGGGGAGTCACAGTGGAAGAGGCTGTCAGCTAAAGCGTACTCTACAGTAAAGGGCCTATAAATAAATCCTCTCTTTAGAAAGGTTATTGGGAGCCGGGCGGTGGTGGCGCACGCCTTTAATCCCAGCACTCGGGAGGCAGAGGCAGGCGATCTCTATGAGTTAGAGGCCAGCCTGGTATACAAGAGCTAGTTCCAGGACAGAAACCAAAAAGCTATGGAGAAAAACCCTGTCTCAAAAAATCAGAAAAAAAAAAAGTTATTGGGAGAGGACTGGATGCTGCTCCAGTGGACCTGCATTTGATTCTATGGGCTTAAAACCATCTCTAAGTCCAGTTCAGAGGACCTGACACCCTCTTTGGGCCTCTGTAGGGACTACATGCATGTGGTATGCAGACATACACGCAGGCAAAAAAACAAAACAAACAAAAACATACACATAAAATAAATTTGGCCAGGCACGGTGGCACATGCCTTTAATCTCAACACTTGGGATGAAGAGGCAGGTGGATCTCTGAGTTTTCGGCCAGACTGGTCGATAGAGCAAGTTCTAGTAGAGCCAGGACCACTCAGAAAAACCCCCGCCTCAAAACAACAAAAAGGTTGTAGGGACTGAGCTGTAATAACTCAGTGAGAAAGCATTCACCTAACATGCCCCCAAATAAAAAAAAAAACAGCAATTCTCGCCAGGGATAACTATCACCCTACTCAAGGCTGAAGCTTCAGATGCAGTGTGATGTGACCTGCTTGACCCCTTTGTGAGCCTAAGGAAGACTTGACCCTCAAGAAAGCTTCCCCACTGCTGTATCCAGTGAGCTTTGCTTCAAAGCACCTTAGACAGTTTTAAAAAGGCTCTCTGACAAGAGGTGGCCCTTCTGTGCAAGAGTGTGGGGCTTGTAAAATGTACCCAAGGAGCCTGACCGTAGAGACAGGGGAGTATGCACCCAGTGGCTTCCTTTGACCTCACAGGTTGCAAATGCAAAAGCTGCTCTCTAGAATGCTAAGAGCTCAAGGGCTCAGTGCACATCGCACTATAAGAGCTCCAAGAGTAAACCAGAGTGGCTACTGTCCAGGTTTCCTCTGGAGGATCAGCCAGAGCAGCGTTGAGACTGCAGACTAGATGCATGCTGCAGCACAGAGGAAAACAATTACTCTGATCAGCTCGACAGCACCTGCCTGAAATGCGAGCCCCTGCAACAGCTAACAGCATCCAGCAATAGGTCCATCACCTGAATGCCACGCACAAAAGCACACCATGTGGCTGTGCAATGAACAGCACCTCTCAAAGAAAAGCAACTAAGACATGCTTGTAAACATCGCTGGATGTGGACTCCTCAATCAATGTGAGGAAGAAGCATGATGTAAATTCTAGCTTTGCAATTAAACCGGAAACCTCACGCTTGCTTACTTAGTAAGACTAAGACAAATGCCCCCCAACAAACAAAAAAGCATGTCTGTCTCAAAGTCTTCAATCCTAGAGGAAGGAACAGTAACAACACCCACTACACAGGGCACAGGAGCTGCCAAGCTGTTTTACCTGGCAGCCAACTCCATCAAGCCCAGGTGCAAGGATTGGAGGAGGGTAGGTCCCATAGGTCTCTCCAGGGAATAAAACTCTAGTGCCCAGAAAATACCAGCTGCTTGGTGTTTTTAGTTTTGAGACAGGCCTTAGCTATGTACCTGATATAAAAAACCTCCTGCCTTAGCCTCAGAGTACAGTTGGTATAACAGGCATACACCAACCACCAGGCCTGACCCGGAACTTATACTTAATGGAAATTTGGCCATACTATGGCCATAACCACTAATTTTGTTGACCACAAAGGGGGCTGGAGAGATGGTTTAAGTGGTTAAAAGCAAACTACACCAATGAAAGGTTGGAGTCCTATCTTAGAGTTCACTAATACTAAGACAGCCTCATTCATATAACATAACTGTTCACTGACGATGTAAGAAAATGAGCTCAGAGGCTGATTGACAGAACCATACAATGCAGTCACTGGCTGCTCTTCCAAAGGTCCTGAGTTCAATTCCCAGCAACCACACGTTGGCTCACACCATTTATGAGATCTGGTGCCCTTCAGGTCTGTAGGTGTACAAGCAGACAGCACATACATGCAGACAGAACATTGTATACATAAAGAATATTTTGAAAAAAAATGGTAGCAGGAGGAATTGAGGCTGAAAACAATGAAAAGAGAAAGTCCCTTTCAGCCGGGCAGTGGTGGTGCACGCCTTTAATCCCAGAGCTCGGGAAGCAGAGGCAGGCGGATCTCTGTGAGTTCGAGGTCAGCCTGGTCTACAAGAGCTAGTTCCAGGACAGGAATCAAAAGCTACGGAGAAACCCTGTCTCGAAAAACCAAAAAAAAAAAAAAAAGACTGGGTGTGGTGGAGCATCCATTAGCCCACAGTTGGGAGACCGACAGGAAGATCAAGGCCAGCCTGGTTTACAAAACGAACTGAGAGCTACACAGAAACACCCCGTGGGGCAGGAGGATTTAGCCAGACAGCCTCACAGCTTTCAGGATGCAAGAGGCTCAGGAGTTTAAACCAGTTAAGAATGAGGCCAGCATCTACAGGAGCCTGCCTCAAAAGAAATCATCAATTTCCGATTCCAATAGCTGGAGTCCCAGACAGAGAGTCAAGTTTTAAGCCTACAGGCCAGCAGGATAGGGGGAGGGCAGCTCTGAGAGGGAGGTCTGTTAGACAGGACAGTCAGCAGGTGGTTTGGGGCTGGTGACCACTGCCCACAAGAAGGTGGTCAACTTGACAGTCACAGTCACAGCTTTATACTAGAGTGAGCCACCACTCTCCCTCCAATCAAATGCAGATTCCCGGATGCCACCCAAGACACCGAGTGCACAAATATGGAGAGACAGTATATTTCAGTCACTCCGGTAATTGCAGTTGGTCAACCCAACAAAGAGCTCCAACCCATCCTCTCTGGATTCCTAGATAACTTGGTCCTAGTAGCCCCGGCTTCACATCACTGTATGCGCTCACCTGCCTAGTTGACCCCGACAAGGCTTACAAATGCTTGACCAGAGAGAGGCCTGGCCTGGTAGAAACTTGGACGGGAACTCAGGTGAAGGTTGTGCTGGCAACACAAGAGAGGCGCCAAGCGGCCAAGGAAACCTGGGTGATACTGGCTGGGTGTCCCCGATGAGACCGTGAACCCCACGCCCAGGGACGCCAGCCCGAGGTGGGCTTCGAGGACCTCGCACGACTAAGGGTCTGGGGGAGCGGCGGGGGGTGGCGTGGGGGGAGGAGGCCCTGACGACCACAAGGGGCTGTGGGGTCGGGGCGCGGCCGCAGACGCGGCGCCGGGCCCGGCCCGAGGCCCATGGAACACGTGCGGCGTAGTGGATCCCGGAGCCTGCGGTTCCTCGTGGCCGCCGCCAGCCTCGAGCCCACAGAGCCGGGTCACCCTCTTACCTGCCGGGGCCGCGGCGACAGGGCCGGGCGCTCAGGCGTCGCGTCGACTCGCCCTGGGCGCGAGAGCAGACGAGCTCTTGTACTAGGCGGCAGCGGCGCGGTAGGCGGGAGGGAGTGCGCGTGCGCGAGGGGGCGGGGCAACGGGCGGCGACGAGGGTCAGAAAAATTAGAGGAGGCGGAGTGCCTTAAAGGGGCCGCTTGCTGCTCTCGCTTCCTGTTTGACAACTCCTGGGATTCCGAGGCTGTAGACCCATGGTGTCTACAGTGAAGGATGGGGAATGTGTTTTTGTGATTCTCCTGTTGTCCCAGGCTGTGTCGCTAAGCTGATAATTACAGCGTGGCCATCCTGGCCTGTGTCTGCCCTGAGATCTTGGGAACCCTCTTGGTGCCTCAGATGGACGACCGGAAGTCCGGAGCTCCTGCAGCTTCCCTAACCTACCGCAGGGCGGGAGCTTCCTGCCGCTGCAAGACACAGTTCAAGTTGGATACACTTACCTCTCTCCTCTGTGCTGGGCGACATGGAAGCTGTGCTGAGCGGTCCCATACTCAGAAAAGGGTCTTAAAAATTATCGCAGCTAAAGAGAGTTCTGCAGCAGTGGTCAGGGAAGGCAGGAAAAAGCAACCCTACATGCTGACAAGAGATGACTTCCTGACATAGAAGATAAACAAGAATGTGGTCCCCAAAGGCAAGTGTCTCTAACACGGGGGCTCCCGGTTATCTAGCTATGCACGCCTCTGGAACCACTGCACCAATCAATTGCCCCTTAACTTAGTTGCCCAGAGCTCACATTCCAGACGGCTCAGCATCCACTACAATCCGGCTCACATATATATATATTTTGTATACAATATTCTTTCTGTGTGTCTGAAGGCCAGAAGAGGGTACCAGACCTCATTACAGATGGTTATGAGCCACCATGTGGTTGCTGGTAATTGAACTCAGGACCTTTGGAAGAGCAGGCAATGCTCTTAACCGCTGAGCCATCTCTCCAGCCCCACATATGGCCATTTTAAAGGCTCGATCTTCACTGTAATTCTCATTTTCATAAGTCAGCTCCTGGCCGGCAGGCTGCCCTGAAGTAAACAAAAAGTATTCCCAGCCCTCTCTCCTGTGGGCCACCTCTACTTTTGTCACTAATGGAGGAAAGACCCAGAGAGGACACAGGGATATAAGGAGAACCAGGAGCCAGGCTCCACCCTCTCGCTTCACTGCCTAACGGTGGTCTTAGAATCTTGTAGGTGGCCTGTGCAGCCTCTTATTTTCCAATGTGGGAATAGCAAATATGTGCAGAGGGTCTGAGCCTTTGAAGCTCAGAATGTGTGTGGTTGCCATAGCTGTAGGAGTGACAGAAGACTGGCAGTTGGCCTAGAATCCCCTTCCAAAGAGGGCACAGAAACAGCTCATAGGGAACTGTGTGCCTAACAGGCCAGATCCCTAGAAGGCCTGGACGGAGCAGAGTGTAAGGTGGTAAGAACAGCATCTCCGTATCTGCCTAGCTGTCTGGACTGGAAACCAAACCTAATTCTGAACTTCCCTCTGCCTCCGATAACATTCAAGCCCATCCACTTTCATCCTCATCCTGGCAATGCCTAAGATGTAGCCTTTTCCAAATTCCGGTCAGGGGAACTGCTAAGAATGCAGGTCTGGGGACGTAGCTCAGTTGGTAGAGTGCATGCAAAGCCCAGAAGTCCTGGCTTCAATCCCCAACACTCATAAACCAAGTGTCCGTGCGTTCACAACGCTAGGGAGCTAGAGGCAGGAGGACCGGAACTTTAAAGGTCATCCTCAGCTACATATTGAATTCAAGACCAACCTAGGCGGCACAAAGGATGAGGGGTCCTGACCCAGAACCCTCAGATTCCCAACCTTCACTTATAGTGCATCTGAATGTCTTCCCACAGGAAGCAGCCTTCTGGTATTAGTGGGAAAATAAACCGTTGTTGTCATAGCACAAACCCTGAATCCATGTAATACAGGAGGACAGAGTCATCAACAAAATAAGAACTCTAGCTAGGTAGGCATGGTGGCACGAGCCTTTAATCCCCAACTCCAGGGAACCAGAAGCAGGCAGAACTGAGCGAATTCGAGGTTGACCTGGCTGATGTGGTGAGTTCCAGGACAGTCAGTACTACATAGAGAGAACCTATCTCAAAACTCTCAAACACGGTGTGTGTGTGTGCGCGCGCGCTAAGGCTGGAGAGATAACCCAGCTGGTAGAGTGCTTGCCTAGCCTGCACAAACCTGTGTTCAATCCCCAGCACCACCTAAAGTGGGAGCAGTGCCACATCCCTATCTCCCAGCACTCAGGGACGCAGAGACAAGTTGATAAATTCAAGGTTATCCTTGACTATATTGAAAGTTCAGGACCAGTCTGAGCTATGTGAAATCCTGTCTCCATCATCATCATCCTCTCTGCTTTGCTGAGTGAGAATGAGGACCACAGAAGAGGGACAATATTGATTCATGATAACCAGACTTTGACCAGGGGTGAATTGGTAATTGGTAAACTGCTTCAGGGAACAATTTTTTTTTGTTTTTTTTTTCAAGACAGGGTGCCTGCCCTGGAACTAGCTCTTGTAGACCATGCTGGCCTCAGAGACTCAGAGATCCACCTGCCTCTGCCTCCTGAGTGCTGGGATTAAAGGCGTGCACCACCACTGCCCGGCTTTTTTTTTTTTAAGATCTATTTATTTAGAGCCGGATGGTGGCGCACGCCTTTAATTCCAGCACTCGGGCAGAGGCAGGCAGATCTTGTAGCACTAGGGAAACCAGGACTGTTGGGATGGCTCCACAACGGAAGAAACAGAAAACCTGCTTCCTACCCAGAAAGCTGGGCAAGGACCTGGTGACTTGTTTGTTTTGTTTTTCCAGAAGGGGTTTCTTTGCAAAACAGTCCTGGCTGTCCTGAAACTCACTTCGTACACCAGGCTGGCCTAGAATTTTCAGATCCACCTGCCTCTGCCTCCGGGGGAATGGGATTAAAGGCGTGCACCACCACCTCCCAGAGACCTGGTGGCTTTTGCTACCCTGCCAGACTCAAATCTCCAGAAAGTTTACCACAGACTCTTCCTTCCTAAACCTTTATCTGTAGCTCTTAGTTACTGGAGCTATCCTTAGGGGAAACGTCCTGACCTCTATGCTATCTGCTATCTCAGGTCCTAGGCCTTTAAGCTAAAGAACCTACCTTCAAGGTCACATGTACTTTGCGAAGGAGTTTCTACGTAGTCTAGCCTTAAGCTTTACTATGTGTGCACTTGGAATTGGAGTGATTGTTGCCTGGAAACTTTTTTTCCAAATTGGGCTGAGTTTAAATATGTTTGCAATAAACTGCCTGGCATCAGACTCCTGAAGTTTAATTCAGACTGACAAAGTCAGGCTGAACCAAGTTTTATTCTCACCTCTTTGTGGTCCATTTCCCTGCCTGCCTTGACACTTTCAGGAACCCCCTGCAGTTGAGTGGGGAAGAAGTCAGTGGGTGGATGGATGGATAGTGATAAGAAACTGTTTGGAAGCGAGCATCTCAAGTGAACAGAGCTGGGAGTCTAATTGTGGCAGAGCTGAGATTAAAACCATCCCCTGCTACAGGATTGAAATTTTTAGGAAGCCAAATGTTGCCAAGTGAAGACTATTTCCTTAGGAATCATGGACCACTGAAACTCAGAGAGGAGATGCTTTGCCGGGGCTGAGGAGCAGCCCAGCAGTGGGAATGCTGAGCCCTGCAACAGGGGCAGAGGAACCTCTGGCCCTTTAACGGAGCCTAGAGCTTTGGGGCAGGGTAGATTCCATGGATGGCAGTTGAAGAGGGCGGGTCTGGAAACCAAGGGACCCTAGGTCCGAGGGGTTCTAGGAGCTGCCCCCACCCCCGGATTCCCTAACTGGACAGCAGGCTCTACTCATTCCAGGAGGTACAGTCCTTGTCAGAAGAACCTGATGTCCAGGTAGGCAAAGAGTGGGTTGTTTTGATGTGTTGTGTGAATTCTTTTCCCTGGCAGCTGGCAGGTTTGGGGGACTTGTAATAACATCTTGGATACTTCTCCTGTCCTTAGCACCTCCCTCCCAAATGTCTTGCTGTTCCCCGAGTACTGTGTGCCCAAAGCCAGAAGTTCTGCCCTGCCTCAGGTTGGTTGACAGCTCATGTGTCCCCATAACAGCAACGACAGACAAAAGACACAGCTCCATGCTGTCACTTCCAGTTGCATGAGGAGTTTCCCTTTGCTATGCCCAGATCATGGAGCCCCCCCCCCCGCCCTGAACCAACTAGAAGACTGAATCCTGTATGTAAAAGCAAAGAGCCTTTATTCTTACACAAGTTTATGAACTCAGGCTTGCCATGTGTTTAATGTATTGGCGTGATTGGAGAGCCCGAAGCTCAGTTGGGATTAGTTTTTATAATAGCAAAGGTTGTGGTCTCAACCTTTGATTTCTAAGATTTCTAAATCTGATTTCTAAGATTTAGAACACCTGATTGGCTGACAGTTATCTAGGGGTGTCCTGGTGAAAAGCAATGGGTGTGTGCTGGCATATCCACAATGCTTGGAATGTTAGGAATTTCCTTTGCACGGTCTGCTCCTGAGTGGCCTCTGGGTGGTCTCTCTTGGAACCAGGGTAAACTACTGAGACTGGGACCTCTATTGTCACGGCGTGTCATGGCTGGGTACTACACCCTTAATCTTTTAGGGGACTCTAGTTAGGTAAAACTAGATCCTTGGCTTCAATGTGAAAAATAATTTTTGAATTAGTCAATATGAAGCAGAGTGAGGGTTTATTGAAGATACTTTAAAATATTTCAGCAGAAGGGTTAAGAGAAAGACAGGATCTCAGAAAGAATGACAGTACCCAAGAGCCTGCATGGGCTTCCACTAAAGTCAGGTTTTACTGCCGGGCGGTGGTGGCACACACCTTTAATCCCAGCACTCAGGGAGGCAGAGGCAGGTGGCTCTCTGTGAGTTCAAGGCCAGCCTGGTCTACAAGAGTGAGTTCCTGACAGGCTCCGAAGCCACAGAGAAACCCTGTCTCAAAAAACAAACAAACAAACAAGAGCTACTTCCAGGACAATCAGAGAGTCGTACAGAGAAATCCTGTCTCGAAAAACAGAATAAAACAAAAGTCATACTTTTTTGCCTTTGCAATGCTTGTATACAGGATTTTGGTGAGGGTCTAGGAGATTCTTTTCCAAGAGTGGCTAAGAAAACTAAATGAAACTTTAGAGTGGTTCCTGGAGGAAACCTAACAGGATTACAGTTGATAAAGTTTAAAACAAACAAACAAAAACAAGCAAAAAGCTCCAGTTCAGGAGCCAAGAAATATCTTAGAGGTTAAGAGCAAACACCACTTTTGCAGAGGACCCAAGTTCATCCATGTTAGTAGGCTCCTAACTGTATGTAACTCCAGCTTCAGGGGATCCAGTGCTTCTGGCCTCAGCCTTCGGCAGGCACCAGCACAGTTGCTTAGCACCCACTTGACTTCAGAGTCCTTATCCCAGGAAAACCCACACACACAGTTGGTTACTTGGACTGGTCCTCCTCATGACATCACCATTCCTAAGGTATCTAAGGTCCATCTATCTGCTTGCCTGCCTACTGGCAGGGCAGGGATATTTCACCTACCACCCAGGTACCTGCTCAATAGTGCTCAGCAAACAACCACGGGAAATCGGCTTGCACTGCCTCCCAGGTTCAACCCCTTAGACTGGCATACAGCAGGCTGAAGTCCCTGGGATAGCGCCCTGCTCTGCCTCCAGGTGGTGCTGAGAGCTCAGCGACTGCACGGGACGCGTCCCAAGACAGTCTGGCCGCACCCCAGGCAGGGCTCGTCGTGGAGCTGGAATCCCAGGAATGTGGCCCTGCTACTAAAGTCAGGCGGCCCGTGGCTACGTCTTAATAGCTCCTCCCACCTTGGTTCAGGTTAAACTCCCTAGACTAGAAAGGGCCTGACAAAGAAAGACTGTTGTGACCTATTGTGACCTGGAGCTCAGAGCACTTTTCATCTGTCTGTCGGTCTGTGTGTGTATGTATGTATGTATGTATGTATCTATCTATCTATCTATCTATCTATCTAGTATGTGTATGTGTGTGTGTGTATGTGTGCCAGAGAATGTTTTCCTCTATTGTTCTCCACATTATTATTAGTTTTATTTTTGTTTGTTTGCTTATTTTTTTGAGACGGGGTTTCTCTGTGTAGCCCTTGCTGTCCTGGAACCCTCTCTGTAGACCAGGCTGGACTCAAATTCACAGAGATTCGCCTGCTGGGATTAAAGGTGTGTGCCAACCACCACCACCTGGCTATTTTTACTTTTTTTTTTTTTTAAAGATTTATTTATTCTGTGTACAGTGTTCTGCCTGCATGTGTTCCTACAGGCCAGAAGAGGGCACCAGATCTCATTATAGACTGTTGTGAGCCACTATGTGGTTGCTGGGAATTGAACTCAGGACCTCTGGAAGAGCAGCCGGTGCTCTTAACCTCTGAGCCATCTCTCCAGTCCTATTTTTACTATCAATGTTATTATTTTTATTATTACTGGGTTTTGTTTTTGTTTGAGACAAGGTCTCACTATGTAACCCTGACTAGCCTAGGACTATATAGGCCAGGCTGGCCTCGAATTAACAGAGATCCTGGGATTAAAGGCCCGGAGCACCACTCCTGCCTCCACCTTTTTCTTTGAGGCAGGATCTCTTACTGATCCCCACGCTCTCAGAATTGGTTAGGCTGGATAGCCAGCCACCTCCTGGAATATCCCTGTCTCCACCCATGCGCTAGGATCGCACATGCGTGTCAGAATGCCTGACTTTCATATGGGCACTGGGGATCCAAACCCATGCCATCACAGAAGGTACTTTACTCACGGAGCCACCTCCTCAGCATGCAGGGCCCTCTTTTGTGAAATATTAATTTGGCAGCCAGTGTTTTGCCTCTGCTCACCCATTCTGTCAATCATGTCAAGATATGCCCATATGTCCACGGTGATCCTTCCTGAGCATCTGCTGTGTGCCTTTCACCCATAGGAGAACTCTAATAATCTCAGCCAACCTTGCGATGCCTGCAGATAAGAATGGGGCTCAGCCAGAGCCCAGTGACTTGCACATGGTCACGGCAAGGAATGACAGCCTGGGGCCTGACCCTGCTCTTCCTGCCTCCTTAGCCCTCCTATATCTTCTGGAAGCACACCAGCTCTGGTGGGGCAGGGGCAGGGGCAGATGTCATTCTCCTACTGTTCCCACAGCACTTTCGCAGGCTGCCCTTCACACAGGCATTTCCTCTCTGGCTTCACTTCCGCCTCCTCCCGCTGCCTCTCGGAAACTCTTGGAAACTGCGGGATGCCATTCCTTCTGGGATTTCAGGATGATAAATTCTTGTCTAGAATAAAACCCAGGACTGACCTGCCAATCACAGGCGTACTCCGAGAGGGGAGGGATGACCTGTGTTTAGGGCATGCAGGTGTGTGTTCCCCCACCCACGTGCAGAAGAGGAAACTCGGAGGACAGAAGCAAGAATTCAGACCAGGCTGTGAATATAGTGCTTGCCTTCCTGGGTTTCCCACAGGCTCGCTGAGGATCCCCAGGGAGAAGCAAGCAGCCTAAAATAGAAGCGCTGACACAGGAAGCACACAGGGCCAGAGGCACAGGCTGTTGCTGGACTCCAGCACCGCACGCTCTCTATATATACCAGACTCCCCAGCATGGCACTTTTGTGTGTCGATCCTTCTTCCCACCCTCTGGGGTTCCCACACACACAACAGCTCAGGCCGGAACATCTGTGTGTGGGAACGTGAGTCAGGAGAGTTTCCAAGGTTCAGTCTGAGTCTTATTGGTAGCTGAGGCCAGCTTGGACTTGAGGGCGGCACCAGAAGTGGGGACCTCCACTCTACCACACCCAGACCAGCGGCCAGTGCCTCAGTGCCAGTAGAATACAGCTCCCTGCTGTAGGACAAGTGGGCCGGCCCAAAGTTGGGACAAAGGAGATGTGATAGCCTAGGTAACAAGGCACTGGTTTGTACCTGAGTCTCTGGGCCTCATGTTTAAGTTGTTAAGGACCAGGGGGTGGGAGAGCTTCATGGTTCAACTAATAGAAACTGTGTTCTCATGTGTTGTGTGACAAGACTTTTTCTAGGGAGACACTACACAACTACACACACACACATACATACACACATACATACATACATACACACATATACACTCACTCCAGATAGGGAACCCATGGCAGACCAAAGTATAGATACCATCAAAGTCTAACTAAATGAACCACTGAGTCTTATTGGGGGTGATCTGGGAGCTACTTACAGGACCAAAAAGGACCCAAGGACAGCAGCATCACCAAAGTTCATCCCAGCATGGGAGACAGCTCAGAACATCTGGGAACCTGGAGCACACTGCACAGACCGCAGGCAGCTCAACAAGTTGAAAAGTGCTTTTTTCCAAGTGACTTAGCTGGTTTAAACCTCTTCAAGGCATCTGGTTTTCGTATCTTCCAGGAAACTGGTCTGATCTCAGGGTCTTCTTTGCAGCTTGGCCTGTCTGAAAGTCTGTTTATATTGCTTTCTCTGGAAGAAAGAGGCCTAATAAATCTGGTCAGTTCCAGGGACTTCCTGAAGTAATTCTGAATTTACCTTCCCGTTTAAGGAACTTCCCTGCAGGATTTGGCGTGTTTCAATCTCCAAGGACACTGCGAAGTGACACAGGGACCACTGACATGGCTCAGTTGGCAGAGTGCACCCCTAGCTTGCACCAAGTCCTGGGCTCCATCTCCAGCACCGTATAAACCAGGCTTGGTGATGCATGCTTGTAATCCCAGCACCTAAGATATAGAAGCAAGAGGTTCAGAAGTTCAAGATCCTCTACTGCTACAAAGGGAGTTCAAGGCCAGCCTGAGCCACGGGAGACCTCTGCCTTTAGCCTGGGCACTCGGGAGGCAGACACAGTCTGATCTCCTAGCAAGCTCTAGGCCAGCCAAAGCTGCATAGTGAGACTTGATATTCCGTTAGGCACATGAATTACGTTATGTTGAGTGACACCAGGCAATGAACTTGGTAGTGTAGGTGTGTCTTTAACAAGCAGCTTTCATTTCCTTCCACCAGCAGCAGCTATTTTTTTTTCTAAGACAAGCACTCCTGCAGCCCAGCTAGTCTCGCACTCCTAGGAGGCTGAGGATGACCTCGAACACCACACCCAGCACGTGAGGTGCCCGGATGGAACCCAGGGCTCTGTGTAGGCCAGACAAACTCTTTACCAACTGAGCCACATCCTCAGCCTCCATTTTAACCACCCTGAAGTATGTCCTTGGGTCAACCCAGACCACCTCCAGAATGTTTCCAAGCTGAAGGTTTGACCTTCCAGGAACCACGAGCTTCCTCTTCTCCTCTCCCCCGCATCACACCCCTAGTGCAAACCTTCTGTTTCTATGAATTGTCTCAAACTAGGCATTTCAAATAAATGGTACACATAGGATGAGTCCTTTTGTGTTTGGGTTATTTCACGTAGTTTAGTATGTATTCCGGGTTCATCCCACTGCCAGAATTGTAGTGCAGTTCTGACCGTCTTTCCCTTTTTTTTTTTAAGGTTAATAATACTGTAAATAGAGGGTCTAATTCATTCATCAGTGCGTGCCCAGCCCAGCTGTTGCTGCCCTTTGGCGAATCATGATGCTAACACAAGTTCCCAAGTATCTGCTTGAGCTGTAGTTTTAGCTCTTTGGGGGGCATCTCACTGTGGTTTTAGCTGTGTTTCTCTTCTAGCTGATGGTCTGCTTATCGCCAGCTACAAATGTATTTTGCTTACGTTTTTAAACTATTAATACAATTCTAACAAAACAAAGTGTTTAACTGTTCCGGGAATCACACCCAAGGTCTCACACGTGATGGACGAAGGCTCTGAGGCTGAGCTGTGTCACCAGCCCTTTGAGCTTTCCTTTTTTTTATTTGGTTGTTTGGTTGCTCAGGAATGGGTCTTGTTATATTGTCTTTCATCTCCTGGACAACTCCTGAGCTCAAATGATCCTGGTGTCTCAGTCTCACAAGTAATAAAAATATAAAAATTAGTCCAGTGGTGATGGTACACACCTTTAATCCCAGCACTCGGGAGATAGAGGCAGGAAGAGGCCTGTGAGTTCAAGGCCATCCTGGTCTAAGGAGCAGGTTCTAGGACAGGCTCCAAAGCTACAGAGAAACTCTGTTTCTAAAAACAGAGCCGGGCAGTGGTGGCTCACGCCTTTAATCCCAGCACTTGGGAGGCAGAGGCAGGTGGATCTCTGTGAGTTCGAGACCAGCCTGGTCCACAAGAGCTAGTTCCAGGACAGGCTCCAAAGCCACAGAGAAACCCTGTCTTGTAAAACCAAAATAAATAAATAAATAAATAAATAAAATAAAAATAAATAAAATAAAAACAAACAGAAAAATTGCTGAGCATGTGGGCCACACTTCTACTCCTGGAACTTAGAATGCTGAAACTGGAAAACGGCCAAAAGTTTGAGACTAGCCTGGGCTACATGTCAAGACTTGTCTCAAAAAACCCAACAACCTAAATTCTTTTTTTTTTTTTTTTTTTTTTTTTTTTTTGGTTTTTTCGAGACAGGGTTTCTCTGTAGCTTTGGAGCCTGTCCTGGAACTAGCTCTTGTAGACCAGGCTGGTCTCGAACTCACAGAGATCCGCCTGCCTCTGCCTCCCGAGTGCTGGGATTAAAGGCGTGCGCCACCACCGCCCGGCAACCTAAATTCAACCCCTGGGACCCAGCCACATAGGGGAAGGAGAATGGAATCCTACAAGTTATCTCCTGAGCTCACATGCCACAGGCATGCTGCAGCACAAGAACACACAGGGGAACACATAAATAAATGTAGCTTAAAACTTGGAAAACCAAGAAGGCTGGGAGTGATAGCACACACCAGTGTTTCTGTATGTGGGAGGTGGAGAAAGGAAGATCAAGAATGTAAAGCCAGCTTCTTTTCTTTTTATTTTATTTATTTATTTATTTATTTTGCTTTTTCGAGACAGGGTTTCTCTGTGGTTTTGGAGCCTGTCCTGGAACTAGCTCTTGTAGACCAGGCTGGTCTTGAACTCACAGAGATCCGCCTGCCTCTGCCTCCCAAGTGCTGGGATTAAAGGCGTGCGCCACCACCGCCTGGCTTTTTTATAATTTTTTTTATTGATATTTATTGAGCTCTACATTTTTTTATTTTTTTTAAATATTTATTTATTATGTATACAATATTCTGTCTGCATGTATGTCTGCAGGCCAGAGGAGGGCACCAGACCTCATTACAGATGGTTGTGAGCCACCATGTGGTTGCCGGGAATTGAACTCAGGACCTTTGGAAGAGCAGGCAATGCTCTTAACCACTGAGCCATCTCTCCAGCCCCCTGAGCTCTACATTTTTTCTGCTCCCCTCCTTGCCTCTCCCCTCTCCCCTTCAACCCTCCCCCAAGGTCCCCATGCTCTTTTTCTGCTCCCCTCCTTGCCTCTCCCCTCTCCCCTTCAACCCTCCCCCAAGGTCCCCATGTTCCCAATTTACTCAGGAGATCTTGTCTTTTTTTACTTTCTACTTCCCATGTAGATTAGGTCTACGTAAATCTCTCTTAGTGTCCGCTTTGTAGTCTAAGTTCTCTGGGATTGTGGCTTGTAGGCTGGCTTTCTTTGCTTTATGTTTAAAAACCACCTATGAGTGAGTACATGTGATAATTGTTTTTCTGTGTCTGGGTTACTTCACTCAAAGTAATGTTTTCTAGCTCCATCTATTTTCCTGCAAAATTCAAGATGTCATTATTTTTTTCTGCTGTGTAGTACTCCATTGTGTAAATGTACCACATTTTTCTATTTATTTATTATGTATACAGTGTTCTGCCTGCATGTACACCTGCAGGTCAGAAGAGGGCACCGGATCTCATTACAGATAGTTGTGAGCCATCATGTGGTTGCTGGGAATTGAACTCAGGACCTTTGGAAGAGCAGCCAGTGCTCTTAATCTCTGAGCCATCTTTCCAGCCCCCGTACCACATTTTTCTTATCCATTCTTCTGTCAAGGAGAATTTAGGTTGTTTCCAGGTTCTGGCTATGATGAACAAAACTGCTGTGAACATAGTTGAGCACATGTCCTTGTGGCACGATTGAGCATCCTTTGCATATATACCCAAAAGTGGTTTTACTGGGTCTTGAGGAAGATTGTTTCCTAATTTTCTGAGAAATCACCACACTGATATCCAAAGGGTTGTACCTGCTTGCATTCCCACCAGCAATGCAGAAATGTTCCCTTTTCCCCACAACCTCTCCAGCATAAGTTGTCATCAGTGTTTTTGATCTTGGCCATTCTTTCAGATGTAAGATGGAATCTCAGAGTTGTTTTGATTTGCATTTCTCTGACGACTAAGGATGTTGAACATTTCCTTAAGTGTCTTCCTCTGTTGAGAGTTCTCTGTTTAGGTCTGTACTCCATTTTTTTTTTCTTTCTTTTTTTTTTGGTTTTTCGAGACAGGATTTCTCTGTAGCTTTGGAGCCTGTTCTGGAACTAGCTTTTTTAGACCAGGTTGGCCTCGAACTCACAGAGATCTGCCTGCCTCTGCCTCCCGAGTGCTGGGATTAAAGGCATGCGCCACCACTGCCCGGCTCAGCTTCAGTTATATAACCCATTCAAGACTAGTCTGGGCTACACTAGACCCTATCTCAAAACAGACAGACAGACAAACAAATACAAAACATAAAAACCATACATACTAATGATTACAAGATGACTAATCTGGGTGGTCAATGTGATTGGATTGAGAAGTGCTTAAGAGGAGCTAGGAGATGGTTCAGTGGATAAAGCACTTGTGCAAGGGTGGAGATCAGAGTTCTGATCCCCAGCCCCCATGTAAGTGTTGAGTGGGTAATCCCGACTCAGGAAACAGAGTCTGTGGGGCAAGCCAGCTGGCCAGACTAGCCAACTCACCCAGTTTCAGGTTCAGTGAGAGACTGCTTTAAATATTACCTGGGTGGTGCACATGCCTTTAATCCCAGCACTCAGGGGCAGAAGCAGAAGGGACTGTGAGTTCGAGGCCAGCCAGGTCTATGTTAGGTCTGCATCATGAGTCCCCCAGAGACCACCAGGAGTCCGAGTATATGCAAAAGCAAAGAACTTTAATTGCAAGCTCGAGCTTGGGTCTGCTGCCTGTTCCAACACAGCAGTTGGATCAGAGAACATTGAACTCTGGTAGGGTTTTTAAGGAGTAAAGGATGGGGGAGGGGAGGGGAATTATGGATTGAGATGGGGGTTGAACTCCTGATTGGTCAGGAGTGGGACAACAGAAGTCTTAGCAAACAGGGATTGGTACTGGCATTGCTGCAAGGAAATTGGCAACCTATGTACACGTTAGGTAAGCAATCCTTAATGTTCTAGAGTATCTAGTACTTGTTTGTCTCAGTTCTGATTGGTGCCCCGCAGAGTACACTCTGTGGTTTTTCCTGGTTGTTGTAAGGGTGAGGCCTAGTCCCAGTATTCTTAGTCTGCAGCTTGTCATGGCTGCTCTAATGTTAATTTAGTCCTCGTCAGTCTACAGAACAAGTTCCAGGCAAGGCTACACAGAGAAATCCTGTCTCGAAAAACAACACCAACAAAAATAAAATAGGAAGAATGAAAGAAAGGAAGAAGAGTGATGGGGGAAGACACTCCATGTCCAACTCTGGCCTGCAGGGACATCAGCATGGATATGCACACATGCACACATACACACACACACACACACACACATTAGAGAATTGCCTAGGGAAATAGCAAGCACACTCCTGGGTTTGTCTGTGAAGATATCGCTATGGGGAGAAACCCATTTTAATTGTGAGCAACACACATAGGAACTCAGAGTAAAAGGAGAGAAGAGAGGGACCCTGAAACTTCAGGCATCATCTGTCCCCAGACCGAGTACTGGGATGAGAGGTGACACACCACACCTGACCTGCTCCCCATTATTAATTTTTAGAATTTTTGGTTTGTTTTTTTCCAATAGGATTTCTCTGCATAGCCCTGACTGCCCTGGAACTTGTTCTGTAGACCATGCTGGCCTCGAATTCACAGAGACCTACCCAGAGCTGTCTCACAAGTGCTGGGAATAAAGGCACGGGTCACTGTCTCTGCTGCTGCTGCCACCACCACCACCACCTGACTACTGCCCCCCCTTTTTTTTTTTTTAAAAAAAAAAGGTGCCTGTGAGTTGAAAGGGCAACAGATCCCCTGAAGCTGGAGTTACAGGTGGTTTCAAGCCACCCAGTATGAGCACTGGGAACCAAGCCCTGGTCCTCTGAAATAGCAACAAGCAACAAACACAATGCTATTAGACACCGAGGCATCTCTCCAGACTTATGCTGTTCATTTTTATTTCTCTGGAAAAAATGTCTGTTCAGGTCCTTTGCTCATTTTTTAATCTTTTTTCTTTTTTGGGGGGAGAGGAGCACATTTTCTTTCCGTTTTCTTATTTTCTTTTTAAGTTCTTTCTTTTTGTAACTGAATTATAGGAGTGCCTCTTATATTTGAGATATTAATCCCTTAGTAATTGCAAATACCTTCTTCCAGCCAGCTGGCTTTTTGTTCTGTTGCTTCTTTTGCTTGACTGAAGATTCTGAGGCTGACATGGCCTCCTTGATATTTCTATTCTGTTACCTGAGCTTTCAGTGTGGCGTTAAAAGCATCATCGCCAAGACCCATGTCACGCAGCTCTTCCTGGTTTCCAGAGGTTTTAGTCTTAGGTCCTAGATATATGTCTTTGATCTGAAGACTGTTATGTGTGGTATCAGGTAAGACACAGATTCCATTCGTTGCATGTGGAAGTCTCAATTTCCCTGCATCGTCTGTGTGTGGTCATGTTGGAAATGAGGTGATTGTAATGTGCTTTGTTCCTGCACTTGCTCTTCTGTTCCAGTGGTCCACATGCCATTTTCAACACTATTGCTAGATGATATAACTTGAAAGCAGACCACACGTCATAACCCAAGGAGGTTTAAGGTTGGCACACACAGGCACACACATGCAAACCAATCAGTGTCATTTGCTTCATGAACAGAATGCAAGATTTAAGTTGTATATCCAAGACATGCATAAAAGGCATTTGGCAAAGACCATCATTTTTTTTTAAACTTTATTTTTACTTTCTGTGCATTGGTGTTTTGCCTGGATGTCTGTGTGAGGGTGCCTCTGGAACCGGAGTCAGAGACAGTTGCAAGCTGCCATGTGGGTGATGGGAAGTTGAACCTGGGTCCTCTGGAAGAGCAATCAGTGCTCTTAACCACACAGCCATCTTTCCCACCCCGACCAACATCTTTTTTATTTTTATTTTTTTAATTATTTATTAATTATGTATGCAGAGTTCTTCCTGCATATATGCCCTCAGGCCAGAAGAGGGCACCAGATCTCATTACAGATGGTTGTGAATCACCATGTGGTTGCTGGGAATTAAACTCAAGACCTGTGGAAAAGCAGTCAGTGCTCTTAACCTCTGAGCCATCTCACCAGCCCTCTTTATTTTTATTTTTTATTTTATTTTTGGTTCTTCAAGAAAAGGTTTGTGTAACAGCTCTAGCTGTCCTGGAACTAGCTCTATAGACCAGGCTGGTCTTCAACTCACAGAGATCTGGGATTAAAGGTGTGTGCTACAACCCGACTTTACTTTTATTTTTAAATTATGTGTAGGCATGTGTGTGTATGTGTCTGTGTATCAGCTTGTATATGTGAGTGTAGTACCCACAAAGGCTAGAAGAGGGCGTTAGTTCCCCCGAAACTGGAATTATAGACAGTTTTGAGCCACTTGTACCCGAACTTGCTCTTAATTGCTGAGCAATCTCACTAGTGCCCTCCAACCCACCCAACAACCTTTCCTGATAAACCAAAAAAGAATGACAGCAACTCAGGAGTGTAAGTGAATTCCCTCAGTACAATAAATGAAGCAACCAATGTGGAGGAGGAAACGGAAAGTTTGGGTTTAAGTTCTTCTTTTTCTTCCTCTAAAATCAGGAGCAATGAGATCCTGTCTCAACAATAAAATCAGTATCAAAGCACTTCTATCCAATATAGTACCGGAAATACTGACTAGCCCTCAGACAAAAAAACATGGAGGAGGAGAAATGGGCATGGTGTGCATACCTCTGATCCCAGTGTGTGGAAGGCAGGGGCAGGTGGATCTTTGTGAGTTCTGATCCACATAGTGAGTTTCAGGACACACACACACACACTGAGAACCTGTCAATAAAGAAATAAGTAGAAGAGAAGAAGAGGAGGAAAAGGCTCCAAACTGGAAGGAAGACATAAAATTATTTATGTTAAGATGAGAACTGAAGCAGAGAACACGTGGGACAAGAGAATGGAAAGACAGCCAGTTCTCATGGCAGGTTCCTGGTACCCTCCACATACCTACATTCTGGTCTATCCAAGGCTCTCAGGCAGGTAGCATCTCAAATGCCTCTTTGTCCTGTCTGTCTCTTTTTTTTTTCAATATTTATTTATTTATTATGTATACAATATTCTGTCTGTATGCCTGAAGGCCAGAAGAGGGCGCCAGACCTCTTTACAGATGGTTGTGAGCCACCATATGGTTGCTGGGAATTGAACTCAGGACCTTCAGAAGAGCAGGCAATGCTCTTAACCACTGAGCCATCTCTCCAGCCCCCTGTCTGTCTCTTACACACACACACACACACACACACACACACACACACTCATACATATATCTCAGGGTCAGGGTCGGGGGTTTGAGCACCATTTGTAGCAATTCTGTCTCTGTCCCACCTGCCAGCTCCCAAATAACCGCATATAGACTTATTATGAAAGCTCAGTCTCGATAGTTTAGGTTTGTTTCTTACTAGTTCTTTTTTTAAAAATACTTATTTATTATATATACAATATTCTGCCTGCATGTGTACCTGCACCCCAGAAGAGGGCACCAGATCTCATCATAGATGGTTGTGAGCCACCATGTGGTTGCTGGGAATTGAACTCAGGACCTCTGGAAGAAGAGTCACTGCTCTTAACCGCTGAGCCATCTCTCTAGCCCCTTCTTACAAGTTCTTGTAACTTAAATTAGTCCATATTTCTTATCTGTGGCCTACAACATGGCAGTACCTTTTTCCAGCATGGCATGGTCATCTCTTGCTTCCTCTGCAACACACACACATATGAGAGAGAGAGAGAGAGAGAGAGAGACTTAACTGTCTCATCCTCCTAATCACCTCAGAGAAACTTCTACTTGGCTTCATTTCCCCATCTCTGAAAATGCAGACTGCTCTGATGGGGTTCAAAGGGACTTGAGCAATGATGACTGTTTCCACACAAGCAAAGGTGTTGCTAAACACCAGGGCTGGACCACATAGATCAACAGAACTGTCAGTGATCACCACGCCAAAAGCCACACCCATGCACCCTAGCTAGCTCAAGGCTGACTTTGGCTGGTTCTGATGTTTTCCCCTCCAACCAGGCCCAGTGCTCACAGCCACGGGCTGACAGCCACAGTCCACTGATCCCACCTAAAGCAAGGACTGGAGAATGATGGGCAGACACGGGGCCAGAGAGCAGCAGCAGCCCTTGGAGCCGAGCCCAGCAGGAGACAAACGCTACAAACCCACACCTGTGGACACAGGCGTATGCAGTGGGTGAGCTTTGGGAAGGACTGCAGGCTGGTGTGGTCAAGCCTCATCAGTGACAGCATACCCCAGAGATGACTGGAAGGAGGAGTTTGTTTGACTTATGGTTTCAATGGTTGTGGCTCGGCCCTGTCACACTGAGCCTGGGACGAGACCGGAACAGCATGGTGGAGGAGTGTGGCAGGGCCGAGTTGATCACCTCATGGTGAGCAGGAAGCAGAGAGATGGGAAGGAGCCTAGGAGAACAATACTCCCTACCACCCCCTAGTGATATACTTCCTTTAACTAGAGCCTACCACCAAAGATCCCAACTTCTTCCCAATAATCCCATCATTTCCTCCAAAACACAAATCTGCGCAAGCTCATTGTAATGGTTAATACTGTCAACTTGATATCTAGAATCTCCTCTAGGACAAACCTTTAAGAATGTCTGTAGGGAGCTTCTAGGAAGAGTTAGCGGAGGTTAGGGTGACCCACACTGATGTGAACGGAACCATGTAACGGGCTGAATAAAAATGAGAAAGGGAGCAGAGCACCCCATCCGTCTCTACTTCCTGACCACAGATGTAGTGTGATCAGCTGCCTCATGTTTGAGCCCTGAACCCCACATGGTAGGAAGAGAGAACCAATTCCTACAGGTAGTCCTCTGACATGTGTGCTATGACACCCTTGTACATACACAGAAAAAAAATAAATTAAAAAGTGTGTATTGGGGGGACTGGAGAGATGGCTCAGCGGTCAAGAGCACTGGCTGCTTGTCCAGAGGACCTGGGTTCCATTCCCAGCAACCACATGGCCACTCACAACTGTCAGTAATTCCAAGATCTGACATCCACACACAGACGTACATGCAGGCAAAACACCAATGAACATAAAATAAAAATAAAGCTAAAAAAAATTCAATGGTTTCTGGTGGATAAAAAAATGTGTGTGTCCAAGCCGGGCGGTGGTGGCGCACGCCTTTAATCCCAGCACTTGGGAGGCAGAGGCAGGCGGATCTCTATGAGTTCGTGACCAGCCTGGTCTACAAGAGCTAGTTCCAGGACAGGCTCCAAAGCCACAGAGAAACCCTGTCTCGAAAAACAAAAAAAAAACAAACAAACAAAAAAAAAAAACAAAAAAAAAATGTGTGTGTCCCTTGTCCTTTTGCTATTGAATTTTTAAAAATTATATTTTGGGGGCTGGGGAGATGGCTCAGAGGTTAAGAGCACTGGCTGTTCTTCCAGAGGTCCTGAGTTCAATTCCCAGCAACCACATGGTGACTCACAACCATCTGTAATGAGATTTGGTGCCCTCTTCCTGACTGTAGGCATCCAAGCAGCCAGAATACTTTATACATAATAAATAAATAATAAATCTTTAAAAAAAAATTATATTTTGGGCAATGTATATATATTTGTTTTATTTGGGGAAAGTGCTTCTTACAAAAGACTGTTTAACAAAATACAAAGCCATTTGCAACAGTTATTTGATTTTTTCTTTCTTTCCTTTTTTCCTTCGTGTTTTTTTTTTCAGATAGGGTTTCTCCGTGAAGTAGTCCTGGCTGTCCTGGAACTAGCTCTGTAGACCAGGTTGGCCTTGAACTCACAGAGATCCGCCTGCCTTTTCCTTCCAAGTACTGGGATTAAAGATCCACCACCACCCAGCTTAAAGGTTATTTTTATATTACATGTATGAATGTTTTGTCTGCATACACGTTAAGTGTACTGAATGCATGCCCACTGCCCAGAGGGTGCTGAATCCCTTGGAGGAAGAGTTAACAGGCAGTTGTGAGCCGAGAGCTATGTTGGTGCTGGGACTGAACCTAGTTCCTCTGAAATAGCAGCCAGTGTTCTTAATCATTGAGCCATTGCTCCAGCCCCATTTTTTTTTTTTTTTGAGACAAGGTTTCTCTGTAGCTTTGGAGCCTGTCCTGGAACTTGTTCTGTAGACCAGGCTGGCCTCAAACTCACAGAGATCTGTCTACCTCTGCCTCCCCAGTGCTGGGATTAAAGGTGTGCACCACCATGCCTAGCTAACCAATTGTTTCTTCTTTCTTTTCTTTTCTTTTTCTTTTTTTTTCCTTTTCTTTTTGACCAGTTGTTTCTTAAGTGAAAGAATGACCGTGTCTGGGCAAAGGGACAAATCTGAGCATTTCCCATGATGTTTTTTAGAAACAGTGGCAAAAGGCAAATATAAGATTCTCCATCAAGGAATTCTAGCAGTTTAACTTTTCTTGTCTTGTGGGTTGCCACAGCTTCCTTTAGTGGGAAGGGTGTTTATTACTGCAGAGCAATTATTCTCCTCCAACAAAGACCTCAGGACAGTTTTGAATCCATCTGTCTAGCTACAAAGCTCAGGGGTAGAATGAGGCCCACAAAAACAAAGACTCACAAAAGAACCCCTAAAATGAGGACTAATTCTTTCTTCCCCAGAAAATGCCTGGATTTTCAAAAAGGCTTAAGCACACCGCATTAAGTACAAACAGCACCTCTGTGGCCAATGCCATTTCTCCAGTATACAGACAGACAGAGGTACAGGACTGATGAGTTAACGTTTACCCATATACTTGAATCTTTAAGATCTACCTGCCACTGGAGCCGAAACCCAACCCAGGTTTGTCCACTAAGACTAAAAATACCGCACGTGTATGCACAGATGGGCAGCTGCTCCCATGCTCCATCACTCGCTCACTGAGTCCACCAGTCCTCGGGAATTATCTGCCATTAATGGGACTCCATCTTCTAGGTGCTTTAAGGTTTTCTTATGTCAGGGCTGGGGATTTAGCTCAGTGGCAGAATGCTTGCCTAGCAAGCTCGAGGCCCTGGGGTTCCTCAGCACCAAAGGGAAAAAACAAACAAAAAAGATTTTATGCTAATCTTGACATATCTACACCTGCTTTGGCTACCCAGTAGTATTCCTGTGAGCAATTAAACGAAAGCCCCAAATCATTGGACAAGCATGTGTGAGAATTACAGGGTAGGGAACACATAAAATCACAGAGGTACAAGGTGTGGTAGCACACACCTTTGATCCCAGCAGGTAGATCCCTGTGAGTTCAAAGCCATCTTAAGATACACAGTATCTTAAGACCTGCCCCCCACAGTAAAAAAAAATTATTTTTTGAGATAGGATTTCTCTGTATAGCTCTGGCTGTCCTGAAACTGGCTCTGTAGAATAGGCTGACTTAGAACTCAGAGATCCACCTGCCTCTGCCTCCAAAGTGCTGGGATTAAAGTCATGCACCACAACTGCCCAGCTGAGATCCTGTCTCAAAAAGCAAACAAACAAGTCAGGCAGTGGTGTCACACACTTTTAATCCCAGCGCTTGGGAGGCAGAGGCAGGCGGATCTCTATGAGTTTGAGGCCAACCTGGTCTATAAGATCTAGTTCCAGGACAGGCTCCAAAGCTACAGAGAAACCCAGTCTCAAAAACAAACAAACAAATACACACACACAGACACACATACCCACCAAAACAAAACCCAGAAGGCTGGAGAGATGGCTCAGCAGTTAAGAGCACTGGCAGTTTTTTCAAAGGACCCGGGTTTAATTCCCAGCACCCACATGGTGGCTCACAGGGGATCTAATTTCCTCTCCTGGCCTCACGGACACCAAGTACATATGTGGTACACAGGTATATGTGCAAGCAAAATACTCATACACAGCTGGGCATGGTGGCGCACGCCTTTAATTACAGCACTCAGAAGGCAGAGGCAGGCCTATCTCTGAGTCTGAGGCCAGCCTGGTCTACAGAGTACATTCCAGGACAGCTAGGGATAAAGAGAGAAACCCTGTCTTGAAAAAACAAAAAACAAAAAACAAGAGTCCCTAAAACTCCATACACATAAAAAATAAAATAAAAGTACCCACCCCCACAGAGTGTAGCTCTAAAAATCAGGAGCCACCATCTGTGTCCAACAGAAGGCTCCCTTTTCTCCATCAAGCCTATACTTGTTTCCAAACATCCAGTATTTTCACCTTTGAACCTAGGGTCCTCAAAATGAGTGTCCAAGGTCCATGCACACAAGTTGACTGAAAACAGATGACGCAACACGCTATACTGTGAGCTGAGAGACCACACAGGCTGCCTAGACGCGGGCCACTCTGCATGGGTGCCAGCTCCTAGCTGAGTTCACACAGCCACAAACTCCCAGCTTCTGAAACAGGTCCTACTGGTCCTCAAAGCCTGAAAGCCCCTCATTCCTACCTGAAACCCAAAACACATGAAAATCTCATCCAGGTCAAAGGTGGCAACCTCCAGCCAGGCGGTTATGGCACACATCTTTAATCCCAGCACTTGGCAGAGGCAGATGGATCTCAGTGAGTTGGAGGCCAGCCTGGTCTACAGAGCAAGTTCTAGGACAGCCAGGATGGTTACACAGAGAAACCCTTTTTTTTTTTTTTTTTTTTTTTTTGATTTTTCGAGACAGAGTTTCTCTGTGGCTTTGGAGCCTGTCCTGGAACTAGCTCTGTAGACCAGGCTGGTCTCGAACTCACAGAGATCCACCTGCCTCTGCCTCCCGAGTGCTAGGATTAAAGGCGTGCGCCACCATCGCCTGGCGAGAAACCCTTTCTTTTTTTTTTTTTAAATATTTATTTATTATGTATACAATATTCTGTCCGTGTGTATGCCTGCAGGCCAGAAGAGGGCACCAGATCTCATTACAGATGGTTGTGAGCCACCATGTGGTTGCCGGGAATTGAACTCAGGACCTTTGGAAGAGCAGGCAATGCTCTTAACCACTGAGCCATCTCTCCAGCCCCCCGAGAAACCCTTTCTTGAAAAAGGGTGGCAACCTCTTCTTCATCACTGTCAGGCTTGCCTTCTTTCCTCAGCAAGCTCCTAGGAGTGGTTCCTTAGCTAGGGAGGGTGGAGGTGGAGGGCAATGTCTGTTTGATGGTCCTTTCCCCTTTTCTGTCCCCGTGGCTCCCACCTGTGTCCTTACTCACGATCTCATGGATAAGTTCATTTCTGCTTCTCTCCTTCTTCCCCAACCAGTACTCAGTCGGAATGACAAGTCAGCTGTATGACCCAGCATCACAGGGCAGGGCTTTATGATCTAGCTCTCAAATTGTTTAACACTCCTATACACTTGAAACTGTAGATGTCTTTGCAGTTCAAGAGGAGCCCTGGGGTTGGCTTTCTCATACATAGACCACGCCCATGCATCTCCATCACATTGTGTCCTTACCAAAATGTCTAGGCAAACGAAAGTAAGCTCCAAGTCCTTCTTGGGGGCCTCAGTGTAAGACTTTAGATGCTGTGACTTCTGGGCTGGACACTGTAATTTTATCAAATTCATGATCTGCAAATCTTTTGTTTCAAGTAGGGGTGTCTCAATAGTTTTTTTTCCTATGTTTTAAAATATTTTTTATTTTATGTACATTAGTGTTTGCCTGGATGTATGTCTGTGTGAGGGTGTCAGGTCCCCGGAACAGGAGTTACGGATGCTTGGAAGCTGCCATGTGGGCCCTGGGAATTGAACCGGGTTCCTCTAGAAGCCATCTCCCCAACCCTGTTTTGCTTTCATACCTCAGATGGGTGGGTTTCTTGTTTGCTTTTAAAAGGGTTTTGTGATTTCTCCTTTGATACCTAAGTTGTTTAAGAGTGTGCTATCAAATTTCCAAATATTTGCCAATTTTCCAACTTCCTTTCTGCGGTTGGCTTCTAGCTTCATCTCACTCTGCCAGAAGATATACTCTGTCTGATGTTAGCATCTTAAAATTACTGCGACTTGCTTTGGGTCTAAAACAGGGTCTTTCCAGGCATGTTGCACACTCACTTGAAAAGAATTGTAACCGGGGGCTGGAGAGATGCCTGAGTGGTTAAGAGCATTGCCTGCTCTTCCAAAGGTCCTGAGTTCAATTCCCAGCAACCACATGGTGGCTCACAACCATCTGTAATGAGGCCTGGTGCCCTCTTCTGGCCTGCAGACATACACACAGACAGAATATTGTATACATAATAAATAAATATTTAAAAAAAAAAAAAAAAAGAAAAGAATTGTAACCTGCTGTTGAAATGATACAAACTGGAGATGGGAAGGAAGTGGGAGAATCAGTGGCGCTGTCTTCTGCAGGTTTCTGTTAGAGAAGGTGCTGTATGGTGTGGGTTTACAGGCAGAAGAGAGTCGGTAATCTTAAAGATAAATCCAAAGATCATGTGTCTGAAGAACAGAAGGGGAAAGAATGAAGAAAATGAGAACAGAGCCTAAGACCCATGGGGCCCTGGAAGAATGCAGAGTAGAAGGCCGTGCCAATAAATGACAGCTGAGAAGGGGAACTTGGGCAACAGGGCTTTCTCTAGTGAGATTTCATGTGTGTGTTAATAATACACCATGTGTATTAGCTACTTTAGGAGTTTTTTAAAAAAAGATTTATTATTATTATTATACATAATGTATGCCTGCAGGCCAGAAAAGGGCATGAGATCTCATTACAGATGGTGTGAGCCACCATGTAGTTGCTGGGAATTGGACTCAGGACATCTGGAAGATCAGTCAGTGCTTTACCCCCCCACACCCTCGAGACAGGGTTTCTCTGTAGCTTTGGATCCCGTCCTGGAACTAACTCTTATGGATCAGGCTGGCCTCAAACTCACAGAGATCCACCTGCCTCTACCTCCCAAGTGCTGGGATTAAAGCCACGCATCTCCATTGCCCTGCTCAGTCAATGCTCTTAACGTCTGGGCCATCTCTCCAGTCCCTAGTTACTTTAGTGTTGCTGTGATAAAACACCATGACCAAGGTAACTTGTAGGGAATTATTTGGATTTACGGTTCTGGAAGGATAAGAATCAGGGAAGCTGCAGGCATAGCATCTGGGGCAGTATACTGAGACCTCATATCTTTTTTATAGACTTTTTTTTAAAGATTTATTTATTATTTATTTATTAAAGATCTATTTATTATGTATATAACATTCTGCTTCCATGTATGCCTGGACACCAGAAGAGGGCACCAAATCTCATTACAGATGGTTGTGAGCCACCATGTGGGTGCTGGGAATTGAACTCAGGACCTTTGGAAGAGCAGTCAGTGCTCTTAACCGCTAAGCCATCTCTCCAGCCTGAGAACTCATATCTTAAACTTCAAGTAGGAAGCAGAGAGAACAAACTGGAAATGGCACCTAGCTTTGAAACCTCAAATCACAACCCTAATGACATAGTTTCCCCTAGCAAGGCCACACCATCTAAACCTACCAGAACAGCATCACCAACAGGGGACCAAGTATTCAGTGCTCTGAGCCTATGGGCAATATTCATATTTAAATCACCTCAGCATTGTGTGAGTCAAGAGAACAACCTGTGGAAGTCAGTTCTCTCCTTGTAGGTTGTGGGGACTGAACTCGGGTATTCAGGGAAGGGCTTTTACACAGACCCTGGAGTTCCTATCAAAGGGAAATGCAAAACAAAGAGCTTCTTCCCTGTTTCTGAGCTGAACTGTCCAGTTTTGTTGTTGTTTTGGTTTGGTTTCATTTTATTGTTGTTATTTGTTTTGTTTTTTAGCAGAGACAGGTTTCCCGGTGTAACCTTGGCTATTAGCTAGCTACTGGAACTTGCTCTGTAGGCCAGACAGGTCTCAAACTCAGGGAGATCCACCTACCTCTGCATCCCAAGTGCTGGGATTAAATGTGAGCGCCACTAGTGCCCAGCAAATTGTCCAGTTGTCCAGTTCTATGTTTTCTCTTTCTTTCTTTCTTTCTTTTTCTTTTTTCTTTTTTTTTTTTTTTGAGAAAGGGTTTCTCTGTGTAACAGTCCTGGCTGTCCTAGAACTCACTTTGTAGAGTAAACTGGCCTGTAACTCAAGAGATCTGCCTGCCTTTGCTACCAGAGTACTGGTATTAAAGCTGTGTGCCACCACACCTGGCTTAGTATGTGCTCTTAACTGCTGAGCCATCTCTCCAGCCCCTGATTATTATTTTTTAATCTCGTGTGCGTGTGTATGTGTGTGTGTAGGCAGCATCTTCTTTTTTTTTTTTTTTTTAAATTTTATTTATTTATTATGTGTACAACATTCTGCTTCCCACACACCAGAAGAGGGCGCCAGATCTCATTACAGATGGTTGTGAGCCATCATGTGGTTGCTGGGAATTGAACTCAGGACCTCTGGAAGAGCAGTCAGTGCTCTTAACCTCTGAGCCATCTCTCCAGCCCCCAGGCAGCATCTTCTTTAGCTCCTCATGGTGATTATGTCTTAAAACTCAGTGTTTACTACACAAATACCTTTTTACCACAGGGAGGTGGGGTAAGAAAGGAAAAATGTCAATAGTCAAGAAGGAAAGGTAACTGAAATTACACACAGTGCTTGGATCCATATTTTACGGTCCTGAACACAACAGTCCAGTCTCTTGGAGCCCTACTGATTTTCTCCCTTGCACTGAGCACCCTGCAGTCTTGCTTATGTACATACATCTGTCCCTGGGCATGCCCATTCATTGGCAGCTGGAGCTCTGTCTTGTTACTGGGTAAGGGCAGCACTAGGTGATCCCAGGCCATCCATCAAGGCCTCTGCTATGAATGACTGCATCCTCTTTTTTTCTCACTGCTGTTCTGTGAGGGAGGTGTTATGTTACATCCAGGTGCGAAATCTGAGGCTGAGGTGGGGGCACACGTGTCTGCTGCCCCACATCCTCCTCACCACTTTGCAACCACATCATGAAGCTGCTCCGTTGCTCATTCTCTCTGTTCACTGGAGCCTGCAGGCTGCTCCAGACAGCTGCCTACTGTTGTGCATGAGTGTGGTGTGCTGGGATTGACCCTCCAGCCTTGCACATAGCTAGGCAAGTATGCTACCACAGAGCTATCCCATTGCCAACCCGTTTTGCTCTTTTTATTTTTATTTCTTTCTTTATTCTATCTATCTACCTATCTGGATTTCTTTTTTTTGTAATATTTATTTATTTATTTATTTATTATGTATACAATGTTCTGTCTGTGTGTATGCCTGCAGGCCAGAAGAGGGCACCAGACCTCATTACAGATGGTTGTGAGCCACCATGTGGTTGCTGGGAATTGAACTCAGGACCTTTGGAAGAGCAGGCAATGCTCTTAAGCGCTGAGGCATCTCTCCAGCCCTACCTATCTGGATTTCAAGACAGGGTTTTGTAGCACGATTAATAAAAACCCAGAGACAGAAATTGGGGTTCCACCTGAAGGTCAGAAAAGCAAATCAGCCAGCCACTAGCTCTTACCTCTACCTCAGCCCAAAATGGTGATCCTGCCTCCAGGAATCCTCAGAATGAGACTGTGTCTGTAAACTGTCTCCTCCTGTCTTATATTCCTCTCTAGGGCTGGGATTAAAGGCATGCACCACTATTGCCTGGATTCTATAGCAAACTAGCGTGGCTACTGGGATTAAAGGTATGTGTCACCACTGCCTGGTCTGTTAAGGCTGATTATTGTGGCTGTTTTACTCTCTGAACTTCAGGCAAGCTTTACTTATTAAAATACAAACGAAATATCATTACAGGGTCTCTCTGTGTAGCCCTGGCTGTCCTGGAATTCACTCTGTAGATCGGGCTGGCCTAGAACTCCCTCTGTAGACCAGGCTGGCCTGATCCATTCTGTGTTTTTAAAGGACCTTATATTATTGGGTTTGTGCAAAAGGCTTAAATGGCTTTCTATTTTGGGGACAGGAAAAAGAGGAAAGTGATACAGCTCTGTTCCCAGCCCCACTGCCTTTTGTGAAAGAACCTTTTGTTTCCTCCTGGTGACAGTTTATCTCTTCAAGGTCAGACTACAAGTGTTTGTTGCAGATGAAATGGGCACTCACAGCACGGTTGAGGCTGGCATTGTCACCTCACTGTCCGTTTGCTTCCACTGTCACATGGTCACAGTGATTTCAACCCCAGAAAACTGCTCCAGTGGGGCCTGGAGAGAAGGCTTAGCAATGCAGAGAGCCTGTTGCTTTAGCAGAGAATCTCTGTGGTGGTTCACAGCCACGTGTAACTTCAGCTCCAGGGGATCAGGTGCTCTCTCCTGACTTCTGTGTGCACCACACATGCACATAGTGTGTGTACAGATACACATGCAGGCAAAACACTCAGACACAGACAGTAAATCTTTTTTGGGGGGGGTAGGGGTTCGAGACAAGGTGTCTCTGTAGCTTTGGAGCCTGTCCTGGAACTAGCTCTTGTAGACCAGGCTGCCCTCGAACTCACAGAGATCTGCCTGCCTCTGCCTCCTGAGTGCTGGGATTAAAGGCGTGCGCCTCCACTGCCCGGCTGCAGAAAGTAAATCTTAAAAACAAAACAAAACAAAAAAACCAAACTGCTCCAAGATTCACATCGTGCCTGGCACACATCTCCAGCTGCTCAGAAATTACCAGGTTGTTAGGGGCTCTCTGCTCCTCTCCAGATGCTGTAATGTAAGGGGTGGTGAAGTAGGAGGCAGCAGCTAGCATCTGGCTCAGAAGTCCTGTGGGGCCTAAGGATTGTGGAATGAGCTGAGGAGGCTAAGGTGGAGGTACAGGTGGACGCTGGTGTATGGAAATGAATACTCATTCCTTCGGTAATTCAGAGGACTCACTAGGTGTCCTGGGCTGTTGACGGCCTTAGAAGTATAAAAGAGGACAGACAAAGGCCATAAAGAGTGAGACAAGGAGGTAGAGAGCTGTGACAACCAAGGAAAGGAGGCAATGGCCCAATGTGCCTTCAGGCCTGCCTTGCTCCACCCCAGTCCTCTAGAAGCTGGAAAGTCAGGCCTATTTTTATATCTTTGACAGAGGAGGAAGCATGCTAGTGAGATTAGAAGGCTTCGCTTAAGGCTCAACTTTGTTGGTGGTGGGATGCTCATGGGGCTGCAGGAAGGGACACCAGCACTGGTCCTGGGAATGGCCAGCTCAGGGCTGTAATACTCAGGTAAGGTCCTGTTCTATCCTCATACAAGTTCATCTCTAACAGATCCAGCCAGGCCCAGGAGAGGTGCTCCAATAATCTCTGTGGGCTACGTGGACACGCGGATAGTGCTGAGGGGAGACTAGGCCCTGGAGAGGCCCAGCTTCTTGTGTATTCCTAGGGGCATCTCAGTGACAGGTCAGAGGACAAGATGGACATGGCAGGAAGCTTTAAGCTGGCTGGTGGAGTGACCCAAGTGCCCTATAAGGGCAAGCCCAGAGGCAGATTTTTGAGGGGGAGCTTGAGAGGTGTGTGGTGGAGTCTTCAAAAAAAATTTTTTTTAAAGATTTATTTTATTTCATGTGAGTGTTTTACCCGTGTTTATGTAAGAATACTATGTGCCTAACTGGTACCCATTGAGGTCAGAAGAGGATCTTAGATTCCATGGAGCTGGGAACTACCACGTGGGTGCTGGGAACTGAACAGGTCCTCTGCAAGAGCAATAGCTTCTCTTCGCTCCTGGACCACCTCTCCAGCCCTAAGTACCGAGTCACGAGGCTGGTGAAAGATGGCTCAGCAGGTCAAGGAACTGGTCTCCAAGCCTGATGATCCCAGTTTAATCTCCAGCACTCCCATGGGTCTCACATGTTGTCCTCTAAGTTCTACGTGTGCTCTGTGGCACATGCATACACACACAATAAATGTAAAAAAAAAAAATTAAGTGGCCAGTCACTTGTTCTGTTGGCCAGAGTGCTCAATGTGTCCAGAAGGGTGAGGCGCAGATGGCAGGGATGGGAACAGAGCCTCCAAGATGGCTGTAGTTCTGCAGGGTCCCAGTCACAGCTTTGGACTGGGGAGCCTGACCAGAGGCCAGCAGTCTAAAGACTCTACTCGGAGCTTCCCCAATTGCACTATCCTGCCCTGTGTCCAGTCTGAAATCTAAAAAAACAGAGAGCTCTCTTGCAGTGGCCACCATGACCCTGGCTGGGTGTGAGAGGCACCGATGGTGCAGGCTGGAAAGACAGCAGGAAACCTAGAGAGGTTCTGGCTTGTCCTTAAATAACTTTCCAAGAGTCCCGGACTTTGGGGTTGGGACCTCCTGTATGGGAGCTCTGAGATTTAGGGTAAGTCACTTTGCCTTCTTGAGTCTCAGTTTCCTCTCCAGGGAGAGAACATCTTCGCTGTGTGTGTGTGTGTGTGTGTGTGTGTGTGTGTGTCGGGGAGGCTCTGGCATTTAATACCATAACCACCTGCGCATTTCCTGCATGCAGCAAAGTGCCTGCTCAACTAGAAATAAACCCGGTGACACCAGGAGCCTGGAATGGGTCCAGCCCACACCAGAAACTGGAACCCTGCATTGGCAGGTTCAGCAAGCACTGATGAAAAACTTGTTTTGTGACGTTTTTGTTGGGGTCTAACACTCACCCATCGTAAATTACAGATGGATAAAAAAGGACTAACGTAGGCACCGGGGTAATCTTCACCGAAAACAAGATCTGAACTGTGACCATGAAGTAACCCTTTCAAAATGCAGAAAAGGGGACAGGGACTTATCTCGTTCGTCTCTTTCCACGGGCAAGGCAGATGGGAACACACTGAGTCTCGTGGGGAGGGAAAGTCAGCCGGCACAGCTTGGGGCATCCTGCACTGGTAGGTCTTTAGCTTTGAAGAACTGGCACTCTTCCAGCCCCAGCAGCCAGGTCTCTCCTGGGTCCCTAGGTCTTCATCCCGCCCCAGGGTTGTCGGGGCGGGATTGATCGCGGCTCCTCCCCGGCAGGGTCCGCCCTGCGCGCGCCCCCGCCAGGCTAATTAGGCACGCGGTTTGTTTACAAACACGAGCTCGGGGAAGGTGCGCGCCGCCCCGCATGTGCGCGTCCGGGGTTTGAGGGAGGCCTCGGGGCGCCCAGGTAATGACCCCAGGGTCCTAACTGCTTTCCCGCCTTTCCCACGCTTTCCTGGGCTTCTGGAAATCCGCCCACCTGCTCTTGTCCTTGCAAATAGCAGGGGACACAGGAGAAAGCGCGCGCGGGCAGGCCGAGGTTCCAGCGACGCCCCGGGTCCTGGCGGGCTGACTTCCAGCCCCGCCCCCACGCGCCCCTCGGGCCGGGCCCGCTAGCGGCCGGGTCGGCAGGGCGGGCAGCCGGGGGCGCGCGGGGCGGGGCGCGGCGCGGCGCCGGCGGGGCCGGGACATGTAGTCCGTGCGCCTCGGCCTCCCCTGGGCGGCCCTGGCGCGATCCCGGGCGCGGACTACGACTCCCGCCAGGCGCCGCGGCGCAGCGCATGAGCCCTGTACAGCTCCGGCGCGTCTATTATGCTGCCGGGGCCGGCGAGCCAAAGAGGAGCCGGCCGCGCGGGCCGGGAGGCGACGG
The DNA here is from genome assembly GCF_018167655.1 of Microtus oregoni. Lineage (NCBI taxonomy): Eukaryota > Metazoa > Chordata > Mammalia > Rodentia > Cricetidae > Microtus > Microtus oregoni. The sequence goes on along the minus strand of NW_024543084.1, from coordinate 11,306,247 downwards.
CGCTGGAGCCGCCTAGGCCAAGTACGCCTTTCTCTTGCTTCCTTGTGCGTGCGGGGTGGCGGCGGCGGGACTGGCTCAGAGAGCGCAGCCCCGAGCGCATGGCGCAAGCCTCCCGCGCGTCCCAAAACCCCGAGCCCCGGGCCGCCGCCTCCGCCGCCTTTGTGCGCGGCCGCGATGCAACAAAGCGCGGCGGCCGCCCGCCCGAGGTCGCGGCGGCTGCGCGGGCTCCGCTCCCCTCCGCTCTGCGCCCGCGTCTTGCCGGCCGCCTTGGGCTGGCCTGGGAGGCGTTGCCTTGGTCGGAGCGCCCAGCCTGGACTTGGCACGGCCCGCGCGCTCCGCGCCAGCCCTCCCTCACGGAAGGGATTTTTTTTTCTTTCCCCTTTTCCTCTGCCCGCCATCTTCCGAAGGGGACTGCCCGGAGGACGCGGCGCGGGAAGGTGTGCGCGGTGTGCCCCAGGGTCGCTGCTGTGCGCTCCGGCGCCACTTTGCTGGCGCCGGCCTGGGCGGATCGTCTCGGGGCAGGCAGGCCAAGCTGGGCCTGGGCTCTGCGTGAGCCTTGCCAGGGGGGCCAGCGGCGGCGTGGCTTCGGGGGCGGCGGCCGCCTTTGCAGAGTTATGGCCCGGGAACGACTTTGCGCTCTCGCGAGTTACTGATTATTGCAGCCAGGCCAGGAAGAAACCCAGTTCACATTTTGAAATCAGCCGAAAGAGTACTAATCCGGGCGAGGTCGAGTTGAATCGAGGTGGGAGGAGTGGGGTGCACGTCTTTTTCCCACTTAGTGTACAGCACGCAAGCCAGTTGGGTGAGGAATGCGCATCCCAAAGCCTCTTGTATGAGGTTCTTGAAGGTTCCCGGTGAAGAAAACCTGACGGCCTGGGGAAGTTGTCTCCACCAGTTAGTTGCTGCGCCGGGGGCAGGGCTGACGTGGAAGCCTGAACGGTCTTCGTTGCCCTTGGGGGTAGGGGGCACGGAGGAGACTCACTGGGAGCCAGTGGGGGGCATACTGTTTTGTGAGTTCCCGCTTTAGGGCTCAGTCCTATCTACCCTTTGCAATTTTGTTCGAGAGCTCTCTGCCTGAAATAAGTGCACAGCTGTTGTTTCCCTCTGTACCTTAAACTTCCTAACTGTTGTAGACGTTTGTGTCTCGCAGTGCGTTCTTCAGTGGCTGGGTGCGAGAAGAAAAGTAAGTGGAGGAATTGCTGGGGCTCAGCTTCTGCCCCCCTGGTTGCTTTTTCTCCGTGTTGTTTTGCACTTTCTTAGTCCTTAAAGTGGCGTTTTTTGTGTGTCTGTGGGGATGTCCCTGAAGAGTGCTGAGATCTCTGCTGTACTCCCTGAGAATTTCTCACCCGCTTTCCAGGTTACAGGACAGGGCTCCTGCAAGGACCAGCCCCAGGCCCCAGTGACCTTTTCTGGTGGCTCCATGGCCTCTCGTTGGCAAATAAAAGCCTGTTTGCTGTTGGTTCTGTCTGAGGCCTTGATATGTGCTGTTGGCTGTTGATCAGGAGAGGTGAGGTACAGGCTTGACTGCTCAGGAGGCAGGGGTAGTTTCTTGCTGACCTTGCTGGGGTAAGCTCTGGGCCCACTGCTTGAGCCAGGCGCTAGGAGTTTGGAGATCCAGTCCTAGCCGTGTGTCTGGGAAAGCCAGGAGAGAGAGGCACTGAAAAGCTTTTGCAGGGTGGGTGACCAGGGAGTGTGTCCAGGTTTTTTTTTTTTTTTTTTTTAAGAAGGTGCTGCTTTCTTTGCACAGTGCAGTATCCTGCTTTGGAAGTGAGCTTTGAATGAGGGATGGAGGGAGTAAAGGCTCCCTCCTTCCCTTAGACTCACAGAAAGCGAAAGTGGAGGAGTGTTGAAAGGGAAGGCACAGCCAGACTTGATTCTGCCCAAGCTCCTACAGCCTGGAGCTGTGCCCCCAGGGCCTCCCAGGGTTACCATGTCCACTTCCTGGTTTACTGTGGCCTAAGACCACAAATGGGGTGTTCTGCCTACTGTTGAAGTGAGTGCTGGAATGCCCAGATCTCAGAAGGAAGAGCCACTGGAAACTATTGGCTGGGGAAACCAGCATCCAGTGGAGACCCTTTCTTGCTTCAGAGGGTACTGTGAAGTTGTGACAGAAAGCAGTGTTCCTTCCGTGGGGCAGCCTTGAGCCTTGTGGGGTCCTGATAAAGCTAGATGCTGCCCCCCCCACCCCACCCCCACCCCCGCAGCCTCACCTGGGGGCTGCTGTTTGCAGTAAGTTTTGACAGATGTGGTGCCCCTTTTGTTTATTTTTGGTCGTTGCTGCCCTGGTTCTGAGTCCAGTCCTTCGTATCTTAAGTGTTGCTGGGTTCTTTACAGGGGAAAGTGTCCCATTTTGAGCGCTCACAATTTGGTCGTCGCCTTGTAGGCCTGTTGGTTGATACAGATCCCAGTCCATGTGTTTTGTGGGGGTGGGGGGTGGGGTGGGCTGGCTTTGGCTCTGGCAGGCTAACAGTGTGTGTGTGTGTGTGTTTGTGTGTGTGTGTGTGTGTGTGTGTGTGTGTAAGAGAGAAGAGAGAGAGAGAGGCTTTGACTTTGGCAGGCCAACACTGTTGGCTCTCATTTCTCAGTGTCTCCATGGCTTGATATGGCTTGATGACCTTGAACTGGACACACCTTTTGGAGAACACCCCCTACAGAGGGACTCACTAGGTGTTGGGTGCTGGAGGTGGAGGGGTTTCCAGCCTAGCAGAAGTGTCACATGGGTATAGTAATGTCCAAGGGTCCTTAGTCAACTGCCAGTGGCATTAGAAGTCGGACTTCCTCACCCATGTCCAGATATTTCCAGAAGACATATCCAGACGCTGTGTGTCCTGTAGAGGAGGAGCCCCATGGGACCTGGAGCCTGAGGTGGAAGGAACATTTGTGTCATAGGCATTAAACCACAAGTCTTATTGGTGGCATGGCCTCAGTTTCTCATAAGCATTGAATGATACCTGCTTGGGTTCAGTTGCAGTAGGTGCTGCCGTTGGGCCTGCTGAACCTCCCCTCCCCCCCATGCCTTTTGAACACGTGACAGAAAGGGAGTTGAGCTCTGCAGGTAGCCTGTTAGACTAAGGGGAAGGTGGGTTACTACACACTTCGGGCTACCCACCAGAGAGAGCCTTGGAGAACTGACCCAGCTCCCTGGAACCAAGGCAGATGCAAAAGACTTGGCTCAGCATTCTTAGCTCTGCTCCAGTCTATTCTAGGTGAGCCTAGAGCCTTGTCTTGAGTGGACTGAGGACAGGGCAAGGTGGTAGCCCTGGGCTCCTGGCCCTCTGGCTCACCCAATTCTGTGCTTCTTGACCTTGTAGTCTCCCAGGCTGTCACCTTTCTCAGCCCTCCTTCTCGCGGGTTCTGAGGGAATTGGTTCCTCGGGCCGCTGGTTGGAGGGGAGAGACTTGAGTCACTCAGGAGTAAGGACTGATAGAGGTGGCTTTCTGGCTGACACCTCTGTTGGGTGGCTGATGGATGGAAAGATGAGGTGGTTGAGCTGCTGGACTGTGAGCAGTTGCATCGACCTCCCGTCCTGACCCCTGGTCTTGCTTTGGAGTGTTTAGAGAGCTGAAAAAGACAAGGTGACAACCCTGTGGGTTTTAGTTGACCCATCTATAAATCAGGCCTCGAGTTGGGCTTTTGTCATGCAGCCCAACAAGAGAGTGTTTCTTCTGTGACTCAACAGATGCAGGTGCCAGGTGTCTGCTGCCCAACTTTGTTCTGTTCAGTGTAGTATCAGGCTCCCCGAGCACTGCACGTGGGGCTACTTGGCGGTGTGTGTGTGTGCAGGGACTCCCTGTAAGTACAAGGCTTGTGCTCCACCTTCCCTCTGCAAGTTAAGTGTCCCCCAGAGAGTGTAAGGTGTCTCTTAGCGCCTCACAATGGTCTTGTGTGGGGTGGCTATGGTAGGGTGTTTCAGAGGTCCTTCTGGAGACCACAGTCTCCAGACGTAGAACAGCTTAGTTTCCTTGGGCAGACTGCTGGATTATGAGACATAGAAACCTAAGAAAAACCAGAACTTGTGAAGCCTGAGGAGCCTGGGGCTATGGGCAATGTTGGAAGTCAGAGGTGTGGTGCCGGTGACAGCTGCAGCCACGAGCCTTATGTGCCCTTCCATCGGACAGTCATGGGTTCCACAAAGCTGGCCCTTCATGGGGTGGGGCTTGTCCTATCAGCTGGGTCCCCTGCCAGACAGGGCCAGGCAGCTGCTAGAAGCAGGTGTGGTATGACCAGGGTGAGCTTGGGATGCTGACTGGGCCTGCCTAGGAGTAAAGGACAGGCAGTGCCACTCAGGAGAGTCTCCAGTGGACAGGGAGGCCCCATATAGACCCGTCTGCCTTGAGGCCCCCAGCCATGTTCCTCCCCAGGCCCCAACAGCAAAGAACAGTTGGCTCTGTCTGTCACATAATTGGCCTTGCCCTAGCAGATCTGTTTTCCCAGGCCTGGAGGACCAACCCTGAGGTGGCCCCTCCCAGGGCACCCAACTGGTATGCCAGTATGAAGGCAGTGGCATCGTTGAGAGTTCTGTAGACATAGTGATGAGTCTGGGTAGATGGCCCTGTTGGAACCTGGCTCTGACTCCTGCCTGGGTCATATTGGGTCCCTGTTCTCTATGTCTGAGAGAGTGCTTGCCTACCTGAGAGCTGGAGCCCATGGATGCTCACCAATGTATTAGAACTAGTAGCAAGAACCTGGGGCTGAACTCGGACCATTAGGGTCCCAGGGATACAGAAACCTAGTGTAAGGAGGGACCCATCAGTATAGGGTCCTCTAAAGCAATGATGACTTGAGGGCAATGGGGAGACTAGGGTATGGAGCTATGATGACCTTAAGTGTGTAGAAGTGAGCACCTGCTTATCACAGAAGACTCTTGGGGGTGGGGATGGAGATAGACAGGGACTCTGCATAGCCTTGACTGTCTTGGAATTTGTTATGTAGATCAGGCAGACCTCAGACTTAGAGACCCTCCTGCCTCTGCTCCTGTCTCCTGAGTGATGCAGCCTCTTTAAGGCATCTTGTGGTTGGCAGAGCGTGGTCTATGGTCAGCTGAGGCCCTGCCCTTTGAGTCCCCTATTGAGATCTGGGCATACTCAGTCTGGCTTTCTTTGTATTCTGACCACCCATGAAACCACTTCAACCCCTCCATCATCTATGCCTGTGCTGCCCCCCCCCCAGCCACTTTTTTGCAGTCTCAGCTGTCCCCAGCTGGGAGCCCCTTAGGATGGCCCCTGCCTTTCTACAGCTCAGACTCTTTGGAGTCCCTGGGAGCTGAACTGGCTCTGACTCTTCCCCCACATTGCCAGGGCAGCCTTCCCAGAGAGAGAGCCCTTTCAGCTTACCTTGAAGCTCAATGTAGAGGCTTCTTCCCCGGATCCCAAGAAAAGCTTTCTAGGCTAGATATGCTTCCACAGCCTGGCAACTGTCCCATGCCTGGGCTGACCCAGGCTTGACACGGGGGAAAGGTGCTAAGTGCTTGGGTAAGTAGCTGTGGAGCCTTTGTCAAGCCTGAACACTGGGCTGCAGGGGGTTCTGGCCCTCAGGTCCCTGCTGTCTAGTACTGCTGGCCTGGTGTAGGGGGGATTGAGTTGACCGGAGGAGGCTGTGAGATTGCCTTGAGCTTATTGGGTGTTTTCCATGGTGATAAAATTGTAGGTTCCTACCCCTCCATGTCTTTCTAGGGCACCTGAGCCCTGACCTCTCACCTTTGCTGATTTGTCCTTTGGACTTAAAGGGCTGGCTTTTTCCTTTCATTCTTGGACCTGGGGAAGGGGTAGGTGGCCTGCCTAAGGCCATACAGTAAATACAGTAAGGCTGGAAAACTGCAGGATTAAGGCCTTCCTTCCCTCTGTCCTGAGTGGGTTTGGCAGGTGGGCAGGAGGGTGGGGGAGACAATGGGGGAGTTGGCTCTATAGCCTTTCTTGCCTTGGTATGGTGAGGCAGCTGTCATCAGTGTAGGATATGAGTTGACCCCGCCCTCTCTGGGTGGCCCCTCTGCAGCCATCAGGGACTCACTAGAGCCTTGCTCCAGGCTTCCTCAGGTGCTTGTGGGCCTTTGTGGTTTGTCTGAGTTTCCACACTAGGTGGTTTCACATCCTCTTGAGGCTGATGCCTCCTCAGACGGACTTTCACCCACAGCCGTCCTGAGGTATTGCCCATTGTGGGTCCCGTGCTGTCCTGGAGGCCCAAGTGAGGGGATTCTAGGGCGCTATAGAGAAGTCAGGCTCTGCTGAGTGGCAGGCCTGGGGAAGGGGGCCTCAGTTTCCCCATGAGATACAGGCCCTACCTCTGTCATGTCTGACTGAAGTGGTTGCTACGAGTGTTAGTTATACTCCCGTGTGGAAGCGTCTGTGACTGGTCCTTAGAGGGCTTGGAGCTGCTGTGTCCTGACTTACTCAGGATCAGTGCACTGCTGGCTGGGACAGACAGCATGTAGAAGGGTGGCCCCCTGGGGGTTGTCCGCAGTGAAGAGTTGTCTGACGTTCATTGACATGCCAAGGCCCACCCGCTCCTTTACTGTGTGAGGTCCTGCCATCCTATGTTTGCACCTTTTTGTACTGGCACCCAGTAGGTTGGGTTCCAGCTCCACAGGTACCAGATGTGCAGGACCATCTGCACCACAAAGAGCAATCTCAAGGCCGCTGGAGCCCCTCATGTCTCTCCTGGTGACCGGTGGGGCTCAGGGGAGATTTTCTGAGTTATAAATGTGAGGCTGGGCGGTGGTGGCGCATGCCTTTAATCCCAACACTCAGAAGGCAGAGGCAGGTGGATCTCTGTGAGTTTAAGGTCAGCCTGGTCTACAAGAGCTTGTTTCAGGACAGGCTCCAAAACTACAGAGAAACCCTGTCTCAAAAAAAAAAAAAAAAAAAAAAAAAGTGAAACCCTGAGGTCTCTTGGGCATTCTACTTTAGTTCCATCTAGCCTACCAGAGGCCTGGTCCCTGCCTCAGCTTCTTGAAGGATGTGGTTATCTTCTTTTTGCTTATGGCCCAGATTTGTAGGTTAAGACAAGAGTGGAGATGGAGTGCCCTGTCTCTTGGCAGTCCTAAACTGTCTGATTTGTCCAGTCTCTCATTTGGCTTCTGCGTCTCCCATTTTTGCCATCAAACTCCAGACACTTTCATTCATGGAATGTACAGTGCAAACCCCTAAACGATAAGATTGAATCCTAAGTCAAGGTTGAGGTCAGTGGCCTCCAGCAAGGCTTGCCAACAAGTCTGTCCAAGGCACAGGCTGATTCCCTTTTGCTTCAGTCCTGAGTGCCGTATCTTACCCCAAGCCTTGCTCCTGAGTTAGAGAATGGAACCCATGTTGTCCTGGAGGCCCAAGTGAGGGACTCTAGGATTCTGTAGAGAAGTCAGCCCTGGGTACCACAGCTCTGCTGCTGCTGTAGGATCACTGTCTATTCAGAAGTTCTTAGCAGCATACTCTTGGTCCTCTGACCTTCCCTGAAGAAGGTGATGCTGTATTGGAGTCTTCTCTTAGGCCTGAGGATAGAGATCTGTAAAGGAGAGACCACCACTCTCTACCCCTAAAGGGTCTACTGGTTTGACCTTCTGAAATCTGAAAAGTTGGCAGTTGAAACATGTAACCCAACAGGAGGTACATCATTGAATTAGCTAGTCTGAGCTGTAGAGTGAGACTCTTGTCTTGAGCCAGAACAAAAAACAAGGAAGGGAGAGGTACCTCTGGATGGTAGGCTTGTGAGCATTGCAGGGGTATATCCAGCAGTGAGATAGAGGGCCCCAGCCATGGGCAGAAATGCCTGCTGGCATTTCAGGTCACCATGACTTACCTATCCCCTGGAGGAACCTTAGAGGCTGAGCTTAGGGTTGCACTGCAGCCCATGCTTCTTGTATTGATGGGAGTCTGCATATTTGTGTACTCTGGTGTGTCTCTGACTCTGCCCACAGCAGCCCTGCTTATCTCAGTTGTACTTTCTGGAAGCCTCCTTTGCCTCCTAAGCCTTCACCCTGATAAGCAGCCTAGGCCCACTATGGATCAGAAAGCTGTTTCTCTCATGGGAAATAGCTTTTAAGGAAGCCAGTGGCTCTCCTTCCTTCACAGGTTCTCTCACTGACTTAGCATTTCCCGTGTGACAGTCCAGTTCTCTCTGCACTGCTGTCTGGATAGTTGAGGGCTGCTAGGCATTGATGGCTGAAGGTCAGGCCAGGCTTACAGTGGCCCCTACTGCCCAGACATGCCAGACTAGTTTGCTTTGAAGGGAAGTATGTGGACATTTGACTCAGTCCAGAGGCATGGTACTGTGTGCACCGTGGGGGTTACTATGTGTCTTAGGGTTTCTACTGCTGTGAGAGACACCATAACCACAGTGACTCTTATAAGGAAAACGTTTGGACTACAGAGCGAGTTCCAGGACAACCAGGACTGTTACTAGAGGAACTTTGTCTCAAAAAACAAAACAAAAGTTTCAGAGGTTCAGTCCATTTTTCATCATGACAGAAAGCATGGCGGCGTGCAGACAGACGCGGTGTTGGCAAAGGAGCTGCTCCATGTTGACTTGAAGACAGCAGGAAGTGGTCTCAATGTCACACTGAGGGAAGCTTGAACAAAATAGACCTCAAAGCCTGTCCCCACAGTGACACACTTTCTCCAAACAAGGCCATATCTACTCCAAAAAAGCCACACCTCCTAATAGTGCCACTCCCTATGAGTTTACATTCAATTACATTCAAACTACCATAGCCAGGAGCTTAGGTGCCCACTAGTTGGGATCCTACCTCTCAGCCCCTTTCTCTGGTGGTCCTGGGAACTAGGTGGCTTGGCTTTTCCACCCTCCCTGTGTGTTACCCTGCTGTCACCCTACTCCTCCATCCCAGGCATTAGGACATTTCAGGAGGTGGTTCCCAGTGCCTGGGTATGGAAAGGGCTGTGACCATCTACCTTCCTCAGAGGAGGCCTCCCTGTACCTTAGCCTGCAGTCTCAGACCCCTTTCGGTGTCATGGGTCCTCCAGGTCAGATTCAGTCTCCTGTTGCAGCTCTCTGGACCCACACAGTAGCAAGACCAGCCTTTGTTCCTGGGAATCTCATACGCTGTGAGAGTGAACTTCCACCCCTACACTGGTCATAGCCAGCTTGTGCTCCCTGAGCCCTGAGTTCTTAACTTCAGGCTCACAGCCCCATGGGAGATGAAAGGACACACTATGAGGCTGGCAGGTAGCAAGGGTGAATTACAACCCTGATGGCTACCTCAGCATCCACCCTGCAGCCCCATGCTGTTAGGATTTCAGTAAGTTCCAAGAAGGCCTAGGGAGGACATGAGCCCCATATCCTGAGGAATCATGAAGGCTAACATGGTTATAGTAGCTACCCATCCCAGGGCCCTATCACCTCAGGCCCTGCTGGTTAGTATGGAATCAGGAGCAGGGTTTTGAACCTACAAGTGATTGATCCAGTATGTTAACAGGGTCATCTCCTTTGTATAGGGCAGGACTGTCGGATGATCCCAGTGAGAAGTGATCTGGAGGTAGGAACTGACATCCTGGTGGACTTGTGGACTTGAACTTGTGCATAGGTAGCCTTTGGTCTACAGGGGAGGGAGAACACAGGTTGTTGGCGCGGGTTGGAGGGGCTGCTTGCCCTCTGGTCTATTCCCAGAGGCTGTGGGTGCCCAGGATGATGCCTGCAGAGCCTCAGTGCAGACACAGATGGCGCCCCAGAAAGCTTAGAAGCGCTTCTTGGATGCAGTAAGTGGGCAGTAAGAGCTGCTTGACAGATGACACATGTCTGATGGAGGTTTTTGAGACCTTTTCTCCCCTGAGCTGTGGTGGAAGGAATGGAACCTGCTGAGAGTAGATGCTACCAAATGTTTAGCAGCCAGCCTTCTCCAGAGGAGCTTCAGATTGCAGCATTTACCAACCTCTGTGGTGAGACTTGAAAGGACCAGCAGGATGCCAGTCAGTCTGAGTACTCCAGCCCCACTCATCTGCCTGTAAATGTTGGAACTGGCTGAACATCTCTGGATATTGCCTTGAACCATTTCAATGTGATAAACATAAACATACAGGAAAGTTTGAAAGATATCAAGGTTCACATGAGGCAGCAGGCCCCACATGCAGCATGGAGCCTGGGCGAGGCCTTTCGCAGTGGAAGTGGGTCTATATGGTGCTACCTAGCTTCCTCCTCGGGAGACAGCTGCTGAGTCTTTGCGACTGTCCTAGGGACAGTCCTGACTGGGGGCATCAAAGGAATGAAGAAAGAACAGGCAGATATGGAGGAACAGCTGAAAGTCAGGTGGACTGGGCTTTTTGATGGAGAAGCTGCAGCACCCTGGAAGTTCAGTACATTCCTTATGTACAGTTGAACAGGGAGGTGGGGTTATTGCTCACAGATGAACAAGGAGGCGGGGTTTATGGTATACACACTGGGTCAAAGAGGCAAGTTTAGCAGATCTCTGCAGGAGTAGTTGCTGTAAGAGAGTGACTTAAGACTTTAAGTATCTTGGGGAGGAAGCTATGGTGGACCATTTCTGCACACTTGGACCAGAAGAAGACTTTGCTATTCCTTTCTGGGTCTCACCCCAGGGAGTGGGTAGGGCTTTGCCATTCCTCCTTGAGTCTTAGGCTATGGTTGTGTCCATGTCAACAGACTGCAAGAGGTTTGAATGTTGAGGGAACTGTATATATTCCTGCACATGCTCCTCCTGTATGACTCCCCCCACACACCCTGTGTCATACTGTGTGCTACCTCTGTTTTATAGTATCCTCACTGTTGAGTGTCTGCTGAGTGGTGCTGCTCCCTTATCAGTGCTGTACCGTGGGAGTACCATGCAGCAGGGACACCATGCAGTGGGGGAGCCCTGTGAAAGTTATAGCACGGTTTCTGTTGAGTGGGGATACCCAGCATGCTACCAGTGTTGCACATTACCCTGGCTTTTCAGGGATTTGCAGAACTGTCATGGACACATCAGCTCTGTATGTGGCCAGTATTCCTGACAGCTAGGATGGGGACTTGAAGTCTCAAAATGTGTCTTGTTCAGGAATTGCACACACAGGTGGGACACAGAAGAAGACTGCTGATGTAGTCACCCTCTTTCACCATTCTGACTGGGTGAGGGCCAGGCATGTCACAGCTGGCTGCCACCACAAACCCCAGCTGGTTCTCCTGGTTACATTAGAACCTCATGCCATGCCTCAGGGCCCCAGCTCCCTGTGCCAGGTTTAGGTCCGCAAACCAGTTGTTGCTCATCTCTCAGCTAAGCTACATGTTGTAGTTCTCTGGGCCTCAATTGTTTAAAACATCACCACAGACAAGTAGTTGACAGACAGGTAGAATTGAGCCAGCCCTCACCAGTCCGTGGGGCTGTGAGCTGAAAGGGACTAGGCCCTTCATACTCTTCCCTATCCCCTTTCTGGGAGCCAGTGACTCATGTTTGCACTTTTCCCAGGTAGAAGAGCAGTGGCTGGGGTGGCTCTGAGGAGTGCCACAGCCACACATCGAGGTGGTAGGGAAAGTTGTGTCCTTCCTCTGAAGTAGAGGCTCTCCGAGTGATAGTGTCTCTGCTTGCTTCTGCAGGTGCCTGACTGGGCCTAGAAATGGGATGCCAAGCCTCCATAACGAGTGCCTCTCTGAGCTGCTGCTGTGACAGCAAGTGATCAAGCTGCCAGAGAATGTCCACTACTACAGCGGTTGCCCCTACGGGGATCCCGGCAGCCCCGGGCCCTGTGAACCCTCCCCCACCCGAGGTCTCCAACCCCAGCAAGCCTGGCCGAAAGACTAACCAACTGCAGTACATGCAGAATGTGGTGGTGAAGACACTCTGGAAACATCAGTTCGCCTGGCCGTTCTACCAGCCTGTGGATGCAATCAAGTTGAACCTGCCTGTGAGTGGCCTTTAGCCCACTCCTGGAAATCCTGCCCAAAGGTGGTGTCTGAGATACAGCAGGTGCTGCCTGTGCCTCAGTACCGCACAGGAAACCATTGGTCTAGTAGGGTGGCTGCCCTCGGTTCAAGAAATGGGGAGAACCCCTGGCTTCCATGGTGAAATTAGAATAAAAGGGGCTACAGTAGTGGTTCTCAACCTGTAGGTCGTAACCCTCTTTGGTGGGGGTCTAGTGATCCTTCCACACAAGGGTCATCTAAGACCATTGGAAAACAGATATTTACATTACAGTTCATAACAATAACAAAATCACAGTTATAAAGGAACAACAAAAATAGTTTTATGGTTGAGGGTCACATTAACATGTATTAAATGTATTAAAGGGTCATAGCATTAGGAAGGTTGAGAACCCCTGGGCTAGAGGATGATAGGGGCCTGGGTCAGAGGGCCATGTAAATCTCTAACTCATGCACTAGGGGCTGTGCTTCTGCCCACTCATCGTGATTCCTCATAGTCAAATGCCAGGTGTGCATCTAGGCGGTGGTCCCTTTACTGCATACTCAGATTTTATCTGGATATAGAGATACCTGGAGAGTTGCAACGAGAAGGCCAGCACGGGCACTTTTTCATTTGTTTCTGTACATGCTTGATCCCTGGACACCTGCAGGTTTAGAATCAGAGGGAGTTTGGCTCTGTCTGCATGTGGACCAGCTCAGGCTCTGCCCCCTGCTGGAGAAACCCATGAGAACAGATTTGGCAAGAGTTTGGGACTGGCCAGGAGTCTCTTCTACCACATGCCCCACCTGCTCTTAGACTTCTAGACCTAGCCCTGGGATCCAACTGACTAGGGAGGACCTTGCTGTGCTTGGGAAACTTAAGAATAACATTGACTCTTTCTTTGATTAACACCTCTGAACATCTTTTTCCCTAGGATTATCATAAAATAATAAAAAACCCAATGGACATGGGGACTATCAAGAAGAGACTAGAAAATAATTATTATTGGAGTGCCAGTGAGTGTATGCAGGACTTCAACACCATGTTTACAAACTGTTATATTTATAACAAGGTGAGATACAAAACAGCCCCAAAACTGCTTGAGGGAGCAAGCTTGGCACGGGGAGGTCCGAGTCCCTGCATGCTGTTGGTTCATAGGTGACTTGTGAGTCCAGGCCCTCTGCCATGGCTCTTGGGGTTGGAGCAGACAATGTCCTGGCACCTTTGTGCTCAGTGATTCCCTATGCCATCCCAGTGGCCTGCTGGGGGGTTAGTGGAAACTGGGTAGCTTTTAGAGGTCCCTGACATAGCCCATGGACTCTATTCTGAGACCTAGGAGCTCTACCCTTAGAAATCCTAACGGTGCAGAACTGTGGGTCCAGCCTGCCATCAGGAGGAAGTAGTTAAGTAGACTGTGACCCAGTGGGCAGCCACCCAAAGTGTTATACTGAGCACTTGGGAACTCTGAAGAGTGGTCAGTGTTAGAACAGATGGCCAAGTTCGCAGGGCCCTGCTTGAGGGTTTGTTCTTTTAGCAGTGTGAATATAGGAAAGGTGTGAAAGGTGTTAGAGCCCAGCTGTGGAGGCCCCTTTTCTCTGCTTGCTGGATGAAGGAGTTTTTGGGGTTTTTTTTGTTTTGTTTTTTCAAGATCGGGTTTCTCTGTAGTTTTGGAGCCTGTCCTGGAACTAACTCTTGTAAACCAGGCTGGCCTCAAACTCACAGAGAACCACCTGCCTCTGCCTCCCAAGTGCTGGGATTAAAGGCATGAACCACCACCGCCCAGCTATGAAGGCTGTTTTTATACTTTGTCTTTGTTTCTATTTTGGGTTTTTTTCACATTGAAAAATATTATTCTTGCCTTTCCTTCACGCCGAGTCTCTTAACAAAATTTAACGCATTCTTGTACTACAACCTACAGTGTCTTTTGCAAGTGCACAGCTCCTTTCACGGCAAGTGACCCGGGTTCTCTGTCTTCAGCCCACAGATGACATAGTGCTAATGGCCCAGGCCTTAGAGAAAATCTTTCTGCAGAAAGTAGCCCAGATGCCCCAGGAGGAAGTTGAACTATTGCCCCCTGCTCCAAAGGGCAAAGGCCGGAAACCAGCTGCAGGAGCCCAGAATGCAGGTAAAAAGAGGCAGACAGGGAGTTCAGGCATTTTCTGCTGAGATTATAAGTGGAAGGGGTCGGTGTGAGTTCCCTGGCCCCTCTGAGTTGTGTTCCTTGTCTGCCAGGTAGGACAGGTGAGATGAGCTTGACAGGTACAGATCTGTCTAGAACAGGGAGAATATCGCTGTAGCTGCTGTCATGTGTCTGGTGATCTCCCACATCTCACTCCTGTTTTTATTGATCTTAGCATTGGCTTTAACTTGCTGTCTGGTTTAGAGGAGTTTGTCTCTCGGTTGGAGAGAGTCAAGATAATCATTATCCAGAGCCATGAGGCCAACTTGGGGTCCGATCAGGTCTGAGAATGGGTATTGACTAGAGATGTGTCAGACAGAATGACTGACTGGGCAGGGAGTGGCTGAAATTAAGCTAGGGGCGAGAAAGGCCAAGTCTTGGGTTGTCAGTTAGCTATGGGCTCTGAGTGGGTTTCTCCACCCAGCTATGGGACTCACTCTGGTTTTCACTCAGTGAACATTGCCCAGGCAGCAGGGCCAACTCCTGCTCCAAGGCTAGGAAGAGACTGCTTGGTCTGTCCCAGAGGCCTTAGTGCTATGGCTGGATGGCATGGTCTTAGATGCTTCTTGAAACACAGAACCCACTGAGTTGAGCTCCCTGTCCTTGCTTTGAAGGTACACAACAGGTGGCAGCTGTATCCTCGGTCTCCCCAGCAACCCCCTTCCAGAATATACCCCCAACTGTATCCCAGACACCCGTCATTGCTGCCACCCCTGTACCAACCATCACTGCAAACGTCACATCGGTTCCCGTCCCCCCAGCTGCTGCACCGCCTCCTCCTGCGACACCCATTGTCCCTGTGGTCCCTCCCACACCGCCTGTAGTCAAGGTGAGCTTCGCTGAGGCCTGCATGGCTATCTGGTGAGGTTGGCTGGAGGTCCGAGCCCCATAGAGTTCATGAAGCAGGGGCAGTACTGGGGTAGGTGGGCACTCTACTGCTTTTCTAGGTGCAGCTGTTTGGAAAGATTTTTCTGCACAGACAAGGAGACCGAGGCTCAGGGGTAGAGGTCACATGGCTGGTGCTGGCCGGGCTGGACTTGAACCCCAGCTTCTCCGGCCTGGTAGCCCTGGCCTTTACAAGCCTTTGGGGAAGGTAGGAAGGTATGGAGGGAGTAGTGAGGGTAGAGGGGTCAGGTCATCTTTGGTCATTCTTGGGGGAATGGTGGCCAATGGCATGAGCCTGGATTTGTAAGGGTCTGACAGCTATCCCTTGTTTGCTGAGAGTTCTCACGGTGGACACTGTCCTGCCCTGGCCGGGCCCTACTTGGGTCTAGATGGAGTGGGGCTTTCTGTGAGGTGCGGGGTTGGCAAGGCCTGTTGAATCTCCTGCTTTGAGTAGGGCCCATAACAGGCACTCATGTGTGTTATCTTCTTCAATTTGATCCTCACAGTGACCCTCTGGGGCAGGCAGTAGTCCCCCCTCTTACAGATGAGGAAACGGGCGCTCAGGGGTTAAATGGCTCTCCCAAGGTAAAATGCCACCTCCATTGCCTTCCCTTCCCTGTGGCCTTCACTGCCTGCACTTCCCGGTGGCGCCTGGCCAGGCTGTTTGCCACAGCGAGTCTGCCCTCCCACCCCAGGTCCTCTGCAGCTCGCGCTTGGTGCTTGCCATCCTGTAGGTGCCCATCAATGTTTTTGGATGGCCAGTTTGTGCCCCTGTCAGCCTGAGGGTGGCAGCTTGTCTGGGAAAGTAACTAGGGGGCTGTCAATGCAGGTTCTGTTGCCATCACCTGGCCTGTGAGTTTGTGGCTCTAGTTGGCTTTTCTGCCCACCTAAGCAAGCTAAGAGAAATCTGCTGAGCAGGTCTCACTATATACCAAATCCTGATCCCAACTCAGTTGGTGATACCTATTGGTTGGACTCTTCAGTCTGTGGTAGAGATGCCTTTCCCCCTTAGGTCCCTTGGCAGAGACTATATGTGTGTCAGCTATTAGCAGCCGGCTTCAGGTGCACCCATGGGAGGCTGTGGTACCTCCTGGACTTAGCAGCCCTCTGCACTGCCTGTGCCTTCCAGATAAAGAGTCCTGGTCTGTCCATGCCTACAGCCCTTAGAGTCTCTTGGCCTGTAACTGCTGTGACTGCTTCATGTCTCCTGGTCAGGCTGCCCCCACCCATCCAGCCTGGAATGCTCCTCCTGCCTCCCCTCCTTCTGCTCGATTTGTGTCTGTCCTTGAAGCACCTGCTCAGGGCCTGGTCTGGCGCTTTCCTCCTGGTCTTTAAAGCAGGGAGTCTCTGTCTCTGGCACCAATCTGTGATGCTTGTTAGATGTTGGGTGAATTCCCTGTAGCACCTCATGCTGCTCAGGTCAGTGATGCTCACCCACCTGAATCCTCGGGGCTGAGGGAGAGAGTCCCAGCATCACCATGGCCAGCTGTGTGACCTTGGACTGTGGGCCTGGCCCCTCTGAGCCTCGGTGTCTTCTGTACTGTGGGGACAGCTGAGAAGGAAATGAGACCCTGCATGTGGTCGCTAGCTTGGCGCCTTGCAGGCAGTCTGCACTATGGAGGTGTGGCAGCTGTGAGACACATCTCCCTGTACACTTCCTTGTTTCTGGAGTTCACTGTTACTTTGTTGTCCTAGAAAAAGGGTGTGAAGCGGAAAGCGGACACAACCACACCTACGACATCTGCCATCACTGCCAGCCGGAGCGAGTCTCCCCCTCCACTTTCAGAGCCCAAGCAGGCCAAGGTGGTAGCCCGAAGGGAGAGTGGGGGCCGCCCCATCAAACCTCCCAAGAAGGACCTGGAAGATGGTGAGGTCCCACAGCATGCTGGTAAAAAGGGGAAGTTGTCCGAGCACCTGCGGCACTGTGACAGCATTCTCCGGGAGATGCTGTCCAAGAAGCATGCTGCCTATGCGTGGCCCTTCTACAAGCCAGTTGATGCTGAGGCTCTGGAGCTGCATGACTACCATGACATCATCAAGCATCCCATGGACCTCAGCACAGTCAAAGTAAGTGGGGTGGTGTTGAGGGCAGGGTAGTGCCCATAGCCAGAGCCAGCAGGCTCTCCTGCCTGACTGAGCCCACTCTGATCCTGTTCTGATGTCCCTTGCTCCTTGAGAACTAGGCCTGCCTATACCCTGACCTGGTCAGGGAAGAAAGCCTGTTGGTCCCTGAGTCTGCACCTCTATTGTCGGTTATTCTGGTGAAACAGATCAGTGGTTCAGTTCTGTCTCCTAGTTCTGTATCAGCAGATAAGGGGGCTTTTAAAGGTGTCTGCTTCTGAGGCTGATGAAATCAACCTGGTGTACATAGAAAGTTCCAGGACATCTAGGGCTACACAGAGTCCTGTCTCAAAATCCCTGATATGTAGGCACCTCATGGCAGAGGTGGGAGTCTGGTGGTGGGCCTTGCCTTAGCGCTTGGCTACCTTTGAGCCCTGCTCCCACCCGGACAGGGAAGTGGAGAGAGATGGGCAAAACAATGAGGCCACAAGCTGAGCTGTGCCATCTCCTTGCTAGGTTTTCTCAGAGTCAGTATCTCATTTTGGGTTTTGCTGTGTCCAGCCAAATCGGCCTGGCGGTCGTGAAAATGGACTTGAGCTTTTGCAGGCAAAAGAGCTTGGGAGATGACAACCCTGGAGCTGGGCTTGGTTCTTCTGCCCTTCCTAGAGGGAATCTCTGTGGTAGCCTCCTGGACTCTTTGCCAGTTGAGGCAGGCAGCCCCCATCTCTAAGTCGTGTAGTGTTTTAGTTGCATGTATCATCCAGGCATCCTTGTAAAGGCAGTGGTGTCAGCTGTACCTCATCATTGGCACAATCTCCCAATAGAAGCTTTTCGTCCTGGGTAATTATATCGGGCAGGCCGGCCACCTAAACAACTTTATGCCCGGTGCTCATTTGAGTAAAAATGAAGTAAGCAACTGGCCTGTCTAGCAGGATTGGGGTGAGGAAGCAGGCCCTGGGAACCACATAACCCCAAAGCTGCTGGAAGCCTTGTTTTATCCTGCCTGGTCCCTACTGTGCCATTGTTTGGAGTTCTGGAACTTGGCTGGGGTTCCACTGTTTTTGATGCACTGTCACAGGTTGTCCTCTCATTTTCCTTTGGGTCCAAGATGAGGCAGATTTGGGAGTTCAGTTTACTGAGAAGTTGCCATGTGCTTTGCTCAGGCTTGTAGAGACACTAGGTGCTTACCCAGGTGACTCTTGCATGACTGAGTCTGATTAACACCCTATGAAAAGACTATAGCAGAAGAGTATAAGACACCCTCGATTTCTAAAGACTCTGCAGTAAAGGGAGAAAATACCTTAATATGGTGTGAATTTCATTTTTGTTTAGATTTATTTTGCCTGTATGCATGTTTGCCTGCATGTGTATATGTGCACCATGTGCATGTCTGGTGCCCACAGAAGTTAGAAGGTTGAGTCCCCTGGAACTGGAGTTATGGATGGCTGTAAGTTACTATGTGGGTGATGAGAACTGAACCCAGCTCCTCTGCAAAAGTAACAAGTACCCTTAACCACTGAACCATCTCTCTAGCATCTACTGTTGACAGAGTTTAATAACAAAACTTAAGGGGGAAATTGTACTGGCATGCGTCATACCACCTCTAGGAGGCTTTTCTCCAAGCAGCCTCTGCTGAGAGCATGGTTGTCTTTGGGCACAAGGGACAAGCCTGTTATTTTATTTTATTTTTTTCGAGACAGGCTTTCTCTGTAGCTTTGGAACCTGTCCTGGAAACTAGCTCCTGTAGACTAGGCTGGCCTCAAACTCGGAGATCCACCTGCCTTTGCCTCCTGAGTGCTGGGATTAAAGGCGTGTGCCACCATCACTTGACTCCAAGCCTGTTATTGAGATCCCTCCACTGTGTGGCAATCCATGTCCAACCAGAGGTTAAAGTGAGTGGTTAGCCCCTAGGTTACTGACCACTGATCTCCACACAAGACAGGAACTTGACACCCTCATTAGTGCTTAAAGTATGCCAATCCACTCTCCACCAGTCTGCCCCGCTCAGCTTTGTGTGCCTGCCTGTGTGACCCTGTCCAACCTGCCTTTTCTGGGACTCCTTGGGCTAGACTTCAGTGGAGTGTGAGGGGCTTTGCTACGGGGTGACCAGGTCCATATGATTCGTCAGCATCAGCTCCACAGGCCCCTGCTGCCCTCCATCCCTGCACAGTCTGAGAACTGCCTCTGGGCCCAAGACATAAGGCAAATTGGTAACAACTCCTGGATTCCTCACAAGAAAAGCAAACTCTCCTTCTGTAAATTGAGTGGACTTCCCAAGATGGGCAGAGTCTTTACCTGAAACTCCATGAAAGTCCCCAACACCAGAACCGTCTGTGATGTCTGCTGTGTGGAACTGGAAACTAGCTGCAGATGGGTTTGGCTGTGGGGTTGGTTTATCTCCCAGTGTTTCTTCATCCAGTGGCTCTGTCCTTGGAGCCAGAGTGCTTCGTGTTGAACTATCACTTCTGACCCCTTCTCCCAAGGCTCCCTCTTCCGAGTACTCCAACCCAAGCTAATTGACAGATGTCCTCACTGGCAGTTGCCTTGGTTGCCAGAAGATGTTCTGAGTCTCTGAGTGTATCCCCTACATGGTTTGGGTAGTGCTGTCTGCTCACACTTGTTGCTTGTTACAGAGGAAAATGGACAGCCGCGAGTACCCAGATGCACAGGGCTTCGCTGCTGATATCCGGTTAATGTTCTCGAATTGTTATAAGTACAACCCTCCAGACCACGAAGTGGTGGCCATGGCCAGAAAGCTCCAGGTAATCCAGAGCTGGGTGTAAATGTGATTAACAGCTGAGTTGTGCTATGAGTATTGAAGCCTTAGATGTAGCTGGGTGAACTGGGATGATACAAGTGTCTGAGAAGCATCTCCAGCAGGCAGGCCTCTGAGGAGGCTTATTTCCACAGCCTGTTTTGCCTGTGTGGCAGTGAGATCCTGCTAGGCTTAGAGCAGACTCCAGGATACATGGTAAATAGGCTAGCCTCTGATTTTTTAAGCTTGAGGATAGGATGGGAAGGTGGGAAGCAGGCAGTAGCCTCTGTGGCTGTAGCCTGGCTGCCCTTCAGGGTACCACTGCAGGTGAGCCTGTCCATGTGGGACTGGTGTACCCTAGTGAGGCTAGCAGGTGTCCACTCTGCTGAAGTGTTAGAGCAGGGCTGGGGGGCGTACAGTGGATGACAATCACTGTATGTTAGTGACTGTCTTTTTTTTTTTTTTTTTTTTTTGGTTTTTCGAGACAGGGTTTCTCTGTGGTTTTGGAGCCTGTCCTGGAACTAGCTCTTGTAGACCAGGCTGGTCTCAAACTCACAGAGATCCCCCTGCTTCTGCCTCCCGAGTGCTGGGATTAAAGGCACCACTGCCCTGCTGTTAGTGACTGTCTTAAGGGGAGACCAGAGTGTTCTTACATAGCCTTTCGTGCAAGTGTGAGCCATTCACATGGTGTGAGCACTTGTATATATATGATGTACTGCCAAAGACTAGGTGCTGCATAGAACACCAAGATTTCTCTGCTGTTCGTAATTGATTATTTGATTGGAGGAAGTTATCAAAAGACTTTGTTTTTGGAGACATAAAATAAAGATTATGGTTAGTTTTTTTCCCAGCACCTGAACATTGTGATTTTTGTTTTAGATTTTTTTTGTTTTGTTTTTCTTTGGGTTGTTGGTTTTTTTATTTGTTGTTGTTATTGCTGTTTTTAACTGAGTCTGAGGAACTGGAGAGATGGCTTAAGCTGATCAGAGCACTTGTTACTCTTGCATAGGGCCTAGTTTGATTCCCAGCACCTACATGGTGGCTCACAACCATCTATAGTTCCAGTTCTAGGGGATGCAACACTCTCTTCTGGCCTACATGCATGTGAGCACTGCATTCATGTAGTGCATAAACATACGTGCAGGCAAAATACACATAAAATAAAAATTAAAAAGTTTTTTAAACACTGTCTGATTCTGTAACTTAGGTTAGCCTTGAACTCATGGCCATCCTCCTGCTTCATTCTCCTGAGTCCTAGTAGGTGTACCATAACTCCTGACTTTAGGACCTAGAATGTTCTATGAGAATTTCTTAATTCCTGGCTCAGGCATGTCCTGAGGTCCCTGAAAGCCATCTTGGGTTATGAGGACTGCTGGGCAAAGCCTTTTTTTATCATTTGTGGGTCCTCCTAATGTCCTAATGGTTTCACTTTTTTTGAAAATGGCACTGCTGGGAAACAGTGCACAGTGGTCATGGAGGTCCCCTTAAGCGCAGAGGCAGCCTTAGGGCCTGTCTACTGCTAAGACCTTGCTCTCTGTGCTTGGACTCTGAAGGCATCACCATACAATGTCGAAGGGCACTGTGCTGTCCTCCCGAGGCTGGGGGAGCTTTGTTATTGGTGTTGTTCAGTAGTCACCACTGTGAATTTTAGGAACTAGGCACTAGGGGCTAGAGTCCAACACCCTAATGACTTGCCAACAGTAGCCTCCCAGACCTCTGACTTCTTAGTTTGGGGATCTAAGGGTTGGGAAGAGTCTGAGAGCACACTCAGAGGAAGCACTTTGAGAATCTGGGCTCCAGCATGATGGGTGTGCACATGTGTGCACTCTCATACATGTCTGGGTGGACTGAGTATATGAGGCAGGCAAAGGGAATGCCCTCTTATTTCCACATGGCTCCCTCATCCCTTTCTGCTCCAGGATAGAGTGATATTCATCAAGAGCGTTTTCCAAGTGCTTGGTCCTGCAGGAGCTGTGAGGGACTTTCCAAATTTAGCTTTGCTGGGATATAGCTCTGCCCATTTTGGTATTCTCTGGGTATGAGGTGTGTCACTGCAGTACAACCCCAGAAAGGGAATCAGGTGAGACAGGAGCCAGCTCTCAGTGGCTAGGATCCCTGCTGGAGTTGAGGACTGAAGGAAGGGTACTCTTGTTAACAGAGGGCATTCCTGAGGAGCCTGGCACCCAGGGCTGTATGGCTGTCCGTGCCTTCTACACAGACTTGCAGATTAGCCAGGGGAGCTGCATGCCAGGCCCCAGAAACTCAGGTCTGTGATTGGCTGGCCTCTTTCCCCCATTCTAGGCCTACACTTGGGAATTGCCTGGGGATAGTAGGGGACAAAGGAGGGTGGCAGGCCTATGCCTCCATAGAGCCTGAACTGTGTGTGGTGTGGTGCAGCTCAGAGGCATCTTACATGCTGGAGGGGCTGTCTTGTGGGTGTGTAGGTATTTAGCTGTCCCCTTTTTTCCCCAGGATGTGTTTGAGATGAGGTTTGCCAAGATGCCTGATGAGCCTATGGAGGCACCTGCACTGCCTGCTCCTACAGCCCCTGTAGTGAGCAAAGGTGCTGAGAGCAGTCGTAGTAGCGAGGAGAGCTCTTCAGACTCAGGCAGCTCAGACTCAGAGGAGGAGCGAGCCACTCGGCTGGCAGAGCTACAGGAGCAGGTGAGGATAACCACTTCTATGCTGTTTCCCAGTGGGTATGGACCACCAAGCCT
Source organism: Microtus oregoni (assembly GCF_018167655.1). Taxonomy (NCBI): domain Eukaryota; kingdom Metazoa; phylum Chordata; class Mammalia; order Rodentia; family Cricetidae; genus Microtus; species Microtus oregoni. The sequence goes on along the minus strand of NW_024543084.1, from coordinate 11,283,820 downwards.
TACTGCCTAAGCTGGCCTCTTGCCATCACTTGTTGTTTCCTCCAGCTGCTGTGATCTTTATCTGTAGCGCTGGTAGAGGGTCTCTGGGGTTGCTCACACAGCACCTTCCTGGGTCTGAGGAGGCTTCCTGGAGCACACAGGCGACTGAAAGTACTTGTGTGTCTGAGACATTCTTGGACCCCTGGAGGGCAGGACCCTCCAGAAAGGCTGGAAGTCAAAACAGGCCACAAAGATGCTTTTTAAGCAGTGGCTATAGTGGGTGTGCTACAGGCTCCAAGAACTCAGATCTGTGCCTCCTGTGACCTCCTCTGCCTCAGTCTCCCTGATATGCAGAATGACATGACTTGTTTTGAGATCGGCCCAACAGTATGAACTATTTTCCCAGGGTGTTACAGCCAGCCCTGTGGAGTCAGAATGTAGCCACCAAGGCAAAGTAGTGTGCTTGAGCAGGTGGCTCCAGGGGGAGGACGGGCCAGGAGAGTAGAAGATTGCCAGATGAAGCTACATGTCAGATTCTGAGATGATGAGGACATGGAGCAGGGAATTCACCTTTCCTTCCCAGTGCATGGTGCCTTTCCCTGTTGGCTATGTAGCTTTTCCCAGGATACCCAGGAGCCATACAGGCTACCTGATTACCAATACAACGTGGGTCACAATCCTTCTCCCCGAGACATAAATGCAGCATTCTGTCTTGCTGGCTGCTGGTGGGCACCAGGAGGATGCGTTGCTGCCATTGTCTCACTTTGATCCCGCAGACTGGCTGCGGAACCTTCCAGGATCAGCTGTTGAATGTCTCCTCTGTGCAGGTGCTCACACTCTAGTCGTCTTCTGAAAGATAAGCATTAACAATGAAAGTATTAGCTGCCGTTAGCAAGTTCCTCCTGTGTCACCTGCCCCAAGCCCAGCCTATGGGCAGCCACCCTGGGAGGTGGGTCCCTGTCCCCAGAGGCGAGGGAACAGGTTCAGAAGGTGAAGTGACTCACCAGCAGGCACAGAGAGAGGGGCAGAGTGGGCTGTGAAGTGCTTCCCTACATCTCTCTGGCTTCCAAAGGCAGAGCGGGGCCCAGATGCCCCTGGCTTATCCCACATAGCTGAGGCAGCCACAGGGGCACAGGCCTACCCAGACTGCTCGCTTAGCTGCCTGCTCTTTTCCAGCTGAAGGCCGTGCATGAACAGCTGGCCGCCTTGTCTCAGGCCCCAGTGAACAAACCAAAGAAGAAAAAGGAGAAGAAGGAGAAGGAGAAGAAGAAGAAAGACAAGGACAAAGACAAAGAGAAGGAGAAGCACAAGGCCAAGTCCGAGGAGGAGAAGAAGGCCAAGGCAGCCCCACCAGCCAAACAGGCTCAGCAGAAGAAGGCTCCCACCAAGAAGGCCAATAGCACAACCACAGCCAGCAGGTGGGTGACCACCTCTCAGGCTCTCAGACCCCCTCAGGTCACGAGGACTGCCAGATCTGGGACTTTGCACCTTGGCAGTATGGATACTGGGGTTGGAACTTTGGGGTGACTGTGAGTTCCTCTGGGGCCTGCTGGGGAGGTCACCCTCACCTGGCTGGCTGACTCTAATGCTGGGCGTTAGTACATTAGCACTGCCAGAGGAGGCATCTCGTGCTTTCAGTGTTTGGGACCTTTTCGTGATGTGGGCCAAGGGGCTTTGCTGTGCAGCCAAGTGCTCTAATTTCTGGTATAACAGGTAGACAAGGGGTTTGAAATAGGAAAGAGCAGGAGACAGGATTCTCTCTAGCTAGGTGGAAGCAGCAACTTATGAGCTGGTGAGCAGGTAGGCAATAGAAGCTAGGTCCAAAGCCTCAGGCAAGGCTAGCAGACATGCTCCTTTGGAGAATTAGTATGGAATTGTTATTTCTGGAGGGGGGGTCAACACTGGGGAGAGGTTAAGGGTAGGCTGCCAAGGTCCCCTGCTTGAGAGAGGATCTGATTCTGGCCATTGTGGAGGACAAGTCTGTGAGCGGCAGTTATGGAAGCGAGGACATAGCAAAGAGGCTTTGATGGCTGCTTGGGACTGAGTTGGGAAGGCTTTAGTGCCTGGATTCAGGAGAAAAGTGTGTGCAGCCCTGGGACCATCAGCCAAGAAGAGGCCATGCAGGCCATCTCTCTTCCCATCTGACTTGGGCTTTGTTTACTTCTCTTTCTCTCCTCGAGGGGATGCAGAAATCAGTTTTTCTCATATTGTCTTTATCTGGATTTAGTATCCATGTTAATGCTGGTCCCTGAAATGGTGGGATATAATATTCCAGAGTAATTAGGAACTTTTTTTGTTTTGTTTTTCTGAGATAGGGTTTCTCCATGTAGCCTTGGCTGTCCTGGAACTTGCTCTGTAGACCAGGCTGACCTCATTCTCATAGAAATGAGTTTGCCGCTGCCTCCAGAGTACTGGGATTAAAGGTGTATATTATCACCACCCAGCTTCAATTAGGAACAATTTTAAAAAAGATGGTTTACTTTTATTTCCTGGGGGTTGACTATGTTGTGGGACTCCTCCACTCTGCATTTTGTGGCCTGGCTTTAATGCAAAAATCTGTAGGACTAAAGTATCTTCACGGGCAGTTGACACATGATGTAGATAGAATCCAGTCTCTTCCAGATAATATTGCTTGACCTGAAACCTTCCTTGTTGCTTTTAATTTTTGAGACAGGGTCTATGTGTCCCTGTCCTAAAACTCACTGTGTAAATTAGGTTGGCTTCTGACTCACGGACATTAAAATTTTAATTTTAAATTAAAAACAAAGCCAAGTGTTTTTAATCCCAGCACTCAGGAGATGGTGGCAGTCAGAGCTCTGTGAAGTCAAGGCCAGTCTCATCTACATGGTACATTCCAGGGCAGCCAGGGCTGCATAGTGAGAACCCGTCTCAAAAATTAATTAGAAAATTACGTGTGTGTGTGTGTGTGTGTGTGTGTGTGTGTGCGCGCGCGCGCGCGCGTGCGCATGCACGCATGTACATGTGGAGGTCAGAGGACAGTTTTACAAGAGGGGGTTGGGTTCTCCCATTCTATTAGGTGTGGATACTGGGGATTGAACTTGAGGTATCAGGCCTTCATCCATCAAGCCATCTCACCAACCCCTCAAGCCCTCATTATAAGAATATAAATATAGCCATTTATGACTTTCCCACCCCTTCAGAGACAGGGTCTCCCAGTGTAGTCCACACTGGATTTGCATTTATGACCATTTTGCCTGTTGTAGTTTGTATGGTGTTTTTCTGTCTTCTTTCCTTTAGCTGACACTGAAGGGTCTTGTTTCTCCAGACATTTTTTTTTTTTTAAGATTTATTTATTATATATACAGTGTTCTGCCCGCACATATAACTGCAGACCAGAAGAGGGCACAGATCACATTACAGATGGTTGTGAGCCATCATGTGGTTGCTGGGAATTGAACTCAGTATCTTTGGAAAAACAGTGCTCTTAACTGCTGAGCCATCTCTCCAGTCCAGGTCTTGTTTCTCATCTGATTATCTCTTGCTTTTAGCTGGTGCATCAGCCACTTGCATTTAGTATAATAACTGACACAGTTGGATTTCACCTACCATGACATCACTCTCTCTACGCCTGTTTTTTCTCTTCCTGCCACATTGCAAATTATCTGAATGTGGAGATATGGTTTTGACTTGTTGAGTTTGAAAGATAGTTTCTGACTGGGCCCTGGGCCAGGAAACACATGTTGTGACCCTGAAGTATGGTCTTGCCTGTCCGTGGCAGGCAGACTAGACATCAGTGGCCCAGCTTTTGTTCCTGAGGAACCTTGGGTACACTCCTAGGGAAGAGAGCAATCTGTAGTGGAGAAGAAGACAGGTAGGTGGTGGGACAGATAACTGAGACTCAATGTCACATGGCTCCCTGTCTTCTTCCTTAGACAGCTAAAGAAGGGTGGCAAGCAGGCATCTGCATCCTATGACTCAGAGGAAGAGGAGGAGGGCCTGCCCATGAGCTATGATGAAAAGCGTCAACTCAGCCTGGACATCAACCGGTTGCCTGGCGAGAAGCTAGGCCGTGTGGTGCACATCATCCAGTCCCGGGAGCCCTCGCTCAGGGACTCAAACCCAGATGAGATTGAAATTGACTTTGAGACCCTGAAGCCAACCACGCTACGGGAACTGGAGAGATATGTCAAGTCTTGTTTACAGAAAAAGCAGAGGAAACCGTTGTGTAAGTTTTCTGGCAGAGCATGTTGCTCATAGCCTCTGCAGCCCCTGAGAATAGGCACTGGCTCACAGCTGCCTTACTGTCTAAGCCTACCTGCCCACCACAGGCCCCAAGGACATCTGCACTCAGCCAGTACATGCCTGCCCCCATATCCTCTTCCCTGCTCTCTGCTAAGGAAGATGCCTATTAGGCCTTAACTGGCTTGTAGTGGAAAGGTAGGACTGGGGTTGGCCTCGCCCATTTGTTCATGTCCAGTTAGGGCCCTTCTCTCTCCCCTCCCCTCCTAAAGCTCCATCTGGGGCTTTGACTGCCGGGAAGAGTCTCACTCCCTTGACTCATCAAGTGTCCAGAATCTCTACAGGATGGACTCTGACCCTAGGTAAAGTGTACCCTGAATTTGATAGTTTCACCAGACAGGAACCAGTCACTGCCAGAGTCTGCAGGTGCTGGAGGCTGGGAGGAAGGGAAGTCCCAAGGCAGCCCCTCACTATCTAGGCTCATGCCAACCTAAGTGTGGCTGCTCGTATGTGTTTGATCCTCTTTTGCTCTGGAACAGGCTGACTTGAAGGTGATAATGATAAATCTGATGGTGAAGGCGTAACTTTGCCAGACCATGTCAGTCTCTGTGGCTTAGGCAGGAGAGAATAGCTGTGCTGAAGGAGGACTGAGACAGGGTCTGTGCCCTTCCCGTGGACAGAGGACAAGTCATAGCCCAGACTCTAGACTCTGGTAAGGTGTAGAGATGAGGGAAGGCTCTGAAGATGTGTCACGGTGGTTCCAGGTCCCTGGTGTTTCCTACTACACAGGGATCCGATAACAGCTCTGCACCAAAGACACTGATTATACAGCAAGGCAGGTGGTGCATGCACTAGTGTGTGGGACTGGGACTTTTTGGCTGCCTGGTTGGCTACTGGCTGCTGGCAAGTTATAGGGAATGTCTCACTGCTTACCTGCCATTCTACAGCAACAAGTGGGAAGAAGCAGGCAGCCAAATCGAAAGAGGAGCTAGCTCAGGAGAAGAAAAAGGAGCTGGAGAAGCGGCTACAGGATGTCAGTGGACAACTGAACAGCAAGAAACCCACTAAGAAAGGTAACCATCCAGGCCATCAGAGGACAGTAATCACAAGGACCAGAAGAGTTTGATCAACCTCCTAGTATCTCTTAGATTTATCTACAACTAGGGGTGGGGGCATCTTTGGCCTTTGGGAGGTTGCAGAATCATGTGTGTGTGTGCGTATAAGCTCCTAAAGGCCCACACAGTTGGGTTCCTGGAAAGAGCTCCTTAGGCCTGGGATCCACCCCTAAGCATCAATCACCAGCTTGTAAGAAGCGGCTAGTTTCTGGCTTTCTAACCCAGCATATTAAATTGGTGCAGTGGCAAGCTCTGTCTTCTGCCCAGGCCCTAGGTTTAGGTGAGTGGATATTTTTGTCTCTTCTTCTCTCTGGAGTTTGAGACCTTTTCCCTTTGTTTCAGAGATGCTCTAGAATAGCAGGATATAGGCAGTGGACAGAGTCTGAGACCATTGGTCAGCTGGGATCCCACCTGAGCTTGCATACCAAGTGCTATAGTTTTGTGGTTTCTATCTTCCTAGTGTCAGATAGGGCAGTGAGGGTCTGTGACTTGTGTCCTAGTGTGGCCACATGGCGACTGAATGCTATTTTATGAGCATCCTTCATATATTTGCTGTACCTCTGGGTCAAGACACAGATAACCTGTGACAGGGTAGTGGCGTGAACACTTTTGATCACACACTGCTCAGCGAGGGCCTCCTTGCTGTCCCTACAGAGAAGTCCAGCTCAGCGCCCTCAGGAGGCCCATCAAGGCTCAGCAGTAGCAGCTCCTCTGAGTCTGCGAGCAGCAGCTCCAGTGGGTCCAGCTCCGACAGCAGTGACTCAGAGTGAACTCGGACTGGAACAGAGCTGGACAGATGGACGTGGCACACGCCGACTGCAGTGTCCCCTCCTATGGTTAATATACTTTCGTTCCATGGTGTGCAGGTTTTCTTTTACTTCAGTGTTATGATCTCTTCCAGCTGTGCTCCGGTAGGGCGGAGAGCCTCGCACGTGCACCAGACCCCAAGAGAGGGCCGAGCTCTGTGGGAAATGCCTTTGCAGCTTGGTTTAGTTGTTTGGAGACTGCGGCCTGGGATGCTAACCTGATAACCATAGACACAGTGGGAGGTGTGGCTGGACCTGTCCAATACCTCTTCAGGCCCAGCCTCGCCCTTAGTAACTTGGAGGAAGCCTTTCAAGGGTTTTGGTCTAGAATGGGTTCTGTGTTTGAAAGCTGTTAGAACACTAACCAACAGGTTACTTCTCTCTGCAGGGGCTGAGGACAGGTGTGTCAGCCCACAGAAACCAGGCTGGGCCCCAGTAGAGGGTCCTGGTAGCTGCAGACCAGAGCCTCCCACCTCTGGGTTGGGTGTGGAGGAAGAGGGGTGCCGAGTTCTCTGGCCCTATGGCTGTGCAGCGTGCAGGTTTCGGGACACCGAAACTTTACCTCAACTTAAGGGAATAAAACAAATAACAAAAAGATTAAAAAAAAAACAACAAAATAGAAAACAATAACAAAAAACTTTTTTGTAAGTTCATCCATTTTCTACAGAAGTCCAGTCCAGCGTGCCCCACTTTGCTAGCGCTGCCTGGCTGCCGCCACCTCACACTCTGAACCACCTCCCCAGTTTTATGTATATATAAATACTTTATTTATTAACATCATTGGTCATTTTTAAAAAAAAAGGAAAAAAAAGAAAAGAAAAAAACCATAAATAAGTGCATTAAGAGAAGTAGTGGAAATACAGGCCTCTGGCGACGAGGAGACTGGACCCGTGGTGAGAAGATTTGGTCCTGTGGCGGCGTGCCCTTCTGGTGCTCATCACGTCTGGGCTCTCTGGGTTTTTTTTGTTTTTTTGTTTGTTTTGTTTTAGATGAACTTTGGGGATTTTACAAATGTAGACACCCTTCGGCTGCAGCACATCCTCATTTTATGTTGTCTGTTCAGTTCTTTCATACTAACATCAACGGAGGGAACCTCGGTTCTTCAACACAAGCTTTGTAAGCTGAGAGAAAAACGATGTATATCAGGCCAAGTCCTTGACATTTAATTTTCTATTGTAAAAAGTAATAATATACAGAGTTTAACAGAAAGTTCTGGTCAGTTTGTTGTTGTGGAGGCTGCCAAATGGTTTTGGAATTCAGGGTCAGCCTGGATTAGCTCTGAGCATTGTGGCCTCAGCCAGGAGCACATGGGCCAATCTCCCAGGCCTGTAAGTACCTGCCTCTCCAGCCTGCAGAGGCTCTTCCTGACCTCTCTACTTCTGACAGGGACAAAGGTGAGCCTGATGATCGCAGGGGTCCCTGTTCAAGAATTTCCAGTTAGCCCAGTAAACTGATTCTCCTGACCCCCACCTGAGAGAGCCAAGTGCAGAGCCTTGTGTTGTATGGTTTTACTTGTGGTGGGGTCTCTGCAGTTTCTTCCTTTGCTTCTAGGCAGAGCCAGGGACCCTTAACATCCCACATGGGAGAAGTTTAAAACTCCTAAAAGCAGTCCCACTAGCCCAGTAGTGAATGTGGGCAGGCAGTGGGCATCAAGCTCGGGAAGTGGCTGGCTGGCTACCATGTCTAGACGCCTGGTGAGTTATCAGTCAGTTTGTTAAACTTGTAAGCCAGTTTTGTTTATAATAAAAATATAAGTGGATTTTAAGGTTCCATTTTTTTAAAGTTACCCTTGTTTTTCAAAGGTATTTTTTAAACAGATCTTTAATAGAATATTTAAGCTGTGACTAAGAAATAAACATGAGGAAATTGACAGGCATTCACATGGGGTCTCAGTGGTGGCCTACCGTGACAGCCTAGCCAGCATGCCTGGGCAAGGCACAGTGCCTGGGCTTGCATAGGGTGCCTCTGTGAGCTGTTAGGCAAGCAGAGTCTGGCTCTGGAGTGGCATCCCAGCAGCGGGGAAGAGGTGTAGAGCTGGTTACACAGGATGGAGGGTCTGGCATTTCCACGACTGTGGTCCCTACTGAGCAGCTTCTGTCATTGGTGCTTTTAAGGTTTTTTTTTTTTTTTTTTTTTTTTTTTTAGCTTTCTGTCTAGACTTAAACTGTTTTGTCTCCAGAGTTTTGGAGGACATTGGTTCCCACAATGCCAGGCTGCAGGGTAACTACCATTCCCTTCTTGTGAGTTACAAAGGCTACATGGACTTAGATTGTCCTGTACAGAGGTGGAGGGCAGCTGTCCATGACTTCCTTGAGGGTTACATGCAGGGGTGGGGTAGGCACTTGGCAGAGTCTTGGAGGCCAAGGGATCAGATCTCCTCAGGCTGTGTAACTTAGCTTGCTTACAGACTGGAGACATTTTTTTTCTGTGTTTTTCTTGGTTTTTCCTTTTGCAGCTGTCACACCTTTTACAGTCATTTGGGAAACAAACCCACTGTTAAAGCTTTGTCATCCTGTTTATCATTGTCCCTGCTGCTGGCATAACACTTCCAGAAGCTTTTCTTTTTTTATATATATATTTAAAATGTTTCTTTTCTGTATGATGTGCATGCAAGTTTACCGTAACTTTTCTTAAACTTTTTAGTGCCGTTTCTAGTATATTCCTGTAAATGTCAGTTACTGAAAATGAGTCCATTGTAAGTAGTTTTAGCTTGTTTTTTGCAATGCCGGCCTCAACACCACAGAGTTAAAAACGGTAGGAAGTACTCTGGTGTCTCTGGTAATCATGAACCTTTCTCCTGGGGTGTTTGTTTTGTTTTCATAATAAAAAGAAGGGGGAAAAAGGCTATGTCTGTGTAGTTCTCTTTGCTGCAATGCCTCTTTTTTGTTGTTATTGTTTGTTTTTGTTTTTTCAAGACAGCGTTGGAGCCTGTCCGGGAACTCGCTCTGTAGAACCAGGCTCTCTTTGAACTCAGAGAGATCCACCTGCCTCTGCCTTCTGAATGCTGGGATGAAAGGCATGTGCCACCACTGCCCAACTGCAGTGCTTCTTTCTAAGGGCACAAGGCGAGCTCCTCACACTTGACCTCTTACAGCTCTTGGTAGAAACACACAGAACATCCCAAAAGGGCTTTAAAATAATTCAAGCTAAGTGTGGTGGCACATACCTGTAATCTATTGGGAAGTTGAAGCTGCAGAACTGATTTTTTTTTTTTTTTTTTTTTTGTGAGACGGGCATCTTTGTCTAACAGCTCTGGCTGTCCAGGAACTGCTCTGTAGACAAGGCTGGCTTCAGTGTCACAGAAATCGACCTGCCTTTGCCTCCCAAGTGCTAGGATTAAAGATGTGTGCCACCACTGCCCGGCTGCTGTGAATTCTTTAAGACCAGCCTATTACACAATAACAATGGAGACTCTTGCAGGACAGCAGCAAAGAACTTGGAATAGCTGCCATCCATCATGGTGCTGGGGGACAGGAAGTCCTCACTTGGACTGCCTGCCTTTCTGAGTATCAAGGCTTTCCTCAGACGGTTTCAACCATTCCCTCCCCTCCTTGCTGCAGTCTACTGTCAGGTTATTTGTGGCATAGGCCTCCAAGTGTTGTGAGGCCAGTGGAAATGTAGGTGAGAATCATGAAGAACCCTGTATTACTAAGAATAGGCTGTGGAGTGCCTTGGACACAGTGAAGAAGGAATGGGGAGTTGGGCTTTAGGGTCTAAGAATCCTAAAGTTTTCCAAGTGGCCAAGCCATTGGCATCAAGCCTGGGCGGGAGGTTCTTGTCGGGTCCTATGGCATGTCCATTCCATCCACAGTGGGTCAGGCTACCTCGTCATCCTTGCTGACACTAACCCTTCCCATCAGACTAGGCTCTTACAGCACTGACCTGGCCTCCCTAGACAGATGGCATCCTCCTGTAGTCTAAGCAGCTTAGTGACTTCCCAGTGTCCCCTACATGGGGCCTGATGCTTATGTGCCACTCATTCCTGCCGACACCCTGAAGACCGCTGTCCTGCAAGTGCTTACTCTCCTAACACAGTCTGTGACCTCAAATCCAATCTCCAAGTCAGTGCTGTGTCTGATGCAGTCTTGGGATAGCGTGAGGTGGAAGCATTTGGCAGAAAGTCTGAAGCTTTCCTGCAGGACTTCAGCTGAACTAAAAGGCTTGACAAGCTAAGGGAACAGTTTCCAACTCCTAGGACTCCCTGTCAGGTCCAAGCAACCTGAACTATTCAACGAGCTTCCTCTCTAAATGTACAGGGATATTCTACAGAAGTCCAACCCATGGCCTTGGTCTGCAGCGGGGACTAAGCCAAAGGACCTAGGTTCCTCAGGAGGCTCCAGCTAGCTAGGTCTGGCTGGCTGAAGTGTTTGAGGAATGCACTGTGTCCTGGTGGTTCTAGAACAAATTGGCACATCTCTAAAGAGATGTAGGGTATAGTGAACACAGCCAAGGGTGAGACGACATTCTCTTTACTTAGATTATAAGCCAGGTGCCATCTCTGCCAGTGAGTGCCTGGTGAGTGGGCAGAACAAGTTGCAAGTGGGGGTACTGCCACTGGCAGTTTGTCGCTGCAGAGTGCGAGGACATGCATGCCTTCTGACAGTGGCTGTTTGATGTATTTCCATGTTGGGGCTCCCTTATCAATCATTAGCTGTTAACTGTGTGCAGAAAGCTAAGGTTTTACACACCAAGGTAAATGAGAAAGGAAAGAGTCTTAAGACATTTATTTAGAAGACTCGGCTTTGACAAAACACATCTGAATTTGTATAGCTACACAGACCTTAAGTGCACCAGAGGCAAGTACGTTCCAGCTGTCTATACCATGTGTACTGAGGTGGAACATGAGATCTAATGAAGCCCACTGCGACCTGACAGGAAGGAGCCCCTATTCTCCACCATCAAGTAAATGTTCTTTCCCACACATGATTAGGTTTGGAATCAAATCAGGCGACTTCGATGGGGCTTTAAATTGCAGGGGTTTGCTTAAGGTGTTTAGGACATAACACACCTGCATACAAGACCAGTGTGGATGGTGCTGCAATGCAGTAACCTATACATCACTAAACTCTTGGCTTTGGAGTGCCACTACAGCCCAGGCCCCTTTCCACATGTCACTGTGGTGAACAGAGATCTGGGACCCTCCAAGAAGAGAGTCCTCTCTTTACCCGGGACCTGACCCATTTTGTATCAGGCAAGCAGCTCATAGGAGCTGGGGACGTCTCCCTGGTTTCCCTTTTGTTTGGAACAAGCATTGTGAGCGCCAAGGCCTGGGCAGTGAGGGGCACATCTAGGTACCAGCTGTTGATTGATAAAGGGCTGGGTGATATTCTTGGGTGTTGAGTTTTTATACCACAGCTTGCTCTTCACATCCATCAAGGGTCATCTCCCTGAGATTACATGACTGAGCAAAACTTAGACTGACCGGTGTCCCTAGAGACCCCAAGCTGGTTTTTGTCTCGAACTAAGATGGCTTCATTTCCATACTGGGAGTACCACATGCTACGACTCCTGCTCAGGTATGTACTGGGTGGTACAGACTCCAACTTCTGCTGCTGCTGTTGCCAAATGAGCAAGGAAGTGTCCCTGTACCGGAGGCGGGCAAAGCGTTCTGACAGGGCCTTCTCTGCCAGCGGGACCCGGCCACTCATCCCCCAGTCCCAGGCTCTTGCACACCTGGTTTTCCTCCTAGGTCAGGAACAGCTGGCTGCTTTGCTCTGTTAACTAGTTGGCCAAGAGCCTTGATGGCTGTTGGGTTAAGGAGTCCTTGTTCACCTTAGTCATGGATGTAGGCTACTCAGACCTTCCATGGGCAAGATCTCAGGAGGGCAGGGGAAGCCAAGACACCACTGACCCGGTTCAAACGCCATGTGAGAGTCATTCCAGACAGAAAGTGGGTCAGATTGGCGTTGTGGTCCAAACTCTGCACAATAGAGTTCTATAGACTTGGCAGAGCCTCTACACCACTCCACTCCACACACTCAGGTGTCCACTGCCTCTGCAACACTTCTGAACTCAGACATATCCAGGATCCCGAGAGAACGGGCATTGTACAGTCTACAGAAGGTGCTCACCAGTCCGCACTACTCACAACGCAGTTGGGATCTGGACTTAGTGCTGGTTCAAGTCCTTTTCTTCTAGCTACTCTTCCACTCTTAACATAGGTGACACTGCAAAGGGAAGAAGGTGTTGGGCATCGGGAGCAGGCCCAACACGGGCCTCGCCATCAGCAGCAGCCTGGATGGGGTAGAGTTCAGTGAAGCTACTCACGGATGCGGCCGGCTGAGCTGGGTGGAAGGGTGAGACGTGTGGGCAATCGCAGGTCCCTTAATAATCCACGGATGCTTAGTGATACCAGGGTCTCCGCTGGTGAGAGAAGCGTCCCTCAAATACGGAGCAGAACTCCTGGTAGGAGGGAGGATGCAAGTCCCACGCCCCTCGCCCCTGCTTCTGGCAAAAGTATAGCTTGCCCAGCCCTGTCCAGACGTTCCAGCAGAGTAGCCTTCCCGACCAGCGTGCGTGGACACGCGTGGGCCGGGTGACGCAGGTGCTCCAGGTCCGGGGTGGGTCCAGGAGGCCGCGGCTACGTCTCCATGGCAGCGTCGCAGGCGTGGTGAGTCGAGCGCCGAGGACCGGCTGCCTACGGACCCATGGATCACTCCGCGAGACGGGGGAAGACCCAGAGGGAGAGGCGGAGTTGAGAAGGGAAGAGAAGGGGGAGGAGGAACTGGAGAAGGAGGAACAGAAAACGTGTTGGGAATCTAAAGGGAGGGAAGAGGGGAGGAGCTGGGAGATGGGAAGAGCCGGTGGAAGAAGACGTCAAGAAGAGCAAAATCCAGAATAAGAGGCCTGGAGAGAGAAGAGGATCCTGAGAAAGTGTGTGTTGCGGGGAGAGGAAGACGTACTAGGAGATGGGGAGGAGCTGAAAGAGGCAGGATGAGAGGAAAACAGGAGTAGGGAAGGAGCATGAGGAAGAAGAACTGGGGAGGAGAGGATGAGGCTTGAGCCTAGGAGCCTGAAGAAGCGGAGGAGGAAGGGGCGTTTTGGGAGGAAAGGGACATTGCGGGAGTCGGTGGAGGTGGTAAAGACAAAGGGAAAAACTAGAAGAGAAAAGACGCCTGGGGAAGACAGGAGTCAGGATAAAGGAGTGGGCGGGCGGGCGGGGAGCGCGGGAGCCTAAGTGCTGGGGAGAACTTGGGGGCTGGGTTTGAGGCGGAGCCTGAAGAGGGAGGAGCTGCTGGGGAACACGGAGGAGATGCTGAGGAAGAGCAGGCGTTAACATTAAGGCACCTTCCCAGTCCTGATGCTGTTATAATGGTTCCTGCGGCTTTTCTTTATGTTTGGGTTGGAGTGCTCCAAGTGAAGCGTTGTTCTCCGGTTTTATTTCCTTTTTTGCAGTTACTTTGTCAGACCTATTGCTGTTATTATCGACATCCCACTCAAATGATGGGTGGATTTTTTTCTTAATTTATTCACTGTTGTGTGGGATGTATCGTTTCAAAAGCAGCTATATAACTCGACCACTCCACGTACTGTTCATCTGAATTGTCCTAACAGCCCCAGAGAAATTCAGCATGCACTCAACACTCACCTCTGCACTCTTCCGTTTAGACCCCAGCAACATACTTTGACCCCGTGTTCATCGTTTTCCTTCATAAAGTTATTTTCACAGTTTTCCCCAATGCAAGAATATTGACATCAGCGGGTAGGGAGGGTTAAGGGTAGGATGATGGTGGCCAGCGCATGGGAGGCAGAGGTAGGCAGATCTCTGAGTTTGAGGCCAGTTTAGTATAGGTAGTGTTTCAGGCCAATCAAGACTACATAACAAGACCTGGGAGGGAGGGAGGGAGGGAGGGAGGGAGGGGAAAAAGGAATATGAACACCCTCAAAGCAGAACCAATTTTCAGAATACCAATTCTTTTGTTTGTTTTTTTAATTTTATTTATTTTATGTATATAACTACTCTATTTGCATGTATGACTACATGCCAGAAGACAGCATCAGGTCCCACTATAGATGGCTGTGAGCCACCATGTGGTTTCTGGGAATCGAACTCAGGACCTCTGGAAGAACAGCCAGTGCTCTTAACCTCTGAGCCTTTTTTCCAGCTGTTTGTTTTTGAGGCAAGGTTTTTCTGTGTATCCCTGGCTGTCCTGGAACTCACTTTGTAGACCGGGCTGATCTCTAACTCAGAGACCCACCCACCTCTGCCTCCCGAGTGCTTGGACTAAAGGTGTGTGCCACCACTGTCCAGCTCCTTCTCAAGTTCTTAATGATTCTCCTTGAGAATCTTTAGTTATTTTGTTTTGTTTGTTTTTCAAGACAGGGTTTCTCTGTGATACAATCCTGGCTGTTCTGGAACTTGTTTTGTAGACCAGGTTGGGTTTGAACTCACTGAGATCCACCTATCCCTGCCTCCGAAGTGCTGGGATTAAAGGCATGTCCCACCACCTCCTTGAGTTCCTAATAATCTTCCTGCCTTGGCTGCTAGTAGAAGTAGCCATCAAGTGACTTACCTGATATCTGAAGGCAGGCCCCTGAGGGGTGGGCTGTTCATCCTAGCTCTACAGTTTGGGCTGCGTTTGCAGAAGATTTTCCTTTATCTATGCCCCTTGGTGCTGCCAGTTCCTGCATGTGTCCATGCCTGGGATCTCACCAGTGCTTACTGATTAGGCCAGTCACTGACTGTCCTTCCTGATCTGTCCATGCCCCATAGGAGCAGGAACTTCAGTAGCTTCTCTGTGCCTTCCCACCATGACAGTAGCAGTAAAACCCTCTATGTCCAGGAATCTGAACTGACAGGGCTGTATTTGCTCTCGGTTCTGGAAGTGAGATATCTGAACTCCTGTTGTGGATGGAGATGGGGATGTAGCTCAGTCGATAAGGTGTTTGTCTAGAATGCACACAGCCTAGATTAGACCCCTAGCACTTCATAAAATAAAACTGGGTGTGGTGGTACAGCCCCCACACACTGGAGGGCTGGAGGTGGGGGGCAGAAGAATAAGACGTTCAAGCCCATCCTTGGCTATGTAGTGAGCTTAAGGCCAGCCTGGGCTACACGAGAGAGACTGTATCTCAAAAAAAAAAAAGAGAGAGAGAGAGAGAGTCCAGGGGGTGGTAACACATACCTCTAATCTAAGTACTTGGGAGGCAGAGGTAGGTGGATCTCTGTGAGTTTGAGGCCAGCCTGGTCTACAGGTGGAGTTCTAGGACAGCTAGGGCTACACAGAGAAGTCCTATCTCAAAAAACAAACAAACAAACAAACAAAAAGACAAAAAAAAACCCAAACAAACAAACAAAAATTATGGATAAGGTGACTCTTACTGCCAGCACTCTGGGGGAAAGTTATCTGCAGGGTCTCCTAGCTACAATGACTGCTCTCTGTGTCTGTCCATCCTTAGCTTGCGGCTGAATCACTTCTGCCTCTACCTCAGTGACCACATGGCTATTCTTCCTCGTTGTGTCACCAAACAAATCCTCTACCCCATGTTACTGGGTCTCTAAGGATGCAACATTGAATCGAGAAGTCATAAAGATAATTTAAAAGGATCTCATTGTCAAGACCCCTTTTCCCAATCTGATTTCATTCTTGGGCCTCAGGGATTTCACACGCACACGTCTTTGGGCGACATACCACTTACCCTGCTTTTACACCTAACACAGAAATTGGTATTGAAATAAATGGGGGAGGTTGGGGTTGGTTATCTGGCCAGGTTGTGGCTGAAAGCTCTGGATACAGCTTATCTCAGGGAACAGGTCAAAGGGCAATGCTAACTAAACACTGACTAATCTGATTGTCCCCTCTGGTCACCGAGGAGGTGGAACCCAGTGGCAACTTCTGCAGGACCCAGAATGATGAAAAAGAAAAGTATTCAGTTGTTTTGGCTACAATATGGAATTTATTTATTTATTCAGGAAAGTTCTCCATGTGTATCACTAGCTGGCCTGAATCGCACTATGTAGCTCAAGCGGGCCCTGATTTACAATCCTCCTACCTCAGCTTTTTGAGCAGATAGAATTAAAGACCTGCACCACCAGGCCTGGCAAAGCTAGTGTTTTGTGTACACAGGGAAAGTGCTGATTTACAACCATTAGCCCAAAGTAATATTTTGTATTCAGTTTTTGAACTTGAATATATGCAAGCAATATTTTTTTAATCTTATCAAACCTCCTACTTCCTCCCTCCAAACTCTTCCCTGGTGCTATAGAGATGAATATTTTGCATTGGTATGGATCTTGGCTTATTGATACAAATTTAAGGTCAATTTTGTTATATTGCTGCTCTTGATTAAGGTATTGTGTTTGTGCAGCATAAAAATGTAATGTATAATTAAAAATACAGTTTAATTGATAGTTATCTATAATAGTCAAGCTTGTAGTCATGTTAGTTGGGTTTTCTAAATGTACAGAGATTTATTTCAGATGGATAGATATTCTTCAAACCTTTCAAAGAGTAACAGAATATGGCATTTAAAATGTTTAAGAAGTTAGGACTTTTCATGACAATGAGACTTATCTGCTCCTGGCAGGTACCAATCTACTTCAAGAGGATGATGAGCATCCAATAGTCTCCTTATGGAGTTTGTTAGCCATTTGTGCAAGAAATTTCTCTTTCTTGGACTGCTTGATGGTATGCTGTATGAACTGGACATGCAAGATCCACAGAAAAATAACTGCTGAAGTTGCCTAAAGAGGGTGTGACAGTCCTTCAGGGTTTCTGCTTCATAAAAGAGTATGCCAGACTTTCTGCAGGACACAGAAGAAAGTGACTGACAAACTGCCAATAGAGGCAAAACAGTCTTTCAAATTTCCTGCTTCATGGAAAAGTCTGCCAGATATTATGGGCCAGTAGGCTGAAGATGGATGCCCCAATGTTACAAAAGAACTCTGGGTGAGGGCTGGAGAGATGGCTCAGAGGTTAAGAGCACTGACTGCTCTTCCAGAGGTCCTGAGTTCAATTCCCAGCAACCACATGGTGGCTTACAGCCATCTATAATGAGACCTGGCGCCCCCTTCTGACTTGCAGGCACACGTGGAAGGAATGCTATACACATAATATAATAAATAAATAAATATTAAAAAAAAGAACTCTGGGTGACTGTCCAGGCAGCAAGATGTCTCTGTCAATTCTAGAGTTTTGAAAGTTGCTTACAATGAACTTCCTGTTTACTTAGGTAATATTATATCCTTCTGGGGTCTCTAATGGAGTTGAAGAATAGATAGTTGTAATTATAATTGTAAGTGGACCTAATATTGTAACTATAGTTCTTGTTTGATAACTGTTTTGCTATATGTAATTTTACTATGTTAAAGTTAAAATTTTACTTTTTACTTAGACAGAAAAGGGGAAGTGTTGTGGGATGTCCTTCTGTATATGTATTGCTTTAATTGGTTAATGAATAAAGCTCCTTTGGCCTATGGCAGGGCAGAATAGAGAAAGGTGGGAATTCCAAGCAGATACAGGAGGAAAGAAGGTGGAGTTGCAGTGGTGGCACACTCCTTTACACCCAGCACTCAGGATGCAGAGGCAGGAGGATCTCTGAGTTTGAGGTCAGCCTGGTCTACAGAGCTAGTTCCAGGACAGGCACCAAAGCTACACAGAGAAACCCTGTCACAAAACAAACAAACAAACAAACAAATGGCAGAGTCAGGGAGATGTCATGTAGCCTCTGAAGGAGACAAATGCCTGGGAACCTTACAAAACCTTGTGGTAAAATATAAAATAATGGAAATGGGTTAATTTAAGATATAAGAGCTAGCTAGCAATACACTTAAGTGACTGGCTAAGCAGTGTTGTAACTAATATAATTTCTGTGTGATTATTTCAGGTCTGGGCAGCTGGGAAACAAATAAGCAGCCTCTGCCTACACTGTAGGACAACCAACCTGTCTCCCTCCTGAGTTCATGTCCTTTTATTTTACTATTGCTGTTATTATTTTTATTGTTGTTAGCCCACTGATTCTAATTAATGCGGACCATATGCACACAAGTGTGGGATTATCCAATGGGGCATGGACAACCTACCGGTGCCCACATCCCCAGAGAAAAGTGCCTCTGAGAAGGCATCGGCTCCCAATAGCTCCTTAGTTAGGAATGGGACCTCAGGAGTCCCTCCCTCATCCATGCTGGAATTTTGTTTGTTTGTTTGTTTTTCGAGACAGGTTTTTTCTGTATAGCACTGGTTGTCCTGGAACTTGCTTGCAGACCAGACTAGCCTTGTTTACAGAGATCCACCTGCCTCTGGCTCCTGTTGCTGGGATCAGGCGTGCGCCGTAACTAATGGGGTACATGCTGGAATTTTGATTGACTTGATCTCATGCAGGTCGTGTGCAGGCGACAACAGCTGCTGTGAACTGCTGTGTGTGACAGGGTGTCATGTCTAGAGGACATTTCACGGTTCTCTCCCAGCTCTTACACGCTTTTCGCTCACTCTTTCCTGTGTGCTGTTCCCTGAGCCTTGAGTGAAGGGAGGTTGATACAGGTGACCTACTTGTGGCTGAGCACCCACAGTCCCCGTGGGATTTTTAAAATGATCTCTCAGAGAGGATAAAAGGCTAGCATTCCTAAATATTTGTTCTAGGCACAGCTTGCTACTCAAGGATGCTGTCTGCTAGTCTGAGGCAGCCTCCAGGAGGTCTCCTTGCCTGTTTGTGGTAGGCTTTATCAGGGAGAAGAAGCTGCCATAGTTGGCCCCACCATTTAAAAGAAATATTTATTCTTATGCATGTGGGTGTTCTGCCTGCATGTATGTCAGTGTGCCACATGCATGCCTCACACTCTCAGTGACTGGACAAAGGTGTGGACTCCCCTGAGACTGGAGTTACAGATGGTTGTAAGCCATCCTGTGGGTGCTGGGAATCTAAATGGGGTCATCTGGAAGAGAAGCCATTTCTATTTTTTTATATTTATTTATTTGTTTATTATGTATACAGTATTCTTCCTACAGGCCTCATTACAGATGGTTGTGAGCCACCATGTGGTTGTTGGGAATTGAACTCAGGACCTCTGGAAGAGCAGGCAATGCTCTTAACCCCTGAGCCATCTCTCCAGCCCCCGAGGCCAGTTCTCTTAACTGATGTGGTGTAGGAGGTTCTTCTGTTCATGTGTTGCTTTCATTGGGTAATGAATAAAGAAACTGCTTTGGGCCTGATAGGGCAGGACTTAGGTAGGTGGAGAAGACAGAACTGAATACTGGGAAGAAGGGCAGATGCCACGGATATTCTGCTTGAGACAGATGCTGGTTAGAATCTTGCTAGTAAGCCACAGTTGTGTGGTGATACACAGATTAATAGAAATGGGTTAAATTAAGATGTAAAAATTAGCCAGTAAGAAACTAGAGCTAATGGGCCAAGCAGTATTTTAATGAATACAGTTTCTGTGTGGTTATTTCGGGTATAAGCTAGTCAGGCAGGCGGGACAAAGGGCCCCCCTTTCCTTGTAACACTGATGAACCATCTTTTTCCCTCTATCCCTAACCCGTGGGTTTCACTGGATCAAGAATGAAGGAGGTCTGCGTTCCCCTAGGTGCCCAGACTTTGCCTATCAAACAAGCAGTGTTGGAGAACTCACAACTTGTGGAGTGGGTGGGATACTGTAAGTGATGAGCATGAATACTCAGACTGACTTCATCACCCTGGACTAAGACTTTGGGGAGTCTGATGCCAGGTGGTTCATTGACAGCATATTAGAACACAGTACAGTTTGGAAAGAAGTTTCCTGGTGTGTTATAATCCACGGTGCACCAGGAAGTGTCATTACACTGAAACTCAGGGTACATGTCATTCCTCCAAGAAGATGGATTCTAGAGATAAGCTATCTGTACTAACTTAAGGGCTTAAGGAAGGGTCTTGCCTGGTCTTGGTAATACAGATAGTGTAGAGGTCATTTGGGCTACGATCTACCTCTGGTCCTAGTTATGAGAGCTTGGGGGAGCCTCTGGCTATACAAATAACGTAAGGATCATTTAGACTACTAGGTATCATCTCCGGTCCTAGTTGTGGGAGCTTGAGGAGCCCCTGGCTGTAAGGAGCATTTAGATTACCTGCCATCTCAGGTCCTAGTTATAGGAGTTTGATAT
This sequence comes from Microtus oregoni, assembly GCF_018167655.1. Lineage (NCBI taxonomy): Eukaryota > Metazoa > Chordata > Mammalia > Rodentia > Cricetidae > Microtus > Microtus oregoni. Next base: position 11,263,645 of record NW_024543084.1, on the reverse strand, counting down.
GGCCTAGCCCAACAGATAATTCAGATCATCAGGATATTAATCATTTCCAGTTCCCGGCTCTCTGGGTGGAGGAACAGGTTTTACATCTTTCCCATAGGAAAGATAATCCTGAATGCTCAGCATACCTGGTTTCTCTGGAGACCCGAGGGCTCAAAAATCTACTGCTGTACTCCCAACAATAGAGCCCTCAGTATCTCCTGTCTCCCAAATCACCTCTGGAACTCTGCCCTTTTATGGCACCCGCTCCTGAAATAGTCATTCATTTTTCCCTGTTCTAATATTGCCAAGCATCTGAAATACTGCAGATGCCACTCTGTCCTGGCACATAGATATGTCATGCCTCTGTTACAGGGAAAGTGGTAAAATTAGCTGCCTCCTTCCCAGAGCCCCAGACCCCCACCTACCTTCTTGCCTCCAGCTGAATGAAGGACCCTGGTCCCTAATAGGACACTTAGGGTGGAGAACTATGTTTTGCCCAAGAACTTAGTGGGGTAGGGGAGCCCTTGTCATGGCCTAGCCCACCTATGCATTGCTCCAAGTTTAAGTTAGGGAGGCTAAACCTCAGGGGTTTTTTCAAGGGGTTTCATGTCTTAGGAGGCTACCTCTTTGGGCATGTTCTGTTCTGACTCTGTTTTGGTTTTGGTTTTTGCTTGTTATTTTTTTTTTTTTGTTTGTTTGTTTTTTTTTTTTGATTTTTCGAGACAGGGTTTCTCCATAGCTTTTGGTTCCTGTCCTGGAACTAGCTCTTGGAGACCAGGCTGGCCTCAAACTCACAGAGATCCGCCTGTCTCTGCCTCCCGAGTGCTGGGATTAAAGGCATGCGCCACCACCGCCCGGCTGGTTTTTTTTTTTTTTTTTGTTTTGTTTTTAAGACAGAGACTATCTATATAGCACTGGCTGTCCTGAAACTCACCATGTAGACCAGGCTGGCTTCAAACACAAAGATCCGCCTGCTTCTCCCTCCCAAGTACTGATTAAAGAAAGCCATGAGTCACAGTGCCCAGCTTCAGTTCTTATTCTTATTATATGCTTTCTTGTATGTTTTGTTTCGAGACAGGGTTTCTCTGTAGCTTTGGAGCCTGTCCTGAAACTAGCCTTGAACTCACAGAGATCTGCCTGCCTCTGCCCCCCCAGTGCTGGGATTAAAGGTGTGCCACCACTGCCTGGCTTCTTATTCTTATTATAAGGAGATCTGAGACAGCATTTCCCTGCCAGAGCTCTGCCCCTTGACTCAGCAGACTTGACTCAGCAGAAGCTGCAGTATAGTAGAAGACTGCTTATTCATTTCCCAGTCGCCCAGAGCCAAATAGTCACACAGAAACTATATTATTAATTAATTGGCATTGCAAGTTTGGGCATATTCCTATCTATCCCTTACATCTTTTTTTTTAAATTTATTATTATGTATATGGTGTTCTGGAGACCAGATCTCATTATAGATATGTGTGAGCCATCATGTGGTTGCTGGGAATTGAACTCAGGACCTCTGGAACAGCAGTCAGTTCTCTTAACCTCTGAGCCATCTCTCCAGCCCTATCCCTTACATCTTAAAGTAACTCATTTCAGCACGGTGGTGGTGGCGGCACATGTCTTTAACCCCAGCACTGGGGAGGCAGAGGCAGGCAAATCTATGTGTTTGAGTCCAACCTGGTCTACAAGAGCTAGTTCCAGGACAGGTAACAAAGCTACAGAAAAACCCTGTCTTGAAAAACTAAACAAGCCGGGCGGTGGTGGTGCATGCCTTTAATCCCAGCACTCGGGAGGCAGAGGCAGGCGGATCTGTGTGAGTTCGAGACCAGCCTGGTCTACAAGAGCTAGTTCCAGGACAGGCTCCAAAATCACATAGAAACCCTGTCTCGAAAAACCAAAAAAACAAAAAAAAGAAAAACTAAACAAAACAAAACAAAATAGCAACAAAATTTAACTAATTTCTATTAATCTGTGTATTAATAATTATTAATTAATGCCACGAGGCTGTGGCTTATTGGTAAGGTTCTAGTGTGTCTTTCTCCTTCAGCTGCTCGTGGCATCTCTTTGACTCTGCCTCACTCTCTCTCTGTTCTGATTCCCAACTGGCTTTAGCTTTATTCTTCAACCAATTAAAGCAACACATATACAGAAGGTTATCCCTCATCACTTCCCCTTTTCTGTCTAAATATAAAAAAGGTTTTAACTTTAACACAGTAAAATTAGATATAACAAAACAGTTATCAAGCAAGAATTATAGTTATAGCATTTAGTCCATTTACATTTGGCAAATTAAGGAAAATACTCATTTATTCTATCTCTGTGAGTATAAAGTTTTGTGTCTAATTTTTCCTTTATAATTATAACTATCTTTCTTCAACTCCATCAAAAGACTCCAGAAGGATATAATATTTCCTAAGTAAACAGGAAGTGCATTGTAAGCAACTTTCAAAACTCTAGAATCGACCGAGACATCTTGCTGCCTGGACAGTCACCCGAAGTTCTTTTGTAACATTGGGGCATCCGTCTTCAGCCTACAGGCCCAGAGTATCCAGCAGACTTTTCCATGAAGCAGGAAATTTGAAGATATGTTCTTCCTTTGTAATGCCAAGGTTCACCAGTTGCTTTCTTCTGTGTCCTCTGAATGTCTGGTGGTTTCTTCTGTGAAGCGGGAACCCTGAAGGGCTGTTTCATCTTTTGGAAAGTTTAGATGTCATTTTTCTGTGGGTCCTGTATGTCCAGTTTATACAGCATAACATCAAGCAGTCCAGGCAAGAGCAGTTTCTTGCCCAAATGACTAGCCTTGTCACATTGAAGGCAAATTCCGTAATGAGTTTCTTCAATGCCCTTGAATCTCTCTGAAGTAATTGGTGCTGTGCTGCCAAAGCAGACAGACATGCTTCATTGTTGAGAAAAATCTAACTTCTTAAAACATTTTAAATGTTGTATTCTGTAGTCTTTAAAGTGTTGAAGATTATCTAACTGAAATATATCTCTGTATATCTAGAAAACCTAACTAACGTGAGTACTAGTTTGACTATTATAAATGACTATTGATCTGTAATTTTTAATTATACATTACATTTTTAAATGAGCTGTCTAAAAATAATACTTTAAACAAGAGCAGAAATACACATATACAGTGTAGCAAATTGACCTGAAATTTGTATCAATAGACCAAAGTCCATACCAATGTAAAGTATTCATCTCTATATCATATTCCCCTTATAATCTTTTTGAGATTGATTGTGACCATTAATCACTTACAATAAACCCCTTTAAATGAAAATAAACATTTTAAACTGTCATTTTGGAAATTTGGGTATTGTTCTCTCCAAACTGCTTCCTACTGTTTGTTGGGTGAGGTATTTTTAGGGGTTCACAGAGACCTTTTGGGGGGTCTTGTTCCATCAAGCCACATTAGCCTGGAAGGAATTCACAGGTTCTCATCTTCTGTGAAAACAAAAGCAGAACCTCTTTTCCAAACCAAACATATTGTTAGATGGTGTGGGAAGTCCTTCTGTCTATGTGTTGCTTTTATTGGTTAATGAATAAAGAAACTGCTTTGGACCTATAGCAAGGCAGAACTTAGCTAGGCAGGGAAAACTAAACTGAATGCTGGAAGAAAGAAGGCAGAGTCAGAGAGGAGTCATATAGCTCCGCCAGACATAGGCACCGAAACTTTACCTGGTAAGCCACAGCCTTGTGGCAATACACAGATCAATGGAGATGGGTTAAATTAAGATGTAAGAGTCAGCCAATAAGAAGCTAGAGCTAATGGGCCAAGAAGTGATTTAATTAATACAGTTTCTGTGTGGTTATTTCAGGGCTGAGCAGCCAGAAACAAACAAGTGGTCTCCTCCAACACTCAGACCCAAATTTTGAAGTCAAGATACCTTTATGTTGGTTTAATTTAGCAGCCCCCAGAATCAAATGTTTCTCTGCCATCAAGAAATTCAAAGAAAACACAATAATATACATAATTCAGAGTCTCTGTGTATATTCCATCTTTACATGGCTTATTTTTCTTTACTTTTTAAATCTATGACGGTCTGTATACTTTTATATTACTTTTACTGTCTCTTTAAAGACTTTGTTTTGGGCTAGAGAGATGGCTCAGAGGTTAAGAGCACTGGCTGCTCTTCTAGAGGTCCTGAGTTCAATTCCCAGCAACCACATGGTGGCGCACAACCATCTATGATGAAATCTGGTGTCCTCTTCTGGTGTGCAGGCATACACACCAGAATGCTGCATACATAATAAATAAATAAATCTTTAAAAAAGACTTTGTTTTATTTTTCATAACTGTTTATACTCTTTTCCTTCTCTCTCCCAAAGCTACGTACGTTTTTAAACACACTGTGTCTTGTTTAGAGGTCTTTTATGTCTGAATCCGTCTTATTGTGTATCTGAAATCCTTTTCTGACAAGGAGCACCTTTTTTTTTTTAATGCTAAGTGGGTATGCCTAGGACCAACTCCACAGCCCTGCCTGTTTGCTCCACAGTCCAACATGGCAGAGGCATGTTCATCACGTTTGTGAAGGACATCCCACATTACTGCAGTCAGACCTTTATGTTGTCCCGGACAGGAGCCAAGGAACTTATGCCAGCCCCAGTTGCCCCCTCCTGTAGAATCAACTGAGATGGTGCCCCTGTGAAATTCACTCATTAGCTGTCACCTTCTCATCCTGTGTCTCTCCAAGTCTTGTGTGTGTGTGGTGCAGTGAAGTCTTTTTTGGAAGCATAGGTGGATGGATGGAGGAATGAGTGGGTGTGTGAGTAGATGGATGGGAAGACGAGTGGGTGGACAGGTAGATAGATGGATAGGTAGGTGTCTTAGTCACGATTTCTCTTGCTGTGATAAAACACCATGACCAAAGTCAACTTGGGGGCATGGAGGGTTTAATTTAGCTTATAACTTTGAGGTTACACTCCATCACTGAGGGAAGTCAGGGCAGGAACCTGGAGACAGAAAGTAAAGCAGAGGCCATGGAGGAATTCAGTTAGTAAGCTGAGCTACTTGCTTCTCATAGCTTGCTCAGCCTGTTTTCTTACACAATTCAGAACTACCTGCCCAGGGGTGGCCCTTTCTTGTTGTAGACTGACCTTGCAGACATCAATTATTAGTCAAGAAAATGGCCCCACAGGCTTGTGCACAGGCTAATCTGGTGGAGAAATTTTCTTGACTGAGGCTTCCTCTTCTCAGATGAGTCTAGCTTATGACAAGTCAACAAAACAAAAAGCAAAAGCCAAGCCAAACCTGGACAGTAGTTGTGTGAGAGGTGGGCAGGTAACGGATGTGTGGGTGGGCAGGTGGATGGGTGAACAGGTGGATGGGTGGGTGGGCAGGTGGATAGGTGAGCAGGTGGATGGGTGGGCAGGTGGATGAGTGAACAGGTAGATGGGTGAGCAGGTGGATGGGTGAGCATGTGGATGAGTGAACAGGTGGATGAGTGAACAGGTGGATGGGTGAACAGGTGGATGGGTGGGTGGGCAGGTGGATAGGTGAGCAGGTGGATGGGTGGGCAGGTGGATGGGTGGGCAGGTGAATGGGTGAGCAGGTGGATGGGTGAACAGGGGGATGAGTGAACAGGTAGATGGGTGAGCAGGTGGATGGGTGAGCAGGTGGATGGGTGAACAGGGGGATAGGTGAGCAGGTGGATGGGTGAACAGGGGGATGGGTGAACAGGTAGATGGGTGAGCAGGTGGATGGGTGAGCATGTGGATGAGTGAACAGGTGGATGGGTGAACAGGTGGATGGGTGAACAGGTGGATGGGTGAACAGGTGGATGGGTGAACAGATGGGTGGGTGGGCAGGTGGATGGGTGGGCAGGTGGATGGGTGAGCAGGTGGATGGGTAGGTGAGTGAGTGGGTGGGTAGTGATGGATGAATGGGTGGGTGGTAGATGATGGGTGGCTATGTGGATGCATAGTAGCTAGGTAGATATGGGTGGATGGGTGGGTAAGCAGATAGGTGGATGCGTGAATGGGTAGGGTAGGTGGGTCAGCGGAGTCATGCACTCACGTCAGGCTTGGTGCTGTTCTGGGAGAACAGGGTATAGGTGGCTCCATAGCCAGGTGAACGTCACAGGGCCTCCATTTAAGGCACAAAGGAAAAGGTTCTGTCAGGCCTGGTGGCTGTTGGGGCTTGAGGAGACACACATTTCCCAGACTCCAGTCAGCCCTCTGTTCAGTTTAATTAATTTAAAAATTGATACTAAATTCTATTTTTGGCAAACTTTTAAATGTATCTGAAACAGCTTGAGCAGGAAAATCTTTTTCAACTGTGAATTTTATGAAACCTAAATATATTTAGATCAAACGCTTCTGAGGGGAATGTAGGGTTCAGATGGAAATGGGCTGCATGTGTGAGGCATCCCCTACACTTTGAAGACAAGGAAAGGATGTAAAGGATCTCTTTAGTAAGTTTTAATGTTGATTAGATATCAAAATAACAATGTCCCAGACATGGCCGATTAAACTGTGTCTCATTAAGGTTGATTCTGCTCACAATGAATTACTTACTGGTCAGCCATAGAACGTACTGAGCGAAGAACATGAGTTATGAAAACAAACTTCAGACATATTCAAGGTGAAAAAGCCAGACATGAAAGGCCATGAGTGATGGGATTCCAGTGATACAAAGTGTCCCTGATAGGTGTATCCAAAGCAGGTTAAAAAGTAGCTAGAGCTGGGCGGTGGTGGCCCACGCCTTTAATCCCAGCACTCGGGAGGCAGAGGTGGGCGGATCTCTGTGAGTTCGAGACCAGCCTGGTCTACAAAAGCTAGTTCCAGGACAGGCTCCAAAACCACAGAGAAACCCTGTCTCGAAAACCAAAAAAAAAAAAAAAAAAAGTAGCTAGAGCCCAGGGTAGGTGGAGGTTGGGGGTTACAGTCAAGACATTCTCTTGCTTCAGGGTGGTGATGTATGTGTTATGTCCTATCAGGGAGGTGTTGGAACAGATGTGTGTGGCACATTCTCTTATCTGTGCTGACTTCAAGGAAGCCTGACTGGAGGAGAGGCGGAAGGGCCCAGGAGACAAGTCTCCTCTGAGGCTGAAGGAGGATTTCAGGCTCTGGTGAGGGTGTGGCAAAGCACAGTCAGGCTTTCCCTGTGGGTAGCAGCTTCTTTTTACTAAGACCCAACACTCTTAGCAGTCAGCCTGTGGTCATCTGAGCCTGTCTGGGAATATGCTTAGTGCCTGCGGGGACTCCAGCATCCCCTGGTCCCCCCACCCCCTGAATCCATTATTCACATGCAGCCAAATGGAGCTTGGCTTTCTCTGGCCCGACCATTTCCATTTTTCTAGCATCCAAGTGGCTTGTGGCTCTGTGATGAAGGCTCTTGGAAAAGCAGAGTCCCCTCCCCCAGTGCTGCCTCTCAGTCTCATAAGGACAGCTGACCTATGTCCTGGACTCTGTACTCTCTGAAGGCTGTGCTCACCTGCCCTGAACACAGGGTCTTCCCAGATGCTGCTGCAGCCTCAAGACAGGCCTGGGCGGGGGTGGGGTTGAGGTGGGGGAGGGAAGGGACTGTCTTTATGTTTTGTATAGTCACTGGCAGGTGCCCAAGCTTTGGCTGTGTTACAGCAAGATTTCCGAGATCTAGTGTAGGGCTTAGTCTCTAGACTGTGGCGTTTGGCTTAATTTTGAAGTTGAAGCAACTAACAGTAACAGTCTACATTTTGCCTTTTCAAAGGAAATGCAGAGGGCCCACACCCACCATCCAGCAAGGCGTGCTCCATGCTCTGTCGCCATGGCTGGCCAGATGGTCTTTTTCTACACCTATAATTTCCTGGGAAATTGTGACAGCTGAATTTGCCTGATGGAGCTCCAAATGGAATTTGCAAAATGTGTGTTCCTGTGGGTTGGAGCGAGAATAATGGCTCACCCGGTCAAAACATTCATTTCCCTTTCTCTAGGAACAAAGCCGGTACTCAGTCAGTATTGTCTCGTTGGAGGGGTATGGGTGGGATGGGTGGATAGATGCAGGTATAGGTGGGTGGATAGAGTGCGGCTGATAATGATGGACAGTTGGGAGGCTGGCTTCAGCCTTCTAAGAGTGATGGGCAGAGGAACATGGGAGGGCCGCGTGGAGGAAGGGAAGGGCTAAGTGGATTAAAGGGTGACTGGACAGAGGACGGGGTAGATGAATTCAAGGACCAGTAAGGAGATGTAAAAAGAGGTTCAGGGGGGCTGGAGAGATGGCTCAATGGTTAAGAGTACTGACTGCTCTTCCAGAGGTTCTGAGTTCAATTCCCAGCAACCACATGATGACTCACCATCACCTGTAATGAGATCTGGCGCCCTCTTCTGGCCTGCAGGCATACATGCAGACAGAACACTGTATACATAATAAATAAATAATTAAAAAAAAAAAAAAAGAGGTTCAGGGCTGGTGGGAAGCGAATGGAAGGCTGGGTGGTAGAGAAACAGGAGGCCAGTGCTGGTATTCCTTTGAATGAGAGACATGGTTGTCTTTGTTAGGGAGAGCCCTTTGATGTCCTTGTAAGGAAGAGCCCCCCGGGACAGGGTTTCTCCAATCTTGGCCCTTCTGGAACTTGCTTTGTAAACTAGGCTGGCCTCAAACTCCCAAGTGCTGGATTAAAGGCATGTGTGTGCCATCACCTTCCAGCTGAAGGTAGTCTTTCTGATGAAAATATAGAGACCATACAATATGTCTGGGTGTTGGGGAAGCAGGGACTGATAATCAAAATGGCCGGTCTGGCTGTGGGGGTCCTCAGTTTTTCTTTTTTTCTTTTTTCTTTTCAAGACACAGTTTCTCAGTAGCTATGAAGCCAGTCCTGGAACTTGCTCTGTAGATCAATCTGGCCTCAAACTCACAGAGATCTGCCTGCCTCTGCCTCTGCCTCCTGAGTGCTGGGATTAAAGGTGTGTGCCATCATTGCCCGGCTCGGTCCTCAGTTTTTTGAATGTTCTAATGTCTGTAGAAGCTTCCACAGAGGGAGCTGCCATACAGAGCACTGGATGCTTAGAGGTACTTGTAGTCTGGATGAACACCAGCCCTGCGACTGCCTAGTGAGCGACTGCCCAGTGGTGGGGGCACCCTCTGCAGAAGCCTGGGAGGGCAGAGACAGATCGAGTTCCATAATTTCTCTTGTGTTGACACCTCTTTGCCTTAAGGTCAGCCTAGAAAGTAAATGCAAACAGCTCTGTTGGGAGCACTGGAGAAAACAGACTCCATGTTGAGATCCTGGTTCAAATCCCTCCTCTGTTAGTCAGAACCTTGGTCACGTCCCTCTCTGATGGAAGAATTCTAGGCAGAGAAACGGCAAGTGCAAAGAACTAGGAGGGGCACAAAATCCACAGCCAGGGAAGGAAGCTGTGCCAAAGGGGGTTTTTAAACGCTTGGGGGAGAATCTGTCATTTTTTTTCCTTTTTTCATTTCCTTTAAGACAGTGGTTCCCAACCTTCCTAATGCTACTACTCTTTAATACAGTTCCTCATGTTGTGCTGACTCCAGCCATAAAATTATTTTTGTTGCTACTACATAACTAATTTTGCTGTTATGAATTGTAATGTAAATATCTGTGTTTTCTCATAGTTTTAGGAGACCCTTGTAAAAGGGTCATTTGACCTCCCCCAAAGGGGTCATGACCCAAGGTTGAGAACCACTTCTTTAAGGGCTGGCATTGGAGCCTGGGGCCTCATGCATGCCAAATGGTGTTCTTTCACAGATCTGCACGTCTGAGCAGGAACTGAGTTCCACAAAATGGCTTTGAGGTGGCAGAGTGGCAGGGTTGCATCTAGATTTAGCTAGATCTTTGCTGACTATGAAGAGCAGACTGAAGGGCAAGGCAGAAACAGGCTGTTGAAGAACTCGAGGGAGGAACCTGAACTCTGGTGGCGGCAGAGCTAGGCGTGCTCAGAATCTGAATGTGGGTTCTTGAACTTGCAGGCAGGTAGGATGCGCAGAAAATTCACACCAGAGTCCATCAGAGATGCTGCTACCGTCGACCAGCCAATGCCTGGGAGTACAAGAGATACTCTGTTCCCTTGTGATTTAGAAGGGACTCTGGGCCCAGGCTCTGTTGATCCTTGCCTTAGCTTCCGGCACCTGTGCCTTCCTGTCAGCCCCCAGCCTCCAAAGCATGGTTTTCAGGACGGTCAACTTCCAGAAGCTTTGCTGAACCCTTCCAGGCGCCTCTCTGCAACCTCTCGCATGCTCAGTCCATGGCCCTCCTCCTGCATCCTGGGTATGTGGCTAGGGTTGGCAGCCCCTCAGGGTTTCATCTGCTCAGATCACCTCAGAACTGGTCACTGGAATTCAGCAGAAGTGGCTTTCACAGAGCTCATCTCCAAAGCCGGGGAGGTTCTCTTGTTTCCGGGACATGTTCGGAGGAGAGTCCTGGCAAACAGTCCTGGGGCTGGGAGAGTGGGTGAGGTAGAACACGGAGGAACATTATCCCCTTTATCAGCACTCTGCAAGTTGTTTTGAGCCCATGCAGTCTGACCTACACAGCACAACAGACATCTGGAACACTTTCCACCCAGCTTTCCGTCATTGATCCCTTCTCTTATTTCCCTGTAGAGCTTCCCAAGGTCTCCATCAAATACACAGGACAAAGCCGGGCGGTGGTGGCGCACGCCTTTAATCCCAGCACTAGGGAGGCAGAGGCAGGCGGATCTCTGTGAGTTCGAGACCAGCCTGGTCTACAAGAGCTAGTTCCAGGACAGGCTCCAAAACCACAGAGAAACCTTGTCTCGAAAAACCAAAAAAAAAAAAAAATACACAGGACAAGTGAACACCCCCAATATCCAGACAAGGAATTGGGTACCATAGAGGCACAAGATTGGTGCAGGACCACTTGTGCCAGGAGTCCTAGATCTCTTTACTTGCGAGACTGACAGGCTAAGGCTCTGCACTACAGCCCCTCAAAGGCAGCCCGCTTTCCGGGAGCCTATGGACGGTCAGCTGCTACTGCTCTTAAGACCACCAGGGGGCGGCAGATGAACGTCTGACTGACTCTCAGAGTAGTCTGTCCCAGACCTAGTCTGGTCATGGTGAGTTTCCTGATGAAGCGGGAAGGTTGAGGTCAGGGAGGGTAAAGATCTCTTTCCTGTAAAGGAGCTCCCTGGGTACAGACGCCCAGGCATGAAGGGACCAGGATTAGCGAGGTGCTCTGCTTTCATACCCCACCCCCATGTGTTGAAGGGTACTGAATGACTTTTAGGGAGATGCTGGAGGGTCTGCCTGTGGCCCTGTGCTTTGGATGATTTAATCCTCTCCCTACCTCCCTGCAGCAGGTCCTTTCTCTGAGGCTATTCAGAGATGAAGTGGTACCTAGGCAGGAGCTAGCCAGTTATTCAACCTGACTCTGGCGCCTCTCTTGACCCCTAGTATGAGGTTTCAAGCTTCCTCTTTAGGTGGGGAAGGGATGAACTGACTTCCTGCAGAGGCCATTCCAGAGATGACGCTCCTGGATGCAGGTGACAGGCTTGGTGTGTGCATCGAGGTGGGATCTGCCATCCTGCCCTGGGCTAGGTAAACTGAGGGAGACGCAGCGACCGACATAATGATGACCAGCCCACAGAAGATCAAATCAGGAGGCTCTGGTGAGCTGGCCACTCCCCTTTCTCCCAGCTCCCTTCCAGGACACCAGTTTCCGAGAAGGCTGGGCTTTGTGGTGTTCCCTTTACCAAGAACTCACGGGTCCTGATAGATGAGTCCGCAGCAAAGTAATTCCAATTGCAAAATCAGTTATTGATGCTTTGAAGTCTCTCCCACTGTCACGATGTCCTCAGGACACCATACTGTCGATCCTACCAGCACCTCTTACCAGGGAATCTAGGGAGGGGGTGCTCGTGACCGCAAGTGAAGGATTTTTTTCCTCTTTCCCTCTTCGGAAGAGGGGATGTCCTGCGGATCCTGACAAGGACATTAGACTGGAAGCGTACTCTGGAAGACTTGAGCTCATTAACCAGATTGATGGGGCCATAGGGGCGTGATTGTGTAGCCCAGCTGGATGAGCGTTCCCTGGTCTGTCTTTGCAGAGGTCCATACAAGGGCGGCGCGCTACAGGGGTCACCTTTTAGTCTCTAACGAGGTACAGAAACCTCCTCACTCTGCAGGAGAGACTGCCGGCCTGGGTCCACGTGCACCTAACGGAAAGTCGCCAGCCCAGAGCCTGCGCTACAGCCCCGCCCTCCCCAACTTTCGCTGGCGGCCCCGGGACAGGAAGTGGGAGGGCGGGTTGGAGGCGGTGCTTGGGTCGCGTGGGAGGTGCCGGCGAGGATGCCAGTTCCGCCCCCGGCCCCGCCCGGCCGTGGCCGCGCCCCCTGCATCCCCAGCGCCCGGGAGCTGCTGAGCCTCAGAGTCCCAGCGCCCCGCGAGGATCGCAGAGCCCGCGGGCCGGGCGAACAAAGCGACGGCGGCGCCGGCAGTCCAGGCGCCGGACGCACGGAGCGAGCGACCCGCTGCGCCTTTGTCTCGGGCGGGGCAGGAGCGGTGGCCGGTGTGGGGCACCCCGAGCACAGAATGCGGCGCCCAGAGGGGCGGATCGAGGAGCGCTGCAGCAGCAGGAGGCGTGGAGCCCGGACCGGAGCCCAAGCGGACTTGTGTGTGTGAAGGGGGTACCCGGCGCGCTGCCCCGCGAACGCCTGGTGGCCGCACGTGGGCGGGAGCGACTGCCCGCTAGTAGCCCGAGGAGGAGGAGGAGGAAGAGGAGGGCCGCGCGGCCGCGCAGCGGGGACCCGGGGCGGCCTGCGCGAAGCCCCGCCCCGGCCGCCTAGCCCCGCGCGGGCGGGCGGGATGCCCCGCGGTCACCGCACTTTAGCCAGAGCGCTGCCCTGAGAGAGCTGGTCCAGCGGCCGCGGCGGCGAGCGCACGGGCGCCGCAGGCGCCATGGAGCAGTGGCGGCAATGCGGCCGCTGGCTCATCGACTGCAAGGTCCTGCCGCCCAACCACCGTGTCGTGTGGCCCTCGGCGGTGGTCTTCGACCTGGCGCAGGCGCTGCGCGACGGCGTCCTGCTGTGCCAGCTGCTGCACAACCTCTCCCCCGGCTCCATCGATCTGAAGGACATCAATTTCAGGCCGCAGATGTCCCAGGTGAGGGTCCGGGCGTGTGAGCTGCGGGGCAAACTGACTGGAGCGCCGAGGTGGCGGCCGCGAGAGGCCCTGGCGCCCTGGTCCGAGCGACTGGTTCAAGGGCCAGTGCAGAGGGGGGCTCGTCCCTGTCTCCGCTTCCCGCTCTAGCGAGCGGCGAAGGCGCGAAGTTGGCCAAAGTCTCCCAAGCCTAGGGCACGCCACTACCGCCACGGGGACCGTTAGTGTGCGCCGGCTCCCGGGTCTGCTCTGCCTCGTGGAGAATGACTCCAGTCTCGGCGTGGCGCCCAGCACTGCAGTCTCGCTCTAAGGCCCGGGTCCCCGAGTGTCCCTTCGAACCCGGTGAATGCCACGCTGGGGCCGCGTCCTCGGGCTGCGCGCCTAGCGGCCGGAGCCAATGGAGGACGAGCTGGAGCGGTGGCTGCGCTGGCCCAGGGCGCGGCGAAGGGGCCGGGCCGGGCGGGGTGCGCGGGCCGAAGGGAGCGGGAGGGCCGGGCGCCGCCCCCTCTCTGGACTGCGCCTCCTCCGGGACCCCAGCCCGGAGCGAATTGCCTCGGGGCCTTCCTGGAGGGCCTCTGGGAGGGAGTCCCCTTCGTCTCCTCACCGCCCCCCACTTCGGCCGTCGCTCTAGTGTGGCCTTTGTGGAGGCCGAGACACGCGTGTGGCCGCAGGGCAGGGCAGGGCAAGTCAGGAACACGTCCACTCCGCTGACTGGAGCTGCTTTTCTTGGCTCCTTGAAAGAAACTTGACCCAGAGTTAAGGAGATTCGAGGCATGTGGCCTGCCTTCCGGGGGTCCCGGATCCCCCGCCCGATCGCTCGTTAAAGGGATCCTGGCAGGCGGACGGAAGAGCAAGACAGCTCTGGTTCAGCCAGTGCTGTCCAGGTGCGACCCGCCCACTTCGCAACTCCAAGTGGACGCCGGGTATTCTCTACCCGGACTTCGGGAACCGCGGTGTCTGGGGGCGGGGTGGGAGTCTGTGAGAGTCACTGATCCCAATATTCTGGCGGGTTCCACCCCTCCCCCTTAAAGCCTCTGCCCTTTGGCTGTGCCTGCCTTTCCAAAGAGATGGGGCCAGCTATTTCCCGTTTGACAAAGGAGAGCCCCAGAAGGGAAAGAGAGGGGGTGGTTCTTCTACTATTAGTAATACCCCAGCAGCCCAGAGAGCCACGGACGGTTGCAGCTAGAGTCCCGAAAGGTCAGCGTGACAATGTGCCCAAATGGCACGCTCCAAGGGTGAGAGGTCTTTAAAGAGATCTCGATGTGTGTGTGTCGTTCCTCTACCTTCCACGTTATGACGGGGAGACTGCGGAGTTCTTAACCTCTTTCACGACTCGAGAAAGGAAAGGGAGGGGGCAACTCCTGCACACAGCTGGATCTTGACTCCCCTCTCCTCCTGCGCACAGCTGGATCTTGGGCTGACCCTGAACTGCTGGAGGCTAAGGCTGGCTTGCTTCTGACAGGTTCTGCACCGGTCTGTAGGGTCGAGCCTGACCGGGGGTGGGGGTGGGGTTAAGAGAGTGAGGCTGATTGGCAGGGAGATTGGGAGGGGCTGTGCCTGATTGGGGAGTGGCTGGTTCCTGTGATTTGGGCTGGATGGGATGAAGGGTGCTGGCTGGTGCAGGCCTCAGGGTACACAGTCCCTGTGTTGGAAATTTCTAGTCGACATCAATTGTTGGCGACTAGATACCAGCTCAGAGGGTTGGTCTTGTCTTCTCGCTTGTCATTTTGTGTAGGCTGGTCTGTCCCACGGTCTCCACATTGCAGGTGCTCTCTGAACCTTCACGGTATCTGGCCAAGTTTAGCTTCATGGCCCTGTGTGTATATTCATAAGGAAAGAAACAACAGTCGTTGCCAGGGCTGGCTGTACAGGGGCTGGGGCGAGACTTCTCTCTGGGTGCTTGCTCTTTGCTACAGGGAAGCTCACATTTCTGATATGCGGGGAAGAAGATGTTATCTCGGTTTGTGGTTGCTGGAGCACAGAAGGAATCACAGCTGCCCTTTCTGGGGCTGCCTTGGTCTAGACGCAATCTGTAGAGTGGTGTACCACCTCTGATTTGTAGATAATAGTGAAAGCTCAGAGAGGTCCACAGATGTGCCCAAGTCACCCAGATGGTACGTGACATAACTAACTAGCTTGTGTATGCATATCTTCCTAAAGAAAGGGTGATTTCAAGACTCCCCTCAGCTGACCTGCAGCCTCGCTGACTTCTCTGGGCTTTCTCTGGGACCTGTGGGCTCTCTGGGGTGATAGTAGGAGCATGCCTGGTTTCCCTGGACATCTGGATCCTCTATGGGGGAGTCAGCTGGGTCATTTGGCAAGGTCCGAGAGTGCATTTCCTTTCTCTCTGCTTGTCATGTCCAGATCATTGGTCTCTGATGTCCCCCATTCCTTGAAGGCCACATGGCTTCCTGGTAAATCTTCAAGACTCAGAGTTCCCATCTCACTTTGAGTTTATCTCAGCTGGACTGGTGGATCTAGGGGAGCATAATGGCTTTATTTATTTATTTTATTTTGAGACAGGGTCTGACCGTAACATGGACTGGTAGATTAGACTGACCTGGAACTCCCAGACACCTGCCTGCCTCTACCTCCCAAGTGCTGAGATGAAGGGAATATACCAGCACGCAGACCTGGCAATAGGCATTTATTAAGCATCTTTTGTGTGCCAGTGGTCCTGGAGAGACACTGCCTGCCTGCTTTGTTGTGAACTCTTGGGTGAACAGGATGTACTTTGTTTTACTCCAATGCCTGGAAGCCACTTTGGGCTTAATTAAGCTAATTAGGTATGGACACTAGTTATTGATCCCTGGAAGGGACCTAGTGGAGTCAAAGTGGCCACAGTGTGAGTTCCCCAGGGTGCCTGTGTCAACTGTGACAATCCACATGTTTACTCTGGGGAGGCCTCTTAAAGAGGGGCCTCTTTCACCTACCTCTGACATGTTTGTAGCACTCTGATGGCCTTCTCCCTTTAGGACATCGATGGTCTGTCTGCTGCAGGGACCCAGCATAGATCTCTGAATACCTTGGCTTACCTCCAAGGGACCTCCATGTCCTCCATGCTCCCCCCTTTCCCCTGACCCTCCCACCTGGTACTGTTTGTCTCTTCCCTGTGTTTTTCCTTTTGTGCCCATCACAAGTTTACTTACTCACCTCCTTCCAGCCTGGTTCTGGTTCTTTTTGTTTGTTTGTTTGAGACAGGGTTTCTCTGTGTAGCCATGGCTGTCCTGTAATTTGCTCTGTAGATCAGGTTGACCTAGAACTCAGAGATTTGCCTGCCTCTGCCTGCCAAGTGGGATTAAAAATATGTGCCACCACTGCCCAGCTCCAGCTTGGTTCTTTACCTCAGCTGGTTTAGGGGCCTCTTCCTCTTCCAGGAATCTTCCTTGACTGCCCTTTCCTGTCCTGAGCCTTGTTCTGGGCTAACTCTGCTCAGGTGCATGTCTCTAGTGTTGTACTTTCCACACTCTGTCTTCCCACGAAAACCCCTTGCCACCTGCTCACCTGGACTCAGGTCCTGGGGATTTAGATCATGAAGGGTGTTGCCACCGAGTGTGGTCTTGGGTCCTCAAGGATGTAATCCTCTCCAGGCAGGGCTGCATCCTTGCTGACTCCCTTCAGCCTGGCCTCCCGTGCAGAGCGACATTCTTCCCTTTTACTTTTCTTCAAGGAATAATTCCTCTGCCTGGCTCCATGTCACAGGGGTGGGAGGAGCAGGAGGGGAGCAGGCTGGCCGGTGTTCCCATGAAGTCTCGGCAAGCCAGGGCAGCCAGTGGGTATGGATGAAATGTTTTCTGATTGAGAAAGAAGCCGTTGGACAGATACCCAGTTCCTTGAGTGTATGAGTGGAGATTCTGTTGGAGAGGGTGAGACTCAAGACATAGGGGTTTGGGGAAGAAGAGAAGGGAAAGCTGATTCTCAAGGAAGCCAGGCAGACTAAAAAAGATTTATTCATGGTTTTGTGTGTGTGTGTGTGTGTGTGTGTGTGCAAGAGTACAGATGTCCTGGAGATCAAAAGAGAGTATTCAGTCCCTTGGAGCTGGAGTTACATACAGCCAATTTTGAGTTGCCTGATGATGTGGGTGCTGGGAACCAAACTCGGGTCCTCTGGAAAAACAGCAAGTGTGGCTTAACCAGTGAGCCATCTTTCCAGCCTCAAGCCTGGCACTTTTCCATTCTGAGAATGGCTCTGACTCCTGGCCATTGCGTAGTTCATACCACTTCCTTGTGGACCTCTGAGGGTACTCATGCCCCTAACGTCCAGTGCATTCCAACAAATGTGCATGCTGTCACTACAGCACAGCTGTCTGTATCAGAGGCAGTGACTACAGGCAAGCCACCCAGGTGTCCTTTTTAAGTCCTTTCTGGCAGAGGTGACCTGGGATCTTCAGCTTCATCTCTCTGCCCTAAGCCTCTTCCAGACCTTCTTTCATTGGTCTCTAGGCCAGGGTGTAGGCTCCCTGGATTTGGGTTTGCCTGATGCCTCAGGATTAGACTCAGGCTGTGTACCTGCTACACAGCAGGTGGCCCAAGGCTCACCCTTGCCTGTTGACTGGGGATGTTGGAGTTTAACTACTTGGTTATTGGGGAACCTAGGTTTTAAGGAGGGCTTTGAGAAGAGGTAAATATTGATTTCGCCTCTCCCTCCCCCTCTCCTCTCTCCCTCTCTCCTCTCCCCACTTCTTTCTGTCTTCCCACCCAGCATGGGTTATGTTTCCTGTTTTATTCTAATCTGCTACAACCATTATTTACCTCGGTGCTCACATTGTCTGAGGCGACAGTGGGAACTGGTCCAGGTTGGCGTCTGTATATCTCTGGCACACTCCCAGTCATTCTGGGAGCATCGCTGACTTGCTGGCACAAGATGTTCTAGGCTCATCTGCGTGTTCCTTTGTCCTAGCTCAGGAGTTGGCCTCTGCTTCAGTGGATGTAGTTCCTTGGTAGGCGAGGGGTCTACAGAGACCAAGATGAGGAAGGCTGTGCCTAGGACTCCTGGGTCTTCTTAAAGATTACCTGGGTAGATGCATGTGAAAGCACACATGTATATGTGTGTCTGTGCATGTCTGTGTATGCACGCATTCTGTGCGTATTTGTGTTCTATATATGTTAATGCTGCCAATGCTGAGTTCTATCTAGGTTTACTAGGACTGGAGAGATGGTTCTGTGGTTAAGAGCGCCTGAGTTGGAATTCCAGCACCTGTGTGGGATGGCTTACAAGGGCTTATTATTCCAGCTCCTGGGGATCCAACATCCTTTACTGGCCTCTGCAGGTAGCTGGATACATGAAAACGCACACACTGCACACACATACACACACACACACACACACACGCCATACACAAACACTGTCTCTCACATACACGTGATAAAAAGGTCTTTAGATGTATACATTCTTGGTGGTCATAACAAAAGTAACAAATGTTTAATAGTAATTTAAATCCCCTCTCCCCCAACTCTGCTCTTTTCTTTTGGAGACAGTCTCACTGTATGGTCCTGGCTGCCCTGGAACTCACGGTCTAGACCAGACTGGCCTCGAACTCACAGAGATCCATCTGCCTCTATCTCCTGAGTGCTGGATTTAAAGGCGTGCTCCACCACTCCTGGAACAAAGTTGTTTATTATTATTATTATTATGTGTGTATATGGCGTGCATGTGGGTAGGCATACCACTGTGTGTGTATGGAGACAACTTTGTGGAGGTGGTTCTCTCCTTCTACAGTTACCTGCTGTGTTCCAGGGATAGAGCTCAGGTCGCCAGGCTTGCGCAACAAGCGCCTTTACCCCCTTAGCCATCTTGCCTACTCTGTAACACTAATTTTAATGATATATTTTACTTAGGTTATGCAGTTTTCGCAGAACACCCCTGAGAGGGTGAAAGTCAAATCTTTTTGGGGTTGAGATGTATAGAACCCAGCTTCCTGCAGGGAAGGTGAGGGGCGTGGAGTGTCTGAAGGACTCCTTGGGGCACAGGTAGTGGGAACAAAGTGGGAGAAGTGATTCGGGGGTGCTAGTGTGTCTGCATGGCACTGTTTGTGATGCTCAGGGCGGCTGCAGTGTCTGGGTCTTGCTGAGAACTCAAGTGCAGGACTTCAGGCAACATCGCCCCTAGGCCTGGGTCTGATATCTGCCCAGCAGACCGTGCGAACATCAAGCAGCGTCTGCTGAAGGGCAGACACGCTCAGCACTGGCGTGAACTGTTTGTGTAGTGTTTGTCAATTAAAAAAAATAACCTGGCTTGCTTGCTATCCAGGGTGCTTGTGAGAGGCAGTTGAGGGCCAAGTTGGAGGCCTTTGTGAAGAAATGCCTGTCCCTGCTTTGCTCCCTGGGGACATAAGCTCAGTGAGCTGGGAATGGGGGGCGGGGAGCTGTCAGGCTGTGCCCTTACTTGTGAGGGACCTGACAAGGAAAGTGTTCCCTCCAACCCTAGTTCTCAGATGAGTTCTTTCTTGCTTTGGGGGTTGGGTAATCCAAGATGTCCCTACCCCGAAGGAAGCGCTTATCCTTTCAGAAGCCTTGGGGCCTCTGGGCAGTTGGCAATGTGATCTCTCTTTTGAAAAATTGTTGTTTGTTTTTTTACTTATGTGTGTGTGTATGCCCATGTGTACAGGTGCCTGTGGAGGCCAGAGTGGGTGTCTGATCTTCTGGAGTGGGCGTTGCAGCTGGCCTGTGTGAGAGCAAGTTCTCTTAACCACGGAGCTATTCCTCTAGCCCCCCTGATGCCTCTTTTGAAGACACTCATGAGAAAACCTTTGTCACCTGACCCGTTCCTTTTGTCTCTGTGTCCAGAAGATGTCTGTGGGTCCAGGAGCACAAACTCAGAACAGAGACAGTGCAGAGTGACGGGCTGGGTGGGTGGGTGGGGCTGGTGGCTGATGTACAGGACCTTGTGTTAAGCGGGTGCAGGTCATAATCTCCCCAGTTAGGCCCCCTCCCCTTACCTGGCTTCCCTCCCCACATTCCTTGAAAACATCTTTTTCTCCCACACCATAGCCTGGCCATCCATCTTTCTCCTGGAGCAGGGTAATCAGTGTTTTCTGTCAACTTAAATGGGAATATTTTAGACCTCATGGGCCAGGTAGCCTCTGTTGTACCCACCCCCCCAACTCTGCCCTTGTAGCAGGAAGCTGTAGCTGTTCCTGGTCTCTGAACTGAGAGCCAGGCTGTGCTCCGGTACAATATGTTTATGGAGTTAGAAGTTTGAATTTTATAAGGTATTCATTTCAGCCCTTAAAATATAACTTTTATTAGGAGCCGAGAATGTAGCTTGGTGGCGTTTGCCAGGCCCTGGGTTCCATCCCTAGCACCACAGTTCGTTCTCTCTCTCTCTCTCTCTCTCTCTCTCTCTCTCTTTCTTTCTCCCCTACCTTCCTTAGCTTGTAGGATGTACGCTGGCACAGGCCTGACATACCAGTTACTTGAAATGCTGAGGGAGGGGATCACAACTTTAAGGCTGTCTGGCTACTTACTGAGACTCTGTCTTAGAGAGTATAGGGGCTAAGAATATAGCTTAGTGATAGAGGACTTGTTTAACATATACAGAGCCCTAGGGTTTATCGCTACTGCAAGTCATGTAAGACCAAGGGTTGGGACTTGTAAGACCAGCATCCACCAGGCTTTTAATCCCAGCACTTGGGAGGCAGAGGCAGGAGGATACAGGGCAGTCAGGGATACACAGAGAAACTCTGTCTCAAAAAACCAAAATAAATTAAAAAAAAAATCAGCATCTATACATGGGGAACTGAGAGTCCCAGGGCCTGCTGACCTCTGCTTCAGGTCATTCCCTTCTGCCCTGGTTGGTTTCTTTCTCAACTTGACACAAGCTAGGGTCATCTGGGAAAAGGACTCTCAGTTGAGGAAATGCCTCAGTCAGATGGCCTGCAGGGAAGCCTGTAGTGTGTTTTTCTCTTGATTAATGACTGACATTGGATGGTCCAGGTCAGCCCTCTGTGGGCAGTGCCATCCCTGGGCGGTGGTCCCGGGGTGTTTAAGAAAGCAGGCTGAGCAAACCAAGGGGATCTACTCAGTGAGCTTTGCTTCAGTTCCTACCTTCAGGCTCCGGCCTTGGCTTCCACCGAGGATGGACTATAACCTGTAAGCCAAATAAACCCAAGTTGTTTTTTGGTCACGGTGTTTTGTTTATCTTAGCAGTAGAAACCTAAGACACACCTTCCCAGCAGTTCCCGGAGTCCAGCTGGTCCTTCAGCCCATTTGCACTTCCCTATCCTGAGGCTCACCTGGTGTCAGGTATCTCTCGGGCACCTGGTGCTTGAACTAAGCCTCTGGCTGCCTCCTGTGGCTTCCCACTTCCTGGTCAGGTACCAGATAGTCCCTCTCCAACCTTACCCTTTCTTTTTGTCCTGCTTTCATATCTCCCCAGGTCAGGTCAGAGGATTGGGGGGCGGGGACTGGAGAGGGGCCCGATGGGGCCCTTCACCCCACACCGGCTCCTCTCTGTCCTGCTCTTTGCTGCTGGTCTCCATACTTCATTTTGTGCCAAAAACCCTTGACAAGCTTGTCTAACAGGAAGTGCTGGACAAGAGCAAAATGCTGACCTGTTTTTTTCTTGTTTCCCTGATGACCTCGGTCCTCGAGGTCAGTTAGAGCCCTCAGTAAAGTGTCCTCGATGTGGAAGCCAGTCTGGTGAGGGTCCTTTGAACTCGGTTTCCTTACCTGAAATAGGATGGCAGCCCTCTCACCCCTAGACTCTCAGGAGGATATTGTGGGAGATGTATGCCAGGCAGCAGGCTTGGCTGCCTTATTTTATTGCTGCTTACTCCCGTGGTACCCAGATCTGTGCCGCATTGGACAGCTACCTTCCTTTCCCGCCTCCTTCCCTCCCCACCAGTGCCCAGCTGCAGGCCACCTGAGGAGGAGGCTCCTCTGGTCTTGTGTTCCTGGGTGAAGTCTGAGATGACCGAAAGGGCGTTCTGCTCTGTTTCTGTGGCTTCTTGGGCAGGAAGTTTTGGACTGGATGGGCAGGAGATGAACACACATCATTTCTGCTGTTAGTGTGTTTCAGAGTTGCACCAGCCCTCAGCCCAGAGTGGCTGGGTTGCAACTAGCCAGGGGGGATGGGAGAGGGCCTCCCGGAAGAGATGGTGCTTGAAAACGGGATGCTTTTTGTAGCTCACCCTGAGATAGGGGCTATCCAGAGAGGGGGCGTGGTGTAGACAGCAGCTTGGAGGCTCCTCCACCCTGTGCCTCTTCCTAGATCATGGGGTTCTCCATGAATCTATATCCCAGAGGTAGGCAAGACACGGGTGGGTGGGATGCTGGTGACCCAAGTGAGGCCATTGGTTGTGTCTATCCTCACTGCCTGGCAGGTGTGTTCCCCTGGCTGCAGGCAATAAGCTGAGCCTTGGAGAGATGGGCAGTTTGGAACATCACAGGACTGGCGGCCTGTCTCAGGGCCAGTTGGAGATTGGGTGTGGGGGAGACCAACCAGGGCAGGACCCCAGTAGCCTGGGGAAGTAGCATTTGAGGGTAGGCTCTTTTGCTTTGGCCAGCATGGGGGCTGTAGACTGGTGAGCGAGAGCTGTCAGCTCTGTCCTGTGAATTTATTTATTTATTTTTAAAACCATTGATTTGTTTTTAAACCATTTGTGTGCATCTGGTGCATGTGGAGGCCAGAAGAGGATGTGGAATTGAGGGCAGTTGTGGACTTCCATGTGGATGCTGGGAACTGGACCCAGGCCTTCTGAAGGGCAGTCAGTGCTCTTAACTGCTGAGCCATTTCTCTAGCCCTCCAGGGCGCATTCATTTCTTGACCACCCAGGCACTGAGCTGGGTGGCTCGGGTCTTTTTAATGGCTGAGGGAAGAAGAGGTGAGGGGTCAGCTGAGGTCCTACAGCTGTGTGGGGACCCACACTTCTCACCAGTTAGGTCAGGCCTCCTGCCTCTGAACTCCACTGTCTTCTGTCCTGACTCTGCTGGCGAGCCTGCAAGACTTTTGGCAAGGTCCTCAGGCTGGTGGGGGGGGTGGGATGCCAGAAAGTCAGTGACTGAATCCAAAGGTGGCCTCAGAGCTGGCTGACCTAGCAGCCTCTATCCTGGCTACATGGCTTTCTGGCCTATCCTTTACCTGTTTCCAGGTGGTGGGGAGGGGACTCACCTGGTCACTTACTCAACCCTATTTACCAAACATCTGCCATTGGGCATTGGGCTGCAGAGATACCTCTGTATGACGACCTGATGAATAGAGAAGGAAGCTGGCAGGAAGCTGGGGCTGGACCCTGCTACCCATACGGCCTTCAGGCTGGCCTCCTGGTCAGGTGATGGTGACCTCTTGCCTTCTTGTGTTTCTTGGGAAGTTCATGTGCCCAGATGTTTCAGCTTCGCCACACCAGCAAACAAGCAGGAGTTTAAGGGCGCGGCTGGGGCCTGCTGGGGAGTGTGGGCTCAGGGCAATGCACTTCACTGTCTTCACTGGGCTCCTGTCTGCCAGGAGTAGCTGTGACTCTTGCCTTTGTGTTTCTGCACACGGAAGTCTCCTGTGCACTCCTCCCGCCTGTCAACATCCTCTGTGGAGTATAGCCTTGCCACATCCGCTCCTTCTCCCAGGGCTGGGATCCTAGACCCCACCCACTCACACAGAGCTGACCTTATGCAGACTACTGGGGACCTACTGGCGGCTCCATTCTGGGCACTTGGGCAGGGTGTGGCTGCAGGCATGTCTCTAGGTGGATACCAGTGGAGCCCTGGACCCTCTTAGCCCAAGTCTGATTCCTGCCGTACCACTTCTTGCAGATAATATATCTTTTTGACTGTTGATTTTGAGCCTTGCTTCCTCATTCTCTGAGAGGGCTTTGTGAGAGCCACTGAATAGAGTTTGGCTGAGGACTGATTGAAGGTAGCAGAGGGAAGTCACAGCTGTGAGGACCATCCGGACCTGGGAGGAGGGCTTTGTAGATCGGGTACCCCTACATCCCTTGCAGACTTGGAGCTGAGATTCCTCCCACTCAGCTGCTAACAGACCCAACAGAACTGAGTCAACTCAGGGCCTCTTGCTTGGCCCTAGTCATCCCCTGCCAACCCCCTCCCCCCAGCAAGGCTGAGTTTACACTCTGCCTGTGATTCCCCCTTCCCTGAGCACCCAGGGGCCCCCTGACCGCATAGTATTCTGTAGTTGTCACTGTCTTGGCTTCTGGATCCAAAAGATAAACAAGAATAGCAAACTCTGCAGTGGCGAGGAGGCGACAGGTCCGTGCCGAGGCTTGCTTGACCCTGGGCCAGACCTGACTGAGATTTCCTGAAGCCTGCCAGCCGCGGATTCACAAGGACAGACCAGGCTACAAACAGTGTTCTGTGCTGTGTGTTTGCCACTCTTTATAGAGTTTGTGTAAGGATTAAAAGAATTTTTATAGGCCTGCTCCAGCTCTGGAGCCAACTCAAACCTGAAGCCGTTACTATCCCTCCTGGCTCCTTTTCCGCACCTTTGGTTGTAGGGGCAGTGCTGTCATGGGGTCCCCTGTCCCTCCACTTGCTAAGCCATGGCTTTTCCAGGACCACAGCACTTACCCCCACTCCCCGCTCCCCTTTGCCATCTGCTTAGGGTGTGGTGAGCTGCTTGCTCATCTTCTTTCATTAGCTGACCTCTCAAAACGTTGCTGTCGCCACCTTGGAGGGCATGTATTACCCATCAAGCCTTTCGGTGGCTGCATTGGGAGGGTTCTGAGGTAGGAGCTGGGAATGATCTTCCAGGATCAGAAGCCTGTACTCCTCAGGTACCCCAGTTGCCTTTCTGTTCCCTGTGCCTCCCCAGCCCTCCCTCCACTGGTCTCTGTTTTAAATGTGGTGTCTCTTACACTGCATTTGCAGGGAAGCTCTTTTGATTCTCATAGTTGTCTTACACTGGAGCACACAGGCAGGCACAGGTGGTGTGGCCTTTGGAGTGTGACTTAGGACTTCATTTGTTGGCTAATGAGAGGAGCTGTGTGGTGTTGAGTCACCTCTTGAGTCTCACTGCTATGAGACGCTTCATCTTAGCTGTCCCCTCTTGATTCCAGAGCCTTATTCCTGCTGGCACTGGCACCCTAGAGGTCTGAGGCTCCCATCCCATTGTTTCTTCTTCTTCTTCTTCTTCTTCTTCTTCTTCTTCTTCTTCTTCTTCTTCTTCTTCTTCTTCTTCCCCCCCTTCTTCTTCCCCTTCTTCTTCCCCTTCTTCTTCCCCTTCTTCCCCTCCTTCTTCCCCTCCTTCTTCCCCTCCTTCTTCCCCTCCTTCTTCCCCTCCTTCTTCCCCTCCTTCTTCCCCTCCTTCTTCCCCTCCTTCTTCCCCTCCTTCTTCCCCTCCTTCTTCCCCTCCTTCTTCCCCTCCTTCTTCCCCTTCCCCTTCTTCTTCTTCTTCTTCTTCTTCTTCTTCTTCTTCTTCTTCTTCTTCTTCTTCATTTTTTTATTGATATTTATTGAGCTCTACATTTTTCTCTGCTCCCCTCCCTGCCTTTTCCCTTCCCCCTTTAACCCTCCCCCAAGGTCCCCATGCTCTCAATTTACTCAGGAGATCTTGTCTTTTTCTACTTTCTACTTCCCATGTAGATTAGATCTATATAAGTCTCTCTTAGTGTCCGTATTGTTGTCTGAGTTTTCTGGGATTGTGGTTTGTAGGCTGGCTTTCTTTGCTTTATGTTTAAAAACCACCTATGAGTAAGTACATGTGATAATTTTCTTTCTGTGTCTGGGTTACCTCACTCAAAATAATGTTTTCTAGTTCCATCCATTTTTCTGCAAAATTCAAGCTGTTGTTATTTTTTTCTGCTGTGTAGGACTCCATTGTGTAAATGTACCACATTTTTTTTAAAATCCATTCTTTGATCCAGGGACATTTAGGTTGTTTCCAGGTTCTGGCTATGACAAACAAAGCTGCTATGAACATGGTTGAGCACATGTCCTTGTGGCACGATTGAGCATCCTTTGGATATATACCCAAAAGTGGTATTGCTGGGTCTTGAGGAAGGTTGTTTCCTAATTTTCTGAGAAATCGTCACACTGACATACAAAGGGGTTGTACCAGCTTGCATTCCCACAGCAACGCAGGAGTGTTCCCTTTTCCTCACAACCTCTCCAGCATAAGTTGTCATCAGTGTTTTTGATCTTGGCCATTCTTACAGGTGTAAGATGGAATCTCAGAGTTGTTTTGATTTGTATTTCTCTGATGACTAAGGATGTTGAACATTTCCTTAAGTGTCTTTCAGCCATTTTAGATTCCTCTGTTGAGAGTTCTCTGTTTAGGTTTGTACTCCATTTTTTTTTATTGGATTATGTGATCTTTTGGTGTCCAATTTCTTGAGTTCTTTATATATTTTAGAGATCAGACCTCTGTCTGATGTGGGGTTAGTGAAGATCTTTTCCCATTCTGTAGGCTGTTGTTTTGTCTCGTTGACCGTGTCCTTTGCTTTACAGAAGCTTTTCAGTTTTAGGAGATCCCATTTATTAATTGTTTCTCTCAGTGTCTGTGCTGCTGGGATTTTATTTAGGAAGTGGTTCCCTGTGCCAATGTGTTCAAGTGTACTTCCCACTTTCTCTTCTATAAGGTTCAGTGTGGCTGGCTTTATGTTGAGGTCTTTGATCCATTTGGACTTGAGTTTCGTGCATTGTAATAGATATGGGTCTATTTTCATTTTTCTACATGTTAATATCCAGTTATGCCAGCACCACTTGTTAAATATGCTTTCTTTTTTCCATTTGATATTTTTTGCTTCTTTATCAAATATCATGTTTCTTCTTCTTCTTCTTCTTCTTCTTCTTCTTCTTCTTCTTCTTCTTCTTCTTCTTCTCCTCACCCTTCCCCCCCGCCCCCCAACCCCATCTTGTTTTCTACCCTCAGTGGGATGCAGAGGTTTGTGGTCATATAAGATCATGGGTTCCCTGTCTCTCAACTGTGTAAGAGGGTAATCTGCCCAAGACCATTGGATCATATTCCCTGGTGTAAAGGCAGCTGGACAGGTATAGTCTAGCCACATGACATGTCCCCCTCACTGAGGTGTGTGTGTGTGTGTGTAAGGCTCTGGTTCCTTATGCCCATTCATCCCTGTCCTGAGACCCGCCTTTCCTTTGCCCAGGTTCTTCTCACTCCTTATCCTTCTTTCCATCCAGTCCTTAATGTATTCATTTGGCAGTTGGGAGAGGAGGAGCCACAGCTGCTTTGATGAAAGAAAACACTCCTTTATGGATCTGGGCTGTTGGTACCTCTTGGTGATATATTGCTCTACACAGGCTGACCCAGGGCACCCGTCTCCACCCTGAAATGTCCCTTCCCCTTTGCTTGTTTGCACCCCAGAGCACACAAGAAGCCTGTCTGAGGCAGGGCAGTCGTGGAGACTAGCAGACTGCTGTGCTTCCCCAGGCCTCAGTTCCCCCATTGATTCAGTTGCAGGGCAGCTTCCAGCTCCGGTAAGCTCACCTTTCCACCCTCTTCCCTCTGTTGTTTTATCTGTTTATTTGAGGCAGCCTTTTATAGCTGTGTGGCTGAGGATGACCTTGAACTCCTGATTCTTCCGCCTCTGCCTGCCAAGTGCTGGGATAACAGGATAACTCTTCTTGCCTTTCTCAAGCCTTCCACAAGCCTTCCTCGAGGTCTGAGCCCCTTCTCCCACTGAGGCTGCATTCCTGCCGAGCAGGTTGGGTGGGTGCCCCTGGGCAGCTGTCTGGGAATTCCATAGGATTCCCCTCTCAATCTCTAGAAGCCTGGAGACAGCTTCCCCTCAATGCTGTCTCTGTCATCCACCCTCAGCCTGCACCTGCTACATGCGCCCTCCCCCAGCTGTCTGTCTTCCCTTAGGAAGAGAGCAAGAGGCCCCTCTTCCCAACTCCTTCCTTCCAAGATCTGGGGCCAGACTCCACATAAACGATGAAGAAGGAAGGGTATCCCAGTGGGTGCAACTCTGGGGCCCTGTGCTTCCGACTGTGAAAAGGGATCATCTTGTCTCCCACTTGCCTCCTAGGGGGAGTAGGAAGAAGACTTGAATGGCGTGTGAAGTAGCTTGCCTTTGCCCAGAGCTGCTGTCTGGTGTGTGTAATTACTCTCGTGGTGAGCCGCCCTGCCCTGCCAATGACTCTTCAGCTCCTAGCCGGAGCTCCGTGCTCTGGTTGACAAGTCTCCTCTTCAGCTGCTCCTAGAGGTGGGGCACGTTCCTGTGGGAGCGAGGCAGCCGCTGCTCCAGCTGCAGCTGTCTGCCCCCCCACGCTTCCCCCCCCACTCCTCCCCCCCTGGGGGGGTCAAGCTCTGACAGTGACTGCTTTTAATAATGACGTGGCTCTTTGAGTGAATCTCAGTTTTTCCGAGATTAGTTTATGACGTAATGTCCTTGTACCCCACCCTGGAGCCCAGACCTGCCTTGGCATTTTTGGGAATGTGGCCGTTTGAGACTTACGGTGCAGATTTGGATGGTGGGACACGTGAGCTTCCGGTTTGTTTGTTTAGCAGGTGCTGAGAATGCATCGTAAGCAGAGGGTGGGGAGTGATAAACCTTGGCTGTGAGCTCCTCACCTCTGTTGTATGTTACGTGTGTGCACACATGTGCACACACACACAGACACACACACACACACAGACACACACACACAGACACACACACAGACACACACTAAGGCTTGGCTGCTTTGTGCCGTGGACTTTCCAGGAGTGAGGTTCCTGGGATGAGGGTAGGTGGGACTGAGTCATGGAGGACTCTGGGTTCTGGAGGTCAGTGTGATGTGCTGCTCCCAGACCCAGTGCCTGTCTGTATCTTATTAGGCTGGGAAGTGTAATTCATGCCCCCCTGGTTGTTTTGGGGTGTGTGTCTGCTCAGGGCTCTGCGAACCTCATTTTGCTCACCGAGCTGTCTGTCCTATTGATGCTAGCGGATGAGGATTTGTCCGTTCTGTTGGGGGATGCTGACTACCTCCCTGTTGAAAGCTAGGTTGCCCAGGTGGCAGACAGCCGTGGAGGAGGCCTCCTGATTGGGCTTCTGGGAATAGCTGGGGGCCGCGGCTCAGCCCATTTCTTCGTCCAGCTGAATGGTTCGTCTTTCCTCCTTCTCTCCCCCTGGTACTTGGCTCTACACGGTACCTGGTCCTCCTGAATGAATTGTGATCCTCCCAGGTAGCATGGAAAATGGCCATCGTTGGCAGGAGGCCAGCTGTCACAGCCACAGCTTGCTGTCCCCAGCAGAGAGTCTCTAGCCCTCAGTCTTCCTTGGCTTTGTCTTCTGGTTCTTGGCGTGTCAGCTGACCCCTGGGCCTCTTCCTCATAGGTGGGCAGCTAGGTAGACCATCCAGCTAGGATTGTGCGTCACGACTGAGGACACAGCCCAGGTGCTTGCCTCTGTCGAGTCCTTGGACCCAGCGAGATGCCTGCCGTACTGCCTGTCCAGGACAGTTCTGGAGATTTCCAAGATGGTTCTAATGAGTCACTGAGTGGTCGTAAGGTGGACCCAGCACAGCACGGGGTCTTCCCTGCCTCTTTGGGATACAGTTTGAAAAGCTTTGGAAACTGAGGCTGAGCTCTGAGAACCCGCTTGAGTTCACATCAGAATGTGGCACTGAAAACTGGCTCCATAACACACACTTAAAGGCTTAGTGCCCGCTCCGGGAGGGAGGCTCCTCTGCTTCCTAAGATGAGGGATTTGTATCCTTCGTTGCCATCCATAATTCATGTGTTGGAGCCCTCTCTCTCTCTTTTTTCCTCCCTCTCTCAACTCATGTGTATAATAACCCCCCCCCCCAAAAAAAAGGAACATAGAATGTCTACACATCACTCCCTCCCTTTTCATGCAAATAAACCTTGGGAGAAATTGGCCTGTCATCTCCTTGGGTGTATTTTGTGGTAATTTAGCTGCTAAACGAAACATCTGTTAGCCAGCCAGGCCCAGGGAGAACAGGGCTCTAGATTGCACAGATGAGCAGGGAAGTCATTTGTGTTTACTTTTACTGGGGAGTGGCTTGCAGGCAGTGGGGTTGGGGTGGGACTAACACCCAGAGGCCAGGGTGCAGGGTGGGGGTGGGGAAACTAAAACGTTTGCACTCAGCCCCTTGGGTCCCTGAGGACAAGGGCCCACTTCCTTTCTGCGGCTGGGTCAGAACTTGTGTTGGGCTATGTATGGTTGGGACTCTGGGAAGAAGCTGCCCCTGTCTCTGCAGCTTCATGTGAGTCTAAGGGACCCTTACACTCGGGTGGAGTTTTCTCCCATGGTGGTCCGAAGTACAAGGACCCTGAGCTCAGACTTGGCCCCACTGTGGACCTCGGCTTGTGTGCTTGTGCCCAAGGTTCCTACCTACCCCAGTGTCTATAGAAGGGGGACTGCTGTGGGACTAGGTAAGGCTCCCTCCCCAGTCTCAGGCCCTTGTGGATCACAGCCTGTGGCGCCCAGTAAGCACTCTGATTGGTTGCTTCCCATCCCCAGCTCTGGAAACTGCCTTCTTATATAATGTTTTGTCCAGGGGAGGGGTTGACAGTGAGTGCCTTGCTGTATGATATAATTGGGGCATCATACTTGTCTCTGTTGGGCACAGGTGGACCCTTAATGCCAATTTGAGGTGAGTGAGAACTCGTTTTCCGTTTGAGGGTTCTGTAGGTTCTGGGGACAGACTGAGGAAACACAGGCATGACTTCTCAAGTGGATAGTGGGGAGGAGGCTCAGGGCTGTAGGGGCTGTGGTTGCTGAGGCCAGGGGTGCAGACCACCCTGTATTTAGGGGAGATGACAGGAACTCCAAGCTACTGCCTTGAAGGATTCATGGCAGTGAGTAGGTGGTCATGTGGGTGCCTTCATCCTTGGGAGGGTCATGAGAAGGTAAGAATGTGTTCATATTTGGTTCTCGAAAGTTCTGCTGGAGGTTGGTCAGTTCGGTATGAGACAGCGTTGGGTCTATCTATGATGGATGGGCAGTGGATGTAAGCTGGGGAAAGAGAGGAACAGGCTATGAAGGAGTTTGTAAGAGGTGGATGAAGAAGAAGTCCCTGGTGTGGGGCTTGGGCAATGCCATGAATGCTAGGCTGGGTTCTGTCCTTAGGGTCAAGTGGCTGGTTGAGGGGACAGGGAAGGCCATGGTCTCCAGGGGCTGTTCTGAGCTTTTGGAGGGTGTGTGTGTGTGTGTGTGTGTGTGTGTGTGTGCGCGCGCATGCATTCATGCATACTTTTCTGTATGCAGAGGCCAATGGACAATAGTGTCTTCTTCAATCGTGTTCCACCTTATTTCACTTAACGGATGGCGTCACAGAGACAGACAAATATCCATCTTGGGTTTTTTTTTTTGTTGTTGTTGTTACAGGCTGCCTTGGCCTAGTAACAATAGCTCATTGGGTGCAGGTGTCTATAGACTTGAGTTCTATTCCTGGGACCCATACATGGTGCAAGGAGAGAACCAATTCCTATAAGCTGTCATCTGACTTCTGTCCATGAACCATAGCTCACATATATAAGCGTACATACACACTCAATAAATACAAAAATAAAATTGGGGAAAAAAACCCACGGCCTCTTACCTCACCTGGGATCCTCCTATCTCTGATTCCCTACTTTAATTTATATAAAATCAATCAACCAACCTATCCATCTATCATCTTTCTATCTATTCTCTCTCTCTCTTTCTCTCTCTCTTTTTAGATGGTCTTACTATTTAGCTCTGGCTGGCTTGGAACTTAGTATATAGACAGGAATAGCCCTAAATTCACAGAGATACGCCTGCCTCTGCCTCTTCAGTGCTGGGATTAAAGTAATGAGCTACCCACCCTGGGCCATTAGAAATTACTTTGATGTGTGAATGTGTGTGGATCCATGTGCATGTGTGTGCCTGGGTGTGCTTGTGGAGGCCAGAGGAGGCCATTAGGTGTCCAGTTCCATCACTCTCTGCCTACTGCTTTGAGACAGGGGCTCTCGATGAACCTGGAGCTAGGCTGGTAACTAGTGAGTCCAATTGATTCTCCCATTTCCGTTCCCTCCCGTGCTGGGGGGGGGTGGTCAAGACCACATCTTGCTTTAATGGTGCTGGAGAATGAACTCAGGTCTTCATGCTCGTGCAGCAAGTGCTTTACCCCCTGAGCCAACTCTTCCCTACTCTTCAATGTTGGTGTTGGGGAT
Organism: Microtus oregoni; assembly: GCF_018167655.1. Lineage (NCBI taxonomy): Eukaryota > Metazoa > Chordata > Mammalia > Rodentia > Cricetidae > Microtus > Microtus oregoni. The sequence continues at coordinate 11,231,561 of NW_024543084.1, read as the reverse complement.
CAAACTCGGTTCCTCATGCTTTTACGGCAAGCATTTCAGTGACTGAGCTGTTTCCCGTTTCTTTATTGACCTTTGTGTGTGTGTGTGTGTGTGTGTGTTGTTGTTGTACAAAGCAATGGATTTTCAGTCTGGCATTTGTGTACATGCACGGCTTTGCTTTTATCTTTCTTCCCTTGGTAGGGCCGTGTTTACTGGACTCAAGAGCTAGCGGTGTAGCTGGGCATAGGGGCACATGCCTTTAATGCCACCCAGTACCAGAGAGGCAGAGGCAGGCAGTTCTCTTGAGTTCCAGGACAGCTTGGTCTACAGAGCAAATTCCAGGAAAGCCAGGGTTACACAGAGAAACCCTGTCTCAAAAAACAAACAGAAACTAAAACCAAACCAAAGCAAACAAAAGATGGTGGCATGATGCTAGCTCAGTTGGTGTGTGTGTGTGTGTGTGTGTGTGTGTGTGTGCGCGCGCGCGCGCACGCATTCAGGCATAGTAACCACTTGCAGAGCCAAGGAGCTGGCTGTCAGTGGTGGGACTCATCTCTGGATTCTTCCATCCGTTTGAACTAACAGTTTTGCATCCAGGTTGCAGTTCAGTCAGGTCATAGCAGGTGTGAACTACCGCTGCCTGTAGGTGCAAGCTGTCGCTCTCTGTAGGTATAAAATGGGCCTTCGGCTCCAGTTCCCAGGTGAAGGGCTCCTCCCCTGCGTGTTGGTTCATTGATAGTGACAAGGTGGCACTTTGCAGAGCCCAGCCAAGCAGACTGAAAACTCAGAATAGCTTATCTGTTGTTTTTAAAGTGAGTGTTGATTATGAACGGAGTGGTTTTTCTTAAAAAGGACATTGCCTTAAATTGATTTTCGGGGCCTCTTTTATTGCTATTGATCCAGCAAAGCTTCAGTCGGGAAACAAGCTCACAGTGGCTCTGCTGAGACTCACTTGATAGCCTCATTGATGTCACAGGGAGAAGCATTTGCTAAGACTGGGGTGACCATACCTGGTCATGAGCCCAGAACTGGCCACATGGGCTGAGCCTGTCCTGCTGCGGTGGACCTGGAGCCAGCCTGGACTGAAGGATAGCATACGTGTTGTTATCCAACACTGAGTGTCAGGAGTAAAGACTGAAGGGGGCCCAGCCATCTCCTTCCATATCTGGAGCCCAGGCTGTGTAGTAGAGAAGTCTCTGGTTAGAGGTGATAGGCGCCTGTCCTGTGTGTCTCCAATCTCCAGGTGGTGTGAATGCTACCTTCTCCAGGGCATTGGTGATCCCAGGGATATGGGACAATGTGAGCCAAGGGCTTATCTTCTAGGCCCTCTACCAGCAGGGACCATGAGTGTTTATTACATGCCCTTAGTGAGCCTGAGCCTGGGACAGGGCTGCGATGGCTGTGTCCGCCCGAGTATCCCTTGCCCTCTTGGTCACTGAATCTCCCTCCCTCCACCCTGCTGCTTGTAGCCTGGGTCACCTAGGCTGCTGATTGCTGAGATTCAGGCTCCCCGATGAACATCAGTGATTTTCTCTCTTTTTCTCCTTCTCCTCCTCCTTTTTATTATTATTATCTCCCCCGCTTTGGTTTTTCGAGACAGGGTTTCTTTTGTATAGCCTTAGCAGTCCTGGGACTAGCTCCATAGACCAGGCTGGCCTCGAACTCATGAGATCTGCCTGTCTTTGCTCCCAAGTGCTGGGATTAAAGGCGTGTGCCACCACTGCCTTTTTTTATAGATCCTCTTGTTGCTGGGTCTCAGGGAGGAGTCACCCTTCCCTGACTTCACCCTTTGTTTCCCACCAGGTCTAGTGGAGTCCCCGGACACGTAGGGTGTACTGTCGTCATTTATGACCCCGAGTCTTGCCCCTCACCTTGGCCACCTTCTTTGTACTCTATGAAATGTCTTGGCTCCATGACAGCTGCTGACTGCTTGTTAGTCCCACATTGTCCCTATTGCTAGAGGTAATCAGGGCAAAATATGAGTGATCAGTAAAGCGATGCATGATAGCATTTGTTTTGGACCAAAGTGGATGAATCAAATCTCAGATCTCTCGACAAGGTTGGAGGGAAAAGAAGGCTTCATAAAAATATAAAGGAAAGAAAATCAGCCAGGAAAGAATGGTAAGAAACTGTTGAATGAGGGCATGAAGAGCGGTGGGAGGAGCGGTGGGAGGAGCGGTGGGAAACTGAAGGGTTACATTTGGTAACATTGAGTAAAATGAAAAGGAAGGTTGAAACAAACAAAACACTCAACTAGGATCTCTTGAAAGCCATCCACGGAATGAGAAGAATGGGTTGAGCTGATGGTGATGGGTTTTCGTCTCAGTTGCTTATCTAGGGGGCAGAGTTAGCGTTTGGAGGTCAGAGCCTCCGTGCTCCAGCTTTGCAGCTGCTTTGCTGCCCTGTGGAGCGGGAGGAGCCAGTGTGGAGCCCCAGGGCAATGTGGAGCTCCCAGTCTGCTTGTTCAAGCTCTGTCTGCCCTTGTGGAGGACTGAGGCCTTTGCAGTCAGGGGTGTTTATGAGGGCTTGAGGGGGTGACTGTGGTGAGCTGTTGACCCTTGCCTTTATCCTTGAGATGTTTTCTGGTTTTTCCAGACAGGGTTTCCCTGTGAAGCTTTGGAGCCTGTCCTGGAATTTGCTCTGTAGACCAGGCTGGCCTCAACTCATGGGAATCCACTCGCCTCTGCCTCCCAAGTGCTGGGATTAAAGGCATGCACCACCATTGCCCTGTGGGATGTGACTATTGAGAGTTCATTCAGTAGGGCTCGGTGATGGCTGAGGGGCACCGACTGATGCCTGTTGAGGAGAGGATGTCCCCAGAGCTGGGTTGGGAGAGACAATGCTGATCTTGGTGTGGATCTTCACGGGAGTGGAAATCAACGTGTTTTTGGGCAGGTGGGGTTCACAGGATGGGGACAGGTACCTGGTACTTCTGAGGACAGCAGTACTGCAGGGGACAGCTCACACTGGGCCAAGTCTGGATAGTGCCTAGTATATCTGCAAAAATTGGTCCTGGTTTAAGGGTACCTTTGAGGTTCCAGGATTTAAGATGTGAATGTCGATTTTTTTTTTCTGGTCTGTCTTGTCTCCCTGACACAATGTTCTCTTTTCTTTGTCTGGACGTGTTGTGTTGTCAGAGCTGCTCAAGAACATGGGTAGCAAGAGAGGAACAGCTTGGGATCCTTGGGCGGGGTGGGGGGATGGGAGGGGTAGGAGGGTGGGGGGGGATGGAGAGGGCAGGATTTGGGTAGAAGCAGAGGTGGAGCAGGAATATGGATAGAGCCTGGGTGGCCTCGAAGGCGAGCTGGGTCTGGATCCATGCCCCCGCAGCTGCTGCCTGGTATGGCAGGAGTTTGAGTGTCTCTCCCTGGTGACAGCAGTGGCAGGCTCCCCCTGTGCTCTTGATCAGGACCTCTGTCCTCTCAGAGAATGATCTGCTGCTTGCTGCTGTTGGGTTTCTGTTCTCCTGCTACCCCGGTTGCCCTGGGGATGGGGGCTGTGAGCATGCTCCGCTTCTCAGCACCTCTGAGTCGCTCTGCTGCTCTCTCACTTCCCTTGGTTGCTCCATCCCCGGCCCCCAAAATAACACCTGGGATGGGGCAGGGTAGGGTGGGGTTGCCATTCTCTCTGAAGGCAGACCAAGAGATTTTTTTTCATGCATGCCACAAAGTGGGACATGATGCAAATTTGATGGCCAAGTCAGTGAAGGGTGAGTGGACTGGGGAAAGTGGTGAGGAGCTGGGCCTGCTGTCCTGTGGGCTTAGCCAGAGGGTAAGATAATGGTAGCCCTGGAATGTGGCCAGGGAAGGACATCCCGGATGAGGGTCATAGTACAGGGTCCTCAGAGCTGTGCATGGTGTTTAAGGTAAAGGGGGGAGGGGTGCTTGGCGTTCTCTGTTTCTTGCTCTGCCTAAGGATGAGTTTTCTAGGGACCTGGAATTTGGACTCTTTGGCCCAGACATGGGTATTCCTTTGCTGGAAGGAACCCCCTCTCCTATGTGATGATGCATACCTTTAATGAGCCCAGCTGTCACCCTCCTGCACTTGACTGGAGGTGAGGCTGTGTAAACAGTCTGGGTGTCCACATGTAGGGAGACTGGAGGAAGAATGTTGGGCCCAGGCCAGGGCAACTACACCCACCTCCACGGTGAGCTAGGGGCACTGAGGTGCCAGTGAGGAGCTTCTGGACCCAACATCCGGTCACTTCTTGTGTCACCCCCAGCTCCAGGCTGGGCAAAGCACTGCAGCAGCTGGGGAGAGCGCCTCTGTGGTTCATGGCATTGTGGGACAAAGATGGCAAGTTCCTTGGAGTCCCTTCTCTCTCTTTGTCTAGGAGAGGTTGTTAATATATTGAGAGAAAAAGTAAAAACCCATCTTACCCAGGCTCCTCCCTTCCCCTTTCACAGGTGACAGGACCTGGGACCCTTCCTTAGCATACGCAACAGCCCAAAGTGCAAACCTGGGCTGCTGTGTCCCTGCTTTACCAAGGTGGCAGTGGCTATCCTAGCTCAGAACATGCGAGCAAGAACAGGAGGATGAGAAACCAGAATTCTTGGATGCCTTGACAGGAACTCTGGTTGACTGTGGGACCCAGGGTGCCCAGGGCAGATGGGAGGCTACTGTTAGTACTTCCTGCCCTTCTCATGACCTTGAGCAGATGGGGCCAGTACTGAAATACCAGCTTGGCCCAGCTTTCTTACCCTGCCCTCTGGGCCTGGGTGGCCCCTCACATGCTGGGCTTCTTTGTACTGGGGCCTGCGGGTCAGTCTGCAGCTGTGAACATTTCTGACCTTGGCTGGCCCACCTGTTTCCCTGGCATCAGTGGAACCCTGTCCCCTCTCCACTGCTTGGGTGCAGGGGCGCTGAGGGGCCTGGAGCTAGTGGGACTGGAATTTCTGGAAAGTCAAGTGTTTCGCTGACTGTCAGGGGTTCACGGGCCTCTGAGAAAGGGAACCTTGGAGGCTGGCCTTGCTCCAGGGATCCCCTCCTCCCACTTCCAGCCCTGAGAAGAGCTATGGTCTAAGAGCGAAGGAAGGAGCCATACCTGCTTGTGGGGAAAACCAGATACAAAAGAAGAAGCCACGAACTCATTTTGGCCTGAGTCTAAGTTCCTGAAAGATTAGGGGAATTCCTCAGGCTGGTGGGGGTGGCAGTGTGGAGCTGTGCCCTTGTTCTCTCGCTGAAGACAGAAGAGTAGAGAGCCTGTCCATTGACCTGGGAGACTCAGGGATCTGGAGAACTGAGGACGGAGGTCAGAGCAGCCCCCTGAGGAAGGATGGGTAGTGTGAGGGGACCAGGAAGGTCACTGAGGGCCTGCTTTAGAGAACTGGGGAAAGACCATCTCTAAGTTCTGAGGAAGTCTTCCTGACTCCCTCGAGCTTTTGCCCTGCCCCTCCCCAACTCAGAGAATGATAGAGCTACTCTGTAGGGGTAACTAAGGCTCTTAGAGGGCCAGGGACTTGCCCAGGGCCCCCTGAGAAGCCGTGCTCAGCAGAGTTCTGTCCTGTGCCCTCTGCCTCTGCCATCTGGCCCTAATCTTGAGAGTGAAACCAGGCAGGAGAGGTGTAGATGAGGGTAGTGCTACTTCTAGCTGAGAATTCCCAGGGTGCATTTCACCAAGACAGGGTACAGAGGTCTGGAGCAGTGGTCGCCACTGCTGACCGAACTCTGAGCTCCCAACTGTGTGGAAGTTTTCCCCCCACATAACAGAGCCAGGAGACTTCAGAAGCAAAGTCTTTGGTGGACCCTGTAAGCTGGCAGAGTTGATAGTGACTCTCTGGGGCCTCAGCGAGAGACTGATCAGAAGCCTAGAAGCCCGAGGAATCAATTCAGAAAGCTTCTGGGATGCCCGTAGCTGGCATCATCCCGCTGAGCAGGATTCAGGTGGCGTCTTCTCTGCTCAGGTCCCCAGGGCGACCGTCTGTTGGGGCAGCAGAAGGGAAGGACATCCGTCTTTCTTTTTCCTAGCCCTGTTAAGCTTGTGTTTACTGTACACAGGAGTAAAATGAAATGGAATTGCATTTAAGAAACAGGAAAAACATGCTTACGTACCGTCGACATCTTTGTAATCCAAGATTATTTCCCTGGGTTTTTAAAAAAATTGTTATTAGACACTTTTATTAGTCATAACAGAGGCACACACACACACCTATCTAAGCATGTGTACGTGCACACCTACTACACGCTTCCAGGTGTGTGCAGGTACCCACTTGTCCACACACACAGTACACACACACACACACACACACACACACACACACCAGCATTCCAGCTATGCTCACCTAGCCGTGTCAGACACAGGAGTGGTTTCCCCATGAACTGAGGGGTGTGCAGCCTAGCTGGGAAAGATGAGGCTTAGGCTACCTGTAGTGGGCAATGCCTTGAGTTGTCACTGTGGGAGAGTCACCTGCTGGTGTAGGAGTGAGAGGACGCTTGCAGCTGCCTCCAGGTGCTCCTCCCTCCCTCCCGGACTTGTTTACAGGCCTCTGAGGGGGGCATTTTCTCCACCAGGTTCCCTGTTTCCAGATGGCCTTAGCCTGTGTCACGTTAACAAAAGAACTGGCCTGCACATGGAGACAGAGACAGCCCTGGTAGATGGGTCTGTGTACGGCCTGGAGTCATGGTCCCTGAGGGCAGGATTTCTCAGGAATGAGTGGTGGAGAAGATTTAAACCAGGATCTCTGCCTGGAGGCTGGTTAGTCTTGTTCTACCCTTTCCTGAGTGACACACCGCACCAACGGTATCTACAGTAGAAGTGAGATATCACTGTGTCTGGTAGGGGAAGTGGGAGACTGGACCCAGGCAGGGGTCCCTTGTGGACTCGATTATTCAGAGTCCCAGATGGAGCCTATCCTGGGCCCTCAGGTGGGTGGTCCAGTGTCTGGTGGGGACCTGTGAGCCGTGTGGTGCTTGAGAGGGACGGGGTTGCAGAAACCAAGTTGCGGAAACCAGTACTTCCTTGGAAGTCAGTCCTTTCGTTATTGTTTAGATCTGAAATGTCCTCTGAATGTTCATGTGAAAGGCTTGGTGGCCACTGTTGGGCTTTGGGGTCATGAAGGGACTCTGAAGACTCCAACATCAGGGGAGATAATCCTGGAGTGGATTGGGAGGCTTTACTGGAAGGTGGAACATGGTGGGGAAGCCTTTTCTTCCAGTGCCTGGCTGCTTTGATGTAGCAGCTTCCCCTGGTACCCTCTAGCCATGGTGCCTGGGCATAAATAAGTCAGTTCCGAAGTAGTGGCCAACTTCTGAAACCATGGGTCAAAGACCTTCCCTCTTTTAGGTTGATTTTCTCAGCTGTTTGTCACAGCAGCCGAAGCCCAACTGTCAACATGTTCATTCATTCATTCACCCATTCACTCTGTGAATTTGGTGAGAGCCTGCTGTGTTGAGCCTCCGGAGTGTGAGGTTAAAGGCCCCAGGACGGCTTTGACCCAGCTGCTCCTGGAGTGCCCACAGACTAGGACACAGGACAAAGGAAATAATGCGGTTTTTATGCTGGAGTCTGACTCCCAAACCAAGGTGTGAGCCACACTTCCCCTAGGGGCTCTGGGGATGCTCTGCCTGGCTCTTCCTGCCCTGTGGCTTCTGGGCTGTGTCATGATAGTCTCTATAACCTTCTCACACTTTCTCTCTAGTATGACACTCACTTTTTTTTTTTTGTTTGTTTTTGTTTTTCGAGACAGGGTTTCTCTGTGGCTTTGGAGCCTGTCCTGGAACTAGCTCTGTAGACCAGGCTGGTCTCGAACTCACAAAGATCCGCCTGCCTCTGCCTCCCGAGTGCTGGGATTAAAGGCGTGCACCACCACCGCCCGGCAGACACTCACTTTTCACAGGGCTGCCTGACTCACTAGAGAGCCGGGGCTAGTCTTGAGATCTTGAAGTTATGTCTGGGAAGATCTGGTTTCCACAGTAACTCAGCAGTAAACTTGGGGGGGGGGGGGGAGGGAGGAGGTCAGAGCCTGCCTTTGTGAGGGGTTCTTTGCCTGTGATGTCATTGGCTGAGTACTGTGACTTCCTAATCATGGATTGCAACCTTTCCCCAGTGGGATGGTATCAGGAAGTAGTCTTGGAGGCCAATTAGATTTAGGCAATGGTGTTGGGCAGAGTCTTCATAATGGGCCTGTGCCCTTCTAAGGGTCTCCATCACACCTCTCCGGCTCTGCTATGTGGGGTCCAGGGAGGAGGAAGCAGGCCAGTTTGGGAACTCCTGCCAGAACCCAGCAGCACATAGGCCTCTGTATGTCCTCAGACCTATGTGTGGTTCCCCTAGTTTAGGGGGGCTTGCCGTAGCTGCAGGAGCTCAGGGACCTGGTTTCCGGAAGCAGCAACACTCCTTGTACCTGCAGAAGGTGGTGAAGTTTCTGGCTTCTGGATCTTGCCTGGTAGCTCTTGCCTAATGGCTTAGCAGCTCTAGTGTGACTTAGTGTGTCAGTCAGCTTTCTGACACTGTGGTAAATACTTGAGATGTCAACCTAAAAAGAAAGGGTTGTCTTCTACTGTGGAGGTTTCAGTCCGTGGGTGGTCCCTGTTCCTTCCCTGGTGTGGTGAGACAGCACACTGTGGCTGGGGGTGCCACATGCATGCTGGAGCCAGCACCCAACCAGGGGGCAAGGCAGCAATAGCAAAGGGACAGGAGTTTGGAGGGATGCCCCCGCAATCTCCGTGCTCACAGTCAGTGCCCTCTGCTCACTAGTCAGTGACTAGGCTTCCCACTAGATCCTACCCCTTTCTAAGAGATTTAAAAAATTTATGAGCTGAGTGGTGGTGGCACACTCCCTTAATCCCAGCACTTGGGAGGCAGAAGCAGGCAGATCTCTGGGAGTTTGAAGCCAACCTGGTCTACAGAGCTTGTTCCAGGAAAGCTAGGGCTGTTAACGCAGAGAAACCCTGTCTCGGGAAAAAAAGAAAGAAATTATGTATGAATGTTTTGTCTGCATGTTTGTATGTGTGTGTATGTATGTATGTATGTATGTGCCATGTGCATGCTCAGTACCCATGGAAGTCTATAAAGGGTGTTGGATCCCCTGGAGCTGGAGTTACAGATGCTTATGCTCAGTACCATGTAGGTACTGAGAACTGAACAGGTCCTCTGCAAGAGCAGTAAGTGCTCTTAACCACTGAGCCATCTTCCAGCCCTAGGCCTCACCTCCCAGTAGCATCAAGCAGGAGTGGTCAGACTTGACAGATGGGCCTTGGGGCAACATTCTGAATCCAAACTATAAAATCACTTCCGTAGGAAATGAGTCAGCTGTGGACTGGTGACGGCCCCAGTGTCATCGGCATTGGATAGGTGAAGAGACAGGTGTGGAGCAGTGTTGTGACAGGTCTCAGGTCTGTGTTCAGGCTCCACAAGGGGCTCACATGAACTATTCCAGATCTTGGTGGTGGGCATGTAGAACAGGCAAGGCTGCCTGATTATCTCTGGGCACCAACGGGATCCCCTGGGCTTGTTTCCTAGTGATGGGGACTGGAGGTATCCCTGGGAGACTGAGGACAGAGTTTCCAGGGTGCAGCCAGCATCCCCGCAGGGACTGTAAGTGAAGTCACTCAAAGCCTGTCCTCAGTATTCCCAAAGGTCAGCTCTGCACCTCAGTCTCAGAGGTTATATCTCTTTACAGTTTACCCAAGAATTTTGACACTGCCACGTGCACGGCCTGCCTGAGCCTTTTGTAGTGGGGCGGGTTCCAGTCCTACCACCTCATAGCTAAGGGCTGTTGGCTCTTGGCTCCGAATCGTGTAAGAATGTTTGATTTTGTTCGCCTGCTTGGGAGCTCCCCAGTGCTACTGTTAGGATTTTCCTACCACATTTTCAGCTCAGCAGGATGAGGGTAATGGCAAGACTCGTTTGTGCAGATGGGAGAGCGATAATCTGATGTGTGCCAACCATTAAGGCATGCATTTGGCTTTGATGTCAGCGCGCAGTGGGGGAAAGAACAGCCGAGAGTGTTCTGCCCGGGTCTGTCTGGAATTGGATTGTCCAAATTGCACAGGAGAAGGGGTGCTTAGAAGAGAGAGTTGCTCTCCCTGAGTGACCTTGGAGGCCACTTTCCAGAGGGGAGAAGAGATGGAGAAGATGAAGAGTCAGAGACCTGGCAATTTCACGGGCGGCTTGTGAGCTCACATTAATGGTCTGGCTGCTGGATTGCAGCAGAGGGCGTGAAGGAGGTGGGAGAGTTAGTGAGAGCATGGCAAGCAGCATCTGGGCTAATCTCTCAGAGCCTTGCCTGCCTAGGAGAGCTGGGCAGCAGAGAGTGGGATTTGAACCCTCGGGCGGCATTCTGAGCCGGCTTAAGGAAGATGCTTATACAACATGATACTAGAAAAGCAATTTCCTGCTAGCTTTATAGAAAACCTTTGCTTTGAAAACCCTGACCTTGAAGTCTTGATATGGTGGGCCATTCTTATCCTTGAGGCTCAAACAGGCCATTAGCCACATAGAGGGTGGGAGGGTGGCTGGGCAGAGAGCCGATTATTCTCTCGGAGCCCCTTCTGCTGGGTTCAGGCTGCATCCTCTGAGCTTGGGTGGCAGTGACGAGTCTCCTGCCTGCCTGCCCGCCTGCCCACCTGTTCCTCTCTCCTTCTTGCTGAGTGAGTGCTTTTGTGGGTGGCTCTGGTCCCAGGTGTGGATGATGAAGCTCTTTGAAGGCTGAGCCAAGCTTAGTCTCTCTCAGCTTTCCTTATCCCTGGGTAAGTGGGAGTCTCTTCTGCAGAGAGCTTCATCCCACAGCCTCTGGAAACTGCTCCCCACGGCCTGGGCTCTGCACGTAGATGGACCCACGTGGCCTGGGATCTGAACGCAGTGGACCCACATGGCCACGGCGACAGACTCTGCTTACATCCCTGCTGACAGCAGCTTGGGGGGCTCCAACAGTGCTCAGCTCTGGGAATCCAGAGGGAGCTTTTGTTAGCTGGATGCTTGTGGCTGTGATGGGGGCCTGGTGACAGCTGGGGTTTGAGGGCTGGGTTAGAGTTTGGGGTCTTGGCGTGGATCGCAGTCTTGTCAGATCCGTGTTGCCAGGTTTAGCTAGGTTTCTGCTCACTGTGATGCAGTACCAGACACAGCTTGAGGGAGAAGGATTCATTTGCTTTTAAGGTTTCAGTCTATAGTGGCAAGAAGAGTGTTGTCCTGAGCAGTTTTCTTTACCTCCTGGCCAGCAGGAGGGAGAGGGGAGAGAGAATGAATGCCCTGCGCCTGTGGCTTCCTCCTTGACTCTTTGATTTCATCCGAACTCTAGCCTGTGGGGTTGTGCTGACCACATTCGGGGTGCCGGGGGGGGGTTCTTCTCCCTCAGTCCTCTCTGGAAGCGCCTTCCAGACAAGCCCAGAAGTGTGCCTTAAAACTAGGGTGGATACTTCAGAATCCAGGCAAGTTTCAGTTAAGGCTCCCATACCCCAGCACCCTGGCTTGCCCCCCCCCCCCCCCCCCCCCGTCTGGGTAAAAGGGTTGATCCCTGAGTCATTTCTACATCATCAGGTCAAGGGCACATTAGAAGGAAGGGACTCAACAGTGGTATGATGGGCTTGGCGCAATGCCTGGCTCAGGCTGGTGATCATCTGGTGCTGTTTGTTGTTGGAGGAGGTGAAAATGCCACCTGGCATTTAAGCACTGATTGTGAATGTCCCTGCAGTATGTGAGCCTTGGGAAATGGTAAAGGAGGTGCATCGTAGCCTGGTCCTTTCTCCTGCTCTGTTGGAGAAGCCCAGGCATCTCTGGTGTGTTGCTTGCTCCCGGCAGGTGGACTCCCTCCATGGAGGACATGCAGACCCTCATAAGGGTAATAGGGGGCAAAGCCTGTCCCTGGCAGACCTGTGGTACAAAGAAAATATCACCTCCTCAGTTCTTACTGGACTGACCACTCAGCCTTCCAGCCCTGTGCAGGAGAAACTTGGCTGGACCCTGCGTGGAGGCGTCGGACTCTTCCCCAGCTGATGAGTTGGCACCTCATCTGATGTGTATGCAGCTGAGGAAGCATCCAGGAAGTATTCATGTTAGACTATTCAGACATAACACATCCCTATGCTCCTTAGATCAGTCCCTCCCTGTCGTCTCCGCAGTTTGTTCCCTGATAGGAGCAGTGGATAGGACTCTTCCCTGGGAGCATAACACATCTCAACTGTCCCACCACCAAGGGCTGCTGGGGTCACAGTGGTCCTGGGGACAGCCTGGGAAGTCTCAAGGTGCTGTGTGTGACTGTAGGGTGGTGTTGGATAGTCTTGTTGCAGCCGGTCCCAGCCTGTGTGCCTCAGTTTCTCAGTGCAGAGGTTGATGGTGTGTGTGCTTTGTGAACATCCATCCATTTGTTTACCGGCCCCTGAGCCCCTTTATGTGCCCTGGGGACCGACTGGCCGGCTTGTCACCCAGGAGCCCCAAATTTGATCCGTTCCAGCAAACTAGACCTATCAAATAGTAATGACGCTGTTTTAAATGGTTTTTGGAATGAGCGTGGCATAAAATAAAGCAAGACATTAATTCGTCTTCCCATTTCTTATTGATCAAAGTCATCCCCAGCTGCCAGTCAAAGCTCTGATCAGCAGGACCCAAGGCCCCGGGGAGGTGCAGTGTCACCCCAGCTGGAAGGGAAGGCCCTGGAAGCAGAGCTGTCTTCACTCCACTTGTTGAAATAGTCTGCGAAGACTGCCAGGGGCCTCGGGTCTTCCCCCGAGCCTTCCTACGGAGCAGGGCAGTTGCATACGGTGGTCTCCACCTTTCAGAGGCCTTGAGGGTTTGAAAGAGTGCCATTCTCTGTGTGTGTGTGTGTGTGTGTGTGTGGTGGCACAGAACTGCTTTGCCACCCTTCCTGGGTGTGGCCTTCACATTCCTCCTGGACCTGTGATGGGTGTGTGGCTGGTCTCTGGCAGACCCTTGAGTGCACGAAATTGGGGAGTTGGACTTGTGAGGACCAGTGAGCAGACACCCTGAATCTGTCCCCAGGGTTTCTGGGTAGCTGTTGTCTTCACTTCACCCCTGGGTGGCCACTCTCAGGACCTGAGAGTTTATTAGAATCTGGTAGAGGCAACAGGCTTAACTCCACCAGTGTGGATGGCGAGTGGCAAGGAGGTCCTGGCCTATACCTGGTGTGGCCTTTATAGCTCTTTAGGCCCTGGTAACGTGTGGGCCTTGTCCATTCCAAACTCTTTTTAAAAAAATATTTATTTTTATTTTATGTACATTGATGTTTTGCCATGATGTTGGGTCCTCTAGAGCTGGATTGTAGTTGTGAGCTGCACTGTGTGTGCTGGGAATTGAGTCTAGGTCCTCTGGAAGAGCAGTTAGTGCTCTTAACCATTGAGCTATCTCTCCAGTTTCCCCAATCCTCTTCCAGGGCCCTTCTGTGCCTGCTCAGAAGGTAATCTATGTTTGTTGTTGCTTACTCTGGACAAAATGGCCCAGTATTGTGGAGGGGGCGGGATTTGTGCTCATTTTACAGACTGAAAAGTTGAGGTATGAAGAGGACAAGTGGCCATCAAGTGGGAGTAGGCTTTGGGCACTCCCTACCGGTTAGGCCAGGCTATCACCACCACACATGCCTGTTATGGGTCTATGCCAGAACGTGGCTGAGACCTGGGGATCGGCAAGGAGGAAAACGTGCGTGTTGAGAACTCTGTGTGTTGGTGCTGATTCCCAGGGATATGGGGGTAGGAGTGGTAGTGAGGAACTGGAGGTGTGAGAAATGATGAGGAAAGCCCAAATCTTGCCCTGTGGAGTTCCCTGTCGTGTACCCCCCTCCCCAGTCATTCCTGGAGCTTAGCTGGCCAGGGAGCACCAGACCAGGACAGGCCTGGGTCCAGATCTCAAATCATACCTCCCTTCTCATGTCTTAAGTTTCTGCTTCTGCCAGTGGGTTGAAAATAAAAGCCCGGCAGGATGGATTACGAGTGTATGAAGGCCCCAGGTCTCAGACTGGGAACGGCATATGCCTGCTAGTTGGCTGTTATATGCAAAATGGTTTAAATAATCTCACTGGCCGGTACTGGGCCTGTGTCGGTATAAGGGTGCAGGGCAATGGCTGGGCTTCTACTCTTTGTACCTCCATGGTACCTGCTATAGACGTAGTTTTCCTGAAAGGATTGGTCTCTTCTTAAAACAAAACAGCAGCAGCAACAACAAAACCCTCATGCTTTCCTTCTTCCCTGAACCCTGCACAGGATAACTTAACAGTAACAACAATCTGGCTTTGGAGATCAAAATGTCTCAGATCTGCCGCCAGCTGTGTGGAATTCTGGCTAGTGAGCTTGGACAGGCCAGGAGGGGACTTGGAACCTCAGCTTCCTTATCGCTGCAGTGACTTGGGGCTGCTGTGAGCAGCTCAGTGTGGGGCTCTGGTCCAGCGCCTGGAGTTCTGGAAAACCCTGTCCAGTGGGGCTTTTGTGGCTATCATGAGTCAACCATGGAGACTCCCAGAGGTCCGAACTGGAAGGGCCTGGTGCTCTGGGCTGGACCTTTGCTGCAGAGATGTGTGGCTCAAGAGCCAGGAGCCAGGTCTGTGTTAGACAAAGGGTAGTCCTGGGCACTCTGCTACCCTATCGTGGCTGCAGACCAGTAGATATGTCATTTAGACCCACCCTCCCGGGAAGCACGGAACCCCCACCCTTGGTGAGGCAGGACTATGCTGCTGCCTTGGCTGGCCCTGGGCTGGTCTGCGAGCGAGAGGATTGGGCTATGCACCAGGTCCAGATCTTCCAGGAACTTGCTGTCATCCTGTCTGTCACGCGGTTAGTGCAGAAACCTGAGATGTGGCCCCGGTGATCAGCGCTCAGGCCACCTGTGTTCAAATGGCAGCCTCCAGGCTTAGGACCACTTCCCTGTTGCGGTGACAGACTACTTCAACAAGAGCGGTTTAGGGAGAAGGTCTATCTGGCTGTTTCCACTGTTGGGAAGTTAAGGCTGCAGGAACTCGAGTAGCTACTTCCACCCCTTTAACAGCCAAGAGCAGAGAGGAATGAATGAATGCTTGTTTTACTTCCTAGCTTACTGTCTCCATTCTTAAGAGTCGGAGACCCCAGACCCGTGAGTGGTGGCGGCCAGAGTTAACGCTTCTCAACCTCCCTGACGCTGTGAGCTTTTAGGACAGTTCCTCATGCTGTGGTGACCCCCAACTGTAAAATTATTTTCGTTGCTACTTCCTAACTATAGTTTGTTACTGTTATGAATTGGGATGTAGATATCTGTGGTTTCTGATGGTCTTAGGCGACCCCTGTGAAAGCATCATTTGCCCCTCAAAGGGGTCGTGACCCACAGGTCGAGAACCACTGATCTAGACGCTCCCTTCCCAGGTGATTTTGATGATTGAAACTAAAAATGATTTCAGCTAGCTGTGTGGTCTCAGGCTGATGACCCCCCACATCCCCCCTGTTCTGGTTCTGGTTTTATGTCCACGTCTCAGTGCCGAGCATGGAGCATCCGCACAGAATATGCCCTGCAGGGCAGGCCAGTCCTCCCTCTGGCAGCATGCCACGAGCCCTGCAAGGGCGATGGGGTCTCTACAGCCCTTAGGTTGCCTCTCCTGATGGGGCTCTTCTTCAGGCGGGAGAGGACTGTTTTATATCATGGTCAGTTGCTCTGAAGGCCCAACCGAGAAGTAGTTGTGGTGGGGCCACATGGGCTGGGCCTGAAAACGCCCCTCTGTGCTGTTAGGCTTCCCGGTGGCTCACATGTGCCCCACCCACCCAGCCCTGGCCATAGCTGGATGACAGATGACAGTGAGCAGCAGTCAGACTTCTTGTCCCGCTGAGCCCGGGGAGGTGTGTGGCTTGGAGACTGTGCCCTTGTGCTAATGTGATTTCAGCCTGATTAGATCCACCGGGAGCTGGGGAGCCGAGACAGGAGCTGCGGACGTTTCCAGCAGTCTACTCTGGGGCCCCCACCGCCAAGGCCCCACTAAGCAGGGCTGTTTGGCCAACAGGTGAAGCCCAGGGAGGGTCAAGGACAACAGGAGGTGCTGGCCTGTGCCCTGAGTGTTTAAGCAAACACAGTGGCCTGCTGCTTGCCTCCTCGAGAGCCCTATTACTCACAAGGACACTCACCAGACTTCCCCTAAGCTTGAGTGTTGCTTCAGAACACTGTGAGACCCTTGGCTGCCTTATGAAGGCCCTGAAGGCCAAGCCAGGTCAGTGACAAAATGCTGTGCACCCCTGATGCAAATAAGGCTGCTTGGCCATCAGGTGTTCCATGGCTGCCAGTGACACCCCCATCAGCTTGACCAAGAGCGGGGAAGGTCTGCCTCCATGCTGTCATTTGCCTGGGCCTCACTCAGGCTGTGTCCTCAGTTCTGAGACAGACTGCAGAAGTCTCAGCCCTCTGTCTTTCTCTTACCTCCAACCTTCCGGACACTGTCTAGACTCTGAGCCAGTCTCTGCAGTATAAGAGTGAGTGGCTCCAACTGGTGGGGTTTGGCCTCATGCCCTCCTGGTACTCGGGCAGTGGGGGAGGAAGGGATCTGAGCTGCACTAGCAGCTGCCCGCTGCCCTGCCTTCATGGGAACAGAAAGGGGCTGACAGCCAGCATAGCCCTGTCCTGCCCAGCCAGGTATTCATCTCCACACCCTTGCCACCCTGGGCGTCAGTTTTCCTAATTGTATAGTAAGAGAGAGAGAGGGATTTAAGGGTGTTTTTCATAGGCATAGACAGCAGGTGACCCTGTGCCTGCAGAACCCTTACATCTCAAGTGCCCTTCACTCTGCACCAGATAATGGGCTCGTTCATGGCTCCTGATGGTGTCTGCTTGTGTGCCAAAGTCCTTATTAGCTTACTGTCTCAGTTTTCTTTTGTGTTAGATAAGATGGCTCATAGGACAATGGGACAATGGCAACGATTAAGGACATAAGCGAACAGGTCGCGGGAAGCTTTGCACGAAGGGAGGCGAGGTGGCGTGCCTGCTGGTGGTAGATCCTCACATTACCGTCCAAGACCTTTGCCCTCGTCCATGCAGACAGCCCTTGCTGGTGTGGCTGTTTTCCAGGGGCGTGGCTCTTGAAGGTTAGGTTACCCAAGAGGTCACTGGTGGGGGTGGCGATAGGGTGGGCCTAGGCTGAGACTGGGCCGCTGGGGTACTGGCCTGTGCTGAGCCCTGAAAGGAAGCCTGGCCTTGCTGGCCGTGATTATGGTTGGGACCTGTGTAATTAACTCCAAAATGGGAGGCCGGGGAGGAATTAAAATAAACGCTTAGTGGAAATTAGAGAGGAGCTGTGGGCAAAAAATAGTCGAGCCAGGCTGGAAGCTCAGTGCTCCGTAGGGCAGGAGGTGGCGGTGGGGGCTCTCCGGTGTAGTGCCTCCCCTCGTCCCAGTTTCCAGGCTGGGCTGTGTGTGTGCTCTGTTGCTTCCTGCAGTTGCTTTAACTGTGCTTCTCTGCTGACTTGTGTCCCCTTGCTGGCGGAGGCCAGAGACTGGGGGCAGGGTCTGAGTGTGGTGGTTTTTCTCATGGGCTTCTGAGGGAGACTGTGCCCCAGGACTCTCTTCCAGGCTCTGGTGACTGTGGTAACACTTAGTGTTGCTGGCTTGCAGCAGCCTCATTCTTGTCTGTCTCTCCCCGTGTCCATCATCACGTAGCCTTCTGCCTGTGGGTCACGCTGTCTCTGTATCTTTCTTTTTAAATCTTCTACTTGAGATAGATAAACATCTGTCATTGTAACCATTTTTTACCTTTGTTTGAGTTAGGGTCTTACTCGATAGCCTAGGCAAGCCCAGAATATGTTATCTTCCTGCCTCAACCTCCTAGGTGCTGGGACTACAGGAGTTGGCTCCCACACCCAGTTCTACCATCCCCATTTCCAATCATGCAGCTTGGACTTTAAGCACATTTATAGCAGTGTGTGTGTGTGTCTGTCTGTGTGTGTGTGTGTCTGTCTGTGTGTGTCCATTCATCACCAGATTAGCTCGTTCCCAGACTGCTACCACTCCCCATCATTTCTCCCCTAAAATGCTTCTGTCTCTGAATCTAGATTCTAGGGACTTCATGGGAATGGAATCCTCTAGGGTCAGGTGCTGTTCAGCACCATGAGGTTATAGAAGACAGAGAAATGGAGCACTTCCTACCCAGTGGTTCTCAGCCACGCATGGCCTCAAAATTTCACTGAATTACAATAAAATTAAATGGGCAATTCAACTGTTTCATTTGATCATTTGAAATACTTGTTGGGTACATGTGTCTAGTGGCATAGACTGTATGGGACAGAACAAAGGATATTGTTATAAAGGACATAGTCATTCTAGAATGTTCTATTGTAGAATCCAGTTCTGGGTTAATGGAAACAGAAGAGATGTGACAGCAATATCCGTGCTGTCCTGGGTTGGACACTCTGCCATATTTCTCCTCTCTGTTCCCCTCCCCTCTTCCCTTACAGCCTTTACTTTTTGTTTTCTATAAAGGCCATCTGGTTGTCCTTTATGTAATATAGTGTGCAGCAGATTGGGTGGCATCCGTGTTCATTTCTTGATTTGAGCGTGCTGTGAACATGTACAGTGATGTCATTATTCTAGGCTATGCATGTTCAGGTGTTTAGGGATAAAGCACCCTGTGTCACAATTTATCCCAAATGTTATTTGGAAGAAATTACTTGGAGTGACATGGAAACACACACACACACACACACACACACACACACACACACACACACACACACAGAGTTGAACCAGGCCAGTGTCATCTGTGAATGGTGACATCTCAGCCAGGGTGGTGGGCAATGGACAGTGACCCAAGGCAGAGTAGTGGTGGCACAGGACAGGGGAGGGGGCCCTGTATGCTGTCAGGAGAGCTGAGGCTTGTGTTGTTTGTGATTCTGGCCCAGTCATATCAGAATCCGTTCATTTGTCTACAAACTGCTGATAGCCAGGGACAGGCTTCCTGAAGTTCACTTGAGATTGGTAGTTGGTCCTGTAGGTGGGTATTGATTGGCCTAAAATCTAGGTTGTACTGGGCTGCAGGTACTGGGTCCTTGCCACTCAAATGCTATGCTCAGCTGTGTTGGGTCCTAAATGGCCTCTACATACGATTTGGCCCCTGCCTGCTATCAGAGGACAATCTCTGCCTAGCAAGTACCTCAGAAGCTTGGGCCACTGTTTGTCATTTCCCAGACAAGATTCAAACCAGGAACCCAGTGTTCCAAAGCCTGTGCTAGGGGGCCTTCTCCATTCTGCCTTTCAGTTTCTTTAATTTTTTTTTTTTGAGATGGATTTTTCTGTATAACGGTCCTGGCTCTTCTGGAACTAGCTCTTGTAGACCAGGTTGGCCTTGAACTCACAGAGATTTCCCTGCTTTTGCCTCCCGAGTGCTTGGATCAAAGGTGTTTGCTGCCACTGCCTGACTATTTCCTAATTTTAAAGTGTAATTCATTAATGTGTATATATGTGTGCCTGTTTCTATGTGCCCTGTATGCATGCAGTTCCCACAAAGGCCAGAAGAGGAAGTTAGGTTCCCCTGGAACTAGAGTTAAAAGCTGCATGAACTGGATCTGGATGCTGGGAACTGAAGCCCCATCCTCTTAAAGAGCAGCACATGCTCTTAACTGTTGAGCATCTCTCCAGTCCCTCCTGTCAGTTTTTTTACAACTGATTCTCCATAAGCACGAGAAGTTGATGGTCTTATTGTCCCTCCCGTACAAGTCAGGGTCAGAGCTGGCCAGGAGCTTAGTGGCGGAGATGGTGCCAAAGAGGAGGGACCCTGGCGCTGCTTTGGGAGTTACAACCTTTTTTCTTCCAGTCTCCTGCTGTGCCCAGTGTAGCTCCTTTCCAAGGTCTTGGCTGTCAGTGGCACAGTTGTGCTACTGGCTTTGGCTGCTGTGAAGGGATGGATGTGTGCTGCACGGAGTTGTGGGTACACGCACACATGAGCGTGATGTGCACATGTGTGAGGTGCTCTGTCGTGCTTGTTGACTCGAGCTCAGCATCAGGGTTGGGATGAACAGGCTTACGCCAGGGCAGGGTGTGGGTTAGCTGGCTGTGATTTGGTGTCACCTGTCACCTGCAAAGCAACCTGAACGTTAAGAGCTCCCCACCCTGGGAGTACCTAGGCTGCAGAGCTTCTGAGCTCCAGTCCCCCTCCCCAGCCTGGAACAGGGATTTCTCCTGCAGCCAAGACGCCTATTCCCTCTGTCTGCATGGACGCGCAGGACCTTGCGGCTCCTGTGACTGATGTTTTCTGAGATTCTGATGTCCCCTTACTGATGCTTCTTTCTCTCTCTCTCTCCAGTTTCTGTGTTTGAAGAATATTCGCACCTTCCTCAAAGTCTGCCACGATAAATTTGGACTAAGGAACAGCGAGCTGTTTGACCCCTTTGACCTCTTTGATGTCCGAGACTTCGGGAAGGTGAGTGGGCTCCTCGACACGCTTGCACTGGGTCATGTGGGCCACACAGGCTGGCTGCCTGCCAACCCCGTGTCTGTTGAGCCGTGTCACTGATGGGAAGGTGCTGAAACCAGGCTGTGTGACAGGGTGGAGCAGGAGGGTGGATCCTCCCTCTCTCAGTCAGGGGAACCACCTACATCTAAATCTAGGGGATGCCATTAAAAACTGAGAGTGCTGGCCACCCCCTGGTGAGAGAGAGGAACCTTAGGTCAGGCAGATGCAAAGGCCTTAGAGACTGTGACTATTCGTGGCTTCCTGATGAGAATGGGTATGGAGTGATGACGTTAGGTGCCATCAAAAATATTGGTAACTCATCTTTTGTTTGTTGTTGTTTTTCCCCTGAGACAGGGTTTCTCTGTGTAAGAGCCCAGGCTGGCCTCGAACTCACAGAGATCTGCCTGCCTCCCCATAAGACAAAGTCTGATGTAGCTCAACTCAGCCTTGAATTCCATATGTAGCTGAAGATGAACATGAATTTCTGGTCTTTCTGCTTCCACTTCCTGGGTTCTGGGGTTACAGGTGTTTCTTACTACTGGTTTATGCAGTGGCGGGGATCAAACTCGGGGCTTCATACATGTTAGCTAAACGCCTTAACAACCAAGGCATGCCTCCAGCCCTCTGTCACTCCTATTGGGTAGAATCGTGACTGTAATGTCTTTTGGTTGGGGCATTGAGGGTTGAAGTGCAGACCTGTAATCTGGTTTGTCTCCTCAAGCCTCTCTGCTGCCCGCTCTCCCCGCCACAGCTGACTTGGCCTCTGAGCAAGCAGCTGCTGCCTGCTGGTGGAAGAGGCAGAGAGAGGCCCTGACTGCCCTGAGGATGATCCTCAGGGACTGGGTGTTTGAGAAAACAGCCCACCCGTCCAGGATGTGCTTGAGAGAACAAACTTCGCTGTTGTAAGTGTCGAGAGACCTGTCCCTCAAGGGGCTTCCCTATGATGTGGTGTTCAGAGCCAGTTCAGTGCTCAGCACTAGGCTTCTGGGAGCCACTGGCCCCAGCAGGTTTCTGTGTCCTGGGAGTCTTCATTTTGAGAGTCTGTTTTTATGAGTGTTCAATTTTTAGAGTGTTTTTTTTGGGGGGGGGCTATAAAAGCATATAGGGGCCACTGCAGCTCTGACTTGGGGGACCAGGTCTCCAGCTATCAGCGGAACTTGGCGCTATGGGCATGATTTTGTAGGTTTGTCAAGCATGCACGAATGAAGGGGTGGGGTCTTGGAGATTTGCATCAAGGTTCCAGAAGCTGCCAAGGCCAGGTAGTGGGTAGTAAGGTCTCTATGTAATGTGGGAGGTCCTGACTGCAGGGCAGGTGCAGGGAGTTTGATGTATTATCATGCACATAGAGAATTGTGTTTCCCCCTGCTTGGGTGTGTGAATGGTGCCTTGCTTGGTATTCTGTTCTATGAGTGGCTTTTCAATCTGATAGATCTATTTGGGACTCTCTCTTGGTCTTGTCCCTGGAAGTGGTTGAGATGAATTTGCCACAGCACTCTGGGTAGGAGGAGCTGATGACTTAGACACTCACACACACTCCACACCCCAGATATTGAATAACCATATAGAGAAAAAGATGGGAACATCCAACCAAACCTATGTTTTGTTCAACAGCACAGCCCTGGAGTGTTCTGTGTATAATTTCATGTAATTTCATTTTGATTCTAATTTGCTATGGCGGAATGCATGATGTAAGACACATAAATCTGGATTAAGCTCTCATCATCTGTTCGGCCAACTGTGTGGTCAAGCTGTTTATGAAGAAGGGTTGCCCTTGTTCTTGTCAGCAGTTTTTGACAGGACATCTCTGACCCTGCAGTGAGTGTACTTTGCCTGCTCCGTGTGGGGATGGAGGGGCTACATCAGGGCTTTTCCCCTTGGCTTCTAGCCTGTTTCCCTGGCGTTGCCCCAGCATATGCTTATGGGAAATGGGAGTGGATTGTGGGCTTGGACCTTGAGTCATAGGGTGGGGTGCTGGGGCTGGAGGTGACCCTGCTGTGCAGACCCTGTAGCCAAGCTAAGGGGTGGAGTCCAGTCTCATGCTCTGCCTTACAGGAGCTCATATGACCCAGCCCACCTCTGCCTGTTGCTGCTTCAGTCCCTGTCCAGTCCTGAGGGTGGACTGGGCGGATCAGGCTCCTCTACACCACTGCTGGGTGAATGGATAACCTAACCCAGTGCCCTTAGACCGGCATTTCTCAACCTTCCTAACTTTGTACCCTTTAATACAGTTCATGTGGTGATGCCCTACCATAAAATTATTTTTATTGCTATTTTATAACTGTAATTTTGCTACTGTTATGAATTGTAATGCAAAGTCTGTATTTTCTGATGCTCTTCTGTGGACCCTGTGAAAAGGTCGTTTGACTCCAAAGGGGTCGAGAGATCACCGGTTGAGAACCACTGCTTCAGACCCTGATGTGTGAGATAGGATGGCCAGCAGGGCTAGCCATTGTAGTGTTCCCTCAGATAGAAATTGACGCTGCTACCATTGTCTGGTCACCAGTGCTAGTAGGGGCCAACCCAGATTGTCACAGGGAGGTGTCAGCCTCTCCCTTTGCATTTTTTAAAGGTTTACTTAACTTTTTATGTGCATTGGTGGGAAGGTGTCAGATCCCCCTGCAACTGGATCTTTAGACGGTTGTGAGCTGCCATGTGGGTGCTGGGAATTGAACCCGGGTCCTCTGGAAGAGCAGTCAGTACTCTTAACCACTGAGCCATCTCTCCAGCCCCTGCTTTTTTTTTTTTTTTTTTTTTAATGATTCTATTTGTAAAAGACATAACATTTGCACCTTAGGAGGACAGAGCCTGGTAGCTAAGCTCAGGAACTCTGGAGCCCAGCAGGGTGAGTGTCTTCTCTGATCTGTCTTCACCAGAATGCAGCCTTTGGGATTCTCCAAGCCCCATTTGTAGATAGCAGGGGCCACCGCTTCCAAGGTCTGTCCAGAAGAGTGTGAATCTTGGTGCCTGCTCCGCTTGCAGCCAGCGGTGGTCCGGAGGCTCTGGCTCTACACGGAGCTGACCTGACAGCTCCTGCGCTGCCTTTGGTGCCTCCTCCAGGTTCTGTTGGGGTTAGGCTGAGAGAGCAGGACTGTCAGATCGCCTGGATGAGACCTGACCCTTGTGCCCTCTTAATCCTTTGGGAAGATCGTGGCTGGCTCTTGAGGCATCGCTTGAGGGAGTCTGCTCGGAAATGAATCCTTGGGTTCTTGTCATTTTTAGTGTAAGTGTTTTCTTCCTGCTCTTGGTCCTTCACCCTACCAGTTCCAGCAAGTTGTGAGGGATCCAGAATTTAGTTCCGGAAGTGTCTTTCTGGCTGCCTTCCCTGGTGTTTTTCCGAAGAGTTACATTAAAGATAATACGTTTTAGTTCAGATAAGTCCTGTTCTGGAGACTGCCAAGGGTAGCTGTGCTGCATGGCAGCCAGGCTCTGACTGCGGGGCTGGGGCCAGGCAGTGAGGTGCCTGTCCACTTAAGGATGTACTCTGCTCGCCTTGTCCCTGCCACGCGCTCTTTTTCTCATTCTTATATGTCCTATCTGGGCCGTGTCTGTTCCGTTGCTGGGACTTGGGGTACGAGGGACTGTGCACACTTCATAGATGGCCACCGTAGCCTCTTTCTGGGAGTTGTTGGAACAACAACAACAGCAACAAAAAGCCCTTTGGAAGTTTGGTGGGGACCCTGGAGAGGGGGAGCCTGTTTGCTTTCTTCTGCGATTTCAGCTCCTAGACATTGCAGATCATCAGGGCGGCAGCAGCGTCGCCCTGTGGTTTGGCACCGTGTTTATGTCAGTCCTCCTCTGTGCTGATATGTCTCTTCATTCTTTCATTTTGTGGAACAGGAAGTTGAGGCTCACAGCGAGTGGCCAGCTTCCTGCTCGGGGTCAATGGCTGGGTAGCTTTTTTTTTTTTCCTCCCCACCTCTTCCAAGTTGGCACTGTGAGGTCCAGCTCCATTGCCTGCTGGGCTATGGTGTTCCTTAGCCTCACTTCTACATCTATCTGTCTAGTCACTGCTGGACATCCTCTGTGTGCAGGGGGCCCATAGCCAGGCCTGCAATGTAGGGAGCCCTGGGCAGCACTGGAGCAGGGAACAGGGAGGGACAGAGACCTGTCGCTGTTAACATTTTTTGTCTGTGATGGTAGCCACTAGTTTTGAGCCTTTTAACCTGCCTTTTTAGGTTGAGGCGCATGTCACAGGGTCTCAAAAGATGAAGCATGTCCTTTGAAGGGTCAGGAAGCAGGGGAAGGAGGGAGGAAGGCAGGAGGGAGAGCCAGAGAAGGGGAAGGATAGTAGGGTGGTTTCCGTTAGGTCTCAGAGAGACAAATAGCTAACTGAGCTGCCTAGTCTAACATAGCAAAGTCAGCTCTGGCCACCAGTCTCTCCCTATCGTAAGTACCTGGTACAGAGTTATCCTGGCTGACTTTCCCCCTGCCCCCATACCCTAAACCTCTCCAGCCCTCTCGAACTTCTCTTCCCTATACAACTCAGCTATTTTGGCTACATGCCCTCTTGACCTCTTGTTTCCCACGAGCTCTCTTGGTTCCCAGGTGCCCCCCCCCCCCCCCCATCCAGTTCACTCTACCCTTCCGGAGGCCTCTGGCTGTGCTTTCCCTCATATCTACAGTAAATCTCCTCAGCCGTACCTGGGAGCAGTCGTGCCCTTGCATCCAGTCTCCTAAAGTAGTAGGCTGTAGTTCTTGCCTGCAGCAGGGAAACTAGGCCCACTGTGTGCCTCTGGTTGCCCCCTGGGCTTTCTCCTGCTTCTGCTTGCTCACCTCTGCCGCCATTTGACCTGTGCTGCCAGGGAGTCCCTTCTACCCCACCCATCACTGGAAGGCCTTTAAAAATTTTTTTGAGACCAGGCTTTTCTCTAGTCCTGGCTGTTTGTTCTAGAACTCATTCTGTAGATTTGACTGGTCTCAGACTAAGAGATCCGCTTGCCCACCTGTCTCTGCTCCTAAGTGCTGGGATTAAAGGCATGCACCCACCCACCCTCCTCAGCATTTTTTCTTAAGTTGGAGGGTCTTCCAAACCTCCCCTGGGCCTCCTGGGTTCTCCTCTTAGCTGTATGCTTCCTCTGGGTCTCCCTCAGACCCTGGCTCTGCTAAGCGAGGCTTGCCCTGATGGCGCAGTGGCAGCTTCGCCCCTGTTCCCGCTTCCTCTCTTCCTGGCAGCATCCTAAGTGCATTCTCACTTACACCGTCCGCGTCCCAACAGGGGATGCGTTTGAGTTCCTATCTCAGTGTATCTGTGTGAGCGTGTTAGGTGTGGTAGAGGCCTGAGCCTCTGGTGGGGAAGTCTTGCAAGAGGCATGGAGCCCTGGCTGTTCCAGGAGGTCTGGTCTCACTAGGGACAGGAGGTCAATTGTTCCATTGGTGAGCCTGCAGCCCCACCAGGTGGTACCGTTGACACCAGCCTGATTTCAGGCAGGGAGCTACTTTGGGAGCAGCTGGGTGGATCACCTAATCAGTGGGTCCCTTATTCACCCGAAGAGTCACTGCGATTCACACTTCCGCAGCAGTTCGCCTGGCCCTCAACAAGAGCTGGGCATGGACCGACAGGCCCCTAGATGATTTTGGCATTGCTTACCCAGGTGCCTAGGCTCCACCCAGCAGCCTCTGAGCCCCTGAGTCCTCTCACTTTCACGGAGGTCATGGCTGGTATCTGTCTGTCACTGGTACCGTATGCCAAGTCTTTTCCACTCAGGAGTGCCTGCAATCCATGGGAACCTAAAAGAATGGGAGGCAGGTTATTGAGGAGACCAGAACGTGGCGTGGAAGCCAGGAGGTGGTTTGGGGGCTCTAAGGCAGTATGGAGGCCAGGGGGCAGTGTGGAAGCTGACCAGCTGCTGGGTAGTGGCTGTAATATGCCTGTGTCTCAGGGGAGGGTGCCAACAGTGGACCTTTGAGAGTATAGGACACTGGATAATGTCTGTGACTGTGCCGATGGCAGCCATACAGGCTGGATGCTTCTCCCCGGCTATGGAGTTTTAGCTTCTCCTGCTGAGACTGGAAAGATGGAGCCCGGTTGAATTGCTGCAGCCCTGCCTTTCCGGTGTGGCATTTTCTGTGACATTTTGCCTCAAGGAAGAGTTCCAAAGAAGCTCAAAGCGAGAGTTTGGAAGCTTGGGCACATCGCAGCTAAGGATGTCGCCTCCAGGTTTCAGCCTGGCGGAGCATTTGGGTCCCCAGAGGAGCTGGCTGTGCTGTGGCGGTGGGAGACAGAGCTTACCTGCCAGTGCCCTGCTGTGCTTATGAGAGCCTTCAGGTCTCTCTGTCCACTGTCCCGTCATTTCTCCAGCAGTTGATGGGCCCCGTGCTCATTCCCCTGGCATTCGATGCCCCTCTCCTTTCTGGTCCCAAGCAGGCATCATTAGTTTTTCTAGCGTTTTCCACAGAGCCCACAGTACAGCCAGGTAAAGCTAACACAGATGGAAGCCAGCTTGTCTTTTCCAGACATTTATTTTGTCCCCTGTAATTGCTGTGGCCCCTTGCATTGACCTGTCACCTACAGACATCTGCTGTCATTGTCCTCTGAACTTGACGCGGGATGGGAGTGGGCGGAGGGGCATGTTTGCTGGTATTTCCTGCAGCCTGGTAAAGTGGCTCAGCTGAGAGTTTTTGAATAGAAGGGTGCTAAGGCAGACCCCGGATGTCACTGGGCTGCCTCCCATGTTGCTGCTGTAGTGTTCCAGTCTGTGAAATGGGTGTAAGGATCTTTTCCCATAGGAACTGCAGAGGAAGAGACCAGATAAGGCAGCTGTATGTCCTCCAAGTGGCAGCTCTTGAGAATCAAGCTGTGACCCTTGGCAGTGGGCAGGGGTACCCATGGCCTGTTTCAGCTGCCTGGAGTGCTGGCCTTACCAAGCCTCTAACGATGTCACAAACCTGCCACCCTGCCCTGCTTACTGTCAAGTGTGTGGAGGGATAGTCTCAGTAACTTTGGCACCTGTTTGTGTGTATGGACGGGTCTCCAGCCCTATCTGATCAGAGACAGCAGTAACCATGGGTATTGGTCAGACACCCCATCTCCATATCCAGGCTTCAAGCCTGCTTGCGGCTCCTTGTTTTCCCTTAATATTTGTTCAGGAAATTTGCTGAGTGAGCCTCGTGCTCTCCCGAGGTTCTCTCCCGCTGGCTGATGGCTCTCACCAGCTCCTGCTGTGCCAAGTTCATTTGCTCGCCTTGGCTTAATACTGTCTGGGAGGTACTTGGGCCCTTTCGCAGCATCCATTCCGTACTAATTACTTATTAAAATGCAGCCGCCGTGGAGCGGAGCAGCCTCAGGGCTCCCGGCAGAGCCCTGGCAGGGGCTGTTGGCAAGGGCTTTCCGGGTCCTGCTTGGAAGGATCCCCTCCACACCTCTGCGAGTGGGTTTCACTTCAGGAGGAGGTTATTAGGCCACGCTTTTGGGGCAACTTGACGATCAGACATTCTGAGTGTGTGTGTGTAGAAACACACAGGCATGCACACACATAACACACACACACACACACACACACACACACGGTATGCCTCTGGCTTTTTACTGGCAATGAGAGCATTGTATCTCTCATGGTCCTGGGGCCTTGTGCAATCTGGGCAGGCACTCTACTCCTGACTACGTCCAGCTCTGAGGCTTCCACTTGGCCTCCTCTTCCAGGCAGAAACTGCTTACTTCTTGCTGGCTGGCGAAGGAGGGAAGGAGGAGGATGCTTCTGGATCAGTAGCTGAGACCCTGCTGTCAACACTAGCCCTGTGAAGAGCTAGACCACTGTGTGTAGGTCCTCTGGGCTTGCTGGGAAATGGGCAAGGTTTGAGGCTGAAAGTTTGAGGTTGAGAGGAGCCCACGGCTAAGAATTGATACTTCTTCCCCAGTGTTGGTGATGAGGGGCAGGACTCTGTTTTGGAGGCCATGGTGATGCGTTGGATGCTGGTACCCTCTTGGGGATTATGATTCTTGGTGTCTGAGGGCAGTAAGCCGGAGGGATGGAAGCAGGAGGAAGGGTTTGGAGCTTGTGGGGTCTGAGTTTGGAGAGAGAACGAAATTGGTGTGCTTGTGAGCAGGTGTGTGGCACAGGAAGGTCCTGTGAGCATAGGCTTTATGGATGGCCCAGCATCACGTATGGGAAAAGACTTCTTCCTCCATGGTTTAGAATTGGGCAGGAGTACCTTCTGAGCTGTGGGAACTTGGGTGGGCGACTGCCTTCTCCTAGCACTTTAGGTGCTCTTGTCTGTAAAGGGAACGGCTTGACTGATAACACTGATTCATCTTGACTGGTAGTAGCTTCCTGGAACACTCAGTCATGGCTGCTGAGGCTCAGCTATTGATGAGCGGTATCTGCCTAGCTTAAAGTGAGATGCGGGGGGCCTTGGGCCTTATGCTCATTCTTGTGGATGAGCTGGTCTCATACTAGCGTTCGTTTGTAGGGTGAGTTCTCAGGCAAGCTCTCATGGTTGAGATTCAGCCCCTCTGGTAAGAGCAGGCTCATATGCTGGATGATGCCAGCAGCACCTCTGGTGTGGATGGGGTTAAGCCGAGAAAATCCAGAATTTTGGGAATTGGCATGGTTTAGTGCCAGGACTAGTGGCTGGGTTTCCTGGTCTTCCTGGTGGGGGGTGTGGTGGGCATTGTGTGGAGGATGGGTCTCTCTATTGTGTCCTCCGCTCAGCTCAGCCTGTGCTAAGGCACACAGCCTCAGCAACTGGAAAAGCAGAACCCAGGACCACTGCATGGTAGCTGGCCACGGTGGGGCTACGATGGTGCAGAGAGCCGAGGTGTTTACAGAGGGCTTCCCAGTGGAATTCCTGGTTTTGATGGGCAGTTTGGAAAGCTCAGAGCTGCATATACAATGGACGGGGGGAGGGGGGGAGTAAATACAGGCCCAGCAGGTGGTCCGCTCAGCTCAGCCTAGTGTAGGACAAGGTGTGGCAGGACAGGGTGGGGTGCAGCTTGACGGGAACTCTTAAGAGGACAGTGCTGTTCTGCAGAGCTACAGACCAGGGTGTCAGGGTTTAGTGCGCACACTCCGGGAGGCACGCGTGACACCCTGTACAGTGCCAGGGTGCTGGGAGATGACAGCTCTACCTGTGGACTCCCTCCCTGCTCACTGAGGCTTTGACGCTGAGGAAACAGGAGCCCACACCCAAGGAAGTAGCTGCGGACAGACTCTAGATGCGCTGTGACCATTGTGTGTCGCGGCGTGTGTGCTCGTTATGGCTTTCTTTGTACCTCGGTTTCTCCTGTAGTCTGCAGGGCCACCCTTCCTGTCCTGTGTGTAAGCAAACGTCTCTGTCATTTCTTGCTTGCTTGAGTGTCTTTCTACCCAGCTAGTTCCCACTTGGGGATGAGGAGCCTGGCTTTTCTTCACTCATCTCGTGGCAACTGGTGCAAGCCTTTTTTTTTTTTTTTTTTTTGGTTTTTGTCCACAGTTAATTAAGCTTTAATTGGTTAATTGTTTCTCCCCAGTGCCCCAAGCATTAATTGTGTCTGGTGAAGCTTGACAGTTTGATGTTTGTGGCAGAAAATTCTGAATGAGACCAGGAAGGAGAACAGAAAAAAAATAGCAAAGTGTAAGCGACTCCTTGTGATGGTGTCACTTCTGGTCACCTTGGCAGACCTTTCCAGGGTGCACTGCTTATTCTAAAGGCCAGTAGGAGTCCTGCTGCCAGCTTGGGGCCAGCCAGTGGCAGCCTCAGCTGTGAGGTCAGGCCTTCTGGGTGGAGAGGCAGCTTCTCTGGACTCATGAGGTGTGTGCTGTGAACTTGGAACAGAGATCCCTGCGGTGCTGTGGAACACGGTGTCTGATCTCTGGATGTGGGGCACTGTGCCTGATTGCCTGCAGCTGGGGTGATGTGGGGAACCATGCCGACCCCCTGCATCTGGGGCGATGTGGGGAACCATGCCGACCCCCTGAAACTGAGGTGATGTGGGGAACTGTGCTAAAAGCCTGCAGTTGGAGTGATGAGGGGTTTCATGCCCAGCCTCTGTAGTTGGGTGATGTGGAGCCTTGTGCTGATCTCCTGTAGCTGGGGTGATATGGGACACTCTACCCAACCCCTGGTGATAAAAAGTTTGAGACCCCTGGCCCCCTCTGCTCTTGGGCATTTTCTCAGTGGTGGTTCCCTCTGTAGTGATATTTCATTTGTATTTTAATAAAGAAAGCTTGTCTGAAGACCAGAGAATAAAACAGCCACACTGGTCAGCCTTACAGATCAGGCAGTGGTGGCACACACCTTTAATCCCAGTAGCCACACTAGCTTGCCATAGAAACCAGGCGGTAGTGGTGCACGCCCTTAATCCTAGAGCTAGAGAGGATGATAAGACGGGAGGAGCTCTCAGGCTCAGTCTCATTCTGAGATTCCTGGAGGCAGGATCACTATTTCGGACTGAGGTCGAGGTAAGAGCCAGTGGCTGGCTGTTTTGCCTTTCTGGCCTTCAGGTTGAACCTTAATATCTGCCTCTGAGTTTTTATTAATCATGCTTCATCCCTCTTCTCAGGTATGTCTAGGTTTTTGTCAGGTTGATGAAAAAACAACCAGCAGAGTCTGGTGAGCTCACCTCGCTGCCCTTAGCCAGGAGCACACACCGCACTGCCAACTGCTGGCCCGTAAAATCAGCTCATGCCCTTGTGAGTAGCATTTGCAGACTAGGCTTGGCAAGAGCTTGGCAGGTCAACTGAGATGTCTTGTGCTCACCCAGGCCTGGGGACTAGTGGGGAAGGAGTCTTAGTGGGGGCAGCTGGAGGCGTTTGTGGGGATGTGGTAGGGCTACTTGGTACTGGAACCCCAGGATGCTGAAGGATGCTGGCCTGTTGGAAAGGAGCTGCCGAGTGTCTCAAAACAGGGCTGCTTCTTGAAGGAGGGTGGTTGGTGTGGCTCAGTGGCTGTATGAACATGGCTGAACTGGGCAATTCACTCATGCGAAAACTCTGGGCAGGGAGGTTGGCACCACCCTTGCTCATGTTGGCTGCAGGAACCATCCTTAGCCATGGGTGACCTGTGACTGTTATAGGCTCTGCTTGGCCTCTTAGCCACGGTAGTCCTCCAGAGTCATCTCTGGAAGGGGAAGGCCATGCCTGTGGGTATCAGTGACATCCTTATTGATGCCAGCTCTTGCACCCTGTGAGACTGTATTGAAGTGTGTGGGTTCCCATTTCTTCTTAGAGGTGCAAGTGGATATAGAGTGTTCCCTCTTGGCTCCCCACCTGATCCCACAGACCGAGGCTCTCCTTACTCAGTGTTATCTCATAGTAAGAAGGCCCTGAGCTCTGGGATGGCTATATAGCCCTCAGGTGTTTGATAGGCTTGCTTATGAGACTATGTGACTAGGGACCTGGTCTTGCGACCTGAGGGCAAATCTGCAGAACCATCCATCCATTCATCTACCCATCCCTGATGGAGTCCTCCAGAGAGGATGGGTAGTGAGGAGACAGCCCTCCCAGGTCCCTGCTGTCTTAGACCCCAGTGCTTGGCTATCTAGGTTTTTTTCATGCCCACATGAGGGCAGAGGTTGGGGAGACCTGCTGAGTTGTATCCCTAGCTTTGTCCTCTCCAGGGATCCTTTTAGAAGCCCCCCCACTCCTCTTGGGGCTGTACATTTCCAAAGATGACACATATTAAGCCAATGACATTGTTAAATAATTAGTTTTCTTGCTTTTTAATTAATCAAAGGTTAATTATGAGCTTTATCTTTAATTAGAGTTTCTGACCCCCGCCTCACACAGAGGGCCCTTGAGGCCAGCCAGGAAGGGTGCTCACAAGTTAGACTTTGCAGTGGGTGTGATTAGGGCATGGGGAGCCCCTGGAACCCTCAGGGACCCTTATATCAGCTCCTTTCGTTTTCACCAGTGGCCGTCTGTGAGGCTGGTGCTTGTTTTGTGGCTGGCGCTGCAGAGGGAGCTGCAAGCATGGGACTATGATCCGTAGCCCAGCTGGGCCTTTGTGTTTGCAGCAGGGTGAAGTTGGGAGGCTTCCGAAAGGGCTGACTATCTGCATAGGTATCTGCATAGATCTCTGTGTGGCTGGCAGGCTGGCTGGGTGGGCACCTTTATCTAGTGACCAGAGTCTCTGTGTCATTGATTGCCTCTGTAGCCTAGCTCCACAGGCAGCCCAGTGCTACCTCCTGAGAAGATGGCTGATCAGTTCAGTCTGTGGCGGGATGCAGGTCAGGTGCCAGAGCGGTGAGACAGCCCTTAGGGATCTGCCAGCCAGTACTGGGCAGTGGGGCGCCAGGCCTGCTTGGTGGCCTGCTGTGGGCTGGAGGCTGAGCCAGCCCTCTAGACTGGTCTGTGCCCTGAGGTTTGTCCTCAGGCAGCCCTAGCTGGGGAGATAAAACCAGGCTCTGCCTAGCTTGCACTGGCAGCTCCCTCTAGGCCTTCCCTGTTGTTTCTTATCTGTGGAGCTGCTAGATATCTTGGCCCATCCTGGTCTGATGAGTACCTGCCAGCCCCTGTTCTGCTTGGGGTTAGGGCTAAACAGACCTTTGGCCTGCTGACTTAGGGCTTGACAAGGGGAGTGTTGGCACATCTGGGCTGGGCAGGGGCAGTGGAACCCTGGCCTGGTTTATGCAGTATGAGGCTGCAGGATTACTGGTCTCTGAGCAGAGGGCTAGCTGACAGGTGGGAGAGGCGTCTCCTTGCCCGCCCTGGGATCCAGGTCGTAGTGTGTGTCTGTCTGAGTTTCTTTGGTTTGCTCACCTGAAGCACACCCTGTCCTTCTGATTCTTTCTCTGCTTCCAACCTGCATTCCTCATTGATTTAGCTGGCCGCAAAGATGTCCGAGTCTCTCACTCCCTCCTAAAATAGGCAAAATATTCAAGGAGAGTCCTAGTTCTGGTATCTTCCCTCACTGGGCTTATAACTCATTTCATAGCTCAGAAGAGAGGAAATTGGTAGTTTCCCTGACCACTGGGGACAGCCTGGCTCATTGGGCCTGGATTTCTGGAGCCCTTCCTCTTGGGTAGCCAGGGATGGGCGGTGACAGGCCCAGCAAATCCCACAAAACCAGTAGTCCTTGTTGTGATTCCCAAGCCAGCTAGACCCTGGGCAGAGGTGAGTTCCAGTCAGCCCATGGCTTTCCTTTAGTCTTGTCCAACACAGTGTTCTGAAAATGAGGTTTGGGGATGTTCTGGTGTTGGGCCCTTGGAAGATTCCAGAACAGCACACAGCTAGGGTTTGACCCTTCAGTGAAAAGCAGGAGTGTGGAACACACAGTGACATGGCTGTGAGGATGGTTCACGGGGAGGCCATGGATGGATTGAAAGCTTGTTATGAGCCAGTCTGGCCTGGAGGGCCGTGAGAGCGTGCAGTGTTGACAAGTGACCTGAAGATACAGCAGACATCCCTGTCCTTTGGGGACTGTAGATCTCAGGCCCGAGAACAGGATTTAAGGATGCGTGTGTGTTAAACATGTGACCTTGGACATGAACTCGCTGGGAAAACCTTCACTGTTTCCCGCCACCACCACCCCAAGATTTATTTTATTATTTTTTATTCATGTGCGTGTCTGTATGCGTGCAGGTGTCTAGGAAGCTAGAAGAGGGCGACAGATTTCCCATAGCTGGAGTTAGTTACAGGTGGTTGGGAGCTGGGAATAGAACTCAGGTCTCTTAACTGCTAAGCCAGTTCTCCAATCCTGTTGCTGCCTATGTTTGTGGTAAGGTTTCATGTAGCCCAGGCTAGCCTGGTATTTGAGACTGCGACTGTTCTTGAACTCACGGACCCCTGCTTCAGCCTCACAAATGCTGGGATTGGGAGCGTGTTCCTTGCAGCCTGGTTTGCCAGCCTGGTTTCCTGTCTGTAATGGCAGTAACAAGGATGCCAGCCTTGGGAGCATGAGAGGAGTGATGTAGAACCACGGCCGGCACAGGTGAGGACTGCCGTTGTCCCCATAGGCTCAGGAACTTGTCATTCTGCTGCCAGCTCTCATCCACATGCCTCGGAGGGTTAACAATCCTGTGAAGGCTCTGACCTAGGCTCCGGGATGTTCCTGGTGTTAGTAGGAGCTGTAGTAGCAACTGGGCCTGCACAGAAGGAGCCCCAGAAGCCCACCACCTGTCTGTGTTCTCTGCCGTTTTCTCCTCTAGCTGGGACTGTGGTCTGCCTCCGTGTAAGAGGGGCTAGAAGCCAAGGACGATTCCCCTTCGTTGTCCTAATGGCTTCCATATTAATTTGTTGGGAGGAAATCACCCCCTTCGAAGGCCTTTCAAGTGGGAAAGGAGAGACGTCCTAGTACCGTGGGCCAGTCGTTAGGGGAAAGCAAATTAAATCATGTTTAATGGTGTTGAGTCCCCATCGTTTTGGAAATGGAATTGGTGAAGCGGGGAAATGAGAGATTGCTAATGCCCTTCGAGCGAGTCTGGGAAGGAGAAGTGAGAGTGGCGTATATGGTGACCAGGGGCTAGCCTGGAGCTGGGACTGGGCACTGCAAGTCCCCGCGTTGCTGAAGTGAGCTCGGGAGCCGTGGATGGGTGCAGATGGCATCCCGTGTTTTTATGTGGTTGTATGCATTCCTTCCCCATCCTGGCTTCTTCTGTAACCAGCTGCCCTACTGGGGCAGATTGCTCCTCTCCTGAGCCAAGCTTCTTTTCATAAGCAAAGAGGAGGTGGCATTCACGTGATGGGGCATGGGGAGGGGACTCAGAGAAGGCACAGAATCCCAGCCGGGGCTGAGTCTATAGGCATGGATGTGGTCTCTTACTACTCTGTTGGCACGTTGAGAGGGACAAGCATGTTGTTTTCAAGTTGCTAACAGTCCCTTGGAGATTATGTGTCTTTGCAACTTAAAACTGATAAAGCGACAGTTCCATTTCCTGTAAACATCAAAAGCCCTTCTAGCAGGGAAAAAAAAACCAGAACAAAACAGTGTTCTGTTTTTCTCATGGGGAGCTCCCAGCCCTTTGGCAGGTCATATGAAATATTCAGCTTGACAGTCTACCTTAGAGAGCTGTACCTTCACTTAGGAGTTAGTCTCTGGCCGGGTGGTGGTGGCGCACACCTTTAATCCCAGCACTCAGGAGGCAGAGGCAGGAGGACCTCTGTGAGTTCGAGTCCAGCCTGGTCTACAAGATCTAGTTCCAGGACAGGCTCCAAAGCTTCAGAGAAACCCTGTCTTGAAAAACCAAAGGAAAAAAAAAAAAGAAAAAGGCTCTGTTGGAACAAGGGATTGCTTATCATCTCTCAGACCCTGCCAGTGCTTCTTATGGGAGAGGCTGTCGCCTGGGAAACAGAGGTGTGCCAGCTTAGGTCTCTTTATGAAGCTGATCAAGTCACTGTGGCCTTCCCTCCCTGGTGACCTCATCTAATTCCTAGTCTTTTTTTCAAAGTCCCAGTGGCAAACTTCATTAACATTGGAATCTGGGGACTGAGCATTGGAACACCTAACCACAGCCTTTAAAGTCTGAGATGCAGGTCAAGTCTCTCTTACACAGAAGGTCGCTCCCCAATGATGCTTCCCTGCCTAGTCCTCAACTCTGGCCACTGCTGCCCTGGCACAGCTTGGCTGGCCTGGTGGCTCCACCTTAGGGCTTTTGCTAATACCGACTGCACTTTCTAGATTGTTCTTGGCCCAGGGAGCTGCGGGGTGTCTCTCCATCCTCCTTCAGGTCTCCCTGGCCATCCACCCTGTGAGACCACTGCTTCTCCATCCTCGAGTCTAGAGTGCTTGCTCTGAGGGGATCTTACTTGTCGACTGGCTTATTGCCGCTCTGCTCACACGATGGCTGTCCCAGTGAGCAAGGGTTTTTCTCATTTTTTCACTTCTTTGACAAACGGATCAGTGACCAGCATGGCTCCATGGGTATGTGAGGGAAAAAAAGAGAGAAAAGGGAGGGCGGGTGAGCGAGGCTCCACAGGGAAGTTTCTAGAAGTTGTTAAAGGCATGCTTTCTTTCCTTCCCTAAGCTGTAGCCAGGGGACACATTCTTTCTGGAACATAACTGCTATTTGCTGGTCACACTCTGGGCACAGCAAACAGATCTGAGGAGTACGCAGTGCCGGGCTCCATAGTCCTGGTCCTCACGTATTCCCCCAGGGAGATGATGCGGGACCTGGTCCTCACGTGTTCCCCCAGGGAGGTGATGCGGGACCTGGTCCTCACGTGTTCCCCCAGGGAGGTGATGCGGGACCTGGTCCTCACGTGTTCCCCCAGGGAGATGATGCGGGACCTGGTCCTCACGTGTTCCCCCAGGGAGATGATGCGGGACCTGGTCCTCACGTGTCCACCAGGGAGGTGATGCGGGACCTGGTCCTCACGTGTCCACCAGGGAGGTGATGCGGGACCTGGTCCTCACGTGTCCACCAGGGAGGTGATGCGGGACCTGGTCCTCACGTGTCCACCAGGGAGGTGATGCGGGACTTGGTCCTCACGTGTCCCCCAAGGAGGTGATGTGGAACTCTAAGGCTCAGTGTATCCCAGGGAGATGACAGGCGTGGTTCTTACTGGTACTTAGGTTATGATGTGGGGCCTCAGTCCTCTGGGTGCTCAGGCAGGTGATGGGGAGCTCTGGTGCCCAGGGGTGCCCCAGGGAGAAGGCATAGGAGGTGACAAGGATGTGGTTGTCCGTGTGTGCTCTGGGGAAATGACGTGAGGTCCTGTTCTCACATAGTCACCAGGGAGGGTGATGTAAGGAGTACTGTTCACCCGTGCTGCAGGGAAGTGACAGGGGGCCTGACCTCACATGTGCCCTTGGGAAGTGATGTGGGTACCGTTCACTTGTGCGTGAGGAGGTAAGTCCACTGGGTGACTTTTGATTGACTGTTTCCCCTGGACTGAGAGTCTAGAGGAAGCTACCAGCATGTCCAGTGATGTGTGAATGCCTTTCATGGGTGTGGTGGTTTGAAAGAAAATGGTCCCCAAAGGGAGTGACACTATTAGAGGAGGTCTGCCTTGTTGGGTGAAGTTTGTCTGTGGGGTCAGGCTTTGAAGTCTCTTGTTCAAGCTTCCCTCAGAGTGACAGTCAGTTGACTTCCTGTTGCCTGTGAGATGTAGGACTCTCAGCTACCCCAGTATCACGTCAGCCTGCATGCCACCGTGATGATAATGGACTGGACCTCTGAAACTGTAAGCAAACCACCCCCAATTAAACGTTGTCTTTATAAGAGTTACCATGGTCATGGTGTCTCTTCACAGCAATAAAAACCCAAACTAAGACAATGGGGACCCCTGTTCACTCAGAGCCTGACTTATCTGGCAGGAAGTAGCCCAACAGTGTGGGATGTTCTCTGGTATCCCAGCTCCATAGGAATTGTCCAGAGACCACATCATGCATAGGGCTAGGCTGGTGTCCTTGTAGTCACTGATGGTACAGATCAGGAGGGGGACCTTTTGCTAACATCCCCTCAGATCCTGGCTCTGACTCTAGTGGGTGCTGGAGGTGTCTGCTAGATGTGTTTGGGCCTTGTGTTGGGGACCAGGGTATGTTGAGGATTCTCCAGCCACAGACTCAGGCTGTGATAACCTGGGGCTATGTATATTCCAGTACTCACCCTTGCTTTCGGGGAGGTGTGTGCTGTGCTTGTTCACAGGATCACTTCCGGTAACAACATTTCCTGCTCCTGCGGGTGTTTGACTCAGGGCAGAGCTGCAGACTGTGCCTTGTACTTCAGCCAGTCTCTACAAAGCTGGAAGTCAGGCAATGCTAGAATGCTCCTGTAGACTGGTCCCTGAAGACTAGTTGTGTTCTAATGAATGAAGTGCCATGGTCACCTCAGGGACTTTGATTTGAGGGGGACTAGCCTATACTTCCAACACAGAAATAGAAGGCTAGAGCAGAACTGGACCCCAGTACCTGCCAGCCATTCTGCTGTTGGCCCCAAAGGGGATGCATCTGACCTCCATGCCTCTTGGTCCCCTCCCTGCTAACTGGTGGACACTGTAGAGGAGACTCTGCCATTCTCTGCTCCCAGCGGGACAGGTCTTGCAGTGTAGTCAAAGCCTGACCTTACTCTTCTCTGGCCCTGTACATGACTGCAGTTCTAGGCCAGGCCCTGACTCAGCGGAGTGTTGATGAGGAGTCTTGGAGCGTTAAGTTGCAGAACGGGCAGTGTCTTCCATCCTGGCCATCTTCTGTGTTCTCCAGCTTCTGGGAGTCACCTGATGTGACAGAATCATAGGCACTGGACTCAGCCCTGATGTCAGCCTGTTTCTTCTTCTTCTTTTTTTTAACATACTATTTTTTAAAATTGATTCTTTGGGAATTTCACATTATGCACCCAAATCCCACTTATTTCTCAGTCCTTTCATATCCACTCCCATGTTTGTAACCTACCCCCAAAAGAAAACAGAAAAAAATTAAACAAAACAAACAAACACTAACAACAAAAAAGAAAGCCAACTCAAAACCTTAGATCTGGACCTCGGCGGAGCTGACAAGGGGTGGGGCCAGCTCTCCCATACCACGCCACCTCCAATGCTGTCTTGCCATCTTAAGTATGATATACCTTCAGCTTTTCTGAGGGAGCATCTGATAGCTTGCTGTGGTTCAGGCTAGTCTGGAACCTGAGTGACATCAGGTCCACCTATGTGTCCCCTCCCTTGTGCGTCCTTTCTCTGTGTGTTTCAGACCCCAACTGTAGCACCTAGGTGGCATCTAGTTCTGCAAGTTCACCCACACACCTAGGTGAAACTCCGAATTTTCTGGGTCTAAGAAGTTTGACGCTCTAGGCTGCCCTTGTAAGAGCTTAGAGAATGTTCTGTGCACAGCCAGGGAGGGGACCCCTGGGATGATGAGTAATGGTCCCTGCTTTGATGGGTCTGTTTCTTTGTTTTTGAGATGGGTCTTTTTGTGTAGCTCAAGCTAGACTTGAGCTTGGACTCCTCCTCAGCCTCTGAGGTGCTATGTTGACCAGCTTGTGCTACCATGCTGGGCTACATGGCTGTTTATAGATGTGCTTTTCCCTGTACCATCATCAGAGAGGGTTATGGGAGGCAGGGAGGCTGCTGGGGTAGGGAAGTGGATCACTGGATGCTTAGATTCTTGGTGGGAAAAACCCAGCCCCAAATCCCATAGGCCTGACTGAGGCCGTGGGACCTTATAGAGCAATACCATTATATGCTGTGTGTGAGGTGTTACCAGTGGACATGAAGTGTGCTGGATCTGTGGGTATGGTGGGGGTACCTTACTGAAACAGAAAGGTCCAGTCTCAAATATTGAAATTTCCCGAAGTCCAATCAAATTCCCTTGGGGCAAAAATAAGGAGGCTGCGTAAGTTGGGTGGAAAGCTGGCCTCCGGGGAATTCACATGCCACAAGGATGAAAGGTACTTTAAAGCTGTGCTGCTTCTGTCTCATCACCCTTCATGTCAGAGGAATCCTGGAACCTCTGAAGAACTAACCGTCTGCCTGAGGGAGCAGCGGAGTTACCTTCTGCCTGGAAGGTGCAGACAGTCACACACAGGGAGGTCAGGAGACCTGTGATGCAGTAGTTCAATCTTGGGTCTCATTTCTGTCAAATCATCTGTGTGATCTTGAACCCCAGATGATGTGGCCTCCTGACCCCAGACTCACAGATGACAGGCAATTTGAACCTGTCAGCGTAGGTGGGGTCATGGGAGCATTTCCCAGGCAGCCTTCTAGAAATGAGCCAGGCCTGGAGGAAATCGGCAGGTCTTTGTCAGACTGGAGGCAGGCCTGCAGCCCTTACACACCCTGCCCAGAGTCCATCCCTGAGGCATGCTCTATCCTACAAGGAGTCTATTCTTGTTCATCCTCCCCTTTGCTTTCTAGTTATTTGTGTGTGTGTGTGTGTGTGTGTGTGAGTGTGTGAGTGTGTGTGTGTGTGTAGGCCTGAGGTTGATAGTAGGGGGTTATTCTTGATAACCTTTTTGCCTTGCTCACTGAAGCAGAGTCTCAGTCAAACCCAGAACTCAGCAGTATGACCAGTTTCACTAACCACCCTGATCTGGGGATCCCATCTCTGCCTTTGAAGACGAGGATTGCAGGCTTGCCAACCACCTGGCATTTGCACACTTCCCAGGGATCTGAACTACAGTCTTCATGCTTGCAGGGCAAGTGTTGCACCCCAAACCATCTCTCCAGTCCCCTGGCTCTTTTTTATCTCAGTTCGTGTGTATGTATGTCATGGGCAAGCGGGTGTCTGCTGTGTGGAGGCCAGAGGACAATCCTAAGTGCCTACCTCCTTTGAGACAGGTTCTCATTGCCTCGGAGGTCACTGATTTAGCTAGGCTGGCCAGCTGGCCATTGAGGCCCGGGGATCTTCTTGTCCGCCCCATTGTTGAACCACAAGTATATATATTCTAACACACCTAACATTTTTTCTCTCGTGGGTTCTGGGGATCGACGTCAGGTCCTTGTGCTTGCAAGGTAAGCACTTTACTGATTTTTGAGTTCCTTTCCCACTGTTTTAAAATGTCAGCATTATCTTTGTCAGTTTGCTGTGCCGAGTATTTCATCTGTATTCACAATGCTGACGCATAGTTTGACAAGTCTTTCAGGGATTTTCTTGCTTTGGGGAACTTGATTTTTCCGGGTCTAACTATGTCCTGGCTGCCCTGGATCTTGCCATGTAGACCAGGTTGGCCTTGAACTCACAGAGATCCTCCTGCCTCTGCTAGTGTGGTGCAGGAAAGCGCATCTGCATAGGGCACTTCTGCATGTGTGGGTAGACAGTGACCCCGACTTTCCGCGCATCTGCATAGAGCACTTCTGCATGTGTGGGTAGACAGTGACTCAGACTTTCCCTGCATCTGCATAGAGTACTTCTGCATGGGTGGGTAGACAGTGACCCCGACTTTCTGCGCATCTGCATAGAGCACTTCTGCATGTGTGGGTAGACAGTGACCCAGACTTTCCCTGCATCTGCATAGAGTACTTCTGCATGTGTGGGTAGACAGTGACCCCGACTTTCTGCGCATCTGCATAGGGCACTTCTGCATGTGTGGGTAGACAGTGACCCCGACTTTCCGCGCATCTGCATAGAGCACTTCTGCATGGGTGGGTAGACAGTGACCCCGACTTTCCCTGCATCTGCATAGGGTACTTCTGCATGGCTGGGTAGACAGTGACCCCGACTTTCCCTGCATCTGCTTTGGCGATGGTAACGTTTCTGAGTTCTCTGCTCTTTGCCGGGCTTTAAGGATCCACTAAGCAAGTATAGGTTGTCTGTCTCAATGTGTCAGTGGGCTCGTTTCATTGTGTGGAGTAGCCTATGAGGTGTTCTACTCAAACACCTTTAAAAAAATTCAGGAGCTGGAGAGATGGTTCAGTGGTTAAGGGCACTTGCTGCTCTTACAGAGGATGTGGGTTTGGTGGCTTGCAACCATCTGTAACTCCAGTTCCAGAGGATCCAACATCCACTTTTTTTTTTTTCTCCTGAGACGGGCTTTATCTGTGAAACAGTCCTGGCTCTCCTGGAACTCACTCTGTAGACCAGGCTGGGCTCAGATTCACAGAGATCTGCCTGCCTCTGCCTCCCAAGTGCTGGGATTAAAGGTGCGAGCCACCACTGCCTGGTCTCTCAACATCCACTTTTTGTCTCCATAGACATTAGGCATACACATGGTGCACAGACATATATGCAGGCAAAAATGTCCATACATAATATAAAAATTAAAATTAAACAAAGTTTAAGCAGAAATCTAACTTTAAAAAATCGGCATATATCTTAAAACTATTATTCTTATTAATTTTGTGAGATGGTGTCTCATGTAGCCCAGGCTGACCTTGAACTCATGTAAGTGAGGATGATCTTGAGTCCTACTTGGTCCTATTCTATTCTGTAATTCTAGGGGTGAACTGCCACACCCACCTAAGCCTGCGATTTTTTAAAGTTTATGTGTTTGTGCCAGAGTGTGTACAGTGCACTGCAACCATGGAGTTTTGTGTGTTTGTGCCGGAGTGTGTACAGTGCACTGCAACCATGGAGTTTTGTGTTTGTGCCGGAGTGTGTACAGTGCACTGCAACCATGGAGTTTTGTGTGTTCGCGCCGGAGTGTTTATAGTGCACTGCAACCATGGAGTTTTGTGTTTGTTCCGGAGTGTGTAC
Source organism: Microtus oregoni (assembly GCF_018167655.1). Classification (NCBI taxonomy): domain Eukaryota; kingdom Metazoa; phylum Chordata; class Mammalia; order Rodentia; family Cricetidae; genus Microtus; species Microtus oregoni. The sequence continues at coordinate 11,189,269 of NW_024543084.1, read as the reverse complement.
AGTGCACTGCAACCATGGAGTTTTGTGTGTTTGTTCCGGAGTGTGTACAGTGCACTGCAACCATGGAGTTTTGTGTTTGTTCCGGAGTGTGTACAGTGCACTGCAACCATGGAGTTTTGTGTTTGTGCCGGAGTGTGTACAGTGCACTGCAACCATGGAGTTTTGTGTATTTGTTCCGGAGTGTGTACAGTGCACTGCAACCATGGAGTTTTGTGTGTTCGCGCCGGAGTGTGTACAGTGCACTGCAACCATGGAGTTTTGTGTGTTTGTTCCGGAGTGTGTACAGTGCACTGCAACCATGGAGTTTTGTGTGTTCGCGCCGGAGTGTGTACAGTGCACTGCAACCATGGAGTTTTGTGTGTTCGCGCCGGAGTGTGTACAGTGCACTGCAACCATGGAGTTTTGTGTGTTTGTTCCGGAGTGTGTACAGTGCACTGCAACCATGGAGTTTTGTGTGTTTGTTCCAGAGTGTGTACAGTGCACTGCAACCATGGAGTTTTGTGTGTTTGTTCCGGAGTGTGTACAGTGCACTGCAACCATGGAGTTTTGTGTGTTTGTTCCGGAGTGTGTACAGTGCACTGCAACCATGGAGTTTTGTGTGTTCGCGCCGGAGTGTGTACAGTGCACTTCAACCATGGAGTTTTGTGTGTTCGTGCCGGAGTGTGTACATATGCACTGCAACCATGGAGGTGCTCACAGAGGTCAGAGGAGAGCATTGGATCCTCTGGAACTAAAGTTACATTTAGTTGTGAGCCACCATGTGGATTCTGGGAACTGACCCCATGTCCTCTGCAAGAGTAGCAGGTGCTCTGAACTGCTGAGCTTCAGCTTGTGTTATCAAGACTTATTATTATTGCTGTCACTATAATTAGTGTGTGTGTGTGTGTGTGTGTGTGTGAGAGAGAGAGAGAGAGAGAGAGAGAGAGAGAGAGAGCGCACATACATGTAGAGGTCAATTAAGTGGGTTTTCTCTTCTTCTATTTTGTAGGTCTTGGGGATTGAGTTCAAATTATCAGGCTGTGTAGTACTCCATTGTGTAAATGTACCACATTTTCCTTATCCATTCTTCGGTCAAGGGGCATTTAGGTTGTCTAGAGACATGTGGCATACTTCACGCAAATACACAGACATAAATAAAAATGAAAATAAATCTTGCTGGAGAGGTAGCCAGAGTGTGTACTCTTCTCCCCAAGTTTGGTTCCCAGCACCAAAGCCGGGTGGCTCACAATTGTAGTTGGATGTTTCTGTCCCGCCCACCATTTCTCAAATAACCGACACAGAGGCTTAGTATTAATTATAAACGCTCAGCTGATAGCTCAGGCTTATTACAAACTAGCTCTTACAACTTAAATTAATCCATTTCTATTAATCTACATTCTGCCACATGGCTTTTTACCTCTGTCTCATTTTGTGTGTCCAACTTGTTCTGCATCTGGCTGGCAACTCCTCTGACTCTGCCCTTCTTCCTCCCATCATTCTCAGGTTGACTCTCCCGCCTAACTTTATCCTGTTCAGCTATTTGTCAGTCAGCCTCTTTATTAAACCAATCACAGTGACATATATTCACACAGTATAAAGGATTATTCCACATACAGTCATGTGTAACTCCAGCTCCAGGGGAATTTGATGTGCTCTGTTGGACTCTGTGGACAACTGCACTCATGTGTGCATGTATCTTTACACAGACATAGACATACACTCACACACACACACACACACACACACACACACACAGTTAAATAAAAGTAAATCTTTATAAGGCTGAGACTAGTGGATATCTGTGAGTTCAAAGCTAGCCTGATCTACATAGTGAGATTCTACCTCAAAACAAATCCCACAAAACCTTGGGGATGTCATAGAGCAGTTTGTGTTCCAGGGAAGGTCTGTGTCCAGCCTGTCTATCACTGGCCTATTTGACCTTGCCAAGGGCTTAGCTGGACAGGTGACCATGGTTCTCCCTGCTACAGCCTCGCTCCTGATCATTCTCTCTGCAGTGGTCTGGGGACACACAGACACACGAACTCTCTTGACTGCCCACTCTACTGACAGGGGCACCCGCTTCCAGTACTCCTGGAAGCTTGCACATCAGACATGCCGGAGCCCGCTGCTGGCCTCCATCGTCTAGCTGTGTGATTTTTGGGCAGGTGACTCAGTAAACCCTGACCCTGCCTGGAAAGTGGGGTCTGTGCAGGTCTAGAGGGGGAGACCCCAGCACAGGCTTGGTGTGGAGAGCCTGAACTTCTGGTGAGTCCACTGTTGTAACACAGCAGTCAAAATCCACGGGGCTAATTAATAATTTTCTCTTTTATTGCCAGTCTGGGGCAGGTCTCGTCAGAGAGTAGAGGCTTCCTATCCTTTGTTCTTCCTCTTCAGCACTGACTCCCACCCCTGGGAATATGGTTAAAATGCCTACAAGGGTCTGGAGAGATGGCTCAGAGGTTAAGAACACTGACTGCTGTTCCGGAGGTCCTGAGTTCAATTCCCAGCAACCATATGGTGGCTCACAGCCATCTATAATGAGATCTGGCACCCTCTTCTGGCATGCAAGCATACATGGAAGGAATGTTGAATACATAATAAATAAACAAATCTTTAAAAAAATAAAAAATAAAAAAATTAAAATGCCTACAAGAACCCCAACCATCACCCCTTCATTCTAGGCGCTAGGGTAGGTTGGGGTAGGAGGGAAGCAGAAGAATCTTCCTCTTTATTGGCCAGGTCAGTGTCACCTGGCTTCTTACAGCTCTGATAGAGTTTCAGTGCTACTATAATGATGAAGGGGACAGTGGGAGTGAGAGGCCAGCAGCTGGGTCCCTGGGGCAGAGGACTGGGAGAAGCTGGGTGAACCTGTAAGTCCATTCCTGGTAGTGAGCTCAGGAAATTTAAGTTGGTATGTGTTTGACGCTTCAGAGTCACGATAGTGGAGTGGGCCGGGTGCATCTTCAAGCCTGTACGCTTGCAAGCCTTGTTTTTGCCCAGCTCACCCTAGGCAGCTCCAGCCGGAAGGAAGGCAGTGCAGGCATGGCTTGGGCCACGGGCATGCCCTCTGACCTCACTAACCTTCAAGGATCCTGGCTCTGAGCCAAAGAGCAGACTGAGTACACTAGGGTACAATGAGGCCCCACATTAAGGCGGTGCTGTGTGTGGACTCCGGTGTTACTGTGGCGGCAGGCCGATACCAGCTCATTTAGTCTCAGTTCCTGCAGAAGAGGACATGGAAGAACGGAGCCTCTCACAGTCAGCGGGAGGACTCAGGCTCAGGACCAGCCTTGTGAGCAGCCCCAGAACTCAAGCGGGACCTAAATGCTCGGTGTGGTTCTGGTGTCCCTGTTGTACATACCGAGGAGCCAGTTTGTCAAGTGGGCTCAGCACGAGCTTGGCAGCTCCATTCTCTGCATGATGCTATTTGGGGGCCAAATGTTGCAGTCTGGTAGTGGAAAGCAAATTTCTTCTGAGCTGACCTTTGGCGCTGATCACACTGCCTGTGCCCTCATCGTTTCCACATTCCTTCCCTTACCTGGTGGGATGATTTGTTTCTGAGATCTAGAAGCTAGGCTCTGAATTATAAATCAAGTGTTTGTTCATCCAAATCAGGCGTCAACTATAGACCAAAGGAAAGGGTTCACTCAGGTTGGAATCTGGGGAGCCAGTGAGTTTATTGTGCTTACTTAGAGAGCATGAGTAAGGGTCTCCTTACTGTGGGTACCTCAAAAGCGGCTTCATTAGAAAGCTTTTACACCAGCGTGGATGACAGTTTGCCTGCAGCTACATAGATGGAGCCCTCTTTCCAGTTAACCTTCCAGGCTATAGCACCTCCTGAGACCACATGAGACAGGGCAGAAATACAAGCAGCTGGGAGGGAGGTGCAGGGGGGAGTGGCTGGAATCTCAGGCGAAGGCTTGATGACCCTCCCAACCTCTCATAGAGGGAATGCCAGCATCCCCAGCGAGCGTCTCTTATGGATGGTTACGGCTGCCCTGATGAAGGTGGGCGGTAACAGGCATTCTGCTGTGAGGGCAGCATACCACAGCACAGGTGTCATGTCAGTGACAGCCACCCGTGACCAGAAGATGGCAATCGAAGGAAGAGATAAACCTGTATCATGGACCTCTTGGTGCTGTGCTCGGCCACAGTTTCTTATGTGCATCCTGGCGGCTGATGTGAAAAGGTAAAAACAGCTTGGGGCAGAACTTTCTGCACCCCAGGCGCCCACGCCCTCATCCTCAGTTGATGGATCAATCAGTCTGTGCCCTAGTCAATCTATGCTCTCCGAGTTATGTTCTGTTTCCCGCCACCCCTCATCAAAGATGGTATTGGAGAATGATTCTCTGGGCCAAACTGCTGCCATCTTCATCGGCTCAACCACATCCTTGAAAGCGTTTGTCGCCGTTGGGTCTGGGGACTGCCCACACCCCTCATGGAATGAGGGGGCCAGGAGGGTCACTGGACCCCCATCTAAGGTTCCAGCCCCCCTCCCAGCCATTTGTGCACATGGCCTAGGGTGGAGGTGCCAGAGTGTGTAGGCTGGAGGAGGCTTAGGAAACTCTGTCTGCTTTGTTTTGCTGGGTGAAGACTTCCCAGTGTGGCTGCTTTGGGGCCACCTATGTTTTGTCAGGTTCCATTGAGTTCTGTTGGGTGGAGTCTTACCTTGCATTGTCATTAGGACCTTATGAAGAGGGGTTAGGTGTTGTTTAACTCCCCAAGGAAGAATTTCTTGTAAAGGTAAGCCCCCTACCCCTACACACACATAGCAGGTCCCTTTCAGAAAGCGTCCTTACCTGTGATCACCAGGCTCCAGAGGCTGTAGGCTGGGAATGGGGTCAATCTTGAGTCTCTTCTTTCTGGATTTCTGAGCCCCAGCATTTGGTTAGACTACACAGCCATCGAATGCATCCTACTGAGGCAGGAGAGAGGCTGGGGACTGTGGGGACCCAGAGCAGAAGCTAAGGAAGCAGGTGTTAGACTAAGGACTAATATACATCCTCCAATCTCAGATGGTGTTGTGAAGGGCCAGGATTGGTTGGGTGGACCCTGTGGGTCTGGATGGAGTACGAGGTTACCATCCACGAGGTCTGCATAGGTCAAGCAGTGAGTGGTCCTGAGCTCCTACTGGGCAAGGACAGGATGAATACTTGCCTTGCCTGGGGGCTTCAGCTTGGCTTGACTCAGGCCTGAGCCTTCTATTTTGGGGATACTCTCCCTGCTATCATGATGGTTTATGGGCCCTTGCTCCCTTCCTCCCTGTCTACCTTCTGCATTTCAAGCTCTCTCTGTGGCTGGTGTGGGCCATTGTTGTCCCCCAGACCCGATGTGCCAGTTGGAGCCTCTGCCTCCGCCTGAAGACTGCTGTTCTCTTTGTCTCAGTCTGACTGTTCCCAGCTCGTCCGCCCTGGCATTTATTTACAAAGCCATTGTGTCCACTGAGTGGAGAGCAAAGTGATTTATAGGGACGGTGCTGGGGTCTGGGAAATGCCAGCTTCCCCCCCGGGCTCCGTAAATCAGGTTTGATTCTGGCAAGGCCTTCCAGCTCCCTAAATCAGCTCAGAGTAGCTCTCCAGTGTGGGTGTGCCTAGTGTGAGCGCTAGAGAAACAGCTGATTCCTGACTTCGCTGCACCTGCTGGGTGGATCCTTCTCCCCAGGCCACCAAGGGCAGCAGGCAAGACTGCAGTATGCTGAGCCCTTCTCATGGCTCAGATCTCAAAATTCATAGCAGTGATGGGTGGTGGATGGGTGGCGACTGGCGTCTACGGCCAAGAATACACAGCAGATCTTCATCGGCCACAGGGAAGGTGGCTGCTCTCAGAGGAAACAGGGTTGGAGTGGCTGGCCTGGGAATTTTTTGTTTTGTTTTTGGAGGCAGGGTTTCTCTTTATAACATCTCTGACTGTTCTGGAACTCCCTCTGTAGACCAGACTGGTCTCAAACTCATAGAGATCTGCCTGCTTCTGCCTCCTGTGTGCTGGGATCAAAGGTGTGCACCACCACTGGCAGGCTGCTGGATTTACTTTTATGTCATTTTTTTCTGAGTCAGGGTCTTTTATTCCATTTTTTAAAAAGTTAAAATTGTTTGTGTGTGTGTATATACCACAAGTCTGAAAAGGGTACTGGATCCTCTGGAGTTAGAGTTATATTCAGTTGTGAGTGCTCAACATGGGTGCTGGGAACAGAATCCTCATCCTTGAGAGCAGTATCAGACCCTAACCACAGAGCATCCTAGCCCCCGGGTTTGCATTTCTGCGCTCTGTGTGTGTGTGTGTGTGTGCCAGGTGGGCACTGGCTCTGGGTGGTGTCTCTTCCCACTGATTCTGTGTTGGCTGTCGTGAAGCAAGTGTAGGAGAGTAGGTCTCTCATTCTCTTTCCTGTCATCACAGCCTGTGGGGTTGAAGGTGTCTGTGAGCCGAGGCTGGGGCGTCTACGGCTGTGGCCGCCTGTGTTCTACCTCTGGTGGATGGTGTTGCCTGGCAGATGTGGGAAGGAAAGGCAGGAAAAGGCTCGACTCCCTGAAAAGGGCATTCATTTCCATCATGGATGCCCTGGGGACTAGATTTCAACCCCAGGGACTTTGGGGTCATGCTCAAAGCTCAGGAGACCAGCCAGACATCTTGGACAGCCGTGATAGGACCTGGGGGTGGAACTAAGTGGTCTTGTTCTTGCTTATGAATGGTAGCCGAGGGTCTCCATTCTGCGGCTCCTGGGGTCTGCCTATTGTTGTGGAGTCTGGGGAGGTGGGGGTCCCCGCAGTGTCCTAGGCCCTGTGACTTAGGCTCAGGACTTTGTGGCTGAAGTTGCAAATGGCAGCTGTTTCAGAGCCCTGTCACCGAGAGGAGTCTCCCGTCTGTGTGGCTGCCACCTGTCCCCCGCTTCTCGTTTCTGGAATACTATGTTCTAGAGCACTGCCTGTGTTACCATGGTTTCACACCCTGTCTGACCCAGTCACAGCCAAGCTGAGGTAGAAACAACATTCTGTCAGAGTAGAGATTTCTGGCAGCCTGTGACAAGAGCGGTCTCTCCACCCCCTCCGTATTTGGACTCTTAGGAGCTATGCCTCTTGAGTCATTCATTCATTCATTCATTCATTTTTCCCCAGCGGTGAATGCTGCAACTTCACTAACAAGGGGCACAGAGTGGAGGGAAGATGGAACCCAGGCAAGATGGGTATCCAGTGGCCTTGTGGTCTTAAACCCTGTGTAGCTGCCTGACTTAAAGACCCTGTCTGTACCCTCCCCTGGAAGTGGCAGTGAACTTGTTCCCCCTGCAGGAAGCCCCGTGAGAGTTCAGTGCTGACCCCAGGGATGAGGCTGTGCCTGGCATATACCTGGGGTTGCCACAACCAAAGCCAGGTCTCAGGGATTCTTGGGAAGAACCGGGCAGGCAGGTGGTCTGGGATTTGTTACCTGCCCTGCGGAGCGGAATGCCTGCTGTGTGGAGAACCCTGAATCCTGGGAAGGCAGCTCTGAGGTGCGGTGTTCGTTCCCATCACTTTCCTGAGCGTCTGCTGCTCGTGCTGTGGGCGCTAATCGAGTTCTGTGGGAGTCGATGGGGAGTGATTCTTGGTGCTTCCTGCTTTGAATTTCATAGGCCCCCCGAGGACATGAACTTGGAAAATTGAGGCATTGATCGTTGCTTTTATTGGTGTAGGAGATGCAACGAGATTCAGAGAGGAAAGATTTGTGATTGTTCTCAGCCTTTTTATGCTTCCAAAGCATCTAGAGGAAGCACCTGCCCTTCTGTTCTCTCAGGGGGTGCCCCCAAGGATCGAAGCTGTTCGCAGTAAGGCCTGACTGGAGTCCTTCTTCCGGAAGCTCAGCACTGGGCACCGCGGTACAGCCCTAGCGCCGTTCTGTAAATCAAAGAACTGCAAACCAGGCTTCTCTTGGTGTTCTGGAAGCTGGGCAACGTGTCCTAGCTGGCTTCTCCTGGGGATTGAGAGAATATCTGCTCTTGACCTCTCTCCAGCTGTGGGCGTGGAGCGCCTCTGCTCTCCCACCCTCTTCCTCCTGCAGCCCTGTTCCGTAAGGATGCCTGTTCCCCTCAGAGGTACACATCTGCCCATATGTTATTGGTGTGTCGGCATGGAAGCCCTGTGGGCACCCAGCGTGACTGTCCCTGGTTACCATCGACCGGGCTGACAAGGGTCTGGGAATAGAACATGGATGATGAAGAGGTTCAGGAGGCTTCATAGCCTGCTGAGCGACCTTGGGAAACCTAGTGTTGTCTATCCTGTGTGTTTATAGATGTCAGCCTGTACCACATTTCCAAATAAACAGAGATGTGTCTAGCCAGCCTGGAGATTCACAGTGAAGTCTGGCCTGGGCAGCTTCATCCTAGCCCCACATACAATAAAGAGGCTGCCATTCCATTTCTTCCTGTACCTTCTGGTCCCCTTTATCCCCTTCCCTACCCCTTTCTTCTCTTCCCTCCCTTCCCCCACCCCTTTTATACCTTTTCCATCTCTTCCTTCCTTGCTCCATCATCTCTTCCTCTTCCTCCATCCTTTCTCACTCCTCCTCCATCCCCTTCATCCCGCCTCCACACTTTCTATCTCTTCATCTCCCTCTTTCATCTCCTCCATCTTCCTCCACTCCTCCTCTGTCCCTCCTTTGCCTCCTATTTGATTTTTCCTTCATTTCCCCTCTGTTCTCTCCTCCACCCCTTCTCCATCTCATCTCCATTCTACTTCCCCTCCTTCCCTTCTCCCCTTCTCTTTCATCCTCTTCCTGTCTTCTTCCCACCACTTTTTACCCTCACCTTCCATCCTTTCCAGCACTCTGGCCTCCTCCCAAGCCCCATGCTGCCTTGTATTAAGTCTCACTATGAAGAGAACTGAGGTTGATCTAGCCTGTGTACTGTGGATATACCAGTGTGGAACCCACCTGCCTGCTCAGGCCTGGACCAGACTCTTGAAGTCACCATTATTGTTCCCTGGAACTGGAGTCTCCTGACTTGTACCCCACACTGTTAATTGGCCCCCTTGGTGTCGCTGAGCGATGATACCAAGCAACTCCTTTTCATTACCCCCAGTTCCCTCCACCCTCATGAGTGAGAACAGCTTGGAACGGGCAGTCTGTCCCGGAGGACACAGTACAGGTGAGCGCGTGGTTCCTTTTACCTTTCTTTGGCTTCTGTGTGACTTAGTCCCTTTATAGGATGAGCTCAGGGGGCAAGGTCGGTATTACTGTTGGGCCACCTCTGGGTAGCTGTAGTTTAGCCACTCTGGCTAAACCTGGAACCCAGAATTGGTGTCAGGGCTGCCGTGGAAGAAGGGCATTTGATCTTGCCCACTCCTGTCACCAGGCAGGAAGTCTGGGGGCGGAAGAGCGTCAAGGTCTATCCAGCCTGTGTACTGTGGACACACCAGACTGGTGCGACCCACCTGTTGAGCCCACAGGACGTGCATGCCAGGCCTGTGCCAGTCCCTTGAAGTTGTCCTTATTGTTCCCTGGTATTTCAGCTTCCTGATTTGTACCCAGTGTTGTTGATAAGCCCTTCTCAGGGGCGATGATCTGTGGGGCATCCCAGGACTTTGGGCCATGCATTATTCATGGGAAACACTTAATCCTCCAACTCAACCTGGAGCTCTGCATGGAGGCAGTGAGTCCTGGGCATTGTAATGATATTAATAACCACTACGTTAATACAGCTCCTAGCCAGGAAAGCCAGTTATGTTTAACAGGGCAGAGAAGAAAAGAAGAAATAATGAGATGTCACACAGGCAAGCGTGATGCCCCAGGGACAACCTAAGAGTTTGTGACATGCCCAGCATTTGCAAAGGCAGGTGCTGGCTGGCATTATTTGTGTATTCAGATTACAGAGGCTGTGTGAATCCCAGCTAGGGGCTGTTTCTGACCTCTGCTTCAGAGGAAGCTATCCTGCCTCCCCAAGTCTCACTCTTCGGTGCATGGGTATCAGCCTGCAGCCGGGACCTGCCCAGAATGCCTCTTAAAAGGGAAAGTAACGTCCCCATCAGGTCTCACCTGGAAGCTGGCTTCTGTGCCATCAGCAGCCATTGTGTGTGTGTGTGTGTGTTTTCTCCTCAGAGCCTGAAGGCCTGTTTAGGCCTCTCTAAGAACAGCACTGTTGTTTTCTGTAATTTCCTGGACAAGGAGCTCAAGCGAAGCGACGTGGGTTGACTTGACTTGGGACCCTGCAGCATCCCTACCAGGCTTCACAGTCATCTCCGTAGTTTTCAGTGTGATCTTCCAGGATGCACGGCCTTCCAAATTGAGGGCAGATAGTAGCAGCAAGCCAAGAGCCTGTGTAACTCAGGGCCTGGGTTTTCTCTCTTGCTCTTGTCCTACCTCAGATTCCTTGCTGCGTTTGACACCCCTGGTCCCTGAGATGCAGCACCAGTGTGACCTCTGTGTATTGTCTTCAGAGAGAATCCTGTGGCTGGTGCATGCCACTGCTGCTCAGTGTCCCCTGTTAGAATAATTAATGACCTGCGAGGCTCCCCTTCTTAAATTGGAAGCTGCGCCACTTCTGTTATTGTGGTGGGGAAAGCGAGTGTGTGTGCGCCATTAATATTGTTCCTTACAAGAAGCCCTCCCACCCCACTCAGGGTTTGGGGCTAAACATCAAGTATCTTGAAGTCAGCCTGGGGACGTCCCTTTTGTAGGAAACCACTTATTCAGGTGCCAGTTGAGTCTAACACAGCTGTTACATGGCTCTGATACCTATACATAAGGCTGTGGCACACAGGTGCCAACTCTGGGAAAGGCAGTCCCTGAACAGGAGCTGCAGCTAAGATGGATTTGTCTGCTCAGCAGTGGTTTCTATGGAAACTGCTTAGGGGGTGACCTGGATTTGTGCTGCAGGGAAATGGGTCCAAGCCCTGACTAGGTGCTGGCAGTAAGAGGGATCCTAGGACTTTGTTTTATATGGCCTGGCACCTTGGGAGTTACAGGGTCAGCATCTCAGTGCAGCAGTTTGTGGGGTGTGTGGTGGTGGGAAGACGGAGAGAGGAGGGTGTGTGTGGTGTATGTTTATGTGCTGGTGTATGTGCACATGCCGTGATGCACGTGTGGAAACCGGAGGACATCCTCTGACCCTCCTTGTCTGAGGCAGTCTTTTTTGCTGCGGTGTAAGGCAGGCTAACTGGTCCGTAAGTTTCTGGCTATTTTCTTGCCTCCGTCTCCCATTTCTCACAGGTGCTCTGGATTACAGATGCTGCTTGCTCCAACCATTGCGTTCCCTTTTCTCCTCTCCTCCGTTTTTATTTATATGTCTATGGGTATTTGGTCTGCATGTATATCTGTGCACCATGTGTGTGCAGTACCTGCAGAGGCCAGAGAGAGCATCAGATCCCCTGGGACTGTAGTTACAGACAGTTGTAGGTGCTGGGATTTGAACTGGGGCCTCTGAAAGAACAGCCAGTGCTCTTAATGACTGAATCATCTCTCCAGCTCCTATGTCTGGTTTTAATGTGAATTCTGGGGTTGTTCGGTTTATGAGGCCTGATATTTAATGGTTATCCACTGAGTTATCTTTTCGGCTCCCTAAGCTTTTTTCTTTCTTTTCTTTCTTTTTTCTTAATGACAAAGCACACATGATAAATGCACCATTTCAGTGTTTGTGACTGAAGTCCAGTGCCATCTGTGTGGTCACCATCACCATCCATTTCCTCTACTCCTACTTTTTTTTTTTGCATGTGAGGTGTGTGTGCCTGTGTGTGTGCTTGTTTGCATGTGTGTATGCATGTGTGCATTTGTGTATCTGCATATGTGCACATCAGACATCAGAAGTTGATGATCTCTTGTTTCCCCTGCTCATGCTCCACCTTCTCCATTGAGGCAGGGGCTCTCACTTGAGCTCACAGCTCGCAGATTTGGTTGTTTTGGCCGACCAATTGTGAGGTTACAGAAGGTCACCTCTTCCATCTGACATTTACATAGATTCTGGGGATCTGAACTCTGGTCCTTTTTTTTTTTAATATATAATTCTTTTTTATTGATTTTTATTGAGCTCTACATTTTTCTTGGTTCTTACATGTGCACAGCAAATACTTTACTCGCTGAGCTGCCCTCCTATCCCCGCTTGCAGTTCTTGTCTTCAAAATTAAAGCTGTCCCCGAGAGACACTCCTCTCCTCCCCCAACCCCTGACATCTGCTATCCTACTTTGACTTCTAGGCACCTTGTGTGAATGGAGTCACATGCCTTTTGTTCCTTTGTGTCTGGCTTATTTCACTGAGCACAGTTGGCTTCTATAATAGCTGGTACCATTGTTCTTCCTGTGTCGGGAGGAATGACAAGCAGGGCTGCTCCACATTTACCCCATAGGCTATCGCTGGCTGTACCTTGCCTACTGCCTCTCTTCATGCCAGATGTTGAGTCCAGGCCTCTTGTCTATTATTTCTCTTTTCTGGAGGTTCCCACAGGTGTCCTGTCTCCCAGGTGTGAACTCTGACTGTAGAAGAGTTCAGCCACTTGGGCTGAACATCTGTGCTGCCTGCATCTGAGCCAAACCTGAGACTGGGGCTAGCTGACCTCTTCTGCATTGGGTGCCTGCTCTGGGTGTCCCCTCTAGGATTGGCTCCCAGCACCCTTCCCTGTCTGTATTACTAGTGCAGCTATATGACTCTAAGCCCTGACAGACTGCTGTTCACCTGCTGGACTAGCCCTTAGCTTCCTTTGCTCTCGGAGGGGCTTTGGGGATGCTCTTGTCTTTGCATAGTGGGGAGGTGGTTCCCTAAATGCCTTCCCTTCTGTTCCTTCCCTCTTGCAAAAATTTGGAAGCTTATTCTGGACAGCTGTAGAGTTGAAGTCCCTTAGGTACTGAGGAAATGGGGGGCTGCTGGGGCGGGAAGAGAGGGAGCATTGCAAAATTTGGGCGTATTCTGGACAGGTGTAGAGTTGGAGTCCTTCAGATGCTGAGGAGATGGGGGAGCTGCTGGGTCAGGGAGAGAGGGAACATTGCCACCCTCCACCTTGTGTAACCACTGGCAGTTGTATGTCATCTTGACCTCTGTTTCCTCCTAGTTCATTTGGTTTTATCTATGTTCCCAGTGATGACGAGGATCTCAGGGTGTGTTTTTGGGGACCTCTTGGCACCTCCTGAACACGAGTGGGTTATGTCTGCAGTGGTCACTGCCACTTTGTCCCATCTACTAGTGCCTGAGCCTAGGAGCCATTTGCTCTCAGGGTGAACCCCCATCTGCAAGATTTCTGTTGCGTCTGCTCTGTAGTAGCTGGGAAATAGTGCTGTTGGGATGCTGCAGACTGAGAGAGCTTTGCTCTGTACTTGCCTTGTGACGTGGAACAGTCTGGTCCCACTGCAGAGCTGTCTGAGCTCCAGCTGTAAAGGAACTGGGCGCCATGCTGAATCACTCACCAATGGCCTGGTCACCAGCAGTACTTAACATGGTGCGCTCTTTGGGGCTGTTCTAGAAGTGGGCGTCTCCCACACTATGCATATCTCAATAGGCTGAGCAATGACTGTAGGTGCTCTGAGGAGTGGGACCCAGGATCCTCCTCATTTTCTTGGTCCTGACTTACACCATCATGCCGGCAAAGAGAGCTTTGGGATTTGCACTCCCAAGACTCAGGCACAGGCATGGCTAACACTGGTCTGGGCACCGAGGGGAGTAGTGTGTGATACTTTTTGGTCTCTTTGTTTCCTTTGCTCAGGCCAAGCCAGAGCTCAGATTGTGGCCACAAGGTGACTGCTCTTCTCTCTGAACCTGATCCTATCACCACTATGTGGGGCTATGATAGCCTTGCTTCCCCACCTCAAAGTGGGGGAATTGACAGGCTCTTCTTTTTCAGGATAGTTGTCCTACCACCTTCTCCTCTTCATTTTTATCATCATCGTTGTCGTCGTCCATCCTTACCATCATCATGATCATCGTCGTCACAGGGTCTCATGTATTTCAGACTGGCCTTGAACTGGGAATATAGTCAGGATGACTGAGAGAGACTTTATGATCCACCTCCCAAGTACTGGGATGACAGGTGTGGCCACCATGCCCTACCTGATGGTGTTCTTGGAATTCAAAAGAGGGCCTTATGAATGCTCAGGGCATTCTACCCACTGAGCCACACCTTCAGCCCCAGGAAAGAGATTTTTTAAAAATCTGATACTGTTTATTTAGCTTCAAAAACATTTCAGCATTCTAAACATACAAAAAAATAACAGAATGTTGCAAGTTGCGTTTAGCTGCAGAGGGTTCTTAAACTTTCAGTGATGCAGTAGTTCTTTGCTTTGCTACAGTTTAAAAACAGCTGAAAATCTACAGCACTTAGCTAGAGAAAAAATCCAAACACTTCTCATGCCAGCTGACCCCTCCCCCCTTTCACAGCTAAGAATGTCAGCAGAATGCTATGCCACTATATACAAAAACAAGACAACCTGAAGCTAAATGGATGCCCACCGCAGTATCAACAGGTCCAGCCGCACAGTGCACGCCCTGAGCTATGGCCCCCTCCAAAAGGCATCTTCCCTCACAGCCTCCAAGCCAAACAAGGAGCATCAAGAATCTGTCTGGGTTGTTTTGTTCTCTTTACAAACTATAGATATGTACAGTTGACACTCAGGATTTCTAGCCAATAACTGACCATAGAGTTAGCACTACCTTACGAGTTGCAAACAAAATGCCCGAAACATCTTTAAATGCCTTGTCACACCAACAGCACAGAGTGAGGAGGACACGCAGGTGCCTTTCCATTTGAAAACTGTTTGGAGCTGTGTACAACTTTGATACAGTTTCAGGGTGCTCCGGACACCCACGGCCACTTCATGTAAACCACTGACACTTTGAGAAGCTACAATATGATCGTTATCAAATTTTGTAATTAAATCTAACAAGGGCAATAGACACGGCTTAAATACGAGATGTGTCAATCACGGCGATTTCCTACTCTAAGGTATTCACAAGGAGACAGAGTTTTATTCATCTTCTTCCTCCTCCTCCTCCTCCTCCTCCTCCTCCTCCTCCTCCTCCTCTTCCTCTTCCACCATTTTCCGGGCAACTTTAGCAGGACCCTTGGCGCCATCGAACTTCCCTTTAGACTTACAGTCAGTAGCATCCTTCTCCTTCAGCTTTGCGGCCTTGGTAACGTAAGGCTGCTTTTCACCGTCACTCAGGTTGTTCCAATCCCACCCAGTTTTTCTACCACATCTCCAATGGAGATTCCAGGATTTGTAGATTGGATCTTGGTGCGGAATTCAGAGCAGAATATGAAAAATCCAGATGGTGGTCTTTTGGGGGCATTAGGGTCCTTCAACTTCTTGCCTCCTTTAGCTGGTCCATTATCTTTCATTTCTTGATCGTAGCGTACTTTATCTGCCTTTGCCATTTCATCAAACTTTGATTTTTCTTTGCTGGACATTGTCTTCCACCTCCCAGAGCACTTCCTGGAAAACTCCGAAAAATTGCCTGGGACCTCGGGGTTTTT
This sequence comes from Microtus oregoni, assembly GCF_018167655.1. Lineage (NCBI taxonomy): Eukaryota > Metazoa > Chordata > Mammalia > Rodentia > Cricetidae > Microtus > Microtus oregoni. Next base: position 11,173,877 of record NW_024543084.1, on the reverse strand, counting down.
CTTCTTATGTTTTTCCCTGCAGGTCTGCACAAAGAAGGCATAAGCAGACATCTTGACCTTTGGTTTCTTGGGGTCACCTTTATCCATCCTGACTCTATTGTTTGCTAGTCTCACAAAAGAGATTCTATGGTTCTTCAAATGCCTCTAGGATGGGGTGGGCAGGCTGTTGGATGAGACCCAGCCTCTCGCTGTCCTGCCCAGTATTATGACCAGTTGGGGATCAAAGCTGCCCTCGGAGCGTCCCTGGCTTCAGGGCCCAGGTGACCTGCCTCCTCTCCAGCTCCATTCCTCATTCTCACTGGCTCTTACACAGACCAAGGGTCTAGGCTCCTAGCTAGTGCTCAGACTCAGTGGTCTCCCATCCTTTTCTTGTGGGTGAAGATGGGGCCACGTTACCAGCTTGGTTTGACCAAGATTATACATGAGGGACAATTTATAATCTGGCCTCCAGCCGGAATCCTCAAGGATGGGTCTGGATTTTCCACAGTGAATTCAGCAGTCAGGGACAGCCGCCCCATGGAGGGCAGATGAGTTGTCCCTTGTTCTTTCTGCCTGTGGAGTAACTCATGCACCCTGTGGCCAGTCTGTGAGGGATTCTTGGGCTGTGTTGGCCTTTGATGCCGGAGAAATGCACCTGCCTCTTCCTTGGGCTGTAGATGACCACTGACTGGGACCTACAACCAGGACACTCATTGTAGAGTCTCACGTAGCTGCTGGGAGCAGCTCAAGGAAGGACACCGCTGTGACGTTTGGGGCTTTTCCTCAGGACGAGGGCTACTCAGGGGACTTGTCTGCTTCTTGGATCTTGAGCAGAGTAGGTGACATTTGTCTGAACCTTGTGACAAGCAATTAGCCACATTAGTGCAGCTTGTGCTAGCCACAGGACAGAGTGGTCCCTGGGCCTCCTACTTTTCTGGAGTTCGTGGGCTCTAGGAGATAGACATGGCTGTGCTGGACTGCTCATCAGGGTGACAGGGACGCCAAACCACCTGGATCCTGAAGTGGCAGGTGGGAGTGGGCTGGCGGTGCCCAATTTCAACCAGACACGGCCATGCAGAAGACTGTGGGGACTGCAGCGCCCTGAGCAGAACAAGCTCATGGTTGGGAGAACCTCAGGGCCTGCTGGAGTTAGCATAGGAAGGAAGGCACTGGTTCAGAAGCCGGTAGCAGTATTTGATGCCGTAGACTTTGCCTTGCAGTGCTCCGGAGACAAATCTCCGGAAAGGCTCAGGGCCTTCAGAAGCCATCATCACGAAGAGCTTGTGGGCCTAAAGTGGACCCTTTGGAGTTGTGGGCATAGGGAGATCAGTGTGGTGTCTCTTAGACACTCCTGGTTGGTTCACAAGAAGATGTGGGTGTAAGCATGGGCTCAGCCTGGTATCTCTAGTGGGTTGGCATGCCCATCATACCTGTGTCTCTGGTCATTGCAGTTTGCCCTACTAACTTCTCTCCACCACTGTGCCAGCTGAGGCCTAGGGCTTTGTGGGGCTGAGAGAATAGGCAGACTATCTTTAAATGCTTTAGATGGAAAGCTACAGGTGATTTTTTTTGTTAGTTGTTTTTTTTTTTTTTTTAAAAAAACTTTTAAACATTCACCTACTTGTGTATATGTGTTTGCACCTCAAGAGTTCAGAAGAGGGCACTGGAGCCCCTGGCGCGAGAGTTGCAGGCAGTTGTGACCAGCCCAACATGGATGCTGGGAACAAAACTCAAGTTATAGTTGGTTGTGGGCTACAATGTGAATTCTGGGATTTGAACCTCGGTCTTCTCAAAGAGCAGCAAGTGCTGTCAACCACTGAGCCATCTCTCCAGTGTCCCCCCCCCCCCCCCCCCCCCCCCGCCAAGACAGTTTCTCCGTGTAGTTCTAGCTGTTCTAGAACTCACTCTATAGACCAGGCTGGCCTCGAACTCAGAGATCTCCCTGCCTCTGTCTCCTGAGTGCTGGGATGAAAGGTGTGTGCACCACCACCTGGCCTCTATAGATGTTTTTAAAAAGCAACCTTTTTTTTTCCCATTGATTTTTGGGGTTTGAGCCACAAGGTCTTCTGCTAGTCAAGTGCTCGACCACAAGGCTGCGTCTCCAGTCTCAGTGACTAGTGTCTTCTGACAGAGGTTCCATGTGTATAGGGAAAACCCTTCTTTGTGGGTAGCTTGATGAACCTTGTAGGGAAATACTGGGTTCTGCACAGAGACAGGGCTCCATGCCCAGCGTCTGTTGACCTTCTGGGAAATGGTGACCTCTAGTCACTGGACAGAGTTTGTGGGCCCAAGGACTGAGGACAGAGAATTCATGTAAGAGGAAGTGCTGCTTTGCTGGGTGGCCTCTGTATTGGGCTTGGTGTCTTGTGTCCTGTCTGGAGGGAGGGCAAGTATGCAGGTTATACACAGTCAATGGTTGATTGAGGAACCCTGATCCCCATGTGGGTGGCTTTTCTGACTATGTGTGCCCATGCCTGACCCAGAGTGTGTGTGGCTGATTGTCTCAGCAGGCTTTAGAGCTGATGTTCTGAAATATCACTGTTCATTTCGAATCCTCTCTTTGACCCCAAGAGTCACTAAAGTCAGTTGTCAGTTGCCCGTGAGCCTCAGGCAAGGGCTTGGAGCGTGCTTAAAGGTCAGAGTGGAACTGAATTTGGGGTCTTCTGGTTAGATGGTCATATAATGCCAGCCCCAGCTAGCTGCAAGTCCCCGGAGATGGGAGTTCATGGCCCAACGATGTGGCGTGTCCCCTTGGGAACCCCTCTGCTGAGCTCTGCTTGCTCTTGCCCATCAGCCCGCTGGTAAGCATTGTTCTTGTTACGCAGTGTTTCAGTACGTTCCTGTCAATTTTCAATCTCCCTCACGGCCAGTCAGCAGCTGACTCTGTGCATCTTGCAGCTGGCTCAACTGTGCCTTCCCACTGTTGCCCACAGGCCGTCTCTGTAGACTCAGTATCGTTCTTCCGTGGAGCTTGCTGGCTATTGGCTTTATGCGGAGTGACATTTATCAATCATCAGGGCTCCCTCTAAGCCCTCAGGGGGTGTTAGATGAGCAGATGATGGCTTCCATCTGTGTCAGGAGTAGATGGGCAGGAGGGGAAGGATCCCTCACTGATTGCTAGCAGAGTCTGGTACTGGAGTGGGGCCTGGGAAATCATCCTCGGATGCCTGACCGAGGGAAGCCATGTTCTGGGCAGATGAGCTCTGCCATTTTTGTTCAGTCACCTTTGGGGTCCTTCTAGCCTTTCTGGCGTTTTGTCCTGATGGCTGTCTGCCCTCTGCTGTGGGAGCCTAGGCCCCTGGGTGTCCAGTACAGTGTGCTGGACAGAGTAAGGTGTTTGTGTGTCCTGGAGGGTGAGCCTCAGCCTTGGTGGCCCTCACCTTTAAGTAAGGTGTTTGTCCGACCTGGAGGGTGAGCCTCAGCCTTGGTGGCCCTCACCTTTATGAGACTGATGCGCTACCTACTGCGCTAACGAGGCACCTGGCCCTCACCTTTAAGTAAGGTGTTTGTCCGACCTGGAGGGTGAGCCTCAGCCTTGGTGGCCCTCACCTTTAAGTAAGGTGTTTGTCTGACCTGGAGGGTGAGCCTCAGCCTTGGTGGCCCTCACCTTTAAGTAAGGTGTTTGTCCGACCTGGAGGGTGAGCCTCAGCCTTGGTGGCCCTCACCTTTAAGCTAATGTGCTCTGGAGGCCGAAACAAACTACTGCAGTCAGTGCTGTGAAAACAAGAACCTGGGCCGGGTGTAGCTCAGTGGCACATGATGCCTAGCATGCACAAGGCGTGGGTCCATCCCCACCCTGCACTGCCGGAAAAAAAAGGGAGAGAAAAAAAGAATTTATTTTGTCAAGATTTCTAAAATTGGGGTGTGGAGGGCTCTACCCATTCCGAGGCAGAGGAGGGACCTTCCCGTTGCAGAGGTTCTGCCAGAGCAGCCTTGGTCTTTATCTTCTTATGACTGTCTTCTCCTTCAGTTCCTTCTGAAAATAAATGATTATGTATGGGGGCTAGGGAAATGGCTCAGTGATTAAGAGCACTGACTGCTCTTCCAGAGGACTGGAGTTCAATTCCCAGCACTCACTTGACTGCTCACAACAGTCTGTAACTCCAGTTTCAAGGGATCCGATGCCTTCTTCTGTCTTCTAGTCTCTGGATTTCTTTCTTTCTTTCTTTCTTTCTTTCTTTCTTTCTTTTTCTCTCTCTTCCTCCCTCCCTCTCTCTTTTTCTCCCTCCCTCCATCCTTCCTTTTCTTTTTCGAGACAATTTTTCTGCATAGCTCTAGCTGTCACGGAACTGATTTTGTAGATGGGGCTGGCCTTGAACTCAGAGATCTGCCTGCCTCTGCCTCCTGAGTGTTGGGATGGAAGGTGCACATGCTTCTGCAGGCACAACACACCTGTGGCACATAGACATGCTTGGAGGCAAAATACCCACACATATAAAATAAGGAAAAACTTAAAAAGTTCTATATGAGTATTTGCCTGCATGTGTGTCGGTGTATCACATGTGTATCCAGGGCCCATGGATGCCAGAAGAGGATGTTGAATCCTGGAACTGGAGTTACAGATGGTTGTGAACCATGATGTGGGTGCTGGAGACTGAACCCAAGTCCTCTGGAAGAGCAGCCAGAGCTCTCAATCACTGTCATCTCACCAGAGCTTCCCCTTCTTATAAGGAACTCAGTCATATTGGGTGGAAGGCCCACTTTCTTGCTGAGGGTGTTGGCAAAGGTGTCCCCGGTATCACTTCAGCCTCTCTAAGACGCACCCGGTGGACCTGAGAGGGCCAGAGAGCCCCTCCCCTGCTGAGCAGAGGATGGCTCAACCTCTTTGGCCAGTAGATATCAGATGAGAAGTTTCTTGGGGTACCAGGGCCAGCTGTTTCCCCAGGCATCCCTACAGGGTGGCATAGCGAGGGTGTGGAGTTGATGAGGGTGTGGGTTAACCCTCATGGTGGCTTGAGTGGATTTAGAATTGCCATGGAAGCCACACCTCTGAGTGTGTCTGTGAGGGTCTTTCCAGAAAGGTTGAACTGAGCAGCAAAGATCCCCCATGGACGAGGGTGGCAGCATCCCACTGGGATGCTGGGCTGGATAAAAATCAGGCTCAGCACTAGCATCCATCTCTCTCTGCTTCCCTGCTGCGGACACAGTATGAGCAGCTGCTTCAAGCTCCCTCCATGTCTTCCCCTGATGGGATGGAGCCAACACAAACCTTCCCTTCCTCAATTCTCTTCTTCGTCGGCAGGAAAAGCAGCTCGCTCGGAGAGCAGCTGTCACTCCAGAGGCATGCACACGTGTCACTAGAGTTACTGTAGTAGTGAGAGTGTAGGCTTTGTCTTCCTGCCCATTAGTCATCAGCCATATTAAGCCCCTCCAGGTAATGGCTCCATCACTTCTCACCGTGAAGCAAGCTGCGTGTTCGATGAACTAGAAGCTGGGGTGAAGCGTATGCTTCCTGGAAATGCTGTGGGCACAGCTCTGTAGCGACAGAGTGGTGTTTGCTTTCATACGGTGTCAGAACATATAGCCAGTGTGTTCAGGTGACCACTCGGAGCCTCAGCTTCCTCACTTCAGGAAGGGCGCAGTAACACTGCAGTAGAACGATCACTCTTGCTGGACCCATTCTCACATCTGTCTGTTTTGGGTCATATTGTGAGAAGGATGTAATGGGCTATCTACAACCAGAACTTGGATGCTGTCCAGTTTGACTGTACCTGTCTGTGCTCCCTCCTGCAGCTGAGCAGAGGGCACTGCATCATGGTGATCACTGCAGGGTACCTCCGGGATGCGGGTAGAACGTGTCTGGGTGGGGACGAGTGCTCTAGCATTCCTAGATAGTGAGTGTGCTGACCACAGCCCAGCAGCTAGAGGTTGGGTGGGCTTTCCATCCTCCATGGAGCTGCAGATCCTGGCTTGATGACGATGCTATGCTTCTGGAGACTACACCTGTCCATCAGCCACTGTCACCAACCTCACATTCAGATGGACAACTGACCCTTCTGGGCAAGAAGGGTTGAAGAGTGGGATCCTGTTGCCAGAGAGCTATGCAGGCTTCTCGGCAGGATCCCCTGGGCCTCAGCACCTCCTTTGTAAATGGGAACAACGCAGAACTGCCGCGTTGGGGTTTGAGAGAATAAAGGAGTTGGCAGGAGCCTCGGGCTGCAGGCGGAACCTCTATCCTAGACTGAGTTCTGCCTGGAAATTGCTGGGTGGCATCTCCTGCGCTGGGTTTAGGTTAACTGATGGGTGTGGACCAGATGGTGGCCAAGCTCCCTCCTCTGAGGATTTTGCTGCACTGTTCTGGTTGGGATAGCCACAACCCAGCCCTGTCTGGTGATGTCTCAGATCCTTGACTCAAAAGGGCTTTGCGAATCTGGTCAGTGCTCAGGGGATCCCTGTGACTATTCTGTCCAGGAGTCCCCCAAGTAGGCAGTTTCTTTGTTGTATACTACACATCTGATAGCAAAGGCTGCTGGGAGTACTGTACAAAGGTTGTATTGTGTAGGCATCCCAGATTTAGTAGGAATGAGTACCAGGATTGATTAGTGATGCCTGCCTGGGCATAGCCGGGGGTAATACAATGTGTGTGTCATGATCTGTCATCTCTGGTGTAATAGATAGGGACATAGTCAGTGGGATGTGGTGTAGGCAGTCAATGGCAGACTCTGAGCCCAGGTCTTACTGGTTTATATTTCTGAGCCAGTTTTAGTCACAATCTGAAATTAATTAAAATAATTTCTATAATATGCTTGACAATTAGTAGGCACTTAATGAGTATTAATGTGATTATGCATCTTCCATGTGCTTCCATCTGAGCCACTGTCTCTCTCTAAAAGAGGCCTTTGGAATCTCTCCTTTGGGAGTAGTTGCCCAGAGAGGGGTATCTAGTCAGCGCCCAGCTTCTTTCTATCATCTAGGAGGGCAGATAAGTCTCCCCCACTCCCGCCAAGTCCTGTTTCCTAAGATGAATGCTGTGATTGTATCTGAGGTCTCCTAGCCAGACTTGTTCCTAGGCTCTGTCCCCATCCATCTGAGGACAGATCCCTCTCACATTATGTCCTGGTTGGTCGATGGCAGCGGGACAGGGAGGGTGTGATGTAGTGAGGATTGTGGTCAACTCCATCCCATCACGCCCTCCTCCCGTTGGAGGGGATGTTATACTCTGTGCTCCCACCCGGTGCAGCCATGGAGACACAAGGAAGCTGTGCTGCAGGAGCTGAGAACACAGGGACGAAGCCAGAGGTTGCTGTTCTTCAGACCCAGCCTCCTGCCCCTTGCCAGGGCTTCGCTGGGTATGAGGCCTAAGCCATGCCTGACCAGCTCACCACCCAAATCCCACAGTTGTGGGTGGTGTCGCTGTCACAGCTGACATCCCTTGGTCTTCTGTGAGCGGCTCGTCCCTGCCTTTGGGCTTTCTGCACCAAACGCAAGATGTGATTGAGAAGACCTTCCACGCTGGAGCTGCAGCTTTTCGTTCCTAATTAGGGGCGGGACAGATACTAGAAGGGGAGCATGCCTCCTCCAACACTGCAGCCAGCTGAGTGTCCAGGTTAGGGCCCTTCTCCACTTCCCAGTGAATATCTGCATCTACCCTCAGGCTCCTGCAGGCTTAGGACCTGGGCTTTGAGCCACAGCCATGCTCCACAGCCACAAGGTGAAGTCCCATCGTTTCTCTGGCTCCTGCTTTTCTCAGTGCAAAATAGGGCAAAAAATGACTAAATAGGCAGTGTGTGTGTGTGTGTGTGTGTGTGTGTGTGTGTGTAGATAGAAGGAAATCATCAAGGAAGAGTTAGCCAACTTGGGCTTGTAGGCTGAAGCTGCATTCAAGTTTTATCTTCTCTTCCTTTATTGGGAGGGCCTGGCAGAGGGATCCCTGAGTCCCCTTTTCCCCGTCCGTCCGTCCATCCATCCATTTATCCTCCCTCCCTCCCTCCCATCTGCCCAGCTCCTCTGAGGATGGCCAGGCTTTCCTTTAATATACTCTATTCTAAAGTTGCCACCCCTCCTTATCTTGAATTAGTGACATTTTTTCGTTGTACCACTCAGCTGCTATGGGGCCCATAGACTCGCTCACCCTGTCTTCCCCAAGCTGCTGCCTCCCCTGAAGAAACACACCAGTGTTGGGCACCATGACATCCCACAGCAAAATGCTGCGGATGAGGAATGGCCATGTCTCTGTTTGCTTTTATTTTTCCAATCTCATTCTGGTGGGAGCCTGACTGCAAAGCTCTGATTATACACGTTTCATAATTAATCACTTCTCGCTGGCCGATTGTCATTCCAAAGACGGCACCGCCAAGTTTTTCCTGACCTTGCTTTGATATTTAGAAAAAGGGGGAAATGGGATGGGTATGCGGACTGGGCTCGGAAAGCAATTTATAGTGATTTGCCCGTGAATATGCAGCAGTGTGGGCTGCAGATTTCCACGGCCAGATAGGTGAGTTTCCGGGGCAACATATTCAAATGAGTTTCATAATCATGCCATTTGACTCTCCCCATGTGTGCGTTCAGATGAGTGGTAGTGGCTGATAAGGAGTTTGCCGCTCAGGCTCTGTCTGAGTGGTCCCTACTTATTGATCCTTAATGACGGCAGAGAGTGATCACATAGCCTCCCCGAGCAAGCAGGGCTGGCAGATGGCACATTCCCCAGCTCTTGTACACTGTCTCCAGCCTGGGCTCAGACCAGAGACCTTGGCCGGCTTGTGTGTCCTTCTGAGGGCAACATGGTGCTGTTCTAATTGCTTCTGCCTGATTGGATGAATCGTGCTTACTGTGCTGGCTGGAGGAGTGGCTAGTGGAGAGTCACAGTTGAAGGTATAGTGGGACATGGAGGCGCTGTGTGTGAATGTGTCAGCCCTGGCTACTGTGACAGGTAGTTCTGGACTGTGGCAGCTTCCGTAGGAGATAGCTGGGCATTATAGAGGGTTGTGGGCGGGCAGAACCTGACAGAGGGGATGTGACTGCTCCACACGGACCTGCAGGATTCCAGGCCAATGGTGAATGTGACTCTGCTACTTTTAACTTTTTGAGGTCACCCTGGGTACGAGGAGGTATCACAAGGTAGCCTGCAGGTAAATCTTTTATGTCTACTTCTGTCTGCTGTGTAGGCCTCAGTAACCACAGGCAAGGCTGGGGAGTGTCCAACTGGGACAAGGACTTTTGTTACCAGCCACTGGTGAGGTACAGCCAGTAGACACACAGGCTAGGACTGCACGGTGTGGTCCAGGTCGACCTGGGGCAGTGTCCTTGTTCTTTCCAGTTCTCATTATCTAAATACAGTGTACTAATCCTACTTCTTAGCATGTAGTGAGTGGCTGTTCTCAAAATTAAGAAGGAGGGACTTGGTCATTTTTAGGTTTTTAGTAGATGCGATGTTTAGTGTTAATTGCCAACTTGATAGGATCTGGGCTCACCAAGGAAGTAAGCCTCCAGGCACACTTGTGAGGGATTTAGTAGCCTCTGGGCATGCATATGAGGAACTGCCTTGATTAAGTTAGCTGATGTGGTATGACCCATTTAATGTGGGTTCAAACATATCGTGCTGTGCTTCCTGATTGTGGGAAGCACAATCATGCCATGTGACCGGCCGCTTCAAGCACCCGCTGCCTTGGCTTCTCGATGCGATGGACTTGAATTGTGAGCCACAATAACCCCTTTCTCCTTTAAGTTACTTTTACCAGGGCATTTTATCACAGCAACAGAAGACAAGCTAAGACAGCAGAACTCTTTTGCTAATCCCCTCCACCTCCTCCATCATCCATTTACTCATCTGTCCGTCCGTCAATCCATCCATCCACCCATCCATCCACCCACTACCTGCCCATCCATCCAGTAATAACTCATCCATCATCCATGCAGTCTACCCACTGCTCACTCATCTACCCGTTCATCCATCTAATCACTTGCCTAGTCACTTGTCTGTCGGTCCATCTGCCCAACCATCCATCCGTAAAACTAACTCGTATCCATTTATTCATCCACATATGCATCTATCCATTTACCCACCGTCCATCCTTCTGTCCACTCATCTATCCACCACCCACTCATCCACCCACCATCTGTGAATTTCTGTCCACTACCCATTGTCTCTCCACCCACCCACCCCTCATCCGTCCACGCACCCGTCCATCCACCCACCCACCCGTCCATCCGTTCACTCACTCACTCACTCACTCACTCACTCACTCACTCACTCAAGGGATGCTTGTGTAGAGCTTACTTTACATCTAAGATGTGGGGTGGGGGGGGATGCTGGTAAAGTCAGTTGAGGACAGACAGGACTCCTCTCTCCAGTGGTAGTGGCTGAGGTGTCTGTCGTGAGGTGTCTGTCAGCTCTTTCAATGAGCATGCATCTTACATACATACATACATACATACATACATACATACATGTGTGTGTGTGTGTGAGTGTTTTGCCTGCATGTTTTGCCTTCATTGAGAAGAGCAGCAGTGCTCTTAACTGCTGAGATATTTCTTCAGCCCAACTTGTCTACCTCATCCTGTGTGCTCGGAAACTGTTACTTTCACATGCACTGTGTATTTCCAAGCACGTTCTGCTCAAGTGGTCCCCCTTGCAGTATCATTTCCTGAGGGGCTAGGAATCCCTGGCTGGGAATGCAGTCTGCTCTATTTCCCTGGAGTCTTCGGGTTGTGTAATTAGGTTGCTGCCAAATTTTCCAGCACTTAGAAAGTGCTGCAGGGGACACTTCTGGGCCCAGATCACTGCATAAACAAGGGAGAAACACATTCATCTTTAGAGAAAAGCCCTAAGTTTTATAGCCCCTTTGGAACTAGAATTCAGGTCAGGCCCCCCACCGACTGCCCTGCTCCACCCTCTCTACATTGCTCCAGCTGTCCAAGCAACTGGGTCTCATACTAACCCTTTTTGGGGTATGTTGACCTTTTAGGAAGGTACTGGGAGGTGACGTCTACCTTTCTAGAATGTTCTCAGGGCAGTCCTCACAGGTTTGGGGCTGGTGTTCAGAGCTACATAGCCCCCAGGATCCTCTCAGGCATTGGCCATGAGTTCTGTGCTGAGAAAAGTAGGGCTCTGGCTTCAGGACGAGCACACTGCATCTCTGCTGCGTCTACTTTGCTATGGCCACAGCCCTTTGGCAGGACCCTTCACCTGCCAGTACCAGAATGCCCAGATTGGCGACAGGGGCAGGGCCTGCTTCCTATGGCTGGAGTAGGGACAGTTCTGTCACTTCTGGGTGAAGGTTAATTTTGTCATTGAGGGACTCAGTTGCCTGCTGCCTGCCTGGTACTTTGGCCTGGGCAAGATTGTAAGCCTAAAACTCCAAGTCTGATGGCTGGTGCTTAGGTTGCTCAGGGCTCACAGGACAGATGTCATTTATTGCTTGGTAGAAGGGAAAAGCAGGCTTGCTGAGGCCTCCTCTGGAGATAGCTCTCCCGTTGATGCGGGTCTGCCTCGAGAGCCCCTCTCTGTTCCTCGGGTCCTTGCTGCTCATTCTGTTTTGCTGTCCAGCTGGAAGGTACTGATCTGTGGGCATTCTTTTGGGTGCTCTGTCCCTGCAAGGCGCCCCAGAGATGGACAATCTGGATGTGTGTTCTGGCCCTTTCTCTGACTTTGACCCAGTTTGTAGTGGGATCAATGTCACCTGTTCTCTAGAGACAAGCACACATTCCCACCACATAGAACCTCAGCTATAAATGTAGATCCTTGGACCGCAGACACGGTTGGGTGGGTGGGCTAGGATGGGGTGGGGTCTGCCTTCTGTCGTGTGTGGGGGCTGGCAGGCTGCTAGTATCTGAACGTTTGGACTTAGCGCACCTGTGTGTGGGGTGGAGCCAAGATTTGCATCTATGATCCAGACCCTCTCTGCTACTGCATCCTCTAGACTGCTCACCCCTTCCTTTAGTGCCCACTGCGTGTGTTTGGGTATCAATGACCACCTCAGCGAGTCCAGTGTCTAGGAGCTAGCGGAGCAGTTGTTTCTGTAGCATGGCTGTTCTCCCGGGACTTGACCTCTCCTTCCTGCTCCCTGTTTGCCCCCAGCACACACCACTAGCTAGGCTTGAGTTCTCAGGTGGGCTAGTGAAAGCCCCGAGGATGGAGCTGGCTGTCTGAGGAGAGCGGGGAGGAGCGGGGGTGTCTCCGTTTGTTATCAGGGACGCAGCTGGGAGGCGGAAATGAAAGTTGGGAAAATGTCATCATTTGACATTTTCGTGCTCAGAAGTCCCCAGGGGCCCTGGCAGGGAGGCTTTTGATGGTCAGCCGAGAGTGTTAGCCCTGGGGACACCTGGCTGTCTAATCTGAGAGCGGGAAGCCACATGGAGTAGCATGGTGGGGGTGGGAGGTACTGGATGCTCTTCCTGTGTGGCAAGAGCTGGCTCTGCCCTCACCCTTCATCAAGCTCCACATGAAGCCTCCAGCCCCATGTAACCGTAGTTCTCTTGGGGTCCTGTATATGTCTCTGAGGACACTGCCTGGGGTCACCAGTCAGTTTCCCCTCCCTATACAGATGCCATATGGAGGGCACATAGCACCTTAGGATGGAGGGAAGGACACCCCAACATAGTTGGTTATGTTTAAGCCATGGAAGGATCTGTCTGCTCTGCCTCCTGCCGTGTCTCCAAGTCCTCTCCAATCTGTTAATGGTGACTTTGGTCTTACAGTAAGATATGTAAACCCAGGGCCAGGCTTAGTGCAGCTGCAGGAGCAATATCTGTCTTCTGTCAGGGTACACATGGATGTGGTCCCTGGGACCACAGATACATGGATGTGGAAGACCTGTGTCTGTCTGCCTGTAGGCGGTCATGGTCTCCACTTGTGGGAATGAGGCCTTGGCTGTTGAGTCTGGGCTGGCAAACAGGTGTGGTTTTCTGTACTGTGGCTGACTGATGGCTGGTGCTATCTTAGGAGTCTGCTAATGTTGCTTTGCCTCTGTTGGCTCATAGGAAAGTGTATATCAATTGATTGGCAATACCTGCCTCAGAAGGCATTGTGGACAGAAAGTTTCTGTCCCGCCTGGGCCTGCAGCCGTTCTGTCCCAAAGAAACACACAGAGGTCTACATTAATCATAAACTGGTTGGCCTATTAGCTCAGGCTTCTTGCTAATTAATTCTTACATCTTAAATTAGCCCATTATTCTTGTCTGTGTTAGCCACGTGGTTTGGTACCTTTTTCAGTGAGGCATCATTGCTTCCTCTGCATCTGGGTTACAACTACAGACTCAGCCTTTCCTCTTGCCAGTCCTGCTCTGGTCACCCTGCCTATACTTCCTGCCTGGCTACTGGCCAATCAGCGTTTTGTTAAAATACAACTAACAACTCTTTACAGGGTACAAGACCATTGTCCTACAGCAAGGCATGAGAAGGGCGGTGAGAGTGCCGTCGGCCAGCCAAATCCTTCAAGGCTTATATTTCCAGGACCTAGAATATAATATTGCCTTAAGTGTTTTTATGGTTTTTTTTTTTTTTTTTTTGGTTTGTTTGTTTTTGTTTTCGTTTTCTGAGACCAGGTTTCTCTGTGTAGCTTTGGAACCTGTCCTGGAACTCACTCTGTAGACCAGGATGGCCTTGAACTCACAGAGATCCACCTGCCTCTGCCTCCCTAGTGCTGAGATTATAAGTGTGCACCACCACTGCCTGGCTTTGCCTTAAGTTTTATTCCCCCTAAATATTTAGAGCCTTTAAAAGCCAAAACTAATAACAAAAGCCATTTTGCTTGTTATTTGTAAAAGGCCCCTTGTAGAGCCGGCTGGTGGGGGCCACGACTGGGCCAGCTGCATATCAGCCTTTGAGACTTGTCTGAGCAAACACAGAGGACCCCAGTTATTCCCCATCATAACTTCCCCGAGTGTCAGCCCCTGAAATATAGACACTGACAGGAGGCCCAGACACACACTCAGCTGTGGACGGAGCCCACCACCCACTGCGCATAGAAAAGGCCTTTGCTGTGGTGTTTTTCCTTTGAAAATTGCTGCTGAGTGCAGAACAGCCTAAAGGAACCCCGGGGAGTGCGTTCCTGCAGGGGTCTTTGTGTAAGTGAGCACATCTCTCTTTTCCTGCTTACCAACTGTGCGCAGTGAGATGGTGAGGCCGGGAATCCAATGGGGTAACATATGTGACGCCCTCTGAGCTCAGTTTCCCAGGACAGCCAGGGCCTGGTGTCTGCAGAGTGAGCTGTGGCTTCCAAGACCCTTTTCCTGGTTCTCTTCTCCACCCCAGGTGCACATGTGCACACGAACATGCACGTAAAGCTCACTCGAGAGCTTGTAGCACACACATGCAGGCACATACGTAAATATAAGTAATATACACAACACGGTTGTGCTCATTCACACCCCTAGGACACACAGGAGCCTGCATGGACACACGGACTTGGCTGACACGTGTGGTAGTCTCAAGGTTCAGGTGTGTGCCTGGTGCCTGCTATCACGCATGCTTGGCTCCCACCCATTCTGTTGATAACTGTGAACAGCTTCTCCTTCTGTCCCTTGTTAGGTCACACCCTTTATTCCTGGGCCAGCTGTTTCCTTCTCCCTTCCCTTAGCTTCTTAGTATTGATCCGTGGAGTCCCCAACTGTGGCCCGTTTCACCTCCCTTTCCGTGAGTCCTGATGAAGCTCTGTGGACTAACAGAGGCATCTGAGGTTAGGAGAGCTACCTGTCCAAAGCTCCTGGCTGATTAGGGCTGGACTGGGTTGCTTGGGCTGAGGAATACCCATTGCTGCTTGCCTTGGGTTTTGAGGAATCTGTCAGCCTGGGGATTCACGTGGCTCAGTACCTGGACCTCCTTATCCTTTGGCATCCTGACTGGGAGCCGGTGTCTGTTGAGATGTCAGGCATGGGACTGGGGCTTGCAGCAAGCACTATGTATGTATGTTTGTGTCCACATGTATGTTTGTGTCCGTGTGGCGCCACAGCTATGGTGTGGCTATGGTCAGTCGCTGGACCTCGCTGGGCCTCCATTTCTCCATCTCCAAGATAGGTTAGTCCTACTGTGGACATGGGCTGCTATTAGTCATATAGACCCTTCTAGAATAGCAGCACTGGATGAGCCTTTTGTAGGGGTGACCTTAGTTAAGACAGACCCACAGCAACCCCAGTGAAGCATTTCTTCCGTCTGCTATAAAAAGCAGTTTGGAGGTTTGTAGCTGACCAGGGGTTAGTGAAGAAGCACAGTCACATGAATGGGAACCCATTCCTCCCTGAGGCACCCTACCACGAGCACGGCAGCTCTCATCAAATATTAACGTGGCCAAATGACAGATTTCACGGAGTAAATACCGCACAGGTGCTGAGCCCGGAAAGCTCTGTGTCGTTCTTACGAGGTGTGCTTAGTTAACAGTTTCCACGCTTGCAGAACGCCTGGTGCCATTTGCGATGACTTCCTGATGGGCTGATGTTACAGAACTCTCTCTTCTCTTCCCCAGGTCATCTCTGCAGTGTCCAGACTCTCTCTGCACAGCATCGCGCAGAACAAAGGGATCAGGTGAGTTCCACAGTGACGCCGGGAGGGCAGGCCCTTTCATCTTGATGCGATCGACACATACTGGAGTTGTATAGACATCCTCTTCCTGAACCAGGCGCTTTCACAGCACACTCTGGCTGCCTATTGTCAGCGGCCAAGGTTGTGTGGAAGGGGGGCCTCTGGGTTCACACCAGGGAAATCTTGCAAGCGTGTTACTGACAGCTGCAAAATCGCTTTCGATTTAGGTAATAAGATCAGCAAATTAACCCCACCACAGATCATTGCCTACCTGAATGCACCTCTCCAGCTCTGGACCAGGGTCCTGGTTTGAGTGCTGGAGCTGGTGTAAGTTTACAGGGATGGGTCCGGAGTGCAGAGCTCGTCTCTACCCTTAAGCCTTAGCACTCCAATAGCCCCTGTGGGTCGCCACGTTCTGACGAACTGCATGGACAACACTTTCGCTGCTGATGCTTCTAAGGCCAGTGGCTCTATCTCTGATTCATGGGTGGGGTGCAGGGGGAGGGCTGGGTAGTGCAGCTGAGACCTGGTCATTGCAGATTTTGGCTTCTAATGGTACAGGTCAGGGAGATAGGTCTTAGGTCACCTGGGGACATCCACGAGTTCTCCTTTCCTGCCATATCTGAGGACTCCCTGATGATACAGGCCAGTGACAGGGTAACGGGAATGGCCCCCCTCCTGAGAGCTGAGCATGCAGCCTCCCTGGGCACAAGTGACATCCTGTGGGTATTGCCTTGGTGTACTCTGCTTTGACTGTACATGTCTGTGTGCACACGCCGGGCCCTGGGTAACACAATGTCCCTTGGTTGGTTGTAGCTGTTGGTTCATAGCTCAGGTGCCATGTCAGTGTGTCCATGAGACATTTGTTGTGTGGCTTCTTCAGGACTTGGAAGCTCCTTTGCATCAAAGTTTTTTTTTTTTGTTGTTGTTGTTTTTTGTTTTTTTGTTAGCCGGCTGTTTTAAAATGTTTTCTTTGCAGTGCTTCTACGGTTATAACAGCAAATGGCTGAGAGCTGGTGAGATGCTATATACTCTACTTGAAGCTTAAGGCAGGTTTAAGAGTTAAGGCCAGCCTAGGCTACATCAAGGCTAGCCTGGGTTACATTGTGAGACTTTATCAAAAGTTGAGAGCAACAACAAAAACAAACTTTAAGTAGCTTACTAGAGATGGGCACTGGTCAGCTTGTTATAGCAGCCCATGCTTGTAACCAGCTTGGAGTTTTTGGACTCAAAGGTCATGCAGATCTGCTGGACCTGGGTGATGGACTGGTGATGGGCTGAGCCTGACTGCACCCAGCTGGGGTGTCCCAGAGGAGCCGAGAATTGAAATGCCTCATGGACCCACCATCCTGGCCTTCAAGTTTCACCGTGGAATCATTGTTGCAGCTGATTCCCAGGCCACAGCAGGAGCTTACATTGCCTCCCAGACAGTGGAGAAAGTGATAGAGATCAACCCTTACCTTCTGGGCACCATGGCTGGGCGTGCAGTCGATTGCAGCTTCTGGGAGCAGCTGTTGGCTCAGCAATGTCGAATCTGTGAGCTTCGAAATAAGGAACGCATCTCTGTCACAGCAGCCTCCAAATTTCTTGCAACATGGTGTATTAGTATGAAGGCATGGGGCTGTCCATGGGCGCCATGATCTGTGGTTGGGCTAAGGGAGGCCACAGCCTCTACTATGTAGACAAGTGAGGGGAACCAGATCTCTGGAACTGCCTTCTCATTGGATTCGGGCTCCATGTGTGCTTATGGGGTCATGGATCGAGGCTACTCCTATGACCTAGAAGTGGAGCAGGCTTATAATCTGGCCCACTGAGCCATCTACCGAGCCACCCACGGCGATGCCTACTCTGGAGGTTCAGTCAGCCCCTACCACGTGCGGGAGGATGGCTGGATCCATGTCTCTAGTGACAATGTTGCTGACTTACACAAGGATAGTGCACCTGTCCTCTGATGGAAAGCAGATATGGCCGTCTGCACGTGTTGGAGACTCCCATTGGTTATAATAAATAATAGCACCCCCCCAAAAAACCTTTAAGTAAAAGCCAAACAGTAATAACAAGTGGCGTCCCCTCAGCACACTGGGCTTTACACAGCAGTGCGCACCTGCAGAGTGCCTGGCCCCGCCCTGCTGTAAAGTCCTTAAGAGGCTCCACTTAAAGCCGTCCAGTTAAAAAAGTGCCATTTCTGGACACAGTGACACACGGTTTGGAGCTATTTGCTTTGGCAACTGAGCAGTTGTGAGTTCGTTGCCGTGCTGGCCTGTCACTCTGATGGTCCTCATCACAGCTGTGCGTCCCACCTGGCTCAACACACTGTGCATTGTGTATCCACAGACAAAAGTGACATTCTCTCAACAGATTCCAGCCAGCGTGCGTACCCTGTGCAGAATCCCAAGTGTGTCCCTCCCCCCCATCTTATTATAGTATCCCCAAACTGGAGGGAGGCCAGCTGCTGTGGCCTGCTGTGAGCCAGGTGTGATCCAGCTGCCATTCCCTGCCCTTCGAGACCGAGGTGCCCCATGGACAGTGCAGATGGCCTTTTCCTGGGGTTTTCTTCTTGGCGGTGAGACCCTGGTGGTGGTTTCCAGAGTAGCTCAGACTGTGGAGAACTGCTCAAGGGTTGTGCTCTCCCTGGTTAGCGTGGAAACATCTCTCTGCTTCCGTGATTGAGCAGGGGCCTCGCGGGATGCAGGAAAGTTGGAGTTCATAGCCACAGCCTAGGAGCCACAGTCAAGGAGCTGTGTTAGCAGATGAAGGAGGAGGGTGCAGGGAGGCTGGCCAGTGTCTAGGAGAGAGTGACCAGGGGCTCCTCTGTTAGCAGAGTCAGCTGCGCACTGTGATACCAGGCTGGAGCATGGCCCCTTGGGAGCCCACCAGGCTGGTGGGTCTGCTGCGGTAGTCGGTCATGGGGACACTTTAGCCACTTAGTCCTAGTCCTCGCTACTCTACTGATACCGTGTGACCCAAAGCTCCACCCTAAGCCAAGACCTGCAGGCTTCAAAGAGTGTGCCAGGGGACTTTACCAGACTAAGGATTGACGGGTGAGAAGTCACCTTCTGGAGCTAGTAGGAGCCAAGCCTTCTTTTGGAGCATAAGTTTGTTTCACCAAGTATACTGAATCACCCTTTTACTGAATAGAGCATAGGGACAGGTGGGAGGCCAAAAAACGAGGGAGGGGGGCTGGCAAGGTGGTTCAGTGGGTAAAGGCACTTGCCACCAAACTTGAGGACCTGAATTCAACCCCAGGACTCAAAAGGTAGAAGGGGAGAACGGACTTCTGCAAGATGTCCTCTGATCTCCCCCTAAATAAATGTAGTAGTTTTGTTTCTTTTTTTTCCAGTTTCTTTTCTTTTTTTTTATTTATTAAAGATTTCTGCCTCCTCCCCGCCATCCCCTCCCATTTTCCCCCCTCCCCCCACCAAGTCCCCCTCCCTCATCAGCCCAAAGAACAATCAGGGTTCCCTGCCCTGTGGGAAGTCCAAGGACCACTCACCAGGTCTAGAGAGCACAAGCAAGGAACTCAGGACCACGAGGGGTGCACCCACACACTGAGACAATGGGGATGTTCTATCAGGAACTCACCAAGGCCAGCTGGCCCGGGTCTGAAAAATCATGGGATAAAACTGGACTCGCTGAACATAGCACACAATGAGGACTACTGAGAGCTCAAGAACAATGGCAATGGGTTTTTGATCCTACTGCACGTACTCGCTTTGTGGGAGCCTAGGCAGTTTGGATGCTCACCTTAATAGTTTTGTTTCTTAATGAGGCCAGAACCTCTTGGATGATGGAGGGTGGTCCTTTGATCAGTTCTAGCCTCCCCTGGCTCTCCCACAGCCTCCCTCTGAACCTCACAGCTAGACTCTGCCCTGCCTTCTCAATGCTTGTCTCTCCTTCTTGGACTGACTCATGCTGGATCATTCTAGAGAAAATGGTGCGTGTCACTCCATGCCTCTGCTCCTGTGTGAGCCCAGGTGACCAGGCCCCTGCTGAGCTTGCTGAGTCTGAGTGCTGTCTCTTCTTCCACATGGGTTGAGATTGTCCCGGAGACTTGCATTTTCCAAGGACGCCGCCTGCACTTCCCACAGCAACTGCCAGTCTCTTCGCCTGAAAATGCTTCCCGGTGTTAATAAGTAACAGAAGGTTTTGTTTAGCTGAACACTTTTCCTGTTTTAAATCCCACACACCAAGCCCACTGCCCCAGGACTCTCCCTGGATTCCTCCTGGCTGGATGGGAGCCCAGCATGCTGTTTAAAGAAGAATCCTTTTCACTTTGTATAATAACTTGATTTTCTGTAAAAGCTTCAATTACACTTCTCATAGGCAGTGAATTAGAGACTTAATTTGAGTCTCACCCTGCTTAGTAGGGTACTCAGACACGGGGTAGAGAAGGGAGGGGGCAAAGCGGATGAGGAGTGTGGAGTGGAAGAGTCTTTGTCCTGGTCAGAACACACCCGAAGCCTGGGGTTGTCCTAACTTGAGGTCAGAATGGCTAGGAGGAAAGACATGTTACCAAGGTCCAGAAAGGATGCTCCCACAAGCTAGTGATGTCAGGAAAAGATATGCTTAGTTGTGTCATTCATTACTCCTTGGGGTTGCTGTAAGTCTATAAAGTCTATATGTTGTATAGCTCCTGGTACCCACAGGCTGATGATACCTACAGGCTACAGCTCATTAAGAGAGGCTGAATGGTGTCCCCCACCCAAGATTCACCACCCTCCTAATCTTTGGGCACACACTTTGTAGGTGTGTCAGGGAAATAGGTCCCTACAGGTGCGATTTTTTTGCAGGTGTAATGAATGTTTGTGGTAAGATGGATCCAGGGAGGCAAGGTTCAGATACAGAGGTTGGGATGAAGTGTCTGGCTAGGATATAATCAAAGCTAGCAGCCAGAAAGGCAAGGAAAGGACCAAGTCTTCTCTGGAGCCTCCCGACAGGACATAAAGATGCTCCTGAAGACTTGTTTTGGACTGTGGCCTCCTGAGCCATGAGGTGGTAAACTGTTCTTTTACGCCCTTCAGATTGGGGTGACTTGTTACTGCAGCCAGGGCTCACAGAAGGCCACCTCGGGCAGATCCTCAGGGTCTGTGGGGTGAACTCGTTTCTCCCTTAGAAGATTGCTCCTTGGAGCAGACCCGGCTTCCAGTTCTGGAGTACTGTCCCAGACCAGCCCCACCACACTGCTTCTCTTTGGCTTTTAAATACTGAGGTAAAATTCACACAACATAAGATGACCTTGTTTCAGATACAGGGCCTTGTGTAGCGTAGGCTGGCCTTGAACTCACTATATTGCTGAAGATGACTTTGAACTCCTGATTTCCATGCCTCTGCTTTCCCAGTGCTGGGATTCCAGGTGTGTGCTAGCTCACCTGGGTAGTATTGTTGTAATAAGAGCGGCGGGGCTGTGTCCCGCCACCCATCTGCCCACACGGCTAGCTTTATACCCGAAATAATTACACGGAAACTGTATTCTTTTAAACACTGCCTGGCCCATTAGTTCCAGCCTCTTATTGGCTAGCTCTTACATATCGATCTAACCCATTTCTAATATCCCTGTAACACCACGAGGTGTCTTACCAGGGAAGATCTTAACCTGCATCTGTATCAGGTAGGAGAATCATGGCGACTCCTTGACTCAGCTTCTTTCTCCCAGCATTCTGTTCTGTTTATTCCGCCTACCTAATTTTATGTCCTATTAAAGGGCCAAGGCAGTTTCTTTATTTAACCAATGAAACAACAGATAGAAAGATGACCCTCCTCCATCATAGTATGATCATTTTAAAGTACAGTTTGGTCAGGTGGTGGTGACGCACACCTTTAATCCAACACCCAGGAGGCAGAGACAAGTGGATCTCTGAGTTCAAGGCCAGCCTGTTCTACAGACTGAGAACCAGGACAGCCAGGGCTACACACAGAAAAACTCTGTCTCAAAAAGCTGAAAAGCATCTGGGTGGTAGTGGCACACACCTTTAATCCCAACATTTGGGAGGCAGAGGCAGACGGATCTCAGTGACAGCCAGGACCATCCTACAGAGGCATCCTGTGTTGAAAAAAACAAAAGCAACCCCCCCCCCCCAAAAAAAAACCTGACAAACAACAAACAAAAGGGACTAGAGAGATGGCTCAGTAGTTAAGAACACTGATTGCTCTTCCAGAGGACCCAGGTTCAATTCCCAGCATCCACATGGCAGCTCACAACTGTCTGTAACTCCAATATCTGACACCCTCACACATACGTGCAGGCAAAACGCCAATGCAAATAAAAATAATAATAAAGTTCAGCTTGGTAGCATTTGCTTCATTTGCAACATTGTCCAACTATGCTAGTTCCAAAATGGTTTTAATCCCCCAGAGGGCAGTTCATGTCTAGGAAGCAAGCGTCCCCAGCCCCTTTGCACCCGTGTCCTGTTTAGTGTTCTAAGTATTTTGTATCCACAGAATCACATGCTGTGTGGTCTTTGGGGCCTACTTTCAAGGCTACTCAGGCCAGGGCAAGGCCAGAGCATCCCCAGTCTTGTTTTGTTCTGTTTTAAACGCAGGTCCTTTGAGAGAGCAGCAAGTGCTCTTAACTGCTGAGTTCTCCCTTCCTCTCCCTCTCCCTTTCCCTTCCCTCTCCCTCCCTCCCTCTCCCCCCCCCCCCCCCTGCATCTTCCTCCTTAAGGCTCCTGCCCAAACAGACTGTAGTCTTCTGGACCATTTGTCATTGGATAGACTTCTTGACTGTTTCTGCTTCCCAGCTCTTAGAACAGGGCTGTCGTCACTGGCACTGTCTGGTGGGTAGGCCAGGCAGAAGTCATGGCTAGGGTCAGGCTGTGGTTTGGGTGGGAGAAACAGAATGTTCCTGGTACTCGGGGCTGTAACAGCCATTCTTCAGTACGAAGCAGATTCTCGGCATATCAGACAGACACACCCATATCTAAATCTAAGAACAACAAAACATTCGGAATGAAAACGAATGTCTGGTGAGTCACGGACTGCTTTAAGGAACCTGATCTTTCTTCTTTGTGAGGTGCAGTGGGAGGTGCTGACTACCCTCAACAGGCTCAGATCGTAGGTAGACGGCCCCATGGATGTCAGCCAGCCTCTTCCCATCAGAGTCCTCTTCCAACCTGGCACCTTGGAGGATGAGGGAGTACATACTCAGGTGGTGAGGGCAGGGCAGGAGCCTGACCTCTTTTTGGTACAATTGAAAACCATCTTGTTAGAAACAAAAATGAACCATCTCATTCAGACAGAGGGAAAGTGTCTTGGCAAGGAGATTCTTTTTTCAAGGGGGGTTTGCCAGAACACAAACTGGGCTGGCAACACGGCTCTTCTTCTATCTCTGACATAGCTTATGACCTTGTCTTACCCACTGGAAGGTGCTTGACCTCACAGTCTGATGCGATTGGTTGATCAGTGCAGAGCGGGAAGAGAAGGTTCAGGAAATAGGAATCCTTATTTTATTTTTAAAAGTCAGAGTAACAGCCTTTGAATTAAAAAGACAAACAAGCAACCTATTTTTCACAATCTGAAAGATGCTAATGTCCCTGGAGTGATACCTCCCAGGTAAAGGGTATGTATGGGCTTTGGGGACCCTGTAGAATGTGCCCTCCAGAGCACTATATGCTGGGTAAGGACCATCCGTCAACGTCAGCATGACACCAGGTCCCCATGCTGCTGTGATCCCAGTCTGTAACCCAGCCTTTTCTCCTGAGCTGACTCATCTAGTTCCTGGATTCTGCACACACACACACACACACACACACACGCACGCACGCACACGCACACACACATGCACGTGCAAACACATGCACACGCGTGTATACACACACCCCTTGCAGTATCCCAGCTTTCTTGTTGGCATCCATCCAGTGGGTGACACCCCATTTCCCAGCTGGTGCTGCCTGACTAATTCCAGGTAATTGGACTGTCTGGGAGAGGAGATTCGGATGGGAAGCGGCAATTTTCATCACTCAGCTGCTCATTTTGCCAGCAAGATGGTTTTAATTGTCCCACCTGGTGACATCAAACGTCCTGACCACCTGGCCCTGGTGAACCCGCTGTCACGTCGCACCCGATCGTGTGGCCAGCTTAGTTGGAGGAGGGCCGCCTTTCTCTCTTTTGCAGGACCTCGGTGGCGGCAGCATGGTAGATTGCCCATGCACAATTAGGGTGCTGATCCCCTTCCCCAGGGAGGGAGACAGAAGAGCCATCTTTGATTGCTGTGTGTCTAGTTTGGGGCCTAGCTCACTGGGACTCCCAGTTGAGTCAGCTACTGCTCCGTCATTGAGCAGTAAAGTGGGGTAACAGCTTAGGGGGAAGCAACGGGTGTGAGTCACAGGCCTGTCTGGCCTGCTTCCTTTTCTTCCCAAGGGCTCTCCTGTATTCTCCTGCACCTTGCAAGGTCATATGCAGAAAGGTATGGGCAGTAGAGGGGTGAGGCTAGGGTGTGGTGGAGAGTGAACACATATATGTACATGCACACATGTGTCTCGCTGCTGTGGGCACTCAGGTTGGCCAGTATCTACTCATCCCGGAATCTCTGACAGTGTATCTGCCTGTGAGGAAGGACAACAGCTTCTAGAATGCTCTGGTGGGAAAGGGGACAGTGTTTCTTGTGGTAAAAGTTGCATTTGGGGAAGGGTGCTTAGGGCTCCTGATTGTGTAATGCTTGAATTGGGGAAGGAGAGAGAGGAGGGAAAGGAAGAGCCCAGGACATCAAGTCTGTGTGCTTTGGATTCTTTCGGTTTTATGATCCTGGGATGGTTGTGTCAACCAGGGCTGGTGACAGCTGTCTCCGATGGGGAGGTGAAGAGCACAGAGAATATGTTTTGATCACAAGTGAGGGTGATGGGAGCATGATGGCCCTTGCCCTGATCTGCTCTTGATTTGGGTGTCACCAGACAAAGTCTGCCATACCTAAGCAGCTGTCACAGGCAGGCAGGACTCAGAATAAAGAGAAGGGGTTGTCGGAGGCTACTAGTTTGTTTCCTGGCCGCCCAGACTCCCAAAATAATCACACAGAAATCTGTATTAAATAAAACACTGCTTGGCCCATCACTTAGGAGTATCACTAGGTAGCTTTTATATCTTAAATCAATCCATTTCTACTCATCTGTGTATCTCCACATGGCTGTGGCCTACCAGTAAACTTCCATCCAGTGTCCAGCGTCTGTCTCCTGCAGTGGCCCCATGGCTTCTCTCTGACTCCGCCTTCTTTCTCCTAGCATTCAGTTTAGTTTTCCTTCCTAGCTCTATTCTGCTCTGTCATGAGGCCCAAGCAGCTCCTTTATTCATTAGCCAATAAAAGCAACACATATACAGAAGGACCTCCCACATCAAAGAGGTAACCTAGGATGGTATCATCAGTTGCTGACAGGCCTGCTTTCAGTCTTGAGGGATTGCTTCCTATCCACCAAAGCATGTCACACCTGGCCAGGAGGCCAGGCCATGCATCTAGGTCATGCATCCAGTTTCTCTGCTGTGGGTGGGGACAGCTTTGCACCAATCCATCTGTCTGCTCTGGGCCAAGGATCCTAGTGCTCCACAGTCAGGAAGGAGTAAGGTCCTAGGGTAGAGGGAGGACCATTTCTGTGGGGCCACAGGGCAGTGTCCTCTGCTTCCCTCAAGTCTTGGCCTGTATCCCTGGAGAATATGGTGGAGCCCCATCTAACCCCATGGAAGGAGCCATTCCTATTATCCAGGACCTATGCTACCCTAACCTCACCCAAGTGATTGGTGGTTGGAGTTCTGCCTCTGTCAACAGAGACCTAGGTGCTATTTTTCAGGTGGGGTTGGGTTACCTCAGCATCCTGCATATTGGATGTCATAAGAAATAGCCTGTCCCCCTATTGGAACTGGCAGAGGAGCTGTGGAATTCACCGATGCCTCCTTGCAGAACAGGGTGTCTTGTCCCTGTTCTGCACCTCCCCGGTGGCTGATCAAGCTTAGTATTTATAGGCCCGACTGATCTGCCCAGGCCTCTGGTATTCATCCCACCTCCGGATGGTCACTAGAGAAGGGGGCTGTGCAGAACTGCCCTCAGGAAGCTGACTGGGGCGGCTGGCTTTTTCCTGGGGTTCTGTGCCCTTCTTCTTAGTCTGCTTTCTAGACTGTCACCAACCATCTTAGCTGAACCCAGGGGCAGGACAGTGATTGATTAGTGATGCCTGCCATGTCCTAAGAGGCAGCGTTGGTTTATCTTGATCACATCAGAGAAAGGTCCCCTGGCCTAGGCACCCTGCCAAGGCCACTGGGCTGACCCTTCATTTCCCAGCAGCAAGTTGGCAGGATGTTGGGGGATGGACGAGAGCCTCCAGCTGCTGGAACACTCCATTCCCCTTGGCAGCTCAAAGAGGGGAGGGGTCTTGCCTGAGATCACATGGGGACTTGGTAGTACTTGGTAGTGCCCCGAGCTGTACCCCACCCCCAGCTCGCTAACTGGGTCCTGTCCATATTGTCAGCTTCCCTGTGGCTTGTGAAGGAAGCCAGCTGTGTGGACACTCGGGACTGTGGCAGTTTCAAGGCCCGTGGATTCCTTCTCGTTCCTTCTGCCTGTGGCAGGCACTGACACGAACCAGACAAAGCTGTTCTGCTCCTGTGGGGTGCCTGCAGCTCTGAGTCCTGGCTCATGTGATTCAAGGGGTTGTTCTAGATGCCAGAGCGCAGAGAAGGAGCAAGCAAGCCCCACACAGCCAAAGGCCATCTGAGGGAGGACCCGTTCATTTTCAGAAGCTGCTGTGTGCTTCCTATGAGCTTCTTGGGGCTCCCATGAAATTTGGGGCAGTTTGGAGCTGTGAGGGGCACCATTGGGGCTTGGAGAGTCTAGCTGAAGCCAAGAGGCTGGACCCTTGTGGTCAAGGACCTTGGGCAGACCCAATCCTCATTCTTGGTTTCTTCCTGTGGGTGGGACCTAGCATCTCTGGTCCCAGAACTGTCACTTTTCAGAATCTTCCTGTCCACTCTGCACCCAGTATTGCCAGACTCAGAGCAGACTTCTCAGGCCTGGAGCAGGAGGCCTTGAGGAGGGGAGGCTACTGTTCTTCAGCCCTTATAGAACATTGATGGTTCAAGCTTCGTTCTGGGCAGGGACCATGTCACAGTGTTGTCTGGCCGCTGGGGTCTGAGGTTGGAGGTTGAAAAAGTACAATTGGCAGAGCTCTGGGATCTCCCTAAGGCCTGCACAGGAGGACCGGGTTCCCAGGAGTCACCTAAGTGTTCATCCAGGACAGCTGGGCAGATGACCCCTGTAAGAGACCATGTATGGAGCAGGGGGTTCTGTGCTGGTTGTTTTTAGCTGTGAACTTGGTACAGCCTAGAATTACCTGGGAGGAAAGCCTCTATCGAGGCGTCATCAACACCAGATCGTCAAAATGTCTGCTGGGATTGTCTTGATTGCTAATTCACGTGGGAAGTCCCAGCCCACTGTTTGTGGCACCTTTCCCTGGTCCTTAAACTATGTAAGAGTGAGGAAGCTAGCCGAGCGTAAGCAGCGAGCGTGCAGCGTGGTCGCGTGCGTTTTCTCTGCTCTTGATTGTGAGCGCGATGTGACATACTGGTTGCCGGTTGCCGGAGTCCCCATCGTGACTTCCCCTCAGTCACGGACTGTGACCTGGAATCCTATGGCACTGTAAACCCGATCAGCCCTTTTCTCCTCTAAGTTGCTTCGATCAGTGTTTTATTTTTATTTATTTATTTTTTTTTAATCCCAGAAACAGAAATAAAACTAGAACATTTGTAAAACCAGAGAGGCTGCAGGGCTGGGCCTACCTGAGGGGTTGGGTGCCCTGGATGTATTTTTTCCTTTCCTGACCAAACCTCTGCCTGCTGGAGGCTTCCTCACCAGGAGAGTCAGAAGAGTCAGAAAACTGGAGGCTGAATTCCTTGGTTATCAGTCGAAGCTCCGCCCCAGGCTTCCCCAGACTGGGCAGGGCAGAGCAGAGCGATGTTTCTGGACTGGCCCCTGACATCAGCACGTCTTCCTCTGCCTGTGGGGCTCTAGACACAGGCCACGAGGGCCCCGGTGGGACTTGGGGGGTCAGTTGGAGTCTTGCCCTGTTAGCCCTGGCCCCAGGAGGCTCTGAGTCAGCTGCACCCCACTTCCCTTATTGCTGCCCCTGCTGGGCCTTGGCAGAGGTCAGAGATTACTGTCAGGGCTATGACAGTAGCCTTGCCTTACTGTCCCCATCTTCTAAGTCCCATTAAAGGTGGCAGAGATCCTCTCATGTTTCCAGCCTTACTTTCATTAAAGATCCTGGTGGTTGGTCCTAGCCCAGCCCTGTGGTTACCGAATGCCTTCATCACTAGACTCCGCCTCCACCTGGCTTACCTTCACCTTAGCACAGCCCTCCCGTTCCTCTGCCTAGGCTGCCACTGGAGCTATTCTACTTAAAGCAGGACGGCGGTGCCATTGCTCACCAGAAGTGCATGGTTTGCCCCATTTACCAGAATAGGTCACTGAGGCTAGGAGCTTGGATCCCCAGCTTCCGGAAGTCTGATTCCAACCCGGACCTCTGAGCTCAAAATGAGAATATACTTCAGGCTAACCTCCTGCTACTTTCTGCTGCAGCCGCCAAGGCCGCTCTCCGCCCTGCTGTCTGTTGCCTTCATGGTGTGGTGCTGGCCTCCGCCTCTGACACAGAGAACTAGCTGGAGGTGTGGCTGTGGGGCAAGACACACTACTCATCCCACTGTCTGGACTGGGTGGGGTGTCGACTGAGGAGACCCGTCCATGACCCGTCTGTGGGCTTGTTTTGACAGTTGGGGCTGTTTAGTAGGAGCGCTGTTTTAATAAGTAAGACCCCAGGGTTTCCAGGCCTTCCTGCCAATTAGGATGCGACTACCCAGGTGCCTGTTTGAATAATTAAGCAGTTGTCATCCCCCAGGCTTTTGGTGTGCCTTTCAAGTCGGCTTGGCTGCCTTTTCCCTGGCAAACGGTGCCAGAGGGGCCTGCGGCTCAGTCATGTTTCCGGGTTTTTGACATCGGTACTGACCTCTGTTTTCATCCCGCTCAGGCTTCCAGCCCTCCTCTCTAGGGAGGGCAGAGCTGACCCTGTCTGTGGTTAGTGGCAGTTCCTTCTTCCTGTGGTCTGAGGGAGTTTCAGGGTCCAGTGTGGAGGCCTGGCCAAGGCTCACAAGTAATGTTGTCTACAACCCGTGGGACTAGATGACCAGTCTGTACCCATTCCAACCCTGAAAGTGTCACCTTGCAGGACTCTTCATGTGGGGATTGTTGCCTCTCCTTGAGGGGAAGATAGATGCTGGACTCTGGGCACACCCAAGCTTTTGAGGCCAAAGGCAGCAGTGCTCTCTGGCGGGGTCACTCGCAGGATAGACGCAAGGCCCAGCCTTACGTTTTCTCACTTAGTGCACAGCCAGGCCACCCACGGTGGAGGTGGCTACACAGTGACTTACTGAGGTGCATGCAGCCTTGAAGCCACTGTACACGCTCTCACTGAGTGTTCTAGAGGAGGGCTGCTGTCTCAAGCCAGGTCACCTGTCCCTGAAATGTCTGCAGAGCCTGGAGAACAAATTCCGGGTCCCACATTTGTGAGCTGGACTGACTAACCAAAGTTCACCAAAGCCTGGGTGCTGATCTGAGGCTCTAGAGCCTCCTGGGGCCACATTCATTTCAAGGCTCCTTTTTGCTTCAATGACATTGTGGGAAAAAGCGGCAGAGCACAGGAGCACCTGGAGGTCAAAGGCCTCTGTGTACTTGTGAGGGGACCTGGGTGATCCTACTGGCTGCTTCAGGAGAAGGTTCCTAGTAACTGGAGCTGGTGCTCACAGGAACTCCAGGGGCTGCAAGGCCTGAGGGTTGAGACTCGGCAGCCTGGGTTTGTAGGGTGAGCTGGTCAGAAGTGGGGGCAGGACCTACACCACTACGTAAAGGATGCTCAAAAGGGGTGTTACTCAGAGCTTTTCCTGACTTATCTTAAACAACTGTGGCTCAGATGGGCAGAGCCATAAAATTCAGATCTTACTCACAGGGGCCTAGCTCTTGGCTTCTGCCTCCAGACCCCCTACCCCTGGAGCGAACCAGGTAGAGACAGTGGGCTGTGGCCTCTCCCTTCTGCTCACTTGTATGGGGTGGAGTCAAGGGCAGCGGCTTGGCTCTGGGCCTAGGGTGTTTGCAGAGGCCAGTTTGGGAAGCTGTTCACTTGCCTAGCTTACAGAGGTGGGAGAGAGGTTGCCCTAATCTGGGGTGGAGGAATCCTTGGGTAGGGAAGGCCATACCAAGTGGAATCAGCCATACAATTGTATTCCCAGGCTGGTTCTGAGTACGGGAAAAGGAGCAGCCGGGAAGGAAGCTCCGGCCACAGGAGCAGCTTTGGGTCTGCAATGTCCCAGCTCAGCGCCCAGGCTGAATTGTTCACAGAAGGCCCATCCCAGGTTCCGCTGCCTCGGGGGTCCTGACTCTGGCTACTAACAACCAACTGCAGGTGCAGATACAGGCTGAATATGGAGGAGGTCACTGTTCAGAAATGGGCTCAGAAATCCTGGGACAGAAACCGCTAAGCCCCTGCTACTCCTGGGGCTGTGACAAGTGGCCAGGGGCCAGCTTCAGCAAGTGCCCTGTGTATACCTTGGAAGCAGAGGGGCCAGAAGAGGAAGGAGGGGAGGATGGACTTATAGAAACCAGGGATTGAACATGAGCATCATTTTGAGTTTGGGCTTGGGTGCCCGTTTAACTGTCTCTTTTCTTGAGTCTCTTTCCTCTGGTCCAGGGACACCTTTGTGGTGTCAGATGTGAGCCCTGGGGTACAGTGGCTGGATCCTTGAATACAGGGGCAGCTCCAGGAGGCAGGCGAGGTGTGGGGGTGTGTGGTGTGGGCTGGTGGGGGCGGGTGCTGAGGAACGCTGGGCTGGAGGTTGGGCTGCAGGGGATTTCTTGCCTGCTGTGGTTTTCTTCCTGTAGGGGTATCCGCTGAATCCCCTTGCCGGTTCAGGGGAAACTTGGCTTCTCAGAAGTGGGCATGAGGAAGTGAGTGTTCGGGAATGTTCTGATATGGAGAGAGGGCCTCACCCATGCTGGGAGAGCTGGCTTGCTCTTTCTGCCTGTCCAGGTCAGGATGTGTTCTGTGTAGACTGAAGAGTGGCCTCTTTGGCTTCTTATTCCTTTTTAAATGAGAGAGAGAGAGAGAGAGAGAGAGAGAGAGAGAGAGAGAACATGCAGAAGTCAGAGGACAGTTGACAGTTTGCAGGAGTCAATTCTCTCCTGCTACCTTATGTGTGTACTGGAGATCAAACTTAGGTCTCCAAGCTCGGAGGCAAGTAAAACTTGTCTGCTGAGCCATCACACTGGCCTCTTCCCCCTCTTTTAACAAACAGGAACAAATCAACGCCACTGGCCCAGGTACTTTGGGAAGCCAGGGCTGGGAAACATTGGGTCTAGATGGAGGTGGGCGCCTGAAGACAGAGGATGGGGTGCAAAGGGATCTCAGCCAGGTTCTGCTTCCAGCTTAACTATGCTGGCAGTTGCATCTGGAGTGTGGATTGGGAAACTCTCGCTCCTTCCTCTCAACTCTCTGTACAAATGGGACTCCCCGGGGCTCAATCAGGCTGGCACATTTGTTCTCAAGAGCAGCCTCAAATTCTTACTGCTTCTCAAGTACTCTTTGAAAGTGCTCCCCCCTCCCCATTCTAGCTTGAGGTTGCTGCTTGCCATGGTTTCAGAGAGAAAGAACAGTGTGAAGACCTCTGATAATTGTGTGCCCACCTGTCCACACGTTCGTTCTCCCACATGGCTAGCTAGCCACCTCTGAGTCTAGTCACCTCCTGCCCACCCAGATGTTCTGCTCTGCTCCGTTCAGTTATCCGTATAACCCACCCATCTGTTCACTCGCCTGTCCACCCATCCTCCACCCACACATCTGTGCCATTGTGCTGCTAACTACTGTGCTCTCAGATTTGGACCTGGGTAGAGGAGTGGTCAAGTCTTCATGCACAAGGTAGGGTTTGCATTGAGTCGAGGTAAACTGCGACTTAGGTGTGTGGGGGGTGGGTAGACTTCAGACAGAGGGTAGAACTGTGCAAAGGCCAAAGTAGAGCCGGTGTGGGGGCTGCTGGAGAGAGAACTAGAAAAGGGGGTGCTGGCACAGGCTCCCACGCAGGCTGAATTCGAAACTTTGTGTATCCCAGGTTGGCTGCCTGGCCTGCTTGTCCCACCCAGGCAAGTCGCCTGTCTTTGTTTGGCTGTGGCAGAAATTAATTGGATTTGTAGCTCCGTTCTCTAGGGCTTTGTGGCCCCAGCTAGTGATGCTCCAATAAAAGTAAGTAGTAAAGGTTTACGGGCAGTGGTGTGATTCTCACACCTTTAACAGGCCTGTTTCAGGTCCACTGCATAGTGCAGGTGGAGGAAATGACAAGAGGGGGGGGGAACCAACACTGAAAGCAACTCTTAAAAAATGCAGAAAGGAGACATTTAGGGCAGCCACATGTACAAGATTGTTAAAGAACTCAGAGGTTGAAACAAGACTTTGATGCCTAGCACCAACTCGGTACCTCCTGCTCTGGCACTCCTGCGTCTCCTAGAGGACAGTGTTGGGGGCTGCTCCTGGCCTCTCACTGTGTTTGAGGCAGGGTCTCTTGTTCATCACTGCATACACCAGGCTAGCTGGACTGTGAACTTCTAGTGAGTCTTGTTTCCCTATAATAGTGGTGGGATTTTAGGTGTGTACCACCACCCTGAACACACATGTACACACGTGAAATACATACACAAATGGAGAGCCCGTTATTTCTCTGCCACATTGGCAGTGTAGACTCCAAGGACAGGACCTTTACCCATATACACCCTGTGTTAAGAGTTTGCACGGGGCTGTGTCGACCTGCATTCAACATTAAAAGTTGCACCCCAGCCCTTTCCCACCGTGTCATTTTATACATATCACACTTTTGTAGGATTTAATGGGGCTTTAAAATTTTTCATTTATATTATGTATGAGGGAAGCTTTATTTTCTCATAAATAAGCGTTTATGGTGCTTGTCTGACTTTGGTTACTGTGACCGAGTATCTGAAAGGAACAACCGTGGAGGGAGTGGGTTTTGGCTCATGGTTTTGCAAGTTTTAGCCCATTGTGGTAGAGAGGGCATGGTGGAGCAGAGGAGAGAGAGAGAGAGAGAGAGAGAGAGAGAGAGAGACCTAGACAGAGACACCAAGAAGATGTACACAGAGAAACAGAGACACATATACACACAGAGAATATGCCTGTGCTACAGGCTCGCTCCCCTTTCTCCCATTATTACTCCATCCAGCCCCCCAGGTTGTGGGACAGCACCACCCACATTCAGAGACACCCCAGCGTCTGCTTCCCTTTTTTCTAGATGATTCTGTCATCAATCTGGTCAAGCTAACCCTCAGGATTAACCACGATGATATTTCCTTTCGCGTTATAGAAGTAACTTTATCCTTTTTTGAAAAAGCATCCCTACATGCTGTATGTTGTTCCACAAGCGTGCGCTCTTATCAGTTAAAAATAAATATTTTACCAGTGCACACATTTAATCCCAGCACTTGGGAGGCAGAGGCAAACAGATCTCTATGAACCCCCTGCCCCCAATGTAAGTATTTAAAAATAAAAAGTTAAACCTGCAGAAAGAGCACGCTGGCTGGCGTGGCAGTTGCTCTGATTGGAGGTGGCTCTATAGCAGTTGCTCTGATTGGAGGTGGCTCTATAAGAATGGGGAGGTGAGGTTTTGAGCTGAGCCCATCACTGCTGAATCATCATACACTGAAAATGTCAGCTGTCCCCCAGGCAAGGAGGGGATCCCAGGCAGTGTGGATAGCCAAGGCCAGTCCCCAGCTGGGCCTCCCATTTGTAGCTGATTCCTGCCTGACCGTGCACCTGGGGCCTGGAGGGGCTGCCTGACTTAATTAAAGGGGCACCTTTGTCTCTTGGAGATGAGTAGCTTTGGCCTGTGGCTTTTGAAGGTACTGGCTGCCTTCTCTTGCCTTTGATCTGCTTCCCCTATGGCCTTTAGGATGCTCCAGGGGTGTGGCCTGTGCTTCACTCCCGCAGAGTAGTGTGGGCTCTCCTCCTCCTCCTCCTCCTCCTCCCTCCTCCTCCTCCTCTTCCTCCTCCTCCTCCTCCTCCCAGGACCGGGCAGCAGGTGGAGAGTGGGATCGCTGTTTCGGCTCCTTCTAGGTTCTTGGGCTGGCCTAGTGTTAAATTGGTGCAAAGCGGATTAATGGGAGAAACAGGGTTATCCTTTTTTTTTTTTTACCCCTTCAAGCAAAACAATTTTAGTTTGGAACACCTGTGCAGATACCACACAATAGTGTGAGATTAGATAAAGGGTCTGTGGTCAAAGCTTGCATAGTCATCCCGAGCTTTAAGTACATGGCGTGAGTGGGTGGGTCTAGGGAAGGGCCGGAGGAGTGTCTGGAGAAGAAAGCCACCCTTGCGTGGCAAGAGTTGCCTCAGAGTGGCCCTCTCCTCGAACCCGCCTCCTTCTCCATCCACACTGTCTTTCCAAACGTGAGTTCTTTTGTAAGATGAAGGCTGTTTTCTCATCATGTAACTTTCCTGGGGAAATGTGGACAGATGCCTGCTCACCCCAGGTGGGTGCCAGTGACAGATGAGATGACTGCAGTCACCCCCAGGAGTCGGTGATCCAAGGACAGTTGTACTATTGAGAAGTCCACCCAGCATGGGTGACAGCTCACTCACAAAAGCTGTGTCCTGGAGAGCGACTTGTCCAATTTGCCGTCAGCTCGGCCGGTCTGAGTGTGGTCTCTCCCCAGCAACTGTTACTACTTATCATTAGAATTATTAGTTATTGTTGTTGTTATTATTATTATATTATTGTTATTATTATACAGTGGACAGCTTGCAGGAGTTGGTTCTCTTTTCTCCATTTGGTCCCCTGGGATTGAATTAAGGTCATCAGGCTTGGTGGCAAATTCCTTTACCTGCTGAGCCATCTCTGTAACCTGTCACTACTTATACGACATTGGGGGAGGAGCCTTGTAAATCTTTTACTTTTCAGAAACTTCCTGCCAGTGACTTTTGTTCTGCTCTGTTCACTTCCTGGGCCTTGCGTCTTTCCTTTTCCTTAGTCTTGGGAGCCCACTTCCTCTCTAGGAAGGACCGTTTCCATTCAGAGGAAATAGCTGCACATAGTCTCTTATCTCACCCAGTTGGAGGAGGTCAAGAGCATTTTCCTGCCTTGGCTAATTCTATTTCTTTTAGCTTAAAGTAACCAGTATGTCAAAAGAGGCATGTTTTGGCATGGCATGTTCTGAACTCCTCTGTG
Source organism: Microtus oregoni (assembly GCF_018167655.1). NCBI lineage: Eukaryota > Metazoa > Chordata > Mammalia > Rodentia > Cricetidae > Microtus > Microtus oregoni. The sequence continues at coordinate 11,139,205 of NW_024543084.1, read as the reverse complement.
TCCTCTCCAAATCCCTAAATGCATACAGTTACTTCCTCAGTCTGGGAATCCTCCCCCCTGGAGGCCATCTCTGCTTAGCATGTGTGTTTCAGCTACACACTACTGGGCCACAGGTCCTGCAGTGGGCACTTGTATGGCTCAAAGTCTCTGAAACTTCGTGGGCATTCTCCACGTACCCATACCTCCTCAGCCTTCCCTGTCAATAGAGACACTCCCTAGAGGCTCAGCCCACTCTTTTGCCCTCTGAGATGGGTCTTGAGGACAGAGTTAGCAGAGACGTCCAAACACAGCCTAGTAAGATTTTAATGGAAAAAAAGTAACAAAACATCCCAAGCTGAGATAGGTAAAGGACTCCGAGTCAGTTGTCTCCTAGGCTGTGGAAAGCTTTCCCAGACCTCGCTGCAGGAAATGGGGGTGGGGGTGTGACACAGGATGACTCCCCTCGCTCCAATCCCATACCCCACACTCTGAGCTGCACCCTGCTCCCCAGCTTTGATCTGCCGATATTGTTTCCCCAATGCTCCGTCCCCAGCAGTTGCCACTGTGTCCCAGGGTCATGGGGGGAGGGTCAGGATGAGTGATGACTCCTCCTTTTCTGTTGCTTGAAGCTGCAGGGGCTGCTGACCCAGAAGCAAGCAGACATGGTCTGCCTCAGGTGGAGGACTGCGGTAGGGTGCCGAGAAGAGGGTGATAGGGACGTTGGTGTTAGGCATGTTCCAGGTTGGGCCTCCCCTCTGAGGCTCTCCACCAGTTGAGCATGTCCTGGTTTGGAAGAGCGGGTGTTGGCTGGTAAAATGTTGCCTCGGCTGGGATAGGTTCTGTCTCTGAGAGGTGGGAGCCACTGGATGCCAAAGCCCGGAAGAGATGAGGTCAGCCTGTGTCTTGACGGCAAGCTCTAATTGCTTATTGGGGTATAAACTGTGGGGGCTGCTGAAGCAAGAGGCCATCAAGGAGACCTGAGGATAACCAGTTTGATGACAGTGAGTTATAAAGCCGCGGTTACCTGGGAGAACGAGGAGGAGGTGGCAGTGGCTGGAAGCATCCCTGGGATCTGACTGCACGGAGTTCGTTGTCACTCTCCCTGAGTGGAGTTTTTCTTGGTGGGGGATCCCCAAGAGGAGATGGTATCATGGGAATGGCTGTAAGATGAATGTCCCCTCCCCCAGAAGGGGCTAGAGTCTTACACTGACAAGGTATAGGTCAACTTAGGGGACTGTCGTTAGGGAGGCTGCTGCTAATGGAGTTGTGATGTGGTGACTAAAGGCTGTGGTGATGGCACGTGCCTTGGGGATCACAGCTGTCCAGTGGTGCCCTTCAGGGCCATATCTCTACACAGCTCCTGCTCCCAAGGTTCTGTCATAGGAGGACACAGGACAGTACGCCCTTGTGGATGGGTAGTCATGATGGGTTGGAGCTCATTAGGGCCTTTCCTATCTTCACTGTTGTCCTTGCAGGCTCTGAAGAACAGGAGGTAACCGGGCAGCCTTCTAGGCTTCCCTCCTGGGGGGACCGGGACGGGCCACTTGCTTACCTTGTGTTGTAGCTCAAGGTACCCTGGGAGGCCCTCACACTTTTCCTATAGCCCTCCAGAGTATGGCTGCTGTGTCGATAATGGCAGTGTGGTGACAGAGGACAAAAGCCCTTGAATCAGATCCTTCATATGCTTTCATATCCTCAGTATGGGGTATGGAGGCTTGGGGACCAGCTGAGGCTGACTCACCCATGGCCCAGGAACTGCTTCCCTGAGCCCACCAACCTAGAGGGCTGGTCTGTCATGCAGGATGGTAGAAGGCACTGACAAGCCGGGCTGCTTTGCTGTGAGGTGGGGCCTAGGGTGGCCTGCGGACTGGCCCGCACTGTGGCAAGGATGTAGAGATCCGCTGTCCTCACTTTTGCCTTCTCTCCGCAGGCCTTTTCCCTCAGAGGAGACAGCGGAGAATGATGACGATGTCTACCGAAGCCTGGAAGAGCTGGCCGAGTAAGTAGAGGAAGGCCGATGGGGGAGGACACGAGGAAGGAGCCCCAGGCTCAGCAGCTGAACAAGCTGCTCTCAAGGCAGAGGCAGCCTTGGCTGTCCTCTCTCTGGTGTCCCTGCCAGAAGCTGGGGCTTCTGCATGGCTGAGTTACAATGCTTGCTGTGCACCCTCTGCCTTCTAGAAGGCTACCCGGCTGCCCGGTAACTGTCTTGGTGTCTGTTGGTCATGGTTGGTGGCCTTTCTCTTGGAACGTTTCCTTCTGTGGAGTTGCTGGGAGTGGCACGGGGCAGGTGGTGTCCTTGTGCTCCTCTTTCCTGGCCTTTGGGCTCCTCGCTGGGTGGCTCCAAACAGTGGGGCTTGTGACTCAGATCGCCTTATAGCCCCCTGATTAGGGTGTGACTTGCAGGGGAGAGCTGGTTCCCCATCTCTTAGTGACCCCCTGCTTCTTAATTCCTCCGAGGATTTTCCCCCCCTCTACTACATACAGGCCGAGCTGGGTCATTTCCCCACAGCGATGACAGAGCCTTTGGCCTAGCTCTACAGCCTTCTGTGGTCATATGAATGGGATCATGTGGCCAGTGTGGGATTACCCAGCTCTCTGTCAAGAAAGGGAAATAGCTCACCCTGAGCCTAACTATGATAGAGGCTGGGAGGGGCCCTGGCTGGGACCGGCTGGTTCTGCCCAGGACCTAGTTTGTTATTGGCAGCCTCTGGCCTGTGTGTCTACTTTTCTCCCAAGCTTGAGGTTCCCTTGGGCCTCCTGGTAAACTTCTGTCCCCAATTTTATCACATCTGAGAAATGTGTTTCTTCCCTGGAGACTGGCTATCTCTCTCCCTCCTATTGTCTCAGTGCGCAAACTCAGAGAGGAATCAGATGTGCCGGGGCTGCATGTTCTGAGCACCTGCCGTTAAGGGGTTTTCTGCACTTGCAACCCCATTCTGTACTCACCCCCCCCCCATCTGCGCTGTCTCCAGAGATGGAACACGGTGTGTTTTCAGGGTCTCTATTAGATGGTCTAACATTGTGATGGGACACTGTCACCTACAAAGTTAATGCTCACAAGTCCCCCCATCTGTGGAGTCTCCAGAGATGGAGCACGGTGTGTTTGCAGGGTCTCTATTAGATGGTCTAACATTGTGATGGGACACTGTCACCTACAAAGTTAATGCTCACGAGCCCCCCCCCATATATGTCTGAAACAAGTTTATGATTTGTGTTGGCCTCATTCATAGCCGTTCTGGGCCCCATGCAGCCCACAGACAGCGCTCGGACATACCTGGAACTCATTCATTGCTTAGTTTGTCTGTCTTGGCCTGGCAGCCCTGTCCTGCAGTTCTGTGAGAGCCGGGGATTCCTCACCTGGAGGCAGAGGGAATTCCGAAATGGGTTGCCAGGAGGCCTGGGGTGCTCCCGTGGGTGGGAAGCCCAGAGTTCCTTCAGACATCCATGGAATCCTCCTGGGCTGTAGGGAGTACTAAAAGGGAAATGAGTTTGTGAAAGTCATTCATGACCTTGAGTCCTTTGCTGGGTCCTGCGTGACTCTGACCTCTCTCCAGAGTTAGAGAGGGGCTTAGGACACTCAGGTGCAGGCAGAACACCATGTGGGTACAGAGAATTGAGGGAAAGGGATTCAGGCTGGTGGCACAGCACAAGGGAGATCCTCAGGGCATGGCACCTCTGCCCTGGTGTTGCAGTCTGGGGATATGTGCTGGGCTCAGGGTTATCCTTAGGTGCCCTCGCTATGGGAAGCCTTGGTGAACTACCCACAGCACTTGCGCCCTGTTTGCTATCTTAGAAACTCAGTGTTTAGGTGGTTAAATGTCTCCCGGAAACCAGGAGGGTCCTGAGGTCAGGCCCAGTGTCTGAAGACTCCAGCCCTTAGTACGTGCCTGGTGTATCTGGTGTGGCGTCGGTGGCGCTGTAAGGGGCTACAGTATGGGCAGTGCTCGCTAGCTCTTCCTGCTGGGACCATGCACGACACCCTTTCCCTCTCATGCTTTGTAAACTCCAGCCTTCTGTTGCCTCCACTTCACAGATTGGGAAATGAGCCCAGAGGGAAGCTGCAACTGGTTTGTGTCACTCAGCTAATAAGTGGCATGCTGATCTTTGTACTCTGTCTGCCCTAACCTCTCCTCTAATTGGGTGATCCTATAGAGGCCGGGAACCTCTGGCTGGGCCGGTGCCGGGAGCAGTTCTCCTGAGGTCTCTCCTGAGTTTTTTTATCTCCCGGAAATGTCCCTCAGGTGGGCACAGCCTGGAGTTTGGAAGTACAAGGACCATGTAGGTTTTGTGTATCTAGGGCCAGGTATGAGATATCCTGATATTTTAGGGCTAGCGTGTTTTTCACCTGCTATCCTGGAGGTAGCCTGTGTACTATGGTTCGTGGGTGCCTTTCAATCTCAAGGACTCGCTTGTGGTCAGTCCGGCCTGGAACCTGGGTACCCACCTCCCTCTTCTTCTGCCCCTTCTGGTTTGCCACTGGTCTCTTTCTCCAAGACAAGCTGGAACTGCTCTCATAGGAATGTAAGTTGGAGAACATGTAGCCTTGCTCGGCAGGAAGCTGTTCCTCAGTGACATTCACCCTGAGCCCCCTTAATCCCTAACCTTGCCGTTACTGCAAACCTGAACCATAAATTACAGGGAACGAGGCTGAGTCTGGATCTTTAAGTTGCCGTTTGGTCCCAGTGGCTCGAGTTTAATGAATTTTCTATGCTTTTCCCCCCACTTTCTTCTCCTTTCCTTGGAAGACAGATTTCCTGGTCTCTGTGGAACTGGTAGTGATGTTTGCCCATTACACAAGTAGACAGCCCTGGGAGGGCATGAGACAGCAGCTGGGGAGAGTGTCATCTTGTGGGAGCAGCTGTGTGTCGGGGGGAGCATTTCAGAGTATAAGGGGCTGGATCCTCAATAGTGATCATGTTGCATGTCTCCAGGACCCTTTCAGCCACCCTGACCCAGACACTGCAGCTTGTGGTGGTGGTGGTGATGGTGGTGGAGGGGGTGTGTTAAGCACTGGCTCACTGATGTGACTGCCTCCTTGGTGTTCCAGGTGTGGTCTATGAGCAGCCTCCTGGAGCAGTGCGCTGAGCCCTAAGGCTGCCATTTCTTGCTCAGTTGGTCTTGGCAGATTGCTTGCTTCCATGTACCTCGGTTTCCTTCATTGTAACACGTGACGTCAGTACCTGGTTGGTGGGCCTGTTGCGAAGGCAGTGGCACTGGAACTACAGGGTGCTCACGGGCCCCGTGGGCACCTGGGAGCTCATCCTGAATCGGCTTCATTGACTGAGACCATCACTCTCCCCGGCCTCTAAGTGGCGGTGGCAGCGCCGCGCGGAGGAGAGCAAACATGAGTTATATGCCTGGCTGCTGATTTTCTAGTAGCCACAGGAACAGCCTAAGCAGAAACAGGTGAAGTTAATCTGAAGAATGTATTTTATTTGAACTGATTGACCCAAAATGTTGCCAGAGCGGTGTTTTCTGTGGAACGGCTGCCAACAAGAAATTGCGTTTTCAGTCAGTCCCCTGGCCGGGCATATAGTTTGTGATTGGTCCAGATTCATTTGTTACATGACAACCATGCATGGCCCCGAGCCACTGAGCTGGGCAATAGGAGCTGTGGTCTCAAATGTCCTTCCGGGAGTTTGAGCAGAAGCCCACACATTAGGAACACTGGAAAGGGCTCTCAGCTCCCTCTTCAGATTGTTAAGCAATGTGTGATCAAGTAGTCAGAGCAGCTGCCTGAGACAACGAACACAAAACACTGCCACTTAAAAATGTCATTATTAAGCAAAACAAGCCCAAAAGGAAAGGCCCGCTTCTCAGCCGCTCTAAAAAGTGGCACCTGCATTTGCATAATGGCCTGCCTGTAAAAGTGTCTGAGCCCACCTCTCAGGTCTGACCCCCAGTCTACATCTGTAGGGCTAGTGCCATTTTATGCAGAAGAGCGGATGGCGCAAGAATAACGCACACATGTGAGGTGCAGTAGCCAGGGCCCCGCGGTTGCAAATGTCTGGCTTTGGCCCATTGTCTTCCTCTTGCCTTTCAGGGCTCTCTGTGCCCAGGTGACATGTCTGGGACCTTCCCAGGGTTCAGGAAAGCAAGGGTGTGCATCATTCATCACAGGCTGTGTAGCTCTCCTGTTCTGTGTTACTGCCTCAAGTTTCTCGGTCCCTCCAAGGGCCCCAGTTTCTCTGTCTCCGCTCTAAAACCTGCACAGATGTCCCTTTGAGGTCACAGACTTCACAGTCTGTCGTGGCAGAGCCTGCTTTGTGCTAGCTCTGACTTCATCGTCCTCTGAGGTGAATTCATTTTCCTCCTTAAACACATGGGCTCGTGCCCAGCCAGGGGCTGTAACTTTTCTGTAAGGGTATAGCTGCATATTTTATTGCCTTATGAAACAGCTATGGAGTAATTCTTAAGCATAGAAATGAAGGCAGGTTGGAGTTTTTCCATGCTCTGGGGGAGGGGGAGTTGAGGTACAGAGGGGTGGCAGGGATGGCAGTGAATTGGGAGGGTGGTCGTTTTTCTCCTATCTGACCCCACAAACGCCAAGCCCTGGCCACTCTGCAAGCTCTTTAAAATAACAGAGAGCAAGGGCTGTATCCTGTGGGACCCTCATTCAAGTGGGAACCCATCTCTACCCCAGCCCATGGTCCTCCCTTTCGGTCCTCCCTCTGCTCAACACTGTCAGAGAAAGCTAAATCTAAAATCTGTCTTCAGAGTTTTCTAGTTCAGCGCTGCTCCTTGAGGCAGGTGTGTACAGGATGCTGTGCTCAGAGCCTGGGGTGAGTCGGGAGGGTGTGTTTGGGATGCTTTATATTCACCCCAAATAGCTCCTTTCCCCCAGGGGGTGAGCTTTAGAGCAGACTTCACAGAAAAGACCCAGAAAGCCAGGCATGGCGGAGCACACCTGTAATGGTGGCACTTCAGGAGCTGGGATGGGAGAATCAGGAATTCAAGGCCAGCCTGGGCTATGTGAGTCTTTGTTCTCCCAAGCAACAACAACATGTCTCCTGACCCCTTCAGAGGACATCTGTGGCCACACACCTCTGGAAAGAGTACAGACCAATCTCTTATAGTCGAGAAGGGCGAAAAGTAAGACCTTCTCCCTGAGTAGAGGTGGGGACGGCACCCTCATGCCATCCTCAGTTCAAGTTCCTCAGGTTCATGGCTGAGGTGATGGCTGGAGAGGAGGCCATGGGCTAGAGGACAGGGTAGGTGGCTCTTACAGGCAGGCCTTTGCTTTGGGACTCACAGTGTGAAGTTATACCCTTGTCCTATGGGCTTGTTGCCTAAGGCCGAGACCCTGGGCTTCTTAAGTGGGTGACAGGCAGGGATCAAAAGGCTTCCTTCCTCCCTCCCTCCTTTCCTCCTTCCCTCCCTTCCCCCTCTCTGTTTTTTTGAGACAAAGTTTCTCTGTGTAGCCCTGGCTGTCCTGGAACTCGCTCTGTAGACTAGGGTGGCCTCGAACTCACAGAGATCTGTCTGCTTCTGCCTCCTGAGTGATGGAATTAAAGGCCACCACCCTGTAGCCCCCCTTTCCCTTTCTTGCCCAAGCCACCTTGATTGGACCTCCAGCATTGCTGTGGGGGGAGCTGCCTCCCGGTATCCCTTGGTGTCTCACTTGTGCAAGATGGGCTTCTCCTTGGTGTACGCGCTCACTGATATCCTGTATGTATTCACGTCTGTCTCTGTGTATATGATGTAAGTGTGTGTATGTGTGTGTGTGTGCAGTAGACTCCTGTGCCACAGCATACTGTGGAGGTCAGAGGACGATCTTAGGTGATAGTCTTCACCTTTTACTTCAACAGGACTTCCTTTTCTTTCTGCTGCTCTCACTGGGAGAGCTGACCGGTGAGTTCCCAAGGGTTCTCCTGACTGCCTCCCATCTCTCCGTAAGAGCACTGGGGTTACAGAAGCGCTTGCTACCATGTTCAACCTTTACGTGGGTTCTGGAGATTTGAACTCAGGTCCTTACCCTTGTGCCTCCAGTGCTGTCTCACAACCTTCCTTCCTGTCCGTCTCTTGGTGACTGTCTTAGTTAGGGTTTCTACTGCTGTCAAGAGATGATGGCCACAGCAACTCTTATAAAGAAAACATTTAATGTTCCAGAGATTTCGCCCATTATCATCAAGGCAGGCACATGGTGGCATGGAGGCAGACCTGGTGCTGGAGGAGTACCTGAGGGTTGTACATCTGGATCCTCAGACCACAGGAAGTGAACTGTGACACTGGGTGTAACTTGAGCATAGGAGACCTCAAAGCCTGCCTCCATAGTGACACACTTCCTCCAACAAGGCCACACCTAATAGCACCACTCTCTGTGAGCTTATGGGGGCCAGTTACATTCAGACTACCACAGTGACCATGTGAGTTTCATTAGTGTTGTTGCTTACAGGAACATGATCACCTTACCAGCGGCTACCCAAACCAAAGAAAATGTACCCCCACGTTAACAACTTCTGTTGGAATGGCTTCTGGAGACTCGTCAGGGTCTGTTGAATTTCATGCCAGGTCAGCCACTGCTGAGTTTTGGGCAGGGCTCTGGGGAGAGTCTGGGTCTCGTTTATCCTACTTGGGAACTTAGCAGAGAGCTTTGTCCTGTCTCGTGGGGCCTTGCAAATCCAATGAAGTCTTTTAGGAACCCTGAGAGAGGAAGACTTGGCCTTCCAGATGTCGTGTTTTGTACTTAGCACAGACGTTGCACACGGAAGCACATACAAGAACCCTGTAAAATGAGTAAGCGGGCCGCACAGGGCTCCACTGTCGAAGTTCAGTCAGGCATTCGGCATCTTTTGTATTGACTTCCAAACTCCTACTCATTCTACAAAACCCAGCCCAGACGTCACCTCCAAGAAGCCACCCACAGCCCTGCCGTGCTAAAAGGATGCCTTCTCCTGAAGTGTGTCCAGAGCGCTGGGTGACCTTGACATTGGGTCTTCATTGTTTTTCTACATCACTAGAGAGTGGTCCCTATGGGTCCTTTGTAAGGAGCAGAGGAGGCAGCTCACTTGACCTGAGCCTAGCACAGCGTGTTAGACGGAAGAGCCAGGACCAGCGAGATGGCTCCGCAGGTAAAGGTACTTGCAGTCGAGCCGGACAGCCTGATTTCGATTCCCGGGACTTACCAGGTAGGAGGAGAGAACTGACTCCTTCAAACTGTCCTCAGTGTTCACACATGTACCCTGGCAGTCATCCCCACCAAGAGAGGGCTGGGGACAGGATACAGGGATGACAGATACTTAGAATATTGCACTCCTTGTGTGAAGGATCCCTGTGTGTCCCCCACATTGTCCCTGCAGAATTCTATGCCATTTCATCCCTGACAGCATAAGTGGGGTCTCTGTCCTCCATTTTGCAGTTGACAATTAGAGCTTCAGGAGGGGAAGTGCCTCGCTGGGGGCCACATAGACTATGCCATGTGACAAGGAGGAACCGAAACCCTGAACCATCTGCCTGGGGCCTAGGATGTCCCTATGGGACTAGCCCTTGTGACCCAGTGCTGCCTGCTTGCTTGCTTATTTACCTATTTATTTGTCGATGTTTCTAGGCTTTTCTGCTGCTTAGAAAGAATTCCCAGAAAAGAGGCAATTGTTCTCTCTCTCTCTCTCTCTCTCTCTCTCTCTGTCTCTCTCTCTCTCTCTCTCTCTCTCTCTCTCTCTCTCTCTCTCTGTGTGTGTGTGTGTGTGTGTGTGTGTGTGTGTGTGTGTTGGGGGGGGCGCAGAACCCCAGCGGGCTTGCCAGGTGAGTCTGGCTAGGTAGTTCCTGGCACCTACCTGTAGGCAGAGTGACTCCTCCAACAGAGAGTGATTAAAGGTGTCTAGGGTCCTTGTCTGTCCATCTGTCCACACAAACAGATGATCCAGTCCACAGCAGCCACTCTCTGCTGCCTGTGCCCTGAAATGAACTGAAGTCTGGTGTGGGCCGAGGTTAAAAAAAAAAAAAAGCCCCATGTCCCCTTTGGTTTCCTAGTAACAAGTTCATGATGGCTTGTCACAGGCTTGCCTGCCAGCCTCATGCCTGGGGCTGAGCTCACAGTGTGTGCCAAGCCTGTCAGCACGATGTTTATGTCCCCTGTAAACACCCAGTGCCTGAGGCACAGGGCAGTTGCTCATTCCCCCTTGTTTTGTAGGGTGAGGGAGCTGGGCCTCTCAGCAGCTGCCTTGTGGAAAACCAGGGTGCCGGAATCAGCCACCATGCAGGCTAGGGAGGCTGTGGGCTACAGGGGCTCAGGCAGGAGGTGGGAGGGAGACGCTTTGGGCCCCTTCTGGAAGAGTTCAGGCCATTGTAAGAGGAGTCATTGTGGGGTGTCGCATCTGTCAGTGCAGCTGACTTCAGAAGCTGCAGGAGGGAGAGGCCGGGGCAGGTAAGGGGCCACTGTGCTTTCACGCCATGTGGCCCAGCTGTGTCTAATTGTCATAGTCCGGCCGCTGTGTGGGGCAGTCCCTCCCCACACATATGTTCTTGTGCTTTCTGTGGCAGCTGGGCCAGGAAGGACGATTCCTACTACCCTGGGAGGCCAGTGCCAGCGCCCAAGTTTCTGGGCTTCCACAGTCTAGCTATTGTGTTCACTGTTGTTTAATCTGGTGTCCTAAGGCATTTGCTTAGCATGTGAAAGGTTATGGGTTCTGTCCCCACAGTCTCTGTGTGTGAATGAGCACATGTGGACATCAGCCTTGGTGGCCATTCCTTGGGTACCATACTTTTTTTTTTTTTTTTTGGAAGAGAGTCTCTCAATGGCCTTGAGTTCTCCCATTAGATCAGGTTGGCTGACCAGCAATTCCCAGACATCTCCCTTGCTCCACCTCCTGAGACCTGGGATCACAAGCACATGTCATTATGCACCCCCTGCTTTTTAAGTGGATACTGGGGGTTGAACTCAGGTCCTCATGCTTGTGAGGCAAGCACTTTACTGCCTGAGCCATCTCTGAAGCCCGTGCTCTGTCATTAGAAACGTTTTTTTTTTTTTTAAAAAGATTGTTATTTATATGTATGTATGTCTCTCTCCCCACCTGCAAGTGCGTGCATGTGTGCATGTTTACTTGGGTGTATGTGTGTGCATGTGCGTGCATGTGTGCATGCTTACGTGTGTGTGTGCATGTTTGTGTATGTGTGAGTGAGAGACCTGTTTGAGTGCCCTTGGAGGCCAGAAGAGGCACTAGATCCTCTGGTTACAGTTACAGCTGGTTCTAAGCCATTGGATATAGGTGCTGGGATAACTTGAGTCTTCTGGAAGAGCAGCAAGTGCTTTTAATCATTGAGTGTGCTATATCTTCATTCCCTCCCCTTCCCTTTTCTTTCTTTGAAGATTTAATTTTAAAAGAGATTATTATTACTATTATTCCTGTGCATGGAGTATGTACATTATTAAGTGCAGGTGCCAGAGGAGGCCAGAGAGTTTGAATCCCTAGAGTTGGGGCTACAGGCAGTTATGAACTGTTCAGTCTGGGTGGTAGGAACTGAATTTGTTCTTCTGCTAAAGCAGTAAGTGCTCTTATTCACTGAGCCTTCTCTCTAGCACCTAAGATTTATTTTATTAAAAATATTGTAATCGCATTTCATTTATTTTGTGTTATGGATGGGAGGTCAGGGGACAGCTTCCAGGAATCAAGTCTTTCCTTTCACCATGTGGGTTCTGGGGATCGAACTCAGGTTATCAAGTGTGGTGACAAGCACACACTGAGCTGTCTCACTGGCCCCATATCTTGTCTACGAGCACAGCCTCTGTGCTGAAGTCATATTCCTGACTGAATCTCTCTTCCACCCTCTGGATGGTGTACTATGGCGGCTATGCATTGAACATTTACTATATGCAAGGCCTGTGCTAGAGAAACTGAGCTAGGAAATGGCTTAGGTCTGCTTTACTACCCTCTGAACAAGGGTTACACACAAGAGTCAAGTTCCAGGTAGGAATCCATGCCACTCCCCTGTCCTGGAGGCTTCATGCCTCCATCAGCACTGACTGGTGCAGCGCCTGTGTGCTGGGGATACAGCTCTTCCATGAAGCATGGCCCTAGGTGAAGTGGGCTCTAGATCCACCCTTCTGTGTTCCTGGAGCCTCCTGACAGGACCAGGCAGGGACTTGAACCTTTTAACATCTGTGGTAAGATGGGCTGAAATTGGCCCCCGTGGAAGGCTCTGCAGCCTTTAGGAGGCTGTTTGAGGCAGGTTCTGGGGCCTTAGCTGGGTTCTCATGAACTCACGAGCTGCTGCATAGGGCCCTCCAGATCACCCAGGTGACCTCATTTTGCAGCCTACTCCCAGCTCAGTGCCTCTTCCTGCTCATCTGATCAGCATGGTCCTCACATACGGGACATATGCTAATCTGTCATCACAGATGCAAGGACCTATGAAGTGTAGGTCTCTGCCTGGAATACTTACATTTGAGATGAGACCTCTGTATAAGAAGCAAGGACATCCTGGGACATCCATGCCCCTGTGGCCAGAAGGAAAACCTGTATTAACCAGGGTTCTCTGAAGGAACAGAACTGATAGATGGAGGTATGTGTCAAATACAGGCTGTGGTCCATCTGGGTAGTCTAGCAAGGTCTGGCTCATGATGGAAAGTCCAAGCGCCCAGCAGTTGTGCAGTTCCTGGTGTTTGGCTTCTCAACAGTTGCCATCTGGCTCTAGCGTCCTCGAGGATTCCTGGACAGCTGTCTGCTTTCAGTTTCCTGGAATCCTGAAGGAGCTGGGTTTAATACTGGCTGCAGCAATCGGAGAGATGAACTTGCCTGCGAGAGTGTGGGCAAGCAGGTAAAAGCAAAGCAACAGTTTCGGGAATAGAGAGATGGCTCAGAGGTTAAGAGCATTGCCTCCTCTTCCAAAGGTCCTGAGTTCAATTCCCAGCAACCACATGGTGGCTCACAGCCATCTGTAATGGGGTCTGGTGCCCTCTTCTGGCCTGCAGGCATACACATAGACAGAATATTGTATACATAATAAATAAATAAATATTTAAAAAAACAAAGCAACATTTTCTTCCTTCCATGACCTTTCACTTGGGTTGCCACCTGAGGGTGTGGCCCAGTTTCAAGATAGCTCTTTCCTCTTCAAATATGCAAACAGATATTTTTTTTTTAAAAATAATCTTACAGGAGTACTTAGCAACTTAGATTTTAGTTGATTTCACATGTGGCCTAGTTGGCAACCATGATTAGTCATCCCATCATACAGCCTGAGCTTATCACCTCACCCACTAACACTGAAGTAACCACATTTTCATCTAAACATTGTCCCCCTGCCGTTTCCTCCACCTTGAAGCCATCTATGTCCCAAGGATCAACAAGGATTTGGGTGGAGTATTGATCTTAGGATAAATATGGGCCAACCCGAAAGTATCTGATTGATACTTTTTTTTTTTAATCTTGATCGCTGAGTTTATCTTATGGCTACTTACCATGTTTGATTTTGCTTTTATAATTTTATTTTAATTTTTAAAAAAAGTTCACCTCTTGGCTGTTCTCTTTATTTCTTCCTCTCCAGTACTTTGGAGCACGCATGTTTGAAACTTCAGTTCTCTGGTTTTATAATAGCTAATAACATGTGCAAAGCTGTTCGCTGACCTGAATTAATTAAATAATAGGCAGAGACAGCATCGTATAAATGCAGATGTATCAGTATGACGAGTCTGCTCACGGGCACCCTCCTGGCTCTGTGCGGGGCACTTGGAGAGGAAGGTCAGCCCGGGATACAGACAGGAATCAGATCTGGGTGGGAGAAGGGATGTAAGGTCTGCAGCTTTGAGGCTCTGCTGCCCTCTGTTAAAGCACCAGAACAGCTTCATCCCCCTTCTTTCTGCCTCTGGCTGACCATGTTTGACCTCAGGGTGCTTAGGAGAGACAGTGGGAAGCGGTGCATGAAGCCCAGTCCTGCCAGGATGGATGTTCCTGATTGCCGTTGATTTTAGGGGGCAGCAAGAGCAAAATGCAGCCATGTATATGTGTTGGGTGACCATCCTGGGGGTGTTCCCAGTATCTCAGTACGGTGTGATGTTGGGGTATCTGCTGGGGGTGTTCCTAACGTCCCAGTGCTGTGACCTTGTTTCTTCTGTACCCAGAGTGGGGCAAAGCCGAGTCCTCCTCCCTATCTGAGGATCCCCTCAGAGGCTTTTCTCTAGTTGTTCACTGTGGGAGGAGGGAAGCTCCGGTCACTGTACTGATGCACAAATGGTACCCTCTGAGCCTCTGTTTATACTGGTGCAGTGGGGGCTGTGATTTCTGAGCAGATCTGGCTCTCGGCAGTGATCGGACGTAGGGTCAGACTAACATTCCTGCAGCCAGCAATAACAAAACTTGGGGGGGGGAAATACATAAAAATGCTCTCAGAGACATTAAACAGCCCCCACAAGCTGAGAGGAAAGTGGAGGGAGTATCTCCTAGGGATCGATCTTGAGTGGATGGGGTTCTAGAAGGCTGCTTCACAGGTGTGTCTGTCAGCTTGTTAGCACTATAACAGAGTGCCTGACCATCACTTGACAAAGAAGACAGGCTTACAGCAGCTTCCGGTTTCTCTACGTAGTCTCTAGGCAGTTGTTTTAGTCTGTGGCAGCATTGATGTCGTGATGGAACTCAGGCTACAGGGGTGGAACTCATGGCAGAAGTGAAAAGGGGGATGGGCTGGGGTCTTAATAGTTCATTCAAGGCGTGGCACACGCCTTTAATCCCAGCACTCGGGAGGCAGAGGCAGTCGGATCTCTGTGAGATTGAGGCCAGCCTGGTCTACAGAGTGAGTTCCAGGACAGGCTTCAAAGCTACAGAGAAACCCTGTCTCGGAAAAACAGTGTCTGTCTGTCTGTCTGTCTGTCTGTCTATCTATCTATCTATCTATCTATCTATCTATCTCATTCAAAGGCACACCACCCCAGCGACCTCACATGTTCTCAGCAGGCCCCATCTCATGATCATTCCACTACCAGCCAGCAGTGCCAAAGGCTTGGAGCTAAACATCTAAGCTTCTGAAAAACAATCAGGCTCCAGGCTGACGGAAAGACAGAACGCCGACTGAGAACTCCCTGCCTGAAGGTTGTCGAAGGGTGATGGTTGATATTAATTCTCAGCTTGACACAGTCCAAAATCATCTGAGAGTCTCAAGGAGAGATTGTCTAGATCAGGTTGGTCCTGCGTGTGCGTGCGTGCGTGCGTGCGTGTGTGTGTGTGTGTGAGTGATTATGTGGATTGTGTTAATTGAGCTGCACCATTCCCTAGCAGGGGATCATGGGCTTTCTAAGAGTGGAGAAAGCACGCCGAACACTACCATGCACACACAATTAATCGTCACTGCTCTTGATTGTGGATGTGATATGCCGTCTGCTTCAATTTCCTGCTACCTGAGTTCCCTACAGCAAGGACCATCACCTGGAAGTGCAAGCCAAGCAAACTCCTTCTCCCTTAAGTGGTTTGGTTAGGGTGTTTTGACAACAGCAGAAACAAAACTAAGGCAGAAACTGGCATTGAGAAGTAGGACTGTTGGCTACGGTGGGCCTGACCACGCGGCTTTCAGGCCTTTAGAGCTGTTTTGTGGGTGGAACATGGAAGAGTTTGAATCTTTGAGCTAGGAAAACCATTGACTGCTGAAAGGCAGGGATCTCAGTGAGCAGAAGCCCCAACCTGCCCTCATCCTCAACTGAACCTTCATCCCATCTGTATAGCAAGGGTCCCAGAGTTCCACCAAGATGAGGTGGCAGCTGGAAGCTGCATCCAGTGGCCGTGCCAGCCCTGCCCTCTGTAGGATGTCCTCCTGTTTGAGTCCAGCTGGGTTCGTTCTTAGAATAAGCATGATGTCATAAGTCGCAGGATCCAGAGTCTCGATGCATAGCAGTTCTAATGTCCAATATTCAGCTAACAAAATTAGGAGTCATGGCCTGTGGTGGAATTTCAAAGGACAGTGTAGGATTAGTTCTTTCCTTCCGCCATGTGGAACCCCAGAATCAAACTCGGGTTGTCAGGCCAGGTGACAAACATGCTGACCAAGTCATTTTGGGTTATAAAGAAGCAACTGGAGGTTGCAATCGGAGACTGTGCATACGTTTCCCAGCCGCCCAGACCTGAATAATCGCACAGAAACTATATTAACTACAGCACTGCTTGGCCAATGGCTCAGGCATATTTCTAGCTAGCTCTTACAAGTTAAATTAATTCTTATCTATGTTTCGCCACCTGGCTTGGTACCTTTTCTCAGTGCAGCATTTTCATCTTGCTTCTGTGTCTGGGTGGCGACTGCAGACTGAGCCTTTTCTCTTCCCAGAATTCTCCTAGTCTGGCCGCCCCGCCTATATGTCCTGCCTTGCTACTGGCCAATCAGCATTTTATTAAGCCAATATAAGCGACAAATCTTTACAGGGTACAAGAGCATGATCCCACAGCAGGAGGACCGTATAAACACCATCACAAAACTTTCTACAGATTGGAGTGAAACAGCTGTGTTTCCATTCGTGGGTGAGTGCCCATGTACCACAGGACCAGGAGCTCTAGAAGGGACCCAGAGTTATATGGTGAGGTGGAGTTTGTCTAAGATGTTTAAGTAGCCAAATAGAAAGAAGAAAGTCTTGGGCAGATTATCCTGGATCACGTGGGCATTCCTGTGGGGATGATATACACAGAACCAATCCAAATGGATCTGACTCCTGAACAGAAGCACTGGAGCTGTAACCGGTCTTAGATGATACCAGGTAATCCTCTGTGGCTTAGAGGAAAGCCAAAGTTTCTTAGGTAAGATAATAGGATTTTTTTTTTACGTAGGACCATGAATAGAATTGGGATGGCATAGAAGAAAAGAAAAACCTGATAAATTAGACTTTGTTCAGTTAAGAATGAATGCTTAGCAGGGGGCTAGAGAGATGGCTCAGAAGTTAAGAGCACTTGCTACTCTTGTAGATGACCTGAGTTGTGCAAGTTGATGTGTAAGGGTGTTTCACCTGCACGTATATATGTGCGCTACATATGGGCAGGGTCCATGGAGGCCAGAAGAAGGCCTGGGGTTACAGGTGGTTGTGAGCTGCCATGTAGATGCTGGGAGCTGAACCCAGGCCCTGTACAAATGCAGTCAGTACTCTTAATCACTGAGCCGTCTCTCCAGCCTCATTTATTTATGTGTCAGGTGGTGGTATCTACATGCGTGAGAAAGATTTCCATAGAGTTCAGAAAAAAGCATCGGAGCCCCTGTAGCTAGAGTTCCAGGCAGTTGTGAGCCACTTGATGTAGATGCTGGGAACAAAAGCTGGTTCTCTGCAAGGGCAATATGTGCTCCTAAAATCTGAGCCCTTCTCTTCAGCTCCCCTTCTTGTATCCTAAAACAGGCCTGGAGTTCACCAAGGAGGCTAGGCTGGCCGGCCAGGAAGCCCTAAGGATCCGCTTCTCCCTGCCTCCTCAGTGTTAGCATTACAAGAGCATGCCACCGTACTTGGTTGTACTTCTAAGTGGCCCAGTGCCCATAGAAAAGGAGATCGGATCACAGCTTACTACTCAGCTTTGCAAAGGACCAGCTGCCAATCATCCTGGGCCCAGAGATGAGATGCAGAGGATGAGACGAGTTGCTGCTGGGTGGTGGTGGCGCACGCCTTTAATCCCAGTGGTTGGAAGGCAGTGGCAGGTGGATCTCTGTGAGTTCGAGGCCAACCTGGTCTATAGAGCAAATTCCAGAACAGAATCAAAAGAAAAAATAAATAATAAAAGAATGAATAAAAAGAAGAAACAAGATGCCAAAGGGAAGAGCTGTCTATGCTGTGGACTTCTCAGCAGGGAAGGTGGTCTGTTGAGGATCAGCCAGGAGGGAGGTTGAGAGCAGGGAAGTGGAGAGGGCATCCATTGTTTTCATGATCATCATTGATAAGGCTTGGAATGCTTTGGACTAAGTGTTGGACAGTTCCTTTTGTCAGAGTGGGTCGGCCAAGACACATTTCTGGTTTATGAACCTTACCAAAGACACTGAAAATCCACCGCCTGGCATCACACATGAGGCCGGTGCAGGTGTGTGTAGCGGGTATGGAGTCAGCTGGGGTGAAGAGTGCTGAGAGCTGATCTAGCGAGGAGCCACCTAGGCTAGAACCCACAAGCTCATGGGAAACCACAGTGGGACCTCCTCACAAACCCACTGCCTTGTTGGACGACCGTGGGGCTGACCCCTCCTACCCAAGTTTAGCATATGTGTTTGCTCCTTTGTATGCACGTCTGGCCAAGGCTTCCGAGCTGAGTTCCGTAGAGTGTGTGGAACACGAATGCACGCTTCACTGTGAATCAGAGCAGGGCCCTAGAGATCACAGTAGAGCCATGACCCATCCAGCCATCCCATCTTCAAGTGAAAGTTAGAGCCAGACCCTGAGAGCAGCTAAGAGTCATACCTCAAGAACTGGTTCCAGTCAGCCTGAGGTAGGGTCTGTGCAGGTAAGGCAGGTAAGACAGGTAAGGTAGGTCCTTATTGGGAAGGAACCCAGCTAGGTGATCTGGAATTGTCTTGGATATCCTTACAAGGTAAGGTGAGGAAAAAGTGGGGTCTCCAGTGCTGGCTGATTGCCAGCATGCAAGTCCCTGTGGCTCAACTTCCACCCATTTGACCCCTTTCACTGCCTTGTGGAATATGTCACCATCCAAACTCCCTGTCCATCACTTCCTTCCCCTAGCCCGTTGGAGCGAAGCCTGTGTCTGTCTCTAGATAGGGAGGTGTCTCATCTGCCAGGAGCTGTGTGCTCCTGAAGCCTGGAGCATCTGTTTCCCTCAGTTCCACGTGGTCGGAACTGTAGACAGCATCTCAGCCTCCAGCCTCGCTCTGCTGCATAACAGAAGTCTGGCTGACTAATATCTGCCAGAAAGGACCTCGAAACCTTCACCTGGCCCAGGAATCTGGAGGGTAGAGTGGCAGGGTCAAAATCTGGCTCAGAGCCCGGAGAGTCAGGGGAAATGATTCATGTTATCTCTGGTGACAGTTTCCAAAAGACAGACAGACAGACCCACTGATGGGTCAGCAGGAAAGACCACAGACATTGTGAGATGGGCCGGAACTCTAAGTGTGAGCCCTGCATGGCAGGAGGTGATGTGCAACCCGGGTCTGCACCCCATTTGATGATGCCCCCCCGCCTACAGGCAGGGAGAAGAGTCAGGAAGAGTCGGGGCTGAGGCCACAGTGTGTGTATGTGTGTGTGTGTGTGTATGTATGTATGTGTGTGTATGTATGTGTGTGCATGCACATGTTTGCATGCAAGCACAGAGCACAGGTGTATTATTTAATGTGCAAAATGGCTACCTCTACTAAGGATTTTTCTGGACCTGAAAAGAACAAGTGGCTTTTTAAAACTTAAATTGATGGGTCAGTGAGATGCAAGCCTGGCACTTCAGTTATGTCTCTGGAGTTCAAATAAAGGTGTAGAGAGAGAATGGAATCCACGAAGGATCTGATGTGACCACACACACCTCCCCACCATGTGGTCACATACACAATAATAATTAAAAGTTATTAAAAAGAAGAACTTCAGCAGAGCATGGTGGCACATTCCTGTCCACATAGCACTCAGCAGGCTAGTGAGGCAGGAGGATTGTCATGAGTTTGAGGCTAGCCTGGGCTCCATGGTGAGTTCTAAGCCAGCCTGGGCTACAGAGTTGAGACTGTCTTGAAAAAAACCAAAGAACAATAAAAAAAAATTGGTGCTGGTGTGGGTATTCAGAAGGCTCTAGGGTCAGTGGCACTTCTCTGTGGACCTGTTGTGGTATGACTTGTTCTTTGTTAGCCTTGTCCTCTGACCGGAATTTGTGATTTGGGACAGAAGGTGGGATACCCAAAGCACCACCCTTCCTGAACCTTTGCCTCAGTCTGTGGGATCTCACTGCTACTCAGCTTAGGGCTCGCTGTCTACACCTCTGAGCCCCAGAACACAGTTATCTCCCCGAGGCAGTGGGCCTGGGATGGCAGGCAGCCTGACTGAGTAGACCTGCTGCATGGGTTGGGGAGGGTCAAAGTGAAGGATGAGATGGCCGGAGTGTGGGGCAGATGTCTTATCATCAACTACAAGACAGACGAAAAGGCAGTCTGGGAACTGCACTAGGTCCAGGGGTGCCTGGGACCCCCTAGATACACAGGCAGAGGCCGCAGAGCCCTCTTGCAGAAGGTAACTGTGGTGGTTTAAATTATACATGTTCCCCAGTCTTGGGCATTTAAATACTTGGTTCCCAGTTGCTGGCAGTGTTTGGGAGATATGTCACTAGAAGCCGGCTTTGGGAGTTTAAAGACTTTTCCTTAAACTCTCCAAGCCATTAGACATGAAAGCCATTTTCAGTGCACTCTCTCTGCTTCCTGCTGGGGTTTAGGATGTAAACACTGCACCCACAGTCAGGAAGCAGAGAGAGGAGGGCGGATGCTGGTGCTCAACTTGCTTTCTCCTTTTTATTCAGTACACCCGTTAATTATTCAGTACACCATTCAATGGAATCACACCCCATTGAACAATGCTTCCCACAGTTGAGGCGGGTCTTCCCACCTCAGCTGAGCCAGTCTGGAGATTTCCCTCAGGCACGCTCAGAGCTGTCTCCTATGCGATGGTCTTAGTTTTCTGTTGCTGTGAGGAGACACCATGGCTTATAAAAGAAAGTGTTTGATTGGGGGCTTGCTTACAGTTTCAGAGGGTGAGTCCATGTCTCTCGTAGTGGAGGACATGGCAGCAGGTCAGACAGCATGGTGCTGGAATAGTAGCTGAGAGTTTGCATGAGTTGGAGATGGAGAGAGAGGGAGAGAGATTGAAAGATTGACTGGGCTTAGCAGGGGCCTTTGAAACCTCAAAGTCTACCTCCAGTGATGACACACCTCCTCCAGTAAGGCCACACCCTCTAATCCTCTCCAAATCAGCACTACCACCTAGGGACCAAACATTCAAATAAGCCTGTTGGAGCTATTCTCGTGCAAAGTACAACCGTAATGTGGGCACCCATCAGGTTGGCAGTCAGTGTTAATCACTTGTCATGAGTAGCTTGGAGAAAGCCAAGGAGTTATGAGCAGAATCAAAACTTCCCGGAGTTTTAAGTTGGTCTTTGCTTTCATGGGTTCTGGCTTGAGAAGGTACGCCACGTATTCCATGTCTCCCTCCGTTCCGCCATCCTGCTTGGTGTCCACAATGTGTGAGAGGCAGCTGTATGCAGGTCCTGTACCCTTGATGGTCATGATGGGGCCACAATGATGGTGGAGACCTTGGGCAAGCTTCTCAGAGCATTTGGCGATCCTGGGCACAGGCTAAGATGGAAGCTCTGTTCTAGGGTAGGAGCTGGACATTTCTGCTGACCAACCAAAGAGGATCCCAGTGGAGAAAGGTGTCTCACACCAGGGCCTCTGGCTGGTGTTTCTCCAGTATTCACCCCAGGGTTGGAGCATCGCTGGGGAAGAAAGAGTCTTTGAAGACAAGCAGGTCCTTGTGGCAGCCTCTGCCCAGTCCAATTATAGCTGAGGCATGCCACTTTGTGGGCTGACGTGGGTGACTTTGCCAGGTGCCCATGGAAATGCTTTGCAGCCCCCCGCCCCCAGTCCAGGTGCCTGGACCTTTATTCCTTGCTCACCTACATCTCCCTGTGCAGCGAACATGACCTGGGTGAGGACATTTACGACTGTGTCCCGTGTGAAGATGAAGGGGATGACATCTATGAAGACATCATCAAGGTGGAGGTGCAGCAGCCCATGGTGAGCGCCCCCACCCTGCCCTTGCTAAAGGAATCTAAGCCTCCCTTGGGGAGCTGCCTGAGTACAGACCCAGGTGCTTCCCGACTCCCCTGGGCTCCCTTGCAGTGTCCTTCCAGCCCTGTTGGGACACTCTGAGATGCCCTAGATGCGACCTGTTGTGGTTGAGCCCCTCCAGCAGAGTGATTATAAAATTTTCCCTGGAAGGTTCTTAGTCCTTCCCTTCCAGAGAGCCTTAAATAGAAACTCCATGTTCGGGCTACCACAGTGCGGCTGAGCACACATATCATTGTACCTCTTTGTGTGGAGAATGGGGAGACCGGTGTGGGCGCCGTCGGCCAGCTGCATGCCTTTTATGCTGAAGGGTATTTATTTCCACGCAGCTTGGCTAATGATCTTGCGGACGTTGTTTTGTGCCAGCTCCGGCGTATTGCCAACAGCTGCTCTGTGGAAGGTGGGGGGTCCATCCTGGAGGGCTGCAGAGAGGGGGCTCTGGAGGGGCAGGCCACAGCTCCCATGGACCCCTGAACGTTCCAAAGGTGGGCACTGTGCCACTTGTCAGTTGCGGAGGCTTTTGACGCGTTTGCGTTCCCGAAGAAGTGGGAAATTTATCAAAAGCCAATATTTCTGTCTCCCGTCTGTGTGGGAGCCTCCAGCTGGTGTCAGAGAAACAAAAAGCTGAGAGAAGAACCCTGAAGAGCCTTGAGAGCCTTTCCCAGGCTGATGGCACCCTGCTGTGTCCCCAGCTTGGGAGGAAAGATGGAAGGCTAGACTTGGGACATTTGCAGCGTCTCGCGCCACCCTTAAGAAGATGATACACGTTTGTTCCTGAGAGTCTAATAATCACTCTCCTTCCCAGCGTGTTCAGGGCTCCTGCTCCAGAGGAGGTGGGAGAGGTTCTGCTCTTTAACCTGGCAGGCAGCCTGACTGGGGCTTCCCCAGAGCTGACCTGACATGGCCTAGGAAGCACCACCAGGTTGATTAAGGCCTCATCACTTCAGAGTCCCTGCAAAATGGGTGCCCTGAGGGTAAATGTCAGCACCCAGGCACAGGAGCCTGGGGCATAGTTGAAAGGTCCCCATGCCCATCTCTCAGGCTGTCTTAGACTCCTGCAGCTCTTTGAGGTGCCTGTCACTGTCCCTGGTCCTGAAGAATCCCGAGCAAGGTCATGCTTGCCCATGTCCCGAAGGACAGCCCGTGTTCTAATGTCCAACGCTGATGCTGAATCTTTTGAGCTGTCCGATCCATCCACAGATGGGATTTGGATTTATTGCTATGAGGAGCCTCTGAGATAAACAATGGGTCGTTGTTGTCCCCCCTCCCCCAACACCTTCTCATTTTGTTTGGAACTAGCTGAACCAAACTATCTAAATGGGAGGCAATTAAAATGCTCCTTCTATAAAGTAAGATAAAGGCAGGTGCTGCTTTCAGAGCCCAGGCATGGGAGGACCCACCAGGAGGCTCTCTCTCTCATCCTTATGTTATGTCCTGACCTTTCCTCAACAGGCTCTGGGAAGGGCTGTGGCGTGGCTATTGGGGCTAACAGTGGGGGGTGGGCTAACAGTGGTGTCCCTCACTTCCCAAGCATGCTTGAGGACAGTGGACACTGCTGACTGGTTCAATCTTGTTTGCTCCTCCATGCATTCAGATCAGATATATGCAGGTAAGTTGCAGGTAAGACCAGGCCAGGTGGGCTCCCACCAGCTCCGTCTTTCCCACCTGTTGGGAAGGTAACGGAGGCCATAGAGAAAGCTCAGGTCCATGTTTTTGGAGACACGCTGTCAGGCACAGAGGGTTGTATAGGGTCTCGAGTTGAGATCCACCCCATGGATGTCATCCCCGCCCCATCCCATGCAGCCACAGATAGTGATGGATGTCATCAGGTCCCGTGTTGCACAGTGCTCGAGGGTTAGTTCTGTGGCACAGCATAGAGGGGCCTCTTAGGACCAGCAAGAGTATACCTGGGTGGGTACCTACCTGAGTATCATGTCTTCAGAGTTTGAGGGGACAGACCAGGCTCTTCGACCCTGAGAGAATTCAAAGAAAGTTGCTATAAAGTCCACCCCAGCCTGACTGGGGCCGAATCCCTGCTTTGTTCCACTCTGTGCACGCCGTCTCTCAGTCAGGCCCTGTTCTCCCCTCTGTAGAGGTATGTCCCCAGGTGGCTCACTGATGAACTGTTATCTTCAGCTGGCTTCTCAGGGATGTCTGGCCTATGGGGCATTTGGTATTGGGAAGCCAGTGGGTCTCCAAGGGGTTGGCCAATGCCACCTGCTGGACAGGGCTGACCCACTCATACAGGTACCATGAGCACACCTCACCTATGTGTATATGTTCCTCTCCTGAGGCCTTCCCTCCAGTCTGGTGAGGACTTGAGGTTCCAAGTCAGGCGTTGATTCCCAGGAGTCTAGAAGTTTCCATGCCTTCCTTGATGTTCTCATTAAGTCCTGTCCTATCCACATGCCTCGGTTTCCTCAACCACAGATCATGGGAAGGGCCTGTGACCTCACTACCCACTCAGTAATCTTGTAGCCATACCGGGAAGGTGTCATCCTGTTGTGTGGTGCAGGTAGCCAGGGCCTCGTGGCTGGCAGCGGGTACCGGGGTGTCCAGGTAGCAGTATCCTGGCTCACATCTTGTGTCTCCTCCAGAAAATGGGCATGACCGAGGATGATAAGAGAAGCTGCTGCTTGCTGGAGATCCAGGAGACCGAGGCCAAGTACTACCGCACCTTGGAGGACATCGAGAAGGTGAACCTTGGCTTTGCTCGGAGCCCCAGGGTGAAGGGGCTCAGGCCTATTCTCGTTTTCTCTCTGTTGTTGTGACCAAAGAAACTTAGGAGAGTGTTTGTTATAACTTCGCCATTACAGACACCATTGACAGAAGTCAATGCAGGAACTCAAACAGAAACCATGGAGAAAAACTGTTTGCTGACCCACACAGGCTGCTTTTTTTACACAGCTCAGGACCACCTGGGCAGAGGCTGGTGCTACTCACAGTGGGCCGGGTCCTCCTGTATTAATTAGTAAGCAAGCCAGCCCCCCACAGACAGGTCCACTGGACCATCCGAGCTGGGCTGTCCCTCCATTAAAACTCGCTTCTCAAGTGACTCTGGACTGTGTCACGTTGACACAGCACACTCCGCCTTGCCGTCCTGTTCTCACACAGAGGAGCCTCCCCTCATTGTGTGGAAAGCCCTCTAACCTCTCCTGCATGTCTTCTCAGAGTTCCCATCCAAGCCAGCCGTGGTGGCAGCTCAGCTTTTGAACATGTGGGGCCAGATCTTGAGCTAAGTTCTCTAAGCCTCTCCTTGCCCTGTGGGGCGTACTGGTGCCTTTGTTGGTGGCCAAGAATGTAGCACATTTGATGTGATTGGTGAGCCTCGTGACTAGATGCTACCCAAGCCAGAGTACTGCCAGTGACCTATACCCATCTGCCTAGCCTCCATCACCACCCAGAAGGCCTGGCTTCCGAATCTTCCTGACACACCTGTGTCCCTGTGTAAACAACAGCACCATTGCCAGGCTCAAATCCTCCTGACTGTTCTCTGGTGTGGAGCTGGCCCAGTGTGGCCAGAGTGGCAAGTGAAGCCTCCAGCCAAGGGTCCTGGGGTTCACTGCCTTTTGGCCCAGGCTGCCCTTACCGTGGCTTCCACGGAGCTGTGCTGAAGACATGGGCTGTGGTCTTGGTTTCAGCTGCCTTGCCCACTGTACAGTCCCATACTGCTCTCTTCATGAGCTGTCCAGTGAGCACCGGGCACCTGCCAGTGCCTGGCAGCTTTGGCTTTGATTGTTACAAGCCCCTTACACACTGTGTGACAGTGTAAACTTCTTCCTTCCAGAACTACATGGGCCCCCTGCGGCTAGTGCTGAGCCCGGCGGACATGGCTGCCATCTTCATCAACCTGGAGGTATGCTCTCTGGCATTTTCCTGACACACATGCAGCTGTCTCGCTCTGGAGACTGTGGCTTCAGGAGGCAGAAGAAGAGGGATCTGGTGTGGCCTGAGAGCTTCCCATGATCTTTGTTAGTTGTCAGCTGAGCATAGATTCGCACTGCTCTGGAAGGAATGTGAGACCCACGGGACTATAAGCAAGGCTTCTGGTTAGCATGGAGGGAAGTGTGCCCCACACCTGCTCTGCGGGCATCTGACCACACATGGGCACCAGATGACACTGTGTGAAGGTTAACCTGTGGAGGCAGCTGGCTTACAACTCCAGATGCCACACATGAGTGGACGCACTCCAGAACATGCTGCTTTACCATCTTCCGTCAGATCAAGGACGGGTTGGGGTATCTCAGAGAATCTTATTCTCACGCACAAGATTGACCAGAGTGTCCCTTTTACTGTCTGGGCTCCAACCAGGACTAATGACTTGGGACAGAAAAGAAGCTGGGAGGGGAGAGGGGTGGCTAGTGTGCTGTGCACTGCCCTGTATCCTCTGTGAAGCTTGAGAAACCATATTTCCTCCAGGCCAAGGTGACACAGTAGGGGTGTTATGGCTTGCAGAAACTGAGAGCTGAGCAGCTGCAGGCTTCTCCAGTCTTTCCAGCAGCAGGGAGGCTGCAAGGTTGTTAGCTGAGAGCAGCCGCGCTGCTTTCTCCATCCTCTTTAGGCATCGAGTCTGGCCTGAGGCAGTTCCCGTGTGCCCCTAGGACCCAATTCGGGGCTGAAAAGCTCCCTCCACTGCACAGCTGGAATGTGTTCCAGCATCTTTGTGTGCCAGGCACTGTGACAGGGGTATCCAATCTTTGGCTTGGGGAAGGGCAGAACCTTTGGCCCAGGACGGCTTTGAATGCAGCCTTAACACTAAATTTTAAGTTTACCTAAAACATTATGAGACTTCTCTTGCAGTTTTATATTTTTGTAATTAAATCGTTTGGTTCTTGAGTGCCAGATCTGCTGATGGCACTGGGCAGCAATGTCAAAAAGTTAGACACGCTGCCAGAAACTTCCAGCTGAGTGACGCTGGCATTCACAGGCTTGGGTGAACATCGGCAAGGTGGTGGTGTGTGATCAGCGGAGGCTGGCTGTGCCTGGCTGTGCCTGGCTGTGCCTGGCTGTGCACTGACCCTGCTTTCCCCCTAGGACCTCATCAAGGTGCACCACAGCTTTCTGCGGGCCATTGACGTGTCCATGATGGCTGGCGGCAGTACCCTGGCCAAGGTCTTCCTGGAGTTCAAGGAAAGGTGAGTGACAGCTGACTGCATCCGAGCCTCAGCTCTGTCTTCAAGGCTCTGGAGACTATGTGGACCACTCTCCTTCAGCCCAGGCAGGATGACAGAGGCAGGGCAGTTCACTGGGGTGTATCCTCCCATTCTGGGGACCCAGGCAGGTGGCCGCTTATCTCTGGATCTTTGTTCCTCTTTGTAACAAGGGTCACTGCCCACTGTTTCTCCATCACAACTTGGAGGGCTGAGTACCTCCAAAGCCTCATTTAGATAGCAGGAACTTGTAGGGTCCCTGCAACTCTCTCTGCCTCTCTGGCTCGTTGGGATCATGGTGGTTGAAGTTTGTAATGAGACATGGCAGCCTGAGTTCCTTGACCTGTTCTACTCCATTTCCGACTCTCGGGTGCTGCAGGTCAGAAATAGCGGATCACAGGCTGTTTGGGAAGAAGTGCCCACTCTTCGGTGGGATCAGAACTTGGTGTCCAGAGGTGCAGCAGCTATACCTCCTTGCAAATGCCCTGGTTGTAGCCATTCTGTTTAGCTCTCCAGCAGACATGGGAGGGAGGCTGAAGCTGATATAGAGCAGAGGTGGAAGCCCATGTCCTCAGCATCACAAGAGAGACCCGTACCTTCCAAGGCTACAACGCCAAAGCTTTGAAGGGTTTCTTCTGTGAAGGCGAGTCATTCATTGTCATCGCCATCATCATCATGGCCCCCAACGTCTCAGTTTCCTTAGGAGACAGTGATCAGATAGAGGTATACCAAGGCTTGTATTTCAGGATGAACTGGTATTGTCTGATATGTACGAGGTTAAGTGTGTGCCTCTGTGGCCTTATTTCCAAGTTGTAGGCGTTCCCCCCACTTGTTTTTAATTATGTGTGTGTACTCAAGAGTGCAGGTGCCCATGGAGGCCAGAAGAGGGCATCAGATCCCCCTGGAGCTGGAGTTATAAGTGGTTATAAGCCACCCAATATGGGTGTCAGGAACCAAAAACAAGCCCTCTGCAAAGACCTGGAAATATTCTTGACCTCTGAGCCACCTCTCCAGGGCTGATATTTTTCTTAGTAGTACTAAGTGCTGCTGGTTATGATGCAGGCCTGTTCACTCTTACTTCCATAGCCAACTTCCTCTGTCTCTCTCAGAATGAGCCATTTGTTTAGTTTTGAGGAACAGTAAGACTGTCTTAGAGTCTGTGCATGGACAGAGGGTCAGAGGAGAGTCTGCAGGAAAGCCCCTGATTGCTGTATCTAAGGTTTCAACATCAGAGTAGAAGGGTGTGGTGATTCCTGAACTGAGCATAGGCAATAGAATGGGTGGAGCCCCTCAAGGTGACAGCACAGGGCTATGCACACTGTACGAGACACAGGATTTCTGTCCTGTTCAGTCCCACAGCCCTTCAGTCCCAAAGAAACACACAGAGGCCTACTTTAATTATAAACTGGTTGGCCTATTAGCTCAGGCTTCTTATTAACTCTTATAACTTACATTAACCCATAACTCTTGTCTGTGTCAGCCATGTGGCTTGGGACCTTTTATCAGTGAGGCATTCTCATCTTGCGTCCTCTGCGCCTGGGTGACAACTACAGACTCAGCCTTTCCTCTTCCCAGAATTCTCCTATTCTGGTCACCAACCTATAACTACTGGCCAATCAGCATTTTATTGAGCCAATACAAGTGACAAATCTTTACAGGGTATGAGACCATTGTCCCAAAACAGGATGAGACTCACTCCCCCACCCCTTACATGTGCTAAGCAAGCTCTCAACCTCTGAGCTACATTCATCCCAACCCCCTTCGAAGCCTGCAGCTTTTCTCCTGCTTCTGCTGGGACTGCAGGCATGCATCTGTTGGGATAGGTAGCACCAAAAGCCTTTTGGTGTTCTTTGGGTGGAGCCCTGCCACAGTCATACTTGTCAAGCCAGCAAAGAAAGTGTTGAATTGGACTTGTGTTTCCCAGAGGGTTAGAGTTCACCATGTCTTGTTCACTATTCTGTTGCCGTGAAGAGACACTGTGACCAAGGTAACTCCTATAAAATAAAGCACGTAATTAGAGCTTATTGAAGCATGTAAACTTATCAGAAGTTTAGTCCATTATCATTATGGCAGGGAGCACGGTGGCATGCAGGCTGACCTGGTGCTGGAGAAATAGTGGAGAGTTCTATTTCTGGATCCGCAGGCAATAGGAAGAGCCACTGGGCCTGGCCTACCTCAAAGCCCACCCCCAGTGACTCACTTCCTCCAAGGCCACACCTCCTAATCCTTCTCAATTAATGACACCCTCTGATGACCAAGGCTACAAATATATGAGCCTATGAGTGTCATCCTTACCCAAACTATAGCAGTGGTGGAGCAACATCATGGTGGCAGTAGCAGCCACTAACTCACATCTAAACCCTCCAGTAAGAGGTAGAGCGAACACCAGGACACAAAGCTCACCCCTAGTGACACATTTTCCCCAACACAACAAGGCCACACTTACCTCATCCTTCCCAAACAGTTCCACCACCTGGGGACCAAGTAGTCAAGCCTATCAGCCTATGGGTTTGGGGGGGGGGCATGCTCATTCTAACCAGCACACTAGGGACAAGAGACTTGCCTAGAGCTGCCCATGTGGCAGAGCCTGGTCACCCCAGGAGCCACATCAATTGCTTCTTCCCGAGTGGCTCCTGCAAGAAGTCTAGCCAGCTGCCTCAGCCCCGTGCCTGCTGCCTAAGAGGAATAAGAGTCCCAGTGGACAGTGACTGTTGCATGGTCATTAGAACCAGACTAGGGAGAATCCAGGGGTCCTTGACACAGTACTCCCTGATATATGCTGGGATGGGATAGGGTGGGTCTGGAACACCAAGAGTAAGCCCAGCCTCCCCCAGTAAGCCCCTGTATGACTCTGCTAGACTGGCCTCAGCTGCTGTCACAGGTGGTTCACTAGGGCTTCAGTAACCTTGAGTGACTGCTTGAAGAATGGACCTGTAGCACTGTCATTGAGGGAGTGGTGGTCTAGTGTGTGTGTGTGGGGGGGGGTGGCCGCCATCCTGCTATTCCTTGGTAACATTGTCACCTGGCATAGTCTCCTCTTACCGTCTCCTGTTTGGTCAGGGCATGAGGACCTGGGGAGGGAGTTGCCGGGTAGCTGCCCTCTTTTCCTGAAAGTTCAGGGGTTCTGAGCTACAGAGATGTCACCCCTGAGATAATATATGGGCCCAGATGGGGACAAAGAAGGGAACAATATATGGAGGAAAAAGATCATCTAAATGGCATGGGGAGATGGTGACATGGTGGGGCATGGCAAGGAGGGGAGCAGGGGACAGCAGAAGACGAAAAGGGCTGGCTAGGGCTGCTGGACTCTGTTGCTTCTGCCTGGGCACAGGCCTTGCATCTCTTCTGAATGCAGCCGCTGACCTCCCTGCAGAAGCACCAGTGGCCACCTCCATTTTACATGGCCTCAAGGATGCGCTTGAGCAATGAACAGCCCCCATGCTAGCCTTGGAGGCAAGCTGAAAGCCCCAGGAGGCATTTCTCTCCAGAATGGAGGTAGAACCATGGGTCATGGCTTGAAGTAGGCTTGCAGGAGGTGCCCTTGGCTAATGTTTTTGGGACTCCTTCTCCTAACCTGGTCATGTAGAGAATGAGGAGAAAATAGAAGGGGCCGAGGGGGCAGAGCCATGTGAGGCTCTCCAACCTGCCTGGGAGGGAGTCAGGGCATTGCAGCTGCAAGTACCTTAGACATGCATGGTGCACGTGTGTTCAGGCTCCTAGCAGCTGCAGGTATCTTACTTGATCTGTGCCCGTGTGTGTGGCACCATTTACATGTTGCTGTCCCCTCCCCAGGCTCCTGATCTACGGAGAGTACTGCAGCCACATGGAGCATGCTCAGAGCACGCTGAACCAGCTTCTTGCCAGCCGGGAGGACTTCAGGCTGAAAGTAGAGGTAACAGGGCATCCCAGTACCCTGGCCTGGCACAGCTGGCTGCTCAGGCCCAAGAAACACACCAGCTTCCCTCAATAGCCATCTTTGGCTTTGTGCCCCCCCCCCCCCCACTTTGTTTGGTGACTTCCAGAATACATGGACCAAGCTAGAACACAACCTGAGCCTTATGGGCTGTGGAGGCCTGGACAAGTCTGTCTCAATGAGTGACACTTGACCCTAGCCTCTGCTGATCCCAGGGTCTTTGATGGGACCTAGGTGATTTGCTTGATACATTGGGCCTCCTTCCCTCGCCCCAGTTTATCTGCCTTTACCAGTTTCTTTCTCCCTTGAGTGGCTCTTCCTCACCCCAGTGTCGCTATCCTGTGTGGTCTGGAAAGCTCCGTCTTCAGAGCTCCAGCTTGAGTGCTGGTGGCATGCAATGCTTGTTCCTCCTGTCCAGGCATCCCAGGGGACCCTAAGTGATCTCACAGCTTTGTGTGAGCCCCCCACCCCACCCCAACTTGGCTTCTCATGGAGCAGATGACAGGTCCATATAGGCCATGTTCTACAAGTCCTGGCCCCACCAGGCTCTGTTGGACAAAGGGGTGCCTCAGATACCAGGGTCCCAGCATGTGTCAGGATATAAGGAGTGGTATGGTATGGCCTGCTCACATGCTATGACACCCATCTGACGCATATTCTAGAGGTCCAAGAATCCAGGGCTGAGGGCGCTTTCTCTATGTGGCTGGCGGTGGAGACGGGTTCTCCCAGCGAGGGTACCCCTCACCCACTCACTGCTCTCCCATACCAGGAGTGCACGCTCAAGGTCCAGGACGGCAAGTTCAAGCTGCAAGATCTGCTGGTGGTGCCCATGCAACGGGTGCTCAAGTATCACCTGCTGCTCAAGGTGAGGCCATCAGGCTGCTCGCTGTGTCCAGTGTCACATGGGCCTGGTGGCATGGGCTTTGGCCCTTAGACAGGGTGAAACAGAGGCCGATGAAGGACTCTGCTCATACACACCACGACAGGGTATCATGGCTGATGAAGGACTCTCTGCTCAGTGCACACCATGAAAGGGTATCATGGCTGGTGAAGGACTCTACTCAGTACACACCACGGCAGGGTATCAAGGCACCCGGAAGGATAATTATGACTAGAACAAGTCAGAAGGGCCAGGAAAGTGGGAAGAGATGGAAGACACCCTCAGACCAGGAGCACGAGAGCTTCAGTGTTTGGTTGCTTGAGTCTTCCTGGCAGAGGTGTCCACTGTGTCAGGGGTCCCCATGTCTGCTGGAGTTGGACAGATTGACCTTCATCCATGCTAGTGGGTGATTTTTGTCCTGAGTATCTTGCTGTGTGCACACCTTGCACTGGGTAGGGATAGGGACGGGCAGGGCTGGAATCCTGAGGACTGACCTTGGGTCTCCTCTCACTCCCCTAGGAACTCCTGAGCCATTCTGCTGACCGGCCAGAAAGACAGCAGCTGAAAGAAGCGTTGGAAGCCATGCAGGTCGGTAAATTGAGGCAGAGCTGGGAAGCACTCAGATCAGTGTGTCTATGTTCCTGGCTCCAGACTGAGCTCCTTGGCAATGGGGAACATTTATTCGCCCGTGGAAACAGAGGCAGGACACTAGGGGTGGGGTGAGAGTCACGTGATAGTGGAGGAAGCTACAGGCTAGGTGCTTTTTCCATGCGTCCAAAGTCCCCAGCTTCTCTTGCCAGTAGTTGCCCCTGTCTCCAACTCCTGTGTGTCCCCTGGGGCCTGCAGTGGTTTTCAGGAGCCAGCTCTATTCCTGGAGTTCCCTCCTTTCCTCTGTGGCTTCTCCTGCTGAAGATTTGTTCTGTGCCCTGTTCTTCTGCCACTTTCTTGAAGGTTCCTTTCCACGTACTGGCTTCAGGGACGCCATTCCTCCATTGTCTGTCTTGTTTTGACACCTTGCTGCCCTCTGAAGCTCGGCACACATCACTGTCCTGCTCAGAAACCTTTGTGGCTCCTGTTGCTTTCTGAATCAGGCCTAACCCTTCCCCTTGTTCTTACGACTTTCACATCACAGGGTCATTGAAGATGTGGGTAACAGGAAATCCCCAGGTTCCCAGGCATGCTCTATTCTTTCCAGCCCCCAAGGGATCTGCTCAGGCCATGTCCCCTTCCTCGTTAACCTGTCCATATCCCACTCATCCATCCTTGCCATCAACTTGACACTGCCCAAGAAAGTCACCTTCTAGACCCCTTAGTCCAGAGACTGTCAGGCTACCCCCAGCCGTACCTGTGCCTCTCATGGTCACTTGTGTCCGAGGCCAGCTACAACGCCCCACACAGGCTAGGTCCCTCTGTGTGGTAGAAGCAAGTTAGTTGCAGCCTTGACATCTGATACCTGTCCCTGAGGAATCCTCTGGGCCCTGGAGCTCTTCCTCTCCCTCATTTGAAGAGGGAGAAGCTGCAGCCTGTCTCTCACGCAGCTGCCCGGCTCAGCGAGGAGGATGCTGTATCTCCAGCTGCCCGGAGCTCTCAGTGAGCAGGCCTCATGCAGCTGCAGAAGTCGGTGCCAGTTTGGGGTGTACTTGAGCATGGGGGTCATGACAGATGCAGGGATCTTTTGCTGGCTCCCCTGGGGAACCGAGGTCACCTGCCACGGCAGCAGAGGGACCATGTCAGTTACTCATTCCTGGGACACGTAATCCGTGGCTGCAGGTGCACCCTGAGCCCCAGCCTGACCACACGTTCCATCCCTCCATTGTTCAGTTGCCAGCCCACAACTCAGGAACCCTGAGTGCAGCCCCTGGCATTCCACAGAGAACATGTGACTTCTGTGTTCTCCATGTCATTGAGTCAGCTCTTACGACTTCAGTGTTTGGGAGGTGTCCTGGTTTGCTCTCTGCTGCTGTGATAAATAGCAACTTAGGGGAAGAAAGGGTTTATTTTAGATTACATTTCCAGGTCACAGTTCATCATGAAGGGAAGTCAGGGGCAGAACTCTAGCAGGAACGTGGAGCAGACACCACAGGAGGAAGGCTGCTTACTGACTCCCTCTGGATTGCTTCGCTAGCCTTATGTAGCCCACCTGCCTAGGGATGGTGCTGCCCACAGTGGGCTGTGCAATCTCACCTCAGTCATCAATCAAGACAATCTCCCACAGATGTGACCCCCCAAGACAGTGTGATTGAGGCAATTATTCAATTAACATGTCCTCTATAAAAACCAATACAGGGAATCTAAAAGCCTTTATGTCCCCAGTGTCAGGCAGAAAATCCTCATTCAGCCAGTGTCTGAGCTGTCACTGCCCCGGAGCTGGGTTTCCTACAGGGTGGCAATGCACCCTTACTGCAAGGCTATGTCCTTTGCTCGTTGGCCGCCCTGCCTCTGGGGCTCTAATATCTGTCTCTGCTGGAATCTCCATCCCAGACAGGCACTTCTGTGGATCCAGCCAGGTGTGCACAGGGCCACGCATGCTCAGATTCTGTCCCCGCTGTTGATTCAGAATAAAATCCATCCTTTACAAAAATGCCTACGGTGTTGTACAGGAGGGAGCTTCAGCCCTGCCAGGTTCAGTGAGGCTTGGGGTGTGGCCTTTGAAGTGACCCCCAGAAGCATGCGAGGCCATGCAGGAGGTAGGAACTGGCTCCAGGATATGGGCCAGGCTCCTGTGTTTTGGGGATTTCCTCTCTGCTTTGCTTTCTGGGCAGGATCATTACTGTACTGTCCCAGCCATCACTGGGCATGGTTTCCAGGCCATTGCAAACTTTCTGAAACAAAGTGAGCACTTCCCCCTGGTGGCCAACTGGAGGATTGCAGCATCATATAGGGACCCTGTTCTCCCAGGCCCCTTACAGAATACCCAGACTCTCCAGGAGAGGTGAGGCTGGGGTTTCGTAAGAGCAGAGAGTTGTGTAGGTCTAGACAGTGGCTGTATGACCCACTGTGGCCTAGTCATGCTGGGTTGCTTCTCCATTCTGACTTAGAAGGCCTGTTGAGTGAGAAAAAAGTTTTGTCAGGAGGCTGGATTGGGGGCTGCTAGCACCCTCACCAGTGTGGTCTGCAGTCCGGGGTCCAAATGTTATATTCTCAGTTTTGGTTTCCTCCTTTGACACCTGTGTGTGGTGCTTCTTATTCCCATGGCCTGGAGTTTCAGCTGCCCAGGCAAGATGGAGGAAGGGATATGAAATGGCCAACTGGGCAGGGCAGGGGCTTGGAGTTCACTGACCCTGTCTTAATTTCCAGGACTTGGCCATGTACATCAACGAAGTGAAACGGGACAAAGAGACCTTGAAGAAGATCAGTGAGTTCCAGTGTTCCATAGAAAACCTGGTAAGCAGGTGGCCCCTCCACCTACGCTCACCATAGCGACCGCCTGTGAAGCCTGGCGTGGCTGCGGCTGCCTGAGACAGGAGGCTTTGCCCGATCTGTGATCCACCCTTCCCCCTATCAGTCTCCCTATCCTCAGGTGGACCATAGACAGGGTTTGGTTTGGGAGTGGGACAGCAGTCATCTCCCCTCCTCCGGGAGCTCCAGGCAAGGCTGGCACTCTCTAGCCCAGTCCTTCAGAGGCTGACTGGGGCCGGGCGGTGGTGAAGCACACATCTTTAATCCCAGTACTCGGGAGGCAGAGGCAGGCAGATCTCTGTGAGTTCGAGGCCAGCCTGGTCTACAGAGAGAATTCCGGGACAGTCAACACTAAACTGAGAAACCCTGTCTCAAAAAACAAAAAGCTAGAGGTTGCCTGCGGAGAAGTGATGAACTGCTTTGGGACTCAAGCCTCCTTGGCCCGTGTTGGATCTAGCTCTCTATGCTACAGTCTTCTGCATTAGGAGAACCTAAGCCTGTCCTTGCCCCTTGCAGTAGCACCCTTGGCTCCAAGTGATGACTGAACCTCCAATGCTGTTCAATACCCAGAGTCACCTTGACACAGAACCATGGTTTTGTCATAAACATTTCCTGGTGACTTTTCACCCTCATGAGCGTGGGGAACCATGGTATCTTGATTGGCATGCCCGTCTTCACCTACAGAGGAGCCCTCTGCGGGCCAGGTTCATCAGGAGACATCCAGGCCATACCGCCAGCCAGAGAGTGGCGGAAATTGCCAAGCAGTGTTCTGATTCCCCCCTGATGTCCCTGTGCATCTCCCAGCATGGGTGTGGCCTAAGGCATGAGCATTTGTGGGGTCCAGGCCCCTCACTGCTCATCCTTGCTTTCTAGCCCCCACACAGTGACAGCTGCTTTGTACACAGGGGAGCGTGATTGGTGTTCATTCCTTAAATGAGGAGAGGATTGCGGGTACGGTTTAGCTGGCAGGGTGCTTGCCTCTCACGCACAGGGCCCTTAATAAACTGGACTTGGGGACATTAACTGTAATTCAGCACAGGGTGGGGAAATGGGGGAGGGTAAAGGGTGGGGAAACAGAAGGACCAGAGTTGTCCCCGACTACATAGCAACTTCCAGGCCAGTCTGGGATACAACAGGCCTTGTCTCAAAAAGAACAGTGGTCCGTGAATGTTGGTGTTCCCGGGGCATGACTCTACTACCTGGCATGCAGCCTTGGCGCTGTCTCCAGGTAAAGGCGTCTGGAGTTTTATGTCCTGATTGATGGGACCAAGACACATGGCAGAGTCCCCCAGCAGATGTGACCCCCACCCTGTGTCATGCCTAGACCAGCCCGTGTCACACTGAAACCAGCCCTAGGTGCTTTCAGGAAGTGCAGGAGACTGGGGAGTTGTGCTTATTTGGTCCCCCTCAGGCATAGCCATGCCCCGCGGGAACTTGCCCTCTCTGTCACCCAGAGGATGGCGGAGAGAGGCAGATCTCCTCGGATGACACAGTACAGATTGCGTAGTCCAAGCAGCACTAGAAATGGAGTCTTCAGAGCCAGGTGGTCGCAGGGCTGGGCACAGCGTTGATTCCTGTAGAGGATAAACCCGTGGCCGGAACCCAGCCTATGGCTACCGCTT
The DNA here is from genome assembly GCF_018167655.1 of Microtus oregoni. Lineage (NCBI taxonomy): Eukaryota > Metazoa > Chordata > Mammalia > Rodentia > Cricetidae > Microtus > Microtus oregoni. The sequence goes on along the minus strand of NW_024543084.1, from coordinate 11,102,563 downwards.
GCTTTCTTTATTAGCTTCTTAGGGCTGGACCTCTGACTTTTCCTGCAGCCCCAGTTTCTACACAGCAGCTACTTGTGATCATGGCCAGGCCATCAATTGCCCTTTGTTTCCAGAGCTCAAGGGAGTCCCCATTGTGGCCCCCTAGGAGGAGATAGGCTTGGCTCAGGCCCATAATGGCCTCGGGCTACCTCGTCCCGCCCAGTCACCATTGGCACATTTTCTTGGGTCTTGCCTTCCTGCCCTGGGCATGCACACTTGTCTCCCTGTCTAGTAAAGCAGAGGTCACCTGCCCGCGGGCTAACGGTCATTGCCTTTCCCAGCAAGTGAAGCTGGAGGAATTTGGGAGGCCGAAGATTGATGGGGAGCTGAAAGTCCGGTCCATAGTCAACCACACTAAGCAAGACAGGTGAGCAGGGTGGGACCCCAACCCAAGCTGACCCTCCGGCTCAGGAACCCCACTCCCAGACCTTCCTGAGGGAGGAATAATGGTGCAACAGGCTTTATGTATTTCTGTTTAATGACGTAATCCCTACACAAGCCTCTGTATGCCTGACATTATCAGTCAGCAGAGGCCACATGCAAAGGGACTGTCCCGCCTGTGATGGCCACAATGCGGGGCTGGGAGACAGTCAAAGGTGGGCGGTAGAGAGGTCTGCCCTCCAGCTCACAATCTTCAGGGAGCTCTGACTGAGGGGCCGTGAGGCCATGCACACTCCCTGCCTAGTGTCCTCTGGGAGCAGATAGCAGGAGGTGGAGAAGTCGGAATAAGCCAGGTATCTGTGAGGGCTGGGGTCACAGCAGATTTGGGTCCTGGGGGCACAGAAGAGAGAATTGGCTGTGGCATTTGAACAGTGCTCCAAGGGAGGTCAAGATAGAGGGTCGCGGACCTTCTGCATGGAGGTGGCACTGAGAGGCCTTATGGAGACAGTAGAGTCCTGACTGTGCCTGGCTGACCTGGCAGAAGGGTGGACTTCACCTTGGAGAGTAGACAGCACGGGCAGGCCTTGGTTTTGTTGGTCTGACGCTGAGTGACCTCCGGGACAGCTGGCTGGCGTTGGGTGGGGATACCAGACACAGCATGGCTGTCCTGACACTCGATGTGCTGTCTGGCCAGGTACCTGTTCCTGTTTGACAAGGTGGTCATTGTGTGTAAGAGGAAGGGCTACAGCTACGAGCTGAAGGAGGTCATCGAGCTACTCTTCCACAAGATGACTGATGACCCTATGCACAACAAGGACATCAAGAAGGTGGGTCCAGATCTGGAAAGGGCAAGCATGGCGTCCCGACTCCAGGGAGACCGCATCTGTGTGTGTGAGGTAGCCTTGAAGGAAGACTGTCCTCCGTTTGCCACTGTGACTGCGACAGATGGTTCCCGTGGTGGGTGGTAGACACCCTTAGGACGCCAGACAGAGGGAGGAGCCTTACTTAGGTACCAGTAAGAGCCTAGCTCTCAACCTTGACTTTTAGCCTTAGTGGACCTGACTCTAATCCCTCATTGTGTCTTGTAACAAGCAGGCCTTTCCTCCTCCATTCCTGCTCTGCCTGTTGGGGGCTGGTTTGTGGTTTGTCAGACTCTGCAATCCAGTGGACTAGGCCTGCAGGAAGAAGGACTGTGGTCACAAGGGGGTGGAGCCATGGGCATTGTGGTTGTGGCTGTGGCCGGGAGGGGATGGGATGGACGGCAGACTGGCTTGCTTCCGTCTTGTTTCTCGGAGACTGCCAAACACAGCACCTTTTGTGCATAACCCGGGCTGGGTTAGGGATGGGAGCCCAGCTGCTAAAGGCTCTGACCTTCTGCGAGTCCCCACACTGGGTGCAGGCCCGCCATGCACAGGCTTCTCTTAGCCCTGGTGTCTGACGCAAGAGGCAGTGACCAGGGCCACTTTCCAAGCTTGGGGCTTTGGGGAGAACAGCCCAGAGGGCTTGACAGAGGTGGGGCCTTAACATCCGGGGCTATCGGTCGCCTCAGACTGCAGTACATCCAGGGCCGGCCGAGCCTCTTAATGACCTATCTCCCCCTTTCCTTTCCTCTTCATGCTTCCTAGTCTCATGGGAAGATGGTAAGCCCCTGGTGCTCCCCTCCCTCTCCTTCCCCAGTGCTGTCTGATGCTGGCCCTTCCAAACTTGTGGGTTTGGGGCTCCCTGGGCCTGAGTAAACCATGGCTCTTCCCTCCCCCTCCTTCCTTTGCATCTTAATCATGATAGTGACACATGTTTGTGGCCAAAGATTTGCAGAAGGTGTGACCTGGAAGCCCACCTGCTCTCCTTCCTGGGAGGTGAAGGTCAGGGGTCACTGAGCACTGGCAGGCCAGGCTTCCTGACCTCTGCTCTGCACCATCCTCCTCTCTTCCCCCCTTTTTTCTTCCCCATGTTCCTCCCCTCTCTGTTTCTCTCCATCTCTCCACTTCTAGACTAGACCACACTTTACCTGGGCCCTTTGGAAGCCCCTTTCTTAAGCCTGGAGTATTGGCCAGGCCAGTGGGTGGGGCAAGCTGCTGGGTTGCTCAGATTGGTCAGACCCTCAAACATCTGGTCCCAGCCTTTGTTTTTCCTATTGGTTCCCGACCCCCCCAAAGTGAAAGTGAGTAGGTGGGGCTGTGGAAGGGCAGTAAGTTGGCTCCTGAGAACGATTCCTGGGGAGTCCCTAGGACAGCAGGGATTTGGGTGGAAGTGCCCCATGAAGGGGTGGGAGAAGGGTAGGCTATCCTGCTAGAGGGTGGGACCTGAGCATGGGCTGCCACACCCACGCATATATACATACATGCACAGCAGGGTTGCAGCATACATGCACACATACGCATGGGCACAGTAGTGCCCATATGCATACATGTTTACACAGCAGGATACATATTCACATATGCACACAGCAGAGCCCCCACATACATGCATATAAGCACAACAGGACTCTTGTACACATACATACATGCATATGTGTGCACACAGCACTACCTACACACCTGTGCATGAGGGTCCATGTGCAGAACATGGTCTACAGGTCCAAACACATGCATATGTGATGTACACACATGTTAAAGGAGCAATAGACACCCATACACAGGCTTGGGTATCCCTATATGGACACTTCCATATCCAGGAACAGGAACAAGTAGCCATGCACATGTATGCACACAGGCACAGTGCACACACGCATGTTTACACAGGAAGGCACATGTGTACGTGATCACAAGGCCAGTCACATGTACAGGCACAAGTTCCTATGTACGTTCATACACGAGAACCCCCTGGCCTGCTCGGGAAAGAGCACAGTGCACTGACATTCTCACATGTGGAAGGGTCTACACATGCACACACACAACCAGGCAAGAGTGTATGTTACATAAGAGCATGTTATACACAGGCATGTTAAGCACATTCATACACATACAGTGCCAGAAAGAGAACTTGTGTATACCAGATGGTAGTGTCCAAAACCATGCCGGCTGCCGGCATGCTTCTGCCCCCACAAAGCCATGCCATCTGCCAGCATGCCTCTGTCCCTACAGTGGTCCTATGGCTTCTACCTGATTCACCTCCAAGGAAAGCAAGGCTTCCAGTTCTTCTGCAAGACGGAGGACATGAAGCGGAAGTGGATGGAGCAGTTCGAGATGGCCATGTGAGTTTAGGGCAGGACCCTCCGGCCTATTGATTCTGTCCTGCTGACCCTCTCAGGCAAGCAGTAGTGGGAGGTGGTTCTGATGCTCAGCCTGAGACAAGCTCCTTCCCCGTGTGATGGAGGAAGGTCATTGGTTAAATAAAAAGAAACTGCTTGGCCCTCATTGGTTAGAAGATAGGTGGGAGGAGTAAACAGAACAGAACGCTGGGAGGAAGAGGAAGTGAGCTCAGACTCCACAGCTCTCCTCTCGGGAGCAGACACCTCAGAGAGACGCCATGCTCCCAGCTCCCAGGCAGAAGCATGCGATGAAGCTCCGACCCAGGATGGACATAGGCTAGAATCTTCCCGGTAAGCGCACCTAGGGGTGCTACACAGATGATTAGAAATGGGGTAAATTAATATGTGAGAATTAGCCTAGAAGACGCTAGATAGAAATGGGCCAAGCAGTGATTAAATGAATAGAGTTTGTGTGTTGTTATTTCGGGCATAAGCTAGCCAGGCAGCTGGGGTGCTGGGGACGCAGCCCCGCCGCCCTTATTACTACACCCGTGGGACACCAGCCACCTCGGCAGGCCCTAGCTCTCTGTCTCCCAGATGTCTCAGGTGGCATCAGGTTCCTGCTAGATGGTCCTCACCACTGTGGAGGCTGAGCCTCCCGCTTAACAGCTAGGTGGTAACTGGTGAAGGGAGACACCTAGAACTCTGTCTCAGGACAGTGTCCCATGAGGTTGAAGGGGCACCCCAACACACAGAGCAGAGAAAACAGGTGGAGGGCAGAAGGGTGGGTGTGGTGATTATGCTTGACCCTACAGCAGCCAGACTTGGGGACTTCTGGGGAGGATACCACTCCCCTAGGCTTCCCACATGGTGAGATACAGATACCAGAGTGAGGTCAAGGCAGCTGCATCAGGCTGGTACCCTGGGCGGTGGCTGCCTGCTGGCTTGCGTCCAGACTGTGAGAGCCCCGGGACTCTCTGCCCCTCGGTTTCCGTGGGTTGGGCTTCTTCTCCCAGCATTGTGCGGGGAAGTATTGAAGCAGTCTCAAGTATTCACACAGGCACCCTCCTCGTGCACGCCTCTCCCTCCTTGTCTGTCTGTCTGTCTGTCTGTCTCTCTGTCTGTCCTGCCTTCTCAAGTCTGATGGTGGAGAGGATGCAGTGAATGTGGTCTTGGGGTGTGATCATGAGCTAGTCATTAGTTCCACGTTTGTGCAAATAAGCATTTACACTGGGAAGTGTAAACCTGAGTGTATTTACCCTGCCATCCGTGGGGCACAGTCCATGATCACCACCAAATGCCTGAAACCAAAGCAGCACCAAGCCTTATGGGTACACAATGTCGTCGGTATGCAGAACTATGGTAGGATGCATTGCGTACATCAGTACAGCTAAGAACGGAGAACCGGTTATTAGACCCTTATACACCCGGTTATAATGAAATCACTGTGCTTGCACAGGGACCAGTGGTGAGTAGAATACAGTGACTGCAAGCCCTGTGTGTTTGTGACAGTTGATTTGCTACCAGACGGTCACCAAGTGGCTGCTAACAGGTGGATAGCTCCCACAGCATGGATGCAGTGGCAGAGGATAGCCCATGTCCTGGGTTAGAGAGATTTTCTCATGTTACTCACAACAGGAGCAAAAACCCATGAGCTGCTTGGTTCTGGAATTTTCCATGTAAGGTTTTCAGTCCACATTGGATTGTGGGTAAAACCTCAGAGAGGAAAACAGTGGACAAGGAGAGCAGCAATGCAAGCTAAGTTTGACTCTCCAGGGCCATTTTCAATACCCTTCTGCCTCGTCCGGCAGGCACTCTCGGGCCAGCATGGTGTAGTTAAGAGCCCCGCTCCCCACCCCCCATGCTCTTCTACCCTTTCCCCTGACGTGTGTGGGGAGACCCAGGCTGGAATACAGGCTGCTGGTGTGTGCAGCCTGGGTCCTCAAGTGGTTGTCCTTGTATTCATGGGCTCAGGCAGCCTGGGCATGGAGTACCTACTCTCTCCTTCCACCAGGTCAAACATCAAGCCGGACAAAGCCAATGCCAATCACCACAGCTTCCAGATGTACACGTTTGACAAGACCACTAACTGCAAAGCCTGCAGGATGTTCCTTAGGTGGGTCTTTTCTGCCCATCTACCCACAGCCTCCCTGGCCTCCAGGGCACTCTGCTGAGCTGCCCTGTGACACCATGGCACCTGATCGCCCTCCTTAGCCCCATAGGATGCCTCCAAGAACCAGGGAGGTAATCAGTAGGGGTCAGCAACCAGGGATGTTGGAGTATTGGGTCCAACAGAGGGTTTGCCCCCACTGGGGACCGTGGAGCGAGGTGCCAGGGGATAGCAGGTGCTTTGGGGGCGTGGATGTTCTAAAGCAGATCTCCAGGTAGACTGATAGGTTTTGACCAGGGTGATGACTGGCTGAAGGAGCAGAGAGGTGCACCCCCATCTCACCTCCCACCCTCCCCCACACAGGGGTACCTTCTACCAGGGTTACCTGTGCACCAGATGTGGCGTCGGCGCACACAAGGAGTGCCTGGAGGTGATGCCCCCCTGCAAAATCAGTGAGTACCCACCCGTGCATGGGCATGTGCCCCACTGACAGTGCCCCGATCGCAGGGACCCCTTGATCACACTGCCTTTCACCCCCGTGACAGTTCTGTGCCTTAGGAGGGGGGGTCAAATGAGGCCAAGATGTGAAGCTACTTGGCTGGGGGGTGGTTATCAAAAGCCATAGCTGGGAGTGGTTCCTTTCCAAACCTCTTGTGACTTTTCCCCCTGCACCTACTGCACCTCTGGTCCATCCCGGAAGTAAGTTCATGGTCCCTTTGACCCACATCCACAAAAGGCACAGGACGTTCTCAGCAGGAATGTGGGGATTCCCACCATAAATCCCCATCATAACTGGCTCTCACTCCTGGTTCTTTCTCCGGGAGTGTCCTGGCCATCACAGTTTGGTTAGTGAACAGCTGAATACACGCCTCACTGAGCAGTGGCTCCAGATGGGAGCAGCAAGCTTAGGCATTTGTTGTATTTTTCTCTGATGCTGGAGTGAAATCTGTCTTGGGGTCTCAGTAATGCTAGAAGTGTTCTTTGCCAACCCCCAAACTTCCTCTGGCAGGAAGTTGGCATGTTGGCAGCATGTCCCAGTGACAGCCCTGCACAGGTAGTGGCACCTGCTAAGTGCCAGGCTCCATCCTCTGTGCTTCACATGGGAGCCCCATCCTCGCCATTCACTGGGGAGGTACTGTTGTATCAGGCTGCGCCAACACAGGAACCACATACAGGAGGCTAACTTGCTCTCAGTCCCAGGGCTGAGCAGTGCCTGGATTTTCTTCTAGCGGGACAACCCTGCACCTGCCCTCCTCATGGTGGAAACCAATCCTCTTGTGTTTGACCGGGTCCTGGGGGTCACTGTCTTGTTACTGAGCATGTCTCCTTGGTCTCTGGGTTAGTAGGTTCCACCTCCAGATCAGCCCTAGAAAAGCCTTGGCAATGGCATTGACTTTGTCAATGTCGCCCTCTTGTGGCCATAAGCCCCTCATGCAAGGCAACTGCCCTAATTATACATTGTGTGTGTGTGTGTGTGTGTGTGTGTGTGTGTGTGTGTGTGTGATTCTAGTCTAAAAGTTAACAAACTTAATTATAGAAAAAAATGGGGACGCTAGGGCGGGTGGTGGTGGTGCACACCTTTAATCCCAGCACTCAGGAGGCAGAGACAGCCGCATCTCTAAGAGGCCAGCCAAAACTACATCGTGAAATTCTCTCTCAACAAAAGAGAAGAAAAGAAACATGGCTAATGAACTTACCAAGATAAAGGCATGGGTTGTGTGTGTGTAGCTCAGTTGGTAAAGTACCCTCAGGAGAATCAGGACAAAAACATCCTTGGTTCTAGAGAGAATTTGGGGTCGGCCTGGGCTACATGAGACCCTGTCTCAACATAAACAAACGAAAGCCCTAGAAAGAGCTGAAGGCAATGTTTTCTCACATTTTAAGTTTTCCTTTTTTAGAAAACACATTTTTAGAGTTACCCTCCCCCACCTCTTAATTATTAGATACTTGTTGCCTAGAAAAGTTTAAAATGTAGAGAAGTGTGAAGAAAAGGAAAGAAAACCCCAGTCCTAGTTCCTTCGGGCACCTGCAGACCTGTGGGCGTTTCCTTCCTTTTGCATCCCCGCGTGCCAGGTCCTAGTCTCCCGGGGCTTTTGTTCCATCTGGCATCAGTGGGGTCCTTCCAGAGACCGTATCCTGTCATCACGTCCCCTGGCTGGCATCTGACACTATTCCAGGCCATGTGACTCCCCTGAGGGTGGAACCCATGGTCCCCTCGCTCCTCTGCTGGGGGATGCTGCTTTCCCTCTGATTGGCTCTGTTGCTTTGGTCAGTGCTCCTCTGGCATTGGTCAGTTTAACGAGCCATTTCCTGCCCCACCAGCCAGCTCCCAAATAACAACACGGAAACGGCTTATTAATTACGAAGTCCTGGCCGTTAGCTTAGGCTTGTCCCACTAGTTCTTATAACTTATATTAACCCATAATTTTATTAATCTACATCCTACCACATGGCTTTTACCTCTCTCCCATTCTGCATGTTTTTCTTGTTCTACGTCTCTATGGCATCCCCTCCGCGCCTGTATTCTTCTTCCCCATTTCTCTCCCTCTGCCCGGAAGTTCCACCTATACCTCCTGCCTAGCTATTGACTGTTCAGCTTTTTATTACACCAATCACAACAATACACCTTTGCACCATGTACAAATATCCCACAACAGGTCAGCTTTCCCCTGTGAGCAATGAGAGTACCACCACCAAAGGAGATGGACTTTGTAACCCGTGTGGGAGCCTTGCTACTCCTAGGGAGATGCCAGCCCCTCCTGAGAGCCATGGAAATCCTGCCATCCTGTGGGACATGACTACCCACTGTCATGTTCCAAGGGTCTGTGAAAGAGTCAAATGTTCCCAGAGAAATCTGTAGCCACAATAGTTGGGGGTATTGAGGTCCCACCAGACACACACCCTTGCTGTCATGACCCTTGTTTTGACTCCTGCTGAGGTAGAAGCCCAGCCTAGCCATGGCTGGGTGATGTCCTCCCTCTAACATGACCACTGAATGACCAGTGTCCGACTTCAGGGTCTTATAGGAGCCTTTGCACACCCACCTTTGTATCACACACCTATGGCCGGTATCACCAACCAGGTGTAGAAATTGCCCCCTGAGAGGGCTGCAGAGATGGCTCAGAGGTTAAGAACATTGACTGCTCTTCCAGAGGTCCTGAGTTCAATTCCCAGCAACCACATGGTGGCTCACAACCATCTGTAATGAGATCTGGCACCCTCTTTGACCTGCAGGGATACACACAGACAGAACACTGTACAAAAAAATAAATAGATAAATAAATAAGAAATTACCCCCTGAGCCCAGTTGCCACCATTCAGAGTTGGCCCAGGCAGAAAAGCCTAGGCTATCTCAGGTATGACTTCTAGTCTGAGTTCCCTATGGCTCCCTAGAGCTAGAACTCAGAGCTTGCTGTCAAGGTGACCTTCATGGGTGTGAGGACGAGTCTCTGTGCGCTCTGTGATTGGGCTCTGAAGGGAGCCCCTTGCAGTTTAGCCAGCTGCTCCTGTGCTGTGAGCGTTCACTGCGGAGGCCACCTTTCTGTCGAGACTTCCACTTTGATCCCTGCTCTGCTTCCTTTGCAGGTTCTTCTGCAGACTCGGTGAGTGCTCCCAACTCTACTCACTCTTTGGGGCTGTGCCAGCACGGAAGAGTGTCTGTCCCAGCACAGAAGTGTGTCTGTCCGCTCCCTCCTGGAGGCCTGATAGCTGGGGTGTCTCCTAGCAGCACACCCGCTCTAACTCCCTAGGGATCTCCAGCTGTAGCTGCACCTCTGCAACACAGCATGCTTGCCCACAGGGACAGGTCACCAAAGTCATTATAGCGCAGGAACCATGTCTCCGGCAAGCTGTAGAGTCCAGCCCTGTTATCCAGGCACTGCAAGGGGATGGAGCTGGCTCCATCACATAGCACTTGATTGTTTTTCCAAAGGTGTGTCCAGAACAGATGCTGGAGGATAGTCAGGGAGGCTTGCAAGGGAGGCGGGAGTTGGGGGTATGTAACCGTGTTGGGGTGCACAGGATGGGGTATGGCTAATATTGGGAGAGGAAATAGTGTTGCAGACCTTCACTGGAGGTTAGGACATGACCCTGCTCTCCTGCTTCCTGCCTTGACCCTCCTGTGGGTAGTGCTGATGTCGGGACTAAGGGTGGAGCACCTTCCCTAACCCTCTGTCCTTGTCCTCACAGGATGCTTCTGGAGCCGCCCCAGGTGAGTGCGCTGGGCTCAGCCGCCTTTGCAGTCTGTATGGGCGTGTGGTGGCTGCTTAGCACGGCCGTTTTTTTTTTTGTTGTTGTTCTTTATTTCTTTTCATTTTAATTTCAAGACAGGGTTTCTCTGTGTAACAACCTTGGCTGTCCTGGAACTCGCGCTGTAGTCCAGGTTAGCCTGGAACTCACAGAGATCCTCCTGCCTCTGCCTTCCAAGTGCTGGGATTAAAGGCGTGCACCACCACCACCCGGCTAGCACGGTCATTCTTTGCCCTGGACTCTCTGGCTGCCTCCCCAGGTTGACTTAGGTTCTGATAGGGTGGGAAAGGGTCAGCCTGCAGAGAGGCAAGGACCTTCCACCCCAGCTCAGAGAGCTGCCAAGCTGGCTGGCCCAGAACCTGAGTGGGCAGGAAGTCCAGGGACCACTGCCATTTTTCTCTGCCCCTGGTTTGGGCTGCCCAGGCTGTTAAAACAGGAGGGCCTGATGGCCTCACATCCTGGATGAAGTCTGAGCTTCCTTAGAGGAAACTTAATCCCTACCCAGATGTTGCCAGTGCTGGGCCATGGTGACCTGGACCAGGCCCAGCAGGACAGTTCTGTGACATCTTTGAACATCTGGGGTGAGACTGGGGCACAACGGGACTCCATCTGAGGATAACCTCAGGCTCTTGGAGGCTCAGCCTCCATCTCCGTTGCCGCCTCTCAGGCCTGCCTCTGACCAGTGCTGTGGCCCCTCCTCTCTAACATGGGACCCCACCCCAACTTTACACTGCAGATCCCAGTTCAGAGCTGTCTGGAGGTGACATAAAGCACCATCTAAAAATAAATGTCTGTTATTGAACTCTTCTGGCATCTGTTTCATTGAGTAGATTACCTACTTAGGATGTTTATCAAAAAAAGATGCAGGAGTAAAGGGGTAGTGAGGCGTCTCTGTGTTGGGGAGCAGTCTCATCATAGGGTTCCCCAGACCAGAAAGGGTCTGTTATGGGGTGAGCTGCCAGCAGGTACAAGGTCACCAGTGAGTCATCCTCCTCTACTTTGTCATCCATAGGTCCCAAGATGGTTGCTGTGCAGAATTACCATGGTAACCCAGCCCCTCCGGGGAAGCCAGTGTTGACCTTCCAGACAGGGGACGTGATAGAGCTGCTCCGGGGTGACCCCGATTCTCCTTGGTGGGAGGTGAGTTCTGGGCCCTGGAGGGGAGGCATGCAGCATTGCTTCTCCCTGCCCATCCCCCAAGGCCAAAGCAGGGAGGTTTGGGGGTGACGCCATGCTACACAGGTAGGGGTGCGGCGTGCTTCCACAGAGACTCTTGTTTGCTCTGTCCTTCCTGCCTCAGTGGACCCTACAGGCCCCCACTGGGTTCTGTCCAAACCATGTTGTGCCTCATCTCCAATGGCCCCATTCTGATTGACAGCCCCTCACAGTGTTGGAAATTAGTCCCAGGGCCCTGTGTGGTAGGAGCGAGACAAACATGGTACCCACCTTGATATTCTTGTGGGCTAGTTTACAGTTCTGAGCTGGAGTGTATTACATCTTTAGCACCCTTTCTTTTGAGCCTCAACACCTAAGGAACCCTGAGACTCCATGGCCAGCTTGGAGTACAGAGTTTGAAGGTTGGCGATATCTGTACTGTCGTCAGTAGCTGAGTCCAGACTGTTGATCCAGACTAGACAGTCACGTGACATGAGACTGAAAGATGCTCTGCATCCCAGGTGTCACGGTTTCGTTCTGTAGCTGCGACGGGACACCCCGACAGAAAGCAATCCGGGAGAAGGGGTTTGTTTGGCTCATGGCTCCAGGTTCCAGTCCATCACTGCAGGGGAGTCAAGCAGGAGCTTGAAACTCACATCACATCCACAGTCAAAAGCAGGGAGAAGGAAGGCATGCTCAGTGCTTAGCTCAGCTTCTCCACCAAGACCCAGCCCAGAAAGTGGTACTGCCCCTTTAAGGCTGCCTCTTCTCACCTCACTTAAACCCCCCCCCCACACACACACACACAAAGGCAGACCAGATGTAGTCAGTTCCTTACTGAAACTCTTCTTAGATGATTCTAGGCTCTGTCAAATTGACAGTTAACCGTCACGCAAGGTCTGCATCCTCCTCCCTACCTCCTCCCTGGGTGTCTCTTTTTTTTTTTTTTTTTTGGTTTTTTTTCGAGACAGGGTTTCTCTGTAGCTTTGGAGCCTGTCCTGGAACTAGCTCTTGTAGACCAGACTGGCCTCGAACTCACAAAGATCCACCTGTCTCTGCCTCCCAAGTGCTGGGAATAAAGACGTGCACCACCACCGCCCGGCTTCCCTGGGTGTCTCTTAAGGTAGACTTGCAGAAACACTTGGCTGTTTTGCAGAAACACTTGGCTGTTGTGTTGTTTATCTGTAAAGTGGGACCGTCCTCACCGCTCTGCTCCAAGTGGTGATGAGGTGGACTAAGTCACAGCAGGGAGGTGACGCTCTTGTCGGGCCTGGGGTTTGTGTCTGTCTAGAAACAGGCACCCAAGGGTCCTTCATGCCTCCTGGTTGCTTCTTTCTCCAGGGGCGACTGGTTCAAACCCGGAAGTCAGGGTATTTTCCCAGCTCATCCGTGAAGCCCTGCCCAGTGGATGGAAGGGTGAGTCTTTTTTCCTGCAGCTTCTCCATCACAGGGTCCAAACTGCTGAGTTCTAGGGCCAAGGAGTCAGGTTGTCCTTGCTGGATGGCCACAGTAAAGCCACATCTGGGACAGAGCAGTTCATCCCAGGGTGGGCAGGGGTGCTATTGCCTGTTGAAGTTTTGGGGGCTGAGCATGAGCGGCCTGTGGATGTCATAATCTATTGCTGTGAAGGGACCCATGACCAGGGAAACTCTTAGGAAAGAAAGCATTTCATTGGGGGCTTGCTTACAGATTCAGAGGCTTAGCCCATTATCATCATGGTGGGGAGCATGGCGGGTGCATAGTCACGTGCATGGCTCTAGAACAGTAGCTGAGAGTTGCATCCTGCAGCAGACAGAAACACGGGTCCTGGCGTGGGCTTTTTGAAACCTCTAGTCCCATCCCTAATGACACACTTAACTCCAACGGGACCACACCTTCTATCCCTTCTCAAATAGTTGCCTTCTCTTTGAGCCTAGGGGTCTATTCTTAGTCTAATGCCACAGTGGGCATCCACCCAGTTGAAACTGCCCTCCCCTGTGGAGAAGGCTCTTTATGCCCCCTCATAGCTGGGAGAAGAGGAAGCTTCCCAGACACAAGGCCTGAGAGCTGGATCTTGTTAGGAACAACAAACAAGGCTGTTCTTGGCTCTGATGTCCAAAGCAGCAAGGAGCTGGCCTGGAATAACCTGACCCCTCTCCCCTCGAGGACAGCTGAAAGTGAAAGAGACACTTCCTTCTCCCTGAAAGAGCTGGGACAGGAAGCGACCCCGCTCACCCCAGACCTACGGTTCCTCTGCTGCTTGAAGGAAATATTAAACACTAAGAACTCTTTGGATAGACCTGGGGAAGCCATAGCAGAGGAGGACAGGGGTCAGGGATGGGGGATACAGTACCTCCTGAGTGTGGTCACCTCTTGTCCACTGTTGGGGATTTCTGTGGCCTCCGGCCTTTCCCTCCCAGGAATCAAGTTTGCTGTTGATTCCTTATTAATTCAGGCCTTGTGAAAATCAATCATTTCATTCATTCACGCCTTCCGGGAAAGTCAGTCATTCTCTCGGTCAACGTCCTGAACGACTGCTCAGAGGAAACTGGAAGGGCCCCTGGGATGTGACAGTTCAGGGGTGCTGGGCTAAGTTCACCTGAAATTCTGGTCCAGCATAGACTGCCGGTCGCAGGGTTGAATTTCTCATAAACTTCCCCTCTACTGCATGCCCCAGGGGACATTAATGCACCTGTGTTCTGTCCCTAGCCACCTATTGGCCGCCCGCCATCCCGGGAGATTGATTACACTGCATACCCTTGGTAAGTGGTTTGTGGGCAGCAGACTCGGGCATTTGGAGGCCCCTGTGCCATAGGGTGTGGCCCTGTAAGCCCGTGAGCAGGGGGAAACTGAGTCCTACCTTGGCTATCTCCCTGTCTCTAAAACGGATCCATAGGCGGTATATGTGCGGTAACGAGCCCTTTGCTATGCAGGCTTAACTGGGCTTCTTTATGTAAGCTGTAGAGGTGATGTATTTGTGGTTTGTAATCATGCCTTTGGTGAGAAGAGAAGCTGGGTTACGTGGAAGGATAAAGGTGGATGTTTGGGTATGGTCACAGGTCATGTGAGTCTTGGCCTATTGATTCTGTCCCTGCTGTGTCCAGTGCCTAGAACTACCCCTCAAAGCCGCATAACAGCGCATGGCAGCACACACTTCTAACTCCAGATGGGGCTCATTCCCCATTCGGTCCTTTGTCCCCTCCTAGCCCCTCACTGTTGTCTGTCCTATTGCATCTCTCTAGGAAGCCCACTGGGCCTGTGGGTGCATGCCCACCCTGCCCTGCCCTGCAGGTAGCGAATGATTGATGTCATAGAGATCATGGGGCTTTCCCTCGATGGAGTCTTTATTTATTTCTTGTCATTTTACTGTGCAAACTACCCGGCACGACCACTTAAGGAAGGAAAGGGTTATTTAGTTCCGGGGTACAGTACGCCATGGGGAAGCAGCCATGATCAGGAAGCAGAGCGATGAGCAAATGCTGGCTCAGCTTGCTTTTCTTTTTATTCAGCCTGAGAAGCCATCCCCGGGACTGTCCCCCACCCGCAGGGAGCCTGGGGCTTCCCACCTCAATTAGCTTAATGGAGATCACCCCTGAGACATCAGAGACTTGTTCCCACGGTGACTCGAGCTGACACTCAAGAATATCCACCACAGTTGCTTTGGTGTCTGAATTATGTTTTCATTCTCCGACAATCTCAGACGTGTCTGGTGAATTCTAGTCCTGTTGCCTCCACCACTCCTCGGCTCCCCAGCGCCTCCCCAGCTGGCACCTCCCACTTTTATAGTGTGTGCCACCCTCGGAGTTTATAACCAGAGTGTGGGCAACCTTTCAGTGGCTACTACTAAAGAAAGTGACCCCTCTCCCCCACCCCCCAAGAGATTTGATTTATTAGCCGCAGATCTACCTTGGTTGTACAGCATTGCTGAACACTAGGCGCATGGTGTCACATTGTGGGAGCATGGGATTGCTTTGCTGAGGTGACCAACCTGACCACCTTTTTTTGATGGTGGGAAAGGCCTGATTTTGCTCAGCTCTCATTCTGTATGGACGCTGGCCGTCTCCAGAGTGTCTCCCCAAGATGCCACATCATTACTTCAAGAAGTGAAAACAATTTAGAAAAATGGGGTCTGGTAGAAGTTTGTGCTTCGAACAGTCCCCCTGCCTGGCTGTGGCGCATTCGTCTCTCTCCCCAGTGACATCTTTCTCAGATATCCTTGTATTCTTGACCTAAGGTGCTGTTCCCCACACTGTGCTCTGGTCAGGACATGGCCACAAACCCCTCATCAGTTGTGTATCTCCTCACCTCAAAGATAAAGTTCAGACAAGGAGCAAAGCCCGAGACAGGTGACCTGTACACACCAAGGTCACCACCTCCTCAGCAATGTGTCACAGCTCTGATTTCCCGACCCCAGGTTTGCTGGCAACATGGAACGGCAGCAGACGGACAACCTGCTCAAGTCTCATCCCAGCGGGACCTACCTCATCAGAGAGCGTCCAGCCGAGGCTGAGCGCTTCGCCATCAGCATCAAGTAAGCCTAGGACTGTGTCCTCCCCCCCACCCCCGCCCCGACCCGTTATTGAGGGGATGGAGTGGGTCTTCTCCAGTGTTCAGGCTAGAAAATCTTGGGCGAGGGAGCGGCAGAGAACACATGCTAGCCGTCGGGACTCCTTGCATGTGCTGGCTACACTAGACACAACTCCATGGCCACGTGGGTCAAGGAGGGAGCGTTTTCAGACACAGGTGGACTGGTGGGACACTAGGAGGTGTTGCCAGGGATGTACTGGCTGCCTGTCCAGGGAGGCTTAGGTAGGATGCATGTACCCATCATGTTCTTTTGTGGCATCTGGGGACCCTTGGGGAACTCCAGCAGTGACCATGACAGCCTTGTAGCTTAGACCACAGGCCCTTATTCTGGGCATCTTTCCTCAGATAAACAAAACAAAACAAAAAAACCTGGCAGTTCGTTTTCCTCAGCACAGGACACCCAGGGGCACAAGTTATTAGGTGTTACAGGGTTAAGAAATGCATAGCCAACCCCACGTAATGACCTGGTAGACGTCATACCCACCTCATAGGAGTGTCCACTGTGTCTTGTGTATGCCTGGCCTTCAGGACAGCACTGTGGGGATCCTATTGATGAGGCTCACAGCACACGTTCAGTCCAGGGTGACACAGTTAGGTGCCTGCAAAGGCCCGGTGGAGTGGGAGACTGGCCACCTGGCAGCTTGATTACTCATTAGTCAGCTTTTGCTCTAGCTGATTGCAGGGTATTGAACCAACCTAGACATTCTTGGAATGTCTCTCCAGCCCTCAGCCCTGGCCAAGGTGCCTAGTCCGTGTTACATGTTCCGTTTCTGAACAGATATACACGGGATGGGGAGATGGGTTCTCTTGCTTCACTGACTGCCTTCCTACACCCACAGTCATCGGGATACTGGCTCCAGTTTTCTGTCCGTGTGATGTCTTTGGCCATGGTGCCTGACATGGCTTGGGGTGACTTTCAGAAGAGCCCCCCCCCAGGTTCTCTATGTTGGGAACACCTGAACTAAAGACAGTGATGGACGAGGGCGGGGTCTGCTGTCTTTGAGCCATAGTGGACTTGCACTCTGTGCTTCTGGAGCAGCCTGGAGGATGTTAGAGACTGAGATCAGGGCAGTGTGCGCTGCTTACAGGGAGAAGGGGGATCTCCCAATGTCCAAAGTCAGTGAGCCAAAACCCTAGCCTGGAGGCAGCAGAAACCTGCAGAGGGTGGTGGGAAGGGAGGAGAGGAGTGAGTTGGTAGTGGGGACTCTGGAGTATGGACTTCAAGCACTCAGGGAGAGCACTGGGCTAGGTCCCGGATCTGCCCCAATGGAGTGCTGGAGAAATGGCTGGCCTGGAGTGACTGCAGAGGTGGCACAGAGGTTTGGGTCAGGATCCCCCCTGGAACAGATCTGGAGTGGACCTGGGACTGTGTGCGTGTGCAGTAACCACTGTGCTGTGTCCGTGTGTCCGTCCAGGTTCAATGACGAGGTGAAGCACATCAAGGTGGTGGAGAAGGACAACTGGATCCACATCACCGAAGCCAAGAAGTTTGAGAGCCTCCTGGTACGTGTGCCCAGCACTCCTGCTGCCCCGGCCCCTGGCCGCAGAGGCCACAATGCCTCTCCACTCCACAGCTGTTCTGCTCCCCGATGGCCCATTCTCTCTGCCTAGGGAGGGATGATTCTCAGCAGCGTGGGGGCAAAATTTAGGGGAACTTGATCGGGTGTACCTTGGGACAGTTGGGAGAATGTTGTACCTTACTCGGGACACTCCAAAGCCTTCCCTAGGTCATGTGACAGAGCAGAAACCAAGGCCCAGGGAGGCTTCTCACCCAACAGGAGACTATAAGCAACCTCAACCCTAGTCTCTCCACCTCTTTGAGCCCCACCATAATGAAGTGGAAGGCGTAGTGTTCCTTACAGTGACATGATAATGTTTCTGGTATTCCTTCCCTCCATTCCATCCCCTTTTCGGTACCAATGTGGAGCCCAGGGCCTCACATACTTTAGGTAATTGCCCTACAATTGGGCCCAACCTCAACCTCAGCTCTTTCTCTTTGTTTTTGGAGGTAAGGGTCTCCCTATGTAGCCCTGACTGGTCTAGAACTCATTATATAGACCAGGCTGCCCTTAAACTCTCAAAGATCCGCCTGCCTCTGCCTTCCTAATGCTGGGATTAAAGGCCTGCGCCACCACACCTGGCCCCAGATTTCTTTTAATCAAAAACACTGTCCTCTGGTAGGACGCTGGAGTTTTCCTTTCCCCTCTGTGGCCCATGGGAAAACGCAAAGTTAAACAGAAGGTGCCTAAAATCCCATTCTCAACCCAAAACCAACATGTACCGTCAGGTGAGGCTCTAGGTGCCTCTCCCGGGGCAGCCAGGCCACTGTTCATGGGGCTTTTACAAAGCCACGATGCCACTCTTCATGTGGTCATCATTCATGGTTGCCCAGTCCTCTCCCTGGTACTGTCCTCATGGCATTGACCCTGCAGGTGTGCCCTCACTCAGGGGTTTGTCCTCCAACCTTGGCATTCCTTCCAGAGCATTCTTTTAGCAATATTTGGGATCACTAAAGCTGAGGGAGAAGTCTTTGAGGCACTGACCATCCTAGCTGGACTGGGCTGGAGTGAGGGGCTCTCTGAGGAGCCCCGGAGGTGGGAGGGCTCCTGATTCTCCAGCCATTGGTGAGCGTGCGCCCCCTGCAGGAGCTGGTGGAGTATTACCAGTGCCACTCACTCAAGGAAAGCTTCAAGCAGTTGGACACTACGCTCAAGTTCCCCTACAAGTCTCGGGAGCGTGCCACCACCAGGACCTCAAGCCGGTCCTCAGGTAATGTCTGGGCCCAGGGTTATTCAGCCAGGCCGCTTCCAGGGCCAAGATGCTCCCTGTCCATCTGGGTTGAGAGTTGTTGCCCCCATCCCCGAGCGTGGACCCGGCCCCCCTCGTCTGTCACTGCTGCTGGCCCATGCCCCTTCCCATTTCGTGTAGCAGATGGGGCCTGCACTGCCCCTCTGGCTCCTGATGCCTGTGCTTGGAGCTGACAGTAGTGAGAAGCAGTAGGGTGGGATCTGAGCAGATCCCTCCCAGGGTGCCCTGGGGCCTGGGATGTGCGAGCCAGCTATCTGCCTAAAGTGGGGACTCCAAAGCAGAGGACAGGGGCACAACCTGGACCTTGGGACAGACCAAGAGGGCCAGAGCATTTGGCTTCCAGCTCAGAGCTCTTTGCCTTAAGTAAGCCAAGTCTCTTACTGCAGAGCCCTGAGACCTCCCCTCCCCCACTCCAGACAGAGCAGACAGAGGGTTGCCAGCCTCTATGGCAGTGGGCCCCATTGTCTTTTCTTTTCTTTTTTAAAGATTTATTTATTTATTTATTATGTATACAACATTCTGCCTCCATGTATGCCCACATGCCAGAGGAGGGCGCCAGATCTCATTACAGATGGTTGTGAACCACCATGTGGTTGCTGGGAATTGAACTCAGGTCCTTTGGAAGAGCAGCCAGTGCTCTTAACCACTGAGCCATCTCTCCAGCCACACCCCTCCCCCTTTGTCTTTTCAAGACATAGGTGAGGAGCAAGCAGTGGTCTAGCTGTGCCTATGCTAGGCCCCTGCCCTTCCTGGTGCCCTCCTGAGGTAGAGCCTGGCATCCCCTGTGCTCCGCGGCCATCAGCATCCTGCCTTCTGTCTTATGCTTTCTCTTGCCTCTTTGCAGCTTCCTGCGCCTCCTACAACTTTTCTTTTCTCAGTCCTCAGGGCCTCAGCTTTGCCCCTCAGGGCCCCTCCGCTCCCTTCTGGTCAGGTACCTCTACTGCTCAGGGCCCAGCCTGATGGGTCCCCCTGGTTGTGCAGCCTGGTGCTGGGTGGGGAGGGGGCTGGGAATCAGGGCCACCAAGGCTGCTGCACAGGAGGACACTTTAGGCAGGGCTCTTTCCTGGTCACGCTGATAGCTACTTACCTGCCTCCTCAGCTGTTACCCTTCACAGCCATTGGGAGCTTTGCCTCTGGTTGTGGGAAATAGGATGGGCGGAGCTGGCAACTGCTCTGTGTCCTTGACAGCTGCCATGGGAATGGAGTGGGTGCCGAAGAAGGGGCTGCGGTCAGCCTTGGTACAGCATGCGTTCTGCTGCCAGAGTCAAAGCCCTGCTGTGTGGGCTGTGTGTCCCCTCACTCACTGCCATTGTCAACCTGTTCCACGGGACTTTCTGGGTTCTGGGCCAAACCAGTTCAGGGGGTTTCCAGTCTAGTTTGGAGATCTGGGATGGGGGAACCACAGGCTGTAGTGGTCAAGATGTGGGTGCCTGCTCTGTTCACCAGTGACATGCCTGTTGCCTGTGATAGCTGCCCAGCATGGGTGGTGATAGCTCCAACCCTCTGCTAGTGCATGCACGGGTGTTCATATACCCAAAGCCACCAAGGTTTGAAGGGCTCTGAGCTGGAGACTAGTGTGTCCTCCAGAGACCTTCTTCTGGCTGTGGGCACAAAGCCAGACTCTATGTACTGGGGATGAGACCTAGCTCGGTCCAAGGGCCTCTGAGCCCTGACTGAGCAGCTCCCGCGGTTGTGTGATGTCCCACCCTGTCTGCCCCAATAGTGTTCACGCCGCGGGTCATTGGCACAGCTGTGGCCAGGTACAACTTCGCTGCACGGGACATGCGGGAGCTGTCGTTGAGGGAAGGTGATGTGGTAAAGATCTACAGCCGAATTGGCGGGGACCAGGGCTGGTGGAAAGGCGAGACAAACGGACGGGTGAGTAACTTGCCTGGCCTGAGGGCTTCATGAAGAGGCCCAGTGCTGCCTCTGACCCAGTTGGACTCAGACAAGCTATTCTAGAGCCTCGACCATGCTCAGCCTTGTTCTAGGCACACTGTGTCTGAGCTCTCCCTGATGTCACAGGGGTGGGGGTGGGGGGACTGCGAATCCAGATGTACAGGGTCTGTGATCCGAGCCCCACAGCCCCTGTACTATGTCAGACCCTGTTTCTCTGCCTTTATGGTCACTCAGGAACAGGTTTTATATACAGTCTTCTGGTCACTTGCAGGTAGAGAAGCCACAGGGACCCATCAGGTCCTACCCACCCTATCCCTTCCTCCTGTTTCCAATGACTGCCAGGTGGTTCCCTCAGACTCTTTCCCCTAGAGACCTGCAAAAAGCCCTCTCTATCCCAAGACCCATCTAGAGCCACTGGCTTTGACCCAGGTCTCTGAGCAACCTTTTGGAAAGACAGAGAGTTCCATGTGCCACCAGCAGGAAAACAGTGTTTCTGGGACTGCAGGTACCCACAGACAAATGTACTTGTCTGCAGAGAGCCGGGCAGCCTCGGCTCCCCTGCTGAACGTTCTGCAGCTGGTAGCAGGAGCTTGGCATCTGTGTTGCAGGCCCCAGATGTGTTCACTTATACCCAGCTGCCCTTCAAAGAGTGAGGCAGTTAAGTTATAGCAGCGACTCTGAGGGCTGGCTCTGAAAGCGAGCCCTTGCTGGCTGTCTTGGAAGCAGCTGGGGCCCTCACCAGGTCCAGGCAATTCCATAGCACAGTTTGAAAATAACCAGTTTGAGCTTTTGTGAGTGGCTCTTGTTGAGCTAACCTGCTGTCATTGTGGAATGCCTCTTTATTTCCGGCAGTTTTACTGCTGAACCTATCTTTTGACAGAGGCGGTGGCAGTTTTCCTTGAGTGGGTGCTTTTCTAACCACCTCCCCACACTCTTTCCTATTACGGTTGATTTTTCTCTTTCCTTGTACTTGAGATAAGTTTCCTTTTTTTCTCTTTTCTTTCTTTCTTTTTTTTTTTTTTGAGATAAGTTTCTTATAACCAGTTGGAATTTTCAAAGTGGATCTAATGTGGCAGTCTTTGCCCTTTAGTAGGCCTATGTAGTCCATTTACATTTAGTATAAATAGTGGGCTATTCATTTGTAAGACCAACATCGTGTTGCTTATTGTCGGCCAGTCGCTCCCCTCTCCTTTCTGAGCAACTTT
Source organism: Microtus oregoni (assembly GCF_018167655.1). Lineage (NCBI taxonomy): Eukaryota > Metazoa > Chordata > Mammalia > Rodentia > Cricetidae > Microtus > Microtus oregoni. The sequence goes on along the minus strand of NW_024543084.1, from coordinate 11,080,962 downwards.
TGGGTTAACCCATATATTTTCTATCTATTTCATTTCCCCTCCTCATGATGGGTGTTTTAGTTATATACCCTTTTACCACATGCGCTAATATTGTGGTGGTTGCAGGTGCTCTTGGACTATACAGAGTCCCTGCAGTGATGACTTCTACCGCTGGGAAAGTGTGAATTTATAATTCACAGCCTTGAATTATAAATTATTTTCCTCCCAGTTTTTGTGTGGTGTTGTCATGTATCTTATACTTTTTAGTATTTGAAAGTAATTGCCCAAATGACATTTCTTTACTCAGTAATATTTCCTGAAGTCAAGGCCTTTCTCCTTTGACATAACACAGTTCTCTGATCTGTAGTCAAATTATCTAATTTCACCGAATTTCTCAATTACCTTTCTTCTTGCTGTTGTTTCCTGGATACATGGACTACTCGCCATGGCCGTCATCTTAATTGGACCGTTCCTCAGTTTCTCTCGGTCATATATGACTTGTAACGTTTCTTGAAGAGAAGACAGTTATTTTACCCCATTGTTAGGTTTTCTGTTTCTTCATATGTAGACAGAGGCCACGCCTTCCGTTGGTGTACACAGAACTGTCATTCACCAGTGTCAGTCACAGCCCTGTCCTGTGCTTCTGCAGCTGTGATAAAACACTGACCAAAACCAGCTTAGGGGAGGAAAGGGCTTGTTTGATCTTACACGTCTCAGGATACCCTGCCTGGGGGATGGTGTTGCCCACAGTGGGCGGAACTCTCCTGCATCAACTAGCAATCAAGACAGTCCCACGGACACGTCTGTCTGGTCTGGGAAATCCTTTAACCAAGGCTTGTCCTCTGAGATCTAGCTAGGATGGGTTCTGATTGGAGTGTCCAGGTCCAGGTTCTCATTATCTGTGGAATTAACTTTGAACTTGATTGAGAGTCCATCTGCCAGGTTCCTCTCTTTCCTTTTCCATCTGCATCCTATCCTGGATTGACCTACTGTTAGTCCTGCTCCTGTCTAACCTGTTGTTACTCCTTTCAGAGTCTTTCAAGTCATTGTATCTTTTGATTCTAGGGGTTTTTTTCCCTCTTCTTCCCTTCTTCCTTTTTTGTCTATTGGTTAGTTTTGTTTTATATTTGAAGCCAGGGTCTCACTGAAAAGGCATCGCTGGCCTTGAACTCAGGGCAATCCTTAGTCTGAATGCTGGGGTTGTGGATGGGCATCACCACATCCAGCTTCTGGCCTAGGACTTCTTTGTTGACTCCTGTTTTCTGGAAGGAATGTCTGCTCTCTCACCAGTTTCCTAACTATATGGGGTAGCTCTTACTAACTGTATGGGGTAGTTCTTACTATGTGGGGTAGTTCTTACTAACTATATGGGGTAGCTCTTACTAACTATAAGGGATAGCTCTTACTAACTATATGGGGTAGCTCTTACTAACTATACGGGGTAGCTCTTACTAACTATATGGGGTAGCTCTTACTAACTATATGGGGTAGCTCTTTCCATTCTGGCCCAGGACTCCTATCTGCTACCTGTGTTTGTTTTTGATTTTCATAACACTCATGGCAGAAAGCCAGGTTGTGTGTCAAGAGATGTGGGGAGATTCAATGTCCTCAGTAGGGTCTGACATCTTTCTCATAGGTAGATCGTGAATTAGGTCCAGGCTCTCAGTCTCTCTTCAAGGCTCACTGAGACCTGGTTAAGATCTCTGGCTTTTAGGAGGGATTCTCATCTCCCTAAGCCCCTCCTGTCCCTGCCATAACACACACCTTCTTGCCATGTGCACACACATGCAGACATGACATCACTGCCCTCTCTTTCAGATCGGTTGGTTTCCTTCGACATACGTGGAAGAGGAGGGCGTCCAGTGAGGGCAAGACCTGGCCAGGACTCACGGATGTTCTTGGGAATCTCCCCAGCTCTGAAGTCCACCTCTGGCTTCTCCATGGCTCTGGGAACTGCCTGCTAAGTCTGCAGCTGTTACAGCCCACAGGAATGGGGAAGGTGTTCCACCGTCACCTGCCCGGGGTGGCCCGTCCCTGGGTACATTCCTTGTACATAGAGGAAACCTATGCTGGCCACACCCAGAGCACCAAGGAGAGGGGACTCGGGGCCTGGGCTGCTGTGGCCAGCTGGGTGTGGATGACAGCCAAGGTCAGAAGACACTGCCTGCCCCTCTGGTTTAGGTGTTCAGGTGTGCCAGGGAGAGCTGGGGACAGCAGAGGGGGCCCTTCCCAGCCCTGTCTGCTCGGCCCTGCACTGATCTGCCTGTCTTTGCTGCTGCTCTCTAGAGTGGGTGTCAGGTCTCAGGAGGCAGGCAGGACCAGACCATGCTGTAGCACACACTAGGCCCATCTGGGGTTCAGGGTCAGAGAGTTTGCACAGGGGCCACCGGGTCATGCTGGCTCTGCAGCTTTCTCTGACTGCCTCCCTTCCCCACACGTCAGGGTCCTGCTGGGTGCTAACTGGGCAGGCTCCTCTTTCAGGAGGGGCCTTTGGAACGATGACATTGCTGACCCACCCCCATCCCACCCCTAATCAGTGGTACTGCTTTTTGCTCCGAAGCCTCTTTCCTGAGGTCTTCCCTGCCCTGCTGCCAGGGGACACATCAGTGAACCCCAAAGGGCAGAGGAGAGAACCAGGTTCCCCTCCCCCACTGCCTCTTTTCTCTCCAGGAGGCACTCTTGCATCTTCTGCATTCCAAACCATGGTCCCTAGGGGTCTGCTGGCCTTTGCACTAGCCCTCACCAGGTGTCCCCACAAAGATCCCTGCAGCCCACATACTGGGCTTGAGGCCAACCCAAAATAAGTGCTCTTGGGGTGTCTCCACCCCTTTTCCCTCCTCTCTCCTGGTGCTTCGTAGCCATTGACCCCCGTTTTCTCCCTCCATCTTGCTGCACAGTCCCGGGCGAGGAGAACCAAGGCTAGGGTTTGAGACAATGTCCCTGCTGGAGTGGGGCCGGGACCTGCACCTGGGACTATTTTCCAGCGTTGGCCTCCTGTCCTCCAGCTTGGTGCCCACACACAGCTTGCTGGGATGTGGAGGGAGGCACATAGGAACTCAGAAGGTGGGGAGCAACAGAGAGTGAGACACCCTGGAAAGGCTTGGGCTGTGAGAAGCTGGTGTGGGAGCGGGGGGCTTGCAGGGAGTTGGGGGCACAGGCCACTTTGCCTGGCTCCTCGGCCCAGCCTGCCCGGTGCCAGTGCATGCTGTGGGGAGGACTCTGCCAGCCCCTTCCATATGAATGCCCTCAGAACACCCTTGTGCTTTGTTTTTTTCTCGTTTTTGTTTGTTTGTTGTTGTTTTTGTTCTATTATGTTTCGTTTTGCCTGTTTGTGTTTTAAAGGGGAGGGGAAAGTTGTAATTATTTCATCGAAATCTCCCATTATATATCTGTGAATAAGAGATTCTATAATAGCAAAATGATGTATATTTTAGTTTGTCATGATATAAGTCATGATAATGAAGGACACTGAGAAAAAGAGTAATCTAGAGCCCTGGTTTTGTGAGTGTTTTGTGTTTGTTTTGACGTTTGTGTTTGGTTTAGTTTTTTTTTTGTTTTTGCGCCACACTGGGCAGGGTGATGGGAAGGCTGGACAAGCTGGTACACAGTCGCCTCTGCAGGAGACTGGACACCATTTGAGGGCTGGGGCCCTGAGATCAGCTGTGAACATTTGCAGTACAATGCATGCAAGTCAGGGATGAGGGGGTCCCACAGCCAGCAGCACCCCCAATGGAACAATTGTACATTTGCCAATGGGTTTTCCTCCCCAGACTAAGGTTTTTACTACAAATAAACCTACGTTCTATTCTGCAGCCGTGGTTAAACTTTTGTGCCTGGGAGGGACTAGCTGGCGTCCTAAGTTCAGCAGGGTTTATCCTACCCAAAGACTGACTGCCAGATGGTCCCTTCTGCCTGGCTGGTACAGCATCCAGCAAGGTCCAGCAGGTGGTCTTAGAGCAAGAGCCTCGGTCTTCAGCAATAAAAACAGCACTTTCTCCTCTAGGATGAACCCTGTGTCCTTTGATATAGAAAACCTAAATGATCAAGTGTTGTCTGTCCCCATCAGTCCCTACAGACAAAAGCAGCCTTAGGATCCCAGTCTCCTATCCCCAGCCTGTACTTTCCTCTTCACGGTCGCCTGGCCACCCAGTGTGACTCCTGAGGTTCCTAATGGTATAACTGGAAGGAAGCAGAGGCCCCGTGAGCTCTTTAGCCAGCACCTTGTTGCGGGGCTACTCATGGCTACAGTGATGCTTGGAAGCACACAGAGTGAGGTAGGCATATACCCACCTGGAGAACGTGGTGCCCTGTTACCAAGGAGATGGATCAAGGCCACCAGGGTGGGCAGCCAGCTGCCCTTGACATTGGTGCACTTTGTGGGTCCCTGTGAATGTTACACGAGACTAGGGAGCACTTGGCTAGTGTGGTTTCTTGTTACAATTGTGGCCCGAGGCTATGGTCACACTACTGAGAGTGGAGGAGCCCACACCACCCCATAATAGCCCTAGCACTCTGTGTGTCGAGGACTATGATTGTGTGTCCTTCCCGTGTGCCCAGGCCAGAGGCAGGTGGACATGAGGATTTATGTCATCCCATCTTTATCCAGTCCACACTGTGAGCTGGTCACCCTGTGCATGCTCAGATCATCCTGACATGCCTCCACCACAGCTGGGTGTTTGGACACGTTCTTACCGGCCTGTGTTGGCTTTGGCCACTGCAGTCTGCCATGGGTTTTGTGACCAGAAGCTGTTGGGAAGTAGAGGACAGACCACAGGGGCTTCAGCCACCCACCAGCTCCTCCTGATTATGTCCAGGCCTTGCCACCATCACCTCCTCCGGGTCTCTTGCCTTGGTGGCGTAAGTCCCCACCTTGTGGGCAGCAGGTAGAAGAAGCAGCTCCCTCAACCTTGTAGCCCTTTCTGGGATATTCTTGGGTCCTACACTGTCCCCCTTGGGCCACAGTCCCCTGGTTCCCAGTGGGCTGTGTGCCTTTCTCTTCTTGGATGATCTCCCTCGCCTCTACTGTGAGAAAAGTGGAAGACCGAACATATGGGTACGGACCCCCCCCCCCCCCCCCCCCCCCGCCCTGTGGTCCCAGACCTCAAGGCCAAGGCCTGATTTTTTTTTTAACTGAAGATTTCCTCCTTGGCTCGCAGTAGAAGCCTCCTGCTATGGTCTCTGGTGGCCTTTCCTTGGCACACGTTTCTTTCTTTTCTCATGAGACCCCTAGCTTTGTTGGGTTAGGAGCCAGCGAGGACCTTGCTAACTTTGCCTCTTATAATAAGACCCATCTCTGACAGTTCCCCGGAGCCCTGAGGTGCCCTGGGAACCAGAACTCACGAGTTTCCATTACACGGCTCATCCCCAGCTCTATCCACATCACTGTTATTGAACATGTGCGTCCTCTGGTTGCCTGTAGAAGAAAATGCAGTCATGACCCGGTGGCCAGCCTACTTGGCACACCGAAGCATAGCGCACCAAGCTCCCTGAATTCTGAAGTTGTGCGAGTAGCAGGTAGCTGGCCTGTGGGTGAGTCTGCACCCTCTGCATCTCCTTTAATGCTCTTCTTCCACATAGGGTGTATTCACACCTGGTGGTGTGAGCATTTCGGTGTCCAGTCCGAGGTAATGTGCTAACCTATCACAGTTAGAGGTTTCTACTATGTAAGTGGTTGTTCACGTGCCTTAAAGCAGACGCTATTCCCTGACTGTCTCTGGAGTGGTTTATCTCCAAGCCCTTTACCGACCCACACACATTGCTATTCTATCAGGGGATGCTGGGGTCACAGCGGCAGTCACCCACTGTCCTTTCGCTGGGTGACGTGCCCTCCAGGATGACAGAGCCCAACCTCCCTGTGCTGGCTTTATGTCAATTTGACACAAGCTACAGTCATTCTGGAAGAAGGAACCTCAGTTGAGAAAATTCCCTCACCAGATTTGCCTGTGGGCAACTTAGTGGTACATTTTCTTGATTGATGAAGGATGCAGAAGAGCCCAGCTTGCTGTGAGCGGTGCCGCCCTGGGCTGGTGGTCCTGAGCGCTGGTAGAAGGCAGCTGAGTAAGCCACTAAGCAGCACCCTCCAGGGCCTCTGCATCAGTTCTTGCCTTGGGGTTTCGGAGCTGTATCAGTTCCTGTCCCAACATCCCTCAGTGATGAATTGTGCTGTGGAAGTGTAAGCCGAAATAAACCCCTTCCTCCGCAAGTCGTGTCTGCTGTGGTCTTTTATCATAGCAATAGAAGCCCTAACTAAGAGAGCCTCATTCCAGATAGTTCCATAGAGAGAGACTTTGTGGGTTTCACCTTGCAGACCTTGCTGGGGACAGTAGCCGTCTCTCTGCTCCCTAAGCTGGTGTGTCAACAAAGGGCACGCCACCTACATCCATGGACTGGAAAGAAGATTGTAGCCCAAGGTGGGCAGCTGGGATCCACAGGTGAGGCGAGCCCCAGGACCACCTAGAAATGCTGTCCCTTGAGCTGAGTTGGAAGTGATAGTGGCAGGAGCGGCCCAAGAGTGAGTGAACCATGCAGAATGAAACAGGCCAAAGGAACCCGTCTGCGATGTGGCTTACTGCCCTGCGCCAGGTCTGCCAGGGTCCACCCTGGCCCTCTTGTTCTGTGTGTCTCATTGATACTTCCCCTTTCTGGGCCAGCTGGAGGTTACCTGGCTCCTGAGTCTTGCTGAAGGAGTTGTATTTGAATTAAGGAAGGTCTCAGAGGCCAGCAGAAAGTATGTCCACTAACTCTACAGGTACTAGTAAACACTCAACATGTTTTAGACCCTAGAATGTGCTGGGCCAGGGCAGAAAGTCAGAGGAAAATGCCCATGTGGTTCTTTCCCCTCCCCCCACCTCAGGGTGGGATACAACTTCCCATAGGAATAAAAATTCCTTCTCACTGCCCTTTAGGGGTGTTCTTCAAAACCTGTTACTTTGTATATAATTGGATATCCCTGTATACAGTATCAAGACTATACTGTGGATAGACAGATACATTTTGATCTAGACCTCAGTAAAGCTAAAGGATATAAAGTTACAATGTAGAATAGCATTGTGTCTACAACACACACACACACACATACACACACACACACCTTTCCCCCCCTTGCCCTCATGTTTCTGCAAACTCATATTTACACAGGGGCATTCTATGGGGCAGTACTCATCAGGGCTCCTGTATGCTGTCCTGATAGGAGTTGTCCCTCCCCTTCAGCTCCATATGAAGGCCAATCTGGTTGGTTAGGATTATGGTCTGCTTGAGAAGGGCCACAGACAACCCAGCAAACAAGAACAGCATTACTTATGACCAAGGTAGCCATCTAGGGCTAGGTCTGGGCTCTGTGATGCAGGGAATTGTTTCTTTCTATTGTTTGGTTCTCAGGGTGACCACCTGTCAATGCTAGTTATCACCTTAATGGTATCTAGAGTCACTTAGGAGACAAACCCTGGGGTGTGTCTGGGAGGGAGTTTTTAGTCTGGGTTAACTGGGATCGGAGTAGCTGGCTGGAGTGTGGGCAATACCATCCCACGGGTTGGGATCCTACACAGAGGAAGTAAGCTGAGCACCAGGATTCATCTCGGAGTCTCCACTTCCTGACTGAACGCAATGTGGCCAGCTCCTGCCGCCATGCCTTCTCACCGTGGTGAACTATGAGCCCAAATAAACTTCCTTCAGTGGCCTTTGTCAGGTATTCTCTCATAGCGCTGAGAGAGGAGCTCATCTATCTCAAGAAGGAGGGTCTCTTTAGGGCTACTTTCCGGAAGTCTCACCCACCACCTTTCAGAGTCTATAACTTGGTCATCTAGGGAGACTGGGTCTTGTTGCCATAGACGATGAAAGAATGGATGGGGTGGGGAACATGAGCGGCCCATCATGCCACAAGACTAGGTGACCTGGTGGGGTCCACAGGACAGAATGGGGAAGCAATCTCGTGGAGTCATGTCTTGAGACAGAGAGCCTTAGCCCTCTGAGAACATGTGTCTTGTTGGGCTGTCTCTCCAAGATCCAGCCTGCTTCAGATCTGAAAGCTGTGCGCGTGAGTGGCCGTGGTTCCCTCTCACCATGCCCCTTAGTCTGACTGGCTAGCTTTTGATTCAAACCAGGCAGTAGCATCGTTTTTTCGTTTCTTTTCTTTTTTTCTTTTTTTTTTTTCAATCCAGCTGTTCTTGTTGGGAGGACAGGTTTTAACAGACCCAGTCAGTGCCTTTTGAGCCTGGGGTTTTGTGTAAGAGGTCAGTCAGCTTGGTGGCCTCGTTTCTAAGCCCCGGGTTCTTATCCCAGCATGCCTGAGCACACACAGCCACTTGTCTTCATCCCTTGGATGAGTTGACTGTATTTACTAGAAGAGTCACAAATCAATGTCATCCCAGGGTTGAGACAGGTGACAAAGACAGGTGGGCCAGAGGGATGATAAGCCTCCAGTTCTATTCAGCCAACCTATGTGGGGAGCTTTTTATCACTAACCATAGAAGACCTCAGTGGAGTACCACACTTAAATATGGGCACGGGACTTGGTACCACAGAGGCACTGAAAACAGATGTGTGGAAAGAAAACTCAGCAGGCAGGTGTCAATAGGAGTTGGTACTGTATCAGCAGGTAGCCACTGTGACTGTGCCCCAGCACGAAGTATTCTACAGGGACACAAAGAATCGCTCAGGCTAGCCCACAGAGCTGTGTCCTTGCATCCACAGTCAGCCATGGCCTGTCCTCCCCCGCTGTAACTTGAAATTGACTGTAGTGGGAAGATTTACACTGTGGAAATAGAATCAGGTCAGAGCCTGAGGCAGGCTGCAGCCCTCACCTACTGGATTCAGAAGTTCGTTATTAAATATGAACAAAGGCTGTGAGAATAATAGGTGGTGATAACTCAGGACCATAGTACATACCCCACCCTAGCCTGGAATGTGTGCAGTACAACAGACGGAATTCTGGCATACGGGACAAGTCTCTTTTCTCTCTCTCTGACTGGTAGAGCTAAGGGAAGTGAGCAAGGAAATGGGCTCCCTGCTTTTCCCTCTCCCCTCCCGTTGGTCCTTTCTCTGTTTTGTTTGGTGGACAGGACTTCCTTTAAGTGGTAACTGGTACATAGAGTCTGCAGGGCTGTATGGGAGCCCAGGCTAACAGTCCAGTGGACGGTCAGTCCTGTCTACCCGTGGCTCCAGTTCCTGGGCCAGGGTTCAACTCTCTCAGGATGTAGAACTCACAAACAACCACCAGGGTGCAGTATTTCCTGCCACATGTTCTTTTCAGGAATGGTTGACCCCTGGGGTGACCAGAGCCTAACCCTTGGTGCCTCTGACCTTTTCTAGGAACCCCGGGGGCATTTGAACCTAGCACAGAAAGAACTTTATAATGTTTCTGTTCTTCCTTCCCTGTGAGGTAGTTTCCAGGCTGCCTGGGCCCCCAAGGGATGTTTTTCAGAGGTATCTATGCCCTGGGGATGTTCTTCAGAGGTACTTATGCCCTGGGTGCTTATTGAGAAAGCAGCTCCAGAATCCCGGGCAACAGTTGAGAAGGCAAAGCTCCCCAAGCTTGTGGAAATGTAAGAGGACAAAATGATGGATGGCTGTCGTAGTCAGGGTGACTATTGCTGTGATGAAACAGCATGACCAAAGCAACTTGGAGAGGAAAGGGTTTATTCAGCTTGTTTCCATAGAAGGGTGCTGCTTACCGACTTAATCTTCTTGATTTGCGTAGTCTGCTTTCTTACAGAACCCAAGACTACTGGCCCAGGAGTGGCACCACCCACAGCTGGGTTCTCCTCCATCAATCACTAATTAAGAAATGTCCCGCGGTGTGTGGTGGTAGAGCACACCTCTAATACCAATACTCGGGAGGCAGAGGCAGGTGGATCTCTGTGAGTTCGAGGCCAACCTGGTCTATAAAGATCCAGGACAGCTAGGACTGTTCCACAGAGAAACCCTGACAAAAACAAAAAGAAAAACAAAAACAAAAAAACCGAAGTCCTACAGGCTTGCCTACAATCTGATCTTAGAGAGGCATTTCTCAACTGAAGCTCCCTCTTCTCTGACGACTCTAACTTGTGTCAAGTTGACTTAAAACTAGCCAGTACAGGGACTCTGGCCAGCTGGACTAAATATACCCATCTAAATGTGTCTGACAGGCACATGGGGGTGGGGTTGGGGGGGGCAGAGTGGCCACTGTTAGATCTCAAAGAAACCTGGCTCCAATAGCTAACTAAGGTGCTATATTTAACTTATCAAAGTAGCTTGGCGGTCAGTCTCTTTCCACATCTCAAGTACCTGTTACAGAGTCTCGGCTCTTCTCAGCACTCAAGCCCACCCCTGCTCCCTACCCTAAATCTCTTCATCCCCTGAGTTTTGCTTCCTTTCCCCCAGCTTCTGATCCTTATATGACCCAGCCATTTTGGCCATGTGCTGTATTGGTTCTCTTTGCCCTCTTGACCTCTTGGTTTTTCTCCCTCTCCTGGTCCCCTCTCTTGCCCCTCTCTCTTTTTTTTTCCTCTCTCACTGTCTCTCACCTCCTCTCTTATGGCCTGATCTATTCTGCTGGTCATGTTCAGTCTGGACCCCTTCAGATACCTCTGACTGTTCCCTCCCTCATATCTACAATAAAAACCTTCTCTTCAACCATACCTGGGAGCAGCCAATGTCCTCATTCTCCCTCAGCTACCGTGTCCCAGCTTTTCAAGGGAAGTTTGGGAATTTGTTTGTAAGGAATCTTCAAGATACACAGGAAGCTGCAAAGCCCAATGTCAGTCACACCAGGAGCAGCTCCTGTCCTGTTTTCTGTCCTGAGAAGCCACTGTGAGCATACTGGATGGTTTGGCTGAGTATCCAAGGAGTCTGGGCAGTGCTCGTAGGGTCTCAGGCCCTGCTGAGACCACATTTTACCTGTAACTATTCTTTCTTCCAAACATCAACAAAGAGAGGGGTCTTGGCCAGGGCCTGAGGCTAGCCCTCAGCCAACCCACCACCTCCAGAGCATGGGACATGCTAGCACTTTTACGATCTGGCGGGGTGGTAGAAGCAATTTGCGAAGTGAGTACAGTGCTTGCCTGAAATAGGCTCAACCACAGGGAGGAACCATCTCTCCACCATGTTTATTTCACAAATTGCCAAGAAGCCATAAATCCTCTGGGAGGTGCAGTGCTCACACCCATCGTGGCAAGGCCAGGAAAATGCTCAGCATCGTTCTCTGGAATGCCTGGACCATGAGGGGCTTCGGCTGTCCTGGGAGAGCTGCCACTTGCTCCTTGGGAAGATTCTGATGTTAGGGCTTTGCAGGGATCAGAGGGCCAAGGAGTGCCACCGAGATCACACCATCCAACAGACCTCACTCAAGAGGTTTACTGGTGTGTGTGTGTGTGTGTGTGTGTGTGTGTGTGTGTGTGTGTAAGGCTGCCTTTGAGTAGGGATAAGAGAGGGAGGGAGAGAGAGACATACAGAAAAAGAGAAAAAGGGTCATGATAGTAAGAGCTTTTTAATGGGTATGTTTTGAAGTCTAGAGAGGGAAAGAAATCTGAAACATTTTTCATTTTTATATATTTACATTTAAAGCAAGCTCCAGGTAGAGTTTGTCTGTGCCCCGTCATCTTCTGCTAGGAGTTGGGGGTCTTTGTCATACTGTCATAGTAAGTTTTTTCCACTAAACTTTTTTTTTTTGAGGCAGGGTTTCTCTGTAGCTTTGGTGCCTGTTCTGGAACTAGTTCTGTAGACCAGGCTGGCCTTGAACTCACAGTGATCTGATTACCTCTGCCTCCGGAGTGCTGGAATTAAAGGCATGCGCCACCGCCACCCAGCCCATGAAACACTCACTTTAAATATTCCCCAGATCTCTAAAAAGTTTTGAGAACCATTATTTATTGAGTATATCTAAACTAAACAAACTTTGCTTGCTTTTAGATACTTGTTTTAGGCTTAGCTTTGGAAGCATATATAGGAGGCTAAATAAATCTTATTCCTGTACTTAATAACATTAGTACTTAGCATGGCTACAAGTACAATTCTGAACACATTAAAGACTTTGATTATTTATCAGGTGACTGAGTGTTAACTTGCTGTCTTAATTATCTTCAACAGTTTACAATAAGTTAATAGTTTACAGTAAGACTAGGATCTTAGAGCTCTACAGAGGCAGAGAAACCCTGCCTCAAAAAAAAAAGTTTAATGTTAAATTTGAGCCTTAAATTTTTGAGTTGAAGATCCATTAACATCAAAATAAACCATCAGTTCAGTACAAAGAGACTGAAACTTTACTGATCTTATGTAGTGTACTTGTTAGGAATTTTTCCCAATGTGAGCTCTCTGCCAATGTAAAAATCCCAATCAAGCCAAATTAAGAAATATCCAGGTTTAATGGGATTCTTGCTCTCTTGGGTGGCCCTGAAGGGGAACCGGGAGGCCACGAACACAACCACTGGCACTGTGTTCCTCTTCTGGGAACTCACTTAAATACCCTGTGGGACATAGCATGCTGGGATTTGGAGTCCAGACCAATACAACTCTCAGGCCTGGGGGCTGGGATAGATGCGAGGGGCTGGTGGCTATACTCCCAACTTAACATTCCAGACTCTTTGGATATAGGGATGACAGGAAATTGAAGTGATAATTGTGACCAACAATTTAGGCTCTCTAGGAAAAAGGGGCATTGACTCAAGTCTGGCTACTTCCTGCGGGTATATGGTGATGTGGGGAAGGGGACAGCTAGGTGTTGGTGGGTCCACGCTTAGCGTGAAGTGTGGCTGGAAATGTACTGTCATCCCGGAGATATCAGGCATCTGTTCCTTGGGGGAGGTGAGAAAGCAGGTGTCTAGGAAGAAAATATTGTTATTACCAAAGATGAATGTGCCAGGCTGAGGAGCAGGTAGGCCCTTCATTGTGGCATCCTGGAAAACCGGAGGGTGAAGGGTCCTGTCAGCTGGACAGAACAAGTGTCCTGAGTAGGTGCCCTCTTGAGCCTGGAGAGATGGTACAAACATGGGTGTCCCAGGAGCTTGGCAGCTTAGGGGGTGGTGAGAATTACCGTGTGAGGTCCTGTCCATCGAGGTTTGAGAGACCTAGGAGTTAACTGTTTGAGGAGTACTCTGTCCCCTGGTAGAGCGGGGCAGGTTTAAGGGTATTAGTGTCCATTGCTGTGGTGTTAGGGAGACAACCGTCAGTATGTGAATGGAGAAGGGACCTTAAAAGGGAGAGGTATGCTAGATACCCCACCAGTGGAGAAGTTTGGACTGGGAGGTGATGGTTAAGGAGAAGGGGCCTGCCATAAAGCAGCTCAAAAGGGCTCAGGCCCATAGGGGAATCTGAGGTGGCCCTGAGGCAAGTAAAGGCAGTAGGGATAAGGGAGGGCCAAGATAACCTGAGTTCAATGGAGAGCTTGTTTAGTTGTTGTTTGATGAGTCCATTGGCCCTCTCCACCTTTCCTGAGGATTGTGGATGGTAGGGGGTATGGAATTTCCAGGAGCATTGAGAGCTTCTGACATGAACTCCGTGACCCTGAGCCACCACATCTGCTGTTTCCCTGGAAACCAGGAATGCTTCTATCCCTCCTGTAAAAGTGTCCACAAGTGTTAAGAGATAAGGGAGTTTTTCATGAGTAGGCATATGAGTGAAATCAACCTGCCAATCTTAGCCCGGTTGGTGTCCATGAGGCTAGTGTAGAGACTGACATATGTGGAGAGACCCTTGTGGGTTGGCCTGGGCACACGTCTGGCAGGAGGAGTGAACCTGTAAAATATGATCTTGGAGATGGGTGGGGTCAAAAAGGGGCTCTAAGAAGCAGAACAAAGCTTTGGGGAAGTGGCTAAGGATATCTCGATCCAGTAAAGGTGCCGGGCAAGCAGGTATCACTAAAAAAGAATGAGAGAAAAATTGTCCTGCAAGAATGCAGGCCAGTGGCAAAGTTTTAAGTGGGGAGGAATGTGTTCTGTCTACCCCCATAACTGAAATTGGTGGGGGAAACTTAAGGCCCAAGTGAGTAAAAGTAATGGACTTACCTGCTACCTGCAGCTTTACCCTAGGCTCAGATAGGGTTACATGATAAACCAAGTCTGGGCAGCGTCAATCCTCTGCAAGGCTGAGACGTTTGAAGACTGGCACAGTTTCACTTACCAATGTTGGTGAAGCTGGACCTACGAGCATGGCATAGAGGACAAGCCCGCACGGGGTCATTGTGATTTCCAGTGTCCAGGTTGCTGGCAGATAGGGCATAACCTCGAAGGAGGCATAGTGCAATATCATGACACATGACCATTTAGGCCACACTTGAAACAGCTTGTCTGAGAGGTTGACTTAGGCTGGGCTCCACCAGGATAGAGCCTTGTGGTTGGCTTCCCTTGTCCCTATTCCTGTGACCATAGTGCAGCTGCTAAGACCTGGGCCTGTAGATTGTTGTAACTTTGTCTGTCGGGAAGACTCAGCTTCTTGAGCATTAAAACTTTAAAGGCCATTTTCACCGATTCTTGTATAGGAGTTTGGGGGACCCTCCTCAACCTTTCTTAACTTTTTCCTAATATCTGGTGCTGACTGAGAAATAAAATTGGTAAGCAGAAGGATTAGTAGAAAAGGAACCTAGCCACTTTTCTATCTGAGAGAGATCTGGAAGAGAAAAGGGAACATGAACTTTCATAAGGCCATTGACTCCCATCACCTCCTGGAGAGGACAGAGAAGGGCAGAGCTATGGTGGGATCTGGTATGGGAGGAGACTGGAGGGACTAGCCCAGTGCACAGAGGGGGCCCAAGGGTGGGGAGATGAGGTAGGAGGGGAGGAGGAGAGGAAGGTGAGTAAGGTGGAAATTGATCTTGAACCTCTGGATTGGGAAGGAAGGGGGTAGATGGGGAAGGAGAGGAATGTGGAGAACGTTGCTCCACAGGAGGGGCTTGTGTAGTATGGGCTTGAGGGAGTGGGAGAGGGGCCAGTGCCTCTGGCTGCATGGTGCTGCGAGACACTGGCTACTAAGGAAAGGGCAGGAGTGCAGAGCCCAAAAATCATGGACATATGTAAGCTCTGTCCATTTGTCTTCATGGCGACAAAAATTTTCTAGGTCCCAGAGGATGGTAAGCTCAAGGCTTCCTTCTGATGGCCATCACATCCCATTGTCAAGATTGTATTGAGGCCAAATCTTGGTGCATAGGGAAATTAGCTGTCCAGGACAGATTGTGTCAGACAAACCCGATTTATAAAGATTTTGTTAGAGGTATCCCAGGGGAGACAGTGGATCTGACTTTGAACTGTAAGAGCCCATTTTAAAGTCTATGCCCAACCAAAGGGCCTAAGTCTATTACAGCTCTTAGGCCTAACGGGGTTGTGGGAGATTGAAGGCTAGGCATCCTTGGAGCAAACAAAGTCCACCTAAGCTAGGCACGGTCTTGCCAGTCTAGTCACTGCTGAGATCACACTCTTGGCATGAGTTCATGTCTTCAACAAGAGTCAAATAATCAACAAAAATAAGTATGAATGGGTCCCCCCAAAACCCTATAGCATCGACAAGGAAAAGGGACTCACCAAGACACAGCCATTATAGCCCAGGAGCTGGTTTTAGTGTGGTGTGGAGAGCTCAGATTGTAGACTAGGGGGCTTTCGAGGCCACACGGAAAGACCACCCTATCTCGGTGGAACCTCCAGATATTAGGAATTTTCTCTAATGCAAGCTCTCTGCCGACGCAAAAATCTCAATCAAGCCAAATCTAACAAGCCAAATTAAGAACTATCCAAGTTTAATGGGAGTTCTGTGCTCTTGGGTGGCCCCAAGGGGGAACCAGGAGGCCACGAGTGCGACCATGGGTCGGGGGTTAGAACCTGGCATGCTGGGATTTGGAGTCCAGACCAAAGCAACTCCCAGGTCAGGGAGCCTGGGACGGATGCTAGGGGCTGGGGACTATGCCCCCAACTTAACAGTACTATTATAGAATATCATATTTTTTGTATGACTCAGTTTATCCAAATAGATAAAGCTTAACAAAGTTACCAAGACAAAGAAGCTTATCTAAATTTTCTAGAAGCTTGGTGTTGAACAATTAGCAAAGACATATGTAGTTACACATCCATCTTAAATCAGTTTTTGTTAGTGGGACAGTGGTGGGGCATGCCCTTAATCCCAGCACTCAGGAGGCAGAGACAGGAGGATCTCTGTAAATTCAAGGCCATCCTGGTGTACAGAGTAAGTTCCAGGACAGCCAGGGCTGCACAGAGAAACCCTGTCTTCTTGAAAAACAAACAAACAAACAAACAAAAACAAAAAAAATCAGCTTTTGTTAATCTGAGTAGACTTTTGTAACCTTAAATTTTTATCATTATATACAGTATGTTCTAAACCAGAGCTGAATCATATATATAGTATGTTGTAGCAAATATAACCTTAAATTTTCATCATACAAAAACCCCATTCTAATCCAAAATATTTTGGAGACTTGTTGCTTCCTTAATTAAAAGGAAATACAAAGATAAGCAGAGAGCTCATTAGGACTAAGAAGTGTGCAACTTGTGACAATAGAGGAAACGAGTCACACTGGGTTGCTTGTGATGACGTGGCTGCTGGTGCCGGATCACTGAGGGCAGGCTGGGGAGCACCTAGTTCTGGAATGTGGGTTTACCAACACCTGATTTACCCTGCACCTTCTTTTCTGAGACAGGGTCTTATTGGCCTGGAACTCACCAAATACGTGAGGCAGACTGGCTAGCAACCTCCGGTCGCCACCTGCGCAGTGCTGGAATTACAAGCATGCACGACGGTGTCTAGTTTTTGGTGTTTTATTTTGTTTTACATGGATATTGGGGATCAAACTCTGGGGCTTGTGCTGGAATTACAAGCACGTGCCACTGCACCTGGCCTCTTTTTTTTTTCCTTTTACATGAAATTTGGGGACCAGACTCAGAGGCTTATGCAGGGGTACTCTGCTGACTGAGTCCTCCCTCAGCCCTTTTGCTTTATGTTCTTGGAAAAACTAAATATCGGGGACACAAACAAAGCATCTAACAATGTCCTAGAAATGTCTTGGGGGCTTGTGACCATCTGGCACCCAGAGCTGTGTTCTGCCTCGGACAGAGGCTATTGCTTGCTATCACCTCTGAGTGAAGAGTCCAAGAATAAGAAAATAGAAATGTAGATTCTAGAAAGAGGAATGAATGTAGAAATAAAGAAATATAAAGTTGTAAGCCTAGAAGAATGAGAGCAGACTGTCAGCAGCTTTCTCAGTAGCTCAAGGATTAACTATTAACAGTGGGCTACTCCGCTTTACAACCCATAGCTCTATTCACAGGGCCAAAGCATCTCTCTGCAAACTGAGAGCTAGCCTACGGGTATGCACTGAGTCAACATTTAGGAAATAGATATATGACATCTGGGTTATGCATTATCCCTGCATGTAAAACTGGCAGCATCAAAGGGGAAAGCAAGGGGCTTCAGTAAACCACCTGGAAGTACCAAGGAAGACAATAAATTAAATGCAAACACTAGTTTAACTGAAAAACTCTGTTAATGGAAATTAAGCAAGGCAATCTGTATCTGAGATTTACCTTGAGATTGTAAAAACTCCTTTGTTCAGAACTAATGCTTGGTGCTCCTACTATAAAAAGATGAGTTCAGAAACTGGCCTCTGACACAGCCTAATAAAATCCATCTCTGGCTGTGGTCTCAGCTAGCTGACAAGCTCTTCGTGCTCCCATGGAGATCTTTTATTCTATTCTATTTTATTTTCCTGGATTCTAGTTTCTGGAATAAAGTTTGCTTCTGAAGGTTTATTAGACTTTGGTGGTCTGTCCCCATCTATGCGTGACCCACCCCCTGGACCCAACATTCAGATGTCAAATATACAGTTGCATGCTGACTGGCCCCTGTTGGTCCTTCACACCATCACTGCCCAGAGTGACCGCAGCTGAGCACCCAGGCTCCTGTGCACCTGTTCCTTGTCAGGTCCAAAGAAGACTCCATTTCCCCAAATTCCAAAAGCCAGAAGGGTCAAATTTTGGCGTTCACTAGCATATCAAAGTTCATGCTGGCCTCCAGGCTCCCTCAGTATCACAAGAACCCGTCACACATTTCAAACTCCTTACCTTGTCCCTACCCTAAACTTCCCTCCAGCTCATGGGCTTCTCTTCCTTCAGTGACTCGTTCTCCATAGAACTCTGCTATGTGTCCTCCACTCCCCCCTCCATGTTCCTGCTTCTCTCATGGCCAGGTCCAGTCTGCTGGCCATGTTCAGTCTTTCTCTCTCTGCTCTGGATTCTCCCAGAGCCACACGTGGAGCTTGGCAGGAGACCCTCCCTCCAACACCTTCCTGCTAGAGGACTTCTACCCAGATGGGGTGGTATCCACCCTTCTGCCCTGGAAAGCTGACCAGCAGTGGGAGCCCAGCCTGGTTTGAAGGAAAGTCTCAGGATCTTGAGGACGGGGAAGGCCAGTCTGCCACAGTTCTTGTTTGAGCTTGTGCAGGGGAAGAGTCATGGCCTGGAGAAAATCCCCCACCCCAGAGAAGGGGATCAACAGTGACCCCTGTTTGTACTGTGGTCTCCTTCATAGTGTGCTAGTGTAAGGTCCAATGGAAACTCCAATTCCGCAAGTTCAAATGCAGTTCAAATGTCCAGAAATGTATTCAACTTGGAGTATAGGAGGATTTCTGGTGGGTAAAAGCCAGCATTCCTAGGGGAACTTGTGAAACTGCTTCCCACTTCCCATTTCCCTAACTCTGGCAAAAGGGATGGGTGGTTCTCCCAGTAACATAAGTGTGCCTCTGCTGCCTATCAGCTTATCAAAGTCCATTCCAGCCTCAGGCTCCCTCTGCCACTACTCACAAATACTTCAAAGCCCTTCTCCAGCTCCTAGACTCCCCTTCTTCCAGAAACCCATTCTTATTACCTTCCAGATTTCCCCCTCTTTCTTCTCTCTACTCTCTCCATGACAGCTTTGGCAGTTTGGAATAAACCTTGCCCTTTTCTACCCCATGGGGCTGCTATTTTGTTTTACCATGCCCCTTGCATATACCAGGAGAGTCAAAATACTCAGAGAAATTTCTAAGGCTGCTGTGAAGTTGGCAGCCTGGTGTGGGTGGAGTAAGGAGGAATGAGGTGTAGGGGTGGGGTGGGATGGAGGTTGGATAGGGTAGGGGTAGACCACAATTCTATTTGGTGGTGGGAGACATGAGGAGAACAGCCTGTGTGACCTGTGTCATCAGGACCCTTGCCCTTGAGTCCCTGCTGTGAGCTATGCTCTCCAGCACTCGGACACAGCCTTGACCTGAGCGGAGTGCCGTGCTGGGGTCAACAACAACTCCTACAATGCTGACCAGCCACCAGGCCCAGACTCCAGCCACCACCCCTATCCAAAGTCCAGGAGAATATGCTGTCCTCTTGCCTCAGGACAACTTTGAAACTGCCCGTGTGAGCCTGGTCCAGCCACCGCCCCCAGGGCTGTATTAACCAGGTGTTCCTCCTTCACACACCACTGGGGCTGGGACTCAAAGAGACTTGGACCACGTTCCTGCTTCCTTCTCTCCACTCAGTCTGTCACTCTGTCTAGTGAACACAGCCTGGCTTCAGTTTGTTGGGACAGGTTACATCTGGAAGGACTAGTAGTTCTCTCCCCTGTCTCAGGATCCCATAGTGTCGCAGAGAAGCCTCAAGCTGGTGGGGCCAACCAGTCCTCAAGGCATAGACTGAGACCTGTGGCTAGTCAGAGTCCCTGCCACCTCCTCTGGAATGTTCCACTTCAAAGCAACTTTCCAGTCAGAAGTGGGGGCCTCTCCCCTTCCTGTTTGCTTCCTGTATCCCAAGTCCCTCTAAGCCAGGACTGGGTCTTAGGTATTTCTGAGTCCCCAGCAATTTTTTTGTTTGCAGTAGGGGCTCAGTAAACGTACCTGAGAGACAAGCTGGCCGCAAGTCAGAAAGCTGGACAGTTCCATGTGAGTAAGAATCCAAGGGTCCAGTTGTGAATTCCAGCACCCAGCACCCTGTCCCTTCCTATGTGCTGAGTGTTAAGTTGGGAGCATAGACCCCACTCCCTCACATCTATCCTAGCCCCCGGGCCTAAGGGTTGTATTGGTCTGGACTCCAAATCCCAGTATGCCAGGGAGGGGTCAGGACCACTCCCACAGGGTATTTGAGTGAACTCTCAAAAGAGGAACACATGGTCTCTTTCCACTCCCGCCAGTGGTCGCATTCACGACCTCCCAGTTCCCCCTCGGGACCACATGAGAGCGCAGGAATCCCATTAAACCTGGATATTTCTTAATTTAGCTTGTTTTGACTTGGCTTGATTGGGATTTTGTGTTGACAGAGAGCTCACGTTAGGAAAAATTCCTAACATCTGGAGGTCCCACCAGGTAGGGCGGTCTTTCCGCATAGCCCTAGGCCACGTGTTGAAAGCCCCCTAGTCTACAATCTGAGCTCTCCACACCCTGCTAAAACTGGCTCCTGGGCTACAGCAGCTGAGTCTTGGTGAGTCCCTTTTTCTTGTCGATGCTATAGGGTTTTGGGGGATCCATTCGTACTTATTTTTGTCCATTATCAAACTCTTGTTGAAGCCACAAGCTCATGCCAAGAGTTTGATCTCAGCACTGGCTAGACCAGCAAGACCAGGCTTGGCCGAGGTGGGATTTGTTTGCTTTGGGATGCCAAGCATTCAATTTCCACAACCCCCTTAGGCCTAAAAGTTATTTTAGCAGACACGATGTAATGGACTTAGGCAACTTGGTTGGGTATAGACTTTAAAATGGGCACTTGCAGTTCAAAGCCAGATCCGCTGTTTCCCGATGGATGCATCTTCCAAAATCTTTTTAAATTGAGACTCTCTGATACAATCTGTCCCAAATGGTTAATTTCCCCATGCACAAAGATTTGACCTCAGTGGTCCTCTGGGAACTAGAAAATTTTTGCCGCCATGAAGACAAATGGACAGAGCTTACATATGTCCATGGTTTTTGGGCTCTGCACTCCTGCCCTTTCCTTAGTAGCCAGTGTCTCGCAGCACCATGCAGCCAGAGGCACTGGCCCCTCTCCCACTCCCTCAAGCCCATACTACACAAGCCCCTCCTGTGGAGCAACGTTCTCCACATTCCTCTCCTTCCCCATCTACCCCCTTCCTTCCCAATCCAGAGGTTCAAGATCAATTTCCACCTTACCCACCTTCCTCTCCTCCTCCCCTCCTACCTCATCTCCCCACCCTTGGGCCCCCTCTGTGCACTGGGCTAGTCCCTCCAGTCTCCTCCCATACCAGATTCCACCATAGCTCTGCCCTTCTCTGTCCTCTCCAGGAGGTGATGGGAGTCAATGGCCTTATGAAAGTTCATGTTCCCTTTTCTCTTCCAGATCTCTCTCAGATAGAAAAGTGGCTAGGTTCCTTTTCTACTAATCCTTCTGCTTACCAATTTTATTTCTCAGTCAGCACCAGATATTAGGAAAAAGTTAAGAAAGGTTGAGGAGGGTCCCCCAAACTCCTATACAAGAATCGGTGAAAATGGCCTTTAAAGTTTTAATGCTCAAGAAGCTGAGTCTTCCCGACAGACAAAGTTACAACAATCTACAGGCCCAGGTCTTAGCAGCTGCACTATGGTCACAGGAATAGGGACAAGGGAAGCCAACCACAAGGCTCTATCCTGGTGGAGCCCAGCCTAAGTCAACCTCTCAGACAAGCTGTTTCAAGTGTGGCCTAAATGGTCATGTGTCATGATATTGCACTATGCCTCCTTCGAGGTTATGCCCTATCTGCCAGCAACCTGGACACTGGAAATCACAATGACCCCGTGCGGGCTTGTCCTCTATGCCATGCTCGTAGGTCCAGCTTCACCAGCATTGGTAAGTGAAACTGTGCCAGCCTTCGAACTTCTCAGACTTATAGAGGATTGATGCTACCCAGATTTGGTACGTCCCATACCCTATCCAAGCCTAGGGTAAAGTTGCAGGTAGTGGGTAAGTCCATTACTTTTATTCTCACTCGGGCCTTACATTCCCCTCACCAATTTTAGTTATGGGGGTAGACGGGACTCGTTCTTCCCCACTTAAAATTTTGCCACTGCCCTACATTCTTGCAGAACAATTTTTCTCTCATTCTTTCTTAGTGATACCTGCTTGCCCAGCACCTTTACTGGGTCAAGATATCCTTAGCCACTTCCCCAAAGCTTTGTTCTGCTTCTTAGAGCCCCTTTTTGACCCCACCCATCTCCAAGATCATATTTTACAGGTTCACTCCTCTTGCCAGACATGTGCCCAGGCCAACCCACAAGGGTCTCTCCACATATGTCAGTCTCTACACTAGCCTCATGGACACCAACTGGGCGAAGATTAGCAGGTTGATTTCACTCATATGCCTACTCATGAAAAAACTCCGTTATCTCTTAACACTTGTGGACACTTTTACAGGAGGGATAGAAGCGTTTCCGGTCTCCAGGGAAACAGCAGATGTGGTGGCTCAGGTACTCCTGGACCACATCATTCCTCAGTTTGGTGTCCCACGAACCATCCAGATGGACAATGGGCCAGCCTTCATTTCCAGGGTCATGGAGCTCATGTCAGAAGCTCTCAATGCTCCTGGAAATTCCACACCCCCTATCATCCACAATCCTCAGGAAAGGTGGAGAGGGCCAATGGACTCATCAAACAACAACTAACCAAGCTCTCCATTGAACTCAGGTTATCTTGGCCCTCCCTTCTCCCCCATTGCCTTTACTTGCCTCAGGGCCACCCCACATTCCCCTATGGGCCTGAGCCCTTTTGAGCTGCTTTATGGCAGGCCCCTTAACCATCACCTCCGAGTTCAAACTCCTCCACTGGCAGGGTACCTAGCCTACCTCTCCTTTTTAAGGTCCCTTCTCCATTCACATACTGACGGTTGTCTCTCTGCCCCCACACCAATGGACACTAATGCCCCTAAACCTGCCCCGCTCTCCCCAGGGGACAGAGTACTCCTCAAACAGTTAACTCCTAGGTCTCTCAAACCTCGATGGACAGGACCTCACATGGTAATTCTCACCACCACCTAGGCTGCCAAGCTCCTGGGACACCCATGTTTGTACCATCTCTCCAGGCTCAAGCGGGCACCTACTCAGAATGCTTGGTCTGTCCAGCAGACAGGACCCTCCCCCCTCCGGTTTTCCAGGATGCCACAATGAAGGGCCTACATGCTCCTCATCCTGGCAGACTCATTTTTGGTAATAACAATATTTTCTTCCTAGACACCTGCCTTCTCACCTCCCCCAAGGAGATGCCTGACATCTCCGGGATGACAGGACATGGGATGTCTTTCCAGCCACACCTCTCGCTGAGTGTGGACCCACCGACACCCAGCTCTCCCCTTCTCCATGTCGCCCTATACCCGCAGGAAGTAGCCAGACTTGAGTCAACACCCCTTTTCCTAGAGAGCCCAAATTGTTGGTCACAATTATTACTTTAATTTCCTGTCATTTCTATATCCAAGTCTGGAATGTTAAGTTGGGAGTGTAGACCCCAGCCCCTCGCTACTATCCTAGCCCCCAGCCTTGAGAGTTGTATTGGTCTGGACTCCAAATCCCAACATATGGTCAGGGCCACTCCCACAGGATATTTAAATGAACTCCCGAAGAGGAACATGTGGTCTCTTTCCTCTCTCACCGGTGGTCGCATTCGCGGCCTCCCATTTTTCCCCTCAGGGCCACCCAAGAGCGCAGAATCCCATTAAACCTGGATATTTTTAATTTGGCTTGTTTTGATTTGGCTTGATTGGGATTTTTGTGTTGGCAGAGAGCTCACATTAGGAAAAATTCCTAACACTTAGTAGGGTGTCACATCAATATTTGTCCCTCTTCTCCAACTGGAGCAGAAGTGGGGGCCATTTGGTACCAGCACCTCCTTTGATTCTTTGGACATCCAGAGGTTTTGAAACATATTGGTTCTTCCTGGGTTCACTCTGGGCATCTTCTGTCTGGGATGGACACAATGTCTGGGATGCGGGGGCAGCCCCTGCCATGTCAGCACAGACTCCTTGCTGGCTTCTTTGGACAGTAAACTTTTTGTCTAGTCCCAGGAGTTAGCAAGCTGAGACTGGAGAGACATACTTGTTCCAAGATGACCTCATCAGGGGCCTCATTTCGAGGAAGAATGATCTACCCATACAGCCGCCTGGTTCAGGGGATGGGGAACCAGGGTGGGCAAGTATGGGAAGACAGAATGCCCAGGGCCATCACAGCAATATGGAGACTCCTGGGTTAGTGATGAAGAAGGAAACGTGAGAGGCGGAGGTCACCCCAGAGAGCTAGGTTCAAGTTTCATAGCCCTGCTCTGCTGGCTTGCTGGGAGAACTGTCCACTTGGCAGCTGCCCCAGCTGGGCTGGCCAGGAAGCTGGGGTAGTGGGAGGTTCACTCCTGCCCCAGTTGTAGGCGGAGACTTTGAGCCAGCAGCAAGGGAGTGGGTGGCCTGTTCAGCTAGACCCAGATGCAGCTTGGGTAAGAAGGGAGGGGTGGTGTCCTGGCAGCCCCTTCACAGGCAGGGTTGGAAAAGGCTAGCTGGGACCTCCCTCTGCCTCTGGCTGAAGGGACCATGGAGTAGACGAGAAGACCGTGGGTAACTGGGGTTACAGGAGAGGGCTCCCGCATGGGAGGGTTCTGCAGAGTGCCTTCCCCGCTTATGTACCCTTCTACCCTGTTGCAGCCTTCAAAGAAGGCCGTGTGTCTGAGATCTCAGGCCTGTGACTGAGCTCTTATTCCACGTGTCCCCTGCCCTGATCCTTGGGAAGCTGAGGGCGGGAGCTGCAGGGGCCAGAGGGCAGGTTCATGAAACAGCTGTTCTGAAGCAGGAGGAGCAGTCTGGGGGCCTGGCCGCCCCATCCCCCAACCCTGCTGTGACTGGCTGGGAGGGAAGGGGCACGTGGCAGATCCCCAGGCCAGCGGTATCGGCACTGGGCAGAGTCTGGAGAGGAAGGAGGTGCTTCTGGCAGGTGTGTGGTGCCTGGTGCAGTATCTTAAGAAGGAGGCACTACCTGGTCCTGCAGAACCTCGACTGGGTCCATATTCTGCTGACTTGCTCTTGCTAGGTCCCTCTCCGGAGCTTCTGGAGAACTAAGGACATTCAAGACTAAGGTACGTATAGACTCCCACCAAGGGGAATGCCTTGTCTCATCCACGGAAGCCACAGAGACTGGCAGCTGTCACTGTAGGGATGGGAATGACCTGAGAGACTGTAAGCCAAGGACAACTCCTGCCTGCAAGTCCACCCACTCTCCACTCCCAAGGCCTCTCAGCATAGACTCCGGGCCCTACCCTTGGAGTGGGGTGTTGAGTGGGCGGCTTGGCTCTGACCTCTGCCCTCAGAGGTCTGCTCTGTCTCCTGCTCTGTCCAGCGAGGGCTCAGAAGTGCAAACAGGTGGAATATGGGGCCACAGTGGGTCCAAGTCCCCAGACTGGGGTGGCGGTGGTGGGGAATCAGGGGAACATTTGGCGTTTGGATCACAGTGCCCTTTGCTCAGTGCGGCTGATCAGAGGCCTGTGACCTTGGCCACCCTAGGAAGCCTGTCCCGCAGCCTCAGTCTCTTTCTCTGAACTAGAGGTAAGAGTCGCCGGCCTCAGGCCGTTCTGTGGCAGTGAGCTGTCGTCTACATCTGATGGGGGAAGTTAGCTGACCTCGTGGTAACAGGCACAGTTCTAAGGACCCAGCACTCTGGGTCATAACCAAAGCCTTTGGTTTTCCTGCTGATCCCAGGAAAGAGCACAGGAAACCCCTTGGAGACATCCTACCTTCCCTGTGCTGGGCGGGATCCACTCCTTGGGAGACACCCTGGGTACCACCATTCCTGGTACACTTTTATCACTACATGTTGGTGGATAGGGAGATGGGGGGTCCTGGAGGAGGGTCTCCTGATGAGCCCTTAAGGGTAGCTGGAAGAACTGTGGATGGGACAGAGAGAAGTGAGGTCTCTTAAGCCAATGTCTGAGCCCCATCTGAAATCCAGATTCCTGGAGGGGAGTGTGTGTCTAGACACCACAGCCTCCATTGGCTTCTGCTGGGAGCCACTGAAGGAGCAATAGCTTATGTGGGGTTGAGTGGGGACTGTCCTGGGGGATCGTACTAGGGCCCTGTCTGGGTCTACTGCCAGCTCCTGTTTAGGGCTATTGCCCCTTGCCTCCTCCACATGGCCACCCACCTCGGCCTGGCTCTCCCTGTGTGCAGGTGATCTCACACATTCCTATCAACGCAGTCACGGCTCCTCTGGGCCTGCAGTCTTTCTTCCCAAGTCTAGTCCAGCAGCCCTAGGGCCCTTCTCTAGCTCAGACCAGGACAGGGCCCTCAACACTTGTAGGAAACTCAGACTCGCCAGGCCCTGGGTGTTCTCACCTCTGTATCATGCTGTCCGGGTGCCCAGTGCTCCTGTGAGGACATCAGTGCCCCTCTGAGGCACTTTCTTATGCCTAGCCCACACAATGTAAAGGAATATTCCATATCAGTCCTCACGTGCCTGTCCTCTCTGGATACTGCTCTTCCTTACGCTTCATTTGGGCTATCTGCCACTTCTCTGACACACCCTACCCAGAGCTGTCTCCCCCGAGCCCAGTTAGAGCTTGCTGGGTATCCATCCAGCCTTGAGACATCAATGCTGAATGGGTGAGTGGATGAATGAGTGAGTGAATGGGTGAGTGAGTGAGTGAGTGAATGGGTGAGTGAGTGAATGGGTGAGTGAGTGAATGGGTGAGTGAGTGGATGAGTGAGTGAGTGGGTGAGTGAATGGGTGAGTGGATGAGTGAGTGAATGGGTGAGTGAGTGAGTGGATGAGTGGGTGAGTGAGTGAATGGGTGAGTGAATGAGTGAATGGGTGAGTGAATGAGTGAATGGGTGAGTGAATGAGTGAATGGGTGAATGAATGAGTGAATGAATGAGTGAATGGGTGAATGAATGAGTGAATGGGTGAGTGAATGAGTGAATGGGTGAATGAATGAGTGAATGGGTGAGTGAGTGAATGGGTGAATGAATGAGTGAATGGGTGAGTGAGTGAATGTGTGAGTGAATGAATGAGTGAATGAGTGAGTGGATGAGTGAATGGGTGAGTGGATGACAGAATATATGGGTGAATGAGTGAATGACTGAGTGAGTATATACCATGGGGAAGCAGCAGAAAGAAGGCCAAGTATGGGAGCTCCAGGTAATGGACATGCACATAGTCCAGCCCTACAGTGTCTGCACTGTACCCCATCCAGCCTGATTCTCTTATTGGCTCCCTAAGGTACAGAAGCATTAAGTCCCCATGGCTTCGCTGAGCCGAGCCCTACGAGTGGCTGCCACCTGTCCTCAAGGGAGATCTGTTCGGAACCTGGGGCTGCAGCCCCTAGCTAAGGATGCCCGGCCCACTACTGAGAAGAATGTTCCATACCAGCGGACCCTGAAGGAGGAGGCACAAGGTTCCTCGGTGGTGACCCAAGGACCAAGCCAGCCCCTGCCTAGCTCGGCCGATGTTGTGGTCATTGGCGGGGGCAGCTTGGGCTGCCAGACCCTGTACCACTTGGCCAAACTGGGTGTAGGCCGAGCAGTACTGCTGGAGAGAGAGCGACTGACCTCCGGGACCACCTGGCACACAGCAGGTGGGAGCCTGGGTGCTGGCGGTTAGGCGGGGACACAGCTCGGGTCAGTCTGGGAGGGGCCGCAGAGTATGGTTGGAGTGGCAGGCCAGCCAGACTCTATTCTCCGAAGAGCTGTGCCAGGGAGAGCATAGGCACTGCCTGTGGCCCTCTGGGTCGGGGTGAAGCTGGGTCCAGGCAGCTGTCTGTACCGAGAACAGGAGCCCCTCCCCCAGAGAAAGCCACCAGGTGGAGGCATGCCTGCTGGAGAATGGCTGGACCTGCATGGCAGGGGCTGCATTTTCTGTGGAACTTTCCTACTGACCCTGTGACAACCTGAGCACGCGCAGTTTGCATGTCCTCAACCCTTTTAACCAGTGGTGTGCTGGCGCACAGCTGCCAATTTGGTGTGGTGACACTTGTACCTCGGCTGCTGTCAAGAGGCCCGCTGCTCTGAGCGCTCAGCCCCTCTCCCAAAGCCAGGTCCAGCTGGGCTGTCACCTCTGCCCGTCCACGTCACACCAGCCTCGTTTCTGGCATATACAGCCCCTGCTGTTGAAAGTAGTAGTCGTAGTCTTAGGAAAACTGGGTTATCTGGGTCCAGTCAGTTTCTTTCTTTCTTTCTTTCTTTCTTTCTTTCTTCCTTCCTTTCTTTTTTCTTCTTCCTTCCTTCTTTCGTTTTATTGATATTTATTGAGCTCTACATTTTCTCTGCTCCCCTCCCTTCCTCTCCCTCCCCTTCAACCCTCTCCCAAGGTCCCCATGCTCCCAGTTTACTCAGGAGATCTTGTCTTTTCCTACTTCCCTCCAGTCAGTTTTCTGTCTCGCATTCACCTGCTCTGTGACTTTGAACTCAACTACTGGCTGCCTATGAAGTTGACCTGTAACCTCTCAAAGTCAGGTTTGGTAGCTTAGGCCTATCATGTCAGTTCTTGGGAGCAAGAGACAGGAAGAATTCCAGTTTGTTCTTGGCTACATAGCAAGTTTGAGGCTAGCCCTAGGCTTCTCAGGAGCTGCTGAGGACTCTTGAGGTCACCCTAGGCTAGACTCTGCACCAGGCCTGGCACGCAGATGGCACTTGTTAATGGGAGGCTTGGATATTGTTGCTTGGAGCTGCCCCAGAATAGCCCTAACCTCCAGCTGTGGCAGGCTCTGTCCTACTCAGCCTCCCTGGGTTCCTCGTTTCTGCCCATTATTTGTCTGGCAGAAGTGGATGTGATGCCACCCTGCAGGGGACTAACGGTGCCCTTTTCTGGGTCAGGTTTATTGTGGCAGCTGCGGCCCAGCGATGTGGAGGTAGAGCTTCTGGCCCACACACGGCAAGTGGTGAGCCATGATCTGGAGGAGGAGACTGGGATGCATACAGGCTGGATCCAGAACGGTGGCCTCTTCATCGCCTCCAACCGGCAGCGCCTGGATGAGTACAAGAGGCTCATGTCGGTGGGTATGCTCCTAGGGAAAGCAGGGCATGCTCTCTGCAGGGGGCTCAGGTGGGTGACTGGATTCCCTGGGGGAAAGGTGGGGGGGTGTGCCTTTTGGGAGCTCACCTAGATGCTGTATTCTTCCTTGGGGGGGGGGTACAGCGAGGGGGAGGAAGCTCCAACAGTGAGTGCATGCGATAATCCCTTAACACTGGAGACAAGTGCCTGCAGATCTGGGTTCAAACCCTATCACTGCTCTTTGCTGGCTGGGCTACCTGGGTGGAGAGGTGTGACCACACTCCTCATTCAAGATTCCTGGGGAGTGGGGGGAAGGGGGTCAGCTGATAGAGTGCTTGCTTAGTGTGCACACCCACAACTCTGAATAAAATGATGGGGCGGCTCACCTGCTCTCGGATCTTGAATTTAGAGCCATGCAGAGTTACTGAGTTTTACCTATGAAGGAATCCGAAGCCTGGGATAGGGCTGCATGCTTCTTACCTCATCAGAAAGATCAGTAGCTTAAGGTCATCCTTGGCTATATCATTTGTGACCAGCCTGGGCTACATGAGACCCTGTCTCAAAAAGAAAAATACTCTTAGAGAATCTCATCACCAGTCAGGTGGAGTCCTGTTAAATAGATCATCACCTCCTTTGGATTAGCTGCCTTCGGTTAGTTAAATATGAGGCATGGTCTGTTTGACAGTGCCACCAAGGCAGGATCTTGTTGGGGTTTCTGGGGGAGGAAACTTGGAAACCTAATTCTCAAACCTGAACTATGAGACTGAGGGTCATTTTAATTTTATTATGTCACACCAAGCAATTTGTAGCTTGCCTTGTTCTTGTCTAAGCTCTTCATCAACTGCCCTAATTTCTTTTAGCCCATTTCTGGGAGGAGATGCTCAGTCTCTCCAAACCCGTCACAAAGCTGCACTCCAGCAGATACTAGAGCCAAAGGGATGTGGCTTCAGACCCTGCCTGTACCGGCTCCACCCCTTCACCCTCCTACTGGAGCAGACCCAAAGGGTCCTCTGGGCATGGAGACCTGCTCAGACTTCTAGAGGCAGCAGAGTTGGGGTTGAACCTGGGGCCCCAGGTGGGATGAGTGGCCTAAAGACCTGCTTTTCATGAGCTCGGGTATTTTCTTCTGCATCCCTCTAGTTAGGCAAGGCCTATGGGGTAGAGTCCCATGTGCTGAGCCCAGCGGAGACGAAGGATCTGTATCCACTGATGAACGTGGACGACCTCTATGGGACCCTGTATGTGCCAAAGGACGGTACCATGGACCCTGCTGGCACCTGCACCACCCTCACCAGGGCAGCAGTGGCTCGAGGAGCTCAGGTACCCATCACTACCAATTCTGGGTCTTTGCTTTGAGCCCACCCCCTTTCCCTCCAAGTCCCGAGACCTGGAACAGGCTCCATCCTTGGCCTGATCCGTGGTCCTGGGTCTGTTGGAACCTCTCAGCCTTAGGGTCCATTCTGTCCAGACATCTGCATTCTCACCCCCTTCACTCAAGGATCCCACTCCGTCACAGGAAATCTCTGGATCCATTCTTACCATTTTGTCTTCATTTGCTCCAGACGACACTTGAGGTAGAGAAACTCAAAATGATGACAGGGGGTATGCTCACCAGATAAAAGTATTTGATCTTGAGCTTGAGGGCTTTGCTTGTACTTCCCGCATTCATGTGATAGGTGACTGTAACCTCAGCACTGGGGAGGGTAGTTAGGAAGATCGCTGGGTTTCCTGTCTGTTGTCCTAGTGGACACAGTGAGCCCTAGGTTCAGCAAGAGGTCCTATTCTAAGGGAAAAAAGCAGAGGGTGATGAGGAGGACACCCATGTCCTCTGTCCTCTGACCTCCAAATGTGTCTGCATGCCCCACTTTCATGTTTGTGGCTGTGAGGAAACACACCGACAAAAAATAACTTAGGGGAGGGAAGGGTTGACTGGGCTTACAGCCGGGTTATGGTCTATCACTGAGGAGTAAAGGTGGGAACTCAAGCCGTTAGCCTAATCCTATCCCACCAATAGGAGCAGAGAAGGATGAGCATACCTGTGTTATCTGCTACTACCCCAGCTATCTTTCTTCACTCATGTGGTCCAGACATAGCCCAGGGGATGGTGCTGCCTACAGTGGGCTGGATCAATTGATAATCAACACATTTCTCCACAGACGCATTCATAGGCCAACATGATCTAGATAATTCCTCAGTTAAGATTCTTCCACGGTGATTCTAGATTAGTTCAAGTTGACAGTTAAAAATAATGGCTCAGTGGTTAAGAGTATTGCCTGCTCTTCCAAAGGTTCTGAGTTCAATTCCCAGCAACCACATGGTGGCTCACAACCATCTGTAGTGAGGTCTGGTGCCCTCTTCTGGCCTATCTATACATACAGATAGACTATTGTATACATAAAAAAAAAATAACTAGCATAGTGCATGCACACCCAGACATCACACATGACACACGCATACAACACCACATATAACACATGCATACACAACCACACACAACACACGACACACACACAAAGATAAATAAGCAGAAAAAAGCAGTAAAAATGTCAGGCAGGACTGTGGGCATTTTGGTGTGTTTCTCTTCAAGTGTTTCCATGAAGGCATAAACAGACACATCATTTTATGACTTAAAAAAAATCCAGAGTGATGTACAAACATATTCCCATTTCTCAAATGAATCTTAACCTACTGCAAACAGCCAGCTACTATCTTATTCTGAATGAGTGCCCTCACCTCTCCTATATCTGCACAAGTTTTCCAACCAAGGAAGGATGTGGGTTCTGCTTTTTTGTGATGTGGCTTCCGTTTCTCTGACCAAATGAGGGAAATAGAATCAGGACGTGTCCCTCACAGAAGCAGCATTCCTGGTCCCATCCAGTAGGTCAGGGATGGAGGTCAGTTCTTCAGGAATCTCCACATGGCTTTAGGTGCTGTTTTCCCCCACCTCAGGTCATCGAAAACTGCCCAGTGACTGGCATCCGCACGCGGGTGGATGACTTTGGAGTGCGGCGGGTGGCAGCCGTGGAGACAGAGCATGGCTCCATCCAGACACCCTGCGTGGTCAACTGTGCAGGTGGGATGGTGCTCCTTGGGCTCCCCTCCCCCGCAGCTCTGGTCCCACCCCTTTCTGGGCTGGGAGGTCAGGACAGGCAGGAATGCTGAGGAATGTCCTGTGCCCACTCGAGTGGCAGCTGAGTCGGTTCCATTCTGTTCCCAGGAGTGTGGGCGAGCACTGTGGGCCAGATGGCTGGCGTGAAGGTACCACTGGTGGCCATGCACCATGCTTACGTTGTTACTGAGCGCATTGAGGGCATCCAGGTAATCAACGGTGCCAGGTTCTCTGCAGTGGGAGGGCGGGTGAGGTCAAGGACTTTGCCCTAAAACCTACCTAGCTGGGGTGCAGACAAATGACGTGGTCCTCAGGCTTAGGCACCTCTTCCGTGCAAGGGAGACCTCTGGGTGCTGGCAGACTTACATGAGTTGGCAAGGTTGGCACAGTGGATTTGATGGTGTGGCCTATCTTGGATTCCAGGGCCTGGTTTGTCTTTGATATCTCGTCTGATAGCCAGGGCTTTGTTCAGAGGACGCTGATTCCTGGCACTCAGTACCTCTCGGAGGGCGAGCGAAGCCCAGGCCTGGTGCACCTGCAGGCACCTGGAGTTAAAAGCCTCCCACTCTCCCCTCTCTTGGTCTACTCTGCTCTGCTTCCTATGCTGGTGGCTGGTGGTTTTCTGACACCTTGTCACTGACTGTCCTGCTTCCCCCCCACCAATCCTCTGAGCTTGTCTCCCCCGCCCTGCGTCACTCCTTCTAAACCCACTGCACCCTCCTCCTCTCCTCTTCCTATCCCCTGTATTTCCCATGCATCCATCCTTCTTTTTCCATCCCTTTATCCTTATTGACCGTTTTTCGTCTACTTAGCTTTCCATTTATTCACTTCCCTCTCTCCTTTTTTGCTACTCCCACCTTATATTCTTCCTTAATGTCTTCTTCCATCTCCCCAGCCATTTACCAATCTACTTATCATCCATCCATCCATCCGTCCGTCTGTCCGTCCGTCCGTCCATCCATCCATCCAGTCATTTTTCTATCAGTTCTTTTTTAAAGGTTTATGTATTTATTGTGTTTACAGTGTTCTGTCTGCATCTTGCCTAAACACCAGAAGAGAGCATCAGATGGTTGTGAGCCACCATGTGGTTGCTGGGAATTGGACTCGGGATCTCTAGAAGAGCAGTCAGTGCTCTTAACCTCTGAGCCATCTTGCCAGCCCCCATCCTTTCTTCTTTAACGCCTTCCATCCATTCCCCTACCCAGGCTCCATCCCTCCTTCTCTCCAATCACTTTTCCCTTCCTCTATTCTTCCTTTGTCCATCCACTTGCTAAATCTTTACAACGGGAATCGAATCCTCTCTGCAGCCATCACAGACTGGAGGGGTTCATCTTTCCACTCCAGGGGGTGGAACTAAAACAGAGAAAGGCCCAGTTTTTACATGAAGAGTAAATGGGGATCATGCATGCAAGCAAAAGAGAACCCCCCAGAGAAACTGCAAAGGGAACCCCCGAGGGGTTCTAGGGCTCTGAGTAGATCCTGTCCCAATGGACCATACTCAACTGACTTTACTTAGGTCAATCAAATGTGGCTGGACATGGTATGCCTGATGTCTCTAACCAAGATTGGAGGACCAGCTTGATTTTTGGGGGGCTACCTGGAGAGGGAGCAGGCCATACCTCAGTGGGGGTTTTAGGGTGATGGAGAAGGTCCATCACAAAGGGCATGGCATTTGGTTTTGACTGACAGTTCAGGGAACTGAGCCATAGGCTGTGGGGAGAGGAGAGTGTGAGAGGCCAGAGTGCTCTGGTTTATGGACGAGTGATGAGAGTCTTGGACACCTGGACACCCCTTTTCTCCATACTAGAAGCCTCACCCCTGGGGCCTGCCTCCCCCACCCTACATGAGTTTGGCTGCCCTCCTGCCTTCAAGATGCCAAGCCTGGCTGTTTTACAGTGTGAATGTAGGAGACAGTATAGCAAAAGCCTGGGTCTGGTGGGTTCCTGCCACAAACCCAGGGTGACTTCTCCAAACACACAGTAGGTCCTTATTCACAGAGACACCTACTTTGTACTGTATTAGGTGAGCAAGAAAGAATAGCCATGCTGATCCCTGAAGCTCAGAACTGTGGGGAGAACCATACCCCAGGTAGCCACCAGGGGTCACTCTCTGACCATGAAGGGATCCAGAAGAGCCACATAAAGGCTGGCAGAGGGTATGTCATAGACGGAGACTGCAGAGAGGGTAGCCACAGGGTGTCTACTGGGGGGCACCACTCCTCAGTCCTAGCTGGTTTCTCTTGGGGCCTGACAACGTCCTCCTTTTGGGAAGCAGTAGGATGGACTGCAGTTGGCCATCCCCCTCCCAGGAATGTCAAAGTCAGGGGGAAGCTGCAGGTATTATATATAGTCACTCAGGGTCCCTGTGTGCCTCTAGATATAAGAGCACATGGATAGGACCACTAGCTCCCAGAGTTCAAGACTGTGCCTGGTACAGTCTGGTATGGTAAGAGAATTCCCAGGCCCTATCCCTCCTTGTGGAGGCTGGGGGTCTGAAACCAGACTCTTCCCTTCTTCCCATCTCCAGCCTAGAAGAGTGAAATCATTATTCTGATTCATTACGTGTGTGTGTGTGTGTGTGTGTGTGTGTGTGTGTGTGTGTGTGAGCATGTATACTATAGGGAACAGTTTATGGAGTTCTATCATGTGGGTACCTAATATCAAACTCAGGTCATCAGGCTTGGTGGCAAGTCCCTTTATTCAGTGAGCCACCTCAATGGGCCATCTTTCTCTCCTCTCCTCCTCTTATTTCTGCTCATCCTCCTTGCCCTCCTTCTTCCTGTTTTCCTATTCCCCTCCCATCCCCTCTCTTTGTAGCTCAGGCTCCTTTTGGACTGATTTTGTAGCCGAGGACAACCTGGAACTCCTGACCATTCTGTGTTCCTAGTTGGTGCAGTGCTGGGCATGGAATCCAGGATTTCAGACTTGCTGACAAGCGCTGTACCCACTGAGCCACATTATCAACCCTTTGTTTCCTTTCCTTCAGCAAGGGTAATAGTTGTGCATGGGGTTGTGCTGAGACAGAGCAAGTGGTGAATGGAGCAAGGTCTGGCAGAAGCTATGAGGCAGTTGTGACCATGGTGACAGAGGAGCCTGGAGTCACCTAGCCAGCTACTGCCTCAGAGGGACTAAGAAGAACAGGAGTAATCAGGCCAACTTTCAAGAGGAAGCAGCCATCAGGGTTTGATGCAGCTGGGGGAGAATAAATTGAGGTCAGAAGTGGGGATAAAATGGGAGTAGGGCCATACTGCCCACTAAGAGTAGGGTGGACTCCTGTATGTATCTCTACATAGGAGTTGCTGGGTGGACATGTGTGTGCTGAGCTGAGCACTTGCTGTATCCTCAGAGTTGCAGGGACCTATGAGGAGAGTCAGTACTGAGGTGGGAACTGTCTTGCTGGGACAGGAACGTGGACGTCCCTGGCCACCAGGGGTCTCCACGATCCTGTGCTATAGTGCTCTGAGCGCGGCAGTGTTGGAGGTGGTCCTGGCAGAGCTAACCGGTGCTATTTTAAAGCAGTATTTGGTGACTGAAAGCATCACCGAGCTTCCAAAAGTGGTCCTTAACTTGGCCGTTTTGATTACTGCTCACTGCTCACAAATGAACAGGGCTGCTGCAAAAGGTTCCTGCCTGTCTCTGCCTGATTCCTTCCCTGCTCGTCTCCAGTGCGGGAGAAGGTGCCACAGGTCTCCCCAGAGCAGGGCCTGCCTCAGGGCATGGGAGTCAGGCCCGCTTGACGCCTGGGGCTTCTCTGCTCTGCCTTACAGAACATGCCCAATGTCCGAGATCACGATGCTTCTGTCTACCTCCGCCTGCAGGGCGATGCCTTATCTGTGGGTGGTTACGAGGCCAACCCCATCTTTTGGGAGGAGGTAAGACCCCCAAGGGCCCCATGGTGGAGAAACAGAGGTGCTTCTGAGAGCTGGTTCTCAGGTACACAGAAGCTAGGGTGGGATGGCTGCCCACCTCAGCATGAGGAGCTTGCAAAGATCCCAGTGTTTGGTCTGCCAGTAGCAAGGATACAGGTCTCCCCAGGGCCACAGTGGGGCCTCTGGGCTGGAGGAGAGTTCAGGGTATCACACAGCTGTCTCATCCACATGGCCATAAATGATGATCAGATGGCCACTTTGCACCAAAGCCCCTTTATTTCTGAAAAGTGCCGGGGTGACTAAGATAATAACCCCCATCTCAAGATGTCTGGAGGTGGGAAGTCACAAACAAAAAGCTAAGAGGTAAGTAATGCAATGTGGGTGGTGCCTGCACCCCCAAATATAGTTAGCAGTCTATGAATCATCCATAGATACTGGGGGTCAGGTTGTAGGTATAGGTGGACAGGATGGCCCATTGCCCAGGTTGTGTTGGAGGCCTAGAAGTAGCTCCAGCTTACCCCACCCCCTCTTGAGAAAGGGTCTCACTGTATAGCTCTGGCTGTTCTGGAACTCACTCTGTAGACCAGGCTGGACTTGAACTCTAAGATCCCCCTGCCTCTGCCTTTTGAGTGCTGGGATTAAAGGGGTGTGCCACCATGACTGGCTTAGCTTACCCTTCTTAAAAGCAGAAGGGAGGTCAAAAGGCCAAACACAGGGGAACAGTAGGGAGGGCAGATGCATGGAAGGTTTTGGGGGGTTGTGGTAGGTAACTGGGAGCCAGGGGAGGCTCCTGCATGGTTTGAGAGAACAGGTTAGAGGTTAGTGCCCAATTGGAGACCACAGAAACAGTCCAGGGAAGCTAGGTGAAGGTGAAACGAGGAAAGAACGGGCATGGGAGAGCCCACAGGGGAGTCCCGTCATCTCTCTCACGTGACCTGGTGAAGTCAGTCACGTGCCCTACCTGCCTCAGGGCTGGAGCTGTGTCAGAGGTGAACCTGGAATGGATGGGCCCTTTTCTCCTGGTGGATTGATGGATTTCTCCTGATGCCTTTGCAGGTATCAGACAAATTTGCCTTTGGCCTCTTTGACCTGGACTGGGATGTGTTCACCCAGCACATTGAAGGTGCCATTAACCGTGTCCCTGTGCTGGAGAAGACAGGGATCAAGTCCACTGTCTGTGGCCCTGGTGAGTAGGAACGCTAAGGCTGGAACAGAGATATCCTTGAGTCCCTCTGGATGACTGCCTTCCTGAGGATGACCTGCCTCCTGTTACCTGAACTTAGCTTTTCTTTATTTTGTCTCTGGGAGAAAACCCAAGCTAGCAAGGGCAGCAATGTATCCCTGGGCAGGCAGCCCATGAAGCCTCTGACCCCAACACTGAGACTCTAGACCCCCTTTATCCCCAGATCACAGGGTTTCCATCTGTAAAATGGGAATGTGGTACCCGTCCTGGCACCGTGTGAGTCAGAGTGAGCACAGGAAGACGGGCCGTCTCTAGGACAGTGATCACTTGGTGGGGCACCCAGCTTTGCACCCACCCCAATTCTCACTTCCCTGGTCAGGGTCTCCAACCACTGGCTTCACCCCTTGTTCTTGGGTGGCCAGAATGCTGTAGGGTTAGAGATGAGCTGGGCATGGAGAGATTCCTGGCGAGGGGTTCCGAAGCGCCTGCCTCCTCTCTGTTCTCCAGGAGGCTAAGAAGAGTAAGTTTAGCTTCCAGGCCCTCTCCCTGTAGGTTATCTACAGAGTAGCCACTGTTCACAGGGCACCCCAGGCTCCGCCCCAGAATGAGGGTGCAGGGCTCCCAGCAGAGGATCCTAGGAAAGAGGCCAGGCTGGAAAGTAGGTCCATGCTGATCGACTCTGATAGTGTGAGATTCAGGCAGCTGCGCCTTGGAGATAAGTGTGGAACAGCCCAGCAGCCCCACACACCTAGGGCTTGTGTACTCACTGGCCAAAGTCCACCCTTTTCTTGAGTGAGGATTGCCAACCTGGAAGGGGAGACACAGGCTGGGCTGCCGAGGGGAAGGAGCCTCTCTTAGTTAGTTTTCTCGTTACCGTGGCAAAATATCCTGACAAGAGAAAGGGTTTATTTTTTGGCTCACAGTTCAAGGGCACAGCCCATCATGGCAGAGAAGTTCTGGATGGGGAGCTTGGATCAGATGGTCACATTGCATCCGCAGTCAGGAAGCAGAGAAATGCATGCTGGGGCTCAGTCTTGGACCAGGCCTAGGGAATGGTGTCACCCACTTCCAGCATGGATCTTCCTGCCTTAGCTAGCCTAAGTCTGCTCCCGGCATGCCTCAAGGCTGACCTAATCTAGAAGATTCTTCACAGTTGAGAGGCTAACCTCCTGGGTGATTCTAGATCCTGCCAAGTTGAAGGTCAGCATCAGACATCAGAGCCAGCCAGTGCTGGGCTGAGATAAAAACCACACACGGCAGGGTGGAAACGTGGTCTTGACAGAATCTCAAGGTGTGTTTCCTACAGGGCAAACAGTCCTCCAGTTCAGGTTCCTTGAGAATCAAGCTCAGAAAGATACAGGATAGCCCAGAAGGAGACTGTCTTCAGCTCCACAGACTGAGTAGTAGGCTGGGAGCCTCTGGACACCACAGCGTGTGTCCTGGGAGGCAGAAACAGAACACCAGTCAGCAGAGGTGGCATGGGACTGAGAAGTCACAGGCTGGGGCCAAGCCAGTCACTGACAGTGAAGCCTTATGGATGGAAGGGGACATCAGGGAGCCAGGAGGCTAAGGGTCTTCCACGGGACAGGAGAGATGGCGGGTGCTCTGGCCTTCTGTGGAGGCCGGCTCTCACTGTCTGGGCATGCTTGGTGGCTACAGAGCCGACTACGTCTGTGTGCATATGTGTGGCTGACAAGAAAGGCTGTGGCACCGGGTGCAGTCCCAGGGAGGCCAGATGGAGTCAGCTGCTAGCCTCTGTGAGCATGCCTGATCTGGGACGTGGGCGAGGGCTGTGACTCACGTCCCTGCTCAGCCAGAGTGGGACTGATGGTGAGAAACACAGGAAGACTCCCAAGGGCATGAATGTCCCCGGCGGCTCTCTTTGTCTAATTAGCCTGGAAGCTGTCACTCCCCATGGGCCCTATTTTGGGGAAAGTATCCTTGGGAAGACGGCTTGGGTCTGGTCTCTTAGCAGCGGGAGTAGGTTTGGGGATAGGGGTTGCGGGTGGATAGCTTTTCTCCTTGCCAGACAGCTCAGAGATTTGGGCCTCCAAAATTTAGAGATGTCCCAACCCCAGACTTTGGCTAGGGGCAGACAGAGCTCATAGACCTAGGCTGTCTGAGAACTAAGAGCCAAGGTGGGGTGGCAAATTCAAGTCCTTCCATTCACGCTGCTAGGAGCTCCAGTGTCCTTAAGTTTCTCAGTCTTGTTTATGTTCAAAATTTAAGGGACCCTGTACTCTACACCTGCCTCCTTACCTAAGTTCCATCCCCAGCTCTGACAAATCTGCTTGAGACCCCTCTCTTATCTTTTTAGACCTGGACATGGCTCCTGTTGCCTTCTCCAGCCGCTCTGGTCCTACCCAGATGACTGCCCCCACCCTCACTCATATAGCCTAGCCTCACACAGGACCCTGGAGAGTCACCTGAGCTCCATCCCAGGCCTTCTTCCCCTCTGCGAGGTCTTCTAGTAGAAGGGTAAAAGGCAGTTGGCCCTTCAGGCCAAATTCTTCCCCTTCCCCGTTGGTTCTCCAGAGTAGCATCACCGTGAGCTTCACCATACTCGGCTCCTCCAGGTCTGCCAGCTTCGAGCCCTCCCTCAGGATACTCATTCCAATGCCAAGTCCCTCTGAGCACCCAGGGCTACTGTGGAACCATGAGAAAAGGCTGAGCTCCTATTTGGCCAATGTGTGTGGTGTGGTGGATCAGGAGAGCCTCTGTTTCGGCCTCTCACAGCCTATTTCAGGACTGTTTCTTGTTGTTCAATACAATATCTGGCTTTAGCCTTACACACTTTGGCACTGATTTTGGGGATGGGCCTTCCTGTGGGACAAATGGGGGTGTGCCCTTCTAAGGGACAAGTGCTCGGTCGCTTGGCCCTGTCTCCTCTGCCATTGCCCTCTGATGTGCCAGCAGCTTCCTACTGTTTGAAAGCTTCCTCTTGCGCCCCAATCGGTTGCCCCTCAGCTCAGACACTGTGCCCATCAGCAGGTTGGTCTCTAATCACCCTCTGGGGAGAGGATGGACCTGCAACTTCTACCTGGGATTGGATGGATCCGGGTAGCTTTGCTGAGCGACTGATGCACAGCAGACCCCATCCAGACATTTTCCTCTCCTGTGATAAAACGCTGGGCGGTAATGGTTCATGCCATGCAAGACTGTGGGAACATTGAGGTTACTTTGGGGGCACCTTCTATGAGACACTTCATTTTTGCTTATTTGGCTGTTTGGATTCTGTCTGTCTTGCTGTCCGACCAGTTCTTCTGGGTAGATTGAGTTCTGTTCTGTCTTGACTGTTGAGACAGTTCTGGTTAAATACAAATGTTTGTATGATAACCCAGCCCTATGGCGTCAGTACTGGAACCCTGATTGATCAACAGAGGAAACTCACAGAGAGGCAGAATGACTTGCCTGAGGAGTCAAGCAGGGATGAATCCGTGACTGTGACCGCAATGTCCCCTGATCTCTGAGGCACCCTGGCTGCAAGGAAAATGTGATCACTAATTAAGAGCACACATTGAGAACCTGGCTGACCTCTCTGCTGAGCCTGAGTCCATGGCCTTTAGCAAGGCTGGTCCTCGCCCTTAATATCCAGCAGGCAGGGCTGGAGAGAGGGCTCAGCGGTTAAGAGCATTGCCTGCTCTTCCAAAGGTCCTGAGTTCAATTCCCAGCAACCACATGGTGGCTCACAACCATCCGTAATGAGGTCTGGTGCCCTCTTCTGGCCTGCAGGCATACATGTAGACAGAATATTGTATACATAATAAATAAATATTAAAAAAAAATATCCAGCAGGCAATGACACAGGAAGATGGTGGCTCAGTGAGGGGCGTTGCAGCACTGTGCTGGTCAAAGAAGGCCCCTTGTTGGTGGAGCAATGACGATGTTCTTGAGATGAATCTGAGCCCATGGGGCAGAGCTGGTAGGTCCCAGGGGAAGTGCTTAGGGGAACAAGGACAGGAGCAACCAGAGGGCTCCCTGGAGGAAACAATATTGTCTTGGATCATAAGGATAAAGGATTTCAACAAAAGAGGCATCCAAGGACCACTTTCCCATCCCTGCTGTCCTAGGATACCCTACCCCAAGGGCCTGAGGTCTGAAGGAGTCTGAGGCCTTCCTTCTTTTTAGAATCCTTCACGCCCGACCACAAGCCCCTGATGGGGGAGGCTCCTGAGCTCCGTGGATTCTTCCTTGGCTGTGGCTTCAACAGTGCAGGTGAGGGGGGACCTGACAGGTGGTGTGGAGATGGGGAGGCCTGTGGTGCAGGGTTCAGTCCTGCTGGAAGGCCTGCCACCCTCCACACCCAGGTGTGAGAACGGGACGGGGGATTCCATGGAGATGGGTGTGTAAAGTTGGGTGCGGCGGGCGTGCGGAGAAGACTGTAGCCCTGCGTTCCCACCTCGCCAGGCATGATGCTGGGTGGTGGCTGTGGGCACGAGCTGGCCAACTGGATTGTCCACGGGCGCCCGGAGAAGGACATGTACAGCTATGACATCAGGCAAGTGTGGTGGCTGGAGCTAGAGAGAGGGCAGCTGGGGGAAGGGGTGAGTGCTATTTGAGCAAGGAACCTTTCTTGAAATCCAGATGATCTCTTGAAAGTGGGTCAGCAAGGGTGGGAGGAAGATGGCAGTGGTTGGTGGGAGGTATCAATCAGGAGGAGCACCTAGGTTTGGCAGGCCACAGCCTCTGCGGAGTCCAGGATCTCCTGGCCTAGGTCCTGCCTGACCCACTGTCCTCATCAGCAGGATCCACTAGTTTACTGCACAGAAGGGGAGACTGAGGCTAGGGAAAAGATCCCAGCTGGGACCATCGTTAGGACCAGGAGCTGGGCTCTTTGTCTGGTGACCAGACGTGAGTCGGGCTCAGTCAACACTGAGCAGGCTCTGCCCCATGATGCAGGACAGTCAGCATGGACAGGCTGGTGTGGGTACAGAGGGTGACTTGAGTCTATGGGTAAGCTCTGGGTACTGAGCCATGTAACTTGGGTCAAACACCGATGACAGGAGCCTGAAGGCATCCTAGCGCTCCACAGCCTGTTACAAAGGTTCCCAGGCAAGGAGCAGGAAACTCCTTAGTCCTGTCTGACCCAGGCTCCATATCCCACTCTTAGAATAGCCACATTGACCTGTGCGGTGTGGCCCATTGCTGGGGCCATATCAGGCCCTGCAGGGGCAGCACAGGGACTGAACAGCCAGGAAAGAAGCTGCTTCTCGGTGTGTTCCGTCTGCAGTCAGTGTGTGTTCCTGACCAATAGTCTTCAGGCGGGATCCAGTTGCCCTGCTGGCCTGACATGGGGACAGAGTCGGGTGGAGGGGCTGTTGGCTCAGTGCAGGTTGTCCCACAGCCCTGCCAGCTTGTCTCCTCTTGGCTGGATGAGAACATTGCACCCATGGGGGAGGTGGCGTCTGCCATCACGAAGACAGATGGCCGACTCTGAGAACCCCAGAGTGCCACCCCCTACCCGGCTTCTGGTGCTGTGAGGTCTGCTCTATCCCCTCAGAGACTGTCTGTTCTGTAGCCACGCCTATGTTTTCCTATCAGAGAAGAATGTTCTAGAAATGGTACAGCTGCAAGGGGCCTC
Organism: Microtus oregoni; assembly: GCF_018167655.1. NCBI lineage: Eukaryota > Metazoa > Chordata > Mammalia > Rodentia > Cricetidae > Microtus > Microtus oregoni. The sequence goes on along the minus strand of NW_024543084.1, from coordinate 11,038,318 downwards.
AGGGAAGGGCCTGTTCATACTCCTTCTATGCAAATAGAGCAGGGCAGCCTGACCTCCTTCAGCTGTGTGGTCAGAGCCACAGAACCATCCTCAGTGCCCCCTTCCAGTGTCATCAGGGCTCCATTCAGCCTGGACCAGATTAGCCGGGGTCAGCTGTACCTTTGCAGACACCTGAGTACCCACTGTGGACTCCAGGCCTGTGAGTGTGCATGTTTGTGTGTGTGTATGTGTGTGTGTGAGAGACAGAGACAAAGAGACAGACAGAGACAGAGAAAGACAGACATAGAGAGAGACACAGAGAGACAGAGACAGAGAGATGCAGAGGAAGACAGACACAGAAAGGATCATGGGGCAGGGGCTGCGCGAACCAGAGCCTCTTTTCTGTGCCCATTTCCCCCTTATGGGTCACTTGTTTATAACTTGATCAAGGACAGATGCACGTCTTCACCTTCACCCTCAGTAGGGGACATGTGTGGGTCCTGGGCATGTCTAGACCCCAGCAGCAAGGGACGGTCCCAGGGCTTACTCAGCACTAGGGGTCTCCAGACGATAGCAGATGCTTCTCTCACAGCCGAACAGATGGGTCTCAGTTGCCCACCCAACACCCCCAGCTGTGTGGCCCTGGGTTAGTTCTTCCTCTTCTCTGAGCCATAATTTCTGGATCTGTGAAATGGAAAGATGGACCACGCACGACCCCTGGCTATCTTGGGCCATATGTATGGTTGCTTTACCCAACTTGGCAGAAATTTACTGTGTACTGGTCTCCTCATGACACCCTTAGCTGGGTTAGCTGTGAGAGGAGTGGTTCATGACCAGGTGAAGAGGCTAACCCAGGCCCAGACTGCAGGCTGGATCCCTGACAGGTTGTCCGCAAACAGTGATTCATCTCCTTCATTGGCGGCAGGCGTTTCCATCACTCCCTTACTGACCACTCCCGTTGGATCCGTGAGCGCAGCCATGAATCCTATGCCAAGAACTACTCAGTTGTCTTCCCCCACGACGAGCCACTGGCGGGACGCAACATGAGGAAAGATCCCCTGCATGAGGTATACCAGATATATGCAAGTTAAGGCTCCTGGAGGGCCTTGGGATGTTAGGGTAACAGACACATGTGGGGTACTCTATTGTAGGTCTGTGTTCCCGGAATTCTGTATAGGGTGCTGTGCTAGGGTTGGGGTGGGAGAGACTAGCTCCTGCAGGGGCTTTAAACCAAGTGGAGAGGCAGATGCCCTAAAAACCAGACTCAGGGGTGGGGGAGATAGCTCAGTTGGTAAAGTATTTGCATGTAAGCACGAAGGAAGACCTGAGTTCAATTCCCAGAACCCACATGTAAAAAAACTGGGCTTGGTGGCTCATGTTTATGATCCCAGTACTGGGGAAGCAGATGCAGGAGGCTCCCTGGCCTGCTTAGCCTAGTCAGTGAGCTTCAGGCTCAATGAGAGACCTTGTCTCATAAAACAAGGTGGATGGCATCTGAGGAATAGCTTCCAAGGTTGTCTTCTGTCCTCTGCACGCACGCACGCACACACACACACACACACACGCACACGCACACACACACACACACACACATGCACACGCACACACACACACGGGAGTCTGTCCCATGCTGCAGCAGGCAGGTGGGGTCTGGTGATAGAGGGCATGGTAAGTATGTCCAGGTACATGTCAGAGGAACAGCCAGGCTGTGCATGAGAAGAGACAAGCTTCTCATCACAGTCTTGTTGGGATACAGTCTCTGTGTTCTGGGAGACTGAAGACCAAGTTGCCCCTGAGCTTGTTCCTGACCAAGGCCCTGACCAAGGCTGAGGACAACCACTGTCTTGCTATGTCCTCCCAGAGCAGAGAGCATCCTGGGAGCTCTTCTTCTTGGAAAGTGATTAGCCCTCTGGGATCAGGATTTACTATGTGACCTTATTCAGTCCTAATGCTTTCCCCATAGACTCTGTCTCTAGACTGTCATGCAGTGGTTTGGGCTTCAGCATATGTCCTGATTGGTGGGGCTTGGGGGGACACAACTCATAGCAGGTCATTCTCTAGATGAGGGATTATTGTGGTGAGGTGAAGGTGCTGAGGGGACTCTGGGGGAAGAGCTGGGCACCCTGCTTCTCTTAGCATTCTTGGGTCTGGGTGGTGGGTGCTCTGGCTCTGCACCTCAAGTGGCGTCTGGCCTTATGTGATGGGCCCTCTCTGTCTCCATCCAGGAGCTGCTTGGAAAAGGCTGTGTGTTTCAAGAACGACATGGCTGGGAACGGCCGGGATGGTTCAACACCCAAGAAACAGCTCCGGTGAGTGACGATGCCTGGGCACTGGTCTGTGTGACACTGGACCTCTCATACCCATTCTCATCCCGGCATCCTCCCAGCCACCCGAGTTAGGCCAATCCAGTGTACCTCAGGCTATGGTGACAGGTCAGCTGTCCACACTCAGGAAACAGAGTACCAATCTGAGAAAGAGTTCTCGGCATCCCCGTGGTGAGGCATCCGCAAAGGCTTGGCTCTCGGTTTGCTTGCAGTGACCAGGCTTCTCGGACCCAATGGGCAAGCACTGGGTACCAGCACAGACCCACAGTGTGGACAGAATGGCAGATTCCTGGTTCTAGGAGGAAAGCAGCCCCGTTTTACACACCCTTCAGAATGTATATTTGGCAACACCAGCTGCTCGTTGCTGTCAGTGGGAGGGATTGTGTCTCTGTGTGTCACTTTACCCACTGAACGGTCCCATATGTTGGCTTCTGGGATGCCTTAGGGGCCTCCCCAGAGTATCCTAGGAACAGCCCCTGGGAGCAGGCCACAGAGGCTTTGAGACCCACATCTAGGTGTGTGCAGACCATGTGATGCTTTTCTTTCCCCCTCTCTTTTCTGCACCAGCAGTCAGGGCTGCGGGTCCCTTAGTATTGCTGCTGGAGGTCAGCAAGAGGCAGGATTGAGGCAGCTGGCCTGTTTGGCTGTCTTAGTAGAGGATGTGGCATTGTAGCAGGGAAGGCATGCTGGTAGGAACACAGGGCGGTCGGCTACATTGTATCTTCAGTCAGGAAGCAGAGAGCAGAAAGCAAGTGGGGCTGAGCTACAAAGTCTCCGTCCTCTCTTCTCCCTTGACCCAGTTACTTCAACAAGGCTCCACCTCCTAAACAGTCCACAGCCTCTGGAACAGCACCCCCAGATGAGGACGAAGTGCTAAACACTGGAGCCCACGGGGAACATTTTACCTTCAAGCCACAAGGAGGGAAGAGGAAGGGAGAGTGAGAGATGGCCTCACTTTTCTGTAACAGGTCCTTGACTACGACTACTACGGAGCCTACGGAAAGCAGGCACACGGGAACTACGCCTACAGCAGGCTGCTGGGGGATGAGTACACTTTCGACTTCCCACCCCACCACCACGTGGTAAGCAGCTTGAGCTGGGTCTGAGTTCCCCGCTGCTTTCTGTTCCTCACGTAGAATCCACTGCTCAGCTGCCCGAGGGGCCCTTGGCTTTCTGGGTAGGGGGCTCCAGGCTCGCCCCTTTCTTGCTACTACAGTTTCGTGCAAACCATGTGATATTTTCCTTTTCCTCTCTCTTCTGCACCGGCAGTCAGGGCTGAGGGTCCCTCAGTATTGCTGCTGGAGGGCAGCAAGAGGCAGGATTGAGCCAGTTGGCCTGAGTGGCTGTCTTAGTCGAGGTTTCTGTAGCTGTGATAAAACACAATGACCAAAAGCAGCCTGCAGAGGAAACGGTTTGTTTCAGCTTACAGCTTGCAGTCCACCATGAAGGACAAGAACTTGAGGCAGGAACCTGGGGGCAGGAACTGAAGCAGAGACCACGGAGGAGTGAAACTTACTGGCTCACTCCTCACATCTTCCGTGGTCTGCTTCTCATACAGTTCAGGGTCATCTGCCCAGGGCGGCACAGCCCTCAGTGATCTAGGCTTATCTACATCGGTTGTCAATCAAGAAAATGCCCTACAGATTTTCCTATAGGCATTCTGAATGGAGGTGTTGTATCAGCTAAGGTTCCTCTTCCCACATAATTCTAGCTTGTGTTGAGCTGACAAACAAACAAAACAAGGACTGTGAGCTTGAGATAAGACTGTACCCTCTCTTCGTCCTCTGGTCCTGAGGCTGTGCAGATCCACGAGGGATGGGGCTTCCTCTTCTTGGGGACTACAGAGGCTTCCAACCTCCACTAACAGTGAAGTGAGTCTAGAACAAGGTGGGCTTGCTGGCCTTGTGCCCAAAGCCACTGGATGGCGCCTCCAAATAAAGCAGAAGAGGCCAGGGTCGGGGTGGCTGCACCATTAGGGTTGTTCACGGACTCAAAGGTGAGCAGGTGAGACTCTGCGGGCAGCTTGTGGTCCCTCCCCAATGTGCCTGTCTCTCCACCAGATGAGGGATGAGGTGCTGAGTCTTGGGGGCCAGGGATTCCTGCAGCAGCCTGTATCCCACAGGCAGCTCACACAGAATGAGCAGTGATGATAGCCACACCATACCTAGCTCTTCTAAGAACGATAGCTGTCTCTGGCCTTGTCGCTATGCCCAAGGCAACTGCAATGTCCCTTGTGCATTTGAGAGCCAAGCCCTCAGTCCAGGCCCTAGACTGTGGGCAGAGCAACAGGGAGGCATCATGGTATCCAGGGTAGGACTTGACAGGCAGGGACTGCCATCACTCAGCCTTACAATCAATGTCAGTGGTATCTGTGCCTTCCCAAACTCCTGAACCAGAGCTCTCATTTTCATGGCATATTGGGGCCAGCCCTGAAGACAAAAGCTCATTTGTTCCCGGTGTTTTCCCTAACGCTTGTTTGAGAAGGAAATTACTAAGGCAGGTCAGGGCTTTCTGGGGTGGTAGCCGGAGTCAGGAGCTCTGTAAAATGCAACAGTTGCAGGGCCGGCTTGGTGCCCAGTCCATACAGCCTCCTCAAGGGAGAGCCTGGCTGCGTCTGGCACCTCTGCACCTGCAGCTTCTACAGCCTGCGGGACTCCTGGCCCTAGAGGGTGTGGAAGCTTGGGGGAGATGCCAATTTGGCTTAGCAGCTCCATCCAGCCTCCGCAAATGCACCAGAGACGGTCCCTGAGCATGAGACACACACTTGTTCTCATTGGCAGCTTCCCCAGCCAGGCAGACAGCGAGTGTCAGCCCAGGAAGCTGTTTGGGTTTGGGTCGGCAGCTCTAACAGTGCCAGCGAAGGCACCTCAAAGCCTGGCGGACAACAAGTGGTCCTTAATGATGTCTGGAGGGAGGCAGAGGAGCCGAGGCCTCAGGCGGCAGTGTTGGTATGCCAACCTGCTGGCTGAAGGCTAAGCCAGGTCTGATGCTTACCCGGAAGCCTATTACAAGGTCTAAAAGGCCGATTGCTCAGCTCTGGGGGTGGCATCGGAGAGCTCCACTATTGCCCTTGTGTTGCTCTGTGCTGCTCTGGACTCCAGAGCCCTAGGGAGTTGGTGGCAGTCATCTCACTGGGTGATGAGTTGAGGAGGGTGTGGACCAGCTTCCGGAGACTCATGTTGACTGTCCAGCCCGTGGCAGCTGCTCCCACCATGATTTTACCTTCAGTAATGAAAGTAAGGTTGGCGCAGCTGATCAGTGGCCAGGAGGAGGCTTTTCATTGTTAACACCTTTACCGAGACGCAATTCCCACGGCACACACTCCATCCACTGAACGCTTTCATTGTTAACACCTTTACTGAGATGCAGTTCCCAATTCCCCCGGCACACAGTCCACCCATTGAAAACTTTTCATTCCTCGTGCCTCGGCGAGTTCTTGGGCTTTATCTCTCCACTCAGGAAACCCCACAGCTACCAGGAGTCACTCCCATTCCCCACTCTGTTCCCTCCACATGATCAATGAGGGACCCTGACTCAAGAGAAAAAGATGGAATCTGATCAGATCAGGACACCGAATGTCCTGTGGCTCCAGCAGCCATATATTGGCATGCACAGTCTATGCACATACACATGCACCACACATACATATGAAGCCTAAAATAAATACATATCCTGGACACAAGTCCCTGGTTCGATGTATAATATATAAGTCTCTTCCATTCCCTTTTCACTGTCATTATGGAATCATTGACAATACAAACTCTAATCCTTTTGTATAAATGCCTGAAGTTTTGATGACGTCCAATTCATCTCTCTTACCCTGTATTACTGGTGTCTTCAACATCGTGTCTAAGAGATTGGCTGGGGCACAAAATCATACTTCCATGTTTTCTACGAAGGGTTTGTCACTTTAGCCCTTGTGTCTACAACCTGTGTTTGTCTGGAGTCTTGTGTGTGGTATGAGGAAGTGGTCAGACATCTTTCTTTTGCTGTGAGTATCTAATTGCTGAGACCCCGTGGAGTTCTCCTGGGGCCCTTGTTGAAAACCAGTCTCCATTAATGTGAGGGTGATTTCCAGATTCTGGCTCTACCCTGTTAGTCCACGTCTCCATCACTAGCGCAACTCAACACTATTTTGTCTACCATAGCTTTCCTCCCCCCAGCAAGTGTTGGAAATTTTGTCTGCTGTAGCCCCACCCCATACCAGCAAATGTTGGAATCAGGAAGTGTGAACACATTGATTCTTCTTTTTCAAGATTGTTTAGGATCCTCTGGCCCCTTGGAATTCCATGTGGATTTTAGGTGAGCTTGTCACCTTCGTGAATGATCCAGCTGAGGTTGTGATAGGGACCGAGTCAGATCTATAGATCAGCTTGAGTGTGTGGTTGCCTTACCGACAGCATATCTTCTGCCTTGTGAACTTTGGTGTCTTTACATTGGTTTTGGTCATTATTTTTCCTCAAAAACATTTCTTAAGGGTCTGAGGAGATTCCCAGGCTGAACAGAAAAAGCCAGGTATTGCTGGGCAGTGGTGGCACACACCTTTAACCCCAGCACTTGGGAGGCAAAAACAGGTGGATCTCTGCAAGTTTGAGGCCACCCTGATCTACAGAGCGAGCTCCAGGACAGCCAGGGCTACACAAAGAAACGTTGTTTGAAAAACAAAAACAAAAACCAACCAACCAAACAAAAATACCCAAAGACAACCACAGAAAAACCTAGCCAAGCCAGTCAAGCAAATCAGTGAGCTTCAGGGTCAGTGAGAGACCCTGCTTCAAAGGTAACACAGAGAGCAATTGAGGAGGACACCAGATATCAACCCATGATCTCCGTGCACACTTGCTCATGTGTCTGCACACATGTGCACGCATATATTTTAACTCTTTATAAGAAGAACTTTGCATTTCTATTGTCAAACTTCTAGATATTTTTATGGCTTTGGGGGCTATGAAAATGGAGTTGTTTCTTGGATTCTTTTTAGATTGCTCTGTGCTTATGCCCAGAAATGGAGTAGGCTTTATATATTGACCGTCTTTCCTTCTGCTTGTTGTCCATTTAGCTAGCGTTCTCTCTAGTTTCTCAGAGAGAAAGGCAGGGTAACTAGCTTAAACCTCTGGTCTTCCTGCTTCTACCTTCCCAGTGCTGGAATGACAGGCCTGTGTCACCATGCCTGGCTTGTATGGCAATTCTTTTGAATGACAGAGCCTGTTTATGACTTGGTGCCCAATGTCCCCTGTGTGCTCCCCTCTTAGAGAAGAATGTATAATGGTGGGTTCCCAAGTTTGGATGACTGAGAGGCTGGGGGGCAGAAGTTGGGGGGCTCTGAGTGTGTGTATCAGGAAAGGTCCAGTCCCATATCTCCAAGGCCAGCACCCCGAAAAGTCTTCCTCCACTGGGCCTTTCAGATCCGGGAGGAATGTCTGGCCTGCCGACGGGCTGCTGCCGTGTTCAACATGTCTTACTTTGGGAAGTTCTACCTGCTGGGGGTGGATGCCAGGAAGGCCGCTGACTGGCTCTTCTCAGCAGATGTCAACCGACCCCCAGGTACTGGGTCCAGGGTGGGCAAGATCCATTCCTCTCCCACTTCGGTTTCAGATGAAACACTCCATGGGCATAGCCTTGGGCACAGACAGGGAACCTACTGTTCTTCTCCTGGGTCTTCCCAGTCTGTTATCTGGGCTTCTATGTCCTGTCACCAATCCTCAACCCCATGATCTTCCTCCTCCTCCATCTCTTTCCTCAATGTTTCTTCTTTCCCCTTTCTGGATCCCGTCTTTCTTTGCTTACAAAAGGATACATGGCCATAGTACTCAGTGGTACCTCCTGGCCCTTGAGCCCAGTCACTTCTCCCCACCATTGGGTTGCTTTCCCTCTGTGTACTTGCCAGAATTAAAAATCCATAATGCTTAGTTACATTTTGATCGCGAGTAAATAATGAACCATTTTTGTTATGGTGTATCCCATGTGATATTTGCGATAATCATCTTTTTGTCACCCACCTACCACCGTCTTACTCATCCACCCACCCATCCTCATCTTTATTCCTTTCCCATAGCTGTTGTAACAAGTCGCACAAGCTGGGTGGTTTAGAATAGGAGATGGATTATCTCCTGGTCCTGCAAGCCAGAGGCCAGAATCAGGGTGCTGGCTAAGCCCCTTTGTTCCACGATTACGAGTGGGCTCTCTCTTGCCTCCTCCAACTTGGTGGAGGCCTGGAGCACTGACCTTGCTTGGGTTGCAACCTCTTCACCCATCTCTGCTTCTGATGCTGCATGCTGGGGCCCCCATCTTTTCTTTTCTTTGTGTGTGGTGTGTTCGTATGTATCAGAACACATTCTTGGGTGTCTTTCCTCAGGAACCATCCACCTTGTTATTTTGGAGACAGGGTTTCTCACTGACCTGAAGCTCACCAAGTAGGCTAGGCTGGTGAGCCATGGAGTCCCAAGGATCGTCCTATCTCTGCCTCTCCAGCATCACGTTTGACATGGGTCCCATGGATTGAACACACTGAGTCAACTCCCCAGGCCTTAACTTTCTCCTTTCTATAAACAGTCCTGCTGAATGGGAGTCTGTCTGAATGACTGTCCCTCACACAGCATTATGAAGACCTTACCTCTAAGCAGGCCTCACCTGCAAACCCTTGGTGTTAAAACTCTAATATGTCTATTTGTGGGGTGTGATTCAACCTAAGACATCCCGTGTGCAGCCAGTCAGTGGCCATCAGCCCCATGTGCAGCTGGCCTTGCTCCTGTGGATCTTCCAATGGCTCCACCCACCTACTCACCCCCTACTACTTCCAGCTGCCTTTCAGCCCTTTCTACCACCCTGTTCTCCATCCATCCACTGTCCAGGGTGCCCACCCTTCCGCCCACCCCACTCACCTCACTCGTTTCTCTGTCTGCCCACTGTTCATGTACATGACCACTTACATCACAGATACTGATTCAAGCATGCTGCTGAGGGTGATTAGGAAGGGATGAGGGTGGAGTCGGGTGAGCATTTTCGAAGAACGCCCCTCCCCAGGTGGCAACCATGGTTGACCTCATCAATAGTCTGGTTGGTTGGAATAGAGTTACATGTCTTATGAGGAAGACCTGCCATGGGGTCCTCTAGGCCCTGAGGAAGAGCAGGCTCTGTGGAACTCACACCTTGGTCCTTGTTGCCAGGCTCAACTGTGTACACGTGTATGCTGAACCACCGGGGAGGCACAGAGAGCGACCTGACTGTCAGTCGCCTGGCCCCTGGCACCCAGGCCAGTGCCCTGGCCCCTGCTTTTGAAGGTAAGGCTGCCGTGAGAAGCCTTGGCATGGATGTGACCTGATCAGGGGACTGGTGGTCATTGGTAGCCGGAAGGTCAAGGAGTGTTGTCCAGGCCGACTATATAATCACCTGTCATGTCCACTTGTGGTTAGGACCTGGAGATTGGCTGTCTCATTTTAGGCTAAATGCTGTCTGTGTCCGGGCAGCCATGTTGCTGCTCCAAGCACTCCGTCATTATGTCTTTGAACCTGCTGGTGCTGTGGCATGTTGGAGCAGCCTTGGTGTGGCTGACTCAGCCCAGCTGTCCAGCATCAGCCCACGGAAGGGCACACCTCTCACTCAGAGCTCACCCTCTTTCCTCCCTGACATCTGAGCTGGTCTCTCTTCCTTAGCCACTGCCATCCTCAGGCCCGTACTGGTCCCGTAATACTTGGCTCAGCACCCACCTGACACCTGGGTGACCTCTGTGTCCCTTTACTTCTCCCTGCACACCCCTGATGACAAGCAGATCAGCACTTTAGTCCTGCTTGCACAGTTTTTGCTGTTACATCTAGACAAATGGCCTCCGGTCACCTGAGTCTTGAAGCCTACCTGCCGCTTTCCACAGGGGCAGCTTTGCCCCACCGTCCTGTGGCCTATGTCCACCAGGAGAAGAGAGGGAACAAAGTGTTTGTGGCTTTTCTCCAAGAAGGCACTGATGCTTCAAAAGGAGTGGCTTACAGGGGGTAGAAACCAACTGTGTGACTCCCTGGGCTGCCATCCAAGAGAGCGGCAATGGGCAGTGCTGGCCCATATGGACCCTGGCTACTTCCTATCTCTTTCCTCTGTTCCTGAAGCCTCCTGGGGCTAAGCCCCAGTCTGGGCATTGGTAGAGGGGGAGGGGAGGATATTCACTAAGGAGTCAGTTCCCTTATCTATGTGTGATACAGCCACAGTTCTGATCTTTTTGTACTGTGGTGGTGCTGGGGGGGGGGGTGTTGAACCCAACCTGCATCTTCACCACCATTTTCTGTAATTTCAATTTTTTTAAAAGATTTATTTACTTATTATGTATACAACATTCTGCCTCCATGTATGCCCACATGCCAGAAGAGGGCACCAGATCTCATTAGATGGTTGTGAGCCACCATGTGGTTGCTGGGAATTTAATGCACGGCCTCTGGAAGAGCAGCCAGTGCTCTTAACCACTGAGCCATCTCTCCAGCCCTGTAATTTTAAAATTCTGAGACCTTAACTGTCTGAGCTTCAGTTTCTCTATTTGTGAAATGGGGACAGGAGAACCCACTTCCTCCAAGTGCTACCGGGATGAATAAGAGCTAAGAGGAGCTAGATTAGACACAGCCTCCCAAGCTCCAGTTTCCCCATCTCGGCAATAACGACCTTGCTGGAAGCTATCAAGAAAGTGCTTTGTGTTGTATTCTCTTGTACCTCCTACCCTGTGCACAGTTGCTGGGGTTGAGTGCTTGGGGGAGGCCTGCACCCAGGGGGCAAGGCCAGATGATCCAGTGAGCCCTATGCCCTGACAGTCGTGGATCCCAGGACACCACAAAGCAGTAGAGAAACGTCTCCCGCACTGACACAGGTCCTGGGCTGCATACACAATTGCATTATGTGTATATTTAATAAGCACGTTAATTCTGCATGTGACTCAGAGCTCCAGGGTGTCAAGAGAATGTGGCAATTTACATGTGATCAAGGCTGTGTACTAAGCAGCTGTCAATCTCGGAAGCAATTTTAAATTACCTTTATTCATCTTTCTTAATATTATAAAAGGTGTACTTGCTTGAAAGAAACACACCGACATAATGAAAACGGCATGTGAGATCTGCCACCCACAATGCTCTCCCCACACCCAGAAGTGGTGGAGAGGTGTCTGGGCGAGACCCTACCTCTTGGCTCCTGTGGATCTGCCTTTCGCCATGTCCCAGGCCCTGCGTTGTCTCTGTAGGGCGACTGAGTGGGGATGGCTGCCCAGGGCAAACAGGCACATTCCTCTCAAGCCAGCTGGTACTTACTGAGTCTGTTACTCAGGCTGGTAACAGAATGGGGGCTGAAGTATGCATGGGGGGATTGGTGATGGCTGAGGACCCTGTTCAGAATTCAAACATCCTCTAATAACTTCAGCCAGGGATTAGGGAGCCTTCTGCCCCCCTATCTTTTTCCTCCCCCACTTTCCTACTCTCTCTTTTATACTCGTGAGGAGGAAGGAAAGAGGCTTTGGTGGGCCCTAAGTGGTTCTCTGCTATCATTTTGCCCCCTAAGTAGCCCTGTGCTGGAGGCAGACCCATTGTACAGGAGAATACGGAGAGGCTCAGAAAGATGGACACAGGCCAGTACGCTGCAGAGAGTGCACGGGACAGACTGGTCAAAGCTTGTGTGCCTCCCAAGACTGCATCCTTCCATGGAGGCGTGTGTTCCTATGAGGGAGTGGTCTCTGCAATAAAGGTGCCAGATTTGAGGACTCAGGCCTTCTGCTACCCATGGCTCTGAGGATGCTCCTCGGGATGCCTCAGTAGTGTGAGGAGACTGGATGGAGGGACAGGCGTGGTGCCTAGGTCTGGTTGTCACAGACTCAGACTGTTGCAGAACTCTGCAAGGCTAGGGGTGAGAGGGCTTCCAGGAGGAGGTGAAAATGCCTGGGCCCCGGGGAGGTGGAGAAGCAGCAAGCAAGGGAGTGGACTGGGCAGGGTCAAGACACCCCTCAACAGAAACAAGTCCTATATGGAGGGGCTGCAAGCCTGGTTTGGGAAAGCTTGGCCAGGAAGGGGCCTTTGAAGGGAAGGGAAGCAGGGCATGTAAATGGTGCCATTCTTCTTGTGCCTGTTGTGGCTTTGCCTCCTCCCAGCAGCCCTCTAAGGTGCTTCCAGTTGCATCCTGCTGCCTAAGCAAATGATCAGGACCCAGAAACTCAAGGGCTTCTAGGGCCTTCACTGAAAGACAGAGGGACCTTGTGGGAGTCAGCGAGGAAGGAGGTTGGAAAGATAGGGGCCACAATAGAAGCCTCCCACCCTGCCTCCTTTGTACCAGGTTTGGTAAACCGGTCCAGGGGTGGTAAAGGCAATGGCTCATGGGTACCTGACTGCCACAGGTCATAACATCCTTTCCAATGACAACTTTGTCAACCCTGGATCACAGATGGGGCCACTGAGATTGGTGGGCTTGTTTACTGCAGCCAAGGCCACTATGCTCTGAGTCTGTGGTTCCCCCAAATGCCTGGCAGAGCGAGCTGGTGTCCAAGGGTGGAGGCCCAGGGCCTGTGCAACTCTGTGGATGCCCAATGGCCATAGGGACAATGGGTTACACCTATTCCCAACACATCTCCCTGAACTTCTGGGGAAGTTGACGTGTTAACACCTGGGGTGATCCGGGTTATATTAAGAGCGGCTCATCAACTCACATCCAAGGGCACAGAAGGGAGAACATGGCAGCAGGACCTGGAGATAACTAGTCACGTTGCATCCACAGTCAGGAAGCGGAGAGACGGATGCTGGTGCTCACTCACTTTCTCCTGTTTGTTTAGTCTAGTACCCTAGGCCAAGGTGCCACCCACAGTCAGGGTGGGGCTTCTTACCCGAATACATTGAATCTAGAACCCCTTCTGCAGACATGCTCACCAGCCTGTCTTCTAGGTGATTTTAGATCTTGTCAAATCGACCATCAAGGTTAACCATCATGAGGGAACTGTCACCGCTAACTCTCCCATTCCTAAGCCCGGCCCAGTGAACTTCCGGACGGCAGAGGCTGGGAGTCCAGGGGTATGGGGGAAGTAATGACGGGAACTAGTAAGGACATTGAAACCTAAAGAAGGGGAAATATTTGTCTGAGGCCTCTTAGCCCTAGTTCTAGGCTGGGCTAGAACCCCTCAGGACCTGAAGGCACCAGAGTCTTAAGCCTTTTTTCTGAGAAGCAGGCAGAAGCCTTTGACACTTGTCCTTGCAGAATCAAATTATACCCTTTCTGCAGTAAGAGTCTGGGGTCCCTTAGACTCATCCTCACCGTGTTCCCTGTCCCAAGGTCCTGTTCTAAACCTGGTGCTTCTCCTCTAGGGGATGGCTACTACCTGGCTGTGGGTGGAGCTGTGGCCCAACAAAACTGGTCCCACATAACAACGGTTCTTCAGGATCAGAAGTTCCGGTGCCAGCTTATGGATAGTTCTGAAGATCTGGGCCTGCTCAGTATCCAAGGCCCAGCCAGGTGAGAGAAGACAGGAACCCTGGGTTATCTGGTGCACCTAGGCCCCAGGTCCTTCAGTGGAGCCCACAGGCAGAACTACTCATCTGAACAATGGGTGCTCTGACACCTTGGGATGCTACTTGGGCTGAGGGATTTTCAAAGTAACAGGTTTGGGTCAACCCTGGACCAGGGTCAGCTTAGCTTTGCAGCCTTGTGTTCCATGACGAGCCCTTGGAGTCTCTGGCTGCTATGATTCTTCATCTCCTGAGGTGGGCAGAGCCAGGCCAGGGGTGGACCCACTCCCATCTGTAAAGAGAGCTGAGGAGAGGCCTCCGGACCCTCGCTGTGTGCCAGACAAGGCCATCCACCATTCAAGATCTATAATCCTCAACTGAGCCTTGGTCCTGATGGAGGAGGAATCAGGAACCCATGAGGATTCCCTGGGTGCTACTGAGGGTCTTAGACACAAGGATGTGGCACAGCTGTGCACCCTGGAAAGCCCACTCTGGGGAAGGGGCAGGATAGGGGAAACAGAAGAGGAGGAACGAATGCGTTGTGAACAGCCACTAACCAAGTGCAGCCAGTGGGAGCCCAAGGTGGCCTGGCCTTTACCCCTGACGCTACTGGGAGACCTGTGTGTGTGTGTGTGTGTGTGGTGTGTTGGGCTGTGTGTGGGTGTGTTGGGGTGTGTTGGAGTGTGTTGGAGTGTGTGGAGGTGTGTTGGGGTGTATTGGGGTGTGTGGGGTGTGCAGGGATTGTTGGCGTGTGTGTGGTGTGTTGGGATGTATTGGGGTGTGCGGGGTGTGCAGGGGTTGTTGGTGTGTGTGTTGTGTTGGGGTGTGTGGGGGTATGTTGGGGTGTGTGGGGGTGTGTTGGTGTAGGTGTTTTGTTGCTGTGTTGAATATCTGTAGAACAGTGACCTAAGGGAGGAAGGGCTTATTTTTGTCACAGGTTCAAAGATTGTGGGGGGAGGGAAAAGATAGGGGAAGAAAGAAGAGAGAAAAGAGAGAGGGGAGGTGAGTAGAGAGAGAGGGGAAAGTAGAAGAGAATGAGGAGAAAAGAGAGAAGAGAGGGGAAAAGAGAGGGAGGGAGGGAGAGTGGGAGGGAGAGAGAAAGAGAGGAGATCACACTACAAGGGCTTATTCCTTTTTCTTTTTCATTGTCTGGTGTCCATGTCACCCGCATTCAGAGCAGGTCTCTGAAATGCCCGGTGATAACTCCTGGAGGCTCTCCCTCGTAAGCTAGGAGGCATCCCTCAGTCCAAACAAGTTGACGAGGTCAGCCATCCCAGGTGGTTGTAATCGCTCTTTTCTTATTGATGAAACAGAGGAAGAAACATTTTCCAGGGTCACACAGTTCCTGGGAGCCAAGGCAGAGGGAGATGGGGACCCCCTGGACCTATCAGGTGCTCTCATACCCTCATCACCACCCCAGCCAGGAAGTCAAAAGTCCTCATGAGAAGCTGCACCTGGACTAGATGGTACTCCTTGGTGACCAGCAAGGTGCCATGTGTTGGGTCCAGAGATGCAGGCCTGTGCTAGGTGGATCCCCTGGGCCTAGACTGGAAATGAGGCATGAAACAGCTTGAAGGATGGGGAGACAGGACAGATGGGAGCCGCTTCTTGGGAGAGCGGAAAGATGCATTCCTGAGAAAGGGCTGCCAGGACTCCCGGGGGCGCAGTATTATGCAGTGGTAACATCTCTTCCACCCTGGGTGTCCTGCTGGGACCCTGACTACTGTGCTCAGACTTTGCTGTGGTGTCCATTTTCCCTGGCACCTTGGGCTTGACCAAACTAGCAACTCCTGGCTGACTCTAGACCCTGGTCCCCACTCTGAGAACAGGAGGGGCACCAAGTGGTAGTCTTTGCTGAGCGCCTTTCAGGGACAGCTGGCTGAAGGTAAGTCTTGACGAGCCAGGAAGAGGCACAGGTGGTGAGGACTGCCACATTGGGGACATGGAAGCCATTTATTTGAGTGTTTAGAGCATTTGATTAGCATCTGACTGCAGGGTCTGGGGTGTTGTGAGTGTGGCTTCCAGCCCCCCTCCCCAGGAGACTGAAGCCCATAGATCAGCTTGAAGGAGTAGCGTCCCACCTGCTGCACCACAGGGCCCATTCTGACCTTCAGGAGACTCCAGTTTCAGTGCCTGGTGACCTTGGACAGGCCTGAGCTATTTAGAGAGTGAGGGAGGAGAGGAGAGAGCGATACCAGACAGATCAAGGTGAAGCCCCAGGGGACAGCAAGGTGGCAGCCTCTAGGCTGGCAGCTCTCCTCCCCGCCTCTTCCAGAAGATTCTCCTTCCATATGAGTAGTAATGTCACCAGTACAAACAGGTCTGGTTACTAAGCTGTGTGGGGAGCACTTAGCATAGCACCTGGGGTCATGGTGGGTGCTATGTGACTGCTACTTGGAAGGATTTCTGGAAGTTGGCTATCTCTGAGCCAGCCAATATGGCAGCTGCTGAGCCTTTTCCTGGCTCTTGACCTCTTTTTTTTTTTTTTTTTTTTTTTTTTTGGCAGCTGAGTTTTCAATTTAATGAGCTTCATTCAGTTCAAACAGCTTCCTGGGGTTGCTGGGGACACACTGAGCTATGTGGGATGGTCACAGTTGTCAGTACTGGACTTGTGCTTTTGTGGTTCTGTGAGGGTTGATTAGGTCTCCATTTGGCAGCCCGGGCTGAGGCATGCGAGGGTCTGGGACTGGCCCCTAGGACTCTAGGTGGCCTCTTTCCTCAGGCCACCTGTTCTTCTCCAAGGAAGGACAGCAGCCTTGGCAGACCTGGGTGTCTGTCCTCTGGAACTGACACCTAGGTCACAATCTTCCAAGCCCCACTATATGGGCCATCTGTATCACCTATGCCCCATGAGGAAGACAGCGCAAGCCCTATCTATCCTGCCAGGCTACCTCTGTGTTGTGTGGCTGCCCCAGGGCTGTGGGAGCCTGGATTCTAGGAGGTCTGGATGCAGCAGAGCTGAGTTGAATCTCTAGGACTGGTGCCACGTGGGGCTGGGGTTACATAAGGATCTTGGCAGAAGGCAGCGCTGAGCACCTCAGGCGGGCGTGGGTGGTAGCTCCCAGCTCTGTGCGGTGGGGATTTGGGCTGACTGTACTTCTGAGCAGTTGCTCCAGCCCTCTGGGACCCCTGATGGGTAGAAGTGAGGGTGTTTCCAGCCCTAGGGTACATGCCCTGCTGCCCGGTCGAGCCCAGATGCTCATAACAGGTACCGCTCACCAGATAACTGTGTGCCAAGCAGAGAGTATTGTAGGGTCCTGTTGGCGAGGAGCCCCTGGCTTAGAGGACTGGGTACAGCAAGGGGAGAGAGAAAAATGGCAGAGGCCTCTGTAGTTACACAGGGACACCTGTGGGACCCCTGGGGAGGGAACCTGACTCAGACAGTAAGTCTGGGGCACTTCCTAGAGCAGATGACTGCTGGCTGAGTCAAGAGCTGCAGGGTGACAGGCTATGTGACAGGCAGCAGGACAGGAGTGTGCAGGGACACAGGAGAGGAGACCTGGGAGGAGGCGCATGGCTTGGTGGTGGGCAAGCTCAGAGCAAGAGCCTGCAAGATTTGTGTATTCAGCAGTGGGAGAGCCTGAGGTAGGCTGCAGAGGGGTGGGGAGGTGGGAAGGGGAGACTGCAGGGCTGAGACCGATGAGGAACGCGGTAGACTACGCTTCTGTGACCTCTGTGACACAGCTTCGAGCAGCTGTGTCATGAGTGTAAACCATGTTGTGGCTTAGGAAAGCAATGAACTTGGCGGTAGAGGTGGCTGTAACAGGACCCAGTTTGGGGAGGATGAGTCTAATGCTTCAGGGATATCCTAGCTGGGTACAGCCCCTGTCTTTACGAAGGTGATGGCCACCAGGAGGCTGAGACCCACTGAGGATGGGACACTTGGGCCTGGTTGGAGGATGCACGGGATGGTGGTGGTGGCCGTGAGGGTGGTAGCCGTGGCGTGGCGGCGGTGGCGGTGGCAGTGGTGCACTATAGTGTCCTTGTGCTCTCCTGCTGGCTCCTGTCTCCTCACTACAACTTGAACTTCAACTCTCCTGTATAAAACAGAGACCACTATTGCCATCTTCTCTCAGTGACCACCATGGTGCCTCAGGTGAGATCCAGAGTGCCTGGCGGTTGGGTAACTGTTTTAGTTTACCTGCCTAAGGCCAGAGCTCATCCGTAGTCTGGCCTTCCCGACTCTTCTTGGCCTTGACAGTCCGTAGGAAGGTGGCTTTCTCACAGTGGTACTTGCGGAGTACCCACCAGAATGTCTACGTACATGTCACATGCTGTCCTCCCTCGTGCACTTCCTGGCCCTGGATCCCTGAGGTGAGTGGTTCCATGACTGACCATTCTGTGCTTGTTCACAGCCGTGCTGTTCTCCAGGATGTGGTCGATGCTGACCTGAGCAACGAGGCCTTCCCCTTCTCCACCCACCAGCTGGTGAAAGCTGCAGGGCACCTGGTAGGTAGCCATGGCCACCAGCCTCTAGGGTGTGGGCGGCAGCAACTTTTAGCAAAGGTGGGGTGGACCTGGGAGTCTGGGATTTAAGGCAAGGCTCTATCTCCTGGGCTTCAGCCCCAGTGTCAGAGACTATGGCAGTCAGCCTGACCCTGGAGGGACTCAGAGAGGGGAGACAGGGGCCACAGGGCTGTGCTATCTGTCCGCTGCTTGGTATCTCTCATGTGCCAGGCTCATCCGGGAAGAACCTTCATTGCTTGCACAGATGATGTTGCGCCCTCTCCTTAGAGCTGCGTAGCATATTCCTCTAAGCCAGGTTAACTACTGCCTCCCTCTGAGAGTTCTCTGCGGGCTCCTGCATCTCCTAGGGAGCCTACTCCTTCCTTGTGATCGTCCTAGTATTGTAGATGTGGGGGAGCCTGGCCAGACCCCCAATACTCTTTCACACCAATTTCTAGAAGTTTAAGGCTATGTGCCAAAGCCAGGCTCTTTCAAGGTTATCAATGTTATCTTCCCCCAGGGTCCCCTGGACTTCATAGGACTCTCTAGGGGACTCTGGGCAGGAGTCTTGGCCCTAGCTCCAGGCTGGACCCTTCATTTACTGGGCCTCAGTCTCCTGGTTAAAAAGGATACATTGTGATTTCCACCTGGGATTCTCAAAGCTGAGGGAGAAGCTGATGGCCCATATTCACCAAGTGCCTCCACCCCCTCCCGTGGGAGACCAGAGACCCTGGCCTCTGCTCCCGGACACAAGCAGTACCCCACTAGAGGTGACTATGGGTGTCCTGAAAAGGCTGGCTTGCCCTCTGAGGTCCTCCTGGACCACTTATTCCTTGTTGCTTCACAGTGACCTCAGGCCTTGCTGAGTGACTCTGGGTGTCTTGCCCAGGCTGCCCAGATAGGAAATCCCCAAAGAACAAAGAACTATGCTGGTGACACACATGTTGCCTGCAGGAGGGCAGGGCCCCAGTTGGACGTATCCCTTCCTTTCCTCTTGGCCATCTCTGTGTTCTTGTGGGGCGAGTATGGAGGAGCATCAGTTGGAGAGTGAGATTCCTGCCCACAGAGGGGCCAGACATCCTGGGACCAGGCTGGGACCTGTCAGCAATAAACAAAGTGCCGCTGAGTGCTAGGGAGGCCGCTGCCAGAGAGAACGGGGTGATAAAGGCAGCCACGCAGGCTGCACTCCACCTCCCCCCTGGAGGCTGCACCGGGCTTCAGGAAGTGGGGTGGGGGTTCTCTGTCTAGCTTATTTCCTGCCTCATTAGTGCAAAGCCGTTTGCTGGGACCAGAGAGGGTAGGGTCTGAGAGAACGGCACAGTAGGACCCAAAGATACGGCAGCTTCCTGATCTCAGCACTCTAGCTTAGGTTGTCCATAGGGGCATCCTGGGGTCATTTGCATAGTCTAGTCAGCATCCAGAGTCTAGCTTTGGTTAGGGTCAGAGGAGAGAAGAGCTGCATCTCTCCTCCACTGTGCTGAGGCTTGGCGTAGCCTCAGTCTGTGTGTGGTTTGGATGTTCATGGAAGGCAGACCAGGTGGGAACATATCCCCTCCTGTCAAGATCAGCATCCTCCCCCCGTCAGCAGGACCACCGTGGGGGGAGCTGCATGGGATTTCCAACTCCAGCTGCTCCCTCCTCCGGGACCCTATTCTGGCCATGGACGCCTCCCCAGCCCTCCCAGGCTGCCTGGGAATCTTCACCTGGGGCCTGGGAGTTAGGCCAGAGCTCAGGATGAGCTGACACAGAACTCACACTGCCCAGGGTCATGGGCAGGCCAAGCCCAAAGTAGGTGTCTGGTTTGGGGGATGTCCTCACTGGCTATGCCTGGCTTCTGCCAGGCTGAATACAGTGACATAAAATATGTATGAAATAATGTCCATAGCCCAGCCAGATGACAGAGGCCCATTATCCCAGCTATGCAGGAGACTAGGCAGCAGAACTGAAAGTTCAAGGCCAGCCAGGTCAACTTAAAAAGATCCTTTCTCAAAATAACAAGTAAAAAGAGAGCTGGGAATAGCTCGGTTGTGAAATGCTGGATTAGTATGTGTAAAACCCTGTGTTGAATTCACAACACTGTAAAAAAAAACAAAAAGAAAAAAAAACCATCTCAAACTCTCATTCTGTTTCCAACCATGGCTGTGCAGCAAAGACTGGGTACTGAGCCTAAGTCAGACTCCACTTCCGCAGCACAATCTTGGACCGCGATCTTGGCCAGCCCTGGGACAGGGTCATGGTCCAGAGTTCATGACATGATTGCATAATGATGGCCTTCCCCATGTGGCAAGGGCATGCTGACAGGCACATGTCACCTGACTCTTAGGCATGTTGTAAAACATGAGAAAATTCAAGAAAGCTGGTCTATCCACCCATTATCACATCTGCCTGTTTGTAACCATGCCAGGCCTGGTTTCTGCAGAGTGGCGTTGGTCTGCATACTGTATCCTTCTCTAGTCGTTTGCAATATGCAAGAACCTGTGTCCACTCCCCTGCCTCAGTGGCACCCATGCTCAAACACCATGGGGTCTTGAGATGCTCTTGGGAGCAGTCTGGTGGCAGATATATCCTTGTACACGGTACTATGACTTCTGTCCTAAGAAAGGAACTACTAAATGAACCTACTGATTCTGAGATACAGCTTGCGCTACCCACTTATTCTTGGCTGCATCCCTTTTCAGTGATGCCCTAGATCTGGTAGGATAGGGGAAGACGGTACTCTCAAGACCAAGGACCTAGTCTTGGGGAAAGTGGATGTGTAGTGAGCTGGAAAGCCCAGAATCCTGCAGAGTCCTGAGCTTTGCCTAGAAGATGGTGCATGAGAGAACATTTAACATGGAAAGTCTTCATGTCCATTTCAACTATCTGGTCACATCACACAATGGAGTTATTAGATAGGCCTGTGTCTTTGAGACCAGACCAGCAGTGCCCTATCAAAACTGGCCCCATGGCATTTATTGGCAATTTATTGACACCTCCTGGTGTCATGTCCATATGGCACCATTGTGGACTGTCAGGGAGTTCTTGTGTTCCAGTCTGAACCCCTGGTTTTATTCTTTATTGTACAGCTTATTTCCCCTGCTCCCCCCAACAGCCCTTCCCCTGGCTTTAGAATGATCTCCAGATGTGTTGGCTAGGAGCACCTGTGGGACTGGGCCAGATCTAGTGCCAAGAAGGCAGGTGCAGCCCCCACCCTCTGTGAGTGCATCCCCACCCATGGGCTCAAGGGAGCCTGCAGCTGCGGCCCAGGGTAGTGGAGAATGGCTGCCACTGCCCAGGAGCTGATGGACTGAGAGTCCCTGGGAGATGCACACAGGGAGAACTGGGTCTCAGTAAGAGGAGTTTGACATGGAGATGCTAGACTCAAAGTAATGCCTTTACTGCAGGCACCCCTGCCTGAGGATGGCCCATGAGGCCAGCAGTTGCCTTTGTACTTCCTATCCTCTTGCTGGTTCCAGCCTACACTCACCCTCTGTGGCCCACCGTACCATGAGAAGGAAAGTCACCATGAGATAGCAACAGGAGACCTTCCCTTGTCACCCCACTGAGTCTGGGGCCTGGCTCCTTGAGCCAGGTTACAGTGATTCACTGTAACAAGAAAGGTCTGCCTTGGTGTGGTTCAGTCTCCACCCAGAAACATTTGATGCTAGTCCCCAAGCACAGACAGCTATCCTCTCTTGTTCTACTTGCTCAGAGGTCTTGGCCACACAGATCAGGAGGACCTCCGAGGACAGGAGTCGTCAGGTAGCTGATGAACACAGCTCCCAGGACATGTAGACTGGGGTGGCAGTGCAGGCACAGGCTGCAGCTGAGGTTGTCTAAGACTGTACCCTGCCAGGGACTCCTGTCCTGGTGGCCCCACCTTCTCCCAAGGGCCCCAAAGAGGGTTAGGCCAAAGAGATCAAGATTGTCCCCGGGGTGCCCATGCTAACCTGGAAAGTTGTCTTTCAGTGTGGATCAGGACACACATCCAAGGTGGCTTAAGCCCTCCTATTTCTTGGCCAGAGATAGAGTGCCAGTTCAGCCTCTGGTGGCAGTTCAAGCTGCAGAGGCTGACTGACCACAGCCCTGACCCCAGGCAAGCGGGAGGAGGGAGCAGGGATCTGGGCCACACATATGAAGGGATAGTATAGACCAATGCTTCTGTATTACACTGACTTTCAGAGCTGGGAGGCAGACACTGGCTTCCAGCCTTGAACCAGCCTTCCTGGGCCTCAGTTTCCCCAGCTGTAGTGCAAAGTCTAGACAACGTTGAAAGTCCTTTCTAGAGCATCACGTCTATCTGTCCCAATCATGAATCCTCTTGGAATCCAGGGGGAAATTTCATATTCTAAGTGATATCTTGTTCTGGCTTAAAACTATGTTGACGAACTGTCCATCAGCAAGCGGAGGCTCTGGGGCCAGAACGTGGAGGCAGGCCACATATTTATAGATCGATTGGTGTTGAGCCCGCCAGCTGCAGGAGAGGAATGTGTGCATCTGCAGAGTCAGCAAACCCCAGGTCGAGCAGAGACATGAGCAATGACATCGATGCATGCCACGTTCTGCAGACCCAGGCCCGGGGACAGAGGCCCAGAACCCCGCTGGGGTTGCCAAGCTCCACTCATGACAGGACTTGGTCACAGATGCCCAGCCAGACGTCACTGACTTTTGCAATAGTGCTTCTCTGAGATGCTTGTGCCTGGGCCAGGCAGCTACAGTCTTTGGATTCCTAGAGGAAGAGGGGGGCTGGGGAAAGCGAGTGTCCACTCAGCAGCCAACAGACCAGCTGTCTTTGCTCCTCAAATATTTGTGTCAAGGCCAGCGAGATTCCCCTGTGGGGAAGAGCTTTCCCGGCGAGTCTCCCAGAGCTCAGCTCAGTCAGTACTGGGTCAGACACGGTGTTCTCAGCGCCTCAGCTGAGGACACCCCCCCCACACACACACACCCAGCTGAGACCAGGTCCCCCTTAAAAAACAGCAAGCCCCAGGCTGGCCATCTTCATGAGGCAGAACAGTAAAGCAATTTCCCTCTCAAAATTAATATCAAATCAGAAGGAAATTGGATTTCTTTCCTGGCGGTGAAGAAATCCTAGCCTTTAACTGCTGTGATTCCATTTGCTCAGGATAGATCATGCTCATACCGCGTGCGTTTGATAAACTACCAAGTACCACCGAGGACGCATTCACACAGAGTGCAGCTGCCTAGAAACTTGTACTGGGAAGCCGGCACAGCTCTTCAGAGCCCTCAGACAGCCGTAGTATGTTATACTCCAGTTCTGTGACACAGCCAAGAAAGATACGGCATCCGCAGTCTGGGCATGTGTTCCCTGCCACTATTCAAGCTGTCAGTGGGGGCAAAAATGCTTGCCAGGAAAATGTAGGAACAAGGCCTGGCTGGAACGAGGTCAGGTCGCCCTGTGTGACCCCAGGTTGAACTGAGTGGGAGTGGTATATGTCCTTTCTTTCCAGGTTTCTGTGACCCACTCCTCTTGTCTGCGGGTGCAGACATCTTTATCTTCTGCTTGAATTCTGGGATCTCAGTTTAGAGATGCTAGGACAGGAATTTCCTCAGGGGAGGGGCTGGAAGGCGATCGTTGACAGATCTAGCCTGCCTAAGGCCAGAGGGGTAGACCCCAGGGCCGGCAGCTCTAGGAGAGATTTCAAGCAGTATTGGTTAAGAACTGGATGCTTATGCCTATCTTTAGCAGATGGATTCTACTCATTGTGCCCATTGCCACCACTATACCATCACTATCGCCGTTACTACCGTTATCACCACCACCAAAATCACCATCACCATCATCATCACCATTACCACCAACACCACACTATTACCACCATCTTCATTACTACCCCCCCCCACTACTAACACCATTATGATAGTGTTGGCTATTACGATGACCATCATCTCCCTTATCATTTCTATCGCTATTACCATTGCCACTATCTTTATCACCTCCGCTATCACTACCGTCATTACCATTACCACCATCAGCACCACTACCGCCTTCATCATTTCCAACACCATCACCATTACCACTTTCATCATCACCATCACCTTTATCACCATCACCACCACTACCATCACCTTTGCTACGTTTACCACCATCACCACCACTGCCACCATCACCGTGACTTTCATCATTATCCTCACCATTACCACCATCACTACCACAAACATCACAGTCGTCATTACCATCCACTATCATCACCATGGCCACCATAACTTTCACCGTTACTACCATCACCAGCATTAGCACCCTGGTGTCGTCATCATGAGATTCACTGCTATCCTCACCTTCCACCCTCCTAGCCTCCAAGCCAGACAAGTATGCAAGAGGGAGTACCCTCCAAGGTGATGTTTTTAGAATTAGAGTATCTTGGCAATCTCTTGAGGCTTTGAATGGAATTTCCTTCAGTCCCACCCTGACTTCCTTACCCTCTCCCGTAGGTTTGGGCCCAGGTTGCACCTGCTCAGGTGTCTGTGCACCCTTCCTTCTGTCCTCTGGTGGGTCCTTGTTTGTTTAAGGATGACTGAACTTGGAAGATGCACCCAGTGTGCTGGAAACCTTATGATACTGCCAGGGGATAGTGTGATAGCAAAGGCTTTGGCTGTCTTCTCAAGCCCCTACTCTCTGGGTGGCACATATACAGGGCATCCCCCAGGAATGCCTTGACTTCCCCTGTCCTGGCACCAGCATGGCCTTCAAGCTACAGCTAAGGTTAGTCTGGGTGCCTTCTTGGATTCTTAACCCCTCCCTGCACAGCTGGTGGGAAGCTAGGCAATGTGCATGAAGTGGGATCTAATCTCTTGGCCTTTTGAATGAAATCCCAGCTCCTTCTCTCAAATCAGTACTCAAGAGTGGAGGTGTCTTTCAGAGTTTTGGACCTGGGAGTAGAAGGCCAAACCCTGCTCTGCCACCGAAGTCTTCAAGGCCTCTTTGGAGCTTACCCAACTTGAAGGACCAGTGTTATTAATAATATGCCTGCTCAATCATTGGTCACCTGAAAGCAGCCATGCTGGCTAACATTGACACCAGGGGAACTGGTAGAGGTTATGGGACAGTTCTGCCTCCCAACATCTCTTAGTCACATGCCTTTATAGATGTCACTGGGTCTTGAACAATGACCTGCCCTCCCTGGGTCCCTGACTTGACTGTATTTTAGGGTGATTGTCTTGTCCCAGGAGGCAAAGACTGTGACTGGGCAGTTTCACTGAAGCAGAAGCTGAGACTCAAAGGCAAGGCCTATTGCCAGGGAGAAGCATTCAGTCTCCAGTTTAAAGCTCTGTCCTTGACTAGCCTATGACCTTGGCCCTTATGGCATCTGCCCTGGTTGGGTGGCTGACTCCTCATCTGTCCTGCATTAGTTGGCTGCCAGGAGGGCTGGACAGTGTACTCTGAACTGCCAAAGGTTAGGATCCTGGGACTGTGTCTTAGACCCGAAGGGGTGCTTGAAGGTGGATGACTGTGGAATGGGGGCTCAGAGCCTTGTCTTGCCTTGGGCTTGATGCTTGTGTCAGGTTAGTGATCTTGCCTAGAATGGAACAGATATGGCCGAACCTCTACTGTGAAAAGCCCTGGGCTGGGGCCTGGAAGCTTTGCTAGGAAATTTTGGTTTCTCATCTTGCGTGTCCTGGGCTGAGCCTGAGTCTGCTGATCACTATAGTGGGGGCTGCTGGCTGTCTAGCAGGGACCTGGTGCTGGGTGGTGGGATAAGATGAGGTCTCCTGAACCTGCTGTAATGAACAATGGTTAGCAATGCCCTGAATAACACAGGTAATGAGCAGAAGAACTCTGCTCTCATCTTTGGGGACCAATGGAACCCTGCAGAATACCAGAGTTGGGCAGCCAGGAGAAGAATGTCCTGGACTGGTTCGGATTGGTGATGATATTGACCAAGGTGTGCAGGTTTCCAAGGCTTCAGTCCTTTAACTGGCCTCTGTAGAGACATTCTTGACCTGCTGCTTTCTGCCATCCACGGTTCCGAGGCCAGGGTATCTGTTTCTATTTTGATGCGTGGACACAAGCTAAACTGTTTACATCAGGTAACACACATCTGTTACCTATATTTCTTTGTATGTGTAGTGTATTTGAGTGTTCATATTTGTGTATGTGCATTCAGGTGTATGAGTATGTACATGCATGTGGAGTCCAGAGGAGAATACGGGGTGTCTTCCTCAATTGCTCTCTATTTTGAGACAGGGTCTCTCACTGAACCTCAAGCTCACAGCTGGGTTAGTCTGGCTGCCAGTGAGCCCCAGGCATCCTCGAATCTCAGCTTCCCCAGCACTGAGATTACAGACGTGAGCCATCAAGCCTGGCTGGGGATCAAACTCATGTTCTTAAGCCTGCATCGCAAGCCCTTTGCCAATGACCCGTCTCCCCACTTATTCATTTACTTTCACATCTATCTATCTATCTATCTATCTATCTATCTATCTATCTATCTATCTTCTATCTTCTATCTCTATCTATCTATCTATCTATCATCTATCTATCTATCTATCTATCTATCTATCTATCTTCTATCTCTATCATCTATCTATCTATCTTCTATCTCTATCATCTATCTATCTATCTATCTTCTATCTCTATCATCTATCTATCTATCATCTATCTATCTATCTTCTATCTCTATCATCTATCTCTATCTATCTATCTATCTATCTATCTATCTATCTATCTATCATCTATCTATTGACTAATTGTGTGTGTGTGTGTTTACAAGCACATAGACATATGTCACGAAGGGAGGTCCCATGGGAGTAGGTTTTCTCCTTCTGCTATGTGAACTCTGGTTACAGAACTCAGGTCGTGAGGCTGAGTGGCAGGCACTATCCACCTTCGCTGAATAATCCATCTCATTGGATTATCCTCATCTCATCTCATGCCCTGAGACCAACTTGTTTTGATGCCACATACGAGTGTGATAACGCAACACTTACCATCAGGGGCTATCTTATTACACTTAACAAATGACAAGGGATAACTCTTTTGCTTGTTTTGTTTTTCTGAGACAGGGTTTCTCTCTGCCGTCCTGGTTATCCTGGAGTCTCTGTAGACCACACTGGCCTCAAACTCAGAGATCTGTCTGCTTCTGCCTCCTGAGTGCTGGGGTTAAAGGTGTGCGCCACCACTGCCTAGTTTAAGGACTAACCTTTTTAATGTCTGGATATTATTCCATTGGGTACATGAAGTACATTTATGTTGAGTGACATCATGCAGTGAACCTGGGAGTGTAGGCTTATCGTCAACATACAGCTCTCATTTCATAAAGCATTGCGGCTCCGCTTCTCTCTCTTCCCTCCAAGACCTGCTTCATCTTCATCTTCATCTTCATCTTCATCACCCGTCACTGGGCACAGCACGGAGCTCTTCCCTGCTCCCTGGGTTTGCTCTCCCGCCTTCATCTGTCCCCTCTCTCTTTCAAGCAATTGAGACACAGACAAAATGCACCTTATCCAGGTCCTCAGGCCTCAGTTTTATCTCCCTGGAAGGGAGTTGTTGGATTTTACCATCTTAATTCTTTGCGGGGGGGGGGGGGGGACGCATAGCCTCCTGAATACTGGGTTTATGCCCAGCTTCAGCCATTTTAACCCTCCTCTCCAGTAGTGTGAGCATCTTCACTCTGTTGGGAGACAGCTTCAGAATGTTTTATTTTGATCAGCTAGTACTCAAACACATCAGACAGAGTGTTTCTCAACCCTGGTCCTGGAAAGGACCTCCCATGGATCTCTGCCACGTAGACCCTCTGTGACTGGCTTGTGTCACTTGGCACAGCCTTGGGGTTCACCCTCATCTCAGCATGGGTCAGGGCATCCTTCCTAACACACAGGTGACTGCTGTCCTGGGTCGGTGAACCCAGGCTGCTTCTGCCTCCAGCTGCTGTGGTGGAGGTGTGAAAATTCCTCTTTGAGCTCTGCCTCCCCTATTGGGGGGATGTTTACCCATAAAACTGGGCCACGCCACCTCGTTTACTTTACAATTTCTAGAGGGTGTCCCTTTTCCATGGTGACAGCGCCATTGTATGTCCGTGCCAGCTTGTGCAAAGTGCTGGTTTCTCTACACCCTCACTAGCATCTGGTATTTTTTTTTGTTTTGCTTTTTGTAAAATTTGCGATACATTTATTTACTTGTACACTAGGACACATGTGTCGTTGCATGCCTGTGGATGTCAGAGAACAATGTAAGAGTCAGGTCTGTCCTTCTGCCATGTTGGTCCTAGGGGTGGGACCTGGGTCCTCAGGCTTGGCAGCAGGCACCTTTACCCACTGAGTCCTTGTTTTGCCCCTGTTTTGTTTTAAAATAAGAAAAAAAAATTGTTTTATGCTTTTGGTATCTCAAGACGGTGTTTCTCTGAGTAGCCCTGGCTGTCCTGGAGCTTTCTCTATAGACCAGGCTGGCCCCAAACTCAGAAAGCCATCTGCCTCTGCCTCTGCCTCTGCCTCCCAAGTGCTGGGATTAAAGGCATGTGCCATCACCACCCTGCTGAAAGAGTTGGGTTTTTAGTTGCGGAAGTGCACGTGTGTCTGTATGATGAAGATCACCTGGTCACCTATCTGGGACCTTACTTCCAGATGCTCTGAGTCTCTGTCACTGTGACAGTGCCACACTGTTTCCGTTGCTGTGGCCTGGCTGCTGTCTGTTTTGGGATGAAAAAGAGCGATTCCCCCAGTTTTGTCAGTTTTCAAAACCAATTTGGCTCTTAGTGTTGAGAGTCCGTATGAGTTTTCAGAGGTTGTTTTCTGTCTCTGCAACTTAATAAATATCAGTGGGACTCTGCAAGGTCTGTGTGGCCTCTGTGACTGCTCTGGGTACTTCGAGCATCTTAGCAATACGTCTCCCAACCCCTACACACGGGATGTCTTTGAATTTGTTTGTCGTCTTAAAATCCTTTCACCTCTTGGTTGGGATTATCCCTGTTCATCTGAGTGCTGGCACGAAGGAAATGGCTCTGATTTCCTCTTTGATTTTGTTTTTGAACTTTTGAGATGCTCTCATGCAGCCCAGCTGCCCTGAAGCTTCCTACGTAATTGGGGATGGTTTTGAACCACTCAATCCTTCTGCCTCCACCTCCCAGTCTCTGGGATGGCAGCTGTAAGCCCCCATTCCTGGTTGAGTTTCTGTTTCTGGGTTGTTTACTGCTAGCTCGTAGAGACGGAGGACTTTTGTGTTGGCTTTGTGTCTCAAAATTGCTGAATTTGTTTAATATGGACTCTTGAGGGTGAGAAAATGGTTTTAACAAAACCTGGTTCAAGGCCCTTCCTGCCAACCTTGCACAATTCTGGACCAGTCCATTGCCAACAGCATCTTTCAAGGAGCTCTGCCTCCTTTCAAGCTTTCTTTAGTTTGTATTTTTTTTTTTTGTGGTGCTGGGAATCAAACCCAGGGCCTTCCACATGCTGGGCAAGACCCCTATCACTGAGCTGTATCCTCAGCCCTCTTGTGAGCCTTTTGAAGCCACGTGAGCCAGTAAATTGTTGTTTCCCAGAGACTGGGTTTCCTTGATTAACATAGTATTTTCTGTTTCTGTTCATTTTCCTAAACAATTCATAATTTTATTCTTTGATAAATAAAATCCCATGGTATGCATTTACTGTCCATTCATCCAGTGACAGACATCTAGGCTGGTTCCATTTCCTTGCAAGTGTGACTTGAGCAGCAATGGGTACGGTTGTGCAAGTGTCTGAGCCAGCATTTGATGGCAGGTGAATATATATCAGGCCCAGAGCTTTCTGGAATCCTGCTGCTCAGGAACCCTGTCTGAATCACATTCCTTAGGTAGGGCACAGAGCCTGAGCCCTCGAGGTGGCCGGGAGATGCCTGACCCACAGGAGTGGGGACAATGAGTTCCCGATGTCTTTGTTCTCAACCTTGTCCCATCCTTGTGTGTCAATATACATCTTATTGCCATCACAAAACATCCAACAAAGGATTTCTGAAGAAAGAAGGGCTATCGGGTGGTGATGGCACAGGCCTTTAATCCCAGCACTCAGGAGGCAGAGGCAGGCGGATCTCTGTGAGTTCAAGGCTAGCCTGGTCTACAGAGCGAGTTCCAGGACAACCAGGGCTACACAGAAACCAGCTTGAATAACAAAAACAAACAAGGAAGGAAGGGTTTATTTGAGCTCACAATTTGAGGGTCAGATCCATCATGGTGGGGAAGGTATGATGGCAGGAACTTGGGGCAGCTGTACTAGTATAGCCATGGTCAGGAGCAGAGAGAGGGACGGATGTGGGCACCAGCTCACTTTCTCGCTAACTCCGTCTAGAGCCTCCCTCAAGCATGGCTGGAGGTTTGTCTCCTGGGTGACTCCAGACCCTATCATGCTGATGGTACATGTCAACTGTCCCAGTAGTCGGGATGTTGATTCTTCAGAGTTAGCACAGGACCAAAGTCCTGGTAAGAGACAGGAACGACCCAGAGATTGGCAGCTGGAGGAGGCGGCAGACACTGAGTGTGGCAGATACAGTCAAACCATTACTTGAGTCTTTGCTCTGGGAGAAAATAGAAAGGGGTTTCCTGAGTCTCCAGACCCTGGCTCTGCCGTGCCTTGATTTGAGGCAGTGAGCCCCAAGAATAGACATGGAGATCATTTCTATTGGTTTAAGCTGCCCAGCTTCTGGTCACTTCCTTGACCGTAGGGAACCAGCTGGTCTATCCCTCCTGAGGTGTGAGGCCCGGAGGTGGAGACTGTCTCCTGCTCTCTAAGTTGAATCTTCTTCCTTTGCTTCAAGATTCCCAGATCGGCTCGTGTGAACTTTCCTCAAAAAAGCCCATTTCTTGTTGACAATCTGACCAGGCCTAGGCCTGGCTGGTAAGCGGCAGTCTGCCTGGACCTCACCAGCCTGAGGCAGCTATATCTGATTCACACCCTTTGTCTCTCCAGGTCCGGGCCATACGGCTATCCTTTGTGGGGGAGCTGGGCTGGGAGCTGCATGTCCCCCGTGAATCCTGCATACCAGTGTACCGGGCTCTGATGGCTGCAGGTGCCAAGCATGGCCTCGTCAATGCAGGCTACCGTGCCATTGACTCCCTGAGCATTGAGAAAGGTGAGTCCTGGGAGGCCACCCAAGCTACCAGAAAGAAGCTTGGGATGTTTCTGTCATTGGTGTCCAGATTTTCACATCACGAATCCCTTTATCTCCCAGCCTTGTATATTTTCTCAAACCCTCCTCATTGCCTATGCATGGGGTCTCCCAATCAGGGCTTCAGAAGTGATTCTGGGGTCCCCAGGCACACACCTGGACTCAGAGAGGTGAGACACTCCCTAGAATTCTGAGAGAGTATGTCTCAGTGGGGAGGAGTTGAATGCCTCACTGTGGGATCTTTGAGAGGTTGTTTTTTTTTGAGTTTTTAAAGAACTGAGTGCTTCATGTTTGCCTATAGGGGGATTATACTACTAGCGACACCCAGATATCTCCCGAGAGGTGAAGACTCAGAGCAGGTTGGGCTGCCGACTGGTGGCTACCTCACCTCCTTTAAAAGGTGATAGTTCAGAATGGGATCTGCCCTTCCCCAAGGGTGTTTCACTCCACTTTCCAGGTCCACTAAGCACTTCATCCTGATGGTACAAGGGACTGGAAAGCTCATGGGACTAGTCTGCTCTAGGAGCTCATATAGGAAACCTTCTGGAGTCCAGGATTCTACCCCATCTCCCTGGCTGCCTGGGTTGCTAAGTAACAGTGAAGGTGGAGATTTGGGGACTGGATAGTGTAGATTTGGGAAGCACCCCCGTGTATTTCCTAAAGACTTGATGCCCACCTCAGCTGGACCCTCGCCCCTGTCCCCCTTGTCCCACAGGCTATCGACACTGGCATGCAGACCTGAGGCCTGACGACAGCCCCCTGGAGGCAGGATTGGCATTCACCTGTAAGCTCAAGTCCTCAGTGCCCTTCCTCGGCCGTGAAGCCTTGGAGAAGCAGCGTGCCACGGGCCTCTACCGACGCCTGGTATGCCTCACTGTGGAAGAGTGAGTATTCTGGCCTGTCGGGTGATCGTCCATGCTGGAGAGGTGGTACTTACCATTTCCAGTGATAGCCCCTGGGACTGGCATTTCCTCAGATCAGCCTCCCTTTCACGATGGCCCATTACAGATGGTAAAAGTGAGGCCCAGGAGATCCAGATCCACAACACAAGATCTACATCATGTGTTGGTTAAAGCAGAACTGGTATACAAATTCTGAGTGGGCCAGGAGTGGGTCAGAGGTAGGGGTGTCAGCAGGGCGCCGGGGACATAGGGAAAGCATAACACTCTCTAATGAAGGCATTTAAAAGGGAAAGGTGCCACAGCTGAACTGTGGTGAGAAGAGCCAGGCATGGTGACTTGGGAGGGTGAACCCTGCTTACAAGCTGGTGCCCCTGTCTCTTTGGAACCACCTCCCATCCTGTTCCAGTTAAATCCCAACTAGGCAGAATTGTTCTCCGTGTATAAATGAGGACCACGGAGTGTCAGAGACACTGAGGAGAAAGAAAAAACCCATTCTGAGGAACTCGGCCCTGCAGTCTGATCACCAAGAAGCAGCTTGGAACATGTCACCGGTAGCCAGGCTCAAGTGCTCCGAGTCACAGGGAGAGTTTGAATCCTGGAGGCCTGGGTTCTACGAGGTGGTTCCCATAGGAATTCTCATAGCAACTGTCTCCAGGACCGGGAGGTGGCTTTGGGCGTTGCTGTGCAGCTGACAGCCAGCCACAGATGCTGTCACTGTACTCGGAGCGTCAAGTGTGATAAGAGGCAATGGGCAGAGCTAGGGTCTGTCATCATACT
This sequence comes from Microtus oregoni, assembly GCF_018167655.1. Classification (NCBI taxonomy): domain Eukaryota; kingdom Metazoa; phylum Chordata; class Mammalia; order Rodentia; family Cricetidae; genus Microtus; species Microtus oregoni. The sequence goes on along the minus strand of NW_024543084.1, from coordinate 11,005,374 downwards.
GTGGCCTTTTCCTGAGATGTCACCTACTCCCCTGAGGCTGCCCAGCTTGGGTGGCAGGAGCTTCTCAGGTGGAGTGGAGCTGTCATACCCTCCCCCCATCCTCTACAAAGCTCCTGAGGCCAGTGTTTGGCTCCAGAGCAGAGGACGGACACCTGTCCTGCTCAGGGGCTTCCTTTCTGTCCCTGCATCTCTTGGCTGCAAGGCACACGATGATGTGTGCCTGCTGGTTTGAGGGGACTTGGGTGTGTTGGGAGCCACCATGATACCACTTTGTTCCATGGAGAGTGACTGGAGAGGATGTGGGGGAGGAGGTGTTCCCCAGCCTTTCTTCATCCTGGCCCCCATTCCAGATGGTGTGGCTCTGAGCTGCAGACCTAAGAGGGCACCCAAACCTGGCCTGACTCTTGTCATTTGGGGAAGGTTTCACGCCACTGTGGCTCTGATGACAGCCCAGAGGAGCAGTCTACAGATGGCACCAAATGGTACCATGACCCAGGCATTGATGTTTCTAGATTTTAGTGGGCTTCTTTTTGTCTACCATTTTGAATCTTGAGTCAAAAACGTTAGTATTAATATAGTACATTGATGAAGAAAATCCTTTAGTATAGTATACAAAGTAGATAACCAGAACACTGTAAAATAAGCCCACTCAACAGTTAAATAAACTAGATTCAGCATACTCTTTGTCAAAATTCTAATGGAATTCTTCACTGAACTAGAAAAAAAAATTCTGAAATTTACATGGAGGCAAAAGATGCAGAACAACCAAAGCAATGAGGAAGGCAGCATCAAGCCCGACCCCAAATTATATTGCAGAGCCATAGTGACAAAACCAGCATGGTCCTGGCCCAAACACAGACGTGTAGACCCATGGAATGAATAGAGGGCCCAGAAGCAAACCACACAACCCTTACAGTGGCTCCAAAACCACATTAGAGAGAAGCAGCCTCTCATGATGGTGCTAACAACCCTGCAGATGTGTGAACTAGACCCCTGCTTTCCATCCTATGTGAAGATAATCCCAAAGTGGACAAGATCCAAATCTCTTGAACCACTGAGACTTCAAGAGGAACCCCGAGGGAATGCGCTTCAAGATACAAGCGGGGTGAGGCCTTTCAGAGTGAGCCTCCAGAGCTCAGGAAGTCAGTGTGAAGAATGGGATCGCATGAAGTAAACGTGATTCTTCACAGCCCAGGGAACAATCCCCAGAGTGAAGAAGCAGCCTGTGGAATGGGAGAAATCCACTTGACGGGATGAATCATCGGAATATGCAAAGAACAGCCAGAGGATTGAACAACAACCCCACAAATAACCCAGGGAGTAAGTAAGCAGGCAATGCGCTGAACAGACATCTGGAAGAGAAGAGAAGCCACCGGTCAGCTTATGGAAGATTACTCAGTGTCTTCAGCTATGAGGGAAATGCACACCCGAGCTATGCTGAGATCCCAGCTCTCCCCAGCCAGAGAGGCTGACACCAAGGAATGGAACGGCAGCAAACGCTGTGTGGATTCAGGGAAAGAGGAACTGCTGGTAATGTAAGTCATTCTAGCCACCGTGGCCAAGGGACTTCCATCTGAGTCAGCTATGCCCTCCTGGAGTATACCAAAGGGCTCTGAGTCAGCATGTCACAGAAGCACAGCCATGGTTACTGCAGCAGGGTTCGTAAGAACCAAGATACACCACCAGCCCGGATGCCCACCAATGGACGGATTTTACTATTATTTTATTTTATTTTGAGGCAGGGTTGCACTATGTAGACTTGGCTAGCTTGAAACTCACTGTGTAGACCAGGTTAGCCCTGAATTCACATTGGTCTGCCTGCCTCGGCCTCCTGAGTTCTGGAATTAAAAGTGTGCACCACCATGCACAGTCCAATGGATGAATTTTAGGAAAATGTGGTACATACACGGCGGTGTATGATTGACCCATTATTTACCCAGAGATAAGAATGGAATTGTATTTTTGTGGGGGGGGTTGTTTGTATATTATTTTATTATTTAAAAACTTTGTGTGTGTGTGTGTGTGTGTGTGTGTGTGTGTGTGACATGAAAGTAGAAGAGGCGGGACTATGGGTAGAAAGAGGGGACAAGAGGGGGTGGATGTGAGCAGAGCAAATATGTACATGCATGATGATTTCACAATAGAGTATTTTCTTTTTAAAAGATTTTATTATATGGACACACATGTGTTTTCCATGTGAGTGGTTTCCATATGTGCACGGGTGCCTACAGAGGTGAGAGGAGGGCACAGGATCCCCTGGAGGTGGTAAATACCTGGCATGGGTGCCGAGAACAGAACTATGGTCCTCTACAAGAGCAACAAGTGCTCTTAACTGCTGAGCCATCTCTCCAGCACCCTCCCCACTATTTTCTATAATTAACATAGATTTTTAAGAAGGAGTTAAATGAAAAGGGATGGAGTGGGGTCTTTCTGAAGTGCTGGGGCTCCGGTCGGCTTTACAGTTAAATTTCATTCCCTCATTCACTTCTATCCTGCCCCCTGTCATTCTAGGTCACGAGTTGGGCTACTGGGGGCTTGCAAGGTCCTGGCAGGGTACCTATACCCATGTGGCATAGGCTCTTGTATGCACAGTCAAGTCCAGCTGCCTCGCTTTCCCAGGCTGTGTTCCCACCACAGTCTGGGGTTCCAGCCATCTTTTTGCTTCTTTCAGGGAGGTGCCTATGTTTGGCCTGGAGGCCATCTGGAGAAACGGCCAAGTGGTGGGCCATGTCCGGAGGGCTGATTTTGGGTTCGCTGTGAACAAAACCATCGCCTATGGCTACATCCGAGATCCCAGTGGTGGGCCGGTGAGCTCTGTTCCCTGTCCCTTTTTAGATCCTCAGGACCATACCTGTGTATGCTGGGAACGCAGGAGGAAGCCAGGAAGGGTGGAGGAGTGCCAGTCCTGGTCTCCAGCTGAGTTTTGTTGGTTTTTCTCTTTTATCTCTAAAAGAAGCTGACTAGGGCAGCCCCAGGATCTTCTTGATCAAAAAGACTTGAAGGGTCTGGGATAACATTCTCTGGTCCCAGAGGCTAGCAGACCATCTCTGCCCTTCCTCCTCACCCCCAGTCACCTCAACCCCAACAAGTGAGCCAAACCCAGGCTGCAGATACTGGGACAGTCATAGGAGGGTACCAGCTATGTCCCCAGGAGGAAAGGGGTGGCCTTTACCGCTTCCTGTTTCCCAACAATGGTGTAGAGGTGTAACAAGTAGCGCCATGTATTTTCACACCACATAAGCATACCTTTGCCAAGTCTCACTGAGGTCTCCTGTGCCCCAGCTCCAGTCCCAGAGGTGCTGACCTGGCTCTGCCTTCTAGCCAGACATCAAGACAAGCTGGGCCACAGTGTCTGGCTGAATGGAGGGCTGGAACATCAGGCTTGGGAAGAGGCAAGGACAAGTGGCTCCCATGGGGTCTAGGGTTAACGAGACTTCTGGAGTACAGGTTAGGGTGGGGTGGGGTGGCTGAAAGTGGAGAGGAACCCTGTACTAGAGCGGGAGGCTTGCGATACAGTCTTAACTCAAAGCTGTGACTTTGTCTTGCTCTGTGACCACAGACCAGGGGTTTCTCCAAGATCCCAAGCTTTTACTATAAAAAGGGCACAGGCTTCCCCCCTTCCTCATGGACTCCAGTATGGACAACCACATTGAACGGAAATCGATTGACAGTCATCAAACATTGCAAAGCAGCCTGGGATCTTTGGTGATTACACAGGACTTTCTTAACACTGAGAGTCCACAACCAGGGTCCCAGGCAAGGCAAAATAAGAAGTTTGTTTACTGGTGCCCAGGCTTGGTAGGCAGGGGAGAATCCACGGCCTTTTCTTTCAAAGATCGGCGCCACCCACCCTTCCTACCCATTCATTGGGCTTCAGGAGGCCCAGCATAAATCCCATCCAGACAAGGAGTCCCACCCTGAAGGTGAGCAAAGGAAGGAGAGGCTCTTGTCCTGCAGCTGTGATCAAGTTTCTTGAATATTCATGCCATGAGAGTGGGCAGCTGGGGCAAGCCAACTCTCTCTCCCTGCTTCAGTGCTCTGGTGGGATAACCCACATTGCTAAGTAAGACTAAGGAGTTTGGGGGTGGAAATTCTGTGGCTCGTGGGTGTTTATCAGCTGGACTGGGCTAGTCCCACTGCTGAAATCTCCCGACTTCCACTCACATAGTGCTTGGTGCAGAGGGCTCACCCTAAACATCCTGCGACTTAAAAAGGTTTGTTGTCTCTTCCTTTTTCTTTTCTTTTCTTTTCTTCTTTTCTTTTCTTTTCTTTTCTTTTCCTTTCTTTATCCAGTCCTGAGCCACCTGGAATGAGGGGAGATCAAGCCCCAGACTGCTCCAGCCTGGGCCTGGAATCCTCACTGTACACAAAGAAGCATGTCCTTGGGTGGCCTAGGAGTGTTCCTCCCTCCAGAACAGTACAGTGTCAGGTTACAGCACTCTCCCCTGTCGGACAGGCTAGCACCTGCTCCCAGGGCTAACAGCTCCAGATGGCTTGCTAAGAAGACTGAGCCAGATGAGGGTCAGAGGGAGGAGGGTCCAGGGGCCATGCTGTCCAGAAGGCTGTTCCATCCACCCTGTCCCTCAGGATAACAAGGACCCCTTGTTATAATGCTGTGTTTGGCTGGCTCCAAAATCCATCCAAGCTCCTGCCTGACCCCCATCTTCCCAGGGATCTTGGAACAGGTCACGGGAACAGATCATCCTGAGGGAGAAGTCTTGCTGGCTACTGGATCTGAGCTTTGATGGACTCAGCTATTCCTGTTTAGCTCATGGGCACAGGGCACTTAATCCGCTGTTCTAGAGAATCCCCTCTCAGAGAAGGGGCTTGGTACAGGGCTTGGCTTATAGAGAGTTAGGTCCGGGGAACCCTAAGCCACCTCCAGAAACAACTGAATGACCCTGACTTCTCTCTGCTCCTAGGTCTCTCTGGACTTTGTGAAGAGTGGGGAGTATGCCTTGGAGAGAATGGGGGTCACCTATCCTGCCCAGGTTCACCTGAAGTCTCCCTTTGACCCTGACAACAAGAGGGTGAAGGGCATCTACTGAGCTGCAGGGTGGAGACCACAGCTACTCAGGCCACCGGAAACTGCCACACCTCAGCGCTGCCTGCCAACTCCTTCACTGCACAAATGGCCCTGTGTCCTGAGACATGGGCAAAACATAGCCTTCCCCAGCCTTAGCCTCCATGTGGTCCTAGCCATCCTAGCCCCTAACCAGGACTGGATGCACCACGATGCTCCTGCTCACAGACCACACAGTGGTCTCCAGTCCACCCTAGTCCTCCCCAAAATGCACCCTGCAGATGTCTTAGCTCAGGATCCCCATGAGGATCTCAGAATATCCCCAAGATAGGAGCCAGAAGCCAGAAGCCTCCCCTCCTCTTCCACACCTGGCTGGCTGGCAATATGTAGTCCGGGCACTTGAAGACTAATGAATCAGGGTACAGTAAACAAGGATTAAAGAGCAATGACTGCCACAGGTGTAGGATGGAGAAGGGAGCTATTTGCTGGACTGGTGCAGTCCTTCCTCAGTATGGCTGCCTTTCAGACCAGAGAGGAGCGGGTATTAGAAAGTTCTTGCCTTAGCCTTCCAGGTCTGCAGGAGAGAAAGCCCATTTGAGAGTCACCAGCCTGTGACATGGGGGCACATGGCATGGAATTCAGATCAGGAACCTCCATCACTTACACGGAAGTACAGGCTTCTGTCTCAGTTTCCCCGGAAGCCATTGCTCATAGGTCCAGGGACACCAAGCTTGCTGTTATGCACGGACCTTCTGCTAGGCTCATTTCTAAGGACTTCGGCCTTATAGATGCATCCTGCTCACCCCACCTCCGGAGAGGGTGCTGCTCTAGCTCTGCCCTGAGGAGTCAGAGCGACTCCTCTCACCTTGTGTGACCAGCTACACCTGCCCACGTGTTGGGAGTGATCCTGTTTCTCTTCCTGGGGTGAATGTCTGTCACTTTTTTATAGACCCAGCCTTCCTCCTCTGCCTCACACCCTGACTTAGAAACTAGAGCTCTGTGACCGCTCAAAGGTCACCACGTAGTCTTATAGTCCATGCCTTGTAGTCTAGGAGAGCAGGGGGCAAAGGCTAGGGCAGTATGGAGCTGGGCTCTCCTAAACCCAAAGAAGGCAGCAGAGGGGAGAGTTGGGCACGGTTGTCCTGGGTGGGCTCTGAATCTTCCCAGGCTCACACACCACACACTGAGCTGGAAAAGGTCAAGCTAATAAAATTGAAGCCATGGAAAGATGTGTGGGGGTAGAGTTGGCCTTTCAAACACGGATCTGGTCCCCTGAGTCTGGGGAAGGGCTGGAGGCGGGAGAGTGTGGAGGAACCTCTGGATGGCTGAAGGAACACCTGTGGTCTCTCGGGACCACAGGGCTGGCTCTTGGATGACATGATTTTGTGAAGCCAGAGGAAAGAAGAGAAGAGGAGGGAGGAGAAGGGAAGGGGAAGAGGGAGGAGGGGAAGATGGGGAAGATGTCGGGGGGGGGCAAGGTTAGTGGAGCAGGGAGGGGAGAAGGAGAAAGGAGGAAAGAAGAAGGAAGGCAACTGCCCAGATTGCCCAGCTTCCTGGCCCCCAATTCTGTGTTCTGGTCAAGACACCCCGCCCCCCACTACGTTGGGCCGATGAGCACATGCAGCTCCCAACCTATCCTTGGGGATAGCTCAGGACAGGGAGGTCTGAGTGCTTTCCCAGCCTAACTGGGTTTTCCCAGACTTCGCATGCCTTTCCCATGCCTGCCTGCCTGCCTGCCTGCCTGCCTCCCCCATCCTTGGAAGGATGCTGGGTCCCTGAGTGAGAGCAGCTGTCAAGAATCACCTCCCAAGTTCGCCTGGAAAGTCCCAGGGCACCCTATCCTGAATGGATTGCAGAGACCTTAGGCCCGGCTTCCGGTACTGCCAATCTAGACGTGCATCCGTCGCTATATTAAAAAACAAACAAACAAACAAAAAAAACCTTTTTTGTTTTTCTGGAAAATCAAGCACATGGCCCCCACTGTGACTGAGCACTGCCTATCAGAAATCACTGGAAACCCGATGTGAAAATGCCCCAAGTGTAGAGAGCAGACTGTAGCGGGTAGTGAAGGGAGAGGACCGAGGTCTTGGTACCCTTAGAGGCCCCAGTGAGATACAACAGTGTTGGGGTTCAGAGGTTGGTCAGTGGAGCTCTCCCTGCAGAGGACAGGGGGACAGGCCCCCTTTTGTCAGCTATCCTCAGGCTTGCTTGCTGCCCCATCCTGGTCTCTGTTACACTGAGCAATAATGTTTTCACCAGGGCTGGAGAGATGACCCGTGGGTAAGGTGCTTGGTATATAAGCTTGAGGACCTGAGTTTGGATCCCTAGGACCCAAGTAAAGCCCAGGTGTGGTGGCACAGCTTTGTAACTCTAGCTCTGGGAGTGAGGGAGGACTCAGAGACAGGCAGATCCCCAGAGCTTGCTGGCCACCCAGCCTACCAGTCAATGAGTCTCAGGTTTATCGAGACACCCTATCCCAAGCAATAAGGACAAAGGTGGCAGGAAGGCTGATGACACTAACTTCTGGTCTCTGTATGTGTGAGTACATGTGCTTGCATACCCACACGTATAAGTTCACATACGTAGAGAGAAAATGCTTGCTTTAGAGCCAGACCAGCGGTACCACGCCACATGCCTTCCAGTAGGAGACGGGGAAAGGTGAGACACCAGGTGGCAGGATGAGATGCTCATTTCCCTGGTAAGAACTGAGACCCTAGTAGCAAAATGCCCAGGTCACTTCCAGCTTCTTCACCCCCCACCACACACACATCCAAGAGGCCTCCTATGCACCCTGCTAGCACAGGGCCATGTCCCTTTAGCCTGTGTGGAAGACAGCAGAAACACTGGGCGAAGGAGAGGAGGGACGCACAGACAGGCGGTGGACAGCAAACTGCTAGTGTGTCACAGTCTGGAGGTAGGCTTGGCCAGCATGCTCCATGCCCTGGTGGTATCTCAACCACCCAACCTGCAGAGGGGGGCTGATAGGTGGGGCTGTCTCACTCTGCCTCAGCTTCAGGACTCTGCCCGGAGGACCAACCAAGCCCCCTGGAGCTCCATCCAGCCTGGCTGAGCCTATACATTCATCTTAACCTCCACCTCATGGGGACTCAGAGGCCAGAAGGATTTCCCAGGGCCAGCCCAAGTGACAGCCCTGTCACTCTTGAGGGTAGGGGAGAGTAGGCTGGCAAGCCGTTCTGGGTCTCTGGGAAGTGAGCTGGAAAAAACTCACAGATGGAGCTGAGGTCTTTTGAGTCCCTCCAGGCCCGAACTGTGTGGGCAGAAGGAACCAGGCTGCTCTTGTTGCGGGTGAGAGGCAGACAGTAGTGGGCATCCGAGGATGGCTGACTCAGCTGTCAGACACATTCATCAGGTGACCATCCTGTCAAGCTGCAAAATGGCCAGCGTGCTCCCTGACTTCCTGCTGGCCCAGTCACTCCTGGCCAGTTGTGGATTCAGTGAGGTGAAATAGCCCTGAATTCCCCAGCATGTGGCCCCCTTCTGCCTTTAGTCACCCCCCTATTTTCTTCCTTATTCTTCCTGCAGTCTTCAATAAAGTAGCCCCCCTAATGTAGACCTGCTGAGCATCTAAACACCAAGCTTGGGATGCTGGGGCACTGAGACTTGCAGCTTCTTCCTCTGAAGACCTGATGGTGCCACTACCTGTGAGTAGGCACTTTGTATGGGTGCCCAGGTTCTTAGGTTCCCACTGCTATGCAAGCTGCAGCGCCAGTCAACTCAGGGAGCTTTAGACGGCTGGCGAGTCCAGGAGCCTCTGTATGCAAGCTCATGGAAGCACCTTGGAGGTCACTAGTTCTGCACTGGATGAGGAGTCTCCACCTGCATCACAGGTGGTGGGTGCCCTGTAGCTCCAAAGGCAGGTCCTGCCTCAAGTGCCCCACGGGAGATCCCTGCAGCTGTATAGGTGGCTCTGCCCAGAGCTGCTGATCATTGGCTTACTGACGGGTACCTAGATGGGATTTTCAACCCATGGTGGCCCTCCGGAGTTCACTTGGTGCCACAGTTCCAAGCAGCTCCTCACAATGATAGGATGCTCTGTGGATGCCCCATCGAATGTGGCAGCCATGAGTTACACACTGTTGCTAATCCTTGATGTGAAAGAATGGGACCGTAAATATTTTACACTGGTGTGTGTGTGTGGTTTCTGTATATGCACCCATGAGCATACACATACAAGTGTATAGAGACCAGAAGTCAACCTTGGGTTTTGTTCTTCAGTTGTCCACTGTTTTCTGAGACAAGGCCTCTCCCTGGGTCAGGTTAGGCTGACGAGGCAGCAAGCCTCAGGGATCCTCCTGTCCCCTGCTGCATACCCAGGGCTAGGATTATAAACACGCATCCTTGCATGAGTTCCAGGGTTTGAACTTGGGCCCTTATGCTTGCAAGTATTTTACTGCAGAGTTATGTCCCTGGCCAGCTTCTGTCTCAGCTTTGAGACAGAGTATCCGGTAGACCAAGCTGGTCTTGAACTCTGTTGTGTAGCCAGGATTCACCTTGAATTTCCCATCCTCCTGTCTCCACTTCCCAAGCGCTGGGATGACAGGTGTATTCATGTAACCATGCCCAATTTAATGTGGCTCTGGGGATAGAAGCCAGGGCTTGTGCATGTTAGGGTGAGTGTTCTCCCAACCGAGCTACATCCTTAGCCCTAGTGCTTATCATTTTTTTAAATTAATCTAAACAAAAATTAAATAGCCACCTGAGACTGTGGGCCGCCAGATAGCAATGTCCAGGATTATTTCAGGACCAGCTCACTAAAGACTTTATCCCTGGCCTGGGGACATCCTTCTTGTACTTAAGACCCTCTTCACACTGCTAAAGAGTAGCAGCCCTTAGCCTCTGGTACTTCCTAAACGCCCAGGCATCTGGGAGGCGGGAGAGTCCTCTACTCCAAATCAAGCAAGGAAAAGCATTATACCCAGTGAGTTGGAAATGGCTCACACTCAGATCCTTGCTATCACCCAAATTCAGAAGAGGGGTAGTTCTGGAGACTTGCTTTGGCTTAGAGGGTATGGAGGGGAGGTGATCTCAGTAGCCCGTGTTACCCTTACATTCTACAGGGGCCTTGTCACCTAACCTTAGATCTCTGAGTCTCTGTCTTCTCATCTGTCTAGGGAAGAGACCCAGCAAGTTCTTAAAGGTTTGGGGAGCTGGTGGAGATGTCATAGGCCTCAACTGGTAGTCATAACAACACCCTGGTCACCCTGGTGAGGGCTGTTGCAACAGAAGCAGCACCGGGTGCAGATGGCTTCCCTGGAGAAAGATCAGGACAGCTCAGAGGGGAAGCAGGGTCTGTGGGTCTGGACACGTCCCTGGGCAAGGTACTGACCCACGAGCTTCAGGTTCCCTCTCCGTGAGTTGGCACACCGCTAGAGTGAAGTGACTGAGTCAAAGGTCAGGCTCCAGAGCCCCGTGAGTCTTTCTGGTACCTCTGGCTCTAGGCTGCTCAGGCAGGCAGCCATGGAGGGAAAGCACAGCTACGGAGACGACTTGCCTCCCCCATCTCTGAGGCTGTAAAGATGACGGAGGGCTGAGCATTGCTCTGGGCTGTCGGACTTGGCATTTCACACCGATTACGCCCATGACTTATGGGCGCCCGGAGCCATGATTCATACTACACAGCGCAGAGTCTGGGCACCTTCGCTCCGCAGTAAGAAAGTGCCTTGCTGAAGGGGAAGGCAGCACTTAGCTGATATCTGTGGCAGTGGGGGGACACGAAGCTCATCCATCACCTTCCCTGCCTGAGGAGCCTGGCCTGCGTTTTGCTGAAATAGCTGAAAAGAGCCCAGTCTCCTTCTCCCTTCCAAAGCCATCAAAGAGCTGAGCTGGCCCTTAAACAGGAGATGAGGGAGAGAAGGACTCAGGGGGGGCGGTGTGACTAGAATTACAAAAGCAGGCCTCGTTCACGCGGGACAATGCGTGTAACATCACTGGGCTCGGAAAGGCTCAGCTTAGGGGCAGGAGCATCAGCCCTGCCTGTGTGTCCACAGTTAGTGCTGGGTGAGGGTGAGTCCCATTTTATAGACTAGAAGACTGAGTCACTCCTTCATTAAAGGGTTAAGCCAAACTTTCAGCCACCTGTTCTAGAGCCTGATATGTCACCAGCAGGAGAAGCAACCGGCTCTCACCTCCACAGAGCCTGGCTCTAGCCATCTCGGTTCTCCGTGTTGGAGGTACTTGTTGGGGTTTCCCTCTAGGTGGGCGAAAATATCTATTTACTCTGCCATGAAGTGAGCTCCCCTGGTGAGTCTCTAACTAGCTAAATGCCTTGTCCTGTCTTGTCGCAGGGAAGCCACCCACTGGGAAACATGAGCCACTAGGCAAAGAGTTGTTTAAACGGGGCTGTCATGGTAAACACCAACACAAGTCACCATTGGAGGGCCAACAGGGTGGGGACTGGGAGGCTTAGGGAGTCTGCACCCAGCCTGGCAAGGCTGTTCTTGAGGCAAGGGAGGTCTGCAGTGCTGAATCTGGGCCCCATAGCAAGTCGTCTCTACATGGAGGCAGCCCTGGTGTGGCCAGGTTTGTTCTGCCCAGTTAGACTTCATGGGATGGTCTCAGTCACGCAGGTGTCTCCAGGGTGACATGCCCCTTCCTCCTAGGCAAACGGCATTATTCTATGAAGGGGAGTCTTCAAAAGGGGGTACACAGAACTGGTGTGAGCCCACAGGGACATCATGAGGAGGGTCTGAAGAACAGGCCCCTCCTTAGTCTCTGCCCCAGTGGATGCTGACCGTGGTGGAGTTAGTGCAGCTCACAGCCTGGTGGGTGGGGCAGTTCGGGGTGGGTTCTTTCAGTGTGGATGTGATTTCAGGCAGAGGCTTCAGATTCCACTCACCCTGTAAGGAAGGGACCAGAAGGTAAACCGAGGCTGGAGGGGCCCGTCAGGGACTGTCTTCCTAGCTGGTAGGATTCTTGTCCTTAAATTCGTGTATCCCATGCTGAACACTCCCGACCTCCTCCAAGTCACCCTTTGAGGGTTACCACCCGAGGATCCATGTCCCTCTTCCATGCTATTGTGTTCTCTGGTCAAGAACCTGGAACCTTCCAGGCTTCTCTACCTCCATGCCTGCCTCTTCACTTCAGTTGTATACCTGAGGAAGGGATCAGAATCTACAGAGGCAGGCTGCAGTGTTAGATGCTGTCCTCCAGCAAGGCTTTTACAAAAGCTAAGATCCAGCCACATCCCACAGTGCTCCAAACTGTTCCGGGGTGAGCAAGCCTCCCCATGGGCTGGGTGTTTGGGTTAGTAATGAACCTAGCATCCAACTGCTGCCAGGAAAGGACCATTCACCCCCCGCCGCAGTGCCTGACTCCCCTGCCTAATGCAGCAGGCTGGTCTGCTGACCTGTGCTCTGGGCTGGCAGGGCTGGCACTGCCGCTGCTGGCTGGCTCCACTGGGAAATAAATTAGGTACCTTTGAATTCCAGCAGGACTCAGATAAAGAGGGAGACGCTGGGCTGTGGGGCTGTGGGGCTGTGGGGCTGTGGAGCTGCTGTCACAGAATGCTGGTTTCTTTCCTCCCCTTGGCCAGAGCTCTATTTTTATGCCCTGGGCATATTGCTGGCACTCGCTCACACACCATTCAGTAAGACTGAAGTTAGTCTCCTGTTTTACTGTGCCCAGGAGAAGTGGCCTCCCTGTCCTTCCTGGCAATATTGCTGGCCTGTCCCCTCACCATCCATCTGTCTGTCACTATCTGATTATTTTTTTCCATCACATGTGGGTGCTGCTTGTGTGTGGCTCAGGATCCCTTGCCAACGCCCCTGGGGTCCTCCTCAGGATCTGGGCAGACCTGGGATTGGAGATTCAGGCAGCAGTGGGGCTTGTTGGGTATTGGATAGGGGATGAGTGAGTGCTGCATTGGTGCTGTGACCCACCGTTCCCCTGCTGTCGTACCTGGAAGCTTATAGCTGAGGTCTTGTTGCAGTGCATGGAGATGGGGGCAAAGCGGTACAGCGCCTTGAGCATTTCACGGTTGTAAGAGTTCCAGGGCACGGAGCTGAACCGCTCAGGGACAGAGGCCTGAGGGCAGGTGCAGACCTCCCCATTGCTGAAACTGGAAGGCAAGTCAGTTACTCAGCTTAAAGACAGAGCAGAGGGTCTCCCCACAGCTGCTCTTGCATCACCTTCCTCTCCAGCCTCGCCCCCTTTATCCACTGCCTAAGACGCTGTCCTGGCTCTGCTTCTGTCTCTGATGTTACCTTTGGTGGTTGACAGTGGCTGTTCTGGGACCGCTTGTAAGTCAGGAGACTAGTGACATCTGCCAAAGGCACTCCCAGGGACACATAGGTCTGATGGCAGGCACACTAACTTTCTCCAAGAACTTAGCTTAAATTCCCTATGTTTGGCCACCCAGCCTCCTAAGAGGAGAGAGCATGGGGCACGGCACGGAGATTTTCTGTGTAGGGTTTCCCAGGGGCAGCAAGCAAGAAGCCGTACATCACCTGTTCACCTGGTCGAAGTATTTCTGGAGGTAGTGGTCGTTGACAGCACTCTTGCAGAGCTCCAGGTCTGTCTGGGGGTAGTAGTGTATATAATTGACACACATCTCCTCCAAGATTCCAAACCCCCCCTGCAGGCGAGAGAAAACCCCGTCAGCCCTCAGCACGTCCCTCAACTGCAGTCTGCCTGTAGCCTTCTCATGGCGACTTGTTACCCAGCGTGCTCATCGGCTTGCAGCAGTGTGGCATCCGAGTCCCCAGGATAGAGCCAGAAGGGAGGCCACCCTCTCGTGGCATCTGCTAGCAGCAGGGGAGACAGACCCAGTAAACGAGCATCAGATGGGTGAGAAGAAAACAGAAACTGAGACAGAGCTTTGTTGTTCTTGCCTTATGGGGTTACAACAACCGAGTCTTAGGGGACAGGGGACAAGTCCTGTGGTCTCCAGTGGGAGCTGACCTCCCTTCACCTTGCAGACCTCGCTGGCCACCAGTCACGTTGACACTTCAGAGGCGCTAGGATCTGGAATAGTCTCCAGCCCCTGGGCCACCCATCCACGAAAAGGGAGGAAATGAGTGGATGACATCCCCACCACTTCCTGCTCACAGATGTAGTGAACTGGCCCTGATGGGAGAAGGAATCCTACAATAGGGTCAGGAACCAGGCAGGGAGCCCAGCCCAAGACTGTCTCAGCCTCCCTCGAGGATCCTGGCTCTTCGTGCACATGATATGGGGAGGGAGGTTTTATTTGACTGATCAGAACAGTTAGGGGAGAAAGGCCTTCGCTGCTTCATGACAGACCACATGGGTGGTATAGAACTCAGCTGGCCCCTCCTTGAGTGCAGAGAGCCTGGGGTAGCTCTCTGGAGGTACGGGAGAAGGAAGTTCACCAATAAGAAGTTGGACTGGCCCCCGTGTGCCATATGGGTCTTCCTGTAGTGTTTGCTTGCCCTCAGTGGGCATGAGACACCCCCCCCCATCTCCCCTTTCCCACCTAGCTCTGCCACCTCAGAGATCAAGAATGAGAACAGGGCCTGGATTGCTTTCCCCTCCTGCCTCACTTCTGGATGGAAGCTGCATTCAAAGGCCACCACCATCTCTTTAGATCCTCAGGTTGTCAGAACCAGGAAGCTCATGTCTGCCTCCTGGGAGCTCCCATTCCCTCAGATCCCAGATGGAGCTACCCTAAGAAGTCATCAGGAGGTATCTTGTCTTTTAACAATCTGAGATCTTAGGTGCTTGCTGGACCATGGCCACGAACATCCTGGGACAAGTGAGGCACTAGTTCTTAGCCACGAAGCTGGCAAGACAGGAACACAGCCCTGGCAGAAACACTTGTGGCAGAGCAGGCCTGGGGGCTCCCTTCCACCAACGACTGGCAAGTGCCTCCCCGCCCCCACCCGCAGCAAATGTACCTGCAGGAAGGAGATGATGCCTATGAAAGCGTAGGGGGGAAACGCCTGCCTTTGAGGCTGACATGAAACTAAGATGGATTAAACGCATGGAAAACAACCCCGTCAGAGAAGGCTGCATATCATGCCAATCCAGTGATGAGAAATATCCGGGACAGAGCAAGCAGATCTGTTTGTTGGGCTGGGCAAGGGGATGGGGAGGGGGGGTGACAGCTGTGGGTTGATGGTGTGCATGGATCTGTGCGTGTGCTTCCAGGCAACAAGCTGCACACTTCACACACTTCAGCTGTGCGGTGTGGGAATCATCTCACAATAAAGCTATTTAGAGAGCACACGGGAAACAGAACGGGGGACCCTGGACCTTGGCAGAAGGCGTGGGTCACTGTGCAGACGTTAGTGTTAGAGTATCAATGGGAGATCCTGGGGTGCAGGGGTGCCAGGGTGGGATGTAGCCCGAGGTCAGGCCCACTCTGAACATCACAATTGATGTGTTAATTGTTGGGTGCTCAAGGGTCAGTTAAAAGGTCAGTGGGAGGGGCTGGAGAGATGGCTTAGTGGTGAAGAGCACTGACTGCCCTTCCAGAGGATCTGGGTTCAGTTCCTAGTACCCACATGGCAGCTCACAACTGTCTGTAAGTTCAGTTCCAGGGGATCTGACACCTTCAGAACAATGCACATAAAATAAAGTTAATGTTTGAAAAAAGGTCAGTGGGACTAATGGCTGGGAATAGTGGTGACCCAAGACAGCTATGGAAAGTGTCCCTCTCCCTGCCCAACAGGTCCCAAATGGATGGGACATTTCCAGCACACCTCACATTGAAAATAGTCCTCCCTTGAGGTGCTCCTCCTCCTTGGACTATCCACAGTCCAGCCAAAAGAAGACCCGTGTCACTTCTCTGGAGTGGCCAGCCACACCCACCTGCCTGGTGCTGCCAACATCTCCACCCTGCTGTAACTGAACATCGCCCCATCCTGAGAACCATTATCCTCTGGGGCTTCTGGCACATGCCCCTGTGTAGAGCTCTTTTCCGTCTCTCCCTGGCTCTACCCCTGAGCTCACACCCCTCCTGTCATCTCTGGGTGATGTCCTGGGGTGAAGTTTCTATGTCCCTGTCGCTTTGCTTCTCCTGTAGCAGACGTGACCTGTCTCCCCTGATGGACCTGGAGCTCCACAGTGCTTCTTGGCTCCTTGCCATGCCAGAGAGACACTGGCATGGATGCCGATGAGAACTCACTGTAGTGGCTCTGAGAGGAGGCCCTGAAGCCATTCTGACAGCATCACTTCCTTTGGGGGGGGGCAGTGTAGAGCCCAGCATGCATTCTGCTTGGATAATAAGCACTGGGGATCTGGGGGAGGAGGATTGCGCGAGACAGGGATCCAGAAGCATGGCCTGAGAGTATCCGGTCCATTCGGGGAATGTGAAAGGAAGAGAGGTCTGCCTCTGGCTGCCTACACTCAACCACAGGAAAGGTTAGAAATCTTTACTCAGACTCTTTCTGGGTGGGGGGAGGGACAAGCCAGTGTGACTTACCACGGTGGCCAGCTTCCTGCCTTCCGTGTTGTATGTGCAAGAAGTGATGAGTACGTCCCCCTAAAGAGTGAGGTGGCAGACACATTAGCACCAGCCCACTCAGGGCTGACAGGTGTGCTCAGCTCATCCTCCTGGTGACCAAGTCACCGGGATGTGTGATCTCCAGCGAGGAACCCAGAACCCTCCCCATTGAGGCTCACATCTAAGTATCCCTGGGGTTTCTCTCTATTAGTGGCCTGGCTGACCCTATCAGAGCTCCAGCCTCTGCACGGGCAAGGACTGCATCTTGGCACCCCCATCTTTCTCTAGCATTCTCAGGGGGTGAGACTCTGAGGAACTGTAGTTCAGCTGAAGCTAGAAGGCAATGTCCCTTCTGTTCCATGAAGTCCACATGAACTTCACCCAGGCCTGCTGTGCCTGCCCAGAGACTCTTTCCTGGCCTACTTCTTTCCCTCTCTCTCTTTGGGCACAGTGTTCTCCAAATATCCCCGGCCCCGGGCAACTGTCCCTGTTGGATATTCACTCACCGGCAAGACAGACACAACCTTCTTCAGCATTCTGATATCCTGGAGTGGGGAAGACAGAGGTGAGAGAGCTGTGGGCCCTCTTCCAGACACCCTGGGTTATCAGTTCTGCCTCAATCTCTCCGGGGAGTCGGGACTAAGTATGGGCTCCAATCAGGAGGAGACAAGATCAATCAAGTTGTCACCAAGACATTGTTGACACCCAGCGGCTTGGCCAGGCTCCCCCACCAAAGGTCAGAGGACAGCCCTGGGAAACGGAAGGTCTGGGAGGCTGATGACAGGCAGGTCCCCACCTGGAAGAAGGGGCTGTAGTGGTTGTCTCTGTTCACGATCTCACTCTCTTGGCCACCCCGGGCGAGCACAGTGATCACCTTCCTGCCAGTCAGGTGTGTATGGAGCTGTGAGGCGAAGATGCGGATTCCAGTGTTTGGCAGCGCCTGTGGGAGGGGCAGAGTCAGGCCTAGAGCAGAGCAGCAACCCTTGGCTTGCCAGAACAGTTGCTTTTTCTAGATGGTTCTTTCTGATCTCTATTATAAACCTGCCAGAGAGTGGCTTGTTGTTGCTTTGTTTTGTTTTGTTTTTTGTTTGTTTGTTTTTTGTTTTTTTTTCAGACAGGATTTCTCTGTAATTTTAGAGCCTGGCATGGAACTAGGTCTTGTAGACCAGGCTGGCCTCGAACTCACAGAGATCCACCTGCCTCTGCCTCCCGAGTGCTGGGATTAAAGGCGTGCACCCTCACCGCCCGACGAGAGTGGCTTGTTTAAGAGAGGACTGTGGCCAGAAGCCCAAGTCTTTGAAGCAAGAAGCCCCAACCAGCAGCCAGATGTGAATGCATTCAGGGCCAATGACACCCCTGTCCTTGAGCCTCCTTGGAGTGCCTGAAGACTGAATTCTCTTTCTCCTCAGCCAGAAGAGGCCTGTTGCCTGCTGACTGGACAGGACTTCCCTTCTTTGTGGGTTTCCTGTCAGTTATGTGCTGCAATACCCATCATGTTCAAGGCCCCCAGCAGGCCTCGGAGTGCCCTGTTCACAAAAGGAGACCACATGGTCTCTGAGGTCAACGTGACCCTGGTCAAGAGCAATGATGCTCATCTCTAAGCCAGTGGGGGAAAGATACCAGCCCTCCTTTCCTCATCAACACACGAGGACATCTTCCAGCGGTTTTCCTAATCTGTGCTCATGTCTTTCGATACAAAGTTTTCTCAGATGTATCAAGCATGACGATTCTCCCACCTCTCTGCCGCCCTGCCATGGTCCTCTGCTCCTTTGATGCGGCCAGCCAGAGCTGAAGACCTTGGTGCTGACAGTTGGCAGTGGATGACCCTGGACATTTGAGCTTTCTACGTCTTTACTTCTGAACCTTCTGTCTTGCTTGTCAGCTACTGGCCCTGCCCTTCACATTGTGGATATCTTTATCCCTCTTAAAATGAAAACCAGGGACCTTTGTGACTACATCTGTGACGGCATGTATGCTGGGCCTGGGATCACCACTATGGAACGTGGGATGCAGGCGTGTACTGGAATGTGGATACAGGTCTCAGAAGCCAGCATCACCTGTCTGACCTGTCTGTTTTGACAGGGGAGAGAGGTTGATTTTCATCCTGGTCTCAGGCTAGTCTTTGATTGAGAATAAGAACTGATGTGTCCAGCGTTTTAGCCTGAGAACACTGGGCTGAGCTAATACTTGAAAGATCAGGTGCTCAGGTAGGGAGGACCCAAGAACAGGTGTCAGCCCATGAATATGCTGGGAAGGGGAATTCACTATGGGCTCTGCAACAAAGCAACCTGGCTCTGCGGTGCAGCTTTGGGATCTGTGTCTCCCTGTCTGTGATTCAGGCCTAGCTACACTTCCCTGACAAGCCATTGTAAGAAGCGGCAGCCAACAGAGAACACAAGACACATAGCAGACAGTGAAGTCACATCTGTGATAGTAAAAGAGCTGTAGACAGCAAGGCCCATGGCAGCCAGCCCGAGATCCTTACAAGGGGCAAGAGCAGATGCTGGGAGAAATGAGCAGAGACTACAAACAAGGGAGAGCTACAGGTCTGTGCACTTGCCTGCCTCCCAAACCACGGAGGAACGCCACAACTTCCTGCCTGTAGTATGAGTGGGGAGGCATCACAGACAAGACGTCTAGAGAGTTCTGTGAGATCCCCACTGGGGGCTGTCCCTACCCTTACTGAGACCTGTGGATCCTCTAGACCCCCCATGGCAGAACGTGTCTCACACCAGATCCATTGCAACTTCTTGCTATGGGAGAGGTGAGCCCAGTTACGATAGCATCACAGCTGAGGATCAGAGCTCCCTGGCACAGCCTAGGAGCCATGCTTACTTACTGCACAAGCCAGGGTTCCCATCAGCTTTACCCTGCTGTATCACCCTGTACTTGTACAGCCTCAGGGATGCCCTAGGCACTTTGCTGACTCCTCTAGTCCCTGTCTGGTACTGAAGCATGGCATGATGGGGGCTGGGTAGCCTGTAAAAGATGAGTCCCATTTGGAAGTTTTGATACTCCCATAACAAAACCTGTTAAAAATGTGCTGTATGGGGTTCACTGAAGAGATGGCTCAGCAAGTAAGACTGCTTGCTGCTCTTCCAGAGAGAGGACTTGGGTTCTGTTCCCAGTGCCCTGGTCTGGAGGCTCACAACCACCTAACTCCAGCTACAGGGGATCCACTGCCCTCTTCTGGTCTCTGCAGAGATACACACACACACACACACACACACACACACACACACACACACACGGCATATAATCACACACAAAAATATAAATTTTAAAAGGGGCACATGGAAGTGTGGATGCACGGGCATGGCCCAGTTCTTGCTAGAGATGGGGGTGCAGGGACTCAGACAATCTTGATTCCAGGTTAGGGGTCCGAAACATCTCGTGTTGCCCTCCCCTGGTCAGCGCAAGCGGCAGGGAACCAATCCACTCACCACCCTGGTGCATTCATCCGTGCAGTAGCCAGTCAAGACAAACGCAGTCTCCTGAGGGGGGATGGCCATCACGGGCGTGTACACCAGGCCCAGCTCCATGATGCCTGCATTGTATTTCCGGAGAGTGGCTGTGTAGTATAGGCGGATGCCAGAGGAGTCATGCCGGCCTGGGGAAGGGACAGCAGGTAGTGAGCAGCAGCCCCTGAGCCACCCCTTAGGGGACCCTGTGCTTGGTCACGCTTTCTGATTCAAGAGAGCAAGAAAGAGTGGAGCCAGAAGCTGCTCTCAGGTCACCTGTCACCTCGATGGGAGTTTCCGTTGTTCCTATCTACAGATGGAGAAGCCAAAGCTGGAGGCTGAGTGGAAGACTCCGCCTAAAACCAAAGTTCTGGGAACAATTGAACTGGGCCCCCACACCAGGACCAACTGGCTGGGATGCAGGATGTTGCTGGCAGGCTCTGGGCATCTTCTCATTGAATCTGAGGGCACCTCCCTTTTGCTGTCTTCACCTCCCTTCTTCCTCAAGCCAACAACATCCAAACTCAAACAGCCTCTTGTATCTCTGGGCTGATGACATCAGAGGCAAATAATAAAAAGAAGCCGCAATTGGTTAAAATTTAGATGGGGATGAAATAATGAGATAACCGTGGATTTTGATATTAATAGAAAAGCAGCCCGTCTCAGAATTCACCAACTGACAGGCGCACCCTTATATTTGGCAAAAGATCCATAAATACATGCAGACGATGAGGGGAGACAGACTTCCCTGATGCCCAGGGAGTTTTCAAAAATCCATTTGCTCTCCGCTTTTAAATGAGCAATAAATCCCCCATGGTGCTCAGGCCCCAGCCATCTCACCTCCCCTGCATGCTGTAGATAATTCCTGCGGCAGCAGCGGCATTGCTTATACAGCCTGGAGGGAAAGTCGCTCGCATCATTAAACTTGCACAGGCAGTGTCCACACCCAGCTGGGAGCGGGGTGCAGGGGCTGCTCCTGTCTTACTATGGCCGCTGTCTATGTCTATCAGGCCCTTTTTGTTCCTCATGTGCACAGATGAGGACATGTCTTATTCAAAAGGAAGGAGGGAGAAAGAGGGAGGGGGGAGAGGAAGGAAGTGAGGACGTTTGATGGAAAATGGGGTACAAGAGCAAAGAAATATTTAGTTTCTGATGTGGTGTCCTCTGTCAACTCCCTTAATGACCCCTCAAGCTGCTCACCTTCAGGCATGGGGTGATCTAGCCATAATGATGACTTCCCTTGTCCTTAACTGAGAATGCGCTGTGCCTTCAAGATCCCTACTAAATGCTACCAAAATTCCAATCCCATCACGTGGACCCTTTCACGAGTCCTTGCCTTTCCCTTGCATTCAAATATGAACACACACACACACACAGACACACACACAGATGCACACACACAAACATACACATAAACACACAGACATACACATAGACACATAGATACACACAGACACACAGATAGACACACACACAGACACACAGATACACAGACAGACACATAGACACACAGATACACACATAGACACACAGATACACACAGATACACAGACAGACACATAGACACACAGATACACACATAGACACACAGATACACACGCACAGACACACATATACACAGACACACAGATACACACAGACAGATACATACACACACACACACCTTGTCTCTCTTCTAGAAGCTCTTTGCAGAATGATTGTGTCTAGATTCCCTTGCCTAACAGAGTATTCTCAGGCCCAGCAAGCTGCCCGCTGCTTTTTTCCAACTCCACTCAGGCAGGTGATTAGGAACAGGTGGTCAGGTGTGGCTCTGCCCTGGGCATTTCTAAGCTAACTGGACAGCTTGGGCTGTCTAAACACATGCCATGAACTAGGGAAAGAACCTGGTCCTGAGCAGTCAGCACCTGGCTGGACTGGCCACAGATCCTTGGCCTTCAGGATCTAAGGTCTGCTTGGCAACCCTGGGAAGAGGTAGACTTGACATCTTTCCCACCACATGGGATCTGTGGGGCTCTGTCTTCACTGGGTGTTCAGGAGCTCAACAGCACAGCACCAAGCACTGATGCCAGTGTCTATGGCAGACATCACTAGTCAATCAGAGCCCTGACTTGAGGGGCCACCCATAACGCACCCATAACCATTAGGTTGCTGACCACAATAACGTAGACAAAGGGCAAAATGCTTATGTTGTCTCTGGCATGCACGTGCCCTGTGTCCTCTCTGTCTGGACAAGCTGCACCAAGCGTCTCTGAGGAGACCAAGTGGGGTGGGAAGATGTGCTCTCCACACTCTTACCGTGTATGTGCCTTGGATTGTGATAGTGAACTTCCAGTCGGAGATACGGGGAAGAGTTCGGGCCCCCAAAGGCGACACCAGCTTCCTCTGGGTAGTAAAATGCCTGGGACAGGGATATATGACAGAGGTCTTTAGGGGAGCCTGGGACAAACCTGCCCAGCTTCTGGAGCCTGAGCAGAAGCTGGTGATATCAGCAAGTGACTGGATTAGAAGGAAGCTCTGCTGGAGCTAACAGCCTTTGCTGTCACACATAGACGGCCCTACCAGGAGGGCACTGAGACTGGACTGAGCTCCTCCCAGATCCTCTGGTCCTGCCCTCACCATCGTCTGGTGTAGGCCAGGGAAAGGGTTGGGTGAGACTCTTGGGCAGAGTCTGCTGACAGCTTGCCCTGCCGCAGGAAGATCATGCTGTGCACAGGCCCCATATCTCTGCAGCAGTGGCGGTGCCTGTGAGAGGTATACACTCAAGGTTGTGTGCGTTTCCCCAGAAGGCTGGAAGGAGCCTTTGTGGCTCCAAAGAACAGTGAAGTTCAAGAATCCTAGAGGCTACTGGGGCTGTTGAGGGCCTTGCGCGTCCCCTTTCCATCTCTCTCGGGTCCTTTTAGGATGTGGGTGCAGGGAGTTAAAGTCCTAAGGACGTCAAAGGAGGCCTGGGGATGACGTAATGCCATCTTAAGTAACTTTAAACTGTCCAATTGACAAGGCCTAGAATCATCCCAAGAGAATATCAGCTGTGGAATTACCTACATCGGATTGGCCTGTGGGCATATCCATGAAATTTATCTTGATTCTTTCTTGATATAGGAGGGGCAGCCTATGGGCTTGTCTATGAGGTTTGTTTTGATTCTTAACTGACATAGGAGGGTCAAGCCCACTGTGGGCAATGCCATTCTCTGGACGGTGTAAGAAAGCTATCTGAGTATAAACTGGTCTGTAAACCCACTTGTAAACAGTATCCTCCAAGGATCCCTGCTATACTTCCTTGGCTATGAGTTCCTCCGTCAGAGGGGATGAACAGCATATCAAACAGGCCTGCCTTGAGTTCCTGCCTTGACTTCCCTCTATGATGGACTGTGACCTGGCAATGCAAGCCAAGTAAGTCCTTTCCTCCCCTGTCCCAGCCACAGAAAGCAAACTAGAGCAGCCATGTAGCACTATGTACATACCTTGGCCCCCAGGGCCCATGCAGCCAGCACGTGGCGACAGTAGTTGAGTTGATTAGGCTTCATTTTGGAGTCACAGGGGGCGTTGAAGCTGGGGATGGTCTTAAACTCAGATGCACATTGGAAGACTTCCATGTGGTGCACCAGGGCTTCATTGCCCTCGGTGACAATGGCCTCATACTGCAGGGGAACAGAACACCCTGAGCCGGGAGCCCAGTACCTGCCCAATCACCACCCCCCTCTGCTGGACCAGCTGGTCCTCATCTGCTCAGCTGTATATAAATGAGAAGGGTGAGTGAGGCAACTTCAGGTGCCGAGGACTGCCAATCCAGAGCCAGGAAGTTCCACAACCCATGAAGAGCTCTGGGGAAGGAGGTAGGGACCCACATAGACTACCCCTGGTAAGGTGGAACTAGGAAGGCAGCTGTCCTTGCATGAATGGGGTGAATCTGTGTTCCTGGGAAGCAAGCTCCATTGGGAAGCAAGAGAAGCCTCAAGGTTAAAGCTTAGGACCTCAAGCATAGCTACACAACCAGACCACCCTTTGCTGTGCTGTGTGACCCTGGGTACTCACAAGACCTTTCTGGGTGATTCTTCCTCTTCTAGAATAGGGACAGTATCTGGTTCTGGGCAGCACTTTGAGGAAGTTCCTAGTTGCAGCTTTGGAGCAGCTGCAATGAGCCACTTTAACAGGAAGGGAGGTTGCCGGAAAAATTGACAGCACTTCTAGCCTCAAGGGCAATCTCAGAAATTTAAAAAATATATATATTGCTTTGGTCCAGGCAGGTAAGACAGGAATACAGGGGCCCTGAGGCAGACAGTGACAGGGTCACAGAGGGCCAGGGCAATACTGTAGATTTATGGACTAAGAGGACTACAATAGCTCTTGGGCCCCTGGTGGGAAGCAGAGCAGCTGGGCCCCTGCGTACCATGATGATGTGGTGTCGAGAGAAGTTTGTGGGCAGCTTAGTGACATAGCACCAATATGTGGTCTCATTGTCAGGGATGACAACGTTCGCGGTCCGGATCTCCATGGTCTGTACATCCGCAGGCATGTCTGGAGTGGGGACCTCAGTCCTTAGAAGCTGTACGCGCTGCAATCCCGTATGCAGGCCTGAGGTGTTGATGGCCTCCAGCGACTGGAATGGCCCCTCCAGGATACCATACACGAGGTGGACAGTGTCATCCTGCAGCCCAGACAGAACCACTCAGAGCCAGCATAAGCTCAGCCATGAGAGAAGGGAGCCATGTCCCTGCCCATCCACTCCTACCAGGTAAAGTTCCTCACTCTCTGTCAGCTTGGCAAATAAGAAGATTAGAAGCTCTGCCTGGCCCCAGGCTGCTTCTGGAATCCTGTCTCTGCCCATCAAACATTTTTCGTCTTTCTTACACACTCTTTGCTTTTGCTTAGCATCCATTCATGCATCCAACCTCTGGGCCCTGTTGTGAGGCAGGCTGGGATACCTACTTCCTCTATGAATGAACCTCAGGGTGACTGGGGGGCAGGGAAGAGGTATTTCTTCTAGTTGGTTTAACACCTAAGGGGATCAGTGACCACTTTGGGAGTAAAAAAACAAGTCTGGGGAGCCTAGAGTTTGGCAGTGAACTGTGTGACTTAGTTCCCCCCAAACCTCAGGAGCTAGACAAGGTCAGTAGGACATTATCTTGCCAGAGGGCCCACCCAGAATGCATAGATGGAGCTGGCTTGGTTGCTATGGATGGAGACTGGTAGCTTTGGGTGGATACATTGCTGAAAACGCCTGTGGATGCTTTCTGGGTACTAATGGATGCACATTCGTGGTGGGCAACCAGTGTACTCTGGTTGGTAGGATCCCCATGGTCTGCTCTTGGGGAGGACACCATGCAAGTTCTATGTAGAAGTCTCTGTCCCCAGAACATGCAAACATCAGCCTGCTTATAGCATATTCTTGAAGGTTTTCTGACTGCTCTAGTCTTGCCTGTGGGAGGGTGGGGACCCAGATGACCCATTTCCAATGGCCTTGCTCTAGCCTCCTTGTGCCAAGAGCTAGTAGGTTAGTCTAGCCTTTCCCTAGCCCCAGTTCCTCATCTGTTTCCATGGATTTCCAGATTTGTCTGTTTGATGTCCATTAATCAATCACAGATCTAGGCAAATGGCCGAAGTTACTTACTTCATTCCTGAGATCCAGCCTTAGAACTGGTATGTACCACTTCCCAAATTCTGTAGCCCAGGTAAGTCCAAATCACTAACCAACTCTTTGTTCAAACCTCTGCTCTGAGCTAGCATCTCCCCTGCCCTAAATTGCCTCAGGGCCAGGAAGGGCAAACAGAGAGCTCTCTGTAACCTGGAAGGGTCACAATTATGGAGCCTGGTGCTTCCTAGGCCCCTCCTAGCCTTTGCCCTGTAAAACACATTGCCAGGGGTCTGCCCTTGCTTCTACCCAGTAATTGAGCCTAGTGCTTCCCATGTGCTGTGGGGGCCTTTCCCTGGGACTGTGAGTAGTGGCACCAGCATCTCCACTCTGTCTCTCAGCCATAAATTAAGACAGGGGCACAAACTGCCAGCCCCTGCCAGTATGGTCAGGAAAGATTAACCAAGATAAGAAGAATGCCAGGGTCCCATCAGGGGCAAGATGGACTGGCTTTTCCTAACTGCGGACCACCTAAGAAGCCCAGGTGTTTTGGCTTTCCATGTTGGGAATCCAGTTGCTCCTGGTCTTATTTTATAGGCAGCAGACTGAGGTTTCAGGAGAAAGGGACTGGTCCTGAGCTTCACAGCAAGTTAGCAATGGGGTAGAGTAGAAATCCAGGTATGCTGGGCTACTGACACGGTAATGGGATCCGGCTAGAACTACATCCCAGAGCAAGAGGGCTCCGAACACCACTCACATTTGGAAAGAACACTGACTACATGTCCACAGGGAGCTGCTTCTTTGGAGACTCATGCTGCTGGCAGAGCTACAGCCTCTCAAAACAGCTTCCATAGGCCTAGTGGGCTTTCTTTCCCTGTGTGTAGGCCCCACCTCGGGCTTCCCAAGTTGAGAGAGCCCTGTAGGATGCAGGGACGGTTCAGGCAAACTGTGCTCCTGGACTGGACAGCCTACCTCAATGAGGTAATCCTTGGGGTCACAGGTGACAAAGGGCCTCTTGAAGAGCAAGGATAGGCCGTCAGGAGTTCTCTGTACCTGGAGCAGCTGGTAGTCCTGCTGGGCGTCCAGATGGAGCTGTCCCTTCTGGTCACTCCAGGCATCCTGCAGAGACAGGCTTAGGGTCCGAGCAGGAAGGGGCACATGCATGGTAGAGTATGGTTGTTCTTGTTCTTCTTCAGTAGAGGTCACTTCCATACTCCTTGTGAGTCACCAGCTCCGTGGGAACACACAGTGGGGCTAGGAAGCTGCTGAACCTCACTCCTGTCGGATCTTAACTGTTTCATTCCTTTTCTATGTTGGGGTTCAAACCCAGGGCTGGGTGTATGTATGCCAGGTGATCAGTCCACCCTTTAACCATGTTTCCTAGCCCCCATATTGCCCATGTCGCCCCTCCTGTCTGAAGCTGCAACCCAACTTAGTTTCCTTCCAATCTGTCACACATGAGACAGGTGCCTAAGAACCACCACACATGAACCAGGTGCCCAAGAATTCCAGGAACAGTCAGACATAACCGATTCTCAGGCTTTAAAGGGACATGTGCAGAACTGTACAGCATTGTTAAGGTGGCCCAGGCTCCTGACAGGAGTGCACACCAGGGTTAGAAATTTGAGGCTAGAGCCCTGGACCCAGACTGATGATGATGAAGCCAGAGTGGAAAGAGGCAGGCCAGCATTTAACGCGGCACTCACTCCCAGGTACCGACCCCACACTTGCATAACATTGAGAGCAAACATTGCCTTAAGTACTGCTCCCTGGGCATCTCTTACTCCACTCTAGTGCCAGCCTTGCCTGGAGAGAGTAAACTGAGGCCTGGGCTGGGGAGGCTGCCCTAGCCACACTGGCAGCTGGAGTATTTCTCCGGGGTATTTCCTAGAGCCTAGGTCGCTGGCCCAGTCTCCCTGTCTTCCCCTGCAGGGCTCCCGGCCAGTGCAAAGGAGGCAGGCTGTGGGATGGCACCCAGTGAGTGGGCCTCCCTATGGGCTCATGAACCCCATGGGTCTCTGCTGTGAGGACTGTTTGGGCTGTTTCTCTTTAGTCCTACCTCCAGGGCTAGCGTAACAACTCAAGGAAAGCAAAGGCAAGGAGTTGGCAAAAATTTCCCCTGAGGACAACAGTGTGGTCCTCCTGCTGGGTACCCTGCCGATTTGCAGTAGAACCAGATAGGCAGCTGGGAGTTTAGAGTGTGCTCCTGAGAATACCGTTGCCCAAGGAGCCCCAATTCCCAAATCTGACGTTTGTGTTCAAGGGAATTTGCTGTGCAAATGAACCTAGCAGGCAGGGGTGTAAAAGTGAAACACCAGGTTTCCAGGACTGTGGGAGCTGCAGCCTGGAGAGGTTGCCTGGAAAGAGGGGAAAGGAGCAGCAAACCCTCTGGGACCCAGGAAGCCTCTTCTGTGACTCCAGAGTCACTGTACGGTCACCCCCGTCACCCTGCCTGACAGCTCTGAGCAAAGGACTCTATGGGACAGGCAGAGTGGCTGCCCCGCTCAGGTCAAAAAGGCATCTCCTAGTCAGGTGTAGTAGTTCCTGTGTAATCCCAACATTGGGGAAGCAGAGCAGGAGGACTAACACAAATTTGAGGCTAGCCTGTTATGAAGAAGGTACATCCCGATTTGATAAGGAGAATCTCTGATCTTCCTTTTTCCTGTGGGTGTAGAGAGTTGAATACCATCCCCAAAGAGGCCATGATGGTCAGTCCCCCCTGCAGAGGAAGGGCGAGCAGGGACCCAGAGGATGTCTGTGGGGGCTTTTCCCCCTCTGCTGATCCCTGTAGCTTGTGGGTGTCCCTGAAGGCTGTTCCAGCATATAGGAGACTTCCTTTGCCATCCTTGCAGGCAGGCATTCAGGTCAATTTTGAATAGGAGGAACAAGATGCCTCCTCTTGGCCTAGGCTCAGCTTGCGTGGTGAGGGTGGAGCTATCCTACACCTGAGCGTGCTGTATCTGCATTCTACCACTTTCGAGTATAGCACAGAAGGCCTGTGTGTGCTGTGCCCCACGTTAGCGTGCGTTCTGCCTGCTCTACTAAACCCCATGCTACCACCTGGCCCACAGCAGGTGTGCATGTACCGGCAGTGTGGCATGGAACTGCTATTTGCAAAACTGGTGGATAGGGAGGGTCTATGCTCACGTGATGAGGGGTGCTGCCTGGCATGTGGGACCTCCATATGTGCTTATCCTTCCTGGGATGCTGCGTTTATTATTTGGAGGTGCAGTCAAGGACTGTAGGAAGAGCCCCCCCCCCAGCATTTCATCATCTAGTGAGTGCGCCTCTGATGTTGACGGGGGTACACAGGCTTAATTCAGATCAGTGACACCCTGCACAGAAGTAGGCAAGCTTTCACTGAGGGTTGTGGCACACAGCGGTGTGAAGATAGCCAGCTAGGGGGTATGGGCACAAGGGCAGGATAGCGAGGTGGGAGAGGACTCACCGCGAAGTAGGATCTGTTGCCATCAGTCCAGAGGATGATGAGGTCAGCATTCTCCATCTCGCCTCGGTCTGACATTCCAAACAGAACCCCAGCCCTCAGCCCTCGCACCTCAAGCTGGAAGTGGATGATCTCCTGGTCATAGCTGATGTTCCACGAGAGCTCTAGGATCCCGTCGGGGTCCAGGGGGATGTGGTAGGGGAAGGGGTGCTCCGGAGGCTCGGAGCTCTGCAGTGCAGCCACCAGAATGACCAGGAAGATGGCCACAGCCGTACTATACATGGAGGCAGCCTCACGGACACTGGGGCTGGGGAGGCTGCTCCAGCAGTGCTGGTGGGTGCGGTGAGCCGGCATGACTGGGGTGAGTGCGCCAGCCCCACCGGGGCATTTATGCCTGTCCGGTGGGGTTGGGCCAGGCTGCACCTAATCACATTTGTCTGGTGGGGAATTCAATTGTCCTGGTGGCCCTCCCACCAGCCCGTGCCCTGGGGCAAACACTTTGCTCCCATCCTCCCCTAATTGGCCCTAATGACACATGGACATCATCAGGACGATCAAAGCAGAACAGCTGATGTCCTCCAACAACGCTCTGATGCCTGTTGGAAACAGTTACTCTGCAGCCATCGGTCCTAAGGATGCCTCCAGCCAGGCCTCAATGGCCATCTCACAGGCAGCCAGGTGCCAGGCCCCCTATACATGATCCACCTGAGATCTGAGGGTCTCTTTTCCAGGTGATAGTGACTGGTGGGCTTCTAGCTCCTGTTTTTTTACAATACTGGAGGGTGGACAAATTTCAAACTGAAAATAAAAGGCAGTCCCCAAATAGTCCATGTTTAGACACTTTCTCCCAGGCCTGCTGTTCCCACTTTTTCTCCTGTTTCCCCACGGGCTCCAGCTGGCACCACGGCTGCTACAGAAGGAGTGGGTGCAGCGCTGGGGTACAGATTGCCATGGGGTGCCACTGGAGAAGACAGCATGGGGCAGGCAGACAGGGAGCTGAATAGAGAGATGCCCCCCCCCCCCCCAGCGAGGTGACTGGTTGTGGAGATAGTCCTCAGGGAACAGGAGGGTGGGGCACACCTGTTCCTCTCTAAAGTTCTCAAAGGTACAACTTCCTCTTGTCTCTCAGGCCATCTGGTCCCCACCCTATTTCTCCCATACTTACCACAGGGCCTCTGCACCCGTTTGACCACCAATCTGAAGTGTGGACCTTCCCATTGCTCTGTTCTTTCCCTTTCGTGATGAGAAACAGTTGGATATGTACTACTGCCTCCCTGCTCCCGTTGCCCCTACCAGTCCCTGCCCCCAAATTCTACTTTCCCCTCCTGCTTTTATCCAAAGCCACCCTCCTCTGCATCTGACTATGGTTGCAGGTCCCTTCAACTGAGCTGTGAGTCCTTCCCTCCTTCCTTCTCTCCCTCTTTTTCCTCCTGCTTTCTCAGAAACACAGTCGTTCAGCCTGAGCCTCCAGCAGCAAGGCCTATTCTGCGCTGAGCTCTGTCCCACCAAGGAAAAGGGACCCCAGTCCTGCACACAGGTGGCATTTCCAGGGAATCCCAGCCTTGCCCCTGGGAAGCTGAGAGACAGAGGTCCAGGGCTAAGTAGGTGCATCGTGCATCGCTCTGCAAAGTCAGGACAAGAGTCGCAGGCCCTGAGGTGGGGGTGTGCTTTGCTCAGCCACGGCCTGGTGTTCAGTGAGCCCTGGGGTCACCTGGGGCAGTGAGGCTCCTAATGGCCTCAGGCTCCTAAGAAGGCAGGAACCTGACTGCAGCAAGCTGAGTCTCTCTCCTGGATCCAGGGCGAGAGCAACAGTTGCACTCAGAGGAGGAGAAGCACGGTCCTTAGTAAACAGCAGAGTGCCGCACTCACGGTTATTTTTAACAGATTCAGAGAGCACTCCCGTTCTGCAGCTCGGAACAAGGCTGGGAGGCTGGCAGAAGTGATTCAGCCAACTGCAGAAGTAACAATTACCCAGTCCTGGTAGTTAGCAGGAGAGGGAAGTGGGCCTGCCTGCTTTGCTGGCTTTGAGAAACTGGCCTGAAGTTGTCCCCATCTGACACACAAGGGGATAAAGCCACAGAGAGGGGGAGATGGGTACCCAGGGTGACGTAGCCTCCAGGGGCAGGACAGCAGGGCAGAGCAGGGTAGGACAGCATTAAGGGATCCCAAAATGGGATCTTTCAGCAGAATAAAGGGTAGGGATGCACCCTGACAATCAAGGTCAGGACAATCACCATAGGAGTCATGAGGATGTGCTGGCCAGTATCGATAGTGAGCCCTCCTCTTCATCTGTCTATCTACCATCTATCTATCTACTATCTATCTATCTATCTATCTATCTATCTATTTATCTATCTATCTATCTATCTATAGATAGGAACTATACTAAGTAGACCAGACTGGCCTTGAACTCACAGAGGGCTGTCTGCTTTGCCTCTGCCTCCTGTGTGCTGGAATTTAAAGTGTGTGCTACCGCGCCCAGGCCTGGCTTTTTCAGATGGGAGCTGGGATTTGAGCTCAAGCCCTCATACCTGTGAGGCAATCGTTTTACTGACTGAGCCGTCTCCCCAGCCCTTACATTTCAATCTTGGTTGGTTTTAGTTTTATTTATTATTGTTATCAATATTTGCCCTTCCTCTTATTCATCTTGAAAAGGAGAGATCTGACCCTGGAGAGGTCAGATGGGAACCATGTTCACTCATTTCACCTGTATCCCAGGTCCTTTGAACGCCTATAAACACTGAACTGTCTAGACACAATTTCTCATGGTGTTTGGGAGGTCCAGTGATAGGGGAGAGCCCTCTCTCCCGCTCTTCCTGCACCCCGACCCTGCTGGTTCTGCTAGGGATTGACTGTGTCAGCTGCCCTCCCAAGGTAGGGGTGGGCTGGGGGTGGCACCCGGGATGTCACTGTCATCACGTCAGGAAATAGGCTCCGTGTTCTGCTCAGTGCCTGGCTTCGCTCCAAGGCTCATGGACGATGGCTGACCTCATTTAGAACCAATTTCAGTGTTTTAATAAGCCCCGTGCCTTCCCGAATTTCTCTGATGCTGGAGGCCCTCAGGAGCTGTAATCCCCCACTGGCTCTGCCACGTGAGGCCAGCTGTGGCTACGTCCTAACCGTGGGCGGTGACAACCAGCAGCACAGCTACTGGAGCAGGGTGGGTATGGAAGTGGCCCGGAGATCTGCTCCCGACTAGTCAGGGCAAGCAGCTCCTCAGCAGTAAGATGGGCTACAGGACCACATAGGACCCCTAGCCTGAAGCTGAGTCCCTAGGGATTTCCTTGTGGCAGATCAACACGCCAGGTTATGACAGACAGCATGTCTGTCTTAGAGAGCTGACTTCTGTCTCCTCATCCAACCACAGTGCCTGTGATTGAAGGCTGAAGGGGCATGTTCTCCCAGGATGAGCCCATGGGATATCTGTGCCTTGAGATGTCCAGCAACCAGAACAGTGGGCACAAAAGGACCTGCAGCGTGGATACCAAAGGAGCTCATCCCAGCAGTGCTGGAACGCAGGGTAGGATCCAGGAGCCCCCAGCTCCCTACCGGGCCAGGAGTAGATATCTGTGAGCAAGGCCCTGTGTGTGGGGTACCCAGCAACCCTATGTGTACCTGAGCAGCCCACCATAAGCAAACCTTCAAGAGTAAGTGACTTGGACCCTTGATGTCCCTGTCATGTTCCATCTCTCCTGAGTATGCTGGGCAAAGAGAGGGTGAAGAGGGAGGCAGCCGCCCCAGACACACACACACACACATACACACACACTCATATATACTCTCTCAGATGCTCACACACACACACACACACACATACTCTCACACACACTCACATACATTCACACTGTCTCTCTCTCTCTCTCTCTCTCTCTCTCTCTCTCTCTCTCACACACACACACACACACAAGCACCTCTAACAAACAGTTTTGTATCTTTGTGAGACCACATAGCACATGGAGGTCAACAGCCTGGTCATCTCAGAGATCATCAATCAGCTCTCCAGGAATCTTTCACGCACTGCTGACCCAAATCTGCCAATCTAAAGAGGTGAAGTCTGTCCGCCAAGGAGTTCCCTGCTGCAACTATATGCCTTACACCACAGTAGCTGGATGGCCAGGGTTCCAAGCCCAGGAGAGTACCAGAGAGACATGTGATTGGCATTCCTACCCGCAGAGTGCTTCCTGGTTCCCAGGGTATGTTGAGATTGTCATAATTGTACCCCAATATCTGTGCCCAATCCTGGATATAGGTAAAGTCACAGAACAGAGGGATCCTGTAGGTGCTATTTAGTTGTAGGAGGAAGCTTCTGGTTGCTTCCCACATCATTTAGTAGAGGAATTTTGTGTGTGCAATGCATGTTTGTATGTGCTTGCATGACTTGGGGTGCATATGCATGGGTATGTGGAAGCCAGGGACCAACTTCAGGTATCTTTTTGAGTGCCAGCCACCAATTGTGTGTGTGCATGTGCCTCTGTGTGTGTGTGTGAGAGAGAGAGAGCCTGAGGGATTCTGCCTGCTTCTGCTTGAACCCCAGAACTTGGGGGTACAAGCCACCATGACACATGACAGTGGGTTCCAGGGATTGAACCCATGCCCTTGAGCTTATTCAGAAAAGACTTAACCAACCACGCCATCCCCCAGACTCATTAGGGGATCTTGAAGTGAGAGATGGTGCTAGGTTATCCCAGTGAGCCCAGAAGAGCAAGGGCATCCCTGGAATAAGGTAACAAGAAGGTAGGGATCAGAGTGGATATAACAACAGGCATGAAATCTGCAGAAGAGACGTCGCTGGCTTGATACTGAAAGAATAGCCAAGCGTGAGTGTGGCAACCTCTGGATGAGGCCATGGCAGCAATAGACTCTTAAGCCCCAGGAAGAGCCTGTCCTCAGACCTCAGAACTGCGTGTTTGAGGGCTCACTGCAGCGGCCAGAGGGGTCATGTGTACTCCATCCTGGCCCCACTTTCCCAGCCTTTGCTCCTCTTCCAACCCATCCAGCTGGTTCAGCACTGAGCACCTTCAGGTCAGGCTAGAAATGGACACTGAGGTAAGGACTGCTATAGAATGTGGTTAAATGAAAGACAATCCCAGGGTGCACAGGGAGAAGGAAAGAAGTGAGTAAGCAGAGTGTTGGCGAACAGCTTCCAAGGGCAACTTGATGAGACTGGAGTGCACCTCAAACCATCACCCAGATGACAAAGAGCCAGTCTCCCCGCCCCCCTTGTTACCATCACCAGTGAAAGAAGCTACCAGGCATTGGTTCTCAGAGGTGGACCAAGCCTGTCCACAGGCTAGTCTGGGGAGAAGGTTGGGTACCAGGGATGACCCTGTAGCAGACTGGTGAGAGAGATGAGTGAGGATGCCCTGGGCACTTGCTTGGCACACAGAAGGAGCCTGCTTGAGAATGCTGTCACAGCTATCACTGCAAGTCCCCCATGCTCTCTGTTCAGGTCTATCTGCAGCATAGCGTCTCCCCAGATGACAAAGTATGAGCTGGGTGTCCTTGTGTGCTGACCCTTGCTCTTCTTTCTGCTCAAGGCCACATGAAGGTCTGTCCACGACAGTGCAGACTGTCTACTGGGCAGGACGGGTTTCTGTATTCACAGGAGGAGGAGGAAGAGGGGGAGGAAAAGGGGACCTTGTTGGCCTCAGCTGCACCTCAAAGGACTGATGATTGCATTGCAGCCCCAGAGACTGTGAATGGTGGCTAAAGCTCGAGATGCAGGCCAGTAATTGTCCTTTAGACCCCTTCCTAGGTCTCTGTGGTCACATCACCTCTGCTCCAAGTATCAGGGCTGCCACATCCCATATTACACCAAGGACAGCTGTGTTAGCTGCTGCCTGGCATCACTGACACAACCTGCTGCTACCCAGTCCCAGGGCCCCCAACTCATCCAACTGCTTAAGCTGAGACAAGCAGATTGAGGTCCCAAAGTCTGAGAAGTCACCTGCCTTAACTTCCACTCCCACTAACTCTGGGGCACATGGGGCCAGGGAACCTGGTCTGGGCAAAGTGGAAAGGGGAACTTCTCAGTGTCAGCGGATCTCAGGCTCTAAGCCTGGGGACAGTGAGCAGCTGAGGTCTCCTGCACGACATCGCCTCCAGCTTCGTGCTCAGCACTTGGCCACTTAGAAGCAAAGATGACCCCTGATGCTTGACAGTGAACTGAGTGTTGCTGTGAGGGACAGAAGGAGGAGGGACCACATGCTGTGGCCTCTGGTTCAGGTCTCCTCCTCTTCCAGGGCAGCGATGGAGCGATGTGACAGGTTCTGGGGTGAGCAGGGGGGCGGTGCACTAGAGGAGGGTGGCTCTCTGAGTTGTCACGGGCAGACCCCAGAAAGTTAGCGATCCCTGCTGTTACAAAGCTGCAAATGTTCCTGAAATCCCAAAACAGAACTCTAGAATGTCGTACTTAGGAGTGACTGCCATTAAACGCACACACTCATCTTGCAGAGTGGCCTTCATTGTCTGTGTCCAGAGAGCTTTCCTCAGCACATGGACATCCCTCACCTTTCACTCCTCCTCCCCAGGCCTGGTACCCACTAGTCTACTCTCTGTTGATATCACCTCCGTCACTGGAGGGACTTCACACATGTGGAATGGCACATACATCATGTGTATGTTCTGTGTTGAGCTATTTCACACAGCACAGTGTTCTCAAGATTTAGCCATGTTGCAACAGGTGTCAGACTTAAGACTAAATGATGTTCTACTGGGGGTGGACAGCACGTTACTTATCCACCACCTGCGGGAGGACATTTGTGTGCACGAGTGTCTGTGTGCACTTGTGAATGTGGACCCCAGAGGTTGATGTCTTCACCCAATCCTTTCTCCACCTCATCGTTTGAGACAAGTGTTCTCATTGTACCTAGAACTCAAAAGTAGGCTTGACTTGATGGCCAGGGAGCCTTGGGGATCCTCCTGTCTCTACCTCCCCAGCACTAGGATTACTGGGTGCCAACACACCTGGCTTTTATGGGGGTGCTGGGGATCAAACTCATGTCCTCCTGCTTGCATGGCGTCCTAGTTTCATTTCTGTTGCTGTGATAAAATGTCCTGGAAAAAAAAAAGAAACTCAGGGGAGAAAGTGTTGATTTTAGCACCCAATTTTAGGTCCATCACTGTGAAATACTCAAGGCAGCAGGCGTTCGAGGCAGCTGCTCATGGAGCACCAAGAGCAACGAGAGAATGAACGTGAACATGCATATGCTCAGCTCGATTCTTCCACTCTGATACAATGCAGGACCCAACCCCAGGGAATGGTGCTGCCCACTTTCAGCGTTAGTCTTTGTAGTGGTTTAAATGAAGATGCTCCCATAGGCTCATGTAGTTGAGTAATTGGTGGAATTGTTTGGGAAGGATTAGTAGGTGTGGCCTTGCTGAAGGAGAATCATCACTGGGGTCAGCTTCCTCTGCCATTCACAGTTAGACCCCCTCCCTCTCTTTCCACTGCTTCCTTCTACTTCATGGTTGTGTCTCAAGGTATAAGCTCTCAGCTACTGCTCCAAAGCCCTGCCTGCCTGCTGCCATGCTCCCCATCATGATGCTAATGGACTAACCCCCTGAAACTGGAAGCAAGACCCCAATTAAATGCTTTCTCTTGTAAGCTGTCTTGGTCACAGCAACTGAACAGTGACTAAGATAGCAGCCACAGCTGCAAGAGCAGGAAGCTGAGCGCTCACATCTGGAACCAGAAGCCAGAAGCAGGGAGAGCCAGGCAGAAGCACTGTGAGGATTTAAACTCTTCAAGCTTACCCCGAGTGACCTACTTCCTCCAGCAAGTCCATACCTGCTAAGCCTCCCCAAACAGCGCCACCAACTGGGGACCAAGTGCTAAAACACTATGTGCTGCTCATTCAAGCCGCCACCAGACAGGTTCTGGGGACCATCACTAGTCCTTACTGACTTGTCGCCAACTTTCCTATGTCCACTTTGCATACGGATAGAGCACCGGCACAAGAAAGCTGTATCTCAGCTCTCCCCAAAAGACAGCCTCCAGGGTCACAAGGCAAGGAGAACATTTAGTCTCTGACTCTTGTGGCACCAGCCAGAAGATCCAGCTGTCCCCACGGAGCACATGGCCTTCCTAAAGGTAAGTAGATTTAAGCCTCATAGATAGGCCACATTAGCTTCTAGCTTAGACTGCTTCCCTCCAGCGATAATCGGACGCATCATTTCCTTAAAGACAAATTAAATAAGGCCCTCCAAGGTTCGCCATCTGCCTGTCAAAGACGAAGCTTTAGAAAAGAACAGGTCTCTGAGCCCAGGGGCCTCTGACATCCATACAGCAGGAGTGGCCTTGATCTGCACACCCTGATCCAATTTCCCTGCTGCTGATCAAGTTAGCCGAGACTTTAGCCTAAGGCACCAGGGAAAAGGTAGATTAAAATGACCAGGGCGGAGGAACTGTGCCGAGGTGGAGAGAGGAGGCGTGTGAGCCTGGGTGCTGCTGAGGACTGGCTTCTGGGTAACGACTTGTCAATGTCTGGAGGGGTGGGATCTTTTAGAAGGGCAGGCGCTGTTGGATGTCGCTGCCAAAGGCCCACTTATTGGAACAGGAATCTTTGAATCACAGCTCTCAGCACTGGGGAGGGCTGAGGCCACCATATGCTCACTGCTAGGAATTTCCTGGTCCGCTGCAGGAATTGAAGAGGATGGATCACACACAGCATCCCCAGCATCCATATCCCAGTCTGTGCAATTGTCCCCACAACTAAAACATCTTTCCTTCTCCATACCTCCTTGGAATGGAAGGGTGTACCAGCTATTCTCCCCAAAACTGGAGAGAGGTGTGGGATGTGATAGTTTGGATGAATATGCCCCCCCATAGGCTCATAGGGAGTGGCATTATTAGGAGGTGTGGCCTTGTTGGAGTAGGTGTGACCTTGTTAGAGGAAGTGTGTCACTGGGGTGGGTTTTGAGGTTTCAGATGTACAAGCCAGGTGCGCTCTCTCTCTCTCTCTCTCTCTCTCTCTCTCTCCCTCTCCCTCTCTCCCTCTCTCCCTCTCCTCTCCTCTCCTCTCCTTGCTGCCTGTGGATCCAGATGTAGAACTCTTAGCTCCTTCTGCAGCACCATATCTGCTGTGTGCTGCCATGCTTCCTGCCATGATGACAATGGACTAAACCTCTGTTCGGTAAGCCAGCCCCAGCTAAATGCTTTGCCACGATCAGCTGTCTCTTTGCAGCAATAGAAACCCTAATTAAGACACGGGTCAAGACAGACCTCAGGTGGCTCTGCATTGTCATGGATCGTGCTTAGGGTATGAGCCTTGTGTCTCATTTCTGGTGGTCTTGGGTGGTCTCTGGTGGTTGAGGAGATTCAATTTTTTTTTCTTGTCAATGCTCAGGTATCACCCAAACAGCAGGTGCAGGATCCAGAGGACCGACCAGAGCTGCGCCACCCTGGAGAGGGGCTGTCTTTGAGTGTTACCTTTGTGGGGGGGGGGGGTGCTAAGGATTTAGCTCAGGGTGGAGCACTTAACTGTAGGAGGTGCTGGGCTCAGCAACCAGGAGCATACAAAAAAAGAATTCAGCAGATCAGACCCCTGTAAGATTCATGTAGTAAGAGAGATGCAGAAACCTGGAAGATGAGGGAATTGATGCAGAGTCATGGCAACCATGGCCTGAACAGTGCTTAGGGAGTGGGGAAGAGAGTGGCTGTGGAGAGTAGTGGACAATGCCCATAAGGTGGACAGTGGCAATGGAGTGGAGGAGACAGTGGCCATGGAGGGGAGTGGACAATGGCCATGGGCTAAGATGGGCAGTGTCCATGGGGGAGGTGAACAGTGCCCATGGGATGGAGTGGACGGTGGTCATGGAATGTAATAGACATTGGCCATGGTATGGAGTGGACAGTGGTCATTGGGAGGAATGTACAATGGCCATCAGGTGTAGACTGCAGCTATTGGGTAGAGTGGACAGTGGGGTGGAGTGGACAGTGGGGGTGGAGTGGACAATGGGGGTGGAGTGGACAGTGGGGTGGAGTGGACAGTGGTCATTGGGAGGAATGTACAATGGCCATCAGGTGGAGTAGACTGCAGCTATTGGGTAGAGTGGACAGTGGGGTGGAGTGGACAGTGGGGGTGGAGTGGACAATGGGGGTGGAGTGGACAGTGGCCATCAGGTAGAGTAGACTGCAGCTATTCGGTAGAGTGGACAGTGGTGGTGAAGTGGACAATGGGGGTGGAGTGGACAGTGGCCATCAGGTAGAGTAGACTGCAGCTATTCGGTAGAGTGGACAGTGGGGGTGAAATGGACAGTGGGGTAGAGTGGACAATGAGGGTAGAGTGGACAGTGGGGGTGAAATGGACAGTGGGGTAGAGTAGACAGTGGGGTGGAGTGGGCAGTGGGGGTGGAGTGGACAGTGGGGGTGGAGTGGGCAGTGGGATGGAGTGGACAGTGGGGTGGAGTGGACAGTGGGGGTGGAGTGGGCAGTGGGGGTGGAGTGGACAATGGGGTGGAGTGGACAGTGGGGTGGAGTGGACAATGGGGTGGAGTGGACAATGGGGTGGAGTGGACAGTGGGGGTGGAGTGGACAGTGGGGTGGAGTGGGCAATGGGGTGGAGTGGACAGTGGTTATGATATAGCGTGGACAGCAGTTATGGGATAGAGGGGAAAGTGGCCTTGGGATATGGTAGAGAGTGAACCTTGGCCACAGTGTGGGGAGGATGATGATCATGGTGTGAAGTGGGCGGTAGTCATGGCATGAAGTGGGCAGTGGTCATGGTGTGAAGTGGGCAGCGGTCATGGCGTGAGTAGAAATAGTGGTAGGCAGTAGCCATGGGGTTATTGCAGAGAGTGTGGTAGGGTCACTCAGCTTTTGCTTTTGTCCCAACAGCTTGGTTACTTGCTTACTTGCTCCTGGCTGTTTTTTGTAGTCCTTGACCCCAAGCTGGGGCCCAGAGAGGCTACTGTGGCAAATGAGTGACCAGCTAGCTGCTGACCTCAAGGCAAGATAACAACTTCAGTGGGAGGAGAACAACTCTTCACCATTTCACCTGGGCACATGCACAGCAGCTCCTGTGCATGTACTGGGGAGCCCTGTGTGGCTACACATGCCTAGGATCAAATTTAATTTATAAGTCAAATACAGGAAGAGTCCAGTAGCAACTCAGAGTGACTCAACCATATTCTTAATTAAAGGCATTGCAGCTTATGTGTGTTTATTTCTGGAATCTTCCCTTGAATATTTATTTTGACCAGATTGACCTCTGGGTAGCTAAAATACAAAATGAAAAAGCCATAAAATAGAACCTAAGGTAAGGGGCTATACTTCTCTGACTTCTGTTAGAAACGCAGAAACAGATACCCCAGTGGCAGACAGATAAATGATGAATCTCAACCGCAGACCTGGGCGTGCTGCCCGCACAACCAAACATGTGAGCTGAA
Source organism: Microtus oregoni (assembly GCF_018167655.1). Classification (NCBI taxonomy): domain Eukaryota; kingdom Metazoa; phylum Chordata; class Mammalia; order Rodentia; family Cricetidae; genus Microtus; species Microtus oregoni. The sequence goes on along the minus strand of NW_024543084.1, from coordinate 10,965,063 downwards.
ACCACAAGGAAAGAGGCAGAAATGCCGATGCCTGAGGAAGCAACGTTGATCAAATCAACAGAAGGAGACTCTAAAATAAGTATAATTACTATCCTTAAAGAGATATGCGGTTATTGTATTCATGAAGCAAGAATGGGCTTTTATATAAAAGAACTAATTAGAGATCACGGAGATTTAAAATAGATGGTCTGAAAAGCAGAGAGAGACATCTGAGGAGCAAATTAGTGAGCTGGAGGCTCAGGCAGGTGCTGCCCGAGGAATTCAGTGCAAAGGGCAGAAGGGGAAAGGTGGGGGACTTGGACCAGCTCCAGAGGCCCCCCCCCGTGCGGGTGGCAGACATTCTTAGAGGGAGGGTGGGAAGGAAAGGATGGAGAAAATGGCCAGCCGTTCTCAAAGCACAGGACAACACTGTCTTCAAAGCAGATGAACTTATTGCTGCGCAGACCATAGAAAGCAGGCCCGCGACAGGCCAATAATAACAGGACAAGGAGTCTGATATTCAGAGAAAATTCAAGAGAGAACGATTGGGAGCAAGAGTCTGGAGGAGTGGGCTAGAGGAACGCTGTAGCTGGCAAAAAGCTTGCCAGGCAAGGGTAGGGACCTGAGTCTGATCCCCAGCACCCACATAAAAACCCAACAGCAGAGCCCTATGGTGACCGCATTCTTAGCGGGAGCACAGCTGGGAGGACCCCGTGATCTCCTTGGCCAGACAACCTTATCGAATCCATGAACTCCAGGCTCGATGAGAAGCCCTGTCTCAAAAAACAAGATGAAGTTTGGAGCTGGAGAGATGGCTCAACAGTTAAGAGCACTTGCCGCTCTTTCCAGGGACCCAAGTTGGGTTCCCAGCATCCATGCCAGTTGGTCCTTAGTTAACTGTAATTCCAGCTCCAGAGAATCAGATGCCGCTGGCCCCACAGGCCCCTGCACACATGTGCACATACCCACATGCTAACACACACACCTACACATGATTAAAACTAGCAAAAATAAACCTTTAAGGAAAACCAAGGTGGAAAGTGGGTGAAGGCTCTGACATTGGCCCCTGACCTTTGCACCCTCCTTCTCACTCCAGCAGTTATGCACATACACACACCAATAAATAAATAACAAGAGTCTAGACATATAACGAGATACCCTACAGGGGAGAGGCCTACACCAGCTTCTTCCTGGCAACTCCTAAACTCAGCTTTCTCACTGTAAAATGAAATAGAAACCAGCCACAGTGGATTTACAATACCCTCCTTTCTGAGTTACTCCAGGGTGTATTCCGATGAAACAAAAACGGTAACACAGGGAAGATGCAGCCAAGGACAGAGAGAATGAGGGGCTAGTCAAAACCCAGGGGGATATAGTATCAAGCCTAAGGAGTCTTGCAGCTGCCAGAGATGGGATCCGTTGCTTTGTTTCGTGACAGACTTTAAATGTAAGAAAGATGCGGTGAGCCATGCCACAAATGCCCTTTTGTTCACCACCATCCGAATGACACATATGTCCGCTGAGATGTGTCTGCGTCAGGAGCCAATAAAGCCTCTTTTAGACTTCTTATATGCAATCCGTTTTCTAAGTGTCATAGTGATGGGCTATGGAAATTAGAGATGGAACACTAATTACGTTCACATTTGTATGTACATAATTATTTTTGTACTAATTTGAGGGTGGTGGTTGCCGTGGCTTGTGTGTAAAGACAGGAGGACAATCTGCAGGACTTAATTTTAGTTCTTTAATCTTGTGGGTTGTGGGTACCAAACTCAGGACAACAGGCCCAGCAGCAAGTGTCTGTAACTGCTGAACCATCTCAACAGCCCAAAACTGCTGCGCACCGCGGCCCCGATCTGCGCTCTATGCGCTAGACCCCAGTTCGCGATCTTTGGGCAAGGGGCTGGAGGTTGAGAACACAGACGCAGAGACAGACCGACACGCAGACCTTTAAACACTGATCCCAAAGTCCCTCTTTAATAGCACCATGGAGGCTTAAATACACTGCAGTCAATGGCCAACAGGTGAAAATCCCATCCTCTGATCCTCTAAGCTAGGCACAGCTTCTAGTAACTTCAATAGAAGGTTCTAGGAGGGAAGAGCAGCTGAAGGCCAGGACTCATTAATCCCAACACCCATCTAAAGGCCAGGACTCATTAGTCCCAACACAAAACATTAATCTTTAAAAAGTGTTTATCTTGTATCTGTCAGTTTGCTAAAGTTAAAATTTATCCCACTAAAGCTTCAATACATTCATTCAAATTTATCAAGTGGAATTTTCCGCATGTCAGGAAAGGTCAGAGCCCGGCTTCTTCCGGGTCGATATTTATGACCTTTCCTTTCTGCCTCTGTCTTTTCAGGTTCCTTGCCCTCCTCAGGGGTGAGGATGCAGAGCTTAGCTTGTTTCCAGGTTTTCTTCCGGCTGGGTATCCTTTCCCAGCTGGCCAGTTTGCATCACCAGAAAGTGTCAACCTTGACGAACTGCTCCCTCAGCATCCTTAAAGACCGGATGAAGGACTCAGGTTCCTGGCCCTCGTTCTCCAGCGGCTTGTGTTGCAGATCCCTTCACCTTCCTAAGAAGTCACTGACTACCCTCAGAATAAGTGTGGAGGCTGCTGTAAAGTCTTAGTTACAGATGAAGAAAAGGCACGTCAATAAAAATAATGGGTGTTCTCTGTGCAGGGCTGGCATGGCACAGCTATAAAGTTAACAGGCACAGGAGTCACCTCAAGAAAAGTCTTGAGCATGTACACATTCCTGAAATGGATGCACTTTGCAACCAAGGATGCACCAGAGCTCTCTTGCCCTATTTTCTTCCTTTTCTGGTAGTAAACACAACCGTGACTTACCTTAAGAGAGACATTGATTCCATATGCACCAGGATAGCATTAGCCGAGTGGCTCTTCTGTGTCAGGCCTACATCTGCATAGTGTTAGCCTATTTTATAGATGAAGGAGCCATGACACAGACAAGTCAATCAGCTTGCACAAGATAACCGTGAGTGAGAAGCGGAGAACTCAGACCAGCTCCTTTGAGCCTCTGCCGCTTGGGTTTCCCCTTGCCGATTTCTTCCACCTAATCTAAAATTGAACCCAACCTTAATTAAAGTCCACAGAGTATCATACCTCACAGGTTGGTTTATAAAAAGTCATTCAGCTGATCACTAAGGGGAAATAACAGAAAAAGGAAAGGTCTTTGGTGTGGGAACATTGGCTTCTTAGCGACACTGCCCTGCAGAGCTAAGATTAATGGCATTTTTTGTCTATCCATGAAGTAGACAGCATAGGAAACAAGAATGGAGCCCTGCTTGTGTAGTAGAGAAGAATGCAGCCAGCTCCTATGCATGCAAGACAAAGGAGAAAGGTTAAATTTCTACTTTGCATTCGGCTCTCAAGATCTTGGATGGATTGAAAACTATGAAGCCAGCAAGACGACTCAGCAGCTAAGGTCTGCGGGACCTGCTGACCTGAGTTCCGTCCTGGAACCCACATGATGGAAGGAAAGAACTTCCATGAGTTGTCTCCTGACCTCCATAATGAGCCTTATACCTAGATAAATAAATAAACGTGATTAAAATTGTTTTAAAAGAAAGATAAATATAAAAATTCTATAAAGGCTGTGAGACCCGCAGCCGTAGCTGTCTTGGGCCGATGAGGAGGAAGAGGCCATGAAGAGCCATTCCATTCCTATCAGGAAGTCTTCCAGTTCAGAATGTATGAACAACATCCCGGATCAAGATTGAGCTAAGACACAGAGCGGGAACCCTGGTTAGTGAAGGTGTGACGAAAAGTCCCAGCTTCACCAGCTGCCAGGTGACAGAGGTTGGGAGCTGTGCAACAGGCAGGGTCCAAACAAGAGCGGAGGAGAGAGGTGCCACCCGAGGCTAGGAGGGGGTACATCTCTGTGGAGGAGAAGGCCCGTTGCTCAGCCTCAGGGTGTTGGGAGATCTTAATGAGAGGTGGGCCGGGCAGCTAATGGCACAGGTGAGCAACAGTTGCCACGACTGGGGAAGGGAGAGAGTGGGGACTCACCAGAGACACCTGTAACGGAGGTGATGGCAGTGGGTTAGGGGACCACTGAGTTCTTTCCCTGGCACCGCAAACAAGGGAACAGATACCAGGGAAGACAGCCAGCCAAGCAGCAGAGAAAAGAAAGAAAAGTAACAACTTACTCATTCAGGATGTGAGAAACCTAAGGCTGGGCACTTGCTTGGGTGTTTTATAAGATCCCGGAGTCCTCCCATTTCCAATCCCTGGGCCTTCCTGCTCTTTCTTCCTGAGGATGGGGAGAGCCACCATCAGGAAGCATGCCTCAGCTCTCTCTGCTTACCTATGTTCCTTGGACCATACTTCACACTGGAAGAAGGGGAAGAAGAGAGAGATGGGCCCAATAGGTGGGGTCCCACTAGGAGGTTGTGAGAACTCCCTGTTTCTCTTTTCTTCCCTCTTATGTCACACCTACAGGGAGTTTGGAAGTCTCTGCAGCCTCAATGGAGCCCATTGTGCACATGGGCAAAGGTGACCGTTTTCACTTCGTTATATGGGTGGCCCATAGACCCCTTTCTAGATCCTCTCCTAAGGGTTCATAAGCTAAACCCTGTTAAGGAAGCCGAGTGGAATCCTCAGTCAATGGTTTTGAGGGGAAATGGAAACAGCCTAAGTAAGCCATCTTGTCCCAAGCTCTCAAGGCCGTTCCCAGATGGGTCCTAGCTACCAAGGTCTGAGGCCAGCAGGCAGTCTGCTCAGTAGTAGTGACATGCAGGCCACTGTGCAGTTGATTTCATGGTTTCACATCTACCCCAACCCTCTCATCACAACAAAATAAAAGCAAATACAGGAGAGGCTGGGTAGGTGTGGAGAAAGATGCTGTTTCGGATGGGAGGGCAGGGCCAGAGCTCCCTCCCTGGCCAGGAGAATCAGGACAGGAAGCACTAATAGGGCTCACTCATGGACCAGATCCACCCCTCTGGAAGGTGCTGACGCTACGTCAGGGTTGAGGAAGGGCCAGGGTAGGACTTGGTATTTCTTATGGATTTTCCTGGGGTGGGAAAGAGAAAGCAGCAACTCTACATCTGGGCCAGTGTTTTACATGCTGGTGCTCCTGGGCTCTGCATGCTGGTCCTCCATGGCTCTGCGTGCAGGTGTTTTTAGAATCTGCATGCTGGTGCTGCAGAGTTCTGCATTCAGGTGCTCCTGGGATCTGCATGCTGGCACTGCAGGGCTCTGCGTGCAGGTGTTCCAGGGATCTGCATGCTGGTGCTGCAGGGCTCTGCATGCTGGTGCTCCTGGGATCTGCATGCTGGTCCTCCAGGGCTCTTAGGATCTGCATGTTAGTGCTGCAGGGCTCTGCATGCAGGTGTTCCTGGGATCTGCATGCTGGTGCTGCAGGGCTCTGCATGCAGGTGTTCCTGGGATCTGCATGCTGGTGCTGCAGGGCTCTGCATGCTGGTGCTCCTGGGATCTGACTGCTGGTGCTGTGGGACTCTGCATGCAGATGTTCCAGGGCTTTGCTGTTTGCAGGTCCCCACCCCCAGCCTCCCAGGAACCAGAGCGTTGCCAAGGGGAAAAAAATGCAAAGCCTTCTTCAGCCCTGCGGAGGAGGGACAACCCCTAGGGGTTTGGAGCCCACAAGACAGTAGTGATGAAGCCAGGAGCAGAGAAGGCCAGCCTGAACAGTTTTGAGTCTTCTACGCTCCTACTTTTATGAGAGGCACCAAGGCTGTCCCCGTGGGGTCTTCTCTTCCTCCACCCCTAACCTCATCACTGAACTCCTCAGCATGAGGCCACAAGATCGAGGATCCAGAGCCATCACTGGTAGGAGAAAACAGATTCCAAAAGGGAACACAAGGATGCCTGTGGACCCTAACTATGGTTCTCTCTTCCTATTGTTTAGTCAGCAGAGCGCCTGGGCTGGTCAATCCCAGTGAGCCAGCAAGCCTGAGGGTCACCCCACCCCCAATCTAGAAAAAAAGATGATTGTAGTTCCAGGCTGCTTGTGGGCAAACTGAGGTCTAAACTAGGCCCAATTGAAGAGGCCCTAGTGAGAAAGAGGTGGGCTGGAGTTCCATTCTTTCCCCTGCAAGTCTGAGTCATCCAATACCTGACTCAGAGCAGGAGGGACTTTGTCCTGCAGCTACTGGCAGATTCTGAGTGCAGGCCCGAGTCTCGTCTCGAGCTTAGAAGACAAGGGCTCCTGGGAGAGCAAGACAGACTACCCTGCTTAGTCTGCTTCCTAGCACCCAACAGTGTACATGCATGTAGTAGGCATTCAATGAATGTGTGAGCCAGTCTGTGTTGGACACTTGGCTTCAGACATCCAGCTCAAATAGTGTGAAGCCAGCAATGTAGAAAAGGTAACTTTAGAAAGTGCAGCATGGGGGCTAGGAGACGCTTCGGTGGATAAAGTGACTGCTGAACAAGCGTGAGGACCTGAGTTTCAACTCCGGCCACCACACAAGGGCCAGGTGTGATGGTGTACATTTGTAATCCCAGTTCTGAACCTGTGGAGCCAGTTGGATCTGTCAGCTGGCACTGCCAGGCTGCCTGCTATGCCGCCTCTATGCCCAGCCTGTCACCTGTCCCTTGCCAATCCCACATGAAGCATCTCCACGGCTGGTGGTCTCTAATGGCCGGGAAAACATCTGCTGCTAGTCTTTGCTTGTCTGGTGTCTAAAATCTAGAGTCAACGGTGCTTGCTGGAATCAGGGCTCACGATACTGCAGAGCCTCGGGTCATGGCTTTCTCCTGTAAAGGTTTACCATTCATTCAGACAATGGCCACAGAGGTGGTACGGCCAGCAGAATGCAAGAGGCAGAGAGTTCCATCTTAACTGTTCTGCCATCCAGGTCAGAGGCTGGGAATGGCATCCCAGGAAGCCTTGGGGTGTGGTAAAACTCATGGACATGGGGTAAAGAGGCGGAAGAGGAAGGCTGGTACATCGTCTGCCCTCAGGCTTTAGGGTGGGTCACAAGGGATCATGTTTAGGGCACAGAGATTTCCTTCCTGTCGCCCAAGGCCACCTGGATGGGGCACTGGGACAGTCCCTAAAGTCAGAGCTTAGCAAATCACACCTGTGCCCCTTTCAACCCATAACCCCAGACAGTAGGATTTGGGGTTCCCTCCTGCCTCCATCTCTCATGCTTCATCTGCCATGCTTCTTTTTGCTCCCCAGCTCCATCCTACTGTTCCCCCCCCCCTCCTCCTCCTTCCCCACATCCTCCTATCACCCCTTTCCAGATTGTCAGCAGGTGTCAGACTGATATAGCAATCAATTCTGACAGGAGAGCAACGAATAAGTCCAAGTTTTCGTTCCCTGTGCTGGGTCTGGGTCTGGTGTGGGGGTTGCGACAGGTCCTGGACAGACAAAGCTGATGGTGAGTGCTCTGCCTGCAGACTCCAGCCCAGGAGAAAGACTCCGTCTTTCGCAGGAGCAAACGGGCTTCAGTCTGTCTTGCCAGTCTATTGTCAAGTCGCCGTATTAGCATGTGTCAATCCTGGAAGAGATTCTGTGTCAGGCTTTTATTAAGCCCCAGTGTGCACCGTCTCACAAAGCAGCATGAAGAGAAGCAGGGGAGGCGCTTTAACTTGGGGTTCACATAAATCAAAAAGTCAGTCTCTCATTTTTATGTTTTTTTTTTAAATCATAAGAGATGGAGGGTGCCACTCTGGGCTCAAGATCTCACCAGCAAGGACTTCAGAGACCCGTGGGCCTGGCTGTTGTCACAGGTTCCTTGCTGTGAAGTTGTCAAAGGAAAGACCAGTTCTCCACTTGCCACTGTCAACATATTTCAGAGATGCGACAGCATAGGAGAGATGCCCAGCTGCCAATACGCACTTCTTTGAGGCATCGCTCAACTCTGAGCTCCCAGAACACAAAGGCTCTTCCTCTGCTCTCACCACATCCAGAGTGTATGGTGAAGGAATGAATGAAGCTCGAATGATCCAGCTTTCTGGGTTGCTGGGGCCAGTCACCTAGAGGAAATGAGGGACTGATCAGGACCCTTCCGGTTAAGGCTTCTCTAGAGCGAAATGTCCTGAGAGCCAATGAAAGTTCCAGGACAATAAACCCCCTGATTCTGCCTTCCCCTGCCATCAAGATTTCCCAGCCTGTGACTCACACAAGGAACCCCAAGAGGCTCAGGACTGATCCCCTCCTCAGGACTGATACCTCCTCATCCACCATCCTCCATGATCTCTCAAGAATGAGAACATTGAGCTCTGTCACAATGTTTTAGGATGTGGCAGCAATTAGAAGCCATCGCAAGCGTTTTCCAAAGAGACGAGGCTTCTGTTGGGAACTCTGAGAGACTAACCCCCATCCCCGTGGGCTTCGCATCCCTGTGAGCACCCCACCCACTCACAGTCTCCCTTCTCTTGCACACTTGTCTCATCCTCTTGCTCTCTCCAACACGTTCATCTTCCTGGCCATGCCTCAAAGCTGCCCAGTCTAACAGGTCTTGATCCAATATGTGAGGGTGACTCTGCCTTACAACACAAAATAATCGCAGTTGCCTGATAGTCTCTGAGCCTCTGATTATATTTAATTCAGTCATTGTCTGGACGGTCTTGACCTCAGAAGATCACTTGGAGTTGGGTAGACACACGGTGCTGCCACCTGACATGTTAAATCAACTTCTGAGCCCCACATGCCTACAGCCTGAGAGAGCAAGGCAGTGTTCAACAATAGAAACTTTTATACTTGCCCACCAGCCAGCACCTTTCCAAAACTCTCCCAGGTGTCCGGGACAGAAAGGATCCCCACCAGCCTTCACTATGATATTTCTGGAGTCTCAAGCTCCCTCCTTCCAAGGGTTCCCCGAAAGAGACTTGGAAATTGTTCCTGGCCCTGGCTCTGCAGGTCCTGGCAGAAGCCTCCTTCCTGCAGGAGTACTTCATGCCTTCCACGCTGCAGAACGATGCTCCCAGTCATGAGCAGAAGCTGGGCGCACGCCCTTCGAGCCAGAGGACCTAGTGCCCATTGCACAACACGTGGGTGGCTGCAGGATTGACTTCTTCTTTTCCCGCTGTGACAAGACTCCTGATGTGGGTTTACCATCTGACCACACATCCCATCATGGTGGAGAAGGCGTGGCAGCAGAAGCCTGAGCCAGCTAGTCACAGCACATCTGTGTCCAGGAAGCAGAGAAGAATGAATGCTGGTGCTCAGCTTATTCCTCCCTTTTATTCATCCCAGGATTCCAGCCTGCAGACTGGTATTCTCATACCCAGAGTGTTTTCCAATCACAGTTAGCCCAGTCTATAAACTCTTTCATAGAGACACATAGAAATCGGCTCTGTAGTGGCTCTAGACCCTGCTGTATTGAAGATATTAACTCACGGTGATTGGGGGTGTGTAAGGATGGCCAAGTGCTCATTGTCCTTTATTCACTAGTAATTTTTCTCCCACACCCCACCAGAGAGTTTGGATATTTGCAGAGCACTGGAGAGAGCTATTTGGTCTCCCTGCCTCTCATGAAGGTGTTCTCAGCCATCAGCCCTGAAGTTGCTTATCTATCAGCCCACCCAAAGGTCCTCTTTCCCTAGCATAAAAGGCTGCTCCCACTAAAGCCACACTTGCCCAGACTGGAAAGCAAGCCTTGCAAACGGCCCCACATGTTGCTGCCTGCTGGACAGTTTTCAACACCTCCACCATCTGTTGGGTTTGGGTTACATCCACTAAACTGTATGTTGTGGAAAGACGCCTGGGACAGGACAAAAGTTGCCACGCAACTGGAAAGCCTGTTGTAGTGGAATGGCCCCCATCCCCCCAGGACTGCTGCCCAACCTGAAGAACTGAGTGGGGCTAGACTTCTTTTTTTGTACCAGAACTTGCTGTTTCAGGAAACTTGATGGTATGTTATGTTGTTTCTATGAAGTCAGCTCAGAGGCTCCTCCGTAGTCCTCCCTTTTCTAATTTTAGAAACGAGTTTAAGACATAAAATCAAGGCATGCTTTCATACACAAAAAGGTAGCTGAGTGGTGACCATTGTATCCCAATCCAAATGAAACCTGCCCTGCGCATTTCTCTGTTGGCTGTGTGACTTCGGGGAAGTCACTTCACCTCTCTGTTAACATTTCGAAGTGAAGGCAATAAAGGCCATAGGGGTGGCTCTGCAGAGAATGACACTTGTGTGAGCATGGGAGCTGAGTGTTGCTTCCCAAAACCCATCAAAAGCTGGCTATGGCGGCATGTGTCTGTAACCCCAGCTTTGGGGGAAAGCGGAGGTGGAAGGATCCTGCGTACTCACTGACCAGTCAATCTAGATGAAATGGCAAATTCTAGGTTCAATGAGAGTGACAGAGGAAGATCATCATTGTTGACCTTTGACCTCTACATGCATGGGCATACCAGTACACATGTGTACACACCCTCACACACAAGGTGTCTACTGTGCATGCTGTGGGTCATTGAAGACAGTCATGGTTTAAATGAGATGGATAGTCACACTGCCACAAGTTCTGAAGATGCACCTCTCTGTTCTGCATAGGACCCTGGAGCCCAGAGTTAAAGGCCAAGCCATTCCCGGGTGCTTGGCTGCTAGGCCGAGGCTACCACACTCACTGGGGTGGATGTGGGCATGTGAAGAAGTGGAAGTGTGGGTGAACTGGTGGGCAGAGGTGTGGTTTGGTGGTAAGGCTCCTTTAGAAATTCTTGGCACGCATTTGATGGCATCTAAGGATCTGAGATAATCACCTAAAGCCAAGAAGTCCTGACTGAGATGGTGAAAAGCAGGTTACAGGAGCTGATTGGCTGCCTAGTCTGTGCTTTCTCCTTGGTGCTTTCTGGGGCTCTCTACCCTCCCCTTATATATAATCTTCTCTATGGAGTCCATTGTCCTGCCTCTGAGTGGGACTGTTGTCAAGTGTGGGAGACCCACAAGCAGGCTGAGGAGCCCCAGCTCTGGTCCGCCGCCAAGGACCCTGTTGTTCCTTCTCACTTGCAATCTGGCTTCCGGCTGAATCTCCCTGGCCATCGCTGAGCCGGCTAAACGAGACAATGTTTGCGTCTGGAAGGCATTGAGCACCTAACGCATGGTGTTTACTGTGAGATAAGAGCCTCTGCAAGCAGGCTCTGAGTACAGTTAATTAATGAATCAAACGCAGCCACCAGTCCCTGGAGAAATGAGGCAGGTGACAATTAATTACCCGTCTTGCAAGGGGTGAAGATACTTAAAGGCAGGGGTCAGCTCTTCCCGGTACTTAAGTGGGATGAAGGATGTTGCCAGCCTGTTGTAAGGAAGCTCTCAAGCACCAAGAATTTGAGTATCACTGGGGAGCTCAGTGAAGACTCTTAGGAGGGACCCAGCAGAGAAGCTGGCATGTGGGAGCGTGCAGGTGTCTGCTGAAGCACCTGCTTCATTGGCCCTGTGACCATCTTGGAATGAGTTGCTGGTTCTCTTATGTCCCACTAGCGGGCAAAGGGGAAGGAGATTCCACCAACTCCCTGGCCCCTCAGAATGGGCTGGCATATGCCCTTCCAACCAGGACAGCGCCTCTTACAGAGGGTCAGGTCAATCGCAGCACAGTCAGGCAATCATAGGGCACTCCTAGTATTCCAGGAAGGTTTCTCAGAGTGTTGTGTATTCTAACTCAAAGCCTTGTTCAATATATATGCCCCTCAGGTTGGGTCTGCAGACACAGTGCACTCCTGAGTATCTTCATGGATGGGGCCATATTTCTCAAGAGGAAAGGTCAGAAAGTTTCTCATGTCCAACTCAAACCTGCCTTGCTTTATCTTCAACCACTGGCTGAATGCGGCACCTGGGGGTTAAGTAGCAGAGATTTGCTTCCTCCCCAATGGCTGGAAACCTCAATCAGTCACAGGCCCCAGTCACCAGCTAGCCCAGTACAGAGACTATGCAGTGCCCTCCAGGGATACATGAGACCGACCCAGAGAATGGAAACAAAAAGAGCAAAGATGAGCATTTATCAAGCACTTAGGCTGTGCTATGCCTATCATCTTCGCCTTTCAGTTTTAGATCAGCCTTAAAGGCCCTGCTGTCAGTTATCCCAGAAACAAGAAGGACCAGGGACCTGCTCCAAGGTTGCGCTGTCCACAGCCAGGCAAATCCCATCGCCACCGAGACCAAACATCAAGGAGACAGAAACAGATTAGTGGAGGATCAGCGAGAACCCCGCAGGGCGCGCACTGAAATGTGGGTCCCCAGACCTTGCCTATGGGTGCAGCCACGGGGGACCGCGGTTGAGCGTCAGCACCAGGGACAGCTCCTCGGCTGCTCCCCCGCAGCCGCCGCCAACAGCGCGCGCGAGGACCGCAGCGCGCACACCCCAGCAGGCTAGCGCGCGCGCCCTCCCCTCCAGCGCGCTCCCCGCGCCCGGGACTGGGCTGGAGTCGCGCGTGTAGCTCTCAGGGAGGCAGCTGGGCGTCCAGAGCTGTGGCTGCAACGCGCAGCTGGCAGGGGCTCTCGCCGGGCCACGCACTTGCCTCCTCTGGGGCCTCCAGGAACCTCTCGGCGCTCTCCTTACCAGTCAGGTCCCAGCAGTCACCACCGACCGTGGCCTGGGCTGCATTTGCGGCTACTCTGTGCCCGGGACAGAGGGACGCCCGCCCTGTCACGTGTGTCCAAGTCCTCCGCCAGCCGGGGCAGCGTGGTTCCCATGGTTCAAGGTAAGGGCCAAGCGGGTGCGCAGGTCACGGTGTGAGAGCAGGCGAAACAGGATGGGAAGTCCAGGCTCTGCACCCACCTCATCTGGAGTTCCCACTGCAGCCTGCCCTAGCCACCTTGCATCAGGTGCTCTGACCTATACAGGTGCCTGTACAGCATACTCCATCCCAGTGTGACCCACCCTCCAAGTGCCCTGAGATGGGCAGTGGGGTCCTAGCCTAAAGACAGAGGAACCCTCTGACAGAAGAGAGGCTCTGTTTCCCTCCAAGGGTGGCCTGATTAGGGGAAGGGGCATGGGGAGAGGAAGTTTGTCCGAAGAGACTGGAAGCCTGGCTCCATTCATTCTTTGCTGCCTGGAAACCAAACTGAGATGTTTGGTTCCTTGGTGAGATCCGCTTCCCACCAGGTTGGTGTTGCGTGCTTGACCTGGGCTACTGCTAACATCCATTCTGTTCAGTGTCTGTGTGAAAGGGCTGGGGCCCCTTTGGACAGATGAGGAAACTGAGGCTTAGAGAAGTTTGACTTCTTGTCCAAGGTCACAGTTAACAGGTGGCGGAGCCGCTATAACCTCTTTCCCATGTTGTTGGAAGCCTCGTCTTCAATAGTGAGGACAGGAGGAGCACGGCAGGTTGGCAGTTGTATTTTTTCAAGCCGGAAACGACACGCCCTAAAACATCAAACCTCTGAAAGAAGGTTCACGTCCATCCTCCTGCCTCCACTCTCTCACCCTACTCAATGTCCTGTTCTCCCTAGGCCAGGGTCACATGAGTTCACGTGGCTCTGTTGATAGGACTCGGGCAAGAAACCCTGGGTGACAAGTCTCAGGGTCCAGCATGTTCCCTTGCCCCTGCTGGGGGAAGCTAGTGTTCAGGGGTCTGCCGGAGAGCACCAGGCTGCTCCCCTGTGGTCCCACCTTCCTATGCTAATCAAGTTCTTGGCAGGTTTCCAGGGCCAGTGTCCACCTCCTAGAAGTTTATGGCTACATAAAAGCACACAGGCCCATTGTTCCACCTCCACCTTCTTGAGATAGAAGGGAGTATAAAGACTTCAAGCCAAGGCTCTCCAAGGCTCTCCTAACTTGACACCTCTGGCCAGCAGGATGTGCTTGAAACCGTCCATGGACACGACTTTGTGTGGCTTGGCTTTTGAGTTCTTCCCATTCCTGAGGCCGGGGGCTCACTTCCCCCTTCCCTCCCGTTCTCCCTCTCCCTCTCTTTGGTAGTCATTTGTTGTACCTTTGTCTCGTGCCATAGAGGAGACAGATGGCATGGTCTTGGGCTGCAGTCTTGGTTCCCATCGCCTGAGCTCCTGTAGGGCTGGTTGGTGCTGACCCATTTGGAAAGCCTGGAGGGTGTAGGGTCTGGGAGGAGGCACAGTTCCCAAACTGGGTGCCTGGAATACCTGTTGGGGGTGGGGAGTTGGAGAACCTCACTGTCTCTCTGGGGCAAGTCGATGCCATGAGATGTGGGAGCCCAGACTACGCTGTGACTTCTCTACCCTCTCCTCTTCCTCTAGTGAGAGAGGTGCCCAGAGCCCGAGGCCTCTGCTGTGCCAGCACAGGCATCTAGCATGGACAGAGAACTTACAGAGAATGTGGGCACAGATGGAGGAGTCAAGACTTTGCCCAGTTCTGCTCATCTTCATGGGTGACCTTGGGCCAGTTCCTGTCCCTTTATAGACCTCAGATGAGTTGAATGGTCTCATTCTCCCTGGGGTACCTCTCAGTCCTCGGCATCCCTGCCCATCCCATCATCTACTTATGTGGTTGCCGAAGGAGGTTTTGCACTTTTGGGCCGGATCTATGGGCCTAAGCCCGGTGCTGGCTCTGAGGGAGGTTTCACTGCCTGGGACCTGTTCCTGCAAACCTAGCAATCCCATGAGGAATGATTGTAGTGCTCAAAGCAGAGATCTGTCACCTCACAGTCAATTATATTGGACTCTAAATTCTCAGGGACTGGGGGTGGGAAGGTAGGGTGGCAAACTGCCCAGACTGTCCACTCAGCTCCCACCCTGCCACCATTGGCCTGCTCCTCTTCAAGCCCTGATCAAGGTGGCAGGGAAGTGCTGATCTGTGTGGTGGGAATGTGGATTCAAGGCCTCAGGTCTCGGGCAAATCACGCAGCATCCTCATCTGCAAAAATAAGGGTGCTTCTGTCTCTGTGCGAGTATTCGGTGGCACCTGTGCATGACCTGAAGTCTGGTGAGGATGGGGTGGAACAGGAAGGGGCTTCCTGTCTACCTCATTGCTGCTCTCACTGTGACTTCCCTGCAGTCTCGGCCCTTCTGGATCCACTCCAGAGGGGATTCATCCAAGCTGGAGCCGTAGTGCCTGCCAGCTCCTTTCTTCTCCTCCCAAAGCTCTCCATTCCCCCAGGAATACGGTGCATGGGAGAGGCTTACATTGTTGAGGCCTCTCCTGTCCAAGTCCTCTGCCTTGTCTCCCTTCCTGGGAACTGCCTTGAAAGGTCTGAGAAGGGATGAACCCTGCTATCCCAAGGCACAGGTATGCTCTTAACTCATGGAAGGCTGGAGTGCAGAGTCTAGCATGTGGGCTCCTGATTTACACTCCTAAGATATGACACAGGGACTCTGTGCCTAATTTCCAGGGGTATTGTAAGTGGGGAGACTTGGGATGAACTGGTGTGAGATCCAGGATTAATCTGTAAGCTATCTGTGAGCTATGGGAGGGGGGGCGCTTTTGCTGAAGTCTAAACCTTGGTGGACAATGGTCAAGCATGGCTTTAACACTGTAATCTGCAATTTAGAACCTGACTGGAGAGGGAAGGCAAGAAGCAAGGGGACTTAGAAGAGGTCACCATGTCCATCTGGGCCATAATGGTGGGCACTGAGCAGGTGCCAGCTACGTGGGGGATATTGCCCAGGACTGAAGAAACGTCCCCAGGACTGGCCTACACTAGAGTCTGGAGCGAGCTGTGTGAGATATGCGGAGGCAGCCCTTGGGGGCCTAGAGTAGGGCTTTTTCTTTAGCACCATGGTAGCACCAGATTGTACATCCCACCCCAGTGGGATGCTACTACCTGTCTTCTGGTCCTCCCAGCCCACCCAAAGGGCATCTGTGGGAAAAGCTCGGGCCGGTCACCTGCGCTCTTGTCCAACTTCTCCAGTTGTAGGACTGAGGAGATGGCTCGGTTGGTAAAGTGCTTGCCTTGTAAGCAGGAGGACATGAGTTTGATCTCTAGGACACCATGAAAGGGAGCCAGGACAGTCAGGCATAAGGATGAATGCTTATAATCCTGGAACAGGGAAGGTGGAGACAGGCAGGTCCCAGGGCTTTCCTGGCCAGGTACCCTAGCCTTTTTGGAAAAGTTCCTTGCTAGCAAAGACCCTGTCTCAGAAACAGTGTCCACAGAGCTTGAGAAATGACGCCCGATGTTGTCCTCTGAGATACACACAGGCACGCACGCACGCACACACACACATGCACACACACACACACATGCACACACACACACACATGCACGCGCGCACACACATATGTGTGCTCATGATTCTAAAGCCACTTCTCCTGTAGTGAGTTGGTTGGGAAGAGGGCTGCATAGCTATCTATGAATCAGGATTAGATAGCAGCCTGGGCAGTGGTTCGGGAATAAGCCGGGCTCCTGGGGTTACAGCCACGTTCACCACCTCCCATAGCTGCTGTGGGTAGTAGGGTAGCACAGTCTTAGGAACTGACCAGAACTGTGTTTATATCTCAAGAACATGTCCCTAACGAGGTCACTTAAGCCCTTGGTCCCTGAGTTCTTTATTCACCTTGTACGAGAGTCCAGCTTCTTAGAAGAGTCTGCACGCTCCTGGGAAACTCCCATGGTGCTCTGTTCCTGGCCAAACCAGAAGACGACCTCAGAGCAGGGGAGAGATGCCCTTGTCAGTCAGTCAAAGCCTACAATGGGCAAAGCCATCACCACCTGTGGCTCAGCTCTTACAACCAGATCCAGGCTTCCTGCAGGCTGCCCAGTGGCTAAGTTGATCATTGGGTATTCCCAGGTTGCTCTGCCCAGTGGCTGAGCCTGCACTCAGGCTGCTAACAGCCTGGTGTTACTTGTTTTGGCATTTGACCTGTGACCTAGGGACTAGCAGCCAACATTTCTGGAGCTAGGTTCCCTGGCTCCCCAGCCCTGGATGAGCAAACTCCCGTGCCAGCCACCATGACGGGAACAGTCTCTGCCTGCAGAAAGCAATGATGGGTGTTTTTTGTCTCTTTTATGCTCTGCCTTGTGTGTGCTTGCCTAATATATATTCATTTTTATAATATAGTCAAATATTTTTTTATTAAAAAGAAACGTGTGTTTGCTGCAAAAGGAAAATCAGTTTAGCTTTTCTCGGCTTACTGTGTGCAAAGTAAAAGCCCTTGACTCCTTGGCTGTGGCCTACCTGCTCCTCTGCAGTCACACTGCACCTCAGTCACACCTGGTCACGAGTGTTCCTCCCTTGTCCTTTGACCTAACTCCTGCTCTCCTGTTGGGGATGGGTTCGGGGTTCCATCCTCTGTCACAAAGCCCGAGCCCTAGCCTGGCTTTCTTTGCAGGGCATGGCCGTTGCCTCCCAGACTTACCTAGTTGGTCTGGCAACAGGCCTGTGTGCTACCCACTGATTCTGTCTGTTATGGGGTTGACTGAGGGGTAAGTATTGAGTGGAAGGGCCTAGTAGCTGGCCGGGGGAGGAGAGAGTGGGAGGAGGCATGTAACAAGATTAAACTGCAGTGTGGGATGGTTCTGTGTGGTTGGCAGCATGGAGGCAGGTACTCCGGATTCTATGGAAATCACCTCACGGAAAGGAAGGCAACCTGGATGCAATCAGAGCTGAGCCCCCACTGGGTGATACAGTCACGGGAGCAGGTAATGCAGAGGCCAGACACTTCTACCATCCCCGGAGGCAAGGGAGGTCATCAGGAGAGGTTAACAAGCAGTGGGCTCTAGAAATGCCCCTGAGTTTTCTTTGAGGGAAAGAGAGCACCAGATGGGGCTAGTCCCAGGTGCCTCGTTGGCTTCTAACTGTGTCTATGTGAGTATAATTAAGACCTCCACTTCTGTGCTTTGGTTACTGAAGCAGGATTAGCCAACTTCCCCTTCCTGGCCCTGGCCAAAGGATCCCCTATTGTAGGCTCCCCCGTATTCCTGCTCGGTCAGTTCATTTGCTGCTGGACCTTGCCTGGTAGTGCACCCCTTAGTACTTGGTTGCTCTCAGTATGCCAGGAACAGCAGGAGGCTCAGGGAGCAAGGCTACAGAGCTCTGGGGGGCAATAGGAGGACACTGGGGTCACCATTAACTCACCATAGCATGTGTCTGGGGCTCACCTTACAATGTTTGAAATGCAATACTTATATTGTGTTTTCCAAATCCCTCCACTAAGGGTTGGCATACGCAGTCTCACTGGGAACATTCAGGAACTTCCCTAAGGCAAAATAAAGATGTTCACTTTTCCAGTTTATAGGCAGACACCCACTTGGGGTTCCTTTTTCTGAGCCCATTCCAGAGCCCCACAGTCCAGGCTGGCTTACCCCAGGACTGACACCACGCCCTGTACGTGTGAGAGGCCTTGATCACATCTCCTTTGAAAGGAGGTAGGGTGGGGATGTGGGGGGCAGTCTGTGTCTCTCTCTAGAATTCGGTAGTCTTTGCCCACGTGGTTGACATAAGGACGGTTGGTGTTTACCTGTGTCTGGCGTTTGTTTGGTTAAAACACTCATTACGTGGGAAGCTCCTTATAAACCAACTCACAGAATGAAAGAGTACAGCCGTCTGTGATTTTTACCTCCATGAGGCTTCCCACATGAGATGCCCCTCTAATTACAAAACAAAACTCTGTCGCAGAAGGCTGTTACACGGCACAGTGTCTCGGGAGATCACTCTCGCAGTTGCTCATAGTCCCACTGCTCTGTGTCTTGCTTTCTCCTTGGGAGCCCCCGCCTCGCTGATCAGGAGATAGGATGGGGAGAGAATAAGAAAGAAAGGAGGGGGAGCATGGGAAGAGATCGGGTCTGCCTTCAGCCATAGGTACCTCAGACCTGCTGGTCACCATCCCCTCTTTGCTCCAGTTTCCTGGCATATCAAGACAGGTGTGGTTTCCCCTTCTGTCATCAGGAATGATTCCGAGTCCCTGCAGGAGCACGGTGGAACATGACAGTAGATTATGGGGTCTCTGGGCTTGGATCATGGAAGAGACACCGCTGGCCAACTGCTGTACCACATGTGGCTGAGAAACTCAGACACCTTGCCGCAGCCCATGGAGCCCCTCCTGGCGTGAATTCACCCTCCCAACCTCTACTTGTGCCCTGCCATGCCCTGCATGTGCTCTTCTGTGCCATTTCTGGGACTTCTGAGACCTTTCCCCCGAGGGTCTTCCCCCTGCTTCCCTCTGTCTGTCAGCGTCAGGTCTGTCCTTTCTTGTCTGCATCGAGGCTGGGAGGGCTTGGGGTCAGGTGCTGCTCTTTATACCCTCCCCAACCCCTGTAGCCAGTGAGGTGCCTGGGACACAATGGGCCCTGCTGGGGGTAGTTCCGTGTGGAAGGAGGGTCAACCCCATCTCCCAAAAGGCGCAATGGCTAGTACGTGGCCCTGAATGGACTCCAGACCAGACACCCATCGTTAGAGCCAGAAGTGGCTACTGCCTCAGGAAAACTTGCTTCCAGAACCCCTGTCCAGTGTGTTCAGGACTGGGGCACAGGATGCACTTGCCTGCCTGCAGCCCCCAGGGCCTACTGTCTCATTCCAGCTCTCCTGCCACAGAGCTGCCCGTGACAAAGGGTGACTCAAGGTGGGGGAGCCTCACCCCATCAGACCTAGCGGTCAACACTGTCACTTCATGACCATGAAAAGTTGTAAAGATGATTTAATCTGCACGATGGACCTATCGAGCATGCTCCATTCACTTGAGAATCCCCAAATCTCGTTTAGTTTGTTGGTTTGTTTACCTTGTCTTTTGTTGTTTTTTGTTTTGAGACAAGATCCCAGTAGGTAGCCCAAGCTGTCCTTGAACTCAGGGCAGTCCTCTGGCTCCTGAGTAGTGATATTATAGATGTGTTCACCACACGCGACTGAGCCCCATTTCAGAAAATGAAGATGCTCCAGGCAGGTCTATGCTGAACCTTGCTGTTCAGGGCTGCTCCGGGTGGAGGAGCCATGCCAGTCAGCTAAGTGAGGAGATGAAGGAGCCAGGGAGGTCGAGGATGCATGGTGGACAGACAGCACAGGACTCTGGTGCTTGACCCTACTCGGTGTGTATATAGGTGAGGACCTCACACGTCCACTTCTAAGAGAACTTAGAGAGTTGCCAGGGAAGAGAAGGAGGCAGGATCTCAGCTTGGTGTTAGAGGCCTTGCGGCCCTTCCCTCACTGCTGAGCAGACTGACCGACATCTGTGGGGTGTCTGGAACCTCAACCCCCACTCTGTTTCTATCTTCTTCCTGTGTGTCAGCAATACAGCAGACACACACACACAGGGACACATGCAGATACTCATGCATACAGCAGGCGCATGCAGAGACATGCACATGGGGACATGCAGAGACAAACATGCATACACAAACATGAACAACAGGGGCAAATACAGATATATACACAAATATGCAGGTAAACGCAGATATGCATATGGGGACATATATACATACATGATGTACACACAATAGACACACAAAAAACAACAAAAAAACACAGCTGACACAGGGAGACATACACATGGGACACAAGCAGAAACACACAAGCACACACAGACACAGAGACATTCATAAAGGGACACACTTAAACACATACATGTACACATGACAGACATGCACACAGTTGATATACAGAGACACAGATGTACATACAGGCACACACATGGACACACACACAGACACATGCACAAATATAACTATGCCCATAAATGTCATCCATCTAGCAGATACTCAGAGATATGCACATGGGAGTCAACACAGACACACATACAAAACACACATGCACACACACAGAAGACACACACTGAGACATGCATATAAATACACACATGTGGAAACACAAAATACACATAAACATGCACAACAGGCACATGTGTGTAATAGACACACAAAGGCATATGCATATATACAACACATATGTACAGAGCAAATGTAACCCTACAGTAGACAGTTTGTTTAACATGCAAGAGGCTCTGAGTTCTATCTCTAGAACTACCACACACACACACACACACACACACACACACACACTCATACACCCAGAGACACACCCAGTCTCATCCTGTGCCCTCTGCAGTCACAGGACAAGAAGAAACACCTTGTTTTGGAGACACTGTCCAGCTCTCGTTCTGCAGGCACATGACCCAGGCTTCTGGAAGATTCTATGCCTCCTGTTGGGCTGCTTCCACTTGACTGTTTCAGCAACACAGCACCCTCATGCTCTCTGACTGCCAGCTCCTAGGGAACTTCTGCTGGCTCAGAGACGCTGGGCATTCTCTTGGTCATCCTTGCTCTATTGTACTTGTGATGTCTCAGCCTGAGTAGCAAGGCTGATGATAGTTCTTGTATGTATCAGTCAGTTTTGGGCATAGTGACTGTGTAACAAGCTGTCCTGACATTTACCAACAGAACAGCAAACAAAGCTCTTCTTGCTTACAGGCCTATAGGTAGCTGGGGAATGTTCCGCTCACTATGGGTGTCCAGTCTAGGCCCCCAGGACGCTTCCACAGCTCCAGTCTCTGAGCATATGCTTTCTGGCCATGGTGTATGGATCCCAGAAACGCAGCTTCTTCAAGACTTTGCCTAGAACTGGAACGTGGTCTCTTTTCCTGTGCTTCATTGTTTACCAAGGCCAAGGTCACCAGGGTAAGATTCTGTCACTCTCATGATAATACGAGGCCCATTGCAGGGGAGGGAGGAGGCTTACGGGTCTGCGTTTTTAGATAGTTCCTAGGAGTGGCTAGACTCAAGCCCTCCTGATCTGCTATCATGAGCAGGTCTTACAGAGATGAAAGCTCGTGGCTGGCTCCTGCTGTCTAGTCTGCCCTAGTTCCACTAATCTGGAGAAGTGATGGGGGAGGAACAGGGAATACACCCCTTTCCCTCACTTTCCTCCAGTCGGAGCAGAGAAATGAGTTGGCGGTCTGAGCTGGTAAAATTGATGATGGGGTGAGGAGACAATGGCTGGCACAAAGTGGGAACCCTGTAAATGCTCATGCAGCTAACGCTAGCATTGCTTTCCCGGGCTTGGCAGACCCTTGACCCTGAGCAGATGCTGGGGAGAGGGAGACTGCGTGGATGAGTGAGGAGCCTCCGCACCTCTGCTGGCGTGTCTGTATGAGAACAGAGAGAAAGTCTGTCACGGTCACGGTCGTGGGGACAAAGCAGGTAGGAGGGAGTTGGAGTGAAGAGGAGGGAAGGTGAGGCCTGTCCCTCCCAGCACAGCCTGAGTGTGGAAGAGGCAAGAAAAGGAGAAGACACTCAGGCGGGTAGAGAGATCTGCCCTTCCTGCTGTCCCTGGGCACAGAGCTTCTGACACGCTTGGAAAGGCATCCCAGGTCATAACACATAGTGCAAGGGCCCTGTACTGGGAAGGTACCAGAGGATGGATCAGTATTGGTCAAGAGAGCTCCCCAAAGGGCCAGTCTGAGCTGAGACTGGAAGAGGAAGCCGACACAGTGGTGAGGCCTGAGGTGGTTCTGGGGAAATGGAGTGGCAGGGGAAAGCAAGGAGACAGCGAGAATCTGGTGCAGGTGAGGCCCTCAGGGGCCAGAAGAGGAGAGGAGGGGCCAGGAAGGGAGACATGAATCTGGGCAGATGAGGAGAATACAGGTGAAAGGGAGGGAATGGCCTGTCACAGGGGAGCACCAGCCCTGCTCCTGACCAGACCAGGGTTCTGCTGGATAGAGATGTCAGGGCGTCCTTGTCTAAACTGCTTAGCCTGAGGTGTGGCCCTGAGAGGACCTGAGGCTCCTGTTACCCCCTGCTGTTTGCCCTGTCATGGGTGCCTGCTCCCAGTTTCCTACCTATGAAATACATTTAGCTGGAACTGTCTTACCTGAGAACCTGGCCTAAACTTTGGAGCATGAAAAAATACAGATTTTACTCCAGCGTAGAAGTAACAGGGCCAAACACAGGAGTGAGGAGAGCCCCACTTTCTTGTCTCAACACCTGCAGCACCTTGGTAGCTATGGAAATCACAAGTGCCCTTACAAACTACTGAGATGTAAAAATGTATTTTTCCTGATTTTCTTCTGCATTCGTGTATCTTCGTGCTAGGTGAGGCTTAAGAACAAAGGCTTGCTCAGACCCCTGTGTCCAGCACGTCTCACACCCAACTCCTGTTGCCTTTGGTAGGGTATTCAGAGTCCCTGCTCTCAGCCTGGGCCTCCCCCAACAGACACAGGTTCCTGTGTGAGCAGAGTATACACCCACTCAGACCCTGGGGAGGCAAGGTTTTGTGAGGGCTAAAGTCCTCACTGGAAGCCCAAGGCTGGTCCACATGGATATTGTCCCTTACCCAGGTTGGGCCACAGAATGAAAGTAAAAATCTGCTGGTGTCAGCTCCAAAACGGTGCATCCTGCAAGAGGCCGGCTTCAGTGCGGGTCTACACTCCAGGACCTTGTAGTTTGGGGTGAAGTCAGTTCTAAAGGTGCTGCAGATTCACCATTCACTTTGGAAAGGATTTTGTTCTTCCCTGTATAGAAGGTTCTAGGTTGGTGTTGTCTTTGTGTTTAACCAATTGCCACCACACTTCTATTGTCTCCTATCTGCCATTGTCACCAGTCCAAGTCTGCTGTAATTCTTGCCTCCATTCCTGAGAGTCCCTGAGTCTTTGTTCTGTGATTTAGATGCTCTCTGGATATTGCAATAATGTGCCTGGCTGTTGTATCCTTTAAGCCCTTCCTGTGTGCAGTTTATTGTGCTTTGGGAACTAAAGGTTTATTATTGTTATCCTGATCTAAAGCTTTCTTTTTAAAATGTGTGTGTGTGTGTGTGTGTGTGTGTGTGTAGGTCAGAGAACAACTTTGTGGGGTTAGTTCTCTTCTTCCACCTTTGCATGGGTTCTGGAAATTGATCTCAAGCTTTTGCAGCAAGTGCCCTTACCCTCTGAGCCATGTCGCTGGCCCCCCAGTTTGAAAACTATCCAGCCGACCTTCTGATCTTCCTGGGGATTTATCACCCAGATGCTGGGCCACTTGCGGTTTCCCACATCTTAGGAGGCTCTATTATTTAGTTACTTGTGTTCTATTTCCACCATGTTGCATCATTTCTATGGTCCCCAGCGCCCCCCCCCCTGTTTCCTTAGGTCTAACCAGATGTTAATCGGAGCTGTTGTGTATTTGCCTTTTTTGACATTGTTACTTCTTCACCTGTGAAACTTTGTTCTGTTTCTTTTAACTCCAATTATCCCCGGGTTTTCTCTACTATAGGACACAGTAACTATTTAGCCCTCACATCTCCGGACTCTGTCACCTGACCTGCCTCCAGTTAGTGTCTTTGGCTGGATTTTCTTTCCACTGTGTGTTGTTTGTTTTTCTGACAAGAGGCAATTGTTCCCTGGGTGCCACATATTGTTGATTTTTACCTTGTTTTGACCTTAGGTATTCGTGTATTTCAATATGTTCTCATGCCAGCAAGATGGTTCACTGGGTAAATATGCTCGAGTTCACTCTCTGGGACCCATGTGATGGAAGCAGAGAGCTGACTCTGTAAGTTGTCCTTTGACCCTAATGGGCACACGTTGTCACCTGCATGAATGTGAGCTTGCACAGCACAGACACACACACACACACTCACGATTCACTCTAGTGCTGCTGGGGTGCAGACAAACCACCTTCAAACTGTTAAAAGCTTGCTTATAAGTTCTGTGAAGCAAGACCAGAGCAACTTTGAGCCCAAACCCTGCAGAACTTTCCAGTATTCCAGGAATTGTGATGCTTTCTTATATAATGAGGATTTTTTTTTTTTTTGAGACAGTGTCTCCCTCATTGAACCTGGTGCTCACTGACTGGCCTGCAAGCCTCAGGGATTCTTATGTCCCCACTTCCCCAGCATTGGAATTAAGGGCAGATGCCACCATGAGCAGATTTTACTTGTTTGCTAAGGATCAAATTCAGTTCTCCTGCTTACACAGCGGAGGTCTGTCTCCAACCCCAGATCGAGCTTTTCTGACGCTCGGATCCATTGAGCTCTGCCTGCCTGACATGTTCTTTGTGGGGTGCTCTCTCCCTCATCACCCCCTCCCCAGTTCACCTTCAGACTTGGCATCCTGCTTGTCCTCTCTCTCCTAGCTCTCTTTCCCCTGTTAGCACCTTCTACTCTTCCTCCTTCTGCTTCCTAGGATTAGGATATATTCACACTGCCAGAGAGACTAAGCCAACACAAGGGTTAGTGTCCTGGTCAGGGTTGTTACTGCTGCAGGGAAACACTGTGACCGAAGAGCAAGGTGGAGAGTGAAGGGTTTGCTTAGCTTACACTTCGACATGGTCCATCAACAGGACAGGAACTCAAGCAGGGCAGGCACTAATGCAGAGGTCATGGGGCCATGCCGATTACTGGCTTACTTGCGATGGTTTGCTCAACCTGCTTTCTTATAGGACCCAGGACCACCCGCTCAGGGATAACACCACCCACCATGGGCTGGACCCTCCCCCATCAATCACTAATCAAGAAGATGCCTTACAGCTGGATCTTATGGAGGCATTTTCTCAATTGAGGCTCCCTCCTTTCAGATGACTCTCGCTTGTGCCAAGTTGACATAAAGCTGTCCAGCACAGGGTAGAGACATAGATCCAGGCCCGGGATGTGCTAGAACTCAGCGAGTACTTGCTGCCGAATTGTAGGGAGATGTCTAGGTCTTCACACCCTGAAAGTGCCTGACCTCACCTGAATTGTGGGTAGATTTTTAAATGCCAAGTGTACAGTGTGGGCAGTGAGTACTGCTGGGTTCCAGAGGGAAGAGCAAGGGTGGGATTCAGGGATGGCTTGCTCGAGGAACTGGCTGAATGATGGCTTTGAACAAGAAGTTGAGGGAGTTCAGGGATGACTAGCAAAGTCCCCAAGACAATAAAAACAAATTACTAGGTTTTCAGTTGGCAGGCTAGGGAATAAGTGCCTGCATAGATAAATTCAAGGAGTCCTGGTGGATACCGAGGCTACAAGCAGAACAGAGGGTAGGGATGGGAAAGGCGGGCAACCATGGAGAGCCTAGGGACACAGATATTTGGGCCTAGGTCCTGAAGTTCTGTACTGAGAGACTGGTGAGGACACAATAGGAGGGTACTGTTCTGGAGACTGTGAGCTGTGGCCTGCCAGGACTGTTCTCATGCACAGAGAACAGAACATCCCCATCCACCACTCTGCAGATCCCCAGGGGTTAGACACCCTTCCTACGGCAGCTCTTGTCCCCTCGACTTAACTCCTGTGCTGGGCCAGGGAAAGTGACTGCAATCAAGACAGGCCTGCCCAGAACTCAGATTCTGCAAAGGAAATAGAAATGGAAAGCGAGTGCTACCACCGAGGCCACAACACTGCCCGAACATGGCTGCACATGAGGCCTGAGCTAGGATGTGGCCAGCCTGCCCAACAGCCCTGATCCTGGGGGCTCAACAGGCAGGACTGTGTCCCTGCTCATCCCTAGACACCCAGTGCAGCCCAGTGCTCATCACGCAGTCAGCATAACAGTGAGAGGGGCTGTCTAAAGAGCAGCATGATCATTCTGTCCCAAAATAAGGGACAGAGCCAGGGGTGGTGGCACAACCCTGTTATTCCAGCACTTGGGAGGATGAAACAAGAGGATCCTGATATTGAGGCCAATTTGGGCTACAGAGAAAGTGCTAGACCAGCCTGGGCTACATAGTTAGATCCTGTCACAGGAAATAAAATAAGGTGAGGAACCAGGACACAAGAATACTACAACAGGAGGAATGTCTAAGTTTCTGTTCTGGTCTTTCTGGTACCCAGGCAGACAATGATATCAAGCTGCCTGGACCTGTGCACTCACGGGCCTGGGCATGGGCTGTTTGGAGTACAAGGCCCCTTGAGGTGGTTGGCGTTGCTAATACCTAGGCCTGGAGCACACCACATGGGCGTGGTTTTGTGCAGTGTTGAAGGGACAGAGTTTGTTTCCCAGGTGGGCTGCCTGCAGTGACAATGCTCACTCCTACCTGTGAGCTCTGACTCCTACCCATCCCCTAGCCTGACTGGAGCGGCTCTCTTCCTAAAGCCCACCGGACCTACTGGCTGACTCCTGACCTACTTAACTCTCATTCTATTTATGTCTGCTCCCAGCCAGTCTTTCCAGTGCTCCCACCCACCCACAGCCAGGGTTGGACCCACTATCAAACCAGAGACCCATGGTTACACTCAGTGGTTGACTGGGTCCTAGTCTAGAGAAATGAGAAGACCTGGGGGATGCCAGAGGCAGAGGTGCATGGGGAGAGGGGCAAACAACCCAATCCTGCTCCAGCCTCAGCCCCAAGTAAAAGCAGTTCTGCTCACAGCCCAGATCCAGCACCCATCCCAGCTCTAGTCTCAGGCTCAGCCTCACTCTGCCCCATCCCAGCTGTAGCCCGACACCCAGGCCCAGCTCAGCCACACTGTGCTTCTTCCTGTCCTGCACCCTTGACAGGTGACACTGCTTCTGGAACTGGTTCCTTGTCCTGTAAGATGAGGTCCCTAACTCCAGTTCTGGGATGGTGGTGAGGCTTTAACGGGGGTGTCAAGGGCACTCTTCTTTGCACTACGGAAACTTAAGTTGTCACCATGCCAGTGTTAAAAGCAAATAAACTGAGTTATCTTAGGCTACAGGGTTTCCCAGAGGCACCCAACTGGCAAGGACCAGAAGCAGCTCTGCTCAGGCCTCTTTCTTCCCTGCCCCTTCTGGTATGTGACCTGCACCAGAGCCATGAATTATCCACGAGGTGCCCCTTTGTGAAGTCTCTCCTCAGGCAACCCAGGAGAGGGCTCCAACCTGAGGCTCCCATGCTCAGAGCTGTCCATATACCCTTAGGCAAGAGGAAGTCTCAGAGATAGGAGCGCAAAAGAACACTTTCCCTGCATGCGGAAAGCCCAGGGTTCAGTCATCAGTGACACAGAAACGGGGTATGGTAGTTCATGTCTGCAACCCCAGTGCTCAAGAGACGAGGCAAGAGGAGCAGAAGTCCACGGTCATTTTTGGCCCACCTGGGAAATGTGAGACCCCGTGAAACAAACAAACAACAAACAAACAATCACCAGGAGATGACGGCACACTGCCACTCTAACCACATAGTGGGCTTCCAGTGTCTCTGCTTCACCACACTGGCATTTATAGAGTACCTGCTGTCTGTCAGGGCCTCTGTCTCAGGGTGAGGTCATGATATAGCCCCTGTAGAACCGGAGGCATTAGGGAATCTAGCCTGGAAAATCTGGAGCTGGTACCCCTGGAGGTCAGACATACAGCAGAGCTACCAGGAGAGACATTGCCGGGGTGAGGGGGGGACTTCCGGATCAGAGGGAGCTAACCACCTGCATGTCCAGTGCTGTCCTGTTCTGAAGCAGAGACAGCCACCAGGCCCGGAGGACACAGAGCTGGGACCCAAGGAGTAAGGCCTGTATTCTGGAGACACCGTCGGGCTGGACTTGCCTTGGTCTCTTTCTTTAGTACAAGGTTTTTAGCATGTGGCTCTTGAGCTGGTTGCATCAGAAGCCCCGAAGATAGAGCCAGTCATCCGGATACAGAACCCTGGAGGAAGGTAGACAGACTACCTTTGGAAATTGGCTGACAGTGTGCATGTGCCCAGCAGGTAACAAGCTAGGGAGGGGACAGGATAAAGGGAACACTGGCAGTGTCTTACTCAGTTACTACTCCCACCCCATCAGGCTACCCAGGACCTGATCTCCTGAGCTTAAGTGTGATGTGTTCCCTGACCAAAACAGTGCCTGGAATGCAGTGAGTTCTAAGTGAACGCGAAGCCTGCCTTGGTGGTGGATCGAAGGAGGCAGGGCAGGGGTCAAAGCCAAGGCGTAGCTAAACCTCTTCTTAAAAGACTGATGGCCTCTCAGTGCCACCCTTGGCAGGGGTATGGCAAGAGTGTTGTGGGGTAGCCTGAAGAGCATGGGGAGGAAGGGAGCAGGTGCTCGGCCTTTGTTAACAGCCCAGAATGCGCCAATCTTCTCAGGGCTAGACATGGATGCTAGGGGAGACTGCAGCTGAAGCAGAGCCATGAGTCCGAGAGCCAGTCCCTCTCAGGGTCCCGGCACACTCATTTTCCAGAAGACATGGGGTAGGTGGCGCAGTGTCCAGCGACTCCCCCAGCCCTGTTCCACACATGTCAGCCCCTCTGCACTCAGGGTCATTCACAGAGGGAACTCCAGCACAGTCTAGAATTCCTGGCTGGGGTCGGAGTTCTGGACCGTGTTGCCAGCTAGGGTTTGGGAGTTTCCTTGCATCCCCGGGACTGTCAGGAAGAGATGGCGGGCCAGACAGAGACCCAATAAATGTGGGTGTCTGGTACAAAAGCCCAGCTGGGTGTGAACCAGAGGTCAAGCAAGCCAAGAAGACTGTGGACCTGGTCCATCCCTCGTCTGTCTATCTCAGGTTAGGATGGGGGAAGACTAACAGGATGGTTGCCCACCCAGCTGGCATTCAATTGCCCCAACCTCCCCTGCTCACTGGGCTGCTGCCTTCCCTTTCCATACCCTTCATATACAGGGGCCAGGAACCAGGCCCTTCTCCAGCCTTGCAGGCCTCACATTATTGAGCCCTTGGGGTACAACCGTGGGAGTCTCAGGGCCTCTCTTCCAGCCAGTGAGGGCTTTACTAAAAAATGGGACTTGAATTTGAGGCATCTGGACATGGGTCCTGGCCATGCTTGTATCCTCCTTTACTTTTCTCTCTGTGAACATGTTCCAACCACTCATGACATGTGAGGGTTAACCGAGTGCTGGCACATGGTACCTGTTTAATAAATGGGGTGCTAACGGTTCCAGATATCTGGGCCTGGCACTCTCCACCCCTCCGGCCAGGCCCTGAACCAAGGATTATGCTGGAGAGGAAGTTGCAATTGAAAAAATAAAAACAAACAAACAAGACATAAAACCAGAAAATCAACAGCAGTAAAACGGATTGGAAACGGGACCTCTGCACCTTGTTATTTTTAAGAGGAAGAAACTACAATCCCAGGAAGGCCCAGCAGCTCTCTTGACTTGTGCCCTCAGGAGATGCTGTAACAGGCAAGTGAGAGCAGGATCCACAGAAGTTAGACCCGCTTCCCACTAGGTGCCCCTGCCACACTCAGGACCCTGTAGTATTTTCCCTCACCAACCCAGCCCACACAATTGCAGACCGAGACAGCCCCCACTGTATGCTACAGTACTGCCCCCTTGTGGCTGGAGGACTGCCAACAGGTGGGAAGTCAGTTTGTCTTTCCTGAGGTGGGGTTGGAGCTGAGGAGACAGTAAACCCCTGTCCTCACACTTGCAGGCAGCTGGACCTGGCGACAGGTGACGACATCAGCTCTGAATAGCATGCTCCCCCTCTCTGCTGTGTATCTATCTCTACTGTGTGACTGTGTGCGCTTGTCTTTCCAAATACTGGGCTGTGCTATTTCCTGTGTGTAGAACAGACTAATAACAGCCCTGTCTGGGTGTCCTAGGGACTGAAAGAGGTGGTGGAGGGGATCACATCTCTCCTGGTGTTGAGACTAGCGACGGGTGTGCGCTTACTGTTATGAGGAGGCAGTGGGAACACAGTCAGGGTGTTTGAGTGAGGCAGTGACCTGTAGCACAAATGTTAGGGTTTGGGAAGCCCAGCGACAACACCAAAGAGGTTAGAGCCCCGGGTTGCATGAGGATGGCTCACGCCTGGGATGTTTCTGAGCATCCTCCTGTTGAAGAGCGACTGTCTCAGCTTGGTTAGAATAAGCAAGCTCGGCAGTGGAAGGGCTGTCTTCAGAGATGGAAGCCAACTACACAGGAGTGTGATCATTTCAGAGCACGGGAGGTGGGAGGGAGACCTCTCAGCACTTTTCTGAGCAGCAGCTGAGCTCAGCCTTTAGGAGTCTGTCTGTGGTGGTTTGATTGAAAATGACTCCATAGGCTCATAGGGACTGGCATTATTGGAAGGTGGGGCCTTGTTGGAGTAGGTGTGGCCTTGTTAGAGGAAGTGTGTCACTGTGGGTGGGCTTTGAGGTCTCAGAAGCTCAAGCCAGCCCTAGTGTGTCTCATTCTTTTCCTGTTTCCTGTGGATTCAGACTCTCGGCTACCTCTCTAGCACCATGTCTGCCTGCATGCCACCATGCTTCCCACCATGATGACAATGGACCCAACTGAGGAATTATCAGCCAACCCCAATGAAATGTTTTTCCTTTATAAGAGTTGCCATAGTCATGGTGTCTCTTCACAGCAATGGAAACCATAAGACATTGTTCCTTGCCATGTTCACACCTGCATTTCCTCCTACCCCAGCCTGGAAACTGTTTCCCCTACTGAAACACAGCTCCTTCTTCTGTGGGCAGAGACCCTCCTCTACCCAGGAGGGAGGGGGCTCTACCCTCCTATGTCACTTAGTACTCCTCCCACCGCCCCATCTCCAGTTGTGGGCACAGTCCACCTAGTACCAACCACAGCTTTAGGCCTGACTGTCAACAGTGTCCTCTTTTAAATCAGGTTCTTCAGCGCGAGGAGGGAACTTCTCGCTTTTCTCCCTGATGGCGTACAATGGGGGATCAGATGGGGAGAGGCTCGAGGTTCCCTTCTAAGTCCTACCTCTCACTTTCCTTTGTTTTTGCCATGTGTGTGTGTGTGTGTGTGTATGTGTGTATGCGTGTATGTATGTGTACGTGTGTATGCGTGTATGTATGTATGTGTGCGTGTGTGTGTGCGTGTATGTGTATGTATATGTGTATATGTATGTGCATGTGTGTGTATGTGCATGTGCCTGTGTGTATGTCTGTGTGTACATGCGCGTGTTTGTGTGTGTGTATGTATGTACGTATGTGTGTGCATGCAAGTGTGCGTGCCTGTGGAGACCAGATGCTCACATCAAGTGTCTGCCGCTACAGTTTTTCATCTTATTTCTGAGACACCGCCTTTCACTGAATCTCAGGTTTGCTGATACCCTGAGGTTATCTGGCCAGCTGCCTTGCCAGCATTAGGGTTCTACATGAGTACTGGGGACCAAACTGTGGTGCTCATGCCCTCTGAGCAAACACTCTACCGAGTCCGCCTCCCAGCCCTCCCCTTCCCTCTTGCTCTCTCCCTCCCTCCTCTACCGTGTTCTTTCCATCTCTCTCTACCTCAGAGAGACCCATGAGACCCTTACACAAAAACCCTGGTTTAGGAAACTGAGTCCTGGATCAAGTAGAGGCTGAGGGTTAAAAAAAAAAAATCTACTGGCTTCTGGAGCAAACCCACGGAAACTGTGCCCAACAGGCTGTAGCGGTGCTCGATGCTCACAGGGCCAGTACCCACCCGCCCAAGAAGCCAGCCGCAGCCCTCAGGCAGTAGCATCGTTTTCTCTGTACCCTGCCTAACCAGCTCTCTCTCTACATCCAAGCTGTGGGTCTGGGAACCCTGTGAGTTCTCTGGGGTTCAGGAAGAATGCAGGATTTTTTCATGGGGTTTGAGGCAACCTCAGCAGGGATAAACCTTAAGAAGTGAGAGAGCCCAGCTCTCCCCTGTTTCCAGCTTCCCTTTCAGCCTGGGCTTCCTCTCCAGGGTAGCACACCCTGGAGATGCATGGTTTCTTCTCTGCTCCTGGTTTCACCTCCCTCTAAGCTCTCCTGCCCAACTCTGAGCCACGTCCATGCAGGCAGGGACCGGGCTCCTGCCTTGCGGATCCTCTGTCTGTGCGGCTCTTAGACTTTGAGCCAGCTGTAACTGGTCAGCATGTGACCTTTTAGAATGTCCTCCACCAGACTTTGAGCTCCAGGAAGGCTCCTCCAGGGACACGGGCACCTCTGTTGTCTTGGTTGGTCGTATCATCTTTCTGGTCTGTGTATTCCTACAGAAGGTGGGTCAGATCATGTCTGCAGAGATATGCAGAGGCCTGCGGTGCATCTGCTGGCTGGTTCACTCTGCCACCAGGAAAGATCATCCACCTACGGAGAGCCCGAGGGTTAAATGGGCTCAGCCCATTACACATGGCCAAGCTCAGTGGTCTGGCTTAGTCTGAGTTGTTCAACTGGGGCCTGAGATGATCTTCCACCTATAATACTCTGGAGATGGCTGCTAGAATGTGTGGGTCCCTATGCTCCCTCTGAGGGGACCCTTAGAGAGTGCAGGCCACCAATCAGGCAAGCTCTGGACATCCCCATGTTTCCTGTGCCAGCAGCTCCCTAACCAACCCTGGGCCTAGGTTTATTAATCCCCTTGTTGTGGAAATTTTCTGGGGTCTGCTACAACTTATGAGCCCCTGGGAATCTTCCTGAGTCCTTGGAGGGGGGCACTGTTAGGGCTTGGCAGTACCAGGGGACACATTCCGACACTGCTGGCATGCCCTCCAGCCAGCCGCCTCCTGTCAGCCCTCCCCTTTGGTGGGCTCTGGTTAGTGTCTCTGAGACCAATCCAGCCACACAGAGCTGCTGAACACTTTCCCATCTATTTATTATTGAACGAACACAGGAATCTGGGAGCCTGCAGAGCGTGAAATTGGGAACAAATGCAGAGGAGGTCTAGACAGGAACCCTGCAGGCCGCTCTCCGCTCGCACAGGACCGCAGGGCCCTTGGGCTTCCAGGTAGCAGAAATACTTGTAACCAGACAGATGTGCTCGGGGGAGGAAAAGGGTTCTGAGTCCCCATAAGCCTTTGCCCAGACTCTGGAAAGAAAAAGAGGCTGTGAGGCCAGCCAGCCAGGATTCCCAGACAGAGCCAACCCTCTCTGTCCCAGCCTCAGTTTCTCCATCTGGAAGTGAGCAGCAATACCCTCACTGGGTTGGAAGAGATCCCCATTAAACAAGGAAGTTTCAGGATCCCATGCTGCCCCACTGTGGCCCAAGGCAGCTGCATTTGCCAGGCCTTCGATTCTGGTGCCCTGGGATGTTGAAAGTCCCTAGGTCCAATGAGGCCACTGGATTTCCCCTGGCCCCAGAGCACTGGCCTTCACAAAGCCATCTATGTGTCCTGTACCCTGTGGGACCCTGGCAGGGGCTAAAGTGGGGTGCAAAAGTCTTCTAAGGCTAAGAAGACAAGGTGGGCACAGTGGGGGAGGCAGAGAAAGGAGTGGGTTAAATACAGAATGCACAGTCCAGATGGCAGCTACGTGGGGGGCTCCTGCCAGAGGAGGGAGCTCACCGGAGGAGGCAGGTAGAGGCGTCTGGTTCTGCTGCCAGGTGTTTCCTGCCTCGCCCCCGCCCCCGACGCTTGGGCCTCTACACAGGAGACAACGGGAGCTTGTAACATGGCTATCCTCCAGGCTGGCTGCCTAGACTTGGGTTATGGGAAACACACTGTCACTCACCAGAACCATAGGCAGGTTCCAAGAATGGGTGGAGGGTGCACAGAGTAGCTCCATCCTATACTCTGTCCTTGAAGAAATCAGGGCTGGGGCTGGGGAGCATGTGTTTATAAGGCCATAAACCTGTTTATGGTCCCAGGGGGGCAATTAACAGTTTGGCAAGAGCCTTGCCAAATTTCATTGGCTGGCATGAGACCGCAGAGTGGCCATGGAGGTGCAAACAGACTGTGGGGTGGTCTCTGCCAGGTGTCACTGGGCCTGCTTTAGTCTTTGACTGGACTGTCCTGGGTTCTTTAGTTTTTTCTCTCCTCTCTTTCCCTCAAGGACTGGCATAGAAACTTCCTCCTCCTCCTCCTCCTCCTCCTCCTCCTCCTCCTCCTCCTCCGCCTCCTCCTCCTCCTCCTCCTCCTCCTCCTCCTCCTCCTCCTCCTCCTCCTCCTCCAGGAAGCTCCCTGGGCTCCTTCTCCCAGCGGTCCAGCCCAACTCCCTCCCTGAGCCCCAAAGCCTTCCTGTTCTCTTAGGCACTCAGGTTTGCTTTTCTCGGAACCTGTTGGGAAGCCTCCCTCGAGTCCAAATGAATCCGAAATCCTGTCCCTGACACCTTGACTCCGTGCCAGGCGCTTCTTACATTCATGGCCCTTACATTTGGTTGCATAGCTAAATCACCAAGACCCCTTGCAAACTGATTAAAAACCAACCAACGTTGGAAGCCTTTGGACAACCTGTACTGAGTCGGCATTTCAGAGGAGGGAGCTGGGGCTCAGGAGAAGGCCTCTGCCCTGATGTGGGGGCAGAGGAGGTGGCTGTGGAAAGCCCAAGTCTCTGAAGGGAAGTGTAGGGAAGAACTCACGGACAGCGGGGTGAGGTGTAAGGAAGCGGCCCTTGGTCCTTACTCTGTTTCCATCGACTGGAAGCATGCTACGTGGTTCCTTCTAGCATGGGTATTTTTCAAAGATGGAGAGATACGCTGGAGAGATTCAGGAAGGCTTTCTGGATTAAGCAAACATATGTCGGGCTTTGATGGCAATGAAAGTGTGGGCAAAGGGGTACCCCAGAGGGAAGGCAGGTGGATAGAGCCAAGGGAGGTCTAGTCACCCCCGAGACTGTTGGTAGTTAAATATAGATGATGTCAGGCTGGATGTGAGCAGAGCTGCCAGTGGCCTGAGTGTGTGTCTATGCCGGGCCGGCCCTGGGACCTGGCACCCACTGCGGGGGTATGTGTATCAGAAAAGCGATGCTGAGACGCTCCAGCTGGATGGCCTGGGTGTTGGAGCAGCGGCTGCTGACAGCCCTGGGCACCTGGCCTAAGCTGGCATCTTTCCCATCATGCCGACAGGCTGCCTGCCGTTGGAGAGGACCCAGGCCCTAAAGATCAGCAGAAAACAGCCTGGGCCAGGAGAGGGATGCATGTCTCTCAGACCTGGGAGAGGCTCTGTGGCGAGTGTGGCCAGATCCTCGGAACCAAAGAAGGACTCGTGCCTCTAGTATGACATCATCCTGTCCCTCACAGAATCTTCGGTGTTTCCCTAACTTTCCAAGGGAGGAAACTGAGGCATGAAGAAACAAAGGCATCTGGGGTCTGTCTGGTGACTGACCAGGGAAGCACTAGGCTGGTCCTTAGGTTCTGCTTGAGTCATTGTATAGAGCACTCCTTTCCATGTCCTACAGAGGTCCCTCAGCCCTGTCATAGTTCTTGTGAGCTCTCTCCTCCCTCAGCTCCAGTCCTGCATTCATGGAGATACCTTTCACTGGGGCATATACTGCCAGGAGAACCCAGCCCCAGTCCCTGTGACTGTCAGTGAGCCTGCGTGTAAACCCCGTGATGGGGTGGCCCATTGAAGGGCTTTCAATCTTGACCTTCAGGGCACTAAAGTCCAGCTTGCTGGCCACTTGCCTCCCACTTGGCCTCTCTGAGTGCAGCAAGTTCCCACCAGTATGGTGACCCATGGGGCTCTCTCTATGGTCATCTGTCTTGGGTGTGGACAGCAGAAACCCACTTAAAGTGGCATCTTTACCGGCTCAGAGGGTCCTGGAGACTCAGTCAGGACATCTCCACTTCTGTGTCTATTTCTCCTACTTCTGCAGAGCTTTCTGACTCTCCACACATTTGGCCGAACATGACGCCCTCGCCCCACGTGGCTTCACACAGGCCATTGACAGTTAGGGACCAGTGGATCTCCTAACTCCTTTCCGCAGGAGAGAAGCTGTCCATCCCAGGCTAGGATGAGCATTCACCTCAAGCCCATTTAAATCCCTGCTGTCATCTAAGGACAGACAAGCAAGAAGGGTAGAGATGCAACCACCACCTCTTGGCCCAGAGGCAGAGCCCAGAGAGGAGAGTAAGGGTAAGGCTGCGCTGTACCCCACATCGGTGGTCTGCTGCAGTGCGTGTTCCCACGAGGGTGCCATGGGATTCAGGACCTTCGTGCAGGTGAGGTAGTCATGGGAGAGGGGTAGCAGAGGACAATTCCTGTCCTGAGGTAGAAGGAGGGAGCCCCAGAGACCCACACATTCCTATGCACATTCGTAGATCTTGCTCTAAGCTGACCCAGAGTGTTTGCCTTGCTGGGACTGGTATAGAGCAGGCCACTTTCCCTCTCCGAGCTATGGGTAGCACATCACCGCAAGCAGACAGCCATGGGGGCCATGGGGGCCCATGCCATCTCAGAGAGAAGGGTCTGTCTGACAAGCAGGGGGTGATAGGGATGAAGGCACTGACCTCGACTGCTCTCTCCTCTTACCGGGCCCTGTCCCTGCTGTCATGGCTTTCAGCCATAAGATACCAGTGTGTGCTAGCCTGACACATGCCCAGTCACCTCACTTAGGACATTGTTCGGTTTGGTGCACCTCCCAGGTGGACCCTTTGCCTACAGCATCAGGGTTCTAGGACCTGTCCCACCTTCCTCAGCTCCTCTGACCACTAAGGAGGGCTTTCTGGGATCTCTTCAGCGATCCCAGAAAAATCAATGTTTCTTGCACCCCAACAGAATGATGAGAGCAGGGCAGCCGAGTCTAGTGGTCACAGTGAGCACAGTTCAGGGTCACCCTCCTGAAAGAAAAATGTACCTGGACAGTCCTCCAGCCGCCTCTACTGCACACTGACTCCAAGCTCCAGCTCTGTAGACCTGCGGCCCTAGCAAGGCCAGCTAGCCAGCTGGCCTCGGCCTCCCAAGAGGCTGAGGGGGCTAGAGTTGCCAGGCAGCACGCCCAGGAATGTGTAGGGTCCCTAGGGCTCCTTCCCTGTCTGGGTCTCCAGCGTGTCTACACCCCATTGTCTCACACTTCGGAGCTGTTTGGACTTGCCTGTATTTGGTTGGAGTTGTCCCTATGTCTGTCTGTGTCTCTTGCCTTGTCTCTCTGGGTCTGTCTGGACCTATCTGTCATCTGTCTGTCCATCTGTCTTCTGGGGCTTGAATTCCAGTCCCAGCCTTGCCTCTGGCTCACAGCATGGCCTGAGCAAGATTCTCCTTGGCAGTACATGTCCATGTCTCCTCCATCTGTACCCAGGCCCCTGCTTGACCCCACGAGGCCATCTGACCCTCTCCCAAGTCCAGCCGCAAATATGTGCGAACGCCTCTCATATCCACCCTCCTCACCCAGACCTGGAGAGTCAGAACAAAGCACCAGACTTCCAGTTTCTCTCCTACACTTTTGGGAACTGATCAGTCAACCCCAATGCCAGCAAGTCTTGGCCAGGTTTAGCAGAAATTCAGAAACGTGTGCATGTTTCTGTAACAGCAAAAGGTGAACAACAGTGTCTGTGGGTGATCTGGGCTCTTCTCCTAAAGGAGCGTGACCTGGGTGTGAGGAGGCCAGGCAAGCTCCACAGTGGATCAGAAGGCTCCCTAAGGTTTTCCTTGTAGCACAGGTCAGACTGTGCATGAAGGAAAGGAGGGCACAGACTTAACAGCGCCTTCTTTCTCTGAGAGGGGAAAGTATTCTTGGGCGTGTGTTGAGGACGCGGCCATAGAAGGAGAAAAGCAGAGCTAAGACAGATTGTTGCTTCCAGGGCAGAGCATAAGGAGGGAGGGAGGGAGGGAGGGAGGGAGGGAGGGAGGGAGGGAGGGAGGGAAGGAGGGGAACGAAGGAAGGAAGGAAGGAAGGAAGGAAGGAAGGAAGGAAGAAAGGAAGGAAGACCAGCCTCCAAATGTTCCTGGATTTATGCTGTGGTCTGTTTAACCAAGCACTTTGTATAATTGAGAAGAAAATTTTCATTAATTTTTATATTTGAAACAAATGAGGAAAAAATGAATCTGAATATGGGGTTGGTGGGGAGCCACTGTGAAGAATTGCCGTGCCTCTGAAAGTCCTTTCATTCAACTCCGTCCTCATGGGAGCGAGCAGAGAGACGAACGGCAGGCTTTCAGGAGACTTTGGTGGAACACTGATACTGTCATTTCAAAATTGCTGCAGATACAAGGAAGAAAGCAAGGAAGTGTAGGATGTTAAGAGAGAAGTCAAAGATCCAATTTTAATGACTAAAAAACCCAAACCCAAAAACTAGAATCCCAAAGTTTAAGTGCAAATATCAATAGGAACTCACGTCTTAGGTGTCTGCTTCCGACAATGTAAAGCATGTTGGCAGGTGGCACATGCTTGGAGTCTCAGAACCTGGAAAGTAGAGCTCGGAGGACTGGAGGTTCAGGGCTAGCTTGGTCTACATGAGGCTGTGTCTCGAAAAAATTAAGCTAAAATTGTTGGGCCAGAGAGATGGCTCAGTGGGTAAGAGCTGTGTACCCATGAAGATCTGAGTTTGGAACCCCAGCACCTGTAGCCCTGGGAGTAGGGAGTTGGAGACAGGAGGATCCCTATGTCCTCATCCCCAGCTTAGCCAATAGCAAGCTCCAAGATCAGTGAGTAACCCTGTCTAAGGGAACGAGGCATACACACAAGTAAAATAATGAGTTCATTCACAATAGAAGATGCCCATGCTCTGGTTGTTGTGAACACTGAAACAGGGGGGGTTTCTCCTATTAAACTCCACCAAAGGCTCATGAGGTCGCCAGGATAGCACAGCAGCAGCTTTGGAGAAGCCTCTGAACCCGCAGACTCACTGGGACAGTGTGACCACTGACTGCAGGATAAAGACTGCAGTAGATGGAAACACGCCAAATGGTGAGCAACGCTGCAGTGAGCCTCAGACACAGCCTCAAGCCTCAGGGAGGCTCTGCCTGCCCTAGGAGGTGATGGGGGAAGAACTGGGCATAGCTGCCTCCCATCTTCAGATGAGCCTTTGCTATCACAGGCTCAGCAAGCTCTTTATAACTTTATCTGGAAGAACCTGAATAGATAATGTGAGAGAAATGAAACTTTGAGGGGGAAAAAAGTCACTGCTTTGCATTTGCTGTGATATTGCTAGAGCAGTTGGGTAGCAATCAGGATGGGACATCGCATGACGAAAGAACTAGACAGAACCACTGTCAACGCAACATCACGAGAAGGGGAACTGGCCCTAGGACTTGAAGGTGCCGTATAAGGAGGCCAGCTTAGAGTTCCAAATGGTCACAAAGGACCTGTTAGCAGCCACACAAAGAAACACGCCAACTCTAATACATAGAAGATTCTGTACAATGGATGAGTACACTTCTCTCTAACCACATGGCAGGGAGGCAGGAGAAGGACGGGTGAGAACTGAGGCATTCAGGAATAACAGGGTCTCACACGAATAGGAGGCTAATGCGTACAGACCCACGGTAAGGACGACATCTCAGAGGATGGGGAGGCCAAGCAGAGTGGAGGCTTTTCCGAGTCCCCGTTGGTTGTCAGAACAGAAGTGCTGGTCGGTAGACTAAGATGCTCTGGCTCTCCTTTAAAATGGTCCGGTTATTCCCTCCATGCCATCTCCACCAGGCCCCACAAAACCAGAACATCTTAGGAGTAGAGGAAGGGATGGGCTTGCCCAGGTCTTGCGGCCTTTCAGGGAAGGACCCTGGAAGACAGAAGGGCTGCGGGAAAGCTGCTAAGTCTCGCTTCAGCTGACACCAGCCACGATTGGAATGGTCACCCTGCAGAAGACAAGGGAAGACAGCAAAGGAGAGTCTGTGTCCTGGGGGCACAGGTCCATCGGGACGATCCCTGCAAGCAGCACACTGATGCAGGCTGCCAGCTCCCTGCAGTTAAGAGCTCATGGCATCAGGACCACAGGAATCTGTCTTCTAAGAATTTATTCTGAAAAAGTCATGGAGGTTGATTCTACAACATGGGGAGGGGGGCTCATCATCACTTCCTTATAATGTCACTGGGAATATATTTTTTCTAAATATAAATTTCATAAATAAAAAAATTGTTTATTGTTTTCAGTTTCATGATATAAAAAGGTACTAGAAAAAAATCCGCTTAGTTGGTATTGAACTGAGCACTTAACAGTGGTAAAGACAGGACTGGAGAGGTGGCCCATCAGTGAGGCATTTGCTGCTCAAACACAAGAACCTGATTTTTATCCCCTGTACGAAGCCAGATGTTGTATGCACATTTGCAATCCCAGCATAGGGAAGGTGGAGAGAAGTGGACCCCTGGGGCATGCTGGCCAGCCATTTCAACTATTTTGCAAATACCAAGCCAATGACAGAACCTGTCAAAACAAAATACAACCAAACAACTCTCCCCATTCTCGCTCAAACAACGGACTGTCAGGGAGGCTCAGCAAATGGAGGCGCTTGTGGCCAAGCCTGACAACCCGAGTTCCAGCACTGGGATGCACCTCCCAACACTTGGGAGGCAGAGGCAGGAGGATCTCTGTGATTTCTAGGCCAGCCTGGTCTACAGAGTGAGTTCCAGGACAGCCAGGACTAAGCAGAGAAACCCTGTCTTTGAAAAACAAAACAAAACAAAACACAACACAGACAAACAAAAAAACCTCAGAAAAACAACAACATAACAGAGCACCAGCAGCTTCTTCCAAAGGACCCAAGTTCAATTCCCAGCACCCACATGGACGCTCACAGCTGTCTGTAACTCAAGTTCCAGGGGATCTAAAGCCTTGCAGCACCCATGAGCACAGCATACATGGTGTACAGACATACACGCAGGTGAAACCCATACACATAAAAATTAAAAGTAACTTCCACGTCTGACTATTAACATTCACCTTTTGCAAATGGAGAAATTGAGGTTAAGAGGCAGAACAGGGCTTAGAGGCTTGGATCTCCTCTCCTCTTGCCTGCTCCATCCCAGGCTGATCTCCGGTTTGTGGTATCCACATTCTGGCCTTTTGCATAAGGCACTACCAATGCTGTGCCCTGTGGTATCTGTTGCAGGCTGTTGATGGAGAAGTGGGCGGATGACAGCCGGGACTGTGGTTATCACTGGGGGCATCTTGGCAACTGTGATTCTGCTCTGTATCATCGCTGTTCTGTGCTACTGTCGGCTTCAGGTACTCCCAACGGATGGGGGGGGGGGGTCCTGGTTGGGTTGGAGCCTGAGGGTGGCTCTGCAGGGGGAGCCCCCAAGAAGACAGAGAGGGCCAGGGTCCAGGATGTAGTGGAGGAGGTATAGTCAGATTTCAGTGGAGATGCCCAGCAATGGGGCTGGGGGAATCTCTGTGCAGTTCAGTGACCAGTTACCCAGCTCACTCAAGGCTTTTGCTGAGGCTCAGAGAGACTCAAGGACTCTCCAGTGGTGCGCAGTCACCCTTCAGGAGAGCAAAGAGTATGCTGCCTTGCCTACCCTTCCCTCCCTGAGCTTTAGAGGCTTCTGAGGCCCCATGGCTTCCTGACAGGAGTGAACACTTGTGCGTAAGGCACACCCAGTGCCTATGACTCAGCTCTAGGATCTGAAATGGCTTACCCATATCTATCACTTTCAGGTTTCTTAGCCCAGCTGTGCCTCAGTTTACCTGCCTATAAATTGGAAATGAGACTTACATCCAGTTTGTGTGGGTGAGATAGATAAGTGACATGATCGCGGGGGCCTCAGCTCGGAGCGGCCCCGGGGTCGATGCTGGGTGGTAGTGGAACAGGTGGAGGAGACTGAGCAGGGTCACCCAATAATCTTGAAGGCTACCCTCTGGTCAACACTGGTAAGAAACGCCCTGTGGTCACCTGTCCCTCTGTCCACAGTACTACTGCTGCAAGAAGGACGAATCCGAGGAGGACGAGGAGGAGCCCGACTTTGCCGCGCCCTTGCACCTGCCGCCCCTGCATTCCAACCGCAACCTTGTCTTGACCAACGGGCCCACTCTCTACCCAGCTGCTGCCACCTCCTTCAGCCAGAAGTCCCCACAGGCCCGCGCCCTCTGCCGCAGCTGCTCCTACTACGAGCCACCCACCTTCTTCCTGCAGGAGCCAGAGGAGGACGACTTTGAGGGTGTGCGCAACGGTGGGGGCCGTGTGGCCTACAAAAGCATCAGCCAGGAGGACGTGGAGCTGCCCCCAGCGACCTTTGAGGGCCTGCAGGCGCTCAACCCCAACCGCCTCTCAGCCATGCGTGAGGCCTTTTCCCGAAGCCGCAGCGTTAGCACCGACGTGTGACAGGCCTCCATACTGCCGAGGCATCCAGCCTTGGAAGGTCTTGAGATCATGGCAGGATCCCCATGGCATGCCCTGGCCCCATGCCCAGACCTCTGCTCAGCCATGTCTTCCCTCTATCCCTGTACTAGGGGCTCTAGGCATGGGGAATCCCCAGGCCCTTTACAGGGATAAAGTCCAATGAATCAGGTGTGGCAGCTCCTAGGGACAGCTGACCCAAGAAGGGAGGCGGGGGTCAGGAGGATAAGGTAAGGCAGTGTTGGGGCACAGGTACTAGGTCTTGTTCCCAGGAAGTAAGAAGATGGCTAGTGTCAACCCCAACAACTTGTCTGTCTCTGGCTTCATGGCCTTAACTTGTCCCTCCCTCCAGGCTTTGGGCTTTTTACCTGCTCAAGGGAGCAGGGGCTTCACTGGCTGCCAGTGGCCCTCAAGCATGAACCTTCCTTAGAGACGGTGGACCAAATAAACTCTCCCCTCGCCCTGTCTTCCCCTTCCCATCCTTCTCCTCACCCTCTCTCCATTCCTTCTCCCAGCCTCTTTGACTCACGCTCCTGAACCTAGGTGCCAAGCATCTGCCCCAAGCTTAAAATACCCATTGTGCTGCCCCCCCCCCGAGAATGGACAAGTCTCCCTGTAGAAGGCAGAGTTTTAGGAGACAGCAGTGTTCTTGGGACGCTTTCTCTACCCAATCTGCTTTTCCATGAGAGAAGAGGCATGGGGACAGGGGACGCTACTCTGGGAGGGTTGACACTCAAATTTACACATCCAGTATTCATCCCTAAACCCAGTTGACCACAGACACATCTAGCAAGGTTGCTGATGCACTGGAGGTGGCCCAGCTATGCAATAGGGGTCTCAGGAGTGACTCCTGGGCAGGCCACCCCATCCATGGGCTTGCATCCCCATCTAGGTAGTGGGGGGTGGGAGGGGCGAAGCTGACTGCAGAAAGCCCTTGAAACTTTGGTCCTCGGTGGGAACTGAGGTCCCTGGGAGAGCTGAGCTATAGATCATCCACTTCCTGTTTCCTGCTTGGAATGAGGCCCCAGGCCTAGACAGCCAGAGCTGACTGCCCCTGTATGGAAGCCCCGTCTCTACCCACACAGCTCCAAGCCCTCCTCCTCTGAATGAGGAATTGGTATCAGGTAACCACCCCTCGAGGGTGCCCCAAGCCCAGGACCTCGGCCCTCAGGAGTACAGTTCTCTGCTCTGAAAGAGACACCATTTTTGGTGGCACAGCCTCAAGAGGCCCTTCTATTTAGGACCCTAGTTCATCTCCAAGCCCTGCAATGGAGCCCGAGATGAGCAGGTGCCCCGTGAAGGTGCCTTCCTATAGAACAGCGGCCACTCCTGAGCCAGATACCACAGCAGGGCCCTCCACCCTTGCTAGTGAGGATCTGCTGTCTTTGGCATTCTGAATTTTTTTTCTCCTTTTCTTTTCCTTGCCTTAGTTTGGTCTTGCTAACAGAATCTACCCTTAGAATCATAGAAGTCCCCAACCTTTCCCCTCTACTTCCTTTGTCCCATTCTACCCCTTGGTATCAGTCCCTTGCATTACTTGGGGTATGGGTGACGCAGGGAGGGGGGCTCTGGGCTGTTCTGTCTTTGTCTCCTAGCCCCTCTCCTTTTTTTAACCTCCAGTGTCTCTGTATAGCTCCATAGACATCCTCGAAGTGAATTAAGCATTTATCCCTACCAGCTCACTCAACACCACCATGGGACCTGCCGGGGACCCACCAAGCACCCTGAAGAAAGCAAAAGCCAATAAATTTGTTTCCCACACCATGGCACTAGACTGCTTGTTTGTCCATCCACTGGGCACTCTCAGGCACAGACCCTCTCTGGAACCAGACAGAGTTCACCTTCCCAGCCCAGTTGGTGAGTTCTAGCTCTGCGCAGAGGGGCTAGTAAGAGTTCTCAGGCAAACGGGGCATTATAACAAGCCACCTTTGTTTCTCAGTGCCCCCAATGGCTTTCAAGATTGTCATTCAACAATTTGAAGAGCAGACTTGACATGATGGGTTGTGTTTCTTGAGGACAAGTGGCTGACTGTCCCTGAGCTTGCATCAGCTTAGTGGGACACTCATGCTTCCCACCTCAAAATTGATTAAACTAGTCAGTGCTGGGGACATGCCTGACACAGCCTGGCATAGCTAGGTATAAACCAAAGGCCAGCAGAGAGGA
Organism: Microtus oregoni; assembly: GCF_018167655.1. Classification (NCBI taxonomy): domain Eukaryota; kingdom Metazoa; phylum Chordata; class Mammalia; order Rodentia; family Cricetidae; genus Microtus; species Microtus oregoni. The sequence goes on along the minus strand of NW_024543084.1, from coordinate 10,920,418 downwards.
GTGTGGGATGAGGTAAAGAGGGAGGAAATCAGGAAGGGAGGGAGCCTGGAAGAAAGTAACGATGGGTCTTAGGTATGGTGGAGGCCCAGCCGCTGAGACCCAAGGAAACTGCTCTAAGCCCAGCTGGTGACCCAAAGCACAGCCATCTCCCAAATCGCTAACTTCTGGTTTTGGGGGACAAAAATAAAATCTCTAGGGGCGGCTATCTTGATCCAGTCCCTGTGGACACAGAGGAGCAATAGTGCGCTGGACTGTGTGGCTGCCTCTGTTTCCTCCCAAATCCTAAGCACTTCAGCAACAGAGCTGTATGACAGACCTATCTGGGGCAGACTGACCCCAAAGCCCAGGAGACAGTCATCAGTGTCCCTACTACCTGAGCCCAGGGGACTCCTCCATGGTGTTGAGACTGACTAACCGCTGCCATCTCAGACTCTGCCCCTTCCTCCCTGCCTCCCTGGGAGCTGTGCACACACATATGTGCTGTTTTCTTTTCCACTCTCTTCCACTCCAGAAAAACCAGACTGAAGCAGCTCCATCTGATAGCTCCCTTGTATCCCTGCACCCACAAGGAGCCACCCTGATGTGGGAATCTGGGCTCATGGCCCTGAGGATGGTCCTCAGAGAGCAGCGGAGGACCTTACATGAAACCTGAGCCCACTGCAGCACGTACTTTTGGTGGTCCTGTCCTGTATCTTCTAGCCTTTCTGTTCCCTCGGCTCCCCCAGCATTCCAATAGCCCCGTGTTCCATCCCAGGGATAAGCCCCAGAGCAAGGGCAGCTAGAGATGGCTGGAGATTCATGCTAGGTTCCATCTCAACCCTGTCCTGCTACCCACAGCACCCATCCTTGTACACTCCCTGCTCTTCTCACTGCCTTTTGCCTACTTTCTGTATCAGACCACCCTGTTCCCACCCATCTCTGCGCCCACTGTCCAACAGAGGAACCCTGGCGCAGCCTCCCTGAAGCTCTTGAGGCTGTCCACCATTTCTGCCCGAAGTGAGTGAACCCAGCACACTGCCATAAATACAGCCACTTTATTAACATGCACCAGTGAGCGGGTGGCAGGGACACCACAAGAACAGGGGCCGTCCCTTCCATCCAGCACAGGAATTCCAGGAGGGGAGGCATGGTGGCACTAATGCCTTAGGATGGGGTACCTTCGATACTTCCAGAGACAGGGCAGCCTGGGCTCCTCAGCTGAGCCAAGACCCCGCCTTGCCCAAGGCAGCCAAAGAAGGGAGACTCTCCCCTTCCTGGGTCATCTTCAAGTCACCTCGAGAGGGTTCTTCCACCTCAGAGAAGGGCCTGGAAAATGGGCAGTTACTGCCTACTCTGGGTTCTAGACTCTGGTCCCTCTAGTGTGGGCACAGACACAGGATCCTGGGAGTGAGTAGGGCTTCCCGCAGCAGGGTATCTCCATCTGAGAAGGGGCCCGTGGGCTCTGGAGGCTCTCCCCAAAGTCCCTTCTTGTCACTTGTTCTCTGTGTCACGTCTTTACAGCCCAGGATCTCCTCCTGCAGGGTGGGTGTCCAACGAGAGCCCCAGTATGTGGTGAGCAGGTCTCGAGGGGCCACAACACCAGCTAAGAGTGGGGAGGCCTGCAGGAACGGCAGCAGGCTTTGCTGTAGTACCAGTGGCTGCAGAGGTTCACTTTGATGGCCAGTGCGCAGTTGGTACCCGGCTGGTCCTGGCAGCTGTCATCTGGGGATAGGACACAATACAGGGGCGGGGGGAGGATGAAACACCAGGATGCCCAAGAAGAACAGCTCCTAGGGTCCCCAACTCTTGCCATAGTATTTTCACAAAGTTAGGAGCTCACTAAGGGCATCCCAGAGTGATACAATGACTATGATGAGCACCCACCAAGCTTAGGTCCAGAGCACCCCACCTACTACAGATTTCCAGCTCTATGTCTCTGCTACCCCTTCCCTAATCCAAGTCCCTCTCCAGGAAAACATGGATCTCACTAGGTGTTCCATCTGTTCACTTTGGGCAGGGGGGAGGGAGGGGGTAAAACCCGGGGATTTTGGATAGTCCCTGGTCCCCTCTGAAAAGTCCAAACCCTTCCAGGACCTGTGGATTCTTCTCTCCTTGCATCAGAATCCCCAAAATAAAATTCACCTTCCTCTACATTTGGCATGCACTCTGGAGACTGAGCCTTGTCTATCTTCCCAGGTACCCAAGCCAGAGACCATGCCTAGCTCCTACCTGCCTGCCTCCTGAGAGTCAGCACCTGCTGCTCAGGCCAGGTTGTCTTGGTCCCTGGTCCCACAGCTTCCCCCAACCACATTTTAGGTCAGTGATTTTTCTGAGACCCAGGTCTCTGTGTGGGGTCCCTGAGCTTTATCAAGGCCCTCCCCATTAGAGAACACCTCTCCTGAAGGCACACCCGTGTGTCTCTCTAACTGCTTCCCTTACTAATGCCTGGTGTTCTGTCCACAACTCCCACCAGCCCCCCACCCTGTCCCTGGCCTCTTTCTTCTCACCTGGGGGCTCTGTAGGACATGGCTGCAGGTCGCAGGCCTGCCTGCCCACAGGCTTCACCAGGGGGTCACATCCTCGGACAATGTCGGTTCCCTGATAACACTTCACGTCTCGCATCCTCACGCCTACTCCACACGTCTTGGTGCACTGGTGCGGAACAGACAGACACATAGGTCCATAGCAAGGCCCCCCATGGTGACAGACCAGGAATCTCATCACTCAACACTCTCCCTTCTACGCCCTAACCATCCACAGGCTGGCCCAGGGCACACCCGCGCTTTGGAATCTAGCGCCTGAGCTGGGGCTGAGCAGAGGTAACTGGAGGAAAGGTACTGGCTGGCTTCTCTGCCTCAGTTTTCCCAACTTCACAATGAGAGGGTGCCAACGATGACCTACTAGGTGCTCAGGTCCCATCTGTCTGAGATTAGTGACACAGAGAGTTTGCCATGGGCTAATCAATGCAACTTCCAGAGCCATCACACTGAGTCCAGATGTTCCCCTCAGAAAGCCTGCTGAGCTACCCAGAATACCAGGGACATCTGCTGACCCCAATTACCCCGCTATTCCCCTGCCAAGATCCTGCAGGCAGTGGTTCCCTGATGTGGTGACCCCACATCACCCAGGCATGCCTTGGACCTGAGGTATGGGGAGGCCCCCGCCCCAGGCTCACCCCAGTCTGGTTACCAGACACAGAGGAGCTGATGAAGGCTGGCATGAGGCCACCTGCCCGCTCACCCGCCCTGGGGAGAGGAGAGGCTGGCTTGGCACAGGCGACCAGAGGACACTTTGCCTTTGCAGATGCCTCTGAAGATAAGTGGGCTCCCAGCAGGTCCTGGCACCTGCTCTTCTGTCCCTGGAGATGGATGGGACAGAACAATTGGGCGAACAAACACTGAGCTGGTACATCATGATGGGGCAATCGTAGAGGACACTGCCCCAGCCAGGAGCAGAAAGGACAGACTTCCACGTATCCACCACTCACAGATTCCATCTGCTCCTGCTAGCTCATCAGGGTGATGTGGGAAGCACCCCTTCCTCATGGCTGCCTTGGGGATCCTCCTCATTCATTCTCTCCCCTTCCCATCATCCAACATGGTCCTTGACTTACTCGGTTGTGGCCACACAGCTACCCTAAGACCAGTGTTCTTAAAGTCCATGAGCTATTGGGCTTCCCAGACCGCAGCTAGACTCCAGCTGTGATCAGTCAGTTCAGAGGGGACCTTCATTCCAGAGACACCTGTGTGTTTCTCTGCCTTCTTCCCTTAATGGTCCTCAATCTCTGCCATGCACCCTCTCGGCAATCGCAGCCATACCACCCTTCCTTCTTACCTTCAGGGTGATTGGCATTGGTGGACACCAGAGTTTCTCTGTCTCTCTCTCTCTTTCTCTCTCTCTGTGTCTCTGTCTCTGTCTCTGTCTCTCTCTCTCTCTCGTGTGTGTGTGTGTGTGTGTGTGTGTGTGTGTGTGTGTGTGTACAGAAGAACTCTGGAGTTCCCAAGTCCATGCTTGAGAAGGGCAACAACTGGGGCCTCACCCCTTGGAGCTCTTGGACTTTCAAGTCTTGGAATTGTAAACCACCTATCTCAGCAACTGAGCCCAAGGAGGACCTATGTGTTGGGGTATTGGATGCTGTACCCCACAATGAAGGCCCTGGGCTCCAGACCCCATCTGACACTCCATGACTACCCCTAAGCATTCAGAGTTGAGTTATGTGGGAATCAAAACCATAGGCAGAGTGAAACCCCGGGTTACTCAGCTTGGACACAGAAGCTCCACCCTCATCTTGCCCAGGGATGCTTAAAGATGGCTCTGGACCGCCCCCCCCCATGTCCTTGCCCAGGACCGATACTGTTACTATGGGACGACATGGCAGATGCTATTGCTATGGGGCAGCATGGAGGTGGAAATGGCTTCTAGATGTTGATGTGAATGAATAAGAACTGACATCTAGGTGATTGCCTCTGTGATGTTTGGGAGGCTCAGGATGCTGATGAGCCTCACGGAGTGGTCTGACTTCTCAAGCAGGATGGAGAGCAGCTGAGATGCAGTTATCTCGCTGTGCCAGTCAGAGACTAGAAAGGGAGCCACACCCACCCCGTGGCTAGGGGACCTTCCCATTCCTCTTACACTTCTCTGCCTGCCCATTACTGGCCTGTGGGTTGAGGCTACTCACACTTTAGGCTCCTTGCCCTGGACTCCTGGGATGGACTGGTTTGCACCTCCTTCCCTTTGCAGACTCCTCAGCCCCATGTCTAACACACCTTAAACTCTGGCCCCAGGTTGGAAAACTCTCTCAACTTCAGTTTCTTCCTCTAGGTAAGTGACTTGGAAAAGAGACCTTGGGACAAGTGCTGGGCCACAGCTGCCCTCAGTGACCTCTGTGGCAACAGGTGATGGCTCCTTTTCTGCTGCAGGAACGAGGGCTCAGCTCTATCCTGCCTAGCATGCTTAGAAGCCTGTAGAACTGAACAGGCAGTCGGGCTTGTGTCAGGACAGATTGCTGCTCTGCCCACTGACCTAGGACTCACATTTTGCCGCATGTATGCCCGAGTCTCTTATCTTTGCTTTAGCTAAGACTCAGCCAACCTTACCCTCTGTATCTACCAGGATTGGACTACCCTTTGGAGAATATCAGGTATGCTTGCTACCAAACACAACACTTAAAAGGCTCATTTTTAAGCCACACAGGCCCACAAAAAGAGTTGCAGGAACACCGGGGTAAGATCAGCAATGGCTTCTGGGTAGTGACGCCTCTCCACCAGTTGATCTAGAAGCATCCAGGGACAAGCACCTGAAGGGAGGCTTGATGGACATGGGCCAAGATGGATGTTCTGCGGCAGGATCAGACCTCAGGCCTGGTTTAAAGCAGCCTGGGGGTGGGGGAGGGCTTGCTGGGTACTCACCTCTGACCAGGGGCTCGTGTACCACTTGAAGCAAGGTCTCTCGAAGCATGTACTCTCCTCAGGGGGCTTCCTGGATAACCCACACTCGGGACCACTGCGCATCTGAGGCTTCCCATTGGCCAGCTCCATGCAGAGAACCAGCCGCTTTTTCACGCCACGCCCACAGGTGGTGTTGCACTGAAAGGGGTTAGCCAGGATGGGTCAGTGGGACAGAAGCCCAGAGAACCAGAACCCTGACCACAGCACCTCTGGTGGCCAAAGTTTGGTCAATGATATTTGGGGGAAGTACAAGCACTTTCAGCTGGGGGATTGGCTGACAAACGCTTTGTTAGGTAACCATTCGGCCCCATCCGGATCTGATCAAGAGCAATTAGGCCCCAAACCATCTGTTTTGAAACAAATTGGCTAATGTAATTTGTCCAAGGATGATTAGGCCAAAATCAATTCTGCAGAAAGCGATTTGGCCCGAGATTATTTAGTTAGTAGTGGCCCGCCTGAAACCATTGACGGAGAACAATCGCCTGAAATGGCACGTTGGTGACAAGGGCTGGTGGGGACAGAAGACAAGTGGGTTGTGATAGCAAAAGGTCATCAAGGCCTGCAGGCTGAAAGTGTGCAGCCAGTACACCCTGTCTCTGGCTTTGTGTTCACCAGAACAGGGCCCAGTGAGAAGATACTGGGGACTTGCGGGCATCTCTGGGAGAGGGGACAGGAAGTGGTTTTACTACTTTTCTTTTTGGCTTTTTTCCAGATTGTTAGTCAATTGTTCTTCATGGTTTGCCATGAATTCCTCATTGTAACCAGCCATTGGCACTTAGGTTAATTCCCCCATCCCCTACATGACTCAAAGATAGGCTCTATGCAGGCTCCTGGGTACTCACCCGCTCCCAGTCTTGAGCCAGCCAGTGGGCCGGGCAGTTCTTATCCCCACAGGGGTGGATGGCCAAAGGCTTTGTCTCCATCTGGCACTGAGACTCCGGGACTACCCGTCCATCACTGGTCTTACAGTACACGTGCCTGATCGTACGGCCCTGCCCACAGCTTCCACTACACTGCAAGAGAGGACAGCGGGGGCCAGTGGAATATCAGGGGCCATTCCACAAGCCCCCGACCTGCATCATCCCCGAGGAAGAGAAACAGCATCCAGGGCAGTGTAGGGGAAGCAGTTTCCATGGCAACCGCTTTTTAAATAACATTTCTGTTCTAATTACAGAAACAACATGCTCAGTGCAAAACACACATGGAGAAAAGCACAGCTCAAAAGGTCACCTGAGCCCCCACCACCGGAGAGGACCCTTCCTAGCGCGTGAGCAACTCTGTTCCGGGTGAGACAGACAGATGGAGAAAGAGACAGGGAGGGAAAAGAGACATGGGGAATCAGAGACAGGGAAAGACGTGCAGACAGAAAGGAGAGACAAGGCGAGATGTCAGGCGAGGTGGAAAGAGAGACATCATTGATGGGATAGTTATGTCCACTCCTGTTTGAGTTCCTAAAAGAATGGAAGCGGGGGGGGGGGGGTCATTGTGCTTTTCTTCTCATGCCTTTATTACAGATAGATGAGAACACGGAGGCTCAGCAAAGCAGAGTCCTCAGATTCAGGGTCCCGTCCCTAGCCCCATGCCCCGAATCTGCCCTCACCGGTCCCCAGTCTGAGACAGTCCACTGACGGTCACAGGGAGGCCCTGTGCAATTCTTCTCTCCTACAGGCCTGGTGTTGGGGTCACACAGTTTCTCATCCTCAGAGCAGCGGATGTCTCTGGTCACGACACTGCGCTCCCCACACTTGGCTGTGCACTGCAAGGAAGTCGGGTGAGAGACATCCTGACACCCCCATTCGGGGGCACAGGCCACCACCTCAGCATCGGCAGGCTCTCACCTCTGACCACTCAGACATCTCCCACTGTGGCCCGCAGGCCGGATTGCGGCATATCTTGCGCTCCTCAGGCCGTACGGCCTCTGTGGCCTCGCACAAGTCACTGTACACGGAGCTGTCGAAGCCGGGAGACAGCATCTTCCAGCAGCGTACGATCCGGAACTGATGGCCCTCACCACAGGTGCGTGAGCACTCGCTCCAGCTGCTGGTCTCCCACCTGCCTCGGGAGCGAGGAAAGCCCTCAGTGGCCCCAAATCACACAGGCCAAGCCAGACTGGAAGGAGGTGAGACCAACCAGTGGGGGCTATGCCCATGATAAGCCTGTGTTAGGTAGTCCCAAGTAGAATGTTAGGTGAGTGTCCTGCAAGGGCCCATGCCTTAGGGTACCTGGCTACCTTCACCTACCCTCACCTCCAGGCCTTCTTTCTGTCCCCTTCCACACTTGCCACCCTTCAGGTCCATACTCCAGTGCCCCAGAGTCCCAGGCCTCACTTGCCCTGCTGGGTCACACAGGTGACTGTGGCCCATTATGGACTCTGATTCTTCATGGGCAATGGTGGAAGTGAACCAAAGGTCTGGTCCAGCTCTATACCCAAAGCAGGGCATCTCCAGTGTGCGGGATGACCACCCGTCTGCGCCCTGTACTGTGTGGGGCTATGAAAGACCAGGTTCCTCCATGCAGGTCCTCGAGAAGACACACTTGGAGAAGAATCTAAATCAAGTTCAGGCCAACTCTGTGGTCTTTTGCTCCAGCAAGGAACAAATGCTCAGATGTAGTAGCCGGAAGAAAAAAATGAGTGTGAGCATGTTGGGGAGCCAGAGATACATGGCTCCTTGGAAGTGACACCAAGGCTCTACTTCTGCCTTGAAGACAAGATATGAGACATAGGGGCTAGAAAGATGGGGACCCACTCACATCCCAGGGTGTAATCTTCCCTAGTTAGCACAGAGATATCGATCTAGTGTGGAGAGTAATGTGGAAAACACCCCGTGATAGAAAGTGTTCAGTGACTATCCCATGTGCTCTGCTCTGCTCCCCACATAGCCCCACAGCTCAGCCTGCGGCAGAGGCAAAGCGGAGCCTAGTGTGAGCATGAGTGCTTGTACACATGCACACACATGCACACAAATTCACATACATACACTCACACGCTCACATACACACACGCATACACATACACACACAAACATACAGACACACTCACACACTCACATACATATACATACACACACACACACATGCACACAGTCACACACAGTCACACACATACACACACATACACTCACACACACACGCACTTACATACACACACATACACATACAAACATACACACACATACACATACACACAATATACATACACACACACACACACACACACACACATGCACTCACGCATGCGCGCGCACACTCATTCTGACACTCAGCTGGGTGCTCGAGGACAGGTACCTGGGCTGGCACTCCCTCCCAGCGCAGAATTCGTGGACAGGCTCAGGACGGGTGAGGGCATCGCAGTAGCTGTCGTCCACCTCCACACCATCATAGCGGACACACATGGCGTATGTGGACATGACTCCTAGGTTTGGGGCAAGGCAAGGGTCTGTAAACTGTGTGGTTAGCAGTAAGTACCTTGGATACCAGCGGATGGGTGAGCCTTGTGATCTTGGATGGGTCACATGACCGCTCAGAGATCTGTTTCTTGGGTTGGGGGTGGTAAAAACCCAGAGCCGGATGTGGGGAAGCTCTGTGGGACAGAGTCTCAGGATCTGACCTCTGACCTCTGACCTCTTTCTTTGCCCAGCCCAGGCGTCTAGCTCACCCGCCATAAATCTAGATGAGCGTTATGGAGGCTGAGAAAGTGCAGCCATGAAGCCTGATGTGCACTTGTCTGATAAACCCCATTGTAAGAAATGAGCCATTAGGAAGTAGAAAGAACAAACCACTGCCGTCCTTGACAGCCCTGGCCCCAGATATCAGATTAGGTACCCCAGCTCTTACTGAAGGTCTCCTAACCAGCGCCTCCAAATCTTTAACCATCTGTATGACTTTTCCTGGGATTCTTGGAGTCTAAAATCGCTTGGGGACAGGAAGGGTTACACACATAAATCACCAGCCAGCCTTTTCCTAACCATATGGATTCCCTGGCTACCTGGTCTCTCTTTTCCTCCTGGACCTACTTCCTACACCTAAGAGCAAACCTTCATGGGGCTCTCTAGAAGTTGAGCATCTCCTTCCCTCAAAGTAAGGTGTGCCAGGGATGTGTGTGGCTGGGGAAAGCCAGTGTGGAAGAGCCTCCTGGGGTTTTCAGTGTATCTACCTTCCCTGAGACCCAGCAGCCTTTGCTGCTCCAAATCCGGGAAGAAACCGTGTGTGTGTGTGTGTGTGTGTGTGTGTGTGTGTGTGTGTGTTTTCCATGAGGGCCAAGCCAGGTTGCAATTACTGGTTCCTCCCTTGCCAACCCTGGGCTGAGCAGTCTTCAGTGTGCCAGAGGAGGAGACAGCTTCCTGGCCAGGTCTACTTGGAACATTTCAGGCCTCAGAGACACTAGCTCTGGGACCCAAGGATGTACAGACAGGGCTGGGGATTTCTGCAGTTGCCCCAAGTACCTGGTTATGTACTGACTTGTAATGGAATGGAAACACTCAGATGGGAATCCAAGACCCACTTAGGACCACCAGACTTGTCAAAACCCCAGATTGCTCATCTCCAAAATGAGAACTTTCCAGAAATGCTACAAGATCAAAATATCATTTTTTTTCTGCACCTTTTCCTTACACCTGTCTTGAGTAGGGAGCTTCTCAAAACTTCTTAGCCACAGATGTCCATCCTCAGTAACAGTCCCACCAATTTCCTTGATCCTGGGAAGTTTTTGCTGTGCCGTGGGAGACTGAGGGACAGTCTAGAAGCCATACCCCGAGTCCCAGGCAGAGTCCAGGACCACTTAACAGCATTGCTGTTCCAAAAGAACAAACTTAAGATCCTAACTACAGTTGAGAGTTCAGGGTACAGAGAAGGCAGGCCCCACAACCTAGCACAGCCTTGAGAACAGATCTCAGCATGAGGGGAGCAGAGAGAAGTGGAGCACTCACGACTGCACAGAACATCTGCAGACAGTGTGTGTGTCCGCAGCTGGCAAAACCCACTTACACGGCCTGGCTTCTTCAGTGTGGTTTCCAGACAATGAACGAGGTTGTGCCAGAAGGGGCCGAGGCAGTGAATTGTCCACAGTATGGACCCTTCTCTGTCCTTTCTGCTGGTGTCACCCAATTGGATCAGTGCCTCCTGGGGTGACAGGAGCCTCTCTGCTTCTGACATCTTTGTCTAAGGCAGCCCTCGTCCCTTTCCTAGTATCAGGCCTGTCCTATTTCCTTCCTTCCCATGTCCTGCTCTGCACTGTGGGAAACCCAGAACAGCCCTGCTCCCTGTCCTGGCCACTGTCGAAGTGTTAAAAGACAATAGTTTCATGCTGTCCCTGGAGACATCATCTAGCAGGGCTCATTCATCAGGCCCCTTGCCACCAAGGCTGCCTCAACCTGGAGACATCTAAAGTGATGTCACCTCCCCAGCCTCCAGAAAGTTTCCACTGTCACAACACATGGGAAGCTCCACAGCCAGGATGGCTCGAAGGATCCATAGCGTGCCCACACCCAGCTTCGACAGGCTCTGAGAAGTTAAGGGCCACAGCGCCTGCCATACAGTTTGGTCCTGACAGTCCATCCCTATGAAAGGCACCCTGCAGGGCTCATCTGGCTTGGTCCTGGGCTAGGGCCAGCTTCAGCCTTGGAACCCACAGCAGGTCTGTAGCAATAGTGCTCACTGACTGAATTTAAACCAGACAGGTGGTTTCTTCTCATTCATCCCACAAACACCTTCGTCACGGTACAGTGCATTCCCTTTCACAGGTAGAAATAAGAGTGGTTTGCTGAGAACCTGGTGTGTGATACAGTAGGCAGTATGGTTCAAATGCTCCTCTATCCCAATGTGTTTGTTTGCTTCCAGATTATTAGGTACAGGGCAGCATTGTGTGTCTGGGGGCAGGGCCAACATGAGCAGACCCTCAACGCTGAAGGTTCTCATCTCTACTCTGAAGAGCCCCTCTCCTGAGATGTCAGAGAATATTTAGGTCTGGCAGAGGGGCCTGGACCTGCTTGTCATCCTGCATGCCGTGGGAATGAGGATTGTTTTTTGACCCTCCAGTTCCGGCCATCCCACTCCACCTCCCAGATGGAGAAACCATGCAAGCTCCCTGGGGTTGACTTTGGAGTCTCTAGCTGAGCCCCAGCCACTGTAAAGGTAGACTCAGCGAGGTGGCCCAGTGGTTCAGGGCTCAGTACCTGTGGTGCACGTGGCGCTGCAGGGCTCGTGGGATGAAAGCTTCCACCTGTACATGTCAGCTGGGCTCACACCTTGTTTGCGCGCCTTGGGTCTGGTCCTGAAACAAGGTCAGAAGAGTGGGGTGAGAGAACTAGATGCTTATGGGCTTCATTCTTGGGTGGATGGATCCCCTCTGAGGCTACACACTCTCCTTAAAGACACACCTTCCTGGGCTTGAGTCAGTACCCTCTTGAAAGACCAGGACTCCCACCCTCTGGAACACACACACCCATATAAACGCACACACACACACAAAAGGAGACACGCATATTGGCACTGAGCAGACATGGGTCATTTCCCATCTCCGCAACTGAACTGAACAGGCTACCCTGGGGGCACTCTGTTCTTTCAGAGATACACTAAACAATGAGGATCTCACCAACATCGCAACCGCCCTTCAACACGGGCTTCTCGCTACCTCTCCCTCTGGTCATCTCACTCTGGTCAGCGGATCCCTTCTTCCCACCCCAGAAGGAATCTCAGAAGGCTCTTCGGGACCGAGATGGTCCAGAATTTTCCCCAGCTGCCTCCCTCAGCTGGGGCGCTGATGAATGGGGACACCAGCCATTCAGCTTCCAGTTTTCAAACTCACAAAGCTCAGCTGCAGGAGGCAGAGTGGTCTAGTCCCGCACTGCGGCTCAGGTCAGTGATGGCTGCACAGACCAGCTGACGGGAAGAGGCACATTGGGGGCCGGCCAGCCAACAGCTATGATTCTTGGCCAGAGCTCTGGTGGCCACAGCCAAGTATTGTTAGGACTGCTAGCTTCTTTGAACCAGCCTCAACACCCCCTGTGCAGGCTATTGGGGACTCTGCAGGGGGAGGATGTGGCTGCTGGAGCATTACCTCCACCCAGGGTGTCTGCTTCAAGACCTAGCCCCTCAAGTAAGAGCACAGCCCCTGAGTCTCATAACTCCAAAGCCAAGAAGAGCAGTTGGGGGACCAGCCCCACCGATAGCAGCTCCCTTAGGCTGCCTGGGCCAACTCTACTTTTCTTGGAATCAAGAGGGGTTAGCTAAGGGCTCTGCCCTGACACCTATTACAGCTCTTAAATGGACCGTCTCTTTCCTGGGGACTACTGGAGGATTGTGGGTGTTATAGGCCATTACATTCTAAAAGCCATTCTGGCTGAGTCTGTGGTAGGGACAGCTGTTGGGACTGTTAGTCAAGTGGGTGAGAACTGCGCCTGTGTTTTGCTCCGATTGGCTCATGTCTCCCAAGAGAGTGCTTTGAGGATGAGCGCTGCCCCGATAGCACGCCATGCTCTGAGAACCCAGGAAATGATCCACCAACAGGAGCCTCAGTCATGAGTTTCCTGCTGTGCTCTGTGAATTCTCAGAAGGAGAGGGTGCCTGCAGAAAGGAGGGAGACAGGGGCCTGGGCCACCTCTCCTGGGGCTCAGACCAACCCTTGAGCCTGGCTCTATGCAGGGGAAGCTCTGCCCTCCTTCCTGCTTACAAACAAAACTATAACACCGAGGGAGGGGATCCAAGACCCTTCGTTTCAAAGAAAGGGTTCCTGGACCTGAGCTCCCAGTGGGACCCACTTATAGCACCAACTGGGGGTGGGTCAAACACCTCAGTGGGGAAGAACTGGGGAGAGGAATCAGTCCCTAAGGCTTGACCCAGACAACGCTGGAATTGTCTGCCCCCCCCCCACACCCCGCCACTGCTTTCTGCAGCCTTAAATTCCTTCCAAGAACAAAAAGAGAGAAGATGCTCTTGGTGTAGACGCTCCTCCATCTTTATATAATTACACACTTCCCAGCCACAGCCCGCATGACTCAGCCCTGACTCAAGAGCTAGCCGCCAGGTTCAAAATAACCCTTTGGATTTTAAGCCTTAAAGGTATTTCTGGAGGGGCTGTCTACACCCACTCTCCAGCACATGTGGGGTGCTGGGTGCTGCTCGAATTGCAAGGCAGCATCTAACAGGTTTCCTTGCTGGAAGGTGTATCAAGAAGCACGACGCCCTGGAAACCATCACCACCCCAATCTGGAAGGGCCCTGCCCTCGGCCGTGATGGTTTCCAAGATACCGGTGGCCACTGCTTTTGGGTTCTTGTCCAGCACCTGGCGGGACACAGGCTCCTGAAATCCCCAGAGAGCAGAAGCTCTGAAATGACTGTTTATAGGTGAACCAGAAAGTCTCTTCCTACCCCGCTCCAGGCCTCAGAGAGGGATGTGTGCCTCTGCATCTCAGACGCCTGTTCCCAAGGAGTCTGGTGACAGCCCCTCCCGGGATTGTTTGAAGCCTTTCTAGGAGATGAAAATAGCCCTTCCTTTCTGGGCTGCCCCTTTGATTTTGCCTGCTCCCAGAGCAGACTCGACTTCCTGTGTTTGGACAACACGCCGAGACGTGGCTATTTCGGCTTGGTAGTTTCCCCCATGGCCTCCCTCAGCCCATTATCTCCCCAGACCATCTTTGGTCCCCACCAGCAGCATCCTTTGATGGCAGCCGGTTGGGTATCTAACTGAGCTGCACTTTTCCGAGTGTTGACAACCCGTTTTAATGACTGGTTCTGGGAATCCAGTATGTCCCACAGGGCTAAAGGGACAGGATAAGAAGAGACAGACACTTTAAAATGTGTCCTAGAGATTCTGGTTCCTGGGCACTCTAGTGGGACCTGCTTAGAGCACCCATTCAGGGTAATCCAAACCTCTTGTGGGGAGGAGGAAATAACAGTCCCTAAGGCTTGATCTAAACAACATGAGACGCCTGATTGGGCCCTTCCCTGCTCTCAACAGCTTGTATGTGACTTTGGCCTGTGAAGCATTGCATTGCTGAGCCACCAGACCTTTGACAGACAGAGAAGTTGAGGCCTAGAAGAGAATGAAGATGCATCCACCTCCCAGGGATGACCTGCCCTTTCACTATGCCACACAACTGCCCACATAGCCTATATCACAGCCGAATAAAGGAGAGGTGGTGCCACTTGATAAATCTATATAGAGCCCTGGTTGCTGTCACCATTTGGGCTGTGGGTGTCTGGGCAGTCCCTTCCCTAATCTTTGGAGGCTTAGTGACTAACTGGGAGCATCCATTTCTAGGCCTTTGTTGTGATATATATATATATATATATATATATATATATATATATATATATATATATATATATATCATGCCTGTTGTCCCCAAGGAAGATGCAGAGAGAGCCAGCATCCCAGGGAGACTGGCTGGGTCCCAAAGAGAGACCTTTCTGATTCAGAACCATCTGGCCCATCACCACTGTCTGTGACTTCTCTCAGTGTCCCTGATCCTGCTCCCCCCCAGGATAAAAGACTGTCATTCCTTGCCAGTCTGTGGGTCCCCCAAACCAGGCAGAGTCCCCTAGAAACTTTGATGGTGCCAAGGTCAGGGTAAGAGGCCAGTCCAGAATCCCATCTAGTCAGGGGTCATCAGCAAGGTCCCTAGTGTGCACCAGCCCTTGGAAACAAGACTTCAGAAGGCAGTGTGAGAGAAGAGGCAGCAACAGAATCTCCAGTTCTGCTACCCTCAAGCCCTAGACAAGTGGGAGAGGTGACCTAAACTCTGTCATCTTAGAGTGACTGTCAAATCTCCCATCAAATCCCCATCTCAGCCTCCCTCCATCAGGATAGAGTTCACCTCAAGATTTTGAGTGGGTTCCCAGGAAACAAAACAAAGTTAATGGGCTGGTTCCCATCTCCAGTCCTCATCCACCCCCAGAGGCAAACAATTCTAACCCTAGATGTTTAGGCAAGCCTTGATGTACACCCCGGCACCTAAGAAATAACTTTAGTAACTGGGGAGATTCTCTAGTACGGGCATGGAAGGACCAGGGTCACCACTAGCCCAGGAGGATGAGACTTCAGGCCCCTCCAGCAGAGCCCTGGCTGTCCAGGCATCCCCAGGCCCTCCTCTTGGTGGATCTCCAGCCTTGCTCTCCAGGCAGGTGTCCCCAACCCTGATTCTATACCTGATTCTCAACCATAGCTCTTGTCTGTCTGTGATGATGGCTTACTGCATAGACCCACCATGCTAGCAGCTCCAGCCTACTCCTAACTTTGATTCAGGGTCTCATTGTCAGGGAAAGAACCCCAGGTTCCTCTATCATCCTCTGTTTGGTTGGGGTGAAGGCTGCTATTGAGGTTACACATTCACCTGTGGGCAGAGCTCATCTTGTGCCTGATAGCCATGTTTCAATGACTATCCAGGCATAGAACCCAGGACCCCAAATCCTTAGGCTCTGTGCACTTGGCATGGCCTCCCCTTCTGAGTTCCCAGGAACTAACACTGAGGGTCATTGACCTATGCATCAGGAGGCTGTGAGCAGCGTACCTCCAGCAAGTTCCAGCTCATGGTTAGCATCAGGAGTTGAAGCTGTCATAGCTTCATGAATCTACCTTTCAGAAAGACATGTTACCGTCCAGGCCCACAATCTCATGTCAGATTTATAGGGTGGCTGAAAGTGTGGTTCTCTCCCACTTGCCTCCAGGTCCCTGCACCTTCCAGCCAGACCCCCCTGTAATGACTCCTACTCCATCGGCGCTAAGATGGGGCAAGGAGAAGAGCCTCTTACCTTGCCTTGTGAGTCCTGTTCCCAGCCAAGGTAGGGAGGCTGGCACTGGTGTTGGGGAATGGGGCCTCAGAGGAGGTGTTGTTGATTCTGTCACTATTCAGCTCCAGGTAAGACCCGTTGACCAGGTAGGTAGCAGGCCCCTCGTTCTCCTCATAGTCCACATAGAAGCTCTCAGCTGGGGAGCTTCTGGGGGTGCCCTGGGCAAAGATGCTGTTGATGGTCTCATTGAGAGAGAACTCTTCAGAGTCAGAGCCTGTGCCCAGCAGCCGGTCGGAGATGGCGTTGGCTGAGAGAAGCTCCTGGGAGGGGAAACGCGCATCGACCTCCCGGTCATCCTTGTCCCCTGAGAGAGCCATCCCTGTGGCATTGCGGTCTGCAGAAAGATGGGTGTTTCAACATCCATAGCTGCTATTGTGTTGGTCTTTGTTGCCCCTCCTCCTCCACATTCCTGTGTGTGGCAGGTGAGTTACATAATGAGGATGACTCCCAGGCTCTACTCCATCAGACACAGTTGGCCAACATCAAGTGATGGGAAACCCAATGGCCATGGCAGACAGTTGGGCAGTGTCCCCAGAGACCAGGCTCAGCTGGAAGCTCAACCTAAGATCTGATTTGGAAAGAGGATCTTTATGGGCTCATGAAATAAATTAACCTGAATGTAGGGCGAGCCCTCAATTTATGACTAGCACCTGCCTAAAGAGAGAGAACATGGACACGTAAACCTCAAGAAGTCCAGTTCAGGAGAGAGGCAACACACCTGGGGCCACGAGCAATATCTATTTCCCGGTGCCCAGTGCTATCCAAGCGAGCCATGGAGTGGCTGCTTTTGACCTCCAGTTCCACTGGGTGGAAGAGCTGACAGGTTACCTCCTCTCTAAGCCCACTCTTCTTCCTCTGTAGCTATGGGATCTACATCCTCAGAATCAGAGAGTGAAGGACCAAAATGTTTTGAAAAGAGAGTTGCGTACTGTCTGGGTCTGGTGGTGCATGCTTTAATTCCAGCAATGAGGAGGCAGAGACAGATGGTTCTCTATGAATTTGAGACCAGTCTGGTCTAGTCTATGTGGCAAGTTCCATCGAGATCCTGTCTCAAGAAGGAAAAGGAAGTGGAAGAGGAGGAGAAAGAGGGGAGGAGGAGGAGGAGGAAGAATTGCATCTATGCTGAAGTGATTTTGACAGTTAATATTGACTGTCAGCTTGACAGGCTCTAGAGATGCCAAGGAGACAGTCTTCTGCACTTGTCTATGAGGAGTTTTCTAGATTAGGCCGATGGAGCAGGGAAGACCCACCAAAACTGTGGGCAGCACCATCCCATGTAAAAGGAGATCGTGAACACCAACTTCTACCTCTCTCTGCTCCGTCTGCAGATGCAATGTGACCAGCTGCCTCAAGCTCCTGCCGCCATGATGGACTGTATCTCTGGAATTGTGAGCCAAAAGAAAACCTTCCTTCCTGAAGCTGCTTTTCTCGCGTATTTTGTTACAGAAACAAGACAGGTAACTAATCCATTGATGCATAGGGCCTGTCATGTATCACCTTGCCATCACCTGGTGTCATCACTACCCACGGCACACACACTGCATCTAGGTCAGCTGTGATGATCACTGGTACATGGAGGATAGTTTGGGTTCTAAGCAAACACACCATTGTGGACAGGGATTTGAGAAGCTGAGAATTTCTGTATCCAAGATGAGTCTATAATCAATCTGCAGGTCACAAGCTATGACTGTATAGCTCAGACTTCACACTGTGCTTGCCCAGAGAGTATGCAAGCAACTGGCAATTCTCTCTAGCCTCTTCTGCAGACTTCAAAGGGAACCAACACTCCTCACTTGAGGCCTCTGTACCTGGGAAGCCCTGGCCTTTCCCATATCCACTCTTCTTCTTTCTCACCTTGGAAGCCCTTGCCCCTGGGAGGTCCCTCACAGACCCCACCGCTGGCTCGCTTGCACACCTCGTTGGTCTCCTGGCCTCCGCCTGGGCCCAGCTCCACTCCAGGGGCTGGAGGCTGAAACAGCTGGTTATTCAGGCCCAGCCTCTCCGAGGAAGCCGGGCGGTAGAGTGAGCCATTGTGCTGCATGAAGCCCAGCAGCCCTGCACCGTCCAGCTCCTGGCCTTCGGTGCTCTCGGTGCTCTCGGAGGCTGGCTCGGAGAAGCTATAATAGACAGGCTGCAGGTGGTGCATGTGTGGTGGCTGCAGCAACGTGTACTCGAAGGTGATCGAGGGGCTCTTGCCATTCTGGTTCCACACCTGGGGAAGGAGAAGAAGTGAGACCTGGCTTCTTTCCTTGCCCCTACTTAGCAGCAAAAACCTCCTGAGACAAAAAGTGGCCCTGATTACAGCTGAGTCTTTCCCAGGGAATCACACTTGATCCGAGAATATGGCATCTTGCTTTCGTCCTAGGGTAGCTGTGCTCAGAGACTACGAATGAGACACAACAAAGGGGGCAGAGGGGCAGGTCACCTTAGGGACAGGGAAAAGGGGACACACTGCATGTCACTGCCATCTCGGGTCAGCAATCCGAATAGCACTGGTCTCATTGCATCTGCCCAGGACTCCTAGAGCAGCTGATGAGGTCTAGAACCCAGACTATGCCTCCATTCGGGACAGCATTAACGGATCAGCGCAGTCACGGACCTCCCGGAGATAGTCAAAGCCTCTGTAGAGACCACAAGCCAGTGCGACCTCTCCCCTAGACAGACTTCAAAGCCTTCATTCAGAGTCGCTATCCTAAGATCCGGAGGCTGGCAGGAGTGGATTTGGCAGTGGGACTAGCTGCTCATGGGGCCATAGAGCTGAAGAAATGGCACACAAGGACCCTGAAAGGGTGACAACAAACAGACCGCAGAAAGCTAAGCAGTGCCAGGGTAAGCCATAACAGGACACCGGGGCATGAATAGCACCACTGGGATGACATCTCAAGGGTGGCTGGGGACAGGAGCAGGGACTTATGGAAGGCACTCCATTGGAACAAGATGGCAGAGAGAACCAGCATCGTTTCAAGCTAACCAGATGGCTGCAGGTGTGGTCAAGAAACTCTGATGCCTAAAGCTTCAGGGAAGAAAAGGTGGGAAAGGGAAAATCCAGGTCAGCGCTTCACCCTGCTGGGTCTGCTGCACCAGACAGAGTCAGGCTGGGTCAGTGGGACCCACTGCAAAGAAAAGATCTGGGTCAAGATGCTTGGAAATGCTGAAATCTCAAATGTCCCTAATGGTCTGGGACTGGGAAGGAACAGTTCTTCCTCAGCATTTAAAGCTGTCTTAGAAGAAATGGCATGAAAAGCTTCCCTTCCTAACCTTGGGCTTCCCCTGAGTGCCAGGCCAAAGGGTCTGGTAAAGGCATGTTCTCCATCCAGCAGGGAAATCCAAGAGAATCAGCGGTTCCTGCTGGGCTTTCGGGACCAGGGCAGACCCTTGAAGAGTGCTCTTACACTCTGGAATAGCATGCTGGCCTGCTAAGAGGGAGGGTGGACTGAGTGAGGCCCACACAGGGCAGATGCAAGGGGAGTGATTCAACAACAGTCAATTCACGTTCTGTTCACTCAGGGGTGGCCAAGTGACATCAGTGTCATTTAGAGGGACAGTGTGGTACACTCTCACATGACAGGGCTGGTGGCAAGAGGGGTTGACAAGTTCTGAACTCCCTAGCAGTTGTAGATATGAGCAGGCTATGAATTGATAAAGGTAAGCAACAACAACAACAAAAAAAAACAGTAACAGGGCTGGAGAGATGGCTCAGAAGCTAAGAGTACTGGCTGCTCTTCCAGAGGTTCTGTGTTCAATTCCCAGCAACCACATGGTGGCTTACAACCATCCATAATAAGATTGGATGCCCTCTTCTGGAGTGCAGGCATACATGCAGACAGAACACTGTATATATAATATAAAAAAAATACATCCTAAAAAAAGAAAACAGTAACAGAGGGGCTGGATAGATGGCTCAATAGGTAAGTGTACATGCTATGCAAGCATAGGTGCCTGAGTTTAAAATCCCAACACCCACGTAAGAGCTAGGTGCTCCTGTAACACTGCCATCAGAGAACAGAGATAGGCAGATCCCTGGAGCCTGCTAGCCAACCAACCTAACGCAAACAATGAACTTCAGGGTCAGTGAGAAAGCCTGTCTCAAGAGAATAAGGCTAATGAAGAAGGCACCTGAAATCTTCCTGTGACGTCCCAATGCATTCATGCCCCACCCCAGACATGCCGCAATCACAAGGCAGATTCAGTATCTCTGTGTCACTCAGTAAGAGTAACAAGACACAGAGACATGGCTAACAAAAGACAAAATGCCACACCCACACTTTGGGGATGGACAAACGGGCCCACAAAGGTCCTTCTTGATCGACACAGGTTAAACCAGAGGAGAAGGAGGCAGAAGCAGCTGTCCAGGCAAGGTTATGACCCTTGCCCCCATTTATTAAACCAGTTTCTAGACTCAGAATCCACTCTCCAAGGGAGGGACCCACAGTTCTCCTCTAAAAGGCCAACAGCTGTCTACTAACTCAACTGTTTCCCAGAGAGAAGGCTGGACATTCTGGAACCAGGTCTAAGTTGTCATTGTTGACCATGGACCCTAACCACCACTGACTTGTCCTCATTGCAAGCATTTGGGTAAGTGATGACCAGAAGATGGCACAGGTCTTGGCTAGCCGTGTGTTCACTGGGTCCCTCATACCCGAGTGCATAAGCAATGGACAGTGCTAAGTTGACACACTTGACATATCCAAGAGAGCAAATCTGAGACACCATTGATTCCTGGGCTGTCATAAATGTCCGTGCCATGCATCGTGACCTCAAGGACAAAGGAGTAGGAAGCATAGCCCACACTCATCCTCACAGCTCACATGGCTGTGACTTCAGTGACCTGTCATCAGAGCCCAGTTGAGTGCTGTAGACTCAACCAAGCATCAGATACTCAGGTTTACTGCAGGTGTACTGACTTTTCTAGAGAAAATTAACATGGCCTTGGGTTGAGCATATTTGGTCCTGGTGTGGTATATGGTCTCCTTCTAGTCCTCCAAGAGCCGCTTCCCTCTACCTGGGTGGATTATAGCCAACATACACAGCTGGGATCCAGTCCCGTGTAATTCAAAACAACAGGACCATTCTACAAGACACCATGCTGGTACTGCAGTGACTTGCATTTCCTGATGCCAGCTGCGGCAAAACATGAGGCACAAAACAGGTCCCAACTCTGCCCTGCCTGCTGCTCAGGGCACTGAGAATCCAAGGGGGAAAGGGGCCATGAGCAACGAAAACACTGCAGTACCATTGGAGGCAGGATGAACCTAAGGGACACAGAGAGCCAACTGAAACATGGGAAGTGGTTCCAGCCACCTGTCCTTAGCTTCCGGCGAGGTTCCCAATGACCACAGAACGAGCTAACACAGAGCACGTAGTGCAGATTGGATGGATGGATGGATGGATGGATGGATGGATGGATGGATGGGAAAGTAAGCAAGTGGATGGATAGATGAATTAATGAATCAATGGGAAATGAAGTAAGTGAGCTAAAATCCGAGTGAATGAATGAATGAGAAAGTGACCAGTGAATAGATGGAATGAATGAACAAACCCCATTCACACACCTCCACCCTCCCAGGCTGCAACAATACTGATAATGCGCTCAGGGTCTTCAAGCCCCAACCCGTAGCTGGATTCTGGGAAGTCAGCGCCTACAACCCTTACTGGCCCTGAAGCCTGTGGCACACGCACCATGACATTCAGGCCCTGGTTGGTGGGTCCCTGTGCCACAATGTACTCAATGCCAGTCTCATAGACATCCATGGGCCGGCGGTATTTGACCACTGTACCAGCAATGTTGAAGTTCTTGGGGCTGTCCACCTTGTAGTTGCCATTGAAGAAGTAGAAGCCAGCTTCGTCTGCAAGAGCTGGAAGAGAAAAAAAAATCACTGTGTCGCATAGGCTAGACAGGCTGAGCAGAAAGGAGAGAGACGCAGGGAGGAGCCAGCACACAGGTTCCAAGAATGGTGGCCAGCCTTGCCTTCCCTCTCCAAAATGACCCAAAGACAGGAAATTCAATGTCACAGGGAATCAGACAGACACTCTGCCTGGGGCCAGCATGTGGCCCTGGCCAGTGAGGGCCTAAGAGACACAAACACACTTTCCTATCAGTCTAAAACAAACAACCACAGGCCAGTCTGGGTAGTTGGAAGAGCCAACAGGGAAGGCTGGCCCTGCCCTTCTGGCTGCCTCAGATGGGCCAAAGGGATTGCAAGGTAATGAGCTAGCGCCATAGCCAAGTGGCCAGTCTGGACCAGGAGGGTCTGCGACTGTGAACAACAGGTACCAGCCAGATACTAGACTAGACGGCACAGCCTGACTGGGCCCCTGGTTGTGGGACTCGAGTTCCCTCAGCTGAGGAAGGGTCTCAGTGCCTCATTCAGGACCCACTGTGACTGACACTGTAGCCCAGCCTGGCTTTCAGAAGTCTTTTCCTGGACCACCCCAAGATGACCAGCCCTGCCCTTCTTAGTAGAAACAATGGCATTCAGTTACCCAATTAATCTGTCCGCTCTGCTGGGTTAACACCTACTGGGAAGCCAATCAGGCAAAAGCAGAGCCTGGACACACCTGTTACCACTTCCCTTGGGCAGATATGACTGGGTACTTTCAGGACCTGGCTGGAAGCCACTGAAAGCTGGGTTCAGAAAGGAATATGCCCATGACACCCCAAGAGCCCATATCCCTACTGGCCTGGGCCAAACACCGGCCTGGAAGCTAGCCTTTCCAGAAGCTATGGGGACTAAGCAAAGGTCCTCTGAGCCTCCAGAGCTGGGGAAGGAAGGGAGGAGGCAGCCTCAGCACTGGGGGGACATTTTGTCTTCTAGAGGGTGTCCTTAACGCCGGTTCCAGGAACTGGCCCGCCAGAGGAGCGAGCGCTGTTTCCAAAGGCCCTGACGCAATCCAAGCAGAGGAGCCGGGGCAATTAATTTATTATCAGGCAGACGCAACAAGCAGGACGTGTCTGAAAAATACCCTTAACGTAATAACGTCAGAACACAGCGTCAAGTCCAAGTTCGGCTGGGGCCTGGTTGTCCTGGCTCAGCTTCCAGATCTGCGCCCAGGGTTCAGCTCAAGGCCCACATCCAAAACCTGTTTCCTGACAGCGAGGACCTTCCTTCCTGTGGCTTTCCCAGCCCTTGGTATTTCCAGTGTCTGCCTCAAGAATGAGAGCCTTGCAGCCAGCTCAGAGAACACAGCGTCTCCCGGCCTCCCTGCAGCCCTAGTGAGCTCACAGACAGCAGAGCCACCGGCCTGGCTGGAGGCCCGGCTCTCCCTGCTCAACCCACAGATGTCCCCAGCAGTGTAGGCCTGGGGCCAGCCATGTGCAAACTTGCTGGGATTGGCCTTGAAATGCTCTCAGAGCCTGACAGGAGGCAGGAGAGCCTGGTGCTGGGCTCAACCTGAGGATCTTCAGAACACCTCTCTTTCTCTACATCCCTGGAGTAGAGAGCTCTGTCATGCTCAGCTCCCTGAGGTGTGGGATGGGAAGTCAAGTGGGTGACAGGACACAGTATCAAGACTAAGTTCGTTTCGGAGAACTTCTCTTAGTTAGGCTGGGCCCCAGATCTGTCTCATACAGGGCAGAGCCAAGGGCAGAATGGCTCGTAGGTACTGGTACCTGCCCATATGGGGCTTCAGCCACTAGGCCATGCCAACAGTCCAGCTTCACCCACTACCCATGCAAAGGCTGTCATCAAGATGGGGCTTCATCACTGGTCACTATTTCCAGAATGTCCAAGGTCGCCATTTCTACTCTAGAGTGCCACCTCTCACAGGAAACTGGGCACGGTCAGCATGGCGTCTCAGATAGATCTGTGATCAAATCCTTCCTCAGCAGCTCATGGCCTTGGTCTGGCCACCCAGCTCTCAGCCCTGTGACTCACTTCTTGAATAGACCCTACCTCTGGCTCCCTGGATTCTGTCTGGGCCAGGTTCCCTAGTGATGGGGAGCTCACTACCTGATGTCAAACCCTGTCTCTTGTTTAGCACCTTTAAAGACAAGGACCTTCCACATAGGGGGTGAAGTAAGCTGTTTCTCTGGCTTCCGTAGTTGCGCCCTGCACTTGACTTGTCCCACTCTCCAGATAGAGGTCAAAGTTCAGGTGTCATTCCCCATCCATCCACGCACACACACCCAGTTCCACCTACTTACCCAGCACGTCTGCTGACTTCTTCCTCTCCACGATCTGGATGTCTCGGGCCCCCGCTGGGATATGGGTCACCAAAGAGTAACCTGGAGAATAGAAGCATCTGTGAGCAAAGCCAGGGAAGGCAGGATGCTGCAGCAGGGAGCTGCCGTTTGTCCCCTGCAAAGCCACTCCTGGGTGTCAGTGCCATCTGTGGGCTCTGGAGAGGTAAGGGGCACCTGCCTAGAGGCTGTCCCAGCCATAGGTGTGTGATCTCACCTAGTCCTGTTGAACTGCTCATGTTGTCCAGGAAGCTGACCCTCTTCCATCAAGACCATTGGCCTGCCCCTCCCCCAAGAAGGGACACAGTGGACTGCAGAGACTTTAAACACGCTGAAGTCTACAGACATAGATCATGTTCTACTTTATCACCTGAGAGACTTTTGGCCTCCATTTTCTCATCTGGTCCAGAGACACAGACCCCAGAACTATGTCAACATATGGCTATTGTCAACTCGCATCTTCTCAGAACATCTTGTTGATGGCCAAGGCTTGATGCATCCACACAAAGAGAGTGGGTACCAGTTCTTAAGATAGAAGCTGACCACCCTGCAAGAGCTACTGTCTACAGGCCTGGGCTGTAAGAGGCGCTGCCGGCCGTTTCAGACCCCATCACCCAGGCCTTGGAATAGTTGGGAGACAGTCATAGACAATTCCAAGTACAACAGGGAGCAGTAGTGGAGGCAGGAGACAAAGAGCCACAGCTGCTGGTGGAGAGGGTCCCGGCAGGAAAGAGTTAAAAAGAACAGAACCATCTCCTGGGAGATGAGAGGGATCTCAGGACATGGTTTCATAGAGTTGGTGTTCCTATCCTAAATTCCCTGCAGAAGGCCGCAGAGGCCACACTCAAGCCGCTGAGGGCCAGATGTTCCCGCCTGGTCCCTGACCCGACCCCTCCCCTATGGGTCCTTGAGGAGCCTGCTCTGAGACAGTCTCACATGGGGCTCCTTGAGAAGCAGGGGTGAGGGGCTCTGGTCTGCAGCACTGAGCTGTTTTTGTGCTGCACACTGCCCCAGTGTGGCTGCTGGAGGGTGCATTGTTCACGTGGTGTCTCCAGGCAGAAAGCAGGAAAGAGGTTCATGATGGCATGGCCATAAGACAAAATGCCGATTGAGGCTTAAGGACTGGGAAGTGGTCACTTTGCGGAGACAGGGTCTTTCTATGTGACCCTGACTGGCCTAGAATTTGCTGCGCAAAACAAGGCAGCCTCAAACTTGCAGTGATCTTCCTGCCTCTGCCTCCCAAGTGCTGGGATTACAGGCACACACCATCAGTTGGCTTTAATTTTTGGCCGACAGGGGCCGGCAACAGGCAACACACCAAGAGCCCCACAGGGTGCCGGCAAACCCAACGCGCAGATGAGCCGAGTGTACGGGGTGAGCCCCACAGCACCCAAGGGAGAGCTCCCACCCCCGACCACAGCCAGCCTCAGAACGAAGGGATAGGAGTCTAAGGGAGCTTCTGGGTGAAGACAGAGCCCTCCTGATGAACTCCCTATCAGCCCACGGACTTCCACCTGGCTTTAATTTTTAAATTAGCAAGTGGTCCACAAGACTCCTGAGCAGTTAGCGTTCCCATGAGCTTCAGGACACGGCCTGGCCTTGAATATGGTTAGGGAGCCCAGATCTTTCAAGGCAGACATGTGGTTCTGTAGCTAGGACCCAGGGCCCAGCTTCCCAGGTTGAGGCCCAGGGCCTTAGACTCAGGTCACCGTAGCCCGTTGCTGTCTCTGTAGCTTTGGGCACCAGTAGCAGCAGCTGCCTTATAGCGATGTCCACAGATGTGGATGAGTTAATGCTGGCCAGACCTGGCTCTGTGCCTGGATGGGAAACACTCAGCAGCATAAGAAGGATCGTTCTCACTTCAACCTCAGCCTCTCCAGAGGCTGCATCACCCAGAGCACAGGCCCTGACAGGTGGGTCTTGTGGCATCTGACGTGAGCTGAGTGCTCTAAAGGAGAGGCACTGCCTGACCTCTGACCTCTGACCCCTGACTCCATCTCTGCCTCGAGTCCAGCAGAAAGTTGTGCAGCAGGCGTGTGGAAAGAAGCGGGGGACAGAGGAACAGCCCAGCTTTGCCACACTCCACCTTTCTCAGGCCTCCAAAGAAAGAGCATCTGCCCACCACACTAGGGAGACACTTGGCATGCAGATTCAACTCCGTACACGCAAGCAGCTGCTGTGCCCACCCCTCCTTGGTCAGTCTCCTCCCTTTGCCCTATACTGGTGCTTCATTCTTGGTGGCCTCCTGCAGGGACTCCTGGAGCCCATACTGATTCTGTGATCACCTCTCATGTGGGGGCAAACAAGACTTTTTGGCTTCGTGGGCCCTTCAGGGGTCTCAGTAGGACTCCCTTGCCTCCCTGGGAGAACGTGAGCCTTCAATTCCCACACTGAGCCTCAATTTCCCCATCTGCTAAGTGGATTTCAAGTTGCCCTCCCTTCCTTCATAATAACTTAGTTTGACTCCGCACACAGTTCTTGGGACACAGAAATGCATTCTGTAGTGCACTGGCTATCACAAGTGATACATGAAGGTCTGTCTCACGCATGGGTCCCAAACATGAGGGTCAGATGCAAACATCAGGTCATTAAACACAGCACTAGAGAGAGGAGTCTCAGTCTGAGCCCTGAAGCCAGCACGTCCAGAGTCAAGTCCCACACACTCCAAGACTCATGCCTCAGTTTCCCCATTCCGTCCTCCCTGAAGACATCCTCAAAGGTCACATGTGATCCCATACTGTGTCCACTGGTGTGCAGGTGATGTAAAGAGCCCCTTTTTATGGCCAGCAGGAAGGAGCCTTACACCTCTGCCTGGGCCTGGGCAGAGAAGGAGAGGACCCAGGATAGGACACCTACCTGGCAGGTGGGATGCAGGGCCACACCCACTCAGGCTACCACACCCGCTCTTACCAAGATGATTGTTGCCCTTCCGGTAGTTGCCCGTCACGTGGGTGCAGCTGCTCCCGTCCCCCTGGCAGACACCGCACTTGTCCAGCGTGTGGGTGGAGAAGAGCACTCCGTCACAGCCAATGGGCTGCAAGAAGCAAGGGGAGAGGCCGCTGGGGCACTGGGACTGGCACAGGGGCGCCTCTGCCTCTGACAGGCAGGGTGGCCAGCGCAGTGAGAACGGCTATACTTTTGGTACAATGTTTAACAACCTCACATTTTCCAGACACGCAAACCCCTCTCAGGTCGGTGAGCTTGCAGGAAGTGCCATCGCGGGCGGGCACCATGAGCTGCCGCTGGCCGTCCACAGTGGTACAGTGCAGATCGCATGGCTTACTGGAGATGTGGACGTAGTCATCTGGGGAGGGGGGGTGAGGTAGAGAGTCTCAGGGGAGAGGGTGCTGGACCCATCCCCTCCTACTAATACAGCATCTTTCCATTTCACAGACGGGGCAGCCGAGGTTTGAAAAGGAAGGACCTGACAAAGTGCTGATAGCAGAAATGACATGAGCCCAGTCCAAGGTCCAAATTCTGCCTCCTTGTGAGCGGGCGTCACACCTGAGACCCACAAAAGGGTTTCCCGTGGCAGAGGAGCTGGACACCTCAGTGTTTCCACAGGGTGGGGGAAGAATGGTTCATTTACACTGTGCCTGAACAATTAGTTTCCTCTCCAATGGGGGGAGAGAGGGAAAAAGGTGGGCGTGGAACAACACGCAAGCCCCCAGTCCCATGAGACCTCGGCCAGTCCTCATTTGGGCTTGTCTGAGCTGGTTCCTGTCTAACCCCTGGGGACAGTGAGAGAGTCCTGACCTCTGAGGGCAGCCCTGCAGGAAACTCAGCTCTACAATCTGTCCCTGGTGATGTCACAGGTCACGGGGTTGGGAGGGAGGGAGGGGACAGACCTCCAAGCCCTCTTCTAGAGAAGAGTAAATGACCAACGCAGCCTTCAACAAGACCTGGCTCTGAGTCTTGGTTTCCCCACATGCCCACCCGTAGAGCTTATTTCTGAAGCTCAGGTACCCGGGTAGAGAGGCTTCCATTGGTATGCCCGGCCGTCATACACACGGGAGTTGAAGGAGACACACTGCTCTTCGCGGAAGCTCCTCCCATCCGGTGGACACTCCTGAAAGAAGAAGGCGCACAGGCTCCAGGAGGAACTGAGCAGGAAGTGGCTACAGATGATTCTTGGTGGGAGGGACTCAGTCCATTTTGCCCCCTGCTCCCGGTCTCACTCCCCTTCACCTCCAACTACTTAGAAGGGACAGTGATTATTCTTCCAGTACCACCAGGTACCAGCCTTCCTAATATTCTGGTTTTCACCCTGACCTTGGGATAGATGGGACACTGGTGACTCTCCCCACACTCCATCCTCTGGCATGTGGAATCTCCACATGTGGACACACCTGGGTGCAAAGTGCCTATAACTAATCCAGTGTATTTGATGGCTACACACAGGGACTGAATCAGCAGGAGCGGACTCTGTATAAAGAACCTTCGGCATACAGGGGGCAATTGCTCATGCTGGAGATAGACTCCAAACTAGGTTAGTGTCTGTCTCCTTCAGGAGCTCATGAATGACCACCAAACCCTGATTCCGCGACCAGCCGTGGCCACTAGATTCCCTTCAGCTCTCACACCCCACGTGCACACAGCTGGGCAAGCCAAGTAAGACAGGTAGACCTGGCACCTCAACCACCATGCCCTGCTGGCTCTCGGATAAGCAGCCAGGTTTCAGACTGACTTTGGTCCCATAGAGGGTACTCCTCAGAACCCTGGCTGGAATCAGTGCCTTTCTCCCAAGCCTCTGCCATCTTGGCGTCCAGCCAAGGCTAATGAAACCGTGCCTGCAGGCACACCTAAGAGCTGGGGCGAGAGGCCTGGGGTGGCTACCCAGCAAGACCGCTTCATAGGTGGGAAGAAGAGGTAACTATTGTGGCTTCCTGTTGTGCAAATGTTCAAGGCATATTGGGACTGTGGTGGAAGACCCCAGCTTCTGAAACTGTTACTTAGATTTCCAGGAATAGTTTGGAGTCCAAGCCATCCTACCACTCCCAACATGCAGGAGACAAAGCATGCAGCATCTGATGCATGATGGACCCAGTGTTAGCCTGGGCATTAGCCAGCCTATGCTGGACTCTCACTGAAAGGGCTGTGGCAGCAGAAGGATGTCCGTGGTGTAGGGGCAAGACCAAGACTGAAGTGCTTCAGGCATCTAGTCTCACCTGCACTCTGCAGAGCTGGTACCGTTTGGACGTGCCCACACAGGTCCTGTTCCCTGCTCCTGGAACAGACTTCCTCCTGGTGGGAAAATGTGGTACCAAGCCAGGATTGGAGTGGCAGCTATGGGTCCTGACACCTGCTCTGCCAACTATGAGCTTCCAGTAGCTTCCCAGACTCCTAGGATGGCATCTGATTCCCCTCTGTATTCCCAGTACCAGCCACAGAGTTATACCGTGAATGACAACCATGTTTGCTGAAGCCCGTACTAACACGCAAACACATGAGATGTCATGTGTGCCCAGAAACATCAGCTGGCGTCTTGCTCTCCACGTGATGCCATGGATGAGCAAACCGATGCGCAGAGATTAAGTGCTCTGTCCAAGGTCACACAGCTTAGAAGTAGCAGAGGCAAGACTCAAACCCAGGTCCCTCTGAGAGCAAGGGTTCTTAAAACTTGGCCTGTGCTCTTCCCTGCTTCAGAGAACAGGGGAGGCTCACTCCTCAATGGTAGAGCTCTAAAAAAAGCCAGAACTTCCTTTTTGACGCTCCCTCTCTGGGACCCCAGAACATTGTTGCTAAAGATCTCTTAGTAGCGCCATGCCCCGTGAAGGCCAATGGGAAGAGGAGCCTGCATATACCAAATGCGAGCCCAGGAGAAAAGTCACCAGCTCATGGATCAAGCTGCCTCTGCTCACCCTCCCTTGGGGCTTTCAACAAACTCACCTCTGTTGCAGACAGTGGCGCTCCTGGGATGTCACCCCGCCTCCACAGCTTCGGGAGCACGCTGTCCACTTGGTCCACTCCCCCCACCAGTAGGCAGTAGCATCGGCACCCCCCTCCAGGCTGTTGGATGTGGGGCTGTTGTCCTGGGTGAAAAGCCCCCCAATAGTGAGCAGAAGGTTCAACCACAACACAGGAGAACCTATACCCCAAGCCCCACAAGGCATTACTGGCAGCTGAGGGGAGCAGATGGCACATCCTCTTGTGGGGCTGCTGGCTAGGTCTCTCAGAAACCTGAGTTCAAGTTTCACGGGTGACTGGAAAGAACCCTACTGGAGACTATCTGTGGGCTGAACCTGGAGTATATCTTAACCTACCTTGCTTTCTTCCTCACAGGCCACACTACACCTGCAGGCTCCCCTCACATATACCTCCCATCCATGTGTTTTACTCTAGGCCCTTGATGGAAGGAGAGACACCAGACACCCTTCACATTCTGGCTAGCTGGTCAGGGACTCCAGGATGGCCAAAGTCCCAGCTCAGGGGCAGGTCTAACAGGCCTCTGAACAAGTTTCTGGAGCCCAAGGGAACAACAACACCCCTGGGCATGTGCCCACCCTTACTGCCCAATCCCACTTGAGAGGGAGCTCAACACTGGCTGAGAAGCAGGTGGAGGGTGGGCACTGGACAAGACTACTCACCGAGGCCTCAGTAGATGCTGTACCCCCAGCCACAACTGCCATGGCCAGCAAAGACCAAGCCCAGTGTGAATGTTGCCATCTGCCGTCCATCCTATGAAGCAAGACCACCGTCACTATCAGTTGAGGCCCTGCTTTGGGGATAGACTCTCAGGGTTCTCCCAGTGCTCCATGTGGTAAGGTTATCTGGGATCCTGTGGTAGCGGCTGCCATCTGATTGAGACGGAGCCATCCATCTGGGCTCAGCAAGCAGTTTGGTAAGTGATTACAGATGTCTGCCCGGCTTAGGCACAAAGGGATGATAGGAGTGCCAAGTCTGAGACACCCTTCATCTGAGGTCTTCTGCCAAGCTTTGCCCCTGGAGAACGGCTGTGAAGAACAGAGACAGCCAAGGAGGATGGAGGCCCAGCCTGGTAGAGCAGTCATTATGACGACGGATAGGAACCGGGCTCAGTCCATTGCCTTGTCCAGCACATCTTGGGAGTTTTACCTGCTTAACGTGCAGGCCACGTGAGAGAATGACCACCCCGTAGGGTTCATGAGGGGTGTCCTCCCTTTCCTCCCTACTTTCACTTGTCCCCTGCCCCATGATCCTCAGAAAATGGCAGCCTTCCCTTGTCAGAGGAACATCCTCATAGCCGGGTATTCTGTATTCTGGTCCTCGGGTGGGGCACAATCCAGGAGTCTGGGGCCTTCTCTCTTGCAAGAACATGGAAATGGGGGAGGTGCAGAAGGAGGCACAGCTTGTGCCTGTATGTGTAATGGGCCCAGGACCCCTGTTCTGACTCCTTCCCAGCAAGCTAACACCTGAAACCCCAACACCCACCAAGGGGGAAGGAGAATCAAATGAAGGAGAGCATCTAGCCCTGCTGCCCCAACTCTCAAAACTGCTCCCCTGAGCCTCAGCATAAACCTTGTCTTTGCAGGGGAGCTAATGCCCTCTATC
This sequence comes from Microtus oregoni, assembly GCF_018167655.1. Taxonomy (NCBI): domain Eukaryota; kingdom Metazoa; phylum Chordata; class Mammalia; order Rodentia; family Cricetidae; genus Microtus; species Microtus oregoni. The sequence goes on along the minus strand of NW_024543084.1, from coordinate 10,888,498 downwards.
TAGAGTTTGTCTCAGGTGGGTGTCAGCCGCCAGTGAGTTAGACAATGGATTTCAGAAAACAGCAAGTCTAGAGAGAAAAGTCAGCTTACCCAAAGCCACACAGTCAGGCAGCCTACTGCCCCCACACCCCACAGCAAACTCAGGGGCCCAGCCCAGCACCCACTAATTCCAGGGAAAGAAAGTCTGGAGATTGTCTGCACCCTCGAAACACTGACACCAACTATGTGCTTCTCTCTCTCTCTCTCTCTCTCCCTCCCTCCCTCCCTCCCTCCCTCCCTCCTGCCTTCCTCCTTTTCTCTCTCCCTCCTTCCCCCCCTCCATCCCTCGCTCCCCAAGCACCTGCAGGTGTGTGGGAGCTAAGCCAGCAACACCCTTACACCCAGACTGCACCCAGACAGACCATGCATGCAATGATACTGTGGATCCTGAAGTGGGGAGCTTCATCCTTCAGACCCCTCCATCGCATCAGCTGCCCACCACCTCCCCTACCCCATCTGTCTGCTCTCCCCCTGCAGGTCTCAATCTGCATCCCCATTTTCACACCGAACCCCCATCCCACATAGTCCCATTGGCGTCCCTGGTTCCCCAGTCCCTGCCGCCCGCAGAAGACAGGTGCCCAGTCAGTCTCACACTTGGTTTTCATTAAGGCTCCCAGACACTGCTGGATTCCAGCCAAGTCCAGCTCAAACAGGATCCATCTCTCCCTAGGGTCCAAAACCTTCACTAGGCCCACAGCAGCGGTTTGCAGCACAGACAGCAATTGCTAGCACCAAGGCTGTTGCCTCAGGGCCACCCTGCCACTGTGTGGTGCAGCTCGCTCCCCCTTCCTCTGTAGATAAAGACCCTCCCCAGGTGCTAGGATATCCCCCAGCCCCATTCTGAGCAGCTGTCTGGCCTGGACTGAGCTGTATCTCACACCTCCCAGAGACCACAATATGAGCTGGGACAAGTATGTGGCGGCCTACCTCACCCAGGGTCAGCAGGTTGTCCTCCCAGAGAAAGGGGTGAGAGCTAGCTGCCAGGTGCACCGTGCAGGAAGAGGAAGGCAGAGAAGTGCAGGCTCTGTCTGTCTCTTGTCCTGCTTCCCCAGCTGCCTCCCTCTCCCACTTCAAAGAGCATTCAAGGGAGGGGGTTCCCAGGAGGGGCGCTCAGCCCAGTGGCTGCTCTGTGGCCGCAGCTGCCTTTATAGCTGTCAGGCAGACGGGGAGGAACTCACACTTCCCACCGCTGCTCCCCCGCCCAGCCTGCTGGCAGCTGGCCGGGCGCACACTTTAACCCGCTCTGCGCCTCTGGAGCATGGCCAGGCTGTCCAGCTGCCTGCTGGCTGCTGCCGCCAGAGTCCAGAAGCCGTGAGTGCGCCTGGGACTGGCTTGCCTGGGTCTAGAGTGACTGACCCTAATGGAGCAACTCGCCTGAGGTCACGTGGAGGGAGGTTGACAAAGGTGGAAGAAGAACCCCTTGCCCCACCCATCCAACTTCAGCTTCCATAGGAGGCTGGGAACCATGTGTTGTCCAAGCTGCCAACTCCCGTTCACAGGGAGACACTGAGGTCCAGAGGTTGTGTGCATCCAGGTCACCCTCCATCCTTGGAGAACAGACCTGAGGAACTGAGGGGCGTTCAGAGATCAACCAACCAATGGCTCCAGAGAGAGGAAGAGGTGCTTCAGTCTGCTGACCAGATGCCTAGGAGGATCAGGTTGAGGGTAGGCATTGGGTATTTGGCAGATGTTTGGTATCAGTTTGGCTGGATCCCACACCAGCTGGGCAGCTAGTGGCAAGCCAGCTGAACTCTAGGATTCTGGTCTTGTTGAGCTGGAGCTGAAGGATGCCCAACGTCAGTCCTACCCGTGAATTCTAGCAGACTTCAAGATGTCTGCCTTGATGTGTCTGGCTCTCCAGAGCACTGCATCCTGGAAAACAGGCCCCTTCAAAGGGCAAGTGATACTGAAGCATCTCATAAGATGGCTCAGCCATTTCATCCATGCCCCTGCCTCCACAATGTAGGGACTGGAAGTCCTCTTCTTCCCTCTCTTCCTTCTCCCTCCCTCCCTGCTGGATGGTGAACTTCTCCAGTTACCTCCTTGGGCTGCTCAGCATTGTACCCTAGGGAAGTACTGTGTCTGACCACCAGACAAAGTCCAGAAACAAAATGACCAGGAGTAACAATAAACACTCAGCCTTGTAAAGGGCTGTGTTGGGGAACAAGCATCTTCATTATCTGTACTTTACAGCTGAGACACCGAGGCTGGGAAATGGAGTGACCTGCCTAAGGCCACACATTAAAGCTGGGACAGATATGAGTGCCATGCTCCTCTTCCACACGCCCGCTCCTTCTGCCTGCTTCTTCAAAGCTGCCGGCTGGCTCTCCCATCTTAGAGCCTGAAGGGGGTCAAGGGATCAGGTCTCACTCTCCCCTTGTTCTGTAGCAGCCGACCTTAGGGTATTCAGTTTCTGCTCTTTGGCACCCTGACCTCCCTTGACCCTTACCCAGGCCCACACTGCCCCCTGGGGCCAGCGAGCTGAAGCACAGACATTCTATTACCGATCACAAAGCGCACACGCATGAACGCACGTACGCACAGGATCTCACTCAGACACAGATCAGATCTCTCTTATTCTGGAAGCCTCTGCCACTGCTCTCCTCCATCCTGGCTTACTACCAGGCCCTGCACAACCTGGAATAGACCCAGCCTCTCCTGGCACTTCTGGCTCCCACATGCCCCAGTGCCAGGGTGACTAACAGTTTCCCTTGGGAGGGACCCCGCAGCCCAACTGACACAGCCACCTAGCATCTTCCCTCAGCCTGGCAAAACACAGGCCATAGTCTGGACACCTGGAAGACATACCCATGGGGCCAGTATCCCACTGGCCTTGTGACCTCCACCAGTGTGTGACCCTCTAGACTCTGGCTCCCTGCATTAGCTGTGCCTTCTTTCCCCTACACCTGACTCTTCGGGGCTTCCAGATTCAATACTCTATGGCAGCCATGGTGTAACTACCTGGTCCACAATGGGCTGAAGATTTCAGAGAAACAGAAACAGACTCAAAGTGCCCCCCACACTGCTCTTCTTCTACACAGTGATAACTGCTACTCTCTCTATCTTCAGTGGGTTCCCTCACACCTGTGAGGGGGACACTTTACTGTCAAGTGCCCCACATGATAAAAATGTCATGACGTGCCAGGGGAGATGCACTGAGAAAGAGAAAGTCCTATCCTGCTTTTCAAATGGGGGCATTTTGTACTGAGTCCCATAAATCACCTGTCCATGTAGTCCAGGAAGCCACAGTATCCCTGTTCTCGGTTCCACCCGCTAAACTTCTGGGGCCTGAGGTAGCCTAGAGTCACCAAAGGAGCCAGCAGCTCCAGGCCTCTGGTCTGGCTCCTGTCCCACAGCCTTAAGGCTCTGCCTCATCACTCTTCCCCACAGTTGAGACCCCCAAGATGCTCCTCTGAGGCTTCTTTTCCTGGGAAGCTCCCCCCCCCCCCATTTGGCTGGAATGGCCTCTCTGACTTGAGGCTGGAACTTGCCCTGAGGTTTAGCTCAAAGCAGAAGAAAGGACATTTTGAGTCTCTACCCCTCCACCCAGTGTAAGCTGCCCAGAAAGGAGACTGCAGACCCCCGAGAGACAAGAAGGTTAGAATGTCCTGGGTCAGACCACCACACAGACTTCTGAGTTCGCCACCCATCTCGTCCAGGAATACTGGCTTTTTGTGGGGAGCCTACACATGAAGCTCAAGTTGGGGAACCCAGGCCTCTGGCTAGGTAAGACTCCTCAGGCTACTGTGGTCTGAGATTCCACAAAAAGCAAGGGTTCCTCTGCCTCCAAAACCTAATCAAGGACAGGGTTAGAAGCCCTAGGGTGCCCGCAAGTGAGCGGTTGCTGGCGCTCCATCAACAGAAAGCTACGAAGCTGGACACCCAGGCTCATGCTAGTTGGGAAATGTTGGTACTGCAGTTGTGTTGCTCCTGAGACATCACAACTTGCCCATGGTTGGTATGGACACAGTAACAAAAGCCAGGGACAGCCCAGGGGACCTGCTAATCCAGGAGAAGTTCTCCTGCCCAAGGGACCCACGGGCATCTCCACCAACTTCTATACCTCTAGCCTGAATCTTCTAATCCAGGGGTCAAGACGAATGTTATAAAGAATGATAAAAAGCCTGATAGGCCTTCTTGGTTAGTTAGGGCTTTTGAGGTCCAAATATGAATGGCTGAAAGGTTTTGAAATAGCTCTTTCAAGCCAGATTACATCTAGAAGCTTGAGTGCTATATTAAAACTTAGAGTTAGATTTTTTTTTCATAGAGAAGATTTATAAGTTATGTCCAAGTTCCTGGGTCCACAGAAAAACCTGGCCTATAGCTGTCTCCTCTGGCCTCATGTAGTGAATGTCATTTGCCAGACAGTCTGGGGGTTAGGTAACAGCAGGGAATCAGGAGTTGAGACCCAGCCCTGTTCCAGCACCCAGCTCCAGAAGATAGCCAGTGTCTTTCCACAGTGAGAACCCACCAATACGTGGGGCAGACCACACAATTCTTACTAGAGGACTGGCCTGCCCTGAGCCCCTCGGCCTTGTGCAGATGCCAGCAGAAGTTCGTGGGGCCGTAGGGCAGATGTTTCCTCGGCCTTCTAGCATGTTAACAGGCTGCAGTGTCCTGAGGTGCTCATGCTTGTGACAGCCGCCAATCACAGTCCCTGTGTTGCACACAGACAGAACCCCAAAAGGCAGCCTAGACACAGACCTCAAAGATAGAATTAAAGAGACTTGAAGCTTGTTTTCTTCTGCCAGGTTAACTTCAGTAGACCCCAGACAGGAACAAGGCTTCTGTGCTCTGAGGTGACCCACTACTGTAGGCCGAGTGTTCAAAATTTGGAGGAGGCCAATACAGCAGCTGGCACAGGGCTCCTGGGCTGGGCAGACAGACAGCTGTCCTGAAGGCTGAGAGCTCAGCATTCCATGCGTGTCAGCACCTCTATAAAACCCAGCCACTCCCTCAGCTGAGGGGCTAGGGAAGGGGGAACCAACTGGTCAGCCCTCGCTCCAAGCTTTCTGGCCTAGAGGCTGACCCTTACATGGTCCCAATGGGACCATGCCACCTGCTGGGCAGAGAAGGGATGCTACCTGGAACTGTTGGGCACTGAAGCCAGGTCATGCCAAGAACCCACTGCACCCACCCATGAACCAAGACAAGAAGGCAACAGCTCGGGGCCTCTCCAGTCTCACAGGACAAAGGAAAATAAATGACAAGTCCAGGCAGTCTGATATGGCTGGGTAACCTTGAGTGAAACCTCGATCTTCTTTTGTAAAAATGGAAAAGGCCGCAGTTTGCACCTGCTGGTTGCCAGAAGACCCGTGAGGCACAGCACGAAGAGCTCTCTGCACATGGCTAGCCCTGGACAAGCCCTGCGTGTATGTGTGATTTTCATACACATACATTGCCCAGGCAGGGCCATGGGCAAACAGCCACACTCTGAGCCAGGCTGTGTTCTGAAGGACGCTCGTGGTTTGATGGCACAGCTGTTGGGGTCTGCTGGGCTATAAAGCACAGAGCAGATAGGGAGCTGGCGGGTGGGGCGTCGAAGGTGGGAAGGACCAGGGTAGCTGGCTCTGTTGGCCTTGAGCCTGCCCAGGTGGACCCTTGACCCCTTCCCTCGGTCTCCAGGGAAACGCCTCCTCCCAGGGCAGCTTCCTGACTTGCCATTCTACTTACCTCAACCCCAGGCCCCAGGCAAATCACTTCCCCTGCTCCAGAGAGACCCAAGGGTCATTTCAGTCCTGTTCAAGACTGGATGCCTTCTCCAGAGTCAGCTGGTCTGTGGCCAGGCAGCCAGGCTGGGATGGGTGCCACACACGTCCACCCCCTAGGGGGGCAGCACCCCAGGCCCAGCCACCTGTCTCCCTGCTTTGAAACATCTTCTCCTCAGCACCTTCCTCTATAATGGCTATAGCATCTGTACAGCTCCACTTCCTTCTCCTTCCCGCCCCCCACCCCACCCCTCTCTCTCTTCCTGAAGCTTACAGCCTGGCTTGGAGTTCATAGCTGCAACACACAGACTCGTGCATATAACCACACATGTGCGCGCTCACACACACACAGCTGTGGAATGTTTTCCTGCTTCTGGGGTTTATGGCTCCAGGGCATGTGCTCCTTGCCACCTCCCCAAGGCCGTGACATCTTGCCTATTCCTTCTCCCCCTTTGAACTCCTGCAGGGAGCTGAGGCTGAGTTAGAACTATGGACCACTGAGGGGAGAAGTGGCAGGCATGGGAGACCCCACCTGAGTTGCTCAGGGGCAACCATGAAGCGCCCCAGCCCCCATCACCAGTGTTCATATAGCAGGGACTGGTTTTCCCATTTGGAAAGGGAACTGGCCCCAGACTGAAATCAGCCCCGCCTCCCTGGATTTTCATTCATTCTTTTAACAGCCATTCATTTCTCTGGTATTTGTTGAAGACCCACAAATACTAGGTTGGGCTTGAAGGGGCTATGGCAGAGAGCCAGGCAGACAGATCCCCTGCTCAAGACCCAAGCAGTTCAACACCAGCATCTCCATCAGAGAGAGTGGTTAGGGCCAAGATAGGAAGGCTGTGGGGTTGGGGGAGGGGCAGAAGAAGAACGAAGAAATCTCTTGGCTCACTATCTGTCAATCACAGAAGTCTTCATCTCAGACACACTGTCCAGGCTGGGAGTGAACCAGGCCTTAGCTGGAACAAGGGTCAGGAAGCAGAAGCTGGGGGAGACACTGTATCTGACAGGAGAGCCTAGCACGTGCAAGGGCTGGGGTGCGCGTCTAGGTATGGATATGGGCAGCTTGGGATCTCTTTGAAGAGTTAAGCTTCCTCCGGGGACTGAGAGAACCTTGGAAAAGCCTTAAGCAGAATGTCAGGGCCAGGTGTGTCTCAAGTTAGATATTTCATTGTGAGCAGGAGAAATGGATCTCAGACAACATCAGACAAGGGGCTTCCAGAAAGGGATGTGGGAGTTGGCAGTTGAGTATGGGTGGAGCAGCCAGGCCTCACAGAGACAGGAAGCCTACAACCTCTCCTAGAAAAGCCCACTAAGGGTGTATTGGTACTTGAGCCTGTTATACCCCAAGGTCTAGGTACCAGGGCGAGGGAAGTAGGGGATAGCCTTCTGGCCCATCCAGCCACCAAAGGAACTGGAGCAGAACAGCATGGACAGATCTCAGGGTCATTGTACAGGAGCCAAACCCTGAAGAACACACACTATGCGATCCACTCTTAAGTTCTATGAAGTCAGGCCCAGGCAGAAATCAACAAGGGTGGCTGCCTCTGTTAGGCAGCAGTGAGTAGCTTGCCAGAAAGGGCATAAAGGAATGTCCTGTCCAGGAGCCCCGGGAGTGAACACTGAGTATCCCACAGGTGTGTGCACCTGCCAGAACCCTTCAGTCTATGGGATTAAATTTTGTGCACAAATAGCAAAAGAAGCTGATCACCAATAAACCTGAGAAAGAGCTGGCCTGAGAAGCTCAGACCACACACCCGTTGTTCCTTGGCTGGGGGTTGAGGGGTCCCTGCCAGATGGTTCCTCTATGACATTTTGCAACAGGAGAAGGTGATTTCCTGAAATCAGGCCAAGTAGCTGTTGTTAAAAGAGAGCAGGAGAGCTTCAAGAACAACAGCTTTCCAACTGAGAAGGTTCTGTCTGCTTGCTTAAGGTAAGAAACAATGTAACTAAACAGAGAAGCCGGTGGGTAAGCGGTTGAGTAAAACAGGCCCATGGGCCGGCTCTCCTTAGAAAAGAATTGGTTAAGTTTTAAGTTTTCTCACCTCCTGCACCCCTTTGACCTGTGACCCAAATAGCACCTTGACATGTTCATCCTAGGACAAAGACCTGGATAGAACACCCCCCCTCCCCCGCCCCGCCCTGAGAGTCCTACCTCTAAAGGAAGAAATACAACTTCATTGAGGGAATGAGAGAGAGAGAGGGGCGGGGGAGAGAAAGGAAGAGAGAGAGGGGAGGGAGAATCCGAGGCAAGTGCAGGACACATGGTACGGGGCATCAGCTGTTGGACCGTCTCCATGTGTCACTGGACACATGCTGCCTTGGGGCACTTAAGCCCTCCTTGTGGGCGCTGCCACAGCTGCAGTCAGGGCCGCTGAAGAAGCGAGGAAGTGGACTCCTTTTCTCCCTGCCCTGGAGAACGGGAAGGCCTTCACCACCTTCTCCCCAGCCCGTACCTTCCTCCTGGTCCATGGGGGCAGTTGTAGCCAAACTGCTCCTACCTACGCTCAGCAGCCTGGCCTTCCTCCCCACCGTGAGCATCGCGGCCAAGAGGCGGTTTTACATGGAGGCCATGGTCTATCTCTTCACCATGTTCTTCGTGGTGGTAAGTGGGAGCCTAGGAGGAAGACCTCACAGGCAGGGTCGATACCATTGTCTTGTGCCAGGTGATGGAGAAAGAGGATTTGGAAGAGAAAGGTGGGGGTATCCTGTTGACTGGAAAGAGAGGTTTTCTGGTGTCTGTCTTCCTCTATGGATCTCAGTTTACCCATCTGTGCCAGGAATTTGGGAGAAGGGAGCGGCTGACATGTGACTGATGGCCCTGTGTCAGTTGAGGAAAACCTTTGCAGGCTGCTTCTTCTTGGGCTCCCCGCACCCTCCTCTCTACCAACTTTGTCCCGGAGCTGCTGAGCCAGGGAGAACAAGGGGTGAGTGAGCAAGCTTAGCAATGGATCCACTAGGTTGAGGGAAGGTAGAGGACCTGGGTGATCTAACTCCAGAATCGGAAGTTCCTCCATTGAGAAGGCCAGCCTCTCTGAATCCTTTCTCTTTCATCCTGTTAATGTGTCTGGCTGGCTGCTTCTCAGTTCCCTCTCCCCGCTGTTCCCTGGTAACGTCCTGGAGTGAGTCTCTTGTTTTCAGGGGCACGTCTGGCACTGGCCAGCTTCTCTGAAGCCTGGTGTCAGGGCCTCTGCTTCTCCTCACCCCCACCATGTGTCTGTCTCTCTCCCTCCGTTTCTCTCACTAGTCCAATGTCTAGTTTTCTCTCCGCCTCTATCTCTCTCTGGGTCTTTTGATAACTAGAATTACACCCCCATGAAGTTCACCCTCCTCCTCTTCTCCCTGGTCTGCCCTCCTCCCGTTTCTTCTCCTTACCCTCTGCGTCTCTCTGGCTTTATCTACCTATCTAACTTGCTTCTGTCTGTCTATCTAACCTGCCATCTATCTAATTGTATAATTATCTACCATCTATTTATTTATCATTTGTCTTGTTGTTCTAATATACCTATTCTCTATCTATCTATCTATCTATCTATCATCACTCTATTATCTGTCTACCAACCGTCTGTCCCTGTCCATTCACCTACCCATCTATCCTCTCTGTCTTAAAGCTCCCCCCATCACTATGCCCCAGAGTCCTTCTGAGTACCCTCACACTGGTCCTCACTGCTGTCCTCACCAGGGGCCACGCCATCTCCCTCACTGCTCCATAGCCTCTGTTTCTCTCTATCACACCCATCCCTCAGGAGTTTGTGTGGTGTGTGGCCCACACGTTGGTAGGATACGTGCCCAGGGTTGGCAAGCAGCCTGTTAGTCTCCTCCTTAAGGTAGACAAAGCTTTGGAAAATAGTGTCCGGTCTCTAGGTCCACCTCTCCCAGCAGCAGGGTCTCAGTAGGCAAGAGCCTGGAGTGTGTGAGCATACTTAGCTGGTTCTGAGTGAGTGAGGCCACGAGCACACACACGTGTGTTCACACATCACTCGATATCCTGAGTAAGCCAGAGTGACTGTCTAGCGGTGGGAGAAGCCGCCAGCGCTTCTGGGCTGACAGCATTCAGAGAGGGGTTGGCACATGTCTACCTCCTGGTTGTGGTGGTCCCAGCAGTGAGTTTCTCCAAGGCAATTGGAAGCTCTAGGGTTCTGAGTTCACTTCAGGAGGGGAGGATATTAGACCATGACACGCCACAGCAACCAGGGTGAGGAGGGGCTCACCATCACTCATGAGCCTAAGGAAGTGATTTACATTTGATGTAAGAGGAAAGTTTCAGAGAAGCTGAGCCACCAATGTCACCATGGGTACCACTGAGATCCTGGTCTACCTACAGTACTTTCCCACAAAATGTCACTTGTTCCTCACGAGACCCTGGTCAGTCAAGGTCAGAGCCAAGACGAGACCCAAGGTCAAGGACAGAAACCAGGTTCTTGTGGCTAAGGCCCACATTAGATACAGCCCAGAAACTCACAGGCTCCGGTTAAGTCACCCTGCCTGCCTGGGCTTGGGCTGGCCTACAGCTGCTTCTGTGCCAGCCTCAGAGGCCCACCCTGCCCCACCCCACCCAGAGTGGCAGGGCCAGCTGTCTCCTATGACAAATGTCCCCTGGCCTCAAAGCCACAGTCTGTGCCTCCCAGAGTTCTGCCTTCCACGTGGCTCCTCCAGGACCCTCCATGGCAACCACCAGTTGTGTGGTATGCTGATACAGAATACAAGGATGGCTCTTGGTGTCAGTTACCCAAGAGTGGGCCTGATTTATTCCAAAGACTCCTGCTCTCTCCTGTCCTAATTTTATAGCCATCGAGTCTAAAAGCAGGTTCTAATCTAGGAATCTTGGACAGCAGCGTCACCTCCGTGTGCTGAACAGCACAGCAAATATGCTAAAAAGAATGAAGGATTTGAGTCTTAATCTTCCCGGGAGTCTCACAAGGGAGACAGCTGTTTCCCTGAGCCTATTGACTCCATAGCACACAAAGCCACAATTAGATAGTATCAGCCTATACCCACATGTTGCTTTCAACATGCTTTTTGGTTGGCTGGGGGCGTTTTTCAATGCTTTGCTGACTTTAACACATGGTCTTAGCCCTGGTCACCACATCTCACACAAACATACATTGCTCTGAGTCAGGGGTGTAAAAGAATCCCAAAGGAGAAATAGAGAATATAGAACAATCAAAGTTCATACGTTCACCTGAGCCTGTAGGACTCGGTGACGCTAGAAATTCAAAGGTTGATTGCACTGTTTGTTCCAGAGGTGAGTTCATTCTCACTGTGGGTGAGTGCAGCATGCTAACTGACCTCAAAGCACAATATTAACTTGGTTTTGGGTTGAGTGAAAGTTTGATTTGCAAAGGCAAACTTTGAACAGCATTTCCCAGGAGAAGCATTCCCTCGTGGGGTGCTGTGTTATGCAATTATCATCAGGGTCTCCTTGCCAGCCCCGCAGAACAGGTGCTCTCACTCCATTGGACAGAGGAGACCCCGAGAGACCAGCCTCTTGCTTGCACCCCTCAGCTAGATCTGCTGAGTGAACAGCAGGGTTGGAGCTACTGCCACACCCAGTTATGTCCTAGCCCAGCCCGGATTGGGCCAAATCCACCTGCCCTCTGGTGAGGGAGTGTACCCATCACTGCCTTGACTCCTTGGGCAGGAGGTGCCCCAGGGAAATTCACAGTCACACAGAGCCCAAAAGAACCTCAGGGCCTGAGGACAGTGAGATCCCCTGCTGGAAAACCTCTGGCCCTCCCACAGGCAAGCACACTACGCTGGGATCCAGTCTAGTGAGGCTCTTCTGTTCCTCATGGGGAAAGTACCGATGTTTCAGAATCTCACAGCAAGAGAGTTTTACTTGTTGGGGGGGAGGGCTATACAACAAAAGAGTGCACAGATGTTACAGAAGGTGAGATGCGGCTTTATAAGGAGCTGGAAGAGCAGGAGCCCCTCCCAGAGCTGAGTTCCTTTCCTCTTCTGCTCAAGAGCCTCGATCTGGCCCCACCTGAAGCTTGTCCTCCCCTGAGCTAAATAGAGCTCACACCTAGTAGGTTAGCCTCCTTTTCCCCAGTGCCCCTTTAAAAAGATGCAGTACCCAAAAGCTCAAGGCAGCATCAAAGCTCTGGGTGAGGCTGACCCGACACAGAAGCTGGACCACCGCCTCCCTCCCTTCCCCTGGATGCTCTCAATTGACTGACAGTCCGCGTGCAACTGCAATCAGCAGGAGGTCTCTAAGCTTCTAAGGCGGGGCCCCACCGTGCTTGCCTGACACATCCATCACCCAGGGTCCCCAGCCCCCTGTGGTGCCCCTGCTGCCTCCAGACAAGAACTGTTTTCCAGCTTGCCTGCTCCCTCCTGCTGAGCTGGGCTCAACCAAGAGCTGATTGTGTTGGCTCCCGGGCTTGTTTGGGCCAGTCGCACTTGTCAAAATAATTATGTCATGTAATTAAATATTACTTAAAACGATGAAATGTGAAGGAAGAGGAGAGAGAGAGAGAGAGAGAGAGAGAGAGAGAGAGAGGTCTTCTGTAAGAAATAAGTTGACTACTTGGAAATACTTCATATAGGGCCTTTTGCTTTAGAGCAAATCTGTTCAGCTACACGTCATGAACATGCCTGCTAGAGTATCGGAGAGAGGTGCAGAAAAGAGAGTGGCAGGAATCAGCGTCTGTTTTGGGGAGTCTAAGGTCCTCCTCCTTTTTGAAGGGGCAGGGGTCCAAGATTAAAAGCTCAAATCCAAAGATTGATGCGGGAACATGTGTGCACTTTCACATCAGCCCAGGGGCAAAAGGGGTGTGTGTGTGTGTGTGTGTGTGTGTGTGTGTGTGTGTGGTGCTTTAGGGTCCCCTCCTTAGCAGGCTTCATCTGTGTGACTACCAGCTTTGGGCCAGTGGTAAGAGAGTCTGAAAGTGATATTTACTTCCAGGCCTCAAGGACTCACCTAGCTAGGGGGAGTATCCAATTGTGTGCCCTGACACACAGAGCCACTAAGGTCTCGCAGCAAGTGAGGTGTCTGTGGCTTGGGACCAGCTCTCGCCCACCACTGATGCTCACGGCCTGCTGACCTAGTGTGCTTTCCCTGCAGTTCTCCCATGCCTGCGACGGACCCGGCTTGTCTATGCTGTGCTTCATGCGCCGCGACATCCTGGAGTACTTCAGCATCTATGGGACGGCACTGAGCATGTGGGTCTCACTAATGGGTGAGTAGCTATCTCTGCCAGTGGGTGGGAGCCAGTCCCCAAGACCAGCCAGAGCCCAACCCATCTCTGAGATCCTCTCCCTCCTTTCTGCTTTGCAAAGCCAGCGACTTAATCTACTAAAAGAAGCACACACATTTCTTAGCTGCCTACAGTCTCGCTTTTTCTAATCCTTCAGCGATTCCTGTAATAAGCACTTGTGACACTGGGAAAGCAAAGGCACACAAAGGAGAGACCAAATGTGTCTCCACACTCAGTTGTGCAGAGACCACCATGCCCTCAGTTCAGAGACTTCATCTCCCAGAGCATCCTCCAGGCTCAAGGGAACATTTGCTCTTAGGGGTCATCTTCAGTCCTGGGTTTTAGGCGTGGGGTCATTCAAAATCCTCACTTTGGACCTGGGGTAAGGCTTAGTGGTAGAGCACTGGCTTGGTGAGCAATAGGTTTCATCCCTTGGTTCCATCTCCAGCACTGCAAAAATTTGAAAAAGAAAGAAGGAAGGAAGATGTCCTAGTTAGGGTTTCTATGGCTGTGAAGAGACACCATGACCACAGCAGCTCTTATAAAGGAAAACATTTAATTGGGGTAGGCTTACAGTTTCAGATACTTAGTCCATTATCATCATGGTGGAAAGCATGGTGGCATGCAGGCAGACATGTTGCAGGAGAAGAAACTGAGAGTTCTACATCTGAATCTGCAGGCAGCAGGAAGAGAAATGAGGCACACTAAGCCTGGCTTAAGAGTCTAAGACCTCAAAGCCTACCCACAGAGACAGGCTTCCTCCAACAAGACCACACCTATTTCAAAAATCACACCTCTTAATAGTGCCACTCCCTGGGGGTGGAGTGGGCCTTTTTTTTTTTTCAAACCCTCACAGAAGGGATGGAGGGAGGAAGGAAGCAGGAAGGATGGAGGAAAGAAGAAAAAGAAAGTAAGGAAGAGAAAGAAAGGGAAAGGAAAAAAAGAAAAGAAGAAAAGGAAAGAAAATAAAAAGAAAAGGGAGAACCAAACATACTCAGCCTTGTTTCTCAGGGATGCTGTCACAGGTGGCTGTGTTTATCTGAGGGTCCCTCCTGAGACTCAGCCCTATACACCACTCACCCACTCACATATCTCTGGTCTTGAGACTTTTGTCCCAGGACTCCCAGGAAATATTGATTACTCGACCTACCGTGTAATTCCAGCCACCATGATCTGGGGAAGCAGCATCCCCTGTTTCCTCCAAATAAACGAAAATTCAGACCCTGTGAGGACCAAGCGGGTCCTTTGGGTACTTCAGACTGAGAGGACACCCAATGGGTCCCCAAGGGTGGAGGCACAGCCAAGAGGAGGGAAGCAGCTCACCATGCCCATGCATCTCTCCAGCCCTGGCCGACTTTGATGAACCGCAGAGGTCAACCTTCACGATGTTTGGTGTCCTCACCATCGCTGTGAGGACTTTCCATGACCGCTGGGGCTATGGGGTGTACTCAGGCCCCATAGGTACAGCCATCCTCATCATCGCTATGAAGTGGGTGAGTACTATGTATGTCTCGGCTGACAGGGTCCAGGGACCCTGCAATTCTCCCATGACCTTGCTTTCTCCTATATGGGGTCCTATACCTCATACCCTTATATGAAAAGTGGACTAACATAAGAATTGAGCCAAAACCCCTAGAGTCCCTAGAAATGGTAACTCATGTTTGAACCCTATTCCTTGCTGGCGCATCAGTAATTACTGATCCTCAGTAAAGCCAAAGCTCCTTTTCTCTGCTCTGGGTCCAATACCCACAGGGACTGTTTCTAAACACAGACATATACATGGCTTTTAATTTACCCAGAGATCAGGAGACCACTCATCATCACGACCGTCACTGTCTTTATTTCATCAACATCATCATTATCATTCTGAGAGACAATGGCTGCTTACAACAGCTGTTTGGAGAGCAGCTAGGTTGAGCTGGAGAACCTGCCTGAAAGGAGCAAGCTTTGGATATAGTTCTTGTGAGGAAAGAAGGTTTGAGGTGGGGGTGGAGCAGAGTTTTAAGTAGGACTACCCCTGGAGGATGCCGTGGTGCCTGGCACTTACTCTGCCCTATGCAGTCCCAAGGCACTCCTGGCCGCAAGGCCTGGAGCCCACCTAAGCTAGCCAACATGAACAAGGGTCCTGACGGCAGACTAGATCTGGGGATGTCTCCTTGGCCCCACTCAGAGCAGTCAGTCCCAAAACACAGACCTGGAAGGTCAACAGGCTTTAGATCAAGCAGTTGGCAGCCCAGGTCCCAAGTTCTCACCATGCCTGTGTATGTTCAATGCAAGACCACTTTGGATCTCAGGGTTCCCCTAAGTAGAACCCCAGCAGTGCAGAGCAGGGCAGGCAGTGCTTCAGAGGGAGGGAGGAGTCCTCCAATTCATCTGCAGCAAAGGGACAACCGGTAAAAGCAGGCAGGAAGCTTCCAAGCCGTCTCCTACTCGTGTAGGCCCTGAAGAACCCAGGCTTATTCTGCTTTTTGTTTAAGGGTAAAGCTAAGGTACACAGAGTTCAGCAGACAAACCTGCAGCCCCAGTGAGCAGTGGCTGCTGGACTTGGCCTTTAGCAGGGCAATAAAGAACTTCTACCTCGCTCTAATTGGGGAGAAGCTGGCCCTGGCTGACCCTGGAGGCCAGAGCCTCCTGTGGCAAAGGTGCTGGGGTTCTGCACAGTTAGTTAACAAGCTGGAATGAATAGACATGAAGGCTCCCTCTGATGTTGCTTCCTTTTCCCGCCCATCATGGCTCCTTTGTTACCCTTGGCTGGGTCTGGATCTGACCAGATCTTTTTAAGATAGGTCTCACTTTCTATCTCTGCCTGACCTCCAACTCACAGAGATCCGCCTTCCTCTGCCTCCTGAGTGCTGGGATTAAAGCCCAGTATGCCCATCCTGACTGAATATGTGTGTGTTAGTGTCCTCCCACTAAATGCCAGGCTTCCCAGGTCTCTGGTGAGAACAGGAGTGAGAGAGGCTGTAGCCATCCACATCTGGGGCACAGATCCCATCTCCTAGACCACTAGATGTGTAGGTTTGGACTTGTTTCTTAGAAAGGGGATATCATTCCTTCCCATGTCTCACCCTTTGGGGGAAGAAGTATGGGAACTTCTTCTTGGAGAGCAGAAGCTGAGTTAGATGAAAAACAGGGGCTCTCAGGGCAAGGAAGGCCCATGGGTGATCTTGGATATTCTTCCCCTCTCTGGGGCCCCAGGGTTACAATTGCGGGATTGACCCCATGAAGGCTTCCCATGCCAATACCGCCTGCACCCAGGAGAATTAGCTTTACCCACAGCACTGACACCATCCACTGAGTCCTCAACTCCTGTTAATAATGGCAAGTTAATAATGCCGGAAACATCATACCGCCACTCATTTGCTGGTAAAGCCAGTTCTGGCCAGCTGTTGACGGCCTTTGTGTTTCCAGTGTATTCAGTGATGGGTGCAGCCAAGGGCTGCTGTCCTGTGCCCACTGCATGCCCCGGATGGTGGTATGTATAAATGGTCCACCGCACTGAAACCTGAACCATCCTGGATATAAAATACCTCCGGGCCCCAGGGGTCTGCATTCCACAGAGGAACCACAGGTATTCCATCTCGTCTGTGTAATACCTCGTCTTCCCAAGCTTGAACACACAGCAGACCCTCACATAAGGCAACAGGGCCTGAGAAATCAGGGTAAATGAAAAAGGATCACTGAGCTGGTAACGCTGATTGTATTTGTCTTTATGTCACTGAAGTCCCAGACTGCCACACACACCACCTGGAGAGGAGTACAGGGCTCATGGGTACCAAATAAGCTGATACCCTTTCTCTGTTAACAGTCTCCATGGGAACGCCCCATAGCTGGGAGATAGGAGTGCATCAGTGGCCTTGCTCCTTCCCAATGAGGCAACAAGGGCAGTGGGGTCCCAGAGAGAATTGGCCTAGAGATTCCCAGCCCTATCTCTCAGGCAGAGATCTCTGTCAGTTTTACTTCAAGGGGTGCCCAGTCCTTGCAGAACTGACAAACGTGCTCAGGCATGCAGAGGAATAGGGGTGCAGCACTTCTACCTGAAGATGGTAGGGGACGGCAGTGGGATCATGCCCAGACAACTCAGAAAGGGACCCTTCCCTGTGCTGCACCCCAAAAACCTTAATGTTATCACCTTGTGCCCACAGCTGAAGAAGATGAAGGAGAAGAAGGGTTTGTACCCAGACAAGAGCATCTACACTCAGCAGATAGGCCCCGGTCTCTGCTTTGGGGCCCTGGCCCTGATGCTTCGCTTCTTCTTTGAGGTACCAGGCCTGTGGGGAGGGAATGGAGCCCTCCAAGAGCCCTCTGGAAATGGCTCAGCTTAACAGAAGATTGGCTGGCTTTACAGGGAGACTCCCAGTCATGCATTCTGTTGTGGTGGGAATTGAAGTTGGTACTCCTCAACCCTAGTGTGCCAGCATTATAGTCTGCGTGGACCTGAGGGTCCCAGGGAGTCAAATCAGGCCCTGACTTCAGGACGTTTACATATCCTAGAAGACTCAACATGCATGTCCTGGAAGAGACCAGGGGCTGATGCCCGGAACCAGGGGACAGGGGACAGAGAGAGGCAGAGAACCTTTCAGCCATCTTCTCAGGGTGGGACAACTGACCCCTCGAGGCACCAGATGGCTAGCAGAGCTTAGTTGAGAGATGGGGCCAAGGCCCCAGACTGACTCGCTCTCCTCCACAGGAATGGGATTACACCTATGTCCACAGCTTCTACCACTGTGCCCTGGCCATGTCCTTCGTCCTGCTGCTGCCCAAGGTCAACAAGAAGGCTGGGAATGCGGGGGAGCCCGCGAAGCTGACCTTCTCCACCCTCTGCTGCACCTGTGTCTGACCACAGCCCCTGTTCTGGTCCTGACTTTCTGTCTAGCAGCCCTACCATCTCTCTCAAGATACTTCCCACTCTTTCCCATGTGCTGTGTCAATGAGAAATGGTCTCTTCTGCACCTCCAAGAGACCAACAGTCTTGCTACCCTCTGCTGAACGCTGCTTAGGGACCCACGGACTCCTTGTTCACCAATTGCTTCATTCCGTTGCAGGGAAAAAAAAAAGGAATTTTCTCCTCCAAGACCTCATAAGCATAGGTATGCCTGGCAGAGCTCTAGGTCAGTAGATACTGGTCACAGTCCCAGCCCAGCAGCATACACAACAGAGGTTATCTTGCCCCCAAATCCTGCCTGCCTGGATTGTCTCTTTTCTCTAGAAAACTGGTATTGCCACTTCTACCCCTTGCCCAGGTTCTGAAACCTCTCCCCATCTTTTAGGAAGCTGGAGCCAGCGAAACCAGCTTTGGCCTGGACCCAAGCTTTAGCCAGGTCTTAGATCAAGCCACTCAGAGTAAACTTCTAATCAGCCTCCAAGAATACCTTACATACATCGGTTCCTAGAACAAATCTGTACGCTAAGTGTTACAGTTCCTGTCTTTGGGGAGTGCCTGTCAGGGTCAGCAGCTGCCCTAAGAGCAGGTGCTGGGAGACACAGAGCTAAGTCTGCTGCTGGCCTGGGTACCTGGGTTGGAGGTGAGGTTGGTCTTCAGTTTATTTTACACTGTCCTGAAGCTTACTTTGGGGCCCTGAAGGAAAGGTGGGTGCAGGCAATACCCCTGGGCCAGGATTTGCTGGGACTGTACTGTACTGTGGACAGTCCTGTCTGTGACAGACTGGGGACCAGGGCATGGCAGGGCATGAAAGGGCATGGCAGCCACCACAACAGCTTTCAGACATCACCTCACAAGCCTGCATCTCCCCAGCACCCCCAGTCATCCCCTTTCCTGATGACCCAAGGCCCAGCAGGAAGTTACCTACACCTGTCTGGGACTTATTAATGTCTCCAGATGGTACCACTTCAAGGGAGCAGCTACCCACATCCGGTCCCCACCCACTAGGCCCTGGCAATCTCTCCTAAGTCACCTCCTGTACCTCCTAAGGAAGCCAGCTCCACCACTTGGTTTGAATGTTCCTCTCTTCCCAGCTGACCCCTCAGCCTAGCCTTCTGGATGCCTACCTTCATGAACACCCACAACTCCGTGTTTCTCGGCCATCTCTACCTGTCCCTTCCCTACCACCATCCCCTCCAAGCCCTGGTGGTAGACAGAGGTTACCCATAGGCCTCACCTCTTCTCTGGCCCCAGAGACTTTTAATGATAGAACAGCCTATGATGCCATGAGGCACCTCAGAAAGTTCAAACCTGGCTCCTAGGGACTAGGATAGGTTTATCAGGTAAGGAAGACACGGCACATAGTCTGGGCTCTGAGGCTCCTAAGAAAAGAGTAGAGAGCTGGAGAGATGGCTCAGTGGTTAAGAGTACTTGTTGCCCTTCCAGAGGACCCAAGTTCAATTCCAAGCACCCACTCAGCAGCTCACAACTGTCTGTAAATCCAGAGCTAGAAGATATGATCACGATAAGATCCCTCTTCTGGCCTCCAAAAGACCAGGCACACATGTGGTACAAGTACATACTTGGAAGCAAACACCCACACACAAAAAAGTAAAAATACCTAAATATAAAAACCAAATAAAATAAAACTCAGAGGGGGAAGACCAGGAACAGAGTAGGGAGAAGGGCACTGAGATATGG
The DNA here is from genome assembly GCF_018167655.1 of Microtus oregoni. NCBI lineage: Eukaryota > Metazoa > Chordata > Mammalia > Rodentia > Cricetidae > Microtus > Microtus oregoni. Next base: position 10,868,970 of record NW_024543084.1, on the reverse strand, counting down.
AGGCCTCTCTCATCTTGCTGCTAAGCCCTCATCTGGTCTCCAGTCACATACAGGCTCATACCTCACAGACAGAGGTAAACACACACCTGCACGTGACATACACCTATGTACCTTAAACACGTATCACATGAGCTCACACACCAGAGACACAGGGTGTCCTAGAGCCCAGGCTTCCTTTGGTTCACCTCTTACTTCCATAGGACAAACAGCTGAGTCAGAGATGCTCACCCCAGTGAGAGGCAGAGATGAACCAAGCCAGGTGAGGTGTCTGGGCCCCTCCAGAAGCAGGTGCCTGCAGGGTGTACCCAGCCCATCACGTCTCTGTCTTACCCCAGCCCCAAACCAGCAACCCTGCCTCCAGCTCTGCTGCCACTCTTGGGAAGCTGGAGGCAACAAGATGTCCTTGAGCAGGGAGGGGCCACAGGTGGCCCAGCCAAAGGGCCTGACGGGCTCTCCCCGGTGGTGCTGCTGATTTATGAGAGCCTTCTGGGCACCTGGCCAAGGCTGTAAGTCACGGAAGATTAGGAGGTGCACTCCAGCCCTCAGCCCAGCCACTGCAGCCTGTACCTGGCTTCTTAGGGCTCCAGAATGGACCCTTACCCTCCAAGCATCTCAGATCCCATGCCTGCTTGTGGGGGCCCTGGGCACAGTCCTAAGCCCAGTTTGCTGATGAGAATACTGAGGACCACAGATGCTAGTAACACGACAGTGGCTGCAGACCTAGCAATGGCACCCAGGGTTTTCCTTAGGCACTCCATTTGTGGCCTCTTTCAAAGTCTACATTGACATCTTTGGACGCTAATCAGGGTCAGGAGGGGAAAAAGGAGCCACTGTGCTCCCCAATGGCTACTGACACTTCAAAACTAGCAAGAAAGGACCAGCTCTTAGATCCCAATGACTCTGAACCCTGCTGCTGTCCAGCCCAGTGTCTCTATCCCTGGAATTTGGGAGTCATAGCATGTGGAGCCAAAGAGGGCTCCCAAGGTTATCCAGCTACTTAGGACTCTAGACAGAACATCCTCTCCTATCTCGCGTGATGGGGAGACCCAAAAGCATATATCCTGATATCCCTGTCTACAGAGTGCTTAGGAAAACTACTATGGGTGCTTTTAGGAGTTGAAGAACCACACTGCCTGAGGAAACCTGATGCTGCATGGATATAGGGTCTCCTCGTAGGACAGCTGATCGTGCACACAGGGGTTGTTGGTAAACTGAGTCAGAACTGTAAGTAGCAGCAGTCATGAACAGGACTGCAGAGACCAGGGGGTGCATCTGAACTCCAAGTCCGTGGTACAGAATTAGACCTCCCCTCCCCACACACAGAGAGAAGGGGAGGAGATAGTGTGTCAAGGACATGATAGAGGACCCTCTGCCTCAGTGATGGTGGAGGTGCAATGGACACAACCCACAGACTGAACGGGCCAAGTTCTAATGGGGGTGTTCAGATGGAGGAGATGGGGAGGCCGCTCTGAGAGACATCAAGCCAGCCCCTGACAAAGACAGAGTTTTTGTGTACGTGCAGGAGTGAGCTAACGTGGACAAGGGGCAGACCCTGGCATGCTGTGAGGAAGAACCTCCAGCTCAACTGGGGAGCTGTAGCCGTGGCTGCCGAAGAAAGGGTAGCGTGGACACTCTGTGCTCTCAGTGGGTAGCCTTCCCCCCCCCGCCCCCCGAGCTAAAGCCTTAGCCCTCCCTGCACTTGGTTCCTGTGCATGTCCCTGTCTCCGGCACATTTGCCAAAGACATACTTCAATTCAAAATCAGACATGGTCCTTTCAAGCTCAGCTTGAACCTAGTGTCCTATGCTGTCCCCCACCCCAACCCCCCAACACACCCACAGCCACAGCCCTGTTTCTAAGTTCCCTGGATGTTCAGATTTGAGAAATCCCAAGTTAAGACAAGGGGCAGAAACAAAGAGGCTGGGACTCCCAGATCTGGCTGGGGCTTCCCTGACAGGATATGGGTGGGAGGGTGGGGCCCTCCTCCTAGTCTGTCACATCTAAATCTGGGAAGATGAGTGGGCGCAGGCCCATCACAGCCATCCTGGGCCTGGGCATGACCACAGTCATCACGGTGTCCAGGGCAAAGGCATCTTGGCCTTGGTCCCCCAATGAGTGTGCACACATACCCTCCTGGCACACCCTGTTAGGGCCCCACTCAGGGAGAGAGTGTGCCCTACCTTTGACAGCAAGGCAAATGGAAAGGGATAGTGTAAACATTTACAGCTAGGTAGACACAACAGTCCATTGTGGCAGCAGCCTGGCTTCCCCCAGCAGGGGAGAGGCTGTTGGGGAGCAGGAGAGCGCCTGGGCAGCCGCCAGGACCTGTGTGCAGAGGTGTTTTTGTCTGAGGCCGTCTGCGCGCTGCCGCCTGCCTCTGTCGGTCTGCTACTGAAATTTCCTGTCTCTGTTATTCTCTTCTTCAGGAAGAGATCTGAAACCCAAAACTTTTATTGCTCCTTTAAAAGGGCTTTACAGCTCCCCACCCGCTTCCCAGACTTGTCCTGCTTGAAGAGCTGGGATTGTAGTTGGGGCAGCATGCTGGGCACTGGGTCTCTGTGGGCAGGCCAACCACAGGGTCTTGGCTGAGGAGGAACAGAAAGAAAGAAGGAGGGAGAGCTGGGGAGCTAGAATGGCCCAGGACAGATGGAACGGGCTAGCTGTTCCGCGTGTCCATCCTGCTGGCTGATGAGCTGGTTAAGCAGAAGCATGGGGACCCAGGACCATGGACCCTAACACTTTAGCTGACCTCCGCCCCCTTTTCTACATCGGCAAACTGTTTGTTTACCTTTAAAAACAGGATCAGCAGCCTCAGCCTGCCGTCCCTTGGAGAGAGTTAAGTCAGAACCAAGCCGATTTGGAAAAGGGTTAGGAAATTAAAATCAGAAAGAAGAGAGCTGGGCGGGTGGACGTAGGATGTAGACCGATCCAGGCAGGTCAGGTTCCAGCCTTCTCCCTACCATCTCAGGCAAATGTCATGGGTCCTCTTAGCCTCAGTTTGCCCCTTTAAACAGAATCTGACATTTAAATCTTCTCAAGATTAGATGAAGCAGATAGGGGCTGGGAAATAGTTTAGTGGGCTCAGGTGTGGTAGCTTTGCATTTTTAGATATTTTTATTTATTATGTGGGTGTGTGTGAGAGAGAGGGGGGGTGGAGATTGATAGGCCAGCGTGTAGGTGCACAGACGCCACAGCACATGCATAAAGGCCAGAGGACAGCTGTTGGGGTGGGGTCCAGGGATTTCATGGATTGAATTTAGGCCATCAGGGCCGGCAGAGCAAGCACTTTTGCCCTCTGATTCTCTTTGCCATCCCAGGACAATATTTTAAATAACACTTTACAATGTTTTTAAATCTCTCTCCCTCCCTCCCCATCCTCCCTCCCCGTGTGTGTGTGTGTGTGTGTGTGTGTGTGTGTGTGTGTGTGGCCTTGCTTAAGGACATACATCACTGCAGGTCATTTGGAAGTCAGAGGACAATTTCAGGTGTCCATCCTCAACTTCCACCTTGCTTGCAACTGGGCCTCTGTTGTTTGCTCCACACGTCAGGCTCTCTGGCCAGTGAACGTCCAGGCTGTTTCTAAATCTCCACTTCCATGCCCTGCTTTGCAGTAAATTCTGGGGATCTGAATTCAGGAGCAGCAAGCACTCCGCCAACTGAGCCACCTCCATGTCCCTTTGATGAAACTTTTCAATGGTGATATCACAGTCTTTCATGATCTTTGTTGTGGTGGTTTGAATGAGAAATGCCCCCCCCCCATAGGCTCAGGGATTTGAATACTTGGTCTCCAGTCGGTGGTACAGTTTGGGGAGGTTTAGGAGGTGTGGCCTTGCTGGAGAATGTCCATCACTGGAGGCAGGATTTGAGAGCATTTAGTGCCGCCCTGTCTTCTGTTCGCTCCCTCTGCTTTGTGTTTGCTGCTAAGGACATGACCTCTCAGCTCCCTGCTCCTGCCACAAGGCCTGCCATATGCTGCCATGCCTCTGCCTCACCGCGATGGACTCTCATCCCTCTGGAACCATAAGCCAAAATAAACTCTCAATTCCTTTGGTTGCCTTTGGTCATGACTTGTCATTACAGTGACAGAAAAATGACTGATCAAATTGTCAAAGGCAAAAGGGAGAAATCAGCCCCAGCGGAGGTACCAAATGCCCCATTTCCACGAAATCAACATGCTCTAAATTAAGAATTATAGATTGAATAACTCAGGAAGGCTTCTGGGAAAGGTCATATTTGAGACTAAAAGTGGAAAAGCAAAATGGCAGGGGGGTGAGCTTTGCATGTGGGCTGTGCTGGGCATCTTAAATGGACTTGGTCCCAAGGTCTGAAACTTCAGGGTGACTCTGGCCTGAGTGGAGATATGGCCAGAAAGAGGTGTGTTCAGATACCACCAGGCAAGAGAAGGCCAGTTAGAGCAGAGAGGAGGAGAGAGTGAGAAGGGCTTCCTGGCTGTCCTCTGAACTGTGTGTGCTGTGGAGCCCAGCAGGTCCTTTGTTGCTGGTGATCCATTAAAGAGATGTGTCCACATAGTGTCTCCCGGCCTTGTCCCCAGCCTTCCAGGGCTGTCCTCTCCTGGGAGTACTGGTGAAGCCAGTTGTGCCTGAAGCTTTTGGGGCCAACTTGTTTAACAAAGCACCATGGCCACTCTGTCTCTGTAGTGTCTTGCTTCCCACACCTTAATGGGTCAAAAGGGAGAGGGAAGGGATACTTCAACACAGAACACGAATTACACACGCAGCCGACCACCAGCCCAGGGGACATTTGAGACCTGGGGATGTCTGGAAGCTTGGTTGCCATGAGGCCGTCACCTCTTGCAGTGTGGGTCCAGTGCTCTGGAGCGACATGTCAGGCATAGATGACCAGGAGATAGAAAGGCAAATTCTCACTTTTGCCTTGCTGAGGGTAGGCTTCTGCCTAGGCGATGAGTCCACTCTCAGCAAATGAGCCCCTGACCACAGAGGGCTTGCTCTTGGTTCATCTTGACTGGTGTGCTTCTGGCAGTTCTGAGGTGCCCACCCCATGGCCCCCAATACTCCCAGCAGCAGCACCTGCTGCTTCTTTCAGAGCCACCCAAGTCAGACAGCGGAGGTAGAGGGGCCACCTGCCGCCCCCAGTACATCCAGAGAATTCATCCCAACTCTGGGCCACATACACATGGAATACCATCTTGTTGGCACCAAATTGTCCAGCTGTGTTTTATGCAAACTCCACCTCCTCAACCAGCATGCATTATGGCAATAGAAAAGATGAGGACTCTGGTCTGTCCACAAGGTAACCCCTTTGGTCAGAGTTGCTGGAAGATAGCTGAGCATCCCACATTCAGAGTCAAGTAGGCAGCCTGGCAAAAGCAGGAAGTCACGAGGATGAGAAAGGAGCGTGGCACTGGGCTGGCCTGGTTGAGCCTCCCTTTCCTTTCCCTTCACTTCATTTTGCTTCCTTCCCTTTCAGAAGCTGAGTCTCCCTCACCTTCGCTGGGTTTTGTTTTCCTAACAGCTTGGCCAACTGGAGCCTGATGACCCTAGGCCACAGCTGGAACCAGGCTATCAGGTGGCTGTAGCTACATCTGGAAGTTGTTCCAGCACACGCACACATACACACATGCACACACACACCACCAGCAGCAGCAGTCAGCCACAGAATAGCAGCCGATAAGCACTGCCCCAGTTCCAGACTCCTGGGAAGCAGTGGCCTCAGACCAAGCTGCTGGAGCCACTGAGTTGGGGAGAAGAAGGGAGCAGGCTATAGAGCCTCACCCTGCCTCCAATCAGCCAACTGACTCTAAAAATCACAGGACAGAAGACCCGCACAGGGTAACTCAGAGACCCTGAAGGTCTGGCTCATCACTCCTAGACACCGGCTCTGCTACATTGGGCCCTCAGGAACCACATCCTTCCCATCCTCATGGTCACTCCACAGTGAACCACATCCCTGAGGTTCCTCACATTTGCAACCTCATTGAGCATCTCAGCCATCTTGACTGTGAACCACATCCCTGAGGTTCCTCACATTTGCAACCTCATTGGGCATCTCGGCCATCTTGACTGTCTCATTTGGTGTACCTGAGACTATAACCTGACAGAGCTACAACTGGCCCTAGTTGGAAGGCATTTCTAGTCCTGGTGCTGACCCCTGCCCCTGGCGCCCTGTTCTGGTAAAAAATGGAAGATGTTGCTGTGACCATATAAGTGGCTGTGCATTGCTTACTGGACGGTGAGCACTGGGAGCAGTTGGCTGTCAAGTCTATGCCGCCATCTGGGAAGTAGCTTCTCCTCACTGGACAGGAACTGCAGTGGCCCCCTGCCCTCTGACCTGCTGCATGTCAGGCAGTGACCTGCAAAACCCCAGTGCACAAACCGGAAGTGAGCAACAAAGCAGAAGCTACCACAGGCACATTCTGCTAGAGGCAGCATGGGCTCTCACCAGGCCCATGAGCTGTGTGAATGGTGCCTCTCATGCCACCCAGATCTCTGTGAGTTTGAGGACAACCTGAGGGCAACCTGGTTTCTACAGAGAGTTTTAGGACAGCTAGACATACTGAGACCCTGTCACAAAAAAAAAAAAAATCAAAGGATGCCAAAACCAGTGAGTGTTCTTTTGCAAAAAGAAGGGAAAGTCTGTAAACACAGCACTTGGAAGTCAGAGTCAAGAAGATCTCAGTGAGTTTGAGGTCATTCTGGCCTAAAGAGTGAGTGCCAAGACAGCCAGAGCTATACAGCGAAACCCTGTCTCCAAAAATGAAGGAACAAAAAAGGAGAGATCTGAGAGGTGTCTCAGAGGATAAAGGCACTTCCTGTACAAGCCTGGCCCAGAAACCACTGTAGGAGGAAGAGAAAGAACTGATTCCACAAAGCTGTCCTTTGACCTCCATACGTGCACTGTGGTGGGGGGCTCTACTCATACATGTGCACATGTACACACACACCAAGAATAAAGTGGAGAGTCATGGAACACTGCCCTCCACACGCTCCCACATGCATGTATCTGTGCACACCCTCACACGCACATACATCTGTGCATACCCTCACACAATATATATCCATGCATATACACTAAAAAACATTTTAAAGAAACAAAGAATCCTCACCTTTTACTTCTCACCAAATTCTAAAATTAACTTGAAAAACTAGAAACTTCTACATGAAAACATAGAGAAGAGCTTTGTGGCCTTTGATTAAGCAAAGAGTCCCAGGTAGGATGCCAAGTGTGAACTAGGGAAAAAAATTGTTAAACTGAAATGTCGTCATTTAAAATGTTTGCCCTTTAAAATACATTGTAACAAGTTTTTTTAAGAACCTTTTAAGCATTTTAGAAATTCATTTTGTGTGTATATGTACTGTATGTGTCTTAGTTAGAGGTCCTATGCTGTGACAAACACCATGGCCACAAGCACCCTGGAAAGAAGGGGTTTATTTCAGCTTAGAACACGTTGTCCATCATGAAGGGAAGTCAGGGCAGGAACTCAAGGCAGGAACCTGGAGATGGGGACTCCAGGAAAAGCCTTGGAGGAATGCTGTTAACTGGCTTGTTCCTGGTGACTTGCTTAGCCTGCTTTCTCACACACCCGAGGACTTCCTGCCCAGGGGTAGCACCATCTACAGTGGGCTCAGCCCTCCACAGCAGTCATCAACCAAGAAAGTGCACCACAGGAGTCACCCCCCGCGCAGCCTAGGCTTGGCGTGCGAGTCGGACGCGCTCCGTGCCCACCCTGCTCTGTGCTATTACTTGGCTTTTCTGTCAAGATGCCTGAGGAAGTGCACCATGGAGAGGAAGAGGAGGAGACCTTTGCCTTCCAGGCAGAAATTGCTCAGCTCATGTCCTTAATCATCAATACTTTCTATTCGAACAAGGAAATTTTCCTTCGAGAGCTGATCTCCAACGCTTCTGATGCCCTGGACAAGATTCGCTATGAGAGCCTGACAGACCCTTCCAAGTTGGACAGTGGTAAAGAGCTGAAGATTGACATCATCCCCAACCCTCAGGAGCGCACGCTGACTTTGGTGGACACAGGCATTGGCATGACCAAGGCTGACCTCATCAATAACTTGGGAACCATTGCTAAGTCTGGCACAAAGGCTTTCATGGAGGCTCTGCAGGCTGGTGCAGACATCTCCATGATTGGGCAGTTTGGAGTTGGGTTCTACTCAGCCTATCTGGTGGCGGAGAAAGTGGTTGTGATCACAAAGCACAGTATGCCTGGGAGTCCTCTGCTGGTGGGTCCTTCACAATGCGTGCCGACCACGGTGAGCCCATTGGCCGGGGCACCAAAGTGATCCTTCACCTCAAAGAAGACCAGACAGAAGACCTGGAGGAGAGGAGGGTCAAGGAAGTGGTGAAGAAGCACTCCCAGTTCATAGGCTATCCCATCACCCTATATTTGGAGAAGGAACGAGAGAAGGAGATCAGTGATGATGAGGCAGAGGAAGAGAAGGGCGAGAAAGAGGAGGAAGATAAGGATGATGAGGAGAAGCCTAAGATTGAAGATGTGGGATCGGATGAGGAGGATGACAGTGGCAAAGATAAGAAAAAGAAAACAAAGAAGATTAAGGAGAAATACATTGATCAGGAAGAGCTGAATAAGACTAAGCCCATTTGGACCAGAAACCCTGATGACATCACTCAAGAGGAGTATGGTGAATTCTATAAGAGTCTCGCCAATGATTGGGAGGACCACTTGGCAGTCAAGCACTTCTCTGTGGAAGGAAGGTCAGCTGGAGTTCAGAGCATTGCTCTTCATCCCTCGGCGAGCTCCCTTTGACCTTTTTGAAAACAAGAAGAAGAAGAAGAACATCAAACTCTATGTCCGCCGTGTGTTCATCATGGACAGCTGTGACGAGCTGATACCTGAGTACCTCAACTTCATCCGTGGTGTGGTTGACTCTGAGGACCTGCCCTTGAACATCTCCCAAGAGATGCTGCAGCAGAGCAAGATCCTGAAAGTCATCCGCAAGAACATCGTGAAGAAGTGCCTGGAGCTCTTCTCTGAGTTGGCTGAAGACAAAGAGAACTACAAGAAATTCTATGAGGCCTTCTCCAAGAATTTAAAGCTTGGGATCCATGAAGATTCTACTGACCGCCGGCGCCTCTCTGAGCTGCTCCGCTATCACACCTCTCAGTCTGGAGATGAGATGACCTCCCCGTCAGAATATGTGTCTCGCATGAAGGAGACACAGAAGTCCATCTACTATATCACTGGTGAGAGCAAAGAGCAGGTGGCCAATTCTGCATTTGTGGGACGTGTGCGGAAGCGGGGCTTTGAGGTGGTGTACATGACTGAGCCTATTGACGAGTACTGCGTGCAGCAGCTCAAGGACTTTGATGGAAAGAGCCTGGTCTCTGTGACTAAGGAGGGCCTGGAGCTGCCAGAGGATGAGGAAGAGAAGAAGAAGATGGAGGAGAGCAAGGCAAAGTTTGAGAATCTCTGCAAGCTCATGAAGGAGATCTTGGATAAGAAGGTTGAGAAGGTGACAATCTCCAATAGGCTTGTGTCTTCACCCTGCTGCATTGTGACAAGCACCTATGGCTGGACAGCCAATATGGAGAGGATCATGAAGGCCCAGGCACTTCGAGACAACGCTACAATGGGTTACATGATGGCCAAAAAGCACCTAGAGATCAACCCTGACCACCCCATTGTGGAGACCCTGAGGCAGAAGGCTGAGGCTGACAAGAATGACAAAGCTGTTAAGGACCTGGTGGTGTTGCTGTTTGAAACTGCTCTGCTCTCCTCTGGCTTCTCACTTGAGGATCCCCAGACCCACTCCAACCACATCTACCGCATGATCAAACTAGGCCTGGGTATTGATGGAGATGAGGTGACAGCAGAGGAGCCCAGTGCTGCTGTTCCTGATGAGATCCCCCCACTTGAGGGTGATGAAGATGCTTCCCGCATGGAAGAAGTAGATTAGAGATGCCCTGGGAAGACCATGTCCTCTGTATAGTCTCCCTGTACTCCCCTAGCAGCCTTGACTGGCCCTGACCTACCTGGCTCTCTGCTCATGCTAGAGGATCTCTTACCCTGTCTTGTGCCTTAAGGCAGGAAAATCCCCTCCCACAGAATAGCAGGGTTGGGTATTGTGTATTGTGTTTTTTTTTTGTTTTGTTTTGTTTTTATTTGTTCTGGAATTAAAAGTATGCAAAAAAAAAAAGAAAAGAAAATGCACCACAGGCCACTCTAATGAGAGCGTCTTCCCAGCTGAGGTTCTCTCTTTCCAAATGGTCCAGCTTGTGTCAAGTTCACAATAATCTAGCCAGTAGAGAGTGGGTGGATGGGGGTACGCACAGTCCACAGGAGGTGTGTGGAGGTCAGAGGACAACCTTCATGGGTCGGTACTCTCCTTCCACCATGGAAGTCCGAGAAACTGAATCTCAGTCAACAGGATTGACTGTAGATGCTTACTGTCCTTTACTTAAGTTTTGTGGGTTTTTTTTGTTTGTTTGTTTTTTGTTTTGAGATACGCACCAGAGAAAAACAATATTTGACAAAGGAGTTCTATACAGAACACATGAGCAAATTCCCAAAATCAATCACAAAAGATACAAAACCCAATTTTAAAATGGGCAAAAGGTTTGAATAGACATTTTGCCAAAGGCTAACAAACAGCCCGATGTGTATTGACATGGTGGAGAGCTTTTATTTTGTTCTTATGGCTCTGGGATAGAACCAACAGCCTTGCACATACCGGGCCAGCTCTCTGTCCCTGAGCTACATCACAGCCTCGCACATAAGGGGCCAGCCCTCCATCCCTGAGCTACATCTCGGCTCCAGCTCTCTTCGTCAGGGAGGAAAGCACTGAGATGCAGCTTCACACCCAGCAGACCTAACATCAGAAAGACCATTCTCTCATGAAAGGAGATCTCCCAAGACCAAAGCAGAGTGCTGGGTGTCAGGGCTGCACACGAATACGAGAGGACTCCCGGAGGTGACTGAAGCGTCTGAAAACTGGGTTGCCTCCATTGTCATAAAAACATAGAGACCTGCCTGCTGTGGTGGCGCACGCCTTTAATCCCAACACTCAGGTGGCAGAGGCAGACAGATTTCTGAGTTCAGGGCCACCTGGTCTACAAAGAGTTCCAGAACAGCCAGGGCTATACAGGCAAACGCTCTCTCGAAGAAAACCAAAAGCAAAAAACAAACAAACAAAACATACAAATCCTAAAGCAGTGAGTTTGTAATGTGTATTTTCATAAACCTGACTTGTAAATGACTCTCTTATTCTCACAAAAAATAACTTAGAATCTCTTGTATTATGTTAATTTAAAAATTACTACATTTAGCCGGGCGGTGGTGGCGCACGCCTTTAATCCCAGCACTCGGGAGGCAGAGGCAGGCGGATCTCTGTGAGTTCGAGGCCAGCCTGGTCTACAAGAGCTAGTTCCAGGACAGGAACCAAAAGCTACGGAGAAACCCTGTCTCGAAAAATCAAAAAAAAAAAAATTACTACATTTATGGTGCTGGAGAGATGGCTCCGAAGTTAAAGAGCACTAGCTATTCTTTCAGAGGTCCTGAGTTCAATTCCCAGCAACCATATGGTGGCTCATAACCACCCATAATGAGACCTGGTACTCTCTTCTGGCCTACAGGCATACATGCAGACAGAATACTGCATACATAATAAATAAATAAATAAATCTTTTTTTAAAAATGCTACATTTATTTGTATGTGTGTATGTGTGTATACACATGCATGTCATAGCACACATGTGAAGGCCAGAGGGTACCCAGCAGGAATCAGTTGTGCCCATCTATGTGAATCCAGGGAATTAAACTCTGGTTGTCAGACAAGTGCCTTACCTCACTAAACCATCTCATCGGCTCAAATTTTGTTTTCCACGTTTTGAGGGTTTACTCTTGAGCACACTCAAGGCAAAAAGCTATATCTTCCCAACAGATCACACTATTTTAAGTATGACTCTGTGGTGCGTGTGTGTGTGTACAAGTGCCCAATGAGGCCATTGCCCAGAGCTGGAGTTACAGGTGGTTATGAGCTGCCCACAATGGCAGCTGGGAAGTGACTGAGGTCCCCTGCAAGAGCAGCGTGTGTTCTGAAGCTTGGCGTCGTATCTCCAGCTTTTCCTCTACTTCATATCTTTTTCTTCCCTTTCCTACTCAGTAGCTGATTCTTCCCTCTCTCGTGTTACCTTAGTAGGTGTGCACCGTCTCCATCTTCACAACTACTGCTCACCAGAGTCTACAGTAGAGCAGGAGAGAGACGGCTCAGCGGGTAAAGGTGCTTGACGCCCACCTGAAGACCTGGGTTCAAACCTCAGGACCACATGATGAAAGGCAGTAACCGCTTCCCACAAGTTGTCTCCTGACCGCCACATGTGTGTTAAAGTATGTGTGTGCACAATCCATCAATCAATCAATCAATCAATCAAGAAGGCTGAAGAGAACCACAGAGAAACCCTGTCTCGAAAAACCAAAAAAAAAAAAAAAAAAAAAGACGGCTGAAGAGTTGACTCAACAGTTAAGAGCACTTGTTGCTGTCTCAGAGGACCTGGGTCAGTTCCCAGCACCCCCATGGTGTCTTACCACCATCCATAACTCCAGAACCAGGGGATCTGATGACCTCTGCCAACCTCCAAAGGCACCAAGCATAGGGTGCATATACAGATACATAACACACACAACACATTCACAAACCATACACACACACACACACACACACACACACACCACCCATAATTCCTCCCAGATCCACACTTACCTCCCTACCCACTCCATTTTGAATTTTCTTCTTCTATAAACCCATGGCGTAAACACAAATGCAATTTGTTTTCTCCAACTTCTTTCAGGACTGGGGATTTTCTCAGTTTATAGATGAGGAAACAGAGGCATGGGACATTGCCTAATTCACTAAAAGCCAACAAAGGATCAGCTCAGACTTCAGAAGCCAGTCAGCCTGACGCGGGTCTTGAGTATCACTGCCATTGTCAAATGAACAACTATTGAGCCAATTCTTCAGTCATTCTTCCCAGCCAGCCTTGCTCCTAGTCCTGGGGGTACACTGGGTGTGGCAACAACACTCCTCTCTGTGCCTCCACGGCTGTGGCAGTGGACACAGGGTTGAAGGGAAGGCTCCCTGGGGACGAAGCTACTGTTGGAACACATAGCAGTGTTCAGAGGGGCCCACTAGCTACCCAGCCTCAGTCTCAAGGTGGTTCCCCTCTGCTAAGTCCCCAGAGACAGAGCCCAGATCCCCGGGAAACAACAACATGGAAACCCAAAGCCCAGGGGTGGCTTGTTTGTGGGGGTCCGCAGAACAGTCGAAGACTTTCCCTCTTGCCTTCGAAGACGGATGCTGCAAACAAGACTGGGGGAAAGCTCTGGTCAGAAGACTCCTCCCTGCTTGCAGATGAAGGTCACAGTGTCTTTTCTCTGCTGTAACCTTACAGGGTGGAGACATGAGTGTCAGACCTTTGAGTGACTTTGTAAGCCTGAGAGAAGGGTACCATCCCACAGAGCTGTGGACACAACTCCTGCCATTCCCCCAAACTCTGCAAGCCAACTCTGTCCTATTATTCAGAGGTCATGGGTCCCTTAAAAGGCCTGGCACCTGTGGTGGGGGACCCTTTGGTCAGCAGAGCTGCTGAGGAAGACACAGACATCTCCCACTGTCGTTCAGAGAACAGCTGGGTACAGCTGCATCCAAGTACACTGCTCCAGCCCTGCCTGGAACACAGGGTCAGACACCATTCCCTTCGTGGGCCTCTCTCCAGCAAGCCAGGCCAAGGGACGGCGTGTCCTCAGGCTTGCCTGGCCCTATCCCAGCTTGACAAAGCAGTCCCCCAGCCTGTGGTGGGAGGACAGTTCTATCCCAACCAGAGGAACGTGCATGCTTTTCTCTGAGGCCTTCCCAAACTGGGGCTGACTGTGAGGGCAGGGTCAGGGTGCTGGCATCCTCCCAGAGTGGCTGGGGGATAGCTAGGGAGAGCTTGGAAGTAGTTAGAAGTCTCACTGTGGAAATTGAAGAAGTGTCCAAGCTGTCCCCAAATCCTGTTTTACATGTTCCACAATACCCAGCCTTCTTCTGTTTATGAGCCCAGGGCTCCCACCCATGCCACCCCCAAACACCCATCTACTCTCCACTCCTGATCCCTGCTCGGAAACTTCCCTGCAGCTCTCTGCTGGCCCACTCAAGTCTGGATGCCTCCTAGAGACAGAACCTTCATTGGTTCCTTTTGCTGTATCAAATACTATGACCAAAAGCAGAAAGGGGTTTATTTGGCTCACAGGTTACATAGTCCATCATCAAAGGAAGCCAAGGCCTGAACATGGAGGTAGGAACTGAAGCAGAGACCACAGAAGAATACTTGCTCCCCATGGCTCACTCAGCGACCCTACTTATACTGCCCAGGCACACTGGCCCACACTGGGCTGGGCCCTCCTGCTTCTATTAGAAATCAAGAAAACACCCCCACAGACATGCCCACGGGCCAATCTGATGGAGGCAATCCTTCAGTTGAGCTTCCTTATTCCTAGGTATGTCTAGGTTTGTTTCAAGTTCACAAGAATTAAGCAGGCAGCATCACGTGCTTCGTCATTGAGGTCTCACGGTCTATCCCCTTTCAACTCACAAGCAATACAGTCGGTAATGACTCAGGGAGCTCAGAAACTTGCTCAGTTGCCCATGTGTGGCAGAAAACCACAAGCACACCGATAAACAAAAGTCTACCACAGCAGCCTGCTGACCCTGGGGTCTGTCTCTTTGGTCCCTGCTGCTCCCAGTCCATTGCAGGAAAGGATCCATCTAACTTCTGAGATGGCCCATCCTGGTGCCTCGAATTGCCACCCTGATTCCACAGCTGACGCTTTGAAAAGGCAGGGAAGATGGGTGTTGTGCCCCAGGTTAATGGCAAGTGTGACCCTAGCCCTGACTGCCTAATGTCCTTTGTTCTGACCACCACAGGCTTCCTGGCACACTCCGGTGTCCTGTTCCAGCAGGGTCCCTAAAATACCCTGTGTCCCTGCAGTGTGATCTATGAGTGCTGGCTTCCCATCTGCACCTCCCAGACCACCTGGTCAGCCAGAGCAAGATGGGCAGACAGGAGTTCCCAGGAGGGCACCCGTCTTGCAGGGATACATGCCCTGAACTGTGGCCAGCCAGCCGCCACCGCACCCCAGGCATCCTTTCCAGAGGCCTGACCACTGCTGGCCAGCGACAGGAGGAGTCAAGGGTTTCAGCTCCCGCTGGGGGGAAGGCCAAGTCAGCTGCAGCTGGGCTTCCCAGAGGCCAGGAGCTGGTTCCAGGTCATCAAGTCTGCACCAGGCCAGCCAGCTTTGGGGATGGGATGGGATGGGGGAGGGAGAGCTTCTGAGGATGCCAGTCCTGAGCAGCCCTGTGAGCAAACAGAAGCTCAGGGCACTTCATCCAGATGAAGTGGAGAATGGGATCTTGGAGTTGGGGGCCCGAGAAATCCAAGAGAGGGCCTCCTGAGTTTCTAAAAGGTTACTTGGTACGGGGCTAGCCTTCATCCTAGAACCTACAAGTTCTGGAGAATCAGTTATTCAGACAAGTGTGTGAGGCTGTCTATCTGGGAGAGAAGGTGTCCTTTACAAAAGTCCCACATTCCAAGTATAGCCGGGATGGATTTTCAAGCCAGAGTACCGCTGGGCTGCAGGCCACTCCATGCAGCCATTCTGTGACCCAGCCCCTAGGGCCTGGAGGGTTTAATGTAGATATGTTGTCTAGACTTCTAAAGATACCAGGCTGGAAGTATGGAGACGGAGCCACAGTGCTACCTATAAGAGAAGAGAGAAGAAAGAGAGAGAAGAGACTGGCCTCTCCCTCCTGGGTGCTCAGCATTGCTGCTCAACCTGGGAGCATCGCATCTCAGTGGGCCCTGTGATCTGCCAGCGGTAGAGCTCCAGGCCCAACACAGAGGCGCCCCCTGCTGGCCACAGCTCCTTCTATAGGGCCCTGCGTTACACATGATCATAGGGGTACAGGCCCCAGCCCTGAACACCCATATGTACAACTCACCAACCCCTGCACGCTAGGACAGGCAAGGCTCTCCCTAACAGTACCAGGAGCCTATGATTTTTGTCTCACTTATATCTAGATGAAGGGGTCTCAAGAAAAGAGAGAAAGCCAAGGCGGCATCTCCACGGGGGAGTGTGTGTGGGGGGGGGAGCTCCAGGACATGCCGCATTAGTGTGGCCAGCCCACCTTTGATACTGGGATAGTATGTTCCCATGGGCGCCACCCACACAGCCCTCTGGAAGGCTGTGGCTGAAGGGAGAAGGCCAGGCAGCTGCATATGCAGACGGCTGGCCTGGTGAACACAAGGCTGGGCTGGTCTTCATTGTGGAGGCAGGAGTCCCAGCGTTCTAGTCCCCCTACACTGCTCACTGTGAGGTCTGCAACTGGACAGAGGGGACAGAAAGAGGCAGGGAGATCAGGTGGGAAGGGTCCAGCGTGGAGTGCACCCACGAGGCCAATGCAACGAATGCTCACAGTGTGTGTACTGCAACCTAGGATATCCAGGACCTGGACCAGCCTGGTGGAGCCAGCTAGTAATGCTATGTCCCAGGGCTACCACTACCCACTGTGTCAGGTCACAGACCAATTCCCAGCCTTCCAGAGCCTGACTTCCGGGGTTACGGACGCTGTGGAATAATACGAGCCCCTAGGGCAGCCCCCCTCCTACCGCTAGCCAGCTAGGATGTGCTGTCCTTTTAGACCGGGGAATTCACCCCCACCTCTACCCCGAGTAGTGTAGGTAAACAGTGGAATCCAGCAGTGTAGACACTTAGAAGGATATGTCTGTCTGTCTGTCTTTCAGCTTGCTGGTAAGGGGGAAGCTGTGGGGATAGAAGAAGGTCTAGGGCCCATTCTATCTGGGTTCTGGAGTTTTCCAGCCCCCACCTAGTTTACCCTCCGTAGGGTCAATCCTACCCATGGCTCCTAGAGCAGAGCCTGGCCTCCCTGCTAAAAGGCTTTCAGGAGTGTGGTTAAACCCTGGGCACCCCAGGTCCCTCTGTGTAGGTGGGAGGCAACGCTCCCTGCTGGCACAGGACAGAGAAGAGGAAAAGTATGGGGGCAGATTAGGCAGGCATGTCACATCACAGTTATAAACAGACCTCACTTGCCCTGACTATCTCCATCTCATTAGCTACACAAGGTCCCTTCCGGGGGAGCTAGCGCACCCACCTCTGCTCCCCTGAAGTGTCCTCGGGCCTCCCGGCAGAACGTTTTTTGGCATAATCTAAACTGTCGGCAAAACAAGATGAAAATTTAGTAATTGCTTTTGGCTAGGAGTCCACAGGCCAGCTCCAGCCAAAAATAACTCAAAGGAAATATCTCAGGCCACCTGTGGCCCCGAGCCTCCATCTGGCCCCAGTCTGAACAAGGAACCAGAGGGGTCTTGGCCTGACCCTGACATTGGCTGGTCAGGACAGCAGGAGACAGGTTGAATACTCAGGGAAGAAAGAGGAGCTGGGCTGTGGGGTTGTCGCTCAGCCCACTTCCCGCCAGGAAGTATCCAGCCATCCAAAAAATGTAATGTCATTCTTGAGCAAGGAAAACAGCTGCAGCTGGGTGGTGGTGATACACGCCTTTAATGCCAGCACTCGGGAGGCAGAGGCAGGTGGATCTCTGTGAGTTCAAGACCTGCCTGGTTTACAGAATGAGTTCCAGAACAGACAGGGCTACACAGAGAAACCCTGTCTCAGAAAGAAAGAAAGAAAGAAAGAAAGAAAGAAAGAAAGAAAGAAAGAAAGGAGGGAGAGAGGGAGGGAGGGAGGGAGGGAGGGAGGGAGGGAGGGAGGGCAGTTCTTCCACTACTTAGTGGTCACAAAGAGCTGACAGCACTCAGGAGAGGGCATCAGCTGAGGCTACAAGGAGGTGGGCCCCAGGTGGGCACGACAGGTATTCATTAACTTTTCACCCTTTTGAACTCTGCAGACTTGGCCAGTCCCATCTTATAAAGCAGGAAACTGAGGCTGTAGAGGGAAGATTTCACTGTGAGGGTCCAATCCTGGGTCACCTGACAGGGAGCTGCCCCTGGGGTCCCAGGTACAGTGATGGATGGGGCAGTGGAGGGGACAGAGGGGCCTCCCCTGATCCCTCTTCCTGACCCTATACAGGGTGTGCACAGGACCTATGAGTGGGTTGGAGTTTCACAAAGGTGCCAGGAGTGTCCAGTGTGGAGGGGACATACAAGAAAACAGAGCAATCTCCCAGGACAGGGCTCCCAAGCCAGTCTCTGCCTTTCGAGGAAGACCGTAGTCCTTCGCCCCATCACCTGCCTCTGTACAGTCGCCCATTGTGTGCTGATCCCTTATCCTTCCCCGGCTCCACCTCCCTACAGCCTGTGTTCCTCCGGCACTATGAGTGAACCTTGAAGGGGATAGTGAGGTGACAAAATAGATGGGGACTCTAGATGGTGCTTGGTATCACATGGGTCAAAGACTGGGCACTGCTCACCACCTCTCCAGGGATTCAGCTCCCTGCCCTGGACTGCCCTCCTCCTTATCCTCCGTCTTTCTCCTCTCAGAGGACTGCTGGCCCCCCTGGAGAGACAACCAGGCAGTAGCATAGTCAGACTGTCTCGACCCACTTCTGCCTGCTTCTGAAGACAGCAACACCCCCCTCCAGTCTCCCCCGGGGTGCACAAGTGGTGGAGGAGGGTTACCAGCTGTGGAACACACCACATGCACCTTACAGTGCCCACACCCTTTATCCCAAGTGAGAAGGAAGTCAACAGTCCTAGCCTATCAGATAGAAAGACTCCAGGATGTTTCCAGTAAGAGCCTAAAGCCAACCCTGCCCAAGAACCCAGCCTGCACTTCATAACTGGAAAGAGACACAGTACTGAGTGCTACCTCCAGCTACTCTCCTGAACAACAGAAGCCACCTCTGCCCCCAAGGAGGCATTGGCCTTGCCCCGCAGTGAGCCCCTTGAGCCCTCCCTGTAAGTGTTCACCTGGGTTTGACCCGGCTGGGAGACAGTCTATCAGTTTCCCTCCATACCCAGCTCCTGAAGAGAGTTACACATGCCCCTCACCCCACCCCTGCTGCTGCCGCCACATGGACACATGCACACAGAAATACACATACACACACACACACACACACACACACACACACACACACACTCTCACACACACACACACACTCACACACACACACTCACACACACACACACTCCTACACACACACACACTCAGTCTCTCTGCAAGCCTCTGGAGGAGGATTCCAATCAGCCCCACTCCCGGATTCTTTGACACACCTGGTAAAGTTCCCAAGCCCATCCTGTCACCCTCTACAGCCCACCAAAAGTGCATATTTTCCTAACCTCAGGCATCTGGCTGCCTGGTGCTCCCTGGAGGAGCGGGAGGCAGGAGAAAGGCAGGGAAAACCCCAAGGCAGAACCATAATGTTTACAGCATGGGCCACAGCACTATACAAAACAATATTTCCCTTGCAGATTCTATGTCTTTCCGGCCTGCGCTCTCCCCAGGTACGTGTGGCGATGGCCTGAGCATGTGAGAGTTCAGGAACAGGGCCAGATGGTGCGAGCTGGCCGCTGGAAACATGGAAACCACAGGACATTTTCATGAGTCCTATTCAACAGTGCAGGCACGTGCCCTGGCCTGCATGGTAACTTGCTGGCCCTAGGCCTATGGGTGGAGCCTGGAATTCAGGCAGACAGGTCTGGCTAAACTTTTGCCCACTGCCCAGCTCTCCTGAGCCTGGATGATGCTGATACAAACACCTGAAGTTTGCAACATTAATCTCAGCTGTCAAGAAAAAGGAGGCTTGTCTTCTAACTCTGCCTCTAGTGGGTGGTGTCAAGAGGGACGTGGGAATTGGGATCACACCTGACAGAAAGTGACAGCCTGCGCTAAGGTCCAAAGGGATCAGAGTTACCGTCTAACCAGCTGCACCCAAGGGAACAAGAGTGAAAGCCCAGAGAAGAGGAGCGACCAAGTGTCTTGCCGTGGCGTCTCTACTCCAGCGGGAGTAGGGGAGGGAAAGAAGATGGCCAGCGGTACTGGAGCCATGCTTGAGACTCTGTCACTTCTCACACTCAGAGGCTCACGGTGGGGTCAGTCCCACAGTGTCCCCTTGGGAGTCCCGCTTCCCTCTTTCCCCGGACTCCTCTCCTCAGCAGGCTACCCCTTGCCCTGGCTAGTGAAAAATGTCACCCAGCTCCCCTTTGCCCTTGAAGCCATTGCTTCAGGCGCTACACCTCCACCCGTCCAAATCTCTCAGGCCTCCTAAAGCCCCTGCCCAGGCAGACAGGGCTCAAGTGTTGGACTGAGGTCTTGCTGGGTCAGAGGAGTTTGTTCCCATGTGTTTCAATGCCCCCCAGGAAGGAACAGCACCTATGCTGGGACCCAGACATTGGCAAAGAATAGTTCAGACATCAGCATTCAAGGCCTCTCTGCCACTCACTTCCTCCCCTCCTGCTTCTGGGAATCCCCCAAGACCCTGAGTTCCTGGAAGGAAAATCAGCATTTTGAAAGCAAGAACACAGTCTCTGGCCTTCCCACAGTCTAAGACAGGCTTCCTGGAAATACCCCTTCATACCCCAGAGCCTCCTGCCAGCCTCTGGCCACTGGTCAAGCCATAGTAGCCCTGGAGCACCCAACCCATTCTCTGCAAGCTTCAGTAAACCCTTCCTCCAGGCTTGGCATAGCTGAGATCCTGTGGGGTGCGGGATGCCTGCAGGGTTCTTGAGGTAGGTTTGCTCCACATCTTGCACTAGCAGACCCAACCTCGTCCCTCTTGACACCACCCACCAGACACACGCCTGTCAATCAGTCCTGAGAGGAAGGTCCCTGGGAACCCAGGCTGCCTAAGGCAAGAAAGCACAGTGTCCTGAAAGGGAAGCTACTAACTATTCCCTCCACACACTCCTTTAAGATAGGAGAACTGGTCCCTCTCTAGTGGCTTTTAAAGCCATCAAGAGACAAAGAGATGAGGAACACACATCAGTAGCTAACATCAAAGTAGTACTCGCTGGGTAATTGGACCCATGTTCATACAAAACCTCAAAATTTCACACCACAAAACAAAACTGTTTGTCCATCCATCCCAGGAATACGCCAAAAGGGAAACTCTATGTAGGTGCAATTCTACTTTCTACCACCAGGTGGCAACTGAGACCAGTACATCTTTTGGAAGCCTCCCTCTGCCTATGAATCTTTTGGGTGAATGCTGTAGAATCAGAGGCTGGCGACCTGGGGGATTATATATACTGAGGTGACCACAGAAGGTCTTCCCACTGGACATGCTCCTCAAAATATCCAGAAGCAGGCACCGCCATCCTACCTTGAAGCCTGGGGAAGCTGAGGCCCCAGAATGGAGGAGTTGGTCACACAATTATCCCCACTCATCGACACAAGTGACTAAAGTCATACAGCTTTATCTGAAGTCCACAGCATGGCTTTACAAAGATGGGAAACATGACTAGAACCAGGCATCAAGGGAACTGGACCAGGTGAGCATGAGCTGCCCAAACATAGGAGTCCAGGCTGGAGCCCCCACGGGAGTCACCGGCAACAATTTCCCACAGCATTGAGTGTCCTTGACCCAGAGTGGGGCTAGAAGCCCAACTGTCCTGCTGCTCTCCACTCAGGAACCCTCTTAGTAGGAGGTGTGGCAGCGTGGCCAAGCCAGCCAGAATGACATCAGGAGGAACAGAAGGATGAGAGCTGTACCCAGGGTGACAGAGGGCACCAAGTCTGAATCCTCTGTACCATCAATGTCGTCATCAGGAGCATCTCCAGGGGCGTCTGGAGCCCCGGACAGCTGGGCATCGGAGACCTTCTCCCCTGGGAGTCCCGGGCGGCCCATCTGTGTGTGGGAAGGAGAAAGGGTGAGGGGCAGGACCTCATCTAAGTAAACCCCTGCTGTCCACTTACCACTTTCTTTCTGTCCAACTCTCCAGCTAGAGTCATAGACCAGAGTGGCCACAAGATACCCCCACCACGGCCCCGGACAGTGATGCTGTCCCTGCTCTCTCCTTTGTAAAGGGACTGTTGACGGCCCCTGGGAGAGCAGGTGTCAGGTGAGCCTCCCTCCCCACCACCACGCGTCTTATCTTCTTACCTCCCCTTGAGGTGCTGGAGACCTTAGCCCCAGAGTCACAGTCCGGGAATGCCACCCTGCCAGTTCCTCAGGCACTTAGAGGTTGTCAGTCTGGTCTGGAAGGACCTTGGTAAAGCCTGGTAAGGAGCTACACTCCACCCTACCTCCATATACGGGCGAGGATTCCAGGACGCATCCGCCATAAAGATAAGAAACAAGAGGCTCCAAGACTCTACAAAGGTATTCGTGGCCACCTGAGACTTAGATCATGGCAACAGCATCCAGGCAACTGGAAGAACCCCTGTTCTGGGTAGGATAGGACCTCTCACGGAAAGATTATTGGGATTTAGTGCCCTGGGGTGGCTAGTGCAGGAGGCAGGGAGAGGGGGTGTTTCCATTCTGGGATCTAGCTCAAGCTGGATTCCCAGGTCCCTCTCTCCACCTACATGGACTCTGTGTGGCATCTGTCTCCCAGCACTGTGAGCCCCCAGAACAGTTACCTTCCAGCCACAGGGGTCTCATATCCTCAAGCCCCTCTCCCACCTCTTCTGAATGGATCCAGTTGAGGCCTTTGTCCAGCAGAACCCACCTCAGGGGAGCATCCCCAAGGAGGAGCTAGATGGAGCTGAGCTATGGGAAACTGAGAGACCCAGCTGCATGCTCCACCCTTGTGGGTGTGTCCACAGAGAGGAAGAGCCAGTGTCTCAAAGCAGAGCTGGGACCCCTCCCAGGCTAGCCTTCATCCCCTGCCTGTAATCCAGACTCTCCCATTGGGGAGTGCAGGCTCAGGAAGGGAAGGAGATTATGGGTTCAAACGAGCAAGGGGCTTCCAGATGCTCGGGTGCTCAAGGCTGTGCAAGGCACAGGGTAAGCAGAGGGAAGGAGACCTTCACACCTAACCAGAGGCACCTGACTGAGTCAGACCCAGGCAAGAGAATGCAGGAAGCCTCCCAGCAAAAGGGTTAGGACAGCCTCAAAGATCCTTGCAGGGGTCAATAACCTTCAAGATAGATGGTCATCAAATGGTTAACTTAAAACAGGAAGTTTTGGATCCATGAGCCTGCCTAGGTCCTCACAGCTTGGGTGGGTGAAAGACAGCTGTAGGCCCACTTGGGCCCTCATGACCTGGACTTACCTAGGCCCTAGCTGCAGCCAAGGGTCATATCTGGGGTTCTTGTACCATTGAAGGCTGTGTGGATGTCTGGGGACTGAGCTGCCAGTTGGGGCCATGTTGGTATCTGAAGGTCTCACTGCAGCCGGGGCCATACAGATCTGAGTGACCTGTCCTCCACCTGGGGCCATGGTGACATCCAGGCTCGAACTGCAGCCAAGGGCCATGTCTGGGTTTGTGGTCCTGCTGCAGCTAGGGTCTGTGTGATCTCCGTGGCCCAGGTTACCACAGGGGTTACAGGAACCCTGCATGTTGAAATCTGAGGGTTGTGCTGAGCCAGCATTACCCTTTGCTGGCCCTGGAAGAGTTAGTCCTGCCTCTTCTTGGTCACTGCAGCAGAAGAGTTGGCTCTGCCCCGTCATGGGAGATTGATCCCATACTCAGGAAGAAATGGTCCCACCCCTCACCACAGGTGTGGGAGAGCTGGCCTCTATGGCATGGGTACAGATGAGCTGGCTCCACCCCTCGCCTGAGGGGAGCAGCCCCAGCAGCCCAGACTAATCAAATCAGCTACAACCCAAACCCACATCTAGGATTTTGAGTTGGTCCACCTCAGCATCTACCCCATCTATGTCCTGCCAGAGTGTAGGAAGAGACTGGTCCTGCAGAACCATAGCTGCAGAATCTCTAAGATTCGGGGCAACAGCAGAAGTTTTGGTGAGGGTCCAGTACTGATGGCATACTTGAATCAGACCAACAACTCAATGCAATGAACATTTGCAAGTAAAGTTGACTGGACAAAGGGGTTATTTCATGACACCCTGCAGCTTTCAATACCGCTAAGATGAATGAAGAGGTGTTGGAGAGGCAGGAAAGACGGAGGAGCAAAGTGGGTATTTTGCTTGTTTGTTTTGCTTTGCTTTTAATTGATATTTTTTAAATGTTCTTTTGGGGGAATGCTATAGGTGTGAGGGAAATGAGCGGGATTGGGGTTCATGATATGAAATTCCCAAAGAATCAATATGTGTGTGTGTGTGTACATATATATATATATTTTAAAAAATGAACTGTGAACTGTCTAATAAATGCTCACAACAAAAGACCATTAGCAAATCAGGCATCATTACTCAGCAGAGGCAGGCAGAGCCTGGGGCCCCTCACTGGCTTACCAGCTTCCTGTTAGCCCTAAACCAGAAACACCTGTCCACCTAAAGGCACCACCACTACACCACAAGCAAAACGGACAAACTTAAAACCACAGCACAGAAGTGGGTGCTTTCACCTTCCCCCACTCCACCCACAAGGAGCCTGAGCCAATGGGCACTGGACAGTGGCAAGCCTGTGAAGCATGCCTAATCCGAATCACAGCACACAGTCTTGGGGAGGGCTGGTGGGGAGAGGGTACAGTCATGCAAAAGAATCTTCTAAGACAGTAGTAATGCATGTCTTGGCTAGAAGTTTCCCCAAGTTGTCAAATTTATGAGTTAGAACCGAATGTGAGCCCTTTTTGTGGCCTTAATAAAGTTGGGGGTTTGGAGGGTTAGTTTGGTTTGCGGCAGGGTCTTATTATATAGCCCTGGCTAGCCTAGAACTCTCTATGTAGATCAGGCTGGCCTCAAACTCAAGAGATCTGCCTGTTTCTGTCTCCCAAGTACTGGGATTAAAGGCTTGAGTCACTACACCTGACCCAATCTTATATTTTAGGTGGTTTAGAATGTTACAGAATATTATTTCTCTACCCAGGGCCAGAGACAGAGCAGAACCCATTCCTTCCTTTTTCTTTCTTTCTTTCCTTCTTTCTTTCTTTCTTTCTTTCTCCCTTCCTTTCTTTCTCTATTCTTTCTTTTTTCTAGATCCCATTCTTTTGCCAAAAAAAAAGTCAAACCATGTAACCAAGTAGACTGAAAGGAAAGAAAAGGAGAGAGAGAGGGAGGGAGGAAGGGAGGGAGGGAGGGAAGGAGGGAGGGAGGGAGGGAAGGAAGACGGCTAAGGACAGTAAGATGGCTCAGTGGGTTAGGACACATGATGTCTTGAGTTCAATCCCCAGGACCCACAGAGGAAAGAAGAGAATCGACTTCCACAGCTGTCCTCTGCCTGTACTCACAGTCACCAATCACACTTGCAGACACACGCGCGCGCGCACACACACACACACACACACACACACACACACTAGTGAATAAATCTATAGACCAGCCATGTTGACAAGAAGGAAATAGTTCTCCACAGTGAGAAACAACCCTGCTTCCATAGCCTCCCCTTTCATACAGCATTTTTGCGCTTGAGCAGCATAAGCTACTTCTCCATCCTCAAAACTCAGTGTGCAGCCAGGGAAGAGGAGGAAGAGTCCAAGCCTGGATGACCAAGCCTACTAACGTCAGGCTTTTAATAGCTGCCTAATGTCCCACTCAAAAGGCAGACACTAGAATCACCTAGTAAGTTGATCTGGATACTTCAGGATGAAACAAGGTAGAAGGGTTTAGGTCTTCAATCCTGCTGAACTTCAGGCCTTGGGGGAAGATCAGGGAACCCAAATAGCTGGACTTCGGTTCTCAAAGGACCACCTGATCAGCTTTAGACAGGAGATAAAGTGGCAGTTAATGGCTCCGGAGGCAAATAGGATTGGGAAAATATTACAATAAATAGAGGTTGTTTCAAACTTTCCAGAGAACTGGGGTCTTCAAGAACAATGAGGGTACCCAATTCCCTCAGATTTATCTATAGGCTGAGGGACCTAGGAAACAAAGCTGTCACCGCTTTGATGAGGTCTCGGGAGAGACAGCCCAGGGGTGATTTTAATGGCCAGCATTGGGATATTGCAAAGTGAGTACCAGTTAAAAGCTCTGATCTGGAGATAATGTATACTCAAGGGTCTGGGCCAGAGAAACACATTCAAGCCCCTTAATCTGCTTACTGCTGGAGTGACTGTGATTAGCTACCTACCCTGTTAGTAGCCCATAATTAGGATTTGTTGGGGAGCCCTGTTCGCAAAAAGGTGTCAGAGTGTCTGCCACTGAGTGCCACTGATGGCCATCTCCAAGAGTCAAAGGCCAGTTGTAAACAGAAGTAGAGCTTTTCTTTTCTCCTACCAGTCCCCAATAATCACACGAAAGCTTATATTAAATATAGAATGTTTGACCTATAGCTCCGGCTTATTACTAATTAGCTCTTACAACTTAAATCTACCCATTTCTATTAATCTACATTTTGTCACACGTGGGAAACTTATTGCTCCCTGGATCAGTTTCTGTGGGGGACTTACTGCTCCCTAGATTAGTTTCATCTACCCTGTTGTGCTTGGCTTCTCCTGCTGTCAAATACGAACTCTGCAAGGAGTTATTGCTCCATTGTTCCTGTGTTCCGAACATTCTGGCTTTTCTGCATGTTGTAGTTACGGACTTTCCACCTGACCATTAGACCATGGTTAGGTTGCCTATTAAGTTGTTTAGCTACCCATATACACAAGGAGAACTTCCTCGTTTCCCTTACCCTAGATTTACCTGGATTATTCCCTTGAATAAACGAGACTTGATCAGGATCCTGTCTTGTCTCCATCTCTCACACGTGTCTCTCTATTTATTTATTTATTTATTTATTTATTTATTTATTTATTTATTTATTAAAGACTTCTGTCTCTTCCCCGCCACCGCCTCCCATTTCCCTCCCCCTTGCCCAATCAAGTCCCCCTCCCTCGTCAGCCCAAAGAGCAATCAGGGTTCCCTGCCCTGTGGGAAGTCCAAGGACCACCCACCTCCATCCAGGTCTAGTAAGGTGAGCATCCAAACTGCCTAGGCTCCCACAAAGCAGTATGTGCAGTAGGATCAAAAACCCATTGCCGTTGTTCTTCAGTTCTCAGTAGTCCTTATTGTCTGCTATGTTCAGCGAGTCCGGTTTTATCCCAGGCTTTTTCAGACCCAGGCCAGCTGGCCTGGGTGAGTTCCCGATAGAACATCCCCATTGTCTCAGTGTGTGGGTGCACCCCTTGCGGTCCTGAGTTCCTTGCTCGTTCTCTCTCCTTCTGCTCCTGATTTGGACCTTGAGATTTCAGTCCAGTGCTCCAATGTGGGTCGCTGTCTCTGTCTCCTTTCATCGCCTGATGAAGGTTAATATTCAGGAGGATGCCTATATGTTTTTCTTTGGGTTCACCTTCTTATTTAGCTTCTCTAGGATCACTAATTATAGGCTCAATGTCCTTTATTTATGGCTAGAAACCAAATATGAGTGAGTACATCCCATGTTCCTCTTTTTGGGTCTGACTTACCTCACTCAGGATAGTGTTTTCTATTTCCATCCATTCAAACAGGTAATGGAAACGGTTCAAGAATTGAAAACTGAAATGGAAGCAAGGAAGAAAACACAAACTGAGGACCAGCTGGATATGGAAAATCTAGGTTATCCAGCAGAGTCTACAGAAACAAGCATAATCAATAGAATACAAGAGATAGAAGAAAGAATCTCAGATTCTGAGGACACCATAGAGAAAATAAACGCACTGATCAAAGAAAACAGCAAAGCCAACAAATTCTCATCACAAAACATTCAGGAAATATGGGACACAATAAAAAGACCAAACCTCTCGTGTCTCTTGTCCCATCCCATTCTCACTCCCCTTCTAGGGTCTCCGTTGACTTACCCATGGGCCGGGAACGGTCACATGGCTTCATGACTTTCCCTGTTCTCTAGCACATCTTGCTTCCCCTGAGGCTGACTCACCTCTCCCTGACTCCGCCCTTCTCCTCTGTATTTTCAGTTTGGCCTTCCCACCTGGCCTTATTCTGCCTCACTATAAGCCAAAGCAGGTTCTTTATTAAACGATGAGAGGAGTACATATTCCCAGTGTACAGTGGGATTATCCCGCAGCAGCCAGCGTCCTAAATAGAGGTAAGAGTGATGGTAACGTACGCCTTTAATCCCAGCGCTTGGGAGGCAGAGGCAGGCGATCTCTGTGAGTGCAAGACCAGCCTGGTGTACAAGAGTGAGTTCCAGGACATCCGCATGACACAGAGAAACCCTGTCTGGGAAAACAAAACAAAGAACTGACTAGAGGGGTGCTATCAAGGAGAGGGCTTTAAAGTTTACCCAAAGGTTAGAAGCTACTCAGTGGTTAAGAGCACGGGGTGCTCTTCCAGCGGACCCCGGTTTGATTGCCAGCACCAACATGGTGGCTTACAACCATTTGTAACTCCGGTCTTGGAGAATTTGAGGTCCTTTTCTGGTCCCCTTGGGCACCAGGCATGGATATGGTACACAGACATGCATGCAGGAAAAGACCCCTGCCCCCAACACATATACACAAGTACACATAATAGATTTAAATAGAAAAATTTCCCAAAACAAGTATGAGGGCTGGCCTGCAATCCCAGAGCACTTAGGAGGGGGAGTGTCCTAGTCAGGGTGACCATAGTTGTGAGGAAGCCCTGTTACCAAAAGGAACCTGGGGAGCAAAGGGTTTATTTGGCTTATACTTTCAAGTCACTGTTCATCACTGAAGGAAGTCAGGACAGGAACTCAAACAGGTCAGGAACCTGGAGACAGGAGCTGATGCAGAGGCCATGGAGGGGTGCTGCTTCCTGGCTCGCTCAACCCGACTCTGTATAGAACCCAGAAGCATCAGCCCAGGGATGGTACCACCTGCTGCCAACCACTAATTAAGAAAATTCCCTACAAGCTTGTCTATAGCCCAATCTTCTGGAGGCATTTTCTCAGTTGAGGTCCCCCCCCTTCTCTGATGACTCTCCCATGTGACAAACTGACATAAACCTAGCCAGCACAGGTAGGCAGGAGTGATGGTTGGCCGTGCTTGACCTTGGCAATGTAGCATTGACTTTGAGCCCAGCCTGAGCTACAGCAGACTGTCAAAAAGAGAACAGCTTCATGAGAGGCCAACTGGTGGCCAGGGCAGAGGTGATGCTTGAGTTCTGTCTAAGAAGCCTTTGATTCGGGGGGGGGGGGTACACAAGGTGCCTTAGGAAGGTACCCTACATCAGGCAATGCCCCTTTCGATGACCCGTTTGTCTCCTCATTTCCTCAGGAGGAGCCAGTGGCCATCTCAAGCTGCCTGCTCTCACTCCATCTTTTTCCTCTTGTCTCCTCTGTTCCTTCTCTAGACCTGGATACTAGAAACAGAATTTGTTTATTTGCTTTATGTGTTTGGGCACCCTAGCTTCACCTTTACATTATTTAAATATATTATATTAAATATTATATTGTTAATTATATATAAAATTCACACCATACACAAACACAAACACACACACACACACACACACACACACACACACCATGGATCAGCTAGCCTGGAATACATATTGAAGGGAAAAAAAGGAAACTTATTGACCTTGTTCCATGGCAGTAGGAACAGCCAGAAAATATCATGGGGTACAGCCACACCTCTTTTGAGAAAGTACTTGAGTCGGGTTACTATGGGCATAGCAGGAACCAGAAGGACACTGGGTACAGAGGAAGTAACTGGAGGTGAGTCCTCCTGAAAATGGGAAAATAAGGGAGATCCCAGAGCCAGCGGAGACGGCAAAGGTGGAGGGAAGTGGTAAGCAGAAAGCAGCCTCAAGGAAAAGAAAGGAGTCCACACCCTGCCACGATGGAGAAGGAGTTCTGATTACAGCTAGTGGGAACAAAACATCACCAGCACTTGCATTGGCTTTGCCTTGGCTCCCAATCCTTGGTTCCACAAACTACCAATGGGGCCAGGAGCCCCCTGAAGAACAGGCAAAGAAGGGGGAAGTGTGTCCTGTTTGTGACTTCACTCTTGTTTTGGGAATACATGAAGGAACTGAGAAAAAAGTGGGCAGAGATGACCTTCTTCATGTAGGTGAGACAGTCAAGTTCTCATAAATAAAGCGCCAAAAAACACTTAACCACTGCAGGACAGTGGTGGTGCACGCCTTTAATCCTAGCACTTGGGGAAACAGAGTGAGGTGGATCTCTGAGTTTGAGGCCAGCTTGCTCTATAGAGTGAGTTCCAGGATAGTCAGTGCTACACGAAGAAACCCTGTCTCAAAACAAAAACAAAACAAAACAAAAAACAAACAAACAAACAAAAAACCCAAGCAGAAAAAAAAAAACACTTAACCATGGCTTAAAGTCTCAGCTGTCTTGCATGGGAAATGTGCTCAAAATGCAACAGGGGCCAGTGAGATAACTCAGTGGGTAGAGGCACTTGCTAGAAAGCGTGAGGGTCTGAGTTTACGCCAAATTGGGGCAGGCTCCAGCCACTCTGTTTGCTCCCCTCCCTTCCCTAAATTTGACCCAAGGTCATTCTAAGTCATGAGAATGGTGGATGGGGGAAGAAGAAGGCATCCCTAGGAACCAGGAAGAGGGGAGAAGTTAACTACTTTACCCACCCACATCACACTACACAGCCACTGACCACAAAGAAGCATGGGAAAGAAAAATGATAAGAGAACTTGCCTTGCCCCAGTAGAATATAGCAGCCTGCTTTGTCCTGGACTGTGAGATGGCTCAGCGGAGAAAGACAATTTCTCCTAAACCAGACAACCTGAACCTGAGTTCAACCCTGGGAACCAACATGGTGGAAGGAGAGAACCAACGACCCCCAAGTTCTTTGACCTCTTCAATTTCTATGGCACATGTGCACACGCACACACACACACACACACACACACACACACAGAGAGAGAGAGAGAGAGAGAGAGAGAGAGAGAGAGAGAAAATCTAGTTAAAAAAAAAATTTAAAGAAGGTTCTTAAAAAATTCCCTGGCAGACCACTAAATATTTTCAATCTCAAAAAGAGACAACTAAACTAGGTTGATGGCACACACCTTTAATCTCAGCATTCAGGAGGCAGAGGCAGGAGTATTTCTGTGTGTTCAACCCCAGACTAGTCTATATAATGAATTCTAGGCCAGCCATAGCTAGAAAGATCTTGTCTCAAATATTTTAAGGAGCAACTATGATACTTCCTTTAAAAACTGCATTGCCAGGATACAGGAAGTGGGATCCAAAACTGATGATGTGAGAGATATCCTCAAAGATCACCAAGCTTGCTAATCCCAGGTACTTAGTGATCTGAGGCAGGGGTTTTGAAGTGTCTTGGTGAAAGATGTCTCCAAGAAAGATAGGAGCTGGAAAGTAGCTTGGTTGGTGTAGTGCTTGCCTGAGTCCAATCCCTTTCACAGAATGATGCCGGGCCTGCAGTACCAATTGAAGGTGGAGGCAGGAGGATAAAATTGAAGTGGTTAGCTAACTAGCAAGTTTAATGCCAGCCTGAAATGCAGAAGACCCTGTCTCAAAACAGGGGGAGAAAGGGTGGAGGGGAGCTGAAGAGATGGCCCAGTGGTTAAATGACTAGGCTGCCTTTCCATGGGATCTAAGTTTGGTTCCCATCACCGTTAGGTGACTCGTGCCTGCCTATAGTTCCTGCTCCTAGAAGCCTAACACTTCTAGCCTCAGGAGCACATTCTCACAAACAGATAATCATGCAATAAAGATAAATCTACGTACCTTAAATTTTTTATGTGTGTGAGTGTTTTTCCTCCATGTATGCCTGTATCACCCATGAGCTGAAGTCAGAAGAGGGTATTGATGACCCTGCAAATGGAGGTACAGAAGGGGGCTGTGCACCAGCATGTAGTGTTGAGGGTCAAACTTGAATCCTCTGCAAGAACAGTCAGTGCAGGGGCTGGAGAGATGGCTCAGTGATTAAGAGCACTGGCTGTTCTTCCAGAGGGTCGGGGTTCAATTCCCAGCACCCACAACTGTCTGTACATTCAGTTCCAAGGGATGTGACACCTTCACCCCAATGCACATAAAATAAAGGTAAACAAATTTTTTTTCTTTTTTTTTTATTTGAACTTCTATTCCTTTTTACTTTATTTCCTTCTTTTTTTAATTTATTTATTTATTAAGGATTTCTGCCTCCTCCCCGCCACCGCCTCCCATTTCCCTCCCCCTCCCCCGATCAAGTCCCCCTCCCTCATCTGCTCAAAGAGCAATCAGGGTTCCCTGACCTGTGGGAAGTCCAAGGACCACCCACCTCCATCCAGGTCTAGTAAGGTGAGCATCCAAACTGCCTAGGCTCCCACAAAGCCAGTACGTGCAGTAGGATCAAAAACCCATTGCCATTGTTCTTGAGTTCTCAGTATTCCTCATTGTCTGCTATGTTCAGCAAGTCCGGTTTTATCCCATGCTTTTTCAGACCCAGGCCAGCAGGCCTTGGTGAGTTCCCGATAGAACATCCCCATTGTCTCAGTGTGTGGGTGCATCCCTCGCGGTCCTGAGTTCCTTGCTCGTGCTCCCTCTCCTTCTGCTCCTGATTTGGACCTTGAGATTTCTAACAAAATTTTTAAAAAGAGCAGCCAGGGCTCTCAACCGCTGAGCCATCTCTCCAACCCCTAAAATAAAATCCAAACAAACAAATATGTGTTTTCTGAGACTGGTATGAAGTGGAATGCCACTGAGAAGTCACGCTCCCCTCTTAGGTAACAGACACGAAAGGAAGATACAGGAAGGAAAGAAGAGGTCTAGCCGCGGTGGGCTGTGGGAGATGGGTGGTTTCCTGGCTTCTTGTCCTCTGTCCTACTGTTTCCACTGTAGTAAAGGGGAACTAACATATCTACCATGCCCTTTACTGTTTTAATAGCCTGATCATAAAGGGCCAGCTTATGAATGTGGAGGGGAAGTGAGTCCACGCCCATGCCTGAAAAGACCCAAGGGAGAAGTGGGCATCATGAAGGAGGCTTTTTTCCACACCCTAGAATAGGCATCCAGAGAAGTTTCTGTTTCGATTTTTCTTCATTTCATTATTTTTATGCCATTACTGGAATGATTTTGAACAATACCAGGCTATTTCGACAGTTAGGAAATCCCAGAGGCTAGGACTGTAGCTCAGATTGCTGGCTTAGCAGAGAGGCCCCGGGTTCTGCCCCAGCTATGGGGTGAGACACCCCATGGCACCTGCTGGAGTTTCCCCAAATTGTCTCTGCTCAGGCATCCTCCCCGCACTGCACCCACCCAAATCTGTTCAAATTTAATTAGGGTCAAGACGGAAGCAGTGGGGTGACAGATATAGAAATGACATCTATATGACAGGAGAGGGCACAGAGTAAGGCTGGGTGAGACAAAAATCTGTCATGTGACCTTGGCGGGCTTCACCTCAGTGGGCTTGTTTGTGCGGTCCACGCCCTTGACAAAAGCCTGGCGGAGTGGGGCTCAGAGACCTCGGTCGCTGGTCCCAGGCCACCCTAACAGGTGTTCGCTAGTGTTCGCCCGCCCTACGCCTTGCCCTTGGAGCGGGTTTCCCCGGCAGAACCCAGGGCCTCCAAGCGCACGCGGATGGACGCGCCCCAGAGCCCGACCGCATCCTGCATCCGAGACAAGCGACCGTCCCATTGGACAGCACGGCCCTGCAAGGCCGCCCTGCAGCCAATCGTAGCCGCAGGGCGGAGCTTTGCCTGACGCGCGCTGGGGGCTCGGGCGGATGCTTTAGCTCCGCTGCTCAGTCCAGCTTGCGTGTACTCCAGCGTCGGCACTGACCATGCAGGAGCCCCTGCTAGGATCTGAGGGTCTGGACTATGACACCTTCCCCGAGGCGCCCGCGTCGCCGAGAGAAAGGACGCGGGCCGGGTGAGAGTCGCAGGGCGTGGGGGGTGGGAGGTTGGAATGGCCTTATCTCCAGTAGGCTGTCGGCACACATCTTGGGCTGCCACTGACTTCTGGTGGCTACCAAGAGTCATCTGGCTCTTTCTAACCGCATGCTCGCAAGTCCTATTTAAAGAGCTGATCTCCCATAGAGAAGTGGCCTTCTCAAAAAATAATGGGTGGGGACCCATCTGTCACAGATAGGGAGAGAATGAGGGTCTTGCCTGAGATTACAGAGCAAGTTTTGGGCAGCACAGCAGGAAAGGGAACCCATGACCCCTTTTTTGGAGAAAAAGGGGTCCCATCCCCAACTGGCACCCTGGGGATTTCCTAGAGCCGTTGCTCAGGCCTCAGGGAGGTACCAACTTGACTGGCCCTGGACCCAGGCTTCTCCCTGCTGTCAGCTGAGCCGGATGACCACGAGGCTCAGGGAAGGCAGCAGTCTGGGAACACAGGATCCAGTTAGAGGACTTGACCCTGGTCCTTTGGTTCCACCCCCATCCTCCACCAGGGTCTTGCAAAACAGAAGGGTGTTCCTGGCCACTTTTGCTGCTGTGCTGGGCAATTTCAGCTTTGGGTATGCCCTGGTCTACACGTCCCCAGTCATTCCTGCGCTGAAGCTCTCTTCTGACCCAGAACTACACCTGGACAAAAAGCAGGCATCCTGGTTTGGGGTGAGACCTGTTCTCTAAGCCAGGCGGGGTAGTAGGGGAGCATGGACCCACTCAGTCTGTTTACCACAGAGAACTAAAATCCCTCAGCCTTGGCACCTCCCCTAAAGCCTCCCTCACACACTCCTGTCTGCTAGTGGTGATGGCAAGACCCATGAGGAAGTGACATCCTACAGAGATGCGGGGGGCGGGGGGGCTGATGGGAAGATTTCCCAATAGCATACCCACAGCCAGGCTGCCACAGCAGAGCTGACATCTTCATGGGTGTCTGGAGGCAGGAACACCAGGTGCCAGAGGGATGAGAGGTGTCATCTGGAGAAAGACATAGTATGGCCAAATAGAGAAGAGCCCAAGGGGCCCAAGACTGTAGCATTAGATGTCAGTAGACCCTGTGTTAGAACTGCAACTTGACAACCAAGCTGGAAAGATTCAGGGTTTCTTGAGCATTTCAAATGGGGTGGGCACGTGCAGGGAACACACAGCTCAGATATTTGGTGAAACAGTTTTACTCCTGGGGTCAACCTGTGCTCTCCCCATTACACAGCTGAGAAACTGAGGCTTAGACAAGCCAAGCTGTGTGCCCTGGTCCCACTGCTCATGAGTAACAGAGTCCAGGCAAATCCAATGACCCCCAAATCTTAAGTCACAGTTCTCTTGGGTAGAGTGGAAGCTATAGAGGATGCCGTTAATCTCAGGACTTGGGAGGCGGAGGCAGATGACCACATTTGAGGCCTGTGTGGACACTCCTGAGCTGAGCCATTGTGGACAGGTGGCCCCCCTGCACCTCTAGAGCAGAACAGTAGTTGTGGCACCCTCCCATACCGTTGTCCACAGGCGGCTGTGCACTCCAACAGGATGAATGCCTGCCTTCTGGGTCAGCCCTGGGGGAACTATCTCTAGGCTCCGCTGGGGGTGAGAACGCTTAAGACCATTGTATCTTCTCGCACCCCTGCAGTCCGTGTTCACCTTGGGTGCCGCAGCTGGGGGCCTCAGTGCTATGGTACTGAATGACCTCCTGGGCCGGAAGCTCAGCATCATGTTCTCGGCTGTCCCCTCAGTCATTGGCTATGCACTCATGGCTGGTGCCCGTGGCCTCTGGATGCTCCTGCTGGGGAGAACGCTGACAGGCTTTGCCGGGGGACTCACTGCTGCCTGCATCCCGGTAAGGCCAGATGTCTCCGCTGCTTCAGGGCTGTTCCGGGCCACCCCTGCCTCTGAGCCTTTGCTCAGTAGAGTGTGTGGTGGGGTCTCCTACATTGCCCGAGGAACCTCACTTCCCTCCACCAAAGAAGCTGACATCACTGTCACCGAAAGCTTCCTATCCTGTGTTTTGACCTCAGTTCTATGCATTGCTCAACTGAAGAAAATCTGCGTTGAGCAAGGGATGTGAAGGGAAGTTCCTGCTCCCGCCCGCCCCCCCCCCAGCCCCAACTGCTTACCTCATGCAGTACTCCCTACAGACACCTGTCCTCTGGCCAAACAGAGGGAAAGGGGGTCACTAAGAGAAACACAGGCACCTGGCCTGAATACCCTGGGCTTGTTTGGGTCCCAGCATCATAGTCTGTCTGTGTGTCTGCCTCCCCACCTCCACCCCCATGCCCATCAGAGCTGAGTGTTTCTGCCTATTTTCTTGCTAGGGAAAGGGAAGGTCAGAGCTATGGTCAGAACAAATCCCCTGCCAGTTTCTCCCGGCTCCAAGGCCTCCCTCTCTCACCCCAGTGGGCCCAGAAACATGCATTCCCACTAAAGCCCCAAGTGGAGGCATGTGTCTTGCAGGTATACGTGTCTGAGATTGCACCCCCTGGTGTTCGTGGAGCTCTTGGGGCCACACCGCAGCTCATGTCCGTATTTGGATCCCTGTCTCTCTATGCCCTCGGCAAGTATCATCCTGTAATCCAGCATGCAGGTTCTGGAGATGGTGGGGGGGTAGAACTCTCCCTGAAAGAACCCAGCGCTGATAGGCAGGACATCTGGCTTCCTAGCCCCCATGGGTACCACATCTCTGAGCAGTGAGGCCTGTTCTACAGCAGGAGTCTCAAACCACCTTCCCACAGCACTAAGATTGTCTAGTATCCTGTCAGTCATGAGGGACGCCCATACAGGAGCTTGCCTGCCTGGGTGATGGGGATGAGAGTCCCATGCCCAGCCTCCCTACCCTCTTTCATTATACTGTAAGAAGCTCACTCTAGTACCAGGGTCCAGGCAATCCCTGCAGCCCCTCATTGCCTCTACTACAGAGACGTGGGCAATCGGGAGGCTTGGCCAGGAGTGCAGTGAGGTTACTCAGAGGCCCCAGCCCCTCACTAAAGCCTCTCTCACCAGGTCTTTTGCTGCCCTGGAGGTGGCTTGCTGTGGCCGGGGAGGGGCCTGTCCTCGTCATGATCTTGCTGCTTAGCTTCATGCCCAACTCGCCTCGCTTCCTGCTCTCAAAGGGCCGGGATGAGGAGGCACTGCAGGCACTGACCTGGCTGCGAGCTGACTCAGAGGTCCACTGGGAGTTTGAGCAGATCCAGGACAATGTGCGGAGACAGGTGCAGCATGGGTGGGGTTGACTGATCCGAGCCCAGCACGCAAGGCTCTCTGTGGCCTTGGACATTCACTGGGCCTCTTTGAGCCTTGACTGCCTCTCCTCGGAATGATGGATTCTTCCCAGTGTGCAGAGTCCAGGCAGCCTTGGGTGGCTGGGTCTCTCTTAGACCCACAGGTGCCAAGACAGGGTGGCCAAGGCTGGAGAGCCTGGCACAGCCCCTCAGCAGCAGCTTTGTGTTCCAGAGTAGCCGAGTGTCATGGTCGGAGGCCCGGGACCCCCGTGTGTACCGGCCTATTCTCATCGCAGTCCTGATGCGCTTTCTACAGCAGCTGACGGGCATCACGCCCATCCTCGTGTACCTGCAGACCATCTTCGACAGCACATCAGTGGTGCTGGTGAGAACACACACACACACACACACACACACACACACACACACACACACACACTGGCCAGAGTCCCGTGAGGCTGCTGAGGAGAATACAAGCAGGGAGTTAGGTGACGGAGACCTGGACACTTCTGGTTCACACCCTGCCTCAATTACAATTTCCTCAAGTGAAGCTTAAGTGTTTTAAAATATACAGTTAACGAAGGGAAACAATTTAATAGAATGTGGGGACTCTTGGGACCATGGCCCCAGGCTCAGATCCCAGGTGGGGCCTGTGAGGTCCCCGAGAGCCCAGTTCCACCCCCACGTTCTTCCTGCAATGAGGTTTGAAGAGGAGGATGACTTCGGTCCACCATCACTGCCCAGCCAGGATCTGTGCCCACTAGGACTAGTAGTAGGCATAGTGTATATGCCTGTACTGGGGAACCCCCACCCCCCAGTAAAGGGTTGGGTGCAGAGAAAGTACCTAGGGCTTGGTACTTGTGATGGCTCAAGGCAAAAAGGGACAGTGACCCTGGATTAGGCCTGAGTGCCCTGACATGAATTAGGTCGGTACAGGGCACAGAACAGGCCTCTCAGCCCAGTGTCTTGCCCCCAGCCCTCCCAGCAGGATGCAGCCATCGTGGGCGCTGTGAGGCTCGTGTCTGTGCTGATTGCGGCTGTCACCATGGACCTGGCCGGCCGCAAAGTCCTGCTCTATGTGTCAGGTGAGTGTCCCCACTCTGATGTTTGCCTCTCGCTCCTGCAGTCACCGGGTGGACTGTAGTCTTCAGACCATACCCAAGCTTCCCTAGCACATGGTGGCTGCTCCAGACAGATCTGCCAGAGCTCCAAGAGCAAGGGAGTCCAGCCACCTAGCTCAGGGCTGGCAAGAGACCCTGAGCTTGTCATTCCGTGTTGGGGGTGTTGGGGGTGGGAGGACTGCCCCTTTTACAAGCCAGCCTTGCTGCCCAGAAAGAGGTGCTGTGGGGCTCGGGAAGGGCCTCAGGCTTTGGAGAATCTTGGTCCTGAAGTGCCCGTGTGTCCGCAGCATCCGTCATGTTTGTGGCCAACCTGACACTGGGGCTGTACATCCAGTTTGGCCCAAGGACTCTGACCCCCAACAGCACTCTGGGACTGGAGATCATGACCTTGGAGGGTACAGAGCAGCCCCCAGCTATGTCCTTCAATTATCTCACTCTGATACCCCTACTGGCCACCATGCTCTTCATTATGGGTAGGAACACCCTGGCAGTGGGGACCCCTGGGATGGGCTGTTTGGGTGGGGGCACAGGGTTCTGTTACTGTCCTGGTTTGCCTGAGGGGTTGGGGAATTGGGGAAGTCCTATTCCTTGTAACCCAAGAGACACAAGCAAGACAGCTTGAGGGTCCCCAGGGCTTGAGCCCAACTGCTCCCCTCTTCCGGACAGGCTATGCCATGGGCTGGGGGCCCATCACCTGGCTCCTCATGTCTGAGGTTCTGCCCCTGCGTGCCCGTGGTGTTGCCTCAGGGCTCTGTGTGCTGGTCAGCTGGCTTACAGCTTTCGTCCTCACCAACTACTTCTTGCTGGCAGTGGTGAGTTTTTGCCCCCTGGACTCCCAGCGAGGCTTCTCCATTAGCAGTCTTCCTTCACAGACCCTTTAGAGGCTAAGAGTGGCCAAGTAATAGCACAGCCAAGGCCATGACAAGAAACAGGAGCACACGGGGATGGGGGGTGGGGTGTTTGTGGGAGTCAAGTTACCTCCCAGCCCAGATCAGCTGTACTGTCTCTTGACCTATTGGATGCTGGGCTTCTCCAGTGTAACCCTGTTACCTGACTATAGCATGGTGAGGTCCCTCCTAAATATACCTAGCTCCCAGGTCTGCCAGCCAGCAGGCCCTAAAAACACCTGAATGCTGGCCAGCTCCAGACTCTTATCAAGGCAATCCAGCTGGGTCAGCACAAGCCAGAACCTGCCCTCCTCCCTCAGTGACTGAGGTTAAGAGGAAGGTTGACACACATGCTGCCCACCAGGCCCTGTAGGCAGCCTAGAGCTTGGGTGTGGTACCTAAGACGGCAGAGTTTCCAAGGATGGCTGAGGGCAGTTTGGGGATAGTAGGGAAGGCCGGGAGGTTTCAGAGCAGAGCAGTGGCCAGATGAAGGCCACCCACAGGACTCAGTACTGGCTGAGTCCACGAAATTCTGGCTGGGGGCTGGGTCTGCTCAGTGACTCCCTCCCCAACTCCCCACTGCAGAATGCCTTCGGCCTCCAGGTGCCTTTCTTCTTCTTCTCGGCCATCTGCGCGCTCAGCCTGCTCTTCACAGGCTGCTGCGTGCCTGAGACCAGGGGCCGCTCGCTGGAGCAGATCGAGGCCTTCTTCCAAAC
Source organism: Microtus oregoni (assembly GCF_018167655.1). Classification (NCBI taxonomy): domain Eukaryota; kingdom Metazoa; phylum Chordata; class Mammalia; order Rodentia; family Cricetidae; genus Microtus; species Microtus oregoni. The sequence goes on along the minus strand of NW_024543084.1, from coordinate 10,829,268 downwards.
CCGCAGGATGTCCTTCAGGCCCTAGTCAGGGGCTTGGCTCTAAGGGACCACATCACCCAGGCCAGGCCTTTGCGCTGGCCACAGTCACACCTGCAACCAGGAGCAGCAGCATCCCTGCCGTCAGCCAGAATGCAGAACACATTTCCACCTCCGGACAGGCAGTTCACCAACTATGGGCTGGTAGGCCCCAGCTCAGGCAGCCTGCGGTGCTGTAATACCTCAACTGAGACCTGCAGGGGGAGCAGGCAGCCCAGCCCCAGACTGAGCAAAGGCTGTGCCCAAGGACAAGGCTGTCGGGGGACCTGGGGCTTAGTTTCTCGCTCCTACAAGGGACACTTCCCATGCATAGCCACGCTGAGAACAGAGAACAGGGCTGGAGGTGGCAAAGTGGCTCTGTACAGGGACATCATCACATCATGCTGTTCTGATCAGCTGGCATGGGAAGGACAGGGTCCTGCACCCATAGGGTCTGGATACCTTGGGGGGAACACTGGGCTTCCAAAAGCCAGAGTACAGGACCCATTCCAACCTTTGGATACCTCTAGTCTGAAAACTGTTCACTGTTTTTCAAAATAAAGGAATTGGGCCTGCTGCCTCAGGGAGGAAAGGGGAGCGGGATCTATTCCAGGAGCTCCCTACCCCAGTAGCCAGGGCACTCTGGACGTGCTGCAGAGAAAGCAGCAGCCACCGTGGGGTTGAACGCCAGCTCACCCTTTACAGATAGGCTACTCTGAGACCATGTGAGCAGGCTTGGGCCAGGCTCAGCCCAGCAGGTGTAGTCAGGGTCTCCCTGCCAGTCCCAGACACTGAAGACAGAAGGTGACAGGTAGACGGTGCATACCAACTACAGCCTTGCTTTACTCCAAATGTAAGCTAACCAAAAACAAACCAGGGGGTGGGTGGCAAAGGGAGCCACAGAAGACAGTCAGATACAGGCAATAGAGAGGCCTAGTCTAGGCTAGAGAGTGCCTGTGTGTGCTCAGAAGCAAAGCAATGGGCTCCAGAGCCACCGTAATTCCGGAACCTCAGAATGTAAATGACTGTCACACTCTGGTCTCTATCCCTCTCTCTACCTTTACCCCCTACCCCATGCTTTCCCAGTACAAAATCAATTTCCTTATTGGGGTCCAATCTTATCCACAGATGTAGCCAGTGAGTTTCAATACCAGGGACAGAAGGCCTGGGCAGAAGTGACCTGAATCTTATGCCAATACAAGTAACCAGAGGGGCAGGTAGGGCCTTTGCTCCTCCTGGGAGGTAGACAGGTCTTACTGTGAACATGGGCCCTGACACACCCAAACATACATACACAGAGCCCTTGAAGCCCATTCCTGGCTTGAGAAAAATAGCCTCAGAAAAACCTTGAAGACACATGTCCCGCCAAGCCAGGTACACTGTGACATCTCGGCTACTCTGGGGTTCACTGTGTCCAGGCTCTCTGAGAAAAGACCAGAGCCCACATATCAAAGAGTCTCTATCCAAAATAGAATGCCCACTATTCCTGGCTCCAAAAACTGGTGAGCTAAAGATTCCCTAGAGACTCAGCAACTCCTGGGCTGGGTCCCATGGAGCAGGCCCAGCTGAAGTCCTAGTGCAGGAGAGAGGCAGGGCTTAGCATCTCTCACGTCATCTTCAGCCAGACCACCAACATGTGCCTAATGTCTAGGGTCCCGCCCATCTAAGGAGCCACTACTGCCAACATCACAGGACAGCAGGAAAAGATAACAGTGCAGAAGGATGGGGGACAACCAGGTTATGTGCAGGAGGACTAGTTCCAGAGTAGCAGTTCTCCATATCCTAGCCATGCAGGCCTACTCACCTAGGTCTAGTACCTGAGGCAGGGCCAGCTCTGTGTGAGAGATGACTTGAGTCTCTGCTCAGCTCTTCAAAGGCTACAGGATTCCAGGGGCAGGTTGGGAAGAATACCTGAGGTCAATCCCTACAAATAGTGAACCTGCCATCACTGATAAAGAGGCTCTCACTGCGTATTAGCAGGAGTACACGCTCCCAGCGCACACCACACACACAAACACACACTTCCTAGCACCAAAGCCTGAGCTGGGGGAGGGGCAGGACCTGGAGGTCAAGGCAAGGCCCATGGGAGATGGAACAACAAGGTATCTGGAATAGCTTGGTCAAGGCACCAGGGGACTTCCATCCAGCCCTCTGGCCACTGCCAAGGCTGCTCTTCTGGCCAAGAAGCTGCTTCCTGGGAGTGCTGTAGATTCTCAAAGGACCAGCCATCTCTCCTGCTCCAGGCAACAGTTGCTGGCCTCAAGACACTGCTGCATTCATCCTCTGCTCTGAGGACAGGTGCATGGGGCAGAGCTGAAGCCTCACCTGCCAGCCAGCTCGGCCCTGAAGCGGCAGGAGCCTGGGTGACCGGCCTTAGGTCTGGGAAGGGTGACCAGCGCAGGAATCCGCACCATAGGCTCACAGGAGCGAGTTCATCCCAGTGGGGCAGGAGCTCCAGGCTGAGTAGGTCCAGAGAACAGGGTAGGCACAAGACGACTTGAGGCATGATGACGTGCAGGGACTCCTCTCCCAGGCCATTTTACAGACTTGGTGCTCCGCCTTCTCCAGATGTCACACAGAACCCAGTGGCAGTAGGCAATGAGGGTAGGCCACCCTGGGCCACCTCACAGCTCTCCCTCCAGAGTCTCAGCCAGCTTCTCCTCATCTGCCTGTTGCCTCTGCTGCTGGATCCGAGCATAGGAAATGGCATCACCCCTAGGGGAGAAAAGAGGCTGTTCCATGGGCTCAGCCCTCCCACTACCAACGCCCAGGCTGCAATCAGATAGAACCTGCAGGCATGTTTCCCCAGGACTCTGCTCCCCAGAGGTCACCGTCAAGGGGACAGAGGCCTTGCTCCTCTGAGAGGGGCACATGTTGCTGGTACCGACAAAGCTGAAGGGGACAGGTGGCAGTTGGCTACAGTGTCTGGTGCATACCTGATGGAGTGCAAGCCAGGCAAGAGGGGCCACCTACATTGTCCCGAGTTCTTGACTCTCTTCCTGAGAGCACAGGTAAGTCACTTATGGCCACTGTGCATAACTAGACAGAGGGCTCCACCCAGACCTTTCCCACTTGAGAGATGGGGTAGCAGGGGCAGCAAAGGAAGCCCCACCCCGGGGTTGGGCTGCAGACGCACTTTTTGCCCAGGGCAGATAGTCCGTACAGCACCCCGGTGGCAAAGGCGATGGCGTTGCCCAGCAGCGTGGTCAGGGTCAGGCTCATGACGATGGGAACAACGGCCATCCTAGGAGAGAACAGAGGTCAAGGGTGCACTCCCACCCCATGTGTTGGCCCTGTGAGGGCCTCAAACATCCCTTCTGGAGGCAGAATTGAAGACCATAGCAGGTCTCCATGGCAAGATCTGTGACCCACAAATGGTTAAATAGCAAACAGCTGGGTATATGATTCATTAGAACAGAGAGGCTGGGGCCAGAGGATGGGGTTATGGTCCATCCGTACAGTCCTGTGCCCAAGTTAGCTTCTCAAGGCTCCCCCTCCACCGTATAGTGAGGTAAAACCTGAGATCCTGATGTCAGGTGAGGACTGCTGGCCACTTATCCCACACCCACCTCACACTGAATGAACGCTCTCATCAGTACAGCAATCCTGGGCCAGCTGTACCTCAACAAGCACCACCATCCCACTCCACCCTGACCCCCACACCCCACACCCACACCCCGTTCATGCCCAGGGGAACACTGGACCCAGTGCAGCTCTAGCTGGGGCTTCAGTAGCAGGCTGGCGCCACCTGGTGGTGGATTCATTCTACCTAAGACCCTCTGCAACTCAGTCTTGAGGGATGGGATTTTACAACAGGAGGTGAGTCCCAGACAGGCTGACTCAGGAAGGTTCTGGAGCCTGCAGCCCGGCCCTCAGTCCAGTCACTTCTGGAGAGGAGGCACCCGGAGCAGGAGGATGACACACACTCAAAGCCAACTTCACTCCTTGGACTTCCGGTGTAGATTTCATTATAGCAGAAGTGCTTCCAAGTGAGGAGGATCCTTGACTATAGCAGACTACGGTCCATCTATGGTTGTGCTTGTGGTACTCAGCAGACACTGACTAGAGTTCTGAGCCCCAAGCTTTGCAGGCCACCTTAGGAGGCACCATACCAAGTCATAATGCCCAGCGTCAGGGCTTGAAGCATGGTGAAGGTTGGTAACAGCTGTGTTTGGTAGGTGAGGTGTGCTACCATGTTTTCAATAGGCCGTTTTATCAAAACGGAAACCCATCTTAAGTCGAGGGGTTTCTATAATAAAATAATAGAAATCTCGAGGGAAACGATCATATGAGGAAAACCATTAATATTAAAGGCAAATAGGTTGGAAAAACCAGAATGGGAAACATAGCATAGGAATCTGAGGTCTTTAATACTGAAAACACACAGCCTGCAAAGTCAAACATTAAAGCTCTCAAAAGAGCAGGACAAGAGACCAGAAACCTTTTGAGAAAGAAAATGAATGAGAATATACAGGAGGGCATTTTACTTCCTAGACAATGAATATAAACGTTAAAGTGGCACTAGGCACTGGGTGGGGAGGGGACGGACACCCAGATAGCCTCTTGGGAAAGAAACTGAGTCACGTATGTTAAGATCTTTTGAATGACCATAGCCTTTGGCCTGGTAATTTCACACCTGGAAACATCTCCTAAGGATGTCATCATGGTAGTTTTGGCAGATAGATGTTCACCAGACTTGATTGACGTCAGCTAACAAATTAAAACAAAGGCACTATGTCCAGCTGAATAAATGTGTTTAACATTAAAAGGAAGGTCATAGTCTTTGTGATGATACTGAATATGAATACCACAGCAAGTCAAAAAAGCAGGTTCAACCTTTATAAGCAGGTTAAAGATGAGCTTCAAAAGGGTCTGGATTGGAGAAACACATGCCAGAAAATAGGTAGTGAGATCTGGAATGACCATCTTCTACTTTACAAATGACTTTTGATAAACACACATTACTGTGAACATCATGACAACACGTCTTAGAAACTCAAAGAAAGCCAGGTATGCTGACTCACGCCTTTAATCCCAGTACTCAGGAGGCAGAGAAGACGAATCTCTGTGAGTTCAAGGCCAGCCAGGTCTACATAATGAGACCACCTCAAATACAAAGGGTAGGGAAAAAACGAAGGGGTAAGGAGAGAGCTTAGTTGGTAAAGTGCCTGCTGCATGTGCGTGAGGCCCTGTTTGGATCCCCATAAGAGCCCAAGTACTTCAGGGCTGGTGAGGTAGAGACAGGCAGTCGAGCCAAATTTGTGAACTCCAGGTTCAGTGAGCGACCCTATCCTTAAAAACAAGTGAAAAGTGAATGAAGAAAATACCTGGTCTCCACATCTGGCTTCCGCACATGTGTGCACCTATATATAGGTATGCATACGTGTGTGTGTGCGCACGTATGCGCGCGCACACACACACACACACAAACCAAAGAACATCATGCGAGCCTGATTAGAATTTTGTGATCCTACGATCCCTTTAGATTTAGACACAACAGAAAACCGCCAGCAAGCACACACTCATTGTATACTCTCACTGCCGAAGCCGCTGAGCCTTCACCAAGCTTTGGTCTAACCTGATTGTAAAGATAAACCGTGATAAATATCACTGCCTAGCCAGGCCTCTCATGCAAAAAAAGTGCTTTCCTGAAGCTTCTGTGTATTCAATTTATCTCAGAAGGGGTGCAGTCTTATAACACTTGTCAGAACCAAAAGGAGAAAACGTACTTAGAGAAGAATGGTGTTTTCTGTTCTTCAGTCTCATGTCTCAACTTCTAGGTTGGTCTCACTCCTCTCAAGGCTGCCTAATGCCCTCGCAGATCTACTATGACCTACCTGGCAACTCCCAGCTGCTTCCTCCACACACACACTGCTACAAGCACCAAAGATCTTAGAACACTTGTGTGGCCGTAGCAGCCAGCTGAGCTCCAGAAGGCAAATACTGGGTCCCGCTCTTTAGCAGCTGTTATTGGATGGGCCAGTGGCTGTGTCTACAGCTATCCAATGAAACTCCTGCAGGAAAGAAAGGCCTCTACCTGTTCCTGCCCCGCACACCTCACCAATACCTGCTTTAATCAGAAAGTTTGGGGAACCGTGTCATAGGCCCCGCCCAACAGCCCCTCACCCGCAGTAGAACACAGCCTTCTGCCAGGAGCGCAGTCGATCGACCTTCTCAGCGACTGTGTTTGCAAACTCCACGAACTGGCAGCAGAAGGGCGCCTCGCACAACAGCAGGACGAAGGCATTCATGCTGCAGGGGCAAAGGCAACAAGGACGATAATAGTTGACAACCTGGGACTGCAAAAGCCTTCACGCCAGTGGTTCAAAGAACACCACCCTCCCACAGGCCCTCAGAAGATGCTACAAGGTACCTGTTTCTGCCAAACAGTTCAACACCCCACCCCACCCCACTGCTGTAGCAGCATCCCTAACTACCCAAGCATGCTGGAGGAAGAGCCTGGTATCTGATATCTTTATCCTTCCAACTGTGAAATGAACTAAGGCCCTTGCCTCGATGTTATCTTGAGCCAGCAGCATGTTCATCCACAGAACTTAGCCACAGTGCCAGCTGCTAGGAGTATTATCATAGTCGCCAACACTGCCACTAAGGGCAGGCTGCCCCCAGTCACTGAGGACTGCTCATAGCCTGAGGCCTGAGACCGTGTGGGTCAGGCAGACAGAGGTAGGGTAGTGGGCAGCCCATGCTGGGAGCTTCTACTCAGGTGACTTCGATCCTTGCCCAGTTGCTGGGAGCAGCTAGGCTGCTGGTGCTGAAGGCCTTGGCTTCCATGGGTGGGGAATGGTCATGATCAGACAACTGGGCCTTTGCCACATCTGGAAGAAAGTGCTGTTGACAGCCTGATTAACAGACACAGCTCTTGTAATTCCTGCCCACTGCCTGCCCACCGTGGCTGCTAGTCTTCCAAATATCAGCTCACTGTTCTGCCAATCTGTACACAACCTCTACAGTCCCCATCCTCGCCACCTGGGGCCAGCACAGGCCTCAACACACATCACCACAAGACCAAAATCACCCTGGCCTGAGGCCTAAGGCGGGACCTATACCTTGCCCCAAAAGAGAGGGCAGGCACTAACAAATGCTAATGCTTCCCCTGCGCAGTGAGCAGCCCTCTCTCTGGCGCCCCCTCCTGGGATCAAGCTGCTGGAAAGAGGGTGATAAGGAGCCCATCACTGGGGGGGTGGGGGGAACAGGGAGGGAGATAAGACCTGTGGATGCTATAGCCACCAGTTATACCTGCATCTGCCCCCCTAACTAGCCCTGCTCACCGCCTCATGGCTGGCCGACCACCCTCTTCTCTCCCTCTTAGACCCCCAACTCTGACCTTACACACCATGGCTCTGGAGCTCCGAGAGGGAAGATCCCATTGCAGTAGATGAGGAGTCTACAGTGTTGAGCCAGGTAGATGCTCAGTAACTGTGTCTATGACCCTGTACTCAATAAGGGCTCAGCCGGCTGTCCCCCTGGCCCATCACTGGTGGGAGCATGGAGGGGGAAAAGACCCGCATCACAGACCTCAAGCCCCACCGGGGCAGGCCACTCACAGCTACTCACATCATCCACACGCCAGCTGCAATATTCAGAGGGTGGATGGTGACACAGTTGAAGAGTCCAGAGATGGCACAGGCTTCAAAGCAAATGACATGGGCAGGAGTTAGTAGAGTATGTGGCAGACACTGAGAACATGCTCAATACTAGGGCTTCCCTCAGCCACCCACCCTCACCTGAGACAGCTAGCCTCTTCAGGAACCTCAAATCCAGCCACTTTCACACTTGCGGGGATGGTAAAGGCAACACCTTTCTCACACCTAAGGCTCTGATGAGCCAGCTCTTGGTTCCCAGCCATTATCAAAACCCCCTCAAGAGGTCAGGCCTGTTCTGCTCTCAACAAAAACCTTAGCAGGGGCCACCAATCACCATCCACGAAGTAGGCTGCTCAAAAAGCCCTCTGAATTGGAAAATTCTACTCAGATTTATTTGAGATTGCTTGTTGTTGTTTATGCTTGTTCGATTCGAGTTTTGGTTTTTTTCCCCCGTTGAGACAGAGTCCTGCTCTGTAGCCCAAGATACACTATCCTGCTTCCTCAGCCTCCTGGGGGCTGGGATTACAGGCCCGTGCCACTATGTCTGGCTACAGCCTGAATTTGGGTCAGGATAGGGATGCTTCTCATGATACACTGATGGGGGCCAGGTAAGATCCAAGTGACAGTTCCACATCTAAAACACCAGCCAATGATCCATCCTGGACATGTAGCCCCCTCAGCTCATTTTCTCTCCTACACATGGCCATGCTGTGTCCCAATAGTAGAACAGCAAGACGCCATGCAGGGACAATGTGTCCTCTTCTTCCCCACCATAGAACTTCACTTCAGTGTGGAGCCTGAGGTTCTTCCCCTCTGTCAGCACCTCAGGGACACAGTCTGCCACACCCACTCACAGCCTGCAGCTGGCTTCACCAGGAAGTCCCTCACCAGGAACTCTGGGAGCCTCTGAGGACATTCCTGGGAGTTGCCCAGCTTGGTAGGACACAAGCCCAGGTTGTCGCCAGGGAGGGGCAGAGTGCTGGCCCTCTGAGGCTGCAATTAGCAACCAACTCATTAAACTTGCAGCAGGCCTATGGCACCTGATCCCTCCACTGGGCCTGGAATTCCACCGTTTTCCTCTTTCCTGTGTTACACTATGCAAATGGAAGCTGATGCAGGAGAATGGATCTGAGTGGCCCAGCTCCTATGCCATAAAACCACCTTCCCTAATAAAGAACCCAAGGCAGCACTCACCCATGTGTGGCTCTGGCCGCAAAGCTCCTGGGGACACAAAAGTGAGGGACTACGCACCTTCTGCCTGTGTGGGGTTGGGTCTGGTCTCACCTGAGGAGCCTACACTGCTGGCATCAGCATTCCATCTGTGGCTCCACTTCACCCACTCTGCCCTACACAGACAGCTCTGGGGAGGACCAGGTCACAACGCAGAGAAACGGAAGTCCTCTGACAACCAAGGACTCAGAAACATCCACTTGGGCTGCTACTGCTATGTCCTCCATAAAAGGCAGATGTCACTATGCAATCTTTTCTTCTTTATAGCTATTGTCTCCAGATGTCTTTGGGACCAGAATAAATCCCTCCAAGGCCCTTCACTCTAAGAGAAGACAGCCCTATGCCAAAATGACTGGTTAAGACACAGCTCGTGTCAAAACCCCCTACTGAATTTCTAAAGCAAATACACTTTGCCCCTCCCCCAAAATCTGTAGGCTAGGAGGACAACTGAAGTTAGTGCCACGGGTTTCCCCTAAGATTTCAACTATGGTTCAACCCAGAAGGAGGGCTGAGTTGGGGGAGACCTTCTGAAGTAGCATAGACACCCACTTTAGGAAGCACAGGACTGGGCGGGATTTCCAAAGTCAGTCTAGAAGTCACGGGGGTCACTGATGGGATCACCAAGATGGAGGGAGGTCAGGATCTTCCTTGCTCCTGCACCCCTTAGCTCCACCTTGAAATAGCTAACTGCAGGAGAGGATCTGAATCCGACCTCGGCAAATTCCCTCCGGAACTGCCTTGCCAGGGCAGCACACAACTAGCCCCACCCAATCCACCTGAACTTCCAGCAGGAGCCTCTGAACAGATGGGGCTCCTAGTTACTCCTTCAGGCAAGAGAGCAGATGGGTCTGCCCTACCCACACAGTTTCGGCTCCTGTACCGGGTAGGCAATGGGATCCTCGGACCTCCCTTTCCTGAGACCAGTATTCCCCCTGGGCTTCTAGGAATTCACAATGAAAGGGACAGACAGGATTTAAGAAACACATTCCGTTCAAAAGTCTGATTTGGAAGGCCAGCAACATAGCTGCACGTAAGAGGCAGACCTGCCTTTCTCTTTTATCCTTTTAGAGCTCTCTGGGACCTAAGCTCAGGGGGTGTGAACCAGGGATTGGTGTGGAAGATTCCGGGCCGGTGAGAAGCATTAGCAGAGGGTGCACAGCTGAAGAGCTGGAGTCTAAATGGACACTGAGAAACCAATGAGCTGCTTCTCCCGCACCCCCTGCCCAGCCATCCTGTGGGGCCATCAGGGCCATCCCCCTGGCACCGTCAGACTCTCAAGCAAACTTGCTAGCCTGTGGCGACCTGTCCCCGCCCCCACTTATGAACAAGCTTTGCCCAAAGGCTGGGAATTCAACAGTCCCACCCCAGCCCAGGTGAGCATCGCCAGGCCGAGGAGGACCATGAAAAAGAGAGACGCGCGTCCTCCGTGAGTCTCGGCTCCTCTGGACAAGGCCGGGTCGGCTCGGCCTCTGGCCACCGCACTTCGGGTGATAGAACACAGGCCCGAGGCAAGGAGCCATGGCAACCCCGGGGACGCCCGCTCCCCCGGCCGCGGTACTCACACACGGCCCCCAGAACGCCCGCCAGGCGGCACAGCCAGCGGTACCACCATGTCATGCCCTCCTCCTGCGCCGGCGGGGCAGGGCCCGCGGCCGCCCCGGCAGCGCCCGAGCCGCTCATGCTGCTGGGACGCTACGCTCTAGGCTGCGCGCAGCCCCAGGCACGCACAAAGGGACGTGTCCACCCGCGCACGGCCTTGTGGGAGAGGCGGCGATTAGCATAAGGGCGGACCCGCAAGCCAGTAGTGGGGGGCGGGCGGGAGGCGGAGACTGTCGTATATTAGCATAAGGGGCGTGTTTACAGTCGCTAGGGTCTCCTCACCGCAGAGACCCAGCAGGTGCGCCGGATTCCGACTGGCCTTTTTTGATTCCCAAGATTGGAAGAAGTCGTCTAGAAATGGCAAAGGTCCTACTCAAATGGCCAGGAAACTCCACCTTGCAGTAGAATGAGCTTTCAAGCCCGGCTGGAGCAGGTTGTGGGAGGAAAACGCCAGTCAGGTTTCCTGTATCCTTTATTAGCTACTGGGGCTGGGACTGCTTTTCCCGATCTCCACCTCCCAGCCCCAGCCCTTCTGCACCTGGAAAAGTCCCTGAAAGAGATTCCCTAAGGCTGGCAGGCGTTAGAACCTCTCAAGAGGCTAGTGTTGCCGGGTGGTGGTGGCGCACGCCTTTAATCCCAGCACTCGGGAGGCAGAGGCAGGCGGATCTCTGAGTTCAAGACCAGCCTGGTCTACAAGAGCTAGTTCCAGGACAGGCTCCAAAACCACAGAGAAACCCTGTCTCGAAAAACCAAAAAAAAAAAAAAAAAAAAGAGGCTAGTGTTGCACGCTCCGGGGCTGGTCACTTAAGTGGAGGGTTGCCTCCCTTTCTGGCTTCTGGCGGTTGGAGAGAACTCTAGGACAGAGTCAGACTGTTGTCCTGTTCTGGTGTCCTCGGTGGGATGGTCCAGTACTGACCCTGGAGGCTGACATGAGCCTCCAGGAAACCAGGGCTAAACTCCAGTTCAGCCTCGCTGCTTTCGGACTCCCAGAAGAGTGCCTGCTGCCCCCAAAATGTTGTGGTCCTCAGGCTGTGGATATCTCTGATCTGGGGAGAAGCAAGTAGCCAGTAGAAACCATGAGTGACCATTATCTAAATTTATAGACTCCTGGCTACTCAGAACCATGTTTGATTCTCACAGGAGCCCCCATGAGGGACATGCCATTCCAACTGAAGTTCAAAGGCTTTGGGCCGCTTCCCTAGGATACACAGCCAGGTGCCAGAGCTGGAATCCTGCCCAGGCCTGATTATGGGGTGATCTGATATCTTGCAGAGCACACAAACCCGCAACCCTACCTATGCTCTTCTGGAAAAAAAAAAAAATACCAGGCCTGAACATGATGCTTCCACCCTGGTCAACAGGCAGTCTACCCCAGGAAAGGTTTTCTCTCTTGGTTCTTGCAGGTGGAGTAGCAAGCATTTGCTGGTGAGTTAGTGTGGAGGAAACCCTCTTTCCCATTCTTTCAAATAATTTTGAAGTTTGGGGTGAGAAATAAACTGAAAGGGTTCCCTAAACCCACCATCCCCGTTCTCCTTCCTAGAGACAGCTCTCCAGAAGCATATTAAAAGTCACCCCATTTCTGTCCCCATCCTGGTGACCTCACCGAGACATAGTTGGCATTGATCCTCTCAGAAGCAGTGCCCATGTCACTGGCCAGGGCACGGATGGCAATGCGGGCCTGTGGGGCCACACTGATGAAGAGCCGGCAGCTCCTTGTATTCCTCCCATCTGGGCTCCGTTGGGGGCTCATAATTTCACCCCGAGGTCCAAAGAGCTGCCTGTCACATTCTACAGGCAAGAACAAGCAGATTGGCTGGCTGTGGACCACCAGAGGGTCCCTAGCGGACTCCCTTCCCCCACCGCTGCTGAGCCTTCGTTCAGACCGCTTCTAATAGACTAGCATCAGGCAGTGATCCGAAAGGGGAGGTGGGGGTGGCTCCACAGCTGAAGTGCTATGTGCGAGCCTGACAGCTTGAGTCTGATTGGTAAGACCCACATGGTGGGAAAGAACCTCTGACACCGCCCTCTGCCTGACAACACACACACAAAACAATTTTTTTTTTTAAGGGAAAGGAGAGCTGATCACATAAAGACGAAAGGAGAAAATTGACTCCGTGGAATTGCCCACTGTCCTCCACACCCACACCATGCCATACACATGCCCCCATACATACATCAGACACACACAATCATAATAATAATAAATCATAATAAATTGAAGGGACGGAAATGTTCCAAGCTTTGGTTCCCTCCACTGTGAGGAGAAGGGAACAGTGGCATGCTTTAGGCAGGGAATTTTAAAAGAGAATTCAGTGGGGGCTGGAGAGATGGCTCAGTGGTTAAGAGCATTGATTGTTCTTCCATAGGTCCTGAGTTCAATTACCAGCAACCACATGATGGCTCACAACCATCTATAACAAGATATGGTGCCCTCTTTTGGCCTGCGGGCACACATGCAGACAGAACATTTTATATATTAAAAAAGAGGATTCAATGAACTTATACCACAAAGACTTAAAATACAAAACTGGCAGAAACGTTGGGTTTCAGTTATGCTGCTCACGGCTATCATCGGTAGTTGGTGAACCCCACTTGCCTGCACTTAAGCTTCCTGTAAGACGGACTGTCTGCATGTGAGAAGTGAGAGGCAATGAGAAGAAAGCCACCGGGCTTCCCAGGAGGACCCCAGCACCTGTGCACTTGGCCACTAGCACAGCTTACTGCTGGTGGCAGCTGCAGAAAAGGGTAACACGTTCACACTAAGCCTTTGCAGAGGCCATGCCCTGTTGTACCACTTTCAGATGTGGCAGAAACATCTGGAATCGGCAAGGTAAAAGACATCTTCAGTCACCTTGGGCTTCTACATCAAACCTCTAAGGTGATCGAGAGGGCTCACAGAGGACACTGTTTGGGCTCTGTGTAAAACAGGAATCCATGAGATGCCCTCTGTCTGAGCAGTATGTAGTGCGGGCATCTTTCTTGTGGGTGCTAGCGTACACACTAAGTCACAGGAAGCAGGCTGAGGGAAAGTGGCTCACTGACCTGAGAGGACCTTGAAAGAGTTGAGAACCAAGGTCAAGGGAATGGGGCAGTAGCCTGAGGGATGGAACAATGATGTGGACCATATCAATTCCACCTATCCAGCTTCACGGCCACAAAGGAAACCCATCCTGACCATTTGGAAGATATTGCCTGCTCCCAGTTTCCAGCTTGGCCAGCTCCCTCCTGGCCTGCCCATGACCCTGTTGAAAATGCCCTGTGCATTGGCTGGAGAGAAAGCTCAGAAGTTAAGAGCACAGGCTGTTCTTCCAGGGGTCCTGAGATCAATTCCTAGCAACCACATGGTACCTCATACCATCTAATGAGATATGGTACCCTTGTCTGGGATCCAAGCATATATATATGCAGGTAGAACATTGTATATATAATAAACAAAAAAAAAACCCTTTTTTTAAAAGGAAAGAAAGAAAATGCCCTGCCCACAGCAACCTAGGCCTAGCTCCCCAGCTCCCCAGTGAGAATGTGGGGAGGCCCAGGCGCCTGGCGTACCTCTGTAGAAGGTCCCTGGGGCAGGTTGGCTCCAATACCGTAGCAGCACTCCCCGTCCTTGCTGCACACGATGTTGCCTCACCACCAATGTGTTGGTTTTGGTGCTGAAAGTCATGCCAGATATCTTCCAGCATATCTTCCTCCATGTGAACCTACCCCAAAGCAGCAACAGCTCCCCTAGAAAGGGCAGGAGAGTGAGAAACCAGCACCCCACTCAAGTCAGCAACAGTGACTCAGGGCTGAGTTCAAACAACCACTCTCTCTCTTACTGGCTAATGTGACTACGTAGGGGCCATGTCACCAAAGCTCTCATACCCCCAGTTTCCTGTCTTATAAAGGGACATCCCCACATGCCAGTCATGAGACAGCCTTAAAAATGCCAAACAGGGACATCCTGCCAAAAACGGATATGTTGGAATTGTGCCACAGGTCCCCAAGCCCAGCAGTTGCCTGCCTGCCTCTGGATGTACCTGCACTACACTTGAGGGTGCTCTCGAGGATTTGGACGGTCACCACTTCACCCAGAGGCCGCCCAATGGCCACCACACAGTCTACCTGCCCTTGACCTCGCATGTCAATTGTTCCCGTGGGTTCCAGGTACTGCCTTCCACAGGCACCTACAGAGGGCAAAAGGGAAGTTAGGCGACCAGAGCAGAGCAGGGCTGAAAGTGAGGGCTGGCAAAGGGTGAGATGGGGGCTGTGAGTCAGAGCATCAGTCACCACGCCAGGCCATTTCTGAGTGCTTCAGGGGAAAGGAGGCAGTGTGCTGTGTGGGCTTGCGTCTGCACAGATCTGAGCTCCTGACCCTGCAACCTTCAGGTTATTTGAAGTGGATAGAAGTAAAAGTGTGACTTCTGAACTGGGGCGATGGCGTAGTCAGTAAAGTGCTTTCTTGAAAGCATGAGGACCAGAGTCCAACCCCCAGAACATAGATTTTAAAGGGCGGGTATGGAGGTGCACTGGGGAGGCAGAGACAGGTGGATCCCTGGGGCTCAGCCAGCCAGCCTAACCTACTTGGGTAAGCTCCAAGCCAATGAGAGACCCTGTCTGAGGAATGACACCCAAGGTTGTCCTCTGGCCTACACACACACACACACACACACACACACACACACACACACCTGCCCCTATGTACACATAAATAAACACAAGTGTACACATTTAACCATGAAAAGCACAGGAGGCCCCGGGCCCAGTGGCACATGGTCTAGTGCCTGAGCACTTGCCCAGGTCAAGACGCCAACTTCCCCAACGGAAGCAGGAAGAAACCTAACCATACTCTTCCAGGTTTTCCTGGATCCCCAGAGACTGGGAGACTGGAAAAAGGGTGTGGCCTTGGGGTTGGGTCTGGGACCACTCCAGAGAAGCAACAGTAACAGCAGCCTGCGTCTGGCTGGGAAGAGTAGCTTCCTTATGGGCCAGTGAGCTGGGGGTCTCCTGCCCTGCGCAGGGTCCAGCCCAGCAGCCCCTCACTGTCACTGGCTTGGGTAGGTGCTGGCAGAAGCTGGCTGGCACAGGCACTTGGGCCTGGGGTCCAAGGCAGGTATCATGCCGGCGCTGGATGCCATCCCCACAGGAGACGGAGCACTGTCAGGAAAGAGGTGGAAGATCATGGTGACCCTCTCAAGAGACCACAGGACAATGTGATGTGATGTCACCCCTTCATACCCCGGTAAATGACAGGTGTCTCTGCCGTACAGATGAGGACATTAGAGCTAAAGAGATGCCTTTTGGGGCCTCACATGTATACAAGACCTGAGATTCTGGTCTCAGGGTCCAGCCATCTCTGTCTCAGCCTCTTTGTCCCTCAGAGCCTTAAAGAAGGGTCCAGGGTGGCCTTCTCTACCTATAGCTCATTTGACCCTAAAGTACATGTTTGTCCTTTCTTTATTTGATATCCAGATTCCTTCCGACCAAGGTTAGGTGAGGTGGGGAGCAGGCCCCCAAGGACTACAGTTTATCCCGTCTGTGCTGTCTGTGCTGTCTACCACCATGAGTGAGATCCTCCCAGAGGAACCAAGCTTGACCTGCCCTCATCTCTCTGGTGATTTTCTGGTGCTTGTCACAAGATGACACTGGTCTCTGGTAATGAGGCTCCCAGTATCTGCAGATGCCAGACTTCTCTCAGCCCAGCTGGGGGTCTCCATGCCTTGCTGTGTCCCTGGCTCTGAGTATGCACCACAGCAGACACTCCCCTCCTTCCAACGGTCATAATGAATCAGCACCACAGGCCCCCTCATGCACAGACCCTTTGTGGATGCCTTGCTTAGTGCCAGCTAGAGCTCCTGGTACCAGGCTGCTCTTACCTCTGTCCAGGTGCTGATGTGCCACCGGTAGGCACAGTCAGTAATGAGGCAGGGGACTCTGGCCTGGGGCCGCACCAGAGCCTTACAGAAAGCTTCATCCACCTCACTGTCATGGCCTTGGTCAAGCCGCATGCAAGCCACCATTCGTGTGGCAGTGCCAAGGCCGCAGCTGGCTGAGCACGGGCCAAGGGACAGGATTTTCCATCTGCAGGAAGAGCAGACTCCAATGACCCCAATGACAGCTGGGCCTTTGTGGAGGCTAGGTCACTTGTGGGGGACTCTTGAAGAACCGCCAGTTCCTTCAACAATGGTCTGCACAATTCCCTAGCCACTGAAATGCCTAGCTGGCCATGGGTTTCCACTGACCTCATGAACTACAATGTTGCTCATGTCATTGGTTGGCCCAGTACTGCTTTGGGACCCTGGGACCCTGGACAATGGTATGAGCCACATCAACACCCCACCTCAGGAGCATGTGACCTACACCTTGCCACCAGTGACATCTAACCCTGCATGGCCCTTTGTCCTGAGGGACCTGTCCTGCACACTGCATATGGGCATGACTAGTTTCTGCCCACTAGGAGCCAATAGCAAATGTCCCTAGTGGTGAGCATTAAACTAAAGTTGTCCATGTGCTCTTTGAGGCAGAATCATACCTGGCTGAGAAACTAGAGCCCTAGAAAGAAGAGAGACCACAGACAGATCGGTGCTCGTTACAGTGGCCACTCAACATCCCAGTGGTAACCAGAGCTCATGTGTGCATGCTGTTCCCATTTAAAAGATAAACAAAGAAAGAAATATTTAGCTGGGTGTGGTGGCACATGCCTAAAATCCCAGCACTTGGGAAGTGAAGGCCTGAGGCTCAAGAATACGAGGTTTTCTTCAGCTACATAGAGAATTTGAGGCTAGCCTGGCCTACATAAGACACTGTCTTATAAAAAAAAAACCAACAAAACCAAACCATAGATCAATTGTAAATATAACATGCAAGAAAAATACAGGCACACAGACTGTTTAGCAAAAACAAAGGACAAGTTACATGTGCTTTGGATGTCAAGTAATTTCTAAGCTATAATATTTTAAATCATTACACATATCTGATGAAAAGAAAACCTGACAGGCTGCGGTGGTAGCTCCTCCATTTCTGCAGGGAACGGCATCCCTGCCTTCCCATACACAGAGCCTGCAGGCCCTCCCACTGTTGTGCCTGTAGAACTGACAGCCCACCAGCCATTGTCCTTGAACCTCAGCTCCTACATCCAGCTTGGCCTTCCAAGCAGCCCTGTTTTCTGCAGTGTTTCTGAGCTATTACTGTGTCTTACAATCTCCAGGAGTCCTGCCTGGAGTCTGTGCACTGGGCATAACCCTCCCACACTATACCCCACCTTCACCTGGGAGGACAGGGCTCCGGGCTGCAGGTCTCATGGGACTCGGGAAGAGGCAACCCCTGGCACTGGGTATCAGGCAGGATCTCTTCGTCGTTATCCTCTCCATGAGCCTGGGCACAGTACAGGATTCTCCGTGCGAGCCCTCCCCCACAGCTCACACTACAGGCTGCCAGCTTATAACGCCACCTGGGAAGAATTGAAGTTAGCGGAACCCAAAGGGCCACATGCCTTCCCCTCATTTCTCCAGTGGGAAGAAATAAGTTGGAAAGGGCATGGAGAGCTTTTGTTCCACCAGGAGGCTCAGGAAAGTGGACAGCGTATTTAAACCAACCCACTTCACAGAAGGGGAAGCCCAGGGCAAAGGCAGGAGGGGAAAAGTTGGGGTACAATAAGGAACCTGCAAGGGTGGCTGTCTGTAATGGAAATCCTAGCACTGGCCTCACCCCGGAACCTGCCATCAGCCATGCCGACTTTCCTAGCCACCACGGTTGGCTCTGTTGTCCCAAACACTGCTTATCACACTGTCTCGTTCATTGTCCATCACCCCCAGTGTCAGTTCCAGAAGGGCCAGGACATCTTTCTCCTTTGTCATTGCTGTGCCCTCTGGCTGCAGATAGCACCTGGGCATAGTAGGTGTTCAGTAATGAGTGTGCAATGAATCAATGTTCCATCAACATATGTGCTTGAATGGGCCGGCCAGCTCACACGAGCCTTGGGAAGCTCAGGCAGAAGGGTCATAAGTTAAAGGCCTACCTGGGCTACATAATGAAGTTAGTGTGTAGCTTAGTGAGACCCTGTCTTGACATAAAAGTAAAAGGGGAGCTGGGAATATAGCTCAGTGATAGAGTGCTTGTTTAGATGGACAAAGCCCCAGTATTAAAAAAAAAAAAAGTCGGGGCTGGAGAGATGGCTCAGTGGTTAAGAGCATTGTCTGCTCTTCCAAAGGTCCTGAGTTCAATTCCCAGCAACCACATGGTGGCTCAAACCATCTGTAATGAGATCTGGTGCCCTCTTCTGGCCTGCAAGCATACACGCAGACAGAATATTGTAGACATAATAATAAATAAACATAAAAAAAAAGTTGTAAAAAAAAAAGTGGCCATGAGTAGTGGCATACACCTTTGAGGCAAAGGTAAGTAGATCTCTGTGAGTTCTAGGCCAGACTGGTCTACATACCAAATTCTAGGCCAGCCAGGGCCACGTAGTAAGATCCTGTCTCATAAAAATTAAATAAATAGATTTTTTTTAAAAAAATGTGCCCTAGGGCCAGGGAATTGAGAGGAGTGTATCTGACCTGTTTAATGTGGATCCTTCAATTTGGCTCCCTGGAAGTCACAAGAAATTTTTGGTATTGTGAAAATATAAATTTTAGACATATACATTGTATAAAAAGTAGCATATTTATGTCAGAATGACTGTGACAGATGTTTTTGCACAATAAAAAGTATTCTTAAGACTGAAAGGCAAAAAAAAAATGTGCCTGCATCATTACCATCCCAGGCCCCACAAAGGTACATAATCTGGGGGTGGTGGCAGAGCTGAATGCAGATCCAGGACTGCCTATCTCTCAGGCAAAGTTCTCAGGGATAGGTTATGTTAGGACAGGGCTCAGGGTTGCAGTCCTTGAAGGGGGATGGCCTAGGTACTGGCTAGCACTTTGAGTGAGGTAGAGATACAGGGTGGCCGTGGTCCAGCTGCATACAATGAACAGCCACTGGCACCCATCCCCCTCCACAGATCACTGGGCATGGTACCACAACGAGAATGCCAAGGCTTCATAGGAGACCAACCATGGGGTCAGACTTCTTTCCCTGCACTCCATCCCCAGCTCACCTAGCAGGACATGGGCCAGCCTGGCAGACCTCCCACCGACTCGAAGGCTTGCTGGCCAAGTCACATAGCTCTTCCTGGACAGGCATCTTGAGGACAGAATCCATGCATAGGAAATGCAGCTCCGTCAGACCTGCTCAGGGGGAGCAGGGATGCTGTTGACCCAGAAGGCCAGCTTGGTGAGGACCACAGCATTTGTTCCCTGGTCAGCTCCAAAGCCAAGGTCCATCTGAGACTTACCAGCTGTGTGCACTTGGACAACTGACTTAACCTCTCTGATCCTCTGGTTTCCATATAACGGTATCTACCTAGCAGAATCATTTATAGAGATTGCATAATGAAGGAAGTGAGATGCCTGCTGCCCGGAGCTGCTGCTGTTGTTACGAAGCACGTTAGACATTGCTGTCACATTGTCTCTTGGCCTCTACCCATGCTCATGCAAGCAATCCTACTTAAAGGTGATGGCCACAAATAAACAAACAAAAAGATATAAAAGTAGGAGGGGAACTTGCTGTGGAAAAAATAACATATGTACACATGTGTATGTGTGAAAAAGTGGAAGAATAAGAATAAATAAAGCCAGGTAGTGGTGGCGCATGCCTTTAATCTCAGCACTTGCAAGGCAGAGGCAGGTAGAGCTCTGTGAGTTTGAGGTTAGCCTGGTCTACAGAGCTAGTTCCAGGACAGCCAAGGTTATACAGGCAAATCCTGTCTGGGAAAAAAAAAAAAGGTGAAAAGAAAGAAAGAGAGAGAGAGAGGAGAAACCAAAAAAACAAAACAAACAAATAAACAAAAAACCAAAAGGAAGAAGACATTTAAAAAAAAAAAAAAGAGTATCTCTTGCCGGGCGGTGGTG
Source organism: Microtus oregoni (assembly GCF_018167655.1). Taxonomy (NCBI): domain Eukaryota; kingdom Metazoa; phylum Chordata; class Mammalia; order Rodentia; family Cricetidae; genus Microtus; species Microtus oregoni. The sequence goes on along the minus strand of NW_024543084.1, from coordinate 10,808,891 downwards.
GCGCACGCCTTTAATCCCAGCACTCGGGAGGCAGAGGCAGGCGGATCTCTGTGAGTTCGAGACCAGCCTGGTCTACAAGAGCTAGTTCCAGGCCAGGCTCCAAAGCCACAGAGAAACCCTGTCTCGAAAAACCAAAAAAAAAAAAAAAAAAAAGAGTATCTCTTGAGGGTCAGGGTAGAGTGCTTGCCTGTCATGCACAAAGTCCTGGATTCAATCCCTAGCACGGCACAAAAACTGATATGTAGACAGGAGAGGAGAGGGGTCTGTGGTTAAGAGCTCATTATGCACTTTCAGAGGACCCACATTCAATCCTCAGAACCCAAGTCAGGCAACTCATAGCAGCCTGTAACTCCAGCCCCAGGGGTTCTGATGTCTTCCTCCGGCCTCTGCTGCACCTGCACTCAAGTGCACAAACCCTTGCACACACACACATACACACACACATACACACACACACACACACACACACAATTAGACATCTAATAAATCAGCACTATACATGCTGGCACAAGTCTACAATCCCAACACTCAAGAGATGGAGGCAGGAAGGAATTCCAGGTCATTCTTGACTACACAGTTAGACAACAACCTGAACTACCTGAGATCCTGCTGTGTCTATCAGAAAAGTACTGCTAGGGTTGGTTTTCTCCATCCATCCCTTAGGAATCTCTTTCTGGTCAGTTCTAAACAGATGTGTTTGGGTAAGCAAGTGGTTAGGGTTGTTTCACGACATTGTGTGTCTCCTCACACCCTTCTCAGCCCCATAAAATGGCTATTGAAAATTTAGAAAACAGCAAATATTAATAAAGATGTGGAGAAACTGGGACCCTGTGCCCTGCTGATAGGGATGTAAAATTCCATTCCAAAAACAAAAACAAAAAAATTCCACTCCGAAAAGCAATGCAGAGGGGCCTGCAAAAGTTAAGCATGCCATGGCAACATGACTTTGCAATCCTTCTTCCTGTGCTCACCAGAAGAACCAAGAACCAGGCTGTGGGATATAGGCGCATGTGCAGAGCAGTTATGCCAACAAAAGCAGAAGGGAGGCTGCTAGTAGGTGTCCGGCCATGCACAGGTGACAGAAACAGCACAGTCCAGCTCTACAGTGAAACATTCTTTGGGGCCAAGAAGGAATTCTGACGCCATTACAGCATGTCTGAACCTAGGCAACAGGAGCCAGTCACAGAATGACGCACTCCACATGGCTAAGGTCCGTGAGAGCCAAATCCACAGAGAGTGAAACTAAAATGTGGGCGATCAGGGGCTGGGAGGTGGTGGGTGTTGGTGTTTAACGAAGACAGGGTCTAGTCTGGAAGGGTGGAATGTTCTGGAGATGGATGGTGATGATGGCTTCATAACACGGTGGATATGATGAATGCCACTGAGTGAAACACTTAAAATGTTACTGATTAGGGCTGGTGAGATGGTTCAGTGGTTAAGAGTGCTTACTGCTCTTGCAGTGGACATGGGCTTGGTCCCTGGCACCCCCACCCAGCAGCTCAGAGTCATCTGTAACTCCAGTTCGAGGAGATCTGATGCTTCTTTTGACCTTCATGGCTGCACATACATGATGCACAGACGTATACACAGGAGCGTATACATAAATAAATATTTTTACATAGCTAAGGGGTATGTGGTTGTTTTCCACAATAGGAAAGACAGAACACTTTTTTTCTTGTGGGATACATGATCACACGATGAACCGTGAGATTGTGCTTATTAAATAAAATCAGCCTCGGGTCAAGAGGGAGAGTCAGCAACTAGTTGACAAGAAGTAGCCATGAGAGTAAGAGGGAGTCAGAAAAGCAGATAGAGAAATGCACAGGAAGGCCGGGCCATGGTGGCACACACCTTTAATCCCAGCACTCGGGAGGCAGAGGCAGGCGGATCTCTGTGAGTTCGAGACCAGCCTGGTCTACAAGAGCTAGTTCCAGGACAGGCTCCAAAACCACAGAGAAACCCTGTCTCGAAAAAAAAAAAAAAAAGAAAGAAAGAAAGAAAAAAGAAATGCACAGGAAGCAGTAGGGAGGGACTTTGAGTTTGGCAGCCTTTCTGGTTTGGGACTGGAAGAGAAGCTCTCTTCTCTGGGACACTGGCTAAGAAGGAAGGTCAGCTGGTTGCTCCTCGGCCTCTCTGAGTGAGCAGGTTTCCACCCTAGCATCTGACTCCTGAGTCTTTATTGGTAAAATTGTAAGATTGAGGTTTAGTTTTAGAACAACACCTTTTTTTTAAAATGTACCTTTAAACAGCTTTCAACTTTGGTGGTCGGTTTGCGCACAGCTCTGTAGGACTTCAGGGGCACACTCTTGGGTGCCAGTCTTTCTAGGATTTATCTTTCTCTTTGAGTCAGGCATGGAACACATTTAGTGGACTTACTGAGTGCCATACTCACATAGTTTATCTTTCCTGGTAGCCCCTCCTTTAACACTGGTCTAGGCAGAAGGTGAGTAGATAAGAAATAAGAGAGGTTTCGTGAGTGTCCCCAGTCTCACCTTGCCCACAAGAGGTGGAACACAGCCCCATCACAGGAGTCCACACATGCACTGCCTGAGCTCCTGGCTTGTCACTGCCTGCAGTGGTTGGAGCCTCCTCTCCTAGAGACACAGTGTCCAGCTAAAGAAAGCAATGAGCAGGTGAGTTTGGCATTCTCACCTCTGCCTCTGAGCTCCCAGCTCCCCAGCTCCTCTCCATTTTGGGAGGCAAGAGGGAATATTTCAAACACACCAGGGATCATCCACTTCTGTTCTCTAGAGAGGTTTATGTCCTGCCCCTGGTAAAGCCCTCACTGTGTGCCTCACTTTGGCCTGTGCAGGCTCCTTATCGTTCCAAGTGTTCTCTGTAAAGGATGGGACTGGAAACTAAGGATCAGGAGCGGATTTGTAAGCATGCTTGGCCCTGCAGTTCCTAGCCCATACGAATCCAGGGCCTTCCAGCCTGAGAGCAACATCATCACCCTGAAGGCTGATGGGCAAAAGATGGAAGAATTACTCTCATAGCAACTGGATGAACTCTTTGCTTGCTGTGCTTGGTGGCACAGGCCTGTGATCCCTACAACTCAGGAGGCCTGGGCAGGAGGATTGGAAGCTCAGTGGCTATGTGGGCTAAAGATAGTTCAAGGCCAACTTGAGCAATTTAGTGAGACACTGTCTCAAAATTTAAAATAGATGAAGAAAAGGACTAGGGATGTAGCTCAGTGGTAGAATGTTTGCCTAGCACGCTGAAGGCCCTGGATTTGGTTCAAATGATCCCCTCTCAGATACTTCTAGTGGGCTCTATTTTTTCTCAGCCTGGCTTGCCCCTTTCAGAGGCACTTTAAGTGTGTCTGTCCTGAGAAGGACAGAGTCCTCACTCTGGCCTGAAGGAAGATGACAACCTATATTTTTCATTCTCCCAGCTAAGAAAGGACCCAGGAATCCTGGCCACCCTCCTTCGCCATCCACTCACCTGGCCCCAACCTGGAGAACATGTGGTCCTGAAACAGGGCTCCAGCGTAGGTGCAGTCTCATCTGTGAGACAGGGACCTGCAGTGGCTGCGTCCTGCAAGTCACCCACTCTGGGCACATATGTCACATTTCTTGAGGCCAGATCTTCACAGGTGGGCATGCAAGGGTCAGGGCCTGATACCTCTGGTCTGAAGATGACATGTGGCTGTCATCAGGCTATGGCCCTGCTGCCTAGCGGGAGGTACAGCCTAACTCCTGAGGCTGGATGGGGGTATCTAGGATTCTAATACATAGATCCCATTAAAAAGCAAAGCTCAGCAGCTTTCTCTGAAGCACTGGTTCGTCACACCTCAGGTTTTCCTCAACAAGAACTCTGTGTGTTGGGACAGTGAGATGGCTCAGTGGGCAAAGGCATCTGCCTCTACCCTGACAGTCAGATCCCAGGGTCCCATAAGGTGGAAGGATAAAACTGACTGCTGTAAGTCATCCTCTGAGCGCCACTCCTACACCATGGCTCACTCACAGGTGTGTGTGTGTGTGTGTATGTGTGTGTGTGTTCGTGTGTGTGCACGCACGTGTGTGTGTGCGTGCTTGTATGCGAGTGCACACACAGTTGTAATTTAAAGATTAAAAAAAGAACTTAATGCATGCCAACCACACACTCCACCTGTGGTTCGGGGGTAGGAAGGCAGAGCCCTACTCAGCTGCCTGGCAGAAGCAAGGGTAGCCCCTCCCAACCCACCACCACCACACTTCATGCCCAGTTGTAGAGGACGAGAAACAAACAAGTGCCATGTGCATTCACAGTACCAGTTGCAGTGTGACAAAGGGTTCACTTTATGTCACCCATGAGCTGCCTAGAGCACCATGATGTCAAGAACACTGAGGCTGGATCGCACCTCTGCAGGTGTGGTGGCTTGAATAGGAATGCTCCCCCCCCCCCCCCCGCCAGAGATTCGTGTGTTTGAATGCTTAGCCCAAAGGGAGTGGCACTATTAGGAGGAAGTGTGTCACTGTGGGGTGGGCTTTGAGGTCTCCTATTTTCAAGCTACACCCAATGTCACAGTTCACTTCCTGTTGCCTGTGGATGAAGATGTAGAACTCTCAGCTACTTCTCCTGCACCATGTCTGCCTGCATGCTGCCATGCTTCCTGCCATGATGATAATGAACTAAACCTCTGAAACTGTAAGTCAAGCTCAGTTAAATATTTTCCTTTATAAGAGTTGTCATGGTCATGGTGTCTCTTCACAGAAAAAAAAAAAAAAAAAAAAACCTAAGAGAGCAGGTTAGAGTAGGACTGCAGTGTTGGCCATGTGTGAGAGAAGAGGAAGGAGCCAGGGCCATCGGTGGGCCACCAATGATATAGGGCTCTCCCACTGGGCAGATAGCCATCCAGCCAGTGATGACTGACCATATGAGCTTTCCATTCCCAGTGTCGTGTCATCACCACAGCCCTCACCCCACATCACCCAGGTGTTAGAAATTCAAAGATGGAGATAAGCAGCCCAGCACTCTTGAACAGTGAGCACCCCAGTGTTTACATAGACCAGGCCCCACCGTCTGTCACCAGGATGGAGCCGATGAGAGCCCTCAGGCAGAGAGGATCTTCTACATGGGCTGGTCTCGGTGCAGGGACAAAGCCTGCCAAGGAGCCCTGCTGCACCACCCCCCAGTATGCTCACCTGGTAGGACATGGCTGGGAGTTGCAACTTTCCACCTCTGGGGCTGGCTTCTGGGCTACTGCTTTGCACCGGGCTGGTGGCAGCGTCCTTAAGAAACCATCTTGGGCCTCCACACAGTGCACTAGCCGCTCCTGAAGACCCCCGCCACAGGACACGCTACATGGGCTGAAGTCTCCAGTTGTCCAACTAAGGAGGAAAGGAACAGAACATCAGACCTGTGACCAGGTCCCCCAATTGGCTCAGGTGCACTGGATGGAAGGCAAGCAGGTCTGTCTTGCTGATCCCGATGAGACGCTTCCTCTGGTCAGGTCCAGGTCCTGTGTTTCCAAGCTGCTGTTCCAAGACCAGCCTTGAAGAATGCCCCTAACATACTTCTGAACCTGAGTCAAGGTATTTATAGTGATGGCTAGGGGCCTTCCTAGTCCCATACCCCATAAGATGGCCTTGTCCTATCACTAGTCTGTTACCAGGTGGCAGAAGGCAGAGGAAGCCATGTGCTGGCCCTCCCACCATTCTCCCTGGTAGGGTGGTCACCACCATCTTGCAATGAGAACCTGAGCTCAGAGAGGCCTCAGGACATCCAGACAAGGTGGCAGCAGAGACCACACACCAAACTGTGTCTGTGACTGTATGTACTCAAGTTTTGGTGTCCTCACTTGCAGAATGGGGACACTGACAGAGCCTGGTCCACAGAGCTGCAGCTAAAGTTGTAAAACAACCCAGAGAAGGTTCCCAGTCTGCCCAGGCCACAGGAGTCACCACAGGCCAGGTGTCTGACCAGCTTAGTACTTACTATGGAGGGCAGGGGGCAGGGACACAGGGCTCTTGCCATGCAGGTGGCTGCGGGCTCCCTTGGCACAGGGAGCTATTCACCCCCTTGTTTTGAGCTTGATCTTGGCAGCTGTAGGTCACCCAGCGCAGCCCTGGAAGGGCAGAGCAAAGTCTCAACCACCTCCACATGAGACCCAGCAGAACTGTAGGCAAGCCTTGCCCCGGGCCTCACCTGCCCCACAGCTCACTGAGCACGCTCCATGCACAGCAGTCCACACCCAAGTGGCCCGCTGCTTCGGTTCAAAGTAGGTAAAGGTGATGTCTGGGTGTGTGAGATCCCCATAGTCCCCTCTGTATCGTCTGTAAACCTACACCAGGACAGGTGAGAGCTCAGGCCCTGAACAGGCACACCCTGGGGTGTCTGCCACATCCCCCTGGCCCAAAGCATTCAATCACTTCATTTCCTCGGGTCCTATGTTCCCAGACTCCAGGAGGCAGACGGGACTTGAGTGCCGAGTATCTCTGAGTAATGCGGAACAGAACAGGAATGTACCAAGAAGGCGGTACGTTTGGGGTGGGGGTAGTATGGGAGTGTTGATGAGGTCAGCAGTCCACAGCTAAGGTCATCAGGAGTAGTGTCAGGGCAGGGAGAGGTTCAGCAGAAGAGGTCAAGGTCAGGATGGAAGGTGAAGGCTCAGGCCATTTTAGCTTTGGTCTACTCTTACACGCCTTTATCAGAGCACACAGGGGAGACACACATGAATGAGGGATTTCTTGCACATCCCTATATGAAAGCTTTCAGGGCCTCATGTGCTTCTGACCCCAAAGAAAAAGCAAGAACCACCCTCCATCCCAAGAAGGGCCCCACATGCCAGCTGGTACAGGGACTCCTTGGCTCATGCATGGCCAGACCTTCAGCTCCACCATACTTTCCTGGTTAGAAGGCAGTCCCTGATTCCAGCATAAAGTGTACCCTCTCTTTCACTCTCAGGCCTCTGAGGCCTTCTGCGTGCCCTGGACACTGGCACATTTTATACTGATTTGCAATATACTAGTCCTGTTGAGCGGCTCCTGCTGCATCTCACCTTACCCAGAGCCCGACTAGTAATAACTACTGCAAGGATTAATGAGCGAGTGAATACAGACAAAGAAGCAGATATTCAGAGCCACCACTGGAGGCCTGCTGACTCCCCACCCCACACCCTGCAGCCAGGCTGATCAGTGACCTGGATCTCCACATCGTCCCGGACAGGTCCCCGAATGTGAATCTCCTCTAAGTGGGGCAGCCGGTCCTCAGTGAGGGTCACTCTGTACTCCACACGGCAGTCCTCCAGAAGGGAAGGGTATATGATGCTAGGTGAGATGCTGGTCTTCCCTGCCACGATGTAGTGCCCCTGGGTCCTCACCGCTTTGAGAACAGGGCCATCAGCACTGGGGAGTCGTCACCATCCCCCCTCATAGACCAGCAGTCTATTTGGTGGGATGGGACCACTCCTGAAAGGACAGGGTTAAAGATGGCAGCAAGATAAGGGGCAGGAGGATTTCTGCCAACAGGGTCTAATCCCCAAATCATGACCATAGCTCCTACCAAGGTTCTAAACCTGACCCCAGGGAACGGTCTTTCTGGTGTCTGATGCCATTCAGATGGCATCTTCATGAACTAAACCCCTCCTTTAGAATGTACACCTCTGCCACATACAACCCACCCAGGAAGCTTTCCCAGAGTGGTGGTCCAGGCCTTTATCTGGAAGCTGGTGAGGGCTGTGACCTTTGCCTCCACCGAGTATGCTCACATAAGGCTTCAGGCTCTAGGACCCAGGGCCAAGATCCCCTCCATGGTGTCTAAGCTAGCCTCTGAGACACTCGGGACAGGGTCTTCAAAAGGAGTTCTCTGAAAAAAGGCCAGATTCCCGGCATGGTCATCGTCTGGGACTATGTCATATGTTCCTGGGACCTGGAGCCATCCAGCCTGGTCCCCTCCACGCTTAGCTTCCATATTCCTTTTCAGGCAATTTTAACCTGCACCCTTCCCCCACCCGCCAGATAGGCTTAGCTGTGAATGCAGCAGCTCTCCATGGGGGCTGGGTAGTTAGGGATCCCTCCCACCTTGCAGTGGTGTCAGGAGCAAAGGCATCTCAGAGACTAAGGACACGGTAGGTAAGGGCAGGGAAGGGTCCTTCAGTCATCTCACCCAAGTGTGTGAAGAGAGGCCTGCGGTTCACGATGTGTACGCTGGTCATGTTGGGAGTGACTGTCAGGAACGTGACATATTCTAGGGAGAAGCAGAGCAAGAAGGCTGCTTGAGCTTCATGGTCACCTACACCACTGTCAAAGAAGACAATCATAGATGGACAGAGACATGAACAGTGTCATAGGGCTCATTTCAGTGGCAATGAATCCCCATCATGGTAAGAGCTCAACACCAGGCTGCAGGACCAACTGCAAAGACACTGGCAAGGCCAGGAGCATAGACCAGACCCAAGGCATAGTCAGAGAGGCAGAGCTCAAGTTCTCTGCTGATCTTGCAATTCAGTGCTGGCAAATGACGTAGATAGATAGATAGATAGATAGATAGATAGATAGATAGATCAAAGTCAAGAAAATTTACATCCCTGTTGTCCAGGGTACTCTCCCTTCTGGGACACCTGAGTGGGAAGGAAGAAGTGACCTGACAATTACTCAGGGTGCTACTTGTTCCCTCTTTTTTTCCCCCTCTCATCACAGCTACAGTGAGGGAGTTATTGGGGTGTTACAATCCTGGTTGCCAGGGCAGTGTTGCTGGAGTTTGAGTCTGCCATGAGAAGACACCAGAGAAGGAAGAATGAATTGAAACCCATGGGAAGGCACCCATAGCTGAGCCAGCATGTGGGTGCTGTGGCCTGAGTAGCCCAGGTTAACACTTTGGATGCTGGGTCCCTATAGACTGCTGGGAAACCCGCCCTCCATGCAGGGCAGACCTACCTCTGGCTCTCCCGGCCGTGAAAGAGCCATTCTGTGGACTGCATGTGCTGTTGTCTCCTCCGCATACCTGGCACGCATCCCAAACCTTCTGGGAATCCATCCTGCCATCACAGCCAAAGGTCTGTGCAAAGGGTGGGGGGTGAAAGGCCTGTGTTATTACGGTACTGTTTTATTCGGTACCACAGCTCTGCTGGCTGTGAGACTCTGGATTGACATAACTCTCTGTGGCTTCCCTACAGAGCAACTGTGCCTAGCAGGCTCCCAGGATAACTTTCTTAAGGTCACAGTTTGGCCTATAATATAGGCTGACTCCAAGTTCCATCCTGTTCCCAACAATACTCCCCAGCGACACAGGGCAGCTCTACTGAGCTAACCCCGTATATCACCTCTCCCTTTCCCTAGAACCTTCTTTTTTTATTTTGTCTTTTATTCATTTTATACACCAACCATAGTTCCCCCTCCCTCCCCTCCTCCTGCTCTCCATAACCCCCCAACCCACTGCCCCAGAACATTCTACTGGGACAGGAAAGCCTTGAGTTCACAAGGACACTGGGTTGTCCATATACCTACCCTGCAGCTGCCCAATACACACAGACTCAGGGTCCCATCTTCCCGAGGACCACTTGGCACACAACGGGTCCCATCTAGGAAACTGTCTCCACGGCTCACAATGAAATTCTCTCCAACAGCCCAGCACATGTGTCTGCACAGAGTGTCCCCTGGGAGGGCAGAGTGACAAGGGTCTGGTGCTCAAAGGTGCACAAGGAGGTCAGTGAGCTAGGTAGGAAGCTCCTCTGGGACCTGCTATCGCAGCTCTGCCAGACAGGGTCCAAGTGGGCTGTCCTCCTAGCAGCCTCAGCAAACTGTACGCATGTGTGGCCAGGACCACGGTTCACCTCCAAGGCCGTATTATATTCTGGTCTCATAACCCTGACTCCTGGATTATGAGCCAAGGATCACGCTAGCATTTCCCCTGATGTATCTCCCGGAATCCCTCTAGCACGCCCAGAAGAAGACACGTCTAAGATAGAACCTCCCTGCTTACTATCTGAGGAGGCAGACCAAGCCAGAGAGCAATGCATGGCCCCTGGAATGCCAGAGTATGAGTCAAGTCCTGCCCAGCCAGCACTGGGGTGATGGAGACTGGGATAGTTCATGCTGATTTCAACTGAACAGGATCTACGGTCACCATCTAGGAGACAAGCCTCTAGAGATGCCGTAGAGATGATCTGGATTAGGTTAGCTTCTGGTCCCATTGTGAGGGACTCTCTTGGTTAGATTAATTGAGGGAACACCCATCCTAAAGTGGGCAGCGTCATTTTACGGACTGAGGTCCTGATCTACTGAATAAGAAGGAGAAAGCATGCTGAATACAGATTCTCTCTCTCTCTCTCTCTCTCTCTCTCTCTTTCTCTCTTGGTCCCTCTTTCTCTCTGTGTGTCTGTCTGTATGTATCTGTCTCTGTCTCTCTTGTGTGTGTGTCTGCCTGCCTGTCTGTCTGTCTTTGTCTGTCAGCCTGCCTGTCTCTCTCTCTTCTTCCTGGTTTCAGATGCAATCAATCTCCTGCCTCAATCTCCTGCTGCTAGTTTCCCTGCCACAATGACTGTAACCTGGAACCATGAGTCAGAATAAACCCTTCCTTCTGGAAGTTGCTTTCGTTGGGGTATTTTATCTTCTATCTTAGCAGTAGGACAAATAACCAAGACACTGGCCAACCCCAAGAGCTCTGTCTGGCAGAGGGCTCCAGGGCCAGGCTCCCTCAGGCCCCACAGCCCACCTTGACTATACCGCACAGCGGCGTCCCAGTGGTAGAAGGAGGCACTGCCTTGGGGAAGGTGCAGTGGCTGGCTGTCAGTCTGGGCACACTGCTCGGACATGAACTCCAGCTGAGTCTTCTCACAAGCCTGGCCGGAGGAGGCAGAGGACAGGTACAGGCAGGGTCCTTGCCAGTGGGAGACAGCATGCACCCTGCTTGCAGGGTCAAGAGATGGGGATAACTCAGCCAGCCCCGAGCTGTGCCTTATCTCGGCTCAGTAGTCTGTGGGTGGCCAGATCTGCCTCTCTTTGCCCATGGGAAAACTTCAGATAATCTGTAAAGGACACAGCAGCAGCAGGAAGCAAAACAGGAAGTAATGTGGCACTTGGGGCCCCTGGCTCCAAGTCCTGAACCTGAGGAAATGGTTGAGCTGTATTTTCTGTCACAGGTGCTGCAGGGCAGGAAATGAGGAACTGTGACCCAGAAAATGCCACTCTGCCTCACTGTGCTGGGAAGAAGGGTTGGAGTTGACCAGCTTCCTCCTCTCAAGGAGATTTGGCAGAAGGCAAGTAGGATAGGGGTGTGTCACCACAGGTCAAATGCTCCAGGAGCCAGCAGCCCTCTGAAGCAGAGAATACATTCTAACTCAACGGGACAAAAAAATCATTCTACCACCTCATAACAGCTAGGGCAACTGGACTGAAAACCCACGTGCAGGAGAGGACACAGAGACACTGGAACCCTAACACACTGTTGGTAAAAATGGAAACATGGTCCCTGTGTGAAGAGGCACAGTTTGTTAACTTAAAGCTAGGTTATGCTGGGATGCAGAAGCTGGTGGGTCTCTGTTAGTTCAAGTCCAGCCTGATCTATAATGAGTTTCCAGAACAGCCAGGCTAGATAGATCCAGTTTCAAAAAAAACGGGGAGGGGGTCTGGAGAGATGACTCAGCAGTTAGACACACGTGGCTGCTCTTGCGGAGGACTCAAGTTGGGCTGCCAGTCATGTCAGGTGATTTACCTGTAACTCCGGGTGATCCCACACCCTACCATGGCCTTCAAAGGTAAATACACAACGTGAGTGAGTACACACACAGTCATGCACACAGGCAGAAACACACTTGGAAAAGATAAACATGACCTTCCAGAAAGAGGAAAAAGTCTAAGTTAAGCATAGGATTTCTATACAAGCAGCAATCCCAGTTTTAGGCATTGTTGTGGTTTTCCAAAATCCATGGACGCTCAGGACCCCAAGAGGTGTGGCCTTGAGAGGTGATGAGGGCTCAAGAACTCTGCCTGAATAATTAGGACTGGACTCTTATGAAAGGGCTGGAGGCTCTGTTGTAGGACTTCTGTTACTTTTGTCCCCTCTACCATGTGAGGACCACATGGAGAACAGGGCAACAGGAACCATCTGGGAATCGGACACCAAGTGCAGCACCTTATCTTGGACTTCCAGAATCATAAGAAATCAATTTCTGTTGTCGATAAATTACTCTGCCCATGGTGTTTTGTCACAGAAAACTCAAGCCAACTAAAGTCAACTCATTGACAGCAGCTGGGTTCACTGTAGTCAAAAAGTACAAATGACCCAACATCAGAAATGATGACAGAAGAGCAAAAGCACTCTGGTCGTATCATGGACTGTTCTCCTGTCCCCGAAAGGAAAGGAAGTATTGACTCATGGTACAACACTGAAAAATGTCCTACTGTGTCAAAGGAGCTGGCTCTTGCATGGCGGTGTGTACATGAGGTGTTCAGAGTAAGTAGATGCAGGAGAGAGAACGCAGCTTGGAGCTGCTAGGGTAGGGAGGGGAGACTGCTCACTGGTGTGGGCTATTTCTCTGGGATGAAGTTTGGAACAGCACTCCCAATGTGCTCAGTGCCTCTGCACGCTGTGAACTTTGAAATGGTTGACTAAACAAGAAGCATTTCACATCAGTGTCTGAATGAAGTTCTTACTGTGTGCTCAGGGGCCATTCCCAGAGTCAGTTCTCAGCACAGAGATGTTATTTCAAAGGTGAATAGATACTCTGGGAGGGAAGCAAACACACGGGGCCTTTGCTAACCCCCCACGGGTTAGCAAAGGGAGGCATGAGCCCATGGGTCAGCCATTCTGATGGCTAACTCCTATCCCCCTCCCCGCTAGGAGTCCAGCCTACCTGTGTGTTGCACATCGTAGCCTGGAGGTCCTCACCCACACATGGACGTCCCCCAAAGGCAGGCCTGGAAATGCCCACAAAACAAAAGGGGGAAGGTGACCACGGCTGCAACTAGAGAATGGGGTGCAAGCGCCCTCCCTGCGGGGAAGCCCTCTGTAGGTACCTGGGATTGTTGCACCACCGTCTCCTGGTGACCACACCTCCTCCACAGGAACGAGAACAAGGACTATAGGGCCCCCAGCTAGACCAGCGTCCATGTACTGCTGCCACAGGGGTTAGCTCGGCTAGGGAGCGGCAGCGAGCCTTGGAGCACCACTGTAAAGCAGGGCAACTCTGTCTCCCTCTCCCACAGGGACCCAACACACGTAGGATGTGGCTAGCACGCACAGGATCGCTAACACCCCAGGGACCCTCCAGAACACAAAGTTCCCCATCACACATAGAGACTTCCAACACAGGAACAATGTTCCTCATTAGAATCCTAACACACACAGGGATCTCACTGGCAGGAAGAACCCCAACAGTACATAAGGGCCACACGCAGGATCTCCCAGTAGACATAGAGACCTCCTGAAGCATACAGATACCTCGTCCACAGGTGCCCTCCACAGAGGGACTTCCCCATTGGGCACAATCACACCCCATTCTATTTGGGAAGACAGCAAGCTGCCAACACAGGAAGGTACCCGGTGAAAAGGGGAACTTAACCCCAAAGAGATGGTTCAGGCAGTGAAGACAAGGGCAGTCTGAGTGGGGATGCTTGGACCTTGCTGTCACTCAACAAATTCATCTCTGTATGAGAGAGGGCTGGAGGATGGGAGTAGTCCGGTGCCTTGGAGTGAGAGCTCAATGAGACCCTACTCAGGGAAAGCTCTCCCCTCCCCCCATAGACACAGTCTCTCTCTCCATCCTTCACACCACTCTAACCTTCTCCACACCGCATTCTGTCCCATCCAGGAGAGGAACAAGGAGTCGGCTGCAGCTGCTGTGGTCCAGCGGGTCTGTGTGGCAGGATAGAGCCTGGCATACATCCTAAGAGAGGTGGACAGGTGGTCCACTGAGAGGTAGCCTGCTTAGTGTCCCTTCCAGACCAGTCAATGCCCCACCATCCGGGAGAACAAACCACAGCCGACTGACTTGTCAATCAGAAGCAGGGATGGCCCTTGCCAGGGCCATCATCACACTCTAGGGCATGAAAATGTCTTAATATTGGCCGGGCGGTGGTGGCGCACGCCTTTAATCCCAGCACTCGGGAGGCAGAGGCAGGCGGATCTCTTTGAGTTCGAGACCAGCCTGGTCTACAGAGCTAGTTCCAGGACAGGCTCCAAAGCCACAGAGAAACCCTGTCTCGAAAAAACCAAAAAAAAAAAAAAAAAAAAAAAGTCTTAATATTTACAATCAGAAGAGAAAAATAAGCTTTTAAATAAAAAATAAGTATTCTGGGGCTGAAGAGGTGGCTCAGCGGTTAAGAGCATTGGCTGCTCTTCCAGAGGACCCTGTTTTAATTCTCAGCACCCACATGACAGCTCACAGATGTCTAACTCCAGTTTCAGAAGATCTGACACCCTCTGACAGACATACACACATACAAAACACCAATGCACATAAAATAAAAATAAATCATTTAAAAAGAAAAGAAAAAACAAGCATCCTAACATGGATTATAAGCATAATAATTCAGAGGGTTTTTTGCATTTTACAAAAATACTTTTAAAAATATTTTTAAAATACAACATCTGTATCCCAGGCTAGTCTTGAATTCCCTATCTAGCCAAGGATGGCCTTGACTTCTGATTCTTCTGTCTCTACCTTCAGAGTTCTGGGATTACAGGTATGTGCCACCACAGCTAGTTTGTGTGGCCCAAGGCCAAATTTGGGGTTTTGGATATACCAGGAGAGCAACCACTTTACCTACTAAATTGCATCTTCAGCCCCTAAACACAATTCTTAATGTTTTTGTGGAGGGAGGGAGGAAGGGAAGAAGGAAAGGGCTCCCCCTCGGGCAAAGCGGGGAAGATCCTACACCTCCCAGGCAGGAAGTCTGAACTGGGGGACCCTGGCCTTTCCTTTTGCCACATTCCTACTCTGTGGGGAGCCTGGAGGCCTCCCCTCCTGGAAGCCCTTATGCTGAGCCCACCCCCAAAGGTTAGATGCCTTTGTGCCAGGAAACACTACATAATCTATAAGTCACAGTCAAACAAAACTGTGGGGACTTAAGTTAAAAAATATTTAATTCTTCCAAGAGGAGGGGGGAGATGGGTAAAAGTGATCAGAAGGCAAACCTAAACCTGAGCTTAATCCCCAGAGCCAAGGATGGGAGGAGAGAGTCCACCCTGCAGAGCCCTCCGTCTTCACTAATGTACTGTGGCACACTCACACATGTGTGTGCACTCGTTTCTTATTTCATGATACACTGAACACAAGCATTAGACAAGATCAGGTACATAACTGCTGGTTATAAGCTGTGCACGTTAAACCAAGTGAGCCCTGGTGTGGTCCTCGGCTGTGCCTGGCACCCAGCAGGTGGTGTCATTGTACCAGGGGCCAGTGAGTAGGGTGTAGTGAGACTGCTTGTTAGTGAGGGGTGGGACTTACCAGACCCTCCCTGGAGAAGGTGCAGGCGACAGCCCCAGAGCCAAAAGCCACGCGGCACTGATCATCTGCACTGTAATAGAGGCCAGGCTGTGCCACAAGCTGGTGCTGTGAAGGTCCTGACTGCATCCCAGGCGCATCCCGGAAGCAGTGCATTCGCCCTGTGCTGTGACAGATCAGGCAGGGCTCAAGACCTGGGTGGACACCAGTGGGATCAGGACAAAAGAGCAGATGTGGGGTTGGGGCCTGTTAGCTGGGTAGAGACCCAGCAGAGATGGATGTAGAACGGAGCACACGGAGGGCTGAAAAAGGATGGGTAAGGTCAGAAATGGCCTGGCATGAAAGGGTGGAAGTAGGAGGTAGGAGAGGTAGAGAACAAGGGGGCAATTGAGGATGGGCCCGGGGTGGGATGGAATAGAGGAGCAAGTTCAGGGAAGTGGAAAAGAATGACGGAGGAGGGATGGGAAGGGATGGAGGAACCAACCGGGGAGCAGAGTGGGCTCTGGGACAGGAAGCAATGGGGTAAAGGTTGCTGTGCAGGATGAGAGTGACAGCCAGCACTGTCTAGGTGGAGGCTGTACCTGAGCAGGTGCCGCAGCTGCCTTTGGCTACAGGCAGACCACTCTAGGGCCCCTCCAGCAGGCATTGCGCCATCAGACGCCATCACATGACCACTGGCCTCACAGGTGCTGCCAGTGCCTGGAGTACCATCGTGATCCAGGCCGAAGCTGTGGGGAGAAGAAACTCCGAAAGAAACCAGCTGGGGCTGGGGCTGGGCCAGGACCACCTTTGTGTCCCCTGGACCTGGACTCTGCTACTAGCTAAGTCAGTCCAACAGAAGGAGTCCTGGAGGCCCTGCCTCAGTTTCCCATCTATATGAGGAGGGGAGGAGAGCTGGTCCAGCAGGGTGGCTCTTTCCTCCTTTAGCTAAGAAATAGCAAAATGCTTTGACTGTAGACTAACTGACCTAATCCACGGATACAAGTCTGGGGTGTAAAGATGGGAACTGGGAACCGGGTAGAGGCCTGGGAGCCAGCATGTTGCCCTCTGGTGGCTGATGGCCTGGGTGTGTTCAGCTTCAGGAAAACTATCCACACTGCAACTTTCTTGTGGTTTAGAAGCCCAGGAGCTGCTGCTGTTTTCCTTTCTGTTCCTAGGCAGTGGATTATTTTCAGGCAAGGCCTGAATATCCCCGCACTTCAAGCAGATCAGACCCTAGGAGCCTAAGAGGCTGGGGGTGGGGCAGTGGAGGAGCTGCTGGGGTCAGGTCCTCTGGGAGATCTGGAGAGCCTGGCTTCCACCCCCAGGAGCCCACACCACTTCAGAGGGAAGGTGGACTATCAGGAGGCAAACTTTCTTTTTTTTCACTCTGTAAATTTCCATATCATTTGACATTTTTACAACAATTGCCTAACTTAAAAAATCCTAAAAATCAACAAGAAACATGTCACTCTAAATAAATTGATAATACACAGGAATAAAGATTTGCCCACAAGAATACACAATACACACAGCAGCAAGGGCTCAGAAACTAGCTGTCCAACCAGAGGAGATTAAGTTGCGCTATATACAAAACAAAATGGAACAAAACATAAGAGACCTGTGAGCTGAGAAATGTTTGGGTTGTATAGCTACTTAAAAGGCAAGAGTTATGTGGACTGGTAACAAATACCTGTAATCCTACCCAGCATTTGACAGATTGCTAAGCAACCATGTGAGGTCCTGTCTTAAAAATCACAATAGAATCAAAATAACAATGTATTCCACAAGCCTGGTGTGTGCGCATTAATGAACAAAATTAAATATAACTCCAAAGAGACATTTCTGTAAGTGGTGTGTGGTAGTTTAAATGAGAAAAGCCCCTACCCCCGCCATATATTATCATGTTTATTGGTGCACTGTTTGGAAAGATTAGGAAGTATGGACTTTTAAGAGAAGCTATGTCCTTGGAAGATGTGTGGGTCCGGAGGTGGACTTTGAGGTTCCAAAAGTCCATGCCAGGCCCAGTGTCTCCCTCTCTCTGCTTGCCTGCCTGTGAATCAAGATATAAAGTTCTCAGTTATTGCTGCAGCACTACGCCTGCCTGTGTGTTGCCATGCTCCCTGCATGGACTAATGACCATGGACTAACCCTCTGAAACTGTAAGCCAGACCCCAGTTAAATGCTTTCTTTTATAAGTGTTCCCATGGTCACGATGTCTCTTCACAGCATTAGAACAGTAACTACGACATGGAAGGACTTAGGATAATCTTTAGTTTTTTTTCTTTATTGGAATTTCCTACAAGACTTATTTTCAGACTGGCTCAGCGGGTGAAGGCACTAGTTGCACAAGTGTAATGACCTGAGCTCAGAACCTGAGTAAAAGTGAGAACCAGTTCCACAAAGTTGTTCTCCGACTTTTACATGCATACTGTGGCATGACCCTCACCCCATATCTTACACACACACACACACATACACACATATACACACACACATACACACACACATACATACACACACATACATCCATACACATATACACACTTTTTTAAATTTTAAAAATTAAATTATTTTCTAACTGCTGTTTGTTTGTTCAGTTTTGTTGTTGTGGTGGTTGTTTATTTGTTTTTCAAGACACGCTTTCTCTGTGCTGCAGCTCTGGCTGTACTAGAACTCATTTTGTAGACCAGGCTGGCCCTGAACTTACAGAGATCCTCCTGCCACTGCCTCCCAAGTGTTAGGATTAAAGGCGTGCACCACCGCCACCCGGCTGTTTGTTCATTTGGAAAAGAAGAGTTTGTTAATCACTCAGTATTCCAGCCAGCGGAATACAAACGGTGGTCCCTGATAAACCTATATGAGGAAGAGGAATGGAGGGGCGAGAGACACGAAGAATCACGGCAATTTGCTTCCAGCAACTCAGTAATCAGGAAGCCTCAGCTTTTCCCTGCCAAGCCACTTGGGTTCAGAGTATAAGTTTCTGACAGACTCTGAAAAAGTTTACTGACTCCCTAGGCCACAGCCCTCCACATTGGGGCTTACACCAGCTGTCTGACCAGTCTGCGGATAGCTGGTGAGGCCACATACCTGTGCCCAATCTCATGAGCAATGGTGATCCCTAGGTCGAAGCCAGTGTCCTCAGTGATGAGGCAGCTCCAGGACGGGGAGCAGGCACCTCCCAGCTGGGTGACCCCCCGAACCTGCTTGTTACCATCAGGCAACTCCAGGTCAAACCTTGATAAGAGAGAAAGAATCATATGGAAAGCTCCACCAGCCACGCTGCTGGTGCAGAAAGAAGGGAAGGTCTTAGGCAGCCCACCTAAGCAAGCAGCACCCCATGGGCATCTCAGTTACCTGGTTATATAGAGAATCAGGTCAGCATGACTTGGATCCTGGTCATCGTGGGGGTTGATTGCCTGGCTCCACTCACAAACACTCATCAGGGATGAGGTGATGTTGGTCGTGATATTTGGAGTACTCTAGGAAACAACCAAAGAGCCTGTCTCTACGGAAGTGGTACCAAGGATGGTGCTGACTGTTGCCAATGTGCTTCTCAGTTGGTCATGTTATAGCAATCCTATTGCTACCCCATGTGACAGATGGAGAAACTGAGGCTCTGAAAAGGTTTGGGAGAGCTGTCCACACAGCTGAGCCCCAGTTACCACCCCCTACCAGTTCTGCAGGAAAGAATGAAGAACACAGAGTTAGGGGTTGTACCCACCTCCGAGTCAGAGAGAATGATCAGCTTCACCAGGTGCACCTGGAACTGAGCCCCCAGGGATGGGTCCCTCAGGAGCTCTGACCCCTGCAGAAGGCAACAGCAGAGAGAGTAAGGCAACACACGTGTTCAGAGTTGGTCCAGGAGCCCCAGTGGCAGGACCAGTGGTAAAGAGGGCACCCCGTGGAGGCTAGGGGCAGTGGGAAATCTTGTCTGTGTGCTGGAAGCCAACTGTAGACTGTCAGAGGAGCCTCTAGGCCTCATGCCTACAGGTGGCTCTCTAGCTCATGCCTTGGGAGGACCAACTAACAGAAAGAGCTGATTGCTGGCCTGAGTATGAATCTAACCTCTGCCTCTTCCAAGCTATAGGCTCAGGTCACCAACCACTAAGCCTCAGTTTCCTTACAGGCTTCCTGTTTTATAAGGTGGAGATCAAGCCTTGCCTGGCTAGCAGATATGGAGAATAAAACTAGATACTCTGTTTCAGGTACCACCTGATCAATGGTTCTCACCATTCCTAATGCTTCGACCCTTCAATACAGTTCCTCATGTTGTGGTGACCCCCAGCCATAAAATTATTTCACTGTTACCTCATAACTGTCATTTTGCTACTTTATTAATCATAATGTAAATATCTGTGTTTTCCAATGGTCTCAGGCAATCCCTGTGAAAGGGTTGTTTGATCCCCTCCCCAAAGGGGTCATGACCCATAGATTGAGAACCCCTGTTCTAATGGCATGTGAATAACTCAAGGGAACCTGGGTTTGGCAACTTAAAATTGGAGGGAGAAACCCCAAATTTTAAAGACAATAGTTTCCAATTTGTATAAGGAATCATTTCATTGAAAAACCATCACCTTGGGGGTTTTTAGACTAATTCCAGGTTTCTCTGGAATTAGACCACGCCTGTAAGTGGGAGGGAAGGTCTGGGGTAGACAGCCTCGTGGCAGACAGACCACCACCTTTGGCTCTGAGACCCATGAGGTGGATTCAGAGAGGACTTTTCCTTTGGCCTGAAAAGGGTGACCAGGCTGACACTTGAGCTGTCCTAGAGAAAGTAAGAGTGACTAGGACCAAATGCTGTCCCAGAGCCACACCCAGGATCTCTTCAGACTCCCTGCCCATCCCATCTCTGCAGCAGGCCTGGGAGAGGAGGAGGAGACTGCTGGGACTGTCAGTCACTGGCCGGAACTGGTTCCTAGAGTCAGTTCATCAGATTTTAAAAAATTGTTTTACACTTTTTGTAGCGTATGTACACACATATGAAAGTCAATGCAGGAATTGGCTGTCTCCTTCCACTGCATGGGGTCTGGGTTAAATTCAGGTTGTCATGTTTGGGGGCAAGCACCTTCATCCATTGAGCCATCTCTTTTCTTTTTCCTTCCTTCCTCCCTCCCTCCCTCCCTCCCTCCCTCCCTCCATTCCTTCCTTCCTTCCTTCCTTTCTTCCATCCTTCTCCTCTTTTTAGGACAGCCCAATAAGACCAAACTGGTCTCAAACTTATAACCTTCCCGTCTGAGTCTGTATGCTGGGCTGATAGTGTCTGCTACCACACCAGCTTAGTTCATCATTATGAACTGCTTCAGCAAATGGACCCACCCACTCTCTTCACATTGGGCCTGGTGACACCACATGAATGCTCACGAATGCCATTGGTACAGTGTGAATTCCTGAAGGTCTGGAACTGTCTTATCACACATATGTCTTGTGTGCACTGTATGGATGTCGGTACAGTATCTCATGTCCTCTCTGATGGAAGCTTGATACTGCTTGTGACACATTGCCATTCTGACATAAGGATTAATGGTGTGAGATGCCTCTGCTCTCCCAACCATCAGATCACAGGGAGGAGGTGCCCGAGAAAGGGAGCCTCACATCTTCAGGCAGAATACCATCTGTTCACACCTGGAGTGCTCATCTGCCCTGTGCCTCTGAAGAGGGAGCAGTGTGTGCAGTCTGCACTCACTGTTGGCCACATGACACTGGGGCAGAACTGAGGGACTGTGGGGAGGAGTCTGGTATTGAGAAGGATTCCCTGACTTTGCCCATCTCTGCTGTGGTGGAGATGAGAGAAGAAGACAGCAGTGACCTCCTTTTCTCTTTAGGGCTATGAGCTCCGGCAGCTTCTATGCAAGTTCAAATGTACTGACTTTTGGTCACAAGCCCTGAGAGTAGGGCATTATGTCCAGAGGCTCAGAGACAGAGCCCACAGACCCACCAGAGACCCTGAGCCCACCTTCCTGTACCAGCCATTGCCAGCCCACCACCACTCACAATATTGAGGTTGGTGAGCACATAGCGTTCTGTGTCCTCCTGGTGAGCCTGGTAGACGTCGGGACCCACAGCTACCAGCAGTTCCAGGTGAAGAATGCCCCGCAAAGTCCTTCTCCATCTCAGTCTCTGGAGGAGAGAGGAAGGACGGCCTAGACGGGGAGGAGAAGGATGAGGACAAAGGTTTTGAAAAACAAGTTCTGGGAAGCTAACAGAGATGGGGTAGCTACTCCTGCAAGTCAAAAAGACAATTTCATGTCCCCTCCCAGGGCCCAGTTCTCAGCCTGAGGAAGGTGGTGAGGGAGTGGGCAGAAGACCCAGATCAGGCTGAAAAGAAAAAGAAGAGTTCTCCTAGGACCCCACAGCATGGCTCCCCAAGGCTACTCTCACAGACAAAGCAGAGCAGGGCCTCAGTTAATTGAGGCACGGCAAGAGCCAAGATCCACTTCCCTTTCCCTGGCCCCTCCCATCTGGGACTCTTCTGCTAAGGCTAAGGAGCCAAGGATTCTCTCTTGGGTGAGAAGCGGGGAGGAATAAAGGCCTGGAGACAGGGTCCTGCATTAGAACCCTGCTCTTTCAGGCTCCAGAGTGAGCAGACTACAAGTTGCCTACTGTCTTTAGATCTTGCCTCAAGGCTGGATCAGTACTTAGCAAAGTCGGCTCAGCCTTGAAATAGGTGTTCCATAAACAAGCCAACAGGAAGGCGAACACCTCTGCTCCCTGGACCACAGGAGTCCTGTAGTGCTCACTGTCTTCTGGAGTACAGAAGGACTAGGAGCCCAGGTGACATCGTCCTAGCCCTTCAGGAGCCCAGAGGTAGGAGGACCCGAGGATCCAGACAGTGTGTATCCCACCTAGACCACAGGAAAACCGGTTGCAGGCAGAAGGACATCCCTAACCCTCTACACCCTGACTGTTAGCCCCATCTTGCCAGTGTCTGTGTGATGTTGATGGAGGCCAGAAGTCAACTTCAGGAGCCACCCACCTTGTTTTTTAAGACAAGATTTCTCACTGAGACTCAAGGCTCATCAATTAGGCAAGGTTGGCTGGCCAGCAAGCCCCGGGGATTTTCCTGACTGGTGGGCAGGATAGAAAGGATGAGATGTGCCACTGTGACCAGTTTTTGTGTGGTCTGCGAAGGATGCACACTGTGCTCTGCCTCTACTCAGCACGGGAATTAGAAACGTGGGCTACCATGCCCAGCATTTTTATATGGATGCTGTGACTAGAACTTGGGTCCTCATGTTTCCACAGAAGCGCTTTACCAAGTGAGCTAGCTCCACAATCCATCCCCCAACCATGGTTTTAATCAAATCACCAACTGCTCTTCTGGGAAAAGGGATGGCATCTTGAGAGACAGGGTTATAGGTCATGGGAAAGCCTTTACCATGAGGAGACCTACAGGACAGGAGCCAGAGTTGCTTGGCCTGGCACCTACCTTGTTCCCAAAGAAAGAATAAATATTTACAACTATGACCAGAAGTGACAAGTTCCTGAAACTCAGCCAGCCCTGCAAAGGCCAGCCACAGGCCAAAGAGGCCAGCCGATGGACGCCCCCTCCCTTGTGATACTAAACAGAAGCCTGGAGTCAGGATTCCAGGGCAGCCAGAACACCGGAAACAGTTTTTATCAAGTTGGCAGGAAGCAGTGAAGCTAATTAACAGAGAGATGCAAAGCTTCTCTGACCTCATGCGTCCAGAGCTACCAGTACCCTCGTGGCATTGACTCAGTGAAAACTCCCTTAAATCCTCACCCAAGGCTCAAGAAATCCCCCTGGCTTAGAGGACATCAAGACAGCTACCTGTGAATGCAGCAGCATGGTGCCCAAAGTTAGAGGATGCCTCCTTGGGTTCCCGATCTTGAAGAAAACTCTGCAAAATAAAAAGACATGGAGGAGCCGGGCGATGGTGGCGCACGCCTTTAATCCCAGCACTCGGGAGGCAGAGGCAGGCAGATCTCTGTGAGTTCGAGGCCAGCCTGGTCTACAAGAGCGAGTTCCAGGACAGGCTCCAAAGCTACAGAGAAACCCTGTCTCGAAAAACAAAAAAACAAACAAACAAAAAAAAGACAGACATGGAGGAGAAGGAGAAAGGAGACAAGACCAAGGGAGAGAGGATGACGGGAGATATAGGGACAGAGAATGAGAGATCGTGCCTCGTCATGGAGGAGAGGAGAGAGGTCCACGGAGATCTGCAACAAAACAGAGCCTGTCATCTTCACCAGAGTAATCAAATTTCCTTTTCTGCCAGCAGAGAGACCACAACCACTCCATCCAAGAGCTTTGGCAGCCCCATCTCCCAGGTGATGCCAACACCAGGACTCATGTAATCCCACCTTCTGGAAATCAGAGAGCCCGCAGCAGCTCAGAATGAAGAAGGCACCCGTGAGGGCTCCTCGGATACTGGCAGCATGAAACGTTTGGCGTGTCACCGATAGGCCAAGCTGGCTCATCCTTAGGAAAGGCAGCGGATGGCTGGACAGGAGCCCTGGTGACTAGGAGTCTGGTTAGTGTGGAATGTGACAGACTTTACTCACTGGCTGGGCGGGACATCAGGCAGTGTTTACTCTTCTAATGGATCTTCCTCCCAGGGCAGGGCTATGGGGCAGGCAGCAAGTTCTGCTAGGAACTTGCCTGGTATGATTCCCAGTGAAGAGCATTCCAACTAGGTCTTGCACTAGGAAAGCCCTCCTGCTGTGCACACCTAGCCTCCTGGCAGGGTCTGGCCTAGCAGTTCAGTCTGGACAGGAGCAAGCTCTAGATAGGACCCTTGGGTTGTGGGCTCATGTGAAGTGACAGGCCCTGGGTGGCTGGAATCGCTGACTGACCAATGCACTAAGGACACGACAGCTCTGGCTTCTTGGCCTGTCTTTCCTCTGGCACCTCCATTTCCAGGCTCTCTCTAGCTCTCCTGTCCCTTCACCCTTGGCAGAGTTTGTGCCTCTCCCTGCCCTGTACTTGCAGACACCCTGTGCCCTCACCTCATCCCCGCTGCCCTCATCTCTACTATTTTGACACTGTCCACCTGATCTGACCTGCACCTGGTGGCAGAGTCATGGGGCAGGCGAGCGGCCCCACATCTCTGCAAGCACTGCCACCAACTGCCTGGCATCCCACTGCACCTCCTGGGAATTTCTTATTCACTTGCTCAAAAACACTTTTGTCTACGCTTCACCCTGCCAGTTCCTTATTACAATTTGGGTCGTTGTGGGGAGATAATCTTAGTTGTCAGCAAGATTGGATCTGGAATAGACTAAGAGACACACCTCTGGATGAATCTGAGGGTACTTTCTGGGAAGATTAACTGAGAGAAGACCTTCCACCAGAGTGGGCAGCACTTGTGTAACGAGTATAGCAGCAGCCCTGGTGTAATGAGGTCCAAGGAAAGGGCGGAGCTGTCTTTGCCTACCAGTTTTCACTCCTTGCTCATAAGAACGTGCATCCTGCTACCACTGCAGCTGCCACCACTGTCCTTTGATGGCATCAGAATTCAGCTTCTTGGTTGTCAACTTGACTACATCTGGGATTAACTAAAACCCAAGTTGCTGGGCACTTCTGTGAGGGGTTTTAGTTAATTGGATAATTTGAAGTAGGAAGACCCTAAATCTGGGTCATATCTTCTCAAGGTAGCCTATATAAAAGACAAGAAAGAAAGAAAGAACTTTTGCTCTTTGCCTGTGTGTCCTTGCTCTCTATTCTCTAGATTCTGATGGTGTATACTGAAGACCAAGACTGATTGAGACATCCAGCCTCATGACTGAACAACTACTGTATTCTTGGAGTTCCCATTGGGAGACAGCCATTGTTGAACTGGCTGGACTACAGCCTGTAAGTCACTCTAGTAAATTCCCTTTAGATAGATATATATAGAGAGAGATGATAGATAGATGATAGAGAGATGGATAGATAGATAGATAGATAGATAGATAGATAGATAGATAGATTCATTCTCTCCATTCTATTCCTCTAGAGAGCCCTAACTAATACACTGGCTCATATCATGTAAGTCAATCTACTAAATGCCCTTTGTGATATATATTCATGCCACTCACTCTCTTCCTCTAGAGACCCCTGACTGTATTGATCTCAAATGTTTCTTGAAGGCCCATCAATTGGAGGATTGATCATAGTCTGTAGAAGCTGGTGGACCATTTCAGATATGGGACCTAGTGGGAAGAAGTTAAGTCATTGAGACTGTGGCCTTTAAAGATACTGGATGACCAGTTCTTTTCTTCCCAGCTCATGGTCTTCTGGTGGTCATGAGGCAAGCAGCCTTTCTCTGTCATATCCTTCTGTCGTGATTCTCTGACTCACTGCAGGTCTAAGCAGCTATGACTTAAACCACAGGCTAAAATTAACCTTCCCTCCTTATAAAGTTGATTACCTCAGATATTTTGCCACAGTGATAAGAACTGACTATTACTTCCCAATGATGATGACCTTTGTTTCCCCAGCTAAATCTGCAGCCTCTCTTAGCCCCTCTACGGGGAGGATATGTACCCACCTGTGCTGGGCTAGACTGGCTCTGGGTGCTTTTCTACTCTCTTGCTTTCTTGAGGTGTATTTTTTAATGAAAAAATATTTATTTCATTTTTATTTGTGTGCATATGTGTACCTGTTTGTTTGAATGTGTACCACCATGTGAGTGTAGAAGTCCAAAGGAGGTGCTGAATCCCCAGTGATGTAGGAGGGTCATCTGTCTATGTGTTACTTTCATTGGTCAATAAAGAACTGCCTTGGCCTTTTGATAGGCCAGCCCTTAGGTGGGTGGAGTAGACAGAATAGAATTCTGGAAGGAAGAAAGCAGAGTCAGGCAGACGCCATGCTTCTCCTACCCAAGACAGATGGTGGTTAGAATCTTCCCAATAAGCCACCACTTCGTGGTGGTACAAAAATTATTAGAAATGGGTTAATCAAGATGTGAGAGCTAGCCAATAAGAAGCTAGAACTAATGGTCCAGGCAGTGTTTGAGTGAATATAATTTGTGTGTTGTTATTTCGGGTATAAAGCTAGCTGTGTGGAAGCTGGGTAGGACAAAAAGCAGGCCTGCTCATTCTTTTTTTTTTTTTTAAAGACTTCTTAAGGCTAATCCTTTTTCTTATTTATTTATTTATTTATTATGTATACAACATTCCTTCTATGCCTGCCTGCATACCAGAAGAGGGCACCAGATCTCATTATAGATGGTTGTTAGCCACCATGTGGTTGCTGGGAATTGAACTCAGGACCTTTGGAAGAGCAGTCAATGCTCTTAACCTCTGAGCCATCTCTCCAGCCCCCAGGCCTGCTCATTCTTATCACTACACCCCAGTGTAGGTGCCAGGACCCAAATGTGCAAGATCAGGAAGAACTTTTGACCACTGAACCACCTCTCCAACTCCTAGGCTTTTAACTTTTGTTCTTGAATTATGTGTATGTGTGTTATCATTGTGCGGGGCTATGCATGAGTGCAGTGCAGGGAGCACTCTGAACTGATGGACCATGCCTTCAGTCCCTCTCTCTGAGGTGGTGCTCCCTCAGCACTCCTCTTTCCCACTGCATTTTGCCTCTGCCCCTCAGCTAGATCCACCCACTCATTCATCCAGGTAGCATACATTTATCTGAGCTCCTGCAAAGGCTAAGAAAGGCACTGTGCTAGACTCCAGAAAAGTGGCTATGAGCTGGGCAGAGAACCACTGTGGCTGCTTGGGGAAGAGAAGCAACAGCAAACTAATCAGATATACCCACCATCTAGTATACATAAGAGACCTTAAATAACACCTTGCATTCTATCTGACCATTTAGATTAAAGCTAGATGTCAACAACAGAGAAAATGACAGAGAGTATAAAAATTCATGGAAGCTGAGTGGCTCACCATGGAATGAAATTGGGTCAAGACAGAAATCAATAAGGAAATTTAAAAACTTTTTAGAATTGAATGAAAATGAAAACACAACATACTCAAACTCAAACCTATGGAATATAATGAAGGCAGGCCTAAGAGGCAAGCAAGTTCATAGTGCTAAGTGCCTACATAAAATAAATGGAAGTATGAAGCACAATTAATAAAACTCAGAGATGGAAACTGGGGTTCAACTTGAAGGTCAAAAAATCAAAGCAGCCAACCATTGGCTATTACCTTGATCTCAATCCGAAATGGCAAGTCTGCCTCCAGGAATCTCAGAATGAGACGGAACCTGAGAGCTGTCTCTTCTTGTTTTATAATCCTCTCTAGTTCTGGGATTAAGGGCATGTACCACTTTGCCCGGTTTCTATGGCAAACTAGTGTGGCTACTAGGATTAATGGTGTATGTCACTGCTGCCTGGTCTGTAAGGCTGGCCAGTGGGGTTGTTTTACTTTTCTGATCCTCGGGCAAGTTTTATTTATTAAAATACAAATGAAATGCCAGTATAGAGGTATCTCGTGTTTGTAACTTAGTGGCACACCTGAAAACTCTAAAAATACAAGAAGAAACAATTGCCAGGCAGTGGTGGCACACAGATTTAATCCCAGCACTCAGGAGGCAGAGGTAGGTGGATCTCTGAGTTTGAGGTCAGCTTGGTCTACAGAGTGAGTTCCAAGACAGCCAGGGCTATTCAGAATAACCCTGTCTCAAAAAAACAACCGACCAAACAAAGAAAAAAACAGAAAAGAAAAATAAGAAGAGGAAGAATTAATCAAACTCAGGTTGAAATAATCAAAATAGAAACAAACAAAAACAATACAAAGAGTCATAAAACAAAGAGTTGGTTCTTTGAGAAAACCAAGACTTTTTTGCCAAATTAACCAAAAGATGGAGAGAAGAGTCAAATTAATAAAATTAGAGATGAAAAGAGAGATAATATAACAGACATCAAGAAAATTCAGAGAACCATAAAGACATATTCTAACAAACCAGAACCCTGAAAATAATTGATGGATTTCTTGAAATATAAGACCTACCAAAGTTAAATAAAGATGAAATAAACTAAACTAGGTCTGTAACCCCTAGTTATGAAAGTACCAATCACCTGCTGATTGAATTGAAGGCCTACTCCATGAGATGGGACCCATACAGTACACTGCTAAAGTGGCCAAGCACCTGAGATCAAATACGTCATAGGCCTAGGGGGAAAACTACTACTGTTGTTCTGCCAAAGGAACATAGCAATAAAATGACTCCTAATGACACACTGCTGTATCCATAGATCAGTGCATTTCTCAGCCTCCATCAGAGACACTTCTCACAGTAGATGGGAATTAACATAGAGACCCACAATTGGCCAATGTGTAGAGAGTGAGAGACTTTGGAGCACTTACCCCTCAATGCAATTCAAAATTCTCCCCTCAAGGTTCAGGGACCTATTTGGAAGAGGAGGTGGAAAGATTATAAGAGCCAATGAATGATTCCAAGGAAACAGTCTCTTTCGGATTACAACATACAGACTCATACAAACTCACAGAGACTGTGACAGCATGCATGGGTCCTGCACAGGTTCAAGCCAGACAAAATTCCAGCACTGCGAAAGAGGAAGTGGACACAAAGTCCCACCCCTAACCAAGAAGTTATTTGCAGCCGGGCGGTGGTGGTGCACACCTTTAATCCCAGCACTCGGGAGGCAGAGGCAGGCGGATCTCTGTGAGTTCAAGACCAGCCTGGTCTACAGAGCTAGTTCCAGGACAGGTTCCAAAGCCACAGAGAAACCCTGTTTCGAAAAACCAAAAAAAAAAAAAAAGTTATTTGCAATTGATAACCTCCTGGGAAAGGTAGAATAAGTTTTCTCCAGGGAAATGTCATACTCCAGAACAGGCCCAATGTCCAGGAGTCAACACAAAATGGATTCTATGGGGCTTTCTGTGGGATTTTTGTTTTGTTTTGTTATTTGTGTTTATTTTGATTTTTGTTTTTTGTTTTAGGGAGAGATGGGTAAGGGAAGGAGAAAGAACCTGAAGTCTGCTGGGGAGTAAGATGGGGAGGGAGGATATGGAGGGAGATGGTGGATAGAAAAACAATAAATCATATTGCATAAAAAAAATAAAAAAATAGGGCCCGGCTCTGTGAGTTCGAGACCAGCCTGGTTTACAAGAGCTAGTTCCAGGACAGGCTCCAAAACCACAGAGAAACCCTGTCTCGAAAAACCAAAAAAAAAAAAAAAAAAAAAAAAATAGGGCCCGGGGGTGGTGGTGCATGCCTTTAATCCCAGCACTCAGGAGGCAGAGACAGGCGGATCTCTGTGAGTTCGAGGCCAGACTGGTCTACAAGAGCTAGTTCCAGGACAGGCTCCAAAGCCACAGAGAAACCCTGTCTTAAAAAAAGAAAGAAAGAAAATAGGGTGAAAATTGACATTGCAGGACACAGAACTCAACAAATGGGTTAAAAGCCCAATCCTAGTTCCTATACTGGAAGTATAGAGGTAGAGCGTATTTGATTAGTATGTGTAAAGCCTTGGGTTTGACAGCACCAACAGAAAAATGAAAATAAAGAAATCCTAGCTCTGCTATAGTAACTATGTGACCTTGAACAAATTAGATTTTTCTGACCTTCTATTATTCCAATCAGTAAAAGTATTAAATCAGCCATTTCTGCAGGGTGTGGTGGTACACACCTTTAATTCCAGGACTTGGGAGATAAAGGTAGGCAGATCTATTGAGTTTGATGCCAACCTGGTCTACACTGCAAGTTCCAGGCCAGCAGAGCTATATAGTAAAACTCTGTCTCAAGGGGGAAAAAAAAAAGACACCTCATGTATTGTTGAGATTGCATAAATCAAAGTATGTAAAAGCAGTCGACACACAGTAAGGGTTCAATAAATGGAAGGTTTGGTTACTACCAAGAGGTCTTAACAAGAGGGCATTCTGTATGAGAAATGAGTAATCATAAAATGTTTAAAAGAGATTGAGTTCTGAGCATATAGTACATTGAAGGGGAAAAATAACCTCTTTGATTCTAGAGCTCGAACCACCACGGATAATTGTGTAAGTGCAAAATTTGCAGCTTACAAAACTTCTCTCTCCTAGTCATTGAACTCATCTGGATGCCCTGGGTCTTTAAAGGGAGAGGGAAGCGGGCTAATCGTGTTCGGCACATGGGTCTTCACCACCGCCAAGGGGCTCCCTGACCTTTCTAAGTGGCCTGTACTTGCTGTGCATCTTTAAACACTGAAAACCAGGGAAGGAAAAACTACACGATTGTGGAAGTCTCATCTGTGTTATTGTATCGCACCATCAGGGTCAAATGTGGATTTCCGGTCATTTTAACACGGCGGTTAAGAAAAATATATGTACATTATCACAATTAAAATCTTGTTTTACCATTATTATCAGAAACAGCTGGCGCGCCTTGGTAACCCTAAGAGTGGGTAAACCGGGAAATCCTGAGTTTGCGCAGTGTGGTTGTACACAGGGCAACCAACACGAACTCCTTCCGGCCTTCCGTGGGGTGCCACATCGAGAGTGGTCCCCCAAGCCTTTTCCGGTGTCCCTGCTTCTCTTCATTCCCTCCCTCTCACGACTCCTAATCTTGGTGAAGGCCTGGGTTCCCTTCTGTCAAACTCTATGTTGTCAGTCACGGGGACGATCTCCAGGTAGGTAGCCTGTACGGTGTTAACTAGCGGACCGGTCGCCGAGTTCGCAGACGTGCGGAACCAGAGGTGCAGACTCGGTTTCCAGCAGGTCACGAAGAGAAGCGCCACCCGGGCTGCACTGTAGCGGTGCTCTTGCTTCCTGCGGTGTGCTTCTGCGGTCTGTGCTGAGTTCGAGTCTTCCCTGCGGGGTCGGGCTGCTGAGAGACGATGAAGGCGAAGGTCACCGCGCCGGTGCCCCAAGCGGGGCCTGCCGAGAAGCTCGCTCGGAAGAAAGCCAAGAAGAAGTTCAGGAAGAGGAAAGCGCAGGGAGGAAGCGGGGCTCCGGGAAGCCTCCCGCCAACTATTGCGGGCCGACCGCCAAAGGCCCCAGAGAACTTTTCTCAGAATTGGAAGGCGCTGCAAGAGGTGAGACTGGCGACAGGCCACATTCATCCCGGACTTTTGGTCGGGTAGCCACAGACCACGAAGGAGGACGGGTGATTTCAAAACGTGGAAGGGCAGTACCGCACGAACTCCCTCACGGGAACTTCGGGCTGTAGGCATGGCAGTAGTTGTGGCTGTCTGGCCTGTTGACAGTTTTAGTAGTGGCCAGTGCTTCTCCATTCTATAGAGGTTGTTCTCTGCTTCCCTCAAATTATTTTTCTCAATCACAAATCCCATATCTCGGTTGCCACCCTGCCAACGTGTTAAACTCTTTCCCAGAACTTCTGCCCAGACTGTTCTGGAACTTATGTAGCTCAGGGTTTCCCTGCACTAGTGGTAGTCCTCCTACATTGGGTAGCCTCCCAAATGCTGGATTATGGGTGTGAACCACTATACCCACCCTCATTCATAAATTCTTACTAGATGCTGTTATTGTCCTTGTTTCTTAGATGAGGAAATTGAGACACAGAACTTAAGGGGTTTGGTTTAAGAATGGTCACATAGCACATAAATAGCAGAACTGGGATACTGACCATGCTTTTTGATCTGCTGACCTCCAGCCAATCCTCGAGTGTATGCCATGGAGCTTCAGTTCATAAGAAAGAGAACCTAGAACTTCCATAACCTCCACCTGTTCCTTAGTGTGCATTTTCCTCTCTGTACACACAGGAGCAGCCAAGCCCTGTGGACAGCCCCAGCTCTATGAGCCAGGTTTTTTTTTTTTTTCCCCTCTCTCCAAAGTTAGTAAAATTAAATGCCTGGAATGCATATTTGCTATAGGGAACTTGGAGTTGGCTCTGGTTTCTACAAGAATCAAAGCCCTTCAGGTCTCTTGACGCTTAGGGGGGTGAGTAAGTAGACATCCACTGCAGTTGGATGTCATCTTGCTGGGGTCTTAGCTGGGGATTTGAAAACAGGGAAGGAATTGTTTGCCTGGATCTCTGCCCCTGCCTGGATAAGATCAAAGCTGTGGCTGTTCTCATCAACCATCTCTGGTTTGATAGGATTTTTTTTTTCTTTCCATTGCTCTCCCTTCCCTTGGGTCTTCCTCAGACCCTGAGCTGTAGCCAGCCTCCAGAGATAGTGTAAAGGAAGTGATCATTGTGTCCCAGCGTGTCGACCATGAAAGTCACTCTATGTGCAACTCCACATTAAAGAAGGGAAATGATGCTCCTGCCCCAGAATGAAATGCTCTGGGTGTTAAGCCACTCGGGTATGCATGGCCTAGAGTTTGAAATGCAGAGTGAAGAAGCAGATGCCAGATTATGCGTTGAGATAAGTCAAGGAAAAGAATCTCAATGCCAGTGACTTAGGAGTAAAAACAAGGCTTTTCCAGGGGCTGGAGAGATGGCTCAGCAATCAAGAATGTGCGTGCTCTTCCAGCGGACCCTGGTTTAATTCCTGGCACCCATGTGGTGACTCACAACTGTCTAACTCTAGTTGCAGGGGATCCAGTGTCCTCTTCTGTCCTCTGTGGGCACCAGGCATGCATGTGGTGCACAGACATATATGCAAGCAAAACACCCATACATATAAAAATAAAATAAAGGGTTTTCCCAATAATTTTCTATTGGTGATGGTGACAGGAATTGTGTGTGGATGGTAGCTACATGTTTGTGTATGCATTTATATACACGTTTCTTTAGTCTGTGCTTTGTCAGTTCAGAATTTAAATGTGGCATATATTTAATTTTGATCCCATTAGCTGCTGAAACAAAAGTCACAGGTCCCAGAAAAACCTCTTGTCTCTCAGAACGATGACAAAATGCATTCCCAGATAATCCAGCAGAACAAAAAAGAGACCTCAGAAAAGTCAAAGGCAGACAGGAAGAGAACAGAAAAAGACCAGACCACTAGGGGTTCTGTTACGTCTACATCTAAGAAGGACAGAAAGATACTAGTACCTCCCACAAATACCTCTACAACAGAACAGAAGAAAGGAGCCAAGAAGAGGACATATAGTGACATCTCTTCTCATCAAGGGGACACCAAGCATAAGCGGAAAGCTAAGGAGGCAGCTGTTGTCTTGAATCAGTCCACGCCTACTGAGTGAGTATCAGCTCTGCTTTGGTGACTGGTATGTCCTTTGCTATTGGGCCACAGATACAGATGGTCCTTCATGAGCACCTAGCCTCCACGTCTTCTCCGCTGAGAAGACATGAGCACTGGTCCTGGTGCAGTCTTCCTCTTTGACCCTATGGGGTTTGTTTTGTTTACTTGTCATCTGTTTCCCCTAGAGTGTGGGTTGCTGAAGGCAGACCCTGTACAATCAGTGCTGTGTCTTTGGACCCCAGCGTAGAGCTTGGCACAAGGGAAAGGCCAGCAAAAACTTTGGCATTAATGTGTGCTGGAACCAGGAGTCCTGTGAAGCCCAGCCCTGCCTCTTGCCAGTTGATGGCTTTGGGCATGTTTCTGCATCCTTTCTTCAGTGAGGCCATCTGTATGATTAGGGGAGCTGAGGTACAGCATGTGTTAGTGTCTTTTGGCTACTTAATGAGCACTGTGGTGATACTTCTCCTCAAAGGGACGTGCTTATAAGACGGTCTGGCTCTTGCTATCTGAGCCTTTCCTTCTCTTTAGCTTAAAGAAAATCTGGGCCCTGGATTGTGGGGAAGGAAAGCATCCCCTTGGGAATCAGTATGGAGAGTATGTTTATGACAGCTTTGTCAAATCTGCTGAGACCATGACAGACTAGACTATAGGACATAGCGCTAAAGGGTATGGGTTTGGCTGCCTCTTCTGAGCCCTACAGGCAGGCTGGGTTAGGGGGACACACACGGCCTCACATGCCTGTCTCTAGAAGCACCACTCTGGGGGATTTTTCATTTTGAATTTTTATCTTGACTTGGAAGTTCTCTGGGAATAGTGTCAGGTACCTGGGCTCTTGCTGTCTAAGAGACCACATTAGGTACTTGTTTTTAGAGTCCTGCCAGCCCTCACAGTGCTGCCCCCTCACTGCCAGCTCTCCTGTTCCTCACAGCCTACCAACAGGGAGAGAGATTTCTTCAACTGGCATCCAGTGTCCTATGTCTAGTCACAGCCAGATGCTCTCATCCTTGCTTCCTTCCTAAGGCTGATAGAAGTAGGGGAGATACGGATGTTTACTTTAGCATTTGTATGGGGGGTGGTCAGGGGAGCCTAGTGAAGAAGGCAAAGAACACAAAACAAGAGGCCTGTTAGTACATTGACATCAGATAGCCATGGAACATCTAATATCGACTGTGTCTTTCTCACTCTTCCAAAATGTGGAGACAGTGCAAGGCCTTGGTCTCTGTGTCATGCAGTCCTCCTGCCTGTGTATCCTGATTGATAACACATCTATAATTTAATTAGATGTCAGTGGTCAACTCTATTGAAGTGGGTCACATTTCTGTTAATTACATTCTTTGTGTTTTATATGTAGTTTTAAGTCTTGAATAATAGATACATTTGCAGATACTAATGAACAACTGTGAGGAGTTGGAGAGCTGGCTCAGTGGTTAAGAATACTGGCTGCTCTTTCATAGGCCTGGATTCCCTCCTGGAAGTGCACAACTTTATTATATAACTCCGAGAGTTTCAGGGGATCCCGTGCCTGCCCTCTTCTGGCCATCACAGGTATTAGAGAAAGAAAGAACAGCAGTAAAAGGAAAGTGCAGCAGCGGCTCAACTGGACTAAGTGTGCTGGGGCACAGTCCTGCTAGCCCTCCCGCTCCTCACAGCCTACCAACAGGGAGAGAGATTCCTTCAACAGGCATCCAGTGCCCCATGTCTATTCACAGCCAGACACTCTCATCCTTGCCTCATAGGGAAGACATCTGGTTTGATGATGTGGATCCAGATGATATTGAAGCTGCCATAGGCCCAGAGGCAGCCATGCTGGTATGGAAGCGGCTGGGGCAGAGCAAGAGTAACATCACCCTGGAGAAGGAACAGGCCTTTAGCGGGTAAGCTGTGCTCGGTCCATGGCTGCTGGGAATGTTCTGCCTTCTGGGGCTGTAATCTCTCAGGGGAGGAGGAGCAAACACTGAGCCATGACTGCCCAGTAGGTTTTAGGGGTGCAAAATGGTGATGAATGGTCTTGGCTCACTGGCCTAGAATCCCGGTCTGTGATATTTATTACACTGGGGCCTTTGGTTCCCCTCAGCCTGACAAAAGCCTTGGCCCTGGACTGTGAGATGGTAGGCGTGGGCCCCAAGGGGGAAGAGAGCATCGCAGCCCGCGTGTCCATCGTGAACCAGTATGGGAAGTGTGTTTACGACAAGTACGTGAAGCCAACTGAGCCCGTGACAGACTACAGGACAGCAGTCAGTGGGATCCGGCCTGAGAACCTGAAGCAGGGTATGATGTCCATAGGATTTCAGTGTAGCAATGGAGATGGTAGCAGGACTTATTTCTCTCCTGCTTTCCCCTTGGTGTTCTGGAACAAGGTGTGACAGGGGTCCTGGCACTGCTTACCTCTTCCTCAGAGTAGCATACTGTGCAGATGCAAAAGGTATCTTTTCTGGCTGTTGTCTATTTGTGTCCTTGCTTCTTTGCCTCCTACCTAGGACAGTGCTCTTGAATTTCTTTCTGTTGTATAGCAGTGGGGAATAAAATGAAGTGTGTTAGGGACCAGGAGGGAAGCCATGAAGGGTGAGTAGGGCACGTGGGAGCTGGGGGACAGATCACAGGGTCTGTTTGGGAAACTCTAGTGCAGTGTTAGCAGTAAGGCCTCCAGCAGGACGTTGAGAACAGGGTGGAGATCAGAAGACTGGTTCTGAGCAGGGGTTGGATAGGGAGGGGGCTGGAAGAAGTGACCTAACATAGCAGAGACTAGGTCTGATTTATAATAGGAGAGGACATCTAGGATATTCTGAGCCTGCCTCCTAGAGAGACCTGGAGACCACTAGAGATGCAGCCTTGTGATCTCTCCCCCATTCCTCACCACACACTGCCTGTTTGCTTCTCTTGGTATCCATGACCAATAAGGTGGCTCTGTTGAACAGTAAGCTGACCAGCAGCTCTTGTGTTCTATCTCAGAAGGAGTCTGGTCCTATTAGCGCTGAACAGAGTTGAGCAGAAGTGATTTTGGTAGGAGTGGGGGCAGGGTGGTCCCCAAAGGATGTCTGCTGGGAAAGAGCAGCAGACCAGACTCGGGTTCATGCAGCCCTCCTTGCACTGTCTGTGGGAGAGATGCAGTCTGAGTCCACTTGGGAAGTCATAAGTATGAGTTGTGTTGAGTGGGAAGCATATCGTCAGGAATACCTAAGAGTCTTAAATGCTCTTAAGCTTCTCTGGGGCTTGCTAACTGCTGCCAGTCCACTAGTTGGTTTTAAGTAGAGCTTGTCCCCCACCCCCTTTTTTTTTCTTTAACTGTCCCCAGAAGTGGGAGCAGAGCACAAGGCACAGTGGGTCTCCTAGGCTTTGCACGTCCCTGGGGTCCAGCGAGACACTTGTAGGGGTCTACCTCCCATTGAAGCTCTGTGTATCATTAAGGGCCTGACCTGTTATCATCAGTCTGATCAGGGAACGGGAGGAACGTCTGTGAGAATCTAGGTGAGTTATGTGTTGTTAACCACTTCTTTGCTTGGTTTTCAGGAGAAGAGTTTGAAGTCGTGAAGAAGGAAGTGGCAGAAATATTGAAGGGCAGAATCCTGGTGGGGCACGCGTTGCACAATGATTTAAAGGTGCTGGTCTTGGGGCCATAGCTCTTGCATGTGAGCCACACACGGCCCCACATGCCTGCCTCTAGAAGCACCACTCTGGGGGATTTTTCATTTTGAATTTTTATCTTGACTTGGAAGTTCTCTGGGAATAGTGTCAGGTACCTGGGCTCTTGCTGTCTAAGAGACCACATTAGGTACTTGTTTTTAGAGTCCTGACTACACTGGTTCCAGTGCCAGAGGGCTGACAGTTCTATGAAGGGGACTCTGAGTGTCACCTGTCTGCTCTGGCAGATGGTCTGGTGTCTAGCTGTATGCCCCATGACCAGAGACAAATTTCTCTACACTGTTAGACCCCTGGAGTTCTTGTTGTTTGTCCACTTCATATCTAGGTATGGCTGTGATGCTGGAAGCCCAGCATCCTGTTCTCCCCTGGCATCTGAGGAAGACCTAGCCTGAGTTTATTACATGGGTCCCTTACGTTCACAAGCAAACTGCTGTCTGGTCCATTGGAGGAAAATGGGAGCATAGTCTACTTGGCATAAGGGATACCTCTGCGGCAGTCTGCTATGGTGGATATTTAAAGCCAGGCATCAGAACCTTACTGGGTGCCACCAACAATCACACAGTGTAAGCAGATCTTGATTAATCCTTTGGAGACAGGGATTAGGCTTAAGGGTGGCAGAGCTGAGTTTTGGGGTAT
Organism: Microtus oregoni; assembly: GCF_018167655.1. Taxonomy (NCBI): domain Eukaryota; kingdom Metazoa; phylum Chordata; class Mammalia; order Rodentia; family Cricetidae; genus Microtus; species Microtus oregoni. Next base: position 10,771,262 of record NW_024543084.1, on the reverse strand, counting down.
TGAGAGATGGCTCCATGAGAGCAATGGGTACACACCCAGATACTTCCCTACTGCTTCTCAGCATCCCAGACTGGCAGAGCTGACCTGCTGCTACTACTCAGCTGTTCCTAGTGAGGATCCGCATGGGCACATGTTTCCTCCGTGTCATTCCAGCTAATCACCTCCCTCGACCAGCCACACATCAGCCAGTTAGGTGACTGGGCTCAGAGACCACCCAGTGCTAGGACATCTGCCCCTTTAGATGCCTGCTGGGTATGAACTGTGGTACCACTTTACTCGCTGTTTCAGGAACCTCTAGGTGGGAGTTTAGTTCCCATTCAAATGTATAGGTCTAGGCACATAGCTCAGTGGCAGGATGCATGCGGCCCTGGGTCTCATCCCGCACCAAAAAAAATAAAAATAACAAATGTTTACAATTGAAAATGAATGAAAGTTACCTGCCTGCTGATATGTTGAGTCACCTTAGAGAAGACTGTCACCAGGGACACACATGCTTCCTCTAGTGGGTTACTTTTTTGGGCTGTGTGAAGTCTCCCAGGTTGCAGGGTAAGCTGTTAACTTTCATTTTGTGCTTCCCCGTGAACAGAATCAGTTCAGATAAAGAAGGTTGCAGGTTAATTGACTTTTTTCTCAGCATCTTGATGTCAAGATTCTATTCTATTCTGTTTTTTTGGTTTTTTGTTTGTTTGTTTGTTTGTTTGTTTTTTAAACTTATTTATTTATTTATTTATTATGTATACAATATTCTGTCTGTGTGTATGCCTGCAGGCCAGAAGAGGGTACCAGACCCCATTACAAATGGTTGTGAGCCACCATGTGGTTGCTGGGAATTGAACTCAGGACCTTTGGAAGAGCAGGCAATGCTCTTAACCTCTGAGCCATCTCTCCAGCCCCTGTTTGTTTGTTTTTTGTTTTTTTTTCCACTCACCTCCACCTCCGGAGTGCTAGGATTGAAAGTGTGTACCACACCTGGCCAAGATTTTATTTTTATTAATATGGTTCTTAATATTGGGCCTCCCCTTAAGGGAGAGCGATTAATTTAAGGAGCTCTGCCTTTTTCTGAGTGTTACACCTTCTGGTTCTTTGGAAGAGGGGAAAGGGGGCTCCACTACTGCAGACTGAAATGAAGATACTTGTCATCATTTTCTTCTAGGTACTCTTCCTTGATCATCCAAAAAAGAAAATCAGGGACACCCAAAAATTCAAACCTTTCAGGAGTCAAGTAAGGGTACGTAATGAGTCTTGAACTGTGGCTGGTCCCTGGCACTGACCCCCCGTGGCTAAAGGGATTTAGTCTGTTTTGGTTTCTCATTTTAACCTTTAAGAGGGCTTGCTGCCTGAGTCTGGCAACCTGAGTTTGATCCCTGGAACTGAAGAGAACTGGCTCCACAGGTTTCCTCAGACGTGGCTCACTGGTTAAGGGCACTTGCTGCTCTTACAGAGAGCATGTGTTAAATTCTCAGAGCCCTTGTCAGGTGATTCACAGTCATCTAGAACTTCAGTTCCAGGGAACCTGACACCTCTGGCCTTTTTAGGCCCTGCACTTACATGTACATACCCACATGCATATAGACATATCTGTGTGTCACTAATAAAAATTTAAAAATTAAAAGCATTCTACCACTTGGTAGATCTCCAGCCCCCAACTCCTCCTTTATTGGCTGATAAGCAGTGTCATAAGCCATAGTGGGCTAATGGTTGCAACCCTACATGCCACAGATACTCCTGGTGGAAAGAAAACTGCAGGACTGAGGTGTGGCCATTTGCATCCTCCTTGGGCAGAGCCTGTGAAAGCAGCACATTCAGTGGTATGCACCTTCTCTCTACAGAGTGGAAGACCATCTCTGAAACAACTTTGTGAGAAAATTCTGGGGATCAGGGTCCAGCAGGCAGAACATTGTTCAGTAAGTATCATTGGGTAACAGCCCCTGACCTTAATACCTAGGTTCGTATGTATCACTTGACCATAGACACAGAAGAGAGGATCCTAGGCAGATCAGGCTCAGGAAATGTTGATTATATCTTAAATATTTATATTTAACTTGAACTCAATACAAAGAATACTCTGTAAGAATCTGAAACAAAATTCACCAGTCTAATTGAAGACTATTAGTGTACTTGCAGTATTTTACTAAATAACTGAGGTTAGGGACTTCATGGTAATGAGGCTTAGTTGATCAGAGAGATGTCAAGGAGGGAGAAGCAGCAGTTCACTCTTGGCAGAACTTACTGGTACCCCAAGAATCACCTAATGTGCTTCTAGCACCCTTTGACCTCCCGCTAGGCCCCAACACTGAAAGGTCCTGTTACCCCTGTACTGCCATGTTGATGACTTAGCTCCAGCACTTGAGCCATGGAGGAACAGAGCGTTTCCAAACCTTAACAAAGGTGCCTTAGGACTTTATGGCTCTGGGCTCTCAGTCTCAACAGTGCCCCCATACACACACCTTGGCCAATCAGTCTTTCTGGAGAGCAGGTTCCCCTGCAGTGCAGCCTCTACCTCTTTGAGCCCTTGTGCCTATCTCAGCAGCTTCCTTTCTGCCCGTATTAACAGAGTGGCTGAGTCTGAAGCACGGGAGTTAGCTTGTGCTCTGGTGTTCCAGCCATTTTTCATGATTTTCTTTCATCGCCTTACCACAGTCACCCTATGAAGTATGTGCCTCTCTTGGCCATGTAGCCTTAGTGCTGTGGCTGTCATGAAGACTCAGTAGTCATAGGGTTGCTTTTGTGGCCTCTGGCCACCATGTCTTCTCACTAGCTGGGTAGTCAACATTGCTGTGTGTCACCCAGGTCCAGGATGCCCAGGCAGCAATGAGGCTGTACATCATGGCAAAGCGGCAGTGGGAGAGCATTACAGCAGACCGGCGCCCCCCAGCCACCACCCCAAAGCCCTGCAGCGAGTACGCTTAGCACCAGCTTACTACTGCCACCTCCTCTGCATCCTTCAGTGACTCTTCAGTGGCAGTTGGGATGGGATTATGGAGGCCCATCAGATTTCTGCACAGCAGGGACTCACTCTGGTGAGCATTTTCAGAGCCATGGCTGCAGGGGTGTGACATGGGAGCTGCTGGAACTTCCTCCTCCTGGACTCTGCTACCAGGACAGAAGTCTGGGTGTAGCGTAGGTTCAGAGGAAGGAGAGATTGGAATGGATGAGTGTGCTGCAGTGTCTGTGTATGCCAACCACCTGTACCACCCTTAACACTGAGCACAGCTGCATTCAGCCGGGGCACTCAGCACCTTCTCCTAAGGAGCAAGGAGTATCGTCTCCTCTTGTGGGGAAGGGGATAAGCACTGCTGGACCTAAGGGATCCAAGGGCCTTCAGTCTGCTGCAAGCCAATCTGGCCAACATAGCAGCTGCCCAGTGAGGAATTTCTTAAAGCTACTTAGCTGTGGGTACTTTCTCCTATGTTCCTTGCTTGGCTCAGTCATCTAAAAATGCCAACATCCAATATGCTGTTCTCCACATAGTCCTTGGGTGAGACTTGGGGCACAGGTACACCTGGAGGTGTAAAATCCTACCACTCTGGTGCACTGCAAACAGAAAGGCATCTGCCTGCTGTCTTCTGGCAACAGGTCCAGAGTGAGCAATGAACTTTATGGACCTACATGACAACTCTCAGAATGGAGCTGTGAACTGAGGTGTGAACTCAGAGCACTTGTCCGCAGTGTGCAAGACCCTGGGCCCATTCCCAGCGCTGTCAAAAATAAATGGATGGATAAATGGAGTTTGTGGAAGCTTAGCTTCTTCCCATTATCTAGATGTTTCTGATACCCTGCAGTGCAGGACCATTGACACCACGGCCAGGCATGGTATGACCAGCTTAGGGCTTCTTTATTCACCAAGGAGTGCAAAATACAGTACTCTCCAGGACTAGAAGGGCAGCATTTCAGGGCCAGAAGATAGGATCTTTCTGAGGTGGGGAGGAGACCTTGGGGGCTTCCGGCTCTGAAGCAGGTTCAAGCTGCTGCTTCTAGGGATTGGAGTGTGCAGCTGCTTCCAGTGCCTGAAGTACCGTGTCAGCATAAGAAATCAGCTCCTGGGAGGAGGAAACAAGTGAACCATTTGTTCCGGGGGTGTCAGGATCCAGGAGCAATTACTTTGATGACATAGCCCCCTGACGGATGGAATCTTTGAAGTGGTCTAGCTACCCTTCCCCCTTGAGATTGGATTTAGCCCCATCACAGGAAGAGAGTAATAGAAGAGCATCATGTGGAACTCTGGGTCAGTGCCACACAAGTGTTCCAGCTTGATAGAGGTGTCACCGTGATTTACCAGGCTAGAAGTAAAACGTCCCCGGATTATCCGGACTAGGTCCTTGATACCTCCAGACTCCAGCTCTGGCAGGATCTCCTCTGCAGTGGAACAGAGAAGGTGGTGAGACTCAGGATCCCTGCCCACCAGCCAGATAAGGTCAGTTGGGTACCACTTTTGCTTGGAGTTAATGAGTGGGAAGTCACAGGGGTTTGAGACCAAGCTCTGGGACTCCTTCCCTTCCTGCCAGGGAGAGGACAAGGAAAGGGTCCTCACTGTAGGAAGCCAGGTGGGCCAACAGCATGCAGAGGTTCTCAACCACCTCAGGGTCATCATTGTAGAGATGGTAGATATCTTGGAGGAGGTAGAGGCCGCTGCTGCCCTCTTCCAGTATTGCTATTCGGAAGGCCACCAGTTCTAGGGGAGGGATGCAAGGGAGTTTGGGTTTTAATATATTCGAGTATAGCCCCTTTGCTGCTGCCCTTACTTCTCAGCCCCCTGTACCCACTGTCACTGGGAAGTAGCATGACCATGGTCATAAGGCTGTTGGGAGAGCTCTCTTTGACCAGGAATCCCAGCCTTCTGTGAAGGAAGCTCCTGAAGTCAGGGCTGACCCATGCTCTGTAAAATGCTGGAAGAGGTGCTTGTTCCACTTTGTCTCTGCAGCATAGCTTTGCACCTGTTGGCAGCGAGCCCCACGCCCAAGGGAAATACAGCACTTGTGTTCCTCTTCTCCTCAGCACGGAAGCTCTGCTGTGGCACTGTGGAGGAGGGTCTCCTGTACAGGTGGCCCTAACATTCTGCATCAGTTAACAGGGTTCAGAGGGCTGAACCCTCCCCACAGGGTGCTGTGTATAAGGATGTCAGGGATAAGTCAGGAGGAACTAAGATCCCTAACTGCTTCCTGGAGGTCCTACCAGCTTGGGAAGCCCAGTGGACTGGCTTGAGTAGAACCCATCAGGAATGAAACCAAGGAGACAGCTCTTAGAGCAAGGGAAGTGGTCGTTACAGACCAAGGGTGGGAACATCCCTACTGTTCGCTGTTGCTGACCATGGCCCATTCCTGGGCCCAGAGTTCTCTACAAAGGACAACTGCCAGTACTTAGTGTAAGAGGTGGCCTAAGCCTGGACTTGGAGACAGACCTATATGTAGGAAATCCATGCAGCTGTGGGGTATCCCATGTGTATAGGTGGGGAGGTGGTCCCAAGACACCAAAATAGAGAAGTCCCAGCGGGGTTTCCTGAAGACTGGTTTTTCCTGTTCCAGTTTGGGGTCAGCTGGTGGACATCACTGCAGGGAGCTAGCTTTGTTTGGTTTTGGTTTTGGTTTTTTGTTTAAGATTTATATATTATGTATACAATGTTTTGCCTGTATGTGTCCCTGCAGGCCAGAAGTTGGCACCAGATTTTTTTATTACAGGTGGTTGTAAGCCACCATGTGGTTGCTGGGAATTGAACTCAGGACCTTTGGAAGAACAATAAGTGCTCTTAACCGCTGAGCCATCTCTCCAGCCCCGGGAGCTAGCTTCTGTCCCACCTCCATGGTGGCAGTCTGTCTTTTCCCAGACTTACCAGACACCTTTGCAAGGCTGGCCAGGCCACGACAAACATTGTTCACCAGCAGAACTCTGCCAGGGCACAGCTGCATGCTTCTCAGGAATAGCTCTACCACCTTCTCAAACTGACTCTCCTTTATGCAGCCTACAGAGCATAAACTTTGTTGCCTTATGTGTCCAGGGTCACCCTCCCTGTTACCAAGACCTCAGGCTGCTCACCCAACAAGGACAGCATCCAGAGTACCGCACAGCCAGCTTCAGCCATTTCCACGTCCTCGGGGTGCATGGCCAGCACCGAGGTGACCGCGACTGAGAGCTTCTGCAAGGGCTCTTTGTCCAAAGTGGCAGCTAGAATGAGGACAAGGGTGGGAGACACCATGCCACGTATGAAGAGAGGTACCTGCCGCATGTGTACCCTCCATACTGCTCTCTCCCACCAACAACAGCAGAGGACAATCAAGGGGACAGATGTCCTCAGAGATGGAAACTGGGGCTTTCCAATGCCAGTGTCTACTGTAGACTCATCAGTAGAGATGAGGACTTTCTGCACTGTGGCATTAGCAGGATCTCTGCAGTTTTCTGGAGCTGCCATGGCTTGGAACCCTCTCTCCTAGAGCAAAACAGTATCTAGAAGAGGGGGAAGGACAGGCCCTGGAACCCCCATCTTAAAACAAAAACCAGGATAGGGCATCAAGTTCTGACTGACCTCTAAAACCAGGGTTGCCTACTCACTGGACAGGCATCCTCTCTTATCTCACTTGTGTCTCACTGTGCCCCTGTGCTAGGCTCTCAGAAGAGCCCCATAGGGCTGGGGTTGCCCTCCTGGGCTTAAGGGGTAAGCTAGAGAGCTGCGGTTCTCAACCTGTAGGTTGTAACAGACTGAGAACTGCTGATATAGAGGCTCTACTGTGGTGGCTCTCAACCTCCCTAATGCTGTGACCCTTTGATACAGTTCCTTGTGTTGTGGTGACCCCTAACCATAAAGTTGTTGGTGTTACAAATCATGTATATCTGTTTTCTGATGGTCTTAGACAACCTTTGTGAAAAGGTTGTTCAGCCCCCAAAGGGGTCGCAATCTACAGGTTGAAAGCCACTGCTTTAGCAGGTCTCATGCAGGGGGGCTTGTAAAGGAAGGGCCTCACCATCTATCAGGAGGGACCAGAGCAGGCTCAGGATAGCAAGGCAGATGTCCCTGTCCTCCTGGAAGTGGTCCAGGTGCTCTTGGGCAAGCAGAAACAACCCCTCCTCCTCCAGCTCTTCAGAGATCAACCCTGTGGACAACCACAAACACTTGGAGGAAAGGTATCTAAAAATCCTTTTCCCATTGGGCTGATGCAATCAATCCCTAGCCTGCCTGGCTGTTCTATTTTATACCTACCTCTAATAAGCCTCTCACTCAAGTGGGCTTAGTGTAGGTGAGAAGCCAAAGACGTGGAGTGGCTCAGTGTCTAACCTTGACCTGACCTGTTAACTACCCATTTGATTCTTGGCTACTGTCCTCAGCTTCCAAGTAGTACCCATGGCTGCCATTAAGAGCAGAGAACAGTATGGCTATCCATCTTGAGAATGAGCTCCTCTCCTGCCCTTCTCCCAAGGCCTCTGTTCCGTCCCTGGATTTTTAGAGTAGAAAGGAAGGACAGAAAAAGACCAGCACACTCACCTTGGCTGGAGATAATAGTGAGCAGGTTGTAAACCATGGTAATAAGCCTTTCAGATTCGGGGTGGCTCCTCAAGGCATTCATCAGGAAAGAGATGATAAAATAGTCCCTTGGGATCTCAGCTTCTGAGTCTTGTGCCAGTGCTGATGGAGCCAGACAAAGAATGTGGGTTAACCCCACAGTTGGGGCTCTAAGGTCGAGCCTAGTGGGTACAGCATCATCTCTTTGAACTAAAGAAACAGATCTGTCTATTATTTAGGCACTGGTCGGGTCTTTGTAAAGATGGGGGCCTTGCTCACCAACAAGCTTATAGCATCTAGTTCCAGTTCTGGCCTCCAAGACCTTGCTGGGTCCTTCCCAATGAATATTTAATGGAATTTGTGGGCTCTTGCTTGGTGGTAGAGTGCTTACCTAGTATGCAAGAGGACCTGGATTTGATTACCCCCTCTTCCCTGAAAATAGACACAATCTGTGTGGTGGTTAGGCCCTCAGTATTAAGACTAGAAAGGTAAAGGGGTAACTAGATGCTCCAGGCTTGAAGATGTAGCTTGTTTTCTTCCTGTTCCTGAGTGCTGGGGGAGCTCAGCGGCAGAGTGCTGTCCCCCTGCTGGCAGTCACACCCTCCAAGCCCACTAGACCATCCTGTCTAGCTCCTATGATAGAGCTGGGGAACAGTTGAGAGAGACGGGCTTATCCAGGGTCCCTGGTCCCATGTAGACCCGGTGAGTGCAGACGTTAATTATGCCCTCTCTCTGAGATGGAGTTATATAGGCACAGAAGGGAACAACAGACTGGAAAGACAGATGCTGGGGATGAGTGGGAAGTTGGAGGAGCTGGTGAGGCAGAGGACCCAGGAGGGTGGGGCTTCTCCATCCAGTCTGGTGCCTACCTTGGCCCAGAACACGCAGCAGCAGGGAGCAGGTGCTGAGCAGAATGTCCAGGATCCTCTCATGCTGCTTGATGATGTTGAGCACCTCCTCCACCAGCTCTGGGGGCCATGGCAAGCCTGTACCGCACACAGCACAGTGAGGCACAGGAGCAGCCGGGCTGTGTGACCCAGAGGCTGCTGGGAGCCCGCTAGTGAATACAGAGGATCCATGTGGGTGAACACAAGGGCAGAGGAGGATGACCAACCCGTGTGTTAATGGAGCTCATGAAGCAGACCATCTGCCAAGGTCCACATCCTGCATTGTCCAGGCTAACTTGGAGTTCCTGGGCTGTAGTGGTTTTCTTGCCTCAGCCTCTTGAGTAAAAGACCACAGGCACAATGACACCATGCCCAGCTCTGCCAAGGCATATACTTGAAGCAGCTTCAAGAAGCAAGTCTTCTCAGCTCACTTTTAGATACCAAAGCTGAGAGTCAATGATGCCTGTATAAGGGGGCTGGAGAGATGGCCCAGAGGTTAAGAGCACTGGCTGCTCTTCCAGAGGTCCTGAGTTCAAGTCCCAGCAATCACATGGTGGCTCACAACCGGCTATAATGAGATCTGGTGCCCTCTTCTGGTGTGTATATGCATAATAAATTTAAAAAAATGGCTGTGTAAACCCAGCCCCTGTGGCTGTCACTGTCTTGAGACTTGGCTTATGAAAACGATGTCAGATTGAGGAACACTTGTGCCCAGGAAATAACCACAGGAAGTTCACTCTGACGAGGCCGAGGAAGAGGCAGCTCTGGGGTGGTGGATGAGGCCCACTGTTGGGCTTATAGCCCCTGTTATCCAAAAAGACAACTGCCTTGCCCTGGGCTTTATCTCGGCTACAGTCTCACTATAAAAGGGACTTCGGAACTCAGGACCACGAGGGGTGCACCCACACACTAAGACAATGGGGATGTTCTATTGGGATCTCACCAAGGCCAGCTGGCCTAGGTCTGAAAAAGCATGGGATAAATCCGGACTAGCTGAACATAGCGGACAATGAGGAATACTGAGAATTCAAGAACAATTGCAGTGGGTTTTTGATCCTACTGCATGTACTGGCTTTGTGGGAGCCTAGGCAGTTTGAATGCTCACCTTATGAGACCTGGATAGAGGTGGGCAGTCCTTGGGCTTCCCACAGGTCAGGGAACCCTGATTGCTCTTCGAGCAGATGAGGGGGGGGGGACTTGATCGGGGGAGGGGGAGGGAAATGGGAAGCGGTTGTGGGGACGAGGCAGAAATCCTTAATAAATAAATAAATTAAAAAAAGAAAAAAAAAGGGACTTCGGGAGAGTAACGGCCAATATGAGGGGTCTGTTAACTCATTAGGAGTCACACATCAGCCTCCTTGTAACCTCTGCTGTCCTAACCACTCAAACAGATCTTTGGTGTCCTCTGGATGTGTTTTGTGGATGGATAGGTAGATGGAGGAATGGGTAAGACGGGTGAGTGAGCAGATGGAGGAAGGAAGGAAGGAAGTGACGAACTAGCTGGAGGGAAGGGTGTATGGATGGTATACGAGTATGACATTGGAGCAGGAGAGACAGGAAAGCATGTCTTCAGACATTTAAAATTTCCCAAGAAGCCGTAATGCCGGGAAAGAGTTATTCTCGAGCATTCTGGTAGGAGGGCAAGTTGGTGTGCTTGTGGAGGATGGTATGCAGCATTTACACTCTGATATCCAGAGGTACAAGCACGCGCAGCCACGTATGCCAAGTGACCAGTATGCCAGGTGGTCAATCGTGGTGCTGTTTATAAAAATGGAAAATGAGAAGTAAGCAGATGCCCACTGTAGAGATGGTGGGACAGATGGATGAGTCTCTTCAACCAGGTGTGATGGTGCACACTTGTAGGTACTCTAGGGGCAGAGGCAGAAGGACCACAAGTTCAAGGACTTTTTAGACCACACAGTGAGTTTGAGACCAGCATGAGCAACTTAGTAAGACCCTTTCTGAAACTTTAAAAACAAGCAACAACCACAAAAGCCCCCCAAAGAGCTGGGGAAGTAGTTGAGCAGTGAAACAGTTAACCAGCATTGTACAAGTCTCAGTCTGTAGTACCACTACAACCCCAGAAGTGCTCCATCTTTTCTTTTTTTAAACAAGGCCTTTCTCCTATAGTTGTCCAGGTCTCAGTCCTCTTGCCTCAGCCTTCCTAATGCTAGATGGATTTCCTGTTGACCTGCTGAAATCATGCGGAAAAGCCAGCCTCTCTCCTACCCTCCTCTGCCAGTAAGCATGGGATCAGGAAGAATTCCAGTTAGCAGCCTGAAATGAAAGGCTGGCAGTTCCCACCTCCATCCACACTGCTCCATTTCCACCTCCCAGCCTTTCCCGGGAGCCTGGGGGAGGTGCCTGCACCGTTACCTAGATCTTCCTCTGGCATTGTCACAAGCTTATTAAGGGCCCTGAGCTGGACCTCTGGTCGGGTGGAGAAATTCTGCATGACATCTGCAGGAACAAGAACATATAGGAAGCCTACTGAGGGCCGTGCTTGCTGTCATACACTCTGGCACACAGGAAGCACACAGCAAGTGAGGAAGACACCCGGCATCCAGGGTGTGGAGTCAAAGGGCATAGGACTCTGGACAACATGGGCACTGAACAGGTCTTAACCACACAGGGGATTTGTCCAGTGGGAGCAGGGGATGGAGGAGCGGGGGAAACACAGGCAGGGCCAGGCTGCTTAAGCCAGGGCAGGGTATACAGTGGTGGGGGGGGGGCTGGAAACTGACCACTCACTAATCATGCATAAGCAGCAGGTCTAGGACCAAGTTGTGAGAGACACTAAGCCTCTTAAACTAATGCCAAGGCCACAGCAGCTCCCAGCACTGTCCCGTGTCCCCACTGTTACCTAAGACGTTGGCCACGTTGCCTTCCAGTAGCATATCAGTGATGAAAATGGGAACCGCCTGCTGGTGCATGTTCAGAGCAACACAGGAGTTTCTGAAGGAGCTGCTCATGAAGGTAATTCGGATCACATCCCTGGCAAAGGAACAGAGAATACAGGTGGCTTTCCATAAGAGCCTCCCTCTGCCTTGGGCTGTGGGTGACCCATAGTGGCAGATGCTAAACAGCAGTCTTCCTGGTGAATAGGGCTTCACTGTGTCTCATATGTAGCTAGTAACCATCTTTATAGTTCCATTTATAGGAACCTGCTCTACTCTATGAAGTAGACTCTATCTGTGGAAGGGCCTTCAAGGATGGTCCTGGGTCCAGAACTTTGGCTTTATGCCCCTTTCTTCCTTAAAAACATGAACATTGGGTGATGGTTGCACACGCCTTTAATCCCAGCACTCAGGAGGTAGAGGCAGATGAATCTCTTGAGTTCTAGACCATCCTGGTCTACAAAGGGAATTCCATGACAGCCAGGGCTGCACAGAGAAACCCTGTCTTGAAAAAAAGGAAAAAAAAAAGAGAGAGAGAAAGCAGAAGAAAATAATAAATAAACCAGGTATGGTGGCACATAACTTTAATCCCAGTACTTGGGAGACAGAGGCAGGTAGATCTCTGAATTTGAGGCCAGATTGGTCTACAAAGCTAGTTCCAGGATGGCTAGGGCAGTTACAGAGAAACTGTCTCCAAAAACCAAGCCGAAACAGTAACAAAAACATGACAGGGTTTCTGACTGACATTATTAGAACAGAAGCTCCCTGGGCTCCTGAAAGTGATGCGTGTCCTTGAAGTTGTTCTACAGTCAGTGGGAAAGTAGAGCTGCTTCCATCTTTTTTTTTTTAAAGCCAGATGTGCACACCTTAATTCCAGCAGTCAGGAAGCTGAGGCAGGAAGATCACTAAGGATTCAAAGCTAGCCTGGGCCACAGAGTGAGACCCAATTTAAAAAAACAAAACCAAAAAACCCCAGCATATGCTCAAGATTAGTGGCTGCCAGGTACTTGAGGAATATATGTGGACCAATCAGGACAGCTTTCCGTGTGTGAAGGTGGGAAGATACTCAGAGGTACACTGATAGGCTAAAAGAAGACCCAGCCCTGGGCTCACTTGATGCCTAGTCGATCAGAGGGATTGATGTGCAGCATGTAGGGCAGAAGCAAACAGAAGATCTCTGCACCAGGGATCTTCTTCTCCTCCATAGACTTCAGGATGGGCTTCAGGCTGCCTGGATGTTGGCGGATGCCCTTCCGCAGGTGCATGGCTTCTGTGTCCTTCAAGGAAAAAGAGCATCTGACTTGGACTTCTCTGAGCCATGAAGATGACCTCTGCTATCAGTGTTCCCTCACCAGGCTGAGCAAGAGCTGAGGCAGGGGCCTGGGGAAAGTGAACATCCTATAGCCTACATGGAACAGAGAGAAAGTCAGGGTAGTATGGTAAGAAGAATGAGGGCAGGTGGCTTCTCCACAAGACACTTACATCCAGGAAGGAACAAGTAGCCATGTCTAGAATGATGCAGCCCAGGGACCAGATGTCAGATTTGCAGGTGAAGGAGAATTTGAGAGTTTCAGGAGCCATCCAGGACTTATGGCAGGGGTCTGTGGGCAAGATCAAGGTGGAAGAACCACTGAGTCCCATGTTCCCTGGGGACAGGGAAACAGCAGAGCAAACCTGCCTCAGCACTACCACTCCCCTTTTGGGTGTTTTGAGAGAGGATCACCTGTATCCCATATTGGTCTTGAACCCCAGGTCTTTCTGCCTCCTAGTGCCAAGACATCAGGCTTGCTCCAGCACACTCAGCCACACTGTCCCCATTTTAGTATTCCTTTGCAAGGGCTCACGTCAGGAACCCTTCGGTCACCCTCCTTGGGCCAGATGAGAATCACAAGCTGTAGAAATGGACCCACTGTTGGGACAGACCTTAACCTCACCAGGGAGGCCTGTCCATCTGGGTGCTATCTGGCAGGCTGGCCCGAGTGGCTGCCTATCAGTGTGGCAGCAAGCAAGAGATGGGAAAGACATATTCCAGAAAAACTAAAGCGTGGCCCTCTTTGAACAGCTTATCCCTTCTAAATGTCAGGACCTCAGGGCAAAGTTCTGGCTGCCCTGCCTCATTCCTAAACCTGAGCCCTGCAGAAAGAACTGAAAGTACAGGGCCCTTGCCCTGTTCTATCAGCATGCCTGTCCTCAGGTAGTCACTTCATTTCCCAGTCAAACGGCAAAGTCAGACTCCAAGGACACACACCATCGACACCTCCAAACCACCCTTCCATGTGCCCACCTAATCGCCAGTCCATGCATCCATCTGTCTGCCCGTTCATCTACTCACTCACCCATACTCGGTGTGCCAAGGACAATCTCTGCCACCACAGGACTCTGACTTCTCTCCCAGGGTTGCTCTGTCTATCTGGGGCAGCTGTTAGCAGGCTTGCTACTCCATCCCTTTTACCCTACCATCTTTTCATCCCCTGGGCTATTTTGGGCCTCTGTGGATCATGCATGGTCAGTGCCTACATCCCAGAGGACTTGTGTAACACTAAATGCAGCTTCTGTCCTTCTTGGACGCTCTCTTCCCCACAAGAATTAGCATCTCTAGAGGCCCACAACCATTGCTGTGCTTCTGAGGGCTCCTTCTCACAGGCTGGCATCCTCTGGGCCCTGCGCCTTACCCACAGCGGCATGTCTACTGTGTTATGCCCTAGGTAGGAGGTCTCTGGACCATCTGAGCCAAAAAGCCCAGCCCTAAGAGTAGCCACTGCCCTCTGGATGCCAAGAGCCACCACCTCCCTTGCCACTCATTCCTAGACAACCCCCCCTCCCTGGCCACCTTCTTCTGCTCGGACATTCCACTTGGCTTCATGTGTCATCAGTGCCTGGGAGCTCAAGTCCTGCAGTTTGCAGTGGTTTTCGTTGACAAGGGCGATGTTGGAAGGCTTCAGGTTCCTGCAACCAAAAGCAGGGACCCCTGGTGCCATGCAGCAGCCTGGGCAGGGCTAGCACATACCCAAGCCTTAAGCCTGCTCTCCCAAGCCAGGTCCAGCCCTTTTCACTCTTCAAGAAAATGCCATGCTCATATTAAATAATTGTTTCTTAAAATAGTGGTGCGGGACAATTGTTCTGGGCAGGACAGAAACCCAGACAACAAAATATGACTTCTATTCAGTTTCTGTACATTAGGGAAGACCCCTTCTCCACTGAAAGTACAAGCACTGAGGCACCTTATTAGAGAAGGTACCCATTCTTCTGTACCGCCGGTGACATTAACATGGGCACCCATTCACTTTGCACGTACGGCCCGTGTTGGTGGAAGCTATTTCCCAGATCCTCCCACTGTAGATCTTGGGCCTGAAGCTGGGTGCCGGGGTCAAAGGATAGGCCTGGATTGCCCCAACTCATACTGGCCTGTCCAGAGGCTGTGCTACTGCAGGCAACCTCACCTCTCTTCGTTGGCATCTTATCTCTGTTCCCTTGCCCTTTAGAACCACCCCGCCCGGCCCCCACACTCTCACAGCCCTGTGACTTTGGGGTGAGTCAGGCGCTCAGAGGCTTCATGGGGAGGTGCCCTGTTCTCTCAGACAAGCGGAAGGGGAGTCAAAGAAGATGCCCCATCCTGCTCAGATCTGGACCTGGGATTTTTGGACAGTCCCCATCGTCACCTGTGAATGATGTTCAGCTGGTGCAGGTACTCGATGGCATCCAGCAACTGGCTCAGCATGGTGTGCATCCACTGAGGAAGAAGTAGGGGATGCAGTGTTGGAAGGGGCCTGGGAACTTCCGAAAGGGCAGTCTCTGCAGAGCTGGGTGCATATGACCATACAGTCAGTGGGGCAGTGACATGCTGGAGATGCTGGGTGCCCTGGGGCCGCCAGTGGCCACTTGATGGAGGAAGGTCATTGGTTAAGTAATAAAGAAACTGCTTGGCCTCATAGGTTAAAACATAGGTGGGAGGAGTAAACAGAACAGAATGCTGGGAGGAAGAGGAAGTGAGCTCAGAGGCCTTGCTCCCCTCTCCTGGGCAGACTTGTGATGAAGCTCCGACCCAGGATGGACATAGGCTAGAATATTCCCGGTAAGCGCACCAAGGCCCCTATCCTGATAGAGGAGCTCACTTAATGGTTTCCCAGATTTCTACCAATGTCAAAGGTGCAAGCCCACCCCAGAGCCTGCCCCTGAGGTGCAAGCAATGAAATGAGCTACATGCCTCCTCTGAGCCTCTCGGGGAGATGGTGTCTAGCCCGCAGGTACACAGAAAGTCTCAGAGGGAAGCATGCTCAGACCATCTCTGGAGAGTACTAGGCCCAAAGGTTAAAGTGAAAGCTTATAAGGGTCTAGAAGAAAACTAAGGAAAGCCCCGTGACCTCTGACCAAAAGGTCCTGACCGCAGGAGGACATTCATCAACTGGCCTCCATTACCCCAAGAACTGCCTATCACAAGGTGGTATCAAGCAAGTGAACTGGCAAGCCCCACACTGATATCTACCATATGTAAAGAATGTCTACAAATAAACAAGAAAAAAATTTGAATGGACAGAGGAGTTAAATGTGCAGAGGAGTTAAACAGGCAGAGAAGAAAAACTCTGAATGGCCAAAATGTTGCTGGAGGCCTATAATTCCAGAACTGAGTGAGTTCATGGTCACCTCAAAAAATAAAGCAAAACAACAAGAACAAAAAAAAAAAAAAACAAAAAAAAAAGCAACATAACAAACAAAAGCACATATCTAAAAAATGTGTTTCCCTGGTCTAATGACAGGAAGTGCAAATTAAAGTCATAACAAAATGTCACTAGCCCCTCAATTCTTGACAGGGAAAACACAGGCCCCATGATAACCGACCAGAGGACCAAATGGAAGGGGAACCCTCTTTGCTTCGGGGAAGGTAAACCCTGACCAACTAGCTTCTGCTAGAATGCTTACTGAAGCCACATCTGCTGTCGGGTTCAGGAACCCAGTCCTGGATGATTAGGCAAGAAACGAGCCCTTCCCCAGTGCTCCTGGCAGCCTTACTCCACAGCCCTGACTGGGGGTGACCAAAGGCTCATCTGTGCAGGAGAGGCAGAGCCACTGGGCACTGCCTTGCCATGAACAAAGGTGTCTAGCTGACCACAGGGAGAAGCAAGTCATGGCTAGACCTGAAAGGCATAGGGCTGAGTGGACAACATGTATTCAAGCCACACATTGAACTCACCTCGATGACCTCTAGGAAGTGCGTTAAAGTCTCTGGAAGCAGAACCCCATCAGTTGCTTCTGCCTTGCAACTTTCTGGGTCCTAAGGATGTCTAACCCTTAGCACTGGGCTGCTGGTGGTATGTGCACAGTGCATCAAAATATGCAACTGAGATACGTGCATATTGTGGTAGAATGCCTCCGTACATGGAAGAGAAACTTAAGGCCAGACTCTTCGGCTCCTGTCTCCTACTGCAGGGACTTTTAGGTGGCCACCAGACTTGGTGGCTCAGAGTGTCTCTTACCTCAGAGTCAATAGTCTCTTTTCTATTCCTCTTATACTCCATGACATTCTGGAAGGTTCCTTTGGCGTAATAGTCCATCACCAGGCAGAGGAACAGAGAAGAGATCTGTCAGAACACAAGGCTCCTTAACCAATTGCTCAAAGCCTGGGTCTGAGGGCTGTGTAGGACCTCTTACTCCAGGGCATCTTCCAATGGCCACCGTCTGTGGTGGCAATGAATGGTAGCACTGCCCAGTGGGGCCCCCTTACTCTCTTGTGCCCATTCCTATGCCATACCGCAGCGGGCCCTGTGGTTGTTCCTGGCCTCTGTGTGTGCAGAGCCCTTTGTGGAACTGTCCTTACTCCTCGATTGGTGAACAGTTCCTCTCTTAAGACTCTGGGAGCTCCTCTGAGGATCCCACCCTGCCCAGGGCCCAATTGTAGCCAGTGGCCAGCTCTGTTTCCTCCAATGAAACATCCTCTCTGAAAGCAGCAGGGTGCTTGGGAAACTCTGAGGAGTGCGTGCAGTGAGTGCCCTCCCTAGCCCCTAGTTGTCAACCCAGCAAGGAAACTGATGTGGAGATGGGACAGAGTGGAGGCCCTTCAGTCCCCTCTGCAGGTGGGCTTTAGGAAAGCCCTACTCATTACCAAGACAGGAAAGTCCTTTGCCAATAGGCCACAGGTCTGGGAAGCTCCACTCAGAATCCACTGTGAGGCACGGGGGCTTCAGACTCCATCATGAACTGAGATTAGTGTTCCCACTCTGCTCTCCTATTTAGTAACTGTTCTGGAGCCAGGGGAGTAAGGAGTCCACAGCGTGGGGACAATTGAGGGAGGGGACAGAAGAGCAGCTTCCCAGTATCAGCCCCTTCCACAGAAGCCAAAACCCCACCATTAAAGATGCAGTCTGGAGCCTAGCCCCTGACCTCCTGTTTTAACTGACTTCTACCCACTGTGTGAAAGTGGCTGACAGGCCTCCTGTGATGAGGCTGTTAGGGGAGCATTTGAGATCACACACAGGAGCCAGGCGATGCCAGCCTCTCAGTGATCTGTGCGGTCAGCGGCTGGGCTGTAGGTGCTCCAACTCACCTCATTGTTCCACATGATGAACATCTCATGGTACAGAGAGATGTTGGGGTGCTGGAGCTTCATCAGGGACATCAGCTGTACAGAGAGGGAACAGAGTGTCTCAGTCAGTACTGCTCTGCTACATGTTCCAACCAAGAGGTGGGCCACCGGCTCTGGGTGGGGCGTGATGTGTGTGTGCAAGGAAGCTGTGCAGCCTGCTGGGGAGAGGCCAGGAGGCTGGTGTGGGACTCCAGAGTGGGCGCCAGGAGAGGAGAGAGCAGGCCGGGCTGGATACGGTACTGTGCAAAGTCACAGTGAGAAAAGTACTTAGGAAACAAACCCAGTCAGGCAGCAGAAATGGTCTCCTGGACTCTGTGGCCAGATGGGCAATAGTTTTGCCTGGAAGCTGGGTGGGAAAGCACCCGGCCTGGTACACATCATTGGGAATGGACAACATGTCCGTGAGATGGTGGACTCTCCCATGCTCTTTCCCCATGTCAGAATGTTACTAGGTCCTTCTCTGCCCCAGTGATGCTGTGTATGAGCAACTCCAGAAGGAAACCAACCGGCAAGTGACCATCATGGAGGAGGAGACGCATCTCACCTCGGGTGAGATTGCTAGAAAGGCCCAAAGAAAGTGCTCATAGCCGCTGTCTATGAAACTTGAAACTGCGGCCATCTGTGGCTGTGAGGGTAACTTACAGCCCACCGTCCTCCCACCCTTCCCTGGCCCTTCCTTCTTTCGTGCCTAGCGTAGCTGAGGCTGCTGCTTTACCACAGCCACATCTCAGCCTTGAGTCTGAGCCTCACATGCAGTCCAGGCTGCCTCCAACTCAAGAGCCATTCAATGCCAGGACTGGGTGTGCACTGGCACACTCAGCAAACACACTGGTTATGTTTTCTTTGTAAATATTTTCTGAGTGCTTCCAAAATTTGTACTGTTCTTCTTTTATAACTAGAAGAAAAAAAATTCCCGTTCAGTGCTGGCGATAGAACCCAGGGTTCTGGGCAACTGATGCACAAACCCCACCACTGCACTACAGTCCCAACACTGAAGAAAAGCATCTTCAGAAACTGTGAGATGACTCAGTGAGCGAAGGCACAGGAGAGAACCAATCCCCCAAAGATGTCCTCTGAACATCAGGTCCTCCTCAGGTGTGCTATGAGTCACACATATGCACACACACACACACACTAAACAAATGTAAAGAAAACAAAAACATTTTTTTTTCTCAGACAGGGTTTCTTTGTGCAGCCTTAGTTGTCCTGGAACTAGCTCTGTAGACCAGGTTGGCCTTGAACTCTGAGGTCTTCCTGTAGCTGCCTCTGGAGTGCTGGGATTAAAGCTGTGTGCCACCACCTTTCAACAAGAAGATTTTTTTAAAAGATGGTTAAAGTGCTTACTTTGAAAACTTGACAATCCAGCCAGGTGTGGTGGCCCATGCTTTTAATCCCAGCACTCAGGAGGAAGCAGAGGCAGGTGGGTCTCTGTGAGTTTGAGGCCAGTTTGAGGTCTACAGGGTGAGTTCCAGGACAGCCAGAACTACATAGTGAGATTCTGTCTTGAAAACAAAACAACAACAAAAACAGAAACAAAAAAGAAAACAAGACGATCTGAGTCCAACTCTCAGAACCACGTGAAGGTGGGAAGAGAGAACTGACTGCACAAAGTTGTTCTCTGACCCCACACACGGCTGTGCAATGTGCTTTCTGTCCCCCTCCAACAATAATAAATAAATACATAAATACACACATGCATAAATACATAAATAAAATTGAAAAAGATGGTTAGTGGCAGAGTAGCCATTAAGGCACAGATTCCCAAGTGGCAATTAAGAAGTGGATGTCCTGGGGCTGGAGAGATGGCTCAGTGGTTAAGAGCACTGCTCTTCCAAAGGTCCTGAGTTCAATTCCCAGCAACCACATGGTGGCTCACAACCATCTGTAATGAGGTCTGGTGTCCTCTTCTGGCCTGCAGACATACACACAGACAGAATATTGTATACATAATAAATAAATAAATATTTATAAAAAAAAAGAAGTGGATGTCCTGAGCATGAACTCCCTTTATGACTACTGCAGGCGTCCCTTCACGCTGTCACTCAGGAAGTGGGCACACGGTGTGGTTGCTGAGTCCTGATCCTCTCAGGGGAACCACTCATTATTACCTCCTCCAGGGCCTCATTGGCGTGGTGCTCATCAATACACTCCACCTGGAGGGCATAGGAAGATAAGCTCAATTAGCAGATGTGCGGTGAACAGTGGCTGCTACTTACTGTCACTGCTGTCCCGATCACTATCACCGCCATTATCACAGTTATCAGCACCACCCCTCACCTCCAATGCTACCACCTACACGACTACTACCTCCGCCTTCATCACCACTTCCACCACCACCAACTCTCCCACTTCTACCTTTGTCTTCACCTCCTCCACCACCGCATCAACTACCAGCTCCACCACTAGCATCATCATTGCCACCACTGCCGTTTATAGGAAAGTCAGCCAAACATAGTAAAAATCTTTCACTGGTCATGGTGGCATTGTGCTTATAATCCCAGTGCTTAGGAGGCAGAGGCAGGAGATCTCTGTGAGCTTGAGGCCTCCTTGGCCTTATAAGAAAAACCTGGTCCAATCCTGCCTCAAAACCAAACCAAACCACTTATTCTAAAATAACGTAAGGAACAAATTGAACCAGCGATGTTGGGGACAGGATTTAGCTCAGTCGTGTAGTTCCGCATGCGTTCAATCCCAGGACTCTAAAGGAAGAGGCAGGCAGATGGATCTCTGTGAATTTGAGGCCAGCCTGGTCTACACAATGAGTTCCAGGACAGCCAGGGCTACACAGGTCTTCAAACAAAGCAAAACAAAACAAAACAAATCGAACCAGTAAAATCTTTCAATGGTTCCTGAAGTCCTACTCCGTGGATTTTTTTTCCTAAGGAAGTTATATGTGCTCAAGGGAGGAGACCCTATAAAAAAAATCTCTAAAGATGTTTATCACAGTTGTTTATTCTGCGGAAACACAAATCTAGCTAAAGCCATGTGAGAGGACAGGCTGGGCCGCGTACCGCGCTGAAGCAGC
Organism: Microtus oregoni; assembly: GCF_018167655.1. Taxonomy (NCBI): domain Eukaryota; kingdom Metazoa; phylum Chordata; class Mammalia; order Rodentia; family Cricetidae; genus Microtus; species Microtus oregoni. The sequence continues at coordinate 10,750,387 of NW_024543084.1, read as the reverse complement.
ACTTGCTGGGAGGAAACACAGCTGTCAGATAGGAGAGGAGGAAGCCGCGGTGACCGCTGAGACAGCGTCAATATATGAGATATTATCAACCTCCGTACCCGTCTTACAAACGCACAGAGGACCGGAAAGACATGCAGGCTCCTGCCTATAACCCCTCACCTGATTTCTATTTAGAAAAACCAAGCTGACCTTGAACTCCAGCTCTAAGGTCTTCCTCCCAAATGCTGTGAGTATATAGTGTGCATCAAACCTGAGGTGGCTAGCTTTAAAAAACAAAACAAAACAAAACAAAACTCTTTTAATTGCTCAGAAGACAGGCAGCCACTTAGGCCACTGGCGTGTGAGACGAGGCAGCTGATCCCACGGCTAGCTAGCAAAAAGGTACATAAACGCCCCAGCCCCACACCCTGGGGCTGCAGCCAGTTGGGAGACCTGGCAGAATATGGTCAGGCCCCAATCCCCAAGGTCCTTGTCACCACCCCAGAGGAAGGTGTATAAGGGACTTACACAGCAGCCACTCCTCTTGGGGTGCTCCTGTGGGTCTACATCCCACCCCAGCTGGGCTAGTTCTGTGCCCTTTGCTCAGTCTCTGTGACCCCCCCCCCACTTTCAGTCAGATCAATGGTTCTGTACTAAGTACTACCGTGTTACTGCTTATCAAATTCAAATCCTCTCGGAAGCTGCAACCCTGCTGAGGATGGACTCCTGACAGGGTTGTTGGGGCCAGTGAGATGACAGTGGGCATGCAGACAAGCACTGGGGTTAGCAGAGTCAAACAGTGTCTCTCCTCACCAAAGCGTGTGTGCGTGGGAACAGATAGAACTCCGGGAAGTCCCACGGTACAGCCTACCCCACCAGGCTTCCTGGGCATCCTGGGTGTCAGAGAGGCCTCTCTAACCTGGGATGGTGAGCTTGGAACTGGAAAAGCCACGGTTACAGAACCGTACCCCATGGCTCACAGAGCTCTGTTCCTTACCTGCTTTAGCATGTACTTGTTTTCAGTTCCCGCTTCCCTATCCACCACTAACAGGTTCACTCCTAAGGCGCCAGGACGGAACTCTTGCAAAATCTACCCTCGAGGAAGAGAGAGACTGTGAGGAAGTGCACACTGCTCTGTTTCCCACCGGTGCTGGCTGCACACTGGGCCCGCCAAAGCAAGCAATACAATCTCCCTGGAAACCCATTCTGGAACGCTTAGTTTACATCCTCATAACCCTCTTCCAGCCTGACAGTTAAGAGCAAGCTGCCCTGGGACAAGGTTTAGCGGTTCTAAACCACAGCAACACCATCTTCCAGCGCCCCTCTCCAAAGAAAGCATCCCAACAAGGCTCTGTGATCGCTGAAACTGGTGCTGTCACAGCTTCCCTGGGGCTCAGCACTACAGGAAGTACTGCGCGACCATCCCTGGTGACCTACACTGAGAGATACTGAGGCCCAGGGAGCAAGGTCCTTGCCTGAGTATATAGCACTCTGGAGTCTGAGCCAGAGCTTGTGATGGAAGCCACACCCTCAGAGCTGGCCTGCAAGGTCAGGGCTGTGGGGTAGAGGGTGGCTGAGATCTCTGAGTGCCTAGACAGTTATCAGGGTGGGGGGAGGGGACAAGATACCTAGAGGAAGTGCTGGAAGGATAGACAGAATCAGGGAGTCCTAGGAGAGCTGACCACAACATCAAAACTATATTATTTTTAATTTTTTTTTGCTCTAAAAGTTCCTGTTTTACTAATGCCTGTAAACCTCAGAGAATCCTGCAAAAGGGATGAAAATCTAACCCACGAAAGCGAAGCTTTTATTGGCTGAGTCTAACATTTAATGAGGGTGGCATGGAAGGGTGGGAGGACAGTTTTTGTGATTTTGGTTTTTCAAGACAGGGTTTCTCTGTAACTTTGGAGCCTGCCTAGAACTAGCTCTTGTAGACCAGGCTGGCCTCGAACTCACAGAGAAAAAAGGGCAGTTTTAAAAGAACATCCATTCAGGTTTTTGTTCCTAGACCCAAGCGTACAGACACACAGGGGGAAAGGGCATATGCATCATTCTCCAACCAGAGGTCAGACTGGGGGTCGGTCATCATTTTAGAGAGGGAAACTGAGGCCCTGCGAGGCGAAGCGCTCGAAGAAAGGCACTAGCGGGATTATGGGGTCAGATTGTGACAGAGGCTGGTTTTCGGACCTGTCCCCCACTATCCACGGACCCTGGGCAGCACCTGAAACTTTTCCATGGTATCTTGAGGAGACACTTTGCCTCACTGACACTCTGCTGAGCACAGGGAAGACAGTAGACCCTCGAGCCAGGGCGGTAGACAGACCCTCAACTGAGCATGCTCAGTAGTAACTACCCCGTCTGCCCCCCACCCCCCTCCGCAGCCCCACTATCTGACTTCGCCGACCCGGGGCGGGTCTGCCTAGGCCTTTGGCACGCACGCGGCGTCCTCGTACTCCGCCCCTTAAAGAAGAAGCCACAGAGCGTAGGGCTCCTTGGACCGAACGGAAGGTAGGGTCCGGTGTGTTCCTCGGGTGGAGGGCGGGGCGTGCACTGTAAACGACAACGGTAGGCGGGGCTTCAAGGTCTAGGGGGCGGGAGCTGTGGGTGGCAGGACGTCTAGCGCGTGGGCGGGGTCTGCCTGATGGTGAGGGCGCGATGTGGGCGGGGCTTTGGGTTCTAGGGGGAGATAGGGCTGTAAGGGGCGGGGCCTAGAGCAGAGGGGGCGGGACATATGCTTGAAGGGCTGCGGAGGGGCGGGGCCTTTTCTTGAAGGGCGGAGCACCGACGGGCGGCCCCTCGAGCGTGGCGGGCGGGGTCTGGAGCGTGAGGGCGCGCGGCAGGCGCGGCCCCTTTAAGGCTTGGCCTACGTGGCAGCTGCTAGAGCCGCCGCGGCGCAGCGAGGCCGGCCGCCGGGCACTTCCTGTGGAGGCCGCTGCAGGCGCGAGCGCCGAGGACCCGCCAGCTGAGCCCGCTGCCGCCGCCGCCATGGGCCAGAACGACCTGATGGGTACGGCCGAGGACTTCGCCGACCAGGTGCGACTCGCCCCACAGCCCTCCGGCCCTCACAGCCCCACGGACGCTCGCCCTCGCCTTCGCCGTCCTGCCCAGCTCCACGGAAAGATCCGCGGGCGTCTGGGCGGGGGTCGACAGGGAGACTCCCAGGGCCCGCGGTGCTGCGCTCTGCCCTCTGCACCGCGGCAGCCCCTTGGGGACTTCTGGGGATGGGGATTCCCAGTGTGCACCCCGTTGCCCACCGTCGGGGACCATGCTGCCCCTCCCTCTTGGCGTGGACTCTGCCCCGGTTGTCCGGCCTGGGTCCACGACATCGGAGGAGAGGAGCCTACCTCTCGGCTCTCCTTCCCTAGGGTACAGGTGGCCAGTGAACCACAGGGAAGGCCTGGGACGAGCCTGGGCCCCAGCGACTAGCCGGGCAGGATTAGAGCCCGAAAGAGACGCAGGTAGCACCCACTTTTTAAAATTAAGTTCGACAGGAACGGGGTGGGAGTTGTGTAGGTGTGAGCCTTTGACTTCTGAAATTGCCCCGCTAGGTCTGCGAAGTAATAATGGAGCCTGAGCTAGCTCTGTAGGCTGAGTGGTGCCGGGCCCACCCGCCAGCCTGTTCTGGTTCACTTAGTGTGTTCGTGGCTATCGGTGATCCGAAGAAGCATTTTGTGGCCTAGACTACTGGAAGGCTTGGGTGTGTGTGAGCATCTTCAGATGAGCTATGGGCCAAATAAGCTAGTCTACTCCTCCTTTTGAGGGGAGTCATCTCTCATGAGAAATTCGGTTCTGCTGAACTACTTTTGTGTGAGCTGATATTTTTTAAAGTCATTTTCGCCCCCTTTGGAAAAGTTTTTTTTTTAAGGTTATGATTTGGTACTAAAGACATAACCTTAAAATTGTATTCATCACAAAGACACCAAAGTTCTCAAGGGCCATGGTCTTCCTCACGTGCTGGGCTTCATTGACATAATTGTCAGTGACCCATTTTTTTATCTCCCTGGGTAGCAGCTCTCTAAGAAGGTGGCTTCATAGCCGGGGAAGTTTGTGAGCTGCTCACCTCACAGTCTTCTGCTGGAAAACACTCCATTTTGCAAGTGGATTTCACAACCTGACCCAGATAAAATATCCCCAAGCAGCTGCCAACTATCGAATGATAGGTTTCAACTAGAGGAAAAGCTCATCTTTTATGAAGTCCTCCATGAATTTTGTTTTGGTTTAAGCAAATGGAGCCAAAATTTGGGACTGGGCACGCTTTTGTGGGGAGCACAGTGTCCACCTCTACCCAGTGTTTGGTTGAGGCTCTTGGACTTGGCAGTGACTGCCACCCCAGGAAGAAACTCTCTGGGTCTCCTACTACAAGCCTGGTGTCCAGGGCAGCTCACATCCCGGGCCTGGAGTTGTCTTTGAGCCACACACCAGTGTGACGATGCCAGCACTTCAGATGGCCTGTTGCTTTCCCAGGTGAAGGTTCCTGCTTGCAGGGATTAGCCTCGGAACCCACCTGGAAGATAGCAAAGGACACTACGGGAGAGCCTGTGGGGCTGCTGGGAGATGTGACTCTTGCTCTGCTGAACCAGTGTCAGGACCTGTGTCACCAGGGAGTCTTCCACAGAGATGCCCTCCTGTGGCCTCAGTGTGACCAGTCCTGGGAGATTTTTGTGTTGAATATTCACCTGTAACATTGAGGAAGGTGCTGCTAGTCTGTCCAGGTTTCTAATGAAAGGATCGAGTGTGTTAGGAATCGGGTATTACCTCTAAGATGTTGCCAGACAGTGTCACACATCCGTGTTGTCTAGCCTTGTCTTTAGAAAGCAAAAGTAGAACTGACTTTGCACAGATTTGCCCAGAAAATCAGGCTTCTCATCTGAAACCTGGAAAAGTTTCTGATAGTGATGACAACACTGAGCCATTAACTGGGCATCCCTACCTTCTTGGGGGGCTGGCCATCAAGGCTCCATCTTCCTAGGACCACAGAGAGGTTTGTCATGATCTGCACAGTCCTGGTCTTGTTACCTAGAGGTCAGCTTCCCGCTATGTTGGTAGAACTCAGCCTTTCCCTTTGGTTTGGTGGAGGCTGGGCCCTGCAGGCAGGCCCCTGTGAGCTACATCTCTGCCCTGGCATCAAGCTCCTTACCCTTGGCAGCTAGGGAACGTGTCCTCTTGCTCCCAGGAAGCCAGGCCCTGAGGAGTGCTAAGTCTATGAGATAGGCCTTCAGACGCCATCAGAACCCAGGTGGGAAAGAGCCAGGAACTCAAAATCAGACTGTGTCCTGTGGCTGCTGCTTGATTCAAGGTAGGCAGATTGTAGCTTCCAAGTGAATTCACACCAGGAACATTAGTGCTTAATGGATTCCGCCTGATGGCTGTTACCAGGGTGATAGGAAGGCTACAGGGGCCTTACTTTCCCAATGTGGACTTTGGTGTGTTGACTTGTTCAAGGAGCTGGTGTGGGCCTTTGTTGAAGTTCCAGAGTGGGCCTGATGAGGTTCCTTGCACCTCATGTACTCATTGACTTGTGATGAACACTATATGGCCTGGGTAGGGCCTGATGTTGGGGTGGGGTGGGGGGCTGAGCCTTTTATTTCCCAGTGCTTTGTCTTGTACCTCTGAGACCTTTAAGGATTGGGGGAGCTGACTCACAGCTCTGCTTGCTGGTTTTGACTGGAGGTTAAACAGTGCCCCCTTCTGGGAAAGTGAGGTAGAGAGACATGGGAGGCTGGTTAGTGCCCGTAAGATGAGGCCCAGTCCTTACTGTCTTTGCCCTCTTTTAACTGCTCTAGTTTATAGAAAAGGAAGGTGGTCTTGCAGCCTTTCTGTCTGTGGTACATTGGATACCTATAACAGTGCTTGGGCATATTTTCTGGAGGTCCCAGAATCCAGGGGAGCCCCCACACTGTTGAGCTGACCTTGCCTGCCTGTTGCTGTTCTCAGGTCCTGAGCTTGTGGGTCTTTTGAACAGAGTTCACCGAGGCATAAATCTAACGCCACATTTCCTTAAAGTTCTCCCAAACCGAGGGCAGCAGCTGCCCTGGAGCCCTTTCTGTCCTGAAGACGAACGAGGAGGTTTGTGTTTCTGCTCTGTGTGAGGGCAGCAGCACTCACTGTGTTATCCTGACCTGTTTCCTGGGTCCTATCTCAGGACAGATAGGATTATATCCTAAATCCCCTCGGTCCTCTCCCTCAGGCAGATTTAACCTTCCTCATTTTTTATTTTACTTTTGTTTTTGCATGTGTATGAGTGTTTTTTTGCCTGCGTATACGTCTGTACCACTTGTGTGCCTGATGCCCAAAGAAGACTATATGAATAGGGTATTGGATCGCCAGGAACTGGAGTTACAGATGGATGGTTGTAAACTTCCATGTGGTTACTGGAACCAAACTTGGGCCCTTTGAGCTTTTCATTACTGAGCCTTTTAGTTTCTTATGCTAGCTGGTTGCTTCACTGCCCGTGAGCACATCCTGCTTGTTTGCAAAGCTCATGAGAAGCCTGTTTGTCAAGGTGGGTTGATGTGTCTGCCTTTCTTCCCACAAGCTTTCCTCATCAGCATCCACCACTGGCTTTTCCAGGCTCTGCAGTGAGAACTGGGGTTATGGAGTTTCTTTGCTCTTGGTATTCATGTCCAGTGCGAGCTGGGACACTGGCAGGGTCTGCAAGCACAGAAGTGATGTGGCTGTGGGACATGATGTGAGCAGGAGCTGTGATGTGTTCAGGGCTGTCTATCTTTGTTGTTAAACTCGGCTTTTCTCCTGCCTTTGTTCAGATGCACATCAAAGGAAGGCTGTTGACTGGTACCCTGTGCCCACCTGACAGAGGCTTGTCTTTGGAAAGCAGAGCCCAGCAGATGTGCTTAGTTCAGCACATATTACTTGCAGTTCTGCACTTTCCCCCAGAAGCAAATCACTGCCATGGTCTCCCAATCATGCTGGCGTGGAAAGGAGGTGTGACTTGTCCCTCCCTCCATTACTGTCTTCTACTCTTTAATCCTCTTGACCCAGACACTCCAATTAAGAGGAGCAGACTCTTCGGGACGTTTTAACCATATCTAGTGGATTGTAGCAATTGAGCATCTGTGGTGAGGTTCTTGAGGGAGGAGCAGGGCTGGGCTGGTTTGCTCGGTGAGTGCAGCATCATTGTAATTGTGTCGGGGAACAGTTCTCATTTGGAAGCAAGTCAGAACACCTCCAGTGTCTGTGGCTGCTGAGAGTCCACACCCTCCTGTGGTCTGCACAGCTTCTGCTAGGTGCTTCACAATATGAGGGTCATTTCTCAGGACTGCGCTGAGAGCCGTGGTGGTGGTCTTTACCTTTTTCATAGAATATTGGTGATTGCATCACTGCTGGCTGCTTCTAGAACACAAGGGCCATGAGGCAGAAACTGGAAGGGTAAGTGGTGTCACTTGTCCCCTCACCTAACAGGATGTGGTATGTGTGTTCTTTCTACCAGGGCCCTAAAACTCAAGCACATTTGGAACTTCTTTTCCTTTTGTATTTATTGTGAGATTGGGTCCCTATGTTGCCAAACGTGGTCTTGAAATACTAGGCTCAAGTTAAGTAATCCTCCTGCCTCAGCCTCCCTAAAAGCTGCCCTCACAGGCTTTGCATCATCATACCTGGTTACTTTTCCTGTTTTAAAGCACATCTTCTCTTTTTATTCTTACAGATTTTTCCACTCTGCAAATTGGGAAGGAATCTTAGCAGCGAGTAATTGTGTGGTCCTTACTTGTTGAAGGGTAGCAACCCCTACCCTATCCAACAGAATGCCTGGAGCACATTGCTGGCCAGGGTCAGAAAAGATGGGTTGGACAGGGTGAAAACAGTGGCCTGAGTGCCTGTGCTCGGACTCCCAGAGCTGCTGACTGGTCTCTGTTGTGCATCAGTGTGGCTTCTGCCTCTTCAGTAGGGCTGAATAAGCACCTGCAGGGGCACTGAATAATGCACATCAGGGGCACAGACTGTGTGTCTAGAGGATGTGGGTATCAGTACTGTGACTTTGCTGTTCCTTGCCCCAGGTGGAGCTTGTCTGCACTGCTGGCCAGGCCAGGCCTGGGCAACCCATTCGTGGGCTGAAGGCTGATCTGACCATCCAGGACTTTGGAGCAGTCTGTCTGTCTGTCTGTCTGTCTGTCTTTCTTTCTTTTATCCTTCCTTCCTTCCTCTTTATTTATTTCACTCCCTCTCTCCCTCTCTCTCTTTCTTTATTTCTCTTTTTTTCTTTCTTGACAGGGTTCTCTGTAGCTTTGAAGCCTGTCCTGGAACTAGCTCTTGTAGACCAGGCTGGCCTTGAACTCACAGAGATCCATCTTTCTCTGCCTCCTGAGTACTGGGATTAAAGGCATGTGCCACCACCGCCTGGCTGAAGCAGCTTTTTAAATTCTCCTTTTTAAAGGAGAATTTGGAAGTACTTATATACATCCTCATCTCTTCCAGCAGCTGGTTTAGTCAGCCCTGGGAGGGCTTGCACAGCCCACGTTCACTCCGCTGCCCTGGTGGGGTCAGACTCTGCCCTTTAGACTCTTCTTGACACGTCAGTCCATGGGTGGCTCCTTGATCTTTCTCCTGGGCCTCTATGATATCCTTGAATTTTTTCCACCTGCAGCTCAGCTCTGACAAAAAGTATGGAGTTCACTTACATGGCATTTGCACCTAGCTTCAATAGAGTATGCTGGCCTCCTAATCAAGCCATCAAATGCCGTCTTCACAGGGACAGAAGGGAGCCATGGATGTGCATTTCAGAACTGCCCTTTGCTGGTGATTTTCACACTTGAGTTTCACTGCAATCATTGTCAGTCTCATATTTGGCAGTTCTAACCTTGCTTTGGTCATACAGGCTGTGAGAACATCCCAGGACTTTCTAGCCCATAGCACAGCTGTTGATCTGTACTACAGTTGCCCTATAGGATAGTGAACTTTCCGTAGGGATTTTGTTGGGGTGGGTAATAGTGGCAACAATAGAGGCATTTGTTTTGGTGCTGTAGTTGGGAATGCTGCTTGTGGCATCTTGTGGGTGGGGATAAGCGATGCCCTCCTGGTCTGTACTCGTCAGTGCTGGGGAGATAGCCCTGGATGTGATGGGGCTGAGGTGGGAGAATCCCTGGACTGGAAGATCTCTGAGAGCCTTTCAGATAGTGTCTGTGCCTCCTACTTGTTAATGCCCCTCACTGGGCATGGAAACTGTGTGTCTTGTGGTATTTCTCCCTTGATGTCTCTGGAGGTGGAGCAATGCTGGTAAATAGTACTGGACATTGCCTGGTTCTGTGCCAGATGCATGTGATGATGTCTTTGTCTCTGGGGCTGAGTGTTGGATCATCACATATCCAGATTTAAGAGGGGGGCACCTAGGGGCAGGGAAGGCACTGGCACTGCTGAAGGCCTCTGCCTTGCACAGAGCTGGCTTGATCCTTCACCCTGTTGCTTACATATTGAGGCTACAGCCACCTCACCAGTGTGTTCTGTGGTCCTGCAGTTCCTGCGAGTCACTAAGCAGTACCTGCCTCATGTGGCACGACTCTGCCTGATTAGCACCTTCTTGGAGGATGGCATCCGTATGTGGTTCCAGTGGAGTGAGCAACGTGACTATATTGACACCACCTGGAGCTGTGGCTACCTGTTGGCCTCATCCTTCGTGTTCCTCAACCTCCTGGGACAGTTGAGTAAGTGGCTCTGAGCCTCTCTAATATACTTCTGGGGCATCTTGTTCCCTTGAATGATACTCGCCAAACTTGTGGTTGTTGGCCATTGAGAGACTGTGTGTGAACTTGAGGCCTGAGTACCCCCTTTTCAGGCTGAAGACTGATGGTGATGAAGACCCAGGTGCTTGTCTTCTGAGATTACAGCTTTAGCCATGCCCTGGGCTTTGAAGCATGACAGCCACGGTTCATTTCTATGACCTTTTGGATGCATGATCCATACCCAGTCTTGTGCTCATTTATTTTGCTATAGAAATTGGACACAAGCCTGGTGTGGTGACTCACACCTTTAATGCCAGCATTCAGGAGGCAAAGGCAGGGGCTGCCTCTTTTGAGCTCAGGGCCAATCTGGCCTATGTAATAAAGCAAGTTCCAGGGAAGCTGGGTCTATATAGTGAGACTCTGTCTATAAATAAAGAAAAAAGTTGGACACAGTCCCTGCTTTGTAAATGCAGGAGCAGATGCTAGAGCCGGGCAGTTAAGGTAATCAAAGAAGGAGGTGTCTAGAAAGGATAAAGGGTTTTAGTCAGCAGAGAATCGGGGCTTTTGGATTCACATTGATCTTCTGACATCCCATCTTCTGGTGACAGCTTTCTTGCCTTTGCTTGTAAGGGGGTAAGAAAGGACTTGTGCTTTTAAGCATTTTGGATGGGCTCCATAGTGGAGCAGTCAGTCCTGCACTGGTGGCCCTTGGCACACAGAGCTATGGCTCTCCACAGCAAAGTATGATCTGGACTAGTGTGGTTCAGAAGCTGGGCAGGCTCCAGGGCATGGGCTTTGCCTGCCATCAAGGCTCTGGGAAGGTGCTTTGCTTGGGGTGCTGCAGCTCAGCAGCACTGGAACAGAGGTGTCGTCTTGTCCTGGATACACGCAGCCCCTAACTCTGTCCTCTTTCTAGCTGGCTGTGTTTTGGTGCTGAGCAGGAACTTCGTGCAGTACGCCTGCTTTGGGCTGTTTGGAATCATCGCACTGCAGGTACACAGACACCTAGTGCTTCTCTTGTTAAGTACATGGGCTGTGGGGTAGGTCTCACTTTGCTTTGCTTTGGTGGAGCTATATATTGTGTCTGGTATCTTCCCCCTTCATCTTATCCCTCCTGTGTATCTGGCTGTCCAGAGCTGCTTTTCCTTTTGGAGAAGTGACTAGTCTTCCCTCCTAGGTAGGGTTTAGGAGCAGATAGCCCCAAACAGGTGTTGGCCATAGGTACTGGGCCATCATTCCCCTTTTCCTGAACTTCTGTGACACAGACATAGGCCACAGATTGACTGCAGCTATATATGAACTGGGAGTCACTGCATTTGACAGATAAGAATGCCTAATTAGCCAGAATGGCATGCTTAAGCAGGATAGTTCAGCCTATACTTGCAGATGCTTTGTGTTCTAGGACATTATAGTACAACTTTGTTAGTCAAACAGGTCCAGAGGCTACACTGTGCTCTGTTAGAAATTCTGAGACAAACTGTCCCAATGATCTGCCCTCAGTGTCTTAATAGTTTGTGTATTTTATGTTCTTATCCCATTGGATGATCCTACCTCCTACTGCTAGGAAATCTATAGACATTAGTGTGAAAATGCTAATTCAATTTTCTCTCTGTTCCTTCAGACAATTGCCTACAGCATTTTGTGGGACTTGAAGTTTCTGATGAGGTAGGTGCATTTTGGGTGGCAAAGTGGAGTACTTGGCCCTCTCACTGGAGCACCTGTAGGCTAGTGCCACCTTCCGTAGTCCCCACTGTGCCTCTGAGAATAAGGGTTTCAATGGGCACAGCGGGCCTTTACCCCGCAGCTGGAATCCTGGCTTGATAGTGAGGGGTCTTGTCTTCTAGCCCCATATCGCATGGGTGTGTAGACTGAGGGTTTGAGTAGAAGTGGGTAGAGACCAGAGCTTGATTCCATGATTATCCAGGTTTAACTTGAAGCTGGTCCTTTGTATTCAGCCTGTCCTTGTCCCATTGAGTGGTGGTTTGTTTTAAAGAAAGGAAGGGTGGGCTTTGGTGTGCTCTGGCTTGGTAGACATATGCTTGGTAAATGTAGGTGACATTTCTGTTCCTCAGGAACCTGGCTTTAGGAGGAGGTTTGCTGCTGCTCTTGGCAGAGTCCCGCTCAGAAGGGAAGAGCATGTTTGCTGGTGTTCCCACCATGCGTGAGAGCTCCCCCAAGCAGTACATGCAGCTTGGAGGAAGGGTCCTGCTGGTCCTGATGTTCATGACCCTCCTTCACTTTGATGCCAGCTTCTTTTCTGTGAGTACCCTGAGCCATGTGCTGCCTGTTGGCACAGCTGTGCCTGAGCACAGCCAGAGATGAGGCCATGCTTGTAAATGAACCTGCCCAGCTCTGCTAGGGAAAGGCCAGTGCCCTCTGCAGACTCCTGACTACTCTACTTCAGAGTTCAATTCACACTGTTGGCCAATACACTCTGGTTTTATCTGTCACACATTAGAAGTTAGCATTGTTGGAGGCGGGGGAGGAGTGCTTTCCAGCATGGGTTTCTAGGCAGGTGTAGATGAAATGAGCTCTCAGAGTTACGGTGTAGACCAGGGGAGCACTTCAGCTGTTAACTTATCTTTCCCAAATAGTCTACACTGAAATATGGTGCTTGGGGGCTGAGAGATGGCTCATTGGCAAAGAGTGGTTTTTCTGTGACCAGTTAGGACCAGAGTTCAAATCTTAGCACGAGAGTAACTATCTGGCATCTAGCAAATGCCTGTAATCTGGCCTTTTAGGAGAGCAGAGGCAGGATTGTTCAGATTGCTTCTTCCTGTAGCTGAGATGAGCTCTAGGTTCAGAGAGAGACCCTTCTTCAAAAAGAATAGAAGATGGGCCGGGCGGTGGTGACGCACGCCTTTAATCCCAGCACTCGGGAGGCAGAGGCAGGCGGATCTCTGTGAGTTCGAGACCAGCTTGGTCTAAAAGAGCTAGTTCCAGGACAGGCTCCAAAACCACAGAGAAACCCTGTCTCGAAAAACCAAAAAAAAAAAAAAAAAGAATAGAAGATATCCAGCACCTTCTTCTGGCCTCCACCCTCCTCCACATATGCATATACTCAAACACAAATACAAACATATCCTTCTCTCTCTGTTTCTTTCTCTCTTTCTCTCTCCTTCTTCTTCTTCTTCTTCTTCTTCTTCTTTTTTTTTTTTTTTTTTTTTTTAATGTTCCTTGGCCAGTGTGTCACAGACCTAAAATCCTAGTGCCTGGGATACAGAGGCAAGAGGATTGTAAGTTCAAGGCTAGTTGGGGTTACATAAGAGACCCTGAAAAACTGTCTTTCATTCTCTACCACATGGCCAAAGAACTTCTCACATGTCCTCACATTTTCCTTGTTAAAAATTTAGTCTTTGCACCCTTATTTTACTGTAAACAGTCAGGATCAAAAGCAGCCACATAACCTGAATGCTTTGCTACTGTAGGTTTCTTCTGCCAGATAGAAGTTCTGTATTCTCTAAGGTCCTAGGCATGGACACAATGCAGCAGAATTCACTGCAGCTTCTTTCATCATCATCATCATTTTATTTTAGATTTTCAAGATAAGTTTTCTCTCTGTAACCCTGGGTGGCTTGCTGGCCTAGAACTCAGAGATCCACCTGTTTCTGCCTCCTGAGAGCTGAGAGCTGGAATTAAAGGTGTGTGCCACAACACCCAACATAGTTGTTGTTGTCGTTTTTGTTTTTTTGTTTTTAAGAGACAGGGTTTCTCTGTATAGCCCTGGCTTCCTGGAATGCCTTCCTGGAATGCTTCCAGGCTGGCCTTGAACTCACAGAGATCAGCCTGCCTCTGCCTCCCAAGTGCTGGGATTAATGGCAAGTACCACAACTGCCTAACGCATTGCAGTTTTCTAACAAGAATGGCTTTTACTAATTTAGAAACCCTTGTTTCATGTTTACTGTTTTACCTGTGCTGCAACATGCTGGTCAAGGCCATTGAATACTACCAGTGACATTATGGTCTTTCTTTTGTCTTCTCAGCTCTTCCCAGAGTTGCCGTCACTGCTCCATTCATTTCAATATGGTTCTCTAAATGTCTCCAACTTCTGATCATTACCGTTCTATAGTCAGGTGCTACTTTAGCAACAACCTCACTTCTTGATACCAGTTTTCTTAGTTCATTTTCTGTTGTTGTAACTGAATACCACAGAAGGAGCACTTTATAGAGAATGATGTTATATTCAGCTTAGGGCTCGGGTGGCAGGGAGACCCAAGGTGAAGAGGTCACATCTGGTAAGGGTCTTGTGGTTAATAACTCTGTAGAGTACCGAGGAAATACAGGGTATCACATGATGAGACTGAGGAACAAGCCTTCATTCACAGCCTAGTTACTCACCAAAGTTCTAGCAGGCAAACACCACTGATAAGATTTGGGGAATTTTCCAGCACATGGTATTTGGGGAGTACATATAAAGCCAAAGCATCTTTTTTTTTCTTTTTTAAAAAATATTTATTCATTATGGATACAATATTCTGTCTGTGTGTATGTCTGCAGGCCAGAAGAGGGCACCAGACCTCATTACAGATGGTTGTGAGCTACCATGTGGTTGCCGGGAATTGAACTCAGGACCTTTGGAAGAGCAGGCAATGCTCTTAAACCACTGAGCTATCTCTCCAGCCCCCAAAGCATCTTTAATATAGAATTTTTTTCTGGAAATTAGTATTGATACCCCCACATGCAAAAAAAAAAAAATAGTTTTCCGGTTTGTGTGCTCCTTCTGCCTATACAGTCTTCAGCTCTCCTCCTGCCCTAGTGAGAGCTATATGAGCCTAGCTCAGATACAAGTGTGCACAGCTTTTTTCCTGACCTTTAGCCTGAATGTTTTTTCTTTGAATCTGTGCAGATCATCCAGAACATTGTGGGCACAGCTCTGATGATCTTAGTAGCCATTGGTTTTAAAACCAAGCTGGCAGCTTTGACTCTCGTCGTCTGGCTGTTTGCCATCAACGTGTATTTCAACGCCTTCTGGACAATCCCGGTCTATAAACCCATGCATGACTTCCTGAAGTATGACTTCTTCCAGACCATGTCAGTGATTGGAGGCCTGCTCCTGGTGGTGGCTCTTGGCCCAGGGGGTGTCTCCATGGACGAGAAGAAGAAAGAGTGGTAACAGACAGATCCCTCCCCTCCCTGGCTGAGGCACAAGGCCCTGGACTGGTTCAGGGTAGACAACAAACTGCCAGCGTTTATGTGTCCTCTTCCCTTCCCTTCCCTTGGTAAAGGCACAGATGTTCTGAGAACTTTATTTGCAGACACCTGAAAACTGAAGGTAAAATCTGCTTTGGAAACAGTCTGGAGTCTAACTATCCAGGGCTGGGCAGCTGGATGGTCATTCCTTAGCCAAGGATTCGAGTAGACAGTGTGGTGGGCTATGGCCTCAATCCTGTCTTTGAGTTTCTTTTGAGGGATGAGGGCCTTCAAGTTGTACTGAGCTATACTTTATCATTCAAAGCAGTTTCCCTTTTAGTTTTAAGTTTACATCCTTAGCTCAAACTGCTAAATGACTTAGGATGGTCCAGCCAAACACCAAACAGTTAAAACCTCCAGTTCAGAATCCTACCAGTGGCCCAGCATTGCTTCTGCCCCTGTATTTTATAGGATCAATGAAGATGTTAGAGAAACCCCAAGCCTAGAGAATAGTAAAGTATTGGAGAGGTGGCTGCTACTGCTGGCCCAAGTCCTTGGTGCCAGCTGGCTGAATGCTGTTTCCTGGGTCAATGGTACCCTGGCTCCAAGCAGGGATGGGATGGGTCAGGGGTAGGAAGTTCTTGGAAAGCTGCTGGTTTAGGTACTGCTATCCCCTCCAGCTTGGTGGTGGGAAGGGCAGGAGATCCAGCTGCTCACAGGATGGCCCACCACGGAACCAGCTTGGGGAGCAGTAATGCCATGGGGCCCAGAAGTGAGGAGCCCCAGTACTGAAGACACCCAGGCTCAACCCAGTTACCTCACACTTGACCTTCTCAGAGCAAGGCCTGGACCCCACAGACCATGCTCCCCCCAGCTTAACTCCTTGATCCAGGCTGAGTTTACCCCATCGACAGCCCCGATGACACCATTTCCCTGAGGCTGTTGCTTGCTCAGATTTTTGTCAACTTGCTCTGCTGGATGCAGCCAAGATACTTTTTACAATTTGTGATGCCTTACCAATTTGATCTCAGTCCTGTATTTAAAGTTTTCTAACATTGCCTTATACCGTGTTTCTCTTTTTGCGGGGTGGGGAAGCTGTCTAATGCTGTGGTCCTGCTCATCTGTATGGTAGTGCCATGAGGGTGGTTGGGCTCCTCCTCCACCTTCTCCAGGTCTTTTGGAGGAGACAGGTAGACAGGCTTAGAACCCCTGGAGAGGAGCTGGCAGCTCACTTACCCTTAGGTGCAGAGTCCTGGAGGTGTCCTCCTTTCTGGCATCAGCTGGGTAGGCAGGACTGTGTCCTCTTGAGTCACCTTGGGTCAATCCTGCCTCTTCTTGCCTCACGGGCTCTGCAGTCTGAATTCACCTTCTCAACACCCAGCCCGTGTTCCGCAGCCTTACAGCCAGCCTACTCCTCCCTGTGTGAGTTCCAGCAGTGGCTCACGCCATGACATTTCCTTACTACCAAGTCCCTTGACAAGCAGAGCTGCCTCAGTGTACACCCACCTGCTCCGTTACCTGCACTGGCAGTCCCGTAATATTCCAGTTTGTGGAATGGGGCAGACCCTAGGAGGCAAAAGCATGCCTCTCAGCAGCAGCAGCCCCCATCCCAAGGATACCCTGGCCCATCTACCAGCTTTCTGTGGGCTGTGCCTGGGATGGGACAAAAAAAAAAAAAAAAAAAAAAAAAAGATCTACACATTGGTTTGGCAAAACGGTTTCTGAAAATGCTTTAGCTTTATGTGGGAATAGGTATAAACCTCATTTTTATGCTGTATTTTATATCTTAGTTGTGTTTGAAAATGTTTTGATCTTTGGAAACATCAAAATAAATAATGGCATTTGTGGTATATAGTGTGATCCTATGTGGTGACCAGCCAGGGTGCGGGCCTGGCAAAGTCAGGATGCTACAGTGAGTCACTAAAGACCACAGAAAAGCCATGTACGAAGAGGAATCTTCAAATCCCTGCTGCTGTCACCTTCTGAACAGAACCTCCAGGCCCACTCTGGGCAACAGCCAATGTCAGGACATCGGTGGCCAGTTCCAAGGACACCCAAAGGCTTTCTCTGCACGGTTCATTTTCCCAGCTGCTTAAAGGAAGAACTGAAGTTCTTGGGCTTGTGGTGATGATGGCTCTTGAACTTCTTGGTCAATGAGGTGAACTGCTTCTGTGAAAGCAGAAAATAGTGACCAGGGCCTTTGCAAGTCCACATGGAAGGAAGGCACTGTGTGTCTAAGGCTGAAAAGCAGCCTGTGTTCTTGACAGTTTTCCCTTTTATGCTGGGGCAGTGTGTGGCCAGAGTCACTCCAGACATTGTCCACCTGGCTTCTCTAACAGAATCCTCACTCCTGTCACTTAGAGAAGTGGTGCCCAGCAGCTAATCCTTAGTCCTGTGTTGTGGGGCACCCAGCTCAGAGCTGAGAAGCCATTGGTCAGGACCTGCTCCTGGAGACCTTCTGAAGTGGCCTCAGCTTCCATATTTATAGGCTGTTAGGTTGACAGTGCACTACTTGCAGAATTTGTTAAAACTATGGGGAGCACTAGCTGTCCAGCCTCACTCGGCCAGGCTGTGTAGCCCTCCTGACCTCAGCACTGTGCGGCACACACTCACCTTTGTGAGTTTACGGCTCCTCTTGCGGTCCACTTTGACTTCTCTCCTCTCCCCAGTGCCCTTCTCTCTCGACTGCTTTGGCTTCTCTTCCTCTTGGTCTGTCAGAAAGTCTTCAGTAGTGTCGTTCTCAGGCTTGCCCAGATCTTTTTTTGTGAATAGCTCAGCTGGGAGGAACAAACAACCTGCCTGAGCTACGCCACAGGTAAAAGCATCGCTTTCCTGGGAAACCTGGCTAACAGATTAGGACCACAAGATACCTAGCAGGAGGCGAACAGGAGGGCAGGAATCGGGCTGTGCCTACTCACGTGGGTATAGGTCTGTCATGCTGTCATCACTCAGGGATCCTCCCTCATCACTGGAAGCTGGCTCCCAGAAAGCTGTTCTCTGACCAGGTAGCCCATCTCCATCCATGTGGTCCTCCCTCTTCCTCTTCTTGTGCAATAGGCAGGCAGGGACATACTCCACACCTTGTTTCTGACACTCCTCATCTAAGAGACCAGCAAGCTTACTTACACTGGTGTTCTCTTGGTACGAAGCTAAGCTATGGGCGGTATTATGGCAGTGTTTTATTCCTCTACCCTACTGGACAGACATGGACAACCCGGAACCTCTGGACCTAAGGGTCAGCTGACTGATCTTCTGTCTCCTGAGTCTGACTTCATGGAAGGCCTTGCTAGGGCCTATCCTCAGGTCCTAAGGAGGCATAGCTTCTTGGGCTTCCCAGTTGGTCCAGAACCATCTCCTTGGGTGGGGGACACCAGCTCTAGCCATCATTGATCTTGGGGTGACAGTCTAACTGGAACCTGGCATCTCTAGGGTCTTCCACTTCATCTCTGCCATCTGCTCCCAGGACCACTACGGTCTGTCTGCTCATGAGTACCAGCACAAGGTCGTCTCCCGGTGTCCTCAGCAGGCCACTACTATGAAGTGGTCTCACTGCCTTCTGGCTCCATCTCAGCTCCAGCTTTATAATTCTCTCTCATGGGGATCCCTGCCCAGCACCTCCCTGTTACAACCCAGCAGATGACAAAGCTAACAAAGGCACATCCAAGCCGTAGCTCCAGGATGTGTGGGAAGATCATCTGGTTGTGCTGCACAGGACACAGTCTGTACATTCCGCCCGATGGGTAGGAAAGAGGCAGTGCCATCCCTGAAGCCTCCCGCTTATCCCCAGCTTCTGCATCTCCCCTACCTTCCCAGCCCTCCTTGCCAAGGCCTGGCTCTGCCTAACTCCTTCACCCCCGTAGCCTCCCAATGACCTAATCTCAATCACTTTCTCACCCTCATTGTCCTGTGGTGGCATGGGAGACCTTCCTTTACATCCCTAGTCCTCAAGCTGGCCTTATCTCAAGTCTCCTGGCCTGGCACCATCCTCCCTCCCTAACCCTCCTGGAGGTTAAAATACCACAAGAGTCCCCCCACTCTCAACCACTTGGGATGCCTTCCCACCCCTGGCTGTGCCCATCAAACACCAGGTCTGTCTGCAAGTCCCTAGAAGGCTGTTTGCACCAATCTAGGTCCTGACAACAGTCCCCAAGGCTCTCCTGCAGTATCAGATGACTGGATCCTGGAGTTTTGGCACTGTGGCCTCAGCCTGCTGTACCACTCACCACAACTCCTTCCCAGCCCACTTCTGGCTTTACAGTGGTGAGGTCAGGAGCCACTCCACTACCCTCTCATAAGCAAGACCAACCAAGTATACCAACAGTGGACAATGAAGGAGGGTCAAGGCACCTTTCTGGTTGGGGGCAGGGGACACGCATCCTCAAGATAGGTAACAGGTGACTTACATTGATGAAGTGCTCTCTGATACCTCCGGCCCTGGACATGCCTCAGCACATGCTCTGGGGACTTGTTGATGTGCCTCAGGGTGAGTTTGCAGAACAATTGGTGCCTAAGGGCAAACAGAGGGGTATGGAGGGACAGTGCATACCAAGGACCAGACCTGTGGGCTCCACCATGACTGCAAGCTACAAACACCCGAAGTTCTCCTGGGGGCTGCTCTGCGTTTAGTCTCAGTGCCTGGACTTTGACAAGCTTCCCAACCACAGGGCATGGCTATCTATTATCCCAGCACTCAGGAGGCAGAGAGGCAGACTGGTATCTGAGTTGAGGTCAGCCTGGTCTACATAGTGTATTCCAGATCAAGTTACAGTCTTACTTTCGAAAACAGCTTCCCAAACAATTCCACTCAGCATCTGGGATTAAAAATCCAGATTGTCACCCAAGAAAAACTGCTCCAGGGTGAATGTAAGGGGAAATGGCTCAGGAAGTCCCATGTGAGGATATATCATCCACACAACCATAGCGTCCCCAAACGGTGAAAGTGGCACTGTCAGCCTGGCCTCGGGTGACTATGTAAGGGGAAGTGTCAGTAGAAGGCCATTATACATTCAGAAGAGGGAGCACAGGCTCTGCCCCCAGGCGCTGGCCGGCCACCTACGTACAGATTCTTTGTGCTGGGCACGATGTGTGGCTCGAATGCTGTGTAATCGAAGGCCGGGGAGGCTCTGGACAGCCGCTGGTACTTCTTGCCGCTGGTGTAGACCTGAAGCTCCGGCAGACGGCAGGGTAGCTCATGGCCGGTTAGAGAGCAGCGTACCTGTGGATGGACCGCCTGTCCACAAGTGGTTCTTGCCAGCCCCGCCCCTCCCCTGTCCCGTCCTCCGGGTCCCACTGCTTTCCAGGCACAGTACTCCCGGGTCCCACTCCTCCCCGGCAGGCACGGTCCTTCCGGGTCTCACTCCTCCCGAGTCCCGTTCCTTCCTGGTCCTACTCCTCCCTGGCACGGTTCTCCTCAGACCTTCTGAGTATTCGGCAGCAGCCTCAGGCTGGGGTGCTGGCACAGGAAAGCCCGCACATCAGCTGGTAGTTCTTCCATGATCTGAGATGCTCCTCTGACACCGCTGCTACCACGTGGGTCAGAGCGCCGTCCCGTCCCGGAAGCAGATTTCTCGGTCCCGGAAGTGTTCAAAGATGGCGGCGGTGAAGGCTTTCTCAGTGCTGCGGCAGAGCTTGACGCGGTGGCCCCAGTGGTCCTGCCCGCGGCTGGTGAGCGAGGGGACGTGGAGGGGCCCGGGAGAATCGAGCCTGGAGTGGAATGGGGCCGAGGAGGACCCTTCCCAAGAGGGCTTTGCCTGGGGTGGAGCAGGGCCAGGGGTGGACCCTGCCTAAGAGGCTCTAGCCTGGGTTGGTGCTGGGCCGGGAAGGACCCTGTCCTGTACCTAGCCCAGGTGCACGCGCTTGGCGTCCCTGAGGTCCCTGAGCTTAGAGCCCCGCGGCCTGTTCGGTCCCCGCAGGCCCCGCTCCGCGTTTCCAGAAGGAACATCCTCGGGCTTTCTTTCCGCTCAGGTGAGAAGGGCTCAGACCTGGGTGCGCTTGGACACCTGCCTCCATTCAGCCCGCAGTGGTCTACTGGGAGCGGATTGGGCACAGGTGCTGTTAATTGCTCCTTTCTTTACATCCTCTGTGGGCATTAACCCAAGTCTGCTCGAGGAATTGGCCACCCAGTTCTGTTCTAGGCCTTCTGACCCCATGCCAGTATTGTAAAACTCCCTCCAGGGATGGTGTGGAGACCAAGCAGGTGCTACAGTTCTACTGCTGAAGCAGCCGCCGCTAAAGCAGAGGACGACTCTTTCCTCCAATGGTTCCTGCTTCTCATCCCTGCTACTGCTTTTGGCCTGGGGACTTGGCAGGTGAAGACCAGGGTCTAATTTGGGTATCTCTGAGCCTTGGACCCCACTGATGTTTGCTTAGCTCATGTTGTTTCTGTAGGTCCAACGTCGGAAATGGAAGCTGAAACTGATTGCAGAATTAGAGTCTCGAATAATGGCTGAGCCCATTCCTCTGCCTGCCGAGTGAGTGTGACTGCCCACCCAATCCATCCCACTTAGGAGCAGCGTGGGGCCCTGGCTTGTTTGGTGTCTTCTCAGTAATTTCTGCCCTTGGGCAGGGTCCTCAAAATTTCCCACCAGACTGGCTACTGATTGCCTTTATGAAACTGCCAAAGAGCCGGGCGGTGGTGGCTCACGCCTTTAATCCCAGCACTCGGGAGGCAGAGGCAGGCGGATCTCTGAGTTCGAGACCAGCCTGGTCTACAGAGCTAGTTCCAGGACAGACTCCAAAGCCACACAGAAACCCTGTCTCAACCCCCCCCCCCCCCAAAAAAAAAAGAAACTGCCAAAGAACATGGAACATAAATAGGAGGGATGTATTTTTGATGCCATATTTCCCTTTTCAGGTCTTTCAAGGATCCCCCATAGTGGTGAGGCTTAGGTACTTAAGATATGTAACAGGTGAAGTTTGACTCAATCCATAACTTTCCTTGCAGATCCACATTCTCATATGGCATCAGAGGCTGGTGCTGAGATCACCTCTATGGAGGACACAACTTGTAATCTGATGATCCTCACTGGGCCTTTCTTACCCTGCCTGGTGGGGCTTGGTAGCTTTGCCAACATTCTTAGACACGCCTGGCTTACCCACAGCCCTTCCTCCTTGTAGCCCAATGGAACTGAAAAACCTGGAGTACAGGCCAGTGAAGGTCAGGGGGCACTTTGACCACTCCAAAGAGCTGTACATGATGCCTCGGACCAAGGTGGACCCTGCTCGAGAGGCCCGTGATGCTGGCCGAATCTCCTCCTCAATGGAAAGTGGAGCCTATGTAGTTACTCCTTTCCACTGCTCTGACTTGGGGTGAGTAGGCTATGGCCTGGCAGCTTCCTTCACCGTGCTCAACCAACCTTCAGACCCTGGGGAGTCCATGAGATTCAACTAATACAGCCGGATCATTTCCAAGATCTCCAGTTCTGACATTAAGCAACTGTTTTAGCCAGTTGATAGGGTTTGAGTCACTGAGGCTGTGTTGGACTGGATCCACAGAACAAACAATTCTGTCGAACTGTCCTGTAGATGTTGCAGTGACCATTAATGATGATCTGTGCTGGAACCCTCCCTCACTCAAAGGGACACTTTTATTGTTTCAGAGTTACCATCCTGGTTAACAGAGGGTTTGTTCCCAAGAAGAAAGTGAATCCAGAAACCAGACAGAAAGGCCAGGTAAGAGATAGGCTTTCAGCTTGCGATATTATAATCCACCCATTTTCCATGTAGGACTTCTGTCTCACCTTTCTTTGTAGGTTCTTGGAGAAGTAGACCTAGTTGGCATAGTGAGGCTGACAGAAACTAGGAAGCCCTTTGTCCCTGAGAACAGTCCAGAACAGAATCACTGGCATTATCGGGATCTGGAAGCTATGGCCAAGATAACAGGCGCAGACCCCATTTTCATCGATGCAGACTTCAGTACGCTGTGGCAGCCTGGACCCTCCCACTTCTTTCCCTGGCACCTAGTTTGTCTGGGGCAGAGGAACACCCAGTTGGCCTTTAGTAGGGAACTGAAGAGGAGTCCCATTAGAGGTGGACATTAAGTTCTATTGTCTCTGCAGAGAGTACAATCCCTGGAGGACCCATTGGAGGGCAGACAAGAGTCACTCTTCGGAATGAGCACATGCAGTACATCATTACCTGGTTAGTCCTCCTTCTGTCTTGTTACATCCCCCCCCCCCATACACTGTATGAGCGGACAACTAAACTTCTTTCAATCACAGGTATGGACTGTGTGCAGCCACATCATTCTTGTGGTTTCAAAAATTTGTGCGGCGGACACCAGGTGTGTGAAGTTAACAAACCTGTTCCTATAAAATAAAGATTGTTATTTTTAAACCCTGGCTTGGTTTCAAGACATTTTAAGCACATCAACCCAAATAACCAGACATCAGATGGAAGTTTTATATTTATGTACAGAAAACTCAGCAGTACATTTAACCCAGTTTAGTGGCGAGTTCTTTGGCCTTTGCCTTTTCCAGCTTGGCAATTCGAGCCACAGATTTAGGACCCAGGACGTTGCCTCCCCAGTGGCGGCGGATCTGAAATACAGATACAACAAGTCAGTTTGGCCTATTCTCTAATACATGCACACATCAGCTAACATCCCATATTCACTGACTCCAAGTGGGCAACCCAAATCTGACTGCTAAAAGCACCAACCAATCCCATGCTCTGTATAGAACTGCTCACCTCATCATATCTGTCGTTGTAATTGGTCCTAATAGCTTCCACCAGCTTGGCCAGAGCACCCTTGTCTTCCCTGGCAAAGAAGGGAGAAAGGCCTTGTTACTCTTTAGGAAGCAGACACAGGAATAATTTTTCTGATACAAGCATCTTATTTTTTTGCCTCAGACACAGAATGACAACACGCCTGATTCAGGTGAAGAAATTCTTAACCATCATTGGCAAATGGTCCAAAACCTGGGAGGGTAAGGGAAGCTTAAGGACAAGCCCGAATACTCACGAGTTAACCTGTGTGAAGGCAACAGTGGTGCATGTCTTCCTATGGACCAGCCGCCCCAGCCTGGCCTTTCCCTTGATGATGCAGTAGGGGACCCCCATCTTGCGACACAGAGCAGGCAGGAAGACCACCAGCTAGAAGCAAGGATACTTTATAAGTGTTTGGGAGCAGAAGCAGTAGCCAGCTACCCTGCTACTTTGTGGCAAATGCTCAGGGTTAAAAAGCTCATGTGATTGCACATCAAAGCACTTCAGTCAAAGATTCACATCATAGCAAGAGCCACACAAATGGATTCCTCACCTTCAACTCACAAAACCAACCCCACCCTCCCACAGGACCCTGGCAGTACTGCACTTGATGCTTAAACCACCAGACCTACCTCAATGGGGTCTACGTCGTGGGCAATCACCACCAGCTGAGCCTTCTTGTTCTCTACCAAAGTGGTGACTGTATTGACGCCTGGAATACACAACATACAACCACTTTGCCTGAGTGCTTGCTTGGGCTGCTAGAGTCACAAAAGCAGTTCCACAAGCTGTGACTCAGGGTTAAAAAGCTCGATTTCACTCTCCACAGTGCTCTCAGGTGAAGAAATTCAGACATCATCGCACAGCCTGCCCCACCACCCCTCCTTTCCCAGGGATCCACTTACCCGCTCGAAGGACAGGTGGTCTCTTAGTCGGGACATCCCCTTTGCCGGCAGCTTTCTTCTCAGCACGGGCCAGCAGCCTCTGCTTCTTTTCCTGCTTGGTCTCTGGCCTGTACTTGTGGGCAAGCTTAAGCAACTGGGTAGCTGGGAAAACATTCTTGAGTTAGACTTGAGGCTTGTGTCTTTTAAGTCTGCTACATAGCTTCCTGAGTGTGGTCATGTGGCGGGCAGTCTCTTGCTCAGGCCCAATTCTAACCTGTCACTTGAAAGGCATTTTACATATACAGGCCTTGTGGAGGGTCTCTGAACCCTTGTACAACTGTGGCATAAAAGAGTTAAAAAAAAAAAAACCCATCCTTGTGGCACCCCTTTAACCCAGCACCTGGGGAAACAGGATTTCGAGTTCAACGCCCGCCTGGGTCTACATTTTGAGTTCAGAACAACCAATACTACAAGATGTCAAAGAACCCTAAACTATCCTAGTTTGGTACGTGCAGACGAGAAGGCTAGGTCAACCTTGGGCATCTCCCGTAACAGCTTCCCCACCTTACTGAGCTTGAAGATAGCTGGCTGTTTAGAGCAGAGTGGCTGGGGACCCCTTTCAACCCTCCCCAGCCACTGTATAAGGGCGCTGAGACCCTGCAGCAAGCACCCTTTTCCTTCGCTAACCGTAAAAATGACAACTTAGGACCAATCTCATGCTCCAGTGACATCAAACCGGCCGCTTTTCAAAATCTCACCTGTTTGCCGGTCCAGGGCTTGGGTGAACTGGTTAATGGCTGGAGGAACTTTGAGCCGCTTATAGAGGATGGCCCTCTGCCGCTGCAGCCTAATGTAGCGGGGCCATTTGACGAAGCGCGTGAGATCTCTCTTGGGCTGGATGTCCTGCCCTGGGAAGCAAGAGTGACACCATCAATCAGGAGTCATCGCTGCGCGGGGCTACATCTGGGCGCTCGGGAGGGTGGGTGCTGGTGCATCAGCGATCTTGGTGGTTCAAATGTCATCACTGCTTTTCTGATAGCAAATATTCTTTTACATCATCTGCACACAACGCCACATCCCGCTATAACCGAAAGCCATGGCCTGCCAGCAGGCACGGTAGCCGAAGTTCCCGCTGTGGCTACGTGAAAACCAGGACGGCCACCGCCGGCTTGGTTCCGGCCAGAGTAAACCCCAACCCCCAGGTCCCCTGCAGCCACCGCCGCGTTCTCGGGACAGCACTCGCCCCACTTCTTACCAATGCCGAAGTTCTTAGGCCTCTTCTCAAACAAAGGATTCACCACCTTCTTCGCCTCCTGCTTCTTCACGACGGCGGGGGCCGGGGCCACCTTCTTCCCCTTGGCCTTCTTTCCCTTGGGCTGAACACAAGAGAGAAAGCCCGTGAGGCTGTGTCCTCCGTCGTCGCCATCCCATCGGGCGGCAGGCTCGTCCCCTGCGCGCCGCTCGCCGCCGCTCCCTTTCAGCGCAGGCCTCCGAAGCGCCAAGCGCGGTCGCGGAACCCGGGAGACGGCGTCGGGCGGCGGATGGAGGCGGATGAAGCCAAGGAGCTCGATCACTCACCATCTTGCCGGGCTGGAGGAGAGAGAAAGAAAAAGGGGATTGTGGGTAATATGTAAGCAGCTTCGGAGATCGCGAGAGTTGTCGCCTGCGCGGGATTTCGGATTTAAAGCGACTGGATCACGCCGCATTCTGTCGGCGGAAGTGGGGCGGGGTCTGGGCGGAGCCTGCGGAACGGCGGCTGCTCGTTCGCCGAGGGCTGCTGGACCAGGCAAGGTACCACAGGTCCCGAGTGGTTGCGGGTGTAGGGAACAAAACCCGAGCGCGGTAAAGGGCCCGCGTTCGCGGAGGAAGCTGATGTAGCGGAATCCCGCTCCCCACCCCCGCAGGCTCTGTGTGCTCGTTTCGGGTCTGACCGGACTGTGGCTGCTGTCACCCGGGACCTGCCATGGCCCAGCAGAGAGCCTTGCCCCAGAGCAAGGAGACGCTGCTGCAGTCCTACAACAAACGGCTCAAAGACGACATCAAGTCCATCATGGACAACTTCACCGAGATCATCAAGACCGCCAAGGTGTGTGGTCGCTGTTCCGAGGCCAAGGGAGAAGGCAGGAACTGGCGGCGTTCCCTGGGGTCTGGGTACATGAGTTTGGATTCTGTTGAAGGGGTGGGGATGCAAAGGGAATGTGATCAGTTCGGTGCGGGTGTGAGCGACGACGCGTCAAAAGGTCAGCAGGTGGGGCTGGTGGGGCTCAGTGGTTAAGATCATTGCCTGCTCTTCCAAAGGTCCTGAGTTCAATTCCCGGCAACCACATGGTGGCTCACAACCATCTGTAAAGAGGTCTGGTGCCCTCTTCTGGCCTGCAGACATGCACACAAACAGAATATTGTATACATAATAAATAAATAAATAAATAAATAAATATTTAAGAAAAAAAAAAGGTCAGCAGGTGAATAGAAAAGCCAAATAAGGACAGGTGTGGGTAGAGCAGAGGGCTGTGGCCGAATTGCCAGGGCTCTACTTTAGTTTCCCCATTGCCGTAGATTCTTGTGATGACTGATGAGTTTACTCCTTTAATACAAGTCCTCATTTTGTGGTGACCCCCCACCACAAAGTTATTTTTGTTGCTACTTCATAACTATAAATTTGCAACTGTTATTATTATGAATCGCAATGTTGAGAGCTGCTGCTCTATGTCTGAGATGCCTCAAGACCACTGAGGTCTGTGTCCGTCTCTAACTGGTCTATCTGTAATGTAAGCTGAGAACAACAGTTCAGGCTTTTTTGTGAGGAAGCCTTGCTTAGTTAGCTACTCAACATAGTTGTTGCCATTGTAAGGTGCTTGCCTAGCAGTTACAAAGCCCTGTATTCAGTCCCTGGCACTGGATAAACTAGATGTTGGCACAGTTCTTTACTGTCAGGATTTAGGAAGTGGAGGCAGGAGGATCAGAAGTTCAGGCCAGCCTGAGTTACATGAGACTTTGCCTTAAAAACAAAAGATTAAAAAAAAATGTCTTTTTACTCCTTTATTGAACATCTTTTTTCCTGTAAACTTTCTCAAAAAGACTTGCAGTGTCCTTTTTATGTGATGAAGTCACCTATTGTCACCCACAGAATGAGAGGGGGTTGGAGTGGACATTGCCAGCTGTCTAGATAGGAAGTAGGGTTCTGGGTATGCAGGAAGGCCTGATAGACAGGCTGGGGTGGTGGCTCTTGGGGTGGAGGCAGTGGCTATTAGCTGTTGGGTTCCTGTCAACCAGGCTAAGCCAGGAGGCTGCCTGTGCTGATTCTAAGCTTTTTTATTTGTCCCCAGATTGAGGATGAGACACAGGTGTCGCGGGCTACTCAGGGTGAACAAGACAATTACGAGATGCATGTGCGAGCTGCCAACATCGTGAGTGGCCAGGGTGGAAAACACCCCTGTAGGGATCACAGATGGACCAAAGGAAAACAAGAGAAGAGTGGGGCGGGGCAGAGGAAGTTGCCCCTGGTGGGTACTGGGGTGGGTGGGTGCAATAGACATACAGCCTTTTCCATCCTGTATAGTAGTCAGGAGGAAGGCAGCCATTCTTGCTGACAAAGGTTCCCCAAGGCTGGTTGTGACTGGAAAGGCAAAATGGCCTTTTGTCGTATGTGAAATGGCGTATGTGAAGTGTGAGCCCATCTTGATGTTCCAGGGAAAGCCCAGTAGGTCAGTGTCTGTACAGTGGGTACCAGCAAATGACACCATGTGGGGCAAAGACCCCAGGGAATCCTGCCCAACTTGCAGTTGTGCCATCTCTGGGAAGGAATGGGTCAGGAGGAACCCCAGGGCATGGTCTTCTGTTGACTTGGAGTTGAGTGCATGGGATGTGTTCATGGTTGGGGCGGGAAAGCTTGAAGTGAGCAAACTTTTCCTATCCCACCTGTGGTCAGGTGGGTTCTGACCTTGCTTTCCCAGCCCTCTGTCCTCACAGATGACTCTGTGCAGGCTCTGACTCTTTGCTGATCATGAAGTTGAGACTTGCAGAAACCCACGGTTGGCCCAGCACCAGTTACACAAGGCAGGGCCACCATCTCCGTCTCCTCTCATGCTTATCCTGATTATGATGGTGGCAGGTCCGAGCTGGCGAATCGCTGATGAAGCTGGTATCTGATCTCAAGCAGTTCCTGATCCTTAATGACTTCCCATCTGTGAATGAAGCCATTGACCAGCGTAACCAGCAGCTGCGCGCCCTGCAGGAAGAGTGTGATCGCAAGCTCATCACCTTGCGGGACGAGGTCTCCATCGACCTCTATGAGCTGGAGGAGGAGTACTACTCGTCCAGGTACAAATAGGGCTGGACTCGCATGAAGGTGGTACCTGCTGCCTCCCCAGGCTAACTAGGGCCTTCAGGGCCTTGTGTTTTTCCAAGTCCTCCTTGACAGCAGAGCCCCTGATGGACAGACAGTCACAGCCAGCCACCAGCTGGTGCCCAGGCCTTCCCCTCAATGAAGTGGGGTGGAAAATCACAGGACTTGGTGTCAGCGGCCAGAGAAGGACATCCCCAGGAGGCGAGGAAGTCTCCTGGGCAGTGCAGTCTGCCTTCCTGCTCTAAATCTCTGTCTTGACACTTTAGCCAAGGCTGTATTGGCCCCTGTGGCCTTCTGGGTCTATAACTATGTCCACTCCGTGGGACATCACTGCCTACTGCTTGCCCAGAGATTCAGTTCTATGCAGATATCATCAAATTCCTCAGTGTAGGGGTGGGGAACACTGGGAAGGAGGAGGAAGGAGCTCAAGCAGAGCGGCTCTGAGAACTGGGCTTGGGTACTTGGATATCCTGTTTCTGGTCAGCTCAGCCTTATGGAGGTGTCAGACCTAGGATAGCGTAGGTAGGATCTGTCACCTAGTCCTCTGAAGGGCCACTTGAAACCTGACAGTTTCTGAGCTAGAGAGGCCCTGAGAAATTAGGAGTACAATGTGAAATATGTGGGAAACTGAGGCTGGAGAATGGAGGCCTGGCTCACATCCTCTCAGCTTGAAATTCAGGTTCCGTCCAGCAGCACCCTCTCCCAGGCAAACCTGGCTTCCCCTGGTGGTAGGTGTGGGCTCCTGCTGCACAGAAGATGTCCAGAGCTGGGCAGTATGTGATCTAGGGCTTGTTTTCCCCATCCTAGTCTTCAGGGTCACTGCCAACTGGGGCAGTTCTGGGGCTGTCCTTGATCCCAATATTCATCAGCTTAGCAAATGAATGGGACCATCTCTTCTGCTCCCACTCACCAGGATGAATTCTTCCTGTCGCTACCCTTTAGACAGTTACTGCTTCAAGGGCCCCTGGGTGGATCAGTCTTGGGGCAGTGACTTAGCCCTGCTATAGGAGTTGATGGAGGAGGGGATGAAATTGCTTAAGACAGAAATACAGTGTGCCAGGTTTCCAAAGCCTCAGTCTCTGCATCACCTGCATGAGTTTCTGAGACAACCAGCGTTCCTTTTGGACAGTCACCTTTTTCATATTCCTCATGATATGGCAGCGGCCCCTCTGCCTATGAATTACCTTAAATGGCAGGGCTCTTCTGTGCAGGGCCAGTGGGGTTATTCTGTGTGCCCACACCACCACCAGCTGCCCAGCTTCCCTTCTGCACAGCTACTCCTGCCTATATACTCACTGCTTGCTGATTCTGGCTTTGCCTCCCCTCCACTCTCCTGGGATGCTACTCTTTTGGGTAGTTCAGAGAGGGACTGTTGGGGGCAGGTATGTGGCTAGGGCCTTGTGCAGATTAGAAAGCTGTGGAAACAGATGTGCTCCAGGTAACCTGCCATGACCGCTGAGACTTAATCCTTGCCTCTTCCACCTCTAGTCTTTCCTGTGTAGCATGGGGAAATGGAGTGTGTGAAAGTGTGGGGCTCAAAGCTGTAGGGCTGGAGCAGTTGGTGTGTACAGAAATGGACCTCTGTTCCTGACTTTTTATAGTTAGGCCCATTCCCTGATAGGAACAGACAGGTCTCTGCCATGTTGAGCTCTTTGTAAAGTCTTATCACTGCCATACTGTTAATGGGTGGGCAGTCAGGATGGGAGGAGACCCACAGGGATGGGGATTCGTTAGTGTCAGGAAGGACATGTGGCCCATGGGGAGAGCTTGCCTAAGTCACTCGGTCTGTTGATGGCATCTTTTTGACTGCAAGGGCAGCCAGAACTGGTAGCAGAGGGGCTAGCACAGAGGAGAGGAAGGGGAGGCAATCAGGTGATGTTCATTTCTTAACTCTGCATCTGTCTTGCTTTCCCCTCCCTGGCTTTCCTCTGCCTGCTCCTGTCATTCCTGGGGGTTTCTTGTGGTGGCAAAGCTCAAGTCTCTGCGAAGCTAATGACCTGCCTCTATGTGAAGCTTACTGGAGGCTGGACCTCGACACAGATTCTGCTGATGGCCTCTCAGCCCCTCTTCTGGCGTCCCCGGAGACTGGTGCTGGTCCCCTGCAGTCTGCAGCCCCTGCCCACTCCCATGGTGGTGGCCCTGGCCCCACAGAACACACCTGAGCGCTCCCCAGGGCCCTAGTTTATCAGAAAGGAAGTCCTGTGGGTGCCCGCTTCAGTCTTAGCTCCCACTTCGGGATCAGGAACCACTGTAGCCTTAGGGACCTGGCCAGGCCAGGGCCAGTTCCCTGATGGTTCAGGAATGCTGTTCAGTTATTTACAGGCAGATGGATGGCCCTTCGTCTCTAGTGGCTACCTTCCTGACTGCCAGATGGAAGTTGGTCCCATTGAGGACCTTGAATGGGGAGGTTGGCTGGTGATAGAAAGCCTCAGTCTGTTGAGAATTAGGAGGTGCTCAGTAGACCTTAGCCAAGTCCAGCCACCCATATTTGACTCAAGCTCCTGTATAGAGAGCCCTGTCCACTGCCTGGTGCACAATTGTTTGTGCCACAGCTGGACAGTCCTAGCAAGACCGAGGCAGCTAGCTAGCCAGGGCATCTTCCTGGATTCTGACACCATTTTCATTCTGCTACTTTTGTGATGAAACTGTTGAATAAAACATTACCTTTTTGTGCTGTTCATTTTTCTTTCCTGATCAGTCTAAGATTCCCCCGGGTTCCTCAAGCAACAGCCCCAACTCTGATGTGGGATTGCCCTCTGTATGCTGTGAAATGTTTTATTACCATTGGCTAATAAAAGAAGCTGCTTCGGCCTATGGCAGGGCAGAATAAAGCAAGTGGGAAATCCGAACAGAGATACATAGAGAGAGTAGGCAGAGTAAAGGAGACACCATGTAGCTGCCGAAGGAGAAAGATGCCAGTAAGCCACAGCCTCATGGTGATACACAGATTAATAGAAATGGGTTAATTTAATATGAAGAGCTAGCTGGGAATATGCTAATATGCTTAAGCTATTGGCCAAGCAGTGTTGTAATTAATCTAGTTTCTGTGTGATTATTTGGGTCTGGGCGGCTGGGAAATGAAAGAACAGTCTCCGCTTACACTCCTTGTATAGCTCCTCTCCCACTAGCATCTAGTAGGTCCTTGACATTTGGTAAAGGAATGAAAAGTCTGCCATTACTTAAGTTATATGAGTGCAGCACTTGTACCTCCGGTGCCACCTATTTCTGCCACCTCAACTTAGTGCTGTCATATCTGCATCTTGAAGTAGGCATGGGCTTGAAGAGGTGTGTCATGCCTAGAGCCACAGGCTGAGAAATTAAGTGGCAGAAACAACTAGGAACTCAGACCCCATTGCCTCTCAGTACCAGGCTCAACACTGACATGCAGAAATCATGACACTGGGGTGTGTGTTTGCCTTCAGCCTGTCACTCCTAACTATACCATGAGCATGCTTCATTCATGAAAGCCATCCCGGGTCTATGAGGAACATGGGCTGGTCACCAGGTGGCCCAGCACCTACATAGCCAAACAGAAGGTAGCACACAAGTGGGTAGCTGGGGAAGTCACTGCCCCATTGATGGAGTTTTCCATCAGAGTGATGTCTGCAATATGTTAACTGTTGGAAGAACCGATGAGTGTCACCGAGAAAGCTTAGGCACAGGGTAGAGGACTTAGGGAGGCACCAGAAGCAACGGTTCAGAAGGGGTTCCAAAAACCTTAATGAAAGACTGATTCTTGTGTTTTATTCTGTTTGGCCAATTCTGTCCTTTATATTTAAAAGCAAAGCTTCTCATTTAAAGGACACCACTGTCTTCCTTCAGCTTATGCTGCTGGGGGCAGAACTCCCCGGAGAGAGCCAGGGATTCAGTTCTCTAGGAACTCAAGAGTCAGTGATGTAACTTCTGTGTGACCTTTATTTTTATTTTTTTTCTCACGAGCATTAATTTGTGAGTGATCCTAGATGAATTACATGCTATGTAGCACGTGTATAGCAAGGCCTGTATAGGCCCTACTAAGGACTCGCTCTTCCCTCCATTTCCTCGTACATACGCCATTTCAATGCCATCTGCAAGGGGATTTTCATCTCTAAAGGCCCAATGCCATCAAAACAATTGATACATGACTACATGTAATCTAGATTCCACGCCATACTCATGTGTGGTCCCCCCCCCCCCCCCCCCCAGATACCGGTTTGTGTTTTGCTCCGTGTGGCGGAGTGGTCGTGGGGTGTTGGGCATCCCCTGCAGGCTGGATTCTGGGCTTCAGGTGGATTAGCTGGGAAGGAGCTAGAACGGCTTCCGTTCTGTCTGGCGGGGCCGGCTGGACTGAAGTCCTGACCTTACAGGTTGCTTCTTTCAGAGGACCGCCTCCAGGTTAAGTACTAGCCGGCCCCTCAGGCCTGGCTAATCGATCTCCGGGTGGGCCGCGGGTGCGTACTTGGCGGCTTCTGAGGGCTTCCGAGGCTAACTAGCTTGCTAACCGAGAGTGAATGGAGACAAATACTTTGGGTGGTGACTTCCGGTGCTCCTGAACTAATAACGAGCATTGGCTTGGCGGCGCCTGCGCACACAATATTTCCGGCGTGGACAGGCTGGGCAATCGAGCGCTAGGCTGTCGGCGCCTACGTTCAGGGTGCTTCCGGCGGAGCTCAGGACCGCAGAACCTCCGAGCGTGGCCTCCAACCATGGCCTCTCTGCAAGCCAAGGATGCGTATCTGCAGGACTTGGCCAAGAAGATCTGCACACAGCCTGGCCCCGAGAGGCAGGGGAGCAAGTGGGGTAAGGCAGCCTACCCGAGCAGCCTTTGGGAGTGGATGCCGTCGCACGGGCCCGCTCTCCTCGGTCGGAACCCTCCACGCGTGCTGCAAGAATGAGCGGGTACCGGCGGGGACAGCTACGGCTCCTGAGGGCGCTGGGCGGTGATGGAGGGAAAGGTAGTTAGGGAACTACCAGACTCAAACGGAAAGAAAAACGTACTCGCTTAGTGAAGTGTGACGAGGTCACCGAGTTTTCTCACTGGCATGTTTGTCAGCGCGTGTGATTCACGCGTTGAAAGAACATGCACTCCGTTCTTGGGCCTTTAGTTTAAAATGCTAACATTCCCTCATCATTGGAAGTGGAAGTAAATCGTGCATCATAAAGAGTTCATTGCCGGGCGGTGGTGGCGCACGCCTTTAATCCCAGCACTCGGGAGGCAGAGGCAGACGGATCTCTGTGAGTTCGAGACCAGCCTGGTCTACAAGAGCTAGTTCTAGGACAGGCTCCAAAACCACAGAGAAACCCTGTCTCGAAAAACAAATCAAAACAAAGAGTTCATTGCTGCTGGTTGGTGGGAGCCTAAGGCTGAGGACCCCAAGGGTAACGGCCCGCAGGCCTGTGTGGACTACACGGTAAGTTCACCTCTGCATGGGCAACTTCAGGGAACCCATTCAAAAAGTAAAAAAGAGGGGCTGGAGAGATGGCTCAGCGGTTAAGAGCACTTGTTACTCTTGTATAGGACCCAGATGCAGTTTCCAGTGGACACATGACAGCTTACAACAGTCCCTAACTCCAGCTCCAGGGGGTCTTACGCCCCCTTCTGGCCTCCACTGGCACCAGCACAGTTATGATGCACAGGCACACATACTTAAAACATTCATAAAATAAGAGTAAATGAGTCTTTTGGGGTGGGGACGGGAAACAGTGAGAATCATGGGCCACATGCCCTTAGTACCAGTACTTGGCAAACAGAAGCAAGGCAGATCACCGTGAATTTCAGAAACCCACAGCCGTCACCTTCAATAGTTTATTCTGGAGCCCATTTTGAATGACCGTGGCCTGGGAACATGGATTTAGGTTACCCCAAATTCCAGTTTTCAACACAGAATGTTCTTGAAGCAGTTCCTTTAAGCTTTACGGAACAAAGAAAGCCAAGGCAAGTTTAAAATACATTGGTGTGTGTATCAGGTGGTTATGGTAATATGAGGGCCCAGGTGCTGATGACATTTTTGTTTTTTTGAAACGGTTTCTCGCTGGACGGTGGTGGCGCACGCCTTTAATCCCAGTACTTGGGAGGCAGAGGTAGGTGGATCTCTGTGAGTTCAAGGCCAGCCTGGTCTACAAGAGCTAGTTCCGGGACAGGCTCTAAGGCTACAGAGAAACCCTGTCTTAAGAAAGAAAGAGAGAGAAAGAAACAGGGTTTCTCTGTGTAGCTTTGGCTGTCCTGGAGCTCTGTAGACCAGGCTGTCCTCAACTCAGAGATCAGCCTGCCTCTGCCTCCGGCTCCAGAGTGCTGGGATTAAAGGCGTGTTATGCCCAGAGCGATGGTGTTATTAACTTTTAGGTTGATCCGCTAAGTTAATAGCTTCCCGAATAGTTTTTTATCTGTTAGTCACAGATGTAGAGGTGGGCTGGGAACGGATTATTTATGGGACTAGAGCTAACTAGAGATGAGGTCATTTCCTCTGAACCTGCAGCATTCCAGCCTCTCTGCACCACTGGGTTCTGATGAGCCCATCAGTCTTTGCAGACACAGCAATGGCGGGCCATTGAGTACTACCGAAGGCCAGTGTGGTTAACCAGTGAGCTTTATTGGGGTGACTTCCAAGAGCAGACATAATTACAAAATAGCTGTAGCACTAAAGCCCACCCCAGCGTGGGTGGTGGCTCTGCAAAGCTGGAAACCTGGAGTGCACTGCACAGCTTGCAGCGCAGCGGGTTGGAGAGTTTATTCCACGTGGTCCTGCTTGACTAAGAGTCCCTTGGCCTTCCTCCTGTAGTCTTGGGGAAGAAGGGGCTAGTGAATCTGGTCAGTTTCAGGACTTCCTGAAGCCTTGATGTCTAGTTCCTGAGTTTACAGAGCTGCCCTTCAAGATGGAAGGGTTTGTCTAGGAGGAACTTGCTATAGATGAGCCTAGGGTTCAGCTTTGGGCTCGTGCCGGTGTCCTTGTTTGTTCCTGGAAGTGTATTTTGGTGGCGATGACTGAAACCAGACTTTGCGTTTCACTCCTCATGTGCAATCTGCTGGGTCAAGTGCATGAGTACAGTTTGGACTTTAAAAAAAAAAAGTTAGTTTATTTTTGTTTTTTTTTTTGAGGCAGGTTCTTGCTGTGTAGCCCAGTCTGGCCTCAAACTCTCAGCAATCCCAGTGCCTTGGCCTCCAAATCTGGGATTACAGATTTGTGGCCACTGTTGCCCAGGCAGTTGATGGTGCCAAGCTCAGGATAGGTGGCACTAGCTTAGCCACCTGGTCCTCTGCATCGCTAGGATCAGTGCCTCTGCGGGATCTTTCTTTGCTGAGTTGGTCAGAGAAAAGGGATTCAGCTTGGTTTGCATTTCAGCTGTCAGAACAAAACGCTTGGAAGCTGCCGGGCCCCCCAAAAAGAAAAGGAAGAAAACACAGAAGAAATCTCGGGACCAGGAACAGAAAGCTGCAGAGCACAAGACCAAGCCCCCAGGGAAGACGGCTCCCACCTCTTCTAGGGCTAAGAAGCCAATGGTATCCAAACAAGAGAAGAACTCCAGCTCCCTGGAGTCTCCTAAAGGTGAGGGACTCCAAAAGCGTGCATGATCAGGGCTGGGCTGGGGCCTAGAGGCAAATGTCCCCACTGCTCAGAAGAACCTTCAGTGAGGGAAGATGATAGGGAGTGGAATGGACAGGCACAAGAGCTCTTGATGGTACAGGGCTACACCCCGTGTCACGTGACAAGGTGACAACAAGCACTGTTTTGGGGCTGTGCTGGAACTGGCTGTGGCCTGTAAATCCACAAGCGGCGCTGGGGAGGAAGAGAGAAATGGTGGTGGTTGCTGGGGAGCGCTCCCCTTTCAGCATAGGCTCCTTCCCTGCAGATGGCCAAGCCGCAGCACCTGACTCTGTCTTTGCACTGGATTTCCTGCGCCAGCGGCTGCATGAGAAGATGCAGCTGGCCCGGGGCCAGGTGAGTGGGGAGTGTTCCTGAGCTCCTGGAGCAGGCTTGTCGAGTGCTCCGCCCCTCCAGTTCTCTGCCAACCTAGGGTGTGTGGCACTGTAGTTGGTCTTTTGTTCTACTCTCTCTTTGGGGGCCCACCACCCAGCTCCCAAATACTTATGAATGTCCAGCCTTAGCTTGGCTTATTTCTAGCTAGCTTTTCTTAACTTAAATTGTCCCATCTACCTTTTGCCTCTGGGCTTTTACCTTCCTATAAACTATATACCTCTCCTTCTTGCTCCATGCCTGGTTGTGTGACTGACCTCTGGGATTCTTCTCTCTTCCTTGTTTCCCTTCTTGCTTTTCTTCTTCTCTCTGCCTGCCAGACCTGCCTATTTCTCTCTCCTGCCTTGCTATTGGCTGTTCAACTCTATTAGACCAGTCAGGTGTTTAAACAGGCAAAGTGACACGGCTTTACAGAGTAACAAATGCAACATGAAAGAATGCAACACATCTCTGTATCATTAAATAAATATTCCACAGCATAAATGAATATAGCACATCTTTAACTAATATTCTACAACAGGGCACTTCTTGGCTGAGGTAGCAGGTGTAGTTCCTTTCTTGAGTACCTCAGTCCCCAGAGACATCTGCCTCCTGAATGCTCTGTGTCCCTCAGAGAAGCATAGCCTCCTTCCTTTGGGGAGCTGCCTCCACTGATGCCATATGGGTAGAGTTGTTCCTCTAAAGGTTAGTGTCCAGAAGCGAGGTGACCTGACTAACCTTGACATAGTGCTCCCTGGTGCTGGCTTCCTCTGTGCCCATCCTCCACCCTCCCTTGCCGCTCTTTCTAAGGCTCTTCTTTGAGCTTTAACTTCTTACCCTCTCCAGGTTCCTAAGAGAGAGAGGGTCAAGGCTCAAGGCCCTCTGTCCTGCAGCGCAGGCCTGGGTTGGTCTCTCTGGCTGTGGTACAGGAAGGGGTAGAGAGAGCACTCATCCTGAGTCCGTCATGAGCAGAATATACAGTGGTTAGGACAGACCCTCCATAGAAACCCAGTCTAAGTACTGAATTCTCGGACAGTGCAAGGTGAAGCTCTGGTGTGCTGGGGGGAGGGGGAGGCTGGGAACTGGAGCAGGGGTTCTTCCTAGGGCTTCCTCACCGCTGGTGCTATTTGGATCTGGGCAGCAGGTCATATGCTGGTGATGCATGGACTTGTGGCCTGCGTGAGGATTTTCTCTCAGCCATATGCAGACGACTTCGAGATTGAGTGAGTCCTCATCTTTTATGTTTTACCTTTCTCCCTCAGGGTAGCACCAAGGAGCTGTCAGCTGCCACCTTAGAGAAAAGACAGCGGAGGAAACAGGAGAGGGAACGGAAGAAGAGGAAGCGGAAGGAGCTTCGAGCAAAGGAGAAGGCTGCAAAGGCTGAGAACAAGGAGGAGCCGGCTGAGGCACCCCCAGATGTGGCCTGCAAGGAGCCGCAGGAGTCAGGGCTTATCTTTAATAAGGTGGGGGCTGCGCAGGCTGAATGCCTTTGGCCTAACTTTGCACCTTGTTGTTGGTATAGGTGCATGTTGGTGACTCATCTAAGGGAGCAAAAGCCGTGTCATTGGTCTGTGTCACCGGTGAGATCTGTGTGCAGCTCACTGATGTGCCCCTTGCCTGCAGGTGGAAGTGACTGAAGAGGAGCCAGCCAGCAAGCCCCAGCGGAAGAAGGAGAAGCGGCAGAAGGTGAAAGGGAACCTGACACCACTGACGGGCAGGAACTACAGGCAGCTGCTGGAGCGTCTGCAGGCACGGCAGGGCCGGCTGGAGGAGCTGCGAGACCAGGATGCAGGCAAGGCCCAAGAACTGGAGGCCAAGATGAAGTGGACCAACTTGCTGTACAAGGCGGAGGGTGTGAAGATCCGTGACAATGAGCAACTGCTGAGGGACG
This sequence comes from Microtus oregoni, assembly GCF_018167655.1. Classification (NCBI taxonomy): domain Eukaryota; kingdom Metazoa; phylum Chordata; class Mammalia; order Rodentia; family Cricetidae; genus Microtus; species Microtus oregoni. The sequence continues at coordinate 10,711,850 of NW_024543084.1, read as the reverse complement.
CCTTGAAGCGCAAGGAGAAGCGCAAGGCACAGCGGCAGCGCCGGTGGGAGAAGCGCTCAGAGCACGTGGTAGAGAAGATGCAGCAGCGTCAGGACAAGCGGCGCCAGAACCTGCGCAAGAAGAAGGCTGCGAAGGCTGAGCGGCGGCTGCAGAAGGCCCGCAAGAAGGGCCGGATACTGCCACAGGACCTGGAGCGTGCAGGCCTCTCCTGAGCAGCTTGCACCTGCCACATTCCTGGCCAGACACCTAGGTGACAGACCGCGGGTCTCCTATGTGAGACTGATGCGTTCTTGCACCACACAGCCATAGTGAGGGCTCCAATCGTGTGCCAAGAGGATGTTTTGCCATCGTCCTTAAGTAGAACAGTGTCCTCCAGTCCTTGGGAGGGATGAAGAGGATCTGTGCCCAAGTCTTATGAGGGTGTGTGTGTCTGTCTGTCTGTCTCTGTGTGTATGTTCATGTTTCAGAAGACTCCAGAAGCAAAGTAGTACAGTTGAGGTGAGCTGCCCACCTGACCTTCCTACCCACCTGTATTTCCGGTAGCCATGAGAACAAAAGGCCTTGACTACTGCTTCAGTGTTCACAAGTCCCTGGCAACAGAAGGGAGCCCACAGGAGTTCTCAGGGGAATATGATCCTGTTAGGTCTGTCTCTGGGCCAGAGCTTCAAAACCCAGAGTCTTTCTGGGATCTGCAGGGTATGCCTTGGGTAACATGGCCTCCTGTGAGCCACTTGCTGTCAGAGGCTTGGGAAGTAGTAGTGTGCTGGCTAGTTTATGTCAGTTTAACATAAACTAGAGTTATCTGAGAAGAGGGAGCCTCACTGAGGAGACAACCTCACTGGACTGGCCTGCGTGCAAGTCTGTGGTCCACTTCCTTTACTGGTGAATGATGTGGCAGGGCCCAGTTCATTGTGGGCAGTGCCACCTCTGGGCTCGTGGTCCTGGGTTAGATAAGAAAGCTGGCCATGGGGAACAAACCAGTAAGCGATGTTCCTCTATGGCTCTTCCTTTAGTTCTGCCTCAAGGTTCTTGCCCTGACTTCTCTTGGTGATGTACTGTACCTGGAAATTAACATAAAATAAACCTTTTCCTCCCCCATGTTGCTTTTGGTTACGGTGTTTTCTTTTATCACAGCAACAGAAACCCTAAGATAAGTCAGTGTGGTTTTGGTGGCAGGGAGTCTGGGCAGAATGGCTACTGGGGTGCTGGCCAAGGCGAGGTTGTGAATGGAGGTGGGACGGCTGTTAGCCAGTGAGAAGAATGGACGGACTGCAGGTGCAGTCACCCTCCCAGGGGAGCGCATGGGTTCAGGAGTGGGTGGTCGGGCTGGAGTATCTTTGTAGTACTAAAGGCTAAGTAAGCAGATTAAATGATTGTTGGGTGTTATGACATGTGCCTTCAGTTCACAGCACTCGGGACAGAGGCAGGTGGGTCTCAGTTTGGGGCCAGCTAGGGCTACAAGAGACCCTGTCTCAAAAGAATGTCTTCTAGACAGAAGTGGTGGCACACTCCTATAATCTCGGCACTGGAGAGGCCGAGGCAAGAAGACGGTAACAAAAAGAGATCCAAGCTGGCCTGATCTTCAGAGGGAGACCCTGTCCTAAAAAATGAACACAGCTGGGGCGATGCCTTGCCGGTAGCTGTGCAAGCCAGACAATCCAACTTTAATATTTGGAACACTTCAAAATCCAGATGTGTGCACCTATAATTCCAGCACTCAACTGAAAGATGGGAGGTAGAGCCAGAGTTTCCCTGGGAGCTCTTAAGCCAGCTAGCCCAGAGTACATGGTGGCAGAAAGAGGAGAGAAGCAGCACCAGTGACATGGAAGTCAGAACCAACTGTGAAAGTGCCTAGGCACATACACATGCCCACCCCAACAAAAGAACCAAAGGCACCAGGTGAGATGGCTCTGGGCAAAGCCCTTCATGTTGAGCCTGATGACCTGAGCTCCATCTTCAGAGCCTGCAGCGGGCAGCGCTGGCCTCAGCACGATGCTCTAGTACATGGGAATAATGGGAAAAAATCCAGAATACTGGGCAGATAAAGTTAAGCAGTGGCTAGAGTTTAAGTTTTTGAAGGTGTAAAACGTAATATATATTCTAAAACATTCTGGGAGAACCACTGGTTATGGTTTGAATCCATAATGTCCTCAAAGACTGAGTCCCCTAGTGGTATAGGTGCTTTGTGGGAGGTTCTGTTGTGAAAGTTTTTTTCTTAACAAAGGTGATTATCCTGATGAGGGCCTTGTTCCTTGGGCTTCCTCTTCCTCCTTGGCCAGCTAGCCAATCAGATTTTGTAAAGAGCCTGCCAATGAGCCTCCTGAGCCTGAATTAAAGGAGAGGCCCCCTTGCCCGTGTATACGCAACCCCGTATGGATTTTGGTACACCTTTTTTTACAAACGGAAAGTGCTTTGTTGGTTCCTTTCACTATGTGTCCTCCTTTGTGCAGCACTGAAATTATTTTCTAACTGGTACCCTCAGAGGCCAGAAGAGGGGGTCCAATGCCCGGAACTAGAGTTAAAGAAAGTTATGAGCCACCATGTGGGTGCTAGCAACCAAACCCCAGGTCCTCTGCAAAAACAATAGGTGTTCTTCTGAGCCATTTCTCCAGTCCTTGTGAGCTCTTGGTAGAAGGTTTTATTGTTGTTTTGCCAGACATGGAAGAAAATACCCATAATCCCATGAGACAGAGGGATTGGCTGTTTGAGGTAGCTGGTGGTCACATAGCAAAATTCAGGAAGGAGAAAATAGGATTTGCAGGAAGTTAGGTTACACCCCTCAAGGCCATCTTCAGCGTTCCTTCTTGGCCAGTTGTGCAGGTGACCCGTATAAGTAGGGTCCTTAAAGCCAGTAAAAGAAGCAGAGACAGCCCTTCTTCCTGCTGTTAGGAGTCCCATAAGAGAACCAAGCTACACAACTGTAACACATATGCAGAGTGTCTAGGTCAGTCTCATGTGGGCTCAGTATCTGTGAGCATATGTATGTATTTCTAAATATAAATACAATGTGCTCAGTCTGCATAACATTACTTGTGTTATATTTGATTTCATGGTTGACTACTTGGTACTGAATACCCAATTTGAGGACTCTTTGCAAGGCCAAAGTTTCATTTTAAGTTTTAATGACTATGCCTGGGAGATCCATGAAACAAAATGCCTCTGATCTGCAAGCCCCTTGCCCAAGGACAGAGAGTTCCTGAAATGCTGGAGGCAGTTTGTGGGAGATAACAAACCACATGTTTTCACTCCCTACACAAGTTTGTTTGACCCGTCTGCACCAGACATGTGAGCATGCGTGATCACATGTGGGCGGGAGGTTCACAGGCAGGAAACACATCAGGACTAACGCTTGCCTCTGATTGGATGCAGGCTGAAGGTACGCCAGGATGTATGCTTGCCCTGATTGTACCTGATGGAAAATGCAATGAATTACAGGTTTTCCTTCTTAAGCCATGGCAAACCATGACATGGGGGTCATTTCCAAGAACCTGGGTATGGGCCTGGCCAGTGCCCACTCACCTGGCCAGTATTTAATTAAAGCTTTCTTCAAATTTGGCTTTAAATTGTGGTAGTGAAGCCAGGTGGTGGTGGCACAAGCCTTTAATCCCAGCACTCGGGAGGCAGAGGCAGGCGGATCTCTGTGAGTTCGACACCAACCTGGTCTACAAGAGCTAGTTCCAGGACAGGCTCCAAAGCTACAGAGAAACTCTGTCTCGAAAATAAATAAATAAATAAATAAATTGTGGTAGTGATCTTATTCTCAATCAGTGGGGTTAATATCTTCTCTGAGGAAAACTGTTTCCCACTCTGAACATTCCTTAGCTGCATTTAAGGTGCCATGAGATTTCCCCCCCCCTTCCTTGTTAGCATATCAATTGCTGTTCTTGTTCAGATTTTGTTCAGGCAGCCCTGTTGACGAGATTTAAGGGGTGTAGCTTCTTGGAGATGAAACCTTACTACAGATTTCCTGTTCCTCTGTCTTTAACAATTCTTCCTCTCCCTTTCCTGCAGCGATCCCATGGAACTTAGGTGCAGGAGTTGTGATGATGTAGATGCAGCAATTAGGGCGGGAACCACATGGTTGCTTGTTCTTTGCAATTTGATCAGTTGGGGCTTTCTGTTATGGGTTCTGTCTCTCGCAAGGAGAGGCTTCTGTGATGAAGGGTTATTTTTATTTCTTATTTGTTTATTTCCCCAAAGATTTATTTGTTTTTATTACATATGAGTGTTTTACTTGCATGTTAAGTGCACTGTATGCATGCCTGGTGCCTGTGGAGGCCAGAAAAGGGCGCTAGGTCCCTTAGATTGGTTGTGAGCTGCAGTGTAGGTTCTGGGAACTGAATCCCAATCTTCAAGAGCAGCAAGTGTTCCTAAGCATTTTCTCTGTTCTGAATGATTAACTCGCCGGGCGGTGGTGGCGCACGCCTTTAATCCCAGCACTCAGGAGGCAGAGGCAGGCGGATCTCTGTGAGTTCGAGGCTAGCCTGGTCTACAAGAGCTAGTTCCAGGACAGGCTCCAAAGCTACAGAGAAACTCTGTCTCGAAAAAAAAAAAAATTAACTCTTGAAGATCTGCATTTAAGCTAGGAAAGTTTTAGCAGGGTTTGGTGGCTCATGTCTTTAATGGAAGGCAGAAGCAGGTGAATCTGTGAGTTTGAGGCCAACTTGAGCTACAGAGTGAGTTCTGGGACAGCCAGAGCTATTACACAAAAAATCCTGTTTCAAAAAAACCAAAACAAAAATTAGTTTTCTTAGAAAAAAAATGGGGGAGGGCAACAAACAAATAAACCCAGATGGGGAATTGGTAATTTTGTGTTCCTTTTTTTTTTTTTTTTTTTTTTTTTGCATTGATGCTTCTTACCCTGCTCTGCACTGGAGTAGTTATACTCTGAGAACACCCTTCAAGTACCAAGTCCTCTAGTGACATTCCAGTGACAGTTGTGAGAAAGTTCACCAGTTCCTGGTGACATAGTTGGCTTTACCAGTGCTTCTGCTGCTGTTGCTGTTGCTGCTGCTGGGGACGGCACTGAGATCCGAAGACCACACCAAGGTTCTTGCCATGATACTGCTACTTCAGAGGTGCGGTACAGTCAAGACCTGGGAGGGAGTTTTTATTACAGATTGAAAGTACGAGATAGATGATAAATAGATAGATAGATAGATAGATAGATAGATAGATAGACAGACTCTTCAAGAGAGTCACAGCCTCTAGAATTTTGGGTAGCTCTGTCTTATGGTCAAACTTTCATACTTTAACAGAAAGGAAGATTATTCATGAGCTGAGATGGGAAGAAAGGCAGAAAATTCAGCAATTTCCCCTTAAGATTTTTTTCTGTCTTCACATTGATATTCAGATGTGTCACAGTGTCAGTGCATGATGGGGACACTTGACAAGACTAATTGTATGAAGACGCCAGTATGAGAAAGCAAAGCCAAAGATAGTCAGTGGCAAGGCATCTCAGTTGGCCATGTTGTCCCACTTGGTTTTAGGTAGTCTTGTCTTCACTGTCATTGGGGATTTTAGAGCTAAAGTCTAGGCACAGCTATCTGACCTAACACATTAATTAAAGAGATGAATCATAATGAAAAATAGAGAAGAGGTTTACTCAGTGCAGCCACACTGGGAAGATAAAAGGGCCCAGTGATCCCCACACCCTCCTTCAGGATAACCATCAAGAGGTTTGGTTCGAGGAGATGAAACAATTAAGCCAAACGGACCAAGGTGCAGTCCCACAAAAACGTTATCTCAGCTCCAGTCCTGCAAAGAGGTCTGATGGATTGTTACGCTGTTGGTAACTGAAGACAGACCAATCTGGTTTCTACACAATGATTACTTCTGTTCCAGAGTAATTGTGCCCCTCTGGGGATTGTGGGGGACTTATCCTGTGAGGGTTTGCTCTTCCTGGAATCCACAGTAACTCCAAAGGGAAGGGTTAAAGGCACTGTATGCCTAGTGTGGTGTCGCACACTTTTAATCCAACACTTACGAGGCAGAGGCGGGTGAATCTCTAGGAATTCAAGGGAAGTCTGGTCTGCATAGCGAGTTCCATGGCAGCTAGGGCTATATATAGAGACTGTGTCTCAGAAGAAACAAACCAAATTGTTAGGAATATTTTCTTAATGCAAGCTCTCTGCCGACGCAAAATCCCAATCAAGCCAAATCAAAACAAGCCAAATTAAGAGATATCCAGGTTTAATGGGAGTTCTGCACTCTCCGGTGCCCCCCCCCCAGACAACATGTTCCTCTTTTGGGAGTTCACTTAAATATTCTGTGGGAGTGGTACTGAGGGCCCACCCCCAGGGCGGGGTCAGGACCCGGCCTGCTGGGATTTGGAGTCCAGATGGCTGACTCTCAGGGTCAGGGGGCTGGGATAGATGCTCCCAACTTAACACAAACAAACAACCAAACTAACAGAAAAAAGATGATGTAGCTCTGTGCCTTCAGCCCAAGTGAGGCCAAGACAAGGCAGAGGAGCCAGGATTTCATCTTGTGTTCAGTTACCTTGTGTGCCCAAGAGCGTGGTCAGCACTTTTAGCAAAAATAGTACATAGTGGGTTCAGTTCTGTTCTATCATCCACATGGGGCTGAGGCAACACAGCTCTGAGGTGACATCAGCCACTGGCCACCTCATGGGTTCCTTTGCGTCATATGCTTGTTGTTACAGCCAATTCTCAACTTGATTTTTTTTGGAAATGGAAAAGAAATGTGCTCTTTCCACCAGAGAGCCTTGCCTTTAAAGTGTCAAGCAGGCTTTTAAATCTGGGCATCTTTTGTCTCAGGTTCACTCTTCCTGCAGGGTCCTGTCGTCTCAAAAAGCTGTGAATTCTGGACAGGTTCCTAACCTAACATTTGTCTAAGATCAGAGCATGTGTGCAAGGTTGTGTCCTGTTCTCAAGTGTAATTGTACGTCGCTTATCAATTGTACTACTTTTAAGCTTTTGTTTGTGTTTTAGCAGATCACATATGAAGCCAACTCTCACCCACAATGAAGAACAGGACCCCTTTTGTATTAGCAACAAAAACCCAGTGGCTACTGGGCAGTGTTGGCACACCCCTTTAGTCCCAGCACTAGGGAGGCAGAGGCAGGAGGATCTCTGAGTCTGAGGATAGCCTGGTCTACAAAGTAAGTTCAAGGACAGTCAGGGCTACACAGAAAAACCCTGTCTCAAAAGACCAAACAACAACAACAACAACAACCAAAAAACATGTATATTTTCACACACGAATATGAAGAGGCCAGAAGAGGGCATCGGATACCCTGGAGCTGTAGTCTCAGGCAGTTATGAGCTGCCTGATATGGGTATTGGTGTTAGGAAGTTTCTGACCCCTGAGAAAAGATCAAAGAATAAATCCAATTATAATTATATTTATTGATTAGCCGTTAGCAGTACAACAGCTTTCAAGACAAATCCCAGGCATGTCATGAAGAAGAGGTACGGGGAAAGGCTTTTAAAATGGGAAACCCACAAGAAGACCTTCAAAATCTACACAAGCAAGCAACAATTGGTCTATTCTGTCAAGGTAAGTGATTAGGGCAACTCAAAATAGTATTCGGGTATCTGTGTAAGCAAGTTACAAAAATTAAAACTGCAGTTAGTCATATCATAACAAGTAGATGGTCATGGCTATAGATTTCAATGGGGGAGGTGGTGGTCACCGAGTCAGGGTTACTTGGAACTTATTTTCTGGGATCTGGAGTTAGAGGCAAACTGTTAGTGGATACTAAGATGGCTGCCCAGAAAAATGGAGTTTCTTTATCCGAAACAAGCTCAGGCCCAGTGGGAGAACAGGAAGTGCTTTTAATTGCTGAGCCACCTCTCTCAGCCATACCCCTTGATGGTATTAGTAGGGTTTGGGTTATTTATGGAGTAAAGAAGCCTGGAAATCTGAGGCATGGGAAAGATGAGGTGAGGATGGGGAACTAATTTGGGGTCTGTAAATAATCAAATATTACAACATTCTACAGAATACATCTAGAAAACCAGAATATGGGCACTAGCACTCTAGGGGTGGAATTTATAACCGTATGATTTCAAAATGCTGTGTGAAGGTCGGGGGACAACTTCCCAGAGTCAGTTTTGTTCTTCTGATGGTTGTGCAATTTAGGGCCAGGGTATTCTCATTCTTGGCCAGAAACAGAAACGTCTTTGGTTTTGTCTTATCTGCAAGTCCAGAGTCAAGGACGGGAGCTCTGATCTTTGTGGGTTTTTTTGTTTTGTTTGTTTGTTTTGTTTTTTCAAGACAGGGGTTCTCTATAGCTTTGGAATCTGTCCTGGAACTTGTTCTGTAGACCAGGCTGGCCTTGAATTTACAGAGATCTGCTTGCCTCTGCCTCCTGAGCCAGAGATTAAAGGCGTGCACCACCAGCACCTGACGGGATCTCTGATCTTACAGCCCCGCAAGCGAGCATCCTTGCTTTGAGGCTGTATGTGAGGGTGTAATAAAAACTCCAGCCACAATTTGCAGTGGGTTTTTGATCCTACTGCACGTACTGGCTTTGTGGGAGCCTAGGCAGTTTGAATGCTCACCTGAATGAGACCTGGATAGAGGTGGGCAGTCCTTGGGCTTCCCACAGGTCAGGGAACCCTGATTGCTCTTCGAGCAGATGAGGGGGGGGGACTTGACCGGGGGAGGGGGAGGGAAATGGGAAGCGGTTGTGGGGACGAGGCAGAAATCCTTAATAAATAAGTAAATTTAAAAGAGTAAAAAAAAAAAAACAAAAAAAAACTCCAGCCACCAAACCCTTTTGGTGAATGCTGGGAGGTCTGGATTTTCATGGTGGAAATGGATTCTATCTATCCCCCCGTTTCAGCTCATCTCCTACGTAGTTCTAGGCTCTTAACTTTTGAGTGAAGAGTGTTGCAGTAGTCTTGGGGACCCCTGGAGACAGATATCTTCAGGGCTCAGCTGAGGACCACTAAAGAAAAGCTATTCCAGCCTGGTCTACAAGAGCTAGTTCCAGGACAGGCTCCAAAACCACAGAGAAACCCTGTCTCGAAAAACCAAGAAAAAAAAATGAAATTCATCTCAGGTTTTGGGTGGAGACATGATATTCTGATTTGCCCCCAAGATTAAAATATCAAATACTATTGTCTTCTCCTTCAAGAGTTAATTTAGCTGAGCCTACCAAGAGACCACCCTTCAGAAAGACTGATTCACCCTAAGCCATTCTAAGTATGTGGAATCTCCAGCTTGGGCCCATTCCAGATCCTGTCCTCGGGGTGCCAAGTAAAAAGGGACCCTCCCCTGGAGTTGCCTCAGTCCAGACTAAGCCCCTGAAAAAGCCTGCCGTTGGTGGTTCCACCCCCGGAGGGCATTACTCCCCCACCCCATTCATGTAAGTAAATCTTGCTGGTGTCCAGATTTTGTAATTTAAGAATAAACCCCTTGATATTGATTTAAAACAGTAAATTGTTTACAATGTTAAAACTTGGTTTGCCTTATACCGATTAGGATTATGCTCTAGGTCCCAGGACCACAAAAGACTAGAGACTAAAATATTGGTAAGCTGTAGCTGGTTGGGTATGTCCAGATTTAACTTTTTTGTCTAATTTATATATACCTGACAGGTAATGGTACCCTGATCCTCAAATGCCTTTACAGATCTGAGAGTGTGGCATTTAATAAAAAGAAAAAACTTTTTTTTTTTTTTTTTTTTGGTTTTTCGAGACAGGGTTTCTCTGTGGTTTTGGAGCCTGTCCTGGAACTAGCTCTTGTAGACCAGGCTGGTCTCGAACTCACAGAGATCCACCTGCCTCTGCCTCCCGAGTGCTGGGATTAAAGGAAAAAACTTTTTATAATAGAGACACGCCAGCTCCTACAGCATCCTCTGTCTCCAAGAAGACACATGGCCACAGAACCTCCACCTGGAGGCTAGTTTTGGATGTGACAAATTCAGCCACACAGCGACAAAATTGCCTTTAACCTCATCAGTTGCATGGGCCCGCCTGGACTGGATGACAGAACACGGGGGATCGATTGTCTCATCCTGCCAAGACGGGTAGATCAAACCCTACCCCCACAGGAAGACCTGTCAGGTCTCCTGGGCTTAGCAGCCAAAGGCAAGCAATGTTTCTGAGACTGGTGTTCATCACAGACCATGGAGAGACTTGGGAGTGCTTGGGTAGCAGGAAAAGCTCTCACTTCCTCTCATTTACTTCTCCCTCTCAGATCTCTCTGATGACATTTGATGACTCAGGGTAGCTCATTAGTGTATTAGTTAAGTTTCCTGCTAAAAGTACAGAGAGGAGTGCCTCTTTCACAGGCTTCATAGTCCAGATGTAAATTCAGAGGTTCAAATGTTTAAAATGCCCTCTAATTGTCTTCTAAAGTGTTCATGCCTTTTAACCTAAAGCCTTAGCCTTTTGCTACAACACCAAGATATAAATCTGTTCCAGTTGTTTTATAGACACTTTCAGGTTTCCGGGGGGGGGGGGGGGGGGAAGAGTTCTGCTACTGTATCAAGAAATCTGGTCTGGCCGGGCGGTGGTGGCATAAGCCTTTAATCCCAGCACTCGGGAGGCAGAGGCAGGTGGATCTCTGTGAGTTCAAGGCCAGCCTGGTCTACAAGAGCTAGTGCCAGGACAGGCTCCAAAACCACAGAGAAACCCTGTCTTGAAAAAACAAACAAACAAACAAAAAAACCCAAAACAAACAAACAAAAAAAAAAGAAAAAAAAAGAAATCTGGTCTGGTAAAAACTATTAGTTCTCAGGGGCTGGAGAGATGGCTCAGAGGTTAAGAGCATTGCCTGCTCTTCCAAAGGTCCTGAGTTCAATTCCCAGCAACCACATGGTGGCTCACAACCATCTGTAATGGGGTCTGGTGCCCCCTTCTGGCCTGCAGGCATAAACACAGAATATTGTATACATAATAAATAAATAAATATTTTAAAAAAAAACACAAAAAACTATCAGTTCTCCAGAGGTTATTTTGATCTCATCCATTCTTGAGCATATTTTACAGGTTCGCTCCTCAGGCCTGGGCCAAGACCAACCTATAGAGGCCCCTCCAGATAACACTAGCACTGCATCAGCTCCTGGGACTTCACTGTTGGTACCACCTCTCCAGGCTCAAATGGGCATGTACCCAGCAACTGGAATCTCGTTTTAAAGGGCATATCTGCTCTCATGTCTTGTCCATTCACCTGTGCCTCTCTGTATAACCAGGGCACTTCTCTGTCCCATTCTTTATGGCAGTTCCCTTCCCTTGGCTAGCCCCGTTCATAGGGCCATTAAAACAATCTGTTTTTTCTTCTAGCAACCTGCCTTCTCAGGTCCCTCAAGAAACAGATGCCTGAGGTCTCCAGGATGGCAGTTAACTGAATGCTTCTCCACACACACCTCCCACTGAGTGTGAGCCCACTGACTCCTGACTCCCCCTCCCCACATTGTCCCTTGTCACCAGGAAGAAGCCAGTCTTGAACCAGTGCCTCTATACCCAAGGAGTCTGGGATGTTTAGGTGGAAGATGTTTACTGGCATCTGTATCTACCCAAAATGGTTGGGATGTATGGAATCTCCAGCTCGGGCCGTTCTGTACCCCACCCTCAGGATGCCAAGCTATGGGACCCTCCCCCGTAGCTGCCTCAATCCAGACTGCCCCTGAGAAAACCCACCATTGGCGGCTCCACCCCCAGGGGTAACTAAAAAGCCCCCATCTCGCGGGTTCCCTTGGTGGTCTTCTCAACTTTCCCTGGGGTCATCCAGAAATGCTTTGCTCAGAATAAACCTAGATTTATTAATTTGGTGATTGATTTACTACATTAGTGGCAGCAGGTTTCCAGTAACCAGGAATTCAGCTTAACACTAAGGAGGGAGAGGAATAATTATCATCTTAATGAGAGAATTTCTTGTTTTCCCCAGAAAATTTACCCTTGGTACTATAATTATAGTATTTCCAACATGTGACTGTTATGCCCAAATCTGCAAAGTTCTCCAAAAGCCAACAAGGAGACCGAGTCCCCTATGTAAAAGCAAAGAGCCTTTATTTTATGCAAGTTTGCAAACTCAGTCTCTCTGTACGTCCAACGTATTGGAATAAACGGAGAGCCCTGAGCTCAGTCAGAGTTGGGTTTTTATAGTAGTAAAGGTAGGGTGAAGGGTTTCTGAGGTTCAGGACCCCTGATTGGCTGACGTTTGTCTAGAGGTGTCTTGGTGAGTGTGTGCTGGCAGGTGATTTTTTCTACAGCGTTGGAACACTAGGCATTTCCTTTGGATGGTCTGTTCTTGGGTGGTGCTCAGGTAATCTTAGTTTATGGTCCTTTCTGCAACCAGGTATTGTTTCAGGGTAAACAACTGAGACTAAGGCCTCCATTAAACTTATCAATGGCTGAGCCCTACTCTGACAGGTGATAATGGTTGGAAGTAAAGAACTTCCTTTTGGTGCTCTGTTTATATTTAGCTTATCATGGCTGGTTCCTACATTTCCCCCTTCACAAGCACCGATGCCAAAACCCAATCTTAGGTCCTGCTTGCCCCTGGTTTTAAAGAGGTATGGAACTACTTAAGTTAATAAATCTATTAATTGACAACTCTAGACCTAGTATATTAACAGGCACTATAGGTAGTTATCCTGTCCCCATGCCAGGGAGTTCCCCCTTGTCTCAGCCTTTCAACCTATTTTGGGAAGGGGACATGGGATGACATGTTCTTTTTTCTGCAACTACTTCCAGCTGACATTGGGGCATTGTTATTCAGGCCCAAGCAGGTTGAAAGGCTAGCCAAAGGTAGGGAGGAAATTTAGGCAATGGGGCACTCATCAGACTTTGTTGCAGGGACAGAGAGTGTTCATGTTCATCTCAGCCGGACTGGTCCACATCAGCTTTCAGAAAGTTCAGGGCTCACCGCTATTCAGAGCAGGTTGTAGTCAGCAACTGATGCTGTTGTGCCCAGATTACGACCCCCAGAGAGAGACCACCAGAGAGGCCCAGACTGTTAATAAGCAAGGTTTAATCAGCATAATATAAACATGTTTGGAACTCCTCTCCATCCCCATTGTAGTGAGGTAGAGAGGAGTTGTATCTCCTCTGTGGGGTAAGCTTTTTAAAGGCATAACTACAAAGAGAATCTTTGAAGCTGCTTTGGCAAGGGTACAAGGACTTTTGCTCCCCCCTCCCCCCATTCTGTTAAGTCAGCTTAACAAGCTTTCTCCTTGTTCTTAGAGCAAGGCCACTGTTCTTGAGTTAGGCCATCTTTATTAGCCTGCGCCAGGTGGCTGGCTGGTCTGAGCTAAGTGACTTTGTGATAGGGGAAGGCCACTATCTTCCTGGGAAAACATTCTGCTAGGGAATTTCTTCTTGCCCCTTTGAGAATAAGGGATGAGGGTTCCACAATGCTTAGATGCCTCTGCCAGCCAAGTGGAAGCCTATTGAGATAAGTTTAAACTCGGAACAGAAATTAAAATTTATTTAGTTAAAGAAAAACCCATATTGTAGAAAAAGAGCAGATAACAGGCATCTGTAAACAGAAGGAATAGATTCATATGTTTGAGTCCTAGCAAAAGCTACAGATTTTGGTTAGAAGCATGTATACTTTTCTGCTGTCCAGAGAAACATGTATGGTAGCTTTAGAATGAGCTAACAAGTCGCTAAAGCTTTGTGGAAGGATCTGGATACCTTTTGCTGTTAAACTGACATTATAACTGCCCTAGCCATTAATACTATCAGAGGTCTCAGAAGGATAAAAAAGTATATCTGAGTATAGACCAAATAGTTTCCAAATCTATTACAAATGACAGGGACCAGAGTCCATACACAGTTAGTCATACTCAGGTCTCCATAGCACTGGAGGCAGAAATATCCAGAACAGCAGTCTTACTGTCTTAGCCAGGCCCATAAGGTGAATATTTTTCCTATGGAAAAGGGACATGGAAAAGACTGACCTTATTTTATCTAAGCAAAAGTGGTGCAATCAATTCTCCAATGTCCTGCTGTTTGTTCAGCCTGGGCTGGGTCCTGGCAGCAGGTGTTATACTTGGGCACCTTACCCAGTGGTCAGCGTCATCGAAATCCAGGTGTAGACATCATGGTGTCCCATAATTCTTCTTTGGAGACCTTGGGTTACTGCTAGGATCTTGGAATCTCTGTCTAATACAATAAGCTTTTTAATCATTATTTTAAACGCCATATTCTGCAAATCTCTGAAATATGAGAATTGCCTAGGTATGTCTGATTAGACAAACTTTGTTTCTCATTATTTGTTTTAAGTTTGACTTTGAAAACATATACAGGGAACTAAATAAGGCTTATTCCTGTAACTATATCAGCACTTTAAGGATGACTGACTACCTTGTATTTCCTAACAGTCTATAATAAGTCAGCAGCTTTCACAAGACTAGAACTCCACACTCTAATGATTCTGAATTAAAGCTAATAAAGAAACCGAATTAGTCTTTTTTTTTTTTTTTTTTTTTTTTTTTTTTGAGGTAGGATTTCTCTGTAGCCCTGGAGCCTGTCCTGGAACTAGCTCTTGTAGACCAGGCTGGCCTCAAACTCATAGAGATTCACCTGCCTCTGCCTCCCGAGTGCTGGGATTAAAGGCGCACGCCACCACCGTCGGACCAGAAATTAGTCATTCCGAGGGTAAACACAGAACAAGTGTATATCTAGCTGTTACTACTGCCTCCTTCAAAGGCAAGGAACAGGTCCCAGGGTGAAATGGGAACAGGAGGGTGGCTAGGAGCTAGCATTGCCCTAGGGCAAACTGAGCTCATCTATAGAACTCATCTTGGCAGGTATGTACTAAGTTGACCTGGGAAAGCTGCTCTGGGCCCTACATTTCCCCCCCTTCAGAAGTACCAATGACAGGCTCAATCATGGGTCCTGTCTTTCCAGGGGCTCAAGGGGGTGATGCTGGGACCTCAATACCATCAGTCAAAGAGTATTGACCCATTCTTGAACAAAAGCCATCAGTTTGTTGATAAGAAGCAAGATCATCAGTGGCCTGTTAGAGCTGGAAACAAGGTTGTTAACCAGGGAGACCAGCTCAGCAAGTTTTCATCCAGCTTCCTGTGAGTGTTCTGTTCCCTATCATTAACAAGGCTATTGGATCTCCAATTACCCCAGAGTGACTGACATAGAAACAATATTCTTTCCCCAGAAGAGGAGGTCCAAACCGCTAGAATGTCTGGGTGGAAAGTTCCATCCTAAGTCCCATTCCCCTGGGAGTTGCCTCAGTCCAGAATCCACCTCCAAGAAAGGCCACCAAACAATGACCCCTCCCCCGAGATAGCTCCCACAGGGTATTTAAACTGCGCCCCCCCCACACCCCCAGAGAACAAATGCAAGGTTTTCTGGTCTTTCTTCCTCTCTGGGGGTTGGAATGCCACCGGGGAGCGTTAGTATCTGTTAAACCTGGGCTTTTTCTAATTCTGTTTGATTTGGATTATTGCGTCGGTGGAGAGGTTTATCAGGCCGCAAAAACTTTTCATTATGAATTTCATTGTGCTTAATGGGGTGGTTTGAAAGAGAATACCCCCATAGGCTCAGGCATTTTGAAAACTTGGTCCCCAGTTGGTGGTGCTACTGGGGAGTTCAGGAAGTGCAGCCTTGCTGGAGGAAGTGCATCCCAAAGGGTGGGCTTTGAGACTGTAGAGCCTCATCCTGCTTCTAGTTCACTGACTGCTTTGCTGGTGTAGCAAAGGCTGTGAGCTCTCAGCTTCCTGTTCCCGCTGCCATGCTGGGCACTTGCTGCTGTGCTTTCCTGCCATGATGGGGTTATGCCCAAATCCGTGGGGTCCCCACAAAAGCCAACAAAGGAGACCGAGTCTCATAAGTAAAAGCAAAGAGCCTTTATGTTACTCAAGTTTGCAAACTCGGTCTCTCCGCATGTCCAACATATTGGAATATCCGGAGAGCCTTGAGCTCAATTAGAATAGGGTTTTTAAGTAGTAGGGGTGGGGGTGAGAGGTCTCTGAGGTTTAGGGCCCCTGATTGGCTGACATTTGTCTAGGGGTGTCCTATTGAGGTACGCTGGTAGATGCCTCTATCTACAGCGGTTGGATTGTCAGGCATTTCCTTTGAATGATCTGCTCTTGGGTGGGGGTCAGGCAATCTCAGCTTGTGGTTCCTCCTGCAGCCAGGCATTGTCTCAGGGTAAACTATTGAGACCCCAGACTCCATTTAAATTCATCAATGGCCAGAGTCCCAGGTGATAATGGTTGGAAGTAAAGAGCTTCCTTTGGGTGACCTGCGCAGACTTAGCTTATCATGGCTGGCCCCCACAATGGGCTCATCTCTCTGGAACTAAATGGCAAAATTATCACAGCAACACAATGGAACGGTAACTTCTACAGTTAAAAATACGTCATGGTTTATAAAGATGTGAGTTTGGGGAGTGGGGTAAGGCGACCCTTCCTTCACACTTTGTTACCTGAGTCACACAGCAGAGGCCCGACTCTGGGGCACAACTGACTGGACTAGTATGCTCATCCCAAATGATGAACTGGTGAGGAAACTGGCGGAGAATTGGGGGAAAACAGCCGTAATTCCACTGGAAGACAGGCCTGAGGGTATTGGTAGCAGCCTTGAAGTTTGTAATTGGGGAGAGAACAGGGCAAATTCAGAGTCAGGGGGATCAAGGCAGTCACTGGTCCTGGGTGAGGAGGAAAATTGTTTCTACTCAGTGGATAGTCTCAATTTGCTTCATATTTGTATGTGATCATGGAATCCAAGCTGAGCTGGGAGGGAGAGCAAAGAAACAAAACCAACCAATCAGATACAGACAAATGAAGACGGCAGTAGCCCGGCACTACCAGCAGTAGTTTCCTGGCCTTGCAGGGGCCTCTGATACACTGCAGAAAAGAATTTCACAGTGAGCCAAATGAAGCCAAGTTAGTGAGTTTATGTAGGAGGAAGATGGCTGATAGACCCAACTGGGCTGTAGCCGGCCAAGCTTGAATGAGCATGCGGCTGTAGTAACTTTCCCCTTGGGCCAACCTGGAGTCTGCTGCGGTGGCTAGAGACTGCTGACTTGGAGGCAAGTGGCCAGTGGAGCTAATGGAGAAAAGACAACACACCTCTAGAGGCCTAGAGGCCCAATGGGGTGCTGGGAGGGGAATATAAAGACGAACCCGATTTCTGCAATAAACGAGTCTGCAGCACATTCTGCTACTCAGCTGACTCCAGGAGTCTATGTTGTTGATTCCTTGCCTCCCCCCTCCCCCAAGGGGTGTCTGTGCAGGGTCGCCTGCAACAATGAAGCATTTAGGAGGCTGAGGAGGTGACCCAGTAGTTAGAGTGTTTGCAGTACTTGTAGAGGACCTAGGTTTATTTCCCGGCATCAGCATCAAATGGCTCACAACCACTGTTAGCTGTAGTTAGCAGCAGTGATCTGATGGTCCCTTCTGGCATGCACAGAGACTAGCAGGCATTCACACACACAAATAAATTGAAATAAATGGAAAAGTATGCAAACAAGGTTATAAAAGCAAAGGCTAGTATACATGCTCAAGTCATGGGTGTGGGCTTGGAGAGAGAGATACACTGTCATGTTTAGGTGTCGTTATAATGGCTATATGTTAATAAAAATTCCTATGTCTTTCTAAGTTACCTTATTCAAAGAATGTTTTTTATAGGAAGGTTTGATAAAACAAAGGTTAAATTTAAGTGACATTTAAAAGCTGAGTAAAAATGTATGAGCTGGCTTACTTAATTTTTTATATTAAAGAATGTCCTTTTTTAAAAAATTTATTTATTTATTATGTATACAATGCCTGAAGGCCAGAAGAGGGCACCAGACCTCAATACAGATGGTTGTGAGCCATCATGTGGTTGCTGGGAATTGAACTCAGGACCTCTGGAAGAGCAGTCACTGCTCTTAACCTCTGAGCCATCTCTCCAGCCCCCAAGAATTTCCTTTTAAAAATGAAATTTTGACTGGATTTAGGGTTGAAAGAAGAGAGATAGTATGTTAAAACACATGGTTACAAACAAGTATGTTAAAAGACATGATTACAAACATTGTACCCTGCAGGAGGCAGAGGTCATTATTTCCTGATTTTTAACTTTTTAATGGCTTGTTAACTTTTATTTTATGTGTATTCATGGTTTGCCCACATGTATATCTGTATGAGGGTGTCCATCTTACAGACACCCATGTGAGCGGCCTCGTGGGTGCTGGGAATTGAACCCAAGTCATCTGGAAGTGCTCTTAATTACTGAGCTATCTCTCCAGATCCCTGCCTTTTAATAGTCTGCTAACATATTATTTATTTATTTATTGTATATGCACGCACTTCGGAGTGCATGTGGAAGTCAGAGGAACTGGTTCTCACTTTCCACCACACCGCTTCTGTCTGTTGGTGGAACTCGGGTTGCCAGGCTTGGCAGCCGTGCCTTTGCCCACTGAGCCATCCTGCCAGTCTCTAATAAGTCAGTGTATTAGTTACTTTTCTGTTGCTGTGATCATGACCAATGCAACTTGTAGAAGGAAGGGTTTATTTGCACACGTGGTTCCAGAGGGACAAGTGGCTATCAGCAATAGGCATGGTGGCCAGAACTGGATACTGAGAGCTCACATCTTGAATTGCAAAGCATGAAGCTGACAGAGTAAATTGCGGAGAGGGAGAGGCCTTGAGCTCTCAAAGTCCATCACCAGCGGTACACCCCCTCCAGCAGGGCTGCACCATTTAAACGCCCACAAAGTGCTCAAATGACTGAGACATTCTCATTCAAACCACCACAGCAGATAACACAGATGACTAACTGAAAGGCACAGAAAGAAAGATCTACTCAATGTGGTCACACTGGGAAGAGGGACAAAGACCTCAGATGAACACTGCCCTCCCTAAACATACACCACATCCATCCTCAGGTCCTGACCAGAGGTTTTGGCTTAAGTGTAAGGCAAAAGGTATAGATAGCTAAGCAGTCCTGGCCAAGTTGTGGTCCGGCCCATCAGTGATCCATCATTGCCTTTTTACTTCCTTCATGACCCTAAAACCTTGGTCTTCAGTGCTGATGACTTGGAGGGATCCTGGAGCTGACTTCAACACCTGCCCAGAGTTTTTCCCCTTGGGGAAGCCAGCAACTAGGTACTCTTTGCCCAGTTAGCCCTCTCGTTTTTAAGGTTCTTTGTTAAAGTACCGTTTAAACTGGCTTTTGATCTCTTGAGTTGAGAGGAGACTGCTGTGTAGTTAGTTATATATTAGCAGGCTTGGAGGACAGAGGGGATGGGCCCCACCCTCATAATCAACAGCCCATTAGACCAGAGGCAGAACTCATGGCTGTAATTGCTGGTCAGAGGAATGAGACATGAGTCATACCCCTGGTCTTGGTGGATTTTCAGAACCTCCTGGGAGGTCATTATCGATAACTATTAAAGCCCGGTTTCTGGAAACCTAAACCTTACTAGAGTCCTGTAGAGCAGGAAGCTTTGTGTTGAAGAATAGGTGCGTGCATTGCCTCTGCTGCCAGAGTGAAATCCAGCAGGACTGACAGCTGCCTGGGTAGCACAGAGTCTCACAGGAAAGCTGCCTGTTCTAAAGACTCTAGAAATAGTGTAAAGTCTGCCAAAATGTAGAATGGCTCAATGTTCCCCTTGGCCTTTGTCCCCCCCCCCGCCCCCCGCCCCGAGGGTGTGTGCTGTGCATTGCTGTGTGGCGGTCTCTGTCACACTGTGCTGTGCGCCTTGAGTCACCTCAGTGGATACTGCTGGATGCAGGACCCTGGGACGCTAAGTGAGACCCTCATGAGGTCCTTTGGGTTTCTGCCTGGTTACTAGGTTTCTTCATCTCGTGGTAAGGCACAAACATTTTCCCTTGTCTAAGAAAAACATTTTTTTTCCTATCAAGGGTAGTTAACTCAACAAAGGCCCATACTGCCTTAACCACCCCCTTCCCCATCTCTCCAATTACCCAGTCTTGTCAGATTATGAAGCATTCTCCCACCAATGGGAAGAGACACAGTCACCACCTACACTCAAGATAAAAGACAGAGTTTGTTTTAGTTACTTTTCTAGTGCCGTGACAAAAACCACCATGACCGAGGAAACTTACAGAAGAAAGCATCTAGAGGGCGCTTACAATTTCAGAAGGTCCATGACCACCATGGTGTGGAGCAGAGCAGCAGGCAGGCAGGCCTGGTGCTGGGGAGTAATGAGAACTCACATCCTGGTCCACAAGTAGGTGGTAGAGAAAGAGAAAGACTCAGGATGTTGTGAACTTTTTTATTTTTGGTTTTTCGAGACAGGGTTTCACTGTGGCTTTTGAAACCTCATAGACCATTCCCCAACTCCCCTCCCAACATACTTCCTCCAACAGGGATATACCTCCTAATTTCCCTCAAACATTGCTCCACCTGGGAACTGTAGCATGAGGGGCCTGTTGGTTGGGGTTTTTGTCCTGTCTAGTTTTTACAGCTGGAAACCCCCAAAGAAATAACACAGAGATCTATATTAATTATAAACTTATTGGCCCATTAGCTTAGGTTTTTTATTAGCTCTTATAACTCATATTAGCCCTTTATTTTAGTATATGTTAGCCACATGGCCCAGTACCTTTTTTTAGCGGGGCAGGTCACATCTTACTTCTTCTGTGGTCTGAGCAGGACTGGGGAGGAATGGGCTTCCTCCTTCCCAGCATTTTCCTGTTCTTATTACCTCATCTTTACTTTCTGTCTGGTTGTCTCACCTATACTTCCTGCCTGGCCAATTAGTGTTTATTTAAAACATGATTGACAGACTATAGATAATTCTCCCGCACCACCTCCGGGTACCTCAACCTCAAGCTAAGGAATGGGTTGGATCCAGATGTCAAAGCCACGGCTTTAATCCTACCCATATTACTTAATAAATTAAAGACTTAATAAATTAAGCCGGGTGGTGGTGGCGCACACCTTTAATCCCAGCACTCGGGAGGCAGAGGCAGGAGGATCTCTGTGAGTTCTAGGCCAGCTTGGTCTACAAGAGCTAGTTCCAGGACAGGAACCAAAGCTACAGAGAAACCCTGTCTCAAAAACAAAAAACAAACAAACAAACAAAAAAGACTTAATAAATTAAAGACAAAAAAGAGAGATATACAGTAAAAAAAGATTTAAAAAAACCCTCTAAATGGTTTACTATGTGTTAAAAATATATGCTGGCTTGAGAAAAAAAGGTTAAAGTTCTTAAAATTAAAAAAAAGAGAGTAGCTGGGTATGGTGGTACACACCTTTAATCCCAACACTTGGGAGACAGAGGTAGACTGACCTCTGTAAATTCAAGGTGTTGTGACACAACCTTTAATCCCAATGTCTGCGAGACATTCCTTTCCAGTATGCCTGTCCCAGCCATCAGAGGAGAGTATCATAGGTGTCAGGGTACATATTCTCAAATCCTGGAGGACTGTGGATAGATAATTAAAAAAAAAAAAAAGACCATTCAGCCAACTATTCCCAAATGCTTGGGACAGCAAAACCATCTTCACCCACTGTATCCCAGTGACAGTTCCAGGATAGCTCTTCTGACTTGATTCAAAACACTATTACTGCCGGGCGGTGGTGGTGCACTCCTTTAATCCCAGCACTCGGGAGGCAGAGGCAGGCGGATCTCTGGGAGTTCGAGGCCAGCCTGGTCTACAAGAGCTAGTTCCAGGACAGGCACCAAAGCTACAGAGAAACCCTGCCTCGAAAAACCAAAAAAAATAATAAAAAAAAATAAAATCAAAACACTATTACTGTTGTACATTGTCTATCCAAATGGTTTGCTATCGAGTGGTCACGAGGCCAGGAGAATGTAGGGTAGCTTCTGATAGCACCCAATGACATGGTAGCACTCATCCTTGTCCCCGATTGTCCCTGGGATGGATTGGCAGATGCATCCTAAGATTCCCTTAGACACGGAGTAAAAGGGCTCCCAGCATCCAAGTGGCGCTTCATGATATCTTTAACTTCAGTTCCAGGGGATCCAGTGCAGTCTTCTGGCTTCCATGAACACTAGTCGTGCATGTGGTGTACAGACATACATACAAGAAAAACATACATACACATAAAATAATTAAAAATGAATACAGGGAGAGGTTAATGGGGCCCTATCCTTCCCTCCGAATTTATATATTGTTACTGGTTTACAGGTGTTGTAACTACTGATAAAGCGCGCATTGCTTCTGTGAATGAATTTTCACCCATGCTTCTATAAGCAATCCTAATTAAATTCATACACACACACACACACACACACACACAGGGCATGAATGTAGGAGAGGGTTAGATGGGAGGATGAATGGATCAGTAGGAGTGGGAGGGGATGATGGTATAACAGAGATGTGAATGTGATAAATCACATTGTGCATATATACATAATTATATACATAATGAGACCCACCATTATGTATAACTAATATATGCTAATAAAAGTCATTTTAAGCTGGGCGGTGGTGGCGCACGCCTTTAATCCCACCACTTGGGAGGCAGAGGCAGGAGGATCTCTGTGAGTTCGAGGCCAGCCTGGTCTACAAAGGGAGTTCCAGGACAGGCTCCAAAGCTACAGAGAAACCCTGTCTCGAAAAACAAAACAAACAAACAAAAAAAGTAATTTTAAAAAAGAACAGGCTTGGTGTTCTCTAGTCTGGTCCAGCGCAGGGCCCTAACAACAAGTCATAAAGATGAAAGTGACATAACAAGACATGGTGGCCATCAGCTAACTGGCTTCAGGTGCTTCCTTGGTAAGGGAGTTTCGTCTTCTCTTTTTGATGGTGGTTCCACCTTCAAATGACCTTGCAATAACGTATTTCTGTGTCTGTGTCCCTTGGTATCTTTCTAATTCTAAAAACCAGTGAGTGCGGACCCTACACCCTTCCGAGGCAGAGAGAGACTAATATTAAGGAAGCATGAGGACAAGGCTGTCACGCTGTCACCGTTGTTGGAGAGTTCTGTCCTCTGTGTATAGCAGTTGCCACCTTCATCAGAGCAGTTTGCAAAAGACTCCGAAGATCAGGTTTGTCGGTGGATGACGTTTCTGCAGGGAAGGGACGCGATCCTTTCCGGAGATTCTGGCCACGCCCCCTCCACCGCCTAGCCAGTGGCGTGTAGTTCTGCTGTCGGAGCACGAGTTATCTATTATGCGGCAATTTCCTCTAGTTGAGCAATTCCCTTTGGGAAGGAGTGAAAAGCTCAGAAAGTAAACAAGGTCACATGTCTGGGAAATGGAAACTTGGAAGATTCTGGAAGGCTGCTTCCCGTCTTTATAAAAGGAGTAAACAGCTGTTGGAGGAGGCTATCAGATAGATCAGCCAGTCCACAGAGAGAGGCGTCTCTGACTGGAGAGCTGCCTGTAAGCTGGAGAGAGCACCAGGGCTGCAGCCTTCTTGACTTGTCACCGTGTTGGGTGGGCTTTCGGTAGGGCAGGTGGTTTTGGGTCTCCCCTGCCCCTGTACGTAGCCCCTCATCCATACTCCTGTTAGGAACCCCAGTAAAAAATGCTTGCTCACCATGGCTTGCTCAGCCTTTCTTCTATAACACAGGGCCATACACCTAGGGATGGCACTGCCCATAGTAGGCGGGGCCCTCTAACCTCTACCACTGATCAAGAGAATGCCCTACAGCATTGCTTATAGGCAATCTGATGGAGGCATCTTCTCAGCTGAGGCTCCCTCTTCACCTGTGACTCCAACTTGTGTCACACTGACAAGACTAACCAGCGATGCCGCCGAAAGAAAAGAGTTGTTCTGTTTGTTTGTTTTTCAAGACAAGGTTTTGCTGTGTAACAGCTCTGGTTGTCCTGGACCTCATTTTGTAGACTAACCTCGCCTCAGACTCACAGAGATCCTCCTGCCTCTGCCTCCTGAGTGCTGGGATTAAAAGCGTGAGCCACCACCGACTAGCATAAAACAGTTCTTGTATGGTAGTTTCCACCAAATTCAAACATTTGGAGGAGGAGGCTCCTGAGACTCAGAATAAAAGGGGGGCTTCCCCAGGGACCCAGAAGCAGAAGACAGCTGGGGAGGGGACTCTGACCAGCTGAGCTGCCCGGAGGAGATCTTCAGACCTGACAACCACCTTGGAGCATGCAGAGAGCTGCAGCGCTGCAGTCTTCCCTGTGTTGGGCAGACTTTCCATTGATGCAGCTGCTTTTGCGTCCTCCCTGCTCCTTTGTGTAAGTCCTTAGCCATAGTCCTGCTGGTAACCTCAAAACTGCCGGTTCGTGAAATTGGACTTGGGTGCAATTGCTACTTTGGTCTGACATAGGTTCCATGTCGAGGGCAAGTTGATGGATTTGGCTTGCAGATTGCAGTTCATAATCAAGAGAAGCTAAAGAAGGAACTCCAGACAGGAGTTGAAGTACTGACTGTGCTGCTCACTGGCTTGCTTCTGCTGGCTTGCACACCACTTTCTTATATCACCCAGGCCCATCTGCCTAGAGGTGACACCATCAACAGTAGCCTGGGTCCTTCCACATCAATCAACAGTCAGGAAGTATCCCTCAGATGTGCCCGCAGGCCAATCGATGAAGTGGCTTCCTCAATTGGGGTTCCCTCTTCCCAGTTATGTCTAGGTTTGTAAGTTGACAAAACTTACTATGACAAACCTCCAAAACTGAAAGATAAATAGCTTTTAGAAATATCTGGGTGGGCCGGGCGATGGTGGCGCACGCCTTTAATCCCAGCACTCGGGAGGCAGAGGCAGGTGGATCTCTGTGAGTTCGAGACCAGCCTGGTCTACAGAGCTAGTTCCAGGACAGGCTCCAAAGCCACAGAGAAACCCTGTCTCGAAAAACCAAAAAAAAAAAAAATGACTGGAGAGATGGCTCAGCGGTTAAGAGCATTGCCTGCTCTTCCAGAGGTCCTGAGTTCAATTCCCAGCAACCACATGGTGGCTCACAACCATCTGTAATGAGATCTGGTGCCCTCTTTTGGCCTTCAAGTATACACACAGAAAGAATATTGCATACACAATAAATAAATAAATATATATATATATAAAAAAGAAATATCTGCATGGTGCTGGATTTGAGCTTTAAAGTTTGGTCTCAGGGCTGGAGACACAACTCAGCAGTTACGATCACTTGTTCTTGCAGAAGACCCAGGGTTTATTTCTCAGCACCCACATGATAGCTTACAACTATCTGGGTTTTTTTTTTTTTTTTTCAAGACAGGGTTTCTCTGTAGCTTTGGTACCTGTCCTGGACCAGGCTGGCCTCAAACTTACAGAGACCGCCTGTCTCCTCCTCCTGAGTGCTGGGATTAAAGGCATGCGCCACCACTGCCCGGCACTTACAACCATCTGTAGCCCTAGTTCTAGGGGATGCCTCTTCTGATCCCTGTGGGCAGCAGGAATGTTTGTTGTGCAAGATATACATGCAAGGAAAACAGCCATATATGTATAATAAAAAGTCATTTTTTTAAAAAAAAAGATGTATGAAAGATAAAATTTAGTTCCACAGCTGAGCTACTTTATGAGGTCACCCTTCCATCCATCTTGTCTCTTAAACCCCCTTCTCGCCACCACTCTTCTCCTTCATATATATGCCTGTGTTCTCCTATCCCCCTTCCTTAGTAGCCCCCTCCCTATGAACATGCCCCTTTAACAAGAGCATTGTGATGGAAAAGGTGAATCAGTCTTTACTCTGACTCTGAGTACACCACTCTAGCCCTTTGGGCTCATGCTGTCATGAGGGAAGCGAGAAGGCTCTTGACAGAAAAAGGTCCCCCCAGTTAGATACGGCCTTGGAAGTGTGTGTCTTTAAATATTATCAATCACTCACACAGGTGACAGTGATGCTCATAAAGGGCACCAGCAAAGCAATTCCATTAGTGTGTGTGTGTGTGTGTGTGTGTGTGTGTGTGTTAGGGGCAGGGCAGGCTGCACTCCAGGGGCCAAAGGAGATGGCTGGGGCCACCCTACACAGATACAGATTAATTAAAAATGGCTGTAGGTTCAAGGGAAAGAGTATTCTGCTACCCCAAGCAGACCCACGGAAAGTTATTAAGGGATTTCATGACTCATGTCACCTGGGAAGAGACGCATTAGCTGCTCTGGTCCCTTGTGCCTCTGGAAGAAAGGGATTAAGATTGATAATCTCAGAAGTTGTCAGGGCATGCCTCTGCATCTCTGTAGTAACCCAAAAGGTGGGGCCAGCTATTACCTTGAACACACAGCACAAAGAGGCAAATATTCCCAGAAGACTGGCAATTAGATTTTACCATAGCCACGCTGTAGGGCGTATAATACCTTCTGGGACTTGCTGATGCTTTCTCGGGGTGCACTGAGGCCTGACCAGCCTAGACCAAAGACTCAAGAAGCTGCCAAGACTGTTTTGGAAGAAGATTTCCCCTACCATAAACTCTCCAAATCACTCCAAAGTGACAATGGTCTTCCATTTATCTTTAAAATAACCCAAAAGGTCTCACAGGCCTTGGACATATCCTACTATCAGCACACTTCTCTCTGGGTAGTGTAGACTGGACAAAGTCAACTATTAGGAGCTTCCTGGCCAAAATATGCCCAGAAGCCCCAGGGATGTGGTTATCTTAGCTTTCTGATGCTTTATTAAAAAGTAGAATCAGGCCAGATATGGTGGCCCAGGCTTTTAATCCTGGCATTTAAGGAGGCAGGTGGATCTTTGTGCGTTTGGTGGTAATTGCTAAGTCTACATAGTGAGCTCCAGGCCAGCTAAGGCTACACAATGAGACCCTGCCCAAAGAATGATAAAACTCTTAGATTATAATAATCAAGCTCTTTTAGCTCCCAAGGATATCCAAGAGGAGTCCCAGTGAGGGCCCAGCATTGGTAGAGTAGTAAAACCAGAGGCCTTGAACCAGACCAATGGCTCTTGGCAACAAACACTTGCAAGTAAAGATATAAAAGATAAAAGGGGTTACTGTGGGGCTCACTGTGTCACACTGCAGCTTCTATGATGAGATTTTCTTTTTTTTTTCCTCTTAAATTTATTTTATCTTATTTTGAGGAGGGGGGAGGTTGCAGTGGCAGAGGATAAATACAAAGGGATGGGAAATGAATGGAATCAAGACGCATGATGTGAAAGACACAAAAAATAAAAAGTTAAAAAGCTTTTTTTTTAAAAAAAAAAGAAAGAGAAAGAAAAAAGAAAAAGAAATAGCCCACAGATCACCAGCACTTTTACCCGTGAGGAGCTGCGATAATTGAGAGTGGAGACCAGAGAGAAGGGAGCGCCCCCCTGTGCATTCTGGGTAGAGGGGCCACTGTCCAGGGCTCCTGCCTCCTCCTTGCCTGTACCTCTCTCTCCCTCTGCTAGGTGGAAGCCCTCACTGGAAGTGCAGATCTGCGGGGGGGGGGGGGGGGGGGGGGGAGCAGTGAGAGGCTGCCTTACCCTGAGTGGCACAGTGACCATTCCTGAATGGAGGCCACAGCTGAAAGGGCCTGCACCAGCTGAGCTCAGAGGACCTGCTCTTTCTCCTGAAGACCCAGGTCACAGCAGCCTGTCTTGATGTCTCCCTTCACCAGCATCTTCAGAACCCAATGTGTCAGAGTCGCCTAGGACCAAGAGTTTTCCATCTAGATGTAACTCCAAGGTGTGGAGAATATCACTGGCCTGTTGGTTGTTTCGTGGATGTGGATTCAAGGTGCTCAGGGTGGGGAAATGATGCCATGTTGGAGTCAGGAGAAGGACTGGGGACATGGGTTCCATCCCCAGTGCTGGATAAACCCAGGGTGGCGATGCATGCCTGTGATCATGACATTTGGGAAGGGGAAGCAGATGAGATTCAAGGACAGCCTGGGATACAGGACACCCTGCCGAGAGATAGAGAGATAAAGGGATGAGGGAGATAAAGAGAAGAGGGAGAGACGTGAGAGGAGGAAGAGGAAGGAGAGGAAGGAGAGATGAGAGAGAGGGTGCAGAGATAAGAGAGAGGGATGCTAGGCAGTGGTGGTGCACACCTTTTATCTCAGCCCTTGAGAAGCAGAAGCAGACAGATCTCTGTGAGTTTGAGGCCAGCCTGGTCTACAGAGCAAGTTCCAGGATAGTCAGGGCCGTTACACAGAGAAACTGTCAAACAAACAAGCAAACAAACAAACAGAGAGGGGAAGGAAGGGAGGTAGAGGAAGGGAGAAAGGAAGAGAAAAGAAATGAGAGAAGGGGAGGGAGAGAGATGGGAGAGAATATCCTAAAAAAAAAAAAAAAAAAAAAAAGACAAGAGAAGAGAAGTTTGGGGAGGGCTGATAGAGTAGGAAGGAGCCAAAGCTGAAGAGGACAGTGGGGGCAGATCTGGGGGACCACAGCAAAGGCAGTGGACCTGACCGCAGGGGGAGACATCCACAGTCCCTGGGTTCTGTGATGTCGGTGAGATACTGCCTGTGCCCATGGGGATACCTGGCTGAGGACACCTGGTTCCTGTCCAAAATTTCCCAGAGTTCTTCCTTGCCCACAGGTGTTCAGGACTGGATTTTGTCTCCCGAGGTGGGTTCTGTTGCATGCCTGAGATCTGGGCTGTGCCTAAGGACTTACTGCTACCCAGGAACTGAACAGTGCTGGGCCCTGCCATGGCCTCCGAGGTGAGCTGAGGGGTGAGGAAGGGACTGTGGGGTCCCTCCGTTTACTACTCACCATCGGGTTGGGGCTGCATTCCTGCTGTACCGGGGGCTCAGAGGCAGCAGGGTCAGGCCTGCTGGGCTCTCAGAAAACCTTAAGACCCTTGGATCTGTGAGTTTGTGCATGTGTACTGGTGAGGGGTGGATGAGAAGCAAGGGGGCGGGGGCAGAGGTCTGGGTGGTAGCAGGAAGTCCTTATCTGAATACACAAGGCTGGTGTGGAAGGACATTGAGTGCAGTGACCTGTCTGTCTCTTTATGGGGCATCCTCTTCTCCACCTGCCCCGGCACCCAGCACAAAGATGGTGGCCAGGGGCCATGAAGGTCGTCTTCCAGGAGCTCAGAGGAGTCCAGGCTGCCTGTTGGAAGAAGGGGAGTAAGGAGGCCAGGTGGGAGCGTCTCCACGTGGCTGAGTGGCCCGTAATCCTGCAGGGCTGGAGGGTGGACTGGCGAGGAGGCGGATGGGAGGGAGGGTGAGGCTGGCTCCCCAGGCCTCACCTGGTCAAGCCATGATCATTTTGATAGAAAAGAATATTCTTGGTGTTGTACAAAGAAATACATAGACAATGTAAAATTAATTCAGGAAGGGAATGCCATTTTGCAAAAGTGGTGTGCTTTGTGTGAGCAAGGGCATGGGAACACAAAGCAGGCTTAGTGTTTATTCTAGTGCAAGTGGTGACCGTGACTCAGCCCGTTGGTGGGGGCTGGACCTTACAATCTGATGTCATTGGCTAATTCCTAATCAGCACAAAGGTTAAGGGCATGATAGAATTAACAGGCACTCACACCAGCGTTTTCCAAGATGAGAGAGGTTGCAGAGTGTTGGCTTTTAACAGCTAATCACCTTAAATAGGAAAGAAACTTATTTCTCATACTCCCCTTTTTCTCCCTGTGGTAAAATACATAAAATTTTGTTATTACAATATTACCAGCTTTCCCCATAACAAAGATCATAGAGTTTTATTACTTATTTCTGTGTATAATGTGTACACTTGGGCTTGTATGTGGCAGTCAGAGGACAGCTCTGTGGAGATGCTTCCCTTCTACCTCCTGGGCTCCAGAGCTCAGACTCGGGCCGTCAAGCTTATACAGAAAGGCTCTACCTACCGAGCCATCTTGCTGGCCAATCTTAGCAAATTTAAGTGCAAAGCTCAGTGTCTTTAAACACATTCACACTAAGGTTAGCAAGGTGAGTTTGGGGTGTGGTGAAAGAACGTGCTGTCCCCTATCCCCCAACAAGGGAAACTGAGGCATGGCAAGTACCCTGTGCAGTCTGGGTGCTGCAGGTCTCCCATACTTTCATGGCAGGGCCCAGGATGGTTCAGTTTCTGGGATGCGAGTCTGGATGAGGTTGCAGCTGGGAGAGAAAACAAGTTGTGCTTGAAGCTGTAACCCAGGGTCAGGCAGTGGAGGTGTGTGTGTGGGGTGGCAGGGTGACCCAGAGAGCACTGAGGGTGCTGTGGGGTCAGGGGAGCAAAGATGATGCAGAGGAGTGACCAGAGCAGCAAAACCAGGGGTGTGTGGAGGGCTGGAGGCCCAGGGGAGCCAGTTTGTCCTCCACTGTCAGCCGTGGCTGGAGGGTAAACTCTCAGAGGACAGAAGAGAGAACCAGGTCAGGGCTGCCCAGGTGCCAGGGAAGCTGGGTTAGAGGCAGAGGGGAATGAGCAGATGCGAGGAAGGCTGGGGCCCTGACCTGGGCAGAGTATTCAAGTTTTTCTACAAAGGCCAGCAAGGCCAGGCATGGAATGGGGTGGCTTTGGGAAGGAGCGAGGTGGAGGACATGTCTCCATTTGTTGTCACAGAGCTCAGTTTCCTGTCTGCCCTACTTTCCATCCTGCTCAGCTCTGACATCTCTTATTACTCTCGATCACCAATCACCGCTGCTCGAGCTTTTATGTTCCTAAACTGCTCCACTTTTACCTATTTTATGCGTCTTGGTGTAGTCAAGACGTAAAAGAGCAGCAGGGGGAGAACAGAGTCATTTACAACACAAGGCTCTCCCTGAATCAACTAAGCTTAGGGTTTCAGTGCCTGCACATGGTCATGGAAGGGCCAGCCCACTCCTGAGCATAAGCACATATGCGGACGCAGACCATTACTTAAATGGGTAGCTTTGAGTTGTAATTTAGTGATAATCTCTATACTGTTACCACCCCCAACCTCCAGAGATGGTCTTGCAATAGTTCCAAATTTTATCCTGAGTGGGGGACGGGGTAACCCACCCATAGCCCACTTCATAGTGTTATTGGGATGACTCACTGTGTGGTTAGACTGATTCACTTGTATTGTGAGTTTCTATCCAAACATCTGGTTTTTTTCATTCCCCAATTCTCTGTGTGGTCCCTAATCTGTCACCTCTCTTTTAGCCATGTTTTTATTACAAGGATATTTGGTAGCACACTCAGACCATTTTAAAAGCTTACCTGTGGGGTCCCATTACCTCTACGATCAGAACAAGAAGGTCTCTCTGGAGTATAAATGACCTTGATAAGGATCCCCGGCTCAGATGCCCAATCTGTTATAAATTTTAGCATAGCCATCTGATCTTTTCTGGGTACACAGGCAAGCAGAGTTGCAATCTGTCTAAGTGATAACTAAAGGATTTAATAGCAGCAACATATAGTGGAGGGGGAATATAAAACCAATAGTGTAAAGAAATCCATCCATGGCCATTGTGGCAAGTAAGGGTCAGGGTTCCACACTATTTAAAACTACACTCAGGAAGCAGCAAACCAAGGAACAGGATGAATGGTAGAGGGTTTAGCAATATGTGCCCAGTGAGTCTGCTCATTAACAGAACCCACTGAGGAGAAGATGAGACCCTCACAATGGACAGATTTGCAGGGGGAAAGACTGGCCCGGATCTCTTACTTCCTGCACCCTCTTATCACTTTATGTTTCTTTTCCTTGCCCCCCAGGCCAGGGGCAGAGTACTCAGCCAAAGACATTTTATAGCCTCTGTGGGAGGCTCTGATGGACCAGGATTGGACATAGGCATACCCCACACCCCAAGACAGAAGGCCTTGAGGGTCTTTCCTGTGTGTCATCCCGTGGAAAGCCTGTGGGTAAGGGTCAGAATGAGAGAAAGATGCTTGTCCTGCGGGGTTGCCAGGGACGTCAATTTTGTGAGGAATACCTAGAAAGGAACGAAAGTTAGGAAAGCTTGTGGAGAATATATAGGTTCCTTATTTGTTTTGATCATGTGAGAAACTCCTAGAGCAACGAATGTAGCAAGACAGTGACCCAGCATTCGCTGAGCTGTGGCCTAGGTAAAATAAAAGTGTATGGGCGATACTTGTAATTTTGGTGTTGTTATGTCTCTTGATGTCCTTTCCTAGCGCCTGGAATGCAGCCCCCACGATCTCTAGCTGCCTCTTGATGTCTGAAATAATTCCCTCCTTTGAACTGAAATTTCCTCCCAGATAGACAGAGTTGATTGCTTGCTTGAGGTTCTGTTTTTTATTACAATGGTAAAACCTTTGTGCACCCTTCCAATGCGTTGTGTCTCAGTCTTCTCGATGTTCACTTTCATACCATGGTTTTCACTGACTTCCACCACTCTGTGTACCATGCGTGTACATAGGCCTGCAGCTCATTTGGACTTTCAGCAAGCAGTGCTGTATCGTCAGCGAAACACAAGTTATTGATTCGCACCCCACCTATCTGCACGCCTATCCCCTCATCCTCCAGGGCTGTTGCTATTATTAATTCCAGGAATATATTAAAGTATAGTGGTGAGAGGACACATCCCTGCAACACTCCTATGGTTGTCTTAAACTGATCACAGTTCTTCACAGACTTTGACTGATGCAGAGGTATCTTTATAGGCATTTTCTAGTATTCTTATAATTTTCTCTGGGTACCTCATTGTTTCCCAAAATCCTTTCCTCCAAATACTATCGAATGCCTTCCTGAAGTCGATGTAACAGACATTTAATGTCAAGTTGGGAGCGTAGGCCCCAGTCCATTGCATCTATCCCAGCCCCCAGGCCTGGTCTGGACTCCAAATCCCAGCAGACCAGATCCTGACCCTTCCCTGGGGATGGGGTCAGGACCACTCCCCAGGGTACTTAAGTGATCTCCAGAAAGAGGAACACGTGGTCTCCCCTCCTTGTTCCCGGTGGTCGCATTTCGCAGCTTCCTGGTTCCCCTTCGGGGTCACCCGAGGGCGCAGATCTCCCATTAAACCTGGATATTTTTTAATTTGGCTTGTTTAATTTGGCATGATTGGGAATTTTGCATCGGTGGGGAGCTTGTGTTAAGAAATATTCCTAACATATAAGTCTTTTCCAAATTCTTCATATTTTTCTGCCAGTTGCCTCAACGTGAAGATCAATCACGTTTCTCTTAGCTCTGAATCCACAGAGGGCCTCTGCTAGGATTTCCTCTGTTCAACCCTTGATCTTTTTTGCAGGATAATGGAGGAGATCTTACTGCTTGTGTTGAGCTGCCTTCTTTACAACTCTGAAACCTGGACAATAAATGCTCCTCAGAACAGTGACTGAATGTGCTTGGGATGGATGTCTCAGGAGGATTCTAAGTGTCACACGAAGAGACAGGCTGCGCAATGATTGTTGGAGCAGCCACGATAAGCTAAATAGAAACAGACCACCCAAAGGAAGTTCTTTACTTCCAACCATTATTATCACCTGTCAGAGTAGAACTCAGCCATCCATAAGTTTAATGGAGGCCTGAGTCTCAGTAGTTCACCCTGAAGCGATACCTGGTTGCAGGAAGAGCCACACACTGAGATTACCTGAGCACCACCCAAGAACAGACCACCCTAAGGAAATGCCTAACATTCCAACCACTGTAGATAGGATCACCTGCCAGCACACTTACCAAGATACCCCTAGACAAATGTCAGCCAATCAGGGGTTCTGAACCTCAAGAACCCCTCACCCCCTTTACTACTATAAAAACCCAACTCTGACTGAGTTCAGGGCTCTCCGGTTATTCCAATATGATGGACATGTGGAGAGATCAAGTTTGCAAACTTGCATAAAATAAAGGCTCTTTGCTTTTACACAGGGGACTCAGTCTCCTTGTTGGTTTTTGGGGGGGGGGACTTTGTGGATCTGGGCATAACAATGATGACTTTAAGAAACATCTCCATCTGTAGAAGGAAGTAACTACAGGATATAGCAATGGCTTTTGAGATACTTCGGGCATATTATGAGAATGAATGACAACAGATAGCCGAAGATAGCTCTGCTTGGAGGAGTGCACGGGATAAGGCGAAGAGGACGGCTTAAAACACGCTGGATAGACAGCGTAAAGAAGACTGTGGAAGCTTGGGTATGACAATTACACAAGCATCTAGGACTGCCCAGGATAGGAACAGCTGGGGAACCGCCATAAACGGGCTGGCCATGCATGCTTGAGCATTGCCAGGGCATAAATGATGATGATGATGATGGGTATCAGGCAAAAGGTAAGAGGAAGGATGGAGAGAGAGATCCCAGGGAGAAATTACATGTGACTTGAATTCAGGAGTGTTAGCACCTAGGCTTTGAGCTACCTTTTGTGATTGTTAACTTTTGTTTGAAGTGTTTAATTTTTATTGGAGCCCTTCCTGAAGGACCTTAGGTCTTTGTAAGACTTAGTTATGAGAAAACCTGGAAAACCAGGAGGTCTCATGACTGATAACTGCTTATGCAAATGGTTCCTTCAACAACTCCTGATAATATGTCAGGAAATTGCTTGCTAAAGGTGTAAATTGTGTAATAATAAAAAAGCCTTTTTAATTTGCTAAGCAATAGGCAGTCAGTTCATCAGAAACCGATCACCCTGCTGCTTTTGCTCCTAGAGTGACCCTAATTCTTCCATGGACCTGTGCAAAACAGAAAACAGAAGAAGGAAGAAAGGAGGCATATGAACAACAAGAGAGGTGTGCTGTGGGAATTGTAGAATCCTCTCTCTTGGTAATGATGTAAGATCTGTCCTGTAGAAGAGGATACTTGTATTTGTTCTGAGGGACCAAAAGCATATAAAGAAGTAACTTGGGAGCCATCAAAGAGGACAATAAAACTTGGATTTCCATAATTGAATTGACTACTCATGTCCTTTTCCTATGTGACACAAAATTAAGTTAATGTAAGTGGGTAACAGTCCTTTGGCGTTGAGATGGCAAAATTGTCTCTTTTAGGATGCTTAGGACAGGGGTCAATTGAGCCAATATTCCTGTAGGAAGTACAGGTATATTCAAAATATAAAGGGTTACAATTAAATCACAGTGAACTTCTATTGGTTGAATATTTTGATTAGCTTTCTCAATCTCTACACAGGGCGTGAGACTTAGAAGTGAGGATACACAAAGAGGCTAGGTCAGAACCCCCATTAGCAACATAAAAAGAGGTTGGTATTCACATGTGAAAATGTGTAGGGGTCCTTCACATAGTTAATATCATACAGTAGTTTTCAAATTTTATTTCATGTTTCTAAGGATGACATTTGAAGCTGTACTTTTTGAGGTGTGCATCCCCAATACGTCTCAACTATTGAAAAGGTGCAATCAGTTTTATTTTCCTGGCATAAGTTTAGAGGATAACCTTTCCAAGATGACTAATAGTATCCTGTGTTTTTGATCCAAAGTCTACCGTAGTGGATGTGTTGTGTTAGGCTTTGGGTTTGGCATAGACTTGTGAAATGGACACGTACAATTGGAAGCCTGATCCTCAAGTGCCCTTGGGTTGCCTTTTACAAAACCTTTTTAAAGAAACCCTGTCTCGAAAAACAAAACAAAACAAAATCTTTTTAAATTGGGGCTATCTGACACCATATGTCCTTAACGCCTCAATTTTTTACCAGTGTATAAACAAGTAAACAAGCCCCCATATGCCCATGATTTCTGGGTGCTGTGCTCCCACTTCCCTTCCCCCTCCCTGCTCCTCTCACTGCTTGCTGTTTGTCTGCATTCCTGGCATGTAATCTGTTCATGGTGGGATTCTCCCTACAACAGATCCAGTCCCCTGTCCTTCCACTCTAAGCTGCATAGGTGTTCTGTCCTTATGTTTCTCTTCTCCTGTACAGCATCTGCTAATCTGATCCTTAATGGGATCGCCTGTGTGCTTGCTTGGCTTCTGCAGCCTACACCAGGATTTTAAGCTGGTCAGCTGACAACAGTTTCCTGGAAAAAGTTTTGTCTGTTTGTTAATATATATGTATAAATAATGTGGCCACAGTATGCTTGTCTTATGTCTCTGTGTGTATGTGTGCTTGTTTTAAAATCTGTAAAACTTGTAACTACAGATTACAACAGCTCTGGAAAAATACAAACACATGAATAGTTGCCATTTTGGTTGAGATCAAAGTAAAAACCTCAGTGGCATCTTTGGTAAGAATACCCATGTATTCCAGCCCTACCAAGGAGACATTCTGCCTCCAATATACTTTGGCTTACTAAAATATTTCTTCTACCTGACAGGTACCCTGACTCTCAAGTACCTTTACAGATCTGAGAGTATGGCATTTAACAAAAGAGCTTCTTATAACAGAGAGACATGCCAGCTCCTGCAGCATCCTGTAGCTCCTCCAAGAAGATGCAAGGTTGCAGAAGATCTTCCACCTGAGGCTTGCCTTTGGATATGGCAAAGCCATTCACACAACAAAAAGCTGCCTTCCACCTCATCAGCTTCCTGGATACTACACCGGGGCTCGAACATCTCATCCTGCCAAGATAGGTGTACTGAACCCTGCCCCCACAGAAAAATCTTAGGGCCTCCTCGTCTCATCAGCTAAAGGCAAGTACTGCTTCTAAGACTGGTGTTTGCTAAAGACTACGGAGAGACTTGGGATTGCCTGTGAAACTGAGAAAAGCTGTCCCACTTCTGCTCATTTATTTATCCCTCTCAGATTTGTTGGATGGCAATGGATGACTTAGGGTACTGGTAATACTACTTCATTTGTTAAGTTTCCTGCTAAAAATATAGACAGGTGTGCCTCCTTCACAGGTTTCATAGTCCAGGATTAATAGGCTTCAGGTGTATCTTTAGAGGTTCAGAGTTTCAAATTTCCTTTATCTGGTCTGGTAAAAAACTAAGTCTCCAGAACCTATTTGAAACCCACCCATTTTCAAGCATATTTTACAGGTCACTCTTGCTGTCTGGGCCAAGACCAACTTATAGAGGGCTCTCCAGATAATGCCAGCACCTGCACCAGCTCCTGGGACTTCATCCATTGGTACCACCTCTCCTGCCTCAAATGGACACCTACCCAACAACTGAAATCTGGTTTTATTTTATTTTTATTTATTTATTTATTTTGGTTTTTCGAGACAGGGTTTCTCTGTGGCTTTGGAGCCTATCCTGGAACTCGCTCTGGTAGACCAGGCTGGCCTAGAACTCACAGAGATCCACCTGCCTCTGCCTCCCGAGTGCTGGGATTAAAGGCGTGTGCCACCACCGCCCGGCTGAAATCTGGTTTTAAAGGGCATATCTGCTCTCATATCTTGCTTATTCACCTGTGCCTTCCTGTGCAACCAGGACACTTCTCTGTCCCATTCTTTCTGGCAGTTAATCACTCTTCCCATGGCTAGCCCCATTCATAGGGCTGATAATAACAATCTATTTTTTTTTCTTCTAGCAACGTGCCTTCTCATCTCTCTCAAGGAACAGATGCCTGAGGTCTCCAAGATTGCATTTAACTGGATGCCTCTCCAGCCACACTTCCTGCTGAGTGTGAGCCCAACTCCCTACTTTCCCCTCCCCCATGTCGCCCTGTGCCCACAGGAAGTAGTCAGACTTGAGCTGGTGCCCCTATATATTCAAAGAGTCTGGGATATTTGGGTGGAAGTCCCATTACAAGCCTCCTTCCCTGGGAGTTGTCTCAGTCCAGACTCCACCTCTGAGAAAGCCCACCAAACAATGAACCCTCCCCAGAGATGCTCAACACCCCTCCCATAGGGTATTTACATTGTATCCCAGAGAACAAACATGTCTTTTTCTGGTCTTCCTTCCCTGTCTCTTCTCTGGAGAAGGTCTTCCAGGAGCATTGGTATCCATCAAACCTGGGCTTTTTCTAATTTGGTTTGATTTGGTCTGATTTGGATTATTGCGTTGACGGAGAGGTTTATCAGGGTGCAGAAACTTTAGTTCATGGGTATAAGGTAGTAACTGCAATGGAGGAATAGAGCATTTCAGGGCTTGTCAATAGGTGACATTCCTCTTGAAGATGTACGTGTGGTGAGCCCACAAGTGTTATACAGTAAATGCACAGCTGACAGATCTATTGGACTGTCCACGGGAAGTGTATACATACACCCCGTCTGGAGAATCTGTTTTTGCAGAGCTGCAGGAACATCTGTCCTTTGAAGAAGTCACTGTCGATTCTGTGAAAATCTTGTGAAATCATGGTGTTTCTCCCTTCTATAGTATCCCAGCAGTGTCCCAGTGTATAAACCTGACTTTTTCTGTAGGGCAGCTGGATACCTCCACCCACACCATGAAGCCATGGTGTGAAAAAGATTCAGTCAAGTCCTCATTCTCATAATCAAAATCTACATAAAAATGGTCCCCCACAGCCTTTCTTTATTGACAGTAGTCACCGATAAGAATGGAGCCTCATATAGGAGGTAATATGTCTGCTCTAATAGCCTCGTACAGGAGGTAATATGTGCTCTAACAGCAGGCTCAGGAAGGTGGAATCTACTGGTCTTCTGCTCTGACTTCACAGGTACTAATATTCTGTATTTACCCTTTACCTTGGTTTCAATTAACATAAGATCATAGCCCAGGAGATTAACTGTTTATACAGGGAAAAGGCTTGAGTCGCTAAAACTAGCTTCAGAGAGAAAAATTCTCACCTGGGCATCCTGCTGGAGTAAAAAGAAGAGATTCCTTTTAATGCAACCAGCTAGATGCTAATGCAAATCAAGCCTGCGGGTCAGTATAGCTGTCAAGGCTGTGTTCCCAACTGTGGGGAACTTCACAGCCACGCCCCCTCTGATGCCACCTGGCTAGATCCACCAGGTTTCTTGGGACTCTGTGAAAATACATGCTTGATATCACTGTTTCCACCTATGGTATTGTTAACTTGTCTGTGTGCCTATTAAACTGAAAGCTTTGTGGAGATCACACCTTATCCCTTACCCTTATGCCATACCCTTATGCCTGATGCTTTGCCCTTGTGCCTTATGCCCTTATGTTCATCTTCCCCCAAGGAATAAAGAAACTTGCAGGAGAGATGGCTCAGAGGTTAAGAGCACTGACTGCTCTTCCAGAGGTCCTGAGTTCAGTTCCCAGCAACCACATGGTGGCTCACAGCCATCTATAATGAGATCTGGTGCCCTCTTCTGGCACGCAAGCATACTTGGAAGGAATGTTGTATACATAATAAATAAAATTAAAAAGAAAAAGAAAAAAGAAACTTGCATGCCTAAGTCAGTCAGTTTGTTTTACCCCTCAGATCCCATTCTCAAGGCAGTCTTTGCTTGTCCTATAAATCCTATTCTGAATCCCGGGAGATGTGCTGAGGCTGGTACTTAGTAACCCTTGACACATAAGTACCTTAATTTCTCCACTATATCTTCTCCAACTACAGCAGGAACAGCAGTGAGTCCCTTTGAATATAGACTACCTTCTGCCAAACCTGATCCTGTTGGTTCCAGGGGGTTGGCGCAAAGATGGGGACAGACCACCAGAATCTAATAAAAACCAGAAGCAGACTTTATTCCAGAAACCAGATTCCAGGAAAACCAGAAGCAAACTTAAAAATATAAAAAACAAAAAACACTGTGGGGCACAGAAACTTATCAGTTAGCTGAGACCACAGCCAGAAATGGTGTTTGTTAGGTTGTGGCAAAATGTTGGTTTCTGAATCCACCTTTTTATAGTAGGGATACCAAGCATTAGGTCTGAACAAAGGAATTTTTTTATTGATTTTTACTAAGCTCTACATTTTTCTCTGCTCCCCTTCCTGCCTCTCCCCTCCCCATTTCAACCCTCCCCCAAGGTCCCCATGCTCCCAATTTACTCAGGAGATCTTGTCTTTTTCTATTTCCTATGTAGATTAGATCTATGTAAGTCTCTCTTAGTGTCCTCATTGTTGTCTAAGTTCTCTGGGATTGTGGTTTGTAGGCTGGTTTTCTTTGCTTTATGTTTAAAAATCACTTATGAGTGAGTTCATGTGATAATTGTCTTTCTGTGTCTGGGTTACCTCACTCAAAATAATATTTTTTAGTTCCATCCATTTTCCTGCAAAATACAAGCTGTCGTTTTTTTCTGCTATGTAGTACTCCATTGTGTAAATGTACCACATTTTCCTTATTTATTCTTTGGTCGAGGGGCATTTAGGTTGTTTCCAGGTTCTGGCTATGAGAAACAAAGCTGCTATGAACATAGTTGAACACATGTCCTTGTGGCACGATTGAGCATCCATTGGATATATACCCAAAAGTGGTATTGCTGGGTCTTGAGGAAGGTTGTTTCCCAATTTTCTGAGAAATTGCCACACTGACATCCAAAGGGGCTGTACCAGCTTGCATTCCCACTAGCAATGCAGAAGTGTTCCCTTTACCCCCCAACCTCTCCAGCATAAGTTGTCAACAGTGTTTTTGATCTTGGCCATTCTTACAGGTATAAGATGGAATCTCAGAGTTGTTTTGATTTGCATTTCTCTGATGACTAAGGATGTTGAACATTTCCTTAAGTGTCTTTCAGCCATTTTGGATTCCTCTGTTGAAAGTTCTCTGTTTAGGTGTTTACTCCATTTTTTAAAACTGGGTTATGTGTTCTTTTAAAGACCAATTTCTTGAGTTCTTTGTATATTTTGGAGATAAGACCTCTGTCTGATGTGGGGTTAGTGAAGATCTTTTCCCATTCTGTAGGCTGTCATTTTGTCTTGTTGACCGTGTCCTTTGCTTTACAGAAGCTTTTCAGTTTCAGGAGGTCCCATTTATTCATTGTGTCTCTCAGTGTCTGTGCTGCTGGGGTTCTATTTAGGAAGTGGTCTCCTGTGCCAATGCATTCAAGTGTACTTCCCACTTTCTCTTCTATGAGGGTCAGTGTGGTTGGCTTTATGTTGAGGTCTTTGATCCACTTGACCTGAGTTTTGTGCATGGTGATAGATATGGGTCTATTTTCATTCTTCTACACGTTGATATCCAGTTATGCCAGCACCATTTGTTAAATATGCTTTCTTTTTTCCATTTGTTATTTTTTTGCTTCTTTGTCAAAAATCAGGTATTTGAAGGTGTGTGGATTAATATCCGAGTCTTCTATTCAGTTCCATTGGTCCTGTGTCTGTTCTTATGCCAATACCAGGCTGTTTTCAGTACTGTAGTTTGAAGTCAGGGATTGTGATTTCTCCAGAAGTTCTTTTATTGTACAGGATTGTTTTTGCTATCCTGGGTTTTTTGCTTTTCCAAATGAAGTTGAGTACCATTCTTCTGAGGTCTGTGAAGAATTTTGCTGGGCATTGCATCGAATCTGTAGATTGCATTTAGTAAGATTGCCATTTTTCCTATGTTAATTCTGTCTACCCAACAGCATGGGAGATCTTTCCACTTTCTGGTATCTTCTTCAATTTCTTTCTTCAAAGATTTAAAGTTCTAAACAAAGTAATTTTTACAATCTTTTCCCAACCCACGGGTCAGTCAATGGAGACCCTTAAGGGGAGGAGTAAGAGTTGAAAGAGACAAGAGATATAAGAGATGGAGACAAGACAGGATTCTGATCAAGTCTCGTTTATTAGGGGAGTAATCGGGGTAGACATAGGGTAATGGGAAGAAGGGAGTAGGTTCTAACGTCAATGGGTAACTAGGCAGCTATCATGAAATTTGTCCCAGAGGAGATTCCAGTGAAAGTCACTAACTGCAAGAAAACAGATGTTTTTAACAATTAGTCAGAAAAAGGAACTGCTTGTAATATCAACGATTAATAAATCAGAATTATTGGTTCTTAGGCTAGGAACTTAGAAGACAGCAGAAAGCTTTTTCACCCTATCTCATGGTAAAACTCAGATACAGACTGCCATACTTTATAACCCCCATTATCAGAGCTCATTAGTCAAACCAGGTGTTTGCACCATGGTCACTGTTTCTCCCCTTTAATGGTGCCAATTTTTCACAACATCGACAGTGCCTAACCCAGAGGTCTCGTATCACTGTCTCCTAGAGGTTGACCCAGTTCATATCTGTCGTTCATCAAGGATGGCCAGGACACCACTCTGTTTGCAGAGAGAAGCCCCAGCCTTGTAAATAGAACAGCCAGTTGTAAAATGAAATGACCTAGGCTGATGGAGGCTTCTTAAGCGGCTGAGAAAATAGCTCACTGTGAATGATTGACCCTTGATCTACTGAGAAAGCTGCTGACAGTCTGTTCTCATTCTCCTAGACTTATAACTTTATATTTCTTTATTTCTACATTCTTATTTTTGGAATCTACATTTTTATTTTCTTATTCTTGAACTCTCCAGTTACAATCTTTATTTTTTTCAGTTAAACTAATGATTGTGATTAACCTATTGCCTTCCTTGGTACTTCCGATAGTGCTTACTGAAGCCCTGTGCCTTCTTTTTGAGGCTGCCAGTTTTACATAGCAGGGATAATGTGTAACCCAGAGGCCATATATCTATTTCCTAAAAGTTGACTCAGCTCATACCCGTAGGCTAGTTCTCAGTTTGCAAAGAGATGCTTTGGCCTTGTTAATAGAGCTATGGGTTGTAAAGCGGAGTAACCCACTGTTAATAGTTAATCCTCAAACTACTGAGAAAGCTGCTGACAGTCTGTTCTCATTCTCCTAGGCTTACAACTTTATTTCTACATTCCTTTATTTCTTTATTTCTGCATTCCTATTTTTGGAATCTACATTGTTATATGATGGGGGAGAGTCTTCTGTTTTGTGTTAATTTCATTGGTTAAATAAAGAGACTGCCTTGGCCCTTTAATAGGACATAAAATTAGGTAGGTGGAGTAAACAGAACAGAATGCTGGAAGAAAGAAGCTGAGTCAGTCAGTCGCCATGATTCTCCCACTCCAGACAGACACAGGTTAAGATCTTTCCTGGTAAGCCACCTCGTGGGCTACACAGATTATTAGAAATGGCTTAGCTCAATATGTAAGAGCTAGCCAATAAGAGGCTGAAACTAATGGGCCAGGCAGTGTTTAAAAGAATACAGTGTCCGTGTAATTATTTCGGGGCATAAGCTAGCCATGTGGGCAGCCGGGTGCCGGGGACGCAGCCCCGCTGCTCCTATTTCAACAGTTATATTCTTATTCTTGGACTCCTCAATCCCACTGTGTCTGGGGAAAATAGGTCTCCAAATTCCTGTAGGCACTGCTTGAATGCCCATTGCAATAGTAAGATCCAGATTTCTACCTGCTGGCAGGTTTATCCTGCACCCTCTGAGGTTGCTACTGGGAATGAAATATC
This sequence comes from Microtus oregoni, assembly GCF_018167655.1. NCBI lineage: Eukaryota > Metazoa > Chordata > Mammalia > Rodentia > Cricetidae > Microtus > Microtus oregoni. Next base: position 10,669,001 of record NW_024543084.1, on the reverse strand, counting down.
CCATTGTCCACTGGGTATTGTAACAGGGTAAAGATTTCTCCATCTTGTCTCAGCTGAAGTAATTTTTGGTTTCTACTCTCTGTCCTGAAAAGTCCCATGGGAAAGCACCCAACTCTATTCTAGAAACTCAGGGTCGAAATGCTCCCAACTAACTGCATGTTGTTGGCTCTTGTTCAACTACTTGCTTGCTTCTCCATGAAACTGCCAATGAGGATGTAGCTTTTCTGTGATCGTTGTCTTTAAAAATACCCATTACATACATTGGGGCTGCTCTGTAAGAAGTATTTCTCCACAGGCAGTTGATGGCTGTCTTAACAGAGACTCAATTCGGACTTTGGTGGTGCTGAGTGGTCTTTGGGTCCTTACTCTGTAACAGGTACATCCCCTGAGTTGTTGCTAACTGCAGCTATTTCCTGGTGTCACAGGAAGACAGACAAGGGGTCAATCATCCTTATAAAACTTGTTCTCCATTGATTAGCCAACAAGTGCAGAATTTGGCATGTTAAAATTATTCTTAGCTGTCTGTGAGCCACCAAGTCATCTCTGGTTTCCCACGTCTTCAGAAACTGGCCCACCTAGACTCAGTGCTTGCCTGTAATGGACAAAGACTTTCCTTTTGTTGGCTCAGTAACCTTTTTTACTACTTTTGTAAGACAACCAAGAAATCAACAAAAGATTCCAAAAGGCCAGGAATATTTTGAAGGTCTAGGTATGTTTCAGGCACTTTTTGCCATGTTTACAATGCAGCCAGTGAAATGTGTTTCTTTCTCAAGTGATGCTGTTGACAACAGGCTGTGGCAGTGGCAGCCACGAGAGGGACACACTTACCAACAAGAAGCTAAGGGAGGAAAGCATGCACAAGGCTCTTCCCTGGACCCCTCTCTATCTGGGCCACTGCAGAAAGGTGCTGTCCACTCAGTCAATACTTCCTGGAACCGCCTTCCCAGAGATGTGTCTTAGTCGATTCTAGAGCTTAGAAAGCTGATGGTTAAGTAGCTTTAAGTATTGTGATTAAGTAACTACAGTAGGGTTGGCTGGTCTTATATGTACTTTGGATGATAGTCCTTCATCAGATAATGTTTTTTTTAAATTTATTTATTTATTATGTATACAGTGTTCTGTCTGTTTGTATGCCTGCTGGACATGAAGAGGGCACCAGACCTCATTACAGATGGTTGTGAGCCACCATGTGGTTGCTGGGAATTGAACTCAGGACCTCTGGAAGAGCAGGCAATGCTCTTAACCTCTGAGCCATCTCTCCAGCCCCAGATAATGTTTTTTTTTTTTTGCAATCACTTTATAGCTTGTTTTTCCTCCTTTGTTAGAGATGAAAAATTTAATTAATGATTAATTTTTAACCATTAATTTTAATTAATGATTAATTTTAATTATTTTTTTTCATGTACCCTGCCTTTGGTATTATAGCTAAAAGGTCATCACCAAAACTCTCATGGTCTCCATTTCCTCCTGAGCTGTCCTCTAGGAACTGTATTTGCAGTTGAGCTGTACTGGATTAACTTTTATGAAGGCTGGGCAGTGTTTTGCTTGTTTGTTTCGTATGTGGGTGTTCAACCGATCCAGCATTGTCCTTTCTCCACTGTATTGACATTCCTCTTTTGCTGAAGACCATTGAGCTGATATCTGTGGGTCTATTTCTGGGCTCTTGATTCTGCTACATTTGTCTATCTGCATCAGTAGTGTGAGTCCTAAGGCTTTATCCCTCTTCACTATGTCAGCTGTCCCGGGGGTTTTGCTTCCCCACATAAAATTTAAGTTAATCTCTCTCTCTCTCTCTCTCTCTCTCTCTCTCTCTCTCTCTCTCTCTCTCCTACAAAATACCTTGCTAGGATTCTGATGGTGCCTTCCTGGCTCCATATAGCAGGCTGGCGAGAGCGGGTATGTCCACAGCTTTGAGTCTTCGAGTCTTCTAAGACATAAGTCAGCTGTGGTAGATCAGGCCGGCTAGCTGTCAGCCAGGTACTGGAAGCCTGAGAAGGAAGCCTAGGAGAGAAGCAAAGGTCGAGAGCTATGAGGAGGCCCTAAGGCCTCAGTATTCTGGCTCCCAGAGGCCCTGGGGCCCAGGCTTAACAAGGGTAGGAGGATGAAGGCAGTTAGCTGACAGGAATTAGAGACGGCAGAGGAGTAAGGAACATGAATTAAAAAAAGATACGCGGCACCAAACTCCATTCTGCTCGACCCTGTCACCTCTGGGTGATTCTGTGTTCTCACCTGCTAAAACTGAATCAGGAGAACACAAAGCAGAAGAAGTTGAAGAGTACTCTAACAGACCTGGAAACAGCACCAGCCAGAAAAGAGAACTTGGGGGCACCATGGTCTTTACGCAGGACCCATCCCTCCTCCACGCAGGGTACAGTGTCAGCATCCAGCCCAGAGATCCTATCAGGCAGAGGACAAGCCTAGGTCTTGGGACAGGACCATGGGTCTGGAGACGCCGAGGGGTGCATCTGAGTACTGCGCACAGGAGTTGCTGGGTGTAACCGGCCGCTAGTGTTAATGGCCTTGTAAGAAGCTGAGGGTCCCCAGGCAGGAACGGCTCAGGATGCTCTGGGGTAGGCACCAATGGGAGGGGCACCGGAGTACACGTCCTTAGGCTGGTTGTGTGCCCTACGGTAAAGGTCTGGACGCCACAGGCCGGGAGGGGCGGAGCTTCTCGGAATCAGACCAATCCCTGGCCAACGGCCGTCCTTAGGAAGCTTGGGGTGTGGGTCTGTGTTCCCAAGTAGGTCCCTCCCTGCGTCCCTCCCGGCCGTCACCCTCATCTGATGCTGTCGTGGTGGGCTGCGCGAGCTGGAGCAAGTGCGGGCGGAGCGATGACGGAGCTGTGTTTGGGTGAGTGACCTCAGCGGGACAGTTATAAAGAACAAACGTTGTGTGCTCCCTCCGAGGCTTCCCTCCTCTCTACACTCCCCTCCCTTTTCTAATCCCACCCGGGAGGCAGCGCTATCTCAGGTAGCTTCTGGTGTCCACAGGGAAATGGGAGCTAAGAGCAGAGGAAAGGAGGCCACAGGGGATCCTGCAGGTGGGGTGAGAACCCACCCCTTAGTGAGGCGCACCAGGCTTTTCTTTAAACTTTTTTATCTCCTTGAGCACTGGACTTAGCTTTATTACACCTTCCGGTGCTCATTTTCTCCTCACGCTGAACATTTTGTGTTTTTCTTTGTCCAGCTTGTTCCTTTTCATGATAGACCAGCGTAAGTGATTGCCAAAGAATACAGAGTTAATAGCTCTGTCAACAGTAGGCTGACTTTAAATCTCCTCCTCTACACACACCAATAATCCAAAACTCTTCATTTTAGCCTCGGTCATATTTTTTTTGGACAAGGGCAGACAGCAGCTGTGTTCTTTGCCAAAATATCACAAGAATGGCCCTTAGGCCACTAATATTCTTCCCGTCGGAAACTTGAGCTGGATCCTCGTAATTTTACATCACTCTCAGCGCTGCTGTCTCCCAGGTTCTACTAGGATGCACATCAAACCTGGCTTAAAGAGTTCAACCACTTTTGTAGTCCTGGGTTGCAGAGCGCACATTCTGCTTGAAGCCACAGCAATACCCTGCTCCCCGGTATCAACATCTGTCTTAGTTACAGCTGTGGGGGTGGTGGTGGGGCAGGCTCCGGCAGTCAGGGCAGTTAGTTTTTTCTGTCTGAGGGGGATTAGGGAAAGAGGAACTCACAAACTCTCCTGGTGGTTCTCTATTTTATGTTCTCTCTCTCTCTCTCTCTCTCTCTCTCTCTCTCTCCTGGTGGTTCTCTATTTTATGTTCTCTCTCTCTCTCTCTCTCTCTCTCTCCTGGTGGTTCTCTATTTTATGTCTCTCTCTCTCTCTCTCTCTCTCTCTCTCTCTCTCTCTCTCTCTCTCTCTCCTTCCTCTCATGCTTTTCCACATCTTTTAAATCCCAACAGAATCTTTCAGTACAAGAGTCAAAACGGTTGTATTCCATTTCTCAAGTGAATGAACATAGGTAAAAACATGTTTTTCATCTCCCTCACATGATTAAACATTTTATGTATTAACGGGTGAAAGACAAATTATCCTCAGAACCCACATACATTTATACCCAAGCAACTTGCTAAAAAATGTGCGGGCAAGCAGAGTGTTCTTGTCAAGTCTTTTACTGGCAGGCTGCATTTTGCAGTTATAGAGAAAGGGCCAATTACTTTACTTCTTATCTTGAAAGATAATCTTGTAAGGAATCTTAAAGGAGTCACAAACCTAAACTTTTATAAATGAAAAAGAATCAGTCAGCAGCTCTGCTTTAAATCTTTAAGGTGCATATCCATTCATTAGTAGTTTTTTTATGTCAGGATATTGAGGGCAGAAATGGGTTTAAGGGATTAGTTGTCACCTTTGATCATCAACCAAACCTAGCAAGGAGAGTAGTCAGCCTAAAACAATTGAGCTGCCTTGTTCTTGTTCCCTGACCTTAAAGAGTTCCACACTCAACTCTGCGCCTTTCTCAAACTTTGGCATGTCTTCTTGGGCTTTTCACCTCAAAGTTATTTAACAAAAACATCTTAGTCTAGCTACATTATTTTCAGCTTTGCTTCCTCTGTGATGCACTTTGAGACCCGTGCACACATCTTCCGGCATGAAGGTTAAAAGAATTTAAACTAGCAGAACTACTGTGATTCAATTGTTAATCATTAATTTGAGCTACAATCCATACAGCTCCTTAGGTGACACTCACAGACCCTGGCAGTGAAACTTTTCTTATATTTATTTTGGTTTATCAAAACTCTGTATAAGCTATCATTATCATTATCAAATTCGACAGTATTTAGGGAGGGGTCATGTCCTTGACAATCCACGGTAAAAATGCCCAATAGGACGGAATGTTTCCACGTGATAAACACACTACATTACAGGCAGTGGAGATCTCCCTATGTTCACTCACACCACGCTAGATCCCAGAGAAAGAGAGCTGCAGCAAACATGTAGAGGCACAGCAGCAGAAGCAAAAGACGTTCCAAGGTCTGCAGTCCCGTGTCCTTGCCTAAACGAGACTGTCGCATCAGAGGAGTCCCTTCTGCTGGGCTGACACCCAGGACTTCAATTGCAGCTCGCTGCTCCTCTGGCATGGCCCATGGCACTCAGTCCCCATTCTGTTGCTGTGAAGAGACACCATGACCACAGCAACTTACAAAAGAAAGCATTTAGTTGGGACTTGCTTATAGTTTCAGAGCCCTATCGTCTCAATCCATTTTCATCATGTTGGCATACACGGCACCAGAGCAGTAGCTGAGAGCTCCATCCTGACCTCCAGGCAGCAGGCAAAGAGTGAGAGAGAGGCTGGGCTGGACGTGGGGTTTTTGAAACCGTAAAGTTAAACAAACAAAGAAACACTGACTGCACTTCCTCCAACAAGGCCGCATTCACTCTAACATGGCCACACCACCTGAGCCTTCTCAAGTAGTGCTACTCCCTGGTGACTAAGCATTCAAATATGAGCCAGTAGGGGCCATTCTTACTCAAATCACCAAGTCCGGTTTCCCAGATATGATTTTAATATGCCCGTATGCCCCTATAGTCTCAACTCACACCTACATCCGTACAGGGTGTCAGTGCAGGTTGGAGTTTGGGTCAACCTAAAGCTCCACAGACTGGTTGCAGAGTCCAGAAATGGACCCATATGTGTGTAGCTAAGTGACTTTTTTGTTTGTTTGGTTTTGTTTTTAGACCAGTTTTCTTTGTGTAACCTTGGTTGTCCCGGAGTTCACTCCGTAGAGCAATTGGCCTCTAACTCAGAGATCCACCTGCCTCTGCCTCCCAAGTGCTGGGATTAAAGGTGTGTGCCAGCACCACCTGGCAAGATAAGTGTTTTTAAAAAAACGATTTAATTTTATTATTTTAAAATTACGTGAATGTGTCTGTGTGTGGGTATGTGAATAGGTACCTGTGGAGGCCAGAGGTTTCAGGAGGTCCTCTTAGAGCTCAAATTACGGGAGGTTGTGAGCCGCCCAGTGTGAGTGTTGAAAATTGAACCAGGGTCCTATGCAAGTGCAGTGTGTCCTCTGAACCACTGAGCTGTCTTTCTAGTGTGACTGAAAATACTTTTTCTTTTTTAGATTTATTTCTATTGTTTGAGAATTTCATATATATGTTTTGATCAAATGTACCCTATATCCCTCCCCTCCATCTCCTCTTCTATTTCTCAACCCCAACTTTCCTCACAACTTCATGTGATTTTTTTTTTCCAAAAAAAAAAAAAACAAAACAAAACCAACACTGAATCTACTTGATGCCACCCGCATGTGCTTGGGTGTGGGATCATCTACTGGAGCATGAGAAGTCAAGAGGCTGCATTCCTGAAGAAAGTGGACTCTTCTCCCCGCCCCCCCACCCCCAGGCTGAGAGTTACCAGTAGTCCTTAGATAGGATGGGACTCCATGAGCCCCCACCATCTGTGCTGTGATATTTAGTCAGTGCTTTTTTTTCATTTTATATAATAGCCCCCATTCCTCCTCTCTCCCCTCCTTCTCCCCTCGACCTCCCCCATCCTATCCCCCCATCCACTCATCAGAGGGATAGAGTCTCCCTTGGACAGTCAACAAAGACTGGTATACCAGGTTGAGGCAGGACCAAGCCCCTCCCTTCCGTATCAAGGCTGAAGAAGGTATCCCACCATAGGGAATGGGATCCAAAGAGCCAGTTCATGTACCCAGAATAAGTTCTGATCCCACTGCCAGGGGATCCTCCAACAAATCAAGCCATATAACTGTTATCCACATTCAGAGGGTTTAGTTGGGTCCCGACCCATTGATGATTCAGGAGAGCATTGTTTAATTTTCATGTGTTTGTGGGCTTTCTGGAATTAGTATTGCTGTTGAATTCTGACTTTAAGTAATGGTGATCTGATAAGGTACAAGGGGTTATTCTAATTTTTTTTTGTATCTGTGGAGGTTTACCTTGTTACTGAGTATGTGGTCGATTTTAGAGGAGGTTCCATGAGGTGCTGAGAAGAAGGTATATTCTTTTTTGTTTGGGTGGAAATGTTCTATAGATACATGTTAAGTCTATTTGAGTCATAACATCTGTTAGTTCTCTTACTTCTCTGTTAAGTTTCTGTCTGGCAGACCTGTCTGTTGGTGAGAGTGGGGTGTTGAAGTCTCCTGCTATTAGTCTGTGGGGTTTGATGTGTGATTTAAGCTTTAGTGATGCTTCTTTTACAAATTTGGGTGCCCTTGTGTTCGGAGCATAGATGTTCAGAATTGAGACTTCATATTGATGGATTTTTATGGTGATGAGTATAAAATGCCCTTCTCCATCTCTTTTGATTGATTTTAGTTTGAAACCTATCTTGTTAGATGTTAGGATAGCTACACCTGCTTGTTTCGCAGGTCCATTTGATTAGAAATTCCTTTCCCAACCGTTTGCTCTGAGGCAACGTCTGTCTTTGAGCTTGAAGTGTGTTTCTTGCATGCAGTAGAAGGATGGAATCAATTTTCGTGTCCAATATGTTAGCTGGTGTCTTTTTTTATAAGTGAATTGAGTCCATTGATATTAAGTGATTGTTAGTTCCTGCTGTTTTTCAGTGGTAGTATTTGTGCATTTCCCTTCTTTGGGGTTCTCTGCTGTGAGACTATCAGTTGCCTGTTTTCATGGGTGCAGCTAACTTCCTTGGGTTGGAAGTTAGTTTTCCTTCTGGTGCTTTCTGTAAGGTTGGGTTTGTGGCTAGGTATTGTTTATATTTGGTTTAGTCATGGGATATCTTCTTTTCTCCATCTGTGGAGACTGAAAGCTTTGCTGGATATAGTAGTTGAGAAGCTGTTTGTAATTCTTTTTTTTTTTTAAATAAGGTTTATTTATTATGTAAACAGTGTTCTGTCTGTATGTGTGCCTACAGGCCAGAAGAGGACACTAGATCTCACTATAGATGGTTGTGAGCCACCATGTGGTTGCTGGGAATTGAATTCAGGACCTTTGGAAGAGCAGCCAGTGCTCTTAACCTTTGAGCCATCTCTCCAGCCCCAAGCTGTCTGTAATTCTGAGCGGCCCGACTTTATATGTTGCTTGTCTTTTTTCCTTTTAAGTTCTTAATTTTTTTCTTTTTTTTCTTTTGTGTGTTTAGTGTTTTGATTATTATATGATGAGAGGCTTTTTTTTTGTCCAGTCTATTTGGTGTTCTGTAAGCTTCTTGTACCTTCGTAGGGATATCCCTTTTTAGGTTAGGAAAGTTTTCTTCTTTGATTTTATTGAATATATTTTTTTGTGCCTTTGAGCTGGAATTCTTCTCCTTCTTCTGTTCTTAGGTTTGGTCTTTTCATGGTGTCCCAGATATGGATATGGATATTTTGTGGTAAGCATTGATTGAATTTAACATTTTCTTTGACCGATGCATCTAGTTCCTCTATCGTATCTTCAACTCCTGAGACTCTCTTCGTCTCTTGCATTCTGTCAGTTATACTTGCATTTGTAGTTCTGTTCGTTTACCCAGATTTTCCATTTCCAGAATTCCCTTGGCTTGTATTTTCTTTATTGCCTCTATTTCAGTTTTCAAGTCTTGAACTGTTTCCTTCACCTGTTTGATTATTTTTTTCTTGGCTTTTAAAAAGGGATTTATTGATTTCTTCCAATTTTTTGTTTGTCCTTTCCTCCATTTCTTTAAGGGAATTTTAATTTATTATTTAAGGGCCTCTATTATCTTCCTAAAGTTATTTTTAAGGTCTTTTCCTTCTGCTTCATCTGCTTTGGGCTGTTTGGGTCTTGCTGATGTAGGACCACTGATTTCTGGCATTGTCATATTCCTCTTTGTGTTGTTGAATGTTTTTGTACACTGCTGTCTATCCATCCCCTCCTCTGATCAGTGTATATGGAGCCTGAGCCTCTGGGGATCCCAATTGGTGCCACTACAGGTGGGGCCTGTATCCAGGAGGTCACTCTTCCTCCAGGTACAGTTGGGGCCTGTGGCTCCAGTAGCCACTGGTACTGTCCTGTGGGGTCCAGTGATGGCTGTCCTTCCAGGTGCTGGCGGGGCCGGTGGGGTGGTTGCTGGTGCAGAGGTGGGGGTTAGTTGGTGGGAGAGGGTACTGCTGCATGGTCACTGAGGGTGTCCTGAGTGGGGGAGGAGCAGGAGCTAGGGCCTAGAGAGCAGGGCTCTTTAACCAGGTGCCCAGACATTCACCTGTGGCTCTGGGTGCGGTTGTGTTTAGACATAAACCTTTAAAAACACACCATGTGAGTGCGGGTGTGCCTGTGAGTGACCGAGGACAGCCGTGGGGAGTGACGGTCCTTGCCTTATACTTTGTTTGAGACAGGGTTTCTTTGTTGTTCCTCGCTGTGTGCAGCCCAGCTGGCTGTGAGCTTCCTGATTCCCCCACCCCCTCCCACCTCATCACAGGAGTGCTGGGATTTCAGATGTCTGGCTTTTCCTAGGCTCTGGGGATCTGAACTGAGGTCCCTATGCTTGCGTGGCTATGACAAAAGCTTTACCCACTGAGCTCTTCTCCAGAGCCCACACCTGAGTCTATTTAGATCTATGTCTTTTAGGTCTATTTGAACTTGATTATGAGAATACATAACTTCTAGAGACGTGAAAGTCATCTGAGGTATTAGGGGTCAGTGATGGTACACTTACCCAATACTCTTCAGCCCTGGGTTTCAACTCCAGCATGAGAAAAAGTCCTACAACAGACCAGCTGCTGGCCCTGTGGATGTGAGTCTACAGGGGACAAAAGGGGAGCTGCCCTAGCCTCCTCTGATGGAGCTGCAGTGACCCCAAGATATTCATTTGGTTCATTTCTTTTTACCAGGGAAGGAATACTCAGTGGTATGAGGACATGGGGCCCAAGGGGATCCTGAGGGCTCAAGGGAGCAGCTGGAGTCAGGAGCAGGAAGTAAACAACTTTCCCCTCTGAGTGCTCAGCCAGGCTGGAGCCTCAGCTGGCATTGGGGCTGCCTGAGATAGGGCACAGTGGTGGGTGTGGTCCTGGGGATGACCTCTGAATCTCAGAAGAGGACTGGAGGGTGGTCAGGCCCAAGAAGGGGGTGAGTAATTGGATTCCGTGCTGCTGTTTTTCAGGAAGACAAAGATACTACTTGCTTCACCTCGGGATCCTCCTCACAGTGCTCGTCTTGGTCTTCTTTGGGTGAGAATCCAGGCTGGTGAGGAGCAGCTCCCAAGACCCTGATGGAGACCCTGAGCCATGAGCATGCCTGTTTCCATGGCCGCGATTTGGGTGTTCTTGGCCACTCCCATGGTGGCAGGTCCAGCTTTTGCCTGTCCTCATGGTGAAGCTTTGGTTGCAGGACAGTTGTCTTCCTCTGATTCTGCAAATGGGTCTGGGTCTGGATGCTCAGTCTTAGGTCCTAGCGATGTGTTTGAGGGGGTGGCCCTGGGGAAGGAGAGGAAGGAAGGCCTGGGGACTGAGCTGCAGCCTTCTCTAGATGCAGATGATCTGTGAACACTCACAAAGGCAAGACACTGCTATGTCTACTGGAGATTCTGTGGACACGGCCAGGGAATAGTCCTTCATGTGACCTTGGGCAATAGGTACCTGTAACTGCTGTAGGCATCCAGATTCCGACCTTGTCCCCAGGGTCCTTCCTCTTGCCATCTCTCTTCCAGTGGAGGTGGGCATGCTTAGTCTCTCATGGCTCTCCATCCCCACTGAGAACTTGTGTGCTCACTGTGGTTGGCACAGTGGTGCATTTTGGAGGGAGGGACATGCAGTTTCAAGTCTGTGTCTTGAACAGCTGCCCCTGTGCACACCCTTCCCACAGCTATGGGTTCCTGAGCCAAGGAAGTGAGGAACTGGGAGACTCAGAGGCTGTGTCTAGGTGAGTGGGTGTCATGTGTGTGTGCTGTCATATGACTCTGTGTGTGTGTGTGTGTGTTGCCAGCTAGATGAACTTTTTGTTCTATGCTGCTGTGTTGTCTCTGACTTTACCTCTACGTGGATGGGTCCAGTCCTTGGCTAGGCTGCCCAGAGCAGCCTCTGCTGCCCCCTGCTGTCCATAAATATATTCAGGGTGGGAGCACTGCTGTCTTTCCTGTCTTCAACCTCATTTTCCCTTTCGTGCCTGCTCATTCAGGTCTGTTTGCATCTCAGTGACCTTCCTGTCACTTTGAGCTCCTGTGCTTTCTTTTTGCAGGATTTCCCATGCCCAGCCAAATGTTCTGACACCCAGGTGAGTAGATTTAGTCAGTGCATGTGTAGTGCAGGAGTCGCAAAGGTACGGAAGGACGATTTGCTTGCTCTGGGGAATAGTTCAGAAGTACACCTGAGACCCTGGGTCAGTCTCCAGCACTGGAAAAAAAAAAAAAAACAAAACCAAACTCAGAGAAAACCCAAAGCCTGATTATGCTTCTCATTGCCCTCACCTTGCTAACCCTTTCAGAGTGTTCATTCAAATTTGGAACCCAAAGCGTCTTCTGGCTCTCATTTCCCATTTGGGTTTCTGGTCCTTGTTTCCTGTCTCTGTCATCAGGGGTTTCAGATGGTGGCTGAAGTGGCAGTAAACTCAGTTGCTTTTATGACTGTGCTGGGGTTGGGGTAGTCAGTGAGAGCTGCTGATTGGCCCAGCCCCCACTCAGGGATGGTTGGCAGCCCCGGGGGAAGCTGAGGGTATGGAATCTGAGAAGGGTTCCTGCAGACGTGTTTGGTCACATGTTGCCTCTGGCTCTCCTCCCATGTAGTAGAAAAGATGTTCTTGTCTTGACTCCGTGGCTGGCTCCCATCATCTGGGAGGGGACCTTCAACATCGACATCCTGAATGAGCAGTTCAGGCTTCAGAACACCACCATTGGACTGACCGTGTTTGCCATCAAAAAGTAAGCAGAGGGTGCTGGAGAGATGGCTAGAGGATAAAGCACTTTCTTAAGGACATGAGGACCTGAGTTTGATCCCTAACACATATGTAATGGCTGGGCATGGAGTCACGCCCCTGCAATCCCAGTACTGTGGCTGTTGGGGAGAGACAAGTGGATCTGGGCAGTTTTCTGGACAGCATAGGCAAACAGTGAACTTCAGAGTCAGAGAAGGGACCCTGTCCAAAGAACAGAAAGAAATGACAGAAGACGTCACCCAAGGTCAACTTCTGGCCTCCACACAGGCACACAGGCAAGGAAATATGAATATATACAATGGGCATGCACACACACACACAACACACACACACGCACGCACGCACGCACGCACACACACAATTGTCAAGGTGGAGGCCAGGCATATCACGTATCAGTTTGTATTTAGGATGCAGTGTGGGTGGGGCTGGTTCACTCTGCCGCCTTCCTGATGGGCTCACAGGGGAATGAATCCAGCACCGCCCCCTTCCGGAGCCAGCTGTCCCTCTCTGTGTGCTCACAGCCAGGTGCCATTTACCTCCCTCAGTACACACTTTAGGTAGGTGTCCTCATCCCCGCAGCTGGCAGCAAGGACCAGGATGCCAACAGAGCTGTGACCATTAATGTGTCCTCAGACGCAGGACAAGGTGGACGGCGAGGATTGCTTGAAACCGTTATCCGCAGCCCTGTGTGCAGCGAGTGACAGACCTGTGAGGCCTTGAGACTCTGGGTCAGGCTGACTCCGGGTCACAGGCAAGAAACTTTCCATATAGGAGCCTATAGAAGGGGGGCAGTGTAACAGTCCCGTGCCGAAGGCTGTGGGGGACTAAGAGAAGCCATCTGTGCTGCCAGCATATGAGAAGGGGCACTGTCCTTCTCTGCAGTGCTGGGTGAGATCCAAGGGTAGCTCCGAGCCCTTCGTACTAATCAGACATGAGACAGGTTTGGGGCTCAGCTGGAGGGATCCTAGGCACCTTGAGAATGCCTGCAGTGCCAGGGACAGAGAACTTTACAGTAACAAGACACACACACTACCTTGTCTGGGTGCTGCTGGGGACGTGCCAGGGCTGGGTAGGTGCTCTGTCTGTGGGAAGAAGGCCTCCGAGGGAACTAGCTGGGGCTCCATGGTCACCTTGACACAGAGAGCACAGCCACTTGCCTGTTTCTGACCTTGAAGTGGGGAGACTCGGCACACTTGCCAGGTGATGGGATCCCCATTCCCATGGTGGTGGCGCATGGCCCTGGGGGTCATCAGGGGAGAAGCAATCATCTGAAGCAGGTGAAAACGTCTTGGGCTGGGAGAGGATATAGAACCTGGGTTACAAGCCTTTGCCCTTGGACCTGAGGGTTGGGATAGGCTTGACCTTCTTTCTAGGGCGTCTGTCTCCCCTCCCTGCGTACTCTGAGATGATTCTTCCTCTGGTGGAGTAAATGTGGATAGAGACTTAGGGACATAGCGAGTTACTGAGTGCCTTCTCCTCAGCACCTTCAAGTCTCCGATGAGGAAGGTCTGGGATACAGAGACCCCTTCCTTTCCTGAGACAGGGCACTGAGAGTGCCACAAAGGAGGGGTGTGGGTACCAGGCCCTTACAGATTCATCCAGTTCCTCCAGGGTTTAGAAAGTGGGGCCCTATTAGCACAGGCTCTGCTCAGGCCAATGCAAGGATGTGGGATGTGGAATGTGTTGGGAGGGAGCTGTCCCTCTCTGGGGAGGGTGACAGACTCCTGGAGAGGTGGCCTGCTGAGGGGCCTGCCAAGACAAGAGATATCTTCATGGCACGTGCCTAGAACCCCTGGTCTGGAATCATCTCTGCTGCCTGGTTGAAACCTTCCAGGGTGCTTCCAAGGAACCTTAGTGTTCTTTGCTAACATTTGCACCCTTCTGCAGCAAAGGAGGGTGAGATGAGGAACAGCCTGCAGACTGCTCAGTACAGCTGTAAAGTGGGGATGCTGTTGCTTCAAGCCTCATGGTAGCCATGGTTTCTGCAGCCTGGGCCCCTGCCCTGGTTAGTCTTGCCCTAGCTGTGTTAAACCTCTGCTTACCCCTTTGTCATCTTCCACAGGTATGTGGTGTTCCTGAAACTGTTCCTGGAGACAGCAGAGCAGCACTTCATGGTGGGACACAAGGTCATCTACTATGTCTTCACTGACCGTCCTGCCGAGGTGCCGCAGGTGCCCCTGGGGGCAGGACGGAAGCTGGTGGTGCTGACCGTGCGCAACTACTCCCGCTGGCAGGATGTATCCATGCACAGGATGGAGATGATCAGCCACTTCTCTGAGCGGCGCTTTCTGCAGGAGGTGGACTACCTGGTGTGTGCAGATGTGGACATGAAGTTCCAAGACCACGTGGGTGTGGAGATTCTCTCAGCACTCTTCGGTACCCTGCATCCTGGCTTCTACAGAAGCAGCCGAGAGGCCTTTACTTACGAGCGCCGGCCGAAGTCCCGGGCCTACATTCCCTGGGATGAGGGCGACTTTTATTACATGGGAGCCTTCTTTGGGGGATCAGTGGTGGAGGTGCACCATCTCACCAAGGCCTGCCATCAGGCTATGGTGGAGGACAAGGCCAATGGCATCGAGGCCGTGTGGCATGATGAGAGTCATCTGAACAAGTACCTGTTGTACCACAAGCCTACAAAGGTGCTGTCCCCAGAGTACATGTGGGACCAGGAGCTTCTGGGCTGGCCCTCTGTCATGAAGAAGCTGAGATATGTGGCTGTGCCCAAGAACCATCAGGCAATCAGGAACCGATAGCTGAATTCCTGTTGGAGAGGCCAGGCTTATATCCAGGGTCACTCCAGGCTGTGTGGAACTGGGAAGATTTGAGAGACATTTATGAAGTGTCGCCATCTACCCCACTTCAGGGTCTAGCAGGCCCAGTACCACCTGTCTTATCCTACACTGAGCCCCTGGAGTGGTAACCACCCTCAGCTCCCACTGTGTCTCTAAGCTCCTTCTCAGTGAGATGTAGCAGGAGCTTGCAGAACATGGGAGAAATGCTGTCATGCAGTTACCTGAGGGCCTGGGCATCCTTATTCAGGCATGTGCCTTCCTCTTCTGGGAGGCTTGACAGATGACCAGTGCCCTTAGGAATAGGCAGGAGGGCATGGAGACTCACAGCCTTCAGGCCTCAGAGGTGCTTAGCTCCTGTTTAGCCCAGCTGGCAGATCAACAGCCTGTGACCATTGCCTCTGCTCAGTTTTGGTTCATTTGGGAATAGCTAGTTATTCATCCTGGGAATAGGTATATTTCTAGTATATGAGTATATATTTTTTTTTAAATTTTTTTACAATTAATTTATTTGTTTATGTATTTTTTAAGGGCTGAATGCTCTGTCTGCATGTATGCTTGCAGGCCAGAAGAGGGCACTAGATCTTATTATAGATGGTTGTGAGTCCCCATGTGGTTGTGGGAATTGAACTCAGGACCTCCGGAAGAACAGCCAATGTTTTTAAACCACTGAGCTGTCTCTCCAGCCCTCTTTTTACTTTTGTGAGGTACTTGGGATTGAACTCAGGGCCTCACTGATGCTAGTCAGACATGCTACCGCTGAAGCCCAGGGTATTTCCTAGAGACACGTGACTGAACTTGCTGAGTGTTGATGAAACTCCAGTTTCATCCAAAATTTTCAATATAAAGAGATTGTTACTTTTTTTCCCTTTAACAGTGTTGTGATCAAACTCAGTTCTCAGTATAAAATTTTACATTTTTTTTGATTTTTTTTCTTTTCTCTTTTTTTAAAATTTGTTTTATGTGTCTGTTACATATGTATCTTGATCCTATTCATTTCCCTGTCCCTTTGCATCTACCCCCTGTCCCTGCTCCACCCCCAAATAAAACAAAATTTAATAGAAAAAAAGGGGGTAGTAAGAGAAAAAAATTTAAGATCTTATCATGGAAGCTGCAGTGTGACGCAGTGAGTCACACAGTAAATCCCTTTGTCCAAATATCTTTATTAGCAAGTGTTCATCACAAACGGTCACTGGTCTGGTCCAAAGCTTCTGGTCTCTACTACACTGTTGATGCTGGGCCCTCACCGGGACTCTCATTTGATGTCCTGTGTTGCCCTGTGTTGTGGAGGTCCTGTAGCTTTGGGTTTGCGGGTCAGGCTCATTCCATTCGTGCTCCAGTAGGTCATAGATGGGGTGAATGCTGGGGCCCGCCAAGTCCTAACCCCAGTTCTGGGTCTGGGCTGCTTCAGGGTTGGTCTGCTAGTCAGCTCTCTCCCATCTTCACTACCAGGGAGAGCTCTCCAGCTTTGCCTCAGATAATTCACCTCTTGCAGCAATGAGCAAGGTATGGTGGTGGTGGGGCTGCTAGTTCTTCTGCTTCCACACCCGCGGGGTCAGCCCTCCCACACCCGCACCATTAGGACAGCTTTATTGCGTTGCTCAGGTAAGGTAGACGGGCCACTCTTCTGAGTCCTGCCAGCTGATGAGGGGTAGGCACAGCCCTCCTACTCTTATGACCCCAGGGCCAGCTCCTCTACCTGTCTCAGGGCATCTCCCCTCCACCAATGCTACCATGTGTCTGATGAGTAACTGAGACAGCTCTCCTTTGCTGGTAGCACTGGGGCTGAGTCACCCTCCCCTCTGAGCACCAGGCAGACCTGTTGTGCTGCCTAGGTGAGGGCCAGGCAGGGCCTATTTCCTGAGTGCTGCAGCTGGTAAGGGAGAGGGTCAGCTCTGTAGGTGGTAAGGAATGAGGGGTGATGAGGGCTATCTTTCACCTTCCCATACCACCACATGCAAAGTTAGTAGTGGGGACAGCTCTCCCATGCTTACAACTTTGGGGCTGCAGGAATCCTCAAGGATGACCCCAGCTAAGACTCCTAGCAATAGTGGAGAGGGTGTCTGAACTGACTGTCTCTAGTAACGAGACTGGTGACTACCCTAATTGTCAGCAAAGACCCCCATCCAGTAACTGATGGAAGTAGATGCAGAGATCCACAGCTAAACACTGGGCCAAGTTTCTGGACTCCAGTCGAAGAGAGGGAGGAGAAATTATATGAGTGTGTGTGTGTGTGTGTGTGTGTGTGTGTGTGTGAAGATCATGATGGGGAAACCCACAGAGACAGCTGACTTGAGCTAGTGGGAGATCATGAACTCTGGACTGACAGCTGCGGAGCCTGCATGGGACTGTACTAGGCCCTCTGAATGTGGGTGACAGTTGTGTCTTTTGGTCTTTTTGTGGGGACCTTGGCAGTGGGACCAAGATTTATCCCTGGTGCATGAACTGGCTTTTTGGAGCCTACTTTATACAGTGGGATATCATGCTCAGCATTGATGAAGGGGAAAGGAGCTTGGTCCTGCCTCAACTTGATGTGCCCGGCTTTGTTGACTCCCCATTGGAAGCCTCACCCTCTCTGAGGAGTGGGTGGGGGTAAGGGGAAGGTGTGGGGGAAGAGGGGCAAGATGGGGAACCGGGATTGGTATGTAAAATGAATAAAAATATTAAAAACTAACAGCTTTGGGACTGGCTAATCCATACCTCTACCAACAAGGTTGGCTCTATTGTGTTATCCAGGTGAGGTGCAGGGCCTGCTCTCCCAAGTGTTGTAGCTGGTGTTACTTTTTTTTTTTTTTTGTTGAGACAGTATTTCTAGTAGCTCCAGCTAGTTTCAGCCTTATTATGTGGCCAAGGATGGTCTTGAACTTCTGATCCTCCTGCATAAACCTCTGCAGTGCTGGCAGTATAAGCATGCTTATAAACACTTAGTTTTGATGTTCTTAATTTTCTTAAAAATCTTATTTATCTTGTTCCAAAATGGTTTCTGGGCCCTGAAGTCTTTTGTGTCCTTGGTTGGTTTTCCATTTCTCACATTGTAAGGATCTTGTCTTTTTCTGTGACAGGATCCCTATGTATTCCTGACTGGCCTGGAATTTGCTACTAGACCTGGACGGCCTAGAACTCAGAGATCCACCCCCCTCTGCCTGTCACCGCACCTGGCCAGAAATTTGTTCCCTCTGTTAAAAGTGGATAAGCCACCAATAGTCAATATTCCAAAAACCTCTCCCATCCTGACACCCCATGTATGAGCTACCTGCCAAACCTTGGGCATTCCCGAGACTTCTTATCACATTCTTCCTTTTTCCAGCAATTATGAACTAGCCAATCATATCACATTCTGAGGTCCAGCTCCCACCAATGGGGTAAGGCACAGTCATGACCTGTGTTACCACAAAACAAGTGAACTTTCTGCCTGGTGTGCTTGATCATTCTGTGTGGTAGAACACGCTGCTTTGATAGGTTGATTTCAATTCTTTGTGTCTTTGTGAGACACTGAGAATATTCTCCAACAAGATGCTTACTAGAGGGTAGTGTCTTCTGTAGTTGGCAGATTTCCTGAATTCCAAGCACTTTGTGAAGGATGTTCAAAATGATAAGCTAGAGGGGGCAGACAGAGTTCCTTGAGGCCAGCAGAGTCATTTCACCTTGGAGATTTATGGTAGTTAGGAAAGGAAGTTGGGGATTGGTGTAGGAGTGGTTCAGATGAGGCTGGAAACTTTGAGGGCCTCCATAGCCTTCTGGGAGCTTCTCTGAGTCCTCTTCAATACCCCTCTGTCTTCATTTCCACTGTTTGAGATATTCAGTGCTGGAAACAGAGTTGGGAATCTTTAAGGGAATGGGTAAAGTAAGGTACAGATCTGAATATTAGTTTGTAGAAAGTCCAGTGCTTCTTTCTGTAAGGAGCTTCCTGGATGCCTTCTTTTTTCCTGTTTCTTCAAACCCCAGATAAGATCCCAGCTCCATTTTAAGAAGAACTAAAATAAAATGTCTCTATAAGGATGCAATAAGTTGGGACACGTCCAGGGTCCCTTGTCAACTCCATTTGTCCTGTTCCTGAGATTCAGCCTGGATTTTTGTTGTGTCCTGCCTCCTTCCTTCATAGGTCCACACCAGAGAGGAAGAAAACAAAACAAAGCAACAACAAAAGCTTAACATGCTGTTGATGTGAATCTAGGAGTTTACAACTGTAATCATAGCACCCAGGGATGAGAAAATGGGACAGAGGAGGGTTAGTAGCTCAAGGTCACCCTCAGCTTCTTTTTTTAAATTGATATTTATTGAGCTCTACATTTTTCTCTGCTCCTCTCCTTGCCTCTCCCTTCCCCCTTCAACCCTCCCCCAAGGTCCCCATTCTCCCAATTTACTCAGGAGTTCTTGTCTTTTTCTACTTTATACTTCCCATGTAGAAAGTAAGTCTCTCTTAGTGTCCTCATTGTTGTCTAAGTTCTCTGGGATTGTGATTTATAGGCTGGTTTTCTTTGCTTTATGTTTAAAAACCACCTACGAGTGAGTACATGTGATAATTGTTTTTCTGTGTCTGGGTTACCTCACTCAAAATAATATTTTCTAGCTCCATTCATTTTTCTGTAAAAATTAAAGATGTCATTATTTTTTTTGTGCTGTGTAGTACTCCATTATGTAAATGTACCATATTTTCCTTATCCATTCTTCAGTTGAGGGGCATTTAGGTTGTTTCCAAGTTCTGGCTATGACAAACAAAGCTGCTATGAACATAGTTGAGCGTATGTCCTTGTGGCATGATTGAGCATCCTTTGGATATATACCCAAAAGTGGTATTATTGGGTCTTGAGGAAGGTTGTTTCCTAATTTTCTGAGAAATATCCATACTGATATCCAAAAGGGTTGTACCAGCTTGCATTCCCACCAGCAATACAGAAATGTTCCCTTTTCCCCACAACCTCTCCAGCATAAGTAGCCATCAGTGTTTTTGATCTTGGCCATTCTTACAGGTGTAAGATGGAATCTCAGAGTTATTTTGATTTGCATTTCTCTGATGACTAAGGATGTTGAACATTTCCTTAAGTGTCTTTCAGCCATTTTGGATTCCTCTGTTGAAAGTTCTCTGTTTAGGTGTTTACTCCATTTTTTTTATTGGATTATGTGTTCTTTTTGGTGTCCAATTTCTTGAGTTCTTGGTATATTTTGGAGATCAGACCTCTGTCTGATGTGGGGTTAGTGAAGATCTTTTCCCATTCTGTAGGCTGTCATTTTGTCTTGTTGACTGTGTCCTTTGCTTTACAGAAGCTTTTAAGTTTCAGGAGGTTCCATTTATTAATTGTTTCTCTCTGTGTCTGTGCTGCTGGGGTTCTATTTAGGAAGTGGTTCCCTGTGTCAATGTGTTCAAGTGTACTTTTCACTTTCTGTTCTATAAGGTTCAGTGTGTTTGGCTTTATGTTGAGGTCTTTGATCCATTTGGACTTGAGTTTTGTGCATGGTGATAGATATGGGTCTATTTTCATTCTTCTACATGTTGATATCCAGTTATGCCAGAACTATTTGTTAAATATGCTTTCTTTTTTCCATTTGTTATTTTTTTGCTTCTTTGTCAAAAATCAGGTGTTCAAAGATGTGTGGATTGATATCTGGGTCTTCTATTTGGTTCCGCTGGTCCTGTGTCTGTTCTTATGCCAATACCAGGCTGTTTTCAGTACTGTAGTTTGAAGTCAGGGATTGTGATTTCTCCAGAAGTTCTTTTATTGTACAGGATTGTTATTGCTATCCTGGGTTTTTTGCTTTTCCAAATGAAGTTGAGTACCGTTCTTTCGAGGTCTTTGAAGAATTTTGTTGGGATTTTGATGGGCATCGCATTGAATCTGTTAGCTTCAGCTTCTTATTAAGTTTAAGGGCAGCTCAGCTACATGTGAACTTGTCAAAATATTAGAAAATAGGATAAAAATAAAAGCAAATGACAGTGTCAAGAAGTTGAATTCATGGTATGGAGAAGGGTGTCACACAAACTTGTTCCAGCTTCTCTTGTTCATCACCCTCACCTGACTGTACTATGATGGTAGACCCAGGAAGCTGTGTTCTACACTGCTTTCCTGCCTAAGACCCTGCAAGCATAGGGGTACAGACACAGCTGGAGGGACGGACTCTGGTAATTGAAAGAAGCCCCCATACCACCATCTTTTTTATCTCTATCTGTGTCAGCTTTCTCTCTCTCTCTCTCTCTCTCTCTCTCTCTCTCTCTCTCTTTCTCTCTTTCTTGGTTTCTTTGTAACAGCTCTGGCTGTGCTGGGACTTGCTGTGTAGACCAGGCTGACCTCAAACTCACAGGGAATTTCCTACCTCTGCCTCCCAAGTACCATGTTGTTGAATGGAGCTGCGGGTTGTGTTCCTGCCACCTGGCTCCCGGCTGCCTGGCTAGCTTATGCCCCAAAATAATGACACACAAACTGTATTCATATAAAGACTGCTTGGCTCATTTCTATTAATATGTGTAGCACCACAAGGTGTGCTTACCAGGAAGATTCTAGCCTACGTCCATCCTGGGTCGGAGCTTCATCACGTCTGCCCTGGAGAGTAGCGGCACTGTGTCTGAGCTCACTTCCTCTTCCTCCCAGCATTCTGTTCTGTTTACTCCACCCACCTATGGTCTAACCTATCAGGCCAAGCAGTTTCTCTATTGATTAACCAATGACCTTCCTCCATCAGCATGTAGCAAGTACGTGTGCTATCACTTTCCGGCTGCTGTGTCAGTTTCTGACAGAGCCAGTTGCTCTGGTTGCTGACACCCATTCGATGCCTGGATGTGACAGTGCTTGTGATCTGGTGACTCCCTTACTGAAGGGCATTTTCTTTCTACCCAGTTTGAGAAGATTTTAGCCATGAGCATTTGTGTGATGTCTCGTGGATTTACCATTTAAATTCATAAATTTGAGTGATATCTGTGGATTGGGGTGGGGGTAAGTATGTATTCCGTTTTTGGAATCCTGCCAAGTGTTTCAGTGGCTGCAGCATTTTGCACTCCCTCAAGGATGAAGGTTCTAGTTCCTCCCTTCCTTGCCAGTATTGATGATGTCGGTGTTCAGGGTTCTTTTCATTTTAACATGTCTTATTGTTTCATTTTGTGGTGTATGTGTGTGTGTGGAATAGAGAATGTGTGTGTTCATGTACAAACAGACAGACAGACACAGATACACACACTCACAGAATGCTCATAGACAGACAGACAGACAGACAGACAGACACACACACACACAGAGACAGAGAGAATGTACCATGGTGGACATGTAGAAGACAGAGGATAACCTTTGGGAACCAGTTCTCTTGCTCTACAATGTGGATTCCTAGGATCAAACCCAGGTCCTCAGGCTTGGTGGCACCTCTGTCCACTGAGCCTTCTTGCCAGCCTGGGTTGTTAATTTGCAGTCCCTGGATGATGTTTGATAAGAAGTATCTTTTCTTGTTTATTTTTTTAAATTTTATTTTTTAAATTTCATTTTATACTCTAACCACAGTTCTCTCACCCACCACTCCTCCCACCTTCCCTTGCTTCCACACCAGACCACCTCTCTCTACTTCTTCCATAGGGTAAAGCCTCCCATGGGGGGTCAAAAAAGCCTGGTGCATTAAGTTAAGGCAAAACCAAATCCCTCCCTCCTGCAATTAAGTCTGAGCATGGCATCCCACCATAGGGAATGGACTTCAAAAAGCTAGCTCATGCGCTCATACACCAAGGAAAGATCCTGGCCCCACTGTCAGGGTCCCCTCAGATAGACCAAGCTACACAACTGTCTTCCACATGCACAGAGTCTAGGTCAGGCCAATGGAGGCTCTACAGCTGTTGGCCTAGAGTTCATGAGTTCCCATGACCTTGGTTCAGCTGTCTCTGTAGATTTCCCCATCTATGATATTGATCTCCCTTGCTCATGTATCCCCTCCTCTCTGTCTTCAACTGGATTCCCAGAGTTTGGGTTGGTGCTTGATTGTAGATCTCTGCATCTGGTTCCATCAGTTACTGGACAAAGGCTCTATGAGGGCAGTTGGGATAGTAACCAGTCTGATTACAGGGGCAGGCCAGTTCAGGCACCCTCTCCACTATTGATAGGAGTCTTAGCTGGGGTCATCCTTGTGGATTCCTGCCAGTGGCCCCACAGTCTGCCCCAGCCATACAACTGTCACCTACATTCAGAGGGACTAGTTTGGACTTATGCTGTTTCCTTCCCTGTCCAGCTGGAGTTGGTGAGCTCCCATTAATTCTGGTAAACTGTTTCAGTGGATGAACCCTTCATGGTCTTGACCTCTTTGTTCATATTATCATTCCTTCTCCTCTTCAACTGGCCTTGGGAGCTCAGTCCAGTGCTCCAATGTGGGTCTCTGCCTCTGTTTCCATCTGTTGTTGGATGAAGGTTCTATGGTGATAGTTAAGACAATCATCAGTCTGACTACAGAATGTTCGGGTCCCCTCTCCTCTATTGCTTAGGGTCTTAGCTGGGGTCATCCTTGTGGATTCCTGGGATTTTTTTCTAGAGCCAGGTTTCTTGCTAATCACATAATGGCTCCTTCAATCAAGATATCTCTTTCCTTGCTCTCATATCTGACTTTCCTCCATCTCGACTATCCCATTCCCTCAAGTTCTTTTGAACCCTCCCCTTCTCTCCTCCTCTTCCCCTTCTACCCTTCCTTCTACCCCACCGACCCCATGCTCCCAATTTTTTCAGGAGATCTTGTCAGTTTCCAATTTCCAGGGGGGTCTATATATGTTTTTCTTTGGGTTCACCTTATTACTTAGCTTCTCTAGGATCATGAACTATAGGCCCAATGTTTTTTGATTATAGCTAGTATTCTGTTATGAGTGAGTACATACATATTCATCTTTTGGGCCTGGGTTACCTCACTCAGGATAGTGTTTTCTAATTCCATCCGTTTGCATGCAAAATTCAAGATGTGATTGTTTTTTTTTCCCACTGAGTAGTACTCTAATGTGTAAATGTGCCACACTTTCTTTATCCAGTCTTCAGTTGAGGGGCATCTAGGTTGTTTACAGATTCTGGCTATTACAAATACTGCTGCTATGAACATAGTTGAACAAATGCTTTTTGTAGTATAATTGAGCATATTTTGGGTATATGCCCAAGAGTGGTATTGCTGAATCCTGAGGTAGGTTGATTCCTAATTTTCTGAGAAACCTCCCTACTGATTTTCAAAGTGTTTGTACAAGTTTGCATTCCCACCAGCAATAGATGAGTGTTCCCCTTACTCCACACCCTCTTCAGCATAAGCTATCATTAGTGGTTTTGATCTAAGCTATTCTGACAGGTGTGAGATGATACCTCCAGAGTTGTTTTGATCTGCATTTACCTGATAGCCAAGGAAGTTGAACATTTCCTTAAGTGTTTTTTTGCCATTTGAAATTCTTCTGTTGACAATTCTCTGTTTAGTTCAGTAATCCATTTTTTGATTGGGTTATTTAGAATTTTACTGTCTAATTTTGAGATCAGTTCTTTGTCTGATGTGGGGTTTGTGAAGATCTTTTCCCATTCAGTAGGCTGCCTTTTGTCTTATTGACTGTGTCCTTTATTTTACAGAAGCTTCTCAGTTTCAGGAGGTCCCATTTATTTATTGTTGCTCTTATTGTCTGTGCTACTGGGGTTATACATAGGAAGTGGTCTCCTGTGCTCATGTGTTGCAGGCTATGTCCAACTTTCTCTTCTATCAGTTCCAGTGTGGTTAGATTTATATCAAGGTCTTTGATCCATTTGGACTTGAGTTTTGTGCATGGCGATAGATATGGATCTATTTTTATTCTTCTACGGGTTGACATCCAGTTATGCCAGCAACATTCTAAAATTCTTCTCTGAAACCTCTTGAGCCAGCCCCATATGGTTCATCATGTCACACTCGGCACCACTGCCTTCCATGCTCCTACTAGTGTGGCCCCTTAAGCAACACTTGCAGTATTCAATTGCTCTTCTAACCCAAATTACCAAAGTCCAAATTTCTCCAAATGAAAACACTATCAGGTTTATCACAGTAATACTCCAGGCCATGGTACCAACTTCTGTCTTAGTTAGGGTTTCTATGCTGTGAAGTCACACCATGACCATGGTAACTCTTAAAAAGGAAAACATTTAGTTGTGTTGGCTCATGTATATTTTAGAGGTCCAGTCCATTATCATCATGGTGCAACATGGTAGAGTGCGGGCAGACATAGTGCTGGAGAGGGAGCTGAGAGTCCTACATCTTTCAGGCAACAGAAAGTGGTCTCCTAAAAGGCCACATCTACACCCCTCCCCCCAAAATTCAGAACTCCTAATAGTGCCATTTTCTTTGGGAGCCATTTTCTTTCAAACCACCACAGCTTCCTACTTGTTAGCAAACTTTCCTTTTTATGTTAAGGTTAATCCCATCTCCACAGCAGCCCAGGGTAGCACTAGGGACTTTTCCCTGTAGAACATTGAACAGTCCCCCTTTTCAGTAAGCCTACTTACTCTGCTACCCTCTCCTGTATACTCCCCCTTCTTTCTGCTTATTCATAAACAGGGTAGGCAGGCTGTTGCGACTCACCTAATTGCGGGATCAATGATGTATGGTGTGAATAGTTTCTTTAGCCTGAAGCTGCAATCCCTTCCTAATTTTCCACATAACCATTCCAAGGCCTGGCATCCACATGCTCTGGCTTCTTTAAGCAGTGACCCCACTTATCAGTACCTATTTCTTCTGTTAGTTCCTCTAGTTGGAACTGTAACACAACACACACCCACATACACACACACAAACAGCACAGTGGAGGAAGGACTGATTCTAGCTCATGGATCAGGAGATACTGTCCATCCTGTGAGAAGGCAAGGTAGATGAATCAGCTCCGTCTCTGGGCATGGGGGCTTGACACAGTCTAGTAGATCAGGAGGTAGAGGGCTCAGGGCAGACCCAGGAGGGATTCCATTGGTATCCAGCATCTTCTAGTGAGGCACCAGTGCCAAAGTTTCTAGTTTTACCAACAAAGTACCTACAGCTAGTGTCCAAGTGTTTATGCATGTTGACTGTGAAAATTATTTCATATTCTCATCATAATATCTAGGAAACTATCCCACACACATAGACAAATCCACAGAGACAGGCATATGCAGACACAGATTTGGATTCTCACCGACTGTGCCACATGAATACACAGAGATACATTTGCACATGTAGAAACAGAGACACAAAAACACATATACAAGATATGCCTCCCCCACAATGGCACAGGTTTATACACAGACACCTATGAGAGCAGACACAAATATGCACACACACTGGTATATGAATACTTGTATACACAAAGAGAGACACACATATCCAGGCACAAAGCGTGTACTAACTTACATAGAGAGACGAAAATTCAAAAACACGCATACACATGAACTCCCCCCCCCACATGCCCATGTGCCCTCTCATATACATACATGGACAGAAGTGTAGAGTTCCACTTGTTCACAGGCACACCCACACTTCCACATGTGCACAGAAGCAAGGCAGTGGATTTGCACTGTGCTGTGGCACAGAACAGAGGACCGACGGGAGTTGGGTAATCTGGGAGACTTCAGTCTGGTCTGAGCTCCCAACTCTTGGAGCCTGAACTGAGAGGAATGAGATGCTCCGAGCAGATGGGAGGTAGCATTTGGAGGCTTTCCTAGAAGCCCAGCTGCTGAGTGGGATGGGAGCGGCAGGGAGGACATGCAGAGTCAGGGTGGTGTGCAGGGTCCTTTTAAGTATGTGGTTAAGACAGGACACAGGAGCCAGAGTGCCACAATGTGGCGGGGAGAGACACGAGCTGAGCGCTCTGGGGGCTGTGGTGGTGGGGATGGCTTCTGTATCTACCATTGCTATGTGGAGAGGAACTGGAGACTATGTTTGGAGCTGGAAGTTCTGGGAAGGGAGAGGAAGCATTGTGACTGGTTTTGGTGGCAATAGAGCCTGGACATGGAAAGGGTGGGAACTCGGGAGTCCTGGTTATCACCTTGCTCTGGGTTCTGAGGTAGCACTTCCAACTGTGATAACATCCTCTCTCCTAACAAGGCTTCCTCAGAGTGAGTAAAAACACAGCCAGGTGCTAATTACAGAAATAAGCACCATGTGTCCATGAGGTCCAAGCAAAACAGTACAATCAGCCCACACAAGGCTGGGCCTTTGTGCAGGTGAGGCTGGGTGTCACCCTGTGCTGGATATACACGCTGCAGGGAAGCAAGGAACACAAGACACCATGGCGACCATGAAGCTGCTCCTGTTGAATGCGGGCCTGGCTCTACTTTCTGTAGCAGCAGCAGATGAAGGCGCTTTAGCGATTCCTAGGGCTGCCTACAGGGCGGGCACATTTCCTGCCAGCACTGAGAAGGTGAGGGCCCTGGAAGTGCTGAGGGTGGGATCTGGGGATCTCGGGTCATGACCTTGGACTGGGCGAGTGTCTGAGGTCATTGATGGGTTCACGGGTAGAATGCTATGGCAGTCCCTGCGTTCAATGCTGGACTATGACTCTGATTTCACCATTCAGCTCCCCACAGGGTGTGGTACCCACAGGCAGAGAGATGGGTTGTAGAGTCAGCTGGCTTTCCACTCTGTCACAGTGACCAGCAGCCTGTGGCTACAGAGAACCTTCTTTCAAACCACAGAACTGACTCTTTTCAGAATTTCTGTTCTCAGTGAAAGCCCCATGCAGGAGGATTGTGCAGATACAGCACTGCTTTACTGCAGAGGGCTGAGCTCTGCTGGGAGGGAAGGTCAGCAGGGATGGACTTCCCAAGAGGTTGTGCTTATTAACTTATGGTGTCTCCTCCTGAGAAGATGTGAGTCCTAAGGTTATCAGTCATGCTTCCATGTCCTGTCACTGATGGATAAATGTGCCTCAATTTGCTTTTCCTGTTTGCTGATGTCTTTGTCCTGGAGGCCAAGGATCGTCTGTGCCATATATGGTCTTGGGACTGAGGTTGGTATCTAGGCACCTTGTCTGCCTCCAGGTACAACACTAGCTCACTGGGCCATCCATCATAGCCACTGCACTTACTAACAGAGACCCCAAGTCCTTTCTGGGTGCTGGCCAGCTGCTGTTACATTCTTTGCCACCCAGACCCGGGGAACCAGCTACACTCTCTGCTGTTTCCACATCAGATGTCTGGTCTTCATCCTGCCTCTCCTCCACAAAAGCACAAAATCAGCCTTTCTAAGTCACACTTTGGTCCTGGGTCCCTGTGCACTGGAGACAACGATGTCAAGGGTGTGCGGATCCTAGGAGTCAGGACCAAGGGGAGCCAGGTGCTGAGGTGTTTGAAAGTCATATGAGAAGATCCCATGTTGTAATAAGGGTGGCGGGGCTGTGTCCCACCACCTGGCTAGCTTTACCCGGAATAATTACACAGAAACTGTATTCTTTTAAACACTGCCTGGCCCATTAGTTTCAGCCTCTTAACCCATTTCTAATAATCTATGTAGCACCACGAGGTGCCTTACCAGGAAAGATTCAACATGTCTGACCTGATGGCTGGCTGCATCGCCTCTGCCCTGGAGAGAGCTGCATGGCGTCTGAGCTCACTTCCTCTTCTTCCCAGCATTCTGTTCTGTTTACTCCACCCACCTATGTTCTCACCTATAAAATGGGCCAAGGCAGTTTCTTTATTAGCCAATGACCTTCCTCCATCAATCCTAGAGGCCCTTTTGCCAAGGCAGGGACAGAAAGAATATTGAGTACTTATCAGTTGTGTGAAACCATTGATGAGTCCAGTCCTTGGGTCATTTTCCAGTGCTTGTGTGCGTAACAGGTACTGAACCCCACAGTCAGTTGATGATGAGTGGGGTAACTGTGGCCACGAATGAGCCCATAGTCTACCGCCCATGACTGAGCTCTGTCTATTTTGCATTCTGTCTCATTCATTCTCTGGGTGACCTCTCTCAGCTCCTTGTGCAGGACCTCCACAAGGACACGGGACAGAGCCCCTTCCAGATTTACCTCCCAGGAGGCCCTTACTGCAGTTTGCCTGACTCTGCCTGAAAGTGGTGGGGAAGATCCAATCAAGACCAGCTTTCCTACTATCCTTCCAGTGCCTCAGGCCCCTCCTGTCTGCATCCAGATGCTCCCTAAGCCCCTCCTATCCTCTGCTCCCACTTCATCTCCAGCCTGGAACCCCCTCCCCATGTGTCTCTTGACCCTGAAGCCTAACTCAGCTATGACTTCCCCTCTAGCTCCTAGGAAAGTGGTATATAATTCGCTGGGCTGGAAACATGCCTATTCCTTTAAAGAGGAAGTCCAGACCACTGCCGCCTTTCACCTTTGTTATTAATATTCTTGGGAAGTTGGAGTTCAGGATGAAGATCATGTGAGTATGGACATCCAGGTAGATGTCTCTGCTCTTGACTGTATCATCTTCCCCCATTCATCTCACACATGCTTCTTCCTGATCTCAGCTAACTCTCCATGTCAACATGGAATCCTTTTGTATTGTCTGTGCAATGTACCAGGTGTCTTTGGTATCCAAGGGAGTGATACTCACAGGGACACTGAGCTAAGAATAAGTGTGTAGGGGCTGCGCTTGTTTTTGCTCAAGGACCAATAAGGTGCCTTATGATTCCCCTGGTTTCTGTGTTAGAGTAAAACCAAGGTGGTCAAATATTGACCTAGGATCCTGTCATTTGGGTTATATCTTTGGAGATACAGGGTGTATGTGTGTGCAGACTAGATGTGTTTGAATTTCCAGAATGTCCCAAGAAGGGGCCTAGGCTGCTTACTGTCTCTACAACAGTGTCTTTCAATTGCCCTTCTCCTGGAATGACTTGGAGGACACAGGGAGTGTATAGAGTTTTCACTAGCTGAATTCTGAGGCTGCTTCCTGAGCCCCACGTATTGGGAGGGAAGGCTATCTAAATGTCTGGGCCCATGATGTGTGCTGGAAAAGGCAGGAAGGCACCCCAATTAGAGCTACTTTTTATCCCGTATTCCAGGAAACCCATCGGATGTGTCTTGTTCAAACAGTACCTGGATGCCTTGCCAACACAACCTGGTTTATTTAAAGCCCGTAAGTGCTCATACCCATATTTCTGCCTTTTTACAGAGACTTCTAGAGAGACCCCATAATATCTGGCTCATTTTCTCCCCACAGGGTCAAGGCACTACATACTCATCTATTTCATGATCACAGAAGATTTGGCTGTGGCCCACTACCAGGATAACTTCACACATCCCACCTACATAATGACGATGCTCATGGGTGTGTGGGTTTGTGAGAACTGTCCACGAACTTGTGAGGCAGTGGGTCCAGACCGGGTGCCTTCTACCTTACTTAGTCTAGTTGGAAACCGGGACAATTTCTCAGGATCTTTGGGAGAGTCGTTTTCAAGCTCTTGTCCTTTCTTCTCCTCAGCCATCACATGACCAATTCTGAGGTCCAGGTAGACTCACCCATGTGTCGCTCTGCATTCTGATGCCTTCTTTCTCTTCTCAGCCCGCTCTAGTTGTCTTTCTCTGAACATTCTTCTCGTGAGAATCCCTTGATGCTGGGAGCACTGGTCCCTTCCCGAGACCGTGGTGTTTTCCTGCTATCAGGTCTGGGGCCCTGGGATGTGGAGCCCAGAGGCCTGCTGAACATCCTATTGCACATAACATGCTCCTCCCTCTTCAGACATTTGACATGTCCTCAGTCACAGTCCAGCACGTGTTTAAAAGAAAGCGGAGAGATGAACTTTTGAAGGGAGAGTCGATCTCTAGATTTGGGTAGTGCTGGGGGAGAAAGAAAAGCTCAGTTTTTCTTGCCTTTCCTTCAGAAAACTTAAAACTTACTGAAAATATCAAAGAGGTGAAAAAATAGGCAAGTGTTTATTTTTTGAGAGACAGAAGCCAGTCACATGCTGGGGAAAGCAGCTTTCATGGTCCAGTGTCCCATTCTGTCCTCACTCTTGTAGGGCTACTCTGGATACTAAGGCATACATGGAGAGTACTTGAGTGTAAGGTCACCAGTTCCGGGAGGAAACATAACCTCCATCTGCCAGAGTCACCAAGCACCGAGAGCCTCGTGTCTACCATTACCAGAGCCCTGTAGCTCTGACCACACCTCCCACCTCCCTTGGTGTTCTCCAGACACTCGGCTCCCAGGATCCCTCCCAACTGGGTGTCACAGTGCTATCTCTCTCCTTTTCTCCCTTCCACAACTTCCCACTCATCCTGTCTCTTCCGGTCCCTCAAAGAAGGCTCTGTTGCCAAGTCACTCCAACAGTGTCCTGTGTGTGTGTGTGTGTGTGTGTGTGTGTGTGTGTGTGTGAGAGAGAGAGAGAGAGAGAGAGAGAGAGAGAGAGAGAGAGAGAGGACAGAGCGTGCGGACCACGAGAGAATTGCCTTCCTCCCCTACTCTCACATCATGGCCAGCAGTGCAGCCCAGATCCTCTAGGTGTCGCTAGGTTTTTTTCTGACCTTCCTCTTCTGCATCAAATGTCACTGTTGGCCTGAAGCAAGCAAGGACAACGGGTGCTCTCTTTTCATACATGGCTTTGTGGCAGGGATGGGCTACTCGGGGTATGCTGGCAGATGTGGGCCTGCCTGGAGTGTTCTAGAGAGTAACGCACACGTGAATGTGGGAAGTCACTGGTGGAGATTCCCCACCAACCTCCTCAGGCTGCCTCAGCTGTGAAACTCAGCACTTCACTTCAGCAGAGTGTACAGGCTCTATCCAGCTTGTGCCTGTGCATTGAGATCTGCATGCGTCCTCTGCTCCCCAGGACTGTGGGGGTGGGAGCCCCCTGCTCAGAAACCTGAGTGATCCACCTGAGGCTTCCAGCCCGACTGCAGACACTTCTGTTGAGTTGACCCTTGTTCCAAACTACATGCAAACGTGGTTCCCTCTTGACTCCTCCTACCAGGCTGGCCTCTTTTACAGGAATTTTGAACTTGGGCCTCGCTATTCCTGGCCTGAGTCTTCTCGGGTCATAAATGATCTAAGGGGAACCATGGTAACCTACTTGTAGTCTCATCTCCTCAGACACAGTTTCCCATCCTATTTGGATCGGCGCCTTTCATTCTAACACACTATCACCCTATACATCCTATAGGTCGTTCTCCAGTTGTAAACCCAAAATATGTGAAGCCGTATGACACATTCGTGGTGAATATAGGCCTGAACAGAACGGACATCGTCAACCCTTCTTGTGATGGTAGAGATTGCCCTTTTCCTCATTGTCACCTCCTCTCTCTTCAGGATCTCCCTGTAAGGTGTGACCATGGAAGCACTGCTTAGAGCTGTCTGTCTCCTTCTGATCCTGCAGAGTCCTGTGAGTGATCTGAGAATCTTAGTACATGGAGCAAGTTCTGCAGAGATGACTCAGCAACCAGGAGCCAATCACCTTTCACCTTCTGCAGGATGCAGGACTCCCGTTGCCTTGGGAAAACAGATACCCCTGTTCAGACACCACCATGCCTCTTCTTTCAATAAAGCTGATCCTATATCTGGGCATTTGTCTAAGACTATATGGGTCCCATCTTTATGTTAATCAGATGCGGGTAGATGATCAGACCTGAGCATGATCTTACAGAAGGAAAGATGTGTTTACACACTCACAGGTCTCCATATAGGGCATTCCAGGATACAGGGTCACAAGGCACAGTAGCAGGCCACCTGGGCATGTACAATGTGGATAGGGTTCCTGCCTCTGTGGTAGCTAGAGAGAGAGAAAAAGTTCACGGTGTCACAGGGAGGCAGGCATAGGTTGGTTATGTGGGTCTCTACTATCAAGTATGTCTAGTGTTCTGGTCCTAGTGATGGGTGGTAGTCTTCTAGTTTGAGGCTGTAGAGTAGGGTGGGTTTTTTTTTTGTTTTTAGCATGTGGAGGGCAGAATATCTGGAGAAGTCTTCAGTGTTTCTACGAAATAGTTCTCTTGATTTCAGATCCTCCAAGGACAGTGAGACCTGGAGCCCAGAACCCAATATGCAGAAATGAGAAGAACAAACACAAGTACCAACACAGACAGAAGGAAAGGAAGACCTTCCCCCTTCTCCACGGATATTGCCAGAGCCAGTGTCCTGTTTTTTCACCCCAATCATTCTTTCTAGACACATTATTCACATACAAAATACAGCCAGCTCCTGCCTGGACCATCTTCCCAAATCCCTAGGGAAGAGAGTACTTTGAGATTTGACTCAGGACATTTTGGGGTCAGACAATGGAGACAGTTCCTGAAGGCCAGGCCACCATAAACCGAGAGGTGGGCTGTAAAAACTCAGCCCATCTGCTCCCATTCCTGCACAGGGCCAGCTAGAGCTTGGCAGCCATAGTGGGTGTGCTCCCTGAGGAGAGAAATGAAGGGAGGACCCCAGGTGATGCAGGGTGAATATGTGCATGAGTTGGTCTCCAGGATAAGGTCCTGCTTGTGGTGGGCAGTGCCATCTCACACGACCTATTCTAGGGTGTTGTGCCCTTCATCTGTTCCGCATGGCATTTCTGGGGCACGAGGTGTTGAGCTGTTCCCGTGCGTTGAATGGAACTCATTGTGTGAGGTTTTCTTGGGAGACTGAGCCTACTCTACTCACTCCACACAGACCTTCCATGACAGCCTTAAGTCCAGTTAGACAAATGTCTCTCTCTGCCAACAAATGCCTTAGTCTGGTTACTTGCATGACACGGGGACAGGTTTCTGAAAGGTTTTGAGTGGCCCCAAAGTTGACTTACCTCCTAGTTGTCTCACCCCAGCATGGAGAACAATTCTCCATTGCTAAATGGTTAGAGTTCCCTCTTCAGTTCACATTCTATATTCTACAGCATGTCGTGGAGTGAGGAGACCACAGGCAGCTGGGGCAGAAGTCCATATAGCAGTCAGGGAGGCGTGGAAGGACATGTTTGCAGTCTCAGCTTCAGGTTCATGAACCTCTCCACCTCCTCCTGGGTAGGGGAATGGGCACAGGGAAGGATATTGTCAGAAGACTACAAAATAGATCAAAACAACCCCCATATATGAACATGCCATGAATAAACTTACTACCCTGTATGCTGACTTACATTTGTGAAAGATGTTTAAAGTAGAACAGTTATTGTCACATCCTCACTGTGTTAGCACGCCCCCTCCCCCATTTTACTCATAGTAAACATGAAGTCCCCTGCTTGGTCTATGCATCATCATTGTTTCTCCTACCCTCTGGCCATTTTCTCCCTCCCCCAGCCTTCAGTCTGTTCCTGTCTCAGCCATGCTCTTGCTGTCTCTTCCAGACCACACCGAATGCACCTCCCACCTGGAGTCCTCATCTACCTCCTAATTCATGGCTCACTTGCTTCACCTCCTTCAATTATATGTTTAAATGCCCTCTTTGTGCAGCCGACTTGAGCAATTCCATTGAGATTACCAGCCCCTTGTCTCCCTGGTTGCTGTCTGCCTTGTTCCGTTTGGGGTTCCTCATGGAAAGGGCCACTATTGTAATGATATATAATTGAGTACTCAGGAGATGGAGCACACAACAGAATAAACAGGGACAGGAAAACAGTGAATACTGAACAAGACAGGAGTAAGGAGTACTAGAGACCCTAGCAGAGGTCGTCTGGGATCAGTGGAGGAAATCGTTTTGCTTTAGATTCCCTTTCACTTGACTCTTGCACCATGATGGCGAAGGTCTTGTAGCGTGGGGTCTTGGCAAAGTCACTTCTCAGTTCCGGGTTTGATTTTAGACTCATTGGTTCCTTCCACAGACAATCATGCCCTCCCCACATAGATCTTACTGTTTTCTATAAATCTATGTCGTAGATTTTCTTTTCCACCCTCACTGATCCTGTTGGAAATCACTACACTGTTCTTTGCTCATCATGAGAATTGGATTTTTTGCTTTGTTTCTGCTGCTTTGATTAAAAAAAAAAACAAACAAAAACAACAACAACAAAAAAACTGCCCCAATCAAAGTTGGGGGAGAAAAGGGTTTATTTCATCTATGACTTCCAGGTCACCTACCATCTAAAACAGGCGAAATCCAAGGAGGAAACTCAAGTCATGTGCCTGGAGTAAAGAAGGGATGCAAAAGTCATGGAGGGAAGAGCACCACTCACTGGCTTGCTCATGTGACCTTCCCTACTTCTTATACTTCCCAGAACCAACTGTGCAGGGGTGGCACTGCCTACAATATGTTGTGTCCTCCAACCTCAACTGTTAACCAAGAACATGACTCACAGTCTTGCTAATAGGCCAGTCTAATGGAGGAACCCCCTCAACTGAGATTCCTTCCCAGAGATGCCTAGATTTTTGTCAAGTTGACATAGAAACCAACCAGCACAATGGACCACATATCAACTTTATGTCCAATACACATCAGTGTTAAGCCATAGCCTTTCCTTTCTCATTTGTTCCCAAGCTGTCATGCTGACATTAATATCACAACATAATACCTAAAAAACTTTAAAAGTCCCACAGTCTCCAAAAATTCTTCCAATGTAAAAAATCACATTCTCTCTACAAATCCAAATGTCTCTTTCAAAGTTCAAAGTTTCTCAACTGTGGGCTCTTGTAAAATTAAAAAAAAAAAACAACCAAGTTAAATACTTCCTGTTCCACATGGGAAGAACCAGGGCACAATTACAGCCAAATCATATCACAACCATGCTTCAGCTGTGTACAAAGTGATGTCTGGGACCCACTTATAATTTTCCGGACTTCAAGGGGTCTTCCTGGCTATCTCCACTTCCCCGTCTCTGCTTCTACAGAACAAATAGCTCATGCCATAGGTTCAGACCAGCCTCCTCTTCACATCTGCTGCTGTCTTTGACAGTGATTGCAATCTGTGCTACACCCTCACCAATGGCTTCCCTTCAGGGACTCCAGACCTGACAAATAATGCCAGGCCTCAGCTTTCCTTCATGACCTCTGCATACGTTCAATACCAGCACCACCTTGGGACTGGAGAGATGATTTAATGATTAAGAACAGTTGATACTCTTGCAGAGGATTGGGGATTGACTCCCAGTACCCACATGGTAGTTTAAAACCATCTCTAATTTTCATTTCTAGGGAATTTGATGCTATTTTCTGATCTCCGTTATCACCGAGAACTCACATGGTACACAGAAACACATGCATCCAAATCCCTCATATGCAACATGAAATAAATTGAATCTAACAAAACTTACATAAAACCCGGCACCACGTGGGTGTCTCTTACATATTACTAAGTTCAGATTAACACATGAGACGGAGCCTTAGCTCTCTCTGGACCACATCTTCTGTGTGCTGACCCTGAGGAAATACTCCCAGAAGATTGGACCTAGTGATTCTGGTGTCTTCTCAGTCACTTCTAAGTTCTCAGCTCCAGTTAACCAGCACTAATTGTCTGAGTAAAGCAGTTGTTTTACTTCAGCGGTGCTGGTCTCTGGCTAATCACAGCGATTTTTCAGGCCCAGTAGACCTGACACCTTAGATTATAAATTCAAAATACTACAAAGTAACACAGGTAGGGTCTTCGCTTTCCTTTTAACCTTCACAAGGAAGTCCTCCATCACTTGCCTTGCTCTCAACTTTATTTCCTGCCCATCACTCACAGAAGAGCCATCACTCAGGTCAGCCACAGCAATTCCTCACTTTTGGCACCACGTTCTGTCTTAGTTTCTTTTCTTCTTCTTCTTCTTCTTCTTTTTTTTTTTTTTGGTGATAAAATACCAAGACCATAGCAATTTATGAAAGGAATGGTCAATTTGGGGCTTATAGTTTCAGAGAGTTAAGAATCTATTATTCCTCAGTGGTTCCTCCCTTGTACCTGCTCCTGGTCCAGTAGTGCTCTCTGACATAGGCCTGCTCCCTCGGCAGTTGCTCCCTTGTACCTGCTCCTGTGTAGTTCGCTGCCTCAGGTCTGCTCTGGCAGAGGTCCCTGGCTTGGGTCAGGTCTCACAAAGGTCTCTCACTCAGGCCTACTCCCTTGGAGGCCCCAGACTCAGACCTGGACCCATAGAGGTCTCTGACTCCCACTTACTCCCTCAGCAGTTGCTCCCTTGTGCCTGCTCCTGTGGAGTTCATTGCCTCAGTACTGCTCCAGTGGAGGTTACTGGCTCAGACCTGTTTCTCTAGATGTCCCTGGGCTTGGCCCACTCCCATGGAGATGCCTGGCTTGGGCCCCACAGGCTTCCCAAGCCTCACAACTCTCCTCCACAGTCAGTGGGCCTAGTTTGGTCTTGTGCAGGTTTCCCCACTGTCAGTTCAGAGTCAGTGAGCTCTCACTAGCTCAGGTCAGCTGTTTTTGTGGGTATCACCATCATGGTCTTGATCTTTTTGCTCATATTATTGCTCCCCCCTCTCTTGGACTGGTATTTGGTAGCTGGACCCAGTAGATCTCTTCCTGTAGATCTCTTCCTGTAGATCTACTTCCATCAGTTGCTTGTTGAAGGTTCTATGATGGCAATTAAGGTAGTCACCAATCTGATTACAGGGGAAAGTCAGTTTAGATGTCCTCTCTTCTGTTGCTTAGAGTCTTAGTTGGGGTCATCCTTGTGGATTCCTGGGAATTTCCCTAGTGCCAAGTTTCTCACTAGTGCTTTAATGACTCCCTCAATCAAGATATCTCTTTCCTTTCTCTCCTTTACTGTCCTTCCCCCTTCTTGAGCATCCCATTCCCTCATTTCTCTTTCTCCCTCCCCCTTTTCCCCCCTCTCTTTACCCCCTGCCTTCTACCCTCTCCTAATTTTCTCAGGAGGTCTTGTCTGTTTTCTCTTTCCAGGGTGATCCACGTATGTCTCTTCTAGGGTTTTCCTTGTTACCTAGCTTATCTGGGATTGTGGACTATAGGCTGGTTGTTCTTTGCTTTATGTATAATATTCACTTGTGAGTGAGTACATACCATGTTGGATTCTTCGCTTCTTAGAATGACAAAACTACTCAAGGGCTGTGAGCTTCCCAGAGGCTCATCCAATTGGGGGTTGTGCTACATAGAATCAATGTCCTTTGCTTTCAGCATCTGAGGTGAGAATTCTTTTTTTAAAAAAATATTTATTTATTTATTATGTATACAATATTCTGTTTTGCGTGTATGCCTGCAGGCCAGAAGAGGGCACCAGACCTCATTACAGATGGTTGTGAGCCACCATGTGGTTGCTGCGAATTGAACTCAGGACCTTTGGAAGAGCAGACAGTGCTCTTAACCTCTGAGCCATCTCTCCAGCCCCCATGAGGTGAGAATTCTTGTGTATGGTTTTTGGGAATTGGGACCACGGTTGTGGGCTTTGACTGGTATCCTGAATATACCACCACAATGGAACACACTGTGAAGATAGGCTGGCCTTTGTACATTGAGGACCTGCCCGTGGGATGAACTGACATGGAGGACCCTGTTCATAACAGCCACTGACAGAGTGGAGCAGACTTTGTCCTCTGAAGGGTTTCACCCATCCTCAAGGCAGGGGCAGGGTTCATGTATATTGAAGAGATTTTGCTTGGGAGCCAGGTAGATGGGTTAAGAGGCTGAGCTCTTTGCTGTGAAAACTCACCGGAGGTCTCTCCTGGATCAGGGCTTGGTATGAGAAGGAATGCGCTGGAGTAGCCAGCCCCACAGTGACCTCAGGGAAATGTGAGGCTTCTTGTGTATTGCAGCCCCAATGTAGAGCACAGCTTGGGAGTTTGGGTCACAGGGTGGCTTGTCTGTGGGACTGGGTAGAGGTGAACTGGATCTAAGGGCCACTGGGTATATAGTTGGTTTATTAGGCTCTATGTGTGTTGATTAAGTTGTGCTGTTCCAGAGCACAGTGTCTCTCATTCTGGTGTGATGAGAGCTGTGTGTCTGTCCCCAGAATGTGAGAACAAACCATGATTGTGGCTGGGGGTTGAACTCAGAAGCTGCTAAGGAACACAGGGGCATGACTGGTCTCTTCTAGCTGTTGCCTCAAAACTGGGCCAGCGTGTCATTTTTACACAATTCTGTTCCATTGGCTCTACCGTTCACACCTTAAGAACAGAACTTCTCTTAGAGCAGAAACTTTGGGCTAATGCTGTGTGATTTACATGCATATAACTAGATCAGTAAGGAGTTTCTTGGAAGTGTAAAAGGCAATTAAAGAGAATGCATCTTCATCAATATGGGATACCTGAGTCTCTTCCTGTTGGGGACTGTAATGTCTAGTGTAATAGTCTGTCCACAGAGCATCCTTCAGGGGCTGAAGAGTGGCCATATGAGCTGGGCAGTTATCTGAAGGGGAGACAGGATCACCCACAGGGTCTCACCCCACAGAGAGCACTCACCTCACTGTAGAAATATTGAGATCTTGAGGAAAGGGGAGGAAGAGCATGAAAACTGCAGTGAAAGCTGAATAAAGCTAACCAGAAGGTTCCAGCCCTTTCCATCTCTTGACATATTTTCATTTACTGCAGTTTTGATTCACTTGATCATTTTGTCTAAGACACTAAGGTGTGTCTCCGCCATGACAACACCATTCTCTTGTCTGCATTTCACTCACTGTTAAAGTGAAAGTCCTGCAGTGGCCCACAAATCACTATTGTTAGCTCTACCCTCTCTCTAACCTGGTCTCTGGCCATCTTCCTCTCCCTGTCTGCCATCTGCTCTATCTTCCCCACCCTCCAGTCACCGTCTGTCACATCCTGGCTCTTTTTGCACTTTCCAGGCCCCACTGAGTGTTCCTCCCATCTGAAGTTCTCTTTCACTTCCTCATTCATGACTAGTTCCCTTTAATTATGTATTTAAATGCTCCTTTTGTGCAGGTGAATCAGGCAATTTCATCTAATCCACAAACCCCTTTGCCTCTAGGTTGTCCACATTGTTCCAGTTGTGCTTCCTTATGGCATGTGTCTCACTGTAATAATATATAATTAAGTAATCAGGATACAGGAGCACACAGTAGACTGAGCAGGAATAGTGAATACAATGAACGCTGAACACAGTGTAAGGAGAGCTAGAGACACTAACTGAGGGTTGCAGATCAGTGGACAAAACCTTTTTGTGGTAGGGTGCCTTTGCTGTGAATGGTTCCACCATGGTGGGGAAGGTGTTTCATCTGGGGTGCTTGACCAAATTGCTTGTCAGTTCTTGTTTTGTCTCAAACTCACTGGATACTTCCACAGAGACAATTGCACCATCCCAACATAGGATCTCATTTCTTTCTGTAAATCTGTCAATCTTGTGCATGGTGATAGATATGGGTCTATTTTCATTCTTCTACAGGTTGACATCCAGTTGTGCCAGCACCATTTGTTGAAGATGCTTTCTTTCTTCCATTGTATGCTTTTAGCTCCTTTATCAAAAATGAGGTGTTCATAGGTTTGTGGGTTAAAATCCGGGTCTTCTATATGATTCCATTGGTCGACTTCTCTGCTTTTATGCCAATACCACACTGTTTTCATTACTGTAGCTCTGTAGTAGAGTTTGAAGTCAGGGATGGTAATGCCTCCAGAAGTTCCTTTATTGTATAAGATTGTTTTGGCTATCCTGGGTTTTTTGTTTTTCCATATAAAGTTGATTATTGTCCTCTCAAGATCTGTGAAGAATTTTGATGGGACCTTGATGGGGATTGCATTGAATCTATAAATTGCCTTTGGTAGAATTGCCATTTTTACTATGTTGATCCTCCCAATCCAACAGCAAGGGAGATCCTTCCATTTTCTGGTATCCTCTTAAATTTCTTTCTTCAAAGACTTAAAGTTCTTGTCAAATAGATCTTTCACTTCCTTGGTTAGAGTTACCCCAAGATATTCTATGCTATTTGTGGCTATCGTGAAAGGTGATGCTTCTCTGATTTCCCTCTCTGCTTCCATATCCTTTGTGTATAGGAGGGCAATTGATTTTTTGGAGTTGATCTTGTATCCTGCCACATTACTAAAGGTGTTTATCAGAAGAACAGAAGGAGGGAGAACATGAGCAAGGAAGTCAGGACCACGAGGGGTGCACCCACCCACTGAGACAGTGGGGCTGATCTATTGGGAGCTCACCAAGGCCAGCTGGACTGTGACTGAAAAAGCATGGGATAAAACCGGACTCTTTGAACATGGTGGCCAATGAGGGCTGATGAGAAGCCAAAGACAATGGCACTGGGTTTTGATCCTACTTCATGTTCTGACTTTGTGGGAGCCTAGCCAGTATGGATGTTCACCTTCCTAGACCTGGATGGAGGCGGGAGGACCTTGGACTTTCCACTGGGCAGGGAACCCTGACTGCTCTTGGGACTGGAGAGGGAGGGGGAGAGGAGTGGGGGAGGGGGAGAGGAGTGGGAGGAGGGGGAGGGAAATGGGAGGCTGGGAGGAGGCGGGAATTTCTTTTTTTTCTTTCAATAAAAAAAAATCTGTCCATCTTTTATTACCCCTTTTAACCCTAAGTCTATATTTGGAACTTTCTACCTTGCATTCCATGTAGACAGAGAGAGTAGAATCCCCGCTTGTCATAGAGGTTGCAGAAAATGAAATATTGCACAGTAGAAATGACAAAGGCTGTAGATTCTTTTTTTGTAAAAGCTCTTCATCAACGTAAGGGGGAGACCATTCTTCAGACAGTTCTCACCCAGAATCTTGTCAAATGACTGTCCAGTACTGATTGACACAACACAGAATTTTCTACTTCAATTGTTAAAATGGTTGATTGTTTTTCAAAGACAGAATCTAATGTAGTTGAGACTAACCTAAAACTTGGTATGAGATTGAGGCTGGTTTTGAACTCCTGATCTTCCTGCCTCTGCGTCCCTAGTGTTGGGATTGGGTACTACCACACTAGGCTGCTTTTATCCAAGGAGGACCTGCCTTAATTAGCTGTAGTAATTCACAGCATCACTGGACTTCATGAGAGTGTCGCTGGAAATAAATGAAAGAGGGACACAGGCGCTAGAAGTGGGGTCTATGATCACTGTGACAGTCACTGTCTTCAACAACTGCCAGAGGACCAAGAGAGTTGGTCATTGGCCCCTTGAACAACAGTTGAAGATTCATTACAAGGAGTGACTGAAGTTCCTCTTCAGATATGAGGAGGAGAGCCTCTGCTGCTCAGAGACTGGGACAACTACTTAAAAGCAGCATTGTAATTGGGCTCTCACCCATCACAGAAACCCTTTCTTGTCCTTTGATTAGAATGGATTTAAGAGTAAGAGAATTGTGATTTGACAAATTGTGAGTTTATTGCTAACTTCCACACTAGAATTATGGTATTGACCTGTTAATGTTTGCAACTGCTTTAGGTTACTATAAGATGCTATTGATTTTAAAAAAGATTAAAACCTGTCTAAGAGAAGTTTGGCATTGCCAATGAGCTCTTGGATTTGAAAACAAATTTAGATTTTGATACAGTTTCAAACTGTTAAAAAAACACCTTAGACCAATTCAGGAGGGCATTCCCATCCCTAGTGCTCCTCCACTCCTTTAGTTAGGAGATACTGTAGCCATAGGACCATGTATGTCACAAAGTATTATCTGCTTACACACAATTATCTCATGATTGGTAAACTCTCTTAACAAAAAGTTGACTCAAAGGCTCTTGGCACCAAGACGTTCTGTCTCCCTTAACCTTTTGTTTATAGAGGTCAGCAATCAGAGATAGGTATGATCCTTCCACCCAGGCATCTAAGACATGGACATGCATGACTGAAATGCATATACTGAAGACAGGTAAGTCTGGAAAACAGGCAAGTGTTCTACTAAGGCAGATCTGATCATCTGTCCTGTAGCAAAAGCTCAGACTTTATTAAAATTAATAAAAAGGGAGGATTGTGGAGGATCAAAAATGTAAGTCGGCAATATGTAATGCAGGCAAATATCTACCTTGTCTGTAGGTCAGATAGTTTGAGGTTGCTCAAAATTGTTGACAACAACCAGGGCTACACATCTTGACCTAGGGTCTGGTTACTTGGTCCTTTCAACATTAAGATGGCCCATACAGGTAGATCCACTCTACCCTGACCAATGGTCACAATATTCAAGCATATTTCTGCTCTTTCTTTCAAAATAGCAGGTTTGACGTTCAGAGTGGCTGCCTTCAGGATGCTTTGTCTAGGATGGGTTTACTGCCCAAACAGCAGATTACTGATGACTTGATTTTTCAAAGTATTGAAGCAAATAATTGTTTTAGTTAATCCTTTGTATCAGGTTAAAAGCAGACTTTTGCCTTCTTGTTGTGCTGGGGTACAAAAGTGCATGGAAAATTAAATGCAGGCAAATTTCAGTATTTATTGGAACTCCCTCCTGACACTATCCTATGTTTTTTGTTTCACTATTTTTACTCGCATCTTCATACTCTTTACTTATTTTTCTGCTCTCCCTGCCCCTATCTTGGTAAGTGGTATTTTTTGTCAAAGTTGGTCTCTGACACAGAATATGGCATTTAAGATGTTTTAATAACATGGATTCTTTTCTATTTTCATGACAGCGAGACATGTCTTCTCCTGGTAGCACCAATCTATTTCAGGGAAGATGATGGACATCAAAGAAATTCCACATGGAGTTTACTTTTATTGTGGCAAAATTTAGCCACTGGGCAAGAAAGTGCCCTTGTCTTGACTGCTGACAGTATGCTGTCCAAATTACGCAAGCAGGACACAAAAGGAAGGACTGCCAAACTTTGCCATGGTAATGTAGGAAAGCCCTTCAGAACATCCTGCTTCACAGAAAAGTCTTTAAGAAATGCTACTTCTGTAGCCCAAAGATGGATGTCCCAACATTGCAGAGGAACTTTGGGTAACTGTCCAGTCAGCCAGGTGTTTCTGTCATTTCTCACATCTTTTTAGAAGTCATTTATTTGCACCTCCTGCCTATTCAGGTGATGTTATTTCCTTCTCAGGTCTCTCATGGAGATAAAGACTTTATAGTTATAATTTTCTTTGTTACAAGATTTAGAAAAGAAATTAACTAAAGAGGTGTAAAGTATATAAGGTTGAAAGACATTAAAAGATAGTTTTGGTAATGCAAATTAGAATAGAAAACAAACTAGTTACAACCTTCTATACTCATGAAGATAGAATCTATATGGAATATTTTCTCTGAGTTTTTCAATTGCTACTGGGCTAGATATTGTTGATGTATTTATTGCCTGTATATATTGTATATTGTTATTATATTTATTGTATATAGTTTTTTATTATGTTAGTTAAGCCTCTTTTTTTATTTTAGACAAAAGGGGAAACATAGTGATATTTTGTTTGTGCTTCAACAAATAAAGCTTGTCTGAATATCAAAGTGTGGAGCTAGTCACTAGTTAACCATGGAAGTCTGGAGGACTGTATATACAGACAGGAAGTGGTATGGCTGAGCAGAGAAAGAAATAGAAGGGTAAAGGAGACAGGAGCTTGGCTCTTTTTCAGCTGATGAATTAGAAAGGTAAGAGTGGGCTGTGGCTTGCTTCTTTGTCTCTCTGATCTTTCAGCATTCAGTCCAATATCTGGCTCTGGGTTTTTATTATTAAGACCAATTAGAATGCATGCAACAAAACTATCTTTTAGACCTCAAAACATTTCCTTAGACAAACAATTTAAGCTTTTATGCCTCTCAATGTTATGCACTTTATACCCTCTTTTGTGAGTTTCTTATCTGAATTTGGTAACAGGGAAAACTATAAGTGTAACTATCTCATCTTCAACCTCATCAGAGACCTAAGAAGGACATAAAATTAGCTGAGTTAATAGGAAGTGCAGAATAAACTACCTCCCAAACTATAGAAATGACAGAATCAGCTAGCTGCCTGGAAGTCACCGAGGTTCCTCTGCAGTGCTGGGGCATTCATCATTGTTCTTTTTTTTTTTTTTTTGATTTTCGAGACAGGGTTTCTCTGTAGCTTTTTGGTTCCTGTCCTGGAACTAGCTCTTGTAGACCAGGCTGGCCTCGAACTCACAGAGATCCGCCTGCCTCTGCCTCCTGAGTGCTGGGATTAAAGGTGTGCGCCACCACCGCCCAGCTCATCATTGTTCTATAGGCCTATAATATCTGACAGACAGTTTTTTGTCCAGTGGCTAAACACAACAAAAGCAAACTCTATATGGATGTTCTTTGATGCCTG
Organism: Microtus oregoni; assembly: GCF_018167655.1. Classification (NCBI taxonomy): domain Eukaryota; kingdom Metazoa; phylum Chordata; class Mammalia; order Rodentia; family Cricetidae; genus Microtus; species Microtus oregoni. The sequence continues at coordinate 10,624,501 of NW_024543084.1, read as the reverse complement.
TAATCCTCTTTTGAATTAAATTGATGCTACCAGGAGCAGATATATCTCTCATTGTCATGAAAAGCTTTATGTTACTAAAAATATTTTAAATGTCATATACTGTATGTCTCTGAAGTGTTTGAAGGTCACCTACTTACCAAAAATATATCTCTGTTTAAACTTGAAAACATACCCAAGATAGTTACAAGCTTGATTATTTTAGATGACTACTAACCTGTATTTTTTAATTCATCAGCTCTAAAATTTATTTTACATATCAACCACAGTTTTCCCTTCCTCCTCTCCCTCCATTCCATTCCCATACTTCCCTTCTCTCCCTCCATTCACTCCTCTTGTTTCCATTCATATGGGATAATTTCTGTCATAGGAATCAATAAAGCATTGCCTATCAGGTTGAGTCAGGACCAATCTCCTCCCTTCTTCATCAAGGCTGAACAGGGTATCCCACCATAGGGAATAGGCTCCAAAGAGCCAGCTCATGCATTGAGATCAAGTCCTGGTCCCACTGCTAGGGGCTCCACAAAAGACCAAGCTACACAACTGTTACCCAGATGCAGAGGGCCTATGTTGCACCCATTACAGCTCTCTGACTATCCATTCAGAGTCCATGAGCTCCTGACTGTCAGCTGTCTCTGTGGGTTTCCCCATCACAATATTGACCAACTTTGCTCATATAATCTCTTCACCCTCTCTTCAACTGGACTCCTGGAACTTGGCCCAGTGCTTGGTTGTGGATCTTTGCAGCTACTTCCATCAGGTACCAGAAGAAGGCTCCATGACAATTAGGGTAGCCACCAATCTGATTAAGGGGAAAGTCAGTTCAGGCACCCTTTCCACTATTGCTAGAAGTCTTACCTGGGGTCATTCTTGTGTATTCCTGGGAGTTTCCCTGGCACCAGGTTTCTGTCTAACCCCATAATGTCCCCCTCTATAAAAATACCTCTTTCATTACTCTTCCCATCATTCCTGCCTCCATTCAACCATCCTGAACATTTCTCATATTCCCACCCCATCACCTCCTGTCTATTCTCTCTGCCCCAGTTTACCCAGGACATCTCATCTATTTTCTCTTCTCAGGAAGACCGATGCATCCCTCTTAGGATCCTCCTTGTTACCTAGTTTCTGTGGGGCCAAGGATTGCAGCCTTTGTATCCTTTGCTTTTCAGTTTGAAGAGGTCCCATTTATTAATTGCCGATTTCAGTTTCTGTGCTACTTGTGTTATATTCAAGAAGTAGTCACCTTTGTCAATGTGTTCAAGGCTACTTCCTACTTTCTCTTCAATCAGCTTCAGTGTAACTGTATTTATGTTGAGGTCTTTGATACATTTGAACTTGAGTTTTGTGCATGGGGATACATATGGATAATTTATATTCTTCTACTTGTCACCATTCTGTTATGTGATGGAGGAGGGTCATCTGTCTATCTGTTGCTTTCATTGGTTAATTAATAAAGAAACTGCTTGGCCTGATAGGTCAGAATTTAGATAGGTGGAGTAGACCGAACAGAATGTTGGGAAGAAGGGAAGAGAGGTAGAAGCCATAGCTCTCCTCTCCAAGACGGATGCAGGTTAAGATCCTTCCCGGCCACCAGCCAGCTTTACTCAAAATAATTACATGGAAACTGTATCTTTTAGACACTGCTTGGCCCATTGGCTCTAGCCTCTTACTGGCTAATTCTCACATCTTGATTAACCCATTTCTAATAATCTGTGTAGCATCACACCACCTTCTTTGTCTCTTTTGAATGATTATAGCTTGAAGTCTATTTTGTTAGATATTAGGATATCTACACCCACTTGTTTCTTAGGTCCATTTTTTGATTGGTATATTTTTTTCCTAACTCTTTACTCTGAGATGATATCTGTCTTTGAGGTTGAGATGTGTTTCTTATATGCAGAAGAAGAATGGATTCTGCTTTTGTATCCAATCTGTTATCCTGTGCCTTTTTATAGGTGAGTTGAGTCCATTTACATTAAGGGATATTAATGACCAGTAATTGCTATCTCCTGTTAATTTAATTTTCATTATTGGCGATGTTAATTTGTGTGATTTCCCTTTCTTTGGGATTTGCTGCTATGAGGCCATCAATGGTCTGTGTTTTTGTTGGTGTAGCCAACTTCCTTGGGTTGGAGTTTTCCTTCTAGTGCTTTGTGTAGGGGTGGGTTTGTGGCTAGGTATTGCTGAAATCTAGATTTGTCATGGAATATCTTGTTTTGTCCTTCTAGGTTGATATAAAGTTTTGCTGGGTATAGTAGTCTAGGCTGGCATCTGTGGTCTCTTAATGTCTGCATAACGCTTGACCATGACCTTCTGGCTCTCTTTGTCACCAATGAGAAGCCAGGTTTAATTTTGATAGGTCTACCTTTATATGTGACTTGGCCTTTTGCTTTGTAGCTCTTAATATTCTTTCTTTATTCTGTATGTTTAGTGTTTTGATTATTATGTGGTGAGGGGACTTCTTTTTTAAGTCCAGTCTATGATGTTCTGTAAGCTTCTTGTATCTTCATAGGCATATCATTCTTTAGGTTGGAAAGGTTTTCTTTTATGATTTTGTTAAATATATTTTTTGTGTTTTTGAGTTGAACTTCTCCTTCTTCTTTACCCATTATTCTTAGACATGGCTTTTTCATGGTGTCCCATATTTCCTGAATATTTTGGGTTAAGCTTTTGTTAGATTTAATGTTTTCTTTAACTGATAAGTCTCTTTCCTCTATTGTATCTTCAGTGTTTGAGATTTTCTCTTCCATCTCTTGTATTCTGCTTTTCACACTTGCATTTTTGGTTCTTGATTGTTTTCTCATGATTTCTGTTTCTATAATTCCCTTGGCTTGTGTTTTCTTTATTGTCTCTATTTCAATTTTCAAGTCCCGAATAGTTTCTTTTGTATGTTTGATTTCTTTTTCTTGGTTTTCTTTAAGGGATTTGCTGATGTCTTCCAATTTTTTGTTTGTCTTTTTCTCCATTTCTTTGAGGGAATTTCTCATTTCCTATTTAAGAATTTTAAACATTCTCTTGAAGTTATTTTTTAAGGTCATTTTCTTCTGCTTCATCTATATTTGGCTGTTCAGGTCTTGCTGTTGTAGAGTCTTTAAGTTTTATTGGTGTTGTGTTGCTCTTTCTGGTGTTGCATGTGTTCTTACCTTTTATACTCATTTTTTTTCCTCAAATAGGTTTGGTTGGAGCTGTCTGAAATTCTGTTGAATAATCTTCTAGGTACCAATGTATCCAAAGCTCAGATGGTTGTTATGCGTGGTACAGTCAGTGCCACAGTTCTAGTTACCCCGTTGGTTACTCTGTGTTCCTGGAGATAGCTCAGTGCTCCTGTGCTTTGTTCTGCTCCCTTGGAGTTTGCTATCTCAGGCCTACTTTCACCTAGGTTACCGATGTTGACCTGTTTCTGTAAATCCTGGTCTGGATCCCCTCCTGCAGAAACCCCTGGCTTGGAGTTGGTCCTGCAAAGGTTTCTGGCTCTGGTCTACTGCCTCAGGTGCACCAGGCTAGGGTGCACCCAGAACCATAGAGGTTCTGGCTCAGGCTTACCCCCTCAGAGGTTCCAGACTTATGCTTGGACCCACAGAGGTTCCAGGTTCCTGCCTATTCCCTTTGATGTCCCAGACCAATGCCTGGGCCTACAGAGGTCCTGGCTCAGGCCTACTCCTTCTTAGGTCCCAGACTCATGCCTGGTCCCACAGAGATCTCTGGTTCCTGCCTATTCCCTGGGAGATCTCAGATTCACGCCCAGACTGGCAGAGGTCCTGGGTCAGGCCTAGTTCCTGGGAGGTCCTAGACTCATGCCCAGACCCACAGGGCTCTTGGCTTAGGTCTATCCCCCTGAAGGTCCCAGATTCACATCCAGTTGGCATGGTTTATTACACTAAAGCTACCTGCCTGCATAGATTTGAGAAGACAACAGAAAGAGGACCTGTCTGCATTTTATACAATGTTAACTGTCCCCAAGAAAAGGTTGGTGATGTGTCAAAGGAGGAAATGATTTTTTGCAACTTCAGTGTAGATGTGGGGCAAATTTTTCCTTTCTTTTTAAGTGGGCTGGGGAGGAACATGCTTAAATTCAACTTCCTCCATATCTGGAGTGCCTGCCTCTGTACCTCTCTGTTCCTGGCAGCCTCAGCCACAAGTTAGCTAGTTGATATAGTAAAGGCCTCATTTGCAAGCCCTGCCGTCTGCAATCACAGAGCCCATACCTGCACCCTTCTCCTTGGCCCTCACAAGAGGGCAGTGATCCAACAGCAGAAAGTAAAACATGAGCAAAACCCTGAGACCCCAGGTTCTTGCACCCATCCACACTTGCTGACCTACACCTGCTTGCCTGTGACTGTGCTCATCCCGCCTACCCTCACTAGCCACACTCTGCTCTCACTAGCCACCATGCATTCTCTTACCCTGACCCTCTCTTCAGCTTCCCCAGTTGCCATAGCTGAGCCCCTTGACCCTGTGTGCCATGGCATGTCACTTATGTCATGAGCCATGTGTGCTGATGATCAAGACCATATCTGTATGCTTGCTCACACCCTAGGAACACAAAGCCAGGAGCCATTTGATCAGACTTGACACAGAGCAGGGATTAGCTGCCACCTTTACTGAAAGCTGAGGCACCTGAGAGTGTGTACACAGGCCTGTCTTTTCTTGGTACTTGGGTTTCTATCTATAGGATGACAGGGTAAGTACAGCAGTCCTAGCTCCCAGTTCCTGTGCAGACTCCATGGTATTTCTCCATGTACTAAGTTCCTCCGGACAATTCACAGGAATCTATTTACAAACAAAGAAAGAGATCCGTGTCTCAGAGGGGTGTCTTTATGGTCATTGTCTTACATGGAATTGTGAATGGAAAGGAATTAGAAACAAGAAAAAAAATCTCAGTCTCATCACCATCACATCTAGGATTGATAATGTCTGCTCTGCTCAGTCCTATGTATTTCACAATTTCTTCAAAATCCAATAACATTGTTCTCTTTGGAGCCATGTTGTGACCTGGGGCCAAATGGGTACAGAACAAGGGGGTGAAAACATGCTCACTGTAGAGAGTTCACTCAAAGATCGCTTTTGTGACCAGAGAGATTTCAAGCCTTAGAAAGAGCATCTCAAGCAGAATTTCCTGAGAAGGAGGGCCAGGTGGGCCATTCAGTGGAGTTATGTTTACATCGTAGTTGGGACAAGTGTCACCTGAGCACATGGGTCTACCATGAGGCTGAAGCCCCAATACACTCATAAAGGTTACTCAAAAAAGGCTCTTGCAGAAGTCATGGAGATAATTCCAGTTCATCCTCCCCTGAACTCTCATGCAAAGCACATCCTTGGCCCAGGCTGACCCTTATGCCCCCTTCTTCATTACTTTCTAGAAGGAAGTATAAAATTTGACAGTAGCTGGGGGTAATAAATGAGAGGATTTACTAATGACTGGCCAACTCTGTAGTAATTATGTTTTTAGTACCCATCAACAGGGCCCTGTCTCCCAACATTGCCCTCAGTAGACTATCAGCTTCTCAAAAACACATCTTGAAATAGGACCTTTTTTTGGAGGGGTTTTCCCCAGGGCCCAGGGAAATATTTGAATTCAGAGATTAACCCAGGAATACCTAGAGTTTCTGGGCAGCCCCATGGCTGGAGCCCTTAGTCAAGAAGGGAGGGCGGGGCCAGTGAACAGCATTAGGTGTTTCTGTAGAGTCTCCATGCCTAGGCTTAGAGATCTCCGAGGATATTTTTGGAAGCTCATGAGTACAGAGACTACAGGATGAAGACTGTGGGTAGCCAGGCTGTGTGTGTGTGTGTGTGTGTGTGTGTGTGTGAGAGAGAGAGAGAGAGAGAGAGAGAGAGAGAGAGAGACAGTGGATCCCAGTATTAAGAAGGATCAGGAGTCCTACTTAATGTGCTGGCTTTGTGGGAGCCTAGCCAGTTTGGATGTTCACCTTCCTAGATATGGACGGAGGGGGGAGGACCTAGGAATTACCACAGGGCAGGGAACCCAGACTGCTCTGTGGATTGGAGAGGGAGTGGGAGAGGAGTGGGGGGAGGGGGAGAAGGGTGGGAGGAGGGGGAGAAGGGTGGGAGGAGGGGGAGGGAAATGGGAGGCTGGGAGGAGGTGGAAACTTGTTTTTTGTTTATGTTTTTTTTCTCCTTTTCTCAATAAAAAAAAGATTTAAAAAAAATAAAAAAAAATAAAAAAATAAAAAAAAGGAAAAAAAAAGAAGGATCAGGAGAGCAGAACAACTGGGATTATAAGCAAGGGCTAGAAACGCGCTGTCTGCATTGGGGCTCTCAGCGCTTGGCAGTGGATGCAGGTGGAGGTCAGGTCTCCACCTAGCACTTGTGACTTTGTACAGATATACTCTCCAAGTGTGACCCAATATCCAGAACTACCCTGTGAGAACAGAAACAGCATGAGACACTTGATCAAGATACTTGCCTTCCATAGAATGTGAGAGTAAAGGTGTCTCAGGAAGTACACACAGGTCCTGGTTTTGTCTCCCACCCTGTGAATGTGTGTGTGTATGTGTTTGCATGTGTGTGCATGAATGCACACTTGTACATGTATAGAGTGTCTATTTGTAACCATGGTGAACAGAGCAAGATGTCCATCATCATCTTCTACAAATCTCCACATTGATGTCTTAGGACACAGAATCTCATTGATAGAATTTCATCATTGTGGTTAGTTTTTCTGGGCAGCTAGTTTGGAGGACACACCGTCTCTTCAATAATGATGGGGTTACAGGCACACTCAGCCATGTAGAGAAATTCACGTGAGCTCTTGTGATAGGAATTCAGATTTTGATGCTCATAGAGCAAGAACTCTTAACCAGTGAGTTTTCCTAAGCCTTGCTCAAGCTTCCCATTAAGGTCTAAATTGTATGAAGGAAGCAGAAAGAGCAATGAAACATTTTTCTCCGCTTATCAATGGCAAAAATTGTACATGGAACTTCATCTACTTGTCTATCACTTCTCCTTAGATATCATATAATCTGTGGGCTTCGGTACCTCAGATCCGTGTGGTTAAAGGGGGTAAACTTGTATAGAACAGTTGTTGAGCGGGACTGTCCCCCACAGACTGAATGTGTCAGACCAGGCCCTGCTACCATGACAACAGCACATTACCTCCAAATGTTTACCAGCGTTCCCAGTGGGAAATGTTTCTAACCAGATCCCTTCTTAGAAGGACCGGGGAAATGCTGACTGAGAAGGGAAGCGAGGAGCTGGGGCTCAGTGGGTAGGGGGTGGTTATGAGCCTTGTGCTTCAGGGGTGATGTGGAGAGAACTGAGCAAACACACACCAACAGCTTACAGACCCCTCTCTCAAGGATCTCAGGAAAGACCACAAAGTGGGCATGAGAGCATGAGAGCAGGAGAAAAAGACACATTCTATACCTACTGTCCCCCAAACCCATCACGAGTTCTCACAACCACAGGCAGGCCAAGACGCACCCATGAGCATCGCCACTGCGTGAGTTGGGTTGCTGCCTTTGCTCTCGTGGAAGGCGATAGCAAAGTCCTTCCCACCTATGAACATAATGCGGATTTGGAACTTGGGCCCTGAGGTAGAAAAAGAAGCATGCGGTTTTAACATCTCTTGTGGATTGCCCCAGAAAAGAAGAGCAGGAATCCCACCACTCACAAATATGGAGGACACCTGGTTTCATTTCATCCAGATACTTCTTGAACTCAACACACCCGATGGATTTTCTGTAACACAGAATACAAGCACGGTTTTCACCCTGACACCAGCCCTGACCTTCTCTGTTGCCATCTATGAGCGATACAATGAGTTGTCCCCAGACCGTCCCACTAATGCATACAGCAGCTGGCCAAGCATCAGCATTTGTATTTCGGCAACACCTGTGCCACCTCCTTGATTACTCCTCATCAAGGCAGGTGGGGAGATGAGAAAGAAGTGGCACATATCTGAAGAATTGCTCATCTTCTCATCTTTGAAGAGGCTTCCTGTCAACCCAGGCCATTTCCCACCAGAGACCAGGTCTTGCACTGATTCTGCTACTGTGTCTCCAAAGGTATTCCCCAAGGGTCATAGTCCTGGACTTGCCCCCCTTACTCTTGGGTCCTCACTGCGCATGGAAATCAGGGAAATATTGAGAGGCCTGAGTGAGGTTCTGTGCCTGCCCTGGAACAAGCACAGCACCTATGCTGACTCCAGGCAGCAAAGAAGCACATGGAAGAAAAGGTTCAGTCCTCCAGGGAGTGGCAAAGAGCACCATGGGAGGCACTGAGACTTCTATTTGTAGCCGTGTCCAGTGAACATCTCTCCTGTGTTTACAGAAGTCACCTGACACACTGCCCAGACAACACAAGGGGATTCTATATTGATATGAATGGCCTAGCTGAGGTTAGGAGCATGCTTGTGGTTAGGGAGGGAGACAAATGGAGCCCAGGAACAGAGACAGTTGCCTGAGGACAGTTACTCACGAGATGTTCATCCTGAACTCCAACTTGCCAATCACGTTCCTAATGAACTTGAAGGGTGGCAGCAGGCTGGTTTTTTTCTTTGGAGAAATAGGCATGTTTCCTGCCCAGCAATTTATGAACCATTTTCCTAAAAGCTAGAGAGGGAAATTAACCTTGCATGGGGAAGCAGGGAGAGGGGAAGCCAGACAAAGGGATTGGAGGCAGAAGGTGAGATGGAAGCAGTTGCAGGAGGTGACTTGGTTAGGGTCCCTGGGCCATCTGGAGGGACATGACAGGAAGGATCAGGAAGAATTCTGTTCATGACAGGCTCTATCTGTCATGAGTAGTCAGACCCAGACAGGCTAGGACAGGGATCTGAGTGGGAGATATCATTTCTGGGAAGGATTTATTCCTGGATTCCTGCAAAGGACACACATAAACAGCAAAGAAAAGTCACAGGTTAAGAGCATGATCAGGGGCTGGCCAAACCCTTTCCAAGACTGAGAGGAAAAGGAAGGACTTGTGGTCACTGGTGGGAGTCTGTTAGACCAGAATGAACTGGAGTTGTCATTGGAAGAAGGCAGGTACCCTGATACCAGCCTAATCCATTGGGATGCTTGCCTCCAGATCAACAGAATTACAGGAGGAGATCATGAAAGATCAGGGAAACCACACGGGCACTTTTACCCATCAGGGATATGGCTTGGGAGGAAGAGTGATCATCTCCAGAGTCTCTTATCTTCTCCAAACACATCATCAATTTAAACGTCAAAACATCTTAGAAAGTCGCTGTCTCCAGACATCCAGATACCCTGCTGTGCTCAGCCCTCTGCAGACAGCAGCCCTGCATTGTGCAATCATCCTGCATGAGGCTTTCACTGAGGAACAGAAACTGAACAGAGTTATTTCTGTAGACCTAAAAGAAGATTCTTTAGAGACCGCAGGCTGACTGAAGAGGGAGTTGTTCTCCGTGGCAGACTGAGGAGACCGATCCCCATAAACAATTCTTTGTGCTCTGGGTGCCTCTGATGTCAGATTTCAAAAAAGCCATGCTGGAGGACAGACAATGAGTCATAACACAGGGCATGTCACTAATCTCCATTGGCAGCTCTCAACAGAAACCCTGAGACTCTCACCCATCCCTGGAAACCCAGTTCACACACTCAGTCATCCTAGTACTCTCACCTGGTCAGTAGTGGCCTGATATTTACGATTCCTGTAGGATAATCTCTCCTCAGAGGGCAGGATCTGAACCACAGTCAGCAGGAGCAGCTGCGTGGTCACCATCGTGTCTCCGTGCTACTGGCTTCCCTTCAGCATGTATATCTTGCTCTGGGTAACAGCCCATCGGCACAAAGCTCCTATCCATGCTATAGGCTCATTACACTGTTTTGTTTCCACCTCGTGAGTATGTGTTGCTAATTTCCGTAATTAGCCACCTGCCTGTGCTTTCACTAATTCTCAGGAAGCCGTGTTGGTAGAAAGAATGTTATCAGAGTGAGAAGTGACATCTGAGAACCAGAGCCTGGAGAAAAACAAGGGTTCCAGATTTCCAAATCTCCCCATGCATGGCTGTGTTCACACACACACACACACACACACACACACACACACACACACACACACCATTCTCTTCCCTCTCAGAACCTCCAGTTCCGAAAGCAGTCACCAGTCACCAACCTGTTTCCACACAGCAGAGGTGGGCGCAGGAGTGTGTTCTGCAGCCACAGTCCCATGAAAGCTGAGATATGGTGTCACCCTTGCAACACCCTGACCACCATGTCCAGTCTTGCCCCTGATTCTTGTCCTCATGATAGTGCACACCTCCCTGACGCTCCACACACTCAGCTGATCTCTACCAAACTAGCATCCAAGCCCTGCAATGCACCTAAATACTAACCTACCTTTTCATAGGACAGCTGCCTTCCCTCTTCCAGGCTCCAAGACAGGATGGGAGTCAGACCTCTGACCAAAGTCCCCTGGGTATCCCCACTTCTTACTTCCTTTCTTTGCTGCACCACAGTGCAAATTCATTGTCCTGCTTCTGTGCACAGGTATAGCTGTGTGTAGCTGTGTGCATTGAAGGTGCTTGTGGGTCTGGGTAGCTGTGGGAAACAGCATATAAGTATATGTGTTTGTGTTCACATGTACACATGTCTCTGTGTGCTGGTATTCTCTGCCTGTTTGTGTGAACTTGTACCTGTATTTTTCTCTGTGTGCAACTGTAGCAGTGTGTATATGTTTTGAAAATGTATTTATATGAATGTTTATGTGTTTCCCTGTGTTCATATATGGAAATGCCAGCATGACTGTGGATGTCTGTATACCTTTTTTGGTGTGTGCACATTCATATGTGTGGATACTTTCCAAAGGGTCGGTAGTGTGTGTGTGTGTGTGTGTGTGTGTGTGTGTGTGTGTGTGTATATACACTCTGCTTTTATGTGTTTGTTAGTTTGGGGGATATTATGGTTGTTGTCTGAAATGTTCCACAAAGGGTCATTGGGGTTTTGAATGCTTGGTCATTTCTGGAGGCCCTTGTTTTGGGAAATGTGGGGCTTTTGGCACTGTGGCCCCACTAAATAACATGGATGTCAATGGTTCTCCCTTGTGTCTTCCCTGACCACAAAGTTCCTGATGCACACAGATGCAAGTAACTTTGGGACATGTTCTTCCAAGTACCAGTATTGATAAGAAATAAAATAAAAATGGACATTTTGCAGAGGGTATCAAGAATGTTAACCTTTAGCAAAACTAAACAAAAAAACCATAAAATAAAAAACAGAAGAGATGTTAAAAAACCAGAAGAGATGTTAGAGACAACATATCTACTACCCATAAAATTCATAGGATCTTGATGCTGTAAATACTTTTACTCAATAAATTGGAAAACATAAAATAAATGGATAGTGTTCTATACTATTGTCAAAATTAAACAAGAGAACATGGAAAACTTTAAAGTGTTCTACAATAAGCAGTGAGATAAAACAGCAATGAAAGGTTCTCAAACTGACCAAGACTGGGTCAAATGTGTCCACTGCTGAATTCTACCAAGAACAAACATAATGGTTCTGAATTCATTCCACAAAGCATAAACGGGGGGAACTACCAAACTCTTCTGTGAAGCCAGTATCATCCTGAAAAACACAAGCAAGGAATTATAGGCTGGTATTCCTGATCAACATGGAAGCAAAACATACCTTGTCAGATACATTTAGACAAAGCATTTAATAACATATCAAAATGTTTTACTACTATCCATCTGATCTGATATATGCAAAGCCATAAACGGGATACAACACATTGATGCATTAGGGACAGAAATGGACAGTCATCTGAGATGGAGAGAAGTCCTTTGAGAAAAATCATGGCTGTGAAGGAACTCTTCATGGGATGAGCAAATTCATACAGCCACCACCATTCTAAGTGGAGACAAATCAAAGCAATGTCACTGAAGTCTGCAGGGACAGGGCTGTCTACTTTCTCTATCTTACTGAATGATTAAATGTTCATAATTGTGAACATATACATATTCTTGTTTAGGGTATTATAACTATGCAGTTAATTTAAAATTTAAGATAAAATTCTAGTTTCTGAAAGCTAAGGGAATTAAAGGCCTCAACAACATAATTTTCTGTGGAGTGAAGAATGGAAGAATGAACATTTTGAATCACAGAGGGGAAAACAATAAAGAAGAAACTGGACTGTGGAAGTTTCCTTGTGTATGGATTAGCAGAATCAATACTGGATAATATCTGTATTATCAGTGCAATCTACAGATTTCACATAATCCCCATCAAAATTATAGCATCTTTCCTCACAAAAATGGAAAAGGTTATTCTAAACTTTGTGCACAAACACAGAAGACCCCAAATAGCCAAAGCAATCCTTAGTAACATGGGCAATGTTGGTGCTATCACCAGACTGTGTTACAAACCTACACTCTCAACAAAAAATATAACTGGTCTTGCCAGGACTTGGGCATTATCTCAAATTTTCTCAGGGACCCTAAATGATGCCCTTGTCCAAATTAGCAGGAAGAAGTTTCGAGAACACAATACCCACATTCCCAGGAGGTGGGATATGGGAGGCTTTTGGTTATTTAGTGGGTTATGAATGTTTGTTATCATTTAGGGGAATATACTATATTTACACAAGTATAAAGTTATACATATACATATTCTTGTTTAGGGTATTATAACTATGCAATTCATTTAAAATTTAAGATAAAGTTCTAGTTTCTGAAAGCTATTATTATAAACTACTCAGGATAATTAAGAAACATGGGCTAGTAGTTAGTCACTTACAGCAATCAGATTTATAGATGTTAGGTATGTTTTTCAAGGTCATATAAAGATATATTTAGATACATAAATGGTTTTAAAATACTTAAAGAATATGGCATTTAAAATATTCTGCTAACATAAGGTTTTTCATGACAACGAGACACATTTGCTCCTGGCAGTAGCAATTTATTTCAGAGAAAATGATGGGCATTGAAAAAACTGCTTAGGAGTTTGCTTTCATTGTAGCAAGATAAGCCATTTGGTCAAGAAATAACTTTTGCCTTGACCACTGACTTTATGCTGTATAAACTGGACATGTAGGACTCACAGGAAAATGACTGCTGAACTTTGCCAAAACAAAGTGTGGGGATCCTTCAGGGTTCCTGCTTCATGAAAGAATCTGCCAGACATTCTGCAGGACATGGAGGAAAGCAATTGATGAACTCTGCCAAAACAAGACAGGAAAGTCCTTCAAATTTCCTGCTTCACTGAGAAGTCTGCCATCTACTCTAGGCCTGTAGGCTGAAGATGGATGCCCCAAGCTACAGAGGAAATTTGAGTAACTGTTCAGACAGATGTTTCTGTTGTTAGGTAATATTAATACCTTCTGGGGTTTTTGATGGAGAAAAGACTAAATAATAAGAATTTCAGTTTTCTTAGTTATGATAGAAAGTAAATTTACTTTTAAATTTTGATCTCACTAAGATGATATAGTGTTTTCTATGAATTTGCCAAGTGCAAATGGACTGAATATTGTAAAATAATTTTCACTTGATAACTGTTTTTGTTATGTGTAGCCTTACTATGTTAAAGCTAAAACCTTTCATTTTTTTCTTTTTAAAGAAGGGGAAATGTTGTAGGATATTATTTTAAGATGTGTTACATTTGTTTATGCTGTGGAACATTTGTTTAATGATGTAAAGATGTGCTGCATCCTTTTATGCTGCATTTGTTTAACTCTGTGAAGCTGTGATACTTTGCTTGTCTAAAACACCTGATGGACTAATAAAGAGCTGAGTGGCCAATAGTGGAGAAGGTGAAAGGATAAGCAGGGCTGGCAGGCAGAGAGAATAAATAGACAGAGAAGGAACATGAGATAACAAGGAGAGGAGGATGCTGGGGGCCAGCCAGTCATCCGCACAGCCAGACACAGAGTTAAGAAGTAAAGAAAAAGTATACAGAAATAGAGAAAGGTAAAATTGCAGAGGCAAAAAGTAGACAGGATAATTTAACAAAAGCTGACAAGAAACAAGCCAAGCTAAGGCTGGGCATTTATAAGTAATGATAAGACTCCATGTATGATTTTTTTTGGGAGGTCCTCCCAAAAGAGCCAAAATAGTAAGAGTAAAATCCAACATCAAATCTGGGTTTCCCTACGGTGTGTCTTAGTTGGGGAGCTAGCTCAGGAGGCAGGTGAGAGTGTAGCCCTGCTACTTCTTGGCTAGTAGTTGAGCTGAGTGGTACAAGATGGACACAGCTAGTCTATCAGGAATGAGGATGTAATCACCCTACAGCAGTGGGCCACATGCCAGGATAAGGAGCCTGAGTAGACCATGGAGGACGACTGTAGATAATACTTAATGGAATGAGGACATGACCACTTCAAGGTACTGTTGAGGAAAAGGGTTTTATTGTAGATACGATGGAGAGTACAACCATAAGCATCTGGAAGCATCCAGAGTAGGTAGAAAAAGTACTAGACTACACATGGCCAGTAGGCTGAAGTGGGCCATGAGAGGACAGGAAGCAGGAGAGAACAATAGAGGAGGACCATGAGAGAGGGCTAAGAGAAGCAGAAGAGTAAAGGCAGTGTGTGGCCAAATTACAGGGTTATATAGGAATTCGGAGCTGGGGGAAGAGAAGCCTGTAAGCAGAGGCTATATTTCATTTCCCAGCTGCCCAGACCTGAATACAGGTCTTACATAGAGAAATTTTATTAATTATACCACTGCTTGACCAAAGACTTAGGCATATGCATATTTCTAGCTAGCTCTTACATCTTAAATTAACCCATTTCTATTAATCTGTATATTTCCATGAGGGTGTGGCTTACCGACAACAGCATCTTTTTCCTTCAGCAGCTATGTGATGTCTCCCTGACACTTACTACTCACGCTAGATATCTCTGTTTAGATTTCCCACCTGGCTTTATTCCGTTAAGCCATTGACCAAAACAACTTTATTCATCAACCAATAAAAGCAACACATATACAAAAGGACATACCACATCATCTCCCCTTTTCTGTCTAAATAAAAAGTAAGGCTTTACAATCTTATACAATAAAAGATCGTCTGGAGGCATTACCATCCCTGACTTCAAACTCTATTACAGAGCTACAGTATTGAAAACACCTTGGTATTGGCATAAAAACAGAGAAGTCGACCAATGGAATCGAATAGAAGACCTGGACTTTAACCCACAAACCTATGAACACCTGATTTTCGATAAAGGAGCTAAAAGTATACAATGGAAAAAAAGAGAGCATCTTCAACAAATTGTGCTGGCAAAACTGGATGTCAATCTGTAGAAGAATGAAAATAGATCCATATCTTTCACCGTGCACAAAACTCAAGTCCAAATGGATTAAAGACCTCAATATCAGTCCGAACACACTGAACCTGATAGAAGAGAAAGTGGGAAGTACTCTACAACACATGGGCACAGGAGACCACTTCCTACGTATAACCCCAGTAGCACAGACAGTAAGGGCATCATTGAATAAATGGGACCTCCTGAGACTGAGAAGCTTCTGTAAAGCAAAGGACACTGTCACTAAGACACAAAGGCAACCCACTGATCTTCACCAACCCTGCAACTGACAAAGGTCTGATCTCCAAAATATAAAAAAAAACTCAAGAAACTAGACTGTAAAAGGCTAATCAACCCAATTATAAAATGGGGCATGGAGCTGAACAGAGAATTCTCAACAGAAGAAGTCCAAATGGCCAAAAGACACTTAAGGTCATGCTCAACTTCCTTAGCGATCAGGGAAATGCAAATCAAGACAACTTTAAGATACCATCTTACACCTGTCAGAACGGCTAAAATAAAAAACACCAAGGATAGCCTTTGCTGGAGAGGTTGTGGAGAAAGGGGTACACTCATCCATTGCTGGTGGGAATGCAAACTTGTGCAACCACTTTGGAAAGCAGTGTGGCAGTTTTTCAGGAAATTAGTGATCAACCTACCCCTGGACCCAGCTATACCACTCTTGAGAATATACCCAAGAGATGTCCTATCATACAACAAAAGTGTATGCTCTACTATGTTCATAGCAGCATTGTTTGTAATAGCCAGAACCTGGAAACAACCTAGATGCCCTTCAATAGAAGAATGGATGAAGAAAGTATAGAATATATACATATTAGAGTACTACTCAGCAGTAAAAAACAAGGACTTCTTGAATTTTGCATACAAATGGATGGAAATAGAAAACACTGTCCTGAGTGAGGTAAGCTAGACCCAAAAAGAGGAACATGGGATGTACCCACTCATATTTGTTTTCTAGCCATAAACAAAGGACATTGAGCCTATAATTAGTGATCCCAGAGAAGCTAAATAAGAAGGTGAACCCAAAGAAAAACCTATAGTCATCCTCCTGGATATTAATCTTCATCAGGCGATGAAAGGAGACAAAGACAGAGTCCCACATTGGAGCACCGGACTACAACCCCAAGGTCCAAATCAGGAGCAGGAGAGAGAACACGAGCAAGGAACCCAGGACCGCGAGGGGTGCACCCCACACGGAGACAATGGGGATGTTTTTAGGGAACTCACCAAGGCCAGCTGGACTGGGTCTGAAAAAGCATGGGATAAAACCGGACTCACTGAACATAGTGGACAATGAGGACTGCTGAGAAGTCAAGAACAATGGTAATGGGTTTTGATCCTACTGCACGTACTGGCTTTGTGAGAGCCTAAGCTGTTTGGATGTTCACCTTACTAGACCTAGAAGGAGGTGGGAGGTCCTTGGACTCCCCACAAGGCAGGGAACCCGGTCTGCTCTTCATGCTGATGAGAGAGGAGGACTTGATTGGGGGAGGGGGAGGGATATGGGAGGCAGTGGCGGGGAAGAGACAGAAATCTTTAATAAATAAATAAATAATAATAAAAAAAGATAAAAAGCAAGGTTTTAAATTTAACATAGTAAAATTACATATAACAAAACAGATAGCAAGCAAGAATTACAGTTACCATATTTAGTCTATTTGTATTTGACAAAATTAAAAAATATTCTATCATCTATTTTATCTTTGTGAGTCTAAAGTTTTTTTTTATTTATTTATTAAAGATTTCTGTCTCTTCCCCGCCACCGCCTCCCATTTCCCTCCCCCTCCCCCAATCAAGTCCCCCTCCCTCCTCAGCTTGAAGAGCAATCAGGGTTCCCTGCCCTGTGGAAAGTCCAAGGAACCCCCACCTCCATCCAGTTCTAGTAAGATGAGCATCCAAACTGCCTAGGCTCCTACAAAGCCAGTACGTGCAGTAGGATCAAAAACCCATTGCCATTGTTCTAGAGTTCTCAGTAGTCCTCATTGTCCGCTATGTTCAGTGAGTCCGATTTTATCCCAGGCTTTTTCAGACCCAGGCCAGCTGGCCTTGGTGAGTTCCCAATAGAACATCCCTATTGTCTCAGTGTGTGGGTGCACCCCTTGCGGTCCTGAGTTCCTTGCTCGTGTTCTCTCTCCTTCTGCTTCTGATTTGGACCTTGAGATTTCTGTCTGGTGCTCCAATGTGGGTCTCTGTCTCTGTCTCCTTTCATCGCCTGATGAAGGTTAATATTCAGGAGGATGCCTATATGTTTTTCTTTGGGTTCTCCTTATTTAGCTTCTCTAGGATCACTAACTATAGGCTCAATGTCCTTTGTTTATGGCTAGAAAACAAATATGAGTGAGTACATCCCATGCTCCTCTTTTTGGGTCTGGCTTACCTCACTCAGGACAGTGTTTTCTATTTCCATCCATTTGTATGCAAAATTCAAGAAGTCCTTGTTTTTTACTGCTGAGTAGTACTCTAATATGTATATATTCCATACTTTCTTCATCCATTCTTCTATTGAAGGGCATCTAGGTTGTTTCCAGGTTCTGGCTATTACAAACAATGCTGCTATGAACATAGTAGAGCATATATTTTTGTTGTATGATAAGGCCTCGCTTGGGTATTTCCCAAGAGTGGTATTGCTGGGTCCAGGGGTAGGTTGATCACTAATTTCCTGAGAAACTGCCACACTGCTTTCCAAAGTGGTTGCACAAGTTTGCATTCCCACCAGCAATGGATGAGTGTACCCCTTTCTCCACAACCTCTCCAGCAAAGGCTATCCTTGGTGTTTTTTATTTTAGCCGTTCTGACAGGTGTAAGATGGTATCTTAAAGTTGTCTTGATTTGCATTTCCCTGATCGCTAAGGAAGTTGAGCATGACCTTAAGTGTCTTTTGGCCATTTGGACTTCTTCTGTTGAGAATTCTCTGTTCAGCTCCATGCCCCATTTTATAATTGGGTTGATTAACCTTTTACGGTCTAGTTTCTTGAGATCTTTATCTATTTTGGAGATCAGACCTTTGTCAGTTGCGGGGTTGGTGAAGATCTTCTCCCTGTCAGCCCAGTCAGTGGGTTGCCTTTGTGTCTTAGTGACAGTGTCCTTTGCTTTACAGAAGCTTCTCAGTCTCGGGAGGTCCCATTTATTCAATGATGCCCTTACTGTCTGTGCTACTGGGGTTATACGTAGGAAGTGGTCTCCTGTGCCCATGTGTTGTAGAGTACTTCCCACTTTCTCTTCTATCAGATTCAGTGTGTTCGGACTGATATTGAGGTCTTTAATCCATTTGGACTTGAGTTTTGTGCATGGTGATAGATATGGATCTATTTTCATTCTTCTACAGGTTGGCATCCAGTTTTGCCAGCACAATTTGTTGAAGATGCGCTCTTTTTTCCATTGTATACTTTTAGCTCCTTTATCGAAAATCAGGTGTTCATAGGTTTGTGGGTTAATGTCAGGGTCTTCTATTCGATTCCATTGGTCGACTTCTCTGTTTTTATGCCAATACCAAGGTGTTTTCAATACTGTAGCTCTGTAGTAGAGTTTGAAGTCAGGGATGGTAATGCCTCCAGACGATCCTTTGTTGTATAAGATTGTTTTGACTATCCTGGGTTTTTTGTTTTTCCATATAAAGTTGATTATTGTCTTCTCCAGATCTGAGAAGAATTTTGATGGAATTTTTTTTAATTGAGAAAAGAAGAAAAAAAAACATAAACAAAAACAAGTTTCCACCTCCTCCTAGCCTCCCATTTCCCTCCCCCTCCTCCCACCCTTCTCCCCCTCCTCCCACCCTTCTCCCCCTCCCCCCACTCCTCTCCCCCTCCCTCTCCAGTCCACAGAGCAGTCCGGGTTCCCTGCCCTGTGGTAAGTCCTAGGTCCTCCCCCCTCCGTCCATATCTAGGAAGGTGAACATCCAAACTGGCTAGGCTCCCACAAAGCCTGCACATTAAGTAGGATCAAAACCCCGTGCCATTGTCCTTGGTGTCTCATCAGCCCTCATTGTTCGCCATATTCAGAGAGTCCGGTTTTATCCCATGCTTTTTCGGTCACAGTCCAGCTGGCCTTGGTGAGCTCCTAGTAGATCAGCTCCACTGTCTCAGTGGGTGGGTGCACGCCTTGTGGTCCCGACTTCTTTGCTCATGTTCTCCCTCCTTCTGCTCCTCATTGGGACCTTGGGAGTTCAGTCCAGTGCTCCTGTGTGGGTCTCTGTCTCTATCTCTATCCATCACCAGATGAAGGTTCTATGATGATATGCAAGATATTCGTCAGTATTGCTCTAGGATAGGGTCATATCAGGTTCCCAATCCTCAGCTGCCCAAGGAACTAACTGGGAACCTCATCTTGGGAACTTGGGAGCCCCTCTAGGGTCAAGTCTCTTGCCCACCCTAAAGTGGCTCCCTTAACTAAGAATTGTGGTTCCATGCTCCCCTATCTACTTTTCCTTTATCCCAATTCTCCTGATTCCCCAGGTCCCCCCTCCTTCCCTTCTACCTTTTCTCTCCCCATCTCCTCTTAGCCCCATCCCACCCCACCCCCAAAATCCCAATTTTCTCCCCGGCAATTTGGTCTACTTCCCTTAGCCAAGAGGATAACTGTATGTTTTTCCTTGGGTTCACCTTCTTACTTAGCTTCTTTAGGTTCACCTATTGTAGACTCTGTGGCCCTTATTTATGGCTAGAAACCAATTATGAGCGAGTACATCCCATGTTCATCTTTTTGGGTCTGCGACACCTCACTCAGGATAGTGTTTTCTATTTCCATCCATTTGCATGCAAAATTTGAGAAGTCATTGTTTTTTACCGCAGCGTAGGACTCTAGCGTGTATATATTCCATACTTTCTTCATCCATTCTTCTATTGAAGGGCATCTAGGTTGTTTCCAGGTTCTGGCTATTACAAATAATACTGCTATGAACATAGTTCAACAAATGCTTTTGTCATATGATAGAGCATCTCTTGGGTATATTCCCAGGAGTGGTATTGCTGGGTCCAGGGGTAAGTTGATCCCGAATTTCCTGAGAAACCGAAACACTGACTTCCACAGTGGTTGCACAAGATTGCATTCCCACCAGCAATGGATGAGGGTACCCGTTCCTCCACAGCCTCTCCAGCAAAGGTTATCCTTGGTGTTTTTGACTTTAACCATTCTGACAGGTGTAAGATGATATCTCAAAGTTGTTTTGATTTGCATTTCCCTGATTGCTAAGGAAGTTGAGCACGACTTTAAGTGTCTTTTGGCCATTTGAACTTCTTCTGTTGAGAATTCTCTGTTCAGATCAGTGCCCCATTTTTTAATTGGGTTACATAGCATTTTAAAGTCTAGTTTCTTGAGTTCTCTATATATTTTGGAGATCAGACCTTTGTCTGTTGCGGGGTTGGTGAAGATCTTCTCCCAGTCAGTAGGTTGCCTTTGTGTCTTAGTGACAATGTCCTTTGCTTTACAGAAGCTTCTCAGTTTAAGTAGGTCCCATTTATTCAATGTTGCCCTTAATGTCTGTGCTTCTGGGGTTATACATAGGAAGCGATCTCCTGTGCCCATCTGTTGTAGGGTATTTCCCACTTTCTCTTCTATCAGGTTCAGTGTGTTCGGGCTGATATTGAGGTCTTTAATCCATTTGGACTTGAGTTTTGTGCACAGTGAAAGATATGGGTCTATTTTCATTCTTCTACAGGATGACATCCAGTTGTGCCAGCACCATTTGTTGAAGATGCTTTCTTTCTTCCATTGTATACTTTTAGCTCCTTTATCAAAAATGAGGTGTTCATAGGTTTGTGGGATAAAATCCGGGTCTTCTATACGATTCCATTGGTCGACTTCTCTGTTTTTATGCTAGTACCACACTGTTTTCATTACTGTAGCTCTGCAATAGAGTTTGATGTCAGGGATGGTAATGCCTCCAGAAGATCCTTTATTGTATAGGATTGTTTTGGCTATCCTGGGTTTTTTGTTTTTCCATATAAAGTTGATTATTGTCTTCTCCAGATCCGAGAAGAATTTTGATGGAATTTTGATGGTGATTGCATTGAATCTATAGATTGCTTTTGGTCAAATTGCCATTTTTACTATGTTGATCCTCCCAATCCAGGAGCAAGGGAGATCCTTCCATTTTATGATGTCCTCTTCAATTTCTTTCTTCAAAGACTTATAGTTCTTGTCAAATAGATCTTTCACTTCCTTGGTTAGAGTTACTCCAAGATATTTTATGCTATTTGTGGCTATCGTGAAAGGTGATGCTTCTCTAACTTCCCTCTCTGTTTCCTTATCCTTAGTGTATAGGAAGGCCACTAATTTTTTGGAGTTGATCTTGTATCCTGCCACAATACTAAAGGTGTTTATCAGCTGTAGAGTTCTTTGGTAGAGTTTTTGGGGTCGCTTAAGTATACTATCATATCATCTGCAAATAACGAGAGCTTAACTTCTTCTTTTCTGATACGAATCCCCTTGATCCCCTTATGTTGTCTTATTGCTATTGCTAGAACTTCAAGCACTGTATTGAAGAGGTATGGAGAGAGTGGACATCCTTGTCGTGTTCCTGATTTTAGTGGGATGGCTTTGAGTTTTTCTCCGTTTAACTTAATGTTAGCTGTCGGCTTGCTGTATATAGCTTTTATTATGTTTAGGTATGACCCTTGTATCCCTAATCTCTCCAAGACTTTTATCATAAAGGGATGTTGAATTTTGTCAAATGCTTTTTCAGCATCTAATGAAATGATCATATGGTTTTTTTTCTTTCAGTTTATTTATATGATGGATTACATTAATAGATTTTCGTATGTTGAACCAGTCTTGTATCTCTGGGATGAAGCCTACTTGATCATGATGGATAATTTTTCTAATGTGTTCTTGTATTCGGTTTGCCAGTATTTTATTGAGAATCTTTGCGTCGATATTCATGAGTGAGATATGCCTGTAATTCTCTTTCTTGGTTGGGTCTTTGTATGGTTTTGGTATCAGGGTAACTGTAGCTTCATAAAAGGAATTAGGCAATGCCTCTTCTGTTTCTATATTGTGAAATACATTAAGGAGTATAGGTATTAGCTCTTCTTGGAAGTTCTGGTAGAATTCTGTATTGAAACCATCTGGTCCTGGGCCCTTTTTGGAGGGGAGATTTTTGATAACAGTTTCTAGTTCTTCGCGACTAACAGGTCTATTTAGATCGTTCATCTGGTCTTGGTTTAGCTTTGGTATATGGTACTTGTTTAAAAAAATGTCCATTTCTTTTGCATTTTCTAGTTTTGTGGCTTACAGGCTTTTGTAGTAAGATCTAATGAGTCTCTGAATTTCCTCTGTGTCTGTGGTTATGTCCCCCTTTTCATTTCTGATCTTATTTATTTGTGTGTTCTCTCTCTGTCGTTTAATTAGTTTGGATAGGGGTTTGTCGATCTTGTTGATTTTCTCCAAGAACCACCTTTTTGTTTCATTGATTCTTTGGACTGTTTTCTGTGTTTTTATTTTGTTGATTTCCGCCCTCAGTTTGATTATTTCCAGTCTTCTACTTCTCCTGGGCACGTCTGCTTCTTTTTTCTAAAGCTTTCAGGTGTGCTGTTAAGTCTCCGATGTATGCTTTCTCCGTTTTCTTTAAGTGGGCACTTAGTGCTATGAACTTTCCTCTTAGCACTGCTTTCATAGGTTTGAGTATGTTGTCCCTTTATTTTCATTAAATTCAAGGAAGACTTTAATTTCTTTCTTGATTTCTTCCTTGACCCAGGTGTGGTTCAGTAGTTGACTGTTCAGTTTCCATGAGTTTGTCAGTTTTCTGGGGGTAGCGTGGTTGTTGCCTTCTAACTTTAATCCATGGTGATCTGATTAGACACAGGTGGACACTGATATTTTTTTGTATCTGTGGAGGTTTCCTTTGTTTCCAAGTATGTGGTCAATTTTCGAGAAGGTTCCATGAGCTGCAGAGAAGAAGGTATATTCTTTCCTATTTGGGTGGAATGTTCTATAGATGTCTGTTAAGCCCATTTGCTTCATTACCTCCAGTAGTTCTCTTAATTCTCTATTAGGTTTCTGTCTGATTGACCTGTCCATTGCTGAGAGAGGTGTATTTAAGTCTCCTACTACTAGTGTGTGTGGTTTGATGTCTGCCTTGAGTTTTAGTAATATTTCTTTTACATAAGTGGGTGCTTTCATATTAGGGGCGTAGATATTCAGGATTGAGACGTCATCCTGACAAATTGTTCCTGTTATGAGTATAAAGTGTCCATCTCGATCTCTTCTGATTGATTTTAGTTTGAAGTCAGTTTTGATAGAAATTAATATGGCCACACCTGCTTTTTTCTTAGGACCATTTGCTTGAAAGACCTTTTCCCAACCCTTTACTCTGAGTAGATGCCTGTCTTTGTGGTTGAGATGTGTTTCTTGTAAACAGCAGAATGTTGGATCCTGTTTTCGTATCCAATCTCTTAGCCTGTGTCTTTTTATAGGTGAATTGAGACCATTAATATTAAGTGATATTAATGACCAGTGGTTGTTTACTCCGGATATTCTTATTGTTTTTGGAAGTAGAATTTGTGTGTCTCCCTTCTTTGAGTTGTGCTGGTGAAGGGTTGCTAGATGCTTCAGTTATTGTAGGCAGTGTTGGCAATGTTGGATTCCTTGGGTTGCGATTTTCCTTCTATTACTTTCTGTAGGGCTGGATTTGTGGCTACGTATTGTTTAAATTTGTTCTTATCCTGGAATGTCTTGTTTTCTCCATTTATAGTGAATGAAAGCTTGGCTGGGTATAGTAGTCTGGGCTTGCATCCATGGTCTCTTAGCTTCTGCAGTACTTCTATCCAGGACCTTCTGTCTTTCATGTTTTCCACAGAGAAGTCAGGTGTAAGTCTGATTGGTTTACCTTTATAAGTTACTTGGCCTTTTTCCTTTTCAGCTCTTAATATTTTTTCTTTAACCTGTATATTTTGTGTTTTGATTATTATATGGCGAGGTGATGTTTTTCTTTGATCCAGTCTGTTTGGTGTTCTGTATGCTTCTTGAATATTCAAAGGAATATCTTTCTGTATGTTGGGAAAGTTTTCTTCCATAATTTTGTTAAAAATATTTTCTGGGCCTTTGAGCTGTGACTCTTCTCCTTCTTCTATTCCTATTATTCTTAGGTTTGGTCTTTTTATTGTGTCCCATAATTCCTGAATGTTTTGTGATGAGAATTTGTTGGCTTTGCTGTATTCTTTGATCATTGCATTTATTTTCTCTATGGTGTCCTCAGAATCTGAGATTCTTTCTTCTATTTCTTGTATTCTATTGATTATGCTTGTTTCTGTAGGCTCTGCTCATTGACCTAGATTTTCCATATCCAGCTGGTCCTCAGTTTGTGTTTTCTTTCTTGCTTCCATTTCAGTTTTCAGTTCTTGAACTGTTTCCATTACCTGTTTGATCGTTCTTTCTTGGTTTCCCAGGGTATTATGTACGTATTTACTCATTTTTTCAAACTTTTGGTTATACTTCTCATCCATTTCTATAAGGGCATTTTTCACATGTTGTTTAAGGGACTCTATTGCTTTCATAAAGTCAATTTTTTCCACTTCTTCTTTGTTAGGGTGTTGAAGACCTCATGTTGTAAGATCGTTGGGTTCTGGTGTTTTCATGCTGTTTTTTGGATTATTGGGTGAATTCTTGCCTTGGCGCCTGCCCATCTCCTCCTATGGATGCTATCTAGTGGGTCTTTTAAAACTGGTTCAGGTTTCCCTGCTGGCCAGGGGCTCCTCTTACAAAATGCCCTTGCTCTGTTTCCTGGTTCCTGCTGGGGGGGGCAAGGTCCCTCTCACCCCTCAGAAGGGTCTTCAGGAATAGGACCTGGCTCCTCCTTTGCCAGGGACCTCCCCAACCAAAGGCCTACCTCTTTGATTTAATTGTAGTGGGGCGATCTGGTCTCGGTGTGTGGTCCCTGCAGCCTGTATCTGCTGCCATGATGGTTCCCGCCGCCTGCGGAATGCGTCCTCTGTTGCCGCTCGGGTCCCAGCCGGTCCCCACCGGCTGCGGGGGGGGGGGGGGGGGGGGGGCGTCCTCCTTCCGCCTCCACGACCGAGTTCCGTCCGTCTCCGCGACCGGGTTCCTTCCGCCTCCGCGACCGGGTTCCGTCCGCCTCCGCGACCGTCCCGAGTCTAAAGTTTTATATCTTATTTATCTTTTATTATAACTATGGAAAACTATAACTATCTGTTTTAAACTCGTCAAAGACCCCAGAAGGATATAATATTACCTAAGTAAACAGGAAGTGCAGTGTATGAAACTCCCAAAGTTCTAGAATTGGCAGAGACATCTTGCTGCCTAAACAGTCACCCAAAGTTCTTCTGTAAAGTTGGGGCATTCATCTTCAGCCTTTAGGTCCAT
This sequence comes from Microtus oregoni, assembly GCF_018167655.1. Classification (NCBI taxonomy): domain Eukaryota; kingdom Metazoa; phylum Chordata; class Mammalia; order Rodentia; family Cricetidae; genus Microtus; species Microtus oregoni. The sequence continues at coordinate 10,598,941 of NW_024543084.1, read as the reverse complement.
AATATCCAGCTGACTTTTCCATGAAGCAGGAAATTTGAAGATGTGTTCTGACTTGTAATGGCAAAGTTCATCATTTGCTTTCTTCTGTTTCCTGCAGAAATTTGACAGATTCTTTCTTGAAGAAGGAACCTTGAAGAACTGCTTCACCTTCTTTAGGCAAGTTTAGCAGTCATTTTCTGTGGGTTCTGCACATCCAGTTTATACAGTATACCATCAAGCAGTCCAGGCAAGAGAAGATTTTTGCTAAATGGCTAGCCTTGTCACATTGACGGCAAATTCCATAATAAGTGTCTTCAATACCCATCAACCTCTTAAGTAGATGGGTGCCCCCCAAAGCAGACATGTCTTATAGAAAAAAGACCAAATTCTTAAAACCTTTTTTAAATGCAAAATTCTATAGGTCTTTGAAGGACTGAAGATTACCTATCTAACTGAAATATATCTCTATGTATCAAAGAAACCTAACTAGCATGACTAAAAGTTTGATTATAATAAATGACTATTTATTAACTTGTATTTATTAATAATTCATTACATTTTTAAACAAGCTGTACAAACACATACCTTAAACAAGAGCAGAAATACATACATACAGTATAACAAAATCAACCTTAAATTTGTATCAATAGACCAAGATCTCTATATCATATCTCCTTTAAATGAAAACAAATATTTATAAACAATTGTTTTGGGAATTTGGGCATTGTTTTCTCCAAACTGCTTCCTGCTGTTTTGGGGTAAAGTATTTTTTACCTGTATTCCTTGTAATCATTCACTTGAAAAACAGAATGCAACCATGTTGTATTTTTAATTGCTTTATAAATAATACCATTCAAAATTTCCACTTCCTCCCCTCCTCCCACTTCCCTCCCGCTTTCCCACTTACCCTCCTCCCTTCCACTCCAGTCCTAAGAGAGGGCAGGGTACCCTGCCCTGTGGGAAGTCCAAGACCCTCCCCACTCCTTCCAGGCCTGGGAAGGTATGCATCCAAACAGACTAGGATCCCAAAAAGTCAGTACATGTAGTAGAGACAGATCCCAGTGTCATTATCATTGGCTTCTCAGTCAGCCCCCATTGTTAGCCGCATTCAGAGAGTTCAGTTTGATCACATGCTCGTTCGGTCCCAGTCCAGCTGGAGATCAGGCATACTGTCTCAGCGGGTGGACCAACCTGATGTGGCCCTGACTTCCTTGCTCCTCTTCTCCCTCCTTCTGCTCTTCAACTGGACCTTGGGAGCTCAGTTCAGTGCTCTGATATGAGTCTCTGTCTCTATCTCCATCCATGGCCAGACGAAGGTTTTATGGTGATATTCAAGATAGTCATCAGTGTGACTATGGGGCAAGGCAACCTCTCCCTACTGCCCAAGGACCTAGATGGGGACATCCCCTGGACACCTGGGAACCCCTTTAGAGACAAGTCTCATGCTAACCCTAAAATGGCTTCCTTAATTAAGGTATCTTCTTCCCTGCTCCCATATCTGCCCTTCCTCCATTTCAACCATCCCATTCCCCCAAGCTCTCCCCAATCCTCCTCGTCTCTTTGCTGGGTTTCTAAGCTTTAAGGGAAAGAATAACGATAGAGTTAAAGGGAGAAAGAAAAAAAAATCAAGAATTAGAGAATTAGAAGGAAAAAATCAAGAGAGTTAGAAGGAAAAAAAACAGAGACAGAAGGGTCATTTCTGGATAGAGATAAATAAGGAGAATATAGAAAATAAAAGGGGAGAATGCAAAACAAGAATAAAGAAAAGGTCTGAAGAAAACCATCAGGAGAGTATATGAATGTCTTTTCCCTTAACCCCTCAGATAAAAAAGTCACAGTACATTGGTCCATGGATTCCCTTTGGGCCCTGTGCTGCAGAGACTGGTCCCTGGGCAGCAATAAGAATCCCAGTGCTGCTCCCTACAAGACTGTGGACAGAGAATCTCAGAGGCTCCAAAGACCGTAAAACCTTTTCCCACTGGTATTGGCCACATATTAGCAGCAGACAGTAAGATCTGATGGCGCTGCCTAGAACCTGCAGAGGGAGCTCAAACGCTCAGCTTTCGTGAGGCGTCACCAGCGAAGAGGGAGCTTTTCATACAGCAATACAATGAGTCACTCTACCCAAGTTAGGTTCTCACAAACAGTCCTAATAAATCAGTGGGTCAGCTGGCTAGACTTTTGTGAAATTGATTCTTTATTTATTGTCATTGCCCTGTCTGGGGTTATGGACATTGACATAATCCCCTGCAAAAGTCATACAATATTGCACAGGTTCCAGGGGACAATATGGAGACACCTCCATAGGTCAAGTTCTTGGGAGAACTTGCCCACAAATGACATTACAGAGAAATATTTGGGAACAAAACTGTGCTAGAAATACAGAATAAAATATATAAAACATGGAATGGAAATAAGCATTAAAACAAAAATCCAATGAAAAATCAACTGTATTAGACAAATGCTAAGTTTTGGGTTGTTTATTTTTAGACTGTGTCTGTCTGTATAGTCCTGACTGTCCTGGAACTCTCTATGTTGACCAGAATAGTCTCAAACTCACAGACACCTGCCTGCCTTTTCCCCAAATGCTAGGATTAAAGGTGTGCACCATGCTTCTAGGCTCAACCATTAAATTTTTAAATATGGTATTTGCTTAAGTGCAGACATACCTATTTTACAGATAAGATTTTTCACCCTATGCTTCCATACTGTGAAATTCACTTTTTATCCAGAGTTCAGAAAAAATACATCCACTTCTGTCTTTATATTCTTGCATGGAAATCTTTGACCCTTCCATGATATACTTGGGTCTCATACAGCAGAGACACCAAGAGTTCTCAGCAGTTTTGTAATTTTCTTGCTACCGCTTCTCATCAATTTGTCCCTGCTGTCTCAGGCTCCAGCAGGTACCTAAGGGGTCAATTTCCTATCCAGATGACCAGGTCCAGGCAGAGAAGAGCAGGGAGGGGGACAACAGGAAGAGTGGGAGCTGGGCTGCAGGGTTACTGCAGATGCTCATTTGAGAGCAATGGGCAACTCCTTAGGGGAAAATGATGCTGCACACCCATCCTCCATCAATCCATGTCCAACGGAGATTGGCAATGATCTTAATCATCCAAAGTACTGGTCCTCACCCTGTCCTTGAGGCAGTGACAAAACAGACCTTGAATACTGGCCCATCACAGAAAGCCAAGGTGAGTACAAATAAACAGAGATCTGCAGCCAGGTCTGCCTTGTTTGAGGGATGATGAGAATCTTCAGTAATCTTCCTCCCTCCACCCTTACCCTCAAACTTCCCTCCTGATTGCATAAAGTTCCCCAATATGTCTGTAGGGACCTTCAGACATTTGCCCATTGCTCAGTGCTGCCTACCCTAGTGGCTACCTAAAGTCTCCTGCCCCAGTGTCAGGCGTCAGGCATCATTTGAAACTATTTGGCATTGGCTGTACATCCTTGATCTTCCAGGATGTCACATAGCTCTACAGGACTCTTGGGTGCCATGCTATTTGGTGTCTGGTATCTGTCCATTCTAACACCTCCTCAACCTTGTGAACTAAGAAGGCTGGCCACATAAAAACTGAACTCAGAAAAAGATGCTAAACTATTGGATTCAGACGGGGCAGGGACAGGGGTTGAAAGTTAAAGCAGGAGGGCAGTGCACTGGGAAAAACTTTGGAAGGAGTGGTTCTCAGGTGGGGGAAATGCAGCTCAGTGGAGTGTGGTCCATGGAGAAGAGCAGTCCACTGTGGTCATTGCCATATGCTAGTGGCAAAAACAGCTCAACAGTTGTGGTCTTGGAGAGCTGTGACAGAGAGAGAGGAAGAGAAGTGAGAGATCCTCCCCTTACCATGAGAATAGCAGTCAGAGACTAGCTACCTGGGAGGTAGGTGCCTATTGGGGATCTTCCTTCCATCAAGTCTCTGGGAAGTCTCCTGAGAATATGTGGACCCCTGAATAATCCTGACTCCCTTGACCTTGTAGATCTCTAACTGTGTTTTGTGGGTACCTAGGGCATGAGATTAGACCAGGTGGAAATGATGGTATGGGAAGGACACTGGGAAAAGAAAGGACAGATTTCCCCAGTATCTTGGGAATTACGTTTGAGGACACCTGCTAGAGTGGTCACTGCCTCCTGGCTAAGAAGGTTCCCAGGCAAGAAAAAAATATCAACTAGAAAGTGTAAAGTATGAAGATCCATATTGCTCCTCTGTCCCCATAATTACAATCACAAAAGGGCCGACTGGCAAAGGAAGGCACGTGGTTCCACAAGGGTAGCAGTCTTATGGGTAGCACACAGGGTACGTGGGGGAGAAGCAGAACAGAGCATTTTCTCACCCCTCTGCTCAGGCAAAATAACGTTTTCTTGGAGAAGTCCTTTGCGCTGTATGAATTCCTTAAATTCCTCCAGGACCTCTAGGTTTCCTTTTGGATGCTTTCCTGTAGGTAGAGACCAGATGGTTAGAGGAGGCATGACTGCACAGCTCTGTTGGTAGCCAGTGACACAAAGACAAAAACTCTGCCTAGCACTAGGGGTTTCAGCCTGGAGAAGATGGGAGCAAGAGGGGAAGAGACTTTAGAGCAACCGTGGGGGTTGGATATGGATGGGTAGCTTGTCCACAGAAAGTTGGTATCACTGACACACAGGGCCACCTTAAGACCAAAGATATATTTGACATTCTAAGCAGACAAGTAATGTCACACTCTAATCAGGAAGGTCCCTGTGTTTTAGGGTCACTAGTCTCCTCATCTTCCCGAGAGCCATTGCCCATTAAAGGCTCTTATAGGACATAAGCTCTCAATGAGATCTGCCTGCTATGACATCCAAGACTCCAGGAAGGGGACACGTAATAAGTCACTGGCTGGAACTTCTGTACTATTTGTCTCTGCTCAAGGCCACCTCTCCTCAGACTACCCCTTTCCACGTCAAAGCATGCACAATGACCACACAGAACCTTATCCAGAGATGCTAGAGGGACACCCAGGGGGTCTTTTAATTCCCAGTGACAGGGTATATCTGTGAACATTCAAACAGCTATTGGCAGTAGAGAGCCCGGGCAGGAGGTGGAGTCTCTGGGGTCCCTCACCAATGAGGTCTACTATTTGGAACTTTTTCCCAAACAAAAGGTGTTCAAGGCATACGATGTAGTGGTCCTTCGCTGGCAGCTCACAGATGAAGAAGAGCATCTGACCTGAGACCGCAGAGCAAAGAGAAAAGGGCAGGTAGGATCTTTCTCAAAGGCAATAGTCAGAGAATACTAAGGAACCGTCTAGAGAGTTTCATCAGTAACCCTTCAGCATCCAGCCAACTGGTTCCAGGCCTTGCTGTGGTCCCATCACAAGAGAGAGGTTCCTCCTGGAAAGGTGTCACCCTCAGCTATGGAGTCTGGGCCACAGGTGTCAGGGAAGATGGATACGGTGTATGACTGCCTGCCTAGCAGCTGCCTTGTCCAACTTCCTGTATCCTAAGCTACAGACTCCTTGTCTGACAGGAGACAAAAATATCTCTAGAGAAGCATGATCTATTCTTTGGACTAGGCTGTGATCTCTAAAGTACTTGGGAATTAACTGATAGGCCTTCCTGAGAGTTAAGCAGAGCAGGGATGCTACAACCCCAGGAGCTCGCCTTAAAAGGGACAAACACATGCATCCAGGGGTACCATGTTTGCAAAGAACTGGACATATCTATGATTGCCTGGGCTTTGTTCTGCTGGCCATGACAATGGGAATGATATTGATTACATTAATTGGTGTGTGGAAGACTCATGTTAATTGTAGGCATAAGCATTTCACAAGTAGAACATCCTGGACTGTGTGAAACGGAGAAGCCGTCTGAGCACTAGCATGAATGCATTCCCTGCTCTCTTCTGACTCTGACTGTAATATGAGCAGCTGCATCATGCTCCAGCAGTCTGGAATACCCCACCATTGTGGATCGCACCTCGAACTGTGAGCTAAAGCAAACCCTTTCTCCCTAAGCAGTGTTGATTAGAGTGTTTTATCACAGCAACAGCGAAGAAGCTGAGACAGGGGACTCACAGGCACTGTATTGACCAGGCTCCTCTGTTCTCTGCATACGGAATCTTGACTTTAGGCATTCACCCTCAGATCTGAAAAACAGGAAACCAACCCACAGCCTCTCTCAGAACACATACCTGTGCTCCACTGAGGTCACCTAGCACAACGACCCCTGAAATCCCACATCAACCCCTCCACGGTTTAGGTGTTGAGATTACTGCCACTCAAAGGAGGGGGGATTTTCTGTCATCAATGTCCCAGCACAGATAGAGGAGGGATAGAAGGCTGAAAAGACACATGGGGGACACTCACGTGATAGTGGTCTCGACTTCCAAAGTTCCTGTTTGAGGGCATGATACTCTAAGAGGGAACACTACCAGAGGTCTCCTCAGCGCTGTCCGGTTCCTTTCACTCCCTGTAGCCTTTACGAACCACGCACCTGAGAGCTGCAGCAGACAGTCTGGAGCCCACACTTGCCCAGCTCCCAGTTTCCCCCAGATTCCCATGGGCATGCAGCCTGAATACATATCCCAGAGACCAAGATGCAGCCCCCGAGTTGGTGAGGTTCTACTCTCCAACCCCATGATGCTTAAAATTAGACTAGAACTACAATTTGGTGGCCCAATAGAAGCAAAAGGTGTCTGTCTCCAAAGACCCGAAGCCCCTAGGAGTCTAGGAAACACACAAAGGTCCTATCAAATGAGATGTTCTGGTCCTGGGTGTTACTGCTCTAGGACCCTTCCTGCTTGAACTCTGTGGTCCAGGAGGCCCATGTGTGCCGGAGAACAGCAGTCTCTGCTCAGACTCAGAAGACTTAAACCCTCACGAGTGCTAACTCCATTCCTCAGGCACTGGCCAACCGTCAAGTCTTCCACATACAACCACCCACCATCCCTCCCTGCCTTACTTTCTCTTCTTCTGAGAGGAAGGGCAGGTCATCTTGGGCCTGTAAGACAGCAACCAGGACACACAGTGTGACTGTCAGGAGCAGGCTCTGCATCTCCAGGATCTGTGTTCTCAGACAAGGCAGGTCACTGGGTTGACACGATGAGTTCCTGTTGAACTCTTCAGTGAATACCATTTATGGCCACAGATTACACTGGCCACACCCCTTCTGGCCATCTTTCATGGCCAAATATAAGTCCATTATTTGACTGGATGTTGTTGCTGTTGGGATCTGGTGTTGTTTCACTGACACCTCCAGATAAAGACACAACACCCCACAATATCCGCATCACCCAATGGTGCTACTCCTGTAGGACCCCAGAGTGTAAGTTGCTCAGTTGTGTTGTGGAAACACAGTCTGTACTCTGGGCCAGTAAGGGAAGGCTGAGTTCATTCTTTTTCCACACCTAAACCTGCTCTCCCATTTCAGACACCCATGGATGTCCTGGCAACCTTTTATGGAAGGTAATTTCTCAGTTCCTACTGCTCAGAAAAGGCCTGGGCTTCCCCATACACCATCCTGATGATTTCCAGAGTACACACTATGTTCTAGGAGCCAGACCAATGCTGCTCTTGCCTGATAGGACACCCTTGGTGTTAGTAGGGTCCCTGTGTGTTGATTCAGGGTCTCCTGAAATAGCACCTTCTCTGAGAGGCTCCTAGCTACACTCAAAAACACAGTCAACCGAACTAAGCCTTCTGCACCTGGGCCAGAGTGCTTCTGACTCTCAGGCTTCTTGCTCCTTCTTCTTCACCACTACCCCAAACCCACCTCCTTAATTTCATCCTAAGCACCCAAGGAGTGGGGCCTTGATGCCTGTGCTTTAAAATTTTACCCTGAAGCTTCAAAGGATTAGCTACATGTCAGGGGTCACAATTACGTGTTCATCTCAGAGTATTTCACCTGCATAAGCTCAGGGACATCAAATTTGACAAAGGATATTGGATCCTCTGCTGTGTTGGTCATCTGAGGGCCTGCTGAAAGGACTGGTGGAACCCCAGCCCACCCTGCACTGTTGAGTCCCCTCCCACACCTGTGCCTTGCATGAGGTTCTTAGGTCTGGCACAGACAGTTGAGAGCCAATGTTTGTACACCTGCCTCGACTTCCTCAGACTAGAGCCCCCACCACACTAAAGTTATCATCTCATTTGTCTGAATACTGACAGGACACCAGGGTGACCCCAAGTCTAAGTCCCTTTGGGTAAAAAAAGGATGAGAGGAACACAAAGAGCCCAGGAACTCTTACATCTTAAATCTATGGCACTGGCTGTCACAGGTGCCTTATTGTACATATAATACATACTATTAAAGATAGGGAGGTGTTGATATCGCCACCAAAAGCACCAGGTCAGAAGGGGTTGCCTGGGACCAAGGTTCATTGGAAAGAAGGAGCAGTCCTGAGATGAATATCGGTAAATCCTGGAATATGAACTGTGTAGTGGAGGCTGCAGATTGCTTCTCTATCGACTTCACTTGAGGCTCCACTTGGGCCAGCTTGAATTCTTAGTTCTAGTTCCTAATAAAGCCACTCCGAAGCATGCATGCTCAGTACAAGAAGCGGAGGATCCTTCAAGGTGCTGATGCGGAACTCTCTTGATTCTCTTCTGTTTTTAAAGGCAGGTCCAGGATTTGTGTTCTTATTTGATTGTGATGGCGCCCTGATTTCTCCCTTTTGGAGCAAGAAGTATTAAATTTGTTTATTTTAACTCTTATTTCACAATAACCCACCGTTGTGAGACTTTGGACTTTGAAAGAAACACTGGGTTTTTAATCAGAACTGGATGTTTTATAGTTTGGAATTTTTAAAGATGTGGGACTTTTTACATTGTTTGGGTTCTGTGTTTGATATTAATGTCAACGTGACAGCTTGGGAACAAATTAGAAAAGGAAGGCTATGGTTTAATACTGATGCATTTATGAATCAAGTTGATGAGTGGACCTTTGTGTTGGTTAGTTTTTATATCAACCTGAGAAAAATTTAGACCTCTCTACAGAGAAGAAGTCTTAACTGATGGATTTCCTCTCTCAGGCCTGCAAACAACTCTGTGAGTCATGTTCTTGATTAACGAATGGTATGGGAGAACAAAACCCATTGTGGGCAATACTTCCCCTATGCACTTGGTCCTGGGAAGTATAAGAAAGAAGGCTGGGCAAGTCATGGGGAGCAAGCCAGGAGCAGTATTCTTCTTCTGTGAATTCTGCTTCAGTTCCTGCCTTCAGGTTCATGTCTTGAGTTCTTGCTTTGGGTTTCCTCTGTTATGGATTGTAACCTGGAGCATGTAAGACAAAATAAACTCCTTTCTACACCAACTTTGATTATATCAGTTTTTTGTCAAAGAAAAAGAAAACCAAAACAAGACCCTGACTCTCATTAGGAACAATGAACAGAGTCGTGATTTCCAGCTGGACCAATGAGGATAAAAAAAGGAATCAAAGACTTCAAATCTATAGAACTTAGGAATGGTAGGGATGTTGCGGTTGTTTCTGTGGAAAGATTCAATGAGTCTAAAAACAAAACCAGAACTGACAAGTGACACTGCCAAGACCCCAGGCTATCACATTGTCCCTGTCATGGTGGAACAAGCCAACTGCAAATGATCCCAGCACAAAATGGTTTTCTTAGCTGATATCATGCAACCCTCTATTAATGTCTCTAGCTCTCCCTACACTTGTGTTTTTCAGTGTTCATTGTATTAAATAATCCCTTCTCAGTCTATTGTGTGCTCCTGTATCCTGATTACTTAATTATATATTATTACAAGTGGAATGTGCCATGAGGACCCTAACTGTGGGCATGTGGTGTTGTAGACTCAATGGAAGTGTCTGAGTTAGCCACACAAAGGGGACATTTAAACATATCATTGAAAGTAGTGAAGGGAATGAGTCATGAATAAAGGAAGTGAAAGATGACTCCAGGAGGGAGGAACATTCAGTGAGAACTGGAAGGGGCAGAGGGAGCCTTACTGTGCCAGGAACAGACCCTAGGGCAGGGAAGATGGAGCACCTGAGCAATGACAATACCAGTGGGCATACTAATATGGAAGGGGTTCTGTGGTGGTTTGGAAGAAAATGATCCCCAAAGAGAATAATACTACTAGGATATGTGACCTTGTTGGAGAAAGTTTGCCACTATGAGGGCAGGCTTTGAGTTTTCCTATGCTCAGGATACTGCCCAGTGTCAGTTGACTTCCTGTTACTGAAAAATGTAGGATTCTCAGCTATTCCTCCAGCACCACATCTGCCTGCATGTTGCATGCTTCTACCATGATGATAATGGACTGAACCTCTGAAACTGTAAGCAAGCCCCCTCAATGAAATGTTTTCCTTCTAAGAGTTGCTGTGGTCATGGTGTCTTCTCACAGCAATTAAAAACTCTACTAAGACAGAAGTTAGTACCAGAGATTAGGGTACTGTTGTGATAGGCCAGACCATTGTTCAGGTGTTGTTTTCTTACACTGTTATATGATAGCCTTTTGACACTTCAGTGTTTTCTGTGGTTCTGCAGAGTTAGGTGTTGTGCTCACTAGGTTTGTAGGGTTCTGGCTAACCCTCACATCCAACAAGTATAGGCCACCTCAGTCTCCATCAGGCACTTGAAAGGGGTTTCTGCCTTTCAGATTCCAGACAGAGAGAGGCAAAAAAAAAAAAAAAGACAATACGTGAGGGTAGGAGCTAGAGAGTTGTTGAGTTAGTAACAATCAACAGCCTCTCAGGAAAAGATGACGTCTTATGCTCATCCTTCAGAATCTAGGTCCCATTGAGATGGCAGTTTCTGGATCTTTGGCCCTGTTGTCCTTGTGGGAGAAGAGAAGGGCAAATGGTGACACAAACAGACATTGGGGACATGGAGAACTATAAGAGTCACTTTCAGTACAGGAGGGCATGGGGAGGGGTATGAGCAGGTTTATATAACTAGAAGGAATCATGGTCTTGTTGGTGGACTTAGATCTCTAAAGTCAACAGCTCATCTCTCTACTTAGGCATAATGATATTTGCTTAATGGTGGTATCACAGTCTTGGTGGAATCATCATTGTGGGGCCACATCCTCATTTTGGAGGCTTTAAAGATCACTGTTAGGAACCACTACCATGATTCACTGCAGAAAACTTAAACATTTTCAATGTCATATGCAACAGTTCTCAAGGAGGTTAAAGGAAATTTGTTATGTGTATCCAGAGTACAAAAACTTAATTCCAAGTTACCTGATAGAGACTTAAACCTAAAAATCATGTACAGAACACTAGATGAAGCCTTTTTCTAGAATTAATTAGAATTAATTAATTAGAATATTATCTATATGATAATATAATGACAAAAATTTAAAATGTATATATTAATCTTATAAATTATGAGATAATATTTATACATTAAGAAATGTTTTAAACAACCAAAACAAAACCAAAGATTATGAAATTAGTGGTAATAGAATAGTTTCTTTCTTTCTTTCTTTTTCTTTATTTTTTGTTTATTTTTTTAGTTGTTGAAAAAAATTTCCGCCTCCTCCCCATTTCCCATTTCCCTCCCCCTCCTCCCACACTTTGCCCCCTCCCCCATCCTCCTTCCCCTCCCCCCCACTCCATTCCCCCTCCCTCTCGAGAATGAAGAGCAGTCCAGATTCCCTGCCCTGCGGGAAGTCCAAGGTCCTCCCACTTCTATCCAGGTCCAGGAGAGTGAGCATCCAAACAGGCTAGGCTCCCACAAAGCCAGTTCATGTATTAGGATCGAAACCTAGTGCCATTGGAAGTCAGGACCACGAGGGGTGCACCCAGCCACTGTGACAGTGGAACTGATCTATTGGGAGCTCACCAAGGCCAGCGGGACTGGGACTGAATAAGCATGGGATGAAACCGAACTTTCTGAACATGGCGGACAATGAAGGCTGATGAGAAGCCTAGAATAGTTTCTTAATTTTGGTTTTAGTTCTATCCCATTTATTCCAGAAGCTATCGAGGCTCTAGCCATATAAAGCAGTCAAAAACTCTGTGTTTTCTGTGGGTCAGGGTTTCATCTCCAACCATGGAATGTGGGTTTTCTACTATACCGATCATCTTAGAACCTTATGATAGGACATATGGAAACCCTGTACTCCCGTGGTACAACTCAGGTTCATTCCACACCTTTTGGCCTGATGTGAGACCCATAGGGTCCATTAAAGCCTGTTGTGAATCCACAGATGTGCAACTATCTTAAAACCTAGAGCCCCTGATCTAGCAAAAGCTTTTGCTACCTTTTCTGATTGACACAAGGCAAGCCCTCAAGGAGACCTCAAGTCTGGTTTGCTTTGAATAGGTAGCAAGAGTCATGCATAGAGGCCAGAGTCCCATATGGGCCCAGAGCCATAACTGATATGCCTTGTTCTGGCCACAGTCCAGCTCCCTCTCCAGCACAAACTCTGTTTTGTGCCACTCCAATCTGATGTGCTGATACCAATCTGATCACAGCTCTACAGGGAGGTTCTAGTCCTAAAGGTACCTTTGTGCCTCTGTGGACCAAACCAGGACTGCTTCAAGAATCTATAAACAATATTAATGAGCACTCTATGACAAGCCCTAGGCTTTCCTGGGGAGCTGCCATAATCCTATCCTGTAAGTTGCTGCTAACAGGAAGCCTAAAATTCTGTGTGTGAGAGGATGGGACCAGTGCTCTTCAGGACCAGATATTAGTGAGCAACTTGGAGTCTCTGCACCCAGAGTGCCAAGGACTTTGTGTACTTTGTCCTGCTGACCACACCATAAATACCTTCCACATCATTGTTTAGATCACTGATATCATCATTATGGCAGTGGTTTGTGCAGTGCTTCCCTTAGCAAAATCATGAAGAGTCACATGAAGATGATTGGCAGATGCGGTCTGCAGTCATGAGTCTTATGTGCAATATGAAGGGCAGCTCCTGCACTCTAAAATTGCTTCTCATCAGCTATCTAACTTTCCTTGTGTCCCAGTTGACTGAATTCTACCAAGTTCTTCAACTATGCTCACAGACACTTCTTAAGTTAATGATGAAAGGTGCCATCAGGAGATGGAAGGCCAGGGGTTTGTAGGCAACCATGGGAGGACAAGTAGTAGGACAGGAAGTTGAGGACTACTTATGATAGATGCTCTCAGGAATCATTAGAACATGAGGTTATGGTCATCCCGAGGTAGACAGAGTTGGTACGGCATAAAGAAGAGATTTCCTGGACCGTCATGTTTCCATGTCCTAAGGCATCTCTTTTTATTCCTTCTCTTTCTTTCTGGTGGCAGGTACTGCAGGGATCCCGAACTCCATGGTTTTAGCATTTATTACTTCTGGTCATGTCCCTCACTACCTTTGATTTTTAACCTCACTTTGGCTACTCCTTCCCTGTCCTGCTATTTCCTAGGTCCCTAACTGCAAAGGACAGAGTCTGAGCTTCACCCAGTATTAGCTGATAGAGTTTTTGTTAGCACCTCCAACAGCACCAGGCAGAAGGTGAACTGGCTGGGACTGAGGTGTTTCTTAGGTTTCTATGAGTTCATCATGTCAAAAGCAGTAGGGGGAAGAAAGTGTTTCTTTCTATTTACATTTAACAGTCTATCATTCAGTAAAGTCAGGGACAGGGTTCAAGGCATGGACCTGGAGATGGAAATTGATGCCGAGGTCATGTAGGAGTCTTGTTTACTCACCTGCTCCTAATGGATTGTTCACCCTGCTTTCTTACAGCACCTAGGACCACGAACTCATGAGTAGCACTACCCATAGTGAGCCAGACACTTCCATATCAACTATCAATTAGGAAAAATACAACATAGGCTTGTCCACAAGCCAATCTTAAAGAGTATTTCTCATTTGAAGTTCCCTCCTCCCAAATGACTCAAGCTTGTTTCAAGCTGAGATCAAATTAGTTAGAACTGGATGCATCTAAAACTCCTGGGGAGTGTCTGATATGACTATCAATAACACCTGGAGAATTATTGCATTGTATGAAGTAGAGATCATTTTCCTAAATATGATTATGTTAATCTTTTAAAATTATTTATAAATAAAATAAATTGATTTATTTTAAAATAAATTGATTTATTTTATATGCATAAGCCTTTCCCCTACATGTATGTATGTGCCCTACATGGCATAGGCATCGGCTCTTACTGGAACTGGAGTAACAGATAGTTTTGAGTTGCCCTGTATGCACTGTGAATTGAGTCCAGGCCCACTACAATATATTTATGAAGATCTATATGTGCTCTTAACCAATGAACTATCTCTCCAGTCCCTCATTTATTATTTAAGAAATTGTTTTCCATAACTCTGAATGCTTGACTATAGAATAAACTCGGTTTGAAGCGTAAGTGGGTCAGTACAAAAGATAGACTTAAGTAACTGAAGATCAACCATTTTTGTCCTCTTGAGTTTTTGAAGAAAGTGCCTGTCACAGTTGTCATAGCTCCATCTTCTGGTGCCTGCACACTTCTTTTCTGTGTTTCCTTTCTTTCTCTGACTCCATCTCTGTTGAAGTCCAGATATGCTATGAATTACTACAGTTTATAAAGTTTGTTCCTAATTGTATAAAAACAGCCTGGTGTGTTAGTGGAAAGGCAAAAACAGGAAGATCAGAAGTTCATTGCCAGTCTTAGAGTCATACTGAGTTTTAGACTCACCTCAGCTACATTGGATTCTGTCTTTTAAAAAAAAGCAAAATCATTTAAACATTCAAAGGAGAAAGAAAAATTCTGTGCCATATCCATCAATCAATTCTGGAAAGTCATTTGATAAAATTCTGGGTAAGAACTGTCCAAAAAGGAAATCCTGTCTAGAAAAACAAACAAACAAACAAAAAGAACTGGTCAAAGAAGAGCTGTCTTTTCCTCTGTTGATAATGAGCAATAATATTCCACCTTCTGCAGCTTCCAGGAAAAGTGAAGGGATGGGATCCTATGTGGGGATGGGCTGATTGTCTCTGTGAAAGGATCCATGCCATCTAAAACAAAACCAGAACTGATGAGTGAGCTGGCCAAGGTACCCAGCTATACAATCTTCCTGAAATTATGGCACAACCAGCCATGTAGAACAGATCCCACTGCAAAATGGTTTCCTCCACTGATTTTCTACAACCCTCAGTTAGTGTCTCTAGCTCTCCTTACACTGTGTTGTGTTCATTGTATTCACTATCCCTGCTCAGTCTACTGTGTGTTCCTGTATCCTGACTACTTAATTATATATTATTACAAGTGTGGCACATGCCTGAAGGAAGCCCCAAATGGAACAAGATTGAAAACAACTATAGGCATGAGGGATGTGTAGATTAAATGAAATTGTTAGAGTTGGCAGCACAAATGGACATTTAAACACATAATTGAAGGTGGTAAAGGTAATGAACCATGAATGAGAAAGTGGAAGAGAACTCCAGATGGGAGGAACATTCAGTGGGACTTGGAAAGGGCAGAATGAGCCTGGTTGTGCCTGTAACAGACTGGAGGGCATGGAAGATGGAGTAGATGGCAAACAGGGAGAGGAAAATGACCAGAGACCAGATTAGAGAGAGAGCAAAGCAAAGAGCGGTTATTTGTAGTCCACTGTGACAATTTCACTATTACTCTGAGTAAATGGAGACAAGGGGATGCTATTGCCATGGTGAAGACATACCTCATTGGCATAGAAAAAGAACAAGTGAAATAAAACATAGTAAATGGAAAGATAACAGGAGGCAGAGAATATGAATAACTGAAACATCTACCTTCTGAAGATTTATCCAGCTTCCACTGTAGTTTTCAGATTCTTCATCTCCCTTCAAGATTCCAGTGTTTTCCAATGTGAGGTGGGTACTTTCTCTGGGGTGGGACCCTGTAGGTGATACCACCTTCCCTTCAATATCCCATTGCTCTGTCATCTCTATAGCCACACAAACCAGGTGTGGCCTCTGGTACTGTGTGCTGCATGCCCTACATGCTTCCCCTTGGACTTCAAAGGGCTCATAGTACCTTCCCAGTCAGGCCACCTGCCTGGGTTCTCTGCTGTGACTGGTAACTCCTAGAGGGGGCAAAGAGAACTAGGGACCCGAGAAGTGTTGTTCAGCTTGTATGGCTATCCTCCATCCCCTGAAGGGATATTGGTGCAGAGTGGACAGACAGGTGTCCCATACGAGTCATGAGTCATTGCTTTTTACTGTTTTGTTACACTTTCCAAAAAGACTTTATTGATCTCATATGTGCATGCAAATCACACTGCATTAGTCAAAAGTCTTAGCTTCCAGAAAAGTTCTGACCTTGAGGTATGAATGGTGGAAACCATGGAATAGAATTGCGTAGACATGACATGTTGACCCAACTTTGAGGGACAACTGGAGGAGGCCAGTTATTCTCTAGACATCCCGAGTAGATATTGAGTTCAACCCCGACCACAGTCATGGTTACTCTCTCACTCTGGGATGGACACACAGCTCTGATTACACTAGAATAAGAGACACTGTGCTCTGGAGCACCACAACTTTGTCAACACACATGGACCCCAATAAATCAGATACATACCCAGTGTCCCTTAGATCCAACTCCCCAACACCCTGTCTCACAGACAAGCCACCCTGTGACCCAGTCTCCCAAGCTCTCTCTACAATGAGTTCCACAAGGTGTCCTCATTTCCATGAGGTCACTGTGGGGCTGGCCACTAAAGTGCATTCCTCCTCGTAACACACCCCGATCCAGGAGCGCCCTCTGGTGAGTTTCCACAGCAAAGAGCTCAGTCTCTTACCCCATCTACTGGCTCCCAAGCAAAATCTCTTCAACACACATGAATCCTGTGTCTGAATCCTGGCAGGATGAAACCCTTCTGAGGTCCAAGACTGTTCCATTTGGTAATCATCTATAAAGAAGGGATGTACCATGTCACTATCTCCATCCAATTGTCTATGTTTCCGCAGTGGATCAAGGCCAGCCTGTATTCACAGTGTGGTCCAGTGTACAGGGATATTCTGGTTACCAGTCAAAGTCCCCACTCATTTTCACAATGCCCAAAGAAAGCAAACACAAAGAGTCTCACCCTAGATATCAGATGCAAGACCATTTGACTCTGTTGTTGTTTGATATCTGTCTTAGGTGCCATAGTAAAGAGAGAGAAACTCACCAATAGTTTAAGCCTTAATTTTTCAAAGGAACAAAGGGGTTCAACTTTCCTGGAAAAGACTGACACCCAGTTATCTCACTCCAGTTCCTTTATTAAAATATTCGTAAGGATCATTGGGGCTGGGAAAGAGCCCAACTACCAAAGTCATCTTGCTCTTGCTACCCATAAGAGCAGACAAGCCACACAAGTCTCAGTGCCTTTTGATTATGGCTAGTTCTTATCACTCTAAGAGCTCCAGGTTTGCCAGGAGTGTCTTAGGTCCAAGGTAAGTGCAGCTGCAAGTTCTCATGCAGCACCAAGTGCAGAATTCTCCATAGAGACATTTCTTGAAGGTTTAAACATTATTAAAACAACTTCTTAGTCTTTACCTATTAACCCAAAAATAGCAAAGGCTTTGCTGGAACACTTCACTCAAGGTCAGACACAAAGGCTTTACTATACATTTTACTACACTATGTGATACAGCACCTGAATGGATGAGCCTTATGGGAGCCTTACAACCCCTGGGTAGTACTTTCATGCCAAGGATCCAGAGGAATGGAATACCACCTGCTTCTAGCACAAAAGGAGATGATACAGAGCTCCTGGACAGGCATGTTGTGGAGCACTGTCCCCAAAGAATAACACCCACCAGAACTGCCAACAGCAACTGTGGTTATTCAAGAAACTATTGAGATAAATACTGTCCAGGGATCCTCATATAAGGGGGATGGGGCATCATCAGACCCTCACCTGAGTTTCCATCACAGATCAAGAGATTTCGACTTTACATAAGACAGTAATAAAAAGATTTTAATCAATTGAGGAACTTGTCAGACTGACTGATAAGCAAGGAGAGGAGGTACAGGCAAAAGACGATAGTAAATATTTAGCATCACCAGTACCTCTCAGAGTCAGAGATGACTTTAGGTACTTATTCTGTTATTATCTCTGAAAAGCCAGCAAATACTCAATACCCAAAAGGATATACAGAAAGTAAATGGGAACCTATACATATGAAAGATCTATAAGATACTAAGCAAGCAGTAGTGTCCTATGGCATGTATTCATCATATGTTACAGAGCTGGTAAAGACATGGGCTTTAATAAATAAGGTCACTCTGCATGATTGGCTTCAATTAGTCTCAGTTGTACTGGAATATGGTCCACAGCTACAGTGGAAGTACTACTGGAGAGAGGAGACTAAGGCCCTTGAACATCAAGGTAGAACCAGAGGATCTGAGGCCTCCAAAGTTCAAATCTTGATGAGGGCCTTTATGCTGATCTGGATAGCCAAGCTACATACAATGAACACATCTTGTCCCTGTGATGTACAGAGGCCTTGAATGCTTGGTACAAGATACAAGAACTAGGAAGAAGTTTTGAATCATGTGCTAAGGTCATACAAGGTCACACAAGGGAACATTTTAGTGACTTTTAAAAGAAAGATTAACTAAAGCTGTACAAATAGGGTTAACAAATCCCAAAGCTAGATGAGTATTTATTGAATCTCTGGCTTTTGAAAATGGCAGTTTAGTATGCAAAAAGGTACATGGATCTTTAAAGGTCAGATCAGCACTAATAGATGAATGGATCCTGCACACAGCCAATGTTAAATCATTTGACTATAATATTGTGGCTTGGGTAGGAAAAGTGATTTCCAAAGGTATGAAAAGACATCAAAATACCAACTGTTTTAATTGCGGTAGAGTAGGCCATCTAAGAAGGGGTTGTAGACCAGTCATTCCTAGAAATAATTCTTCTGGGAATCACAAAAATAGAAGGCCTCAATCTTCTGAATTATGTAGAAGATGCAGCAAAGACCAACATTGGACCAATGAATACAAATCAAAAAGAGAAGACCAGGCAACCTGATACCATTGGGAAACTACTAGGGGTGGGGGCTCTCACAGACCCCCATGTCAAACAAGGTCCAGTCATTCCCAGTCACTGTGGAGAACTTGCCTCCCCAGGAAAATTATATATATATATGCATATATATACATATATATGCATATACATATTTGTATGTACACACACACACACACACATATATATATATATATATATATATATATATAAAGAATTGAGTAAATAAGAAGAAATGGAAAACTGCTGTAATGTTAAATGATCTGAAGCTTGTTTCTCCATCTCTGGCTCTAGAGAAAGAGTAGACAGACATGCACAGGTCTTTGGAACAAAGAAAAAAGTAGAGAATCAGAGCCGCCGGTGATCAAGAAAGCAGATTCATTGCTAGTGGAAGAGAACAGATCCACTGCAGGTGGAGTAGGTGAGTGGGGTCCCTGAGTGAAGTGGGTGCTCTGGAAGGTCCTGTTAAAAAGCATGCCACTATGCAAACATTCCACATGCAACAGAGTCAGTATAAAAGGAATTTTAAAAAGCATAGCTAATAGCATAAAGGCAGTTGATAGTTGATGTAACTGCTCTGATTGTGGGGGCAGGCTGCTATCTGCACAGCTTGGTTAGGGGTGGAACTGCATGAGTCTGAGGCTCCTCCCTGCCATAGTCACCACCTGGGGCTGAGTAGCATAGAAGTAGCTTAGTAAAGATGGTGGTTAAGACATTCAACATGCCCTTAGTCAAGATGGCACCTGTCCATGTGTTGTAAATCCTTCCATTTATTCATCCTCTGGCAGAAGTTAGAAAGAATCCATAAAACTTGGGGATATGCTTTGATGAGCTTGTTTCCCACAGGTGAGGCAGAAAGATAAGCCACTGGCTCAGGTCATACTCTAGCTTGTCAGTCAAAAGAATGAGTACTTGGGCAATACGCCTGAAAGATGTGGAGTCCAAAAAGGCATAAAGTCAGAGGCTCAAAGCCAAAAGGACTGGAGCCCAAAAAGAACCCTAGGTTGTGGAAGCCCAAAAATATAAGTCTATTTTCACCTTGGCTGAATGTCAGAGAGGTTTAGCTTGTTCAAAGTTGTTGGCAATAAGAGTGGCTACATGTCCTGACCTAGGGTGTGGTTTCTTGGTCCTTATGACATACAGGTCATGACATACAGGCCATGACATACAGGTCATTGACATACAGGTAGATCCACGTAGATCCACTCCATCCTGACCAACAGTCAGGATATTTAAGCACACTTCTGTTCCTTCTTTTGAAATGGGAAGTTTGACATTGGGAGTGATGCCTTCAGGATACTTGGTCTCAGGTGAGTTCACTGCCTAAACAACAGAATGCTTATGACTTGATATCTCAAAGTATTGAGACAGATACTGTTCTGGCTGTCCTTTGTACCATAGTAGAGCAGTCTTTGTCTTCTTCCCCCTGTGGTGTTGGGGTATAAAAGTGTATGGAAAATTAAATGCAAGCAGATTCTAGAATTCACTGGAACTCCTTCCTGGTACTACTTTCTGTTTTATTGTTTTCATTCGTGTCTTTGTTCTCTTTTAAGTAATCCTCATGCCACTACCCTGTGAAGTATACTTGTAGAAGCTGGTTCCTGACAATAGGTCCAAGAAATGAAGGCGCTACTCAGTGAGGGTAGGGCTGATGTTAGAACACTAGACCTGAGAAGACTTATTGGTCCAAGAAATGAAGGCACCACTCAGTAAGGGCAGTGCTAATACACTAGGCCTGAGGTCCTTGCCCATGGGAAATTTGTCAGAGGTGATTGTTGGTGAAAGGGATCAGCTGTAGTCCCGAGGGCAGTGATCAGGGTGAGGGAAACTCACCGTTTTTAGCTGGTTTTGTATGAAGTGATACAGCAGCTGGGTGGATGGGAAATGGGCAGTTGTAGAGGGTCATTCAAGGGTCCCCAGGGTCCTCAAGCTGACCACCCACAGGCAAGAGGGAACATGGAAAGAGCCTGGTAGAGTCCAGCACGGGTGTAATGATACGCAGATGCGAGACACCTTGATGAGCGAGAGCCAGAGGCCTCACAGTGGGTGAGAGACGAATATGCCCCACAGACAGAGCTTGAGTGCAGAGAAGGGTAAAGGAGAGGGAAGAGAGAGAGAGAGAGAGAGAGAGAGAGAGAGAGAGAGAGAGAGGCAGAGACCTGATTGCCTCTTCAGAAGAACAGCGGGAATGGGTGGAGCTTGTCTCTTAAAGGGACCTTTTGCACCTGCGTACAGACTACTTAGTGATGTAGTGGACAACGGACCCTGGGATGACTAGAATACTGCCTGTGTGCATCTTGCCAGGTGACGGGCCAGAATTATGCCTGAATCCTCACACGACCAATGACGGAAGCTGGGATAATCCTGCATGATGACTCCTTTTTCCATTCCAGGAATTCGACTTCCTGACACTGTTATTTGCTTTAATTTTTTTATGCTATTTTTTAAAAATATTTTGAGACCAGGTCACTTGCAGTCGAGACTGTCCTTAAGCTTGATAAGACACTAGCGGTGTCCTTGAGCTACTGATCCTCTGCCTCCTCCTAACCACCAGTGCTGTGATTACAGGTGTGTGTTCCTAGATCCTATCTGACAACATTTTAAGGTTGCTTGTTTATTTGTTTGTTTGTTTGGTATTTGATTTTTCTCTCTCTGTCTCTCTGGCATGGGCCTATGAGCACTGTCTGTGGGAAGGAAGAGGTCACAGGAACAGGACAGTGGAGTAGACAGGGAACACAAAGCATGCTCTCAATGAAGACATCCTTGTGGAGACATTTTGGCTCTTCTCAAAATGGAGATGGAATCTTCTATGGAATTTAGAGAAACAAGAAGAGGAAGGCACCCAGGAAGCTCCCAACAGGAAGGAGCATTGGACCTTCTCCATCTTAATATCCAGTTCTGTACCTGTTCCCTTAAAGACTCCCAACTATCAGCTTCCAGCACCAAATATCCCAAACCTGAGTGTGAATGAAGACAGAGAGGTATTGAAGAGGACATAGAGAAGCCCCTAGAGGCCATGAGGGTCCTCCAAGTATCCAACAGAGAAACCACTCAAGGGACAGCTCTAGCCACTGGGGGAAGAATGTCCTGCGGGTGCCAGGAAACCACAGTCCACCATCCTGGCATACATGAGACTGACCTAGAACAGGCTGGTAGAGTGGGGCTGAGGTGGGCCAAACTGGCCGGATTAGTGAGCTGTTTGGAGGTGGTGGCAGAGTAAAGTCATCAAAGAATGCTGGAGCACGAGGAAGTGCCTTATCCTGAAATGGGGACCAAGGAAAGGAGCCAGGACATTGGATGAGAGGGCTGAGGGGCAGGAACCTAACAGGGACAGTGATCTCCAGGACCTGAGAGGATAGACACAGGCATCCTGAAAGGAGAGGATGAGAGTGGCTCTCAGCACATGGTGGGACGGAACCAGCCTTTGGATAAGGGCAGGGCAAAACCAAGAACAAGATCCTGGACTCGGGGGGGGGGGGGGGTCTCATGGTGAAGCAAGAAAGGTAACCACAAAAACTCACAAAATAGATACAGTCCCCAACAGGAGAGCCAAGAGTGGAAGCCCCACCCTTCAGTGATGCTCCTGCCTGGACCCACCAGTAGGACGGAAGCTGAGTATTCACCCAGAGCCCACAAGAGCATCAGCAGCAGAGACCTGCCTAAGCTCCCTGGTCCATTCCTCTGTCTGTTCCAGAGACCCCCATCATGAGACAACAGCAAATGTCCCTGGAAGTTCCATCTTCTTTCTATGAAAGCCCAATCAGCCCCATGGGAAGAGCTCTGAGGAAAGAAGGTTCTAGATAGAGACACAAGTTCAAAGTCAACTGTAAGCACAAGGCATCCCAGCGGGACACAGACTGGTCAGAACCTTCGAAAAACAGCACAAAAGCATCCACAACAAGAGAACACTCATCCATCATGGCCCTCAGGGCTGAGCAAAGTACCCATTTTGGCAGAGGCCTCTGACTACAGAAACTGAAAGGGTGGGGCCTCTATGAGACCCCAAAGCCTCCACAGCTTGGCCTGCCAGCAGAAGCCTGCGGGGTTAGAGGGAAGTTAGCTACCAGACTCTGATTTCCTGCCAGAGCCTGTCTCTCCCATGAGTAAGGCTAGAATCATTTTTAATTAGAGAGAAACATTTCCCTGGGCTTTTTCAATATGAATAACTCTGCCAGCTGTGACAGAAAAGCACACCCAGAGCTTCAGAACTTCTTACTCATGATGCCTTAGATCTGAGCTAGAGATAAGCAGACCACGTTTCTCTGACGTCTACAGGTTCTAGCAGGCACTGCCTCAGGACTGCATGGGTCAGGCTGTGACAGGCTCCCTTTCCCACAGCAATGCTCTTTCTTCCACTCCTCTCTCCTCAGGATCCCTGATGCTTTATGGGGAGGAAACAGCTGGTCCTTAGGTGTCGTGAGTCAGGAAAAAGACAGATCCCTAGAAATTAGAGTCTTCAGCCGTCAAAGGGCAAATCTCCCCAACCTCACGTGAATACACCTAAGGTGGCTTTCCTTCACACTGCCTCATGGCTGCTAGATGCCTTCCTCACTTGCCCACAGAGCATGATCCCCATGTCCCAATTCTTCCTAAAGGGCCCAGCCATGACAGATTCAACAGAGACTGCCCATGAATGGACCATCCAAGGGGAAAGCACCTAACGTTCCAAAGGAAATACCTAATATTCCAACCATTGTAGATAGGATTACCTGATGTCCCTCAGCCCAGCACACTCAGCAGTACACCCCTAGACAAATGCCAGTCACTCAGGTGTCCTGAACCTTAGAAATCCCTCACCCCAACTGAGTTTGGGGTTCTGATTGTATTAATGTGTTGGACACACAGAGAGTCCAAATTTAAACTTGAATAAAGGCTCTTTGCTTTTACATACAGAACTCGATCTCCTTGTTGGTTTTTGGGGACTCTGATCTGGGCATAATACTTCCCTTCATCAAAAGCCATAATGTTGGATTCCCTGATTTTTCTGGGTTGACTGAACCCCCCTTTCTTAAATACCATAATCTCTGAGATTAAATGACTCTCCTGGCCATAAAAATATTCTGTCTGTATCCTCTATCTTACATTCTGTAGATCCACAGAAGGTGCCCAAAGTTCGGGAAATTCGCCAACCGCAGAAGAGAAGATAAGACACCACGGTCTACTTTCTGTGTGTTGGAGATATTCCCAGTGTCTCACAAGCACACAAGGGATCGAAGTCAACCTATCAAGGCAACTTCCTTTTGTAAAAGAACGCTCCACCGCACAAATACTGAGCAAGCACTCCAGGCAGGAAGTTCACTTGTTTTTGTGGTAACACAGGGCATGAATGAGCCTTATCCCATTGGTAGGAGCCAGACCTCGGAATTGATGTGATTGGCTAATTCATAATTGCTGAGAAAGGGAAGGCTGTGATAGGAAGTTGTCTCAGAAGTGACCAGGGCTTGGCAGAGAGCACATACATGTGGTGTCAGGATGGTGGAGGTTTATTAAATATTGGCCAATTGGAGCTTTCAGAGAGGAAAAGAATTCTTTTTTTTTTTTTTTTTTTTATTTTATTTTAATTTATTTATTTATTAAGAATTTCTGCCTCGTCCCCACAACCGCTTCCCGTTTCCCTCCCCCTCCCCCGATCAAGTCCCCCCCAGGAAAAGAATTCTTGCCAGGTGTGTTGACAGGAAAAGGGGGTGGATCTCCATGAGTTCCAGGTATCCCTGTTCTAGGAGCAAATTCCAGGTCTGCTGTTGTAGGTATATTCATCAAAGAAGACTGGTCAGATATGGGTTTAAGCCCAAAGAAAGACTTTACTAGTTGGCCCGTGACTAAACTGGGTGTTTGGGATCCCAGCTTAGCCCTGAACCTTTCTCGGGTTGATCTTTTAAGTACAAAAACCATATTCTGGCCAATGGGTGGTAGCACACATCGTTAACACCAGCATTTGGGAGGGCAGAGACTGGCAGACGTCTGTGAGTTCAAGGCAAGCCTGCTCTATAAGCGAGTTCTAGGACAGTCAGCACTGTTACACAGATAAACCTTGCCCCAGAAAAAAAAAAGCTAGCACTATACTCTGGGTTTTCTGGGTTGATACACTTCAGTTAATAAGAACAGTCAGTCAAAAGCAGAATCACAGAAGCTAAAAAGCAAGGTTAGTACATTCTGAGAGCTTTGATGGATTGGGCCTTTGTTTTAGCTTTGGCAGGTGGTGTTGTCTATGTGCTGAGTTTTGCAGCCTGAAAGGTACTTTCATCATGGAGTCAGTTCTAAGGTCTGAGGCTCTGTTACACAGCCAGGGATACATAGGAAATCCTGCCACAGAAAGCATAAAGTTCTCACACTGTGAGAGATGAAAAACCAGCCAAGGACACATAACGTCCTCAGGGCCCAGACACCATCTTGGAACAAGACACATGTTTGGTTGGTTTTGTTCTTGTTTTGCTTTTTACTTTTTTATTATTAATTAAATGTATTCATTCATTTTACATTCCACCAATTTCCCCCCTCTTTTCCTCTCATTCTCTCCCCACCACTTTACCCCATCACATCTCAATTCACTCCTCCTTTGTTTCTGTTTAAAGAAAAGGGCAGGCGTCCATGGGTGTCAACAAAGCATGGTATAGCAAGTTCAAGTAGGACTAAGCTCCTCCCTTTGTATTAAGGCTGCACAAGGCAGCCCAGTATGAGGAATAGGTTCATGGAAGTCAGCCAAAGCATTAGGGACAGACCCTGCCTCCATCACTAGGTGTCCCACAAGCAGATCAAGATAAATGGAATTTTAAGAAAGTTAAGAATGTCAGAGCTAGCATGGTGGCATGCCTGTAATCCCAGGACTCTGGAGGTAGAAACAGGAGGATCAGGAGTTCAAGGCCATCCCTGGCCACATAGTGAGGCTGAAACTGGCTGGAGCTACTAAAGATTCTGCCTCAATAAAAAGCCAGCAATAATACCCTGCCCTATGGTCCCCCCAAAATGTAAATTTGATGCTGGGAATGGAGTTTGATCACAACACAGTAAAAGAAAAGAAAAGTAACAATCTCTTTATTTGGAAACTTCAAATGAAACCCAGAGTATAAAAATAATACAGTGGACCTAAGACTCAGCAAGTCCAGTCATGTGTGTCCTAGGAGAACCTGGACTGGGATTGAGCTTCAGTGGCAACATGCTCAAATAGCATCCATGAGGTTCTGGTTTCAACCCCAAGTACCTCAGATAAAGAGAAAGAAAATTTAAAACTTCCCACATCATCAACAAATACATTTATTCCCAGGATGGATAATTAACTATTGCCTCATGTACCAAAACTGAGTAGAGGTGAGGGTCCTGGTTGTTGATCTGCCATCTGGGCTGAGCAGGAACTAAGCACCTCAGAGGCCTGCAGGCTGTGAGTCTCCCTGCCCTCCTGCCTCTTCCATGCACAATGACCACCTTCCAAGCCTCCAGAAGAGGAAGAAACTACTGAGTGAGGATGCCCAAGCCCTCAGGTAACTGCATGACAGTTTCTCTTGTTTCTGGAGGCTCCAGGACCAAGCCCCTGAGGAGAAGGAGCTTAGGGACACAGTGGGAACTGAAAGTGACTGTCACTCCAGGGCCTCAGAATGTGGTAATCCAAGTGGCACTGGGCCTGCCAGATTGAGGTGGGGTAGATGGCGACACTTCATTATGTCTCTCAAATCTTCCCAGTTCCACACAGCCTGGAGTGACCCTGGATATAAGCCTGGCCTCTCCAACAGGAATTCAGCTATCGGTTCCTGATTGCCTGATGGTTCTTGGGCACAGCCACATATCTCAGTTTCTTCATGACGGAGGGCCAGCCCAGCAGCTGCTGGTCCCACATGTACTCTGGGGACAGCACCTTTGTAGGCTTGTGGTACAACAGGTACTTGTTCAGATGACTCTCATCATGCCACACGGCCTCAATGCCATTGGCCTTGTCCTCCACCATAGCCTGATGGCAGGCCTTGGTGAGATGGTGCACCTCCACCACTGACCCCCCAAAAAAGGCCCCCATGTAATAAAAGTCGCCCTCATCCCAGGGAATGTAGGCCCGGGACTTCGGCCGGCGCTCGTAAGTAAAGGCCTCTCGGCTGCTTCTGTAGAAACCAGGATGCAGGGTACCGAAGAGTGCTGAGAGAATCTCCACACCCACGTGGTCTTGGAACTTCATGTCCACATCTGCACACACCAGGTAGTCCACCTCCTGCAGAAAGCGCCGCTCAGAGAAGTGGCTGATCATCTCCATCCTGTGCATGGACACATCCTGCCAGCGGGAGTAGTTGCGCACGGTCAGCACCACCAGCTTCCGTCCTGCCCCCAGGGGCACCTGCGGCACCTCGGCAGGACGGTCAGTGAAGACATAGTAGATGACCTTGTGTCCCACCATGAAGTGCTGCTCTGCTGTCTCCAGGAACAGTTTCAGGAACACCACATACCTGTGGAAGATGACAAAGGGGTAAGCAGAGGTTTAACACAGCTAGGGCAAGACTAACCAGGGCAGGGGCCCAGGCTGCAGAAACCATGGCTACCATGAGGCTTGAAGCAACAGCATCCCCACTTTACAGCTGTACTGAGCAGTCTGCAGGCTGTTCCTCACCTCACCCTCCTTTGCTTCAAAAGAGTATAACATCAGCACCACATCTTAGCAAGAAATGTTGAGGCAGAGGCCTGGAAGCTTTTACTCAGGCAGCAGAGATGACTCCAGACATAGGGATCCAGGCAGATATCCTGCAGGTATCTCTTGTCTTGGCAGGCCCCTCAGCAGGCCACCTCACCATGAGTCTGTCACCCTACCCCCAAAAGTGACAGCTCCCTCCCAAAACATTCCACATCCCACATCCTTGCATTGGCCTAAGCAGAGCCTGTGCTAACAGGGCCCCACTTTCTAAACCCTGGCGGAAATGGATGAATCTGTAAGGGCCTGGTACCTGCACCCCTCCTTTGTGGCACCCTTTAGGATTGTGCCTTAGGAAAGGAAGGGGTCTCTGTATCCCAGACCTTCCTCATCTGAGACTTGAAGGTGCTGGGGAGAAGGCACTCAGTAACTCACTATGTCCCTAAGTGTCATCCGCATTCACTCCACCAGAGGAGGAATCATCTCAGAGTATGCAGGGAAGGGGAGACAGACACCCCAGAAAGAAGGGCAAGCCTATCCCAACCCTCAGGTCCAAGGCGGAAGGATTATAACCTGAATTCTCGGTCCTCTCCCAGTCCAGGTTTTCACCTGTTTCAAATGGCTGCTTTTCCCTAGATGCTTTTCCCAGGGTCATGTTTCCCCACCATGGGAGCAGGGATCCCCATCACCTAGCAAGTGTGCCAAGCCCTCCCCACCTGTCATAAACAGGCAAGTGGCTGTTTTCCCTGTGCAATGGTGACCACTGGGCTCCCGGCTGGTTCCCTCAGAGGCCAATAACCTACCGACACCTCGCAGGGCTCTTGCTCATGCACAGCAGCACCCAGACAAAGTAATGTTTGTATCTTGTTACTGTCAGTTGCTAGCTACTCCCTAGTAGCTGCAGACATTCTCAAGGTGCCTAAGATCCCTCCAGCTGAGCCCCAAACCTTTCTCAGGTCCGATTGGTACAAAGGCCTCAGAGCTACTCTTGAACCTCACCTAGTGCTGCACGGAAGGATACAGAATTCTCATATGCAAACAGCACAAATGTCTCTCTCATTTCCCCTACAGCCTTCCACATTGTAATGTTGCCCTGACCTGATGCCCACAGGCTCCCACAGGCTCCCACAGGCTCTCTCAGGCTCCCACAAGCTGCCACAGGCTCCCACAGGCACCCACAGGCTGCCACAGGCTCCCACAGGCCCCCACAGACTGCCACAGGGCAAGGTTCTTGCCTGAGGTCTAAAGTCAGCTGACCCAGAGTCCCAGAGCTATGCCCTGCCCCCAGGTCTAAGGCTTCACTCAACCATTTCTGTCCTCTTCCTGCATCCGAGGATGCTTCAGTGGCCGCAGCTCTGCTGGTACCCGGTCCTTGCCAGCCCTGGGAACGGGGCTCCTCACCTGATGCATGTGCTGAGAGATGCAAATGGCATCTGCCTGAGAGCACAGAGACCTGGAGGCAGTTGGCCTGGAGTTCTGAATGGAGGCAGAGCTGGGCTTCATTCCCCTATGAGCCCATCAGTAGTCAGGAAGGTGGCAGAGTGAACAAGCCGTACCCCCCACTGCATCCTAAATACAAGCGTGGAATTTATATCTAGGTATGTCTAGCCTCCACCTTTACCATTGTGCACATATGTACATGTGTGTGCATGGCCATTGTATAGATTTGTGTTTATTTGCCTGTGTGCCTGTGTGGAGGACAGAGGTTGACTTTGGGGGGGTCTTCTGTCATTTTTCCTTTCTGTTCTTTGGACAGGGTCCCTTCTCTAACTCTGAAGCTCAATGTTTGCCTGTGCTGTCCAGAAAGCTGCCTGGATCCACTTGTCTGTCCCCTTCACCCTCAGTACTAGGATTACAGGAACGTGACTCCATGCCCAGTCATTACACGGGTGTTAGGGATAAAACTCAGGTCCTCACGTCCCTGAAGAAAGTACTTTATACTCAGCCATCTCTCCAGCACCCTCTGCTTACTTTTTGATGGCAAACACGGTCAGTCCAATGGTGGTGTTCTGAAGCCTGAACTGCTCATTCAGGATGTCGATGTTGAAGGTCCCCTCCCAGATGATGGGAGCCAGCCACGGAGTCAAGACAAGAACATCTTTCCTACTGCAAGGGGAGAGAGCCAGAGGCAACATGTGATCAAACACGTCTGCAGGAACCCTTCTCAGATTCTCACCCTCAGCTTCCCCCGGGGCTGCCCAAAACCCTGAGTGAGGGCTGGGCCAATCAGCAGCTCTCACTGACTACCCCAACCCAACTCTAAAAGCAACTGAGTTTATTACCACTGCAGCCTGAAAACCCTGGTGACAGAGACAGGAAACAATGAACAGAAGCCCAGATGGAGAATGAGAGCCAGAAGATGCTCTGGGCTCCAGAATGAGATGACCTTAAGTCTCGGAAAAGGTTGTTGAAGTGAGTGCAAAGAGAATCATAATTGGGTTTTTGGTTTTTTTTCTGAGTTCTTTGTTTTTCCAGTGCTGGAGACTGACCCAGGGTCTCAGGTGTGCTGCTGAACTATTCCCCAGAGCAAGCAAATGGTCCTTCTATACCTGTGCGACTCCTGCACTACACATGCACTGACTAAATCTACTCACCTGGGTGTTAGCACCTTTGGCTGGATGTAGACCATCCTGCAATAAGAAAACACCAGAACTCAAGGTGACAAGAAAATTCTTGGGATGCATGTCACTGGCAGCTGTGCACCAGACACACAGACCTGAACGAGTTGTGGGCATCATGTCTGTCCGTGGTCCTGGGAGCTGAGGATGAGCTGAAGCAGGAAGATCACAGTCTTGACTGAAAGTAGGGAGAGAAATCATAATATCTCCTACCCCACTTAAGGATAGGAGAGACAAGAACTACTTAAATTCACAAACCTGATGGGACCAAAGTTTTGTCCCTGGTAGTTGTTGACCACCCCACCTGGGCCAGCAACCTGCCTTGATCCTCTTCTGGCTGGTGGCACACAAAGTCCTGGCTCTCTCTGTCTGTTATGATTTATGGCATGAAAGGGACCCTGGTGGGTCCCATGGCATATAAGGACCTGTTAAGGCACCAGAGAGACCTTTGTGGCATTGGGGCCAAATCATGATTGGTGACAAATACACCATGCAGACAGAATTTGAGTGTGGAGTTTATTGAGGGTAGGATAGAAGGGAGGGAAGGATGGGAGGGAGAGAAGGGAGGAGAGAGAATCAAAGGCCTGTTTACATCTTCAGAAGAGCAGGGAGGGAAAATCACAGTCTGTTACAATACACAGAGGAACAAAAGATGAGTGACCAGCCACCAGGCAGGACACACCACTCTCTAGGGCCTCTATATGGGCCCAAACCCCAGGCCCCTCCCCGACCTGTCTCAGCTTCTCTAGTCAGCCTCTAGGAGATTTCCTGAAGGTAGACTGCTCCAATATCGACAATGTCCATTGGACTCTGCAAACTACAAGCCCCACTCTGCTCCTAAACTTGCCTATCCTTCCACAACCTCAGTGGAACTCTGAAATACAGTTTGCTACAATACAGAGAGGACCAACAGAGAGAACCACAAGAACCATGAGGGAGAACCAAGAGGAGGACCAAGAAAGGAATTCTGAAGTACAAGCTGTGGCTGCACAGAGCAGACCAGACCAAGAGAGAGGGCTAAGAGAGACCTCAGTGGCTCCCTAAGACACAGAGAGTGACAGTATAGAGCAGATAGAGAACAGTTCCTAAAGACGAAAACAAACACAGCAAGGATTGGACCAAGATGCAAAGACACTGCCAGCATCAACTGAAGGAAGAGATTGGTAGGCGCCAATGCAAGAATTCATTCAACAACCTAAAAAGCAACGTGGTAACACAAGAACCCAGTGGTTATACAACAGGAAGACTTGATCATCTGAATCCAGAAGAAACAGAAGAAAATGATTTTAAATGTAACTTTATGAAAATGATGGAGACTTTAAAGAGGAAGTGAAAAACTCTTTTAAAACAACAGAGGAAAAGATAAAAAATTGGAAGAATTTAATAAATCCCTCAAAGAAAAAAAAACCCATGAAAAAACAACCAAACAGGTGAAGCAAAGATTATGAGACTGAATACTGAAATAGAGGCAATAAAGAAAACACAAACCGAGGAAATTATGGATATGAAAAATCTGGGTAAATGAACAGGAACTACAGAGGCAAGCATAACCAACAGAATACAAGAGCTGGAAGAGAGAATCTCAGGTGTTGAAGATACTATAGAGGAAATCAATTCATTCATCAAAGAAAACATAAAATTCAACAAATTTTTAACACAAAATATTCAGAAAATCTGGGACACCATGAAAAGACTAAACCTAAGAATAATAGGGATAGAAGAAGGAGAACTCCAGCTCAAAAGCACAGAAAATATAATCAACAAAATCACAGAAGAAAACTTTTCCAACCTAAAGAAGGTTACCCCTATGAAGGTATAAGAAGCTTACAGAACACTAAATAGACACTCATAGCTAAATAATAATCAAAATGCAAAATAAACAGAATAAAGAAAGAATATTAAGAGCTGCAAAGGAAAAAGGTCAAGTAACATATAAAGGTAGACCTAATAGAATTACACTGAACTTCTCAATGAAAACCATAAAAGCCAGAAAATCCTGGGCAGATGCTGCAGATGCAAACCCAACAAAGGTTTCAATCACCATTGATGGAGAAAACAAGATATACCATGAAAAACCAGATTTATACAATGTGTATTCAAAATCTAACCCTACTAGAAGGAAAACCCCAACCCAAGGAAGTTAACTGTGCCCACAAAAACACAGGCAACAGATAACCTCCCACCAGAACCCCCCACCCCCAGCCTAAAAGGGAAACACACATGCACACCACTGAAAAATAACAGGAATTAATAATCACTGGTCATTAACACCTCTTAATATCAATGGACACAATTCCAGTGGAAGGGGAAGAGGGGGAGAGAAGGGGAGGAGAAGGAGTACTTGAGAGAATGGGATAGTCGTGATAGAGAAAGGACAGAATTGAGAGCAAGGAAAGAGATATTCTGATTGAGGGAGCCATTCTGGGCTAGTAAGAAACCTAGCACTAGAGAAATTCCCAAGGATGATCCCAGCTAAGTCCCTAAGCAATAGAGGAGAGAGGGCCTGAACTTAACTTGCCCTGTTATCCGACTAATGAATATCTTAAATATTACCATATAACCTTCATTCAGCAACTGATGAAAACAGAGTCAGAGATCTGCATCAGAGCACTGGGCTGAGCTCCCAAAGTCCAGTTGAAAAGTTGGAGGAATGAGACTATGAGCAAAGAGGTCAAGACCATGATGGGGACACCCAATGAAACAGTTTACCTGAGCTAATTGGAGCTCACCAACTCCAGCTGGACAGGGAAGGAACCAGCATAGGAACAAACTAGTCCCTCTGAATGTGGTTGACAGTTGCATGGCTGAGGCAGATGAAGGGTCCACTGGCAGTGGCACCAGGATTTATCCCTACTGCTTCTACTGGCTTTTTGGGAACCCATTCTCTTTGGATGGATATCTTTCTCTCCCTAGATATAATAGGGAGGGCCTTCCCCAAAGCATTGTGACTTACCCTCTCTGTGGAGTGGATGGGATGGGGTGGGGTAAGGGGTATGTAGAGGAAATGGGAAGAGGGGAGAGAGTGGGAACTTGAATTGGTATGTATAATGAAAAAGGATAATTTGTTTTCTTTTTTTAAAAAAAATAAAATAAGAAGAGCAGGGAGGGAGAGATTAGGAGTGGACAGAGCTTGTCTCTTAAAGGGACAGGGTACTGTTTGCCATGAACATTGGCGTGACTCAGGGTGTGACACACTGTGCCAGGTTCCCAAGGGACAGGGCCCAGGTGAACCTGAATACTAACATTGTCTCTGTCAGAGATCAGCCTTAACATAGGTGTAAAGTTTCCTCAAAAGGCCTGGGGCAATGTATGGCAGTGGATGTCCCCACAAAGGATGTGAGGCCATAAGGGACAAGAGTCACCTTTGCTGGAAAGCTGCTTGCCCTATGATGGCTTGTAAATCAGAGAGCAGGGATGGAGAGATGCTCAGCAGTAAGAGCACAGACTCTTTTTACAGAACAACAGGATTCAGTTCTCAGCACCCACATGGAGACCCACAATGATGTGGGAGTCCCCTCTGTGTGCTGTGATTATCATTAATGAATAAAGAAACTGCTTTGGAGCCATAGTAAGACAGAACTTAGGTAGCTAGGCTGAATGCTGGGAGAAAAAAGGGCAGAGTCAGAAAGAAGCCATGGAGCCGCCACCAGAGACAGATGTGCTAAAACTTTGCTGGTAAGCCACAGCCACATGATGGTGCACAGATTAATGGAGATGGCTTAAATTAATATATGAGTTAGCCAATAAAAAGCTGGAGCTAATGGGCCAAGCAGTGATTTCAATAATAATGTTTCTGTGTGGTTATTTTGGTTCTGGGTAGCAAGGATGAACAAACAGCCTTCTACACCACAACAGTGATGGAGGAGGGTCATCTTTCTATCTGTTGTTTCGTTGGTTAAGTAATAAAGAAACTGCTTGTCCTCTGATAGGACAGAATTTAGATAGGCGGAGTAAACAGAACAGAATGCTGGGAGAAAGAAGCAGAGTCTAAGAGCTGCCATGATTCTCCCACTCCAGACAGACGCAGGTTAAGATCTTCCCTGGTAAGCCACCACGTGGGCTACACAGAATATTAGAAATGGGTTAGATCAATGTGTAAGAGCTAGCCAATAAGAGGCTGGAACTAATGGCCAAGCAGTGTTTAAAAGAATACAGTTTCCGTGTAATTATTTCGGGTATAAAGCTAGCCGTGCGGGCGGCTGGGTGCCAGGAACGCAGCCCTGCTGCTCCTATTACAACACAACAGTCTGTTACTTCAGTTCTAGGGGATCTGAGTTTCTTTTCTGGCTTTTTGGGGCTCTGAAATGCATGTAACAGACATACATGCAGGCACAACATTCATACACATATAAAAATTAATCTTTTTTTAAGACAGAGAAGAAGCCTTTAAATAAACATGGAAAATTTCTCCACAGGGATAAAGTTTGATGATCCCTTAATGGATGAGTCTGGCCAGTCACATAAGATAAACCCTACAGGACCCCATCCCTAGGAGACACTACTACAGAGCGGCCGTGCTCAGAGGAACAACACAGAACAGGCAAGATGAGTTCCAGGACCCCCAGTAGGGCTGGGCAATGGGGAGTCGGTGTTTAACGGACACAGTTTACAAGATGGGATGTTCTGGAGACAGATGGTGGTGATGGCTGCACCACAGCATGAATGTGCTTACTGCACTGAACATTGAAATGGTGAGCATGGTAAACTCATGTGCTGTGTGTGCTGCCCTGGGAATGTGGTGAACAGCTGTAAACTCAGCTCTGTACCTCAGGAGCCAGGCAGACAATTTAAAAGTCAAATGACATGTAGTTAGTCAATACAAAGTGTAGGGCTATGTGCTCTGCTTTGGGTCCAGGAAGAGACATCCTAGCTGCTCATAATTACACACACACATGCACACACACACACACACACACCTCCATCTGCACCCCTTAGTCCAGAGTGGCGAGCACCATGTGAGGGCAGGTTACCTTGACAGGGCTACAACTTCCTGGACATCCAGCTCCCTGACAGGCACACTGCAAAAGGAGAACACAGGAGACAGATTTTGACCAGGTACACAGAGACTGGAGGAAGGAGCATGGCTCCTGAGGGTACAATAATCTGTCTGTTACAGTTAAGAACAATATAGTGGTGAACGTCCCAGGCACTATGTCAACAACATGAACTCAGGCACTGCCATTTCACAGATCCCAATGGGTAGGGAAGAGAAACTGTTCTAAGGACTGCCCATGTAGGTAGGAGAATGAGTCTTAATCCGGAAAAGACAACAGTTTCCCCCCAAAATCACTCCATTTAAAGACAGCAGAGGGCAGTTGAGGATGCTCTGGGCAGCTTAAAGTAGGACTAGACCCATCCACGAAGAAGTACAGGCAGAGGCCACAGCATGTAGCAGAATGTTCATCTAGTCAGTAACCAAAACACACACACACATGTATGACAGATACACAAACATGATATATACATACATATAAACAAATATGATACAAATATAACACACACATAAGATACATAAATATATGACACACACATTCCACAAACACTCACCTAGTCACAGTTCCTTGGTGTCCCAATTCCTGACTTCTTTGGCTCAGGAACCCATAGCTGTGGGAAGGGTGCACACAGGGGCAGCTGTTCAGGACACAGACCTGAGACCGGCTGGTTGTCCCCGCCTCCAAAAGGCACCACTGCATCCAGCACAGTGAGCCCAGAAGTTCTCAGTGGGGATGCAGGGCCACGTGACAGGACTAAGCATGCCCATCACACTAGAAAAAGAGGTGGTGAGAGGAAGGACCCTGGGCACAAGACCTCTATCTAAACACCTGTAGCAGCTGCAGATGGCCCCACCTCCATGCCAGATACCTATAGCCCAAGATCACATCTGGGACTATTTCCTGATTGCATCTACAGAAGCCCCAGTAGACATAGCAGTGACTTTGCTCTGTCGGGGTTCTCAGACCATCTGCATCTAGAGAGAACTGCCTCGGAGCCACCAGGCCTGCCTTCCTCTCCTTCCCCAGACCTACCTACATAGCTATGGCCAAATGACAGGGCATCCAGCCCCAAGATTTTGTGAAATCAAAAGAGGTTTGCAAGAGAGGCTTCACTAATGAGACCAAAAAAGCTTGACATGCCAATGTGTTGGAGCAAGAGCAGCATCCTTATGACCGATGTGGTAGTGCGTATGCTCGTAGCTCAGGGTCCCCATCAGGGTCTGATGAGCTGTTCCTCACCAGCCTGGATTCTTACCCAAAGAAGACCAAGAAGAACATTGTGAGGGGAAGGATTCCGAGGTGAAGCGAGAAGCATTTTGGTTTTCCTGAAAAACAGCAGCAAGGGATCCGGTTACACATGCCGTTCTTAGGCCTGACCCCCCTCCAGGTCTCTCCTGAGTTTCAGAGGTCATCCTCATGACCACAGCAACCACTGTGCCCTATCTCAGGCAGCCCCAATCCTTGATGAGGCTCCAGCCTGGCTGAGCACTCAGAGGGAAAGTTGTTTACTTCCTGCTCCTGACTCCAGCTGCTCCCTTGGGCCCTCAGGATCCCCTTGGGCCCACATGTCCTCAAACTATTGAGCACCCCTTCAGAAGTGAACCAAAATGAATACCTTGGGGCCATTGCTGACTCCATCAGAGGAGGCTAGGGCAAGCTCCCCCCTGTCCCCTGTAGGCTCCCATCCACAAGGACAGCAGTAGGCATGTCTTGACTGAGTTTTCTGTCCTGCC
Source organism: Microtus oregoni (assembly GCF_018167655.1). Lineage (NCBI taxonomy): Eukaryota > Metazoa > Chordata > Mammalia > Rodentia > Cricetidae > Microtus > Microtus oregoni. The sequence continues at coordinate 10,562,130 of NW_024543084.1, read as the reverse complement.
TGGTTCCCACAATCGTTAAGTCCCAAAGAAATCACACAGAGTTCTACATTAACTATAAACTGATTGGCCCATTAGCTCAGGCTTCTTATTAACTCTTATAACTTATATTAACCCATTATTCTTATCTATGTTAGCCACATGGCTCAGTACCTTTTCTGGCAGGATAGGTCACATCTTTCTTTTTCTGTGGCAGGCTCACAACTGCAGAAAGAGTTTCCTTCTTCCCAGAATTCTCCCGTTCTCATTGACCCGCTTCTACTTCCTGTCTGGTTGTCCCGCCTATAATTCCTGCCTGGCTACTTGCCAATCAGCATTTATTTAAAACATAATTGGCAGAATACTACAATTGTCCCGCACCAGGCCTGTTCTAGGACTTTTTCTCACGCTGGGGTTGAAACCTAGGGCTCATGAATATTGGGTAAGTGTTTCACCACTGACCTATGCCCCTAATACCTCAGATGACTGTCACGTCTCTAGAAGTTATGTATTCTCATAATCAAGTTCAAATAGACTTAAAAGACATAGATCTAAATAGACTCAGGTGTGGGCTCTGGAGAAGAGCTCAGTGGGTAAAGCTTTTGTCATAGCCACACAAGTATAGGGACCTCAGTTCAGATCCCCAGAGCCTAGGAAAAGTCAGACATCTGAAATCCCAGCATTCCTGTGATGAGGTGGGAGGGGGTGGGAGACTCCAGAAGCTCACAGCCAGCTGGGCTGCACACAGCGAGAAACAACAAAGAAACCCTGTCTCAAACAAGGTGAAAGGCAAGGACCATCATTCCCCATGGCTGTCCTCTGACACAGGCACACCGGCACAGACATGGTGTGTTTTTAGAGGTTTGTGTCTAAAAAACCTTAGTCTCCCTGTCCCAGCCAGTTACTTCCCCTTTAAACCACCTGATCTGATACTTTGTTTCTTATTTTATTTGCTTATTTAGTTGCACGTGTGTGTGTGTGTGTGTGTGTGTGTGTGTGTGTGTGTGTGTGTACCTGTGCGTGCCTCAGAGCACTAATGGAGGTCAGAGGGCAACTTGCAAAGGTCGGTTCTCTTTCCACACTGTGAATTCCAGGGATTGAACTCAGGTCAAGTTTGTCTTCCAGCACCTTTACCCTCTGAGCCATCCCATTTGTCACTTCTTATGCTTCCTCTCCACGTCTCCACATCCTCCCACAATGGAACAAACAAAGAGAAACCGACATGGGAACTTTCTTCGTCCTCATTATGTTCTCTTCCATGTTTTGGTGGTCACAGGTTATAGAGGAATCTAACGGAAGGTAACATCTCCCCAATCTTTAAATAGTTGCTACTTTTTAACTTTTAAAAATGTCTCCTTTGGAGATAAAGAGATGGCTCACCACATTAAGAGCACATGGCATCTCACAACCATAATTAACTCCAGTTTCAGGGAACCCAATAAGGTCTCTGGCCTTTTAAGGCACCAAGCATACCATTGATTCACAGAAATACATGCAGAAGAATGTTCATGTACATTAATATAAACTTCTTTTTTTTTTTTAAAAAAAAAAAAAGCAAATGCCCGGTGTATTAAAAAGGAAAGAGCAAGGTTTTTAAAGGCAAAAGCAAGAAATAGTGTGTATACTTTTTTGTTCCTTTCTTGTCTGGTTGAGTATTTTGGGTTTCTTTGTTGTTGTTGATGTTGCTGTTGTTTTGGGGGTGTTTGTTTGTTTGTTTTGAGACAGGGTTTTTTTCCATGTAGCTCTAGCTGTCCTGGAACTCCGTCTGTAAACCAGACTGGCCTTGAACTCAGAGATCCACTTGCCTCCTGCTCTGAGTGCTGGAATTAAAGGCACGTGCCACCAATGCCACCAATCTAACTAAATAATCTAATCTAACTAGATAATCTAATTTAAATCTAACAAAATATGCCCATTTAATCCAATATGGTCTCTGATCTTTTAAGGCACCAAGAATACAATTGGTGCACAGAAATACATGTAGACAGAATGTTCATGTACATAATTATAAATAATTTTATATTTAAAATATTGTTTGATGCTCTTTGAACAAGGAACTCCCTTGCTGAGTATGCCCCACACTCTCCTCCTCATCTATATATATAAATCTAGAGACCCATCTGCCCTCTTGGCTGGATGTTTACAGAACACAATGCTGTCAATACTCACCACAGGATTGTGTGAGACCTCGTCATTGTTTTTATTGCTTAAAAAAATATCCCCAACAGTTTCAACCTTTTAAGGAATTACATTCTTCCTGTCACATCATTCTAGCAGTCATCAAACACTACGTGGTGGGAGCTGGAGAGGATGCTCAGGGATTAAGCACACTTCCTGCACTATCATTGGGGCCTGAGCTGGGATTCTAGTAGGCATGTAAACCAAGAATTCCTGAAGGAAGGCCTGTAACCAGGTAACACACACTCTAGGTGTGTGTGTGTGTGTGTGTGTGTGTGTGTGTGTGTGTGTAGGTATCCCTGGGGTTTGTTGGCTTCAAGATTAGATTAACTGAGGAAACTGAGTCTCAGGTTTACAGAGAGACCCTACCTTAAAGTAATAGATAAAGAGTTATAAAGAGGGACACCTAATGCCCACTCCTGCCATCTGTACTTTCACTCCTGGATGTGTGTGTGTGTGTGTGTGTGTGTGTGTGTGTGTGTGTAACTTTCAACGTTGAAGAAATATAAAAAAGGGATATGTGGTAGTTTGAATGTAATTGGCCCCATACTCTCATAGGGAGAGGCACTATTCGAAGGTCTGGCTTTGTTGGAGGAAGTGTGTCACTATGGAGGTGGGCTTTGAGGTCTCATATGTGCTCCAGCCACACCCAGTGTCTCAGACCACTTCTTATTGCCTGTGGGTCAAGATGTATAACACTCAGCTGCTTTTCCAGCACCTTGTCTGCCTGCAAGTCACCATGTCACACAATGATGCTGTGAAGAGATACCATGACCATGGCAGCCCTTATAATAACTCAACCTCTTAGAATTAATTCTCCCCAATTTAATATATTTCTATTATAAGTGCTGCTGTGGTCATGGTATCTCTTCACAGCAATAGAAACCCTAAGACAGGAGATAGTAACATCTTTAAAAGATAAAAAAAATAGTTTACCAGGCATTTTACCAAAGAAACACAAGCTGCTCAAAATTTCTTGTTCTTAGAAGAGCACAAGTTAAAACCATAGTAACGGTTGGGTTTCTGTGAGTCACAGACTAGCCAGGACTTACTGCTGTTTGTTCTGCTTCGGTATCACCAACCATCAATCATTACTTCTACATGGAATGAATAGTGGCTAAGTATGATCCGCCAGGTTCTGACAAGCAGGTCACCCTAAGGCATGATCACTTCTGAGATGTTCATTAGGTCTTCTTATCAAGCACTGGGGAGACCCACAGAAAAGAAGAAGACCCAGCATGCAGGTACTTTCCAGAATTCCTGATTGATCAGTTCTCCAAGAACTAGTACTTTCTAAAAACCCACACATCAACCATGCTCAACCAACTCACCAACAACCACTGTGTCTAAACTCCAGGCTTTCTTCATCTGGTAGAGGCCCTCTCTACCTCCCAGCACTCTTCACCAAATTCTGGTGCTGTGCCTCCCCTGCACTGGCTCTTCTCCTGACACACTGGCTCTCAAACTTGCACATATCAGGCCTCTCATTTATTATATGGAGACTCATACTTCCAAGCTTACCTCCTTTTTCCTGTTCACTGTGGCAGGCATTCTTCTGGTATCTTGGATGATGATAACTACCAGTGTTCAACAAATTTCACTAAGTAGATGAATAGAGATTAAACAAGACGGGTAGCCCAAGAATAGGCACTTATTTGCCAAGTTCCTCAAAAACCCTGAACGTTTTTAATCTTCAAGACATCTGTCTCAGGTACAGGCATGGACGAGATCCTGAACTGGGGCCTCAAGTTTATGGACACCCACTGAAGAGTGGTCCTCGGAGGGTCCCAGAACAAGTAAAATGATTAGTCTCTGACCTGAGGAAACAATGCAGCTCACGGGCAGAAGGAAATGAGGAGCTGGTTTTCTTATCTTGGCTAAAGACTGCGTCACAGGTGTCAAAAGTTATCAAATTGTATACACTGTATGTTTTACTATATAAGAGCTGTTAACATTTATTGGGAAGATGTAGATTACAAAAGAAGGATAGTGGAGGTAAACAGATAAAGAAAGCACAGAGAACAGCCCAGGAAGCATTCCCAATGACAGAAGCAGGGATTACAGTATAGCAACTCAACTCCATTCCCTCTGTGTCTCTCCAAACCTATCTTTCCACAGCAAAACAGAGAGAAATTTACCCCTTCCCATTCCAAGGACGCACTCACTGAGAGACCAGTGAGCTTAAACAGAGCCTGGCTGAACAAACACCAACATTGAGGTGGTTGGAATCACCAGGAATGACTGGCCCCATGTTATACAAATCATATTTTTTTTAACCTAAACTTTGCCCTAAGAGCCTTCATCAACTACCCAGCACGACCCACTCAGCCCAGAATGATAAATGATGTATCCCTGGGAATAAAAAGTGAGTCACCCTATGAGGTTATGGGTGTGAGTTGAGACTGTAGGTGCATATGGGCATATTAAAAATCAAACTTGAGTGATCTCTATGAGTCCAGTCCCCCGAGCCAGCGACGTCTGCGGGAGCAGGCCAGAGTGAGTGACGTCTGCAGTAGGAGACCTGAAACAGCAATGTCTGTGGGACCAGGCCCAGATCAGCCACCTCCTTGGGAACAGGCCCAAGCCAGTGACCTCAGCCAGAGCAGACCCAAGCCAGCGACCTCCACAGGACCTGGTCCAGGTCAGTCACTTCTGTAGGAGCAGGTTCGAGACAGGAACACTCACAGGAACAGGTCTGAGCCAGCCACCTTCGCTGGAGCAGGCCCAAGTTGGAAACCTCTGCCAGAGCAGACCCAAACCAGCGACCTCCATGAGAGTAGGCTCAAACCAACCACCTCCACAGGAGCAGGCCTGAGTCAGCGACCTCCATGGGAGCAGACCCAAGCAAGCAATCTCCATGGGACCAGGCTCAAACAAACTCCCGGATTGCAGATCAAACTCTGGGAACACCAAGTGACCTCTGGGAATGCTGACTGACCTCTAGGGTAACAGGAACCATGTCCCAGACTCCACCATGAGGAGCAAGCATCTAAGCCTTGAATCCACTGGCACCTAGAAGAGTGATCACCAGAGACAGGACCACAACTATAGAGGTCAGAGGAAAAGAGGGGTAGACAAGGTAAGAACTCAAAACCGCAAAGAGCAACACGACACCAACAAAATTTAGTGACTCTAAAACAGCAATACGGATGAAGTAGAAGAAAATAACCTAAAAAATAACTTTAGGAGAATGTTCGAGGACCTTAAAGCAGAAATGAAAAATTCTCTCAAAGAGATGGAGGGAAAGACAAACAAAGAATTTGAGGAAGTCAACAAATCCCTTAAACATAACCAAGAAACAGCAATCAAACAGGAAAAAGAAATGATCCAAGACTTGAAAACTGAAAGAGATGGCCACTTACCCAACACTCAGCAACCCAATAATAAAGCAAATAGGTGGGGATGTACAGCCAGCCTGAGCACAGTAAACGTGGCTCTGGCAGACCTTGCCCTTCTTCCCCATTTCCTCTGCCTTGATAAGATCCATTAGATTATATTCATCAAGGGCTAGTCTCTTATTGGGCTACTTCTCCCTCCTGAGACTCCCACGATAAAGCTATCAAAGTATTTGAGTCAAGCAACCAAAAGCCCCCTTTGGCTCAACTAATTAACATGCACAATTAAAATTAAACACCTCATCCTAAAAGTGTTTCTCATTTTACCTTTATAAGCCTATGGGTCACGTCTGTCTCCTCTCTATCTTAAGGCAGTTCCTTGTCCTTCTGGAACAAATATCCCTTCACTTTCTCCTTTGCTCCTTTCCCCTTTTCCCTCCTTCACTATCCTCTGCATTTGTCTCTGATTGCCTGATATTTGTCCTTCTGGGGCAAATAAATCTCTTTTGTGCTGAGAACTTGGTCTTAGGTGTCCTGAGCCCATACAGATCCCTTCAGTGGGAACCTGTGGGAACCTGTGGGAACCCATAATCCAGGTAGTGATAAGTTTCTGTCGTTTCAATTGATACATAGTCAATTTGAATTATATTTCCTGCTATAATTTATCCTTCTCGGTTCTCTGATGGTGTTGAAGGTTAACTGTAGCTTTGATAGTTTAGCAGCAACAGGTAAACAGCTCCTTCTCAAGGCTGCTAGAGCAGTTCATTTCACAGGTAAAATCAGGCCTCACTTTTTTCCAGAGCTACTAGTCTCCAGCTGTAAAGACACAGTTTATCTACTGCCAGACTTTACTCTAAAAAGGATAAACTCATAAAACAAGTTTCAATGTAACTTTTTACAACTCCTTTATATAAGGAATTGCTTCTATGGTGATATTCAAGATAGTCATCAGTCTGACTATCGGACAAGGCCAGTTCAGGCACCCTCTCATCCACTGCCCTGGGTTCTAGCTGGGGACATCCCTGTGGACACCTGGGAACCCCTCTAGAGCAAAGCCTCTTGCCAACCCCAAAATGGCTCCCTTAATTAAGATATCTTCTTCCCTGATTCCATATCCATCCTTCCTCTATCTCAACCATCCCACTCCCCAAAGCTCTCTCCAACCCTCCCCTTCTCCCTTCTCTCTCCCCCTCTCCCTTTTCCCATCCCACCCCACCCCCATGCTCCCAACTTTTGCCTGGCGATCTTGTCTGCTTCCAATTTCCAGGAGGATATATATATGTTTTTCTTTGGGTTCACCTTATTACTTAGCTTCTCTAGGATCATGAGCTATAGTCCTTTGATTATGGCTAGAATCCACTAATGAGTGAGTACATACCTTATTCATATTTTTTGGTCTGGGTTATCTCACTCAGGATAGTGTTTTGTATTTCCATCCATTTGCATGCAAAATTCAAGATGTCATTGTTTTTTACCACTGAGTAGTACTCTAATGTGTAGATATGACATACTTTCTTTATCTATTCTTCCATTGAGGGGCATCTAGGTTGTTTCCAGGTTCTGGTTATTACAAATAATGCTGCTATGAACATAGTTGAACAAATGCTTTTGTAGTATGATTGGGCATCTCTTAGATATATTCCCAAGAGTGGTATTGCTGGATCCTGAGGTAGGTTGATTCCTAATTTTCTGAGAAACCACCACACTGATTTCCAAAGTGGTTGCTTAAGTTTGCATTCCCACCAGCAATGGATGAGTGTTCTCCTTACTCCACATCCTCTTTGGCGTAGGTTATCATTGGTGTTTTTTATCTTAGCCATTCTGACAGGTGAAATATAGTATCTCAAAATTGTTTTGATTTGCATTTCCCTGATAGCTAAGGAAGTTGAACATGTCCTTAAGTATCTTTTGGCCATTTGAATTTCTTCTGTTGAGAATTCCCTGTTAAGTTCAGTGCCCCATTTTTTAATTGGGTTCTTTAGCATTTTAATGTCTAGTTTCTTGAGCTCTTTATATATTTTGGAGATCAGACCTTTGTCTGATGTCGGGTTGGTGAAGATCTCCTCCCATTCAGTGGCTGACAATTTGGGCAGACTGAGAAGACAATGATAATGGCACTGGGATTTGTCTCTACTGCATGTACTGGCTTTTTGGGTTCCTATTCTATTTGGATGCACACCTTCCTAAGCCTGGATAGAGTGGGGAGGGCCTTGAACTTTCCACAAGGCAGGGTACCCTGCCCTTTCTTAGGACTGGAGGGGAAGGGGAAGGGGGAAATGGGAGGGAAGTGGGAGGAGAGGAGGAAGTGGAAATTTTGAATGGTATTATTTATAAAGTAATAATAAGTAAATAAATAAATGGAATTGCTTTACAATGACTGTTCTTATTAATCATAATCAACCACCTCTATCTCATAGTAAATGACTAGATAAAAGGAAAAGGTTTGAAATTTGTGTACATTGTGAGGATCTAAGAAAATGTGTTAATATGTATAAATGCAACAGGTAAAGGTCTAAAAAAGTGAATTAAGGTATGTAAAAAAATGAAAATGTTTCAGATTTTCTTTCTCACTATATTGTTATATGAAGAAAAAATATTCAGAGTTTTTCCATTAATTAGTGGAGTACTGATAAGCTATCAATCTAATCCTGGTAAAGCACTGACTGCTATAGTCATGAGTTCAAATATTTACATTCCCTTTGGTTGTCTTCTAAGTATATACTAAGTATAGACTTAAAATGTTTCTGATCATGCTGACAACACCACTGTCCAATTTATAAATCCATCACCCTGGACAAAGAAAAGAGTATTAATGCTTTTAGCCCAGACTCATTTCATTGGGTTCCCAGGCTTTTACTACGACTCAACATGAATCTACTGCTTTTTCTACTTTTTGTATTTTAGTACAGATTACAAACAGTGCTAATGATAATGTATCTAAAACTTTTATCTAAAACTTAAAATTCATGTAAGCTTATATGAAGTCACCTCTTGTAAGGATCATCCTCTCATGGATTTAATGGACTCCTGATAAGTACTCCTGTCATTCAACAGCCAGACCTCTCTATTCTCGAGGGTGGGATCCTCCCCTTCCCCTGGTCTTTGGAGATTAGATTCAGAGTTCATGCTTTGAAAAGAAAAGAAAAACAGAAGTGCTGTGGGATAATGCTCTTGTACCCTGTAAAGATTTGTCACTTGTATTGGTTTAATAAAATGCTGAGTGACCAGTAGCCAGGCAGAAAGTATAGGCAGGGTAACTAGACTAGGACAGAATTCTGGGAAGAGGAAAGGCTCAGTCTGCAGTCAACACTCAGATGCAGAGGAATCAAGATGAAAATGCTGCACTGAGAGAAGGTACTAAGCCATGTGGCTAAACATAGACTAGAATTATTGATTAATTTAAGTAGTAAGAGCAAGCTAATAATAAGCCTGAGCTAATAGGTCAAACAGCTTAGATTTAATATAAGCCTCTGTGTGTTTCTTTGGACTGGACAGCTGAGGGACCATGTGGGACAGAAACTTTCATCTACAAATCCACCCCTTTCCCTAATTTTCAGGGCCACAGGCCTGGCTGTTCCAAACATACACCCAAGATAAAAAATACTCCCCTAAACTCCTTAACCTTACTTCTGCCCCTAGACTATCTCTGGATGAGTAGATTTCCAATCAAGCGAAGACAGAAAACTGTTCCAAACTTGCAGCCCTACATGTTTCTGAAGGAATTTCTGCCTAGCCTGAGCCCCAGTGTTCTGCTCCAAAGCTGCCTCTACTTCACTGGCCCTAGGTGATCTCACGGGAGCCGGTCAGCTAACAAAACAGATGTTCCCCCCAGGGCTGCACTCCTCTTTCCTTTTCAGTTCTTTCACTATAATTCCAGCCTACAGCCTGCTCCCCAACAATGCCCCAATTTCAGCTCAGAAGCACTTATAGAAGAAAATATATTGTCCCATATCATCAACACAAGGCAGGAAGGGTATGACTGAAGATATGGGTGACAAATGGCTAACTGATGTGCCTACCGACATGTCAAATGAGACTCCGGAGGCCAGTCTTTCTCACCATTGCAAGTCTCTGTTGCAGAGTCCAGGCTCCTCTCAGCAATTCTCCCCTCCACCCCTACGCTAAACCTCTCCAGTCCCTGAGCTTCCCTTCCCCCAGTTTCTCTTTATAATAGCTTGAGAATCAGAGCCTTGGATCCTTACCAGGTTCGTTTATACTCCCGATAGACCTTCTTGTGCTGCTCAGAGGCACCCCACTTAAAAGATGAGATTTTTCAGATGGTCTGAGTGTGTTACCAAACATCCTTGTAATAAAAACATACCTAATAGGTGATAGATTTGAGACCACATGGAGTGTCGGGGAATGGAGAAAACTGGGTGTTGGGACAGGAACACACAATTCAATTGAATCACTCTTATCACACAGTGAATCATTCTAATAACACTATAAAGTGTGCTAAGGTTAGGTTAGCCCCATCCAACACTCTTAGGGTGGGTTTGGAGCCTATTGCAGAAGTCATATCTGGTGTTTGGTGTGGTAACAGTGTAGCGATTATCTCTATAATACAACTCAAATGCTACCCATTTAAACATAACCCCAAATAAGTAACGGTCTGTAAAAGCATGTGTGCTTTTGTTCAGGAATTGGCTGGCCACTTCATGACTGTGTGCAGGCACCCTTACTGGATCTCTAAGCTTAGTTTACTCAGGGAGAGCATTGCTTTGAAAATGCGTCCCTTCCTCCCTTTGCTGTAATAAATCTTTCCCATTTACATGTTGGCTGTGCTTGTTTAAGCTTTTCCCACACCAAGATGCATATACTATGTAAATGTGTAAGCACTTTAGGTATATAAAAGCACTAGGTAGTGGTGCATGGGGACCCAGAGCAATAGGAGATGTCAGAGCAGAGCAGGATGTAAGGTAGGGCAGGCAGTCAACTGAGCTCTGTGACAACAGATGGTGACATTTCCTCTTCCGACCCTGACACTGCCTTCCTTTCATGTCTGGCCTTACTTCTGCACAAAAATTTGAAAAATCTACCCAGGTCAGTAGCCCCAACTTTTCTCCAATCATCCAATCCCTTCTTCCTACTTACCTGGCACCTGGGCAGCCTAGACCTGGTTCTCTCTTCTATTCTCTGAGAGTTGACTCACCAACAATGGCTCACACCGTGGATGACAAACTGACTCCCTTGGGCCTCCAACCCTCCACACATCCCTGCTTTTGCTACGCTTGTCACTCCTTTGCATTACTTTTGTTCCTCCCCCCACCCAGCACTTTCATCCCTTGTGTGGGGCATCCTCCCCCAACACACCTCCACTGTTCAACCCATGGGCTGCAGCTTCCTTTCTCACCCAGCTTCACCCTTATCTTAACTTTCATCCCAAAAACTGAACCATCCTGGGCCTTGCTATGAAAGTATGGGTGATCCACAGCACCCACACGATAGCAGGGTCCCTCACTGGGACTGAGAGGCAGCACCAAGCTTCCTCCCCACCCCAAATTCACCTTCACAAATAGCATATGATGAGGTCCCATTAAGTGTGAATGTGTTTAAAGACACTGAGCTCTGCACCTAAATTTGCTGAGATTGACCAGCAAGATGGCTCGGTAGAGAGAGCCTTTCTGCATAAGCTTGACAACCTGAGTCTGAGCTCTGGAGCCCAGGAGGTAGAAGGGAAGCATCTCCACAGAGCTGTCCTCTGACCGCCACACACGCCCATGTGTATGTACACATCACACACAGAGATGAATTTTTAATCATAATTTTGTTTTTTGTATTTTACAACAGGGAGAAAAGAGGGAATATGAGTGAGAAGTTTTTTTGTTTTTTTCCTATCCAAGGTAGTCAGCCAGAAAGGGCCAAGACTCCATAGCCTACCCCATCTTTTAGAATTCTGGCATGTAAGTCTGTTTATTCTATAATGACCTTAGCCTTTGTGATGATAATTAATAATCAGTGGCACCAGGATGTAAGTAAGGTCCAGCTCCCCCAATGAGATGAGAGTCACCACTCATGCTAGAATAAAAACTAAGCAGACTTTGTGCTCCTACTTCTTTGTGCTCCTTGATCACACGTAGCAAACCCTTTTGTCAAAAGAAATTCCCTTCCTGAATTAATTTTCCATTGTCTATTGTTTCTCTGTGCAACACCGAGAATATTCTTTCTATCCAAAGGATCATGACTTGACCAGAGGAGGCCTGGGGAGCCAGTCTCATCCTCCCTCCTGATGTGGGATTCCCTTCTGTATGCTGTGAATATCATTGGTTAATAAAGGAACTGCTTTGGGCCTATAGCAGATCTATAGGGGAACAGACCTATGTGAGGAAAACTAAACGGGATGCTGGGAGAAAGGAGGCAGAGTGTGAGAGAAGCCATGTGTAGCCCTGCCAGAGCCAGATGGAAGCCACAGTCACGTGGTGATACACAGATTAATAGAAATGGGTTAAATTAAGATGTGAGAGTTAGCCAATAAGAAGCTAGAGCTAATGGGCCAAGCAGTGATTTAATTAATACAGTTTCTGTGTGATTATTTTGGTGCTGAGCTGCTGGGAGCCAACAAGCGGCCTCTTATTACAACACCCTTCTATCACAACTCCTAGCCAGTCCACTTCCAGCCTTGTAATCCTGGAGATGCCTCCCCTTAGCCTTCTTACTCCCCTTCTCCCTACAGATGGCCTGGACTCCTCTGAGCTCCTGGAAGGCCAGCTTCCTGGCCACTGACCACCATCTCTGTCCTCAAATGCCTAGGCAGGTGGAGAAGAGGATGCCACACAAGGAGACAGACAGACTTGCACTCAATGTCTGCAATGTCAGATCAGGACTCTCTGCTGTGATCCAGACCTCTGCCCTCTTACCAACCCCTCAACAGTACACACGCACAAGCACATAGATGTAGGTGCCCTGGGGGCTCCTGCCAGGCCAGGAAGCCTGGCCGTGACACCTTTGAGCCTCTCTGGCCCCAGCAGCAATGAAGCCCCAACCAGGTGGTTAGCAATCAATCGAGGGTACCCACAGCCCCCTTCCTCACCCCTCAGCTCACCTCGGAGGTACATGAACGGGCCCTGGATGATTAAATTTCAGAGCAGCAAGTCATTAGGCACAGCCCAGACCTCAGGCACACAGCAGGACCCACCCTCAGGAGCAAAAATCCAGTCTTGAATGCCTGTGGGCGGGGAAGAACTCTGGCTGAATTTAGATTTACCTAGGTGTGTCTACAGGAACCAGGTGTCCTCAGTCAGCTATTGCCATGGACACAGGCAGTATCTCACCTACAACTCAGATCCTGGGGATTGTGGGTGTTTTCCCCTGCTATCTACTCTAGCCTGCCTTCATTGTGATTTCCCCAAACCTGACCCCACTGTCTTCTTCAGCTTAGGTTCCTTCCTACTTTATCAACACTCTCCCAAGCCCTCCTCTTCTGACTGTTTTAGAAATTTTTCTCTCTCTCATCTTTCTCCCTAACTTCCCTCCTTCTTCTTCCATCTCTTTCTCCTCCTCTCTCCCTCCTTTCCCTCTCATCTCTTCCTTTCCTTCCTCTTCCTTCTCTAATGTCTATCTCTGCATCTTTTTATCTCTCTCTCTCTCTCTCTCTCTCTCGGCAGGCTGTCCTCAACATACGCTGTAGAACAGTCTTGAACCACATCTGTTTCTACTCTCCAAATGTTGTGATTATGGGCATGTAGCCCCACTCCCAAGTTTATCCAGCCCTGGATATGGAAACCATGTTTCCAACCCTCCTTCTCATCACCTGAGCACCTTGAAGGCACATCCGCTAAACAACCCAAAGTCGGTGATACTTTCTACCTTGTTATTAACTCTTCAGTGGTTCTCAACCTGTGGTTTGTGACCCCTTTAACAAAGTTCTAGCTCCAAAAAATATCCATCTGTAACAGTTGCAAAATTAAAAATTTGAAGTAGCAATGAAAATAATTTATGGTTAGGAGCCACCACATGAGGAACTGTATTAAGAGGTCTCAGGATCAGGAAGATTGAGAATTGCTGCTCTAGGATGGGAAACTCTTGGTCCTGATGTTGTGGGATAATGGTTTTACCCTGTAAAGATTTGGTTTTTGTACATTTTTAATAAAATGCTGATTGGTCAGTAGCCAGTCAGGAAGTATTGGTGGGATGACCAGGCAGGAAGTAGAGGCAGGGCCATGAGAATTCTGGGAAGAGGGAAGTTTCAGTCTGCAGTTGTGACCCAGCTGCAGAGGAAGAAAGATGTGACTGCCTCACTGAAAAAGATACCAAGCCACGTGGCCAACATACACAAAAACTATGGGCTAATATAAGTTATAAAAATTAGTTAAGAAAAAGGGCCTGAGATACTAGGCCAATCAGTTTGTAATTAATGTAGATCTCTGTGTGATTCTTTGGGACTGAATGGCTGCAGGACCAAGCAGGATAAAAACCTCAGTCAACAGTCCTAGTGTTATGGGTCTGGGGTCATCCAGAGATTCACTAGTGTGACCATTAATGAAGTTTGGCAAAGAAGAGGCTTTTATTCATTTACTGGCACCGAGTTTACAAATGGGACTGTTAATTCCTGAATTTAGCTCCCAGCAACCTCAGTCAGGGGTTTTTTTTTTTTTTAAAGGCAAAGAACGCAAAATTACATCCTGCTCTCCTGCAAGCAGAAGGGCAACTCTTGCAAAACAAGTTCTTGTTTGCACAAGCAGAAACACTGGTTGACGTTATAACTTAGCTATAACCGGTTTGTTAATGCTGTACAAGACCAGGCAACTACAAAGAGTAACCCTTAATAGACCTAAACATTTGGATGTCTAATTTCACTTTAAAGTTCTCTTAAGCACAGAAATTTTAAACTTTTAAGCATAACCTTAGCCATCACATTCCCCCTTGAGTTATACTCAAAGTCAAATCCTTGACTCTGTGCTGGGTGCCTTCCATACCCAGACTTAATGAGCATAGCTAATAGCTCCTAATTTATATATCTGGTTAAGGCATTGGTGATGCAGGGCCAATCATATTCGGCAGGTGAAGGAGAGCCCTGGGCCCTGGGATGGTTGACAGCAGAGTTACTGGTCAGGAAGAATCAGAATGGCAACCATTTGTATTTCCCCTTTAACGTATTCTTCCTTTCTGTAAGGCGAGGGTTTTCCAGAGCATAACCAAGTAATCTGTAAAGGTTTCCAAGTGATTTGCACAGAAACAGCATTCCCCTCAGCCACACAGTGACATCCTTGCACTGCAGATAGTCCATAGACCAGGGGTCTCCTGTGCTGAAAACCCACCTGAGCTAACAATGACATCTGTTCTTCTGTCTTGGCAATAGATTTTTTCTAAAATATTCAAGGTTATCTGGTGTCCTATTAAACACAGGCATTTAATATGTTTTAATCTGGTCTGATTGGATTTCTTTGCACCAGCGGAGATGCTCGTCTTAAGATATTTCATAACAATCTGGTGCCTAGGTTTTTGAAGTTAACGTCAGTCATTACTGTACCAGTGGCACTAAGGACAGCTCCTGCTGTTGGTCCCTAAGCTTATTATGAGGGGTGTGAAAAGGGAAATTGCTTGTTTCCCCCGAACACGGAGACTGGAAGGGCCTGTGTCTACGCATACATGTGTTTTCTCCCTACTGGACCATCATAAACACATATCCTGGGGAACAGGGATGCCAAGATATGGGATATCAGGAATTGACACATTTGCCAAATAAGCAAGCAAAGGCACAAACTATCAGCCTATGTAAACCGGTTTCAACCAGGAAGTAAACAAAGGAAGGAATGCTCACCTGACAGAGTGGTGGCTGGGAGTTGTGAGACATTTATGACAAATTTGCATTTTCTCTTAAAGGGGGATCTAGATATATACATATATTCCATGAAAGCGCAGGCAGGACCATAGTCAAACAGATGGCATTAGTAGTCTACAACCCACCTAAGTCTTATCCCAGTGGATCTTCCCAGGCTTCGGTGAGCGTCCATTTCTTTGTAGCTGTGGCAAGGGTGTCATGGACCCCTGTGATGTGCTTGACCTGAGAATGATGTGTCCAGTGCAGACGTCATCCACCTTGACAGCAGTGGGGGCCCAGGGACACAGACCCTCCAACACCATATCTCCTAAGACTCTGGTTCCACAAACAGAACCAAGGCCTTTCCCCAGAGGCCTTGTCTGGTACCGTGAAGCTCTGCCACTTCCAAGCTCAGCCTAGATGCCCCTCCCATGCCCTACCCACTGGTCCCACCCAGTCCTGAAGAGTTCCTGCCTAGGGAGCCTCAGCTCCTGGAGATACTCTTAACTCTCTCGGCCAATTACACCATGCAACTCCAGTTCTCAGGACACAACTGCACACCTCTGCAGCTCCAGCCCTTTTGTTGGAGACCTCAGCTTTTCCTCTGACTGATGGTTGTCTCTGGGCAGGTGGGGACATCTTATTCTCCTGGAGGAGAGGCAGGTGTACAGGGAACCCAATGAATATAGATGTCCTATTCCAGTTGGTGTTTCCCTATGGTTAGAGATCTTCACACTTCTTCTGCTTTGTGGTGGGGTTGTCCTCATCCAGTTTTAGCAGGTGAGAACACAGAATCACCCAGAGGCAACAGGGTTGAGCAGAATGGAGTTTGGTGCCCCAACATGCTACAAACTGCAACATTATGCAGTAATTGCTCAGTCATCCTTTCATGAGTGACTTATCAGAGCCAGAGACTTTGGTAAAGGTTAAACAAAATGTCAAGAAATTTTAGGGTTATTGCTTTGGGAATAAAGTTGCTATATTTTCCTATAGATTTTTGTTGTAATTGACTCCCCTTCTGTTACATATTTGGGAATTAATTCCCACAGTTCAGAGATGTTTCCTATGCTTTTGGTACTTACTGATCACATTCCCAGCCACATGTGGAAACAGTTTCTCACTGCCAGGCCTTCATTCCTATCTCCCGGGTAACTGCAGAGATCTGCCTTTCTGCAATCACCTTCATCAGTAGGCATTTGGTCAGAGTTTAGGGTCCAGGAAACGGGTACATCTCATTAAAGATATTCACAGATCTCCAAGAGGACATAGAATTACTACTCTCCCAAAGCTGCTGGTTCTTAGCTGCTCAGACAGATAGAAAAATAAGCATTCCCTAGTTTTACCTCACTTAAAAGATTCTTAACTCCTCACGCTCTCCTTCACCTCAGTTCACTGATGATATTAGTTCAGGAAATTTACTGTTTGTGTTTTAATCTCAATGAGAGCAAAGATAGAAATACCACAACTCAAAGAAATATGTCCTTCCTGCTGGCACCCCATACACACAACACCCATGATAAAAATGGCTGATAACAGCATACCCCAGACCTGATAATTTAGAGACCTGGGTCTCCTCTTTGTTTCCACTGCTTAGAGCAATAAGTTAAACTCCAGATCTAGACCCAAAGAATTGGAGCATCTGGTGATGTGTGAACAGATCAGGGGTTAGCTTCCCCCCGACTGTTTAAATAGGTTGCCTGATTACCCGATATCCTCTATGCATGCTGGGGGGAAAATGATACACTGATTTAAAAAGCAATCCATGCCCTATTCATAATTTTTACTGAAAGCAAACTTTTTAAATGTGTAGCATAGTGCACTAGCTTTCTCCTCTAGAATTCCTTGATGATTTAATTTAATTCCTTTCTTAACTAACTTTCTACATTAAGGAGTTCACTGAACCTGCACTATACACTCCCACCTTTAAACTGACAACCACAAATATCTCTCTCTCTCTCTCTCTCTCTCTCTCTCTCTCTCTCTCTCTCTCTCTGTGTGTGTGTGTGTGTGTGTGTGTGTGTGTGTGTGAAAACTCTTATCTGATTTTGTTGATTTCTTGGTTGCCTTACAAACTCAGTAAAAAGACAGGTTGTGGTTCAGGCAGCAAAAACAAAGTCTTTGTCCATAGGTACAAGCGCTGAGACTAGGTAGACCAGTTTCTTTAGATGTGGGAATCCAGGGCACCTGCAAGGACAGTAGAGATGGCTTGGTGGCTCACAGACAGCTACTAATAATTTTAACATGCCAAATTCTGTACTTGTTGGCTAATCCATGGAGAACAAGTTTTATAGAGATAAGCCACCCCTTGTCTGTCTTCCTGTGACACCAGGAAATAGCTGTAGTTAGCAACAACTCAGGGGATGTACCTGTTACAGGGTAAGGACCCAAAGACCACTCAGCACCACCAAAGTCCGAATTGAGTCTCTGTTAAGACAGCCATCAATGGCCTGTGGAGAAGCACTTCTTACAGTGCAGCCCTGATGCATGTTACAAGGAGTTTTAAAGATAAAGATCACAGAAAAACTACATCCTGCTTGGCAGTCAAATGGAGAAGCAAACAGGCAGTTGAATAAGAGCCAAGGACATGCAGTTAGATGGGGCATTTCGACCCTGAGTTTCTAGGACAGTGTTGGCTGCTTTCCTATGGGACTTTTCAGGACAGGGGATAGAAGCCAAAGATGGCTTCAGTGAGACATGATGGAGAAATCTTTGCCCCACTTTATTTCTCACTGGTGAATGAGTCAAACTGTGGACTCATCCTGTTCTAAAGAGGTATAGTTGGTTCTACGAACCATTATTTTGACTGAATTAATCCTTTGTTTTAAATAACTGCAAGGAGGTAATTTAAAATATAGGGCCTAACTTTAATCTAATCAGAATGAAAAATAAGGCCCAGCCAGTGCTGATATTGAAAGACCCTACAGACCCCCTCCCCAAAACCCGCAGCTAGCATGCTCCCGGGGGAACGTCCTGTTTGTTTTAAACAAATCTCCGGATCAGCAACCAGCCTGCTCCCGTTAGAACATCCCAGGTGCCTGAGAGAACAGGAGATAGAGATAGGAAGACTGCAAGGCAAGATGTCAATAAGATAGGATGTCAACAAAGCAGGTTAGCTATAAGATAGGAACAGGATGATTGTTGCCAGGCATCCATGCTGAGAGAGGAAACCTTTCATGCCCCCCCGCCGCATTCCGATAACCACGCTTTTGCTTCTGTAAACTTGCTTTTTGCTCTTCCCTATAAAAAGCCCGCCCTCCAGTTGGCAGGTGCGCAAATCTTCCTAGAGATCTTGCTGCCCACAGGTACCTGAGTCTACTCAATAAACCTCTTGCGTTTTGCATCCGTGCGGTCTCGGCCTGTTCCTTGGCGTTGGGGAGGTCTCCTCCCGAAAAGAGGTCCTCGTCGAGGGTCTTTCAATATCAGAGTAGTTAACAAGGAAGACTAAGAGAACAGAGTACCACTTATCCAATTATCTCATTTCTCTCTCTCTCTCTCTCTCTCTCTCTCTCTCTCTCCTTATTGATTACCATAGAAATAACAGATTTCTCCCAAAGTCATACATAGCCCCCTTATCTCATGTGAAATAAGTATAAGGATCCCCAATTTTATAAGACTACTTCTTCAAGGGAATCTCACTGTTGTTCTAATTCAAAAATAGAAACGTTTAATAAAGCTATGTCATGATCAATCTGTCTACTTAGTTTCTTAAAGTTTGTAGTTCCGTGATAAACGCTGATGTGTCTCTGGCTGTTGAGCCAGCTTTCCCTGCTTGGACCAGTAGAGGGATGAGAACTGGTGTAGCTCTTTTTTTTTTCTTTGTAGTCCCAGGTCCATGTTAAAATGTTTTCTCCATTCCTCCCAATTATATATGTACACCTGGGGCAAAATGTATACTAAGATGCATAAAAGTTTTTTTTTTTTTACTTTTAGAGCATCAGAAGAGGCATATTTAGTCCAACCATTATTACACACCCACCAAATAATCTCAGGGACTTGGTAAAATTGTTGTTTTCAAGATGAATTAACACACAAACTGGCAGGCAAAAGAATAAGGGGGAGTTCCTAGGTTAAAAATTTGGGATGTTAGACAAGTTTTAGTCCTTGCGATTACTCTGTTTATTGGAGCTGCCTCCAGTCATAGTGAGCTTTATCAGTCAATGGACTGACAGTCTGGTTAGTTCCTGTCCCTGTGTAGTACAGGGGCCACAGATCTAAGCATAACCAGATATCCTGGTCAATTTCTGCATGGGAATAATTAATTAAGTGGTGGACCTTGTCAAGAGTATAATATAAATATGTGGATTCCTCAGGTTCCTTGACAGGAGGTGGAACTCTGGTCCTGGGTGTGTCAAGTGCTTTGGAGGGGAGAGTCGGCTGGTGCTTTGGCACAGGTAGGAGATATCTATTAGGACTCCAAGATCTGGACACCTAGGGAGGCAGTTTCTTCTGGATTGTAAACCTATCCACAGGGTCCTTTCTTGAGGCATAGATTCCAATTCCCCAGTTTTGCTGTTACCCAAAGGCCAGAATCTTCCTTCCAGACTTAAAATATTATCCCCTCTTATTATCCCTCTCTGAATTTCCTATTTTATATTCCTTAGGATGGTGCTCTCTCTCTCTCTCTCTCTCTCTGTGTGTGTGTGTGTGTCTCTGTCTCTCTCTCTTTCCATGTATGAGAAGACGCCTACACATGTCCATAGCTGAATAGCAACCTCATTTTATGTTACTAATGGAGATTTGACCTAGCCTCTATGTGTATCCTCACTGCTAAGTCTCATGCTCTATGTGATGATGAAGAAAGTTATCAAAATATTCAACTGACAAAAGTTAAATGTGACATACCTTGGTATTTTGAATACATGCTTACTTCCTACGGGCATTCTGATTCAACTAACTCCTGACAAATTTGCCAGATCAACCCCAAAAGTCAGTTACCCACTATACTAAGCTAACTTAGTATCTCATAGTAAGAATGATCAATTCAGCTATGAAAACCAAGATTTTTTTAATTGAGAAAAAAAATTTCCGCCTCCTCCCAGCCTCCCACTCCTCCCCCCTCCGCCCACTCCTCTTCCCCTTCCCCCCACTCCTCTCCCCCTCCCCCACTCCTCTCCCCCTCCCCCCACTCCTCTTCCTCTCCCTCTCCAGTCTGAAGAGCAGTCAGGGTTCCCTGCCCTGTGGAAAGTCCAAAGTCCTCCCCCCTCCATCCTGGTCTAGGAAGGAGAACATCCAAACTGGCTAGGCTCCCACAAAGCCAGAACATGAAGTAGGATCAAAACCCAGTGCCATTGTCCTTGGCTTCTCAGCAGCCCTCATTGTCCGCCATATTCAGAGAGTCCGGTTTTATCCCATGCTTTTTCAGTCACAGTCCAGCTGGCCTTGGTGAGCTCCAATAGATCAGCCCCACTGTCTCCGTGGGTGGGTGCACCCCTTGTGGTCCTGACTTCTTTGCTCATGTTCTCTCTCCTTCTGTTCCTCATTGGAAAACCAAGATTTTATCATCCTTTTTGATGCTCCCAAGTTTTTGTTCTCCCATAATCAACACAAGTATCCTCTTTTATACAACAGATCTTACATCATTACCCAAGTGATAGGATTCTATAATTCCCATGACACACCTCCTTTGTTGTTCCTATGGTTCCTTCCTCTTACCCTCTGCCTATAATCTGCACACATTTTATTTACCTGGACTACAACTCGGTGAATACGAGATTACTCTGTCATGCTAAATTTTCTGTTCTAAAGCTTTTTTTCACATAATCAAAACAAATAATAAACTTATATTACTTGACCAGCTTTCCAAACTTTTGTTCCTTTTTGGGTATTCTGCACAAAACTGACATTTCTTGAAATACTGCAGGACAAGCTATTGCTGAGCTGGCAAAAAAAAAAAAAACCTTTAAAATTACAACATTGTAAAAGAGGACTAATCCCTCAAACCCATTTCTTTATTATCCATAGTGGTAATAATTCTCAATTTTTTTCCCTGGGTGATGACGGGTAGTCTTCTATAACAGCACTGCACAGGATCCTCCTCTTATCCTGACTTTTACCCACAGGCTTTCCAGCAAGATCCACAGGATGGCACATGTAAAAACACCTCAGGACAGTCTCACTTCTGGTGAAGGGTATGCCTGTTAAGTCATGAAGAAAACTGTCTTTATAATACAGGGGGGAAATGTCCAACCCTGGTTCAGCAGAGCCTTCCACAGTGACTGTAAAATGTCTTTCTTTGCCTGAGTACTCTATCCCTGGGCTGAACCAAGAAAAGAGACATCTGATGAAGGGGTGCAGAAATTAAGAGATCTGGGACAGCCTTTACTCCTGCAAATCTGTTCATTGTAAGGGTCTCATCATCAGACCTTCAGTGGGTTTTGCTTACAAACAGACTTACTGGGCACATATTCCTAAGCACACTATCATTCATCCTGTCATTTGGCTTGATGCTCCCAACTATTATTTTAAATAATTCTGCACACCTGCCTGAACCCTTACTTGCCATAGTGCCCATAAATATATTTCTTTACAACTATATTGTAACAATATTGTATTGATTTGGTTCCCCACCCACTATATGTTGCTGTTATTAAATTATTTGTTATCAACCAGGATTACAGATCTGGCTGAATTGAGTGCCAAAAAAAAAAAAAAATCCAAAGGCTATGCCAAAATTTATAACAACTTGTGAATCTGAGCCTTGGATTCTTACCAGATTCATTTATACTCCAAATAGATCTTCTTGTGCTAATTATAGGCTCCCCACTTAAAAAGTAAGATTTTAAGATGGTCTGAGTGTGTTACCAAACATCCTTGTAATAAAAGCATAGCTAAAAGGAAGGTGATAGACTAGGGATCACTTGGAGAATTGGGGAATGGAGAAAACTGGGTGTTGGGACAGTAACTCAAAATTCAATTGAATCACTCTTATCATAGGTGATTCTTTCCAATAACACTATAAAGTGGGGCTATGTTTGGGTTAGCCTAATCCCTCACGCATATGATTTAGTCCTGTTGCATGACCATCTCTGGAGGTTTGTGTGGTAAAATATAGAGATTATCACTACAATACAACTCAAAAGCTACCCATTGAAACATAACAGCAAATAAGTGTAGGTCTGTGCCAGCATGTGTGCGTCTGCTCAGGAACTGGCCAACTCCGACATGACTGCAGGCACCCTTACTAAAACCCTATATTTAGTCTATTCAGGGAGAGAATTGCTTTGCACATGGCTCCCTTCCTTCCCTTGCTGCTGTGGGCAATAAATCTTTCTTTTTTACATCTTGGATGTGTTTATTTTGGCTTTGGCCACATTAAGATGCATACAATAGTGGGGACCCAGAGCAATGAAAATGTCAGAGTTGAGCAGGCTGTAATGTAGGGCAGGCAGCCAACTGAGCTCTGAGAACAAATGGTGGCATTTCCTCCATAACCCACCCTAATTCCATATCTTGCTTTACTTTTGTTGAAAAACTTAAAAGATCTGCCCAGGTCAGGAACCCTAGTCTCTCTCCCATTTGCTTATCCCCACTTACCTGCCTCTAACTCTGCTTTCCTGGCCACCTGAACAGTCCTGACCTTTTTCTCTTCAGTTCTCCTGAAATTTACCCATCAATCATGGCAGATACAATGGAGGAGAAACAGGTTCCCTTGGGGTTCCAGGCCTCTGCATGCCCCTGTTTTGCCCCTGGTCACTCTTTTGTATCATCTTTACTCCCCTGACCCCACAGCACCTCTCTCCTAAGTGCTCTCTCCTAAGGCATCTTCCTCAACCCCAACCCAGCTGACCAACCGATGGGCTACAGCTTCAAGCACAACTTGTTTTCTCTCCCAGCCTCAACCTCATTCCAAATTTCACTTCAGAAAATGAACTAAGTATGGGTTTCCTGCAGCACTCACATTGGATCAGAACATATGTCATGCCTCAGTGCCCCTCACTAAGGGGATAGCAAGCAGCACTGAGCTTGCTCCAAACCCTAAACTCACTATTGCTGTGGAATAATCCTTCTGTACATTGTAAATGTGTATTATCCTCATTGGTTAATAAGGAGCTGACTGGCTTATGGCTGGGCAGGAAGAGCTTGGGCAGGAGAGCCAGACTAGGAGGATGCTGGGAAGAAAAAGCATGGAGTCTGAGGAGTCTCAAGTAGATGCAGAGAAAGCAGGACATGTAGAAAATTGTTGTCTGAGGTTTCTGTCCTGCCCAGTTCATGCAATCATTAAGTCCCAAAGAAATAGCACAGAGGTCTACATTAACTATAAACTGATCCATTATCTCAGGCTTCTTATTAACCCTTATAACTTATATTCGCCCATTATTCTTATCTATGTTAGCCACATGGCTCGGTACCTTTCTCGTCGAGGGAGTCACATCTTGCTTGCTGTGTGGCCAGACCAGGACAGCAGACCAAGCTTTCCTCTTCCCTGAATTCTCCTGTTCTCATTGACCCCCCCCCCTCTATTTTCTGTTTGGTTGTCCCACCTATACTTCCTGCCTTGCTACTGGCCAATCAGCGTTTATTTAAAATAAAATTGACAGAATACAGACCATTGTCCCACACCAGAAAATGAGCTTTGAGCCACATGGTAGAACTTATATAACAAATACAGAATAATTTAAGTTGTAAGAACTAGTGTAAAACAAGCCTAAGCTATCAGCCAAGCGTTTATAAATAATTTTGAGTCTCCATGTTGGCTATTTCTTGTAGTATGAAGAGCAGGCCGCATCCCACCACCCAGCTAGCTTAACCTCTGAAATAATCACACAGAAATTGTATTAATTAAAATTACTGCCTGGCCCATTATATCTAGCCTCTTCTTGGCTAACTCTCACATCTTAATTAACCCATTTCTATTAAATCTGTGCATCACCACGTGACTGTGGCTTACCCACATACCATGCCTGTGACTCAGTGCTCCCTGCCTGGGCAGGCAGTGGAATCAGGTTTACTAGGCATGCACAAGCAGGAGAGCATGGCGGATTTCTGCCACCATACAGAGATTTGGTTGTAACTCATTTAAAAAGCTCATCCTCAGAGTTAAAGTGCTGAGTGTGGCTCCTACCTGGTGGCCCCAGAGCCAGCAGAGATGGTACAACCACCATTTTGAAATTGGAGAGAGGTGGAGCCGACATCCAGAGCAGCTCCACCATGCTAGCGGTGCAGTGCACATGGCTCAGAGGCACAAGCAGCTCTGCAATGTTGGACTGGACGGGGCAAGCAGGCAGTACCTGTATTTGACCTGGGATTGTCACAGCTTAGATTCTTAAGATCTTAGCATTTTTTTTTATTTTTTCAAATATTTTAATAACATAAAAATGTCATAATTTACATTTTCAGTGAGAGGAAAAGATGTGCACCATGACCCAGATTTCTGTTTGGAAAGTGGGAAAGATCAAAATGTTAACAGTAGTTAAACTGAAAAGCTCTTCAAGACAGTAGAGAATTAAAGACAATGCTATAGGACAGATTCAGACATAAAAACCTTTAAATGGGTCATAGTGTCAGATAGACATACGTAGACATGGGAGAGAGAAGAAAAAGAGTATTAAAAAGTCATAAGGTAAAGTTAATGCTTTTAAAAAGTGGTAAAGTCTTTAAAGATACAGAGTACAGATGATAGATTAAAAGGAGTAAAAAAAATAAGCCACATAAAAATGAAAAATTCACAGAGAGTCTGGATTCTATGTATTATTGTGTTATCTTTGAATTTTTTGACTGTAAAGGAGCTAAGTACAAGAGATATTTTCTTGTGTGGGCTAAGCTAATCCAGTATTTATATCATAAAGGTATCTTGACTTCAGAATTTGGGTCTAAGGATATGATGCTTTGGAAAAGAGGTTCTTTTGTTTTCACAGAAGATGAGACCTTGTGGATTGCTTCTAGACCAATATGGTATGATAGACCACACCATCCTGAAAGGTCACCATGAACTCACCTTCAGAACTCAACTTCTGACTGAGATGAACCTGGCACACAGGTTATACCATGAAAGACCTGATTAATAGTGCCCCATACAGCATGAAGTAGTTTGGAGAGAAAAAAAACTGTGCCTATATTCCCAAATATTATTTATAAATGTTCTTTTACCTTTAAAGGGGGATATGATATAGATATGAATAATTTACATTGGTATAAATTTTATTTTATTGATATAAATTTAAGGTCAATCTTGTTATATGTATTTCTGATCTTGATTAAGGTATTGTGATTGTGTAGTTCATTTAAAAATGTAATGTATAATTAGAAAGTATAGGTTATTAAAAAGATAATAATCTATAACAGTAAAGTTTGTAGTCATGTTAGTTAGATTTTCTAGATGTGCATAAATATATTTCAGACAGGTATTCTTCATATCTTTCAAAGACTACAGAATATGGCATTTAAGATGTTTTAATAACTTTGGGCTTTTCATGAAAATGAGACATGTCTGCTCCTGGCAGCACCAATTTACTTCAAGAGGAAGATGGGCATCGAAGAGGCTCCTTATGGAGTTTTGATAGCCATTTGGGCAAGAAACTTCTCTTGCCTGGACTGTTACCTAAACTGGACATGAGGAACCCACAGAGTGATGACTGCTGAACTTGCCAAAAGGTGAGATGATCCTTCGGGGATCCTGAGTCTTGTGAGACATTCTGCAGGACACAGAAGAAAGTGAATGAACTGTCTTTAAAGTTTCCTTCATTGTGGAAATGTCTACTGGATACGATGGGCCTGTAGGCTGAAGATGGATGCCCCAACGGTACAGAAAAACTTTGGGTGACTGTCCAGGCAGCGAGATGTCTCTGTCATTTCTAGAGATTTGGAAGTTGCTTACTTCTTATTTACTTAGGTAATATAATATCCTTCTGGATTCTTTGATGGATTTGAAGAATAGTTATAGTTTTCCACTGTTATGATAAAAGATAAAATATATATAAATATTATAACTGTAATTCTTGCTTAATAACTGTTTTGTTATATGTAATTTTTCTATGTTAAAGTGAAAGCCTTTCTTTTTGTTTAAACAGAGAAAGGGGAAATGGTGTAGGAAGTTCTCCTGTATTTGTGTTGCTTTCATTGGTTGAATAAAGAAACTGCCTTGGCCTTTTCATAGAGCAGCCTTTAGGTGGGCAGAATAGACAGAACAGAATGTTGGGAAGAAGGAAGTGTGACAGATGCCATGAATCTCTGGCTTGAGATGGACGTATCTTACCAGTAAGCCACAGTCATGTGGTGATACACAAATTTGATAGAAATGGGTTAATCAAGATGTGAGAGTTAGCCAAGAAGAGGCTATATGTAATGGGCCAGGCAGTAATTTTAATTAATACAATTTCTGTGTGATTATTTTGGGGTTAAGCTAGCTGGGTGGTGGGATGCAGCCTGCTCTTCATACTACAATTTATGAACTAGTGGTTGGTAAGGAAAAGTCTGCCTACAAATGACATTCTAACATTGGGCCAGAACTTCCACTTAAGACCTAGCAAAGCTTGAATAAAGATTCTAAGCACACAAAACACAGAGCCTCATTTGGCGCCCTAGTTTCATGTCTCTATTGCCAGCCACAGCACTGTGACACATCTCCCAGCAACTGCCTGCCAGAGGAGCTAGTTACCAACCACCACGCACTGCCACCATGCACTAAGCTAAGTGACATTGATGGTGACTGACATAGCAGTTTAGATCCATTTAACGAGAGCAAAAAACAATGCAAATGCTTGGAAAAGACAGATTCACATGAAAACAAACTTCTAAATGAAATGCATTGTGTTTAAAAAAAATATATATATATATATATATATATATATACAGGCTTAGTGGAGAAAAACAAAAAATAGAGACAGTCATAGATTAAAAATAATTTAAAATAATAAAATAAAGTAGTTAAAAAGAAATGATGTAAATATTATATATATATATATATATCAAAGATGGGAAATGCATACAAAGTCTGCATTCTGCATATTGTTGTGTTGTCTTTAGATTTTCTGATTGCTAATAAAGTTACAACAGCTGGTAAAACACATTGGACTATGAAAACTTCTGGATTAAATCAACCGATGTATTTTTAAAACATCTTGATTTCAAAATGGAAATAAAAGATATGTTACTTGGGGAGACAAGTTATAATTTTATTGATTTTAATGAACTATACATTTTTCTCTCCTCCCCTCCCTGTCTCTCTCCTCCCCTTCATCCCTCCCAAAAGGTTCCCATGTTCCCAATTTACTCAGGAGACCATGGTTGTGAACCTCAACTGGTATGTTGAATGTACTTTCACAATGGAGCACATTGTAAAGAAAGGCCGGCCTTTGTTTTTTTAATTTTATTTTCTTTCCTTTTTATTTTTTTTATGGTTTTTTAAAAGTTTTGTAGTTTTTTTTAAACATTTTTTTTATTGAGAAAAGGAGAAAAAAAAAAACAAACAAGTTTCCACCTCCTCCCAGCCTCCCATTTCCCTTCCCCTCCTCCCACCCTTCTCCCCCTCCCCCCACTCCTCTCCCCCTCCCTCTTCAGTCCAAAGAGCAGTCAGGGTTTTCTGCCCTGTGGCAAGACCTAGGACCTCCCACCTCCGTCCATATCTAGGAAGGTGAACATCCAAACTGACTAGGCTCCCACAAAGCCATCACATTACGTAGGATCAAACCCCCGTGCCATTGTCCTTTGCGTCTCATCAGCCCTCATTGTTCGCTATGTTCAGAGAGTCCAGTTTTATCCCATGCTTTTTCAGTCACAGTCCAGCTGGTCTTGGTAAGCTCCCAGTAGATCAGCTCCACTGTCTCAGTGGGTGGGTGCACCCCTCGTGGTCCCGACTTCTTTGCTCATGTTCTCCCTCCTTCTGCTCCTCATTGGGACCTTGGGAGCTCAGTCCAGTGCTCCAGTGTGCGTCTCTGTCTCTATCTCCATCCATCACCAGATGAAGGTTCTATGATGATATGCAAGATATTTGTCAGTATTGCTCTAGGATAGGGTCATTTCAGGTTCCCTATCCTCAACTGCCCAAGGAACTAACTGGGGACCTCGGCTTGGGCACCTGGGAGCCCCTCTAGGGTCAGGTCTCTTGCCAACCCTAAAGTGGCTCCCTTAACTAAGAATTGTGGTTTTGTGCTCCCCTGTCCAACCTTCCTTTATCCCAATCCTCCTGTTTTCCCAAGGCCCGACCTCCTTCCCTTCTAACTTTTCTCTCCCCATCTCCCCTTACCCCCATCCCACCCTGCCCCCAAGATCCCAATTTTCTCCCCGGCAAGTTTGTCTACTTCCCTTAGCCAAGAGGATAACTATATGTTTTTCCTTGGGTTCCCCTTCTTACTTGAAGAAAGTATGGAGTATCTACACATTAGAGTACTACGCTGCGGTAAAAAACAATGACTTCTCGAATTTTGCATGCAAATGGATGGAAATAGAAAGCACTATCCTGAGTGAGGTATCCCAGACCCAAAAAGATGAACATGGGATGTACTCACTCATAATTGGTTTCTAGCCATAAATAAGGGTCACGGAGTCTACAATAGGTGATTCTTTCCTTTTTATTGACTTTTTTTGAGCTCTACATTTTTCTCTGCTCCCCTCCCTGCCTCATCTCTCCCCTTCAACCCTCCCCCAAGGTCCCCATGCTCCCAATTTACTCAGGAGATCTTGTCTTTTTCTATTTCCTATGTAGATTAGATCTATGTATGTCTTTCTTAGTGTCCTCATTGTTGTCTGAGTTCTCTGGGATTGTGATTTGTAAACTGGTTTTCTTTGCTTTATGTTTAAAAACAACTTATGAGTGAGTACATGTGATAATTGTCCTTCTGAGTCTGGGTTACCTTACTCAAAATGATGTTTTCTAGTTTCATCCATTTTTCTGCAAAATTCAAGATGTTATTTTTTCTGCTGTGTAGTACTCCATTGTGTAAATGTACCACATTTTCCTTATCCATCCTTTGGTTGAGGGGCATTTAGGTTGTTTCCAGGTTCTGGCATGACAAACAATGCTCCTATAAACATAGTTGAGCACATGTTCCTGTGGCATGATTGAGCATCTTTGGGATATTTACCCAAAAGGGGCATTGCATTGAATCTGTAGATTGTTTTTGTTAAGATTGCCATTTTTACTATGTTAATTCTACCTACCCAAGAGCATGGGAGATCTTTCCACTTTCTGGTGTCGTCTTCAATTTCTTTCTTCAAAGATTTAAAGTTCTTGTCATACAAGTCTTCCACTTGTTTGGTTAGAGTCACTCCAAGATATTTGTGCTATTTGTGGAGATATATTCATTTATGTTTGGATGGAATATTCTATATATGTCTGTTAAGTCCATTTGAGTCATAACCTCTGTTAGTTCTTTTATTGCTCTGTTCATTTTTTGTCTGACTGACCTGTTCAGTGGTGAGAGTGGAGTGTTGAAGTCTCCCACTATTAGTGTGTGGGGTTTAATGTATTATTTAAGCTTTGGAAGTGTCTCTTTTACATATGCGGGTGCCATTGTATTACGGGAATAGATATTAAATTTTGAGATTTCATCTTGATGGATTTTTCCTGTGATAAAATGCCCTTCTTTGTTTTTTGTTTGTTTGATTGATTTTAGTTTGAAGTCTATTTTGTTAGATATTAGGATAGCTATATCAGTTTGTTTCTTAGTTCCATTTGATTGGAAATTTTTTTCCAACCCTTTACTCTGAGGCAATATCTGTCTTTGAGGTTGAGGTGTTTTTTCTGTATGCAACAAAAGGATGGATTCTGTTTTTGCATCCAATCTGTTAGCCTGTGTCTTTTCATATGTGTGTTGAGTCCATTTATATTAAGGGATATTAATGACCTGTGATTGCTATCTCCTCTTAACTTAGTTTTCATTGTTGGTGATGTTATTTCTTTGGGATTTACTGCTGTGAGATAATCAATCATCTGGGGTTTTGTTGATGTAGCCAACTTTCTTGGGTTGGAGTTTTCCTTCTAGTGCTTTGTGTAGGTTTGAGTTTGTGACCGGGTATCGGTTAAATCTAGCTTTGTCATGGAATGTCTTGTTTTGTCCCTCTATAGTGATTAAAAGTTTTGCTGAGTATAGTAGTCTGGGCTGGGATCCATTGTCTGTTAATGTCTGCATAATGCTTGACCAGGATCTTCTGGCTTTCATTGTCTCCATTGAGAAGTCAGGTGTAATTCTGATAGGTCTGCCTTTATATATTACTTTGCCCTTTTCCTGTGCAGCTCTTAATATTCTTTCTTTATTCTGTATGTTTAGTGTTTTAATTATTATGTGGCAAAGGGACTTTGTTTTTGATCCAATCTATTTGGTGTTCTGTAAACTTGTATCTTCATAGGCATATCATTCTTTAGGTTGGAAATGTTTTCTTCTATGATTTTGTTAAATATATTTTTGTGCTTTTGAGTTGAACTTCTTCTTATATACATATTATTCTTTTTTTAATAACTTTTTTTTATTGAGAAAAGGAGAAAAAAAAACAAGTTTCCACCTCCTCCCAGTCTCCCATTTCCCTCCCCCTCCTCCCACCCTTCTCCCCCTCCTCCCACTCCTCTCCCCCTCTATCTCCAGTCCAAAGAGCAGTCAGGGTTCCCTGCCCTGTGGAAAGTCCAAGGTCCTCCCCCCTCCGTCCATTTCTAGGAAGGTGAACATCCAAACTGGCTAGGCTCCCACAAAGCCATCACATTACATAGGCTCAAAACCCCGTGCCATTGTCCTTGGCTTCTCAGCAGCCCTCATTGTTCACCATGTTCAGAGAGTCCAGTTTTATCCCATGCTTTTTCAGTCACAGTCCAGCTGGCCTTGGTGAGCTCCCAGTAGATCAGCTCCACTGTCTCAGTGGGTGGGTGCAACCCTCGTGGTCCCGACTTCTTTGCTCATGTTCTCCCTCCTTCTGCTCCTCATTGGGACCTTGGGAGCTCAGTCCAGTGCTCCAGTGTGGGTCTCTGTCTCTATCTCCATCCATCACCAGATGAAGGTTCTATGATGATATGCAAGATATTCGTCATTATTGCTATCGGATAGGGTCATTTCAGGTTCCCTATCCTCAGCTGCCCAAGGAACTAACTGGGGACCTCGGCTTGGGCACCTGTCTTTTCCCATATTTCCTGTATATTTTGTGTTAAGCTTTTATTAGATTTAATGTTTTCTTTGGCTGATGAGTCTATTTCCTCTATTGTATCTTTAGTGCTTGAGATTCTCTCTTCCATCTCTCATATTCTGCTGTTTATGCTTGCACTTGTGGTTTCTGATCATTTTCTCATGATTTATGTTTCTATAATTCTTTTGGCTTGAGTTTTCTTTATAGTCTCTATTTCAGTTTTCAAGTCTTGAATAGTTTCTTTCATCTGCTTGATTACTTTTTCTTGGTTTTCATTAAGAGATTTGGTGATGTCTTGCATTTTTTTGTTTCTCTTTTCTTCCATTTCTTTGAGGGAATTTTTCTTTGCTCTTTAAGGGCCTCAAAAATTCTCCTAAAGTCATTATTTGGGTCATTTTCTTCTGCTTCATCTATATTTGGTTGTTCAAGTCTTGCTGTTGTACAGTCATTAGTTTTTACTGGTGTTGTGTTGTTCTTTGTGGTGTTGTATGTGTCTTTATCTTATCTACCTATCTTTTCCTCTGGTTGGTGTATTTGGTTCTGTTTGTGACTCTGGTGTTTAGCCTTCCAGGTGCCAGTGGATCCAAGGCTCAGATGGTTGCTCCTCATGGTACAGTCAGTTCCATGATTCCAGTCACCCCATTGGTCACTCCATGTTCCTGGAAGTTGCTTGGCACTCCCAGGGTTTGCTCTGCTCCTTTGGAGGTTGTTGTCTCAGGCTTGCTCAAGCCTAAAGCACTGGCCCAGTCCTGTTTTTTTGTGAATGTCTCTGGTCTGGATCCACTCCTGTGGAGATCCCTAGCTTGGAGTTGGTCCCATAAAGGTCTTTGGCTCTAATCTACTCCCATGGAGGTCCCAGACCCAGGTGTACCCAGACCTGCAGAGGTCTTGGCTCGGGCCTATTCTCTTAGAGGTCCCACACTCATGCCCAGATCTGCAGAGGCCTCTGTT
The DNA here is from genome assembly GCF_018167655.1 of Microtus oregoni. NCBI lineage: Eukaryota > Metazoa > Chordata > Mammalia > Rodentia > Cricetidae > Microtus > Microtus oregoni. The sequence continues at coordinate 10,529,886 of NW_024543084.1, read as the reverse complement.
TCTTTCCCACTCCCACAGAGGTCCCAGACTCTCACACAGACCCACAGAGGTCTCTGGTTCCTGCCTACTTCCTTGTTGTTCCCAGGCTCTTGCATGAACCCATAGACGTCCTGGCTTAGGCCTACTCCCTCAGAGATCTCAGACTCATGCCTGGACCTGCAGAGGTCTCTGATTCCAGCCTACTCCCTCAGCAGTTGCTCCCTTATACTTGTTCCTGTGGAGTTCACTGTCTCAGGCCTGCTCTGGCCTAGGTCACTGGCTCAGTCCTGTTTCTGTAAATGTCCCTGGTCTGGATATGCTCCTGTGGAGGTCCCTGGTTTGGGGTTGGTCCCATAAAGGTCTTTGGCTCTGATCTACTCCTTCAGAAGTCTCAGACTTGGGTGCACCCAGACCTACAGAGATCCTGGTTCAGCTACTTTTTTCCCCACAGGAAATCAGAGGCTGTGTCTTCATCCCATGTTGATATGAACCAGGTTTGATCTACAAGAAATACAAGACATATAATGTATATTCTATCTGCTCAAACATAAAACAAAAAATTTTTGCTGACTTGTGTACCTTGCATGGTCTATATTTGTATTAATACAGATATTATGTTACTTTTAAAAGGCTATGTATTTTAGAACAAGGGAACCAGACACCAATAAAAATGGTACAGGTATTCCAGCATCTCAGAATGCCTCTATTAAAATCTCCTTGGAATTTTACAACCAAAACAGCATCAAGACTGATGGCTGAGATGATCCAATTCTGTAAACTACTCTAGTCAAGACCTAACAATTATCCTGATTTTTCTGAAGGTTCCCACAAAGACACCAGGGTCCATGAACAACAGAAAGAAGTCCAGAGAATGATGCCCACACTCCAAAAAATGGGTTATTGAGGTTTACTAGCAGGACATGATATAGAAATTATGAGATAAATTGATAGATTATGGAATCTACTTTAATCCAAAAAACAACTATTAATATCAAAATATTTTACATTGCTTTTTTGATTTTGGTTTATTGATACAAATTTAAAGCTATCATGGCTATCCTATATGCATGTTTCTACTCCTTTTTGGGATACTGTGTGTCTAACTCATTTAAAATGTAATGTACAGTTAAGAAATGCAAATTAATAGTAATCTATAAGTGTCAAACTTATAGTCATGCAATGGATATTTTCAAGATCATACACAGATATATTTAGATGGATAGATGGTCTTCAAATACTTCAAAGACATCCAGAATATGGCGATTAAAATGTTTTAAAAACATAAGGTTTTTGTTGACAGTGAGACACATCTGCTCCTGGAAGCACCAGTTTTCTTCAGAGAAGACAATGGGCTACGAAGAATCTCTGAATGGAGCTTGCTTTCTTTATGGCACAGGCTAGTTATTTGGACAAAAAAAAAAACCCTGTTCTTACCTCAATTGCTGAGAGTATACTGTAAATTGGACCAGTAGGATGTAAAGAAAAGCAACCACCAAACTTTCAAAGACATGGTAGGAAAGTCCTTCAAAATTCCTTGCTTTTCAGAAAGGTGTGTCAGATATACCAGGCCCATAAGCCAAAGTCGATTACCCCAACATTACAAAGTAACATAGAGTGACTGTCCAGACATCCAGATGCCCCTGTCATTTGGTCATCTGGTAACATTTCACATTTCTGTGGTCTTTGATGCAGTTAAAGACTAAATAATTAGACTTAAAGTTTTCCTTAGTTATGGTAAAAAGGTAAATTATATATGAAACTTTACACTTACAAAGAAAAGATATAAACATAGCGGACAATGAGGACTACTGAGAACTCAAGAACAATGGCAATGGGTTTCTGATCCTACTGCACGCACTGGCTTTGTGGGAGCCTAGGCAGTTTGGATGCTCAACTTACTAGACCTGGATGGAGGTGGGGGTTCCTTGGTCTTCCCACAGGACAGGGAACCCTGATTGCTTTTCGGGCTGAGGAGGGGGGGGACTTAATTGGGAGAGAGGGAGGGAAATGGGAGGCGGTGGCGGGGAAGAGACAGAAATCTTTAATAAATAAATTTAAAAAAAAGAAAAGATATATAATAAAATAGTTTCTCTAATCTTACCAAATACAAATGGACTAGCTATTTTAACTGTAACTCTTAACTGATAACTATTTTGCAGTATATAATTTTACTGTTAAAACCTTTTTATTTTAATTTTTATCAGCCAAAAAGGAGAAAATGCTGTGGAATAATCCTTCTCTATATTTTGAACAAGTATTACTCTCATTGGTTAATAGAGAGCTAACTCTCCTTTGGCTGTGCAGGAAGAGATTGGGCAGGAGAGCCAGACTGGGAGGATGCTGAGAAGAAGATGCATGGAGCCTGAGGAGTCTTGAGCCAAAAGGAGGGGAAGTAGAACATGTACAAAATGAGGTGACAAGCCATGAGCCACATGGTAGAACTTATTTAAGAAATTTGGATTAATTTAAGTTATAAGATCTAGTTTATAACAAGGCTATACTATCAGCCAAGCATTTATAATTAATATTGAGTCTACATGTTGGTTATCTGTGAACTAGTGGATGGGTAAAAATGTACACCTACCAATATAGATATGCAGAATTTGGAGTTTGCAAAGCTGGTTGCCAGTCTTGCTTTGCTCCAGTATTTTCTCACTATGCTCCTTTCCCTCCCTCTGAACCAGAATTATATACCATGTGCCATTAAAAGTTGGAAGTGTGTAGTCTGTTTTTTGATTTTTGTTTTATAGGGGGTTATCGTTAAGAGATTGCCATCAGTCTCAGAAGAGACTTTGGACTTTGAAATTTTACAGACTATGAGGGATTTTAAAGTTGGACTTAATGCATTTCCACATTTGACGTGGCTACAAAGCTATGGGAGCCAAAGAGAGCAATGTGGTGATCTGAAAGAAAATGGCCCCCTTAGGGTCACAGGAAGTGTAGCCTAGCTGGAGTAGATGTGGCATTGTTAGAGGAAGTGTGTCTCTGGGAGCAGGCTTTGAGGTTTAAGATGTTCAAGCTAAGCCCAATATGGCACACAGTTTCTTCTTGCTAACTGAAGATACTAATGTTGACTTCTCAGCTACATTGGGTACTATGCTTGCCTGCAGGCCACTATGCTGCCTTACATGATGATAATGGGCTAAACTCTGAACTATAAGCCATCCCAAATTAATTATATTTTTGCTGTAAGAGTTGTCATGGTTGTGGCATCTCGATGTAGTAACAGAATACTAAGACAGATGTTAGTACCAGCTTCCTGCTATGACCATAATGAACTAAACCTCTGAAACTATAAACCAGTCTCAATTGTAATAGTTGCCATGGTCATAGTGTCTCATCACAGCAATACAAATCCTAACTGAAACAGCTACTGACAACAACCTCTGTTCTGGAATGCCTGACAGGTGAAGAGGATGCCCAGGAAGAGATCGACAGGTCACTTGAATTCAGTGTCCTCCACAGCACCCTTGCCTATTCAGATCCATCCTCTCCACTATGACCCAGAACTCTGGGTCACATGCCCCACTTACCCACTCCTCAGTAATATATATGCTCAAAGAAACAGATCCAGGGATCCTCAGGGTTCTGACCAGCACAGCAGGCCTGGCCCTGATGCCTCTGAGCCTCTGGCCACAGCAACAATGCAGTCCCAATCATATGGTGAGTAATCAATGCAGGGTATGCACACACCCCTTCCTCTCCATCCCAGCTTACCTCTGAGGTCCATGGAAGGGCCCTGGTTGGTTCAGTTTCTGAGAAGCAAATTGTTAGGCACAGCCCAGACCTCATGAGAGACAGAAACACAGTCCTGATTACCTGTGGGCAGAGAAGAAATCTAGTGGGCATTTGTCCAGATCTGGTGTCTGCTGATCCCTCCAGAATGAAGCTAATCCTGCTGACAGTGGGCATTTTGTCTTACTTTTGGTCTTAACACATCTAGTGGCATGGCACATGCTTTGAAAGTGAGGTGGGTAGGTTTTCCTCAAACTAGCCAAAACTAGGCACAATTCCAATCCTCTCCCTACAATGGATACATGGGTGCCTGTGGTTTTTTCCCTGCAGGCTTTACAGCAGTCAGGGAAAGAAATGATCCATGAAGAGACAAGAATAAAACTCTATTACGCCCAATTTTATTGTAATCAGTGCTGGGCCAGGACTTCTAGAGTATGGTCCAGATCACTTTACTTTAGCCATATTTAAACACGGCACAATTTTTGAAAAAGTATTCAGTTAGCAACTAACTCAGTCTCAAGTACACAAAAATTTAAGATATGTTTACAGTGAGATTTCTTACAAAGTACATCTGGCTTCTTTCACAAGAATGGTTACTGTTGACTCAGAGATAGTGCCCAAGATCCAGGGCCTAGGGAGTTTGACTTGGGTAAACATAATAGCTGTAGGAGTCAGGATTTCCTTGGTCCAAAGATAACATAGAAGTCACTTAGGCTGTTGTAAACCACAAGTGACCTCACCTATAAGAGAGGGTTTTATGTTCTAAAAGCAATGCTCAAAATTTAGGAGAAATGGTCTTGGATAAGTAACAAACATAAATTCTGGGTGATATGGACAGAGACTGTCTCATCAGACAAAAAAGGATCACCAGGATGTAAAACAACGTAATTCCTGGCTTTTCAGGAAGGACAGCTTCACACCTCATTCCTCTGAAGAGCTGAGCTGTGTACATAAGGCTCTTTGTTCTCTACAAGTGCCCTTAAAGTACTTGCATTGAGTGTTTTGTCATAGCAGTGTGGAATATGGCTAACTTGTCTTTCTTTACTAATCCAGTTGGGCAGCATGATGGTTTCTCTTTATGGTCAGCGTGCCTGGATTTAGAATCCCCATGGAAAGAAACCTCTGGGTGCATCTGTGAAGATGTTTTTACAGAGGCTTATTGGAGAAGAAAAGACCAACTCTTAATGTGAGCACCCCATCCCATGAGCTGGATTTTGGAATAAATGAGCGGAACACCAGCATGCTTAAATCCATGTCTCAGCAGTCTTCTTAGTGAATGCTTCACAATATTTCTGGAGGGCTCTCATGATCCCAAACACCAGACCTCAAGAATTGAGGGAGGGTCTCAAAGCCCCTTTGAACAATGAAGAGTGCAGGGAAATCCTTGGGGTGTACATCCTGAAATATTCCAGGTCGCCATGGCTCCCTTTGACCAATTTCTGCCTAACTCTTTGAAGAGATCTGACTCCCCCATCCCAAAAGGATGAAAATTAGCAAGTAACCTGCTCTGTCACCTCCAGAGGTAAGTCTAGTTAATGTGCCTTCTGTTTGGACAACAAACAGGAGAGGTTGGATGTGGCCACTGATCCAGTGTCAACACTGACTCCACCTAGTCTTTTCAGATATATGAATATGTAGTGACTGCCCCAGTTGTCTTTACTGTATGTCTCTGTGTATTTGTCCGTCTGTGTCTCTTCGATTGTTTTCTTGTAAGTTTTGTTTCCCTGTATTGACCAGTGGCTTCCTCTGTAGTGAGAATACCACTGGCTCAAGACCAGTGCCTCCTCCTGTTGGGGATCCAAACCAGACAACTGTTCCAGGTTGACCAGAGGGAAACCCTCCTTGCCAAACAAGAAAAAGAAGTCTCCATTTTTTCCACCCTATGATCAGAAGTATGTCTATGTTTGTACTTGACTCTTGCTCATCTAGGCATAATGCATACGAGGAGGAGAAAATAGCTCTGCAAGCCTCTCAAGCTCTCTGTTCCTCTTCCCGCCTGCTCTAAGCAGCCTTAGGTAAAGGGGAAAGTTTCCCTGGGCTGAGCCCAAAGGAAAACAGAAAGTTTCTTCGTCATGAAAGCACTCTTTCATCATGATTTATGTCATCTTTTCAACCACTGAACCATATAACTAGACAGCTCAAAACTGACCAGTCTCTGAAAAAGAATAGAAAAACCACACCTGGGCAGGCTGTAAAACTTTCCTGCCAAGGGGGAACAGGATATGTGGAAGGGATCAGCCACAAAATGGTTTGCTCCATTGATTTCTCACAACCCACTTGTATTATTGTTTATTATATTAACTATCCCTGCCCAATGTACTGTGTGTTCCTATCTCCTGATTACTTAAATACATACTGTAACATGAGGGCCTGCTCTTGTCCTGCCCAGTTGCTACAGCCGTTTAGCCCCAAAGAAAATCACACATAGTCTTTATTAATTATAAACTGATTGGCCCATTAGTTCTGGCTTCCTATTAGCTCTTATCACTCATATTAACCCATTACTCTGATCTATGTTAGCCACTTGGCTCAGTATCTTTTTCAGCGGGGTAGGCTACATCCTGCTTCTTTGGTGGTCTGGGCAGGAGTGGGAGGAATGGGCTTCCTCCTTCCTAGCATCTCCTGTTCTCATAGCTCTGCCTCTACTTTCTGTCTGCTTGACCCACCTATACTTCCTGCCTGGCCAATCAGCATTTATTTAAAACATGATTGACCGAATATAGACAATTCTCCCACATAATTTACCCCTCTTTTTTTTTTAACAAAGGAAAATATCTATAGTCCATTTTTTGGGGATTATGGGTATATATTCCAGAATACTTCCAGCTGGTTGGGGGCATTGATAATCTTATGGGGACCTAAAGAAATTTTAGAGTTATGATGAAGTCCTGACTGAAGTATCCTATGAGGCTTGATCATCTCAGGCAGCATCTTGAATCCCTTCTGGATGTAGAACTCAGACATCTGGGCCATCTGTTCCTGCTGGAGATTTCTCAGGTGGTCTTCCTTGATTGAACCTGATTTTTTTTAACTCAGAATGAATCCACAGCCTCTCATTTCCTGTGGAAACAAAAGCAAAATCTCTTCTCCAAAGTAGCATACATTTTGACTTCGATTTTGAAGTCAAGGTATTTTCAAACTACCTATCTTGGATTAATTTAGCAGCATTTATAAGCAAATATCTTTTAGCAGCTGTTGCTCCTTCCTCAGCATTTAAGCAATTTAAAGAGAGCATAATAGCATACAGTATCAAGATTCTCTGTGTATTTTCCATCTTTATGTGGCTTTACTTTAACATCTATTTCTTTTATTTTTACTTTTACTTTTTGAGACAGGTTCTCTGTATGTCTTTGTCCTGAAGTAACTCTGTAGACCAGGCTGTCCTTGAACTCACAGGGATCCACTTGCCTAGCCTCCCAAGTGCTGGGATTAAAGGTGTCTGTCACCAGCAGCATATCTTAATTATATATTATAAGTATGGCATGTTACACGAGGAAGCCCCAAATGGAACAGTGTAAGCATCAACTATGGATACATGGATTGTATATTAAGTGGATTTGTTTGAGTCAGCTGCACAAAGGAACATTTAAACACATAGTTGAAGGTAGTGAAGAGAATGAGCCAGGAATGTGTGAAGTAGTAGAGGACTCCAGGTGAGAGGAACATTCAATGGGGCCTTTGAGGGATAAAGGGAGCCTGACTGTAACAGGAAATGACGGGAGGGCGGAGACGGTGGAGCAGATGGCAGGGCAGGGAGAGGAAGTTACCCAGGACCAGGTTGGAGAGACGGCAGAGTGATGATGTGAACCACTGTGGCACTTTCACTTCCACTGTGAGTAAAATGGAGAGCAGGGGAGGGTATCATGGTGCAGACTTACCTCATTGTCTTAGACAAAAAGAAGTGAGTGGCAATGTAGTAAAGGGAACGATAACAAGGCTCAGAGAAGATTTAAAGGGCTGGAATAGCTCCCTTCTGGGTGGCATTATTCAGCTTCCACTGAAGTTTACAGGTTCAAAATCTCAGTATGTCCCCAATGAGATTTGTGTGTGCGTGCGTGTATATGTGTGTGTGCTCTTTCTGGGGGTGAGCACACTATCTTCTGCCATTCAGATATCCAATAGCCCTGTCATCTTTATGGCCACACAAACTGCTGCCCAGGTGTTGTCTCTGGCAAAGATTCCCCTTGGACTTCTAACAGCTCTTTGCTCCTACAAAGCCAGGCTGTCTTCCTGGGTTCTCCACTGTGACTGGTGTCACCTAGAAGGGGAAAAAGAGATCTGCAGACCTGAGAAAGGTTGTGCAGCTTGCATGGTCATTAACCAGCCCATAACCAGGGACCGTAGTGCCCTGTGAACAGATTATTACATTAGATGTTTTTACAGTCCCCACAGGAGGAGCCTCAGATGCCCTGCAATGGTCAACCTTCATTCTTTTTTATTGCTTTATACACTTCCTAAAAAGTCTTTATGGATCCAGTTACATGTATGTAAATCACACTACAATAACCAAAAGATTCTGCTTCCAGAGAAGTTCTGTTTTCAGGGTATGGATGGTGGAGTTAATGGAAAAGAACTGTGTACACATGACGTGTTGACCCAGTTTTGAGGAAACAGCTTAAGAGGCCAGTCATCCACCGGTGTTTCAGAGAAGTTATTAATTCCTTACCAAAGCCACAACCTGCTGTGGAATAATCCTTCTGTACACTGTGTGAATATATGTCACTAGGATTGATTTGATAAAGCTAATTGGCCAGTAGCTGAACAGGATAAAGTTAAGTGGGGAAACCAAACTGAGAACAATGAAATAAGGAAGGGCAGAGTCAGAGGAGATGCCAGCCAGCTGCCAAGGAAGCATGATGTATAGAAAATGTAACAAACCATGAGCCACATAGCAAAGCATAAATAAGAAATATGGGTTAAGTAAAATGTAAGAGTTAGTAATAAGTAATTACTTATTACAGTAATAAGCCTGGGAGCTATTGGTCAAGCATTATAATTAATAAAAACCTCAGTGTGCTTATTTGAGAGCAGCTGCAGGACAAGAAAATTCTACCTTCTCCCACCTTTTCATCTGCAAGGTCCTGGGAATCCTGCTCCCATGCTGAAGGGACCAGAGAGGTGAGTCAGTGGTCCCAGGGCCAAACAGCTGGAAGTGCCACTTTCTGGGGCCTTCCCAGGGGACAGATTACAGCCCCCCATTCCCTAAGCTTTCCTGGAAATCCAGCGGAGTGTGTTCCTGCTGCTGGCTTTCTTTACCCCATCCCACCCAGCCCCAAGGCCTGACTTTTCACCTGCGAGATCCTTGGAACCCTGCAACACCACCTGCTTCAGTGCTGAGGGGATCTGAGCGGTAAGTCAGTGCCCACAAGCCTGGAAAGCCAAAAGTCCCACTCTTCAAGACCTTACCAATGGGCAAGAACATAGGGGCCCCTCCACAACTCCCTAGTTTTTCTGGCCAGCCAGCTGGGAGTGTCCTTGCTGCTGGGCTTTCCCCAACCCACCCTGCCCCGAAGCCCGCCTTTCGCCTGTGAGGTCCTTGGAATCCTCAAACACAGCTTTCTCTAGTGCTGAGGGGACCTAAGGGAGGGCAGACAAAAAAAAAAAAAAACAACAACAACAAAAAACTCCCAAGTACTCAGTCCACCACAGCAAAGATTGGACCAAGTCACCAAGGCTCTGCTGGCTTCATTTGAAGAAAGAAATGGGTATGTGCCAAAGCAAGAATACCTCCAACATCCTGATGAGCAACATGGTAACACCAGAATTCAGTGAACACACAACAGGAAGACTTGAAAACACAGAAGAAGTAGAAGAAAACAACGTTAAACATAACCTTATGAAAATGATGGAGATCTTTAAACAGGAAGTGAAAGACTCACTAAAAGAAATGGAAGAGAAGACAAACAAAGAGTTAGAAGAAATTAATAAATCCCTTAAAGATACCCAAGAAAACCAAGAAAAAGTAATCAAACAGGTAAAGGAAACAGTTCAAGACTTAAAGACTGAAATGGAGGTAATAAAGAAAACACAAAGGGAGAGAAGGCTGGATATGGAAAATCTGGGAAAATGAACAGGAACTACAGAGACAAGTATAACCAACAGAATTCAAGAGATAGAAGAAAGAATCTCAGGTGCTGAAGATACTATAGAAGAAATAGACACGTTGATCAAAGAAAACAGAAAATCCAACAAATTCTTACACAAAACATCCAGGATATCTGGGACACCATGAAAAGAACAAACCTAAGAATAATTGGTGTAGAAAATGGAGAAGAGCTCCAGCTCAAAGGTCCAAAAAAATATTTTGAACAAAATTATACAAGAAAACTTTCCCAACCTAAAGAAGGACATACCTATGAAGGTACAAGAAGCTTACAGAACACCAAACAGGCTGTACCAAAAAAAAAAATCCCCTCACTATATAATAATCAGAACACAAAACATGCAGAATAGAGAAAGAATTTTAAGAGCTGCAAATGAAAAAGGTCATGTAACATATAAAGGTAAACATATCAGAATTATACCTGACATTTCAATGGAAACCATGAAAGCCAGAAGGTCTTGGATAGATGTGCTGCAGATACTAAGAGACCATGGATGCAAGCCCCCAGAAAAGCTTTCTTTCACCATCAATGGATAAAACAAGATATTCCATGACAAAAACAGATTTAAACAATATGTAGCCACAAACCCAGCCTTATAGAAAGTATTAGAAGGAAAACCACAACGCAAGGAAGCTAACAGCACCCACAATAGCACAGACATCTGATAACCCTCCACCAACACAACTCAAAGAAGGGAAACACACAAACACTACCACCAAAAATAACTTGAGTTAACAACCACTGGTCATTAATATCACTTAATATCAATGGTCTCAATTCACCTATAAAAAGGCACAGGTTAAGAGAATGGATACAAAAACAGCATCCAACATTCTGCTGTTTACAAGAAACACACCTCAACCTCAAAGACAGACACTACCTCAGAGTAAAGGGTTGCGAAAAGGTTTTCCAATCAAACAGACCTAAGAAATAAGTGAGTGTGGCTATCCTAATATCTAACAAATTGATTTCAAACTAAAATTTATCAGAAGAGATGGAGAAGGACACTTTCTACTCCAAAAGCCTGTACTCCACAAAATTGGAAAAGGTAAAAGAAATGGGCATTTTTTAGATAGATATCATATATCAAGACCAGGTGAGCAATTTAAATAGACCTATAAGTCATGAGGAAATAGAAGTTGCCATTCAAAACCTCCCAACCAAAAAAAGCCCAGGGCAGAATGGTTTTAGTGAAGAATTCTACTAGAATTTCCAAGAAGAGCTAATAACTATACTTCTCAATGTGTTTCACATAATAGAAACAGAAAGGTCATTGGCAAACTCTTTTTATGAAGCTACTGTTACCCTGATACCAAAAGTGCACAAAGACTAAACCAAGAAAGAGAATTACAGATCAGTCTCATTCATGAACATGGATGCAAAAATTCTCAATAAAATACTGGCAAACCGAATCCAAGAACACATCAAAAAATCATCTATTATGATCAAATAAGCTTCATCCCAGAGATATCAGGACTTGTTCAACATACAAAAATCTATAAATGTAATCCATCATAAAAATAAACTGAAAAAAATATGATCATTTCATTAGATGCTGAAAAAGCATTTGACAAAATTCAGCACCCCTTTATGATAAAGGTATTGCAGAGATTAGGAATACAATGATCATATCTAAATATAATAAAAGCAATATACAGCAAACCAACAGCTAACATCAAATTAAATGAAGAGAAACTCAAATCAATTCCACTAAAATCAGGAACAAGACAAGGCTATCCTTTCCACTTTCTCCATATCTCTTCAACATAGTGCTTGAAGTTCTAGCAATAGCAATAAGAGAACAAAAGGAGATCAAGGGGATTCAAATTGGAAAGGAAAAAGTCAAATAACTTTTGTTATTTGCAGATGATATGTTAGTGTACATAATTTTACCAGAAAACTCCTACAGCTGATAAATACCTTCAGTGATATGGCAGGATACAGATCAACTCAACAAAATCAGTAGCCCTCCTATACATAAAGGATAAAGAAGCGGAGAGGGAAATCAGTACATATGTGTGTATAGTATAATAAACTAACAAGATACCCAGGGGCCCTTTGATCTAATTTACCTCCATCCTGTGACCCAGCCTCCCAAGCTGCTCTCCAGAAGGAGATTGTCGCTTCAATCCAGAAGGTGCCTTACATTATTTTCCTGAGATCATTGTGTGGCTGGATACTAAAGAGTAATTCTCCTTATAACATACCCTGTTAGGATTACAGCATGAGTTGGGACTCTAACAGGTCCCATGGGTGAGGACTGCAGGCAAGAGACAAATGTGCCATGCAGACAGAGCTTGAGTGTTGAGTTCATTAAGAGGAGGGTAGAAGAGATGGAAGGGAAAGACACACACACACACACACACACACACACACACACACACACACACACACACAGAGAGAGAGAGAGAGAGAGAGAGAGAGAGAGAGAGAGAGAGAGGAGATGGGGAAGAAAGAGGGGGGGAGATACAGAAAGAGAGGGAAAGAAAGACAGAGAATGATGGAAAGCTGCCTCCTCAGAGAGATGGCAGAAAAGAAGAGAGCAGCAGTAGGCAGAGCTTGTCTCTTAAAAGGACCAGGTACTGTCTGCCTTGCATCCATGCATGATGCAGGGTGCAGCATGGGATACCCTAGGCCGGGTTCCCAAGGGGCAGGGTCAAGGTGTGTCTCAATACTAACATTCCTCCCTTCTTTTCTTTTTATTAAAAAGGTGAGGAGTTAGTGTGGCAGGTTAAGGGAATGAGGACATCCATCAAGTTCTTGAGACTTTTTCAACTGAGCTTGAGGGCATTTACCACCTGTGGGAGAACCTGAGAAAGCTGGGGTGCTGCCACATGCTGGGGTAGCTGGTTGTTTCACAGCTGTCCAGGGTCTGGGGAACTGTCTGGTGTCTCTTGGACCTGGCTAGTTGCTGGCAGAGCAGAGGACAATATTAAGTTTAGGGCGGGGGGGAATTTCCTTAGTTCCTAGTGAATGAAGGGGAGAGTGTCAGTACAGGGAAAGGTGGAGAGGCTCGGGCTCTTAGGGCCTGGTAGTTGAGTGAGGGGTTCATCTGACGTGTTTGAGGTGAATCCTCTAGGTTGACTCCCTGGAAGTTAGAAGAGTTTGTTGAGTTTGTGAAAACATACAATTTAGACACATTAGCACTTATACTGTTTATAATCTATACTGAAACTGTTTTTGTAGAAACAGTAGTATACTCATGTCAGAAATGGTGGTGACAAATTTGCATAATAAAAGTATCTTTGAGGTCTATAGTTAGAAAATAACTACAGGGAATTTAAAATCTTGATGTTGCAGTTATGATAGTGGTAGTACTCTGCCAGAGCTAGCTTATCAACATTTTATTGATTAATGTTAAGACTATGGACACTTGGAGTCCTAATAAAACAGTACCATAATGAAAGAGAGAATTCTGGAATGTGTTTTGTGAGATATATCTGCTCCTGGCAGCACCAATTACTTCAAGAGGATGATGGGCATCAAAGAGGCTCCTTATGGAATTGGTTAGCCATTCGGACAAGAACTTGCTCTTTCCTGAACTCCTGGATGAACTAGATATGCAGGACCCACAGAAAAATACCTGCTGAATTTGCCTAATGGTGAGACGATCCTTCAGGGTTCCTGCTTCATGAAAGAATCTGCTAGACATTTTTCAGGACACAGAAGAAAATGACTGACAAACTGCCAATATATGCAGAACTGTCTTTGAAACTTCCTGCCCCATGATAAAACTTCAGATACCATAGGCCTGTAGGCTGAAGATGGGTGCCCCAATGGTACAGAAGAACTTTGGGTGACTGCCTAGCACATATGCACAGGGGCTTATGCATGCACACAAGTGCTTAAGTAGCTGCAGCATGCGTAGGTCACATGATCACGTAAGTCATATAGGGGCTAAGGACCCTGGGTGGCTATGCAAATTGTCTGAGCGCTGATAGCACATGTGCAGCCCCTTACCCCTATCCCAACCCACCTCCAAGATCCCAATTTTTGCTCGGTAATCTTGCCTACTTCCCATATCCAGGAGGATAACTATATGTTTTTCTTTGGGTTCACCTTCTTATTTAGCGTCTTTAGGATCACAAATTATAGACTCAATGTCGTTTATTTATGGCTAGAAACCAATTATGAGTAGAGGTATTAGGTCTCTAAGGATGTACTACAAAGTAAAATGTCATCTACATACTGAATGAGTTTAGACTTAGGGAGAGTCAGTGAGAGTAGCTCAGAAGCTAAAACCTAACCAAATAGGTGTAAGCTGTCCCGAAATCCCTGGAGTTGGACAGTCCAGGTGAATTGTGTGGAGAGGTAAGTGTCAGGGTCAGTCCAGGAGAAGGCGAAGATATCTTGAGATTGAGGGCTGAGAGGAATAGAGAAAAAAGCATCCTTGAGGTCTATAACTGAGAAGCTGGAGGTTCCTGGAGGGATAGTGAAAAGCAGTGTGTAAGGGTTAGGCACTATAAGATGAAGGGGGACCATTGCAGAGTTAATGAGCTGGAGGCCTTGAACCAGGTGATAGGTTCCATTAGGGTTTTTTTTTTTTTTAATATCAAGTACAGGGATGTTAAAAGGAGAAGAGGAGGGGCGAAGTAGCTTTTTTCTTAGAAGGCTTAAGTCCCCTAAGGCTCTGGAGGGAGAGAGGATACTAAGTTTGGGTAATGTATCTAGTAGGATCCTGTAATTGGATAATGATGGGGAAATGGTATTTAGCAATAGAGGGGTTTTGGGTGTCCCAGACTTAGGGGTCTACCTAAGAGTCTGGGAAAGAAAAAGACACATTACTGCTGGGGGGTTGGGAGGCTAGAAGGAGGAGGAGGGGAGCTGTTGGCAAGTCTGGGGTAAGGCAAATGGAAGGAGCAAACAAAATGGAAGCTCCCACTTTTGCTAAAATATCTCTTCCCATAAAAGGTACCAGGCAGGGTGGCATGACTAAAAATAAATGAGTGAGATAAACACCCCTAAAATTACAGCTAAGTGGTAGGGTCTGCTGAGGTAGATAGGGTTGTCCCCCTACCCTGACAATAGCGAAACTAGAAGAAGAGACAGGCCCCTAGGATTCTCTCAGTACCAAGTATGTAGTTCTGGTGTCTAGAAGAAAGGAGATGGACCATCCTGATACCGTGATATTTATCCATGGCTCCCTATTAACAGATGATGGTTGTGGTCATGGTAAAAGAGCCCTGGCAGCCTCAATCATCCATGGCCATACCTAGAAGGTCAGTTTGGGAATTGTCTGGGTTTGATGAATCTATGCCACAATGTGCATGAGGACAATCGACTACCCAGTGCCCTTCCTTATGGCATCTCGAACATGGTCTTGTGGGGCCAATATGAGGATTAGGACACACCCAGGCCTAATGCCCAGGTTTACCAGATTTGAAACAAGGGACTTGTTTGAGCCCCAGGGGGGCAAGGGAGCAACATGGACAGCATGGACAGGACAGTCAGTTGCCTTGGCTGGTTGGGCAGCCATGAGTAGCATTTGACAATTGTGATTACAGGTTTTATCATTTCTTGCATGGTAAACCTTAAAAGTCAACTCTAAGACTTCTGCCTGTGGGTCTAGGGGCCTTTCTCCAGACACTTAGTTTAGCTCTAATGTCAGGAAAGCTCTGAGAAAAAAAAAATGGGTCATAAGGAACTGTCTGCCCTCTGGGTTGAGGCCAGACAAATTTCAAGACACTAAGAGAACACAACAGAAATAACATAGTTAGAGCAAGAGGTTTATTGGGGGATGTTGAGAATGAAAGAGCAAAAGGCCACCTGAGAGTGGAGACATGTGGGAGGCGGGCAGACAGACAGACAGAACAGGGAAGAGGGAGAAGAGGGAGTGCAGAGCTCAAAAACCCTGGATAAGGGAATCAAACCATTTGTTGTATGGTTTGACAAAGTCCCAATTTGGATAAATTTCATTTTAGACACCTCAGAAGTGACTGAGGATCAGGTTTAGATCTAGGGTTGCTCATTTACAAGTCCTTGATGGAGACTGACTAGGGCAGGCATCCCCCTAAGATAGCCTGGGGTCAAGATATAGAGGTAGATAGTCTTTGGGTAGAATGTCTCCCCCACAAAGGTCCCACAGACCAAAGATTGTCTTTGCTCCAGAAGCATATCAGGGTCATCCTGGCATGACTGTGGCTTCGCAGGAACTCAAAAGGTTTTGACCCAGAAGAGGTCCTGGACCTCTGTATGCAGTTGCTTGGAAGTTGGAGTCTTACCCCAAGTCAAATATTGATTCCATCTAACAGAGAAGGAGATTGAAAAAAGGAGTGGTTTCCCATATGGCTAAGGGAACCAGTCCGCCAGTCATGGAAGGCTCAACTCCTCCCAGGTTTCTGGCCCCAAGATAATAGGTTTTCTGTACCCAATAGCAGGTTTTCTGCTGATACAGTAAGCCAGATCAAGCTGAATTAAAACATAAAAGACCAGGTTAATTCTGAGCATAGCCATTCCCAAGTGAATCCTTCAGCCTGTAAACAGAGACTCCATTTACATTTCCTGACCCCCAAGAGCTGAATAATCACATAAAAACTATATTTATATATATATAACTATATATGTGATTATATATATTTCATATATAATCACACCCTACATTCAGTTTAGTTTTCCACCTAACTGTATTCTGCCCTGCCATAGGCCAAAGTTGCTTCTTTATTAACCAATAGTAATAAAACATATTCATTGCATGCAGAGGGAAATCCCATATCATCTCTCCTTTTCTGTCTAAATAAAAAGGAAGGTTTTAACTTTAGCACAGTAAAATCATATTTAACAAAACAAGTATCAAGCAAGAATTACAGTTATAATATTTAGTCTATTTGTATCTGAAAAAATTAAAGAAAATATTCTATCATCTATTTTATCTTTGTGAGTCTAACACATTTCATATCTAATTTATCTTTTATCATAACTAAGGAAAACTATGACTATATCTGTCTTCAACTTTATTAAAGACCCCAGAAGTATATAATATTACCTAAGTAAACAGGAAGTGCATTGGAAGCAACTTCCAAAACTCTAGAATTGACAGAGACATCTTGCTGCCTGGACACTAACCCAAAGTTCTTCTGTAATGTTGGGGCATCCATCTTCAGCCTACAGGCCCGTAGTATCTGGTAGACTTTTCCATGAAGCAGGAAACTTGAAAGACTGCTTTGCTTGCACTGGAAGTTTGTCAGTCACTTTCTTCTGTGTCCTGCAGAATGTCTGGCAGAGTCTTCCATGAAGCAGGAACCCTGAAGGACTGTCTCATCTTGTTTTCGCAAGTTCAACAATCACTTTTCTGTGGATCTGCATGTCCAGTTTATATAGCATACAGGCAAGCAGTCCAGGCAAGAGCAGTTTCTCGCCCAAATTGCTAGCCTTGTCACATTGAAGGCAAAATCCATAACATGTTCCTTCAATGTCCCTTAACCTCTCTGAAATAATTGGTGCTGCCTCAAGCAGGCATGTCTCACTGTTGAGAAAAGTCTTAATTCTTTTTTTAAATTTTTTTCCATTCAATTATTTACATTTCCTTCCCTCCTCCCAATCCCCTCCTACACCCCCACTCTCCCTCCTCCCTCTCCCATCCTGTTTGAGACAGGGCAGGGAACCTTGCCCTGTGGGAAGTCCAAGGCCCTCCCCACTACATCCAGGCCTAGGGAGCTGTGTATAGACTAAGGTCCCAAAAAGCCAGAACATGCCATATAAACAAGTCCCAGTGTCTTTATCAATGGCTTCTCAGTCAGCCCCCATTGTCAGCCACAGAGAGTCCGGTTTGATCACATACTCATTCAGACCAGGTCAGCTGGAATTTGGTGAGCTCCCATTAGAACAGGCACACTGCTTCAGTTGGTGGACCAACCCCTTGCAGTCTTGACTTCCTTGCTTGTCTTCTCCCTCCTTCTGCCTTTCAACTGGATCTTGGGAGCTCAGTCCATGTGCTCTGATGAGGGTCTCTGTCTCTATCTCCATCTGTTGCCGGACGAAGATTCTACGGTGATATTCGAGATAATCATAAGTGTGATAGTGGGGCAAGGCCAGTTCAGGCACCCTCTCTGCTTCCCAAGGACCTAGCTGGGGACATCCCCATGGACACCTGGGATCCTCTCAAGTCCCTTGCCAACTCTAAAATGAATCCCTTAATGTAGGTATCTTCTTCCCTGCTCCTATATCCACCCTTCCTCAATCTCTACCCTCCCACTCCCCCAAGCTCTTGCCAGTCCTTCCCTTCTCCCTTCCCTCTTCCCCTTCCCCTTCCCCCAACCTCATTCCCACCCCTGCCCCCACCCCCATGCTCACAACTTTTGCCCTGCAATCTTGTTTGCTTCCAATTTCCAGGAGGGATCTATACATGTTTTTCTTTGGGTTCGCCTTGTTATTTGGCTTCTTTGGGCTTGTGAACTATAGGCTTAATGCCCTTGGTTTATGGCTAGAGTCCACAAATGAGTGAGTACATACCATATTCCTCTTTTGGGATCTGGGTTATCTAACTCAGGATAGTGTTTTCTATTTTCATCCATTTGTATGCAAAAGTCAAGATGTCATTGTTTTTTACTGCTGAGTAGTACTCTAATGCATATATATTCCACACTTTCTTTATCCATTCTTCCATTGAGGGGCATCTAGGTTGTTTCCAGGTTCTGGCTATTACAAATAATGCTGCTATGAACATAGTTGAACAAATGCTTTTGTAGTATGATTGGGCATCTCTTGGGTATATTCCCAAGAGTGGTATTGCTGGATCCTGAGATAGGTTGATTTCGAATTCCCTGAGAAACCGCCACACTGATTTCCAAAGTGGTTGCACAAGTTTGCATTCCCACCAGCAATGGATGAGTGTTCCCCTTACTCCACATCCTCTCCAGCAAAGGCTATCATTGGTGTTTTCGAAAAAAAAATCTAAATTCTTAAAACCTTTTAAATACCATATTCTGTAAGTCTTTGAAGTGCTGAACATTATCTATCTAACTGAAATATACCTCTGGATATCAAGAAAACCTAACTAACATGACTACAAACTTGACTCTTATAAGTGACTATTAATCTGTATTTTTAATTATATATTAAATTTAAATGAGCTATATAAATATAATACCTTAAACAAGAGTAGAAATAAGTATAACAAAATTGACCTTAAATTTGTATCAATATGCCAAAGACCATACCAATGTAAAGTATTCATTCCTATATCCGCCCCCCCTTTAAAGAAAAAGATTGACTGTGACTCTTAACCACTTATAATCAGTACCCTTTAAATGAAAACAAACATTGATAAGCAACAATTTGGGGAATTTGAGCATTGTTTTCTCCAAACTACTTCCTGCTCTTTGTTGAGTGAAGTATTTTTAGGGTTTGGAGAGACCTTTTGGAGAGTCTTGTTTCAAGTCACATTAGCCTGGAAGGTTTTTACCTTCTGTGGAAACAAAAACAGAACCTCTTTTCCAAAGTAACATATTCTTAGACTCATTTTTTGAAATCAAGATACATTTAATAATATATATATGTGTATATATACATATATATATTGGTTTATCTCAGCAGCCCCAAGAATCAAATGTTTCTCTGCAGTCAAAAAATTTAAAGAAAACATAATAATACACATAATCTAGACTCTCTGTATATATTTCATCTTTATGTGGCTTGTGTCTTTACTCTATTACATTTTAATATTTATTTTATTATTTTTACTTCTTTAATCTATGTCTGCTGTACTTTTTCTTCTCTCTCCTAAGCCCATGTATATTAATTCAACACTGTGATCCATTCAGAGGTCTTTTTGTCTAAATCTGTCTTATTATCTATCTGTAATCATTTTCTGACCAGGAGAGGATTTAAAAAAAGATGCTAAACAGGCCGGGCGGTGGTGGCGCACGCCTTTAATCCCAGCACTCGGGAGGCAGAGGCAGGCGGATCTCTGTGAGTTCGAGACCAGCCTGGTCTACAAGAGCTAGTTCCAGGACAGGCTCCAAAACCACAGAGAAACCCTGTCTCAAAAAACCAAAAACCAAAAAAAAAAAAAAAAAAAAAAAAAAAAGATGCTAAACAGGTGTGGTTAGCACTAGCTCTGCAGCTTTGCTATTGGCTCCACCCCATCGAACATGCAGAGGTATGTTCACCACCTCTGTAAGCCATGCTTACCACCCCAACTCCAGCGATGTAGTAGGTCTATGTCACCATTAAGCAATTCATAATAGGCTGATCCCAAACCCCATTTAAGTTCTCCATAGCAGGACCTCCCAAAAGAGTCAGAACAATTTGTGCCACCAGCACCAGGAAGATGTCCCTTGAAGAAGCCCCATCTCTGCTCACTACCAGCCAACGGAGTCTATCTAAAAATATACAGCTACGAAGTACCTCCAATTGACTCCTGTTTTTGTGGGTCTAGAAGCACTTTTTAAAAGCTTTCTTGGGCTTTATGTGAATGTACATTGCCAAACGCTGGGCACCATCACCATATCCCACATCACTAGCCTCCCTCACATCAAGGCAGGGGGAGGAGGGAGGGTGCAAGAGAAAATCACATGGATGAGCCAAAAGAGGGAGGGAGCTTAAATATCCTGTAGCCCAGGGGTGATGATGTGTCCTACATAAGCTGGGTTTGTACCCAGTTATAATGCTTTAGGCAGGGACTGGGCAGCTGGAAGCTTCAAGGGACTGGGAGCAAGAAAAAGAGAGATCTGATAAAGGGGTACAGAAATTAAGAGATCTTAGCCAGCCTTTCCCATTGCAAATATGTTCTTTGTGAGGGTCTTCTCATCAGAGCAGTGGGTTCTGCTTACGGGGTCAGACTTACTAAGCAATATTCCTAAGCCCACTCTCATTCATCTGTCATTCGGTCTGATGCAGCCTGCTATTACTTAAAGTAATACTGCATACCTGCCTGAAGCCTTACTTGGCACAGTGCCTATGGATAGATTTCCTTACAGTATTGGTTTCATGATCCCCCCCACACACACACACACATCCACTAGGTGTTGCTGTTATTAAGTTCTTTTATTATCAACCAGGATAACAGATTTGACTGGCCTGTGTACCCAATAAAGATCCAAAGGCTATGCTAAAATGTGTAACAGCTTGAGAATCTGAACCTAGGATCCTTAAGAATTTCATTTACGCTCCAAATAGACCTTCTTGTGCTGATCGTAGGCAATGGCACCCCACTTTCAAAGTGAGATTTTTAAGATAATCTAGGTGTGTTACCATTGGGGACCACACAGAGAATTGGGTAATGGTAAAAACTGGGTGTTGGGACAGAACTCACAATTCAATTGAATTATTCTTACCACACAGTGATGCATTACAATACCATTATGAAGTGAGCTACAGGTCAGCTAGCCCCACCCCCCACTTTTAGTATTTGGAACTATTGGGGGACCACCTCTGGGAGCTGGGAGTGATAACAGTGTAGAGATTATCACTAAGATACAACTCAAAATGTTGCCCATTTAAACTGTCATGTAACAACTTATTACATTTTTCTCTTAGTCAAATTTTGACTTATTTCTTCATGGTTTTATATAGTGTTTATTTTGATCATGTCCCATGCTGAAGGTTAGTCTTTAGTACAACTTGTTGAGTTTTTTAAATTCTTTCTTCCTCTGTAATCTTCTTTTTACACGTCATAAATTGTTTCCATTTTGGCTGCTCAGCATGTGTTTTCCTCATAATCATAAAAATAACTAACTGAAAAAAATTCCACTTTATACTTATTTACTTATATACTTACATACTCAGTTGTTTTAAAGGGGCAAACTTTCCTTTGGTTGAAGTCACTTCTCCTAATCTCAAGGAAACTGTAAATTTGGGCAAGGTGAAAAAGATAAAATGTTTGCCTAGCAACATCTTAGGGTTGGCTCCGGGTTTTCAACACCATAACAAAATCTATAACCAAATAAGTAATTGTCTGTGCCCGCATTTGTCCTTATGCTCAGGAATTGGCCAGTCCCTACATGTCTGTGTGCAGGCACACTTACCTGAGAAACTATGTTTACTTTATTTGAGGAGAGCATTGATTTGTAAACGACTCTGTTTTTGCCCTGCTGCTGTGGGCAATAAGTCTTTCTTCTACATCTTGGCTGTGCTTACTTTGGCTTTGCCCACACCGTGATGCATAGAATAGGTAAAAACCACAGGCACTTATGTATATAAAAGCACTAGGCAGTGGTGAGTGGGGGACCCAGCACAATATGAGGTGTCAGAGCTGAGCAGGATGTAAAGTAGAGCAGGCAGCCAACTGAGCTCTGGGACAAAAATGGTGACATTTCCTCCTTCATCCCAGACACCACCCCTATCCATGTCTGGTCCTACCTTTGTAGAAGGTAACTTGAAAAATCTGCCCAGGTCGTGAGCCCCAGCCCTTCTTCTATCTGCTCATCTCCCCTCCCTGCCTCAAGCCCAGCTTCCCATGCACCTGAGCAGCCCTGTCCTGGTTCTCTGTTCTGTCTTCTCAGACTTTACTCAGGAACCAGGGCTCACAATGGAGTACAATCTGGCTCCATTGTGCTTGCTGCCCTCCGCATGCCCCTGGTTTTGCTGCCCTGGTCACTCCTTTGCATCATCTTTGCTCCTCTGGCCCCACAGCACCTTCAGTGTTCTCCTGGGGCATCTTCCTCAACCCCCAACTCCAACTGCCTAACCCATGGGCTACAGCTTCAAGCACAACTTGTTTTCACAGCCAGCCTCAAACTCATGTCAACTTGCATCCCAGAAAAGGAACCATCATGGGCCCCGCCATGAAAGTATGACAGACCTGCAGCACCCACCTTAGGCCAGAGCACTTGGCATGTCTCACTGCCCCTTGCTGGGGAATAGAGGACTGTAGTGGATATTCCCCCCTCCTATGACCTTGGGCTATTTGGCCCCATAGAGGCTGCTGATGTGAATCCTTTAAAAGAGAGGGGGGCAGGCTTCCATTCACCCCGGGGCAGAACGGAAGACCTCGGAGGCTATATACCTTGCTGTGTACCCTGTGTTTCCCTAACAAATCCCTGATAGCCATTTGAAAGAGCTCCTGTGGAATCACATATATTGCCTACGTTTGGTGTCTGCGTGGCATTTCCTCTCCAGTCATCTTGCTGTTGCCCTGCTTCCCATGCGTGCAAAACCCCAAGCATTCACAGCTCAGTCCTGAAACAGGACCTGCTTTCCACCCCATCCTCATCCCCAGTTGCCTTGCAAGAGTACAGCTGAGTTCTCTTCCCCAGGGCACACAGGCAGCGCTCACTAGAGCGCTCCCAGCTTCCTGCATCCTGTGCCCACTGCGGCCGCCCAGCAGAGTTGCTGTTATATTCTGCCTCCTCACTAGCGTTTTTGGGGCCCCTCAGCACCTCCTTTTATTTTCCCTATAACCTAACTCTGTTCCTTAGTAGCTTCTAATCCTGCTAAGAAGTCACAGGTGTAGAAGTAAAGCACCTGCCTTGGCAGTACACTTGAGACACCTGCTGGCAAACATGTCATTGCAGTTTAAAATCTCCAACCAAACCAGCCATCAATACCTCGCAGCAGCCATACCTCTCTGGTTATCTTCCTGCCTGGTTATTTAAGAGCCTAGCACACAAGGACGATCTCCAGAGGATTTTATCTGAGGTAAATTACTGGATATTTTTACATTTTAAACTGATAAATTAGATAGATAGATAGATAGATAGATAGATAGATAGATAGATAGATAAATTTTTTATGGTTTGTACACTCATTCCACACCAATGGCGGATAATAGCACCTTCCAGGAATTTTAAAACCCTTTTATTTCTACTATGGGTGAAATTTTAGATGAGATATAAAACCTACATGGGAATATAAATTCTTAGCCATAATTGCTATTTGTTTGGTAATTCATGTCATATTTTTAAAGAAACCTATGAACTATTGTCAAAACTCTGTTATCTCCCCAAATTCTATTTGTCCCCATACTTGTATTCATTCATTCTTTCTTTCTTTTTCTTTCTTATACAGTATTCTCAGTATTCTGTCTGCATGTATGCCTGCAGGCCAGAAGACGGCACCAGATCTCATTACAGGTGGTTGTGAATCACCATGTGGTTGCTGGAAATTGAACTCAGGACCTTTGGAAGAGCAGGCAGTGCTCTTAACCACTGAGCCATCTCTCCAGCCCTCTCTGTCACCTTTCTTTGGATACAAATATATCAGAAATTTAAACTTTCTGTTTAGATACTAATAATGTTTAAGTGTTCCACAGTGAACAATAAATTTCCCTAACATGAATCTCTGAAGTTTCCAGAATGATGTGGCCCAACAACAGTTCCACCTGGACCATAATGATGCCATCGAGCCAATAAACACTGAGAAAGGATCAGTTTTGGATTTAAAAATGCTCAAGACAATTCCAAATTAGCTAGCTGAGATGGTCCACCTTCTTACAACACTCTAGCCAGAACTTCAGATAAGAAGGTTAAAATAGATTTACCTGCTACTTAGACACTGGCTACAAACCTTACAGCTAGTCAGTCCTCTTGAGACTTAACAATCATTTTAATTTTTTTTATAAGATTGCAAAAAGATTTTAAAGATAAAATCACACATCGCCCCCAAGACAACTGAAAGTAATTCAAAGAAAATGATGCCCCCTCTCCCAACAGTTGGAATGGATGGTCTTTGAGTTTTCTCAGGATTGGTTATAATTTATTATAGGATTTGGTTGGATAATAATAA
This sequence comes from Microtus oregoni, assembly GCF_018167655.1. Taxonomy (NCBI): domain Eukaryota; kingdom Metazoa; phylum Chordata; class Mammalia; order Rodentia; family Cricetidae; genus Microtus; species Microtus oregoni. Next base: position 10,505,407 of record NW_024543084.1, on the reverse strand, counting down.
TGTTAGACTCAGGAATCACATTTAGTAAAGAAAAAGGGAAAAAGATAGGATAGGATAATGTATCTGCCTGTAAACTACTTTAGCAACTATTAGTTATAGACAATTTACATTGATATAAATTCTTGTATATTGATACTTGTGTAAAATTATTTTGCATTCTTGTCTAAGATAATTTGTATATTGATACAAATTCAATATTGTATTTGTTATATTGTGTATGTTCCTATTTCTACTTGCAACATTTTTGCACACAAATGAAAAATTATTTTGTCATACTATATATATATGTGTATGTTTCTATATTGGCTTAAGATACTTTGTAAATTCATATAATTCAAGGATATTTTTGTCATATTGTACTATATGTTCCTACCTCTAATCAAGATAATCTTACACATTTGTTAAATTTCAAGGTCATTGTCCTCATGTTGCAAATCTGTTTAAAGATTATTTGTTTTGAATATGAAGCCTTAGTCTATAAGCTGTATAGGCTATTGAGAATTACATGTTTTGACTTAGGTTTCTGTCCTGCCAAGTCCCACAGTCGTTCAATCCCAAAGACACACACATAAATCATAAAGTGGTTGGCTTACTAGCTCAGGCTTCTTATTCTCTCTTACATCCTACATTATTAACCCATAATTCTTACCTTCGTTAGTCACATGGCTTGGTGCCTTTTATCAGTGAGGCATGCTCATCTTGCTTCTTCTGTGCCTGGGTGACAACAGCAGACTGAGTCTTTCCTCTTCCCAGAATTCTCCTGTTCTTGGCGCCCCGCCTTTACTTTCTGCCTGGTCACCCTGCCTATGCTTCCTTCATGGACACTGGCCAATCAGCATTTTAATAAAGCAATACAAGCAACAAATCTTTACAGGGTAGAAGACCATAAGCAAACATGTTATAGTCACCCATGTCTGTCATACTTAGTTAGGTTTTCTAGATGTACAGAGATGTACTCTGCATAGATAGGTAATCGTCAAACACTGTAAAGACCTACAAAATATGTTATTTAAATGTTTGAATAATTTAGAACTACATTGACATGAGGCACAACTGCTCCTGGCAGTACTGAGCTATTCCCAAGAGAATTATGGGCACCAGAGACACTCCACATGGAGTTTATTTTCTTTCTGATGAAACTGGTCTAAGTCCCCCCCTCCTCAGCCCGAAAAGCAATCAGGGTTCCCTGTCCTGTGGGAAGACCAAGGAACCCCCACCTCCATCCAGGTCTAGTAAGTTGAGCATCCAAACTGCCTAGGCTCCCACAAAGCCAGTGCGTGCAGTAGGATCAGAAACCCATTGCCATTGTTCTTGAGTTCTCAGTAGTCCTCATTGTCCGCTATGTTCAGAGAGTCCAGTTTTATCCCAGGCTTTTTCAGACCCAGGCCAGCTGGTCTTGGTGAGTTCCCAGTAGAACATCCCCATTGTCTCAGTGTGTGGGTGCACCCCTCGTGGTCCTGAGTTCCTTGCTCTTGCTCTCTCTCCTTCTGCTCCTGATTTGGACCTTGAGATTTCAGTCCTGTGCTCCAATGTGGGTCTCTATCTCTGTCTCCTTTCATCGCTTGCTGAAGGCTATTTCTTTTTGAAAAGTGTGTTCCGCCACACAGAGCAAGCAAGCACACTAGGCAGGATGTTCACTTGCCTTTATGGTAACACAGGTCATGACCGGGCCTCATTCCATTGACAGGAATCAGACATCAGAATTAATGTGATTGGCTAATTCATAATTGCTGAGAAAGGTAAGGGTTTGAAGGGAAGTCAAGTCTCAAGAGTATCCAGGGCTGGTCAGACAGCGCATACATGGGTTGTCAAGATGGGAAAGGTTTATGGAATATTGGACATTGGTGGTTTATCCACCTTTGATGGAGGGGGAAAAATCTGGCCAGGTGTGGTGACAGGCAGAGGAAGGAGGATCTCTATGAGTTCCAGGCCATCCTGGTCTAGTAGCAAATTCCAGGCGACCAGGGGATACATAGGGATCCTGTCACAGAAAAAAAACAAAATCTGACACTGAGAAATGAAAAACCAGCCAAGGACACAAAGGACTTTGGGGCCGAGAAACCATTTTGGAACAAGATCACTGGGGTTTTAAGAAAATTAAGAACATCAGAGGTAGGTGTCATGGCATGCTTATCACCCCAGCACTGTAGAGGGAGATACAGAAGGATCAGGAGTTCAAGACCATCCTTGTACACATTAAGGCTGAAACCAGATGGACCTACTAGAGATTCTGCGCCAATTAAAAAAACAAACAAACAAGCAACAATACCCTCTACCATCAAAAAATGTAAAACTGGAGGCTGGGACATGAGTCTGATCCCAACACTGAAAAAAAAGTATCAATCTCTTTAGATTGGAAATTTCAGATAAAAACTGGAGTATAAAATGAGGCAGTGGACCTAACACTCAGCAAGTTCAGTCATGTGTCTCTTAACCCGGACTTCAGTGGTAGCATGTCTGACTAGCATCCATGAGGCCCTGGGTTCAATCCCAAGTACCTTGAAAAGGAAGAAGAAGAAGAAGAAGAAGAAGAAGAAGAAGAAGAAGAAGAAGAAGAAGAGGAGGAGGAGGTGGAGGAGGAGGAGGAGGAGGAGGAGGAGGAGGAGGAGAAGGAGGAGGAAGAAAAGAAAAAAATTAAGCTTCCTGTATCATCTACAAATACATTTATTCCCAGGATGAATAACTAGCTATTCCCAAATGAACCAAAACTGAGCAGAGGCAATGGTCACAGGTTGTTGATCTATCAGTTGGGCTAAACAGGAGCTAAGCATCTCTGAGGCCTGCAGGCTGTGAGTCGCCATGCCCTCCTGCCTATTCCTAAGGGCACTGGTCATCTGTCAAGCCTCCCAGAAGAGGAAGGCACATGACTGAATAAGGATGCCCAGGCCCTCAGGTAACTGCATGACAGAATTTCTCCCATATTCTGCAAGCTCCTGCTACATCTCACTGAGAAGGAGCTTAGAGACACAGTGGGAGCTGAGGGTGGCAACTCAGGGGCTCAGTGTAGGGTAAGACAAGTGGTACTGGACCTGCTAGACCCTGAAGTGGGGTAGATGGGGACACTTCATAAATGAGTCTCAAATCTTCCCAGTTCCACACAGCCTGGAGTGACCCTGGATATAAGCCTGGCCTCTCCAACAGGAATTCAGCTATCTGTTCCTGATTGCCTGATGGTTCTTGGGCACAGCCACATATCTCAGCTTCTTCATGACAGAGGGCCAGCCCAGCAGTTGCTGGTCCCACATGTACTCTGGGGACAGCACCTTTGTCGGCTTGTGGTACAGCAGGTACTTGTTCAGATGACTCTCATCATGCCACACGGCCTCAATGCCATTGGCCTTGTCCTCCACCATAGCCTGATGGCAGGCCTTGGTGAGACGGTGCACCTCCACCACTGATCCCCCAAAGAAGGCTCCCATGTAATAAAAGTCACCCTCGTCCCGGGGAATGTAGGCCCGGGACTTTGGCCGGCGCTCGTAGGTAAAGGCCTCTCGGCTACTACCATAGAAGCCGGGATGCAGGGTACCAAAGAGTGCTGAGAGAATCTCCACACCCACGTGGTCTTGGAACTTCATGTCCACATCTGCACACACCAGGTAGTCCACCTCCTGCAGAAAGCGCCGCTCAGAGAAGTCGCTGATCATCTCCATCCTGTGCATGGACACATCCTGCCAGCGGGAGTAGTTGCGCACGGTCAGCACCACCAGCTTCCGTCCTGCCCCCAGGGGCACCTGCGGCACCTCGGCAGGATGGTCAGTGAAGACATAGTAGATGACCTTGTGTCCCACCATGAAGTGCCTCTCTGCTGTCTCCAGGAACAGTTTCAGGAACACCACATACCTGTGGAAGATGACAAAGGGGTAAGCAGAGGTTTAACACAGCTAGGGCAAGACTAACCAGGACAGGGGCTCACACTGCAGAAATCATGGCTACCATGAGGCTTGAAGCAACAGCATCCCCACTTTACAGATTCTGACCAGTCTACAGGCTGTACATCACCTCATCCTCCTTTGTTCTAGAATGGTATTACATCAGCACCACATCTTAGTAAGTAATGCTGAGGTAGAGGTCAGGAAGATTCCAGTCAGACAGCAGAGATGACTCCAGACATAGGGATCCAGCTAGATATCCTGCAGGTATTTCTTGTCTTGGCAGGCCCCTTAGTAGGGCACCTCTCCATGAGTCTGTCACCCTCCCCAGAGAGGGATAGCTCTATCCCAACACATTCCACATCCCACACCCTTGCATTGGCCTGAGTAGAGCCTGTGCTAATAGGGCCCCACTTTCTAAACCCTGGAGGAACTGGATGAATCTGTAAGAGCCTGGTACCCATACCCCTCCTTTGTGGAACTCTCCAGGGTCCTGTCTCAGGAAAGGAAGGGGTCTCTGTATCCCAGACCTTCCTCATCAGAGACTTGAAGGTGCCTGTGGACAAGGCATTCAGTAACTCACTTAATCCCTAAGTCTTATTCCAAATTCACTCCACTAGAGGAAGGAAACATCTCACAGATTTATGCAGTGAAGGGGAGACAGACATCCTAGAAAGAAGGGCAAGCCTATTTCAAATCCTCAGGTATAATGGCGTGATGGAGGAAGGTCATTGGCTAATAAAGGCACTGCCCTGGCCCATTTTATTGGTTAGAAGATAGGTGGGAGGAGAAAACAGAACAGAATACTGGGAGGAAGAGGAAGTGAGCTCACAGACTCCACAGCTCTCCTCTAGGGAGCAGACGCCTGAGAGAGACGCCATGCCCCGCTCCCGGCATGAAGCTCCGACCCAGGATGGACTAGGCTAGAATCTTCCCGGTAAGACCGGTGCTCACAGATTATTAGAGATGGGTTGATCGGGATGTGAGAATTAGCCTGTAAGTGCTAGAGCTAAAGGGCCAAGCAGTGCTTAAAAGAATACAGTGTCTGTGTAATTATTTTGGGCATAAGCTAGCCGGGCAGGCAGCCGGGGGTGCTGAGAACGTAGCCCTGCCGCCCTTATTACTTCATATGGCGCCCAACGTCGGGCTAAACCCACTTAAAAAACCTGAGAAGGCTTAAAAGTAAGGGAGAGAGAGTTTAACACAGATTTTTGCTGTTTGTTGGTGGCGTGCTGTAGAGAGATTTCCTGATTCGGCAACAGTAGCAAAAAAAAAATGCTGTGTCATTTTAAAGTGCGACTTCCTGGGGCTGTGCCGTCATTGAGATCTCTGTCTGGCTCCTGCAGGAGACAGAGCTTTTGAATAGAGCATTTGGAGTAAAGTGCTACAATTAGTTTGATGGCAACTAGACTCGCTGTGTTCTCGGGTCTGCTCTGCTTGTTAGAGGCAAGCATGCGCCTCATCTAAGAGAGGCTTCCTGACTCAGCTTTAGCTGCAAAGCCTGCAGCTCATTAAGAGGTCCTGCCACGAAACACTTAAATGGTGTTGACGAAAAGCTGAACACATGCTTTTCAGTTTTCAGCCATAGCAGGAAAAAAGCTGCGCCATTTAAAAATGCCGGCTTTCTGGGCTGTCCTGCCAGGGCAAACTCTGACTCTTTTACGCAGGGGGTTCATGTGGTTTGCAAACACAGGCTGCTGAAGCTCGCTTGCTGGCAGGGACCTTGAAATGCCATAGAGTTGTTGCAGTAAACATGGCTACAGCCAGTACCTCAGCCATGAGGCTGGAAAGCTAAGGAATGGACTGGATCCAGCCGGCAAAGCCACGCCTTTAATCCTACTGATATTGCTTGGTAAATTAAAGACTCGTGTGGTCAGAAAAAGAGAGATATACAGTAAAGAGAGATTCAAAGACAAAGAAAATTTCTAAATGGTTTGAAGTGTCTTAAAAATATATGCAGACTAAAAGTTGAAGTTCTTAAAGTAAAAAACAAAAAAAAGGAAGAGAGTTGTTGTGTGTGGTAGCACACGCCTTTAATCCCAGTGCCTAGAAGGCAGAGACAAACAGATCTCTGTGAGTTCAAGGTGTAGTAGTGTACACCTTTAATCCCGAATGCCTGGGAGGCAGAGACAGGCAGATCTCTGAGAGTTCAAAGACAGCCTGGTCTACAGAGTTACTTCAGGTCAAAGATACAGAGAACCTATCTCAAAAAGCAAAAAGTTAAAAGTAAAAATAAACTAAATAGAGGTTAAAACAAAGCTGCACAAAGATGAAAAATACACAAAAAATTTTGATACTGTATGCTATTATGCTCTGTTTAAATTGTTTAAATGCTGAGGAAAGAGCAAAAGCTACTAAAAGATATTTATTTATAAATGCTGCTGAGCTAATCCAACATAGATATTTTAATGCCTTGAATTTAAAATTTGGACCTAAGGACATGATGCTTTGGAAAGGAGTTTCTTATTTTGTTTTCACAGAGGATGAGACGCTGTTCATTTCTTCTATTCCGATTTGGTATGATGGACCATGTCCTCCTGAATGGTTCCTGTGCACGCCTTCAAAAAATTGCTTCGCTCAACTGCCAACTGAGATGAAACTAGCACACAGGTTATGCCATTAAAGACCTAATTAATGACGCCCCCATTCAGCAGGAAGCAGCTTGGAGAGAAAAAACTGCGCCCATGTTCCCAGATATGGTTTATAAACGTTCTTTTACATTTAAAGGGGGATGTGATATAGATATGAATAATTTGCATTAGTATAGATTTTGCTTTATTGATAGAGATTTAAGGTCAATTTTGTTATATGTATAAGTGTTTCTGATTTTGATTAAGGTATTGTGATTGTGTAGTTCATTTAAATATGTACTGTATAATTAAGAAATATAGGTTGTTAATGGATAATCATCGATAATAGTAAAGCTTGTAGTCATGTTAGTTAAGATTTTCTAGATATATAGAGATATATTTTAGATAGACATTCTTCATGTCTTTCAAAGATTACAGAATAGGACATTTAATGTTTTAATAACTGAGGACTTTTCATGACAATGAGACACTCTGCTCCTGGCAGCACCAATCTACTTCAAGAGGAAGATGGGCATCGAAGAGGCTCGTTATGGAGTTTTGATAGCCATTTGGGCAAGAAACTGCTCTTGCCTGGACTATTGCATAAACTGGACACAGAGAACCCACAGAGAGAGGACTACTGAACTTGCCTAAGGTGAGATGATCTTTCGGGGTTCCTGATTCATTTTGAAAGAGTCTGCGAGACATTCTGCAGGACACAACAGATAGTGACTGAACTGACTTTGAATTTTCCTGCTTTATGAAAATGTCTGCTGGATACCATGGTCCTGAAGGCTGAAGATGGATGCCCCAACGGTACAGAGGAACTTTGGGTGACTGTCCAGGTAGCGAGATGTCTCTGTCATTTCTAGAGTTTTAAAAGTTGCTTTTTTCTTGTTTGCTTAGGTAGTATTGTATCTTTCTGGAGTCTTTGATGGAGTTAAGAATAGTTAGTTATAGTTCTCCTTAGTTATGATAAAGATTATTGTAACTTTTACTTGATAACTGTTTTGTTATATGTAATTTTGCTATGTTAAAGCCTTTTTTTTTTGTTTAAACCGAAAAAGGGGAAATGATGGAGGAAGGTCATTGGCTAATAAAGGCACTGCCCTGGCCCATTTTATTGGTTAGAAGATAGGTGGGAGGAGAAAACAGAACAGAATACTGGGAGGAAGAGGAAGTGAGCTCACAGACTCCACAGCTCTCCTCTAGGGAGCAGACGCCTGAGAGAGACGCCATGCCCCGCTCCCGGCATGAAGCTCCGACCCAGGATGGACTAGGCTAGAATCTTCCCGGTAAGACCGGTGCTCACAGATTATTAGAGATGGGTTGATCGGGATGTGAGAATTAGCCTGTAAGTGCTAGAGCTAAAGGGCCAAGCAGTGCTTAAAAGAATACAGTGTCTGTGTAATTATTTTGGGCATACGCTAGCCGGGCAGGCAGCCGGGGGTGCTGAGAACGCAGCCCTGCCGCCCTTATTACTTCAATGGCGGAAGGCTTTTAACCTAAATTCTAGGTCCTCTCCCAGTCCAGGTTTTCACCTGTTTCAAATGGCTGCTTTTCCCTAGATGCTTTTCCCAGGGTCATGTTTCCCCACCATGGGAGCAGGGATCCCCATCACCTGGCAAGTGTGCCAAGCCCTCCCCACCTGTCATAAACAGGCAAGTGGCTGTATTCCCTGTGCAAAGGTGACCACTGGGCTCCCGGCTGGTTCCCTCAGAGGCCAATAACCTACTGACACCTAGCAGGGCTCTTGCTCATGCACAGCAGCACCAAGACAAAGTAATGTTTGTATCTTGTTACTGTCAGTTGCTAGCTACTCCCTAGTAGCTGCAGACATTCTCAAGGTGCCTAAGATCCCTCCAGCTGAGCCCCAAACCTTTCTCAGGTCCGATTGGTACAAAGGCCTCAGAGCTATCCTTGAACCTCACCTAGCAGAATTCTCTATCTACTGAAGGATACAGAATTCTCATATGCAGACAGCACAATTGTCTCTCTCAGTTCCTGTACAGCCTTCCACACTGTAATGTTGTCTGACCTGATGCCCACAGTTTCCCAAGGCTCCCACAGACTCCCACAGGCTCCCATAGGCTCCCACAGGCTCCCACGTATCCCAAAGGCTCCCACAGGCTGCCACAGGCTCCTACAGGGCAAGGTTCTTGTCTGAGGGCTAACATCAGCTTGACCCAGAGTCCCAGAGCTACTCCTTACCCCCAGGATTAAGGCTTCTCTCAACTATTTCTGTCCTCTTCCTGCATCCGAGGATGCTTCAGAGGCCGCAGCTCTGCTGGTACCTGGTCCCTGCCAGCCCTGGGAACGGGGCTCCTCACCTGATGCATGTGCTGAGAGATGCAAATGGCATCTGCCTGAGAGCACAGAGACCTGGAGGCAGTTGGCCTGGGGTTCTGAATGGAGGCAGAGCTGGGCTTCATTCCCCCGTGAGCCCATCAGTAGTCAGGAAGGTGGCAGAGTGAACAAGCCATACCCTGTCCCACTGCATCCTAAATACAAGCGTGGAATTTATATCTAGGTATGTCTAGCCTCCACCTTTGCCATTGTGCACATATGTACATGTGTGTGCATGGCCATTGTATAGATTTATGTTTATTTGCCTGTGTGCCTGTGTGGAGGACAGAGGTTGACTTTGGGGGGGGGGTCTTCTGTCATTTTTCCTTTCTGTTCTTTGGACAGGGTCCCTTCTCTAACTCTGAAGCTCAATGTTTGCCTGTGCTGTCCAGAAAGCTGCCAGGATCCACTTGTCTCTCCCCTCCACCCTGTACTAGGATTACAGGCGTGTGCCTCCATGCCCAGCCTTTACATGGGTGTTAAGGATCAAATTCAGGTCCTCACGTCCCTGAAGAAAGTACTTTATCCTCTAGCCATCTCTCCAGCACCCTCTGCTTACTTTTTGATTGCAAACACGGTCAGTCCAATGGTGGTGTTCTGAAGCCTGAACTGCTCATTCAGGATGTCGATGTTGAAGGTCCCTTCCCAGATGATGGGAGCCAGCCACGGAGTCAAGACAAGGACATCTTTCCTACTGCAAGGGGAGAGAGCCAGAGGCAACATGTGATCAAACATGTCTGCAGGAACCCTTCTCAGATTCTCACCCTCAGCTTCCCCCAGGGCTGCCCACCATTCCTGAGTGAGGGCTGGGCCAATCAGCAGCTCTCACTGACTACCCCAACCCCACTCTAAAAGCAACTGAGTGCTACCACTGCAGCCTGAAAACCCTGGTGACAGAGACAGGAAACAATGAACAGAAGCCCAGATGGAGAATGAGAGCCAGAAGATGCTCTGGGCTCCAGAATGAGATGACCTTAAGTCTCGGAAAGGGTTGTTGAAGTGAGTGCAAAGAGAATCATAATTGGGTTTTTGGTTTTTTCTCAGTTCTTTGTTTTTCCAGTGCTGGAGACTGACCCAGGGTCTCAGGTGTACTCCTGAACTATTCCCCAGAGCAAGCAAATCGTCCTTCCGTACCTTTGCGACTCCTGCACTACACATGCACTGACTAAATCTACTCACCTGGGTGTTAGCACCTTTGGCTGGGTGTAGACCATCCTGCAATAAGAAAACACCAGAACTCAAGGTGACAAGAAAGTTCCTGGGATGCAAGTCACTGGCAGCTGTGCACCAGACACACAGACCTGAACGAGTTGTGGGCATCATGTCTGTCCATGGTCCTGGGAGCTGAGGATGAGCTGAAGCAGGAAGATCACAGTCTTGACCAAAAGTAGGGAGAGAAACCATGATATCTCCTACCCCACTCAAGGATAGGAGAGACAAGGACTACTTAAATTCACAAACCTGATGGGACCAAACAGTTTTGTCCCTGGTAGATGCCGATCACCCCACCTGGGCCAGCAATCTGCCTTGATCCTCTTCTGGCTGGTGGCAACAAAGTCCTGGTTCTCTCTGTCTGTTATGATTTATGGCATGAAAGGGACCCTGACAGGTCCCATGGCATATAAGGACCTGTTAAGGCACCAGAGAGACCTTTGTGGCAGATGGGGCCAAATCACGATCCATGACAAATACACCATGCGGACAGAATTTGAGTGTGGAGTTTATTGAGGGAAGGGTAGAAGGAAATGAAAGGAGGGGAGAACAGGGAGGGTAGGAGAGAAGGGAGGAGAGAGAATCAAAGGCCTGTTTACATCTCCAGTATAGCAGGAAGGGAAAAACACAGTCTGTTACAACACACAGAGGACCAAGATGTGAGTAACCAGCCACTGGGCAGGACACACCACTCTCTAGGGCCAATTTATGGGGCCCAAACCCCAGGCCTCTCCCCCACATGCCTTAGCTTCTCTAGTCAGCCAGCAGGAGAGTTTCCTGCAGGTAGGTACTGCCCCAGTACCCACCCCCATTCATTGGACTGTGCAAGCTATAAGCCCCAACCTGTCCCCAAACATTCCTATCATCCCCCAAAGTCAGTGGAAATCTGAAACACAGTCTGCTACAATAAAGAGAGGATCAAGAGGGTGAGTGACCAGCCACCCAGTGGGGGCCTCCACGTGGGGGCAAAGCCCTGGGCTTCTCTCCCACCTGACTTGGCTTCTCTAGTCAGCCAGCAGAAGAGTTTCCTGCAGCTAGGCTGCCCCAGTACCTACCCCCATTCATTGGACCCTGAAAACTACAAGCCTCACTCCACCCCTAAACCTGCCTATCCTTCTGCAACCTCAGTGGAACTCTGAAATACAGTTTGTTACAATACAGAAAGGACCAACAGAGAGAACCACAAGAGAGGACCATGAAGGAGGACCAAGAGAGAGGACCAAGAAAGGAACTCTAAAGCACAAGCTGTTACTGCACAGAGTAGACCAAGAGAACAGGCTAAGAGAGACCTCAGTGGCTCCCTAAGACACAGAGAGTGGCAGTATAGAGCAGATCGAGAACAGTTCCTAAAGATGAAAACAAACACAGCAAGGATTGGACCAAGATGCAAAGACACTGCCAGCATCAATTGAAGAAAGAGATGGGTAGGCACCAATGTAAGAATTCATTCAACAACATAAAAAGCAACATTGTAACACAAGAATCCAGTGGTTATACAACAGGAAGACTTGATCATCCAAATCCAGAAGAAACAGAAGAAAATGATTTTAAATGTAACTTTATGAAGATGATGGAAACCTTTAAAGAGGAAGTGAAAAACTCCCTTATTAAAGCAACAGAGAAAAAAGGTAAAAAATTGGAAGCATTTAATAAATCCCTCAAAGAAACCCCAAAAACCATGAAAAAACAATCAAACAGGTGAAGCAAAGAGTATGAGATTGAATACTGAAATGGAGGCAATAAAGAAAACACAAACTGAGGAAATTATGGATATGAAAAATCTGGGTAAATGAACAGGAACTACAGAGGCAAGCATAACCGACAGAATACAAGAGCTGGAAGAGAGAATCTCAGGTGTTGAAGATACTATAGAGGAAATCAATTCATTCATCAAAGAAAACATAAAATTCAACAAATTTTTAACACAAAACATTAAGAAAAGCTGGGATACCATAAAAGACCAAACCTAAGAACAATAGGGATAGAAGAAGGAGAACTCCAGCTCAAAGGCACAGAAAATATAATCAACAAAATCACAGAAGAAAACGTTTCCAACCTAAAGAAGGATATCCCTATGAAGGTATAAGAAGCTTACATAATACTAAATAGATATAATATAATAATCAAAACACAAAACTAACAGAAAGAAGAAAGAATATTAAGAGCTGCAAAGGAAAAAGATCAAGTAACATATAAAGGTAGACCTAACAGAATTACACCCAACTTTTCAATGAAAACCATAAAAGCCAGAAGGTCCTGGGCAGATTGTTGCAGATGCAAGCCCAGACTACAATACCCAACAATGGTTTCAATCACCATTGATGGAGACAACAAGATATACTATGAAAAACCAGATTTAAGCAATGTGTATTCAAAACCTAACCATACTAGAAGGAAAACCCCAACCCAAGGAATTTAACTGTGCCCACAAAAACACAGGCAACAGATAACCTCCCACCAGCAAACCCCCTGCCCCTAGAGGGAAACACACATGCACACCACCTAAAAATAACAGGAATTAACAACCAGTGGTCATTAACACCTCTTAATATCAATGAACTCAATTCCAGTGAAAGGGGAAGAGGAGGAGAGAAGGGGAGGAGGAGGAGAGAATGGGATAGTTGTGATAGAGGAAGGACAGAAATGAGAGCAAGGAAAGAGATATTCTGATTGAGGGAGTCATTCTGGGCTAGTAAGACACCTAGCACTAGAGAAATTCCTGGGAATCCACAAGGATGACCCCAGCTAAGTCCCTAAGCAACAGAGGAGAGAGGACCCGATCTTAAATTGCCCTGTTATCAGACTAATGAATATCTTAAATATCACCATTGAACCTTCATTCAGCAACTGATGAAAACAGAGTCAGAAATCTGCATCAGAGTACTGGGCTGAGCTCCCAAAGTCCAGTTGAAAAGTTGGAGGAATGAGACTATGAGCAAAGAGGTCAAGATCATGATGGAGACACCTACTGAAATAGTTTACTGGAGCTATTTGGAGCTCACCAACTCCAGCTGGACAGGGAAGGAACCAGCATAGGACCAAACTAGTCCCTCTGAATGTGGTTGACAGTTGCATGGCTGAGGAAGATGGAGGGGCCACTGGCAGTGACACCAGGATTTATCCCTACTGCTTCTACTGGCTTTGGAAGAACCCATTCTCTCTGGATGGATATCTTTCCCTGCCTAGATATAGTAGGGAGGGCCTTGGACCTTCCCCCAAAATACTATGACTTACCCTCTCTGTGGAGTGGATGGGATGGGGTGGGGTATGGAGTAAGTGGAGGAAATGGGAGGAAGGGAGGGAGTGGGAACTTGAATTGGTATGTATAATGAAAAAGGATTGTTTGTTTTCTTTTTAAAAAAATAAAATTAAAAGAGCAGGGAGGGAGAGATTAGGAGTGGACAGAGCTTGTCTTTTAAAGGGACAGGGTACTGTTTGCCATGCATTCTGGCACAACGCAGGGTGTGACACACTGTGCCAGGTTCCCAAGGGACAGGGCCCAGGTGAGCCTGAATATTAACACTGTCTCTGTCAGAGATCAGCCTTAACATAGGTGTAAAGTTTCCTCAAAAGGCCCGGGGCAATGTATGGCAATGGGATGTCCCCACAAAGGATGTCAGGCCCCAAGGGACAAGAGTCACCTTTGCTAGTAAGCTGCCTTCCCTATGATGTCTTGTAAATCAGAGAGTATGGCTGGAGAGATGCTCAGCAGTAAGAGCACAGGCTCTTCTTGCAGAACAACGGGATTCAGTTCTCAGCACCCACATGGATACCCACAATGATGTGGGAGTCCCCTCTGTGTGCTGTGATTATCATTAATGAATAAAGAAACTGCTTTAGAACCATAGTAAGACAGAACTTAGGTAGCTAGGCTGAATGCTGGGAGAAAAAAGGGCAGAGTCAGAGAGATGCCATGGAGCCACCACCAGAGACTGATGTGCTAAAACTTTGCATGTAAGCCACAACCACATGATGGTGCACAGATTAATGGAGATGGCTTAAATTAATATATGAGTTAGCCAATAAGAAGCTAGGGCTAATGGGCCAAGCAGTGATTTATATAATAATGTTTCTGTGTGGTTATTTTGGTTCTGGGTAGCAATGATGAACAAACAGCCTTCTACACCACAACAGTCTGTTACTTCAGTTCTAGGGGATCTGAGTTTCTTTTCTGGCTTTTTGGGGCTCTGAAATGAATGTGAGAGACATACATGCAGGCACAACATTCAAACACATATAAAAATTAATCTTTTTTTAAGACAGAGAAGAAGCCTTTAAATAAACATGGAAAATTTCTCCACAGGGATAAAGTTTGATGACCCCTTAGTGGATGAGTCTGGCCAGTCACATAAGATAAACCCTACAGGACCCCATCCCTAGGAGACACTACTACAGAGCGGCCGTGCTCAGAGGAACAACACAGAACAGGCAAGATGAGTTCCAGGACCCCCAGTAGGGCTGGGCAATGGGGAGGCGGTGTTTAACGGACACAGTTTACAAGATGGGATGTTCTGGAGACGGATGGTGGTGATGGCTGCACCACAGCATGAATGTGCTTACTGAACTGAACATTGAAATGGTGAGCATGGTAAACTCATGTGCTGTGTGTGCTGCCCTGGGAATGGGGTGAACAGCTGTAAACTCAACTCTGTACCTCAGGAGCCAGGCAGACAATTTAAAAGTCAAATGACATGCAGTTAGTCAATGCAAAGTGTAGGGCTAGGTGCTCCATTTTGCACCATGTGAGGGCAGGTTACCTTGACAGGGCTACAACTTCCTGGACATCCAGTTCTCCGACAGCCATACTGCAAAAGGAGAACACAGGAGACAGATTTTGACCAGGTACATAGAAACTGGAGGAAGAAGCATAGTTCCTGAGGGTACAATAGTCTGTCTGTTACAGTTAAAGAAGAACATAATGGTGAACACTCCAGACACTATGCCAACAACATGAAATCAGGCACTGTCATCCCATAAATTCCAATGTCAAACACTGTGGCCAAGGTTCACTTCCCCACATACCAGCCATTCCTGTGTGGATCCTAGCAGAAGCATTTCCAGAACACAGCTGATTCTCAGCCCCTCCCATCAAAGAGTGGAGTTTATTGCTGTCCTTGAAGAGATAAAGTGGGGCAGCAGGGTCTGGCTGACTTCAAACCCAGCTTCTTAGAGGCAGGTCTAACGTGTAATAGGTCTCTGATCTAGAACCTTCCAGCCAGGCTGAGAGTAAGCCCATTTGGCCCCAGGGATGGGACACCATTAACCACCAGAATGGTGAGAGACCTCCAAGAAGATACAACTATGGCTACATAGCCAATGTTAAAGAGACAGTCATCAAAGGTGTGAGTGCCTCCCAACTCCAATGAGGGAGAGTGGGACAGAATGTTTCGCCGCAGAGGAAAACTGGCATAAGAGAGAACTGGTGGGAACAAAGAGCAGGTGGGAGGCAGTGTAGTCTAATGGGAAGCACAGCACAGATAAAGACCAAGACCAGAGCTCGGCTCCAGGGCATGCATTGCTTGTGAAGGAATGCTGAGGGGCAAGCTGCTGGAGAGGGTCAGCAAGCAGGATCCTACTCCTGTGCAGACAGATCATTAGCTACTGTAAGGAAAGTAAGGCTGAAACAGACAGACAAACATACGGTTGATACAAGGTCACTGCCGGTCCAGGAAAGTAGAGCAAAGCTGAGGATGCCTTCCCAAAAGGCAGACTGACAGGATCTAGTGACTGTGGGGATGGAGGGACCTCCAACTTGGGTCTTGTTGTAGAAGGCAAAAGATCTTGCACTCAACAGGCTGATGGGGAGATGGGTAGGGAAGAGAAATTGTTCTAAAGGCTGCCAATGTAGGTAGGAGAATGAGGCTGAAGCCAGAAAATGCAACAGTGTTCCCCAAAAATCACTCCGTTTAAAGACAGCAGAGGGCAGTTGAGGATGCTCTGGGCAGCCTAGAATAGGACTAGACCCATCCATGCAGAAGTACAGGCAGAATCCACAGCATGTAGCAAAATGTTCATCTAGTCAGGAACTGATGTAGGAGTGTCTTCTATCTATCTGTTGTTTTCATTGGTTAATTAATAAAGAAACTGCTTGGTCTGATAGGTCAGAACATAGGTGGGTGGAGTACACAGAATAGAATGCTGGGAAGAAGACAATGAGGCAGACGCCATAGCTCTCCTCTCCAAGATGGACGCAGGTTAGAATCTTCTCAGTAAGCCACCACCTTGTGGTGCTACACACATTAATAGAAATGGGTTAATCAAGATGTAAGAGGTAGCCAGTAAGAGGCTATAGCTAATGGGCCAAGCAGTGTTTAAACGAATACAATTTGTGTGTTGTTATTTCGAGCGTAGAGCTAACCATGCGGGAGCTGGGCGGGACGAAAAGCAGGCTTGCTCGCCTCATCACTATAAGTAACCAAAACACATACACACATGTATGACAGATACACAAACATGATATATACATACATATAAACAAATATGATACACATATTACACACATATATGATACATACATATAAGACACACATATTCTACAAACACTCACCTAGTCACAGTTCCTTGGTGTCCCAATTCCTGACTTCTGTGGCCCAGGAATCCATAGCTATGGGAAGGGTGTGCACAGGAGCAGCTGTTCAGGACACAGACCTGAGACTGCATGTCCGTCCCTCCCTCCAGAATGTACCACTGTACCCAGCACAGTGAGCAAACAAGTTCCCAATGGGTATTCAGGGCCACGTGACAGGACTAAGCATGTCCACCACACTAAAAGAAGTGGTGGCAAGAGGAAGGACCCTGGGCACAAGGTCTGGACCTGAACACATGTAACAGTGGCAGACAGCCTGTTCTCCATGCCAGGTACCTATAACTCAAGATCACATCTGGGACTATTTCCTGATTGCATCTACAGAAGCCCCAGTAGACATGGCAGTGACTTTGCTCTGTCAGGGTTCTCAGACCATCTGCATCTAGAGAGAACTGCCTCTGAGCTCCCAGGCCTGCCTTCTTCTCCTTCCACAGGCCCACCCACATAGCTATGGCCAAATGACAGGGCATGCAGCCTCAAGATCCCTTTTGTGAAATCAAAAGAGGTTTGCAAGAGAGGCTTCACTAAGAAGAACAAAAAAGCTTGACATGCCAATGTGTTGGAGCAAGAGCAGCATCCCCAAGACCGACGTGGTAGTGCGTATGCTTGTGTCTTAGGGTCCCCATCAAGGGTTTCATGAGCTGTTCCTCACCAGCCCGGATTCTTACCCAAAGAAGACCAAGACGAGCACTGTGAGGGGAAGGATTCCAAGGTGAGGCGAGTAGCATTTTTGTCTTACTGAAAAACAGCAGCACGAGATCCAGTTACTCACCCCCTTCTTGGGCCTGACCCCCCTCCAGTACTCTCCTGAGATTCAGAGGTCATCCCCAGGACCACACCCACCACTGTGCCCTATCTCAGGCAGCCCCAACTACAGCTGAGGCTCCAGCCTGGCTGAGCACTCTGAGGGAAAGAAAGTTGTTTACTTCCTGCTCCTGATCCAGCTGCTCCCTTGGGCCCTCAAGGTTCCCCAGGGGCCCCATGTCCTCATGCCACTGAGTACTCTTTCCCTGGGTAAATAGAAATGAACCAAATGAATATCTTGGGGTCACTGTGGCTCCATCAGAGGAGCCTAGGGAAGCTCCCCCTCTGTCCCCTGTAGGCTCACATCCACAGGGCCAGCAGCTGGTCTGTTCTAGGACTTTATTTCACGCTGAGGTTGAAACCCAGGACTCATGAGTATTGGGTAAGCATTCCACCACTGAGCTATGCCCCTAATACCTCAGATGACTGTCCCATCTCTAGAAGTTATGTATTCTCATAATCAAGTTCAAATAGACCTAAAAGACATAGATCTAAATAGACTCAGGTGTGGGCTCTGGAGAAGAGCTCAGTGGGTAAAGCTTTTGTCATAGCCACACAAGCATAGGGACCTCAGTTCAGATCCCCAGAGCCGAGGAAAAGCCAGACATCTGAAATCCCAGCACTCCTGAGTTGGGAGGGGGTGGGAGAATCAGGAAGCTCACAGCCAGCTAGCCTGCACATAGAGAGGAACAACAAAGAAACCCTGTCTCAAACAAGGTGAAAGGCAAGGACCATCACTCCCCACGGCTGTCCTCTGTCACTCACAGGCACACCCACACTCACAGGGTGTGTTTTTAGAGGTTTATGTCTAAAAAGCCTTATGTCTCCCTGTCCCAGCCAACCAGTTACTTTCCCCTTTAAACCACCTGATCTGATACTTTGTTTCTTATTTTATTTGTCTATTTAGTTGCACGTGTGTGCACCTGTGTGTGCCACAGAGCAGTAATGGAGGTCAGAGGGCAACTTTCAAAGGTCTGTTCTCTTTCCACACTGTGAATTCCAGGTACTGAACTCAGGTCAAGTTTGGCTGCCAGCACCTTTACCCACTGAGCCATCTCAATTATCACTTCTTATGCTTCCTCTCCACGTCTCCACATCCTCCTGCAATGGAACAACTGAGTTCTAAAAGCTTCTAGACACAAACAAAGAGAAACTGACATGCGAACTTTCTTTGTCCCCATTATGTTCTGCTCCCCCTTTTGGTGGTCACGGAAATCTAACTGAAAGTAACATTTCCCCAATCTTTAAATAGTTGCTAATTTTTAACTTTTAAAAACAACTCCTTTAGGGCTGCAAAGATGGCTCACTACATAAGAGCACTGACTGCTCTTCCAGTAGATGACTCACACAGCAGCTCACAATTATTATTAACTCCAGTTTCAGGGAATCCAATTAGGTATCTGGCCTTTTAAGGCACCAAGCATACCACTGGTGCACAGAAATACATGCAGAAGAATGCTCATACAAATAAATATAAACAGTTTTATTTATTTATTTTTTAAAAAATGCCTGGTGTACTAGAAAGGAAAAATCAAGGTATTTTAAAGGCAAAAGCAAGAAGTAATGTGTATACTTTTTTGTTCCTTTCTTGTCCACTTGGGTTTTTTTGGTTTGTTGTTGCTGCTGTTGTTGTTGTTTTGGGGTGTTCGTTTGTTTTGAGACTGGTTTATTTTCCATATAGCTCTAGCTGTCCTGGAACTCAGACTGTAGACCAGACTGAACTTGAACTCAGAGATCCACTTGCCTCCTGCTCTGAGTGCTGGAATTAAAGGCATGTGCCACCAATGCCACCAATCTAACTATATAATCTAATTTAAATCTAACAAAATATGCCCATTTAATCCAATATGGTCTCTGACATATTTAAGGCACCAAGAATACAATTGGTGCACAGAAATGCATGCAGACAGATGCTCGTGTACATAAATATAAATAATTTTATATTTAAGATATTGTTTGATGTGCTTTGAACAAGGAACCCCCTT
This sequence comes from Microtus oregoni, assembly GCF_018167655.1. NCBI lineage: Eukaryota > Metazoa > Chordata > Mammalia > Rodentia > Cricetidae > Microtus > Microtus oregoni. The sequence continues at coordinate 10,486,035 of NW_024543084.1, read as the reverse complement.
GCTGAGTATGCCCCACATTCCCCTCCTCATCTATATATGAATCAAGAGACCCATCTGCCCTCTTGGCTGGATGTTTACAGAACACAATGCTGTCAATACTCACCACAGGATTGTGTGAGACCTCGTCATTGTTTTTATTGCTTTTTTAAAAAAAAAATGCTCTGAATAGTTTCAACCACTTAAGGAATTACATTCTTCCTGTCACGTCATTCTAGCAGTCATCAAACACTACGTGGTGGGAGCTGGAGAGGATGCTCAGGGATTAAGCACACTTGCTGCACTATCATGGGGGCCTGAGCTGGGATTCAAGTAAGCATGTAACACAAGAATTTCTGAAGGAAGGCCTTTAACCAGGTAACACACACTCTGATGGAGGAAGGTCATTGGCTAATAAAGGAACTGCCCTGGCCCATTTTATTGGTTAGAAGATAGGTGGGAGGAGAAAACAGAACAGGATACTGGGAGGACGAGGAAGTGAGCTCAGAGACTCCACAGCTCTCTCGGGAGCAGACGCCTCAGAGAGAGACGCCATGCCCTGCTCCCGGGATGAAGCTCCGACCCAGGATGGACTAGGCTAGAATCTCCCCGGTAAGTGCACCTTGGGGTGCTACACACAGATGATTAGAAATGGGCCAAATTAATATGTGAGAATTAGCCTAGAAGAGAATGGGCCAAGCAGTGATTAAATGAATACAGTTTGTGTGTTGTTATTTCGGGCATAAGCTAGCCGAGCAGGCGGCTGGGGTGTTGGGGACGCAGCCCCGCTGCCCTTATTACTTCATATGGTGCCCCACGTGATGGACTAAATCCACTTAAAAAACCTGAGAAGGCTTAAAAATAAGGGACGAGAGTTTAACACAGATTTTTGCTGTTTGTTGGTGGCATGCTGTAGAGAGATTTCCTGATTCGGCAACAGTAGCAGAAAAAACGCTGTGTCATTTTAAAGCGCAACTTCCTGGGGCTGTGTCGCCATTGAGATCTCTGTCTGGTTCCTGCGGGAGACAGAGCTTTTGAATAGAGCATTTGGAGTAAAGTGCTACGATTTGTTTGATGGCAACTAGACTCGCTGTGTTCTCAGGTCTGCTCTGCTTGCTAGAGGCAAGCAAGCGCCTCATCTAAGAGAGGCTTCCTGACTCAGCTTCAGCTGCAAAACCCTGCAGCTCTTAAGAGGTCCTGCCACGAAACACTTAAACGGTGTTGACGAAAAGCTGAACACATGCTTTTCGGTTTTCAGCCGTAGCAGGAAAAAAGCTGCACCGTCCTTGGGCAGCTGGGGATAGGGAACCTGAAATGACCCTATCCTATAGCAATACTGACGAATATCTTGCATATCATCATAGAACCTTCATCTGGTGATGGATGGAGATAGAGACAGAGATCCACACTGGAGCACTGGACTGAGCTCCCAAGGTCCTAATGAGGAGCAGAAGGAGGGAGAACATGAGCAAAGAAGTCAGGACCACGAGGGGTGCACCCACCCACGTAGACAGTGGAGCTGATCTATTGGGAGCTCACCAAGGCCAGCTGGACTGTGACTGAAAAAGCATGGGATAAAACTGGACTCTCTGAACATGGCAAACAATGAGAGCTGATGAGACGCCAAGGACAATGGCAAGGGGTTTTGATCCTATGCAATGTGCTGGCTTTGTGGGAGCCTAGCCAGTTTGGATATTCACCTTCCTAGATATGGATGTAGGGGGGAGGACCTAGGACTTACCACAGGGCAGGGAACCCTGACTGCTCTTTGGACTGGAGAGAGAGGGGGAAAGGAGTGGGGGGAGGGGGAGAAGAGTGGGAGGAGGGGGAGAAGGGTGGGAGTAGGGGGAGGGAAATGGGAGGCTGGGAGGAGGTGGAAACTTGTTTTTTTTTTCTCATTTTCTCAATAAAAAAAAAATAAAAAAAAATAAAAATGCCGGCTTTCTGGGCTGTCCTGCCAGGACAAACTCTGACTCTTTTACGCAGGCGGTTTGTGCGGTTTGCAAGCACAGGCTGCTGAAGCTCGCTTGCTGGCTACAGCCAGTACCTCAGCCATGAGGCTGGAAAGCTAAGGAATGGGCTGGATCCAGCCGGCAAAGCCACGCCTTTAATCCTACTGATATTGCTTGGTAAATTAAAGATTCATGTGGTCAGAAAAAGAGAGATATACAGTAAAGACAGATTCAAAGACAGAGAAAATTTCTGAATGGTTTAAAGTGTGTTAAAAATATATGCAGACTAAAAGTTGAAGTTCTTAAAGTAAAAAACAAAAAAAGGAAGAGAGTTGTTGTGTGTGGTAGCACACGCCTTTAATCCCAGTGCCTAGAAGGCAGAGGCAAACAGATCTCTGTGAGTTCAAGGTGTAGTAGCTTATACCTTTAATCCCAATGCCTGGGAGGCAGAGACAGGCTGATCTCTGAGAGTTCAAAGACAGCCTGGTCTACAGAGTTACTTCAGGTCAAAGATACAGAGAACCTGTCTCAAAAAGCAAAGAGTTAAAAGTAAAAATAAACAAAATAGAGGTTAAAACAAAGCTGCACAAAGATGGAAAACACACAGGGAATTTTGATACTGTATGCTATTATGCTCTCTTTGAATTATTTGAATGCCGAGGAAGGAGCAACAGCTGCTAAAAGATATTTGTTTATAAATACTGCTGAACTAATCCAACATAGATATTTTGAATTTGGATCTAAGGACATGATACTTTGGAAAAGAGATTCTTCTTTTGTTTTCACAGAGGATCAGACCTTGTGGATTGCATTTATCCTGATGTGGTACGGTGGACCACGCCCTCCTGAAGGGTTGTTGTGAACATCTTCAGAAAATTGCTTCGCTCAACTGCCAACTGAGATGAAACTAGCACACAGGTTATACCATGAAAGACCTAATTAACGATGCCCCCATTCAGCAGGAAGTAGTATGGAGAGAAAAAACTGCGCCCATGTTCCCAAATATGGTTTATAAACGTTCTTTTACATTTAAAGGGGGATATGATATAGGTATGAATAATTTACATTAGTATAGATTTTGCTTTATTGATAGAGATTTAAGGTCAATTTTGTTATATATATAAGTGTTTCTGATTTTGATTAAGGTATTGTGATTGTGTAGTTCATTTAAATATGTACTATATAATTAAGAAATATAGGTTGTTAATGGATAATCATCGATAATAGTAAAGCTTGTAGTCATGTTAGTTAGATTTTCTAGATATATAGAGATATATTTTAGATAGACATTCTTCATGTCTTTCAAAGATTACAGAATAGGACATTTAATGTTTTAATAACTGAGGACTTTTCATGACAATGAGACAGCCTGCTCCTGGCAGCACCAATGTACTTCAAGAGGAAGATGGGCATCGAAGAGGCACCTTATGGAGTTTGATAGCCATTTGGGCAAGAAACTGCTCTTGCCTGGACTATTGCATAAACTGGACACAGAGAACCCGCAGAGAGAGGACTACTGAACTTGCCTAAGGTGAGATGATCTTTCGGGGTTCCTGATTCATTTTGAAAGAGTCTACGAGACATTCTGCAGGACAAAACAGATAGTGACTGAACTGACTTTGAATTTTCCTGCTTCATGGAAATGTCTGCTGGATACTATGGGTCTGAAGGCTGAAGATGGATGCCCCAACGGTACAGAGGAACTTTGGGTGACTGTCCAGGCAGCGAGATGTCTCTGTCATTTCTCAAGTTTTAAAAGATGCTTTTTTCTTGTTTGCTTAGGTAGTATTGTATCTTTCTGGAGTCTTTGATGGAGTTAAGAATAGTTAGTTATAGTTATAGTTTTCCTTAGTTATGATAAAGATTATTGTAACTTTTACTTGATAACTGTTTTGTTATATGTAATTTTGCTATGTTAAAGCCTTTTTTTTTGTTTAAACCGAAAAAGGGGAAATGATGGAGGAAGGTCATTGGCTAATAAAGGAACTGCCCTGGCCCATTTTATTGGTTAGAAGATAGGTGGGAGGAGAAAACAGAACAGGATACTGGGAGGACGAGGAAGTGAGCTCAGAGACTCCACAGCTCTCTCGGGAGCAGACGCCTCAGAGAGAGACGCCATGCCCCGCTCCCGGGATGAAGCTCCGACCCAGGATGGACTAGGCTAGAATCTCCCCGGTAAGCGCACCTTGGGGTGCTACACACAGATGATTAGAAATGGGCTAAATTAATATGTGAGAATTAGCCTAGAAGAGAATGGACCAAGCAGTGATTAAATGAATACAGTTTGTGTGTTGTTATTTCGGGCATAAGCTAGCCGAGCAGGCGGCTGGGGTGTTGGGGACGCAGCCCCGCTGCCCTTATTACTTCAACACTCTAGTTGTGTGTGTGTAATGTGGATGTGTTTGCGTGTTTGTATCCCTAGGGTTTGTTGGCTCCAGATTAACTGAAGATACTGAGCCTCGGGTTTACAGAGAGGCCCTACCTTAAAGGAATAAATAAAGAGTTATAAAGAGGGACACCTAATGCCCTTTCCTGCCATCTGTACTCACACTCCTGGGTGTGCACATGTGTGTGTGTGCGTGCATAAAACTATCAAAATTGAGGAAATATAAAAAAGGGATATGTGGTAATTTAAATGTAATTGGCCCCATACTCTCATAGGGAGAGACACTATTCAAAGGTCTGGCTTTGTTGGAGGAAGTGTGTCACTATGGAGGTGGGCTTTGAGGTCTCATATATGCTCCTGCCACACCCAGTGTCTAAGGCCACTTCTTATTGCCTGTGTGTCAAGATGTGTAACACTCAGCTGCTTTTCCAGCACCACGTCTGCCTGAAAGTCAGACAATGTGATAATTGACTAAACCTCTGAAAATTAATCCACCCCAATTTAATGTATTTCTATTATAAGGGCTGCCATGGTCATGGTGTCTCTTCACAGCAATAGAAACCCTAAGACAGGATATATTAATATCTTTAACATATAAAAAAAATGTTTACCAGGTATTTTATCAAAGAAACACAAGCTGCTCAAAATTTCTTACTCTTAGAAGAACACAAATTAAAACCACAGTAACTCCTGGGTTTCTGTGAGTCACAGACTAGCCAGGACTTACTGCTGTTTGTTCTGCTTTGGTATCACCAACCATCAATCACTACTTCTACATGGAATGAAGAGATGCTAAGTATGATCCGACAGGTTCTGACAAGCAGGTCACCCTAAGGCATGATCACTTCTGAGATGTTCATTAAGTCTTCTTGTCAAGCACTGGGGAGACCCACAGAAAAGAGGCAGACCTGACATGCAGGTACTTTCCAAAATTCCTGGTTGATCAGTTCTCCAAGAGCTAGAACTTTTTAAAAAGCCACACATCAACCATGCTCAACCAACTCACCAACAACCATTGTGTCTAAACTCCAGGCTTACTTTGTCTGGTGGGGCCCCTCTCTACCTCCCAGCACTCTTCACCAAATTCTGGTGCTGTGCCTCCCCTGCACTGGCTCTTCTCCTGACACACTGGCTCTCAGACTTGCACATATCAGGCCTCTCACTTATATGGAGACTCATACCTCCAAGCTTATCTTGGCAGGCAATCTTCTGGTATCTTAGTTGATGATAACTACCAGTGTTCAACAAGTTTCACTAAGTAGATGTATAGAGATTAAGCAAGATGGGTAACCTAAGAACAGGCACTATTTGTCAAGTTCCTCAAAAACCCTGAACACTTTTAATCTTCAAGACATCTGTCTCAGGTCCAAGCATCGACCAGATCCTGAACTGGGGTCTCAAGGTTATGGACACCCACTGAAGAGTGGTCCTCAGAGGGTTCCAGAACAAGTAAAATGACTGGTCTCTGACTTATATTTGAGGATAACAATGCAGCTCATGGGCAGAAGGAAATGAGGAGCTGGTTTTCTTATCTTGGCTAAAGACTGCGTCACAGGTATCAAAAGTTATCAAATTGTATACACTGTATGTCTTACTATATAAGAGCTGTTAACATTTATTGGGAAGATATAGATTACAAAAGAAGGATAGTGGAGGTAAACAGATAAAGAAAGCACAGAGAACAGCCCAGGGAGCATTCCCAATGACAGAAGCAGGGATTACAGTATAGCAACTCAACTCCATTCCCTCTGTGTCTCTCCAAACCTATCTTTCCACAGCAAAAAGAGAGAAATTTACCCCTTCCCACTCCAAGGACTTATTAAGAGATCAGGGAGCCTAAACAGAGCGTGGCTGAATGAACACTAACACTGGGGTGGTCAGAATCAGGTGTGTCCTGCTCTGAGTGACCTCATATTGTACAAATCATATTTTTTTCCCAAACTAAACTTTGCCCTAAGAGGTTCCCTCATCTACCCAGCACCACCCATTCAGCCCAGAATGATAAATGTCTATTCCTGGTCATAAAAAGTGAGTCACCCTATGAGGTTATGAGTGTGAGTTGAGACTATAGGGGCATATGAACATATTGAAATCAAACATGTGTGACCTCTATGAGTCCAGGCCCACAAGCCAGTGACATCTGCAGGAGCAGGCCAGAGAAAGTGACCTCTGCGGGAAGAGACCTGAGATAGCAATGGCTGTGGGACCACGCCCAGGTCAGTGACCTCCTTGGGAACAGGCCCAAGCCAGAGACATCCATGGGAGCAGGCTTGAGCCAGCAACCTCTGCTGGAGCAGTAGCAGGCCCAAACCAGTGACCTCTGCCAGAGCAGTCTCGAGCCAGTTACCTCCACAGAACCAGGCCCAGGCCAGTGACTTCTGCAGGAGCAGGTCTGAGACAGGGAAACTCATGGGAACAGGTCTGTGCCAGTCACCTTTGCTGGAGCAGGCCCAAGCCAGTGACCTCTTCCAGAGCAGACCCAAGGCAGCTACCTCCATAAGCGTAGGCTCTAAACAATTACCTCCGCAGGAACAGACCTGAGATAGTGACCTCCACAGGAGCAGCCCCGAGCCAGGGATCCCCATGGGAACAGGCCCAAACAACCTCAAGGATTACACAGCGAATTCTAGAAATGCCCAGAGACCTCTGGAAATGCTGACTGACCTCTAGGATGACTGGAACCATAGCCCAGATTCCACCACGAGGAGCAACTATCTGAGCCTTGAATCCACTGGCGTCTAGAAGAGTGATTACCAGAGACATAGCCCCAACAACATCAATCAGAGGAAAAGATGGGTAGACAAGGTGAGAACTCACTCACTACCACAAAGAGCAACATGACACCAACAAAAACTAGTGACTCTAAAACAGCAAGACTTGAACGCCCCAATATAGATAAAGCAGAAAAAAATAACCTAAAAAAATAACTTTAGGAGAATATTTGAAGCCCTTAAAGTAGAAATAAAAATTCTCTCAAAGAAATGGAGGAAAAGACAAACAAAAAATTTGAAAAAAAAATCAACAAGTCCCTTGAACAAAACCAAGAAACAGCAATCAAACAGGTGAAAGAAATGATCCAAGACTTGAAAACTGAAATAGATACAATAAAAAAAAAACCTGAGGGAATCTTGGAAATAAAAAATATAGGAAAATGATCAGGAACCACAAGTGCAAGGATAACCAGCAGAATATACAAAAGATGGAAGAGAGAATCTCAAGCGTTGAAGATACAATAGTGGAAATAGACTCATCAGTCAAAGAAAATTTTAAATATAAAAAAAAAGTTTAATAAAATATCCAGAAAATGTGGGACATAAAGAAGAAATCAAACCTAAGAATAATAGGGATAGAAGAATGAGAAGTTCAACTCAAAAGCACAGAAAGTATATTCAACAAAATCATAGAAGAAAACTTTTCCGGGGGCTGGAGAGGTGGCTCAGAGGTTAAGAAAACTTTTCCAATCTAAAGAAAGATATGCCTATGAAGATATAGGAGCTTATGGAACACCAAATAGGCAGGACCAAAAAAAATCCATCATCACATAATAATCAAAACACTAAACATACAGAATAAAGAAAGAATATAAAGAACTGCAAAGGAAAAAGACCAAGTAATATATAAAGGCAGACCTATCAGAATTACACCTGACTTCTAATTGGAAACAATGAATGCCAGAAGGTCCTGGTTAAGCATTACACAGACATTAAAAGACCATGGATGCCAGTCCAGATACTATACTTAGCAAAACTTCAATAACCATAGGTAGGCAAAACAAGATAATCCATGATGGAACCAGATTTAAGCAATACCTACCCAGCAACCCAGTCCTACACAAAGTACATAAAGGAAAACTCCAACCCACAGAAATTAGCTATCCTCAAAAACACAGACAATAGATGATCTCACAGCAGCAAGTCCAAAAAAGGGGGAAAACCCACAATAACATCACCAACAATGAAAACTAAAATAACAGGATCTATCAATCTCTGGTAATTAATACCCCTTGATACAAATGGACTCAACTCACCTATAAAGAGACACAGGCTAAGAGATTGGATATGAAAACACAATCCATCCTTCTGATGCATACAAGAAGCACACCTCAACCTCAAAGACAGACATCACCTCAGAATAAAAGTTTAGGAAAAAATTTCCAATCAAATGGACTTAAGAAACAGGCAGGTGCAGCTATTCTAATATCTAACGAAATAGACTTCAAACTAAAATCAATCCAAAGAGACAAAAAAAATGAACATTTCCTATTAGTCACAGGAAAACTCCATCAAGAGTAAATCTCAATGCTTAACATCTATGACCCAAATACAAGGTCAGCCTCATATGTAAAAGAAACTTTACTAAAGCTTAACTCACACATCAAAGCCAAACACTAATATTGGAAGACTTCAACACCCCACTCTCACCCCTGTACAGGTATGTACATCAGAAACTTAAGAGAAAAATAAGAGAACTAACAGATACTATGACTCAAATGGGCTTAACAGACATCTACAGAACATTCCATGCAAACATAAAAAAATATACCTCCTTCTCAGCACCTCATGTAACCTTCTCAAAAGTTGACCACATACTAGGTAACAAAGCAAACCTCAACAGATTTAAAAGAAAAATGGAATAACCCCATATATCTTATTGGATAACCATGGCTTAAAATTAGAATTCAACAACAACACTAATTTTAGAAAGCTCACAAACACATGGAAATTAAACAATGCTCACCTGATTCACCAACTGTTCAAAGAAGAAATAAAGGAAGAAAATAAAGACTTCCTAAAATTCAATAAAAATCAACACACAGCATACCCAAATTTATGGGACACAATAAAAGCAGTGTTAAGAAGAAAGTTCATAGCACTAAATGCCCACATGAAGAAGCTGTAAAAAATCCCACACTAGTGAGTTAATCTAAAAACTCTAGAACAGAAAGAATCAAACTCATACAGGAGGACTAGACAGCAGGAAATATTCAAATTGAGAGCTGAAATCAACAAAAATAGAAACAAAGAAAACAATGCAAAGAACCAATGAGACAAGAATTAGTCCATTGAAAAAAATAAACAAAATTGAAAAATCTTTATCTAAACTAACCAAAAGGCAGGAGAGAATAACCAAATTAACAAAATCAGACATGTAAAAGGGGACATAACAACTGACAATGGAGAAAATCCAGAAAAATCATCAGGCCATACTTCAAAAACCTATACTCCACAAAATTGGAAAACTTAATGTAAATAGACAATTTTCTGCATAAATATCACTTACCAAAATTAAATCAAGACCATGTAAGCAAATTAAATAGACCTATAACTGCTAAAGAAATAAAAACAGTCATCAAAAATCTCCCAATCCAAAAAAAAAAAAAAAAAAAAAAAAAAGCCCAGGACTAGATGGTTTAAGCACAGAATTCTACAAGATTTTCAAAGAACTAATATCAACACTCCTCAAATTGTTCCACACAATAGAAACAGAAGGGACATTGAAACACTCTTTTTGTGAGGTTACAATTATTCCGCCCAGGGAACCCTGACTGCTCTTTGGACTGGAGAGGGAGAGGGAGAGGAGTGGGAGGAAGGGGAGAAGGGTGGGAGGAGGAGGAGGGAAATGGGAGGCTGGGAGGAGGTGGAAACTTGTTTTTTTTTTCTCCTTTTCTCAATAAAAAAATGGAAAAAAAAAAAAGATTGTGATCCTGAAGCCCAGGACATAATGAGTGCCAAAAGAGTGAGAAATGATGAAAACATCGAAAGTCTGTGGAAAATATTTTTTTTTGTATTCTGCAGGTAAATATGCCAAATGTTGATGACAAGCCTTTATCTTGCAAATAATATTTGATATTGTCATTGTCAATAGTTATGTCATGTTAAAAGTTAATAGAAAAAAAAAAGGACACCCAAAGGATTACTGTTTTAAAGCATTCTTAATCACAACACAAAGAAACGAAGTGCTTCTGCTCCAGGGTTTTCAAGCACCATTTGGACTGACAGGCTTTGGATCTTCCTAAGATTACCTGTTACATCTGGGATTAAAGGGAGGCATTGTGCTCCTGGGAGTTCATATTCTTGATGTTCACGAAATCCTTACTGGAAATTTCCAGCTAGATATAATACCACAAAATAAGGCATCACTTGAAATTACATTAAGATCCACATACATCAACTTTATTTCACTTTCTCAAAAATAGAAACCAGTTTGTCATTATGTTCTGAGTCTGTAGATATATGTTTCCATTTTCAAGCTTTTGGTGTTGATGACCTTCAAATCTCCCATTAAGCATTTACTAAATCTGAATATGGTTATTTAGTTGTTTAGGTCATGACACATATTAAAGTTTTTTTATGACTTCCTTGCTCTTAAAAAAAAAATTATCCTGCCCAAACCACACAAAGGCATTACTTAGAAAGAGAATTACACACCAATCTCACTCATGAACATTGATGTAAAAATACTCAATAAAATACTGGCAAACTAAATCCATGAACACCTCAGAAAAATTATCCACCATGACCAAGTAGGCTTCATCTCAGAGATATAGGGATGGTTTAACATACAAAAAATCTGTCAATGTAATCCACCATATAAACAAACTGAAAAAATATGATTATATCATTAGATGCTGAAAAAGCCTTCGACAAAATATAACATCACTTCATAATAAATGTCTTGGAGAGAGTAGGGACACAAGGAACATATCCAAACATAATAAAGGCAATATATAGCAAGTCAACAGCCAACATCAAACTAAATGGAGAGAAGTTCAATGTGATCCCACTGAAATTAGGAACAAGACAAGGTTTTCTACTCTCTCCATATTCTATTCAATATAGTTCTTGAGGTCCTAGCTAGAGCAATAAGACAACAAAAGGAGATCAAGGCTATACAAATCAGAAAAGAAGAAGTCAAACTCTTCCATTTTCTTCACAGATAACAACACGCCTAAGCCTCCAACACCAGACACTCACCAAACCCCCACTTTGCATATTTAATCTCAACCTCTGGTGCCTGTTCTCTCAGTATCACCTGTTCCCCACAAAGTTCACTTCTCTTCTCACACTCCTAATTTTCCTCTGCCCAAAATGATTGGCAAATAGTTATTGTCAATTGACTCACCTAAATTCATTAACTATCCAGACATCCTTAGACATCAGTCACTCTAAATAAATCCAACACTCACAATTACAAGACATAACTAAACCCAAGCTGTTTCCTCTCTGACACACACACACACTTTCATGGGCAAACCCTCACTTAGGTCAAGATCATCCAACAAACTCTCTCCTTAACTTCTCTAACCCCTCCTTCAATGCCTCCCCCTGATTTCTTTGTGCCTCTTTTCAATGCCCTCCATCAGCCACTGTCCCTCTTGTTGCAGATACAGCAATTGTCAATGCTCCACCCCCACTAACTGCCTGTCCCTTTACAATCCAAGTCCCTCTTTGGGAACCAAAGACAAATTCCCTCAATCTTTCCACACAAACCCCAAAACCATTACAGACCATCCCTCACACCATTTGTCAAAGCTTCCCCAACCACTTATGATCCAAAATATTTCAGTTTCAGAACCCACAAAAACACCCAAGAAAGACAATTCTGATAAAACAAAAGTCTCTCAAAGTATATTCTCCCTAACATAACCAGATCCCACTTTAAGATAAAAAGTAGGTCCCCATTTAAACTTATATAGACAATATGAAAATTTCCAGGCTCCTCTCAAGAGCCATGAACCTAAAAGCTTCAAATGTACATCCAAGATAATGTCTTTTTCTAAATTCCACAACTTTACATCTATTCCTAGTTTATCTGTCTCAACATATTTTAAGTCAACTGCAGAACACTCCAGAAAGTCCAGTGCCAGCTGCAACTGTTTCTTCAGACTCTATATCTTGGTGTAGCCTCACAGACTATACTCCCCTAATCCCAGAAGGTCCTGCATAATCTGGACATTGATTTACACAGCCTGCTCTTCCCATCCTTAACCAACAACCCCGCTTCCATGGATCTCCTAACAACAATGCACAAATGTCACCAGGAAGCAGCTAGAGAAAATGATGGCCACTTACCCAACACCCAGAAAACCAATAATAAAGCAAATAGGTGGGAATGTATAGCCAGCCTAAGCATGGCAATTCCCTCTGCCTTGATAAGATCCATTCTGGTGTAGGAATTCTTTGTGTTGCTTTCATTGGTTAATAATGAAACTGTCTTGGGCCTGTTGATAGGACAGGACTTAGGCAGGCAGGGAAAGCTAAATGGTATGCTGGGAGAAAGGAGGCAGAGTGAGAGACACACACCATGGAGCCGCCAGAGACAGACATGCCAAATCTTTCCCAATAAGCCACCGCCACTTGGCAATACACAGATTAATAGAAATGGGTTAAACTAAGTTGCAAGAGTTAGCTAATAAGAATTTAGAGCTAATGGGCCAAGCAGAGGTTTAATTAATATAGTTTCTGTGTGATTATTTTGGGACCGAACAGCTGGAACGAACAAGCGGCTCTCCTTGCAACAGTATTTCTAAAGGTAGTCATCAAGGTCTAGTCTCTTATTTGGGTTACTTCTTCCTCCTGAGGCTGACTACCACTGTACAACTATCAAAGTATTTTAGTCCAGCAATCAAAAGCCCCCTTTGGCTCAACTAATTAACATGCACAATTAAAATTAAACACCTCATCCTAAAGTGTTTCTCACTTTACCTTTATAAGCCCCCACTTGGGTATGGGTGATTCCTCTCTATCCAAAGGCAGTCCTTTGTCCCCCTGGGACAAATATCCTTTCCCTTTCTCCCTTGCTCCTTTTCCTTTCTCCCTTCTTCTCTATCTCCTGTATTTGTCTCTGATTTCCTGATATTTGTCCCTCTGGGGCAAATAAATATCCTTTCTGCCAAGAACTTGGTCTTAGGCATCCAGAAACCATACAGATCCCTTTAGTGAGAAACTATGGTAAGTTTCTGTCTTTTCAATTGGTACATAGTCTATTTGAATTAACTTCCTGCTATAATTTATCCTTCTCAGTTATCTGATGGTGTTGAAGGTTAACTGTAGCTTTGTTAGTTTAGCAGCAACAAGTAAACAGCTCCTTCTCAAGGCTGCTAGAGCAGTTCATTTCACAGGTAAAATCAGGCCTCTCTTCTTTCTAGAGCAACTGTGTCTTCAGCTGAAAAGACAAACACAGTTTATCTTCTGACAAACTCTAAAGGAGATAAACTCATAAAACAGGTTTCAATGTAACTTTTTACAACTCCTTCATAGAAGGAATTGCTTTACAATGACTGTTGTCATTAATCAACCACCTGTATCTCACAGTAAATGATTGGATAGAAGGAAAAAGTTTGAAATTTGTGTACATTGTGAGGATCTAGAAAATGTGTTAAGGTGTGTAAATGCAATCTGTAAAGGTCTAAAAAAGTGATTTAAGGTATGTAAAGAAACAAAAATATTTAAGGTTTCCCTTCTCACTATATCATATTAAGACATAAAATATTCAGAGTTTTAATATTAATCAGTGGATTATTGATAATCCATTAATCTACTATTGGTAAACCACTGACTGCTATTATAGTCATGAGTTCAAAAATTTAAATTTTCATTGGTTGTTTTCTAAGTATAAATTTAAAAGTGTTTCTGATCATGCTGAAAACATCACTGTCCAATTTACAAATCCATCCCCCTAGACAAAGAAGAGTGTTTTAATGCTTTTAGCTCAGATTCATTTCTTTGGATCTCCAGGCTTTTACTATGACTCAAAGACATGAATCTACTGCTTTTTCTGCTATGTGGATTTCAGTACGGATTACAAAGAGTGCTAATGATAATGTGTCTAAAACTTTAAAATTTTTTTTGGTAAACTTAAAAATTCATGTAAGTTTACAGGAAGTCATCTAAAGTTTCAGGATCCTCCTCTCATAGATTAATTGACTCCAGATAAATACTCCTGTCAATCAATAGCCAGACCTCCTTATTCTTGATGGTGGTATCTTCCCCTTCCCCTGGTCTTTGAAGTTTAAATTCAGAGTTCATGCTTTGAAAAGAAAAAAAAAAGGTAATTGCTGTGGGATAATGCTCTTGTACCCTGTAAATATTTGTCACATGTATCAGTTTAATAAAATGCTGAGTGACCAGTAGCCAGGCAGGAAGTATAAGCAGGGTGACGAGACTAGAAGAATTCTGGGAAGAGGAAAGGCTCAGTCTGCAGTCGCCACCCAGACACAGAAGAGAAGCAAGATGAAAATGCTGCACTGAGAAAAGGTATCAAGCCAGGTGGCGAAACATAGATAAGAATTATGGCTTAATTTAAGGTATAAAAGCAAGTTAATAATAAGCCTGAGATAATAAATCAAATAGCTTATAATTAAAATATACCTCTTTGTATTTCGTTAGGACTGGACAGCTGAGGGATCATGTGGGACAGAAACTTCCATCTACAAATCCACCCCTTCCCCCAATTTCCAGAACCACAGACCTGGCTGTTACAAACCTACACCCAAGATAAAAATACTCCTTTAAACTCCTTAACTTTACCTCTACCCTTAGTCTATTTCTGGATGAGTAGATTTCCAATCAAGCGAAGACAGAAAACTGTTCCAAACTTGCAGCCCTACATGTTTCTGAAGGAATTTCTGCTTAGCCTGAGCCCCTATGTTCTGCTCCAAAGCTGCCTCTACTTCACTGGCCCCAGGTGACCTCATGGGACCTGGGCAGCAAACAAAACAGATGTTCCCCCAGGCTGCACTCCTCTTTCCTTTCCAGTTCTTTCACTGTAATTCCAGCCCCGCATCCTGCTCCCCAACAATGCCCCAATTTCAGCTCAGAAGCACTTATAGAAGAAAATTTATCAACAAAAGTCAGGAATGATATGATTGAAGATATAAGGAGCAAATGGCTAACTGATGTGCCTACTGACATGTCAAATGAGACTCCAGAGGCCAGTCTTTCATTGCAAATCCATGTGGCAGAGTCCTGGCTCCTCTCAGCACTTCTCCCCTCCATCCCTACCATAAACCTCTCCAGTCCCTGAGCTTCCCTTCCCTTCCCCCAGCTTCTCTTTCCTATACAACTCAGTCAGTTTCACTTACATGCTCTTATGATTCTTTTCTCTTGGATCCATTCCTGGATCTCTCTGTTTTCCCCTCTCTCCTTTTCTATCTCTCTCTTAGCTTTTCTTCCTTTCTCCCATCTCTCTCTCCTCTCATGGCCCAGTCTATTCTGATGGCCATGTTCATTCTGTACATAGCCAGGTGCCTCTGACTGAATTATTTCAAATATCTGCAAAAAACAACAACAACAACAACAACAACAACAAGAAACCTCCCAAGCCATACCTAAGATTGGTCATGTTCTTCTCATTTTCATTTGTAGGAGGGAGGCTGTTTGTTTGTCCGGGCCACCCAGAACCGAAATAATCACACAGAAACCATATTAATTAAATAACTACTTGGCCCATTAGCTCTAGCTTCTTATTGGCTGACTCTTGCATACTAATTTAACCTATTTCTATTAATCTGCGTATCGCCACGTGGCTGTGACTTACCAGCTAAAGTTCCATCTGGCTCTGGCTGGGCTACATGGCTTCTCTCTGACTTCACCTTCTTTCTCCCAGCATTTAGTTTAGTTTTCCCTGCCTAGTTCTATTCCCCTATAGTTCTGCTATAGGCCCAAAGCAGTTCCTTTATTAACCAATGATATTCACAGGATACAGAGAACATCCTTTTCTGCTTAAATAAAAAGGAAGGTTTTTAACTTTAGCATAGTAAAATTACATATAACAAAACAGTTATCAAGCAAGAATTATAGTTATAATATTTATATCTACTTTATCTTTTATCATAAATAAGATAAACTATAATAATAACTATCTATTCTTCAACTCCATCAATGACTCCAGAAGGATGTAATATTACCTAAGTAAACAGGGAGTACATTGCAAGCAATTTCCAAAATTCTAGAATTGACAGAGACATTCTGCTGCCTGGACAGTCACTCAAAACTCTTCTGTATCATTGGGGCATCCATTTTTCAGCCTACTGGCTCATAGTAACAGGCATGAAGCAGGAAATTTCAAAGAAAGTTCTGTCTATATTGGCAGTTTGTCAGCCACTTTCTTCTGTGTCCTGCAGATGTCTGGCAGACTCTTTCATGAAGCAGGAACTCTGAAGGCCAGTCTCACGTTTAGGCAAAGTTCATCAGTCATTTTTATGTGGGTCCTGCATGTCCAGTGCATCAAGCAGTCTGGGTAAGAGCAGTTTCTTGCCCAAATGGCTAACAAACTCCATAACGAGCCTCTTCGATGCCCATCATCCTCTTGTAGTAGTGCTGCAAGGAGCAGTTGTGTCTCATTGTCATGAAAAGTCCTAAATTCTTAAAAGACTTTAAATGCCATGTTCTGTAGTCTTTGAAAGGTTGAAGAATACCTATATATCTGAAATACATCTCTGCACATGTAGAAAATCTAACTAACATGAATTCATGCTTGAATATTATAGATGATTATCTATTAGCCTATATTTCTTAATTATACATTACATTTTTAAATGAGCTGGATAACCACAATACCTTAATCAAGGTAAGAAAAACATACATGTAGTATAACAAAATTGACCTTGAATTTGTATCAATAAACCAAGATCCATACCAATGCATATCCTCTTTTAAATGTAAAGAAACATTTATAGACAATATTTGGGAATATGGGTGTAGTTTTGTCCAAACTTCTTCCTGCTGTTTATTGGGCAAAGTAATTTTTTGAGGGGTGCTCAGGCAACTTTTCATGGGGTCTTGGTTCATCAAACCATATTAATCTGGAAGCATTCCACAGGTTCTCATCCTCTGTGGAAACAAAAGAAGAACCTCTTTTCCAAAGCAACATATTCTTAGATAAAGATACCTTTAAAGTATATATGTTGGTTTAGATTAGCAGTCCCCAGAATCAAATGTCTCTCTGCAGTCAAAAAATTAAAGATAACACAATAATATACATAATCCAAACTCACTGTGAATTTTCCACCTTTACATGGCTTGTTTTTACTATTACATTTTTCTACAAGTTTAATATTTATTTTATCTTTGCTCCTTTTATCTATGACTGTCTGTACTCTGTCTCTTTAAAGACTGTTTTATTTTTTAAAAAAAACTATTTACTTCTTTTTATAACTTTCTGTACTCTTCTTCTCCCTCCCAAGCCTACGTACATTTATCTAACAATGTGACCCATTTACAAGTCTATATCTGTCCAAATCTGTGTTTATTGTGTATCTGTAAGCCTTGTTTGACCAAGATGGCTTCTTAAAATGCTAAGCACTTCTTAAAAACTTAAGTGGTGTCATTGCTATGGGTAATACAACATTTCCTGCTTGCTCTGCACAGTCCAGCATGGTAGAAGTCTATTCACTGCCTCTGCAAGCCATGCACATTGCCACAGTTCCAAGTATGCAGTGGGTCTTTGTTGAGCCATCAAGCAGTTGTAGCACTCTGCTCACAAAACCCCATTTAAATGCTTCATAGCCAGACCTCATCAGAGTTCAAAATGGCAGCATGGCCACAGCCATTTCTTTCTTTCTTTCTTTCTTTCTTTCTTTCTTTCTTTCTTTCTTTTTTTTTTTATTTTTTTTTTTATTTTCGAGACAGGGTTTCTCTGTAGCTTTTTGGTTCCTGTCCTGGAACTAGCTCTTCTAAACCAGGCTGGCCTTGAATTTACAGAGATCCACCTGCCTCTGCCTCCCGAGTGCTGGGATTAAAGGTGTGTGCCACCACCGCCCAGCTATCTCTTTTTCCCCTGCTAGTGCTGAATCAGGAAAACCTCTCTTAAAGGAGCTTGGCATGCTGCTAGCAACCAAAGCCCATTAAGGAAAATAAATGTAGCTAAAGTTTGTTTTTTTTTTAGTATCTAGAATTCCTTTGCAAGCCCTCTCAGGGTTTAAGTGGATTTTATTTGGCCATGTGGGAGCCAATTTCTAGCAGCAGGCCACTTGTTGGTTCCCAGCTGCCCAGCTAGCTTATACCCAAAATAATCACACAGAAACTGTATTAATTAAATCACTGCTTAGCCCATTAGTTTTAGCTTCTCATTGGCTAACTCTTATATTAATTTAACCCATTTCTATTAATCTGTATATTGCCACATGGTTGTGGCTTATCGGGTAAAGTTCCCAGTGTCTGTCTCTGGTGGCTCCATGGCTTTTCTGACTCCACCCTTCTTTATCCCAGCATTCAGCTTAGTTTTCCCCTCCTAGCTCTGCTCCGCAATAGCTCAGCTATAGGCCCAAAGCAGTTTCGTTATTAACCAATGATATTCAAGCATACAGAGGAGAATCCCACATCATCCGTTCACTACCTACAAGGCATTCTGGTTCAACTGACCCCTGCAAAAATCCTCAAAAAATGGACAAATTTGCCATCTCAACCCCAGATTCAAGTAAAGGTCTGTTACTTCCTATACTTACCTAAACTTCATTTCTTGTAGGAAATGGATGAATTAAGTGTGAATGTGTTTAAAGACACTGAGCTTTGCACTTAAATTTGCTAAAATTAGTAAGATGGCTTGGTAGGTAGTATCTTTCTGCATAAGCTTGACAAGCTGAGTCTGAGCCCTGGAGCCCAGGAGATAAATGAGAAACATCTTCACAGAGTTGTACTCTGACCTCCACATATACCCACGTGTACACGTCACACACAGAGATAAATTTTTAATCATAATTTTGTTTTATGTATTTTACCACAGAGAGAAAAGAAGGAGAATGAGAAATAAGTTTTTGGGTTTTCCCTATCCAAGGTAGTCAGCCAGCAAGGGCCAAGAATCCATAGCCTCCTCATCTTTTAAAACTCTGGCAAACAAGTCTATTTATTATTTAATGACCTTACCCTTTGTACTGATAAGCAATAATCAGTGGCACCAGGATGTAAGGTCCAGCTCCCACCAATGAGATGAGAGTCATCACTCGTGCTACAATACAAACTAAGCAGACTTTGTGCTTCTTGATCACACATAGTATACCCTTTCATCAAAAGAAATTCCCTTCCTGAATTAATTTTTCATTGTCTATGCATTTCTTTGTACAACACCAAGAATATTCTTTTCTATAAAAATGATTGGGACTTGACCAAGTGAGATATGTGAAGCCAACCTCACCCTCCCTCCCAGCACACCTCCTCTCCAGCCCACCTCCAACCCTGTAGAATTACTGGCCACTCAGCCACCTAGAAATGCTTCCCCTTGGCATCCTTCCCTCTCTTCTCCCCACAGATGGCCTAGACTCCTCTGAGCTCATGGGAGGCCACCTTCATGGCCACTAACCACAAGCTCTGTCCTGAAATGCCTAGGCAGGTGAAGAGGAGGATACCCCATAAAAAGACAGACAGGTAACTTGCATTCAAAATCTGCAAAGTCAGATCAGGACTCTCCACTATGATTCAGACCTCTGCCCCCTTAGACACCCCTCAGCAGTACACATGCACAAACACACAGATGTAGGTACCCTCAGGGATCCTGCCAGGTCAGGCACCTGACACCTCTGAGCCTCTCTAGCCCCAGAAGCAATGAAGCCCCAACCAGGTGGTTAGCAATCAATTGAGGGTACCCACAGCCCCCTTCCTCACCCCTCAGCTTACCTCGGAGGTCCATGATTTAATCCTGGACGATTAAGTTTCTGAGCAGCAAGTCATTAGGCACAGCCCAGACCTCAGGCACACAGCAGGACCCACCCTCAGGAGCGAAAATCCAGTCCTGAATGCCTGTGGGCGGGGAAGAACTCTGGCTGACTTTGGATTTGCCCAGGTGTGTCTACAGGAACCAGGTGTCCTCAGTCAGTTATTGCCATGGACACAGGCAATCTCACCTACAACTCAGATCCCGGAAATTGTGGGTGTTTCCCCCTGCTATCTATTCTAGCCTGCCTTCATTGTGATTCCCCCAAACCTGACCCCACTGTCTTCTTCAGCTTAGGTTCCTTCCTACTTTATCAACCCTCTCCCAAGCCCTCCTCTTCTGACTGTTTTTTTTTTTTCTTTTTCTTTTTTTCCTGACTGTTTTGTTTTGGGATTTTTTTCTCTCTCATCTTTCTCCCTTACTTCCCTTCCTCTTCCCCCATCTCTTTCTCCTCTCCCTCTCATCTCATCCTTTCCTTCCTCTTCCTTCTCTCATGTCTCTCTCTGCATCTTTTTATCTCTCTATCTCTAGGCAGGCTGTCCGCAACATATTCTGTAGAACAGTCTTGAACCTCATCTGTTTCTACTTCCCAAATGCTGTGATTATGTTCATGTAGCCACCCCCCCCCAAGTTTATCCAGCCCTAGATATGGAAACCATGTCCCCAGCCCTCCTTCTCATCACCTGAGCACATTGAAGGCACATCCGCTAAACAACCCAAAGTCGGTGATACTTTCTGAGTTATCTTCAGTGGTTTTCAGCCTGTGGTTTGTGACCCCTTTAACAAAGTTCTATCTCCAAAAATATTTACATTACCATTCGTAACAGTTGCAAAATTACAAACATGAAGTAGCAACGAAAATAATTTATGGTTAGGAGCTACCACACGAGGAACTGTATTAAGGGATCCCAGCATTAGGAAGGTTGAGAACCACTGCTCTAGGATGGGAAATTCCTGGTCCTAGTGTTATGGGTCTGGGGTCATTCAGAGAGTCACCAGTGTGACCATTAATGAAGTTTGGCAAAGAAGAAGCTTTTATTCATATACCGGCATCAGTTCAACATATGGGTCTGTGGATTTCTGAATGCAGCCCCCAGCCACTTCAGTTAGGAGTTTATAAAGGCAAAGATCACAAAATTACATCCTGTTTTTCTGCAAGTTGAAGGTTACCTTTTGCAAAAATAAGTTTTTGTTTACACTGGTTGACTTTATAACCTAGTACCTTGAAAGAAACAATAGATTTGTTAAAACTGTACAAGACCAGGCAAGTACAAAAAGTAACCCTTAATATACCTTAACATTTGGATGTCCAATTTTGCTTTAAAAATTTCTTAAGCACAGAAATGTTAAACTTTAAACATAACCTTAGCCATCATATTTCCCCTTGAGTTAAAGCCAGAGTCAGGTCCTTGACTCTGTGCCAGGTGCCTCCCATACCCAGACTTAATGAGCATAGCTAATAGTTCCTAATTTACATATCTGGTTAAGGCATTGGTGATGCAGGGCCAATCATAATCGGCAGGTGAAGGAGATCCCTGGGCCCTGGGATGGCTGACAGCAGAGTTATTGGTCAGGAAGAATCAGAATGGCAACCATTTGTCTCTTTCCCTTTTAACATTTTCTTCTTTTCTGTAAGGCGAGGGTTTTCCAGAGCACAACAAAGTAATCTGTAAAGGTTTCCAAGTGATTTGCACAGAAACAGCATTCCCCTCAGCCACACAGTGACATCCTTGCACTGCAGATAGTCCATAGACCAGCTGAAAACCAACCTAAGCTAACAAAGACATCTGTTCTTCTATCTTGGCAATAGATTTTTTTCTTCTAAAATAGAGAGATCCTAGGTTATCTGTATAATATTAAGCTGCAGGCGTCACCCCAGCCCTCTAACACCCCTATATCCAAGAAGTCTGGGATGTTTGAAAACCCCTGGCCTGGGAGATTCCCTGGATTGGACTCCAACTTCCAGCCTGCCAAGTGCTGACCCCTCCAAGGGGAGGGTCAGGTGCAGCGCATGATGCCTGTCCGCACTCTATATGCCACCATATAGTTCATGAACTGGGCAAGGGGCTGGAGATTGAAACACACAATGATACATAGACAGAGAGAGAGAGACAGAGTCACGGGTCATCCTTGAAAGAGGAATGCCCCAAGAATGCCTCCTTTATTGTGTCCAGGGGCAGCTTATATAGAGATAGCCACGCCCCAGCCAAACATACCAGAAATCACTCCCCTGCCATCAGGAAATCCTGAGGGTCTTGTGCTCAGAGCAGCTGCAGGCATTACAAGTTGTTTACCAGAAATTCAGGATCTGGGGTGGTTCACAGCTCCCAACAGTCAGGACTACTCCCACAGCTATTTAGGCTCTGTTCGATGGATGCATCGCAACACTCAAGTCACACAGACAGCGCTTAAAATTGGTTTCTTCTGATTCCAAGCCTATTTTTCAAACACCCTTAAGCGGCCTTTTACAAAAAGCCCTTTTAAATTGGGGCTATTCGATGCTCCAAAAGCCCACCCCCCCTTCTGCCGCTTCCTTTTTGCTCATTCACAGCCAGTGGTTTGTTCCCTCTCCCCCATTTCCACCTTTGTTTGTCTCCTCATTTGCAGCCAGTGCTCTTGTCCTACCCCAACTTCCAGCTTCGACAGGCCCCATTCCCTGGGCCCCGGCCCAGCCAGGCTCCACACTCGGCAACATCAGTCGCAGTGGTTTTTATGATTTTTTAAAAAATGCTAGTGGGTCCCGACCGGTCCGGAGCAGCGGGGGTGGGGCTGGTGGGTCCCTAGAGCTGCCAGCCCAGGGCAGGGCCCAGCCATGTGGCACTGGGCTGGTCCTGGCGACACTGAGTCCCTGGAAGGTGCAGTCCCATCAGTGGTGAGGGGCTGGGCAGGCGAACTGCTGGGAGACACGTGGACAGACACATTGTATGGATCAGAATTGGATATTTATTATTTAGAGGAGGGGGGAAGGAGAAGAGGACACACACACTCATAGGGGGGCGGGCAGAAAAGTGGGGAGAGAGGCAGAAGCGAAGCTGCCTCTCTGAGAGGAAGATGGAAAAGAGAGAGAGCTCAGGCTGGAAGCTGAAGATCAGCCTGGCTCAGTGGATAGGGGAGGGAGTGTATGTGGCTTGTCTCTTAAAGAGACAAAAACCATAACAGTGGTGGCTCTGCTGTGGGTCCAAACTGAACGTGGCACGGGCATGAAGAACAAGGGCCTGGCAAACATCAGCTCAGGCTCCAGCTCAGTGTGCCCAGAGTTGCAGCCAGCTCCCCTCCCTGCTTCTCATCTCTACCCCCTCCCCACTTCTCAGTCTCCATAGCATGTGGTTTCTAGATGGGCACTCCCCTCCCTGCTTGCTTCTAGCCTGTGGTTCACATGCTCCCTTCCCAACTTCTTCATCACGCCCCCCCCCCCCCAAGTTGTTTGCTGTTCCTCTCACTCTGGGATTAAAAGAAAATCTGTTTCCCCTCTTCTGCCCCCTAACTGCTCCGAGATTTTTAAGTTGATCAGCTGACACAGTTTTCTAAAAGTGTCCTATTTATCTGCCTGCTAAAATGATGTGGCCACAATATATTCATGCAAGTGTGTAAGCATGTTTTCATGATGTACTTAGTTTATGTTCCTGTGTGCGTGTGTGCTTCCAAATTACAGCAGCTCTGGAAAAATACAAACATGTGGGTAGCCGCCATTTTAACCTCACTGCCATTTTGGTAAGAGTTCCCACATGTGCACGTATTCTATTATTAAATTGTAACTAATTAAATAAAATACACATCTAAATTTAGCTTACATGCCCAGTTTAAAATAACAGGTGATGGTACCTGGTTCTCAAGTGCCTTTACAAATCTGAGATCATGACATTTTAACAAGAGACATGCAGCTTCTGCAGCATCCTTTTGCTTCTCCGAGAAGACAGAAGACCTTCTGTCTCCACACCTTGCCTCTGGGTTTGGCAAGCCACCCATAATGCAAAAAAGTGGCCTTTCACCTTTTCAGCTTCCTGTATGCCTTCCAGGGAATCGATCTATTCATCCTACCAAGATAGGCAGACAAAACCTTCCCCACACAGGAAAAATCTTTGGGACTCTTCTACTCAGCAGCTAAGGACAAGCACTGTTTTTAAGACTGGTGTTCTCCAAAGACTAAGGAGAGGATTTGGGATTGCCTGTGTAGCTAAAAAGCTGTCTCAGTTTTGCTCATTTATCCCTCAGATCTGTCTAATGGCATTTGACAACCTAGATACTGTTAACTTATTACTACATCCATGACATTTAATGAAGCTTCCTGCTAAAAGGCAAACAGGTGTGCCTAACAGGTTTCAGTTCTCTTACAGGTTCCTGGAAAAGTTCTACTGCCGTATCAAAATCAGGTCTGGTCTCCAGAGCCTTTTGCTAACCCCAGCCAGTTTCAAACATATTTTACAGGTCACTCCTGCTGCCTGGGCCAAGACCAACTAACAAAGTACTCCCCAGATAATGTCAAAAGACCTGCATCAGCTCCTGGGACTTCACCATTGGTACCAACGCTCCTAGATGAAGTACACCTACTGACTAAAATCTGGTTTGTATCTGATACACCTGAGCCTCACCTGTCCAACCAGGGCACTTCCCTGTACCAATCTTTCTGGCAGTTAATACATAGGACCAATAATAACAATATTTTCTCTCCTAGCCATCTTCCTTTTCTTCTCCCTCAAAACCCAGATTCCTGAGGTCTCCAGGATGACAGTAAACTGGATGCCACTCCAGCCATACCTCTCACTGAGCATAAGCACACCAACTCCTAGCTCCCCTTCTCCTATGTCGCCCCATGTCAACAGGAAGTAGCCAGACTGCAACTGTCACCCCTATACCCAAAGACTCTAAAATGTTGGTCATAAATATCACTTCAGCTTCTTGTCACACCCCCATATCCAAAGAGTCTAGAAAGTAATATTAAGCTGGGGGCATCACCCCAGTCTTCTAACACTCCTATAACCAAGAAGTCTGGGATGTTTGGAAGCCCCAGCCTGCCAAGTGCTGACCTGTCCCCAGGGAGGGTCAGAACCACTCCCACAGGCTATTTAGGCTGGCACTGGAGAAAGGAACACATGGTTTTGAGTTTGCATGTATGCTCCCTCCATCTTTCCCTTGCCATGCTTACCCAAGACTGTGGTCTATTAAACACGGGTATTTGATGTGTTTTAATGTGGTCTGATTGGATTTCTTTATTCTGGCAGAAATGCTCGTCTTAAGATTTTTAATAACAATCTGGCACCATAGGTATTTGAAGTTAATGGCGGTCATTATTACACCAGTGGCACTAAGGATGACTTCTATTGTTCATCTTAACTCTAAGCTTATTATGAGGGGTGTGAAAAGGGGAAGTGCATGTTTCCCCCGAACACGAAGACTGGAAGGGCCTGTGTCTATGCATGCATGTGCTTTCTCCTTACTGGACCATTATAAACACATATCCTGGGGAACAGGGATGCCAAGATACGGGATATCAGGAATTGACACATTTGCCAAATAGGCAAGCAAAGGCACAAACTATCAGCCTATGTAAACCGGTTTCAACCAGGAAGTAAACGAAGGAAGGAATGCTTACCTGACAGAGTGGTGGCTGGGAGCTGTGAGACATTTATGACAAATTTGCATTTTCTCTTAAAGGGGGGTCTAGACATATATTCCATGAAAGCGCAGGCGGGACCATAGTCAAACAGATGGCATTAGTAGTCTACAACCCACCTGTTGGGACTAATGAGTCCTGGCCTTCAGCTGCTCTTCCCTGCTAGAACCTTCTAATTGAAGTTTCTAGAAGCTGTGCCTAGCTTAGAGGGTCAGAGGATGGGATTTTCACCTGTTGGCCATTGACTGCAGGGTATTTAAGCCTCCATAGTGCTATTTGAAGGTCTGTGTGTTGGTCTGTCTCTGCATGTGTATTCTCAACCTCCAGCCCCTTGCCCAAAGCTCACTCGCGAACTGGGTTCTAGCGATTAGAGCGCAGACGAGGGCTGCGGTGCGCAGCACCCACCTAAGTCTTATCCCAGTGGATCTTCCCAGGCTTCGGTGAGCGTCCATTTCTTTGTAGCTGTGGAACGGGTGTCATGGAACCCTGTGATCTGCTTGACCTGAGAATGATGTGTCCAGTGCAGACATCACCCACCTTGACAACAGTGAGGGCAGATGCTGGCCAGAAGGGACACACCCAGGGACACAGACCCACCAATGCCACATCTCCTAAGACTCTGGTTCCACAGACAGAAGCAAGATCTTTCCCCAGAGGCCTTGACTTAGGTACCATGAACCTCTGCCACTTCCAATCTCAGCCTAGATGGCCCTCCCATACCCCACCCACTGGTCCCACCCAGTTCTGAAGAGTTCCTGCCTAGGGAGCCTCAGCTCCTGGAGATACCCTTAACACTCTTGGCCACCTACACCATGCAACTCCAGTTCTCAGGACACAACTGCACACCTCTGCAGCTCCAGCCCCTTTGTTGGAGACCTCAGCTTTTCCTCTGACTGATGGTGTCACTGGGCAGGGTGGGGACATCTTATTCTCCTGGAGGAGAGGCAGGTGCACAGGGAACCCAATGATATAGATGTCCTATTCCAGTCGGTGTTTCCCTATGGTTAGAGACTTCTTCACACTTCTTCTGCTTCATGGTGGGGTTGTCCTCACCCAGTTTTAGCAGGTGAGAACACAGAATCACCCAGAGGCAACAGAGTTGAGCAGAATGGAGTTTGGTGCCCCAACATGCTACAAACTGCAACATTATACAATAATTGCTCAGTCATCTTTTCATGAGTGACTTATCAGAGCCAGAGACTTTGGTAAAAGTTAAACAAAATGTCAAGAAATTTTAGGATTATTGCTTTGGGAATAAAGTTGCTATATTTTCCTATAGATTTTTGTTGTAGTTGACTCCCCTTCTGTTACATATTTGGGAATTAATTCCCACAGTTCACAACTGTTTCCTATGCTTTTGGCACTTACTGATCACATTCCCAGCTACATGTGGAAACAGTTTCTCACTGCCAGGCCTTCATTCCTATCTCCCGGGTAACTACAGAGATCTGCCTTCCTGCAATCACCTTCATCAGTAGGCATTTGGTCAGTGTTTAGGGTCCAGGAAACGGCCACATCCCATTTTAGATATTCACAGATCTCCAAGAGGACATGGAATTACTACTCTCCCAAAGCTGCTGGTTCATAGCTTCTCAGACAGATAGAAAAATAAGCATTCCCTGGTTTTTACCTCACTTAAAAGATTCCTGACTCCTCACGCTCACCTTAACTTCAGTTCACTGATGATTTTAGTTCGGGAAATTTACTGTTTGTGTTTTAATCTCAATGAGATCGAGATGGACACTTTATACTCATAACAGGAACAATTCATCAGGATGAAATCTCAATCCTGAATATCTATGGCCCTAATGTAAAAGCACCCACTTATGTAAAAGAAATATTACTAAAACTCAAGGCAGACATCAAACCACACACACTAGTAGTAGGAGACTTCAATACACCTCTCTCAGCAATGGACAGGTCAATCAGACAGAAACCTAATAGAGAATTAAGAGAACTACTGGAGGTAATGAAGCAAATGGACTTAACAGACATCTATAGAACACTCCACCCAAATAGCAAAGAATATACCTTCTTCTCTGCAGCTCATGGAACCTTCTCGAAAATTGACCACATACTCGGAAACAAAGGAAACCTCCACAGATACAAAAAAAATATCAGTGTCCACCTGTGTCTTATCAGATCACCATGGATTAAAGTTAGAAAGAAACAACAATGCTACCCCCAGAAAGCCGACAAACTCATGGAAACTGAACAGTTAACTACTGAACCACACCTCGGTCAAGGAAGAAATGAAGAAAGAAATTAAAGTCTTCCTTAAATTTAATGAAAATAAAGAGACAACATACTCAAACCTATGGGACATGATGAAAGCAGTGCTAAGAGGAAAGTTCATAGCACTAAGTGCCCACTTAAAGAAAACGGAGAAAGCATACATTGGGGACTTAACAGCACACCTGAGAACTCTAGAAAAAAAAAGAAGCAGACGCGCCCAGGAGGAGTAGAAGACTGGAAATAATAAAACTGAGGGCAGAAATCAACAAAATAGAAACACAGAAAGCAGTCCAAAGAATCAATGAAACAAAAAGCTGGTTCTTGGAGAAAATCAACAAGATCGACAAACCCCTATCCAAACTAACTAAATGACAGAGAGAGAACACACAAATGAATAAGATCAGAAATGAAAAGGGGGACATAACCACAGACACAGAGGAAATACAGAGACTCATTAGATCTTACTGCAAAAGCCTATATGCCACAAAACCGGAAAATGCCAAAGAAATGGACATTTTTTTTAGATAAGTACCATATACCAAAGCTAAACCAAGACCAGAAGAACAAACTAAATAGACCTGTTAGTCGTGAAGAATTAGAAACTGTTATCAAAAATCTCCCTTCCAAAAAATGCCCAGGACCAGATGGTTTCAATGCAGAATCCTACCAGAACTTCCAAGAAGAACTAATACCTATACTCCTAAATGTATTTCACCACATAGAAACAGAAGAGTCATTGCCAAATTCCTTTTATGAAGCTGCAGTTACCCTGATACCAAAACCACACAAAGACCCAACAAAAAAAGAGAATTACAGGCCTATATCACTCATGAACATTGACACAAAAATTCTCAATAAAATACTGGCAAACCGAATCCAAGAACACATTAGAAAAATTATCCATTATGATCAAGTAGGCTTCATCCCAGAGATGCAGGGCTGGTTCAACATACGCAAATCTATGTAATCCACCATATAAATAAACTGAAAGAAAAAAACCATATGATCATTTCATTAGATGCTGAAAAAGCATTTGACAAAATTCAACACCCTTTTATGATAAAGGTCTTGGAGAGATTAGGGAGACAAGGGTCATACCTAAATATAATAAAAGCTATTTACAGCAAGCCGACAGCTAACATTAAATTAAATGGAGAAAAACTCAAAACCATCCCACTAAAATCAGGAACACGACAAGGATTTCCACTCTCTCCATACCTCTTCAATATAGTGCTTGAAGTTCTAGCAATAGCAATAAGACAACATCAGGGGATCAAGGGGATTCATATTGGAAAGGAAGAAGTTAAGCTTTCGTTATTTGGAGATGATATGATAGTATACATAAGCGACCCCAAAAACTCTATGAAAGAACTCCTACAACTGATAAACACCTTTGGTAATGTGGCAGGATACAAGATCAACTCCAAAAAAATCAGTTGCCTTCCTATACATTAAGGATAAGGAAGCAGAGAGGGAAATCAGAGAAGCTTCACCTTTCATGATAGCCACAAATAGCATAAAATATCTTGGGGTAACTCTAACCAA
Source organism: Microtus oregoni (assembly GCF_018167655.1). Lineage (NCBI taxonomy): Eukaryota > Metazoa > Chordata > Mammalia > Rodentia > Cricetidae > Microtus > Microtus oregoni. Next base: position 10,456,682 of record NW_024543084.1, on the reverse strand, counting down.
GGAAGTGAAAGATCTATTTGACAAGAACTTTAAGTCTTTGAAGAAAGAAGTTGAAGAGGACACCAGAAAATGGAAGGATCTCCCTTGCTCTTGGATTGGGAGGATCAACATAGTAAAAATGGCAGTTCTACCAAAAGCAATCTATAGATTCAATACAATCCCCATCAAAATCCCATCAAAATTCTTCACAGACCTAGACAATAATCAACTTTATATGGAAAAACAAAAAACCCAGGATAGCCAAAACAATCTTATACAATAAAGGATCGTCTGGAGGCATTACCATCCCTGACTTCAAACACTATTACATAGCTACAGTATTGAAAACTGCTTGGTATTGGCATAAAAACAGAGAAGTCGACCAATGGAATTGAATAGAAGACCCTGACATTAACCCACAAACCTATGAACACCTCATTTTTGAAAAAGGAGCTAAAAGTATACAATGGAAAAAAGAGAGCATCTTCAACAAAGTATGCTGGCAAAACTGGATGTCAATCTGTAGAAGAATGAAAATAGATCCATATATATCACCATGCACAAAACTCAAATCCAAATTGATTAAAGACCTCAATATCAGTTTGAACACACTGAACCTGATAGAAGAGAAAGTGGGAAGTACTCTACAACACGTGGGCACAGGAGACCACTTCCTACATATAACCCCAGCAGTACAGTCACTAAGGGCCTCATTGAATAAATGGGACCTCCTGAGACTGAGAAGCTTTTGTAAAGCAAAGGGCACTGTCACTAAGACAAAGAGCAACCCACTGACTGGAAGAAGATCTTCACCAACCCCACAACTGACAAAGTCTGATCTCCAAAATATATAAAGAACACAAGAATCTAGACCATAAAAGGCTAATCAACCCAATTATAAAATGGGGCACTGAGCTGAACAGAGAATTCTCAACAGAAGAAGTTCAAATGGCCAAAAGACACTTAAGGTCATGCTCAACTTCCTTAGCGATCAGGGAAATGCAAATCAAGACAACTTTAAGATATCATCTTACACTTGTCAGAATGGCTAAAATAAAAAACACCAATGATAGCCTTTGCTGGAGAGGTTGTGGAGAAAGGGGTACCCTCATCCATTGCTGGTGGGAATGCAAACTTGTGCAACCACTTTGGAAAGCAGTGTGGCGGTTTCTCGGTAAATTCGGGATCAACCTACCCCTGGACCCAGCAATACTCTTGGGAATATACCCAAGAGATGCCCTATCATACAACAAAAGTATATGCTCAACTATGTTCATAGCAGCATTGTTTGTAATAGCCAGAACCTGGAAACAACCGAGATGCCTTTCAATGGAAGAATGGATGAAGAAAGTATGGAATATATACATATTAGACTACTACTCAGCAGTAAAAAAACAATGACTTCTTGAATTTTGCATACAAATGGACTGAAATAGAAAACACTATCCTGAGAGAGGTAAGCCAGACCCAAAAAGAGAAACATGGGATGTACTCACTCATATTTGGTTTCTAGCCATAAATAAAGGACATTGAGCCTATAATTCATGATCCTAGAGAAGCTAAATAAGAAGGTGAACCCAAAGAAAAACATCCTCCTGAATATTAACCTTCATCAGGCGATGGAAGGAGAAAGGGACAGAGACCCACATTGGAGCACCGGACTGAAATCCCAAAGTCCAAATCAGGAGCAGATGGAGAGAGAGCACGAGCAAGGAACTCAGGAACACGAGGGGTGCACCCACACACTGAGACAATGGGGATGTTCTTTCGGGAACTCACCAAGGCCAGCTGGCCCGGGTCTGAAAAATCATGGGATAAAACTGGACTCGCTGAACATAGCGGACAATGAGGACTACTGAGAACTCAAGAACAATGGCAATGGGTTTTTGATCCTACTGCACGTACTGGCTTTGTGGGAGCCTAGGCAGTTTGGATGCTCACCTTACTAGTCCTGGATGGAGGTGGGGGTTCCTTGGACTTCCCACAGGGCAGGGAGCCCTGATTGCTCTTTGGGCTGACAAGGGAGGGAGACTTGATCGGGGGAGGAAAATGGGAGGCAGTGGCTGGGAAGAGACAGAAATCTTTAATAAATAAATAAATTAAAAAAGATATTGTCCTCTCAAGATCTGTGAAGAATTTTGATGGGACCTTGATGGGGATTGCATTGAATCTATAAATTGCCTTTGGGAGATCTGCCATTTTTACTATGTTGATCCTCCCAATCCAAGAGCAAGGGAGGTCCTTCCATTTTCTGGTGTACTCCTCAATTTCTTTCTTCAATGTCTTAAAGTTCTTGTCAAACCCACCCATTGAGACAGTGGAGCTGCTCTACTGGGAGCCCACCAAGGCCAGCTGGACTGTGACTGAAAAAGCATGGGTTAAAACTGGACTTTCTGAACATGGCGAACAATGAGGGCTGATGAGAAGCCAAGGACAATGGCACGGGGTTTTGATCCTATGCAATGTGCTGGCTTTGTGGGAGCCTAGCCAGTTTGGATGTTCACCTTCCTAGATATGGACAGAGGGGGGAGGACCTAGGAGTTACCACAGGGCAGGGAACCCTGACTGCTCTTTGGACTGGAGAGGGAGGGGGAAAGGAGTGGGAGGAGGGGGAGAAGGATGGGAGGAGGAGGAGAAGGGTGGGAGGAGGGGGAGGGAAATGGGAGGCTGGGAGGAGGTAGAAACTTGTTTTTTTTCTTCTTTTTCTCAATAAAAAAATAAAAAAATAAAAAAAATAAAATGAAAAAAAAAATAAAAATAAAAAAGATAGATGCATGTATTCCTGCAGGCCAGAAGAGGGCACCAGATCTCATTACAGATGGTTGTGAGCCACCATGTGGTTGCCGGGAATTGAACTCAGGACCTTTGGGAGAGCAGGCAGTCCTGTTAACTGCTGAGCCATCTCTCCGGCCCTTTTTTTTTAAATTTTATATATTTATTTATCTAAGTTTTATTTATTTATTATGTGTACAGTATTCTCAGTATTCTGTCTGCATATAATATTTTTGATGCAAGATCTCGGTGTTTAGTCAATCAGGCCTCAAAAAAAAAAAAAACCTAACACTTCCTGACTGTAATAGAATAATGCCACATTTTCCTTCTCACGTCACCTTCACTGCTCCTCTTAACCATGGATGTGTATGACTTAAACATTATAAAAAAAATGGTAAGTGCTTATTTGTGTAGTCTCATTTGAACGCTTACTAGGCACTGTATTCAGTGAACATACTGTGCTAAAGGTAACAAGGTGACAGAAGAAAGCTTTGCACTGATGTTCTACATTGCCATTCTAAATTCTAATAAAGAATATTTTCAGTGCTTAGTTACAAATGAAAAAAAAGAGAGATGAATGCAACAGGAAAACAATGAAATAAAAAAACTAACAAAAAAAAAGATTCTCTGTGTATTTTCCATCTTTATGTGGCTTTTCTTTAACATCTATTTCTTTTATTTTTACTTTTACTTTTTGAGACATGTTCTCTGTATGTCTTTGTCCTGAAGTAACTCTGTAGACCAGGCTGTCCTTGAACTCACAGGAATCCACTTGCCTCTGCCTCCCAGGTGCCGGGATTAAAGGTGTCTGTCACCACCAGCATATCTTAATTATATATTATAAGTATGGCATGTTACACGAGGAAGCCCCAAATGGAACAGTGTAAGCATCAACTATGGATACATGGATTGTATATTAAGTGGATTTGTTTGAGTCAGCTGCACAAAGGAACATTTAAACACATAGTTTGAAGGTAGTGAAGAGAATGAGCCAGGAATGTGTGAAGTAGTAGAGGACTCCAGGTGAGAGGAACATTCAATGGGGCCTTTGAGGGATAAAGGGAGCCTGACTGTAACAGGAAATGACTGGAGGGCAGAGACAATGGAGCAGATGGCAGGGCAGGGAGAGGAAGTTACCCAGGGACCAGGTTGGAGAGAAGGCAGAGTGATGATGTGAACCACTGTGGCACTTTCACTTCCACTGTGAGTAAAATGGAGAGCAGGGGAGGGTATCATGGTGCAGACTTACCTCATTGTCTTAGACAAAAAGAAGTGAGTGGCAATGTAGTAAAGGGAACGATAACAAGGCTCAGAGAAGATTTAAAGGGCTGGAATAGCTCCCTTCTGGGTGGCATTATTCAGCTTCCACTGAAGTTTACAGGTTCAAAATCTCAGTATGTCCCCAATGAGATTTGTGTGTGTGTGCGTGTGTATGCGTGTGTATGTGTGTGTGTGTGTGTGTGTGTGTGTGTGTGTGTGCTCTTTCTGGGGGTGAGCACACTATCTTCTGACATTCAGATATCCAATAGCCCTGTCATCTTTATGGCCACACAAACTGCTGCCCAGGTGTTGTCTCTGGCAAAGATTCCCCTTGGACTTCTAACAGCTCTTTGCGCCTACCCAGCCAGGCTGTCTTCCTGGGTTCTCCACTGTGACTGGTGTCACCTAGAAGGGGAAAAAGAGATCTACAGACCTGAGAAAGGTTGTGCAGCTTGCATGGTCATTAACCAGCCCATAACCAGGGACCGTAGTGCCCTGTGAACAGATTATTACATTAGATGTTTTTACAGTCCCCACAGGAAGAGCCTCAGATGCCCTGCAATGGTCAACCTTCATTCTTTTTTATTGCTTTATACACTTCCTAAAAAGTCTTTATGGATTCAGTTACATGTATGTAAATCACACTACAATAACCAAAAGATTCTGCTTCCAGAGAAGTTCTGTTTTCAGGGTATGGATGGTGGAGTTAATGGAAAAGAACTGTGTACACATGACGTGTTGACCCAGTTTTGAGGAAACAGCTTAAGAGGCCAGTCATCCACCGGTGTTTCAGAGAAGTTATTAATTCCTTACCAAAGCCACAACCTGCTGTGGAATAATCCTTCTGTACACTGTGTGAATATATGTCACTAGGATTGATTTGATAAAGCTGATTGGCCAGTAGCTGAACAGGATAAAGTTAGGTGGGGAAACCAAACTGAGAACAATGGAATAAGGAAGGGCAGAGTCAGAGGAGATGAAGCATGATGTATAAAAAATGTCAACACGTCATGTGTACACAGTTCTTTTCCATTAATTTCACCATCCATACCCTGAAACCAGAACTTCTTTGGAAGCAGAATCTTTTGGTTAATGTAGTGTGATTTACATACATGTAACTGGATCCATAAAGACTTTTTAGGAACAAACCATGAGCCGCATAGCAAAGCATAAATTAGAAATATGGGTTAATTAAAATGTAAGAGTTAGTAATAAGTAATTACTCATTACAGTAGTAAGCCTGAGAGCTATTGGTCAAGCATTATAATTAATAAAAGCCTCAGTGTGCTTATTTGAGAGCAGCTGCAAGACAAGAAAATTCTACCTTCTCCCGCCTTTTCATCTGCAAGGTCCTTGGAATCCTGCAAGAGACCCTGCTCCCATGCTGAAGGGACCAGAGAGGTGAGTCAGTGGTCTCAGGGCCAAAGAGCTGGAAGTGCCACTTTCTGCAGCCTTCCCAGGGGACAGATTCCAGCTCCCCATTTCCTAAGCTTTCCTGGCCATCCAGCGGGGTGTGTTCCTGCTGCTGGCTTTCTTTACCCCATCCCACCCAGCCCCCAGGCCTGCCTTTTCACCTGTGAGATCCTTGGAACCCTGCAACACCACCTGCTTCAGTGCTGAGGGGATCTGAGAGGTAAGTCAGTGCCCACAAGCCTGGAAAGCCAAAAGTCCCACTCTTCAGGACCTTACCAATGGGCAAGAACATAGGGGCCCCTCCACAACTCCCTAGTTTTTCTGGCCAGCCAGCTGGGAGTGTCCTTGCTGCTGGGCTTTCCCCAACCCACCCTGCCCCGAAGTCCGCCTTTTGCCTGTGAGGTCCTTGGAATCCTCAAACACAGCTTTCTCTAGTGCTGAGGGGACCTAAGGGAGGGCAGACCAAAAAAAAAAAAAAAAAAAAAAAAAAAAAAACAACAACAACAACAAAAAACTCCCAAGTACTCAATCCACCACAGCAAAGATTGGACCAAGTCACCAAGGCTCTGCTGGCTTCATTTGAAGAAAGAAATGGGCATGTGCCAAAGCAAGATTACCTCCAACATCCTGATGAGCAACATGGTAACACCAGAATTCAGTGAACATACAACAGGAAGACTTGAAAACACAGAAGAAGTAGAAGAAAACGACTTTAAACATAACCTTATGAAAATGATGGAGATCTTTAAACAGGAAGTGAAAAACTCACTAAAAGAAATGGAAGAGAAGACAAACAAAGAGTTAGAAGAAATTAATAAATCCCTTAAAGATACCCAAGAAAACCAAGAAAAAGTAATCAAACAGGTAAAGGAAACAGTTCAAGACTTAAAGATTGAAATGGAGGTAATAAAGAAAACACAAACTGAGGGAAGGCTGGATATGGAAAATCTGGGAAAATGAACAGGAACTACAGAGACAAGTATAACCAACAGAATTCAAGAGATAGAAGAAAAAATCTCAGATGCTGAAGATACTGTAGAAGAAATAGACACGTTGATCAAAGAAAACAGAAAATCCAACAAATTCTTACACAAAACATCCAGGAAATCTGGGACACCATGAAAAGAACAAACCTAAGAATAATTGGTGTAGAAAATGGAGAAGAGCTCCAGCTCAAAAGTCCGAAAAAATATTTTGAACAAAATTATAGAAGAAAACTTTCCCAACCTAAAGAAGGGCATACCTATGAAGGTACAAGAAGCTTACAGAACACCAAACAGGCTGGATCAAAAAAAAAAAAAAAAAAAAAAAAAGAACCCTCGCTATATAATAATCAGAACACAAAACATGCAGAATAAAGAAAGAATTTTAAGAGCTGCAAATGAAAAAGGTCATGTAACATATAAAGGTAAACATATCAGAATTACACCTGACATTTCAATGAAAACCATGAAAGCCAGAAGGTCTTGGATAGATGTGCTGCAGATACTAAGAGACCATGAATACAAGCCCCCAGGCTACTATACCCAGAAAAGCTTTCTTTCACCATCAATGGATAAAACAAGATACTCCATGACAAAAACAGATTTAAACAATATGTAGCCACAAACCCAGCCTTATAGAAAGTATTAGAAGGAAAACCACAACACAAGGAAGCTAACAGCACCCACAATAGCACAGACATCTGATAACCCTCCACCAACACAACTCAAAGAAGGGAAACACACAAACACTACCACCAAAAATAACTTGAGTTAACAACCACTGGTCATTAATATCACTTAATATCAGTGGTCTCAATTCACCTATAAAAAGGCACAGGTTAAGAGAATGGATACAAAAACAGCATCCAACATTCTGCTGTTTACAAGAAACACACCTCAACCTCAGAGACAGACACTACCTCAGAGTAAAGGGTTGCGAAAAGATTTTCCAATCAAACAGACCTAAGAGATAAGTGAGTGTGGCTATCCTAATATCTAACAAAATTGATTTCAAACTAAAATTTATCAGAAGAGATGGAGAAAGACACTTTCTACTCATAACAGGAACAATTCATCAAGATGAAGTCTCAATCCTGACTATCTATTCCCATAATATAAAAGTACACACATATGTTAAAGAAACATCATTAGAACTCAAAGCACACATCAAACCCCACACACTAATAGTAAGAGATTTCAACACTCCTCTCTCATCAATGGTCAACCAGACAGAAACTTAACAGAGAAATAAAAGAACTAACAGATGCTATGACTCAAATGGACTTAACAGACATCTATAGAACATTCCACCCAAACAAAAAAGAATATACCTTCTTATCAGCACCTCATGGAACCTTCTCAAAAATCGATCACATACTCGGTAACAAAGTAAACATCCACAGATTAAAAAAAAATGGAATAAGCACCTGTGTCTTATCAGATCACCATGGAGTAAAGTTACAATTTAACAATAATACTAACCCCAGAAAGCCTACAAACTCATGGGAACTGAAAAGTCAACTACCGAACCACCCCTGGGTCAGGGGAGAAATAAAAAAAAAAAAAAAGAAATTAAAGTCTTCCTTGAATTCAATGAAAATGAAGACACAACATACCCAAACCTATGGGACACTATCAAAGTAGTGCTAAGAGGAAAGTTCATAGCACTAAGTGCCCACATAAAGAAAATGGAGAAAGCTCACATTAGAGACTTAGCAGCACACCTGAAAGCTCTAGAAAAAAAGAAGCAGGCTCACCCAGGAGGAGTAGAAGACTGGAAATAATCAAACTGAGGGCTGAAATCAACAAAATAGAAACATGATGTAGGTGGGTCTTCTATCTGTTGCTTTCATTGGTTAATTAATAAAAAAAAAACTGCTTGGCCTTATAGGGCAGAACTTAGATAGGCAGAGTAGACAGAACAGAATGCTGGGAGGAAGAAGGCAGTGGAGCAGACGCTATAGCTCGCCTCTCCAAGATGGATGCAGGTTAAGATCCTTCCTGGTAAGCCACCACCTCGTAGTGCTACGCTCATTAATAGAAATGGGTTAATCAAGATGTGAGAGTTAGCCAGTAAGAGGCTAGAGCTAATGGGCCAAGCAGTGTTTAAAAGAATACAGTTTCCGTGTAATTATTTTGGTTGTAAAGCTGGCCAGCAGGCAGAATGCAGCCCACCACTCCACACAACAGAAACACAGAAAACAATTCAAAGAATCAATGAAATAAAGAGCTGGTTCTTTGAGAAAATCAACAAGATTGATAAACCGCTATCCAAACTACTAAAAAGGCAGAGAGAGAACAATGAAATTAACAAAATCAGAAATGAAAAGAGGGACATAACAACAGACACTAAGGAAATTCAGAGAATCATTAATTCTTACTACAAAAGCCTGTACTCCACAAAATTGGAAAAGGTAAAAGAAATGGACAATTTTTAGATAGATATCATATACCAAAATTAAATCAAGACCAGGTGAGCAATTTAAATAGACCTATAAGTCATGAGGAAATAGAAGTTGCCATTCAAAACCTCCCAACCAAAAAAAGCCCAGGGCAGAATGGTTTTAGTGAAGAATTCTACTAGAATTTCCAAGAAGAGCTAATAACTATACTTCTCAATGTGTTCCACATAATAGAAACAGAAAGGTCATTGGCAAACTCTTTTTATGAAGCTACTGTTACCCTGATGCCAAAAGTGCACAAAGACTAAACCAAGAAAGAGAATTACAGATCAGTCTCATTCATGAACATGGATGCAAAAATTCTCAATAAAATACTGGCAAACTGAATCCAAGAACACATCAAAAAATCATCTATTATGATCAAATAAGCTTCATCCCAGAGATACCAGGGCTTGTTCAACATACAAAAATCTATTAATGTAATCCATCATAAAAATAAACTGAAAAAAAATATGATCATTTCATTAGATGCTGAAAAAGCATTTGACAAAATTCAACACCCCTTTATGATAAAGGTATTGCAGAGATTAGGAATACAATGATCATATCTAAATATAATAAAAGCAATATACAGCAAACCAACAGCTAACATCAAATTAAATTAAGAGAAACTCAAATCAATTCCACTAAAATCAGGAACAAGACAAGGCTGTCCTTTCCACTTTCTCCATATCTCTTCAACATAGTGCTTGAAGTTCTAGCAATAGCAATAAGAGAACAAAAGGAGATCAAGGGGATTCAAATTGGAAAGGAAAAAGTCAAATAACTTTTGTTATTTGCAGATGATATGTTAGTGTACATAATTCTACCAGAGAACTCCTACAGCTGATAAATACCTTCAGTGATATGGCAGGATACAGATCAACTCAAAAAAAAATCAGTAGCCCTCCTATACACAAAGGATAAAGAAGTGGAGAGGGAAATCAGTACTTATGTGTGTATAGTATAATAAACTAACAAGATACCCAGGAGCCCTTTGATCTAATTTACCTCCATCCTGTGACCCAGCCTCCTAAGCTGCTCTCCAGAAGGAGATTGTCGCTTCAATCCAGAAGGTGCCTTACATTATTTTCCTGAGATCATTGTGTGGCTGGATACTAAAGAGTAATTCTCCTTATAACATACCCTGTTAGGATTACAGCATGAGTTGGGACTCTAACAGGTCCCATGGGTGAGGACTGCAGGCAAGAGACAAATGTGCCATGCAGACAGAGCTTGAGTGTTGAGTTCATTAAGAGGAGGGTAGAAGAGATAGAAGGGAAAGAGAGACACACACACAGAGAGATAAAGAGGGTGGGGAGATGGGGAAAAGAGAGAGGGGGAGATACAGAAAGAGAGGGAAAGAAAGACAGAGAATGATGGAAAGCTGCCTCCTCAGAGAGATGGCAGAAAAGAAGAGAGCAGCAGTAGGCAGAGCTTGTCTCTTAAAAGGACCAGGTACTGTCTGCCTTGCATCCATGCATGATGCAGGGTGCAGCATGGGATACCCTAGGCCAGGTTCCCAAGGGGCAGGGTCAAGGTGTGTCTCAATACTAACATTACTCCCTTCTTTTCTTTTTATTAAAAAGGTGAGGAGTTAGGTGTGGCAGGTTAAAGGGAATGAGGACATCCATCAAGTTCTTGAGCCTTCTTCCAACTGAGCTTGAGGGCATTTACCACCTGTGGGAGAACCTGAGAAAGTTGGGGTGCTGCCACATGCTGGGGTAGCTGGTTGTTTTACAGCTGTCCAGGGCCTGGGGAACTGTCTGATGTCTCTTGGATCTGGCTAGTTGCTGGCAGAGCAGAGGACAATATTAAGTTTAGGGCGGGGGGAATTTCCTTAGTTCCTAGTGAATGAAGGGGAGGGTGTCAGTACAGGGAAAGGTGGAGAGGCTTGGGCTCTTAGGGCCTGGTAGTTGAGGGAGGGGGTCTTCTGACCTGTTTGAGGTGAATCCTCTAGGTTGACTCCCTGGAAGTTAGAAGAGTTTGTTGAGTTTGTGAAAACATACAATTTAGACACATTAGCACTTATACTGTTTATAATCTGTACTGAAACTGTTTTTGTAGAAACAGCAGTATACTCATGTCAGAAATGGTGGTGACAAATTTGCATAATAAAAGTATCTTTGAGGTCTATAGTTAGAAAATAACTACAGGGAATTTAAAATCTTGATGTTGCAGTTATGATAGTGGTAGTACTCTGCCAGAGCTAGCTTATCAAAATTTTATTGATTAATGTTAAGACTATGGACACTTGGAGTCCTAATAAAACAGTACCATAATGAAAGAGAGAATTCTGGAATGTGTTTTGTGAGATATATCTGCTCCTGGCAGCACCAATTACTTCAAGAGGATGATGGGCATCAAAGAGGCTCCTTATGGAATTGGTTAGCCATTCGGACAAGAACTTGCTCTTTCCTGAACTCCTGGATGAACTAGATATGCAGGACCCACAGAAAAATACCTGCTGAATTTGCCTAATGGTGAGACGATCCTTCAGGGTTCCTGCTTCATGAAAGAATCTGCTAGACATTTTTCAGGACACAGAAGAAAATGACTGACAAACTGCCAATATATGCAGAACTGTCTTTGAAATTTCCTGCTCCATGATAAAGTCTTCAGATACTATGGGCCTGTAGGCTGAAGATGGGTGCCCCAATGGTACAGAAGAACTTTGGGTGACTGCCTAGCACATACGCACAGGGGCTTATGCGTGCACACAAGGGCTTAAGTAGCTGCAGCATGCGTAGGTCACATGATCACGTAAGTCATATAGGGGCTAAGGACCCTGGGTGGCTATGCAAATTGTCTGAGCGCTGATAGCACATGTGCAGCCCCTTACCCCTATCCCAACCCACCTCCAAGATCCCAATTTTTGCTCGGTAACCTTGCCTACTTCCCATATCCAGGAGGATAACTATATGTTTTTCTTTGGGTTCACCTTCTTATTTAGCGTCTTTAGGATCACAAATTATAGACTCAATGTCGTTTATTTATGGCTAGAAACCAATTATGAGTAGAGGTATTAGGTCTCTAAGGATGTACTACAAAGTAAAATGTCATCTACATACTGAATGAGTTTAAACTTAGGGAGAGTCAGTGAGAGTAGCTCAGAAGCTAAAACCTAACCAAATAGGTGTAAGCTGTCCCGAAATCCCTGGAGTTGGACAGTCCAGGTGAATTGTGTGGAGAGGTAAGTGTCAGGGTCAGTCCAGGAGAAGGCGAAGATATCTTGAGATTGAGGGCTGAGAGGAATAGAGAAAAAAGCATCCTTGAGGTCTATAACTGAGAAGCTGGAGGTTCCTGGAGGGATAGTGAAAAGCAGTGTGTAAGGGTTAGGCACTATAAGATGAAGGGGGACCATTGCAGAGTTAATGAGCTGGAGGCCTTGAACCAGGTGATAGGTTCCATTAGGGTTTTTTTTTTTTTTAATATCAAGTACAGGGATGTTAAAAGGAGAAGAGGAGGGGCGAAGTAGCTTTTTTCTTAGAAGGCTTAAGTCCCCTAAGGCTCTGGAGGGAGAGAGGATACTAAGTTTGGGTAATGTATCTAGTAGGATCCTGTAATTGGATAATGATGGGGAAATGGTATTTAGCAATAGAGGGGTTTTGGGTGTCCCAGACTTAGGGGTCTACCTAAGAGTCTGGGAAAGAAAAAGACACATTACTGCTGGGGGGTTGGGAGGCTAGAAGGAGGAGGAGGGGAGCTGTTGGCAAGTCTGGGGTAAGGCAAATGGAAGGAGCAAACAAAATGGAAGCTCCCACTTTTGCTAAAATATCTCTTCCCATAAAAGGTACCAGGCAGGGTGGCATGACTAAAAATAAATGAGTGAGATAAACACCCCTAAAATTACAGCTAAGTGGTGGGGTCTGCTGAGGTAGATAGGGTTGTCCCCCTACCCTGACAATAGCGAAACTACAAGGAGAGACAGGCCCCTAGGATTCTCTCAGTAACAAGTATGTAGTTCTGGTGTCTAGAAGAAAGGAGATGGACCATCCTGATACCGTGATATTTATCCATGGCTCCCTATTAACAGATGATGGTTGTGGTCATGGTAAAAGAGCCCTGGCAGCCTCAATCATCCATGGCCATACCTAGAAGGTCAGTTTGGGAATTGTCTGGGTTTGATGTATCTATGCCACAATGTGCATGAGGACAATTGACTACCCAGTGCCCTTCCTTATGGCATCTCGAACATGGTCTTGTGGGGCCAATATGAGGATTAGGACACACCCAGGCCTAATGCCCAGGTTTACCAGATTTGAAACAAGGGACTTGTTTGAGCCCCAGGGGGGCAAGGGAGCAACATGGACAGCATGGACAGGACAGTCAGTTGCCTTGGCTGGTTGGGCAGCCATGAGTAGCATTTGACAATTGTGATTACAGGTTTTATCATTTCTTGCATGGTAAACCTTAAAAGTCAACTCTAAGACTTCTGCCTGTGGGTCTAGGGGCCTTTCTCCAGACACTTAGTTTAGCTCTAATGTCAGGAAAGCTCTGAGAAAAAAAAAATGGGTCATAAGGAACTGTCTGCCCTCTGGGTTGAGGCCAGACAAATTTCAAGACACTAAGAGAACACAACAGAAATAACATAGTTAGAGCAAGAGGTTAATTGGGGGATGTTGAGAATGAAAGAGCAAAAGGCCACCTGAGAGTGGAGACATGTGGGAGGCGGGCAGACAGACAGACAGAACAGGGAAGAGGGAGAAGTGGGAGTGCAGAGCTCAAAAACCCTGGATAAGGGAATCAAACCATTTGTTGTATGGTTTGACAAAGTCCCAATTTGGATAAATTTCATTTTAGACACCTCAGAAGTGACTGAGGATCAGGTTTAGATCTAGGGTTGCTCATTTACAAGTCCTTGATGGAGACTGACTAGGGCAGGCATCCCCCTAAGATAGCCTGGGGTCAAGATATAGAGGTAGATAGTCTTTGGGTAGAATGTCTCCCCCACAAAGGTCCCACAGACCAAAGATAGTCTTTGCTCCAGAAGCATATCAGGGTCATCCTGACATGACTGTGGCTTCACAGGAACTCAAAAGGTTTTGACCCAGAAGAGGTCCTGGACCTCTGTATGCAGTTGCTTGGAAGTTGGAGTCTTACCCCAAGTCAAATATTGATTCTATCTAACAGAGAAGGAGATTGAAAAAAGGAGTGGTTTCCCATATGGCTAAGGGAACCAGTCCGCCAGTCATGGAAGGTTCAACTCCTCCCAGGTTTCTGGCCCCAAGATAATAGGTTTTCTGTACCCAATAGCAGGTTTTCTGCTGATACAGTAAGCCAGATCAAGCTGAATTAAAACATAAAAGACCAGGTTAATTCTGAGCATAGCCATTTCCAATTGAATCCTTCAGCCTGTAAACAGAGACTCCATTTACATTTCCTGACCCCCAAGAGCTGAATAATCACATAAAAACTATATTTATATATATATATAACTATATATGTGATTATATATATTTCATATATAATCACACCCTACATTCAGTTTAGTTTTCCACCTAACTGTATTCTGCCCTGCCATAGGCCAAAGTTGCTTCTTTATTAACCAATAGTAATAAAACATATTCATTGCATGCAGAAGGAAATCCCATATCATCTCTCCTTTTCTGTCTAAATAAAAAGGAAGGTTTTAACTTTAGCACAGTAAAATCATATTTAACAAAACAAGTATCAAGCAAGAATTACAGTTATAATATTTAGTCTATTTGTATCTGACAAAATTAAAGAAAATATTCTATCATCTATTTTATCTTTGTGAGTCTAACACATTTCATATCTAATTTATCTTTTATCATAACTAAGGAAAACTATGACTATATCTGTCTTCAACTTTATTAAAGACCCCAGAAGTATATAATATTACCTAAGTAAACAGGAAGTGCATTGCAAGCAACTTCCAAAACTCTAGAATTGACAGAGACATCTTGCTGCCTGGACACTAACCCAAAGTTCTTCTGTAATGTTGGGGCATCCATCTTCAGCCTACAGGCCCGTAGTATCTGGTAGACTTTTCCATGAAGCAGGAAACTTGAAAGACTGCTTTGCTTGCACTGGAAGTTTGTCAGTCACTTTCTTCTGTGTCCTGCAGAATGTCTGGCAGAGTCTTCCATGAAGCAGGAACCCTGAAGGACTGTCTCATCTTGTTTTGGCAAGTTCAACAATCACTTTTCTGTGGATCTGCATGTCCAGTTTATATAGCATACAGGCAAGCAGTCCAGGCAAGAGCAGTTTCTCGCCCAAATTGCTAGCCTTGTCACATTGAAGGCAAAATCCATAACATGTTCCTTCAATGTCCCTTAACCTCTCTGAAATAATTGGTGCTGCCTCAAGCAGGCATGTCTCACTGTTGAGAAAAGTCTTAATTCTTTTTTTAAATTTTTTCCATTCAATTATTTACATTTCCTTCCCTCCTCCCAATCCCCTCCTACACCCCCACTCTCCCTCCTCCCTCTCCCATCCTGTTTGAGACAGGGCAGGGAACCTTGCCCTGTGGGAAGTCCAAGGCCCTCCCCACTACATCCAGGCCTAGGGAGCTGTGTATAGACTAAGGTCCCAAAAAGCCAGAACATGCCATATAAACAAGTCCCAGTGTCTTTATCAATGGCTTCTCAGTCAGCCCCCATTGTCAGCCACAGAGAGTCCGGTTTGATCACATACTCATTCAGACCAGGTCAGCTGGAATTTGGTGAGCTCCCATTAGAACAGGCACACTGCTTCAGTTGGTGGACCAACCCCTTGCAGTCCTGACTTCCTTGCTTGTCTTCTCCCTCCTTCTGCCTTTCAACTGGATCTTGGGAGCTCAGTCCATGTGCTCTGATGAGGGTCTCTGTCTCTATCTCCATCTGTTGCCGGACGAAGATTCTATGGTGATATTCGAGATAATCATAAGTGTGATAGTGGGGCAAGGCCAGTTCAGGCACCTTCTCTGCTTCCCAAGGACCTAGCTGGGGACATCCCCATGGACACCTGGGATCCTCTCAAGTCCCTTGCCAACTCTAAAATGAATCCCTTAATGTAGGTATCTTCTTCCCTGCTCCTATATCCACCCTTCCTCAATCTCTACCCTCCCACTCCCCCAAGCTCTTGCCAGTCCTTCCCTTCTCCCTTCCCTCTTCCCCTTCCCCTTCCCCCAACCTCATTCCCACCCCTGCCCCCACCCCCATGCTCACAACTTTTGCCCTGCAATCTTGTTTGCTTCCAATTTCCAGGAGGGATCTATATATGTTTTTCTTTGGGTTCGCCTTGTTATTTGGCTTCTTTGGGCTTGTGAACTATAGGCTTAATGCCCTTGGTTTATGGCTAGAGTCCACAAATGAGTGAGTACATACCATATTCCTCTTTTTGGATCTGGGTTATCTAACTCAGGATAGTGTTTTCTATTTTCATCCATTTGTATGCAAAAGTCAAGATGTCATTGTTTTTTACTGCTGAGTAGTACTCTAATGCATATATATTCCACACTTTCTTTATCCATTCTTCCATTGAGGGGCATCTTGGTTGTTTCCAGGTTCTGGCTATTACAAATAATGCTGCTATGAACATAGTTGAACAAATGCTTTTGTAGTATGATTGGGCATCTCTTGGGTATATTCCCAAGAGTGGTATTGCTGGATCCTGAGATAGGTTGATTTCGAATTCCCTGAGAAACCGCCACACTGATTTCCAAAGTGGTTGCACAAGTTTGCATTCCCACCAGCAATGGATGAGTGTTCCCCTTACTCCACATCCTCTCCAGCAAAGGCTATCATTGGTGTTTTCGAAAAAAATCTAAATTCTTAAAACCTTTTAAATACCATATTCTGTAAGTCTTTGAAGTGCTGAACATTATCTATCTAACTGAAATATACCTCTGTATATCAAGAAAACCAAACTAACATGACTACAAACTTGACTCTTATAAATGACTATTAATCTGTATTTTTAATTATATATTAAATTTAAATGAGCTATATAAATATAATACCTTAAACAAGAGTAGAAATAAGTATAACAAAATTGACCTTAAATTTGTATCAATATGCCAAAGACCATACCAATGTAAAGTATTCATTCCTATATCCGCCCCCCTTTAAAGAAAAAGATTGACTGTGACTCTTAACCACTTATAATCAGTACCCTTTAAATGAAAACAAACATTGATAAGCAACAATTTTGGGAATTTGAGCATTGTTTTCTCCAAACTACTTCCTGCTCTTTGTTGAGTGAAGTATTTTTAGGGTTTGGAGAGTCTTGTTTCAAGTCACATTAGCCTGGAAGGTTTTCACCTTCTGTGGAAACAAAAACAGAACCTCTTTTCCAAAGTAACATATTCTTAGACTCATTTTTTGAAATCAAGATACATTTAATAATATATATATATGTGTATATATACATATATATTGGTTTATCTCAGCAGCCCCAAGAATCAAATGTCTCTCTGCAGTCAAAAAATTTAAAGAAAACATAATAATTTACATAATCTAGACTCTCTGTATATATTTCATCTTTATGTGGCTTGTGTCTTTACTCTATTACATTTTAATATTTATTTTATTATTTTTACTTCTTTAATCTATGTCTGCTGTACTTTTTCTTCTCTCTCCTAAGCCCATGTATATTAATTCAACACTGTGATCCATTCAGAGGTCTTTTTGTCTAAATCTGTCTTATTATCTATCTGTAATCATTTTCTGACCAGGAGAGGATTTAAAAAAAGATGCTAAACAGGTGTGGTTAGCACTAGCTCTGCAGCTTTGCCTATTGGCTCCACCCCATCCAACATGCAGAGGTATGTTCACCACCTCTGTGAGCCATGCTTACCACCCCAACTCCAGCGATGCAGTAGGTCTATGTCACCATTAAGCAATTCATAATAGGCTGATCCCAAACCCCATTTAAGTTCTCCATAGCAGGACCTCCCAAAAGAGTCAGAACCATTTGTGCCACCAGCACCAGGAAGATGTCCCTTGAAGAAGCCCCATCTCTGCTCACTACCAGCCAACGGAGTCTATCTAAAAATATACAGCTACCAAGTACCTCCAATTGACTCCTGTTTTTGTGGGTCTAGAAGCACTTTTTAAAAGCTTTCTTGGGCTTTATGTGAATGTACATTGCCAAACGTTGGGCACCATCACCATATCCCACATCACTAGCCTCCCTCACATCAAGGCAGGGGGAGGAGGGAGGGTGCAAGAGAAAATCACATGGATGAGCCAAAAGAGGGAGGGAGCTTAAATATCCTGTAGCCCAGGGGTGATGATGTGTCCTACATAAGCTGGGTTTGTACCCAGTTATAATGCTTTAGGCAGGGACTGGGCAGCTGGAAGCTTCAAGGGACTGGGAGCAAGAAAAAGAGAGATCTGATAAAGGGGTACAGAAATTAAGAGATCTTAGCCAGCCTTTCCCATTGCAAATATGTTCTTTGTGAGGGTCTTCTCATCAGAGACTCAGTGGGTTCTGCTTACGGGGTCAGACTTACTAAGCAATATTCCTAAGCCCACTCTCATTCATCTGTCATTTGGTCTGACGCAGCCTGCTATTATTTAAAGTAATACTGCATACCTGCCTGAAGCCTTACTTGGCACAGTGCCTATGGATAGATTTCCTTACAGTATTGGTTTCATGTCCCTCCCCCCCCACACACACACACATCCACTAGGTGTTGCTGTTATTAAGTTCTTTTATTATCAACCAGGATTACAGATTTGACTGGCCTGTGTACCCAATAAAGATCCAAAGGCTATGCTAAAATGTGTAACAGCTTGAGAATCTGAACCTAGGATCCTTAAGAATTTCATTTACGCTCCAAATAGACCTTCTTGTGCTGATCATAGGCAATGGCACCCCACTTTCAAAGTGAGATTTTTAAGATAATCTAGGTGTGTTACCATTGGGGACCACACAGAGAATTGGGTAATGGTAAAAACTGGGTGTTGGGACAGAACTCACAATTCAATTGAATTATTCTTACCACACAGTGATGCATTACAATACCATTATGAAGTGAGCTACAGGTCAGCTAGCCCCACCCCCCACTTTTAGTATTTGGTCCTATTTGGGGACCACCTCTGGGAGCTGGGAGTGATAACAGTGTGGAGATTATCACTAAGATACAACTCAAAATGTTGCCCATTTAAACTGTCATGTAACAACTTATTACATTTTTCTCTTAGTCAAATTTTGACTTATTTCTTCATGATTTTATATAGTGTTTATTTTGATCATGTCCCATACTGAAGGTTAATCTTTAGTACAACTTGTTGAGTTTTTTAAATTCTTTCTTCCTCTGTAATCTTCTTTTTACACGTCATAAATTGTTTCCATTTTGGCTGCTCAGCATGTGTTTTCCTCATAATCATAAAAATAACTAACTGAAAAAATTCCACTTTATACTTATTTACTTATATACTTATATACTCAATTGTTTTAAAGGGGCAAACTTTCCTTTGGTTGAAGTCACTTCTCCTCCTAATCTCAAGGAAACTGTAAATTTGGGCAAGGTGAAAAAGATAAAATTTTTGCCTAGCAACATCTTAGGGTTGGCTCCGGGTTTTCAACACCATAACAAAATCTATAACCAAATAAGTAATTGTCTGTGCCCGCATTTGTCCTTATGCTCAGGAATTGGCCCGTCCTTACATGTCTGTGTGCAGGCACACTTACTGAGAAACTATGTTTACTTTATTTGAGGAGAGCATTGCTTTGTAAACGACTCTGTTTTTGCCTTGCTGCTGTAGGCAATAAGTCTTTCTTCTACATCTTGGCTGTGCTTACTTTGGCTTTGCCCACACCGTGATGCATAGAATAGGTAAAAACCACAGGCACTTATGTATATAAAAGCACTAGGCAGTGGTGAGTGGGGGACCCAGCACAATATGAGGTGTCAGAGCTGAGCAGGATATAAAGTAGAGCAGGCAGCCAACTGAGCTCTGGGACAAAAATGGTGACATTTCCTCCTTCATCCCAGACACCACCCCTATCCATGTCTGGTCCTACCTTTGTAGAAGGTAACTTGAAAAATCTGCCCAGGTTGTGAGCCCCAGCCCTTCTTCTATCTGCTCATCTCCCCTCCCTGCCTCAAGCCCAGCTTCCCATGCACCTGAGCAGCCCTGTGCTGGTTCTCTCTTCTGTCTTCTCAGACTTTACTCAGGAACCAGGGCTCACAATGGAGTACAATCTGGCTCCATTGTGCTTGCTGCCCTCCGCATGCCCCTGGTTTTGCTGCCCTGGTCACTCCTTTGCATCATCTTTGCTCCTCTGGCCCCACAGCACCTTCAGTGCTCTCCTGGGGCATCTTCCTCAACCCCCAACTCCAACTGCCTAACCCATGGGCTACAGCTTCAAGCACAACTTGTTTTCACAGCCAGGCTCAAACTCATGTCAACTTGCATCCCAGAAAAGGAACCATTATGGGCCCTGCCATGAAAGTATGACAGACCTGCAGCACCCACCTTAGGTCAGAACACTTGGCATGCCTCACTGCCCCTTGTTGGGGAATAGAGGACTGTAGTGGATATTCCCCCCTCCTATGACCTTGGGCTATTTGGCCCCATAGAGGCTGCTGATGTGAATCCTTTAAAAGAGAGGGGGGCAGGCTTCCATTCACCCCCGGGCAGAACGGAAAACCTCGGAGGCTATATACCTTGCTGTGTACCCTGTGTTTCCCTAACAAATCCCTGATAGCCATTTGAAAGAGCTCCTGTGGAATCACATATATTGCCTACGTTTGGTGTCTGCGTGGCATTTCCTCTCCAGTCATCTTGCTGTTGCCCTGCTTCCCATGCGTGCAAAACCCCAAGCGTTCACAGCTCAGTCCTGAAACAGGACCTGCTTTCCACCCCATCCTCATCCCCAGTTGCCTTGCAAGAGTACAGCTGAGTTCTCTTCCCCAGAGGCACACAGGCAGCGCTCACTAGAGTGCTCTCAGCTTCCTGCATCCTGTGCCCACTGCGCCCCCTACGGCCGCCCAGCAGAGTTGCTGTTATATTCTGCCTCCTCACTAGCGTTTTTGGGGCCCCTCAGCACCTCCTTTTATTTTCCCTATAACCTAACTCTGTTCTTTAGTAGCTTCTAATCCTGCTAAGAAGTCACAGGTGTAGAAGTAAAGCACCTATTTCCCATAGCCAAGAGGACAACTATATGCTTTTCCTTTGGTTCACCTTCTTACTTAGCTTCTTTGGGATCACCAATTGTAGACTCCGTGATCCTTGTTTATGGCTAGAAACCAATTATGAATGAGTACATCCCATATTCATCTTTTTGGGTTTGGGTTACCTCACTCAGGATAGTGTTTTCTATTTCCATCCATTTGCATGCAAAATTTGAGAAGTCATTGTTTTTTTTACCGCAGCATAGTACTCTAATGTGTAGATATTCCACACTTTCTTCATCCATTCTTCCATTGAAGGGCATCTAGGTTGTTTCCAGGTTCTGGCTATTACAAATAATACTGCTATGAACATAGTTGAACAAATGCTCTTGTCATATGATAGGGCATCTCTTGGGTATATTCCCAGGAGTGGTATTGCTGGGTCCAGGGGTAAGTTGATCCCGAATTTCCTGAGAAACCGAAACACAGATTTCCAAAGTGGTTGCACAAGATTGCATTCCCACCAGCAATGGATGAGGGTTCCCCTTCCTCCACAGCCTCTCCAGCAAAGGCTGTCATTGGAGTTTTTTATTTTAGCCATTCTGACAGGTGTAAGATGATATCTCAAAGTTGTATTGATTTGCATTTCCCTGATTGCTAAGGAGGTTGAGCATGACCTTAAGTGTCTTTTGGCCATTTGAACTTCCTCTGCTGAGAATTCTCTGTTCAGTTCAGTGCCCCATTTTTTAATTGGGTTAATTAGCATTTTAAAGTCTAGTTTCCTGAGTTCTCTATATATTTTGGAGATCAGACCTTTGTCTGTTGCGGGGTTGGTGAAGCTCTTCTCCCAGTCAGTAGGTTGCCTTTTTGTCTTGGTGACAGTGTCCTTTGCTTTACAGAAGCTTCTCAGTTTTAGTAGGTCCCATTTATTCAATGATGCCCTTAAAGTAGACAAAATTGCCGGGGAGAAAATTGAGATCTTGGGGGTGGGGTGGGATGGGGGTAAGGGGAGATGGGGAGAGAAAAGGGAGAAGGGGAGAATGGGGGGAACTTGGGGAAAAAGGAGGATTGGGATAAAGGAAGGTTGGATAGGGGAGCATGGAAGCACAATTCTTAGTTAAGGGAGCCACCTTAGGGTTGGCAAGAGACTTGAACCTAGAGTGGCTCCCAGATGCCCAAGCCGAGGTCCCCAGTTAGTTCCTTGGGCAGCTGAGGATAGGGAACCTGAAATGACCCTATCCTAGAGCAATACTGACGAATATCTTGCATATCATCATAGAACCTTCATCTGGTGATGGATGGAGATAGAGACAGAGACCCACACTGGAGCACTGGACTGAGCTCCCAAGGTCCCAATGAGGAGCAGAAGGAGGGAGAACATGAGCAAAGAAGTCGGGACCACGAGGGGAGCACCCACCCACTGAGACAGTGGAGCTGATCTATTGGGAGCTCACCAAGGGCAGCTGGACTGTGACTGAAAAAGCATGGGATAAAACTGGACTCTCTGAGCATGGCGAACAATGAGGGCTGATGAGAACCCAAGGACAATGGCACGGGGTTTTGAACCTACGTAATGTGCTGGCTTTGTGGGAGCCTAGCCAGTTTGGATGTTCACCTTCCTAGAAATGGACGGAGGGGGGAGGACCTAGGACTTACCACAGGGCAGGGAACCCTGACTGCTCTTTGGGCTGTAGAGGGAGGGGGAGAGGAGTGGGGGGAGGGGGAGAAGGGTGGGAGGAGGGGGAGGGAAATGGGAGGCTGGGAGGAGGAGGAAATTTGTTTGTTTTTTTTTTCCTTTTCTCAATAAAAAAAAAATCTAAAAAAATAAAAATAAAAAAAAAAGAAGTAAAGCACCTGCCTTGGCAGTACACTTGAGACACCTGCTGGCAAACATCATCATTGCAGTTTAAAATCTCCAACCAAACCAGCCATCAATACCTCGCAGCAGCCATACCTCTCTGGTTATCTTCCTGCCTGGTTATTTAAGAGCCTAGTACACAAGGACGATCTCCAGAGGATTTTATCTGAGGTAAATTACTGGATATTTTTACATTTTAAACTGATAAATTAGATAGATAGATAGATAGATAGATAGATAAATTTTTTATGGTTTGTTCACTCATTCCACGCCAATGGCGGATAATATCACCATCCAGGAATTTAAAAACCCTTTTATTTCTACTATGGGTAAAATTTTAGATGAGATATAAAACCTACAGGGGAATATAAATTCTTGGCCATAATTGCTATTAGTTTGGTAATTCATGTCATATTTTTAAAGAAACCTATTGACTATTGTCAAAACTCTGTTATCTCCCAAAATTCTATTTGTCCCCATACTTGTATTCTTTCTTTCTTTCTTTCTTTCTTTTTCTTTCTTTCTTATACAGTATTCTCAGTATTCTGTCTGCATGTATGTCTGCATGCCAGAAGAGGGCACCAGATCTCATTACAAATGGTTGTGAATCACCATGTGGTTGCTGGAAATTGAACTCAGGACCTTTGGAAGAGCAGGCAGTGCTCTTAACCACTGAACCATCTCTCCAGCCCTCTCTGTCACCTTTCTTTGGATACAAATATATCAGAAATTTAAACTTTCTGTTTAGATACTAATAATGTTTAAGTGTTCCACAGTGAACAATAAATTTCCCTAACATGAATCTCTGAAGTCTCCAGAATGATGTGGCCCAACAACAGTTCCACCTGGATCATAATGATGCCATCGAGCCAATAAACACTGAGCAAGGATCAGTTTTGGATTTAAAAATGCTCAAGACAATTCCAAATTAGCTAACTGAGATGGTCCATCTTCTTACAACACTCTAGCCAGAACTTCAGATAAGAAGGTTAAAATAGATTTACCTGCTACTTAGACACTGGCTACAAATCTTACAGCTAGTCAGTCCTCTTGAGACTTAACAATCATTTTAGTTTTTTTTAATAAAAATCACATAAAGATTTTAAAGATAAAATCACACATCGCCCCCAAGACAACTGAAAGTAATTCAAAGAAAATGATGCCCCCTCTCCCAACAGTTGGAATGGATGGTCTTTGAGTTTTCTCAGGATTGGTTATAATTTATTATAGGATTTGGTTGGATAATAATAATGTTAGACTCAGGAATCACATTTAGTAAAGAAAAAGGGAAAAAGATAGGATAGGATAATGTATCTGCCTGTAAACTACTTTAGCAACTATTAGTTATAGACAATTTATATTGATATAAATTCTTGTATATTGATACTTGCGTAAAATTATTTTGCATTCTTGTCTAAGATAATTTGTACATTGATACAAATTCAATATTGTATTTGTTATATTGTGTATGTTCCTATTTCTACTTGCAACATTTTTGCACACAAATGAAAAATTATTTTGTCATACTATATATATATGTGTATGTTTCTATATCGGCTTAAGATACTTTGTAAATTCATATAATTCAAGGATATTTTTGTCATATTGTACTATATGTTCCTACCTCTAATCAAGATAGTCTTATATATTTGTTAAATTTCAAGGTCATTGTCTTCATGTTGCAAATCTGTTTAAAGATTATTTGTTTTGAATATGAAGCCTTAGTCTATAAGCTGTATAGGCTATTGAGAATTACATGTTTTGACTTAGGTTTCTGTCCTGCCAAGTCCCACAGTCGTTCAATCCCAAAGACACACACATAAATCATAAAGTGGTTGGCTTACTAGCTCAGGCTTCTTATTCTCTCTTACATCCTACATTATTAACCCATAATTCTTACCTTCGTTAGTCACATGGCTTGGTGCCTTTTATCAGTGAGGCATGCTCATCTTGCTTCTTCTGTGCCTGGGTGACAACAGCAGACTGAGTCTTTCCTCTTCCCAGAATTCTCCTGTTCTTGGCGCCCCGCCTTTACTTTCTGCCTGGTCACCCTGCCTATGCTTCCTTCATGGACACTGGCCAATCAGCATTTTAATAAAGCAATACAAGCAACAAATCTTTACAGGGTAGAAGACCATTGTCCCACAGCAAACATGTTATAGTCACCCATGTCTGTCATACTTAGTTAGGTTTTCTAGATGTACAGAGATGTACTCTGCATAGATAGGTAATCGTCAAACACTGTAAAGACCTACAAAATATGTTATTTAAATGTTTGAATAATTTAGAACTACATTGACATGAGGCACAACTGCTCCTGGCAGTACTGAGCTATTCCCAAGAGAATTATGGGCACCAGAGACACTCCACATGGAGTTTATTTTCTTTCTGATGAAACTGGTCTATTGGGCAAAGAACCTTACCTCAGCTGCTGACAGTAAACCCACTGTCTAAACTGGACAAGCAGAATTAAAGAAAAAGCAACTGTTAAATATTGCCAAGACAGGGTAAGACAGTCTTTTGAATTTCCCTGCTTCTGATAACGGCCTGTCAGATATTTTTGGCCAATAGCCAAAGTGGGCTGCCCCAGCATTGCACAGAGATTTTGGGTGACTGTCTAGGAAGCCAGCTGTTTCTGCCATTTTGGAAGTTGCTTGCTTACACTTCCTGCTTACTGAGGTAATACTATTTTCATTCTCAGCTTTTGATGGGGTTGAAGACTAGATCGTCACAGTCACTACTCTCTCGTATCGTCACTAAGGCATTTTATGTACAAGAGTTAGACTCCTCAGAATAGGATAACTTTTGGAATAATCTCTTATTTGCCAATTACCTATAACCTGGACATTTAGCATATGTTTGTTGTTTGGTGTTGTTTTTGTTGGTTATAGTTCTATTTTGTGTATGTTATTTCCCTTTCTTTTACCTGGACAAAACTTGACAATTGTTCTTATTGTATACAGTTTAGAACCTTCTTATTTAGACAAAAGGGAAAAGTAAAGATCAGAGAGCAGAGATAAGCCACTAGACTCCAGAGGGTGGTAGCACAGTCCTTTAATCCCAGGACTCAGGAGGCAGAGGCAGAGGGATGTCTATTAGTTAAAGGCACCCTAGGATACACAAGATTGGATCTGTCTAAAAGAGAAACAGAGCACACACAAAGGTAATCCCAGCACTTGGGACCACCTACCTTTAATCCCATCACTAGGGAGGTGGATACAGGAGTGATCTGGCTGGGTGAAGAGAGGACTATAAGGCAGAAGGAGGCAGGAAGGCAGTGCAGTCTGAGGTCTGGTGGAGACAAATGCAGTGGGGAGAGGCAGTCTGAGGACAGGATTGCTCTTTCAGTCTGAGTATTGGCGGAGAGGTAAAAGAACTCTCCAGTGTCTGGCCACACTACTTCTCTGATTTTCAACATTAACCTATTTATCTATCTCTGGGTTTTTATTTATTAGTATCAATTAGAATTTATGCTACATCTAGTGCCCATCATTTGGGGTATGAATTTACTAAAAAGCCATTTTCATTTGGCTTTGCAGCCACCAGAATAGACCAGAGGTACACACAGTCAGAGACACTGCTCTACCAGCTAGGTTTTTCTTTCTTCACTCCTGGTGGGTTTTAGACCCCCTTCTCAGGTTGCTGTCAAACTAGGTAGCTGCCTTGCAATCCAGTCAGGCTTTTGTTGTTCTACAAAGCAGCAGTCAGTCACTGGCCCATACAGAGACAGTGGGACTGATCTAATGGGAGCTCACCAAGGCCAGCTGGACTGGGACTGAATGAGCATGTGATCAAACTGGACTCTCTGAATGTGGCTGACAATGAAGGCTGACTGTTAAGCCAATGATAATGGCACTGGGTTTTGATTCTACTGCATATACTGGCTTTTTGGGAACCTAGTCTGTTTGGATGTATGCCTTCCTAGACCTGGATGGAGGAGGGAGGGCCTTGGACTTCCCACAGAGCAGGGCACCGTGACTTCTCTTAGGACTGGAGGGGGAGGGGGAGGGGGGCAGTTGGAGAGAAATAGGAGGAAGGGAGAAGGTGGAAATTTTTAATAAATAAATAAATTTTAAAAAACCAAAGCAGCAGTCAGACTCACATCTTCATTGTTATTTTCGGGACATTTGATGAGAAAATTTTGAATTTTTTTTTTAAATTTTGAATTTTTAAAGGAAGGAATTAGTTAAAAAAGAGGATTTTCCCACTTAAAAAATGGAAAACAGCCAATACTGAGGGGATGTAACAGGTGAGTGAACAGCCACACAGCAAGAAGTCCCACTTTCTAGAACCTCTCCAGTGGGACAGAACCCTGAGCCCCTTCCTCAACTCCCTAGGCTT
Organism: Microtus oregoni; assembly: GCF_018167655.1. Lineage (NCBI taxonomy): Eukaryota > Metazoa > Chordata > Mammalia > Rodentia > Cricetidae > Microtus > Microtus oregoni. The sequence goes on along the minus strand of NW_024543084.1, from coordinate 10,429,565 downwards.
TTCTAGCCAGCCAGCAGGGAGTTTCCTGCAGCTAGGCTTCCTACAAACCCAAACCCATCCAGCCACCATCCAAACTACTAGATACACCACACCCCCAAACTCACCTATCCTCCTGCAACCTCAGTGAAACTCTGAAACACAACTTACTCCAATACTGAGGGGATTTAAGAAGTGAGTGAACAGCCACAGGACACCCCACTGTATAAGATCCCCCAAAGGGATAAAAACCTTAGACCCCTCCCCCAATTCCCTTGGCTTTTCTAGCTATCCAGCAGGGAGTTTCCTTTGGCTAGGCTCCCCCAAAACCCAAACCCATCCACTGGATCTTCCAAGTTACTAGCCACACCCCACCCAAAAGGTGAGAAATTACTATAATACTGAGGAGACCAAGAGCTTGCTACAACACTGAGGGGATTAAGAGAGAGCACCAAGGGAGCAACCCAGGAGAGAAGACCAAGAGAGCAGGGACCTCAGAGGCTTTCTGAGACAGACATTGACAGTACAGAGCAGATCAAGAAAAACTCCCAAACACTCAGAGAGCCACAGGGAGGATTGGACCAAGATACAAAGACACTGATGGCCTCATCTGAAGGAAGAAATGGGTAGGTACAAATGCAAGAATTTCTCCAACAACCTAAAAACCAGCATGGTAATACCAGAACCCAGTGAACACATAACAAGAAGACTTGATCATCCTGACCCCAAAAGAAGTAAAAGAAAATGACTAAATGTAACTTTATGAAAATGATAGAAACCTTTAAAGAGGAAATGAAAAACTCCCTTAAAGAAATTGAAGAGAAGACAAACAAAAAAATAGAAGAAATTAATACATTTCTCAAAGAAAACCAAGAAAAAACAATCAAGCAGATGAAGAAAACAGTTCGAGACTTAGAGAATGAAATACAGGTAATAAAGAAAACACAAACTGAGAGAATTCTGGATATGGAAAATCTGGGTAAATGAACAGGAACTACAGAGACAAGTATAACCATCAGAAGTATAACCATTCAAAAGATAGAAGAAAGACTCTCAGACGACGAAGATACTGTAGAGGAAACAAACTCATTGGTCAAAGAAAACATTAAATCCAATGAATTATTAACACAAAACATTCAGGAAATCTGGGATACTATGAAAAGACCAAACCTAAGAATAATAGGGATAGAAGAAGGAGAAGAACTCCAGATCAAAGGCACAGAAAATATATTCAACAAAATCATAGAAGAAAACTTTTCCAACCTAAAGAAGAATATCCATATGAAGATAGAAGAGGCTTACAGAAACCAAATAGACTGGATCAAAAAAAAATCCCCTCAACATATAATAATCAAAACACAAAACATACAGAATAAAGAAAGATTATTAAGAGCTGAAAAGGAAAAAGGTCAAGTAACATATAAAGGTAAACATAACAGAATTATACTAGATTTCTCAATGGAAAACATGAAAGCCAAAAATTCCTGGATGGATGTGCTGCAGAAACTAAGAGACCATGAATACAAGTCCAGACTACTATACCCAGAAAAGCTTTCATTCACCATCAATGGAGAAAAAAGATATTCAATGACAAAAAGAGATTTAATCAATACGTATCCACAAACTCATCCTTAGAGAAAGTACTAGAAGAAAAATCCCAAACCAAGGAAGCTAGCTGCACCCACAAAAACACAGGCATCTGATAACTCACCAGCATAACCCAAAGAAGGGACACACAAATACTACTACCAAAAAATAACAAGAATTAACAACTACTGGTCATTAATATCACTGAATACAATGGACTCAATTCACTTATAAAAAGACGCAGTTTAAGAGAATGGATACAAAAACAGGATCCAGCCTTCTCCTGTTTACAAGAAACACACCTCAACCTCAAAGACAGACACTACCTCAGAGTAAAAAGTTGGAAGGTTTGCTAATCAAACAGACCTAAGAAACAAGTGGGTGTGTCTATACTAAGATCTAAAAAAATTGATTTCAAACTAAAATCAATCAGAAGAGATGGAGAAAGACACTTTATACTCATAACAAGAACAATTCATCAAGATGAAGTCTCAATCCTGAATATCTATGCCCCTAATATAAAAGCATTTTAAAAAGCACTCCTGGAGCGGGGCGGTGGTGGCACACGCCTTTAATCCCAGCACTCGGGAGGCAGAGGCAGGCGGATCTCAGTGAGTTCGAGACCAGCCTGGTCTACAAGAGCTGGTTCCAGGACAGGCTCCAAAACTACAGAGAAACCCTGTCTCGAAAAAACCAAAAAAAAAAAAAAAAAAGCACTCCTGGACAGTAAACAATTATAGATTCACAATATACAAGCTGGTTTAGCATAGCCGCCCATAAAATGATAGGACAGATTCAGACATAAAAGAACCCTAAATGGGTCACAGTGTTAGATAAATGTACGTAGTCTTGGTAAAGAGAAGAAAAAGTATGGAGAATTGGAAAAGAAGTAAATTGTTTAAAAAAATGTCTTTAAAGAGACAGAGTACAGATAGTCATAGATTAAAAGGAGTAAAAAATTATAAGCCATGTAAAGATGGAGAATACACAGAGAGTCTGGATTATGCATATTATTGTGTTTTCTTTGAAACATTTGACTGTTAATGAGCTAAGCACAGAGAGAAATTTCATTGAATGGGCTGCTAAACCAGCATGTATATTATAAAGGCATCTTGACTTCAGAATTTGGGTCTAAGGACATGTTGCATGGCAAAAGAAGTTCTTCTTTTGTTTTCATAGAAGATGAGAAGCTATGAATTGCATCCAGGAAAATGGTTTCATGGACCAAGGCCTCATAAAAGGTAACTGTGAACACCCTCAAAAAATAACTTTGCCCAACTGCTGACTTAGATGAACCTAGCACACAGGATATACCATGAAAGACCTGATTAACAGCACCCCCAAACAGCAGGAAGCAGTATTGACAAATCTATGCCCATATTCCCAAAATTGTTCATAAATGTTCTTTTACATTTAAAGGGGGATATGACATAGATATGAATAATTTGTATTGGTGTGGTTCTTGGTTTATTTATACAAATTTAAGGTCAATTTTGTTATATCTATACATATTTCTGATCGTGATTAAGGTATTGCAATTGTGTAGCTCATTTAAAAAGGTAAGGTATAATTAAGAAATATAGATTAATGGAGAGTCATCTTTAATAGTCAAGCTTGTAGACATGTTAGTTAGATTTTCTAGATGTATAGAGATATATTTCAGTTAAATAGGTATTCTTCAAATCTTTCAGAGACCTTCAGAATATAGCATTTAAAACTTAGGACTTTTCATGACAGTGAGACACATCTGCTCATGGCACAAGCTACTTCAAGAAGAAGATGGACATTGAAGAGGCTCCTTATGGAGTTGGTTAGACATTTGGGCAAGAAACTGCTCTTGCCTGAACTGCTGAACTGGACATGCAGTACCCAGAGAAAAAAATGACTACTGAACTTGTGTAAAGGTGAGATGATACTTTAGGGTTCCTGCTTCATGAAAGAGTGTGGGAGTCCCTGTTCCTGTGCTAAGGAGATCTATCCAGACAGGTGAGTGTGTGCCTACCCAGGGTTGATAATCCAGGAACAGATCACAGGGCCCCTCCAGTTCCTGCTGCAGGGGCTCCTTTGTTCCACACAACCCTGCCTCCCCCCAAGCCTGCCCTATTGTCTTCTGTGAGGTCCTTGGCCCAGGAACAGTTCCTGCTCCTGCACTGAGGCAATCCACCCAGAGGGGTGAGTGTGTGCTCACCCAGCTGGAAGGTCCCTGGAAAAGAGTTCAGGGCACCTCCAATTCCTGCTGCAGGGGCTTCTTTGTTCCACACAACCCTGCCTCCCCCCAAGTTTGCACTTTTGTCTGCGGGTACTTGGACTACCAGAATTCCATGTTCCTATGCTGAGGAGATCCAGGTCATGTTCAACTTCCTTAGGGATCAGGGAAATGCAAATCAAAACAACTTTGAGATACCATCTTACCCCTGTCAGAATGGCTAAAATTAAAACACCAATGATAGTCTATGCTGGAGAGGATGTGGAATAAGGGGAACACTCATCTATTGCTGGAAGGAATGCAAACTTGTGAAACCACTTTGGAAATAAGTGTGGTGGTTTCTCAGGAATCAACCTACCTCAGGATCCAGCGATACCACTCTTGGGAATATGCCCAAGAGATGCCCAATCACACTACAAAAGCATTTGTTAACTATGTTCATAGCAGCATTTTTTTTAATAGCCAGAACCTAAAAACAACCTAGATGCCCATCAATGAAAGAATGGATAAAGAATGTGTGAAATATATACACATTAGAGTACCACTCAGAGGTAAAAAACAATGACATCTTGAATTTTGCATGCAAATGGATGGAAATAGAAAATATTATCCTGAGTGAGATAACCTAGACCCAAAAATATGAATATGGTATGTACTCACTCATTAGTAGACTCTAGCCATAAACAAAGGACATTAAGCCTATAGTTCACAAGCCTAGAGAAGCCAAATAACAAGGTGAACCCAAAGAAAAACATATATAGATCCTCCTGGAAATTGGAAACAAACAAGATTGCCAGGCAAAACTTTGGAGCATTGAGGTGGGGGTAACTGTGGAGGTGGGATTGGGGAAGGGGAGAGGGGGAGAGAGAAGGGAGAAGGGAAAGACTGGGGAGAGTTTGGGGGAGTGGGAGGGTGGAGATGGAGGAAGGGTGGCTACAGGAGCTGGGAAGAAGATATCTACATTAAGGGAGCCATTTTAGGGGTGGCAAGAGACTTGGCTCTCAGGGGATCCCAGGTGTCCATAGAGATGTCCTCAGCTAGGTCCTTGGACAGCAGAGAAGAGGGTGTCTGAACTGTCCTTGCACTGATGATTCTCTCGAATATCACTATAAAATCTTCATCTGGCAATGGATGGAGATAGAGACAGAGACCCTCATCACAGCAATGTACTGAGCTCCCAAGGTCCAGTTGAAGAGCAGAAGGAGGGAGAAGACAAGAAAGGAAGTCAGGACTGCGAGGGGTTGGTCTACCCACTGATGCAGAGTGCACGTTCTAATGGGAGCTCACCAAATCCAGCTGGACCTGGCCTGAAGGAGCATGTGATCAAACCAGACTCTCTGAATGAGGCTGACAATGGGGACTGACTGAAAAGCCATTGATAAAGGCACTGGGACTTGTTTCTACTGCATGTACTGGCTTTTGGTGACCCTAGTTTATTTGGATGCACAGCTTCCTAGGCCTGGGTGTAGCAGGGGAGGGCCTTGGACTTCCCACAGGACAGGGTTCCCTGCACTGTCTTAAGGACAGAGGGGGAGGGAGAAAGGTGAGTGGGGGAGCAGAGGGGAATGGGAGGACCGGAGGAAGTGTAAATTTTTGAATGGAAAAATAAAAAAATAAATAAAACTAAAAAAAAATTAAAACTTATGTGGAAAAGTCTCTGAATTAATTATAAAAGGTAAACTGAAACTTCGTCCACTAGCAGGTGTAGACCCAGCAGAAATTATAGTGCCTTTCTCTACTGATGAAATAAAAAAGGTATGGGAAAACAATGAACCTTGGCAAAGAGCTTGCGCTAATTTGGGGGGAGAAATTTATAGCAACTATCCCAAAAGTGGTAGACTTAACCTTATAAAGAGAACTTCTTGGATTCTTCCTAGAATTGTACATGATGTACCAATAACTGGAGCACAAACATTTTATACTGATGCAAATAAATCATGGAAGGCAGGTTACAAATCAGTTGAATTGAGTAAGGTGGATCCAAGCCCTTATAATTCTGTCCAGAAGGCAGAATTATATGCCATTCTTATGGTGCTAAGGGATTTTAAAGAACCTCTTTGTATAGTGACTGATTCACAATATGCAGAAACAGTTATCTTATATATTGAAACTGCTGAATTTATACCAGATGATACAGAATTGACTTCATTGTTTACCCAGGTGCAAGACATAATCAGGAATAGGTTTTGTCCTATGTACATAACACACATCTGATCCCATATGGGTCTGCCAGGTCCTCTAGCACAAGGGAATGCAGAAATTGATCAATTATTGATTGGAAGCATGTTGCAGGCCTCAGAATTTCATAAAACAACATCACGTCAATAGCAAAGGTTTAAAGAAAGAGTGTTCTATTACATGGCAACAAGTTAAGGAGATTATAAAGAGATGCCGTACTTGCTCTTTCTATAATCAAACACCATTGCCTGCATGAAGTAACCCAAAGGGTACTCAAAGGAATGAAATCTGGCAGATGGATGTGTTCCACTTTACAGAATTTGGTAAATTAAAATATGTACACCACACCATTGACACATATTCAGGTTTTTAATAGGCAATTGCCTTGAGCTCAGAAAAGGCTGATTCAGTAGTCACACATTTATTGGAAGTTATGGCCATCATGGATATACCTGCACAAATAAAGATAGATAATGGTCCAGCATATGTATCTAAGGAAATGAAATGCTTTTTTGCTTATTATAATATAAAGCACATTACAGGTATACCAAATAATCCTACAGGTCAGTCAAATAGTACTATAAAGGATATGCTGAACAAACAGAAAGGGATGAAAAATACACCCAGAAATAGATTGCATAATGCTTTATTAACCTTGAATTTTCTTAATGCTAATGAGAAAGGAACAACAGCAGCAGAGAGGCATTGAATAATGGAAAAAAACTTCTGAATTGAATCAACCAGTATATTTTAAGGATGTGTTGTCCTCACAATGGAAACAAGGAGATATACTACGTTGGGGAAGGGTTTTTGCTCTTGTTTCCACAGGAGAAGAAAAATTATGGATACCATCAAAATTAATAAAAATCACTTTGAAAAGGAGAAACCTCTTGAAAAAGAGAAATCATACCACATCCACAATGATGACAAATATACAGGTGATAGTCAAAGCTCATAAGGGTTAGGGCAGGATTTTGCTCTTATCTTTGCAGGAAAATACACATCATCAGAAACTCAAGAGACCCTGGATGTCTAGATGCTGACAGAAGAAAAAGTAACTATCTGTAGGGCCCTGGTCTCCCTTATTCCTGGGGTGCATTCACGGGGACAGTTTATGATCAACTAACTAAGCTTCCTGTGTGTTTCTGTGCTAACCCTGCCCTGACTGGTGGTTAGCTGCAGGGCATTCACTCCATTGTTAATATGGTAATTTTCCACCTGCCTGGGAGGAGATCCTTGTGCTGCAGTTAGGTAGATAAGGACTCCCCCAATGCTGAATAAACTGGCATTCGGCTGATCTCCTTTCGAATGACCCCGGCCTCTCTGTGTGTTCTGTTCAATCTCCAGGCCCTTGCCTGGTATAGTGGTGCGCGAACTGTACCGAGGGTGTAACACAAATTCAGGTGTTACAATTGGAGGTACCACTGGGATGATCATCGGCAACTAGACCCATCTGCAAGATCGGGAATTAGGGATCCCTGAGAGGTCGCCCTCGGGAAGGCTGGCCAGCAGGTAAGAAATTGTGCGGCGAGGGTGAATTGGTTATGGGTGTAAGTTATTCTGTTCCAGTGTTAAAGAGCCAGTTAACAGGCCAGTTGTTAGGTCTTTTGGAAAATAAAGACACCGGTATTAAAGTTGAGACAGCACAAGAGATCATTAAGACAGTTTCAGAGTTTAGTCCCTGGTTCCTACATGCAAGGGGTTTTAATATTACTGATTGGGAGCTGGTAAAGCCTGATCTTCAAAATGCACTGGAAGAGCTAGGGCCACAAGAATTCCCCATGGCGATATTTTCACTATGGAGCTTGGTCAGAGATGCTCTCTCTTCTCAGTGATGATGTTAAAGTGAAAGAGCAATTAGAGAGTTTAAACAAAACCCTTGAGGAGATTCAGGAAGTAGAATCTGTGAGTTCTATTAAGAGTTTTGAGGAACAGGAAGTTTTAGGAACAGGAAGTAATAGGATATAGAAGAAGAAGAAGAAATTTTAGAAAAGGAGATCGCATTGATAAAAAAAGAAGTTAGAAAAAGAGGAAAGGAAGGAAGCAAACGGAGATGTCTCCATGAGACCTCCTCTGCAAAAATCCTTGCACTACTGCTTCTGCCCCATGGACTTAGAGGCGGAAATCCGAGAGATCCAGGACAGGTTAAATTATCTAAGTAGAGAGAAGCAGACTTATCCTGTTGTGGAAAAGATTGATCAGCAGGGACAGAGGGCCAGGCAACATAACCTCCTGGCCTTTAAGGATATTAAGCAATTAAAAGAAGCAGTTGTGGACTATGGAGCTCATGCTCCTTTCACTGTAGCTTTATTGGAATCCTTTGCAGAACTCAACCTTATACCCAGTGACTGGATGCAGCTTTGCAGAGCTTGTCTTTCAGGGGGAGATTACTTGTTATGGAGAGGTGAAATGCAGGAAAATTGCAAAAAGACTGCAGGCAAAAATGCCGAAGCGGGTTTCCCCCAGAATAACCTTGACATGTTAACTGGTGAAGGACAATATGCTGGCTTAGCAGCACAGATTGCTTATGATCCTGCAATTTATGCTCAGATAGCTGCAGCAGCCGTTAAAGCTTGGAAAACTTTACCTAACAAAGGATCACTAGAACAGCTTTCTAAGATCCTTCAAGGATCTTCAGAACCTTGTTCTGAGTTTATTGACCGCCTTCTCCAGGTGGGAAGTTGCATTTTTGGGGATGTGGATTCAGCTAAACATCTGGCCTTCGAAAATGCTAATAAGTTTTGTCAGCAAGTTTTACGCCCCCATAGAGATGGAGATTTGAATGACTTTATCCGATTATGCAGAGACATTGATGGCACCCACCTGATGGGCCAGGTAATTGTTTCTGCCCTTAAGGAAGGCCAAGGTGGAGCTAAGCCTAGGAACTGTTTTCAATGGGGAAGGTCAGGACACCTCAAAAGGAACTGCCCTGCTGGTAAAGGAGCTATTAATCAGCCTAGAGGAAATCCAGGTGTTTGCCCAAAATGCCAAAAGGGAGTTCTCTGGGCCAATGACTGTCACTCTAAGATGGACAGTCAAGGAAATCTCATCCCCAGGTCAAAAAACAGGGGGAGGGGCCTGCCCCGGGCCCCCAAAACACAAGTGTACAGGACCATGAGCAGAGCAGCGGCTCCCATCAGATTCATTCCTCAGAGAAATGCCTCACTGTCAATGACCTTGTACAAGGCACCTCAGGAAGTACAGGACTAGATCTCTGTACCTCCACCCGAGCAGTATTGACCCCACAAATGGGTGTGCAGGCCTTGGGGACTGGAGTATTTGGACCTATCCCAGAGGGTTCAGTAGGTATAGTTTTGGGTAGAAGTAGTTCTGCGCTCAAAGGAATCAAAATTTTACCAGGAATTATAGACTGTGATTATACTGGAGAAATTAAAATTATGATTGAAGCTGGTATGGGAGTCCTTGTCATCCCTCAAGGAGCGAGAATAGCTCAATTAGTGCTTTTACCCATGTTTCGCTCTACTAATCCTTTCTTTAAACAAGAACGAGGGGAGAAGGGATTTGGCTCCACAGGATCCCCTGGAGCTTTTTGGGTTTCTAGTTTAGAGAACCACCCCACCCTTACTTTAACAGTCAATGGGAAAAGGTTCCAAAGCCTTCCTGATACAGGGGCTGATTCTTCGGTGATTGCTAAAAAGCACTGGCCTGCAGCCTGGCCTCTACGACCTTGCAGAGAGTAGGAACGGCCAGTTCTCCAGAGTGCAGTACTCAATATTTAGATTGGGAGGACGAAGAAGGCCATAAGGGCATTTTTAAACCATTTGTCCTGGAACACCTTCCTCTTAATTTGTGGGGAAGAGATGTTTTGCAAGCTATGGGAGCAGTTCTGACCACTGAACCTGTGCAGCGTATGCTATCGAAGCTGGGCTTTGTCCCTGGTCAGGGTTTAGGCAAAAATCTGCAGGGAGATGTGCAGATTTTAGCAGACAAGAAAATAATACAACAGTCACCTGGACAGCGTGCAGGGTTAGGAAATTTTTCCTAGGAGCCATTGCAGAGCAGCCAGAAAGCATTCCTATAAAATGGAAAACTGAAAAACCTGTTTGGATAGAGCAATGGCCAGAGTAAAGAGAAATTACAGGCTGCTCGCATTCTAGTCCAGGAACAGCTAGAGGCAGGACACATAGTGCCATCCACTTCTCCCTGGAACACCCCTATCTTTGTTATTAAGAAAAAGTCTGGTAAATGGAGGTTACTGCAAGATCTTAGAGAAGTAAATGATTGCATGGAAATTATGGGGACAACTCAACCTGGGTTGCCTCAGTCTGTGGGTATTCCTGCAGGATATTATCTTTTAGTTATTGACCTAAAGGATTGTTTTTTCACCATTCCATTGCATCCCAAAGACTCTGATAAATTTGCTTTCAGTATACCGTCTATAAATTTGAAAGAACCATACAAGCGCTACCAATGGGTAACATTGCCCCAGGGTATGGCCAATAGTTCTGTAATTGCCAAATGTTTGTGGCACGGGTTATTGCCCCAATAAGGTATAAATATTCTCAACTGTATATAAGTCATTATTTAGATGACATCCTATTAGCTGGACAGGACCCAGAAATAGTCCTTGAAGCTTTTGCTGACTTGCAAGAATGCCTAGCACATGCTGGGTTAGTTATTGCTTCTGAAAAAGTGCAGTAACAGTTTCCATATCAATATTTGGGGCATCAGCTGTTGCAGACAGGAGTAAAACCGCAGAAAGTTACTCTTCGCCTAGATAAACTACAAACATTGAATGATTTTCAAAAGTTGCTTGGAGACCTAAATTGGGTCCGGCCCAGTCTGGGAATTCCTACTGGAGACTTAAAACCACTTTTTGACATTCTGCAGGGGAATCCAGACCCAACTTCCTTTCGTGAGTTAACACCTCAAGCAAGGCAATGTATTACTTTAATTGAAGGAAAGCTTGCCTCTGCTCATATTCATTATATTGACTATAGTCAGCCACTGCTGTTGATAATTTTCCCCTCCAAGCATAGTCCTACTGGAGTTTTTTTGGCAGCAAGGACCCATCCTGTGGGTATATGAACATGTGTCACCTGTAAAAATTGTTATCTCATATCCATCAGCTGTGCTACGTGTTATTCAGAAAGGATATAAGCTTAGTTTGCAAGCTTTTGGAATGTTACCTGATAAGGTTATTACACCATATACCCAGGCAGAAATAACTTGGTTGCAAAATTTTGCTGAAGATTGGACTTTATTTTTATGCACTAATCCCTGCAAGTTAGACAATCATTATCCTTCTGATAAGTTAGTCACCTTCTTTAAAAATCATCCAGTATGTTTCCCTAAAATTATTTCTTTGCAGCCTCTGGCAGGGGCACGAAATGTATTTACTGATGGATCTTCCACCGGGAGAGCTGTAGTAGCCTCCCCTCCTGATTTTGATATTCAGTCTGTTAATACTAACTCTGCTCAGGTGGCTGAATTGGTTGCTGTCCAGATGGCCCTAGAGAAATATGCTGATATTCCATTTAACCTTTTTACTGACAGTCAGTATATAAGCAAAATTCTTGCACTGTTGGAAACTGCAGCTTATATTGCCTCTGTATCTCGAGTCCAGATGCAGTTATTGGCTATTCAAACTTAGCTTTGGGCCCGATCTGTACCCATTTACGTAGGGCATTTGCGGGCTCATACTGACCTCCCTGGTCCTTTGAGTGAGGGAAACGCTTTGGCTGATCAGCTTACTCGTCAAATTTATGTAGTGAGTCAGGAATCTTATGAAGCTGCAGAAAAAGCTCATAATCGTTTTCATCTCAATGCTGGATCTTTAAGATTTCATTTTAAGATATCTCGAGAGCAAGCCACTAATATTATTAAAAAGTGCTCTCTGTGTACAGAACTTTTAACTGTTTCCCATTTGGGAGTTAATCCTCATGGGCTTGCCCCTAATCATTTATGGCAAATGGATGTCACCCATGTTCCTTCTTTTGGGCGCATGCAATATGTTCACGTAACCGTGGATACATATTCTCATCTCATTTTTGCCTCAGCTCACACAGGAGAAAGATTACGAGATGTTAGAAGTCATTGTCTCCAGGCTTTTGCCTACATGGGAGTTCCTAAAACTGTAAAGACTGATAATGGACCAGCCTATGCTAACACTGGCTTTGCTAAATTTTGCTCTGAGTTTTCAATTTCTCACAAAACGGGAATACCTTATAATCCTCAAGGACAAGCTATAGTGGAGCGAGCGCATCGTACGCTCAAAGCCTATTTGCATAAAACAAAAAAGGGGGAATATGGTTCCACCCCCAAAGATCATTTATCTTTTATTTTACACATTTTAAATTTTTTGACTGTTAATGCTCAATCTCATACCGCCGCTGACAGACATTGGCGGCCAGATTCTTCCGGGATGCCTCATGTCAAATGGAAGAATCTATCAGATGATACCTGGTATGGTCCAGATCCTGTACTGGTGTGGGGAAGAGGGGCTGTTTGTGTTTTCCCGCAGGATGCTGACAATCCAATATGGGTACCTGAGCGGCTGGTGCATGCTGTGGATTTTCCTGTCCAGAAGCCTGAAGACAGGACAGAGCCAAGAGATCAAAGAGATTCTGGCTTGTCAACTGAAGAGTTGCGGGTTTCCTGAGGAGCTGGCTGCGGTGGTCCGAGTGCCAAGGATTGTTCCTCTCCTGTCTACCCATCTACCCATCCCATGATATCGGCAGCCATAGCTGTTGCTGCCACAGCAGCTAATGCTGCTGGATTTTTCATTAGTCAGTCAGTTGCTTCCTGCTAGCACAAAGGATACCTTCTCAGGGCAGGTTGCAAATGCTGTAGCCATTCAAATTGAGCTAAATTTACAAATGAATATTACAGTTAATTTTGCTCTTGGTTGTGGTTAAAGACCACTGCTAGATGTTACAGTAATAAGCTTATTGTTGTTATTCATGGACCCTGAGGTGTACAATTTACAAATTGGCTCTTAAAATAATTCTAGTTAGCTATACCAGGGTTCTTTTCACCAGCGCTGAGACCTTACTTATAGGGCTCCAATTTGGGCAGAATTATTAAGGATTGAGCAGGCACAGTCTCCTTAAGGGATGCTTACATATGCTGGAGCATCATCTTCATGGTTATGATGCCAAAGCCAAAGGCAAGCTCAGGTCAATGTTGCCACTTGGCAAGTCCTCTTTGCTATTGCCCCAGAGAATCTTTCAGCACAAATCTGGCTGAACTCGGTGATGGATGACTAGTGAGCCAAAGATGGGAAAGGCTTTTGGGGGGCTGCCTCAACCTAAGACAGGAAATGTGTTTTGACCTGGATGCTTTCCAATGACGGGTAAGGGGTATTACCTGATGTCCAATGCCACCCAAGACAGGCCTAGTCATAATTTATATAAAAGGGGGACCTGTAGGGCCCTGGTCTCCCTTACCTGACTCACTTTCGGTACAGTGGCTCGCAAACTGTACCAAGGGTGTAACACAAAATCAGGTGTTACAACTATCCACTAAGGAACATTTAGAAAACAGAATATGTTTTATGAATCCAGGTATGGGTTATATTACATTTACACACACACATGCACACACACACACACACACACACATATATATATATATATATATATATATATATATATATATATATTCAGCTGGTTTTGGAGTTGGACAATGGCTCTGCAATTCTCTAAATCCAAGCATGTTGTCAAAAGGAACATTCAGAGCTTCTGTCTCATATAGGGAGCCATCTGGTATAGGACAGAAGAAAGACTTTAGGAAAAAATTTTACTTTCTCCAAGCCTTTTTTGCCTATATCATATCTTCATTGGATATATGTATATATGAATGTTGTTTAAGATTTTCATGATGAACAATAGATTTTCCTACAGATCCTTTTCCTGCAGTAATCTTTGAAGTTTCCAGGAAGAAGATGGAGCCCCACAGCAACATCACCACCTAGTTGACATGACATCAATATGCAGAGAGTGCTATTATAAGACCGCTTCTTTTTTGGGGTACCAACTGCCAAAATGGTATACCTTCTCATGACATTCTGGCCAGAATTCCAAGTAAGAACTTTGAAAAAACTATCTATAGACTCCTTGGAAATTGTTTGCAACTATACTAGACAGTAATTTTGAAACTTAACCGTCACTTGAATTTTGCAGGATCCCATAAAGAGAACATCACCCCCATGACATCAGGAAGCAATATGAGAAGTCGGCACCCCCAACCCAAAAGAGTTTGTCCATAGAGTTGGGAACACTGTTTAGGGGTTGTTGATTATTACTTGTATTCAACAGAGGGTTGGGGTGAAAACTATGTGTGTTTAAAAAAAGGAGGGAGGATAGTAATAGTGGGTAATAGAGCTATTATTTGTGGATAATGTACATTGGTATAGTTTTTGTATATTGATACAAGCTCAAATTATATTTGTATACCTATGCAAATCTACTCTGTCAGATTGTATATATGCATGCTTCTGCCTCTGTTTAGGACATTTTGAATATTGATACAACTTTTAGGATATATTTTTATATTGCATTATCTATTAATCCTACCTCTGATCAAGATACTTAGATTGTTTACATTTTGATATCATTGTCCTCATTTGTTGTACATTTGTTTACAGATTATTTAATATTTTGACATGAAGCTTTAGTCTTTAAGTTATACAGGTATTAAATATTATAGGTCAATAGTTGTTCATGCTTGTTGTACATACAGTCAGATCAATTAGGTTCTTTAGATACATAGAGATTGTATTCTGTCTAGATAGATAATCTTCAACAACTTCAAGAATCTGTAGAACATGGCATTTAAATAACTTAGGGTTCTGTTGAGCTGAGACTTGATTGCTCCTGACAGCACCAATCTACCCAAAGACGCTGTACTCAGAGTTTGTTTTCTTCTTGGCACAATTGTCGTTTGGGCAAGGAACTGCCCGCACCCTAACCACTGACAAAGTACATGGTATCTGGAAATTGATAACCAAGACACAAGGAAAAAGACTGTCAAATCTTGCCAAGACAGGGCAAGATGGTTCTGAAAATTACCTGCCTCTGAAAATGGTCTGTCAGTTATGCTAGGCCAGAACTAAAATTGGTTGCTTCAATGCTGCAAATGAAACTTCAGGTGATTACTCAGGTAACTAATTGTCTCTGTCATATATTGCTCTCTTTGGAAGCTGCTTGATTGTACTTCCTGCCTGCTCAAGTAATATTATCGCCATTCTCAGGCCTTTGATGAGGTTGAGGATAAATAACCCTCTATTATTCTCAATTCTGAGCTAGTGTGGGATTTCTATTTTTTAAATATTTGGAGACCAGGTCACAAATAACTGAGATTGTCCTTAAACTTGATAAGAAGAGGAGGGTGACCTTGAGCTGCTTACTAATCCTTCTGTCTGCCACTTGTCGGGTCCTGTGACTAGAGGTATGTGTTCCTAGATACAGCTGGATAACATTTTAACATTGTTTGTATTGATTTACTTTTGTTTGAGCTCTCTCTCTCTCTCTCTCTCTCTCTCTCTCTCTCTCTCTCTCTTTCCAGAAGGGGTCTCAGGAATAGACAGTGGAGAGCACAAGGAACCCGGGGCATGTCCCTGTGAAAACACTTATTTTGGTTTTTCTCAAATGGAGATGGAAGCTTGTATGAACTTTAGAGAAAAGGGAAAGATGACGGCACCCAGGAAGCTCCTAACATTGGAATTTTTCCATCTTAATATTCAGATCTGTTTGTACCTTACTTTAGCTGTTACCTTAAAGACTCCCAACTCTCAGCTTCCAGCACCAGATAACCAGAGATCAACCCTGAGTGGGAATGAAGACAGAGATATTGAAGAGGATATAGAAGCTCACAGAAGGCTATGGGGGCCCTCCACGTCTCCAGCCTTGTCTGAACCCCCCTAAATAATGCCCCACACCTCTCTTAACTACCATAATCTCTGAGGTTAAATGACCCTCCTGACCTCAAGGAACCCTGTCCACACCTTCTACCTTACATTTTAGAGATCCTGCAGAGAGGCCGAGAACCCAGGGAATCCACCAATCACAGAAGAGACAGAAAGACACTACCCTCTAGCTTTCATGTTTCTGGAGAACATTCTCAGTATCTCACGAGCACCCAAGGAATCAAAAACAACCTGTCAAGGCTATTTCTTTCTGAAAAGTGTGTTCCGCCACACAGAGCAAGCAAGCACACCAGACAGGATGTTCACTTGCTTTTATGGTAACACAGGTCATGACCGGGCCTCATTCCATTGACGGGAATCAGACATCAGAATTAATGTGATTGGTTAATTCATAATTGCTGAGAAAGGTAAAGGGATGAAGGGAAGTCAAGTCTCAAGAGTATCCAGGGCTGGTCAGATAGCACATACATGGGTTGTCAAGATGGGAAAGGTTTATGGAATATTTGACATTGGTGGTTTATCCACCTTTGATGGAGGGGGAAAAATCTGGCCAGGTGTGGTGACAGGCAGAGGGAGGAGGATCTCTATGAGTTCTGCCATCCTGGTCTAGTAGCAAATTCCAGGCCATCCGGGGATACATAGGGATCCTGTCACAGAAAAAAACCACAAAATCTGACACTGTGAGAAATGAAAAACCAGCTAAGGACACAAAGGACTTTGGGGCCGAGAAACCATTTTGGAACAAGATCACTGGGGTTTTAAGAAAATTAAGAACATCAGAGGTAGGTTCATGACATGCTTATCACCCCAGCACTGCTGAGGGAGATACAGAAGGATCAGGAGTTCAAGACCATCCTTGTACACATTAAGGCTGAAACCAGTTGGACCTACTAGAGATTCTGACTCAATAAAAAAGAAAAAAACAAGCAACAATACCCTCTACCATCTAAAAAATGTAAAACTGGAGGCTGGGACATGAGTCTGATCCCAACACTGAAAAAAAAGTATCAATCGCTTTAGATTGGAAATTTCAGATAAAAACTGGAGTATAAAATGAGGCAGTGGACCTAACACTCAGCAAGTTCAGTCATGTGTCTCTTGACCTGGACTTCAGTGGTAGCATATCTGACTAGCATCCATGAGGCCCTGGGTTCAATCCCAAGTACCTTGAAAAAGAAGAAGAGGAAGAGGAGGCAGAAGAGGAGGAAAAGGAGAAAGAGGAGGAAGAGGAAGAAAGAAAGAAAAGAAAAAAATTAAACTTCCTGTATCATCTACAAATACATTTATTCCCAGGATAAATAACTAGCTATTCCCAAATGAACCAAAACTGAGCAGAGGCATTGGTCACAGGCTGTTGGTCTATCAGTTGGGCTAAACAGGAGCTAAGCACCTCAGAGGCCTGCAGGCTGTGAGTCTCCATGACCTCCTGCCTATTCCTAAGGGCACTGGTCATCTGTCAAGCCTCCCAGAAGAGGAAGGCACATGCCTGAATAAGGATGCCCAGGCCCTCAGGTAACTGCATGACAGCATTTCTCCCTTGTTGTGCAAGCTCTTGCTACATCTCACTGAGAAGGAGCTTAGAGACACAGTGGGAGCTGTGGGTGGCTGCCACTCCAGGGGCTCAGTGTAGGATAAGACAGGTGGTACTGGGCCTGCTAGACCCTGAAGTGGGGTAGATGGCGACACTTCATAAATGTCTCTCAAATCTTCCCAGTTCCACACAGCCTGGAATGACCCTGGATATAAGCCTGGCCTCTCCAACAGGAATTCAGCTATCGGTTCCTGATTGCCTGATGGTTCTTGGGCACAGCCACATATCTCAGCTTCTTCATGATGGAGGGCCAGCCCAGCAGCTGCTGGTCCCACACATACTCTGGGGACAGCACCTTTGTAGGCTTGTGGTACAACAGGTACTTGTTCAGATAGCTCTCATCATGCCACACGGCCTCAATGCCATTGGCCTTGTCCTCCACCATAGCCTGATGGCAGGCCTTGGTGAGACGGTGCACCTCCACCACTGATCCCCCAAAGAAGCCCCCTGCATAGTAAAAGTCACCCTCGTCCCGGGGAATGTAGGCTTGGGACTTTGGCCGGCGCTCGTAGGTAAAGGACCCTCGGCTGCTTTTGTAGAAACCAGGATGCAGGGTACCGAAGAGTGCTGAGAGAATCTCCACACCCACGTGGTCTTGGAACTTCATGTCCACATCTGCACACACAAGGTAGTCCACCTCCTGCAGAAAGCGCCGCTCAGAGAAGTCGCTGATCATCTCCATCCTGTGCATGGACACATCCTGCCAGCGGGAGTAGTTGCGCACGGTCAGCACCACCAGCTTCCGTCCTGCCCCCAGGGGCACCTGTGGCACCTCGGCAGGACGGTCAGTGAAGACATAGTAGATGACCTTGTGTCCCACCATGAAGTGCTGCTCTGCTGTCTCCAGGAACAGTTTCAGGAACACCACATACCTGTGGAAGATGACAAAGGGGTAAGCAGAGGTTTAACACAGCTAGGGCAAGACTAACCAGGGCAGGGGCCCAGGCTGCAGAAACCATGGCTACCATGAGGCTTGAAGCAACAGCATCCCCACTTTACAGCTGTACTGAGCAATCTGCAGGCTGTTCCTCACCTCACCCTCTTTTACCTCAGAAGGGTGGAACATCAGCACCACATCTAAGCAAGAAATGTTGAAGCAGAGGCCTGGAAGCTTTTACTCAGGAAGCACAGATGACTCCAGACTTGGGGATCCAGGCAGATGTGCTGCAGGTATCTGTTGTCTTGGCAGGCCCCTCAGCAGGCCACCTCTCCAGGAGTCTGTCACCCTCCCCTCCAGTAACAGCTCCATCCCAACACATTCCACATCCCATACCCTTGCATTGGCTTGAGCAGAGCCTGGGCACAGGGTCCCACATTCTAAGCTCTGGTGGGCCAAGATAGATTTTTAAGTGCCTGGGACCTGCACCCCTCCTTTGTGGCACCCTGCAGGGTCCTGCCTCAGGAAAGGAAGGGTTCTCTCTATCCCAGACCTAACTCAGAAGAGACTTGAAGTTGCCTGTGGACAACTACTCAGTAACTCTCTCATGTTCCTAAGAGTCTTCCCCTATGGTCTCCACCAAGAAAGAATCAGTCTCGCAGAGAAGGCAGGGAAGGGGAAACGGGCACCCTAATAGGCAGGTCAAGTCTAAGCCAAACCTTTTGGTCCAAAGACAAAAGACTTCTGTCTTACTTAGGGTTTTTATTTTTGAAAAGAGAGGTCATGACCATGGCAATATTTATAAGGGAAAACATTTCATTGAGATGGCAGCTTACAGTTTCAGATGTTCAGGCCATTATCATCATGGTGGGGACCATGGCAGAATACAGGTAGACATGTCTGTTGTCTTTATGCAAAGGTGACCATGCTAGTTCCCTTAGAGGCCTTCTTCCCACCAAGCATCTACTCACACCTGGCAAGGCATTTGCTCATGTACCCAGCAGCACCCAGCCAAGGTAGTGTGTATGTCTTGTTACTGTGACGTTCTCTGTCCCTAGCACTGCAGGCATTCTAAAGGTGCCTAGGATCCCTCCAGCTGAGCCCCAAACCTCTCTCAAGACTGATGGGTATAAAGGCCTCAGTACTATCCTTGGGTCTCACCCAGCCCTTGGAGGGAGGGATAAAGCCCCTTTCTTCTCATACGCAGGCAGCACAAAGGAAGCTCTCAGCCCTCCACAGCCTTCTACACTGTAATGCCACTCTGTCCCGCTTCTGCAGGCTTCCACAGGGCAAGTTTCTTGTCTGTGACCTAAAGTCAGCCTGACGAAGGGTCTCAGGGCTTTACAGGTCTGCTGCTCTCCACCCACAAGGCTAAAATGAAAGGTTTGACCCAACCATGCTGTCCACCTTATCCTGCATCTGAGGACACATCTGTTGTGGATATCACTCTAACTATGAAAGATGTGTTCCACTTGTTTATGATGGAGGAAGGTCATTGGCTAATAAAGGAACTGCCTTGGCCCATTTTATTGGTTAGAGGATAGGTGGGAGGAGTAAACAGAACAGAACGCTGGGAGGAAGAGGAAGTGAGCTCAGTCTCGACAGCTCTCCTCTCGGGAGCAGACGCCTGAGAGAGACGCCATGCTCCTGGCTCCTGGGCAGACGCACGCTATGAAGCTCCTACCCAGGATGGACATAGGCTAGAATCTTCCTGGTAAGTGCACCTTGGGGTGCTACACACAGATGATTAGAAATGGGCTAAATTAATATGTGAGAATTAGCCTAGAAGAGAATGGGCCAAGCAGTGTTTAAATGAATACAGTTTGTGTGTTGTTATTTCGGAGCATGAGCTAGCCGAGCAGGCGGCCGGGGTGCTGGGAACACAGCCCCGCCGCCCCATTACTACATGTTTATGCTGCATTTGTTTAACTATGTAAAGATGTGTTCATATGTTTCATCGTGTCTGCCTAAGGCACCTGATTGTTCTAATGAAAACCTGAACAACCAATGGTTAGGCAAAAGATGGTTAGGTGGGGCTGCTGGGCAGAGGGAATAAATGGGAGAGGACAAGAGAAGAAGAAAAAAGGAGAAGGAGGAAGAGGAGAAGAAGGGGGAGGAGGAGGAGGAGGAGGAAGAGGAGGAAGAAGAGGAGAAGGAGGAATTAGAAAGCAAGGGAGAAAAAAAGGAAGAAGGAAGGGGGAAGTTAGGTAGGAAGGAACAAACTGATGAATGAACGTAGAAAGGTAAAAAAAAGCCCCACGGCAAAATGTAGATCAAAAGAAACACATTAAAATAAGAGGTAAGCTAAGTCAAGCATTCAAAACTAATACTACTTCTCCATGTTGTGATTTGTGAGC
This sequence comes from Microtus oregoni, assembly GCF_018167655.1. Lineage (NCBI taxonomy): Eukaryota > Metazoa > Chordata > Mammalia > Rodentia > Cricetidae > Microtus > Microtus oregoni. The sequence continues at coordinate 10,408,904 of NW_024543084.1, read as the reverse complement.
TGGTGGCGGCCTAAGAAGGAAAGCCTGGTACACCATGGGTAGCTGCAGCTCTATGGACGTTTTAAACCATGAGTAGCTGCAGCTCTGCGGACGTTCCGTCCCTTGCCACCAGACCTGGGGATAAGTACACACTGAGGTGTGTAGTGTGTGCTGAGAGGTGAAAATAGCACCTGGCTAGGATCACAGAGCGAGGGACAGCTGGCCTGGGGCACTGGCAGGTGTCACAGCTGGATTCATTCCCCTTTGAGCCCTCTAGAGTTAACCAGGGTGACAGAGTGAACCAGCCCCACGCCCGCTTCATATTAAATACAAGAATGGAGCTTGGTATGACTGGCATCCACCTTGACTATTATATGTGTGTATGTGTGTATATGTGCATGTGTGTGCCTGCCCATTGTATATGTTCATCTTTACTTGTCTGTGTGCCTATGTGGAGGCCGAAGTTGACTTTGGGTGTCTTCTTCTGTCATTTCTTTCTGTTCTTTGGACAGGGTTCCTTCTCTGACTCTGAAGTTCACTGTTTGTCTGTGCTGTCCAGAAAGCTGCCCGGATCCACTTGTCTCTCCCCTCCACCCTCAGTACTGGGATTACAGGAACGTGACTCCATGCCCAGTCATTACACGGGTGTTAGGGATCAAACTCAGGTCCTCACATCCCTGAAGAAAGTACTTTATCCTCAGCCATCTCTCCAGCACCCTCTGCTTACTTTTTGATGGCAAACACGGTCAGTCCAATGGTGGTGTTCTGAAGCCTGAACTGCTCATTCAGGATGTCGATGTTGAAGGTCCCCTCCCAGATGATGGGAGCCAGCCACGGAGTCAAGACAAGGACATCTTCTCTACTGCAAGGGGAGAGAGCCACAGGCAACATGTGATCAAACACGTCTGCAGGAACCCTTCTCAGATTCTCACCCTCAGCTTCCCCCGGGGCTGCCCACCATTCCTTGCCACAGACTGACTCTCTTGGAGATCGAAGACCAAGGAAGAGCAGGGGTGAAGGCTTAGGAGAACCCAGGATTCGGCGAATGACAGACAGACACAACCTTAACGAGATTTGAATCTGCTGCAATTTTACTAAAATTCAAGGATCACTTTTAAGAGATTACAGAAGGAAGTTGGAAGACATAAAAGCTTCCATAGAAAAATGATTACAGACAATTGATTATTCTCAGCAAGTCTTGTGGTCAGGGCCAGGTGGGCAGAGCTTTTCTTTGAAATTCGTCTCACACCACTAACCAACTGCGCTTTCTCATGGCCCTAAATCATATCTGCCCTCAAGGTAACCAAGGTAACCCAAACACCATTCTTCAGGATTCCACCCCCAGGGTTTGCTCCAATATCGAATGGCTGGCTTCATGTTATCAAGAATAGCCTGCCTTTCTTTCCTATCTAAAATGCACCAGGGGTTTCTCATTCTGGCTAGCCTCTCCATAAATGGTAACTCATGTCATTCCATATATTTTCCTTCATAATTTACCCATCTTCTACCAAATCTCCTATCATGAGCTCTTTCTGTTCTAGGGTATCCATAAATTCCCCCAGAGAGCAAGCCAGAGTCTTAATCATAACATTAATGGCCTGAATCAAGGGAGGGAACTGACGCATCAGTTCCTCCGTATTCAAGGAGTCGTTGGGAATGTCTCCTGGTTCCCTGAACAGATTAAGTTTTTGTCAAGAGAAAAGTAGAACAGAAGAAAAGATAGCAAAGCCAATGCAAGAAACCATCGCCAGAAACAAAGTGAATGAGGTCATTGAGGCTAATCAGGCACCATAACTGGAGCAGACTGCCAGGGAACCGCCAGGGGGCCAAGCTCCAGGAAGCACGAGCCCCTCATTTTGAGACAGCCACCACCTGAGAGGCATTTTGTCACACAGGCGAGACAGCCGTGGATGTGGCAATCCCTGAGTGTGGGCTGGGCTAATCAGCAGCTCTCACTGACTACCCCAACCCCACTCCACCAAGCTCTAGAAGCAACTGAGTTTACTGCCACTGCAACCACCACATCTCTGAAAACCCTGGTGGCAGAGACAGGAAACAATGAACAGAAGCCCAGATGGGGAATGAGAGCCAGAAGATGCTCTGGGCTCCAGAATCAGACAACCTTAAGTCTCGGAAAGGGTTGATGAAGTGCATGCCAAGAGAATCATAATTGGGTTTTTTGTTTTTCCAGTGCTGGAGACTAACCCAGGGTCTCAGGTGTGCTGCTGAACTATTCCCCAGAGCAAGCAAATCGTCCTTCTGTACCTTTGCGACTCCTGCATTACACATGCACTGACTAAATCTACTCACCTGGGTGTTAACGTCTTTGGCTGAGCGTAGACCATCCTGCAATAAGAAAACACCAGAACTCAAGGTGACAAGAAAGTCCCTGGAATGCATGTCACTGGCAGCTGTGCACCAGACACACAGACCTGAACAAGTGGTGGCAACCAAGCCATTGAGCCTGTCCATGATCCTGGGAGCCTAGGATGGACCAAAGTAGGAAGATCACAATTTTACTTGACACGAGGCAGAAAGAGGAAATCATGACCCCCTCCCCCACTTAAGGCTGGGAGAGCTGAGACCACTTTAATCACAGGTCATATGACACTGAACATTTCTATCCCGGGTTGATGCTGACCATTTAGCCTGATCCTGCAGCCTGCCATGGTCCTCCCCTGGTTGATGGCACAAAGATTCCTGGCTCTCTGTCTTGAACAGAGACCAGTCCCAATGTCAGTGTAAAGTTCCCTCAAAGTTCAAGCCCCAAGGGTCATGAGCCACCCCTACTAGTAAGCTACATGCCCCATGCAACCCAGATGCAGGGCTGGAGAGATGTTCAGCTGGAAGTGCACAGGCTCCTCTTGCAGAGCAACGGGATTCAGTTCCCAGCACCCACATAGAGACCCACACCTGTCTGTAACTCCAGTTCCAGGGACCCAAAACCATTTATGGCCTCATTGCTTACAGACATGAATGTTGTACACAGACATACATGTACGCAAAACTCATACACATAAAACAAAAATAATTTTATTAAAGGCAGTGAATGAGCCTTTAAAAAAGGGAAACAGGAAATTTCTGCACAGGGATGAAGCCTGTGCAGGATAACACCTTCCTGAGTGAGTCTGGCCAGGCACCAGGAGAGAAACCCTACAGGACCCCATCCCTAGGAGACACTACTACAGAGCGGCCGTGCTCAGAGGAACAACACAGAACAGGCAAGATGGGTGCCGGGACCCCCAGTAGGGCTGGGCAATGGGGAGGCGGTGTTTAACGGACACAGTTTACAAGATGGGATGTTCTGGAGACGGATGGTGGTGATGGCTGCACCACAGCATGAATGTGCTTACTATGCTGAATGAGTAAACGTTCTGTGTATGCTGCCCTAGGAATGCGGTGAAAATCTGTAAACTCAGTTGTACCACAAGAGCCAGGCAGACAATTTAAAAGTCAAATGACATGCAGTTAGTCAATGCAAAGTGTAGGGCTAGGTGCTCCACTTTGGGTACAGGAAGGGACATACCAGCTGCTCATAATTACACACACACACACACACACACACACACACACACACCCCTCCATCCTCACCCCTTAGTCCAGAGTGGCGAGCACCATGTGAGGGCAGGTTACCTTGACAAGGCTGCAGCTTCCCGGACATCCAGCTCTCCGACATCCACACTGCAAAAGGAGAACACAGGAGACAGATTAAGACCAGGTACACAGAGACTGGAGGAAGGAGTATAGTTCCTGAGGGTACAACTTTGTTCTAGTAATAGAAGAAAAAAACTCTTGCATTCAGCAGGCTGCAGGGAAGGTGTTTTGGGAACGGAAGCTGTCCCAGGCAGGTTCAGGAGGGAGGACAAGGCTGAAGACAGGAAAGATAATAGTGTCCCCCAAAACACTCCCTTTAAAAAGACAGCATGGGGTAGTTGAGGCTGCTCTGTGCAGCCTAGAGTAGGAGTAGACCAATCTATGTAGAAGTACAGGCAGACGCACAAGACAGCAGGAAGCAGAATGTTCACCCAGTCAGTAACCCTTCACCACACAGACACATATGACAGACACTTACACATGATACACACTTACATACGCATACGCACATAGGACACACATAAATATATGACATGCACATTCCACAAACACTCACCTAGTCACAGCTCCTGGGTCTCTCGATTTCTGACTTCTTTGGCTCAAGAACCCATAGCTGTGGGAAGGGTGCACACAGGGGCAGCTGTTTAGGACACAGACCTGAGACTGGCTGGTTGTCCCCGCCTCCAAATGCACCACTGCACCCAGCACAGTGAGCACAGAAGTTCTCAGTGGGGATGCAGGGCCACGTGACAGGACTAAGCATGCCCATCACACTAGAAAAAGAGGTGGTGAGAGGAAGGACCCTGGGCACAAGACCTCTATCTAAACACCTGTAGCAGCTACAGACAGCCCCACCTCCATGCCAGGTACCTATAACTCAAGACTACACCGGACTGTATTTCCAGACTGCGTCTACAGAACATGGCAGTGAGTTTGCTCTGTGAGGGTTCTCAGACCATCTGCATCTAGAGAGAAATGCCTCTGAGCCACCAGACCTGCCTTTGCCTCCTTCCCCAGACCCACCCACGTAGCTAGGGTCAAATGACAGGGCATCCAGCCCCGAGACCCCTTTTGTGAAATCCAAAGAGTCTTGCAAGAGACGCTTCACTTTGGGGAGAAGCAAAAGGTGGACGTGCCACTGTGGGAGTGGCCAAGAGCACCCTCATCACTCCCATGGAAACGGGCATGCTCACGGCTCAGGATCCTCACCAGCCCGGGTTCTTACCCAAAGAAGACCAAGAGGAACACTGTGAGGGGAAGGATTCCGAGGTGAAGCGAGAAGCATTTTGGTTTTCCTGAAAAACAGCAGCAAGGGATCCGGTTACACACGCCGTTCTTAGGCCTGACCCCCCTCCAGGTCTCTCCTGAGATTCAGAGGTCATCCTCATGACCACAGCAACCACTGTGCCCTATCTCAGGCAGCCCCAATCCTTGATGAGGCTCCAGCCTGGCTGAGCACTCAGAGGGAAAGTTGTTTACTTCCTGCTCCTGACTCCAGCTGCTCCCTTGGGCCCTCAGGATCCCTTTGGGCCCACATGTCCTCAAACTACTGAGCACCCCTTCAGAAGTGAACCAAAATGAATACCTTGGGGCCATTGCTGACTCCATCAGAGGAGGCTAGGGCAAGCTCCCCCTCTGTCCCCTGTAGGCTCCCATCCACAAGGACAGCAGTTGGCATGTGTTGACTGAGTTTTCTGTCCTGCCTGGTTCCCACAATCGTTAAGTCCCAAAGAAATCACACAGAGTTCTACATTAACTATAAACTGATTGGCCCATTAGCTCAGGCTTCTTAACTCTTATAACTTATATTAACCCATTATTCTTATCTATGTTAGCCACATGGCTCAGTACCTTTTCTGGCAGGATAGGTCACATCTTTCTTTTTCTGTGGCAGGCTCACAACTACAGAAAGAGCTTCCTTCTTCCCAGAATTCTCCCGTTCTCATTGACCCGCTTCTACTTCCTGTCTGTAGACTCACATCCACAGGGCCAGCAGCTGGACTGTTCTAGGACCCTGGGTTGAAACCCAGGGCTCATGAGTATTGGGTAAGTGTTCCACCGCTGAGCTGTGCCCCTAATACCTCAGATGACTGTCCCATCTCTAGAAGTTATGTATTCTCATAATCAAGTTCAAATAGACCTAAAAGACATAGATCTAAATAGACTCAGGTGTGGGCTCTGGAGAAGAGCGCAGTGGGTAAAGCTTTTGTCATAGCCACACAAGTATAGGGACCTCAGTTCAGATCCCCAGAGCCTAGGAAAAGCCAGACATCTGAAATCCCAGCACTCTGTGATGAGGTGGGAGGGGGTGGGGGAATCAGGAAGCTCACAGCCAGCTAGCCTGCACACAGAGAGGAACAACAAAGAAACCCTGTCTCAAACAAGGTAAAAGGCAAGGACTATCACTCCCCACGGCTGTCCTCTGTCACTCACAGGCACACCTGCACTCACATGGTATGTTTTTAAAGGTTTATGTGTAAAAAGGCTTAGTCTCCCTGTCCCAGCCAGTTACTTCCCCTTTAAACCACCTGATCTGATACTTTGTTTCTTATTTTATTTATCTATTTAGTTGCACGTGTGTGTGTGTGTGTGTGTGTTTGTGTGTGTGTGTGTGTGCGCGCACCTGTGCGTGCCTCAGAGCACTAATGGAGGTCAGAGGGCAACTTGCAAAGGTCGGTTCTCTTTCCACACTGTGAATTCCAGGGATTGAACTCAGGTCAAGTTTGTCTTCCAGCACCTTTACCCTCTGAGCCATCCCATTTGTCACTTCTTATGCTTCCTCTCCATGTCTCCACATCCTCCCACAATGGAACAACTGAGATCTAAAACTTCTAGAACCGAAGAGAAACTGACATGGGAACTTTCTGTCCTCATTATGTTCTCCTCCCCGTTTTGGTGGTCACAGGTTATAGAGGAATCTGACTGAAGGTGACATTTGCCCAATGTTGAAATAGTTGCTCCTTTTTTAGCTTTTTGAAAATAACTTCTTGCGGCTGCAGAGATGGCTCACCAGGTAAGAGCACTGACTGCTCTTCCGAAGAGCTCCCACATGCCAGCTCACAGCCATGATCTACTCCGGATTCAGGGAATCCAAGGTGGTCTCTGACCCCTTCAGGCACCAAGCATACAAGTGGCGCACAGACACATACAGGCAAAACGCTCATATACACAAAAATAAAGAGTTTGAAAAGAGCAAAATACCTGCTGTAATAAAAGGGGGAAAAACCGTGACCTTTAATGCAAAAACAGAAAGGAATGTGAATTTTTCTTTTCTTGTGTTTTGTTGTTTGTTTCATTTCTTTTTTATTTTTGGTCTTTTGTTTTGTTTTTCTCTGTTGCTCTGCCTGTCCTGGAAATCAGTCTGTAGACCATACTGGATTCCTCTGCTTCCTGAATGTAGGTATTAAAGGCATTTCCCATCAACCTCCAGCTAAAAAGCTTTCTTAAAGTTTATTTTATAGCTAATAAAATGTGTCCATTTAGAAATTGTTTGATAAACTTTGAACAAGGAACCCCTTGTTGTGCATGTCCCCACATCCCCCTCTTCATCTACACAGGAGTCAGGAAACACATGTGCCCTCTCGGCTGGCTGTTTACGTAGCTCGATGCTGTCAATAGTTACCACGGGGTCATGTGAAAACTCTCCATTCTTTTCTGTTGCTTTTTTTAAAAATGCCCAAATAGTCCCAGCCATTTAAGAAAATATTTTTTTCCCATCACGTCATTCTAGCAGTCATCAAAAACCACTTGGTGGGAGCTGGAGAGGTTGCTCAGGGATTAAACACATTTGCTGCACTATCATGGGGGCCTGAGCTGGGATCCCAGTAAGCAGGTAGCATGACAGGCATCCCATGAATGAGAGCCCGCAACCCCAACTCCAAGTGTGTGTGCAGTGGTGGAGGATCAAAGGGGTCTGTTGGCTTCCAGCCTGCCTAAGAAAACTGAGCCTCGGTTTCAGAGAGAGACCCTACCTCAAAGGAATAGGTAAAGTGTTATAAAGGAGGTCAAGCAGCGCCCTCTCCTGGCCTCTCTATGCACACAACAGGGCTCAGGAAGTCCCATCCTAGCTAAAGACTACTGGTAACTCTTAGCTACAGAGGGATAAGAATCCGTTTTCTTCAGGAATACAGCCTCTTAACTCCTCCTGCGCCAGGAGGTGACCCCACACGCAAGCACATGCAGGTGGCGTCAAGTGGATTCAGTGAGTTTTTTGAAAAGTCACATGAAGTTATGGGGAAAATATATGTGAGGGAATAGAGGAGGAGATGGAGGGGAGGGATACAGGGTAGATTTGATCAAAACCTATCTATGCATGTATGAAATTCTCAATCAATAAAAAATAAATGCTAAAAAGGAAAAAAATATTTTAAAGCCAGCTGGAAAGACGGCTCAGCAGTTCAGAAAGCCTGAGTGCCTGCTGATACTGTTAGGATTCGGGCATTATACTGACCCCGTCACCTGGCAAGATAAATCCAGGTGGTACCCTGGCCAACCTAGGATCCGACTTAGTCTGTATGCAGGTGTGAAAACCCTTTTCAGAGAAAACCTCCACCCAGTTTCGCTCTCCAGCCCCTAGCCATTATTTTAAATCCTTTTCATTTCTTTTTTTTTAATTTTTACCTCATTTTAAGTTGTTTGGTTCTGTTTGCGGGGGGGGGGGGTTGTCTGCCTGTTTTTGTGGGGTGGGTGGGTATTACTGCCATGTGTGTCTGTGAACGACATGCGTGCCGATTCCCTGAAGAGACCACAAGAGGACATCAGATCCTCTGGAATTGGACTTGAAAACTGATAAAATACAAAAAGGGATATGTAGTAGTTTGAATGTAACTGACCCCCATGTGCTCAGAGAGAGTGACACATTTAGAAGGTGTGGCTTTCCTGGAGTAGGTACGGTTTTACTGGAAGAAGTGTATCGCTACTGGAATGGACTTTGAGGTCTCCTATATCAAGCCATCACCAATTCTTATTGCCTGTGGGTCAAGAGATCAAACCATTCAGCTGCTTTTCTGCCACCTTGTGCACGTGCAAGCCACCAGGTCACACCATGATGGTAATTGACTAAACCTATGAAAATGTAATCCACCGCAATTAAATGTATTTCCATTATAAGAGCTGCCGTGATTAAGATGTTTCTGCACAGCAATAAAAATGCTAACAACGACAAGATATCTTAACTTTAGGATTTTTAAAAAAAAGTTTGCCAGGCATTTTACTAAGAAATAACAATGCTGCTCAGCATTTCTTGCTTTTAGGGAGGCACAAATCAAAACAACAGTAACAGGTGGATCTCTTTGACTTGCAGACTAGCCAGGGCTATGGTGTTGGGTTGTTTTAAGCATCACCGAGCATCAATCACTACCTGTACAGGAAATGAAGAGATGCTAAGGATGTTCAGTGAGGTTCTAGACAATCAGGTCACCTCAAGGCATGGTCACTGCCAAGATGTTCAATAAGTCTTCTTGTCAAGCACTAGGGAGACCCACGGAAAAGAGGAAGACCCAGTGTGTTACACTTTCCAGAGTTCCTGGTTGGTCAGTTCTCCAAGAGCCAGCAAGCATTCTCTAAGAAACAGGTCCACACAGCAGCCGTGCCCAGCAAGCTCATCAGTATTGCTGTAACTCCAGGCTTGTATTGTGTTTCTACCTCCCAGCACTCTCCGCCAGCTTCTGGGGCTGTGCCTCCCCTGCACTGCTCTTCTCCTGACACGCTGCTTCTCAGATGTGTACACACCAGGCCTTTCACTTATACCTCCAAGCCTACCTCCTTATCCTGCTCACTGTGGCAGGCATCCTTCCTGGTACCTGGCTAGATGATACCTACCAGGGTTCAACACATTTCACTGGGCAGACGAATAGACATTAAACAAATATGGGTAGCCTAAGAATAGGCACTAATTTGTCAAGTTCATTAAAAATCCTGAACATTTCAATCTTCAAGACATCTGTCTCAGCTCCAGGCAGGGACTAGATCTAAACTAGGGCCTCAAGGGTATGAACACCCACTGAAGAATCTCAGATCCTTTGAGGGTCCCAGAACAAGTAAAATGACTGGTCTCTGACCCACGGACAGCAGTACAGCACAAGGGCAGAAGGAACTGAGGAGCTGACCTGCTCCTTATCTTAACTAAAGACTATGTCACAAGTATCAAAAGTTACCAACTTGAATACACTGTATGCTTTACTATATAATAATTGTCAACATATATTAGGAAGGAAAGGTAACAAAGGAAGGACAGTGGAGGTGGGGGGGGGGGGGGAGAAGAAAGGACAGAGAACAGCCCAGGAATGCATCCCCAATGATAGAAGCAGGGATTGCAGCTGTACCACCCCAATTCCATTCACCCTTCCCATTGCGTCTCTCCAAACCTGTCTTTCCGTAGCAAAAAGAGAGAAACTCACCCCATCCCACTCTAAGGATTTATTAAGAGATCCGTGAGCCTAAACAGAGCCTGGCTGAATGAACACTAACACTGGGGTGGTTGGAATCAGGTCTGTCCTGCTCTGAGTGACCCCTTATTGTACAAATCATATTTTTTCAACCTAAGCCTTGCCCTAAGAGGCCCCATCATCTTCTCAGAACCACCCATTCAGCCCAGAAGGATAAATGTCGTATTCCTGGAAATAAAAAGTGAGTCACCTTATGAGGTTGTGGGTGTGAGTTGAGACTATAGGGGCATACGGACATATTAAAATCAAACTTAACGGGGATAAAGTTGTAAAATCTTAATCTTTAAAAAAAAAGCCACAAACTTGTAAACTATTAAAGACATGCAAGTTAATACTCAATCTCCTTAAAAGTGATCAAGTTTTTAAATGCTCAGAACTATGCACACAGCCATGCTAGGTGCATTGTAATTCGTTTACAACAGCAAGCTTGATTTAGCTTCCAGCTTCCGGTATATGATTTCAAGGTTAAACCTAAAACAAGTAACTAAAAACAAAGTTTTTTTTTTAAGTCGATATACTTAATGCATGCTCCTCAAACTCTCCAGAGATCTGCGGAATACGGCATTTAAAGTGTTTAATGAGAAAAGCTTTCAGTGTAGATAGAAATGCCAGCTCCTAGAGACTATTCCAAGGTTGTGGAAGACGATGGGGCACAGCCAGCTCCACCTGTATTATGGTTACCCTAAACGGTAGACAAAGAACCCCCCGTGCCTGGCCCACCATTAGGGCCCTGCCCAAACTGTGAACACTGAGCTGATTGCTCTAATCTGCCTCACCAAAGTAGGTCAGTTTTCCTATTTCCTCATCTACAGGAAAATCTCTCAGCCTTTCTGGGTCTGGTAGCCAAGGCATATGCAAGCAGCTAAAGGTGTAATGTAGTGCTATGTGATGGTCAAAGATCTATGACCTTTGTTCCCCAACGAGGCCGTTGAGATTACGAATGAAGGCTACTCTAACCCTGCGCCTGCCCCAAAAGCCTCCTCTCCTGCTTCCTCTACTGCTGTGGTTCATGGGACTTCTTCCAGCTGTGATGCCCCAAAACTCTTGACTCATCCACAGCCCTGTCATAGCTCCAAAGGACCCCCTCTTCTCGGCCTGATGCTGGTTCCCACTGGTCCTTAACCCGAATACCCCACTCACCCAGCCTCAGGCTCCCACAGCAGCCACGCTCTTACACTCTTATGGTGGCCTCCTCCACCCTCGCTTCCTGAAGCCAATGCTTCACAGCTGATTACCAAGTAAACTAAAATGTAACTTCTAGACTGGCGATAACACCTCCCTCCACCAAAGCTGCTGTCGCTTTCTTTCTTTTACCCTTTCTTGTCCTGACACTGCCTATAGCTTACACTATGTCGTAGAAAGAAACACTGTAATATTCTGTAATGACAGATGCTTGCTACATTTATGGTTTAAGGTTTATTTTCTTGCTGAAAGATCTTCAACTCAAACTTTATAAGGATAAAGCCGCGAGCCCTGATCTTGTAAATACTGTGTTAGCTTAATGTATTCATAACTATACTTATATGCATGATTAATTACCAAAATAAACTTCATGTAGCCTGTCTGTTTTCAAAATTAAGCATAAATACTTAATAAACACGTGCTCCTCATACTCTTCAGACATCTGATGAATATGGCATTTACAATCTTCAATTAAAACCTTCCCAGCTGCCTTGGGTCCCCTAACAACAATGCACAAACGTCAGCAGGAAGCAACCTTTCCCCAACACCAGCAATAAAACAAATAGGAGGGAATGAAGGGGCTCTAGTCAGCCTGAGCACAGCAAACAGGACTCTAGCAGACCATGCCCTTCTCTGCCTTGATAAAAACCATTAGATTCTTTCCTAAAGCTAATCCTCAAGGTCTATTCCCTTATTTGGACATTTCCTCCACCATTAATCCAGCAATCAAAAGCCCCCTTTGGCTCAACTAATTAACATGCACAGTAAACACCTCATCCTAACATGGGGTTTCTCATTTTACCTTTAGAAGTCCCACTTGTCTATGGGCCACATCTGTCTCCTCTCTATCTAGAGGCAGTCAATCCTTTGTCCCTCTGGAACAAATACTCCTTCCCTCTCTCCCTTCCCCATCCCATTCATTCTCCCCCCTCCTCTGTCTCCTATCTTTGTCTCTTGTTCCCTGCCATTTGTCCCTCAGGAACAAATAAATCTCCTTTGTGCTGAAAACTTAGTCTTAGGGGCTATGAGCTCATACAGATCCCTTCAGCGGGAACCTAGGGTAACCCAGGAAGTGGTAAATTTCTGTCTTTTTAATTGATACATAGTCAGTTTGGATTATACTTCCGGTCCTTCTCAGATCAATAGTGGTATTTAAGATCAACTGGAATTTTCTAAGTTTGGCGGCAACAAGTACACAGCTTCTTCTCAAGGCTGCAGCTGCCTTGTCTGTTCATTTCATAGCTAAAATTGGACCTCAGTTCTTTTTAGAAGTACTAGGTCTTCAGTTGAGAAAGACACACACAGTTTGTCTGTTGACAAACTTAACTAAAAGAGATAAACTCACAAAACGGGTTTCAACGGAGTGTTTACATTATTCCTTTATTTAAAGGAACGACTTCTCTCAGTCATCAACCACCTGTGTCTCTTAGTAAATGATTGAATAGTCACAAGATCAAAAGACTAAATTTCCTTTTGGTGTCTGCTAAGTATAGACATAAAAGTGCTCCTCGTCATGCTGAGAACATCTCTGTCCAATCTATACATCCATTCCCCCTGGACAGAGAAGAGAATATTAATTCTTTTAGCCGAGACTCATTTCTTTGAGTTCCCAGGCTTTTGCTATGACTCAAAATGTGAGTCTAGTGCTCTCTCTACAGTGTGGATTTCAGGACAGATTGCAAACAGTGCTAATACTAATGTATCTAAAACTGTTATCTCTTTTTGTAAACTTAAGAAATTCATGTCAGCTTACAGGAAGCCCCCTGAGGCTTCAGGCTCCTCCTCTCACTGGTCACATATGGACCCCAAATAAGTCCTCCTGTCAATCAACAGTCCCACCTCCATATTCCTGAGGGTGGGATGGCCCTTTTCCCTAGTCTTTACATTATTCCCCTTCCCTCAACTACCATGACCACAGGCCTAAAAGTTTCAAATATACAGCCATGATTTTAAAAAAAAAAATCCCCTAAGCTTCTTAACTTTCCCTTCTCTCCCTAGTCTGTGTCCGTCAATGCAGATTTCCAATCAAGTGAAGACTGAGAACTAGTACACACGAGGCAGCCTTAGGTGCCTCACCAAGAATTTTCTACCAGTCTAAGCCACCGCAGCAGACACTTCACCAGCCCCCGTGGTCTCTTAGAACCTGGGCAGCGAGAGAAACAGGTTTCACCCCAGCCTGCAGTCCTCTCTTCTTTCCTGTCCTTTGACCGGCACTCCAGCCTTCCTGCCACCCTCAACCCCAGCAATGCCCCAATTTCAGCTCAGGAGCACTTAGAGCAGAGATGATGTTACCCCCATAGCGTCAACAAAAGCCTAGAATAGGTCCTGTGGAGAAGCTAGACAGATGGCTAACTGAGGTGTTTATTAGCACATCGAAGCAGACTCTGGCCTCCAGTCTCTCCCAGCAAGTACCCATTGGAGAGTCCAGGCTGCTCTCAGCACTCCTCAGCTCCACCCCTACCCTAAACCTCTCCAGCCCCTGAGCTTGACTTCCCTTCCCATACAACTCAGCACTCCACACTCTCTTGGTTCTTTCTTGCTCCATTTCTGGATCTCTCTTTGTCCGTTTACCCACTCTCCTATCTCTCTTCTCTTCCTCTCTCACTCTCCTCATCGCTCGTTCTTCTCATGACCTGGTCTAGTCTACTGGCCCTGTTCAGTCTGGACTCTTACGGGTGCCTCTGGCTGAATTCTTCTTCATATCTATACTAAGAACTTGCACCTCAGCCATGCCTAGGACTAGTCATGTCCTCATTTTCATTCACTACCTATAGGTATTCTGACACAATTGACTCCCGCCCTTGGCATCATAGAATGGACAAATTTAGCATCTCAAAATGTTACTGCTTACATTAACTTAATTTCATATCTCATAGAAAAGGGATGAAAATGACCAATTCTTTTATGAAAACACAGGTTTTATTCTCTCTCTCCCTCCCCCCTCTTCTCCCTTCCCATTCCCATTCCCTTCCCTTCCCCCAATAAAACTCCTCACATAAGCTCTGCCTGCCTGTTTGTCCCTTTTCCACTCTTTGCCTGGTCAACCACATTTTCTCCCCCTTCCCCTGACCTTTTCTGATAAACTCCCACGTGGGTTGTTGAGCTCTGTGGTTAATTCCTAACTGCCACAGTTCCAGCCTTCCAACAACTTTTCATATCGTGATACTCGCCAGGCTCTCTCTGTGTTTCCTCCTGTGGGGCCCTGACCGTGGACTGGACTGACAACCCATGTTCCAATTACCCCTCTGCTGGGATACTCCACACAATATCTGCTGCGACTGGTAAATTCCCCTACCCTCAGTTGGCATAAACATTTACTTGAACCCATGGGAGTGGCCGTTGAATATCTAGCACCCTTCTGGTAATCCTGGTCACACCCAGCCACATCCTTCAAGGTCACAGATGGGCCACTTCATCAACAATCACCTCCAGCAGACCTCCCCACAAGTGAGGCTTTTGGGCATAGTGCCTTAGCATTGCCCTCACTGAGTGATGGCGTCACTTGTTGGATCTACGGGTCCTTTTAGAGTATAGTCACCTTCTCGGCCTTGTGCCTTTGGAGTATATATCCCCTTGGTCCCTATAATTTCGTCAACTAATAAAATTGATGGCCTGAGACATTAGCACTGATCCTTACTTGCAAAAAAAAAAAAAAAAAAAAAAAAAAAAAAAGCCTTTGGATCTTCCTACGTCACTCATGGGAAACAAACCTGTGAAAAGTATAAGCCTACCGCCCTTCTGGGATGCCTTTCAGAAAACTTAAAATCTTTCCACTTAATGCCATATATAAAGGCCCCTAAACTCACTCACCTCTGTATTAAGAAATGGCCCAAATGGCCCCTAAGATAACTCAAATTGGCTGCCTTACGGCTCCTTAGATTCCGAAATTTAAGGAATCTGTCCAAACTTGCAAACAGAAGGAGTTACCATATGTTCAGGCATTCTTCTATCTCAGTGCAAAACGTCACCTCTATCTTTTCCATATCGTTTTTTTTTCTCTAGATATGAACCTGAGCCAGAGGAAACTCCCACTACTTTAGATCCTACATCCTGCTAATGAATGCCCACTGTTTCATCCTCAACATCCAACTGCCCCCCAGCTCCTTCTCCCTCTCCAGCACCAGGCCACTCTAGGCACCCAACACTGGCACCGTCCTTCAGCCACCATTACCCGTTCTCGTGCTGCTATGGGCCCCTGCGCGAGTCAACCGAGTCAGGTCCAGTTCTCCCAGCCGGGGTGGACGGACTGGTTAAAGTTCATGTCACCTCCTCACTAGCAGAACTCTCTCAAATAGAAAAGAAACCGGGATCTTATACCTCTAACTCTACCACTTTTATAAAGGAATTCCAATATGCCACCCAGTCTTATGATCTCACCTTTCTAACTAACAAACTACTACCCGAGGAACACAGGCGAGTTTAGGAGTAGGCTAGAGCCCACGCACAGGAAGTTCTTCAGACTAATGCAGCTCACCCAGTTAGGGCAGAGGCTGTCACAGATTGTAACCCCCATTGGGACTATAATACCCCGGGTGGGGGGGGGGGGCGGGAGCACTTTAGCTAGAAATCAGTTTACAATCTGCCCCCTGGAGGGGCTTTGTAAGGCTGCCCTTGACCCAGTAAATGATGAAAACCTTCAGGAAATAGTTCAGGACAGACAGGAAAATCCATCTCAGTTCCTAGAACACCTTACAAAGGCCCTCTTAAAGTATACTAACTTAGACCCTAAAACCCATATACCAGACAACTACTTATGACTTATTTTTTCCAGAGTTTCTCTGACATTAGGACTAAGCTTGGGCATCTGGAGAGAGGACCCCTTACCCTAAGGGCAGAAGTTTTAGCATTGGCCTTTAAGGTGTACCATGAGAGGGATGAATAGGCCCACAAACATAAATACCAGATGCTGGCCAAGTCCATCTGACCCGGCTCAGAGTCTTCCCAGGATCCCTTGTGCTCTGGGGCTCAAAGATCTCCTGGTCCTTGTTTCAAATGTGATCAAAATGGGCACTGAGCTTGGGCTTTCCCTAATACCCGTGGGCCATGTAGACCATGTCCAAAGTGCCAGCAAGAGGGACACTCGTCAGCGAACTGTCCCCATGCACTTTGTGGCATGGAGACCTTAAACACAGACCACGCTCCAGTCGACTTCTTAGACATGACCGTGGATGACTGAGAAGGCCCAGGCTCTCTTGACCTGACCACCACTGTCATCTCCAATAGGGAACCCCGGGTGGACATCATGGTATCAGGGTGATCCATCTCCTTTCTTCTGGACACTGGTGCCACATACTTGGTCATGAGAGAGTTTGGGGGGACCCACCTCTCCTCGTCTCCCTATAGTTGGAGTAGGGGGAAAGCCTTATCTACCTCATCAGACCCCAACACTCAATTGCATTTCCGGGGGTATTCCTCTCACTCCTTCATTTTTGGTAGTGCCAACCTGTCCTGTGTTCTTCCTAAGAAGGAATCTTTTAGCAAAAGTAGGAGCTTTTATCTCATTTGATCCCATCTTCACCTGACCCCAGATTCGCCAGCAACTCCTCTCCTTCTCCTCTTAGCCACCCATCCTACTGGTTCTAACCAATCATCTCCTTTGACAGCCTCTCAGGTGGACCCAGAGTCTGGGACACCCAAAACCCTTCTGTTGCTAAACACCATTCCGTCATTGTCATTCAATTGCACCCCTACTTTATCATCTCCCCTCCCTACTGTGGACACCCTACCGTGACCATGTACCAACCCTTGTCCATCTCAAGTCAACACTGGAGATCAGGTCCTTCTCCCTCCTCCAGATCAATGCCCCTTACCACTTTTCCCTAAGTGACAGGTACCTCCAACAGCTGCTAAGCTTGAAGGCCTCCCTCCTGGATTCATTTATCTCATCTCAAACCCTTTACTCCTCCACCCCCAACTCATCCTCCTCCATACACAGTAACCCCAACAGCACCCTGTTCCCTTAAGCTTTGGAGGACACCAAGATCAATGGTCTTGTCCCGAATTTCAGAAGAATGAGTCTTCACCCCACAATTGTACTCTGCTTGATTGGGAACTCCAGACACCTTCCTTCCTCACTCTTCCTCCCCTGAAGCTGATCCACGTTCTCCTGTTTCTAATAATTACACCCTGCTTCATCAACCTGCCCTCCATGTACCCCCAATGACTCATTCAAAACTCCTAATCAAATCAATTAGCTGTTGTTACAGGACTCCCAGCCATTAGCCACAGAGCTGGAGTCACAAAGACCGCCAAGTTGCTTGGGTACCCTCCAAAATCAATCACCTGTCTCTCCTGAAGGTTAAGGTGATGTCATAATGATGGGGAAAGGAACAGGTACTTTAAGGTTTGCTTACATAAAGATAAAAGCTAAAGGTCGACTTGGATTCACTTTGAACAGGTCAGACATGCCCTTCCCTCAATTGCCAGGACCTAACAAAAATTTTTTCTTTCTAAATTTAACATTATCTTCTGCTGACAGCATCTCGCCAGATCCAAGAAATATCAGAGGTTCCACAGAGCCTGGGAAAGCAGTGAAATGACCATTTACCAACAGCCCAGCTCTTTCAGGGCCCCAAAAATGCCCGCTAAGTCAGCTGCAAGCTGTCTTGAAAATTCAGCGCCGTCCCACCTGCTAGCCCCTTTAATTCCCCCACCTTTTTAAAATAAGAAAAAGATGGAAATGTTAGGATTCCAGCATTATTCTGACCCCGGCCCACCGGCATTCAGGCAAACACCTAGCCAGCCCACGGGCCCTACAACCATTTGTGGCTACGTCACGCGTTGCCTGACTGTGCATGACTCTGTACGCATGAGCGAGCTTTCCCTTTTAAGTAAGTTCTGCCCACTCCTGGTCTCTCTTTCTCACTGTTCCTCTGAAGGAGCAGACAGGACTTTTCCTGCGTCTCTCTCTCTCTCTCTCTCTCTCTCTCTCTCTCTATCTATCTATCTATCTATTTTCTCCTCTCTCCCTTTTCCCATTCCCTTCCCTCTCCCCAATAAAGCCCCTTACATAAGCTCTGCCTGCGCGTTTGTCCCTTTTCCACTCCTGGCCCGGCAGACCACACTTTCTCCCCCTTACCCTGATTCTGATACACTCCTGTATGAGGTTGTTGACCTCTGTGGTTGATTCATCACGTCACAGCTCCAGTCTATCAACAGCAAAATGTACTTCAGAAGTTTTCCAAACTTTTGTTCCTTTCCAGGTATTCTGCACAAAACTGACGTCCCTGGCAATCCCGCAGGACTACTGTTGAGCTGGCCAACGAACTGTTAAAACTACAGCATCAGAAAAGGAGGGTGAGTAACTCCTCATAACCCTAATGTTTTTCTCTAGATGATGATGGATATTCTCTGTAAAGGCACTTTGTGGGATTTTCCTTTCATACATTACCTATAAGTATTCTGGCAAAATCCACAGGCAGACACATATGAAAACCACTCAAGACCTTCTAACTTGAGGTATGAGGTATGCCTGTATAAGTCATGAATATAACTGTCTTTGTAGTTCAGGGGTGGGGGAATGTCCAATCCTGGTCCAGCAGAGCCTCCTACAGAGGCTGTAAAATGGCTTTGCCTGAAAACCCTACCCCTGGCCTGGAGGCAAGGAAAAGAGAGAGACACCTGTTAAATGGTGCAGGAACTAGCAGACCTGGGCCAGCCTTTTCCCCTGCAGATCTGTCCATTGTGAGGGTCTCATCAACAGACATTCAGTGGATTCTGCTTCCGTGCACATATTGCTAAGCCTGCTACCATTCATCCTGTCAGTTGGTGTGATGATCCCGACTGTATTTTTAAACAATACTGCACACCTGCCTGAACGCTTACTTGCCACAGTACCCACGGGATGGATTTCCTTACAACTACATTGGTTTCACATTCCTCCTCCACCATTATGTTCTGCTCTTTCGTTATCACCCAGGATAACAGAGTGGCCAGAGTACCAAGAAAGATCAAAGGCCATGCTAAATTTGTAACAGCTTGGGCATCTGAGCCTGGGAGCCTCACCAAGGTCATTTATACTACAAATAGGCCTTCTTGTGCTGATCATAGGCAATGGGACTCCACAGGTTAGCTTTTAATGTGGTCTAAGTGTGCTACCAAACATCATTGTAATGAAAATATAGCTAAAAGGGAGGTGATAGATTGAGGAGCACACAGACAACTGGGGAATGGAGAAAACTAGGCGTTGGGATAGGAACTCACAATGAAATTTAAATACTCATTACATAGTGATTCATTCATTGGAACACTATGAAGTGTGCTACAGGTGGGTTAGTCTGGTCATCCACCCTTGGATGAGATTTGGTCCTATTGCAGGACCATCTCTGGAGGTTGGGGGTGGTAACAGTGTAGCAATGATCACTAAAAGACAACTCAAATGCTACCCATTTAAACCTAGCACCAAATAAGCCATGGTCTGTGTCAGCATGTGAGCTTCTGCTCAGAAGTGGGTGAGCTCTGGAGGACTGCGCATGTCCCTTACTGAAAGCTCGGTTTACTCAGGAAGTGCATTGCTTTGCACCCCCATTTTTCCCCTGCTGCCATGGGTAATGATGTTTTCCCTTCTACATCTTGGCTGTCCTTACTTTGTCTTTGTCCACACTGAGATCCATAGAATAGGTGAAAGTGTAGACACGTAGGTACATTAGGCACTAGGCATGGTGGGTGGGGACCCAGGACAATAAGAGATCTCAGAACTGAGCAGGATATAAATTACTACAGGAAACGAACTGAGCTCTGTGACAACACATGGTGACAACAAATGGTGACATTTCCTCCACCACCCTTTCTACCCCAAACTCCAACATGTCTGGCGTTGTCTTTGTAGAGAAACTTGGAAAAATCTGCTCAGGTCAGGAGCCCCAGCCTTTCTCTCATCTGCTCATCCCCAGTCCTGGCCTCTAACCCAGCTTCCCTGGCACCTGAGCAGCCCTGTCCTGGTTCTGTCTTCTGTTCTCTGAGAGTTTACCCTCCGGCCACGGCTGAAAGCGGAGGACAAACTGGCTCCCCTGGGCCTCCAGCCCTCCACACCCTCCTGGTTTAGCTGCTCTGCATTCTTCTGCATCATCTTTGCTCCCCTGCTCCCACAACACCCTCAGTGCTATCCTGGGTCACCCTGCCCCCCCCCCCACACACGTCCACTACCTGACCCTGGGTTACAGCTTCAAGCACAACTTGTTTTCTCTCCCAGCTGCAACCTCATCCCAACTCACACCCCAGAAACTGAACCATCCTGGGCCCTGCCATCAAAGTATGGGAGACCTGCAGCACCCACACTGGACCTTGTCAGGCTTCAGTGCCCCTTGCTGGGGATTAGGGGGCAGCAGTGAGCTTCCTCCCTGACCTTAGTGTGAATGTGTCTAAAGACACGGAGCCTTGCACTTAAAACTGCTAGAATTGGCCAGCAAGATGGCTCGGTAGGTAGAGCCTTTCTGCATAAGTTTGACAACCCAAGTCTGAGCTCTGGAGCCCAGGAGGTAGAAGGGAAGCATCTCCACAGAGCTGTCCTCTGACTGCCACATATGCCCATGTAGACACATCCCACACATAAATAAACTATCTTATTTGATATGGTGGGGGAGCAGTTAAGATGGTAATTTTTTTGTCTGTGTTTTAATACCACAGGAGGAAACGGGAGTATGAGAAATTAGTTTTCCTATCAAGGTTACTAGCCAACACTCTACAGCCTCCCTCTGCTTGTAAAACTCTGGTGTATGCGCCTGTTGATTCTATCACACCCTTACTCTTTGTGCTGATTAGTAATGAGCCAACAGCATCAGATTGTAAAATCCAGCTCCCACCAATGGGGTGAGACCCAGTCACTACTCACCCTATGGGGAAAAAGTGTCTTTTGTTCTCCCGCTTCACCGGTAGCATACTCTTTTTGCAAAAAGAAATTCCCTTCCTGGATTAATTTTGCTTTGATTGTATGCCCTTTTTTTTTTGTACAACACCAAGAATATTCTTTTTTATCAAAATAATCCTGGATTGGGCAGGTGAATCCTGGGGAGCCAGCCCTGTGCTCCCTCCCATCACACCTCCCCTCCAGCCCACCTCCAGCCCTAAAGGATTACTGGCCACGCAGCCACCTGGAGATTCTTCCCTTGGCCTCCATCCTCCCCTTCTTCCCACAGGAGACATGGACTTAGCTGAGCCCCTCGAAGGCCAGCTTCATGGCCACTGGCCACCACCTCTGTCCTGGAATGCCTAGGCAGGGGGAGAAGAAGATGACCAGGAGACAAACAGGCCACTTGCAGTCAGCGTACTTCCAGGGCAGCCTTGCCTAGTCAGATCAGGACTTTCCACATGACCCAGACCTCTGCCCCTCTTACACACTCCCCACGAGTACACAAGTACAAACACACAGATCCAGGGACCCTCAGGGTTCTGACAGCCCAGCAGGCCTGGCCCTGCTGCCTCTGAGCCCCAGGTACAGCAGGAATGCAGCCCCATCCAGACATTGAGCAATAAACCGAGGGACCCCACAGCCCCCTTCCTCACCCCTCAGCTCACCTCGGAGGTCCATGGCAGGGCCCAGCACGGTTGAGTTTCTGGGTAGTAGTAAGTCCTTAGGCACAGCTCAGACCTCAGGCACACAGCAGGACCCACCCTCAGGAGAGAGAGCTCAGTCCTGAACACCTGTGGGCGGGGAAGAACTCTAGCAGACTTCTGATTTGCCCAGGTGTGTCTCCAGGAACCAGGTGTCTGTCCTCAGCCAGGTATCCCCAAGGGCACAGGCAGTATTTACCGACATCTAAGAGCCCCAGACTGTGGATGTCTCCCCCTGCGGTCAGGCTCCACTGCCTTTGCTGTGGTCCCCCAGATCTTCCCCCACTGTCTTCTTCAGCTTGGATTCCTTCCTAGTCTATCAACCTCCCCCAAGTTCTCCTCTCCTGACTGTTTTGCTTTAGGATATTCTCTCTCTTCTTTCTCCTTCCCCTTTTCTTCTCTCGTTTCTTTCTCTCTCCCTTCCTCCCTTCACTTTATCTTCTCTCTTCCACCTCTCTCCATCAAGACAAGTTTTTGTTTACAGAAGCAGAAACAGAGGTTGAGCTTAAGACCTATTACTTTGCAAAACAAAGAGTTTTGTTAAATGTGTACAATACTAAGTAATTACAAAAATTAATCCTTAAGAACCCTCAACATTTGAAAGTCCAATTTTGCTTTAAAGTTCTTAAGCACAGAATTTTTAAACTTTTAAACATAAAGTTAGTTAGCACATTTCCCCCATTGAGTTGCACCCTGTGTAAAAGTCTTGTCTCTGTGCTGGGAACCTCTTCATATTGGGAATTAATGACCAGCCGCTTAATAGCTACTAAGTGGGAAATTATATATCTGGCTAAGGCATTGATGATGCAGGGACCATCTGTAATCAGCAGGCACAGGAGAACTGTGGACCCCGCCAGGACTGACAGCATTGTTACTACCCAGGAAGGGCCTGATTATGAGAATGGGAACCATTTGTTTTTTTTTTTTTTTTTCTTTTAGGGCCTTTTCCCATTCTTCAAGTGAGGTTTCTCTGGAGCACACCAACTTAGCTCTAATGTTTGTTTCCAAATGGTTTTCATAGAAACAACTACCCCCTAAAGCCACAGTGGCCTCCTTGTGCTAAATAAAGCAGATCAAACACTCTCCTGTACTGTAAACCCACCTTGACTAAATCCATCTGTTCTAGCTTGACAATCATTTTTTTCTACTACAGACAGATCCCTGGGTTCTCGGCTTTTCAAGCTAATGGCAGTCATTACTGTAGCAGTGATGCCCAGAGTGGCTCCTGCTGTTCCTATCCCTAAGCTTCTTATGAGGGGGTATAAAGGGGGAAACCAATTTGTTTTCCCCTGAACATGGAGGTTGGAAGGGCCTCCCTGTGTCTGTGCATATGTATGTTTTCTCCCTTCTGAACCATCATAGGCATATATCCCTTTAAGAGACAAGCCCTGCCCACTCCCTCCCCCATCCACAGAGGCAAGTTGATCTTCCTGCTGTTTCTGGCCTGAGCTCCTTTGCTTTTGTTCTTTTTCCCAAAGAGGCAACTTCTGCCTCTCTCCCTTCTCCCCACTTCTCCCCTTCCCCCCTCCTCTCTCTCTCTTGCTCTGTTTCTCTTTCTCTCTCTCTCTGCCTCTCTCTCTCTCTCTGTATTCTTCCCCCTTCTCCACTTCCCCTTTTTCCTTTCCCCTCTATAACCCACTAAATAAATACCCATTTTCTCTGCATGGCATGTCTAATAGATCTCTGTCTCCCACCTGCTGCATGGCTCCCTGCCTGGGACCGGCTGCATTTGTGGCCCGCTGTGGTCTTGTGGCCTGCTGCCCTCTGCCGCCACTCAGGGACCTGCAGCGTTTATGCCGTTGTACCCCTCGGGGGAACCACAGCGTTTTATTTTTACCATAACAACAGGGATGCCAAGATACAGGATATCAGGATTTGATGCATCTGACAAACAGGCAAGCCAAAGTGCATCCTTTGCTTTGCATCGTTTTTGGTACATGCAAACCAAACAGCTTCAATGGGGAAGTGAAGGCTGGGTGCTGCAAGACATTTTTGGCAAATTTGTATTTGCTCTTGAGGGGGATCTAGACATATATACCGTGAAAGTACAGAGGGGAACATAGTCAACCAAAACAATATTAGTCTACAATCCACTTCAGACTTATCGTTAATGGCTCTTCATAGGCCTTGGTGATGGTCCATTTTTTCTGTAGCTGGGTCATGATCCCCCGTGATGTTCCTGACCTGGGAATGATATAGTCAGTGTACAATGTACCTTGAGAGCAGTTGCGGTGGATGCTAGTTGGAAGGGATACACCCGGGGACCCAGACCTGAAGTGAGAACCCAAAAAAGTTTATTTAACGATTTATTAAGGGTTTTATATATTTAGCAATGTGGCTAAATGGATTGAGCTCCCACAGCACAGACCCTCCAATGCCCTCACCTCCTAAGACAAGGGTTCTTCTGACAGAACTCAAAGTATATGTCCTGAAGACCTTAGCTAGTGCTGCAAAGCTCCATTCCTCCCAGCCTCAATCTAGGGACCCCACCCCGAGCCCTGTCCATTGGCCCCACCTCATCCCTAGCAGTTCCTGCTTAGAAACCTTCAGCTCCTATAGAAACCCTTAACATTCATGGCCAACTACACCCTGCAACTCCAGGTCTCAGAATTCAGCTGCACACTTCTGCAGCTCCAACCCCAAGGTTCCTAGTTTTGTTCTCTGGCAGATGGCCCCTAGGGCAGGGCAGGGCCATTAAATCCTATAAAGAACAAGGGCAGGTGCACAAGGAACTCAGTGCAGGTAGGGACCCTATTCCAGGTGGTACTTCCCTACCTGTTTAGAGACTCCTTTGCACATCTACTTCTCAGTGATGTTCTGATCCACTTTTAGTAGGTGAGAACCCAGAATCACCCAGAGACAACAAGGTTCAGCAGAATGGAATTTGGTGTCCCATTCACCTTGATTAATTTTTCCGAATTCATGTTTCTTCTCTATAATCTAATCACTGCCAGTCAACTGCCTTCATCCTCTCATTCCTGTGGGGCCTGGGCTCCAGGGCCTCAACCTTGCATTGCATAGAAGCACACTGTGAGCCAGAAAGCTAGAGCTTAGGCCCACAGCACAGGTCACCCTCGACCTTCACTTCCCTCCTCGCCACTCCATCTCGGGCTTTCACTATCTGTCTGAGAGCTTATTGAAACTGGAAACCAGTCAAGCAAGACCCAAGGCTCCACTCTCCTTCCTCTCCTCACATGGCCCATTAGAGAGAGAGAGAATGAGGGAGAGAGAGAGAAAGAAAGAGAGAGAGAGAGACTACAGTTTATGTACTGGAAGACTTAGAACTGCCAAGATACCTGCGCTTCCCAGTCTGTGATACAGAGTCAATAGAGCACCATCGGAACCTTAGCAAGTTATTTTGTAAGCTTCAAACAGCTAGTTAAGACTGGGGAATTTGTCTCAGTTGGTAGAATGGCTGCCCTGGCATACACAAAGCGAGAGTTTGGTCTCAGCACTTTACAGGTGGGAGCAGGACAATCAAGATTTCAAGGTCATCTTGGCTACGTAGTGAGTCCAACATCAGCCTGAGGTAAAAGATGCTGTCTAGGGAAGAAAAAAAAAGAAGACTGAATTTTAAAAATATATGTGGAAAAGCTAAAAGTCCAAGGACGGCTGACACAGTGATGAGGGATAAAGCCTTAGGACTCACACTACCTGGGGCAGCGTGGTATTTGAAAGACTGGACACATAGACGAATGGAGCAGAAGCAGGAGTCCAGACGTCGACCCACAGATATCAGCTCACTGGTCTTCTGCAGAGGAGTAAGGCCAATACAGCAGAGAAAGGGCAGTGCTGGATTGTCTGAACACACACAC
Organism: Microtus oregoni; assembly: GCF_018167655.1. Classification (NCBI taxonomy): domain Eukaryota; kingdom Metazoa; phylum Chordata; class Mammalia; order Rodentia; family Cricetidae; genus Microtus; species Microtus oregoni. Next base: position 10,383,340 of record NW_024543084.1, on the reverse strand, counting down.
ATAAAACAAATAAGTAAGACACTGCCCAGCCTTCATAAAAGTTAATCCAGTACAGTTCACAGGTTTAAATGCAAATATGGTTTATAGATGACAACTCAGCAGGAAATGTAGACAATAAGAGTTGCTGATTATCTGATGAAAGACTATCATTCAAAGTACATAAAGAATTCATAAAACCCACCCTTATAAAACCAGTCAACTCTACTGTGGTGCTTAAACTTAACTGTCAATTTCGTAATATCTAGAACTGACTAGAACATATCTCTGGGATGACGGTTCCAGGAAGTATTGACTGAGTGGACAGCACCTTCCTGCAGTGGCCTAGATAGAGAGGAGTCCGTGGAAGAACCTTACACGTGTTTGACTCCCTTAGTTTCTTGCTGGTGAATGTGTCTCTCTTGGCTGAATTACAGTAAAAATTTATCTCCATGTGTAGGGGCCCACAGAAGTGGGTCTGCACTTGATATGGGATTCCCCTCTGTATGCTGTAAATACCATTGGTGAATAAAGAGACTGTCTTATGCCTGTGATAGGGTAGAGTAGAGCTAGGCAGGGAAAACTAAACTGAATGCTGGAAGAAAGGAGGCAGAGTCAGGGAGAAGCCATGGAGCCGCCACCGGAGAGAGATGGGCTGAAACTTTGCTGGCAGGTCATGACCTCGTGGTGATGCACAGATTAATGGAGATGGGTTAAATTAAGATGTAAGAGTTAGCAAATAAGAAGCTAAAGCTAATGGGCCAAGTAGTGATTTAAATAATAATTATTATTGGCTCTCTGCTCCTCCCTGTTCTAGAGACAGCCGCTTCTTTTCGTGCAGTGCCAGCCTCGTTCCAGAGACACGATGGTGAAGGTCGGAGTGAACGGATTTGGCCGTATTGGACGCCTGGTTACCAGGGCTGCCTTCACTTCTGGCAAAGTGGACGTTGTTGCCATCAATGACCCTTTCATCGACCTCAACTACATGGTCTACATGTTCCAGTATGACTCCACCCATGGCAAGTTCAAAGGCACAGTTAAGGCTGAGAATGGGAAGCTTGTCATCAACGGGAAGGCCATTACCATCTTCCAAGAGCGAGATCCCGCCAACATCAAATGGGGGGATGCCGGTGCCGAGTATGTTGTGGAGTCTACTGGTGTCTTCACCACCATGGAGAAGGCTGGGGCCCACTTGAAGGGTGGGGCCAAGAGGGTCATCATCTCCGCCCCTTCTGCCGATGCCCCCATGTTTGTGATGGGTGTGAACCATGACAAGTATGACAATTCCCTCAAGATTGTCAGCAACGCTTCCTGCACCACCAACTGCTTAGCCCCCTTGGCCAAGGTCATCCATGACAACTTTGGCATCGTGGAAGGACTCATGACAACAGTCCATGCCATCACGGCCACCCAGAAGACTGTGGATGGCCCCTCTGGGAAGCTGTGGCGAGATGGCCGTGGTGCTGCCCAGAACATCATCCCTGCGTCCACTGGCGCTGCCAAGGCTGTGGGCAAAGTCATCCCAGAGCTGAACGGGAAGCTCACGGGCATGGCCTTCCGCGTTCCTACCCCCAATGTGTCCGTCGTGGATCTGACATGCCGCCTGGAGAAAGCTGCCAAGTATGATGACATCAAGAAGGTGGTGAAGCAGGCATCCGAGGGCCCACTAAAGGGCATCCTGGGCTACACTGAGGACCAGGTCGTCTCCTGTGACTTTAACAGTGACTCCCACTCTTCCACCTTCGATGCTGGGGCTGGCATTGCTCTCAATGACAACTTTGTAAAGCTCATTTCCTGGTACGACAATGAATTCGGCTACAGCAACAGAGTGGTGGACCTCATGGCCTACATGGCCTCCAAGGAGTAAGAAGCCCGCCCTGGACCACCCATCCCAGCAAGGACACAGCAAGAGAGAGGTCCTCGGCTGCTGAGCAGTCCCTGTCCTAACTAACCCTTGACACTGAGCATCTCCCTCACAGTTTCCATCCCAGACCCCCAGAATAGCAGGAGGGGGCTTAGGGAGCCCTACTCTCTTGAATACCATCAATAAAGTTCATTGCACCCCTAAAAAAAATAATTATTATTATTAATTAAAAATTAATAATAAATAATTTCTGTGTGATTATTTCAGGAATCTGGGTGGCCGGGAAATGAGCAAGTGGCCTCCTACTACACGCACTATCTTGACTGAAGGTCAGAGAGTTTAAGCCTGCTCTTGCTCTTTTAAGATTATTTACAAGAGTCCTGACTTAAGGTGTGTCTACAAACAAGATATCTTGACCTAGGATATGGTTATTTAGTGTCTTGGGTATTGAAATGACTCACAGAGTTGGATCCATTTCACTTTGACCAAAGGTTAGAGAATTCAAGCCTATTTCTTCTCCATCAAGAATAAAACAGGAGGTTTGACCTAGGGAGTGGCTGCCTATAGGATGCTTGGTCTGCCTAAACAGCAGAACGCTTAACTCAGGATATAGTTGCTTGATGTTTCATAAATTGAAACAGGTAATTGCTCTGTTTGTTCATTGTATTATGTTAAAGCGGTCTTTTGCCTTCTTCGCTCCCTTTTGGATTGGGGTATATAAGCATATGAAAAATAGATGCTGGTAAAGTCAATATTCACTAGATTACTTTCCCAGTTCTAGTCTACATCACTGTTCTTTTCTTTTGTATCTCTGATCCTCCTATCTAATATTTCTAATCCAGATACCCCTATCCTGAAATACGAGAACCCCATTGAGGCTGGACCCCAACAGATGGGACCCCAATATGGGACCCCAACATCCATACCTGCCTCAGAGGGGATCAGTAGTTAAGGTAAGAGCATTAATTGGTAAAGAATTAATTGTGTACTTTGGGATAAGGATGTGTAGGATGATCCTAATGAAGATGAGAACTTTGAACCCTCAGATTCTCAAGAGTTAATCTCACCTGAAGTAGTATCCTCAGGTCCACCCCTTGAAATATTGCCTTTTTCACCTTTGACTGAGGAAATTAATTCTTCATTGCCTGTTAAACCAACAATGATTTTCTCTGAAGGAAATGCCAAGCAAAACAATACTGCTATCGGGGACCACCATTAGTTGCCTCTAGACCTACACCAAACTTGAGGCAAAGCAGACTCCTAGAGGGGAGGTAGAAAGTGGAGTCCATGAGGAGATATCTTGCACTACCAAAGAGCTTAATAAATTTGCTAATTCGTTCAAGCAGAAGTCTGAGGAATATGTGTGGGAGTGGATTTTTAAGGTTGTGGGATAATGGTGGAAGGAACATAAAACTAGATCAAGTTGAATTTATTGATACAGGTCCTCTGAGTGGAGATTCCAGGATCAATATGGAAGCTTGCACAGTTAAAGGGGGTGCCAAAAGTTAGTTTGAATGATTGGAGAAAGCATCTGTAAAAAGATGGCCTACTGAAGAGGAGTTGGAGATGCCTGAAATCCCTTGGTTTAGTGTTGATGAGGGGATGTTAAGGCTCAGGAAAGTTGTGATGCTAGAGTGGGCACACTATCTAAAACCATATCCTTCACAATGGGGAGGCCCAGAATACATGTTCTTCTCTAATCCTATGAGATGCAAAATGGTGAGAAGGTCACCAGGACATTTGAAGAGCATTGCTATCACTCTTTCTTGTGCCAGAACTTAGGGCTGGAGATGCTGCTGTTCAGTTGTATTATTTAAGTGAAATGGGTTTAATTGGGCCCCAAGGGAGCAGAGACCAGGAGGCTGCTCAGAATCACCAAAAGCTTGGTTATAATGGGCAGCACAGACTATGTGATGTCCATATTGGCCTGTGGTGGCTATTTGTTGTTGTCTGGAATATTGTCCAGAAACCTCTGTAATTAGCTAAAATCCAAAAATGGAGGGCATAGGAGTGAAGGAAATTTTGTTAAATTTGAATTATGAAGTTCTACTTCTAATCCAGATGTTGAGGTGGTAATACACATACCTATAATCCAGATATTGAGGCTGGAAGACACAGCTTATATCTAAGCCACACCTTCAACTAGAAACCTGTATAAGGGCATGGAAATAGGAAGCTTTCGCTTTTTTTACTGCTTGCTCTTACCTTGATAGCAAGCCCATTTCTTCACTAGCTTTGGAGTATGCTTCTTTGGGATTCCAGCATATACTGAAGACCAGCTGAGATACTCAGTCTCATGGACCCAGCAACAATGGTATTCTTGGAATTTCCATTCACACTCAACCATTGTTGGAGTAACTGGACTGCAGTCTATAAGTCATTCTACTGAATATATATATATATATATATATATATATATATATATATAGTGTGTGTGTGTGTGTGTGTGTGTGTGTGTGTGTGTGTGTGTGTAATTGAGAGAGTTAGTGAGTTGTTTTGTCAGAGCTTTGAAGACAGGAATGTTGAGAGTAATACAGACAATGAAAGCCTGGCCTATGAAGTTTCAGGGGGAAGCAAAGATTCTATAAGGCCATTTGTGTGAAGAATCTGTGGTTCTGGTCAGCAGGAGCTGAGGAAATGGCAGTAATTAACAAGAAACCAGAGTCACTAAAGTAAAACCCTTGTTTTATGGGATACTTGGCACAGGTCAGCTGGAGCTGAAAAATTAGTGGTGATGACGAGGAGACCGGCATCAGTGAGGGGAAATCTTCTGGGAAATGTTTGCTGCAAGAACAAGGAGTCTATGTTCCAAACGTGGCCAAGGCTGTAGCTCCTTCTGGCAGTTAAACTTGGTAGTGTAAGAGTTACCCTGGTGGTATTGGTTTTAAAGGCAGGAAAAGGACACGAAGAGCTGTTTCAAAAAGGTTGGTCTCAAAATTACACTAGAAAGAAATAAAACAAAAGTCAATTTTTCAATAGCAGGGATATATTGTGGATAGATGTACACTACACCCTCAAAAACTATAACTTCAAACATCATCCTTTAAAACGTGAAATAAGCTGGGCAAGGTGATGTATGTCTTTAATCCCAGCACACTGGTCAAAGAGGCAGATGGATCTCATTGAGTTCTAGACCAGCCTAGTCTACAAACTGAGTTTCAGGACAGCCAGAGCTGTTACACAGAGAAACCTTGCCTGGAAAACCAGATAGACAGACAGATGGACAGACAGACAGACAGACAGACAGACAGATAGATGTAAGAGCAGCCACAATGTGAACCCCACACAATAATAGTGAGAAACTTTAACACCCCACTCTCACAAATAGACAAGTCATCCAGACAGAAACTAAACAGAGAAATAGCAGAACTAACAGATGTTATTAATCAAATGAGCATAAGAGATAGTGTAACATTTCACACAAACACAAAATAATACACAATATACTCAGCCACAAACCCAGTCTCAACAGATACAAAAAAATTGGAATAACCCCGATATCTTATCAGACCACCATGGAGTAAAGATGAATTTCAACAACAACACAAACTACAGAAAGCCTACAAACTCGTGGAAACTGAACTACTCTCTACTGACTTACTACTGGGTCAAGGAAGAAATAAAGAAGTTAAAGCCTTACTAGAGTTCAATGAAAATGAATTCACAGCAAACCCAAAATTATGAGACACAATGAAAGTGGCACTAAAAAGAAAGTTCATAACACTGAGTACCGTGATGAAGATTTTGGAGAGATCCCATACCAGTGATTTAACAGCACACATGAAAGTTCTAGAACAAAAAGAAGGAGACACACCTAAGAAGAGTAGAAGACAGGAAATAAACTGAAGGCTGAAATCAATAAAATAGAAACAAAGAGGACAATCCAAAGAATCAATGAAATAAAGATTTGGTTCTTTGAGAATATCAACAAAATAGATAAACCCTTATCAAAAATAAAAGTCTGAGAATATACAAATCAACAAAATCAGAAACAAAAAGGAAGTTCAGAGGATCATTAGGTCATACACCAAAAACCTATACTCCACAAAACTAGAAAATCTAAAAGAAATGAACAAATTTCTTAATAGATACCACTTACCTAAGTTTAATCAAGAGCACATAAACAATTTGAAAAAATATATAACCCCTAAGGAAATAGAAGCAGTTATTAAAAGTCTTCCAAACAAAAAGCAAAAAAGCCCATGGCCAGACGGTTTTAGTGCGAAATTCTTCTAGACTGTCGAAGAGATGATAACAGTACTCTTTAAATAACTCACAAAATAGAAACAGAAGAACACTGTCAAATTCTTTCTATGAGACAACAGTCACCCTGATGACCAAACCACACAAAGATCCAACAAAGAAAGAGATTACAGACCAATTTTACTCATGAAATTTGAAGCAAAATGCTCAATAAAAAACTTGCAAACAAAATCCAAGAACACATCAAAGGATCATCCACATGACCAAACAGGCTTCATGCCAGAGACACAGGATTGGTACAACATATGAAAATCAGTCAATATAATCTACCATATAAAAAAATGAAAGAAAAAATACATGATCATCTCATTAGATGCTGAAAATAACTTTGACAAAATCCAACACCTCTTCCTGATAAAGATTCTGGAGAGATCAGGGATATATGATGGCGGAAGTCACAAAATAATCCCACATGAGTTCAGAATTATGAATAATAGGTTATTTATTTAAGGTAAACTTACAGATCACTGTCCTAGATAACAGTCCTCTACATGAACAGGAACAGAGTCTAGCAGCCGGAAGTGAGAGCCGGAAGCAAGAGAGGGAGCACACTTTACAGCTGCATTTACAGTATCAGAGACTGCACCCAAGTGGGCTGGTATCTTAAATGCTATTGGCTGAAGGAGCAGAATGTGCTCCCACAATACCTCCTTCTTTTGTTTAAATAAGAGAGTTCCAAACCCAATACAAAAGTATATACACTAGGAACAGATGTCAAGTATAATTAGAATTACAACCAGCTTAAACAATATTAAACAAGGAATGTGTGCTAAATGTTTTAATAAACATTCTATCTGTTATAACTAAATCCATGCGGTCCCCACAAAAGCCAAACAAGGAGACAGAGTCCCATATGTAAAAGCAAAGAGCCTTTATTTTAATCAAGCTTTTGCATGTCCAACATAGTGGAATACCCAGAGCCCAAGCTCAATTAGAATAGGGTTTTTATAGTAGTAGAGGTAGGGGTGAGAGGTCTCTGAGGTTTAGGGCCCCTGATTGGCTGACATTTGTTTAGGGGTGTCCTGTTGAGGTGTGCTGGCAGGCGTCTCTATCTACAGCTCTTGGAATGCCAGAGCATTTCCTTTGAATGGTCTGCTCTTGGGTGGGGGTCGGGCAATCTTGGCCTGCCAGGCATTGTCTCAGGATAAATTATTGAGACTCCAGATTCCATTTAAATTCATCGATGGCCAGAGTCCCAGGTGATAATGGTTGGAAGTAAAGAACTTCCTTTGGGTGCCCTGCCCAGACTTAGCTTATTATGGCTGGCCCCCATACTATCCTAAGGAGTCTAAGTCTTATATAGGAAATGGCTTGGCTAGATCATAAGAGGACAGTAACTACTACTATGTAATCTTCAACCTCATTGAAGGTATGAGAAGGGAGATAATATTACTTGAGCAGGCAGGAAGTACAATCAGGCAGCTTCCAAAGAGAGCAATATATGACAGAGACAATAAGCTACCTGAGCAATCACCCAAAGCCTCATTTGCAACATTGAAGCAACCAACTTTAGCTAAGGCCTAGCATAACTGACAGAGCATTTTCAGAGGTGGGAAATTTTTCAGAACCATCCTGCCCTGTCTTGGCAAGATTTGACAGTCTTTTGCCTTATGTCCTGCTTAGCCATTTCCAGATACCATGTACTTTGTCAGTGATTGAGGTATAGGCAGTTCCTTGCTCAAAGGCAAATTGTGCCAAGAAGAAAATAAATTCTGAGTAGAATATCTTTGGCACTTAACATTCTCTCAGGAATAGATTGGTGCTGTCACAAACAACCATGTCTCTATCAATAGAACCCTAAGTTATTTAAATGCCATGTTCTGCAGATCCTTGAAGTGATTGAGGATTACCTATCTAAACAGAATACAATCTCTTTGTATCTAAAAAACCTAAACAATCTGACTGTATGTACAACAAACATGAACAACTATTGACCTATCATATTTAATACCTGTATAACTTACATACTAAGACTTCATGTCAGAATATTAAATAATCTGTACACAAATGTGCAACAAGTGAGGATAATGACCTCAAAATGTAAACAATGTATAAGTATCTTGATCAGAGGTAGGAGTAATATATAATGCAATATAAAAATATATCCTAAAAATTGTATCAATATACAAAATGTCCTAAACAGAAGTAGAAACATACATAAATACAATATGATAGAGTAACTTTCCATAGGTGTATAAATAATGTAAACAAAAATAACAAATATAATTTGAACTTGTATCAGTATACAAAAACTATATCAATGTAAATTATCCATAAATGATAGCTCACAAGTATTCACTCTATTGCCCACTATTAGATACACGGAACATACCTAAACATAATAAGGCAATGTACAGTGAGCCAATTGCCAACATCATATTAAAGGGAAAAATACAAAGAAATTCCACTAAAATCAGGAACAAGACAGGCTTGTTCACTCTCTCCATATCTATTCAATATAGTAATTGATATTCTAGCTAGAGCAATTAGACAACTAAAGGAAATTAAAAGGATACAAATTGGAAAGGAAGAAGTCAAAGTATCATTATTTTCAGATGATATAATAGTAAATGGCCCCCAAAACTCTACCAGGTGACTCTTACAGCTGATAAATACCTTTAGTGAAGTGGCTACATACAAGAATAACTCAAAAATGTCAGTAGTCCTCTTATATACAAATGATAAACAGGCTGAGAAAGAAATCATATAATCAATGCCATTTACAATAGCCTCAAATAATATAAAATATCTTAGTCTAACTCTAACCAAGTAAATGAAAGACCTGTATGATAACATCAAGTCTTTGAAGAAATGGAGTAGATATTAGAAGATAGAAAGATCTCCCATGCTCCTTAATCAGTGGGATTAGCACAGTAAAAATGGCCATCTTACCAAAAGCAGTCTACAGATTCAATGAAATCCCCATTAAAGTCCCAACATAAATATTTACATACTTTGAAAGAATAATACTCAACTTCATAAGGAAAACAAAAAAATTTAAGATAGCTAAAACAATCCTGTAAAATAAAATAATTTCTGGAGACATCACCACTCCTGATTTTAAGCTCTACTACAGAGCAATAGTAATAAAAATAGCTTGGTATTGGAATAAAAACAGAGAAGCTGATCAATGGAATCTAATGAAAGACCCAGATGTAAACCCACACACCTATGGACACCTGATTTTTGACAAGAAAAAAAGGCAAAATTATACAATGGGGGGGAGGGGAAAGCATCTTCTACAAATGATGCTGGTCTAACTGGATGTCAGCATGTAGAAGATTGCAAGATTGACTTAGAAAATTCAAGTTCAAGTGGATCAAAGACCTCAACATAAAGCCAGATACACTGAACTTGATAGAAAGGAAAGTGGGAAGTAGCCTTGAAAGCACTGGTGCAGGAGGCAACTTTCTGAACAGCATGCCCATAGCACAGACATGAAGATTGACAATAAATGGGACCTCCTGAAACTAAAAAGCTTCTGTAAGTCAAAGAACACTGTCAATAGGACAGACAGCAGCCCACAGAATGAGACAAGATCTTCACCAACCTGACAACCATCAGAGGGCTGATTTCCAAAGTATATAAAGAACTCAAGAAATTAGATATCAACAAACCAAATGATCCAATTTAAAAATGGGGTGCAGATCTAAAGATAGAATCCTCAACAGAAGAATCTCAAATGCCTGAGAAACACCTTAGCCATCCAGGAAATGCCTCTTCTTAGCTAACTCTCACATCTTAATTAACCTACTCTTAATAATCTGTGTAGCACCATGAAGTGGTGGCTTACCGGGAAGATTCTAACCTACATCCATCTTGGGCCAGAGATTCATGGTGTCTGCCTGATTCTGCTTTCTTTCTCCCAGAATGCTGTTCTGTCTTCCCCACCTACCTATGTTCTGACCTATCAGGCCAAGCAGTTTTCTTTATTAATTAACCAATGAAAGCAACAGATAGGTAGAAGACCCTCCTACACCATATGGGGATCAGAAAAATAGAAAAGAAGATGAAGACATGAGTGAAAATAATAAAACAGAAACAGGATAGATCGGAATGGAGCTCCAGTCAATACTGAAATTGCCCATGTTTAATTTCCAATTGCTTAAAATACCCCTGACCCCAAAAGGTAGGAGTAAGAATTTTTTTAAAAAAACTGCATTAACATGATACAAAGAAGTCAACATACCAATTGAAGGTTGCAGGCTACATTCTTAGGAAAACACTTTGTTGCTAGAACAAAACAAATCACACTCACACCCCAGACCAAAACATTCTGTAGGCAAACCACTCCCTAGGTGGAATCCTTAGTTGGATAGTTACACTTTTGTTTGAGGTAGAAACATATCTACTTCTCTATTGCTGAAATACAAGGTCTGGCTATTAGCCACACCTGTTGACAGTAACCTCAGAGAACTCTCTGATCTAAATCTAGGTGGGACCTTTGTTTGAGGTAGAAACAGACAATAACCTTGAAGAAATAGGAGTGAGTTCCAACTCTCTTCCCTTTGGTCAAGGTGGAAATAGGCTCACATTTTTGGGCCTCCACGGGTTCCTGTTACCATCAAGGGCATGTGATGCCAAGGGTCTTGACTGTTACCTGAGGCCATGTTGGAGTCCAAGAACCACACTGCTACCAGGGCCCATAAAGATCTGACTGACCTGTGCTATTCCCTGGGGCCATGGAGACAATTAGGCCCAAGCTTCTGCTGAGGGCCATGTCTGGGTCCATGGTCCTGTTGCAGCTGAGGTCTGTGTTGATGTCTGTTGCATGTGTTAACACAGAGACCCATGTAAACCATGTGTGTTGTGGTCCTAGGGTCATGCTAAGCTGGACCCACCCTCATTAGCCCTGGGAGAGCTGGCCACAATGGCCACCAAAACAAGAGAGCTAACCCCTCCCCTCATAGGAGAGCTTCCCCCAACACCACACTTGGAAAAGCTGGTGCTACCCCTCACAAAGGGCAATGGAAAGCTGGCTCCACCCCTTGCCTGAGGGGGTGGTCCCAGGGGCCCAGACTGACCAACTCAGCTACCATCAAGGCACACAACCAAGGTTTGAGTTAGCTCACACCAGCATCTAACTCGTCTATAACCTGCTGGGGCACATTAAGGGACAAGTCCTGCAGAAACATAGCTACAGGATCTCCATGACTCAGGACAATACAGGATATCTGAGAGGAATTTCTGTAAGGGTCCATTATTGATGATTCACCAGAGGCCTTGAACCTGACCAACAACTCATTACACAGTGAATATTTGCAAGTAAAGCTATTTGGACCAAAGGGTCTACTTGGTGACACACCTCAGTTCCCAATGACACTATGGTGCATGAAGAGGAGATGGAGACGCTGGAAAGACAGAGGAGGGAAGTGGGTTTTGTTTGTTTTTGTTTTGCTTTTTTGTTGTTTTTCGTTTTGTTTTCTATTTTTATTTGTTTTTATTTGATATTTTATTTTTTCTTTTATTGTTTCTTTTTTGTTTTGGTTTTTATTATTTCTTTTTTAATTTTCTTTTTGTACGGGAATGCTACAAGGGTAAAGTGCAAATATAGAGGGACTGGGAAATGAGTAGGATTGGGTGTGCAATATTTAATTCCCAAAGAATCAATTAAAAAACTTTGTTAAAAAAGAATGGCACCCGTAGTTTCATATGTTTAGATACTTTATTTCCAGATTGAAGAACTGTTTGAGTAGGATTAGGAAGTGTGTCACTGGGCGTGGGCTATGAGGTTTCAAAATCTATGACATTCTGAGTCGTTCTCTTTCTCTGCCACCTACTTTGGACCAGGATGTGAGTTCACACTACTCCCCAGCACCAGGCCTGCCTGCCTGCCTGCTGCTCTGCTCCACACCACGGTGGTCATGGACCTTCTGAAACTGTAAGCGCCCTCTAGATGCTTTCTTCTGTAAGTTTCCTCGGTCATGGTGTTAGAAAAGTAACTAAAACAAACTCTGTCTTTCATCCTGAGTGTAAGTGGTGACTGTCTCTTCCCATTGGTGGTGGATGTCTTCATAATCTGACAAAACTGGCTGATCAGTGAAAAGGGGAAGGGAGTGATTGATACAATATGGGCCTTTAATGAGCCAACAATCTTTGATTTAAAAAAAAAAAGGTTTCTCAGACAAAGAAAGAAAGTTTATGTCTTACCACGAGATGAAGAAACCTAGTAACCAGGCAGAAACCCAAAGGACCTCATGAGGGTCTCACTTAGCGTCCCAGGGTCCTCCATCCAGCAGTGTCCACTGAGGTGACTCAAGGCGCACAGCACAGTGTGACAGAGACCGCCACACAGCAATGCACAGCACACACCCTCGGGGCGGGGGGCGGGTGGCGGGGGGGGGGGGGGGGGGGACAAAGGCCAAGGGGAACATTGAGCCATTCTACATTTTGGCAGACTTTACACTATTTCTAGAGTCTTTAGAACAGGCAGCTTTCCTGTGAGACTCTGTGCTACCCAGGCAGCTGTCAGTCCTGCTGGATTTCACTCTGGCAGCAGAGGCAATGCACACACGTATTCTTCAACACAAAGCTTCCTGCTCTACAGGACTCTAGTAAGGTTTAGGTTTCCAGAAACCAGGCTTTAATAGTTATCGATAATGGCTTTGCAGGTTTCCTGCCCAGTGAGTTATGAACCACTTGCCTAGAAGCTAGAGGGGGATGCCACCCTTGAGGGGGAACAAGCAAAGGGGTTCATGGCAGGAGATGAGATGGAAGGATACGCAGAGGGGACTCCGGGAGGGTCCCAGTACCACCTGGAAGAACATGATACTTTGGAAGATCAGGAAGATTCCTGGTCATGGCTAGCCCCTCTCTGTCATAAGCAGGCATATCTAGTCATTCTAGGACAGGGACCTTGAGTGGGAGATATCATTCCTGGGACAGGTCGATTCCAGGGTTCCCATACAGCAGAAAAACCATTAAGAGCACCGGGCTAAGAGCATGAATAGGAGCACTTGCTCCCCAGCCACTCCTGACTCCCTTAGCCATCTTATCTGGAAGCTAGGTTCTCTCCCACAGAAGCCAAGAAAAAGACTGAGCTTCTTTACCACACACAACTCTGTCAGTGCCCCGGGCACAAGCTGTGTGCTAAGAGCCCACCACATGGCCTCTCATAGATTCCCCAAAGTCCCCACTGGAGTAAGATCCCTGTGGAAACCTGCACACATTTGCATCTGTAACACCATCTCCCCAGCTGTGCCCAACCCAGTAGCTTCCCAAATTCTCCACAAAGTCAAACACCTTCTGAAGCCATAGGGGGGAGGGCAGGGGTTGTCCCATCATATGAACTTCTAGGATGTCCTATATCCTACAGGACTGAGGTAGTCAGACTTTGGGGTCTGGTACCTACTAGGTCCCAGAGCTCCTCAACTATGTCATAGAGCTTCTGGGAGTTTACAGGAGACTCCAAAGCACACACTGAGTCCAAAATTGCTGCTTAAGCTTTACTTGGGTTTAGGGTGGGACAAAGGGTCCTAGCAGAAGTGTGATCCGATGGGTAGTGAGATGGTCTTGCGGGGTGTGTCTCAGGGTTGGGTGGTCCAGGGAGACGAGTATTCCAGAAGAGGCAGTGCTATTAACTGGTGCAGAGTTGACTCAAGATTTGCAGTTCCAAGGGACAGCTGTGACAGGAAGAGGACAGAGATGAGGCCCCCTCCTTCTCCAGTGGAGCTCATAGGAAACAGATGCCAATCAGAGAACTCCCTTCCCACAGACACTGTGGAGATGTTGCCAGACACTCATGATCCTCAAGCACAGGCTGCCATGTTTACCAGGCAGGTCACTAAGCATCTAAGTAGGTCACTAAATAGAGGGTATGTTGGGTGGGAGGTGGGACCACATGGAGCCCATGGCATGGGAAGGAGTCTATGAAAAAATAAATGGGTTCTCAAGTGTCCTGGGGTTTTGCTTGTGGTCACATCCTTGAAAGGGCCGCTCATACCTGGATACAAAGGGTCTCTCGTATCTCAGTTTAAGGATCCAAAAGATGAACCACAAAACTCAAGTACTATGGAGTCTGAGCTGTCCTAAGTTTCTTCCAGGTGTCACTTACCATTGTGGTTTTTAGGGACACACATTTCTGTAGAAACAAAGAAAAATCCAGGGTTGAAGATGTATGCTGAAAAAGACCTAGACCCCATCACACACGGAGCTTAGATGTCATCATGACCAAGACCTGGAATATGGTGAGGGAAGAGTAGGGCAAATGGAGACAGAAAGATATACTAGGGACATGGAGAAACACAAGGGTTTCTGAATAATGGCTGACACAGGAGAACAGGAGGGGTGTGGACAGTTCTATGGAACTACAGGAAAGTATGGTCTCTTGTGGTCTAGTCTGTGATCTCTAAAGTCATTTGCTCACCTCTCTGCTCAGGAACTATGATGTTTTCTGGTGGGAAGCCTTTCTGTTGTGCGAACTTCTTGAACTCTTCTAGGGCCTCGTGGTTTTCTGTGGGATCCTTCCCTGGGGGCAGAGACCAGATGAGCACAGGGTTGTGACTGCACAGTGCTGCAGGGAGTCAGTGGTACAAGGGCAGGATCACTGCCCAGCACTAGGGGCGTTACCCTGGGCCAGGTGCAGGCAGGAGAGGAGGGAGCACTTAGAGAAGACAGGGAAATGGGGTATGGATGGAGAAGAAGGACATAGCCTGCAGGGAGGTACAAAAGGATGGGATATATTCTGAATGGCTGCACAGAATTGCACCCTGACCTGGAAGCACCCTGGTCACAGGGATACCAGTCTGTCTCTCAAGTCCAGAGGGACATTGCCAACCAAAGGTCTCTGAGTCAGTTATTTGTGAAGTGATTGCTGGTTATTTGGGAACAAGCAGTCAGGACAGGAAAAGTCAGCCTATAGTTCACTGCTTGGAACTTCCATCCTGAGTTGTTATGGCCCTGAAGGCTATATCTGTCCTTTTGTCCGAACATCCCCGTCAACCTGACCCTTCTCACTCAGATCTTGCCCACTGCACAGGCAGCACCTGGTGTCCAGAACCTAGATACACATCAAGTCTTCCGTACTAAGCATTCTAGTCCCTAGTGCCAAGTTGTAGCTACTGCACATCCTCTGGCTTCTGATGATGGAGATAACACAGGACATGGGGTAGCCAGGGTCCTACCTATGAGCTCTCCCGTATAGACTTTCTGCTCAAGAAAACGGCATTCACTGTAGAAGATGTAGTGGTCCATCACTGGCAGTTCATAGATGTACATGAGATTCGCGCCCCAAACTGTAGATAAACAGAGAAAACAGGTCGGCAGTGTTCCAGACACGTTGTTCTGACTGTGCTAAGGAGCTGGGTAGAGCAGTGGTTCTCAGCTTTCCTAGTGTTGCAGCCCTTTAAGACAGTTCCTCATTGTGTGGTGACCCCAACCATAAAATTATTTCATTGCTACTTCACTGCTGTAATTTTGTTACTGTTGGGAATCATAATGTGAATATCTGATAAACAGGATATCTGATATTGACTCCCAAAGGGGTCACCACGCACAGGTTGAAAACCACTGGCCTAGGATGGTAGCGCTTGCACACATGCATCCCCCATTCCCTTCTTCCAGCAGTAGATGGGGTATAACCAGCTCTTCCAAGCACCAGCTGCCATGAATTCTCCACCAGGATGGACTGAAATAAACGCCCTTTCCCTAATCTTTTGGGACAGAGAGTTTTATCAAGGCAATGGGAGAAGAAATTCAGGCGGGCTCACAGGCACTGTATTGGCCAGGCTTCTTTGTCTTCTCCAGCACGAATTCAATCTGTTGGCAATTCTCCTCAAACCTGGAAAACAGGAAGCACAGCAGCAGTGTCTTGCAGGGCCCACACCTGCGTTCTGCTCAGCTTGCACGGTGAGTCAGTGACCTGTCTACCCCATTTCAAGTGCAGTCAGGATTTTTCAAGTGATTGAGGTGATAGTGTCCCCTTAAAGCATGAACCTACTTGTCATCAACACTCAAAGCATAGAGGAGAGGGGAAGGGAAAGCTGGGAAGACTCACGGTGGTGACACTCACATGAAAAATATCGTAACCTCCATGCTTCCTTTTTCCAGGGCTCTCACCACAAAAGGGAATTCTTCCACATGGCTCTTCGGCTCTGTGATGTTCCAGTCACTCACTATGACTTTCCTGTACCAGATCCCTGAGACCTGTAACGAACAGAGCCCTGTATACCGTGAACACCCAATACACCCCAGTCCAAGCCAAGTTCTTCCTCAGGCTCCAGCACGTGGGAAGGAGTCTGAAAAACATTTCAGAGCCCAGGCTGAAGCCCCTGACATGGTCTGGCCCCCACTCCCCAGTTCTGTGTTCCTTAAAGTTTCACCAAAAACCCATGTTCTAGTTAGGCAGAATGTATCTGTTCTCAAAGCCCCCAAAGTCATCGGTTCTAGGACAGGGCATGAAGGTCCACCCCTGAGAAACATTCTGGTTCTTGGAGTCACTGCAACTAGGACCCTTCTGTGGGTCCATCTCTGTGGTCCAGGAGGGCCCGTGCCTGCTGGCAGAACAGCAATAGAGACGGCAGAGCAGTAGAGAGCAGACAAGACTCCAGGCTGAGGTGCAGGGCTAGAGACCAGGCTCAGAGAACTAAAAAGCTCACGAGTGCCGGCTCCAATCCTCAGGCACTGGACAACAGTCAAGCATTCCCCCTACCCCCTTCCACCATTGCTCCCTGCCTCACGTTCTTGTCTTCTGAGAGGAAAGGCAGGTCATCCTGGGCACGTAGGCCAGTCACCAGGATGAACAGTGTAACAGTCAAAAGCAGGCTCTTCATCTGCAGGCTCTGTCCTATAGACAAGGCAGGTCACACGGATGACAAAATGAGGCTGTGCTGGCTCCTTGGAGAATGCCCTTTATGGTCACAAACGGCACTGACCACACCCCACCTCGACAAATCCGTGTCCGTCATGGGCATGGAGGTTATTGTGCAGCGATAGATGATCATTCTTTACCTACTGCAGATGAAAGACACAATGGCCTGCAATGTCTGCATGTCCAAAGGTGCATACACAGAACCCACAATGGTGTCTAAATGATTCTTGGACAGGAGTAGAGAACAGGCAGCCAGGAAGGGAGGGACCTGGCTGCCTCCTACTCCTTCTCCACTCCCGCGCTCGCTCCCCAGCCACCCCTGGCTCCCTTAGCCATCTTATCTAGAAGCTGGTTTCTCTCCCACAGAAGCCGAGAAAAGGACTGAGCTTCTTAACCACACACAACCCTGGGCACAAACTGTGCACTAAGAGCCCACCAACATGGCCCTATGCTACTCGGTGACCCTGCCCCAGATGTGAGTAGGGATACATTTGATGTGTCAGGATTTAGCTGACAGCTCAGGAGCTCCTGTGCCTGGACTGCTCTGAGAGGGAGGGACCACATAGGAACATTAGAGACCTCAGTTACCTGACGAGCTTCATGCTGTGCACCAGGCAGCTCTTCTCTCTTACTGCACTTCTTACCTCACAGAGGCTCACCCTTATCATTTCCCTTCTGGAACCATCATCACCCATCTATCTACCCAATTATATTCCAAGCTCCAAGTAGAGCCTTGACCCCTGGGGTTCACCCTTTATTCCAAAAGCCGGGAAGGCTCTAGCTATAAAGCAGTCACCAATTTGTGCCCACTACAGAGAAGTGTCCCCACTGTTGTTCAGGGTTTCATCTCCAACAAGACCTTGGAGCCTTGGCCACCTCATCCTCCGGTCTCAGCCTAGCTCACTCTCCGTTAGGAACTCTGTTTTGCCCCTCCCCATCCTGATGTCCTGAGCCCCATCTGACCTGAGCTCTAGAGAGAGGTTCTAGTCCCACGAAGGCACCTTTGTGCCTCTGTAGACCAAGTTTGGACAGCTTCAAGGACATCTAAACAATATTAATGAGCACCCTATGGCAGGCCCTGGACTGCGCTGAGAAGCTGCCATGATCCAATCCTGCTAGCTGCTACTGCACAGGAAGCCTGACATCCTGGATGTGAGAGGGTGGGGCCAGCGCTCCTTAACACCAGAGATTAGTGAGCAGCCTGGAGTCTCTACACCCAGGGTGCCAAGGACTTTGTGTACTTTGTCCTGCTGACCACACCATGGACACCTTCCACATCGCTGTGAGGACCTACTGATGTCAACACTTACAGCAAGTGTGTGTGTGATTCTTCCCTTAGCCAAACCACGAGAGCCACATGCAAATGACAGACAGGTGAGGCCTGCCCCCACAAGTCTCGTGCAATAAGAAGGGCAGCTGATGCACGTTACAGCCACTTCCCATCATTTATCTACCTGTCCTTCCCTGTGACCCAGTGGACTGAGTTCTACCAAGTGCTCAAGCTATGTTCATGGACACCTGTAAGCTAAAGTGATAAAAGACACCGGGGGGGGGGGGGGGGTGCAGAGGACTGCAGGTAACCCTGGGAGGATAAGAGGTAGGACAGGATGTGGAGGTCTCTCAGGATGTGGTAGATGCTCTCAGGAGTCAACAGGCTTTTGTGCTCAGGTTTGAGTAGACCTTATGGAGATGGTAAGCCAGAGACGAAGGAAGTCCTGGCCTGTATGTTCCCACGGCCTAAGGCATTTCTCTTCAGGCCTCCCCTTTCTTTCTGGTGGCAGTTCCTCCAGGGATTCCCAATTCCACGGCTCCAGTTTTCATTGTTTTGGGTTGTGTCCCTCACTACCTTGAATTTTAACCTCAACTTGGCCACCCCTTCTCTGTCTGGATAATTCCTAGGTACCTCACTGCAAAGGACAGTGGCTGGGCTTTACTCAGAATAGATAGTTGATAGAATTTCTGTTGGTGCCAACAGCACCAGGCACAAGGGGAACTGGGCTGGGACTGAGATGTGTCTTAGGTCTCTGTTGATGTCCAGAAGCAACTTGTTTCAGTTCATAATCCATCACCCAGAGAAGCCAGGGCAGGAACTCAAGTCAGTAACCTGGAGGTAGAAACTGATGCTTATTGGCTTGTTCCTTATGGCTTGCTCAGCCTGTTTTCTTATAGCACCAAGAACCACCAGTCCAGTGGTCCTTGCCCGCATTGAGCTGTACACTCCCACATCAACTACCAATTAAGAAAATACACAGGCTTTTCTACAGGCCAATAATGTGGGGGCATTTTCCTGGTTGACGTTTGCTCTTCCCAGATGACTCCAGCTTGTACTGAGTTGTCATCAAATTAGCTAGAACAAGATGCATCTGAGACTCCTGGGGAGCAGTCTGACCTAAAAGATTACCTACATCGTGTATACTAAAGATTGTTTCCATAAACGGGATTATTTTAGCCATTTTAGATTCATTTATTTTATGCGTATAAGTCTTTTTTCCCACATGTATATGTGCCCTACACAGGTAGAGGAGGAGTTCAGCAAAAGGCATCAGATTCCCCTTGGAACTGGAATTACAGACAGTTGTGAGTACTGTAAATGGAGCCCAGGTAATCTACAAGAGTAGCATCTGCTTTTAACCAATGAGATAACTCTCCAGTCCCTCATTCATTATTGAGAGGTGTGTATTCGTAACTCTGAATGTTCGCCTATAGAATACACTCAGGCTGAAGCATAAGTGGTCGGTCGGGAGATGGGCTGTGGTTAAGTGCCAATGACCAACCATCTTGGTCCTCTTGCAGGTTTTTGAAGGCAATGCCTCTCACAACCATCATAGACCTCAGTTTCACTTTCAATGCCTGTGTCCGTCTTTTCTCTGTTTCCAGTAACAACTCTGGTGAAGCCCAGATGTGTCATGAATTACTGCAGCTAATTAGGGCAGTTCCTAGTTGGATAAAAGCGGCCTGGTGTGGTAGTGCACAGTCCCAACACTTGGGAGGCAGAGGCAGGAAGATTAGGAGCTCAAAGCCAGTCTCAATTTCATACTAAATTTTAGGCTAGCCTGAGCTACATTAGATTCTGTCTTTTAAAAGAAATCAACCATTTAAACTATTGAAGTAGAAAATGCTGTGCTGTGTCAGTCAGTCAGTGCTGGAAGGTCATTTGACAAGATTCTGAGAAAGAACTGTCTGAAGAAGAGTCTCACTCTTACTTTGAAGAAGAATGTCTACAAAAGATCTGCAACCTGGGCCACTCCTGCTGTGCAATACGGCCATTTATACAGCGTCAAGGACCAGTGAGGATGTCCACTCTCCATGTGTTTGTGTAATGCAGTGCAGAAGGTTCTGTTGAGCCTGAGTCTCAAGACACACACACACCCCTCCCCGCGCACCAGCAAGACCACCACGGAGCCAACTTCCGATGCAATTTATTGTACAGGCTTGCAAGCAGGGGCCTTCTCCCACGCACCAACACAGCGGGTGAGGAAGACAGGCCCTGAGCTCACAGTGCATGGGGTCTTTAAAGGGGAAAATTGCAGACAGGGAGTTATGTGCCTTGGGTAGGAGGGTAGTTGGCACTAAGTCAAGAGGGGATTTTTGTAACTTTCCACAAAACCACCCAGTAACTGTAAAAAAAAAATAATAACTTGTTTGTCTAGCTTCTGATGGGCTGTCCTCTAGTCTCTGGGAAGCCAGGTAGTTTTTAGGCTGGTTGTGGCTTTTCTCTGAATTCACAAGTACGTGGGGTGAGGTGCCTGGGGTGGGGTACCTGCTAAGTTACACTCTCACAAAGATGAGCCCTAGGTTTAAAATGGCTTTAGTTTTGTCTCTTCAGTTCCAAATATAGATTCAGGGTTAGTAGGAGAAATATATATATATATTTACAGGAAGAGAAAGACCCTATATGGGGATAGTGTAACTGTCTCTGTGTAAGGATCTAGTAAGTCTACAAACAAAACCAGAATTGTCAAGTTACTTGGGTTCCCCATATATGACACCTTCCACACTGATTTTCCGCAACCCTCGATGTCTTAGCTCTCCTTACACTGTATTGTTCAGTATTCATTGTATCAATTATCCCTGCTCTATTAGGTGCTCCTATCTCCTGATTGCTTAATTATAGATTATTACAAGTGTGGCATATGCCATGAGCAAGCCCAGATGAAGCAAGGTGAACAATCACTACGGGCACAAGGGGTTGTAGATTCAACTGTCTGAGTCAGCTGTACAAAGGGGACATTTAAAGACATAATTGAGGGTATTGACGGGAATGAGACACGAATAAGGAAGTGGAAGAGGACTCCCAGTGGGAGGAACATTCAGTGGAGCCTGGAAGGGGCAGACAGAGCCTGGCTGTAACAGGAAGTGACTGGAGGGCAGAGAAGAGGGAGTGGATGGCAGGACAGGGAGCGGATGATAGCCAGAGACCAGGTTAGAGAGGGGATAGCACAAACGGTGGTGATTTGGGGGCCGCTGATGTGGGATTCCCCCTCTATATGCTGTGAATATGTTTTATTACCATTGGTTAATAAAGAAGCTGCTTTAGCCTATAGCAGGGCAGAATATAGCAAGGTGGGAAATCCAAGTAGAGATAGAAGAGAAAGAAGGCAGAATCAGGCAGATGCCACGTAGCTATTGAAGGAGAAAGACGCCAGAACCTTGCCAGTAAACCACAGCCATAGTTTCCCCTCACTCTGGGACCAGGCATACCGCTCTGATTGCATTAGAAGCTTAGTCAATACATATGAGCCTAATAAACCAGCTACCCACCCTGTGGCCCTTAGACCCAGCACACCGCCACCCTGTGACCCAGCCTCCCAAGCTGTTCTCTACACTGAGTTCCACAAGGTGTCCTCATTTCCCTGAGGTCACTGTGGGGCTGGCTACTAAAGTGCATTCCTCCTCATAACACACCCCAATCTAGGAGAGCCCTCCGGTGAGTTTCCACAGCAATGAGCTCAGCCTCTTTAACCCATCTACCTGGCTCCCAAGCAAAATCTCTTCAATATACATGAATCCTGTGTCTGCAATCAGGGTACATGAAACCCTTCTGAAGAAAACAACAGTTCCCCTCTGTCAGGAGCTGTTGTGAACAGGGCCCACCGCCAGTGTCTTCATCCCATGGTCTGTGTTCCCTCAATGGAGGAAAGCCAGCCTAGCTTCACAGTGGGGTCCAGTGTGCAGGGATATTTAGGGTACCAGTCAAGGTCCATGCTCATTTTCCTAATGCCCAAAGAAATCAACACAAATATTCTCACCCCAGATGTAGGGTGCAAAGGGCATTTGACTCAGTGGCATAGCTCTTGTGTGGATGAGCATCTGGGAGCTCACAACCCCTGGGTAGTTCTCAAACGCCGAGGATCCAGAGGAATGGGCTAACCATCCATCTCCTTCCTGCATAGGTGTAGTAAAAGGAGCAGCGGGCTGCTTCCTGGCACCCGGCTAGCTTAACCCCCAAAATAACTACATGGAAATTGTATTAATTAATTACTGTCTGGCCCATTAGTTCTAGCCTCTTATTGGCTAACTCTCACATCTTGATTCAACCCATTTCTAATAATCTGTTTGTTACCACGAGCTCATGGCTTACCAGGAAAGATTCAGCATGTCTGACCTGGCAGCTTCATGGCGGGCGGCTCTCTGCCTCTACCTCCTTTCTCCCAGCATTCTGTTCTGTCTACTCTGCCTATCTAAGCTGCTGTCCTATCAGAAGGCCAAGGCAGTCTCTTTATTTAACCAATGAAAGCAACACATAGAAAGAAGACCCTCCTGATGGAAGAAGGTCATTGGCTAATAAAGGAACTGCCTTGGCCCATTTTATTGGTTAGAACATAGGTAGGTGGAGTAAACAGAACAGAATGCTGGGAGGAAGAGGAAGTAAGCTCAGACTCCACAGCTCTCCTCTCGGGAGCAGACGCCTCAGAGAGACGCCATGCTCCCCGCTTCCGGGAAGATGCACGCGATGAAGCTCCGACCCAGGATGGACGTAGGCTAGAATCTTCCCGGTAAGACCGGTGCTACACAGATGATAAGAAATGGGCTGGTCCAGGTGCGAGAGTTAGCCTAGAAGAGGCTAGATAGAAATGGGCCAAGCAGTGTTTAAATGAATACAGTTTGTGTGTTGTTATTTCAGGCATAAGCTAGCCAAGCAGGCGGCCGGAGTGCTGGGAACGCAGCCCCGCCGCTCTTATTTCAACACCCTCCTACACCATTTCACACATAGGAAAGGAGAGGCCTGTTGTGGAACAATATCCCCCAAGTCTAATACCTACCACCATTTGTGTGTGGCAGCTGTGGTTCTCAAGAAGCCATCAAGACCAGGCCAGTCCAGAGATCCTCACAGAAGGAGGAGGTGGCACCAACAGACGGTCTCCTGAAGTTCTGTCTCCCCCAGGCTACACAAGGTCTCCCTATCTCAGGAGGTGCTTTAGAATATATAGAATATTAAAAGCTAAAGAAGACAAGCTATCCATGTGGGGGGGGGGCTGCCATCAAGCTGTGGTGAGACTTTTAAGTAATTCAGCTGGTTTGGGGTCACCCACACCCCTCTGAGTACCGCTTCACCCACACACTGCAAACAATAACAATAATCATTCGCTGGATCACCAAGCCGGACAGCTGCTACTGGAGGGGACTAGTTTGGGCTCAAGACACCACGAGGCCAGGTTCTCAGCACAAAGAGATTAATTTGTCCTGGAGGAACAAAGGGCAGGGAATACGAGACAAAGACAGGAGACAGAGGATGAGGGAGAAGGGGAAGGGAACAAGGGAGAGGGAAAGGGGGTATTTGTCCCAAGAGGGTTTGGAGGAAGACAAAGGACTGGCTCTGGATAGACAGTTGTGGTTCATAGGCAAATGGTGATTTTTTTTAAGGTGAAATGGAAACCCATGTTAGGATGAGGTATTTAATTTTAATTGCACACATTGATTAGGTGAGCCAAAGAGTACTTTCGGTCACTAGTCAATACTTTGGTAACTGGATCTTGGTAGTCGGCCTCAGGAGGAGGAAGTGGCCAAATGAGGGAAGAGACCCTTGGTGGCTAGCTTCAGGGATGTAATCTAACAATTTTTAGCAAGGCAGAGAGAATTGGGGAGAAGGGCAAGGCCTGCCAGAGCCCCGTTTGCCTTGCTTAAACTGCCTTGAGTCTCTTAGGTGCACTATCTTGGGTGAGTAGAAGTTGGTTATGTCTGGATAGGAAACATTCACACAAAATACATCAGAGGCTCAAGGACAGCTTGCCTCCCTTGACCCCAGACACTCTAGGAGGGAGATCTGGTACATCATTGGCTTTGCCATTTAAGAAATTCTCCCCTCCAAGAAACACTGTGACATAGTTCCACATCCCTGAAGACAAAGAACAAGCCATGTGACTGTCAGGATTTCCCAAAAATCGTCTGTGAAATGGAACAACATAAATATAAGCGCTTACAGAGAGGGAAGTATCAAGGTTTGTCTTCTGCTTCATTCAAGGCCATCTTGAACTCAACACATCCAGTGGGTTTCCTGGACACAAGGCAGCAGCATGGTTCTCTCCTTCATACCTGCCCCCATTTTCCAGCTCCCAGCAGTGAGGAGAGCTCAATGCTCCCTGCACAATACATACAGCAACCAGTCACAGTTCCGGGCTGCCACCTTGTGCTCTATGTCACACTGCCATGGAAACAGCAGATACGGATAGGTACAGAGCCAATGACCAACCCACACTCAGAGTTCAGGACAGTGTTCAACCAATGCATCCCAGACTGTTTTCCATGAGGAAGACAGGCTATGCTCTTGGTCTCCAATTGTTTCTCCAAGGGTCTCTCCCCAAATGAAACAACCCTGGCTATGCCATGATCCCTCGGGTTCCTCATTGATCTCAGAATCCATTGAAATCCTGCAGAGTCAGAGACTCCCTTCCTACACAGAAATGGGTGGTGTCCACACTGGTTTCTCCAAGCGACAACAGCATGGTGCTTGGACATTCCTGTCATTCACAGTGTGCAGCGGTACTGAATGCAACAGGCTGGACCCTGGGTCTCCTGGGCTAAGCTCAGTGTTTCTGGGAACAGCTTTCCTGCAGTTTCAGAACTCACCTGATACAATTTCCTGACAAGAAAAGAGGATTCCATGTTTGCATCCTCCACCCTGCTAGTCAAGAGAACGCGTGTGGTTAGAGTGGGGAGACCATACAACCAAGACCCAAGCAGTCGGCCCGAGGGCAGGGACTCACAAGATGTTCCTTCTGAACTCCAAGTAGCCAACTCTGCGTTTGGTAAAGGTGACGGGTGGCAACGGGCTTCTCAGCTTTGCTTCCTACCCAATGAATTATGTCCCAGTTTCCTAATAGTTAAACTGAGAACGTTACCACAGAGAGGACAGGAGGGAGAGGAAGAGCCAGGGAAAGATTTCAGGTTGTAGCTGAAGTGGGAGGCAGATGCAGGAGGGGCTTGGGAAGCAGCTCAGAGCAGACTGGAGGATCAGGAGGACCTTGATCACGACAAGCCCCTCTGCATGATTGGTAGGCTGTTGCCCTGGGGACTTCAGTCAGTGCCCTGACACCCATCCTCTCTGAGAGTCTGGAAAGAGGAAAGGGAGAAGGTCTGAGAGGAAGTGATCATTTCTATAGGAGACACCTGGCTGTGCTGTCACTTATTCTGACGAAGTCCATCAGGGGGAGAGTGTTATCAGAGTCTGAAGTTCTGCTGAGAATCTAGAGTCTGAAAGAGAACCAGGGCTCCCATGTTCCCGCCCTCATTTAGGTCCCATTCCCAACAGAAAGGGAGCCTCTATACCTCCCAGTCTCTCCCAGGACTCCCAGGACTAAGCACACACACCATTCCCTCTCCACGTAGCAATTCTGGGCACACAGCTGTGTTCTGTAGCCACAGCCCCCTGAGAACTGAGCTGTGCCCTCTCCCTCCAGCACCCTGACTCCTGGGTCCTGTCTTCCCCACTGCATTAGACTCATGAGGACCCTGAAGACATATCTTGCCCCATGCTGCTGGTCCTAGTCACCCAGAAGCTGGGTCCCAACAATGTGCCCAAATCAATTATAACTGTACTTAGATCAACTGCCTTTCCTCTCTCCATGCTGCAAGAGAAGTTGGGAGTCAGGCCAGGACTGCAGTTGCTCAGGGGTCCTTACTCCTCACTTCCCCCTTCTTTTTCATATCACAAAAGAATTTCATTGTCTTGCTTTGTAGAGATGTGTGTGTGTGTGTGTGTGTGTGTGTGTGAGTGTGTGTGTTTGCCTTTGCATATGTTTTGGGCAGCAAATACAAGAGTGCACAAGTTCGTTTCTGTCTGTGCAGGTAAGTGGGTGCCTATCTCTCCATGTCACCGTCTGTGAGCATGCGTGTTGTGACTAGATGTGTCTCTGTGTGTTAACAGATCAGTGTATGTGTGTTCATATCTGTACCTGTATCATGTTTGTGTGTGCCTGTGTGTGATCCTGTGTCGTTGTGCGTTTTAGGGTATGTGTTGTATATATGTGGTTGTGTGTGTGCCTCTGTTTCTGTGTGTGTGCATTTGTGCCTGAGGGTCTGTGTGTGCAAATCTGTCTGCATCTAGGCATACATTCCTGTGCTTATGTCCCTGTGTGTATGTGTTACCTGGGTGTTTCCCACAGGTTCTTGTATCTGAACACATCACCACCAGATGGAGGAACTTCGCTGGGAAACACGTAAACCTTTGGCTCTGAAGCCGCATGAGAAGACATGGGATACTGGTAGAATCCACCTGAGTCTACGCAGTTCTTGATCCCTCAAGATGTAAACAAGCATCAAGGACTATGTCGGGGTTCATGGTTCTCCCATGGCTGAGGTCTGTGCTGAAGTTGGGGTTCTACACTTCCACCGAAGGTCACATAGAGGCTCAAGGTTAGGGCTGCAACCATTCTCACCCTCCACCCAGAGCCAACCGGGCCCAAGATACTGCAGAAGACCATGCCTGGGTCCTTGGGCCAGCTGCAACTGGGGTCTGTGTGGATGTCTGTAACCTGTGTCATCTCAGGAGGCCTTAGGAACCATGCGAGATGAAATCAGAGGGCCATGGTGAGATGGCCATGCCCTTCACTGGCCCTGGGAAAGCCAGCCTTGCCTCTCGCTGGACACTACAGCAAAAGAACTGGACCCTGAATGCTGGAGAGATGGCCCCACCCCTCACCACAGGCCAGGGTGAACTGATCCTGAAGGCATGCATGTAGGGGAGCTGACTACACCCCCTCACCCAAGGCAGATGGCTCCAGGGGCCTGGACTGAGCAGCTTGGCTACCATCCAGACCCACAGCAGGGCCTTGGGTTGACCCACCCTAGCATCTACCCCATCTAGGACCTGCTAGAGCTGGTGGAAGGTCTGGTCCTGTGGAATGATACCCACAGGATCTCCAAGACTTGTGGCAGCCACAGGATATCTCAGAGGAGTTCCTGGGAAAATCCAGTGATGATGATGTATCAGAAACTAAAGGCTTTGAACCAGACCGGTGACTCATTGCAATGAGCATTTGACAGTAAAACTGATGGGACCAAGAGGTATACTGTATGACACACTGAAGCCTCCCTTGCCACCAGGAAAAATAAAGAGATGTTGAAGAAACAGGAAAGAAAGAGAAGCAAAGAGAATTTTCTGTTGTGACTTTTGGTTTGGTTTGGTTTGGGTTGGTTTTTTTGTTTGTTTGTTTTTGCTTTTGTTTGCTTCTTGCTTACTTTGATTTGTTTCCTTTTGTAAGAGGGTGTGGCAGGGATGATGGGAGAATATGTGGGTTGATGAGGTGAACAGAATTGGGATGCAGGATGTGCAACTCCCAAAGAATCAATAAATATGTTTCTTTAAAAAAAAATATGTAAACAAGCCATGACCCCATCTCATATTGCCCTAGTTCAACTATTTCAGGCACTGTGCCTTACCCCATCATGATACATAGTAGCTCCTGAAACATGAGTCAGAATAAATTCCTCCTCCATTGTCTTGTTTCTGTTGTACATTTTGCCAATAAAAAGAAAATGAAATAACAGAAGAAATTGGTACTAAAAGGGGAACCTTGAGACCCCTGAGTATGTGGGCCTTAGGCTTTTAGAAAGGCCTTAGAGCTGCCAGCTAGAAAATCAAAGGAGCTTTGGTCAGGGGGTGGCTACTGCTGAGTTACAGAAGTTTTCTCCAGAGGAGTTGCCCATAGTGGTTGCCCTTGCTTCATTGCATGGCCTTACACCCATGCGCATGTGCACAAAACTGTCTATTCTCATGGTTTGTGGAGGAGAAGGAGGACGGGCAGGAGGAGAACAAGGGCTGGGAGGAGAAGGTGGAGAAACTGTGACATAATCATGAATTTGGGAAGAGGATGCAGTGGATGGTTTTAGGGGCCATTGGAAGGGGGAGAGGTGGCTTCTGGACATAAGTCCAATATATTCACATATGAAGTTTTCAAATAATATGTGGAGGAGGAGGACGAGGAGGAGGAGAAGAGGAGGAGGAGGAAGAGGAGGAGAAGGAGGAGAAGGAGGAGAAGGAGGAGGAGGAGGAAGAGGAAGAGGAGGAGGAGGAGGAGGAGGAAGAGGAGGAGAAGGAGGAGGAGGAGGAGAAAGAAGAAGAAGAAGATGATGATGATATAATGATTAGGGAGAGACTGAGGAGATTTAAAGGAAAAAGCAAGTCAACCAAAAAGTGAGACTTCAATAAAAATGAAAAAGATAGAAGAAAATTAGTTGAACTAATTAAAAGAGAAAAAGAAACACTAATGTATTAGAGACAAAAGGAAGATGTTTCATCAGACACCAAATGAAAGTCAAAGGATCATTAAGGCATGTTTTAAAAACTTATATTCAAGTAAGTTGAGAAATATAAAAGAAATAGATAATTTCATAGACAACCATGACTTTTAAAAGTTCTAAAGAAAACAAAAAAACTCAAAAAGTTCTATCCTGAGCATAAGATGGAAACAGTAATAAAAACCTCCCCAAAAACTAAAGCCCAGGTCAAAATAGATTCACTGCAGAATGCTACCAGATTTTAAATAAGGATGGACACCAATGACCCGCAAACTACTCCATAAGACAGAAAGAGAATTGACTTTCACAAAGCTGGCGGTGCTGTAGAAAATCCTACAGCCAGTAGCCTTTAACTTACCCGCCCACTTGGGCGTGGCCTCTTATACTATTTATGCCCATGTAAAGCGTGTGTCCGGCCTCTTTTCCGGCTGCGGGATTTGGGTGCTGTTCTCCACTCCAGCAGAGAATATTGATTTGTGAGTCTACCTCTAAATAAATAACCCTCTATTATTCTCAATTCTGAGCTAGTGTGGGATTTCTTTTAAGCATTCTTCTTCATGACAGTACTCTAATGCTAATGCTAGAAACATGCACACAAAGGTAGAGGCAAATCTTCCTGATGAACATAGAAGCAATTCTCCATAAAAATAATTGTCAAAGTAAATTTAATAACACACCACTTCCATAGGGTATATAAGTGGACTCCAAGAAGAGAAACACGTGGTTCCGGGTTTGCATGGGCTCCCTGCTTTCCTGTCTCCCCGCTGTGCACTTGGCCACCCAAGAGCACCGTACTTAATAAAACGATGGGCATTTTAATTTGGTTTGATCTGACCTAATTGGACTTTTTTGCGCTGGCGGAGCCACCCCTCTTATTATTTTTTTCCTAACAGTAATGATACTCAATGAACACCTTACAGATTTGGGAAAGATCTGAATGAATGGTTAAAACCAAGCTGTAAGAGCTGGAATGTGGGGGATGTGTACTCTATTCAGTGGGTAATGTGCTTCCGGGGCATGAATGAATTCAAATACCCAGCACCCATGTAAAGGGCAGACAAGAAAACATGCATCGACAACCCCAGAGCACCGGGATGGCAGATAGAGACTTAGAGATCCTGCAGGTTTGCCAGGCAGCCAGTTTAGCCAAAATTCCATGTTCCAGGTTCAATGAGAAATACTGACTCCAAAAAAATGAGGTAAGTATGTCAATGGAAGACAGCATGACAAGTTCTAGCCTGCACACGTGCATGTACAATCAAGTGCATACACACTCTCACACCTGCACATCCTACCCCCCCCACACACACACATGTTTAAATACTAAAGATACACTGAAGCAACCATCTATCCCAGGAAGTGGCCAAGCACCCCAACTTTCTGACACCCACAAGCCAGCAGGAAGTAGCTACAAGAGACCTGATGCCCCATTCCCATCCTCTGGCTACCCTTAATAAACCGCCCCCCATTTTTATAATAAACAAAAGGGTAAAATGTTATCATTTCCATCACCCAGTGCTTTGGCAAAAGCTCTGGCATTTCCAGGTTCCAGGGCCACACATGTGCCATCAAGTGTTCAGGCAACTTACGTAGTCACCCGGACACCTCAAGCCCTATGTGATCTACGTACAGCGTGATCACATGATCTACAGGTGACGCAGCTATGTAAGCCGCTATGCGCGTACGCTAGGCAGCCTTTAAAAACTAGACACACTTGCTTCACACTCTCTTCCTGCACCAGTTTCCTCAGGCCTGTGCGCATGTCTTCCTCTCTCTCAATAAACTCTTAAAGTGGGTTCCATGGCGTGTCTCGTGATCCATTCTCACGCCCGGTAATTTCACCACTGGTGATGGTCACGTGTTGCAGTAGGTAGTAAGACCCTATTGCTAAAGAGCCTGAACACTGTGGCTGCAAACGTGGAGAAATCAGGCCGGAACTGAGCAGAAAATTCGCCCAGCTGACTGGCTCCTTTAGTGCCACTGGGTGCTGTGCACACTGATGCAGAATTGTCACCTGCTGTCCCGCTTGGTTATGGTCAAGCTGTGCTTCCTACCGACAGGTCAGGCAACATTCCCCCGGCAGTGCCATCAGTTATTTCCTGCCTCAGTGGCG
This sequence comes from Microtus oregoni, assembly GCF_018167655.1. Lineage (NCBI taxonomy): Eukaryota > Metazoa > Chordata > Mammalia > Rodentia > Cricetidae > Microtus > Microtus oregoni. The sequence continues at coordinate 10,352,581 of NW_024543084.1, read as the reverse complement.
AGCCTGCCTCGGCCTACAAAGTGGTTACATCATCACTCACGGACAGGTGACTTTCCACTGTCAGCTACGTGGCACCCACACCCCTTAAGAGTGCCCACCTGGTCATCTCCTGTAATCAGATTGGTGACTGCCCTGATTATCTCCAGAGAGCCTTATCTAGTAATTGATGGAAGCAGATGGCAGAGATCCACAGTCAAGCATTGTGCAGAGCTGAAGAAGAGAGGGAGGATTGCAGGAGCCATAGGGGTCAAGGTCATCACAAGGGAAGCCACAGAGGCAACTAACCTGGGGCCATAGAAACTCACAGACACTGGCCCTGCCGCTAATGAGCCTGCATGAGACCATCCTAGCCCCTCTATGTATGTATGGTAGTTGTAGAGCTTGGTCTACTTGGGGGACTCCTTGCAGTGGGAGCAGGGCCTGTTTGTCCCTGATGCTTTGGCAGGCTTTTAGGAACCTATTCCTCATACTGGGTTACCTTACCAAGACTTAATACGAGGGGTTGAGCTTAGTCCTAGTTCAACTTGATACACCAGGCTTTGACGCCCATGGGAGGACTGCCCTTTTCTGAACAGAAGCAGAGAAGTGGATTCAGGGGGCAGAGGGAACATGGGGGCAGGAAATGGGAGGAAGGGGGAACTGCGGTGGGATATAAAATAAACTTAATTAATATTAAAAAGTAGTAGCAACAAAAAAATTACCAGTCTGTCATTGTCTTCTCTTTTATTCTTGCTCCTCTTGCTTTCCTGTCTTTCTGTCTGTCTCAAGTACCCACTCCAAGATCAAAGTAGCCCTTCATTCTTTTTAGCTCTCCCCACTCCCTCCTCTACTTCCCCCCTCCACTTCCCCCCTCCCTTTCCCCCCTCCCTCCTCCTCTTCCCCCTCCCCAGCAAACCTCTTGCACTCTGCTGCACATGACAAGTTCTCTGAGCATTGTGTGGGCAGAAGATCCTGAACTGTGTGAAACGGAGAAGCCGTCTGAGCACTAGCATGAATGCATTCCCTGCTCTCTTCTGACTCTGGCTGTAATATGAGCAGCTGCATCATGCTGCAGCAGCCTGGAATACGCCACCATTGTGGACCGCACCTCGAACTGTGAGCTAAAGCAAACCCTTTCTCCCCTAAAAGCAGTGTCGATTAGAGTGTTTTATCGCAGCAACAGGCGAAGAAACTGAGACAGGGGACTCACAGGCACTGTATTGACCAGGCTCCTCTGTTCTCTACAAACAGAATCCTGTCTTAATGCACTCGCCCTCAAACCTAGGAAAAAGGAAACCATCAGACTCTTTCAGAACACATGCCTGTGCTCCGCCGACATCACCTGCTTCATCAGCCTTAGAGCAACGAGCCCTAAAATCCACATCAACCCCTCCAAGTTTTAGGTGCTGAGACTGTGGCCTCTCAAAGGAAGGGGCTTTTCTGCCATCAATGTCCAAACACAGGTAGAGGAGGGATTGAAAGAAGAAAATACACATGGGGGACACTCACATGGCAGTGGTCCTGAACTCCAAAGTTCCTTGTTGTGGGCATGATACTCTAAAAGGGAACACTTAGTGTGATGGAGACTCTTGTCTAAGAAACTTGATGCAGTTGTATAAACACTGTCTCTCAACTGCCTCTGTCAGACCTATGATCTGTACAGGTCATACAGAGTATGATAGGTACAGGTCTGACAAAGGCAGTTGAGAGACAGTGTTTATACAACCGCATCAACTTTCTTAGACAAGAGTCTCCATCACATTAAAATTAACACTCTTATTTGTCTGAAAACTGACAGGACGCCAAGGTGACCACGAGTCTAGGTTCCTTTGGATCTAAAGGGCAAGAGGGACACAAGATGGCCAGGACCTCTTAAATCCAGAGTCTGTGGCTGAGCTTCCCTGGCAGCCTCTCCAATGACTCAGTACAGGTCCCTCTCCAGTAGCAACACAGCCTCCTTCCTCCCCATCCTGTACTTCTTGGCCCTCAATGTCCTGTTCTGATACCCAGCTGGCCCAGACTCTGGAGACAGGTACGGGTCACACAATGGCATCTTTGTACCTATGTGGATCCAGGTTGGATAGATCCACGTATCTATAAACAATATGGACTCAGGTTGGACAGCTACTCTACCTATAAACAATATTAATGTGCAGTCTCTGACAAGCCTTGGCTCTTGCTGAGATACTCACAAGACCTAGGTCTTGACCCCAACTTGCAAGGGCTGGAAGGGTGGGGCCTGTGCTCTTTAGAAGCAAAGAACAATGAGAAGGTTGGAGTCTCCATGGCTGTGGTACCAAAGAGCTTCCTGTTTTCTGCCCTGCCAATTAAAATCACATAGATTATATTTCAGTGTGTGGATCACCGATGAAAGCATTTATGACAATGATGTATGTAATTCTATCCTTTGAGAAAAGGCAATGAGAAACATTAGGCAGAGGTGATTGACAAATCATGAATCTCATGGCTAGTATGATGAGAAGCCGTCACACTCCTATCTCCCCGTGAGCTGAGTTATACCAACTATGCTCATAGAGACCCAGAAAGTAAAGTGATGGGGGAACCCATCCAGGGTTGGTGAAACGGGGATTGCAGTCAATCCCTGGTGATCGAGACAGGGCTTCATGGGGCGTCCACAGGTGGTTCATGTTCTCAGGAGTCAAAAGAATGGGTGGCTGGTGTCTAACCAGGGGTAGACGAGGTAGAGATATGAGAAGGTGGGAAGAGAGGATTCCCTGTCCATAGTGTGTCATGGTGTAAGGCATTTCTCTGAGTGGCCCCATTTCATTCTGGGGGTGGTTCTTATAGGGTTCCCCAACTCTAGAGCTCCCATTCTCACCACTTCCGGTCACATCCTTCACTGCCCTTCACCACACTTCAGGGTGGTCACCTTTTAGATGATGCTAAGTCACAGGTGCCTCTCTGCAGGATCCAGTGTCTGTGTGTTGCATGACATTTATAGATAAGGAGGTACTGAGTGCTCCCCCAATAGCACCAGGTCAGAAGAGGACTGAGGTGCACTGAAAGAAATGGGGAGCAGTGCTGAGATGAATATCAGTCCTCCTGGAAGATGGACTGCATAGTGGGGACTACAGATTGTTTCCCTTTGACTTTATTACTTTTGAGGGTGCTCTGGGATCACCATGGATGCCCAGGTCCAAAATAAAGACAATGTGATACATGACTGTTCAGTACATGAAATGGGGGATCCTTGAAGAAGCTGACAACCAACACTCTTGGATCTATTTGGTTTTCGAAGGTAGGGGCACCCACACTGGCTCGTGGCTTCCCACCTCCAGTGCTGTGTACCTCTCTTCTGTGTGTCAAGTGACACGCTCGGATGAGATAGAGTTGTGTCCTGTGTTAGCACACTCAGTTAGGAGAGGCAGTTACTAAGATGATAAGAGGAGCTTGGTGTGTGTGCTGCACAGCTTAATCCCGGCACTTGGGAGGTGGAGACAAGAGGATCGGGAGTTCAGTGCAAGCCTCAGATAAAAGCTGAGTTGCAGGCCAGACTCACCTACATTAGACTCTGTCTCCAAAAAAATTTTAAGGAAAGATGTCTGTGTTTCTGTGTTCCTCCTTCACCTCTCTCTCTCTCTCTCTCTCTCTCTCTCTCAGGCACGCACGCGCGCGCGCGCGCACACACACACACACACACACACACACATACACACACATACACACACACACAGAGAGAGAGAAAGAGAGTTTTCCACTCTCTCTCTCTTTCTTCTGGGTGGCACGCTTTTCATGTTCTTCGCATTTTGATTTCTTTATTTTACTAAAATATTTTCATTGTTTGTGATGGTTTGCATGACAATGACCCACGTAGACTCAGATATTTTTAAGATGTTGCCCTCAGCTTGTGGGCCTCTTTGGGTAGGTGTAAGAGATGTGACCTTGCTGATGGAAGTTTGCCACTGAGGGGCAGGTTTTGTGATTTCAAAAGCCAAGTGGCATTTTGTTTGCTAACTGTGCTTTCTGCCTGTGTTTGAGATCCTTCCTTCCATAGGTTACCATGGTCTTGGCGTTATCACAGAACCTGGCGCCAAGAGTGGGGCTATTGCTGTGACAAGCCTAACCATGTAATTTGAGGAGGATTATGGTGAAATTGGAACTTTGTGCTGGAAAAGTCATTGGCTGATCAGAGCTCAGTGACTCTTCTGTGCGAGATGGGAAGGAAAGAAAGGTGAGAGTAGGCAGGTGATGGGGGACTTCCTTGAAAAGGTTCAGAAAAGTTTTGTGATATTTTGAATGAATAACACACGGTATCAGGTCTTCTGGATCTGAAGAATAACTGTGTTTGCCAGAGAACAGCACCACTGAAGTGAAATCACGGCTTCCCTCAGACAATCAGGGCTGGTTAACTGGAGCTGAGAAAAGAGCTGTGACCGAGAAGAGACTAGAATCACTGAGGTACAATTTTCTGGGAGTATTCCCTGAGGGTCAGCACACAGAAGCTGTGACCCAGAGGGAGCTAATGCTCCATCTTATGCTTTCATCTGAACTTGGTAAGAGTCACCCAAGGGGTGCTGGATTTTATATAACTCTTATTATATTTATTCATTTCATTTTACATGTGAGGGGTTTTGGTACAAGGGTCCCTGTGCACCTTGTAAGTGCTTCTTGCCCACAGAGATCAGAAGAGGGGATCAGATCTCCTCTAAATTAAATGAAAGGTATTAAGTAATTTACTTAATTTATTAAGTAAATTAAACTATCATAAGAGGACTGGGAGTCCATCCTCAATCCTCTACAAGAGCATTAGTGTGCTTAACCGCTGAGCCATCTCTCCACTCCCAAAGGTGGTTCTGGTTTTGAAGGTATGAAGAGATCATGGGGAGAAACTGAAGCTTGGCATCATGGGGCAGGGCTGGAGTCCCTGAAGAGAGGCCATTGGTGAGGGTGTAGGCTTAGTTGGAATGGAGACCCCAGGACATTGGACACACTAGTACCATGTGTAACCACAGCCAAAGAGAGCAGCAGATGTGAGGTGGAGGCTGGCAGAACTTAAGAATTGAGATATTTGTTGTGTAGAGGGCGGAGGCAGAGAATTGGAGCTAGCTGCCCAGGCCAGTTGAAATATAGAGAATTATAAGTAGGTCCCACACATCAAGCACTTTTTCACTGTTGAAGTTAGATTATGATTTGAGTTGGTTGTGACTGTGCCCTGGTTCTTTCCTTTTGGAGCAAGAATTATTTAACTCTGTATGTGTGTGTGTATATATATACACATATATACTTGATGTATATATACATACATACACACACACACACACACACATTCACACATTTTACAAGATCCCACAGTTTAGAGACTTCGAAAAAGACATTGGGTTTTTTAAGGGAACATGGTATTTTTTATGGTGTTGGAATTTTTTAAGACTGTGGGACTCAAAGTTGTTTGAGTTTTATATTCTGATATTAATGTCAACTTGACAGCTTGGGAACAAGTAGAAATGAAAGTCTATGGTTTATACAGATGTGTTTGGGCATCAAATTGATGGGTGGTTCTCTATGCTGGTTCATTTTATGTCAGCTTGACACAAACCTAGGCCTCTCTGGGATGAAGGAATCTCAACTGAGAGATTTCCTTCATCATGCTGGCCTATAAGCAAGTCTGTAAGGCATGTTCTTGTTTAAGAGTTAATGCCAGAGGGCACAACTCCTTGTGAGCAGTACCACCCTTGTGCAGTAGGTCCTGGGCTGGCCAGGTCATGGGGAGCAAGCTAGCAGCACTCATTCCTCCACGGTTTCTACTTCCGCTCCTGCCTCCAGGTGCGTGTCCTGAGCTCCTGCTATGGATTTCCTCTGTCGTGGATTGTCACCTGGAAGTTGTATGAAAATAAAACCTTCTCTGACTCACTTTGATTGGGTCAGTTTTTTATCAAAGTAACAGAAACCAAACAAAAAAACCAATTCTCATGATGAGCAAGGAAGAATGTAGTGATTTCCAACAGGATCACTGAGGGTGGAAAAGGAAATTTAAGAGACAGACTTATAGGAAAAAGTAAAACCCTATGTGTGGGTGGTGTGACTGTCTCTGTGGGAGGATTCAATGGGTCTAAAACCAAACCAGAACCAAGAAGTGACTTTGCCAAGGCCCCAAGCTGTAACACTTTCTCTGTCATGGTGAGACCAACCAAGTGTAAGGGATCCTAATGCAAAAAGGTTTCCTCCTCTAATCTCCTGTAACCCTCTGTTAGTGCCTCTAGCTCGCCTTACACTGTGTTCAGTGTTCATTGTATTAACTGTGCCTGCCCAGTTTCCTGATTACTCACTAATATACTGCTACAGGCGGCACATCCCTGAGGAACAAGCAAATGGAAGAAGGTGGGGAGCAACTAAGAGGACCAGGGGTCAGTGAATTCGATGGAATTGCCCAAGTCGGATGCACAAAAGGGGACAATGGAACCCATAACTGAAGGAAATGAGTCATGGATGAGGAAGTAGGAGGGGACTCCAGGTGGGAGGGACATTCATTGTGGTCTGGAAGAGTCAAAGGGGTGTGGTTGAGACAGGAACAGAAGGGACGGGGAGGAAGATGGCCAGAGCCAGGTTACAAAGAGAAGGGACGGGGAGGAAGATGGCCAGAGCCAGGTTACAAAGAGAGCAGAAAAAATAGTGATGAGTTGTAGCCCAAGCTGAAGACTGTCTGTTTACTGTGGGGAAAGTGGAAAAGCTGAGAGTGTTGACACAGTAAGGACGTGACTTTAACAGCTTTATTTTACACTTATTTTCCCAATTTCCAAAGTTTACATGCAGAGCAATGAGTATAGTAGCAGTATATGCATATGTATGTGGGCTGTTTTGATCTGTTTTGTAGTCTTCTGACAATATCCTTCCCTGTGCCCGTTCCCCTACCCAGGAGGAGGTGGAGAGGTCCATGAACCTGAAGCTGAGGCTGCAAGCATGCCCTTCCATGCCTCCCTGACTGCTATATGGACTTCTGCCCCAGCTGGCCAGCTGTGGTCTCCTCGCTCCATGACATGCTGTAGAATATAGTGTGAACTGAAGGGGGGGACACTAGCCACGCAGGTAAAGAGGATTGATTGTTCTCCATGCTAGGGTGAGGGTTTTTTGTTGTTGTTGTTGTTGTTGTTGTTGGTTTTGTTTTGTTTTGTTTTTGGGGGGTTGGTTTTTTGAAATGGGGTTTTCTGTGTTACAGTCCTAGCTGTCCTAAAACTAGCTCTTGTAGACCAGACTGGCCTCGAACTCACAGAGATCTGTCTACCTCTGCCTCCTGAGTGCTGGGATTAAGGCATGCGCCACCACTGCCCAGAAACGGATGAGACTTTTTCTAAGTGCTAAGTCAACTTTGGGTTACTCGTAACCTTTCAGAAACCTGTCCCCATGCCATGCAAGTAACCAAAATAAAGGCATTTGTTGGTCAACACAAGCTTTGGTCTAACTGTACTTAAGATTGTCACTGATAGTCTATATCGGCATGAGTAGAATGTGCTCACGTGTCCCAAGAAAGCCTCACACACAAGTCCCATTAAATGCACAGGAACACCTCAACCCATCTTCTCCCAGAAACTCTGTGTGGAACAGAAGAAAGGCAAAGTGACATGAAAAAGGTCATGTTCCGTGTCTATGACCACAGTGAGCAGGACCCATGCTGGAGCCCAGCTCATGTACATGTTCACCCTGGATCATCTGGGGTCCTCCCTTCATTTCCCTCCTCAGAGAGCACATTCTCAGATTACTCTCAGGAATGTATTTGCAGGGCCAGTGAGAGATAGGCGGCTCTAAAGAGGGCTTCTGTGGTCAAATCCTGAAGAGAGAGGAAGAAGACACAAGGAAAAACGCAATCTCTACCATCACAAGGAGGGTTGAAGATGTCTGTTCAGGCCTGTATTCACTACAAATGCTTCATACAACCTCACAGATTGTGGGTTTGCAACCAGAGGATGACCTGTGGGGTGCATGGGGTGATAGTGTGTGGGACTGTTAAGAACCCAGTCCAAAGAGGGGTGGGAAATAAAGTCTCTTGGGACAAGGCTCACCTGAGCAGCAGTGTCCTCAATAGGACTTGAAGTCTCAGGTGTATCACTCACAAAGCTTCTGAGCAGGGGGCCCCCACCCCCACAGCCCTGGGGAGCAGAGGACGCATGCAGATCCCAATGCACAGGCACACGCTGGATAGAGCCTGCACACTCTGCTGAAGGGAAGGGCTGAGTTTCACACCTAGCACATAACGATGGGTAAAGGGGAAGACTCCAAGAGTGACCGTCCGCATCCATGATCTCATTGAGCTCTAGAACCCTCCCAGCATGCCCACATCTGCCGACATAACCCTGAGTAGCCTCGCCCCCTCCCCCAAGACATGCATTGATGAGGGCCCTGTTTGTCCTTGCATACTTCAGGCCAACAGTGACATTTGATGCAGAAAAGGAAGGTCAGAAAATAAACTGGCAACACCTAGAGGACCTGGGCAGCAACAGGGACCTAGAGTGTAATCATGATGTGAAGGTAGGGCCCAAGGCATTTCTCTCTGGGCCTGTGTTGTCTGTGCTGTGACACCCGCAGGACACCGTGGACTCGGCTGCAGAACCTGCATTGAAGGGAGTGGAGAGAGGAGGATGATTGAGAAGGTTGTGGTGGAGCACAGGAGGGAAACAGCACTGTGACACCTGGTTGGGAGGGATCCTAGGAGCAGAGTGACTGGCAAACACCAAGAGAGGTGTGAAGTGTGGTCAGAGCTGTGGGCTAATAGGAGACATGAGGCTCTCAATGCTTGGGGACAGTGGCAGGTGGAGGTCATGTCTCCTGGCACTGATGACCTTGGACCTGTTAGGGTCTGCATATCACTCTACAAAGACCACCACTCACATATACAATTAGCAAGAGCGTTTTTTCTTCAAGACTAAGTTCCCGCATGTAGGAATCAACCATTTAGGCAAAATGGCGATGACCATGAAAGGAGTGTGCAAGGTCCTTTTAAGCCCAGCTCGGGGAAATCCAGGGTAGGGTATCGAACTCAGCTGATTGGTTGGTTTGAACCTAGCAGCAACGAGTCAACAGGGAGTTGGTTGGGACCCAGGGACTTTCCAGCTTCAGGGTGGAGCAGCTATCTTTGGTCACCATGAGGTGGTGGGGCGTTGTTGTCCCTGCAAGGGCTAGCTCAGCCCAGGAAACTGAAACAGGGCTGGTCTTTGGGCAAGGCTACTTGGCTCCTGCCAGGAGCTCTGTCCAGAGCAGACCCGTAAGAATGAGGTCAGCCCTACTAAAACTGAGAAGCTTCTGTAAAGCAAAGGACACTGTCACTAAGACAAAAAGGCAACCTACTGACTGGAAGAAGATCTTCACCAACCCCGCAACAGACAAAGGTCTGATCTCCAAAATATATAGAGAACTCAGGAAACTAGACTTTAAAATGCTAATTAACCCAATTAAAAAAAATGGGGCACTGAACTGAACAGAGAATTCTCAACAGAAGAACTTCAAATGGCCAAAAGACACTTAAGGTCATGCTCAACCTCCTTAGCGATCAGGGAAATGCAAATCAAAACAACTTTGAGATATCATCTTACACCTGTCAGAATGGCTAAAATAAAAAACTCCAATGACAGCCTTTGCTGGAGAGGCTGTGGAGGAAGGGGTATCCTCATCCATTGCTGGTGGGAATGCAATCTTGTGCAACCACTTTGGAAATCTGTGTTTCGGTTTCTCAGGAAATTCGGGATCAACCTACCCCTGGACCCAGCAATACCACTCCTGGGAATATACCCAAGAGATGCCCTATCATATGACAAGAGCATTTGTTCAACTATGTTCATAGCAGTATTATTTGTAATAGCCAGAACCTGGAAACAACCTAGATGCCCTTCAATGGAAGAATGGATGAAGAAAGTGTGGAATATCTACACGTTAGAGTACTATGCTGCGGTAAAAAACAATGACTTCTCAAATTTTGCATGCAAATGGATGGAAATAGAAAACACTATCCTGAGTGAGGTAACCCAGACCCAAAAAGATGAATATGGGATGTACTCACTCATAATTGGTTTCTAGCCATAAACAAGGGTCACGGAGTCTACAATTGGTGATCCCAAAGAAGCTAAGTAAGAAGGTGAACCAAAGGAAAAACATATAGTTGTCCTCGTGGCTATGGGAAGTAGACAAAATGGCCGGGGAGAAAATTGAGATCTTGGGGGTGGGGTGGGATGGGGGTAAGGGGAGATGGGGAGAGAAAAGGGAGAAGGGGAGAATGGGGGGAACTTGGGGAAAAAGGAGGATTGGGATAAAGGAAGGTTAGATAGGGGAGCACGGAAGCACAATTCTTAGTTAAGGGAGCCACCTTAGAGTTGGCAAGAGACTTGAACCTAGAGTGGCTCCCAGATGCCCAAGCCGAGGTCCCCAGTTAGTTCCTTGGGCAGCTGAGGATAGGGAACCTGAAATGACCCTATCCTAGAGCAATACTGACAAATATCTTGCATATCATCATAGAACCTTCATCTGGTGATGGATGGAGACAGAGACAGAGACCCACACTGGAGCACTGGACTGAGCTCCCAAGGTCCCAATGAGGAGCAGAAAGAGGGAGAACATGAGCAAAGAAGTCGGGACCACGAGGGGTGCACCCACCCACTGAGACAGTGGAGCTGATCTATTGGGAGCTCACCAAGGCCAGCTGGACTGTGACTGAAAAAGCATGGGATAAAATCGGATTCTCTGAACATGGCGAACAATGAGGGCTGATGAGAAGCCAAGGACAATAGCACGGGGTTTTGATCCTACTTAATGTGCTGACTTTGTGGGAGCCTAGCCAGTTTGGATGTTCACCTTCCTAGATATGGACGGAGTGGGGAGGACCTTGGACTTACCACAGGGCAGGGAACCCTGACTGCTCTTTGGACTGGAGAGGGAGGGGGAGAGGAGTAGGGGGAGGGGGAGAGGTGTAGGGGGAGGGGAAGAAGGGTGGGAGGAGGGGGAGAAGGGTGAGAGGAGGGGGAGGGAAATGGGAGGCTGGGAGGAGGTGGAAACTTGTTTTTTTCCTTATCTCAATAAAAAAAATGAAAAAAAAAAAAAAGAATGAGGTCAGCTAGAAATCTGTTCCGAGAAAGATCACAACAGTGGAAAACACAGAAGGGAGTGAAGGCATCAGGACTGGGTGAGTGGAGACAAAAAGCAGACCTGAGCCTCAGGACTTGTCACGTGATGGCTGAGGAGCAGAAAGGACAAGAACTTGCATATCATTCTCCTAAAGATCCCGAGAATGGCAGGAATTGTCCCAGTTGGAAACCAGACTAAGTAAGGTAGAAGGAGCCCACTCTGGGCCCAAAGCCTCACAAAGTTCATGGGAAATTCTTGTAACCCACACACCATGATCATCATCATTACATAGGTGGGATGTTTAAAGCTATCCATGTAATAGGCCATGCCGATATCCTCAGTGATCAGGAAAAAGATGCCTCCGTCGTGCCACGACTCTGTGGGGAAATGCCTCATCGGGTGTCTTCAAAGCCTCTATGAGAAGCAGAATGCATGAGTGAGCACTTACAGATTTTAAAGTAACCAGGAAGTCTTTCACATTATCCACATACTGTGTGAACAAAACACATCCAGTGGGTTTCCTGGAATTCGGGACAAAAGAATGGTTCTCACTGGGACACTTTCCCACCCTTCTCAGGACACACTGGACCTGACGGTAAGACTCGGGAAGCCTTTCCTTCCAATCCATGTAACTCCAGCAACAGCTTCACAACCCTGCTGGTCATAATTCTACACACCTCCCTGTGCAGTCCAAGTCACTCTGGGAAAACAGCAACTGACACACACACACTGGTGCAGAAAGGGTGAGAAGCACAGACCCCTTTCAGGATAGTCTGACACCTAGAACACACAAGGCTATGTCCCAAGAGCTAAGGACCCATCAGGGGTGTGGTGGTTTGAAAGAAAATGACCCCCATAGGGAGTGGCACTATTTCCAGGTATGGCTTTGTTGGAGTAGGTATGGCCTTGTTAGAGGAAGTGTGTCACTGGGGGGAGGGGGGGGTGGGCTTTGAGATCTCCTATGCTCAACCTATACCCAGTGACACAGTTCACTTCCTGTTGCCTGCAGATCAAGATATAGAACTCTGAGCTCCTTCTCCAGCACCATGTCTGCCTGCACGCTGCCATGTCCCACCATGATGATAATGGGCTAAACTTCTGAAACTCTAAGCTAACCCAATTAAATGTTTTCCCTTATAAGAGTAGCTGTGGTTGTGGTATCTCTTCACAGCAATAGAAACCCTAACTTAGACACTCGGTAACCAATGTGTCTCCAAATGTACCACACAAATGACGGGATCCTAGGCCTATACTTGGCTTCTTACTACCACAGTTACCAGTGAAATCTTGAAGGGCCTTGGATAGTTCCTAAGCAGAAATGAACACAGCCCCACACAACGATGCTCAGTGTATTATCCCAACCCACCCATGTAACCCTCAATCCTGTGGTTACAGAATCACCTGGTGTACTGCTCAGACAACACAAAAGGATTGCATGTTGACATGGAGACTATAGAGGAAATTGAGTGGCATGTGTGAGGTAAATGGATGGTAGATGATGCAGTCCAAAGCAGAGCCACCTACCTGGATATTCACACTGATGTGGTCTTCATCCTGAATTCAACTTCTCAATAGTGTTCATGATAAACATGAAGGGTAGTAGCGAGCTGGAGTTCTTCTTTTCAGGAATATACATATTTCCTGCCCAACAAATTGCATACCACATTCCTAAAAGCTGGGGGAAGGCATCTCTGAGTAGCGAATCAGGGATGGACTGAGCTATGAAAAGGTTCCCAAGCTAGAGATGAAGTGGGAACAGGGGCTGGGAGAGGCTTGGGGAGCATCTTAGTGCACACAGCAGGAGACCTGGTCATGATTGGACCTTCCCCACCATTTTCAGGCAGAGCCAGACAAACTGGAGTGAGGCCTCCTGAGAGATAATCTTCCTGAAAGGGACTTAGACCTGTGTCCTTGAGGAGGTCCTGCACAAGAAGCTGAGAAAAGTCACCCATAGAATGAAGCATGATGCAGACAGAGCTGAGAGTGGGCCAGTCGTGGGTGGTAGACACCACCAAGCACCCAGAGACTATGGGATCATTGATGACATCATCACCTCACTCACCCGTCAGCTGACCCTGGGGTCCAGTCTCTGTTTTCTCCACACTCACAATCAGGGAGAATTCTCTGTTGTCAGGGTTTCTGTGCTGCCTGGTTTCTGTCCTCCCACCAGGTACCACAGCTGTTTAGCCCCGAAGAAATCACACAGAAGTCTATATTGATAAACTGATTGGCCCATTAGCTCAGGCTTCTTATTAACTCTTAGAACTTATATTAACCAATTATTCTTATCTATGATAGCCACATTGCTCAGTACCTTTTTTCACCGGGGCAAACACATCTTCCTTCTTCTGTGTCTGGACAGGACTGCAGAGGGAGCTTCCCTCTTCCCAGAATTCTCCTGTTCTCATTGACCCCTCTACTTCCTGTCTGGTTGTCCCACCTATACTTCCTGCCTGGCTACTGGCCAATCAGCATTTATTTAAAACATAATTGACAGAATATAAACAATTGTCCCACACCAGTTCTCCAAGAACGTGACTCATCAATCTTCTCACAAAGACATTCAGTACTCAGTAAATACTGTCTCTGCCCCTGCCTTAACACAATGGCCTCAAGGACCTTACTTAGCATGTGACCTTCACACCTCAGAACCTGCCTTCTCTTCATCTTGATTCCTAGGATGCACTAACCCTTTATGTTAATGTCTCCTGTGCACAGGGATCCAGGACCAAGGTGAGAGTTGGAATGAAAGACTTTTCTTCTGTGGAGGACAGGCAAGATGAATACCAAGCGTTTGGTCTGGAAAGGACAGAGAGTGGAACTGGGTCTCCAGACCTGGGGAGCAAAGAACATGAGCAGCAGCTGACCGGCTCCCTGATTGGAGAAAGGACTTGGGGTATCCGTAAATAGGATGTATGGCCATGATGGACAGCTCAATGAAGTGGATTGTACCTAGAGGGAGACAAGGTGCCTGGACATACTTAGACCTGAGACCTAGTTGGCGCAGATAATCCTTGGCTTCCAGGGCAAAGACATCAACAAACAGGAAAGGCAGAAGCAGGCACCTCTATTCACCAGTAAAAGGACAGGGGAGCATGACTGACCGCCTTAGGACCTCACATCTTCTTAGGAAGAGACACCATAAGTTAATAAGCACAACCTCTCGGGAAATCCATCCCTGCTGACCTTCCCTCCCAGCAGAGCTCAGCCCTCTGCAATAAAGCAGTGCTGCATCTGTGCACAGCCACCTGCATGGGGCTTTCACTGAAAACAGAAATTCTAAAAAGACTCAATTCTGTAGATTGAAAGAAGGTTCTTTGCAGCCACAGGCTGACAGAGAAGCCACTGGTCACTGTGATGGATTGGAGAGCCAGCTGACTCTACCTGTGGGTACCACACCCTGTGGGGAACTGAATGGTGACACTGGAGGTCACAGCCTAGCATGAAACACAGGGACTGTCACAGAAGTCTATCTGTGGGTCAATGAACTCAGATGCTCACCCAGTCCAAGGTCATGACCCAGACCCAAGTCTCACCCTCAGTGCCCCAGGGTGCTCATGTTCTCAGTGGTGGCGGGAAAGGTGCCAGCCCTTATAGACAGCAGTAGGAACCACTAAAACCCTTTCGTCTGCAGTACTACAGAAAGAAGAGTCAGGCTGCGTGGTCACCAAGGTGCCCCATGCTCCAGGCCTCCCTGCAGCACGCATGTCCTGCACTGGGTGACACCCCATCTGCACAAAGCCCCTATTCATGTTCTAGGGTGGTTTCACTGTTTTGTTTGGACCTCATGAACACCTGGTGCTGTGTCTGTAATTCGACACCTGCCTGTGTTTTCACTCATTCTGAAGAAGCCTTGTCAGGGGGTAGAATATTATCAGATGAGACGTGACTTCTGAGAACCCAGAGCCTGGAGAATAACCAGGGCTCCCCAGTTCCCACTCTTTCCATGTCCAGGTTCAATCCACCAAAACCAGTCACAACACTTCCTCTTCCCTCCCAGAACTACAAGCTCCAAATGAAGCCCCCGCCTCTTCTCTATGCAACAATTGTGGCTGCAAAACCCTACCCCATCCACAGTGCCCAGAGAGCTCAGCTGTGTTCTCTCCCCACTACACTCTGACTTCCGAGTCCTGTCTTCCCCACATTTTCACGAGGACTCTGCAGACATCCTCATTGCAACTTGAGACGTCCTACTCAGCACCTGAGCCTCTAGAAAGCCTCCAAATTATACCGCCCCTTTTCTCAGAGCTGTTCATTTCTCTCAGTTCAGGCTCCAAGCGTTGGGACTGAAGCTTCTCAGAGGTGCCCTCCTCCCATTGGTTCTTTGTCCTATGCATCAGGACAGTGCAAACCTACTGCCTTGCTGCTGTGCACATGTGGAGCTGTGTGTGTGCCCATGTACATGTGTAAGTATGCATGTGTGTCCGTGTAGGTGTCTGAGAGGGCATGGGAGTCTGGAAGTTCATCTGTGTTCCTGTCTTTGAATTTTGGCGTCTCTCCCTATATGTGTGAGTGAGTACATCCTTTGTGCTTGGTTGTGTGTCTCTCTTTGTGTATACAAGTATACATATAATCAGTGTGTGTGTGTGTGTGTGTGTGTGTGTGTGTGTGTGTGTTTGCATCTATCCCTGTATGTGTCTTTGTATGAACCTGTGCCATTGGGGAGGGGCATGTTTATATACGTGACTGTGTGCCGCTATTTCTATGAGTGCATCTGTATCTCTGTGAATCCATATGGCAGGGTCCAAATCTGTGTCTGTATATGCCTATCTCTGTGGATGTGTCTGTGTGTGGGATAGCTTCTGGGTGTTATGAGGATCTGAAATGACCCTCCCAGTCACCATGCTTGCACACTTGACCACTAAATATAGGCCCTTTGTTGGGAAAACTAGAACCTTTGGCACTGTGGCCTCACTAGGAGATGCTGGATGCCAGTGGAATCTCCTCTGGGTCTTCCCTGAGCCCTCTACCCCGGATCCACCAGACTGTGATAAGCTCCCATGTAGTGATGGGGCTAGCAGGCCTGCTTTTCATCCTGCCCGGCTCCCGCACAGCTAGCTTAACACCCGAAATAACAACACACAAATTGTATTCATTTAAACACTGCCTGGCCCATTATCTCCAGTCCCTTATTGGCTAACTATCACATATTGATCTAACCCATTTCTAATATCTGTATTGCCACTTGACTGTGGCTTACTAGCATGAGTCTAACCAGCGTCTGTCTTGGAGAGGAGAGTCATGGCGTCTGTCTGACTCTGCTTTCCTTCTCCCAGCATTCTGTTCTGTCTACTCCACCTATCTAAATTCTACCCTATCAAAAAGTCAAGGCAGTTTCTTTATTAACCAATGAAAGTAACACATAGACAGATGACCCTCCTACACCACTCCCATGCCCAGACACAGAGCTGATTCACCTACCTTGCCTTCTTACGTGATCGACAGAATTTCCTGAACCATGAACCAGAATCAATCTTTTTCTCCACTGTATTGTTTCTCTTTTGTGTTGTGACATGACTCCCACTAGAGAGAAACTAACAGAAGGAAGAGTCACTGATAAGTGGGGTCACTGCTGTAAGAAGCCTGAGCATGTTGGTCTCAAACCTTGAAATGATTCTATGGGAAATTAGGAAGAGATTGCAGCTGCAGGATAGACACGCCCTTCAGAGCTGTATGAGGAACTCAAGGGCATTCCTCGGGGAAGGCTGACTGGAAAGACCAACCTTGCGAAATCTCAGAAGACAGTAAGGGTGCTATCAGGACTTGGACTATGGGTCCCTCATATTTTACCACGGTAAAGATTCTAGCTGATGTCATGACAGGTCAAGTGAGGCTGAATTGAACAGCTATGGACTCATTTGTCTGGTGGAGTTTTCAGAAAAGCTCAGCATTCATGCTGTGGCTTGGTGAGGACACCAGGCAGGGATGCTGCAGGCTCCTGCATGTTGCAGTGATACCAACTTCCAGGCTGTGCCTAGCCTCTAGTTAACCCATTTCATAGTGCCTGCCTTGACTTGAATTAGTCTGTTTTGAAAAAAAAAAATGACAGGGAAGAGAGACTCCACATCATACTCTCACAAATTAACATCTTCCCCTTCCAACACAGCTAGAGTTACAAACTGATGAGAGACTTCTGTGTGACAATCAACACCGACACTGAATCATGTCAAATTGTGCCAGAAACACCAGACATGTGAGCTTGACAATCTCCCCACATGGAACCCTCTCTCTCAGGGCTTTAAAAGAAGGAGCACCCATCTCTGTGAGTTTGAGGCCATCTTGGTCTACAGAGCGAGTGCCAGGACAGGCTCCAAAACTACACAGAGAAACCCTGTCTTGAAAGAAAGAAAGAAAGAAAGAAAGAAAGAAAGAAACCTATCTTTAACGCATCTTTGCATCATTAAACATATATCCCACAGCATAAATGTAACACACGTTAAAATATATTCTACAACACTACAGTAGGCTCATGAACCAGGCCTTCACTGCTCACACTGCTCTCCACACTATCACCTTCCAGGCCCCTACTAGAATGGCCCATTTAGCTCTGCTTAAAACAGCAATGACTTATCTAGTCCAAGGTCTCACAGTCTTCCAAATTTCTCCTAAAATCAACTTAACTTGGTTGGGTTCTTCACAGCAACAACAACACTCCTCTGGTATAATTTCTACATTAGTTACTTTTCTGTAGCTAAGATGAAGTACCAAGACCAAAGGAAGCGTAAGCAAACAGCAGTGCACTTTGGTTCACAGCTGCAGAAGGCTGGAGTCCACAGAGCAGGCACATGGAGCTTGCTGACCACACTTCCTCTGCACCCAGGGGCAAAAGGAGCATGGAGGAAACAAGGCTGTAAAATCTCAACCGCTGCCCACAGTGCTGTACTTACTCAGCAAGGCTGTACCTTCTAAAAGTTCTATAACGCCCCAAAAGTGCCACCAACTAGGAACCAAGGCTTCAAATACACAAGCCTAATGGGAACATAGGCTTCTAAAATCTCCTTAAAGTCACCACAACTAGTTAAACGTCGAAGAAGGATTAATACCAAGAACACAAAAAAGAACTCAAAAACCAACCTATCTAATCAATAAATAGTCTAATGAAATGAGCAGAGAGCTCTCAAAAACTGAATAGTCAATAAGACTATGTTATATCTTACATCTTTAGCCACTAAAGTAATGCCAATAACAATTTTACTAAGATTCTGTCTTAGTCTGATCACAATGGCTATCATTAAAAAATCAATACCAACAAGACCTAGTAAGAATATGAGAGGGAAAAACCCCTTAAAAATTGTGAGTAGGAACACCCTAAATTCTGTTCGCAAAGATGCATCCCACAGCCCACGCCATCTCAGCTCATCACCCACACTGCTGCCAGCCTGGCCCTGCCCCCAACCTCAGCAGACTTCCACCATTTAGGCACAGGCCAAACAAGTCAGAGCAGACTTCAGCTGCTCAGGTGCAGGCCACATCAGTCAGAACAGGTGCAGGACAGCCCAATCAGATGATCAGAGACTCACTGCTAAACCAAGCTAACCACCAGAAGGTCAGTTCCCAACTTGGACATACTCTCTGATATGTCAGAGATCAACCCAACCACCACAAAGACTAGAAAACCAAAGAGGAAACAGAAACCAAGAGGGGAAAAAAACCTATCCAGCAAAGGCAAACTGAGAAATCAGGACCTAGACCGAATCATTCCAAACTCAGTGTAAATGTGAGTGGAAGAATACAATTAACAGCAGCCAGGGCAATATGGCACCACCAGAGCCCAACTATCCTAGGACAGCAAGAAATGAATATTCCAACACAGTCGACTCACAAAAAAAAAATGACCTTAAAAACAACTTTATGAAGATGGTAGAGGTCCTTAAAGAAGAAATAAAAATCTCCCTTAAAGAATTTCCAATCAAATGGACCTAAAAAAGCAAGTTGGTGTAGTATAGCTATCCTAATATCTAACAAAATAGACTTCAAACTAAAATTAAGCAAAAAAAAAGATGGAGAAGGACATCTCATTAAAGGAAAATCCACCAAGATGATATCTCAGTTCTCAACATCTATACCCAAAATGCAAGAAAACCCACATTTGTAAAAGAAACGTTGCTAAAGCTTAAATCACACATTGGACCCCAAACATTAATAGTGAAAGACTTTAACACCCAACTCTCATCAATGGACAGGTATATCAGACAGAAACTAAAAGAGAAAAATGTAAAAGATCATGACTCAAATGGACCTAACATACCTACAGAACATTACACCCAAACACAAAACAACATACCTTCTTCTCTGCACCCCATAGAACCTTCTCCAAAATTGACCATATACTTGGAAAAAAATTGAGCATATACTCAGTCACAAAGCAAGTCTCAACGGATATAAAAAAAATTGAAATAACACTTGATATATTATCAGACCACCATGGATGAAGGCTGCATTTCAGGAACATCAGAAAGCCTACAAATTCATGAAAAATGAAAAAATCTCTTCTGAATTATCACTGGGTAAATGAAAAAAGAAAGAAAGAAATTAAAGATTTCCTAGAATTCAATGAAAATTCATGTACAACATGCCCAAAGTTATGGGACAAAATAAAAGTGATGCTGATAAAAGTTCATAGCAATAGTACCTGCATAAAGAAATTAGAGAATTCTCATAGCAGTGACTTAACAGCACACCTGAAATCTCTCCAACGAAAAGCAGCAAACACACCCAAGATGGCAAGAAAAAAAAATCAAACTCAGAGTTGAAATAAATAAAATAGAAATGAAGAGAACAATATTAAGAATCAATGAAACAGGGGAGAATGGGGAGAACTTGGGGAAAAAGGAGGATTGGGATAAAGGAAGGTTGGATAGGGGAGCACGGAAGCACAATTCTTAGTTAAGGGAGCCACCTTAGGGTTGGCAAGAGACTTGAACCTAGAGTGGCTCCCAGATGCCCAAGCCGAGGTCCCCAGTTAGTTCCTTGGGCAGCTGAGGATAGGGAACCTGAAATGACCCTATCCTATAGCAATACTGATGAATATCTTGCATATCATCATCTGGTGATGGATGGAGACAGAGACAGAGACCCACACTGGAGCACTGGACTGAGCTCCCAAGGTCCCAATGAGGAGCAGAAGGATGAAAAACATGAGCAAAGAAGTTGGGACCACGAGGGGAGCACCCACCCACGGAGACAGTGGAGCTGATCTATTGGGAGCTCACCAAGGCCAGCTGGACTGTGACTGAAAAAGCATGGGATAAAACTGGACTTTCTGAGCATGGCGAACAATGAGGGCTGATGAGAACCCAAGGACAATGGCACGGGATTTTGAACCTATGCAATGTGCTGGCTTTGTGGGAGCCTAGCCAGTTTGGATGTTCACCTTCCTAGAAATGAACGGAGGGGGGAGGACCTAGGACTTACCACAGGGCAGGGAACCCTGACTGCTCTTTGGGCTGGAGAGGGAGGGGGAGAGGAGTGGGGGGAGGGGGAGAAGGGTGGGAGGAGGGGGAGAAGGGTGGGAGGAGGGGGAGAAGGGTGGGAGGAGGGGGAGGGAAATGGGAGGCTGGGAGGAGGAGGAAATTTGTTTTTTTTTCTCCTTTTCTCAATAAAAAAAATAATAAATAAAAAAAAGAAAAAAAAAGAATCAATGAAACAAAGAGCTGGTTCTTTGAGAAAATCAGCAAGACCAATCCACATTCAAACTAACCAAAAGGCAGAAAGAGAATGTCCAAGTTAAGAAAATCAGAAATTAAAAGGGGAACATAACAACAGACACCCGGGAAATCCAAAGAATCATTAGATCATACTTCAAAAGCATACAATCCAAAAAATTGGAAAATCTAAAAAAAAGTATTATTTTCTAATAGATACCACTTACCTAAATTAAATCAAGATTACATAAACCATTTAAATAGACCTATAAACCCCAAGGAAATAGAAACAGTCATTAAAGGTCTCCAAAAAAAAGTCAGGGAACAAATGATTTCAGCACAGAATTCTACTAGACTTTCAAAGAAGAGATAAAAACCAATACTCCTCAAGATATTCCACAAAATAGAAACTGAAGGAACAGTGCCAAACTCTTTTTATGAGGCTACAGTCACCCTGATACCCAAACCTCACAAAGACTCAACAAAGAAAAAGAATTGCAGACCAATTTCCCTCATGAACATTGCTGCAAAAATACTCAATAAAATATCTGAAAACTGAATCCAAGAATACATCAAAAAGATCATCCACCGTGATCAAGTGAGCTTCACCCCAGAGATGCAGGGATTGTTCAACATATAGAAATCGGTCAACACAATCCACAATATAAGCAAATTGTGGGGAAAACACATAATCATCTCATTAGATGCTGAAAAAGACTTTGGCAAAATCCAATATCCCTTCATGATTAAAAAAAAAGTCTTTGAGAGATCAGAGATACAAGGGACATACCTAAGTATAATAAGGGCAATATACAGTAAACCAAGAGCCAACATGAAATTAAATGCAGAGAAACAAAGCAATTCCACTAAAATCAGGAACAGGACAAGGCTGTCCACTATCTGCATATCTATTCAATATAGTACTTGATATTTTAGTTAGAGCAGTAAGATAACTAAAAAAAATCAAGGGGATTCAAATTGAAAAGGAAGAAGTCAAAGTATTACTATTTGCAGATTAATGATAGTATATATAAGCAACCCCAAAATTTCTACCAGAAAATTCCTATAGCTGTTAAGCACCTTCAGTGAAGTGGCTGGATACAAAATTAACTCAAACAAATCAATAACCCTTTATATACAAACAATAAATGGGCTGAGAGAGAAATCAGGGAAATAACACCCTTCACAATAGCCACAAATAATATAAAATATCTTAGGGTAACTCTAACCAAGCAAGTGAAAGACCTGTATGACAACAACTTCAAGTCTTTGACAAAGGAAATTGGAGAAGATATCAAAAGATGGAAAGATTGCCCATGTTCATGGATTGGTAGGATTAACATAGGTAAAATGCTCATTCTTCCAAAAGAAACCTACAGATTTAATGCAATCCCATTAAAATCCCAATACAATTCTTTACAGACCTTGAGAAAACAATACTCAACCTCATACGGAAAAGAACAAAAAAGGATAACTAAAACAATCCTGTACAATGAAAGAACTTCCAGGGGTATCACCATCCCTGATCTCAAACTGTGCTACAAAGCAATAGCAATTAAAAAAACACATAGTATTGACATAAAAATGGACAGGTTGGACAATGGAACCAAATCTAAGACCCAGAAGTAAATCCTCACACCTACAGACACCTGGTTTTTAAAACAAGAAGTAATTATGCAATGGAAAAAAGAAAGTGTCTTCAACAAAGGGTGCTGACATAATTTGATGTTGACATGTAGAACAATGCAAAGAGATCCATATCTATCACCCTGCACAAAACTCAAGTCCAAGTTTATCAAAGACCTCAACATAAAACCAGATACATCGAACTTGATAGAAGAGAAAGTTGGTAATAGCTTTGAACGCATTGGCACTGGAGAAAACTTCCTGAACAGAACACCAATTATGCAGACAATAAGATTGACAGTTAAAACAAATGGGATCTCATGAAACTGAAAAAACTTCTATAAGGCAAAGGACACTGTTGATAGAATAAATAATACCCTACAAAATGAGAAAGATCTTCATTAACCCCATATCCAACAGAGTATTGATTTCCAAAATATATAAAGAACTCAAGAAACTGGACATCAAAAAAGCAAATAATCTAATTAATAATGGGGTACAGATCTAAACAGAGAATTCTCAACAGAGGAAATTCAAATGACTGAGAAGCACTTAAAGAAATGTTCAAAATCCTTAGCCATGAGGGAAATGCAAGTTAAAACAACATTGAAGTTCCATAGTACACCTGTCAGAATGACTAAGATCAAAAACACAAGTGACAGCTCATGCTGAATAGGATGGGGAGCAAGGGGAACACTCCTCCATTGCTGGTGAGAGTGCAAATTAGTACAGCCATTTTGGAAATCAATGTGGGGGTTTCTCAGAAAATTGGAACTAGATCTACCTTAAGACACAGCTATATCACTCTTAGGCATATACCCAAAGGACATTCTACCATACCACAGGGACACTTGCTCAATTATGCTCCTAGCAGCTGTATTCATAATAGCCAAAACCTGAAAAAACCCAGATGTCCCTCAACTGAGGGAATGGATAAAGAAAATGTGGTATATTTACATAATGGAGTATGACTCAGTGGTAAAAGCAATGACATCACTAAATTTGAAGGCAAATGGATGGAATTAGAAAAGTGATGTGGGATTCCCCTCTGTATGCTGTGACTATGTTTTATTATCATTGGTTAATAAAGAAGCTGCTTTGGCATATGGCAGGGCAGAATAAAGCCAGGCAGGAAATCCAAACGGAGATATACAGAGAGAGCAGGCAGAGTCAAAGAGATGCTATGTAGCAGCCAAAGGAGAAAGATGCAAAAGCCAGAACCTTACCCATGCTACAATCCACAGACCCAGAGAAGTTAGGTAACAAAGAGGGCTCAAGGGTGGATGCATGGATCTCACTGTGAAGGAGAAATAAAATAGACAGCGCTGGTGGATGGGGGAGGAGTCTCAATGGGGAGGTAGAGAATGGAAAGAGGAGTAATCATGTTGGGGGTAAATAAAGGGAGAGAGAACTGGGAAAGACAACTGGAATCTGGGGCCATCTCTGGAATGAGCTAGAAACCTAGTACAATGGAAACTTCCAGAAGTCTATGAGTGTGACCCTAGCTAAGACTCCTAGCAATAGGGGATGCAGAGCCTGAACCAGCTATCTCCTATAACCAGACAAGACTTTGAGTGGAGAGTCTGGAACACCAACCCAACCACAAGGTCTTCAACATACAATTTGTCCTGAATACAAAATGTGTTTGAGTAAAGGTGGTGTAGAAATTGTGGGAGTGACCAACCAATGATTGACTCAGCATGAGAACCATACCTTAAGAGGGAACTCATTCCTGAGGGCCAGGACCCACAGGCAGGATAGTCCAGAAATCTAGGATAAAATCAAACTCAACTGGCACTAAAAAAAGTCAATGAAATGATTCCTAGTGGTATTCTGCTATACTCATAGATTGGCGTCTAACCTGACTATTATCAGAGAGACTTTACCTGGCACTGATGGGAACAGATGCAAAGACCCACTGCCAAACATTAAACAGAGCTGGGGGAATCCTGCGGAAGAAGGGTGAGTGGAAGGATTGTAGGAGCCAGTGAGGTCAAGGGACACCACAAGAAAACCCACAGAATCAACTAGCCTGGGCTCATAAACAACTAGAGACCTGCATGGGACTGACCTAGGCCCCTCTGAACATACGTTACAGTTGTGTAACTTGGTCTTCTTGTGGGACTCCTAACAGTGGGAGCAGGGGCTGTCTCTGACACTGTTGCCTGCTTTTGGGACCCTTTCCTCCTACTGAGTTGCCTCATCCACTCTTAATAGAAAAGGGAGTGCCTAATCTCACTGCAACTTGATATACCATGGCTGGCTGATATCCATGTGAGGCCTGCCCTTTTCTGAAGAGAAATTGGGAGGAATGGAGGGAGTGGTCAGGATATAAAAACAAAAATAAATAAATATTAGGAACATAAATTATTGAAATATAAAAATTCTTTCAAAAAAATTGAAATATAACTACCGTGTGAACCAGACATACCACCTTGAGTTGTTTACCTGAAGGAGTCTAGGCCCACCACTCCACAGAGACCCTCACATATCCATGTTTACTGCAGGCCTGTTCACCAGACTTAAGAACCAGCCTAAGTGTCTGGGTGGAAGTTCCATCCCAAACCCCTCCCCTGGGACTTGCTTTAGTTCAGACTCCACCTCCAAGAAAGCCTGCCAATCAACGACCCCTCCCCAGAGAAGCTCAAGACCCCTCCCACAGGGTATTTAAATTTTACCCCAGAGAACAAACTGGTTTTCCAGTTATCTTTCCCCATCTCTTCTCTGTAGTGCTGCAAGGTCACCTGGGAGCACTGGTATCCATTAAACCTGGGCTTTTTCTAATTTGGATTGATTTGGTCTGATTCACATTACTGTATTGGCAGAGAGGTTTATTGGGGTGCAGAAACTTTTCAGTGTCTGTCAGAAGATGAATTGTAGGTGGAGACTGCTTGTTCATTCCTGGCCACCCAGACTCGGAATAATCACATAGAAACTGTATTAATTACAACACTGCTTGGCCTATTAGCTTATGCATGGTTTCTAGCTAAATCTCACATCTTAAACCAACCCATCTCTATTAATCTGTATGTCACCACAAGGTCATGGCCTACAAGAAAGGTTCTGGTGGGCTCCAGCAGGCATCTTTCTCCTTTGGTGGCTACATGGCATCCCACTGATTCTGCCTACCTTCTCCTCTATCTCTGCTGGGAATTCCCACCTTGCTCTATTCTGCCCTGCTAGAAGCCCAAAGCAGCTTCTTTATTAATCAATGGTATACAGAGGGGAATCCCATATCACCTCCCTTTTTCTTTCTAAATAAAAAGGAAGGTTTTAACTTTAACATAGTAAAATTACATATAGCAAAACAGGTATCAAGCAATAATTACAGTTACAATATTTATATCTACTTTATCTTTAGCATAATTAAAGAAAATTTTAATTATAACTACCCATTCTTCAACTCCATCAAGGACCCCAGAAGGATATAATATTACCTAAGTAAACATGAAGTGCATTGTAAGCAACTTCCAAGGTTCTAGAATTGACAGAACGTCTTGCTGCCTGGACAGTCACCCAAAGTTCTTATGTAACATTGGGGCATTTATCTTCAGCCTACTGACCCATAGTATCTGGCAGACTTTTCCACGAAGCAGGAAATTTGAAGATCTGTTCTGCTTTGTAATGGCAAAGTTTATCAGTTGCTTTCTTCTGTGTCCTGCAGAATGTTTGACAGTGTATTCTGTGAAGTAAGAACCCCAAAGGACAATGCCCTCTTTTGGAAAGTTCAACAATCGCTTTCCTGTGGGTCCTGCAAGTCTAGTTCATATAACATGCCATCAATCAGTCCAGGCAAGAGTATTTTCTTGCCCAAATGGCTAGCCTTATCACATAGAAATCGAATCTCATAATGAGTTTCTTCAATGCCCATCAACCTCTCTGAAGTAATTGGTGCTGCTAGGAGCAGATGTGTCTCACTGTCATGAAAAGTCTTAAATTCTTAGAATATTTTAAATGCCATATTCTGTTCATCTTTGAAAGATCTGAAGAATATCTGTCCATTTGAAATATATCTCTGTACATCTAGAAAACCTAACTAACATGACTACAAGCTTGACTATTATAAATGATTATCTATTAACCTGTATTTTTTAATTATACATCATTTTTAAATGAGCTGAACAAACACAATAGCTTAACCAAGAGCAGAAATAGACACATAACAAAATTGACCTTAAATTTGTATCAATAGATCAAGATCCATACCAATTCAAAATATTCATCTCTATAGCATATCCCCCTTTAAATGTAAACAAACATTTATAAATAATATTTGGGAATTTGGGTGTAGTTCTTTACAAACTGCTTCCTGCTTTTTGTTGGGTGAAGTAATTTTAGGGGTTTATGGAGTCCTTTCAGGAGTTCTTGTTCTGTCAAACCACACTAGCCTGGAAAGAATCCATAGGTTCTCATCTTCTGTGGAAACAAAAGCAGGACCTCTTTTCCAAAGCAACATTTCCTTAGACCCAAATTTTGAAGTCAAGACACCTTTAAAGTATATATATTGGTTTAGCTTAGCAGTCTGTACAATGAATTATCTCTCTGTACTTAGCTCACGGTCAAAATAATTCAAAGAAAACATATTAATATTCATAATTCAGACTCTCTGTGAATATTCAATCTTTACATGGTTTATTTTATAATAAGCAAAGACTCCTTTAATCTATCACTGTCTATACTCTTTTATATTACTTTTGCTGTTTTTTTAAAGACTTTGCTTTACTTTTTAAAAGTATTTCTTTTTATAATTTTTTAAACTCTTTTTCTTCTCTTTCCCAAGTCTACATACATTTTTTAACACTGTGACCTATTTAGAGGTCTTTTTCATCTGAATTTGTCTTTATTGCATATCTGTAATCATTTTCTGAATTAAGGACCACTTCTTAAAATGCTAAGTGACATGGCTAAGACTAAAACTGCTTTGCCTTTTGACTCCACCCAGTCCAACATGGCAGAGGTCTGTTCACTGCCAGCTCCGCAAGTTATGCTGATAGCCCCATTTCCAGGCACACAGCAGGTCTATGTTGCCATTAAGCAAGTTGTAGCACTCTGCTCACAGACCCCATTTAAATGTTCCATAGCCACACCTCCAGAAAGAGTCAGAGTTGTTCATGCAACTAGCACAAACCAGGAAGCCTTCTTTTTTTTTTTTTTTTTTTGAGACAGGATTTCTCTGTAGCTTTGGTGCCTGTCCCGGAACTAGCTCAACTAGCTCTCGTAGACCAGGCTGGCCTTGAACTCAGAGATCTGCCTGCCTCTGCCTCCCAAGTGCTGGGATTAAAGGCGTGCACCACCACCGCCCAGCTACCAGGAAGCCTTCTTAAAGGAGCCACACAGTTTTTGCTCCTTCTTGAAGGAGCCATGGTGCCCCTACTCGCCACCAGCAAACAGAGCCCATCTGGGGAAAAAATGTGACTACAAAGACGTTTTGCTAAACTCTGGTTGTGCCTAGAATTTCTTTTCAAGCTCTCTCAGATTTTATGTGGATGTAGTCAGCCTATGTTGGCACACCAATGTGTAAGCAAAAACTATTTGTTCCCAGCCACCCAGACCCCAAATAATCACACAGAAACTGTATTAATTACAATGTTTGGTCTGTTAGCTTATGCATATTTCTAACTAACTCTTACATCTTAATTCAATCCATCTCTATTAATCTGGGCATCAATACAAGGTTGTTGTGGCCTACAGGCAAGGTTCTGGCGGGCTCATAGGGAGGTATCTTTCTCCTTCGGTAACTACATGGCATCCCACTGACTCCACCTATTTTCTCCTCTATCTCTGTTTGGAATTTCTGCCTTGCTCTATTCTGCCTTGCTAGAGGCCCAAAGCAGCTTTTTTTATTAATCAATGGTATACAGAGGGGAATCCCACATCAATGAATGGATAAAGATGTGGTGTTTATGCACAACAGTGTCCCATTTGGCCACAGAGGAGAATGAAATTATGACATGAAATATTTCAACTTTTTTCTTATAAAATTCATGGAGGCATTTGACCTTATCATAATTTTCTTTAGATCTTGCTCAAGTGTTCTGCGTTATGTATGTTGTCCAAAAAATGGACAGTAACCCCAGAATGTAATTTTAGGCTTCTGGCAACAGGAAGAAACAGCTTTTGTAATCTGAGCCTCAAATCTCATTCAGAAGCATATTTATTTATTATATGCAAAGGCTGTATTTGGAGCATGACAAGTTCCTCATACCAAAGCTCCTTTGATCTATTCTGTATGTTTTGTGAAAGAAATCATCACACCCTACAACCTTTAGTCCTTATTGTGTACCATCTGCAATGTCCAGTAATTCAAGACCTCCAAGTGTGCCTGCATAGTCTTGTGACCAAAGTCATTCAACAGATGGAAAACTCCATTAGAAAACAATTCTTGAAATCATAGAAAACAATCACTGATCTCTGCTATGATGTCTTCAAGGTCTGGGTACCTCTAACAATCATGAACACATTCAACTGCTACCCTAGATACAGTGAGAATCAACTGTCACATTCTACTGTTTACCATAGATGCAATGACTCCCCTACAAGACCTGTAGAATAGGGACACATGCTTCCTTTCATCGCCTGATGAAGGTTAATATTCGGGAGGATGCCTATATGTTTGTCTTTGGATTCACCTTCTTATTTAGCTTCTCTAGGATTGCGAATTATAAACTCAATGTCCTTTATTTATGGCTAGAAACCAAATATGAGTGAGTACATTCCATGTTCCTTTTTTTGGGTCTGGCTTACCTCACTCAGGATAGTGTTTTCTATTTCCATCCATCCATTTGTACACAAAATTCAAGAAGTCCTTGTTTTTTACTGCTGAGTAATATTCTAATATGTATATGTTCCATACTTTCTTCATCCATTCTTCCATTGAAGGGCATCTAGGTTGTTTCCAGGTTCTGGCTATTACAAATAATGCTGCTATGAACATAGTTGAGCATATACTTTTGTTGTATGATAGGGCCTCTCTTGGGTATATTCCCAAGAGTGGTATTGCTGGGTCCAGGGGTAGGTTGATCCCGAATTTCCTGAGAAACCGCCACACTGCTTTCCAGAGTGGTTGCACAAGTTTGCATTCCCACCAGCAATGGATGAGTGTACCCCTTTCTCCACAACCTCTCCAGCAAAGGCTATCATTGGTGTTTTTTATTTTAGCCATTCTGACAGGTGTAAGATGGTATCTTAAAGTTGTCTTGATTTGCATTTCCCTGATCGCTAAGGAAGTTGAGCATGACCTTAAGTGTCTTTTGGCCATTTGAAGTTCTTCTGTTGAGAATTCTCTGTTCAGATCAGTGCCCCATTTTATAATTGGGTTGATTAGCCTTTTGTGGTCTAGTTTCTTGAGTTCTTTATATATTTTGGAGATCAGACCTTTGCCTGTTGCAGGGTTGGTAAAGATCTTCTCCCAGTCAGTAGGTTGCCTTTTTGTCTTAGTGACAGTGTCCTTTGCTTTACAGAAGCTTCTCAGTCTTAGGAGGTCCCATTTATTCAATGAGGCCCTTAATGTCTGTGCTACTGGGGTTATACATAGGAAGTGGTCTCCTGTGCCCATGTGTTGTAGAGTACTTCCCACTTTCTCTTCTATCAGGTTCAGTGTGTTCAGACTGATATTGAGGTCTTTGATCCATTTGGACTTGAGTTTTGTGCATGGTGATAGATATGGATCTATTTTCATTCTTCTACAGATTGACATCCAATTTTGCCAGCACAATTTGTTGAAGATTCTCTCTTTTTTCCATTGTATACTTTTAGCTCCTTTATCGAAAATCAGGTGTTCATGGGTTTGTGGGTTAAAGTCAGGGTCTTCTATTTACTTCCATTGGTCGACTTCTCTGTTTTTATGCCAATACCAAGCTGTTTTCAATACTGTAGCTCTGTAATAGAGTTTGAAGTCAGGGATGGTAATGCCTCCAAACAATCCTTTATTGTATAAGATTGTTTTGGCTATCCTGGGTTTTTTGTTTTTCCATATAAAGTTGATTATTGTCTTCTCCAGATCTGTGAAGAATTTTGATGGGATTTTGATGGGGATTGCATTGAATCTATAGATTGCTTTTGGTAGAATTGCCATTTTTACTATGTTGATCCTCCCAATCCAAGAGCAAGGGAGGTCCTTCCATTTTCTGGTGTCCTCTTCAATTTCTTTCTTCGAAGACTTAAAGTTCTTGTCAAATAGATCTTTCACTTCCTTGGTCAGAGTTACCCCAAGATATTTTATGCTATTTGTGGCTATCGTGAAAGGTGATGCTTCTCTGATTTCCCTCTCTGCTTCCTTATCCTTAATGTATAGGAAGGCAACTGATTTTTTGGAGTTGATCTTGTATCCTGCCACATTACTAAAGGTGTTTATCAGCTGTAGGAGTTCTTTGGTAGAGTTTTTGGGGTCGCTTATGTATACTATCATATCATCTGCAAATAACGAAAGCTTAACTTCTTCCTTTCCAATACGAATCCCCTTGATCCCCTTATGTTGTCTTATTGCTATTGCTAGAACTTCAAGCACTATATTGAAGAGGTATGGAGAGAGTGGACATCCTTGTCGTGTTCCTGATTTTAGCGGGATGGTTTTGAGTTTTTCTCCGTTTAATTTAATGTTAGCTGGGGTGACTCCTTTTCAAGGTGACCTATTGTCTACAATAAGAACCAGGTCCAGGCAGAGGAGGGTAAAGAGAGAACATAAAGATAAAGGTGGGAATCGAGATGAAGGGTTAATGCTGATGCTCATTTGGAATCCATCAACATGTTCTCAGAGAAGGATGGTGCTGCATACTCATGATCCAGGAAACCACATCCCAATGTGTCTGGCAGTTTCTAAATCTGTCTTTATCATTCAATACAGGGCCACTCCTCCCTCACTGTAGGCCCCATGTCCCTGTGAGGTAATGTCAGCACAGTTGAGCCTTATGTAAACTAAATGGAGGGCAAAGGTCAATAAAAATAGGCAGAGAAACTGCATCCAGTTCTGCGTTCCTTGAAGGGTGATGGCAGAAGATCTAAGCAATCCTTATCCCTCCACCACTGCCCCTGCCCCCAGATCACATCCTTCACAGGATTCCACAAAGTCCCCCATCGTATCAAGATCCCTGTGCTACAAAGTTCTAGTGTAACCTGAACACATTTGAATCTGATACCATCTCCCCAGTTCTATCAACCTGGATCAGACTTCGGGGACTCTAATGCAAGCAATTCATTGTCAGCATGTTTTTCAGTCCAATTCCGGGTGCCCAATAGAGACTCATTACAGAGTACATGTGACCATGAGAGTGGGCTCTAAAAGCCTAGAATCCGGTGTGGCCTATTTCTGACCAATAAAGGTCAGCAGGCCATAAAATATTTGCAACATCTATCCCAAAGATGGGAAAAGTCTAAGGAGAAAAGAGTCTGGGATAATCATTCTGGGGGATTTGGGTAAGTTCATCAGGTCATTAACAACCTTCACTCATAGCTTTCTGGATGGAATGCAAGTATTTGATTTTTATCTCCTCCATTGAGGAGACAGCCCTGCATGATTAACGTCCCTGGTTCTCTTAGTGCTTCTCTGTGAGTACAAGTATACATGCGTTGTGTGCCCCCAACACTTCCAAAATTCCCCCGCCTCTTGTCAGACATCTTCCGAAGCCATGTGGGGTGGTGGCTCCTCAGATGAACTTCTGCAGAACTGAGAGAGTCCAGATCCTTGGCCAGGCACTTGTTTGGTCCCACAGCTCCTCAACCCTGTGTTAGAGCTGCTGTCAGGGAGCAGGAGACTTCATATCCACTTTCTGAGTCTAGAATGGAGGCTCCGTGCTTCAGCTAGATTCAGGTGGAAGCAGGGAATGGACAGAGGGCTCTAGGAGGATGGTCCTGTGGGTAGTGAGGATCCTGAAGGAGAGGGTCTGGAAGGGTACATCTTGGTGGAAAGTGATCTAGAGAGAGGAGCAATCCAGGAAGGCTATACCCATGTGTGATGGCAGAGCTAGCTCTGGATTTACAGAAAGCAACTGTGACTAGAAGAGGAATGGAGGTGAGTGATAGGCTTTCTGCCCCTACTCCCTTAATAAGTTTCTCAGCTGATGCAGGAAGCCAGATCAAGCCAAATTTAAAATCTACACAGGTATATTTGAACAAAGAAATTCCTGGGCTAGTACACTGGTCCCAGAGATTGAGGCCTCAGGTCACCTGCTTCATAAATCATAACATTTAGGTGAAGACTTGGGTAGCCAGAAACTTCAGGGTAGAAAGCTGCAGTAGCCATCAAGGATGCAGAACTGGCCTTTTTGGCATCTTTGCTTTGTTCAGAAAATCTCTGAGCAGGCGGATTTGGAGGAGAGAGACGGGAATGAGGCTTTCTGGATCAGGCAGGGGCAAGTCAGAGGTTCCAACCGAACAGTGAGGGGCCCTTCTTTTACTATTATGGTAACAGTCAGAGGGTAGCCACATGGGAGACAAGTGTCAATCACAGAACTTCATTCCCACAGTCACTGTAAAGTCACTGTTGGGCAATCGTGGATCCTGTCTTAGGGTTTCTATAGCTATAACCATAACCAAAAGCCATTTGGAGAGGAAACATCATTGTTCATCACAGAAGGAAGTCAGGACAGGAAGTCAAGCAGGGCAGGACCCTGGAGGCAGGAGCTGGTGCAGAGGCCATGGAAGGTACTCCTTTTTACTCTCTTGCTCGTTAGGTTTACTGAACCTGCTTGTGTCTTTAACTAGGACCACCAGCCCAGGGCTGACCCCATCCTAATGGACTAAACCCTCCACATTAATCAGTAAGAAAATACCCTATAAGCTAAC
The DNA here is from genome assembly GCF_018167655.1 of Microtus oregoni. Lineage (NCBI taxonomy): Eukaryota > Metazoa > Chordata > Mammalia > Rodentia > Cricetidae > Microtus > Microtus oregoni. The sequence continues at coordinate 10,319,492 of NW_024543084.1, read as the reverse complement.
CTACAGCCTGATCTTATACAGGTATTTTCCCGTTTGATATGCCATCTTCTAAGATGTGTCAAATTGACATAATAACTAGCCATGGAAACCACTAAGCACAATCCTGAGCTGACTTGACCAGACAAATCACATGGAGACCAGAGCTAAAGATTTTTGGCACAGATGACCCTGGCAGGTCCCACTGCAGGTGAGAGAGGCTGCAGAGGGTGGGAGACAGAAAGATAGGCCATGAGGAGAAAGCTTGGGTATAGAAATTATTTGGTGATTATTGGGAGGGTATAAGGGTAAAAGGGTATGCAGGAGAGAGAGAGAGAGAGAGAGAGAGAGAGAGAGAGAGAGAGAGAGAGAGAAGAAGAAGAAGAAGAAGAAGAAGAAGAAGAAGAAGAAGAAGAAGAAGAAGAAGAAGAAGGAAGGGGAAAGGAGGGAGGCATAGACTGCCTCTTCAGAAGAAGAATGGGCATAGGGGAGGAAGAGACAGAGAGACAGAGAAAGAGAGAGAGAGAGAGAGAGAGAGAGAGAGAGAGAGAGAGAGAGAGAGAAACAGGCACAAGATCAGCTTGCCTCCACTGGAAGGGGTGATTGGGAGTGGGCAGAGACTGTCTTTTAAAGGGACAGGGTACCAGATGACAGAGCAGGCCAGCATTTTTATAACACTGAGTATGGGAAGAATTCTAGGGAAAGGAAGGACAGATTTCCCAAGTGTACTTAGAATTGAGATTGGGGCCACCTCCTGGGGGAGACACTGTCGCCTGACCAAGCTGGGTCTCTCCTGTCTCAGTAGCAGGGCCCAAGCAGATGGACCTTAGACCTCAGGAACTAAGAAGGCTGCTTTGTCCTAAGGTTCTTGCAGAGGGTCACTTAACGTTGTGATCTCTAGGGACACAATTTCTGTAGAAACAGAGAACACCCAAGGCAGAGAAAGAACACTGGGTGAATAGCCAGGCCCCAACACTCTTTCAGCTTAGATGCTCCTGGGACCCTGAACTTCATCAAGGCTCTGTTGTCCTACTGAGGAGAGAGAAGGGCACACAGTAACACATGGGACACCAGGGATACAGGGACAGCTAGGGTCACAGAGTTTCCTGGCAGACACAGAGGAAACATGGGAGGGGCACAGCAGCTCATCCTCTCACCCCTCTGCTCAGGGACAACAATGTTTTCTTGCAGAAATTCTTTGCACTGTGGGGATTTTTAACACTCTTTCAAGAACCTCCAGGTTTTCCTTAAGATACTTCCCGTGGTCAGAGGTCAGAGGAGCACTGGGGGTGTGACTGCATAGCCCTGCAGGGAGCCAGTGACACAAGGACAGGAACAGTATCCAGCACCAGGGCTTCACCATACAGCATTAGCAGCAGGACGGGAGGCAAGACCTTAGAGTGAAAATAGAAGCGGATACCAAAGGAGGAATGGGCATCTTTCCGCTGACTGGTCACATGGGTGTGACAGCGTCTAAGCAGCCATGCAGTGTGACAACATGACCTAGAAAATCCGGTCCCCTGGGTATACTGGTCTGTATCCTGACCCTAAGGGATCTTACCTACCAAGGGCATCTGGCAGGACACAATCCCTCAAACTGCAGTGTCATGCAATCTGAGAATCCAGGAAGTAACATTTCATGATTTTTTTTTCTGGAAACTCCAGCCTAAGATGTCAAGGCTCTGAGAGTCACATCTGCCCTCACCACCTAAGTACAGGCCCAATGATCCCTTCTGGTTTCAGATCATGCATAATGCATGGGCAGCACCCTGTGCCCAACACCAGATCAGCAGAAGAAACTTCCTAGTCCCCAGGTCAAGGCTGAAGCTGCTGCACATTCCGCTGGTGTCTGGTACTGGAGACCATGCAGGAAGAGGGGTCCCTGGTACCCTCACTTATGGCCCTTTTCCATATAGATTTACCTCTCAAATAAAGTCCATTCACTGTAGAGGATGTTGTGGTCCTTCACCTGCAGCTTCTAGATGTATCTGACACTCCTGTCCCAAGTGTAGATACACAGAGAGGATGGGTCTGTAGTGCTGTGTTCCAGACACAGGAGCAGAGCAGCCGGATAATGCTGACAAAGGGGAAAAGTGTCGTGAGAGCTGCAGGGCTCAGGATGGACACATGGCTCTCAGATGTTAGCATCTGGAGGCTTCGGAGCTGTGTCCTTGGGTCCCACAGTTTCTAGACCCATTCTGTGGGAATGGAGACAGCCCGGGACACTGGACTAAGACACCTATCATTCTCAAAATGTGAATAATAGCCTGTATCTTAGCAAAGGATGCACAAGCTTAAGCCAGGATGTGTGCTTGGGCGTGTGTGTGTGTGTGTGTGTGTGTGTGTGTGTGTGTGACCTGTGAGGGTCAGATGACAACTTGCAGGAGTCAGTTCTATCCTTCCACCATGAGGGACCCAGGAAACTCAAGGTTCAGATTTGGCATCAAATACCTTTACCTACTCAGTCATCTACAAGTTCTTTTCCTCTTAAATTCTTCTTTACTTAGGTATTCTGGATGTTCATGTCTTTGTGAACATATGTACTTATATGTGGTGTGCTCTTGTATGGGTGTGTTTGTTCATGTGGAGGCAAGAGGTTGATATCACATGACTGTCTCAATTGCTCTCAACCTTATTTGTTAGTCTCCCACTAAGCCTGGAGTTCAGTTCAGCTAGGCCAGCTGTCCAGTGCACCACACCCCAGGCTCTGCCTGCTTCTGATGCCCCGGTGATCAGATTACAGCTGTACTAGTGAATTTACTGAACACAGGCTCTCATGCTGGAGGAACCAACTCCTCTGACCGTGCCATCTCCCCAACCTTCCCATTTTCTTTTGATAGGATGGTTAATGAGGGTCTCAGACCTGTCTGGTCAGAGGGGAACATCTTATACTTCACAACGTGCTGAGTAGTGCTCAGGCCTCCACACTCCGGAAACCAGGATCCCACCCCTACTGCCATGGCAGCAGCACAGATATACCCAACCACGTGTCTACTCAGAGCAGGACCATGACAAAGGATGAAAGGAAAAGAGGTAAGGGCTGGGGATGGGTGGGTCAGACGTGGTTGTGAGTCTCGGGCTTTAGGACTGGTCACACCATGGTTGAGGACTCCCAAGAACTTACAAACCCCTTTCTCAAAGAGCCCAGGAACCTCAGGCATGGGCTGGGAGCTAGAGCAAGGGGAGCAGGAAATAGTCACTCACTCTGTACCCACTGCCCAAGAATGCCATGCCCAGCTCTCACAACTCAGACTGAGCAGGACACACCCATGAGCAGTAACATCCCAATGGTGGTTCTGTCTGTCCTGATCATTGCGCAATCAACAGAGACTGCCTCCCAAAACAGGAACTTGATGATGTCAAAGCATTCAGCCCTCCAGGCAATGACAGAAACTGAGCTGTATAGTTGTCCCCTGTCTCCCTGAAGTCTTGATTAAAAGGAAAACCCTTCACCTGAGCACTTACGGTTATGGAAGACACCCTGATGTTCTTTGAATTCATCCAAGATCAGCTGGAACTCACCATATCCAGTAGATTTCCTAGAACACAGGGCAAGAGGAAGATCATCTCCTAGACACCTGTCCCATCTTTTCTTATTCCCACCCACAGGACCTGACACGGGGTGAGCTTAAACTTCTACCTAATGCCTGAAACAGTGGCTACACTCACAGATTACACTATGTTATGTTTGCCTCCTCCCAGGAGGAGAGGGAGATAAAGGTAGATTCAGAGCCATGACTGATACTTCTCTTAGTCCAGGTGAATACTATAGTAAGCAGAGACAGCTAGTCCTGTAAAAATGGTAGATATGATGTGGTCAGAGAGAACAGTTCCCAGACCAAAGACCACCCTGCTAAGTGCCAACTGGGCCTAACTGTCCTGCAGATAATTGAGATACAGCCCAAACCTTAATCTTCTTCCAACAAATTTGACAAAAAATATTCTTGAACAAGTTTCTGGAGTTCATCTCGCATGAGCCTTGCATTACAAAATAAAAATTCCAAAGGGCACTTTTGAGGGAAGACAAAAGTGGGAGCTAAAAAACAGGAAAGGTGGCCTGTGATGTCAGAGCAGGCTTCCCTAAGCCATTCCTCAGCCTCTGGAGGCTCCCCCAGAGGACAGGCAGACACCATGCTGTCCCCCAGCCCTCCTCATGGGCTGCTTGGTGTAATGTCATTCTGTTCAGACATCAGCAGGAAGGTAAGGCATGCAGCTCATGACATCCAGCTGTGACTCTCCTCAGCTGTATGCGATGCTCATCCTGTCCACAGGCCTGACCTCAGAAACTCCAAGTCCTACCCCAGCTCCTCAGACCTGCCAGGGGTCACCAGAGGCCATTGCTTTCCTCTCTCAGACCTCAGTCAACAGGAACAGCTGCATGGTCTCCATGTATGAACTATGCTCCTGGACACCCTGGAGCTTCTTTGTCCTATACTGAGTGGCCCAGGGGGCAAGGTCTGCCTGCTCTCACTGCACAAGGATCCTCCCATGATTTCTATCACTTTGTTAGCATGGAGCTGAGTGGACTGTGCTAAGTATTGGAATTAGCCATCCTGTCACTGAAATTAAGGAAACTTTGTCCCAAGGGAAAGCACTCTCAGAGAAGGGCATGCCTGGCCTTAAACCTAGAACCTCAGCCACCAACAGCAGCTCCCTCCCTGTCACAGGGCTGTACCTTCAGCCCAGACTGAAGTTGGTCATCTCACACTGAACTGTCAACAAAGGAGGCTTACCTTGAGATGTGTGACTTGGTCTCCATGACTGTTCTATCAGATCTTGGCAATAACTATAAGTGCAGAGCTCCATGAAGACAATGATGTAATTCTCAATTGTATGACCTCCAAAATGAGCATTGTTTAAAACCAAGCACAATTTTTAGAAAGTAAAAGTGAAGAAAGATGCAGGGTTTATTGAGGGCTCCTCTGTCTAGAACCAAGCCCAGTGACACCCACTACAAAAACTGTAGCTGATGCAGGCCATGGAATAGGGCTCAGCCATGAAAAGAATGAAGGTTTGACCCAAGGGTTAAGGGCTAAGGAGCCAAAAGGGAGGGGAGACCTGGGATATAGAAAGGGAGAAGGCTGGAGGAGGAGCACATGAGTCTAGCTGGGTCTCTGAGGAGGAAAAGGGAAGGTGGCCTGAGGGTGCTGAAGATACCTTGGTCATTGCCTTTCATTGGCTGTGATGGGTGCCATCCTCACTATGTCTGGGCACATCACAGCTGATCCCAGAAGAAATGTCAGGATGAAACTGATGACCTCCATAGGTCTGTCTCAGCTCTGGCCATTTCTAGCCTGTGAGTTGGATCCCAGTGCTCAGGAACACTCAGCAGACCTGAACTGAAGCCCTCTCTGGGGAACAGTCCTGGGTGCTGAGGAGCACCGAAGGGTCCTAAACACACGAACTAAAGAGAACACAGACAAGGCAGCACCGCCCCCATTACCCACAGACTGAGTAGGAAGGGGACTTCAAGGTGTGAGGATAAGCAGAAGCCCTGGAAAGTTGAGGGGTTGAAACAGGCGGACTGCACAAGTCAAGCAGACACATTTGGAAGTGTTCTGTGGTCTTATCACCGTTGGTCATCTTCCTAGGGTCTTCTGGGACAGATAAAGAGGTCAGTAAAGATCCTAGATAGGAATGCGGCATGAACAATTCTCAGAACCACTTCTGAAGCTGCCTATGTTAAAGGAATTCATGACATTATGGGCCCTCACTGGTCTTATGCTATGTAAGCCTTGTGTAGAAGTTTCTTTATGAAGAGTTCATTAAGAATCTGATCTCAGGAGCTATAGAGCTGGCTCAGCAATTATGAGCACTGGGTGCTATCCTGGAAGACGGAGGTTCAATTTCCATCACCCATACAACAGCTCACAACTGTCTATAACTCTAGTTTTAGGGGAAAGACACATATGCAGGTCTAACACCAATGCACCTTAAAAAAAAAAAAAAGAATCTCTGATCTCTGCCGGGTGTGGTGGCACACTCATTTAATGCCAGCACTCTGTAGGCAGAGGCAGGTGAGTCTCTGCTGGCTAGAGGCCAGTCTAATCTACAGAGTAAGTTCTGGGACAGCCAGAGGAAGCCTGTTTCGAAAAACCAAAAAATATAAAAAAAAAAAAAAAAAAAAAACGTATGATGTCTTGTATATTGTCACCTTCCAGGTCAGTGTTGGTTCCAGTCACCTCTTCTGGAGGGCCTGGCACTAAACCCAGGATAAACCCAGCCTCTAAGTCAAGCCATTCATAGATCCATCATCTCAGTGCCCTTCCTCATAATGGACCCAGACTTCAGTTCTGCCCGGGACAGTCCATTGTCTACAGGTGATGGACAGATAGACCATCACAGGCCCTGCTGCTCAGAGGAAAGATGATGCCAATAGACAAACCATGCTGGGCCCAGGATGCCCAGAGCAGGTACCTGCAATCTGGGTGACTTCCCTCTGATTACACCTGCTGGAAGACCACACTGATTGAAAGATAGAAAGAGATGAAGAATAATTTCTACAAAACGCCAGCGCCAGCCAAGGCCAGGCACATGAGGCTTCCACAAGAAGAGGTAATTTTCAACAACTTCAAAGAGCTGTAGAATATGGCATTTAAATAACTTAGGGTTCTGTTGAAGTGAGACACAATTGCTCCTGGCAGCACCAGTCTATTCCTGAGAGAATGTTGAGCACCAAAGGCACTAAACTGGGAGCTTGTTTTCTTCTTAGCACAACTGGTCTTAGGACAAGGAACTGCCTATTCCTCGACCACTAACAAAGTGCATGGTGTCTAGACAGGACAAGCAGGATACAGGAAAAAAGACTACAAACCTTGCCAAGATAAGGTAAGATGGTTTTGAAAATTTTCCTGCTTCTGAAAATGGTCTATCAGTGACTCTAGGCCTTAGCCAAAGTTGGTTGCTTCAACATTGCAAATGAGACTTTGGGTGATTGCTCAGGTAGCCAGTTGTCTCTGTCATCTACTGCACATTTTGGAAGCTCCTTGATTGCACTTCCTGTCTACTCAAATAATATTATTTCCCTTCTCAGGCCTTCGATGGGGTTGAAGATTAAATAGCTGTAATTACCTTATTCTGATCAGGCCAAGCCATTTCAAATACAAGACTTAGACTCCTTAGGATAGAATGTTTATTAAAATATTTAGGATATGTACCTTGTTTAATATAGTTTAATTTATGCTGGTTGTACTTCTAATTTTATACTTGAAATCTGTTCCTAGTGTATGTAGTCTTGTATTGGGTTTGGAATGCTCTCATTTACACAAAAGGGGGAGGTGATGGAGAACCTCCTTCAGCCAATGACCTTTAAAAGCCTGGACCAGGTTGGGGCATGACTCTTGGGTACCCAGAGAAAGCTGCCTGCCCAGCCAGCTCTCTCTTTTTCTCTCTCTCTCCCTCACTCCATACCTTGAGGTTGAACTCCCTTTCCTGTTCCATGAGTTTTCTCCCTTACAATAAAGAATAATCATAATCTTAGAATACTTTTGCAGTTAGTTTGGGATAATTTTACTTATGATTTCCCTTATTGGAAGTGTTCTGCTTCAAATTATCTTATGTGAAAAAGAGGAAAGCCTCTTCAGGGAACTGTGTCAAAGATTATACTAGAAATAAATACTAGAGTTAGGCATCCATGTCTAACTATAGAACAGGAGACCTTATGCCATAGGAGGAAGGATTCCTCTATGCTGTCAAGCTAGGAAAGAACAGCCAGGCCATGGTGGACTGCAACCTCTGACCAGCAGGGCCTCCCAGTTGTGGGCCACCTCCAGATACACAAGATTATGTCAAGGGTGACTGCATAGACGAGGAAAAGAACTACAAACTCTTCAAGAGATCTTCCTAATGGTGTCCTGGTTCTGGCATAAACCAGTACCATAACAAATGAAACGCATCACTCAAGTCATGGCCACCAAGTGATTAACACCTGCCATTAAGCCCTCCTGGGACCTCACTTCAGGCCTGGAGCCCCACACACCCATCCTCAAACTCGTCCCATCACACACCAGCTGGCAGTGAGAGGACACAAGCAGAAGTTATGAGAGGCACCAAAGGTACAACAGCTTTGCAGCCCTGCATGCAGGCCATTGTGGCCTTTGCCCAGAAAAAAACACCATGAGGAACAAGAGGAAGCTGGGAGCACGCATCCATCCTAGCCACTTTAACACTCCAACTCCTCATAAATAACAGCCAAGTCTCTGGGCTGTGAGAACATCCTGCCGAGACCCCTCACCACCTACAGACACACAGAGACACCAGGGAGATGATGAAGTTCTTTAATGAGAAGCAGGGAAGTGGGAGACAGAGGGAAGGGGTGGGTGAAGCCAGAAGGGAGAGGGAGGGAGCACTTCTGTGTCCTGCCCTCAGGAGGTCTGGGTGCAGCATTGCTCTGAGGCAGCCTGGACCCCAGCATTCCTTGCTGTGGAAAGGAGGAGAGTCAGTTGAGCCAAAATGATTCATGCAAGGGGAAAATGTGGGGATGCTGGGGTCTCCACTCACCAGATCCAAATAGGGCATAGGTCATTTCCCTCCTCCCTCTGCAAACCCCATCCCCACAATTCTCCATCTTATGTGTGTAAAGGGAATAAATGATTTCAGGGCAAGAGCATGGCAAAGGGATGACAAGGATACTGTTGGACTCAGGCTCTGCCCACACATGCGCAGTTATCCATGGGCAAATCTCTGAACTGCATCTCCCAAGCATCAACAGCAAAGAGGAACCCAGGCATGGCTGCCATATATTTAAAACGCCCCACGCTGTAAATGGAGTCAACATGGTAACTGAGGGGAAGGGAGCGGCAAAGGAGGAGTTTCCCTTCTGCACAGAACTGCAGGGACTGCATGCAGAGAGGCATTCTCTCCAGTTGCAAACCAACTGCAGAGTATCAGTGAGGGAGATTCCTGATGTCCAGGAAATAACACCCATGAAGGGATCCTGAACAAAATACCCACGGGTAGAGTGTGTTCCAATAGCACAGGCGGTACCTGTCCACACAGGTAGGCAAAGGTTAAAACACAGGGTCTCCAGAAGGCCCAGTGACCCCAGGACCATGATTTCCTCAGGTGTCCCACAAAAATGACCACTTACCCTAATCGCTTCCGAGAGGGCAGGTTTCTGTCCAAGAAAGAAAGAACATGATTCAGAAGGTCCAGGGAATTCAGTCAGAAAACCAAGGCCCTCCATCAGCCAGCATGTATCCCACCCACAAAGAACAAAGCTGAGTGAGAGGCAGCCTGTTGTCCTGAGGGACTGGCTGCCTCCTTAGTGTAGGGTGGGAGAACATGGCAGCTTGCTTCCTACCACTCTGTCTGGGGATGAGGATGCTCTCTGTGTTGAGGCCTCCAGCTTTCACAGCATTCTGAAAATCTTTCAGGGCTTCCTGGTGGAGGTCACGGTCTCTGCCTATAGGAGAGGTCAGGAGGGACATGGTGTCAAGGACAGACCTGGGGGAGCTGATAGAGCTTCCCTCCCAGCCCAGGGAACCAAGCATCTTAGGATGAAGTGTGAGACATGGCCCACCCAGGTGGGGATATGAACCAGGGCCTGGGTGAGAGAGGAGAGAGCAGGTGGGGAAGGAGGATCAGAACAGCATGGTCATCACTCCATCTGATCTCAAGGACAAGGGCATTGTGCCTTGAGCTCACCTGAGTTTCTCTCAGGGCATTTGGGGACACTGTGACCAACCTCACTCCGGAAGAATATGTCACCCTTGGCTGAGGGCTCCGTGCTGCCTCTCTGCTCTATGTGGGCAGTGCCCAGTCACAGGGAGGGCTCAGGAGGCTCTGGGGCTCTTTCCCAGGCAAGGACACGAGTACGTGCTGTGATTGGGGCTGGTCTTTATATGATGGATCCTGTTCTGTACCCATCCTTATTCCAGCTGGAACCCCAACAGTGGTGAGGCCCCTGTCACCCTGTGAACCTTTGGCCCACGACACAATTATAGAACTCACCCACGAGTTTTGCAATTAGGTAATGTTCCCCTTGTATGTTGTTTATCCAGAAGAAGAGGAAGTGGTCCACCACAGCAGATGGTACGATGTAGACCTCCTGAGTGCCCCCATCTGTGGAGGTAGAGACACACGGATTCTGAATAAGCACCCTGCCCCTTCAACAAGGATATAAGGGTGTCCTGGCACCTACCTGGCACGTCTCAACCTGACTCCTGCCCAATTGATCAGTTCTTACTGCCCCAGCATCTCCACCATCCCAGAGCCTCAGTTAGAAGGAACCTCCCTATCCATGGGAGCCACATACATGGGATGGTCATGTGCCCAAACTGTGTGTCAAAAAGAAGGGTCTGCCTCTGGAACCAGATATATCCCTCTCCTGACTCCCTCCAGGAGCTCCCCATAGCCAATGGGACACTACTGAGCAGTTCTGTTGACTAGTTTTATGTCAACTTGACACAAGTCAGAATTATCAGAGACGAGGAAAGCCCAGTTGGGAAAATGCTTCCAAAAGATTAGGCTGCAGGTTAGCTTGTGGGAATTTTCTTACTTAGTGATTGACAGGGAGGGCCTAGGCTAAATGGGGCCACCTCCATAAGAAAGCAAGCTGAGCAAACCAGGAAAAGCAAGGAAGTAAGGAGCAAGCCTCCATGGCCTCTGCATCAACTCCTATTCCCTGCCTTGTTTGAGTTTTTGTCCTGACGTCCTTTGAAGTAAGCACCAATGTGGAAGTGTAGACAAAATAAGCCCTTTCCTCAGCTTGTTTTTTAACACAGGGTTGCGTTCCTACAACCATACCCTAACTAAGACAACAGCCGATTCTCATCTAGGGACCCATCTACCACAAACGATGTAGTGTTTGGTGTCAGCTGTTCCTGTCCCATCAGGAAAACTGTCTCATGGTAGCCATCATGGGAATTAACAGGGTTAGAAGAAGCAAAGGTCCTCAGGACATGGGTCACCGTGGGATGGCCACACTGGTGTCATGTTTGTCAAGGGTACAGCCCTCACAGACCCAGGGACTCACAGGCTGTGTATTTTTTAGGTACATCTGTCTTCTCTAGAACAATGTTTATCTTCTTACACCGTCCTTCAATCCTGGAACACAGAAGGTCTGTGAGACACACTGCCCAGCCACACAACTCTCTTCCTGGCAGCACACACAATATTGTCTACAGGTGCCTGGTCCCAAGGTGACCAAGGAAGTGCAGGCTTCACTGGGTCCCAATTACATTACCAACAGGCCTCCTGAGTCACGTGCTCAAGTCCCCTGACTCCCACAATGGCTCAGTTTTGTGTCATGTCACCTGCTGGCTGCACCCCGACAGCCTCTTGCTCACTCCCTCAGAGAACCTGAGCTACTTGGTTGGTAGGCTTCGTCTGAAACAAATCCCCCCTTCCTCACCTGCATATTGTGTGACACCTGGGGCTCACCCTCTGTCTCTGGAGATACTTAGGGAGGAGCCCAACAATCCCTGTCACCTGGCCATTGAGGAAACTTCTCAGAGAGCGTGATTCGGGGAAAAGAACAAAGGGCTCGCTCCAGGGTAGCTGACAGGACAGGGGCTGCCCAATGCCAGACCTTGTAAAGACATCTCAGACACTGTCTTCTTCAGGAGCTACTAAAGCTCCAGGAACCCAAATATGAGATCAGACAAGAAGGTAGAGGCCACAGGGATGGGAAGTCACACAGGTGTGAGACAACACAGATAATAGTCTTCAAAGAGAAGAGGTCACACACATGACAGGTCACACCAGCGACTGGTCCCAAAGGTCACACCAGTGGGAATAGGCTGGGATTTCAGTGTCTCTGCAGAACCTGATAAACTTTCTCCCTGGGATGCCGTACACCTCTCAAGTGTTGTGAAATCCTGGCCCCTGCCTCCCTTACAGGCAGAATTTTACGCTAGAGAGAAAACAGACCCAGACTGAATTTTTACACTGGATTCGGCACTGAAACCCTTCTCCAAGGGCCTGGGTCACTGACAAAGGATGTCCCTTGAGAATAGAAAGTGGGTGTCACTTCCATATGAGATATTTTCTCTGCACCACTGACTGTACCATGGTCATCTCTAAAGTGAGACACCCTCAATGGTTCTGTGGTCCCAGTCCCCCAGCTCACCCCATGCACCCCACTCAGCCCCCAGTTCTCCTATGTCGCAAAGGCCAAGAAGAATGCTACCAACTCAGTTGGCACACACTCACAGGACAGTGAAGTTGACTTGCAGGTTGCCCCCTTCCAGGGTCTTGATGGTCATGGGAGTCACAGACATAGACCTTAAATCCAGGCCAGGAATCTCCTTGTCAGATGCTGTAGCTTTCAAATACCACATTCCTGTCAGCTGGAGAAGGCACCCGCCCATCAGGACTCAGGTAGACCCCAGAACTGCCCCTAGTCCTTAGCCCCTGTCTTTACCTTGCCTCCATGTTCTGGACATGTGAAGTGTTTCCCCTTCTATCAACCCATCAAATAAGCTAGTTCAACCAGGGTCACAGCAGTGTGGTCACCAACCCTTGCAGGTGTGACACTATCACAGACCCTGCACTCCCAGAGCACAGTGAGGAGAGATGGACTCTGGACTCTGACCTCCTCCAGCCCTCTGCACCCAGAACCCTCTGACCAGATTCCTTGTGCTGTGTCTGGCATTCCCTCAGAGTAGGGGTTCAAGCCTGGCTCTGAAACGATGTCTCTTTAGATGAAGCAGGAACGGTCCCTCCAACCAACAGCATCAGCCCCTCCCGCCCCATCTCCCATAACCCTCCTCGAAGCCCCTGCCTTGCTCAGCCTCACATCTATATTCTCTTCTGGGGCCGGTAAGGCCTGGGACTGCAGGGCAGCAACAAGGCCAAGGACAAGGCACAGGATCAGGGTCTTCATCTCCAGAGTCTATGCTCACAGGTACCCAACAGGTCACTGGGCTGGCTGAGGAGGCTGTGCTGGGGCTCCACTCAGCTGCCCTTTATACTACTCAGCTTAGGGTCCCCAGGAAGTTGGCAAGGATGACTGACCAGTCCCTTCCTGGACATTCACCATGGCCAGCTCTTCAATGGACCAGATAAAGGTTATCATTGTTGGAAATTTCTAGATAACACTCAATACCCAGAAGATGATGGGACAGGGCTACTTGTAGATTTGCCCTGGCAAGAAAGTGAGTCTGAGATAGAGATGCAGCCTCCCGTGTCAAGAGCCCTGAGCATGAGAAGAGCAGGAGCGAACCCCTCCTGCATACAGTGCGGTCATCCAGCTGGCTGACACGCTCATCGACACAGAGGAGGTCACTGAAGCCAGACCGTTCTGAGCTCCATTCTCAGGAACCTTCCTGAATCCCAGGGCAGGACACTGAATCTTAGATTCATCTTGGAAAAAGAGGAAAGTGGGATCCTACTATGAGACTCTCAAGGTGTGTGCTTAAAGATGTGTCCCCTCCTCAGCAAGGTGTGCACTAGCCCCTGTTCATATGCAGAACAATGGTGGCTCAGACATAGAAAGAAAGCAAGGAGGCCATATGTACACATCCATGGGACAGAATCACAGACTGGAGCTGGTGGCTCAGCTGTTAAGAGTCCTTTCTGCTCTTGGGTTGAGTTCCTAGCACCCATAGGGTGGATCACAGCTACCTGCAGCTCCAGTTCCAGGGGATATGGTGCTTTCTTCGAGCTCTCAATTACCTGCATACATGTGCTACGTATAAACTCAGAGAGACTTACAGTCTGGTAAAGGCTGAAGGAACACGGACTCCTGTCCCTGAAGCTGCAGATGGCTAGGGGTCCTTTTCCTAAGTAGTATGAGAGGATTCCTTGGTACATTAGGAGCCTAGAGGGTTCCTATGGCTCCTATACGACACTGTTTATAACTTACTCTCCTTGTCTCCAGCACCTTCCGGGTCTATGTTGTTGTCTGGGCAACCGCGTTGTAGCATGTTCACTCTCTGTGGCCTTTTGGGTGAGGTAAGACATCTCTAGTTCAGTTCCAAAGCTCTTATTCTCAGCCTTGGGTCAGGAATTCTGAATAAATCTCCTCCTGGGACGGGATGTCCTTGTTACCATTTGTTTGGTTTTGCTTTTCAAATTTTTCTAATTCTCTGTACTTTAATATTCAAGAGCATCACAGCTGAGCAGAGTACTGGCATTGAAGGCTGAAGCCCTCAGACTTCCAATGGAATGAAGACTGCAAGGTGACAGAGAAGGGAAAAGTGGGCAGGCAATGTGACCCTCTCCTAAACAAAACATCGGAAAAAAGCAGCTTCCGGTTGGCTTACTGGCTAGCAATAAATGTCAACTTGCTACGACTTATATTCACCTGGAAAGAGAGTTTCATTTTGGGAATTATCTAGATCAAGTTAACCTGTAGCCTTGTCTGTGTGATTGTCTTCATTGTTATTGACAGCCCTCTGTGGGCAGCACAGATGTGGGATTCTCTTCTGTCTATGTGTTGCTTTCATTAATGAATAAAGAAGCTGCTTTGACCTGTGATAGGGCATAATGGAGCTAGGCAGTGAGCGGGGGGGTGGTAAGCTGAATGCTGGGAGAAAGAAGGTGGAGTCAGTGAGATGCCATGTAGCTAAGCAGAATGAGACAGATACCTGGGAATTTTATCAGTAGGCCACTATCTAGTGGCTTGCTCAGATGAATAGAATGGGTTAACTCAAGATGTAAGAGTTATCTACGAAATATTCATAAACAAATATGCCAAGCAGTATTGTAATTAATATAGTATCTGAGTGATTATTTGGGTCTGAGTGGCAGGACACGAACATGCAGACTCCACCAACACAGCACCATTGGGCCCTGAAGTGTGTTAGTGAAGAAATCTAGCTGTGTGCTAAGCAAGCTTGCAGCATGGGTGCATTTTTTTCTTTTTGTTCTTGACTGTGGATGTGATGTGCTTGGGCCGCCTTAGCTTTCCCTCAGTCATGGACTCTGGCCCATAACTGTAAGTCAGATAAATCACTTAACTCTGGGTGTTTTTTTTTTCTATTTTTGTTTTTCCACATTATCTACAATGAAACTTTCCTGTCTTAAGTTGATTTTTATCAGGGAATTTTTCACTGCAATAGAAATAAAACCAGACTGTTGAGAAATTATTTTATCTCCTGGTCTCTTAGGGTTCACTCTGTGGTCTCTTGAACCCGAGTGTTTAGGCTGAGTACTGGGAACTTGTGGTAGAAGAGGCTTTCCATCTCCTGAAAACAAGAAGCAGAGAAACTGAAGAGAAACCAGATCAATTCCTCAAAGACAACTTTTAGTAACCTACTTCATTTAACTAGGTCCTATCTCCTAAGGCTTCCAGAACCTTCTCAAATAATATCAACAGCTAAGGACCAAGAGTATACCACATGAGCCTATGAGAGATACTTCATATTCAAACCCCTAAATCCCAAAGACACGAGTGCCTCATAATACAAAATGCATCCAAGAGTCTTCCAAGTTGTCACTGCTGGAGCAGACTTCAAAGTCTGCAGTGCAAAATTTCCTGTGAGATTCAAGGTAAACCCTTAGCTCTATGTCCCTATAAAAGAAAAACATAAAATATCATACTGCCAAGATAGCATAAAACAGAGGAGACATCCCCATTCCCAAGGACTCACAAGAAGGAAACATGGGATCAAAGCAAGACTGAACCCAGAAGGGGAATCATTAAGTCCTATCGTCTATGTCCTGCTCTTGAGTCACACAGTGTGGTCATCACAGCTCAGACAATCCTGGGAAAACCAACCCCTAAGATGCTGGTAGGTACACCCTGGCTTGGGGATACCTCTCTGGGGCTGGTTTTGTTTGCTATCTGAAGCTCTTATCAACAGAGAATTTTCATTCCCTACATCTATAAATTCCCAAGGTAAGCAATATGTCGTCCTCATAGTTACTCTCCCGGGAGCTGCTTGCAGGAATCCGGAGTCTGCTGTTCATTGCCTAGCCTCCAGGACTTTCTCTGAAATCTGGATGCAAGCCTCCACTTCTAGGTAAACGTGGATTGTGCATGCCTGCAAAAGCGTCACTGTATATACAGTTCCTGGTCCACAAGCCTCTGCCCATATGCAGAACAATGATGGCTAAGACATAGAAAGAAAGCAAGAGGGCCTGTGTGAGTATGTATGTACAGGGAAACATGCCCACACAATCATCAATGGGACAGAATCACAGACTGGATCTGGTAAGGTGACTCGGATGTTAAGTGTCTTTTATGCTCTTGCAGAGAATCTGTGTTCAATTCCTAGTTCCCATATTATGGCTCACAACCTCCTGTAACTCCAGTGCCCGGGATACTGACACTCTCTTTCCCTCTTCAGGCCCTGACATGCACATTTGCATATAAACTTATACAGCCTCATACAAATGCAAACAAATAAAAAAATCAGTGAAGGAAAACAAGCAAGCAGGAGCCGTGCTATGATTGGGAAGGTGGTTTTCCCAGGGTGAGGCTTATTCAATACACTCTGGATGGACTGACCCCTCCAAATTTGGGGAACTCACCTGCATAATTTGTGGTAGTGTGGGACTGAATTCATTCTCTCCCCTGGAAAAAAGGAAAGAAAAGAAAGAAAGAAAATTAGTTGAACAAGCCCTCATTCGTGGGCTTGCTGTGCTGAGGAGGCAGACCTAGGACCCTAGGCTCTGCTGTCTCCGACAGACTCCAGACTGTTCACATGTGGGCCTTTCCACGCACAAGCAAGGAGTCCATGTCTCATGTGATTTTTACGGCATTTGCCACAGTCATCTGTCTCTGTGGTGTAGGTTTTTAGGCAACAAGTGGGTGAAACCAACAGTCACGTCAGATTACACTCATCTTTACCATATGGTCTCGTCAGATTGCACCCATCTTTATTATATGGTCTCGGCTTTCAGGAGCATCCCCAACAGGCTTTGTGCCAGAACATCTGGTGTCCTGTCCCAGGGGTGCTGGGCCTTGAACCACAGCAGGCTGTCACTGTGCAGCCTCAGGCTGATGGTATATCATAAAATAGAACAGTCACATTTCTTATTTCCTGGCAGAATTTACAAGGACATCTGTGCCAAAGCTGCATGCTCCCTTCATCCTCTCAATCAATGAGGAGAAATTATTTTAATTCCAACTCCGCAGCCAGCAAAGGCTGAAACAGTTCTGTTTTACGTACAGGAAGTAGTATGATGTCAGTTCCACAGGAAGCCGGAATCAAGGAATAGTGGTCACAGGGCAGAAGGAGTTTCAAAGAGGCTAGCCAAGGTTATGTAAGTAGAAATGATCCAACCATGATATCCTGTTTGTTTTCTTTTTAAAATTAGTTTACTTTTATCTTATGAGTGTTTGCCGACGTGTGTTTATGGGCGGCTACACACATGCCTGTTGCCTAAAGAGGGCTGAAAAAGGTATCGGATCCCCCGAAACTGGTGTTACAGATGGTTATGAGATGCCATGTGGATGATGGGAATCAAACCTGGGTCCTCTGAAAGATCAAAATGTGTCTGACAGTCATATCAACTCTGTGTGTCTCTCCGTTACTTTTTGCAGCCCTCTGCCATCCCCAACACATTGTCTAACTTAGATGCTTCCCTGAGTCAGGAAGGACCTGACTACTCAGGCTTCAGGGAGCTTAGAGCCATGCCCAGTCCCACTTGTTCCTCCACTCCACGCCTGTCTCCATCACAGGCCTCACTCCTTGTATCAAGAGGTACTGCAATGTGGGCAGGTCAGGACCAACCAGTAGCTAGGCCCCTCATCTTTCCAGGCCGAGACTCAGTAAATGTTGTCTGGACTTCACTGGACTGCATCGCAGGTGACTGAGATAGGATCTACCCTTGGTTCAGAAGCTGAGGGTGGGGTCCCGACCAGAGCATATTTGTGTACAGAAGGAGCTGTGTTCAGGGAAAGGCTGTGTTTGCTTTCCGGCTCTTTCTCCTTCAGTTCCTCCTGACTATGGCTAATCTGAACACAGGACACACATGGCTTGGGCCACGTCACAGCAAATGTCACACAAGTGGGAACACGCCTGGAGATTACTTCGCCCAGGGGCCAAGTAATGTCATGGATGTTGTCTGGGGGCATCTATGCCAGCCTTACCCTAGGTACCTCATGCTGGAAACTAAGTCACTTACTTGATGTTTCAGAAGCCTGGGCATCTCCTGTGGGGTAATCCAGACCCTTTGACCATCTAAGCCCTGCAAACCAATGGAAAAGAAGGGGACCATTTGGAAACACACACAGTTCTTCCCTTCCTTGATCTCCTGGAGTTCCAGCTTAAGAACCACCCCACCCCAAAGTGTTATAACCAGGGAGACTGAAGTCCCCAGGAGTAAGGGGAAGGAACACAAAGGGAGGGAGGCAGGAAAGAAGCCACTAGGAAAGCAACACTGAGCCTCTCAAGGACATCTCCTGGGAAACTGAGGCTCATTCAAGTCTGACCCAGTCTCTTCCCATTTGGCCTCCACCTCTTCACACAGGCAACTTTTATGTGGGGGCTGGGAGCGGCCAGGGAGGGCCCTACAGGCCATGAACCATGTGGGAGAAAAACCATCGTGTGTAGCCTCTCACCTGAGCTGGTCCCCAGACAAACAGCAGGGAGTTCTCTGTGGGGTAAGCCGCATGAATGTGTCAGTGCTATGGTTTGTCTAGACAGGCCTATGGAAGAGGAAGAGACCAAGGATTATGGCTATTTAAGTGCCTCATTGTCTAGCCAGGGTTCTGCCATCCTGGACCCCTTTCCCTAAAAAAGGGAAGGCAAGGTTGAAAACAGTGAGCGTGGTGCTGGCCCACCCAGAGGCTTGCCAGATTCCAGATTCACCATGGATCAGGACACAGAAATGCCTTGATTCTTGCCAGATGCTGCCACGCAGATCTCCTGCCCCATGCCCTCCACGGTAGGGTTCCTGTCCTCCTTCAGAAGAGGCATCCAGTGCTGAGCATGGCTGGGGTTCCCACTTCTCTACAGACTCACCCCATCCCACATCCAGGGGTCTGAATCACCCCACTGTTTAAGACCATCTCTCCCCTTTCTTCTGACTTTGTGAGCCCTGAGCTGTGGCCACCCGCCAAGTTGATTCACCATAAGCCAAAGAGCTCATGGGAAGGCTGCGTGTCACATAGATGACCTTTGGTTCCCACTGTTGAAATCTCAGATTTCCTGATGGTTTGTACAATCAAACACAGAAAGTAATGTTCACATATGTGTGTGTGTATATATGCATTATAGATAATTTTTAGACTTTTAAGAAAAAAGTGAGAATTGTGTATAAACCCACCCTAAACTCTCCGCTGAGTCTGAGCTGGGTCACCATGGAGCGTGCGGCTCATTGGGAACAATTGCCTTTTCACCGTAGTTTCTTGCCCATCTTTTTGATCTGCACTCAAGTTGTGGTGCCACAGCCACCTCCAGGGCCACTGGCCTCTGGTATTCTTGTCCTGGGTACACTCTGGGTCTCTTTGGGGCTGGTGGAGGCACTGTGAGTGGCTACCTGGCATCCATTTCCTCTCTACTTCCTCCCACACAGGCCAATGTCCTCAGGAATGATGCTCTTCCATCTACAGGGAGGCTCTGTCCCTCTGTCTATGCTGCTGGGGCTGGCCAGAGAAATGCACAGGGAATGTCTCTGACAAACAAGGGAAACACACTGGTATGTCTGAGAACCCCAGAGGAAGACCTATGGGAGAAGCCTGCCCAGTGAGCCCTTGAACAGAGTCAGAGAACATCCAGGTCCCGTATGACAGCACAAAAGCTGACCCAATACCTGGATTCCAGGCCAGAGAGCAGAGGCTCAGGCTGTGGGCTAAGCTTGGGAGACAAGCGGTGCCCGGTATGGAGGCTGTGTGTCAGAGGACAGCTGTACCATAAGGAACAAGTAGAGTGATGTGGATGTCAGGGACAGAGAAGTGCAGGATAGTGAGGAGTCGGGAGACGTGGGGCTCTCATAAGCAGAACCACTGTGGAGATATCTGTTGTGATCCAGCTGCCCTCACTCCCCCTGACCTGACAGGGGAACTGACTTGTGGTCTGTAATTGACAAGGATGTTTGTGTTCTTTCTGGCCGGAAGGTCTCCACAGAAGAAGTAGAGGTATAAAAGGTTGCTGGGCAAAATAAAGGGAAAAGAAGCCTATGATTCTCAATCCCTGCACCCCCGGCCAGTCTCGGCATCCAGGCTGCGCTGGCTGCGGCAGTCAGCCCTGAGTAAGGAGCCGTGACAGGCAACAGGACGTGTCTTTAAAGCGTAGCGACTGACCTTTCAAACGTCAGCAAAAGACACGCTCATCAATGACACTGTGGAAGTCCTCACCCCAAACAACTGTACAGTGCTTCCCGTGAGCACTAGTCTCAGATCTACAGCATTCCGGCTTCAGCTGGCTTGGCCCTTCCACAGGGAAGTGAGTCTCCATTACACAGTTATCTGCATCTGTGGAGAGCCAACCTCATATCCGAGCTGTGCTGGCTTCAGCTGGCTTGGCTCCTCTATGAGGAAGTGGGTATCAGACAATTATTCCATTTTCTGCATCACTGCAGAGCCAACTTCATATCTGTGTCATGCTAGCTTTGAATGACTTAACTATTCTGAGAGGAACTGAAGCTTGGAAGCCGACTCTGAGCCTTCAATACTGGCTTGGGCTACAGGGTACCAAAAACACCCAAGAAATCTACAAGTTTGGACAACTTTTCTGTGAGCCACAGGAAGCCAGAACCTTCTATCATTGTTCTTAGAGTTCAGCAGATACTTGAGGGGGGAATCTTCTGTGCCCTCATCCATAGGGACGGCAGATAGTTCCATACAGTGACTTGGTACTGGGAAAGCCATTTCTGAAGATATTCTCACAACCCATCACGTAGGCCCAGAGTGACTGTGAATCCTGTCTGAGATTGGATTAGATGGAGAAGGGCCTAGGACTTTAGCAAAATATGACTCTGGACGCATCTTTAAGGGAATCCAAAGAGGATTAGCTAAAGTGAGGAGAGCCGCATGAGAGAAAATGATCTCATCCCTCAGTAGGGGGAAGGGAGTAACGGGGTGGGGGGAGATATGGGTTCTCAAAAAGGAGAAGCAGAGAGGGAAGATCTCGGTGTGTTTCCTTCACAGTGCAACTAGGCTGGTTTGCCATGCCCTTTGCCAGGACAAACTGAAGTCTCTGAAGCAAGGAGCCAGATGGACCCTAACTTCCTTTAGGTTGTGTAGACCAGGGGCTGGGAGGATGGCTCAACATGTGAACAGGTGAAGGTCTCAGCCACCAACGCTGATAAACTGAGTCAGGCCACTGGGGCCTATGTGGTGTTGGAAGTGAACTCTTCCAAGTTGTGATCTGACTTCCACAAGCACTCCATGGTGTGAATGTGTCCACACGTGTTCATACATATACTAAATAATGGAATAAAAGTTTGAAAAATGATCTTTTATTTAGTATGTATATAGTATTCTACCTGCATGTGTTTCTGCAGGCCAGAAGAGGGCACCAGATCTCAGTACAGATGGCTGTGAGCCACCATGTGGTTGCTAGGAATTGAACTCAGGATCTCTGGAAGAGCAGGCAGTGTTCTTAAGCTCTGGGCCATCTCTCCAAGCCCCTAAGATATTTTTTAAAAACATAATATTGGAGAAGTGGGCTTGTTGCCATGGCTACCTGACAATGTGGTTCAGGAGCCTTTGTAACTGGTTTGTGGGAGAAATCTGACAAATTTGGAGACGATGGCTAGAGAAGCCCTAGTATTCTGAGGAAAAGATGTAAGGAGTGTTCATGTGAGAACGTGAGACCAACAGTAAAGACTGCACTCATGTGGTATCGACGAAAATGAAACCGTTACTGGGAACTGGGCTTGAGGAAGTGTGTGTCACATTGTGGGAGAGAACTTGTTTGTTCATGTCCCAGGTCTTGAGGAAAGGCTGAAGTAACTGTGACACACTAATTAATCTAGTCGAGGAAATTTCAAGGCAGCCCAGAATCGGGACTACAGCAGGGTTATTGTTGGTCGGGTTCGCTGAGAGAATCAAGAACAAAATACAGAGTAGGAAGACTTGGGGAAACGTTAGCATTTTCATCATAGAAGCTCATGGAACGTTGCAACTAAGAAAGTCACCGTTTCTGAAAAAATCACAGCCATTGAAAAGAAATCAAATAGTTTTAATTGAGACAATGAGAACCATACCTTGGTGAACTGGTGAGGCCCCACTTACTGCAGACTCATGGGCACAAAAGAGTAAATTCATTTGAAAGAATTTCCTTCACGTGGATAGATCTGACTCAGACGTTGTTTTCCCCAGATCAATTTCCCTCAGTAACCAGGTACTCAGAGGCTGCTGCTACCAAGGCGGCCCATCTGCTGCCCTTTTGGCAGGACCAGGAACTGCGTTTGCAGTGAGGCTTTTGCAGGCATGCACAATCCACGTTTACCTAGAAGTGGAGGCTTGCATCCAGATTTCAGAGAAAGTCCTGGAGGCTAGACAATGAACAGCAGACTCAGAATTCCTGCAAGCAGCTCCTGGGAGAATAACTATGAGGACGACGTATTACTTACCTTGGGAATTTATAGATGTAGGGAATGAAAATTCTCTGTTGATAAGAGCTTCAGATAGCAAACAAAACCAGCCCCAGAGAGGTATCCCCAAGCCAGGGTGTACCTACCAGCATCTTAGGGGTTGGTTTTCCCAGGATTGTCTGAGCTGTGATGACCACACTGTGTGACTCAAGAGCAGGACATAGACGATAGGACTTAATGATTCCCCATCTGGGTTCAGTCTTGCTTTGATCCCCTGCTTTCTTCTTGTGAGTCCTTGGGAATGGGGATGTCTCCTCTGTTTTATGCTATCTTGGCAGTATGATATTTTATGTTTTTCTTTTATAGGGACATAGAGCTAAGGGTTTACCTTGAATCTCACAGGAAATTTTGCACTGCAGACTTTGAAGTCTGCTCCAGCAGTGACAACTTGGAAGACTCTTGGATGCATTTTGTATTATGAGGCACTCATGTCTTTGGGATTTAGGGGTTTGAATATGAAGTATCTCCCATAGGATCATGTGGTATACTCTTGGTCCTTAGCTGTTGATATTATTTGAGAAGGTTCTGGAAGCCTTAGGAGATAGGGCCTAGTTAAATGAAGTAGGTTACTAAAAGTTGTCTTTGAGGAATTGATCTGGTTTCTCTTCAGTTTCTCTGTTTCTTGTTTTCAGGAGATGGAAAGCCTCTTCTACCACAAGTTCCCAGTACTCAGACTAAACACACGGGTTCAAGAGACCACAGAGTGAACCCTCAGAGACCAGGAGATAAAATAATTTCTCAACAGTCTGGTTTCATTTCTACTGCAGTGATAAAATACCTTAATAAAAATCAACTTAAGACAGGAAAGTTTCATTGTAGATAATGTGTAAAAACAAAAAACAAAACAAAAATAGAAAAAAAAAACACCCAGAGTTAAGTGATTTATCTGACTTACAGTTATGGGCCAGAGTCCATGACTGAGGGAAAGCTAAGGCGACTCAGGCACATCACATCCACAGTCAAGAACAAAAAGAAATAAATGCACACATGCTGCAAGCTTGCTTAGCACGCAGCTAGATATCTTCACCAATACACTTCAGGGCCCATATGGTGCTGTGTTGGTGGAGACTGCTCATTCGTTTCCGGGCCATTCAGACCCAAATAATCACTCAGATACTATATTAATTACAATACTGTTTGGCCTAATAGATTATGAATATTTCTAGATAATTCTTACATCTTGAATTAACCCATCTCTATTAATCTGTACACCAACACAAGGTAGTGGCCTATTGGTAAAATTCCCAGGTGTCTGTCTCCTTCAGCATCGGTTATGAAGCATCTCACTGACTCCACTTTCTTTCTCCCAGAATTCAGCTGCTTACCCTACCCTCACCGTCTAGCTCCATTCTGCCCAATCACAGAGCAAAGCAGCTTCTTTATTCATTAATGAAAGCAACACATAGACAGAAGAGAATCCCACATCTGTGCTGCCCACAGAGGGCTGTCAATAACAATGAAGACAATCACACAGACAAGGCTACAGGTTAACTTGATCTAGATAATTCCCAAAATGAAACTCTCTTTCCAGGTGAATATAAGTCGTAGCAAGTTGACATTTATTGCTAGCCAGTAAGCCAACCGGAAGCTGCTTTTGTCTGATGTTTTGTTTAGGAGAGGGTCACATTGCCTGCCCACTTTTCCCTTCTCTGTCACCTTGCAGTCTTCATTCCATTGGAAGTCTGAGGGCTTCAGCCTTCAATGCCATTGCTCCGCTCAGCCGTGATGCTCTTGAATATTAAAGTACAGAGAATTAGAAAAATTTGAAAAGCAAAACCAAACAAATGGTAACAAGGACATCCCATCCCAGGAGGAGATTTATTCAGAATTCCTGACCCAAGGCTGAGAATAAGAGCTTTGGAACTGAACTAGAGATGTCTTACCTCACCCAAAAGGCCACAGAGAGTGAACATGCTACAACGCGGTTGCCCAGACAACAACATAGACCCGGAAGGTGCTGGAGACAAGGAGAGTAAGTTATAAACAGTGTCGTATAGGAGCCATAGGAACCCTCTAGGCTCCTAATGTATCAAGGAATCCTCTCATACTACTTAGGAAAAAGACCCCTAGCCATCTGCAGCTTCAAGACAGGAGTCCATGTGCCTTAGGCCTTTACCAGACTGTAAGTCTCTCTGAGTTTATACGTAGCACATGTATGCAGGTAATTGAGAGCTCGAAGAAAGCACCATATCCCCTGGAACTGGAGCTGCAGGTAGCTGTGATCCACCCTATGGGTGCTAGGAACTCAACCCAAGAGCAGAAAGGACTCTTAACAGCTGAGCCACCAGCTCCAGTCTGTGATTCTGTCCCATGGATGTGTACATATGGCCTCCTTGCTTTCTTTCTATGTCTGAGCCACCATTGTTCTGCATATGAGCAGGGGCTAGTGCACACCTGGCTGAGGAGGGGACACATCTTTAGGCACACACCTTGAGAGTCTCATAGTAGGCTCCCACTTCCCTCTTTTTCCAAGATGAATCTAAGGTTCGGTGTCCTGCCCTGGGATTCAGGAAGGTTCCTGAGAATGGAGCTCAGGACTGTCTGGCTTCAATGATCTCCTCTGTGTCAATGAGCGTGTCAGCCAGCTGGATGACCGCACTGTGTGCAGGAGGGGTTCATCCCGCTCTTCTCACCCTCAGGGCTCCTGACACGGGAGGCTGCATCTCTACCTCAGACTCACTTTCTTGCCAAGGCAAATCAACAAGGAGCCCTGTCCCATCATCCTCTGGGTATTGAGTGTTATCTAGAAATTTCCAACAATGATAACCTTTATCTGGTCCATTGAAGAGCTGGCCATGGTGAATGTCCAGGAAGGGACTGGTCAGTCATCCTTGCCAACTTCCTGGGGACCCTGGGCTTAGGCAGTATAAAGGGCAGCTGAGTGGAGCCCCAGCACAGCCTCCTCAGCCAGCCCAGTGACTTGTTGGGTACCTGTGAGCACAGACTCTGGAGATGAAGACCCTGATCCTGTGCCTTGGCCTCAGCCTTG
This sequence comes from Microtus oregoni, assembly GCF_018167655.1. Classification (NCBI taxonomy): domain Eukaryota; kingdom Metazoa; phylum Chordata; class Mammalia; order Rodentia; family Cricetidae; genus Microtus; species Microtus oregoni. Next base: position 10,294,093 of record NW_024543084.1, on the reverse strand, counting down.
TTGCTGCCCTGCAGGCCCAGGCCTTCCGTGTCACAGAAGAGAATATAGATGTGAGGCTGAGCAGGGCAGGGGCTTCGAGGAGGGTTATGGCAGATTGGGGGGTTGAGGTTGTGGGTTGGAGGGGCCATTGCTTCTTCATCTAAAGAGACATCGTTTCAGAGCCAGGCTTGAACCCCTACTCTGAGGGAATGCCAGACACAGCACAAGGAATCTGGTCAGAGGGTTCTGGGTGCAGAGGGCTGGAGGAGGTCAGAGTCCAGAGTCCATCTCTCCTCACTGTGCTCTGGGAGTGCAGGGTCTGTGATAGTGTCACACCTGCAAGGGTTGGTGACCACACTGCTGTGGCCCTGGTTGAACTAGCTTATTTGATGGATTGATAGAAGGGGAAACGCTTCACATGTCCAGAACATGGAGGCAAGCTAGAGACAGGGGCTAAGGACTAGGGGCAGTTCTGGGGTCTACCTGAGTCCTGATGGGCGGGTGCCTTCTCCAGCTGACAGGAATGTGGTATTTGAAAGCTACAGCATCTGACAAGGAGATTCCTGGCCTGGATTTAAGGTCTATGTCTGTGACTCCCATGACCATCAAGACCCTGGAAGGGGGCAACCTGCAAGTCAACTTCACTGTCCTGTGAGTGTGTGCCAACTGAGTCGGTAGCATTCTTCTTGGCCTTTGCGACATAGGAGAACTGGGGGCTGAGTGGGGTGCATGGGGTGAGCTGGGGGACTGGGACCACAGAACCACTGAGGGTATCTCACTTTAGAAATGATCATGGTACAGTCAGTGGTGCAGAGAAAATATCTCATATGGAAGTGGCACCCACTCTCTATTCTCAAGGGACATCCTTTGTCAGTGACCCAGGCCCTTGGAGAAGGGTTTCAGTGCCGAATCCAGTGTAAAAATTCAGTCTGGGTCTGTTTTCTCTCTAGCGTAAAATTCTGCCTGTAAGGGAGGCAGGGGCCAGGATTTCACAACACTTGAGAGATGTACGGCACCCCAGGGAGAAAGTTTATCAGGTTCTGCAGAGACACTGAAATCCCAGCCTATTCCCACTGGTGTGACCTTTGGGACCAGTCGCTGGTGTGACCTGTCATGTGTGTGACCTCTTCTCTTTGAAGACTATTACCTGTGCTGTCTCACACCTGTGTGACTTCCCATCCCTGTGGCCTCTACCTTCTTGTCTGATCTCATATTTGGGTTCCTGTCGCTTTAGTAGCTCCTGAAGAAGACAGTGTCTGAGATGTCTTTACAAGGTCTGGCATTTGGGCAGCCCCTGTCCTGTCAGCTACCCTGGAGCGAGCCCTTTGTTCTTTTCCCCAAATCACGCTCTCTGAGAAGTTTCCTCAATGGCCAGGTGACAGGGATTGTTGGGCTCCTACCTAAGTATCTCCAGAGACAGAGGGTGAGCCCCAGGAGTCACACAGCATGCAGGTGAGGAAGGGAGGATTTGTTTCAGACGATGTCTACCAACCAAGTAGCTCAGGTTCTCTGAGGGAGTGAGCAAGAGGCTGTCGGGGTGCAGCCAGCAGGTTACATGACACAAAACTGAGCCATTGTGGGAGTCAGGGGACTTGAGCACGTGACTCAGGAGGCCTGTTGGTAATGTAATTGGGACCCAGTGAAGCTTGCACTTCCTTGGTCACCTTGGGACCAGGCACCTGTAGACAATATTGTGTGTGCTGCCAGGAAGAGAGTTGTGTGGCTGGGCAGTGTGTCTCACAGACCTTTTGTGTTCCAGGATTGAAGGACGATGCCACGAGATGAACACTGTCCTAGAGAAGACATCTGTGCCTATAAAATACACAGCCTGTGAGTCCCTGGGCCTGTGAGGGCTGTACCCAACCTCCTTGACACACATGAGACCAGTATGGCCATCCCACAGTGACCCATGGCTTGAGGACCTTTGCTTCTTCTAATCCTGTTAATTCCCATGATCGCTCCCATGAGACAGTTTTCCTGATGGGACAGGAACAGCCGACACCAAACACTACATCGTTTGTGGTAGATGGGTCCCTACATGAGAATCAGCTGTTGTCTTAGTTAGGGTATGGTTGTAGGAACGCAACCCTGTGTTAAAAAACAAGCTGAGGAAAGGGCTTATTTTGTCTACACTTCCACATTGGTGCTTACTTCAAAGGACGTCAGGACAGGAACTCAAACAAGGCAGGGTATAGGAGTTGATGAAGAGGCCATGGAGGCTTGCTCCTTACTTCCTTGCTTTTCCTGATTTGCTCAGCTTGCTTTCTTATGGAGGTGGCCCCATTTAGCCTAGGCCCTCCCTGTCAATCACTAAGTAAGAAAGTTCCTTACAAGCTAACCTACAGCCTGATCTTATGGAAGCATTTTCCCAACTGGGCTTTCCTCGTCTCTGATAATTCTGGCTTGTGTCAAGTTGACATAAAACTAGTCAACAGAACAGCCCAGTGTTGTCCCATTTGTAGGCTATGGGGAGCTCCTGGAGGGAGTCAGGAGAGGGATATATCTGGTTCCAGAGGCAGACCCTCCTGTATGACACACAGGTTGGGGACATGGACATCCCATGTATGTGGCTCCCATGGAAATGAAGGTTCCTTCTAACTGAGGCTCTGGGATGGTGGAGAAGCTGGGGCAGTAAGATCTGAGCAATTGGGAGGAAGTCAGGTTGAGAGGCTCCAGGACACCCTTAGATCCTTGTTGAAGGGGCAGGGTGCTTATTAAGGATCCGTGTGACTCTACCTCCACAGATGGGGGCACTCAGGAGCTCTTCATCATACCATCTGCTGTGGAGGATCACTACATCTTCTACTGGAAAAACAACATACACGGGGAACAATTCCGAACTGTAAAACTCGTGGGTGAGTCCCATTATTGTGAAATGGGCCAAGGGTTCACAGGGTGAAAGGGGCCTCACCACTGTTGGGGTTCCAGCTGGAATAAGGATGGGTACAGAACAGGATCCATCATATAAAGACCAGCCCCAATCACAGCCCATACTTGTGTCCTTCTTGCCTGGGAAAGAGCCCCAGAGCCTCCTGAGCCCTCCCTGTGACTGGGCACTGGCCACAAAGAGCAGAGAGGCAGCACGGAGCCCTCAGCCAAGGGTGACATATTCCTCCGGAGTGAGGTTGGTCACAGTGTCCTCAACTGCCCTGAGAGAAACTCAGGGGAGCTGAAGGCACAATGCCCTTGTCCTTGAGATCAGATGGAGAGATGACCATGCTGTTCTGGTCCTTCTTCCCTCCTGCTCTCTCCTCTCTCATCCAGGCCCTGGTTCATGTCCCCACCTGGGTGGGCCATGCCTCCCACTTCACCCTAAGTTGCTTGGTTCCCTGGGCTGGGAGGGAAGCTCTATCAGCTCCCCCATTGACACCATGTCCCTCCTGACCTCTCCTATAGGCAGAGACCATGACCTCCACCAGGAGGCACTGGAAGATTTTCAGAATGCTGTGAAGGCTGGAGGCCTCAACACAGAGAGCATCCTCATCCCCAGACAGAGTGGTAGGAAGCAAGCTGCCATGTTCTCCCACCCTACACTAAGGAGGCAGCCAGTCCCTCAGGACAACAGGCTGCCTCTCACTCAGCTTTGTTCTTTGTGGGTGGGATACATGCTGGCTGATGGAGGGCCTTGGTTTTCTGACTGAATTCCCTGGACCTTCTGAATCATGTTCTTTCTTTCTTGGACAGAAACCTGCCCTCTCGGAAGCGATTAGGGTAAGTGGTCATTTTTGTGGGACACTTGAGGAAATCATGGTCCTGGAGTCATTGGGGCTTCTGGAGACCCTGTGTTCTAACCTTTGCCTACCTGTGTGGACAGGTACTGCCTGTTCTCCTGGAACACACTCTACCCATGGGTATTTTGCTCCGGGGGTGTTGTTTCCTGGTCTTAGGAATATCCCTCACTGATACCCTGCAGTTGGTTTGCAACTGGAGAGAATGCCTCTCTGAATGCATCCCCTGCAGTTCTGTGCAGAAGGGAAATCCCTCCCTTGCAGCTCCCTTCCCCTTAGTTACCATGTTGACTCTATTCACAGCATGGATTGCTTTTAGGATATGGCAGCCATGCCTGGGGTCTAGCAGCCTTCCTGGGTTCCTCTTTGCTGTGTGATGCTTAGGA